>NW_027142353.1:34259388-36659388 GCF_026170545.1 Melanerpes formicivorus | reverse complement strand
TATTTACAAAGCAGGTTTATGTACAGATTTTAGAGTATTTACAATATATACAGAAATATACAACAAAGTAGCACAGAAATGAGAGTTCCCCCCCTCTGCTGAAGGGGTTCCCCACCTCTTCTCCCCCTTCTCTCCCCCTTTCCCCAGAGAGGGTTAGAAAGACAGAAAAGAGAAAAAAAATTAAAAGCAGTTATGTGTTAATTGGAAAGCGGTTAATACAGGCCTTGCAGTTTATCTGTTTCAAGGTCAAGCCTGGCCGAAAGCCCAGAAGCTGTGAGCTGCAAGCCACCGAAGGAGGGGGAAGACAGACTGACCAGAAAAGTGCAGGAATGCCCAGAATACTCTGCTGTACTCCCAGTTCAAAAGGTGCTTCCCCCCAGTCTACCAATGAAATTAGTTTAGATCCGTCTTTCGTTTACAAACATCCAACCACAATATCCCCTTTCTTAAGGGGACAGCCTCAAATGGTCACACTCTGTAAGGCTTTGGCCTGGTAGGCCCAGGTAAAGGGCTGAGACTAAGTTGTGGATGTATTCCTTCTACCTGACTACATCTGTAAATAGAATTTCCATTTAAACATCCAATCAGTGTGGAGTAATTTTTATTTGTACTCCTTGGGAAGGGGCAAAAAACTTTTCTGTCCTTTTGCCCTGGGCAGCTTGTGGCTCTAAACTCGGACACTTCTGCTCCCTTCTTCCCTTTAGCTTCAGAACAAATACAATATGTGTTAGTTTACACACAACAACTCACACATGCTCACAGTAACTGCAGTGTTTGAAATGGTAGAGTCAGGTAAAGCCAAACGATTGTAGTCATCTGCCATTTTACAGAATACTTGTCCAACTATTACCCAACACTATCTAATCAACTAAACTATGTCACTAAGTGCCTCATCCAGTCTATTTTTCAACACTTCCAGTGATGGTGACTCCACCACTTCCCTGAGCAGTGCATTCCAACGGCCAATCTCTTTTTGTGAAGAATTTCTTCCTAATATTCTGCCTAATCCTCTGCTAGTGCAGCTTGAGACTGTGTCCCCTCGTTCTGTCACAGGTTGCCTGGGAGAAGAGCTCAACCCCTACCTGTCTACAACCTCCCTTCAGGTAGTTGTAGACAGGTAGTTTCTCCAGGATAAGCAACCCGAGCTCCCTCAGCCTCTCCTCACAGGGCTTGTGCTCCAAACTCCTCACCAGCTTTGTTGCCCTTCTCTGGACACATTCCAGCAACTCAACATGTTTCTTAAACTGAGGGGCCCAGAACTGTACACAGTAGTCAAGGTGTGGCCTAACCAGTGTTGAGTACAGGGACTTCCCTGCTACCACTGGTCACACTATTCCTGATGCAGGTCAGGGTGCCATTGGCCTTTTTAGCCACCTGGGCACACTGCTGGCTCATGTTCAGCCTACTATCAACCAGTACCCCCAGGTCCCTTTCTGCCTGGCCACTCTCCAGCCACTCTGACCCCAGTCTGAGCACTGCATAGGGTTGTTGTGGCCACTGTGTACAGCCTGGCACTTAGATATGTTAAATCTTAAGCCCTTGGACTCTGCCCATCTGTCCAGTCTTTCAAGGTCTCTCTGCAGAGAGACCTGTAAAAGCTTGCAACTAGAGGCAAAACAAAAAAAAGGCCAGAGAAATCCCAGCTTACACGGCAACACATTGGGCCATGAGGTGAGTTAACCACAGGATGAAAAGTTGATTAATAATTTTTTGCCTTTTTTTTTTTTTCCACTGAAGCACTGGTAATGTGTTTGAAAAAGTCCTTGCTAATCAGCTTCAAGAGATTTTCTTTTATACATTCATCTTCTAAGCCCCCCATTACTAGTTTGTATGGAAAACCTTCACAAAATCACCTATGAATTCAGCATAAAAGGCAGTGCAAATCCATCCTGGAAACAGCTATAATACTGACTGCCAGATATGTGTCTGTCTTCTGCACTGTAAAGCAACAGGTGCAAGTTCTCTTTAGTGAACATAAAGGTTACAATAATGTAATGTGATGTATATGATGGAAACATCTTGCAGTGCTTTCAATCCTTCTGAGGAATTTTGTCTATCATTAGAAAAACAAACAAGTGAATCAAAGCAAAATCAAACGAACCAAATGATCCAAACAAATAAAAAGGCAAAAAATTAAACTAAACACCCCCTCCACCAAACAAAACCAAAATAAACAAAAAACCCCTAACCAACCGACCAAAAACCCAAAACACAACCCAAAAACCAAAGCAAAGCCTTCTTGCAGATACTAGATTTCTATGCCTTTTATATAAACTCAGAAAAGACTGGAGAGGGCAAACCATGTCATGTGCAACTCTGCAGCTCCATTTCCATGAGTTTATGTGCTGCTTTAAAAGTCAAACATAGGGATTATTTGTTACATATTTCTTATAAAATCAATGAAGAGGAAAATGTACCTAATACCTCTCATTTTATTGCAGCTCGGAAATTCTACAGGGGACTAAGCGAGACTGTATTGCGTGATTTGTTCTGTGCTATAGCAGTCACTTGTTTGTTCTTTCTTTAATAAGATAACATAGAAGTTCATAATGCGCCATACATACATGATCAACATCTTGCCTCCTGAAGGAGGTTCTTCAGTAAATCTTTTGTCATATTTGACCTTTGATTTATTTATTTATGTTTACTTCCTTATAATTCTCTGGTTATTTAAATGTTTCAGTTGAGGAATGGTGAATCAGTTCATGAGACACTATCAGTATTTCATCATTAATGTCTCATTAGTGGATATTCGTAGGCAGAATTACATGGTACATAAACATAGCTGAATGGTAGATAGAAATGATCTAGTAGTTGATATTGGAAAAAATCCAAACAAAACAAAAACAAACAAACAAAACCCAGAAAACCAGAACAGAAAAAAAAATACCCAAAAACATTAAAAAGCAAGCAGCATGTACTGAAACTCGTGAAGGGAGCCTGATATCCTATTGCTTGATGACTCATTATGAAATTATGTTTTCAGGAAGGAATGAACTCTGAAGCATCTGAAGCTGCCATATTTGTAACAGCTTGTGCCACTACGGATGTTTTGGTGTTCAGTAACATCCAGCTGCTGGCTTGTCCTGAGCTTGGCCACTTTCTGATCTCTTTCTTCTCCCTGTAAATCCTGCTTATCTTTGACTTGTCAGCTTTCTCTAAAAGTGATACAGTCTTTAGATGTATCAAATCTAAATGAGCATTTGAATAGGCAGAATTCCTGATGATAACGATTCTTCCTCTGTAGAAAACTTGGCTACAAATGCTTACGTGAGCTTCAGTTGCTTTTATATGCTTCTTTATAGATAACTACTAACCAAAATGTCATTGTAAAATCTAAGTGTTAGTAATATATTCCTAAAAATTATTTGAGGATCATATTTTAATACTCCACAAATACCTCAGATAATATTTTGGGCTGGAGTTATTAAAACAATTAATAGTTTATACACTAGTGAACAATCCTAAATCCTATTAAAGCAAATGCAGAACCTTTGTTACTGATACAAGTATGGGAAGAATCTGCTGAGTGCGCTGCAAAACGCTACCTACCCAGAGAAGGGGGGGAGTCACCATCCTTGGAGTTATTTAAAAGAGGTGTGTATGTGATGATGTAGGACATGGCTTAGAGGTGACCTGGCAGTGCTGGGTTAACAGCTGGACTCATTGGTCTTGAAGGTCTCTTCCCAATGAAATGATTCTATGGTTTGTAACATTTGGATACATAGTGGGAATATGCATACCTGACAGTCATCTTTAGATAGTTATAAGCAATATCTTAACATTCAAGCCACCTTTTGTCAATCATTTTATTTCACTCAGTTGAAACAAAATAGTGAGTGAATCAATTGCAAATAGGGAGCTTGTAACTCGTTCCAAGAAAATGGTGTGAACAAACTGTGAGCACAACAAATCTGCCTCATGTAACTTAACTCAAAATTGCTTTGTTTTTTAACATGCTGGGTGTGTCCTAATGTATACTATCTTGATTTTTGAGAAATGTAACTACAAAATCATTGCATAAGAGAGAATTCCTGCTGTTTTGAGTTGAGCAAGGACTGTTTGAAAGGTGGTATATATTTTACAGAGATTTAGAAGTATGTTTGTCAAGCAGTTTGAGTAAGCAGAGGTGGGAAGACAATATGGAGGTGATAATCTCTTTCTGAACAACTCTGGTTAGAGACTATGTAAAGAGCAGCAACAGTCTTATTTGCATGATAGCAATAACTTAAAAGGCAAAAATAATAGAACGAAACATCTGTGGTTTATTTTCATGAGAGGTACCAGCCCCTGAAGCCAAGGTAAATCTCAGGATGGGTCACAATTCTCTCAACCCTGCATCTCTGCATCTTCTCTGTTTCTTTCTTATTCTTTCCATCTTTATATTCTGACCAATGTAGCTAAAGGCATTATAACAATTTCTGAAAGTACTGGAGGCTCAAAATTTCTCATTATTTGTAGCACGTTAGACTGAGCTCCTTCATTTCTTTCTAAAATGTTATACACAAAAAAAAACAAACCCAAAACCCAAAAACAAAGCCCCACCATATTTTTTTTTCCAGATAATATTTTTTTTCTTCTTCTTTATATTTCCCTTTGGTATTATATGAAGGAGTAAATAGAAAATTCAGCTGACTTGCATGACATATCTGATTTAATAGGTCCCTGTGAAATCACCTCTTACTTAACTCTGAAGTTAAACAGCCCTGATCTTTTTCATCTCTGCTCACATGGCAGTCTTTTCATGCTTCTAATAATTTTCATTGCCCTACTATAGAACTTTTCTACTTCTATTCTTTATTTGAGATACTTTGTCCAGAATTGAGCACAAGATTCAAGGGAGGACAAGCCATCAATTTATATAATGGCATAATAATAGTTTAGAGATTTGGGATGTTTTTTAACTCGCTGCATATGCTTCCTGCACATTTCTGAACAGTTCACTAAATTCAGGGCATGTTTTTTATCACATTAAGCTTTCATAGGAGCAGAACTGAAAGGGTAAGGTTCTTTTTTTTTTTTTTTTTTTTTTTTTTCCCTATATTTTTGAAATGTTGAATTGGTTTTGACTGAGATAAAGTTAGTTTTATTCATTGTGACTCATATGGGGTTCTGGTTTGGATTTGTGCTGAAAATAGTGTTTATAACACAGGGCTATTTTAGCTATTGCTGAGCAGTGCTTACACAATGTCAAGGCCTTTTCTGCTTCTCATCCCACCCCATCAGCAAGTAGGCTGGAGGTGCACAAGAAATTTAAATGGGAACACAGCTGGGACTGCTGACCCCAATCAACCAAAGGGGTGGGAAAATATATATATATATATATATATACATCCTAAACTATATGATATTGTGCTCAGCAATAAGAGCTAGGGGAAGAAAGAGGAAAGGGAGGATCTTTCAAATGATGGCAATAATCTTTCCAAGTAGCTGTTATGTGTGATAAAATTCTGCTTTCCTGAAAGTTGTTGAACATCTGTCTGCTGATGGGAAGTGGTAAATGAATTCCTCATTTTGCTTTGTTTGCATGCACAGCTTTTGCTTTATCTATTAAACCATCCTTGTTTCAATCCACAGATTTCCCACTTCTTCCCTTCTGATTCTCTTCCCCATGCCACCAGGGAGAAAGTGGCTGTGTGTGAATTAGAATTCGATGCCTACTGAGCCTGTATCACAACAACCGCAGTACATGTGATGCACCTCAGGGAGACAGAGGTAGTGCTTGCATTCAGTTCTCTTATTTTACTCAGAAGACTGAGGTTGGTGAGCTCCATAAATTAGAACAGATTTTGAATGTTAAAGGGTGCTACTATCTCTTCTCCCCTTCTATAAACAGTTGAGAAAGGGCAGCTTTCAGAGTATTTCGTAAGTTGTTACTGTAGATGACAGACTGTATAAGCTTCTTTAGACACCTAACATTAGATGTAGTGTACTCATGCATACCACACCCTGCTTTTTAAATCTACCTTTTTCCTTAACTTGACTGAACAAATTGAATACACACTGCACATGATTTCACTCTGACTGTCAGCTCTCAGATATACTTCAATATGTGAATGTTATGTAAATATAAACTTGGTCTATTGAATGTACCACAAACATGGTAAAGACACTCATCTAAGTCAATTTTGGGATAGGATTTTCAGTAGGGCCTGTTGTGACTGGGCAAAGAGGAATAGTTTTAAAGTAAAAGAAGGGAGATGTAGACTACATATATGACAGAAATAAAAAGGAGATAAATTGCTAAGAAAGAACTTTTCAATATTTGTTCCTTCACTTATGCTTAAGGGCAGTTAAATGCGTCAGTTGGAACAGCTGTAAAAAGAGGATTTAGGAGGACTTCTGTGTTCAGCAGTGACTTCCAGCAGTGACTTCCAGCTCATTTGAATAAATGGTTAAATAGCCATATTATCTTCTCTCTCTCTCTTTTTCTCCCCCTCACATTTTCTTTTCTGAGTCTCTTACATTCTTAGCAGTCCTTGTTTCCTAAATGCCCTGTGCTCAATACCCTTCTCATGGGCAATAAACCAAAACCTTCTGATGGTGCCTATCTTTTCTTGCCAACCTCTGAACTTTCTCCCAGCTTCCTTCAGTACTCCCCAAAACACACATGAAGCTACTCCAGGTCTACAACAGTGCAGTGTTCCTGCGCATTATGAGCTACATGTAGTCTTGAATTTATTGCTTGCTCTTATTGGTTATTACTTTGATAGCTCCTCCTGCTGCAGTAGCAAGTAACTGAGCAGGTTAGCAGCTTCATGTTTTCCCATCAAGCAGCCAAATCAATGAGAACCAAAAGGAACTTTGACTTAAGACGCATCATTGCTGTCTTTCTTATAAGCCAAAACTATGAGCTGCAGTTTAGCCATTGGCAGGTCTTTGAGATAACATATAACTCCTGGATTTTGGTATCATGTATATTTGGTTAGAGATTTACAGAAAACATTGGAGATTCAGATCTACTCAAGATCCGGAATGTTTTGGGTTATTTGTTGGGTTTTTTGTTTGTTTGTTTTTGTTTGTTTGTTTTAATATGGGAATGTGTTGTCATTTTCATTATTAAATAAATAAATAAATTTACAACAAAACAGCTATTTTGAAAAAAAAAATCTACAGAATCCCATTCTTCTCTTCCTAAATGTCTTCAAGAGTATTTATTTGGAAGGTTTGCATGGCCTTTTTAATAACACACAACTTAATTGAAAAAATAGTTATTAGTAGGTATTTGCATGAAGCTCCAATGAACAGTGTCGAGGGTTGAGGGGAAGGCCCAGCCTTCTCCTCCCCCTGTAAGTAAAGGGAAGAAAACTGAAAGAAAAACCACAGCTGGATTAGCAAAGGATTTGTGCTGTATTTACAAGCGGTTTAGGAAATGCAGGTTTATATACACAATTTACAGTATTTAAAAAATATATACAGAAATATACAATAAAGTAACACAGGAATGAGATTCCCTCCTCTGCTGAGGAGGGTTCCCTCCCCCGTACCCCCCTTTTCTCCCCTTTTTCCCCAAAGAGGATTAGAAAGAGAGAAAAAAGAGCAATTGTTAATTAAAGCAGAATATGTTAGTAGAGGCCTTATCTGCTCAAGGTCAGTCTGGCCAAAAGCCCAGAAGCTGTGAGCTGCGGAAGGAGGGGAAGAAAGTGCAAGACTGAGACTAGTCTCTGCTGAACTCAGAGTTTAAAGTTGCCTTCTACCAATCCACCAATGAAATTAGTTTAGACCTGTCCTTTGTTTATAAAACACTCGGTCACAATGTCCTTCTTCTTAAAGGCACCGCCTCAAACGGTCACAGAACAGGTATCAGATATAAAAGAAAACCTTTGCTTAGAGGCAGATTATTAGGGATTAATTTTGTTGGTTGGACTAACAAACTTGTATTCCTCTTTGAATGGCAAATTCATGAATTTAAATCTGAAGTGTCCTTACTTAAAAATGTCATCATCTACTTTTCAGTCATATTCAAGTTTAGAACTCGGTCTTCATGACCATTTGAGCAAGCAAATTCTAATGCTAAGATGTCTTCAAAAACACAGTTCAAAAAGCAATGTGAAAATTTCCCTGTCAAACACCTCAAACATACTCCCCGCCCCCCAAAAAAAAAATAATCACAAAGTAGTTTACAGTCTGTATTCAGGGCTAATAAATTAATTCTGTTCTAAGAAGTACTGCTTAGAGAGGCTATTTATTTTCTAACATTTGCCAAACTATACAAATGGAAAACTTGTCAGCTTCCCATCCTTATAGCTCTCACAACATTGTAAAACAAATTCCACCATTCTGAAAAATGGTGTAACAATGAAGGCAATGTCAGATATACAGTCAATTTATGATTGTTAATCCAATTAGTAGGCATCTCTTGAACCCCAGTAACTCCTATTAACTGTATGACTCTTTGACTCAGAGAACTGTGGTGAGCAACAATCACTCTGACCCTATTATAAACAGCTTTCCAAAAGTAGACATTCTTACTTTGAAGATCAGATGGGGTGTATAGAAAATGAATGCTTTCATCTGCAGAAGTATTTTGTGATGATACTACCAAGGAACTGCAGTCAGGGATCAGAAATCCTGTGGGCTCAGCTTTGTATAAAAATCTATAGTGAAGAGTTATTATCTGTTTTAAAGCCAGCAGGAAAAAAAAAAAAAAAAAAAACCACAAAAAAAACACAAAACAAAACAAACAAACAAACAAAAAAAAAGCCTTAGAAACAGAAAGAAAGGATGACTAGAGAAGAAGAAAACAGTTGGATAATACTCATTAGCATATCTGTATTTTATAGTCATCCTAGAAAAGGTCACATTTCCAAAACCTCAGTGTAAAAATCTAGAAACATCGGCTGAAAATTAGCCTTTTAGTTTCAAAATGTGACCTGAGCACCTTAACTGCTATTGCTTCATTAAAAGGAAAAACACCTGCCGACAGGTGATCAGATAAACACCAAGTTAATGATTCCTGCAACAGAGTTTCTTCACAGGACAGCACTCAACTACAGTTCTGGATAAGGTGGTTATTTCATAGTAATCAGCACTGAGATAGTAATAAGGTTTACTTGCTCTTGTTATGAACATAGAATCATAGAATTGTTAGGGTTGGAAGGGACCTCAAAGATCATTTAGTTCCGACCCCACTGCCATGGGCAAGGACACCTCACACTAGATCAGGTTGCTCAAAGCCCCATCCAGCCTGGCTTTAAAAACCTCCAGGGATGGGGCTTCTATCACCTTCCTGGGCAACCTGTTCCAGTGTCTCAACACCCTCACAGTGAAGAACTTCTTCCTAACATCCAATCTGAATCTACACATTTCTATTTATATTTTTCCATTTCTCGTTGTCCTATCATTACCTGACACTCTAAAAAGTCCCTCACCAGCTTTCTTGTAGGTCCCTTTAAGATATTGGAAGGCTACAATTAGGCCATAATTAGGTCTTCTTGGAGCTTTATCTTCTCCAGACTGAACAGCCCCAACGCTTGAGAGCAGCCCTGAAGAAAAGGACTTGGGTGTGCTGGAGGATGAGAAGCTCAACCACTGAGCCACCAGTGTGCACTTACAGCCCAGAAAGCAAATCACATCATGGGCAACACCAAGAGAAGAATAGACATCAGGTCAAGGGAGGTGATTCTCCCCCTCTCCTCTGTTCTGGTGAGACCACACCTGGAGTACTGTGTCCAGTTCTGGAGCCCCTATTACAAGAAGGATCTGGAGGTGCTGGAATTTGTCCAGAGAAGGGCCATGAGGATGATTAGAGAGCTGGAGCACCTCTCATGCTATGTAAGTTTTTGTATTTCTACAATGTGTAGGCAAATATAACATATCCATAATTTAAATAAATGAAAGGGGTGGGAGAGCATCTACCAGACTTATTGCTGTGACATATCTCAGAGAATAAAGTTGTGGACACATTTCAAAATGGTGTTGTACTATTCCAACATAAAGCCTCTTGCCTACCCAAACACTCACTAATCACAATTAAATCCTGAACACCTGGATACTTTGACCAAATGTTTTAATATAAGTGAAAAGGCAATATAATTGAAGAGCTTCAATTAATGATAATTAGACCACATTCATGCTTCACTGATGCTACAATTACACTGCTGTAACTACTCCAGCATCACAACTTAGATATCAGATCATTCTCTTTCCACCAATAAACTAAATCTAAGATTGAGCTAAATTCAGAATTATTAATTTTATGTAAAGAGATTAATAGAATGATGTTTGTAGAATCGTAGAATGATAGAATGGTCTGGGTTAGAAGGGATCTTCAAATACAATCTAGTTCCAACCATACTGTCATGGGCAGGGACACCACTTACTATCCAGACCTCAACTAAACTGGCTTTGAACAATTCCTGGGCTGGGGTCTCTACAACTTCTCTGTACAACCTATTTCAGTGCCTCATCAACTTCATCAAACTTCCACTTTGAAGCCATTCATTACTCCCTGTCTTATCATACATGTCTTTGTGAGAAGTTCTTCTCAGATACACTGAAGGCCCCTTTCAAGTATTGGAAGACTTAAAGTCCTCCTGTAACCTTCTCTTTTCCAGCTCTCTCCAGCGTGTCTTCCTAGGAGAGGTGCTCCAGCCCTCTGATCATCTTTGTGGACCTGCTCTAAGAGTTTCATGTCCTTCATGTATTGGAGGTTCCAGAGCTGGACTCCAGGTGGAATCTCATGAGAGCAGAGGGGAGGAGAATCCCCTCTCTTAACCTGCTAGCTACACTTTTTTTAATACACAACAGGATATGATTGGCTTTCTGGGCTGCAAAGGCATATTGCCATCTCCTGTAGAGCTTCTCATCAACTGGCACTCCCAAATACTGTGTCCAGCTCTGTGTCCTCAACACAGGAAAGATGTGAATCTGTTGGAGCAGGTTCAAAGAATGCTACAAAAATGATCAGAGAGCTGGAACCCCTCTTCTGTGAGGAAATGCTGAGAGAGCTGGGGTTGTTCAGTCTGGGCAAGAGTAGGTTCCAAGATCTTCTTGTGGCCTTTCAGTAATTAAAATGGGCCTATAAATGGATAGGGAGAGACTTTTTAGCAGGGCCTGTTGTGACAAAAAGTAATGATTTTAAACTAAGAGGATAGATTTAAACTAGGTATAAGGAAGACAATTTTTATAATGAGGATGGTAAAACACTGGCCCAGGTTACCCAAAGGTGGTATAAGCCACATCTTTGGAAACATTCCAGGTCAGGTTTGGTGGGTCTCTGAGCAAACATGATCTAGATGAAGATGGGTGCATCAAGAAAACTGTATCCAGCTAGGCCTAGGGAAGTTCTCCCCCTCTACTCTGCCCTGGTAAGACCACACCTGGAATGCTGTGTCCAGTTTTGGGCTCCCCAGTTCAAGAGAGACAGGGACCTGCTGGAAAGAATCCAACACAGAACTACGAGGATGATTAGGGGACTTGAGCATCTCCCCTGTGAAGAGAGACTGAGAGGCTTGGGGCTGTTTAGTCTGGGGAAGACTAAGGGGATCTCATCACTGTCTATAAATATCTGAGGGGTAGATGTCAAGTGGAGGAGTGTGAGAGCTTAAAAGCTTGTCTCTCCTGGTGTGACTCAACAAAGATAAAATCACTTCCTGCTTGCCCAGACAATAGCTGTTGTGTGTTGGGCAGAGCCACTGGAATGGAAGGTGCAAAGATAACATTGTTCACTGGACCACAGCTGGCCTCACAATAATGGACCAAGGCCATCTTTGGGATTATTCATAAAACAAGATAATCTCCACCCATCAAGTACCCTGGAAAGGGAGGATGGTGAGACAACGTATTCACCACCTGTTTCTTGATGTGTAATGAGAGTGTGGGCAGGTAGATGGAGAAGGAGGAGGCAGAGGCGCCGCCCCTCCTCCCCCCCTCTTCCCCCCCCCCCCCCCCCCCCTTTCCAAACACACAGGAATACACAGAAAGATTTCAATACCTGGATACTTACCTAAGGATTAATTCCTGGGCCCTAATTTCCTGAGGGACAATACTTGGACACATACCCAAGGACTAAAAAAGTGTATAAAAGACTTGAGCAACTACTGGCTTAGTAGAAGAAAAATGGAGAACCAAAAACACGGATGAAGGAAAACACAGGAGAAGGATAATGCCACTGAGAAAGAAAGCATGAGAGAAGGAAAAGCAGAGGACAATGCTGCTCCAAAGAAAAGAGGCCATGGAACCTGGAAGAAGCAGACTAAACCCTCTCTCCATGTCCTAAGTTCTGCCTGTTGCAACTCATGGAGCTGAAGAAGTTGCTCAGAGGACCACATCTCTTCTACAGTCAAAGCCTCTGCACCGTTTCTCTACAGACCCAATATGTCCTGCAGCACCTCTCCTCCACAGACTCAAACTGTCTTGGGGGTTGAGGGGTGTGGTAATATAATTCCTTTCCTCCTCTCTCTCTCTTCTCTCTCTCCCTTTCTATTTTTCTCTCTCTCCCCTTCTGATCCATCCACTTTATTTGTGTAAAAAATAGCCTCACTGTTGATATTTTGGCCTCGTTTGTGCCTCTAATTTCACAACACGGGAATATTCAAAAGAACTGAGTCTCTTTCCCTCTCTGGACTGAGACAAGGGGGACAGTCTCTTTTTAGTGGTGCACAGTAATAAGAAAAGTACAAGCTTGAACATAGAAGATTTCACTTCAACATGAGGAGAAACTCCTTTACAGTGATGGTGATGGAGCACTGGAACAGGCTGCCCAGAGACATTGTGGAGTCTCATTCTCTGAAGACTTTCAAAACTGATCTGGATACATTCCTGTGTGGATCCTGCTTTGGCAGGGGAGTTGGACTCAATGATCTCTGGAGGTACCTTCCAACTTCTAGTGTATTGTGACACTGTGATGTCCCTGCTCTCTGCAGGAGGGCAGTTGAACTAGGTTTCTTCCAAGCCACAGAATCATTCTATGATTCTAGGATTTCTTGATATTATCACAGTATCATAGTACCATTCAGGGTTGGAAGGGACCACAAGGATCATCTAATTCCAACCCCCCTGCCATGGGCAGGGACACCCCACACTAGATCAGGCTGGCCAGAGCCTCATCCAGCCTGGTCTTAAACACCTCCAGGGACGGGGCCTCGACCACCTCCCTGGACAACCCATTCTTGTCTTGGTCTGGAGAGGGAAAGAGACTCAGTTCTTTTGAATATTCTAGTGCTATGGAATTAGAGGCACAAATGAGGCCAAAATATCAACAGATTGACTATTATTGCACAAATAAAGTGGATGGATCAGAAGGGGAAAGAGAGAAAATAGAGAGGGAGAGAGAGAAGAGGGAGGAAAGGAATTATATTACCACAACCCTCACCCCTCAAGACAGCTTGAGTCTGTGGAGGAAAGGTGTGGCAGTTTTGGATGTAGAGGAGATGTTGCGTCTGTAGAGGAAGGGTGCTGCAGCTTTGGCTGTAGAAGAGATGTGGTCCTCTGAGCAGCATCTTCAGCTCCATGAATTGTAGTGAGCAGAACTTAGGACACAGAGAGACGGTTCTTCTTGGTCTGCTTATTCCAGGCTCCATGGTGATGTCTCTGTAATTTTTTTTTCTATCCTGGTATTCTCTCAGTTTTTCTTCAGAGCAGCATTGTCCCTGGCTTTTCCTTCTCTCGTGTTTTCCTTCTCAGCAGCTTTGTCCTTCTCCTGTGTTTTTGGTTCTTCTGAGCCAGTAGTTGCTCAGGTCTTTTTATGCAGGTTTTAGTCCTTAGGTATGTGTCCAAGTATTGTCGCCCTGGAAATTGTCCTTAGATAAGTGTCCAGGTATTGTTCCCCAGGAAATCTTGCTGTGTATTCCTTTGTGTTTGGACAGGGGTTAGGAGGAAGTGGGGGGGAGGCCTCCACCTCCTCCTTCTCCATTTACCTCTCCGTACACCCAATACACATCAGGGGCCAGGTGGTGAATCCATTGTCTCTCTGTCCTCCCTTTCCAGGGTACCTAATGGGTGGGGATGATCTTGTCTTATACATATTCCCAAAGGTATCAATGACAGTAGCCCTGGGTCCATTGTCTGGGCCAGCAGCAAAGGTGATTTTATCTTTGTTGAGTCACATCAGGAGAGATAAGATTTAGTCACTCACACTACTATAGTGGGTTATGCTGTAGTATATTGGAATTTCAATATTGCCACCTGTTTAACTGTGCTGCAACAAGGACAGTGTAATAATGCAAATTTTGCCTTTACTCATATCATTCAGCAGAAGACTAACCTCAGAATCTCAATGGAGGAAAGCAAAGGCACATAAGATAGGATAAGAAGCAGAGCCTAAGAAAAAGAAATTATTGTTGTTATTAGATGACAATAAAACTATTTAGAAATTCTTAAAGATGTTGACACACAGTCATGCACTTGAATAGAAGGCTGTCAAGCAAAAAACAAGCACAAGCTTAGTCTCTATGTAAACAGCAATTACTTGAATAAAGGATTCTTATATAGCAGCAACTCTCCATCTTTTTCATAGTTCTTTTCCCCAGAAAGAAAATATAAACAACTTTTGGAGAAATATTTTTCTTCTCAAGACTTAAAACATGCAACTACATTTTTTTATACGGTACTACCCATGTAATGAACAAAGAGATTTTTCACCTGACAAGACCCAAATTGTCTTTCTGTTTTCAATATTATACCCATTTCCTGGCTGCTGCTTCGGAGCATTTGCCTACATATTGCAAGTATTTGAAAATGAAGATAGATGAAAGACAATGCATGCAATTCTGAGACCATTTGAAAGGGAAAAATCTCAGCTGAAGTTGGTACTGGAAGTACAGGAAGTACAGTAAGGCAACCTTGAAAGTTCAGCTGAAAGAGAATCATAGAATGGTTTAGGTTGGAAAAACCTTTGAGATCACCAAGTCCTTCTATTAAGACAGCACAGCCAAGTTTGGTCAGTGCTACTAGAACATGTCACTAAGCACCACATCCACATATCTTTTAAATATATAGATTTTAAGAATAGAATAGAATAGAATAGAATAGAATAGAATAGAATAGAATAGAATAGAATAGAATAGAATAGAATAGAATAGAATAGAATAGAATAGAATAGAATAGCATAGACCAGGTTGGAAGAGACCTTCAAGAAACTTGGTTCTTCTCTGTAATTTCTTTTAATTTCCCATAGAGTTTTCATGTAGAATAATAACCATATCTATTTCACTACTCTTAATCAGAATAGGCAGAAATTGAAGATCAATGGTAGTCACAGGGTAATCCAAGAATTTATGGAATCTGCATAATTCCCCTGAAAAATGACCCCAAATACATTTATTTAAACTGTTATCTATCTATCCATCTATTTATTTGTCTATCTGTCTGTCTGTACACACAATTATAAATGAGTATATGTGTAGAATGCAGGCTACATTTGTATTCATATTCACAGGATATTAGGGTTTGGACAGGACCTCTGGGGATCATCAAGTCCAACATACACAAAGTTTATATTTATCTCAAAATGTAAAGAGCTGATTTGCTCATAGAGCTACAGATTTAGATGAAAATTTAACTGCACTTTGCTTTTTGTAGTGCTTCATTTAGTGCAGTTCTGAACATCTACTGGTCAGACAACAAATGCAGCAGACCATTGTCAGAATCCTTAGCGCTAAATGATTCCTGACCCACGTGCTACATGATCCAGCTAACAAAATTTGTAGGCAGGACTTTTGTTGTCCTTTTTGAACTAATTTAGGAGGAGGACAAAATCTAGGGTTTATTATCAAGTTTCCTCTTTATGCCAATGTAAGAAGCACTGCTTTTAACTAGATTGTTTAGAGTCTAGTCGTCTGGCCTTAGTTTTTTCAAACTCCTTTCAGAGAAAGACCTTCTCTCTTCTGTCTGAATCCATGCTCATTACCCAGATGTGTTGATTCCTGACTCCAAATCCAGGAGTTGCATGCCTAATATTTATACTGTGTAAAGTGAGTTAACAGAAGGGCAACTTGTCTAAGATCTGTATCTCCCTTGTATCTCTAAGTCCTCCACTCCAAAATATGCATCTGCCTGAATGTGATTCTGCTAGTGTTGCTTTTGCAGCCTGGTGCTCAGGCATGTGTTAGATAACTTGGAGTATGTCATGACTTGACAATGGAGTGCCTCAGCTACTGGACAAGAGTAACCTGTTGAGTACAAAAGGCAAACATGGCTTAGCTACCTTTAGGGTGCAAGACTTACAGAAGACTCTCTATAGAAACATATCTAGACTTCTTAGATAGAATTACTTTAATTACTCAAAAAAATATTATGGAAATAGGGTATAGGGCACAATCAGGCAGCAAACTAGAGCTGCTTTGTTTGCCATCATGACTGTACTTGTAGTTGTATGCTATTCCAATATGGGACAACTCATGTCCCAGGTGTCCAGCTCTTTTGAACATAGAGGAAACCCATAAAATAGCTTTAAAGAAAATTTATTTGCAATGGCTAAAGTTCAGTGAGCTGAATCCCACCTGGTGTATTTACATATATAGCATCTGTTATGAAAATCTCTCTCCAGTCAAATCTACCTGTTTATGTATCCCAGCTGTAATCAGTTCAGCTAGCAGCTGAGGAAGCAGTCCTGACTCCAGATCATTAACTTCCCAGCAGTACAACCAGGAGTGAAGATGGTGCGGAAAGTGTTTACTGCAAAGCTTGCTTTTCTAACATAAGTAGCCCCACAACTGCTTCTCATGTCTGTAACTCACACAATTCAACAGTGATTAGTGATACATAAAGATTTATGAAATGTTATCCTTATCTCCTGTGGTCTGTTAATTTTACTTATTTTTCTGAGGCTTTGACCAGTGGAATCAGTATTCTGAGTACCAGACCATCTTTTGATCCACAACACAACATGTCCCATTAGGGGAGCAAAAGGCTGGAGCAAAGAATCACTGGAGCATCTCACTATTTCCCATTTAAAATGCTCATTGATTTGCCTATTGTTAATCAGCAGAAAACCTTGCTGTCTCAGAGTGAATCCCATGGTAATAAATTAAAGTAATAAAGCAAAAGGAAGAAAGAACTCAAATGTTTATAGCCATCTTTTGGAGGTTTAGTTAGTTAGTTATTACTTAATGACAGAGGTCTATAGTAGTTTAAAATTTTAGACTGAGGAAAGGGCAGTAATCACATTTTAATTGAATCATTTAAGGTGTGTAATTTTTCACATCAAGGAGTAATTTTAATTACTTCATAAATTGCTTTAGTGTCATGTAATATATTTATTTTAAATTACTGAATTGACTAATATTAAAATTTAAGCATTCAAATCAAGCAATTTTTAAGCAGTTAATTATTTCATGTGAACTTAGAAATAAGAGTAATGAACGTCAGCTAAACAGCATTGAAGTTTGACCCTGAATTCTTTGCACAGTAAATATTTAAGCTGCATTCAGTGAAACTGGTTGTGGAAGTGAATATGAGTCTGAATGTTCACAGGAGGGATGTTATCTTCTCTAACTTCTGCATTATTTCTATGTTGTGTGATTGAGAGGACATACAGATAGGTAGAAATATTTGAGGCCAATGGAGGAATTCCATCTTTCCAGGTAAGAGTATTCAAAAAGGCACAAGGAATGTGAATTTGTTTTGTACATATCATTGTTCAGCTACAAGAAACTATATTTGCAGACATTTGGCAATAATTTCTGAGCTACTGCAAAAACTCCTATCTTGTAAAGACAAAGATTGCCATAATCTAATCCAAATTTTCATATAGCAAAAGCCAGATGATACAACCCATACCATGCATTTTTAGTCCAACTAAATGATATTTCGGGGAAGCAGAAATAAGCATATTGAGACATGAATACATTAATCTGAAAAAGTTAGATTTGGTGTAAATAAAGGAAGAACCAGAACCATATAACGTGAAACATTTAACTCATGATAATGTGCTGACATTCTCCTCAGAGAAGTTGAGCAAATTGAATGAACTACCTAGAGAAAGACATTCGTTACATAATTTTAATTGGAAGCCAAACAAACTAATGTTGAAATCCTTAGGGACACTTAATGATCACACAGGTGTTGGGGTTACTTATTGAGGGCAACAAAGATTTAGTGCACTTTAGGGGTTTTGCTGCCTTTTCATTTTATGTATAACATTTGTTTTATCTCTATTAAACTTTAGATTTAATGTCATTAATCAGCTTCCACTTAACTAGTAATTAAAAGATAGAGCAGTATAACACAACCTAAACAGTCAGAGGACTCTTCGGATGTCATCACACTTAATTTTTTTATAGCTAAAAACATGACTGCCTGACTCCAAGGCAAGATGAGCACAGAAGAGGTGTGAGTCAACCAAGTTGTGCATTTGGCAATAACTGATAGCTCCTCTCTGTCAGGTTTTCCAGCTGTGGTCACTGATGCTGAGTTTATAACTAGTCAAAAGGAAATGCCCTTAAATAACAACAAACAACAACTACAAAAACCCCAAACCAAACCAACAAACAAAATACAAACAAAACAAAACTGAAACAAAAAACAAACAGGCTGAGGGAGCTGGGATTGTTTAGCCTGGAGAAGAGGAGGCTCAGGGGAGACCTCATTGCTCTCCACAGCTACCTGAAGGGTGGTTGTAGCCAGGAGGGAGTTAGTCTCTTCTCTCTAGCAACCAGCACCAGAACAAGAGGACAGTCTCAAGCTGCACTAGGGGAAGTTTAGGCTCGAGGTGAGGAGAAAGTTCTTCACTGAGAGAGTCGTTCACCTTTGGAATGTGCTGCCCAGGGAGGTGGTGGAATCACCGTCCCTGGAGGTGTTCAAGAGGGGATTGGACATGGCACCTGGTGCCATGGTTTAGTCATGGGGTCTGTGGTGACAGGTTGGACTTGATGATCCTTGAGGTCTCTTCCTACCTTGGTGATTCTGTGATTCCGTGAAACAAACAAACAAAAAAAGAGGTTGGCATAAAATGGAGGTTCTTGGAGTTCCTCTGTGACAGGCCAACTCACCTCCGTAAGGAAACCTTCTGTCACAGCATTCTTTGTCATGGATATTCCTCTTATTTCAATTCAATTTCTGGAATGTCTACAGACAGCAATCTAGTAGGGAAGGGAGCAGATACACAGAATTAAGGTGTGGATTGTTCTGGAGATTCAGTAACAATAAATATCTATCTAAATACTCATGAGGAATTTGGTGATACATGGACATCTGACCATCTGTGGTATTACAAGGATTCACAATGAGGGGCCTAATTGGTTGCTATTGCTGCCTTAAAGAAATTTAAAGTTAATAACCTTAGTGGTTCTAACCCTCTGGCTTCTGCACTTCACCTCAGGTGAAAAAAAGTAAAATACACTGTCAACAAAAAAACTTATGCCTTGAAATTACCTTTCTGGGTTTGTTGATTCTGTAATCCTGAGAAATATGTTGCCAGTTTCATCTTAGGTTTGACAGATCTTTCCATTCAAAACTAGCTCTTCCCACCTTCTGATAATATGCTGTTGCTATTTTGACTTTACTACAACCCTGTCTTTTTGTGCAAAATGATTTTCTAGAACTATTCCTGTCTTTTTGCCGGAATCTGATATTTGCAGACATCTTACAAAGAATTGGCTCATTGTCTGTGAGGCTTGCAGTGAATGCATATCTTCTTGCTGTCACAAGAAAAACAAATCTTTTTCACTTCTAGATTGGACCAGGACACAGGAGGAAAACCCCCAAAACCACAACAAACAAACTCAACCCAACAAAACCATGATTTTTTCCACCCTGCTTTCAGAACATTTTAATGAGTTTCAATAAATCTCGTAAACATTTTAAGTTTTGACTTTCTTTGTAAAAATAGAATACACATACATATATTTACATATGTGTACATATGAAATAGATATGTAGTTGAAAAATATATATACAGTTGTATATTTGATCAAAATATGCCTCAAAGAAAATATTTAGTAATATGTAATAATATGTTAGTTAATGTTTGTGAGGGGATCATACAGTGAGTATAACCTCTGTGAATGCATAAAGTCTTTACATGATGAAGGTGTGGAATAGGAATATGACTGTAGATTGAGGTCAAGAGCTTAAAGAAAGGAAACCAGACCTATAAAATCCCAGACTCTCCTTAGCTAATACTTGGTCCAAGACAACAAGTTTTCTACTCCATCTGCTTCACTAAGGAGAAAATACTAAAAAATTAGGTTAATGCACCCCACTAGAATTAACTGACCTCTCTGGTTTTTTCTCTTTCTAATTGCAAAAGTTTGGAGAGGAGGAAAGAATAATGTTATGTGCTCCATTGTGTACAATACCCTACTTTGATGTTTACTCTAATAAACATCACCTCAGGGAGATGAGTCATAAGATTCACGTTTTCAGAGACAGCTTAGGCACTTATCTAGGACTTTCCCTCCAAGCTTGGGAAGGTTCATGTTTACCAGTATGTAAGTAATTAATTCTAGTTTGGTTTATTACCCTTCTTTTTCTGAGCAAAATTAGTCAGAGCCTTACAAACATTTAAAGTTACCTGTATAGAAAGATAAATACTCTTATTTGATTACTTGTGCAGAGAGATCCTACCACCTAAAAGAAGTGGAATTCCAACCTATGAATCAAGTCTCCTCTGAATTTCAGTTCAGGAAGAAGGAGGCAACGTAATAAAAATGGTTAAGCTACACAGCTGTGAGCTGCAATCCAGTGTTCTGATCCACCTGCTTAGGATAATTTATGGGGTTTGCTTGGAAGGTGTTCCACAAATCAGAGATTGATGAATGACCTCCAGGCTAGCCAACAACTCTAGTTGAGTTCTGCATCTGCCCCTAGAAGAGGACTTGGTTCTCTAGAATAATAGTAGATAGGTGTACGCTCTCAATCTGACCCCTATGCTTCAGAAAGGTTCAAACCTCCTTTTGTCAGGCAATATTTCCTATTAACTAGATTCAGAGCCCTGCACAATACCAATACACATATATCTAAATGCTCATGAGCAATGTGGTAATATAGCAGCATCTGAGCAACTGTGACACTGCAGGAGAAGTCTATAAAACCTGCAGAAGTAGGTGACTAATAGCTTACTCTTGCTGCAAGTCTATGTATGGAAGCATGGAGTTAATAGCATCACTATTTCCAACATCCTAGCTAATGTTGTTGACCTGTGATTAAAAAAAAAGACAACAAAAAACTGATGCCTTGAAATGGCCTTTCCAGGTCTGATGCACCTATTACATGTATAAGAAGCATAACTATATAAGTGGCAGCCAGGATGATCACCTTTCTAGGGGCATACGTAGTCCTTTGATACTAAAATATCCATGCTGAGCAGCGGAAGTGGAAATCTTGGGCTTACCCCATTACTTTGCTTTACAAATTATGATAAGTAGAGAAGACAAAGCTATGTTTCCTTTAACAGCTGAGCTGCATCTACTGTATTTTGAAAAAGTTCCTTTTCAGTTGTGTGTTTTTTGTGTATTTTGTTTTGTTGCTTTTACTATGATTTTTTGTTGTTGCTATTTTTATTGTTTTGGGGAATTATTTTTTTTATTTGTTAAGTAAAGCTACTGCTAATATCACACTGGTAACAAAAATTGATATGCAATCAAGCACAAGATGGTTGAAAAAATAGATTTATGCTAAAATCACATCTTTTAAAATAAGCAATTAATTTTTTGAATCAGCTTTTCTTTCAGCTTTTCAATCCCTTACCATTAAAATAAGCAGGATTATTAAAGTACAGAAGCTTAGTCATTAGCAAATTGTTGAGACTGGTACATTGATTGACATCTGTCTTTTTCTATATTAGCATCTTAATCTGCTAGTATGGTCAATCAAAACAAAAAGCAAATTGATTATTTGGTTACTGTTTAGCTCTAATAGTTAATTTCACTGGCTGTATAATCAAAATACTCATATTCTTTTAGCACTCACCTGATACAAGCAAACAATTCTGAAGGCTTTAAAATTATCCTGCCATCAGATCTGAAGCAAGTATGTGATGTGAAACTCATGGTAAAAAGTCTTGTCACTACTCCTTTTCCTAACTGATAACTGTAATTCATTGTGTATGCATCTACACAAAACACCTTGAAAGTTCATGTGAAGTTTAATTTTGTTCAGCAAGTTTTCAAATTTCTCTCACTTCAGGAAAAAAAAAAAAAAAAAGAGAGCAAAAATAAAATTAAAAAAAGACATTTATGTTTAGTTTGCTTTTTGGAGTGATTCCTTGGAGCTACCTTATTGTGCTTGTATTTTCAATTCCAACCAAAGTGACCTTACATTTTGTAAACAAGGCCTTTGAAGAAGGAAAGTGGTGTTTTCATGCTATTTGACTGCCAGCTGCATTGCCTTTCATCCTTTTTTTTCTATTATAGAGATTTTTCAAAGGAAACAACAATGGGATTTGTAATTAACAGTACCCCTTGACCTGCATGGTTAAAATATTCAAATTAGCAGTTTGTCAGATGGAAAATGAACAACACTACACTAAATCAAAAGCAGCAAATCTTTTCAAAAAGACTTCAAACCTTTTCACAAAACCTCCATGATAAAAACACTTGAGCACTGAATGCTCCTTAAATCAGAATACACATAACACTCTTAAAATGCCTTCAAAAAGCAGCAAATGAAACTTAATTTAGTGGTAGCAGTAAAAACTCTTTCCATTAATGTTCCACTTTCATCTAACATCTGTAAATGGCTAGGAGGCATTGGCTGATTAAACTTCAGAAAACTATTAGCATACTGCTGCACTGACACAGATTTAGTATGCGAGCCCAGGACTTACACACAGACTGAATATGTCATTGTGTGCAGCTACTATTTTTTGATTAAGTTATTGAAAGTGACTTTCGTGCTGACGTATATCTAAGGCACCACAAAATGCAGTGCTTTAAACCTATTTCTTTCAACTCTGAAGGAACGGACAATACATATGTATTATAGGCTTAAGGCTAGCACCTTAGTGTCCTATTGTAAACAAGAATCCTCTCAAGAATTTGAGAGTCCAGGTGGTTCAATATCCCCAGGGGGTTAAACAGGGCATTTTGAGATATCTTTATTGGTTTGCAAATTTCTATATAATCTGAATTACAGCTCGTTCTCTTTCTTCTTTTCTCCCTTTTCTCTTCTTCAGCACTTTGCTTGCTTTTCTCCTCACTCTGTTTAGGTTATGGTAAGAACACTGGCAGAGATGGGAAGAGACCATATTTGGGCTTTGCCCAGGGGGGTGTCCAGGGAGGTCTAAACTATTGTCAGATTGGGTTATATATATATATATATATATATATATATATACACACATATATATACGTGTGTTTATTTCCTTCTATATTTAGTTTACTTTTGTATTTAATCTACTTTTGTAAATATTATTTTTATTTAACTTCCAAATTCTGAGTAAGTGTGGCTGTTTATTCTTTTTGGGATAAATCCCACATTACATCTGGTTCAAAACAGCACAATGTGGCAAAATGCCAACATTGTGCTGGTTTGCACATACATGAATTGCATATAGTTTAAAATATCCTAATAAATAAATAGATATAAGGATATCTGATTTCTGAAGAATTGAAGCCATCAAGGTTCTAGGAATGCCACTGTGTCATCCACAGCTGCTATTAGAGGAGACTCAGGGGTGACCTTATTGCTCTCTACAACTACCTTAAAGGGGGTTGTAGACAGGCAGAGGTTGGTCTCTTCTCCCAGGCAACCAGCACCAGAACAAGAGGACATAGTCTCAGGCTGTGCCAGGGGAGGTTTAGGCTGGAGGTTAGGAGGAAGTTTTACACAGAGAGTGATTGCCCATTGGCATGGGCTGCCCGAGGAGGTGGTGGAGTCACCATCACTGGAGGTGTTCGGGAGGAGACTTGATAGGGTGCTTGGTTGCATGGGTTAGTTGATTAGGTGGTGCTGGATGATAAGTTGGACACGATGATGTTGAAGGTCTCTTCCAACCTGGTTTATTCTATTCTATTCTATTCTAGTCTAGTCTAGTCTAGTCTAGTCTAGTCTAGTCTAGTCTATTCCGAACAGACCAATAGGAAAATCATGGTTCTGTCATAAGTCTTCATGTTTAAAATAGTCTGGAAAAATAAGTCATATATAAAGCCATAATTTGAATTGTTTGGTTTTTTTTTAATCTAATTGTCTTTTTTTCACATCAAGTTAGTATCTAAGTGATAAATGCAATTTATAACTCCTACATTCTGAATTATGCATCAGAGTAAGTTTCTTCAGATAAAGAAAAAAAAATATTAAAAGGAAGTGAAGACAACAGACTTATTTATTATATGACAGTAAAACTAATACTAACCTAGAATTAAATAAATTAGTATTTGGACCCCAGGATGCTTGAACTCAAGGGTTTTTATATAGTTTTACTGAATACACTGCCACAGCATGAAATATAATGTAGTGTGTCTTTCTCAACTAAATTCATGGAGGTAACTAAGCATTTCATGACTAAAGATGTAATTTTTCATATTAACGAAATACTCTTTTTAAGAAATCCATATACAACTTGTTCATCTAGTGAATAATTTATATGGATAATAGTGTTCTTTGAGAAAGAATTCTCATTACCATTGCAAAGGAAAAGTAGTAAATGATCTTTCTGACCACATACCGTATTGTAATGCTAAGATCACTTTACTGTATGATTGAAAGACTTTTCCCCACTAACTACAGTTATATGGCAGTAATAAAATATTGCCTATTAAAGAAAAAAATTACATACTTCCTTCTTCTGGATGTTTAGATTTCTGGGCTATGTGCTCCACTCAATCTCATGTTCAGCCTGTCTGTCCCTAGAGACTTAAAGAGGCATCAAAAAAAAAGGAAAATGGAGTCACAAAAGGGACAAAAGTGACCTCTGGAGGTCCTGTGATCAAACCCTCTCCAAATCCAGTCTGATTAGGTCTTTCTTCAAAGTTGAATCAGAGTCTGAAATCAGATTGTGTTGATCAGAGCCTTATCCAGTCAAACTTTGTGTATCAGCAAGAATGGAGATTTTTCAAGTTGTTTGATCAATGTTAAAAGAGAAATTTTCAAGGATGTTCCATCCTCCTTGTCGACGGTTGAAGGGGAAGGCCGCAAATCCTTCTTCCCCCCGCTGTAAGTAAAGGGAAGAAAATTGAAAGGGAAGAAAATTGAATGGGAAAAAAACCACAGCTGGATTAGCAAAGGGATTGTGTGCTATATTTACAAAGCAGTTTAGGAGACGCAGGGAAATATATACAGAATTTACAGTATTTGCAATATATATACAGAAAATATACAATAAAGTGACACAGAAATGAGATTCCCTCCTCTGCTGAGGAGGGTTCCCCACCCCTGTACCCCCCTTCTCTCCCCTTTTCCCCAGAGAGGGTTAGAAAGAGAGAAAAAGGAATAATTGTTAATTAAAAGCAGTTAGTCAGGCCTTGCGGTTATCAGTTCCAAGGTCAGTCTGGCCAAAAGGCCAGAAGCTGCGAGCTGCGAGGGGGAGAAAGAAGTGCAGGACTACCCACAAGTCTCTGCTGTACTCCAAGTTCAAAAGTGTTTTCTACCAATCTACCAATGAAATTAGTTTATATCTGTCTTTCGTTTATAAACATTCAGCCACAATGTCCCCTTTCTTAAAGGGACAGCCTCAAACGGTCACACTCCTGAAAATCTGAACTGCTCCTTAGAAGTCTGCTTCCAGCAGATTTAAAATTTGCTTTCTAGACATGCTTGCAGCAGAGACTCTTACAAGACCAGTGTTACATTCTCTGTCTTACAGCTGAGTGCTTTATGATACAACAAGAGGTGACTCTAGTTGTGACAATAGAGGTTTAGGTTCAACATTAGGAAAAAATTCTACCCTGAAAGAGTTGTCAAACCTTGGAATAAGCTGCCCAGGGAAGTGGTAGAGTCATCATCCCTAAAAGTCTTATATATGTTGTGCTGAGGGACATGGTTTAGTGATGGTCTGGTAGTGTTAAGGTGAACTCAATGACCTTAAAGGTCCTGTCCAACTAAAATGATCTTATGATTCTGTGACAAATCAGAATGAAAAACTGCAGATAAAGGAGTGGTATTAAAATAAGGTAACTTTTGATTGCTTAATTGGTAGTGGCATCCAATTTTACTGGTTGCTGATCCCCAGGGCTACTGGAAGGTGCACCACAGATTAAATACCGTATATGAGATTTACCTTAGAACAGTATATTGATGGACAACAAACCTTAGAGACTGGTTTATTGATACTTCCTATAAAGAAAATAGAAGAAATCACATTTTATTGGGGTTGACATTATGAGAGCTACTATCTAGCAATGCTTATGGAATTTTTTTAGCACAGGGGCCTTGTGAAGCAGCAGCAGAGGTGTTGAAAACAGAAAAGGATGTAGCTGGACTAGTAGCATCTCCTGATAGGGCATTTTGTTGATCTGGGGAAAGGAAAGATTGCATAACTGTAGCCTATTTCCCCAAAGGATTCACAATTAGTTCAGCATTGATCTGTATTAATTTTTAACACGAACTATCTCAGTTGTGAATAAGAAATACGTTGTGAAGTACAGAAAGGAAATCTGTGAAAAAGACAAAACTCCCTACTTTGGCCAGCCATTGCAGCTGTGAGGATGCCTTCAAGGTTTTGATTTAAATTAATTAGTTTTCTGATTTATTGATTTTCAGCTTTATTATCACATTTAGTTATTAACTTTGCAATTTAATTTGATTGTGTGGGTTACTTCATCACTGGTTACAAATCACTCTACTTCTTCTGATGTACTGATGCTGAACACTGACTTGCACAACAGAGGACAACAGAAATATGAAGTTCTTGTTGTTTTCCGTTGACAAATAGCTTTGGATTATGCCATCACTCTAGTGAATCTACATTCCTGAGAAAGCTTCAGTTTTGGAAAAGCTGGAGAGACTTTAATTTTGCACCTGCCTTTACACTTCAAGTGTATTCAAGATTTTATTAAGCCTTCCTTTTGTTTAGCCTGGAGAAGAGGAGGCTCAGGGGTCACCTCATTGCCCTCTACAACTACCTGAAAGGTGGTTGTAGCCAGGAAGGGGTTGGTCTCTTCTCCCAGGCAACCAGCACCAGAACAAGGGGACACAGTCTCAAGCTGTGCCAGGAGAGGTTTAGACTCGAGGTGAGGAGAAATTTCTTCGCTGAGTGAGTCATTCGTCATTGGAATGGGCTACTCAGGAAGGTGGTGGAGTCACCATCCCTGGAGGTGTTCAAGAGGTGCCATGGTCTAGTCATGAGGTCTGTGGTGACAGGTTGGACTTGATGATCCTTGAGGTCACTTCCAACCTTAGTGATACTGTGATACTGTGATACTGTGGTTGCCTGGGAGAAGAGACCAACCCCCACCTGGCTAGAACATCCCTTTAGGTAGTTGTAGACAGCAGTCTACAGCAATAAAGGCTTCTCTGAGCCTCCTCTTCTCCAGGCTAAACAGCCCCAGCTCCCTCAGCCTCTTCTTGTAGGGCTTCTGGTCGAGGCGTCTCACCAGCCTTGTGGCCCTTCTCTGGAAACACTCAACAGTCTCAATGTACTTCTCAAATTGAAGGACCCAGAACTGGACACAATACTCAAGGTGTGGCCTAACCAGTGCAGAGTACAGGGGCACAATGACTTCCCTGCTCCTGCTGGCCACACTATTCTTGATGCAGGCCAGGATGCCATTGGCCTTCTTGGCCACCTGGGCACACTGCTGGCTCATGTTCAGCCACCTGTCCATCAGTACCTCCAGGTCCTTTTCTGCTTGGCAGCTCTCCAGACACTCTGACACGCAGCCTGTAGCTCTGCATGGAGTTATTTTGGCCAAAGTGCAGCACCCAGCACTTCGACTTGTTAAATGACATCATGCTGGACTCTGCCCATCTGTCCAGCATGTCAAAGTCCCTCTGCAGAGCCCTTCCACCCTCTAACTGACCAACACCTGCTCCCAACTTGGTGTCATCTGCAAATTTACTGATGACTGACTCAATCTCCTCATTCATGACATCAATAAAAATATCGAAGAGGATGGAGCCCAGAACTGATCCCTGGGGGACACCACTAGTGACTGGCTCCCAGCTGGATGTGGCACCATTCACCACCATTCTCTGGGCACAGCCCTCCAGCCAGTTCCTAACCCAACACAGAGTGCTCCTGTCCAAGCCATGGGCTGACAGCTTGGGCAGGAGTTTGCTGTGGGGTATGGTGTCAAAGGCCCTGCTGAAGTCCAGGTACACTACATACACAGCCTTCCCCACATCCACCAGGCAGGTCACCTGATCATAGGAGGAGACCAGGCTGGAGAGGCAGGACCTGCCCTTCTTAAATCCATGTTGGCTGGGCCTGATCCTTTGGCCATCTTTCACGTATGCAGTGATTGCCCCAAGATGATCTGCTCCGTAATTTTCCTGGCACTGAGGTCAGACTGACTGGCCTATAGTTTCCATGTTCCTTAATCCGACCCTTCTTGTGGATGGGCATCACATTGGCCAGTTTTCAGTCATCTGGGACCTCTCCTGAGAGCCAGGACTGGTAGAAAATGATGGAGAGTGTCTTGGCCAGCTCATCTGCCAGCTCTTTCAGCGCCCTAAGATGGATCCCATCTGGTCCCATGGACCTGTGAGTATCCAAGTGGCTCAGCAATCCCAAAGTAATTCCTTGTGGATTTCATGGGCACAACACTCCTCCCTGACCCCATCTACCAGTTCAGGAGGCCAGTTATCCTAGAGTTCTCCTGCCTTACTGTTGAAAATGGAGGTAAAGAAGGTATTTAGAACCTCAGCCTTATCCTCATCTTTAGTTACAATGTTACTCTCCAGGTCCAATGAGGAGTGGAGGTTCTTATTGCCCCTCTTTTTAGCATTAACGTATTTATAAAAATGCTTTTTATTATCTTTTTATTATGCAGAAGTGGCCAGCTTAAGTTCTACCTGGGCTTTTGCCTCTCTAATTTTTCTCCTACATGATCTAACAACATCCTAAAATGTGTCATGAGTTGCTTGCCTCCCTTTCCAAAGGCAATACATCCTCTTTTTTACCCTTAATTTGTTCAAGAGTTGCTTGCTCATCCAGGCCGGTCACCTTCCCCGCCGGCTCATCTTTTGACATGTGGGAACTGCCAGTTCCTGTGCTTTCAAGAGCTCCTGTTTGAAGTAGGTCCAACCATCCTGGATGCCTTGGTTCTTAAAGGCTGCTACCCAGGGTACTTTCCAAATAAGTTGCTAAAACAAGTTGAAGTTTGCCCTCCGCAAGTACAAAGTGAGGCTTCTGTTACTGCTCCTCCCTATTTCCCTGCATATTGAAAACTCCACTATCTCATGATCACTGCCCCCTGGA
The DNA here is from genome assembly GCF_026170545.1 of Melanerpes formicivorus. Classification (NCBI taxonomy): domain Eukaryota; kingdom Metazoa; phylum Chordata; class Aves; order Piciformes; family Picidae; genus Melanerpes; species Melanerpes formicivorus. Next base: position 36,630,149 of record NW_027142353.1, on the reverse strand, counting down.
CAGCCTCCTACCATCACATCTCCCACCAGCCCTTCTCTATTTGAGAATAGCAGGTCAAGCAGAGCCTGACCCCTGGTAGGCTCACTTAACAACTGCATCAGGAAGCTGTCCTCCATACACTCTAGGAACCATCTGGACTGCCTCCTCTCTGCTGAATTAAGTTCCCAGCAGGTATCTGGCAGGACTAGAAGTCCTCACAAAGAGGAGTGTTTAGGGTAGAAATCTACTTTCCACGAGAGTTGGAGCTTAGGCAGCTCCTAACTCTCCAATGAGTACTCTTTTACTGCTCCAAGATCATTCTGTAGTGTTGTATGAGAGACAGATTACTTTTCATCTGATTTAACATTATGAACACAAAAAAATATCTAATGTCTTTTATTACTATCTGTTTGAAATATTGAATTCAGAGCAAAATTATAATCTCAGGACAAGTGATCACTGTGTTAAAACTGTATTAGACAAGATTGTAATAGATTGCTTGTATACAAATCAAAATGTAACCAGTGATCACTTTTCAAATAAAAATCCACACACAGTAAGAAATTGAACATATTAGACTCAAATTAATAAACACACTACTCTTCTGAGAAAGGCACGGGAGAAGTCTCAAGGAATTTTCTTTTTCTTGTTCTTGAGATTTTTCTCATGATAAAATGCCATTGGGTTGTCTGTTAGCATAATAAAGTCTTGACAGAAAGTTGAGAGGTTTTCCTTGAGTTCAGCAGAGGGCTCCAGAATACACACGGGATGGGGAGTTTCTGTCTTTACCACTTCCACTGTGCAATGGAGTGGTTAAATTCCCTGCCACAAGCTAATTACATTTCTCTATTGCACAGAACTTTTGTCCTTCCATAATTAATTATGAGCAAGAAATGAAAATGTCCTTTTGTTTTCTTTAATGAATTAATCCTTCATAAAAATTATCCTTGTGACATAATAACAAAAGGACATTCGTTCACTGTCCTCATCACCACGTATACCATGACATGTAAATGTCCTTATGTGGGGATCCTCTTTGTCTCTTGTGTCCAAGAACATGCTTTATTGCAAACATGTCACAGGAGTATTAATATCTTCAATTGCCATTTAGGCAGATAAAACTGTCTGGATCATTATAACAAAAAACTACAGAGGAAAGAGTCCAGTGTTTTGATAGTAATTATCACTCTAAAATCAAAGGAACAGTTCTATTAAATGGATTTTTCTTCAGACATAAAAAACCCACATCACCCAACTTAATCTAGTAATGTGAAACATGGCTTAGACAAATCTATTTGACTAAATGAAGAAAGTCAATCTCTGTTTGATTGCAAATCCAAGGTATAGGTAAGGAATCCATTACATTACAAGACTGAGTATCTAGAGAATGTCCTTCATAAGATTAATGGGTACCATGTCAAATGTATATTTAACTAGGTTGTACTGAGCTTGAGTACAGCTAGAATATTTGGCATTTTGCTAAAGCTGGCATAATTCTCTAACACTGCAAAGAGCAGGTTCATTTCTTTAATTCTCATGGAATCTCAATGGATGCTCAAATCATAGTAAATTGATGTTTATGTTACTGATGAGCTTCCATCAATCTTGGTATACTTTCAAGCAGGTGAAATATTAGAACCATAGAAGGGTTTGTGTTCGAAGGGACCTTTAAAGCTTACCTAGTTCCAACCTCCCTGCAGTGAGCTGAGACACCTGCCACAAGACTGGGCTACTCAAATCCTTATCCAACCTGCCCTTGAGCACTTCCAGGAATAGGCCATCCACTGCTTCACCACCAACACAGTCAAGAATTTCTGCAATTTCTTATTAAAATATAATCTGAATATACCCTCTTTTAGCTTAAAACCATGGCCTTTGTGTGTGTGTATGTATGTGTCTGTGTATATATACATATATATATTTTCCACTATCAAAACCATGAGTTATGACTGCTCCATTTATGGCTGTGCTGTATTACGATCCTGGAAGGAAGATCACGGGTCACCATCTTGCTTTTCTGGTCTTTGAGTGGGTAGCTGTGTTTTTGCCTGTTACAAGATTCAGAGAAGCATTCCTTTCCCTTTTCCTTTTCCTGTTCTCTATATATAGTGGTGCAATCTGGTAGCTTTGTAGCAAGGGGGTAAAATATTCTGTGTAAATCAACTGAACATTCTTCCTCTACCTTCCTCCCTACTTCCCACCTTCTTGTCTCCTGATAAGGAGGGCGAAGAGAGGAGATGGGAGAGCGGGGTGGGGAGAAGGGGGAAGAGATGTCTTATGTTGCCTCCTCTACACATATATAGCAGGTGTTACAAAGCGTGTGTGGCAGTTTAGGCTGGGTGCCTTCAAAAAGAATCACCAGAAAGTTGAGACCTCCAGTGTCCAGAGTGTCCAGCCTAGTGGTGGACACAGGAAATAGTGTGTTTCTTCCCATAAATCCCACGTCCCTATAAAGCTGGCCGAGAAGATAGTTTCTTTCTCTTTCTTTCATCTCTTGTCCCATTGGAGGCACTTCTTTTATCTCCTAATATTTTTACTGTTCAATTATGGCCTAGGCATGGGAGGATGTAGTGCAACCCTGATGGGTCTTGGGAGAAAGAAATGCAGAGGGGTAGTTTGGGCCTGGCCAGCCTGAAACCAGCTTAGCAATGCAGGGGAAGAAAGAGCACTGGGGCTTATGGTAAACCCCAGGTTGGGGGGGAAAAAGGAGTACTGGGATTTTGGTGTGATTTGGTGGAGGTTTTGTGTGAGGCTTTGGCTTAATAAGCTTCTGTGTTAAACCCAGATTACAGAATTCTTTATATTTCATGTGTGTTGCTATGCTCACCACTGTGCAGAACTTTAGCATTGTAGTTTGTGAATAGCCTTTCCGTTTAAACTTCCCAGTGCTATCCAAGCCATTGTGTGGGTGTCATTCTTTTGTCCCTTTTGAAGTAACAGAGCAATCTGTCAGCTCATTAAACTACAACAACATGCTTGTATTTATAATGCTGATTTTTATAACGAAACGTTAGTTCATGCAGAATTTCTCTACCCCATGACATTTTCTGTGGTATTCTTGTTCATCTTCTCTTGAGGTGTTAATAATAATAATAATAATAATAATAATAAAAAAACACCAGGTTGGAAGAGACCTTCAAGATCTGGCACCAAGCACCCATCAAGTCTCCTTCTGAACACCTCCAATGACGGCAACTCCACCATCTCCCCGGGCAGTCCATTCCAATAGGCAATCACTCTCTCTGTATAGAACTTCTTCCCAACATCCAGCCTAAGCCTCCCCTGGTGCATCCTGAGACTGTGTCCTCTTTTTCTGGCACTGGCTGCCTGGGAGAAGTGACCAACATCCACCTGTCTACAACTTCCCTTCAGGTAGTTGTAGAGAGCAATGAGCTCACCCCTGAGTCTCCTCTTCTCCAGGCTAAGCAACCCCAGCTCCCTCAGTCTTTCCTCATAGGGCTTGTGTTCCAAACCCCTTACCAACTTTGCTGCCCTTCTCTGGACATGTTCCAGCAAGTCAACATCCTTCCTAAACTGAGGGGCCCAGAACTAGACACAGGACTTGAGGTGCAGCCTAACCAGTGCAGTGTACAGGGGCAGAATGACCTCCCTGCTCCTGCTGGCCACACTGTTCTTGATGCAGGCCAGGATGCCATTGGCCCTGTTGGCTGCCTGGGCACATTGCAGGCTCATGTTCAGCCTACCATCAACCAGTATCCCCAGGTCCCTCTCTACCTGGCCACTCTCCAGCCACTCTGACCTGAGCCTGTAGCACTCCATGTGGTTTTTGTGGCCAATGTGCAGAATCCGGCACTTGGATGTGTTAAATCTCATGCTGTTGGATTCTGCCCATCTGTCCAGCCTGTCGAGGTCCCTCTGCAGAGCCTCTCCTACCCTCCAGCAGATCAACTCCTGCCCCCAGCTTGGTGTCATCACCAAGTTTACTGATGATGGACTCAATGCTCTCATCCAGATCATCAATAAAGATGTTAAAGAGCACAGGGCCCAGCACTGATCCTTGGGGCACACCACTAGTGACTGGCCGCCAGCTGGATGTGGCATCATTCACCACCACTCTCTGGGCTTGGCCCTCCAGCCAGTTCCTAACCCATCGCAGTGTGCTCCCACCCAAGCCATGGGCTGACAGCTTGGCCAGGAGTTTGCTGTGGGATACAGTGTCAAAGGCCTTGCTGAGGTCCAGGTAGACTACATCCATAGGCCTCCCCACATCCACCAGGCAGGTTAACTGATCATAGAAGGAGATCAGGTTGGTCAGGCAGGACCTGCCCTTCCTAAATCCATTCTGGCTGGGCCTGATCCCTTGGCAATCCTGTAAGTGATGTGTGATTGCACTCAGGATGACCTGTTCCATGATCTTGCCTGGCACTGAGGTCAGGCTGACAGGCCTATAATTCCCTGGCTCATCCAACCGGCCCTTCTTGTGGATGGGCACAACGTTGGCCAGCTTCCAGTCATCTGGGACCTCTCCAGTGAGCCAGGACTGCTGGAAAATTATGGAGAGTGGCTTGGCCAGCTCCTCTGCCAGCTCTCTCAGCACCCTAGGATGGATCCCATCTGGTCCCATGGACTTGTGGGGATCCAAGCAGCTGAGGAGAGCTCCAACTACCTCCTCATGAAACATAGGGAAACTGTGCAGCTCCCTGGCTCCTTCTGCGAGCTCTGCAGGCCAGCTGTCTGGAAGACGTTCTGTCCTGCTAGTAAAAATTGAGTCAAAGAAGGTGTTGAGTACCTCTGCCTTTTCCTCATCCTTTGATACAACATTCCCCTCCGTGTACACCAAGGAGTAGAGGTTGTCCTTGCCCTTCGTCTTGTTATTAATGTATTTATCAAAGGAGTTTTTGTTGCCCTTCACAGCAGAGGCCAGTTTAAGCTCCAAATGTGCTTTTGCCTCCCTAATTTTCTTCCTACATGATTTAGCAACATCCTTAAACATTTCGTGGGTTGCCTCACCTTTCTTCCAAAGATGATACACCCTCTTTTTTTCCCTTAGTTCTATTAAAAGTTCGTTGCCCATCCAGGCTGGCCGTCTGCCCCAGCGGCTCATCTTCCAGCACATTGGCACAGCCTGTTCCTGTGCCTTCAAAAGTTCTTCCTTGAGGCAGGTCCAGCTCTCTTGGAGCCCTTTATTTTTAAAGGCTTTATCCCAAGGAACCCTCTGAGTTAGTTCCTTGAGTTACCTGAAATCTGCCCTCCAGAATTCCAGAGTGGAGGTCTTCTTGCTGCCCCTCTTAGCTTGACCGAATACCGAAAATTCAATTATCTCATGGTCACTGGCCCCTAAACAACCTCCAACCACTACATCACCCACCAGCCCTTCCCTGTTGGTGAGGAGGAGGTCAAGCATAGCCTTACCCCTGGTAGGCTAATGCAGCACCTGGGATAAGAAGCTGTCCTCCATGCACTCTAAGAACCTCCTAGACTGCCTCCTCTCTGCTGTGTTGAGATCCCAGCAGATTTCAGGCAGGCTGAAGTCACCCATGTTGTTTTCTTGCTTTTCTTTAAATCTGCTTTTTAAAGAGAAAGTGGTATGTATTTACTGAATTTGTTGCAAATGGCAACGAAAATCTTGGTTTAAAATACAGAACTCGTGTCACTAAGGTTATTATGATATTTAAGATCCTGGAAAAAAAAATTCATACATTTTCTCTACATTACATTCATAATTTTCCACAGCTGTCCTTTACCCTTTGTGGTAGTCAAATAAATATGTTTCATATGCACTGAGACAGTTATATTTTCCTTTCACTAATTAGAAATGAAATACATTGAAGTTTTAAGACTGGTAAACTCCTCTGTGACAGGAGCCTTCATGAGTATCTTTAGACATCTATCATAAGACAGCTGCCCAGAATTACTCATTTTTCAATGGGTAACACAATCTACTCCATTAGTCAAAGTCTGTAAGATAGATGAAGTAGCTTCTCCAAGTGGGGCCTTTCTATACAAACTCTGTGGGCAACCAAGATTATAGCTGATTTTAGGTCACCTCACCAAATATTAAGAAAAGTAATATTGTCCAGTCTGCAAACAACAAGAAGAAATATTGTCCTCTTTCTGCAAAAACCTTGCAGACTCCCAACAGGATGCACAAACATTGGTGCTTTCCCTTACGTTTACTCACAAGGTTTTCTAAAAAATTTGTAAGTAATTGCAATGGCTAATCCAGAGCGTATGTCTCTATTTGCATCATTATGCTTTACTTACATGAAGCACAAGTTCCTCTGTGAGCCATATGGAGCTATACGTTGGCAAGATATTTTTATATCTGTCTTTCAGTCCCCTTTGTTATGGATCAGCTTTAAGTGCTCAATTCAACAGCAATCTTTTGTATTTTATTGCTGGCTCTTTGTCCACACAAAATTCCACAGAAACTCTTTAAAGCACTCTTAAACGGAAATAATGAGAAATAAAATTAAGTAGTTTGAAAATATGTCCCATTAATGTGTAATGTTCAATGTACTGCACAGTGGAGAATTAGAATTGAAAAATAATGAGAACTACCTACCCTTTCTCACATATAACTTGCAATATTTATATTATGGTAAAATTTATGTAACTCAGGGAGTCTTATACTTGAAATTATCTTTGTGGATCTAGACATGAGTGACTAACACAATGACACACATTTACACAAAGAACACTGCAGTGAAATCAGCAACTGAAGTGAGATTTCCTTCAGTCCCACCTCAACATCTTGCTTTCAGGACTGCCTTTTTGATACACACAGTGCCTGTGTACAAAGTACAGATCCAACACCTTAAGAATTTGGTGAAATGTAAATCAGTCAGTAACATTTCGCATATCTCTATTGACTTTCCCATACTAAATACATCACTATTGGCAGCTGCATTGCCTTTTACACAGCACTGCACTTCATCTGCATTGATCATACAAATCTAGAGTGAATGAATGTAAAGTGCTACAGTTAATTCATTCGATAGCTCCATGTGTCAAATCTTCATCTGTGTAGATGTACTTTTAAAGTAATTCAGAAATTTATTTAAAGTGTCTCTAATTCATGTTCTAAATTGGAGATTTAACGTGTTGGTTTTATTTTTCGCTTATGCAGCTTAAGGAAAGAAATATTCCTAGTTTGGGTGACAGCACTTCATAACCAAAATCTGTGTACATTTGAGATACATGAATCGATGTATCTACTGAGTGTAGAAACATGACTAGCAGACATGTTTCTGATCTTGTGGAGCAGGATACAGGAGTCATAACTAGACTTCTCAGTAGCAGCGACCAGGCTAGTTCTAGGGAAGTAATGTTTTATGACAGGGTCACATATTGGCCAGAGAGGTAGTGGATGATCCATCCTTGGAAACATTCAAGGTCAGGTTAGATGCGGCTCTGATATAGCTCACCGCAGGAAGGTAAGGCTAGATGGCTGCTAAAGATCCTTTCCAAACCAAATTGTACTATGATTCTATGTATTTAGAATCATAGAGTCATAGAATTATTAGGGTTGGAAAGGACCACAAGAATCATCTAGCTCCAACTCCCCTGCCATGGGCAGGGACCACTCACACTACATCAGGTTTCTGAGAGCCACATCCATCCTGGCCTTAAAAACCTCTAGGGATGGGGCTCCTACCACCTCCCTGGGCAACCTGTTCCAGTGTCTCACCTGCCTCGTGGGGAAGAGTTTCTTCCTAAAATCCAATCTGAATCTACCCATTTCTAGTTTTGTTCCATTCCCTCTAGTCCTATAACTACCTAACATGCTAAAAAGTTCCTCAACAGCTTTCTTGTAGGCCCCCTTATGATACTGGAAAGCCACAATAAGGCCTCCTCAGAATCTTCTCTTCTCCAGACTGAATGGCCCCAACTCCCTCAGTCTGTCCTCATAGGAGAGGAGCTCCAGGCTCTAATCATCCTCATGGCCCTTCTCTGGACACATTCCAGCACCTCCAGATCCTTCTTGTAATAGGGGATCCAGACTGGATGCAGTACTCCAGGTGAGGTCTCACCAGAGTAGAGTAGAGGGAGAGAATCACCTCCCTTGACCTGCTGGCTGTGCTTCTCTTGATGTAGCTCAGGATCTGATTGGCTTTCTGGGCTGTAAGTGCACACTGGTGGCTCAGGCTGAGCTTCTCATCCACCAGCACCCCCAAGTCCTTTTCTTCAGGGCTGCTCTCAAGTCAGTCACTGCCCAGCCTATATCAGTGCTTGGGATTGTCCTGACCCAGATGCAGGACCTTGCATTTGGCCTTGTTGAACTTCATGAGGTTACCTTGGGCCCGCCTCTCCAACCTGCCAAGGTCCTTCTGGATGCCATCCCTTTCCTCCAGCGTGTCTGCTTCACCACACAGCTTGGTGTCATCAGCAAACTTGCTGAGGGTGCACGCAATTTCCAGTTTTGTTCTTTGCCATTTGTGCTTCACATTTGTACTTTACATTTTAATGGCTTTACTTTTTCAGAATCAAGTTTTTTTTTTTTTTTTCCAAAAATAATTTGTCCTTACTTATCCTGTTTTATGTTTTCCTTCTACTAACTCACCAGAAATCAATTATTATGATCTGTAATTCTCATTGCCTTGTAGTAAAGTCCATCATCTACAGCTTGTTTTGTTTTACTATGTGTGATATAAAGATTCTGTGTATTAGCACAGGGTAGAAATCAGTGGTAAAGCATCTTCCTGCAGAGGTGTGCTGATCTGCTTCCACAAAATACTGAAGAGGGGAACAGTAAGCATAGTTTTGACTTCTGTTTTGCTGTTCAGGGTGCAGGTTAAGCACAATAAACATTATTTATGAAGACATTTCAAGGGTAGGAAAATAGCATAATTTTCTTAATGCATTGCAGATTTGAGTCAACATAAAGTTTATTTACCATGTCTGGTAAGCAACATTGTCTTTGTGATGCTAATTGCCAAGCCAGAAGTTCATACATCCTGAATAATGTGTCATTAGCTTCAGGTCTTGCTCTGGCCTAGAAATGTACTGTGTACTTCTTAAAGAAAGGTCTTTGACACATTTGTGGCTGCCTGAAAATACTCTAAATTAACAAGTTAATGTCAGTTATGGCTTTTGCATTCTGAGTTACTTTGGCAACAAACCTGCGTAAAAGCAATGAACATGACTGACTCATTTTAACTGCCAGAAGTATCTCATCTAACTCCACTGGCTTCAGCACTTCTGACTCCCAGGAAATCCTCCTTCTGCAGGCTGCCACCACTCAGCACTCCCCTAGAACATGAAATATAAGAGTAGATTTAAAAAAAAAAAGAAGGGAGTAGAGTTCTAAACAAATTATAAGACAACATTGTGATGGAGGTCTCTGCTGTTTACCTCCATTACAACAGAAGTCACCAACCCTGGATGTGTTGAAAGGTTGTTTGGATGTGGTGCTTGGGGATATGGTTTAGTGGTGAACTTTGTAGAGTAGGGTTATTGTTTGGAGTTGGTGATCCTGAGGGTGTTTTCCAACCTGAATGTTTCTGTGATTCCGTGATTTCTGTGAAATGTAGCACTGAGGTATCACTCCACCTCACATCTGCTTACCATGCACAGTTTAAACTCCATGTGTTGTTGCTATTACACAATTTACCAGTCATGTCAGACAGCCCAATATGTAGGATGTCTCACTTGGTAAAAGGTGGGCAGAATCTATTTTCTAATAAATTTTCTCAGGAGTTTAAAGTTAAAAGAAGAACAGAACAAAGGCTCTGTTCTTTGTGTTTGAGGCCAAAACCAAAGACTAAGTGCAGGGCAAGAGAGTAAAGGAATAAGGATAGAAGCAGAAGAGGCCAATAGTTAAAACTGGATGGGAAAAAAATTATATTGAAAAGAGATGTTTTTAAGGCCAGACTGGATGAGGCTCTGTGCAACCTGATCTAGTGGATGGTGTCACTGCCCATGGCAGAGCATTGAAACTAGATGATCTTGGGGTCCTTTCCAACCTTGACAAATTGATTCTGTGATTCTGAGATGTAGTTGGAAAGGAATGCGCCTGGGAGAAGTTCATACGAATACTAGATTTTTAACTGGCAAATATCTGGGAAACATGGGAAATGGTGAAACAAAGACTTTTTGGGCTGTGAATACTTGTCAGAACTGTAATAAAAAAGCATTAGTCCTTTTCTAAATGCAGTAATAGTTGAAATGTGATTTTCTTCTCCTATAACATAGACTAAGTTAATCACAGTGGTTAAACTACTACCCCACAGCAATGGAAAATGCTGCTGCATTTTGAATTAATCTTGCTGTCATAGCCTTTGGTAGGAAGTGTGGGCATAACATTCCTCTCTTTGAAGTCAGTTGGATTTTTCTTTCACCATCTACTTGAGTGGGAACAAGATCAGGCACAATTATCAATATTTTCAAGTGCTGGCTCTAATTTAAGCCAAATACAGACAGCCCAGTTTGGCTGCACAGCTTGACATGCCTTGGGCTTAATTTTCATAATCAAAGCATATTCACAGCATTCCTGAACAAAGCAATGACAGCTTATCCCTAGCTGGGTGGTCATTTAAAAAAATTAAAAAAAATAACCAACAACAACCAAGCATTGGATTTGTACGTTCTTCTGAACGTATTTCTGACTGGTTAAACTTAGAAAAAACATTTATTCAAAGCTTATATCTAAAAGAACTTTACTGTTACCTTGCAAGGGATAATCCCATGATCTTGGATTCTTAGGATCAGAGGTATTTTCTTTCTTTTTCTGTATTCCCAAGGAAAATAATGCATGTGTTCATTGTTTTGTCAGTGTAAGATTTATAATGCCTTTAACTATTCATTTCCTTGCCATAAAGTGCATAGGTTTTGCAAATTATGTGAGAGCGACAACACCGTAGTTTCCTTGGTAACCTCAACTGGTTTTCAAAACAATGTTTTTCATGTTTGGAATAAGCATTGATTTGTACAATCTGGCAGGGAAAAGGAAAAGGGAAAGAAAAAAAAAAAAAGAAGGAAGGAAATTAAGAAAGTGAAAACAAACAAACCAACAACCCAAACCCCCACAACTCTTAAGGGAAACAATCAGCAGGTGAGAAGGTTGCATATCAACCTTCCACCACTTAGTCATCTACATGCTATGAGTATTAAAGAGCTCAAACTTAAAAAAAGAAAACTGTCAAGTTTGTTCTTTCTTGAAGTTCAACAAAATTGGCCTTTTAGCTTAGATTCAATGTTAAATGTAATTTGGCCTTTTCCTTTCTGTACTTGGCTCACTGTGAACTGTAAAATCTGGCTTATGTTTAGACACTAATGAGTTGCATATCTAGGCAGACTTCTTCCAGGCTTTGACCTTTGTTTTGTTGTTCTTTTTTTTTTTTTTTTTTTTTTTTTTAAATTAAACACAGTTATTACTTCAGCATCACAAAAAGGTGGATGCAGGATCAGCCCCTAAACTAAATATCTTCATTTTTAAAACATTTTCTAAGAGCTAACTGGAAAGAGAGAGGTTGCATTAGCCAGTATGGATCCTCACTCTTGAAAGCAAGAAGCTCTAATGCTTCTTTTGAAGGAACAGGGTGTCTGAGAAAGTCTATTCTTTAACCAACTTCTCAACACACAGTCAAACAAAATTTCAATACTTTTGGAACAAATGTTCACCATTTTGATGCAAAACTGTCATATTTCCTTCCTCCTTATAATTGTATAGATTACTCAAGACCAGTTATGTAATACTGTTTGTGGTTCTAGTATCATTCCCATGGCATAGAGGGGTCATGCATGTTGAAATCATTCCAGCATCACTTGCTTTCTGTTCAACATTAGCCATAACCCCTTAAGAATGCTCCGTGTTAGGAGGTACTTTCGTTAATCTGAATGATTCTCATTCATAGTAGTCATTCATAGTTACAAGTAACAAGCAATAAGAACACAGAATGTTGTAATGATATTATATGTGGGAAAACCACGGATGTCATCATTTACCCACTCAATCCTTGAATTGTATGGTGATAAGCAGGAAATAGAATCATTGCTGAATGGAGAGCTGTGACTCGTAGTAAGTTTGGATGTGTCCACTGAAGAGGGTATGAGATAATTCTTTTGCAGCAGCTTTGAAGTTGAAATCCTGACATGGAAAATAGCAGAAAAAAAGAAACAGACATGGTATTTGTACCCAGTGTGGTATCCTAGCTTGTTCCTGTCATTATATGAGCTGGGCATCAAAATTTCACTAGCAAAGATGATATAATTTCTTACTGACATCAAAGATGGAATTCTTCTGCCACATTAAAAAACCTCTGATTTACACATCTTGAGATGAAAGAAACAAAAGAGTTTTGGTCTACAGCAGAGATCCTGTAGTAGTGATAGTCTGTTTTCTGGAGCCAAGAGAATTTTCCTAAAGTACAACATTTTTAAGAGTCTCTTGCTCTTGGAGTAACAGACTATGTGTCACCTGCATAAGGAGAATGTAGCTCCATGACCTTGTAAAGTTTTTTATGGACCTCATTTATTTCTGCCATCTTAGGTTTCTGACAGTGTTTGATGCATAGCTTTGTACATGCTGTTGCACTGCTAGTTTCTGAAAGAACCTTCTCTTTGACTCACAACATTAAGAATCAATCATTGCTACCAACCAGAGGACAAATGCTAATGACAGAGACTCCATTTGGTGTGCTAGTACCTCTGCTAGAAAGTAAGGAATGGTATTAAAAAAATTATGCATGTGCATGAACCCTCCACGTTCAAAACCAACCAAACAAACACATAAAATGTCAGAAATTAGCCTCATTTAAAAGCAACACAACTTGTACTCATTCTCAGTTGAAATATTTTTAAGTGTCTGAAAGTAGGCATCCTCCTACAAGGGATGAACTACTTATTCTTGTCCTATGACATTCATCTCTCCTTGGTTTTCTACCTTTAACCATCTCAATGATGCATCATTATATAGGTCCTGCTCTTGTGCCTCTCCAGGCTGGAGAGCTGGGTGAAGGCAAACCTCATGAATTTCAATAAAGGCAAGTGCAGGCTTCTGCATCAGGGGAGGAATAACAGTAGGCACCAGTACAGGTTAGAGGTTGCCCTACTGGAGAGCAGCTTGTGGTGGGTTAATGCCCATTCTGAAAAACAAAAAAACAAAGCAGGGTGGACGGCTTGCGGGTACTTTGCCCTCCCTGCAGGACATGTTCCACTCTCCCCTCCCTGCCCAGCTAGGGTATAAAAAGCAGGGCATTGCAGCTGTTAGCTCTCCTTTTGGCTCCTGCCTCTCCTGGATGAGAGCTACTGCAACTGCTTTCCTGCTCCTCTGTCTTGTGGTTGGGCCTGATCCTTCTCCCTGCTGCCTCCATGCCTCTTCAGAGAGAGACAGGTTTTGTATTATTCTTTTTTTTTTTCTGCCTCCCATCCATCCTTGTTCCTTGCCCTTGTGAACCTTACCTGTTATTGTTATATATATATTGTTTAAAGAAAACTCTTTACCTCTCTACTTCCAAGCCGACTCCAAATTATTGTTTGGTGGATTTGCTCCTTCCTTTTTTTTACCCTCTCTGTTAGGAGTGAGGAAAGGGGGAAAGATTCTCCCCATCTGAGAGATTCTTGCCCCCATCTGAGCTCTTAACTTCCAGTTAAGGCTTAAACCATCACACAGCTCCATGAAGAAAGACCCTGGAGTCCTAGTGGACAGCAAGTTCTCCATGGGACAGCAATGTGCCCTTGTGGCCAAGAGGGTAAATGGTATTCTAGGGTGCATCAAGAAAGGTGTGTCCAGCAGGTCTAGAGAGGTTCTTCTCCCCCTCTACTCTGCCAAGGTGAGGCCACACCTGGAGTATTTTATCCACTTTTGGGCTTTCCAATTCAAGAAATCAGGGGTCTGCTAGAGAGAGTCCAACAGAGAGCCACAAAGATGATTAGGGGAGCATCTCCCCTATGAAGAGAGACTGAGAGACCTGGGGATGTTTAGTTTTGAGCAGAGAAGACTTAGAAGGGATCTCATCAGTGTCTATAAATATCTGAGGGGTGGGTGTCAAGTGGATGGGGCCTATCTCTTTTCAGTGGTGCACAGTAATAAGACAAGGAACAATAGACACAAACTTGAACATAGAAGGTTTCACCTCAGCATGAGGAGAAACTTCTTTAAAGTGAGGGTGATGGAGCACTGGAACAGGCTGCTCAGAGAGGTAGTGGAGTCTTTTCTCTGGAAAATTTCAAAACCCACCTGGATGCATTCCTGTGTGGTCTAGACTAGGTTATTCTTTTGACAGGGAGGTTCAACTCAATGATCTCTGGAGGTCCCTTCCAGCATCTAACATTCTATAACTCTGTGATTCTGTGATTCTACCAGCTATTCTTGTTGGAGATGTCATTCCATTAGCTGTGTATGTATCCCCCAGAGTGGCACTGCAAATATTCATCTGCTCTCTTCATAACCACACACAATGAAGGGACATATGCAAGACCTCTGAGAGCAGCAATGTGGTATATTGTGTCCTTTACTCTATTATGAGAATGCAAGTAGGTGATAAAGTCATTGACATTTCATCTCCATCCATCTTTTGGCCCACACTGTCACATCAAAGCATATAAACCTGGCTCTTATATTAAAAGTTTTCTGGAGTTCTTGTAGCTCCATACACTTGTAAAGTATTAAATATATTTCTAGGTGATCTAAAATTAACGAAGAAACCCATTCTCAGAAACACTGCAAGCTTGCCTAACTCATTATATTCTCTTCTATTGCTTCTCATTATGTTTGCCCTGAACGAAATAAAATATCAAAATACATGTGTGCTTTTGTACACTTATTCTCAGAAGTGGGGTATTTTCCTACTAGCTTTTTCCCAGAAAAGAAATGAAAGCCCAAGCAGAAAGCCAGCATTTCTTATTTCTTAGGAGATTCATGAACATTTGATGGGGGGGAGAGGGGGGAAAAACAACATCAAGAAAGGTCTAAGACAATTAAAAAAATTATAGAGCTAGCTAGGGAATATATTTGTGCTTTTCAAGGCATTCCAGCATGTTCAATTCAATGTTGCATTCTCTGATTACATGGAATAAACAGGTAGTGGAATAGACCAAGCATGGGGTTTCAAAGTCTGAGTCCTTGTACAGCACAGCAATGCACATAAAGAGACTTTTTACTACCAGAGGAGACAATTAAGAGTGATGTTACAGTTTTAGCATATGTTCAACACTGGTTACTTAGAAGGGAAGAGTTAAATCACTGGAGAGTTACAGTGGCTCTGATATGATTAAACACAATTTCTTCTGCTTTGTTCTTCCAATTATGTTGTAGGTAGAAGGAAAAGGTTGTATAAGCTCATAACATCTGATTCCACAGCTCTTTGTATTGCAGCTGCTTATATAAAATGTCACCCCTATATGAATGGGGAGGTCTGATTTTATGGCTGTTTATAGTTCCAAAGCTCATGTGCAAATGGCTAATCAAGGTGCCAGGCAGCAAAGAGTCAGACAAAATGTTTGACAGTTCCAATAAACCACCTGCTCTAAAGCTAAGGATACTCCTCTGTTATACTGGTTGTTTCTGTGAGCTATTTAACTAATATCGGTGGTATCACTTCACAATGTTGTCCATGAGGAAATGATTAATGTTGACCTGTTGGCCCCCAGTGTTTCCACTTTGTAGCACATGGGACAGAGCTGTTAAGGTGTGTTTCATGGACCTAACACAACACCTAGAGAATGACTCTCAGACGTGCTCCTAGCATTTGACAGCAGTATTGCTGAGTAATACAGTAGGGAATCAGGGTCTGAAGATATACAAAACTTGCTCTGTAATTGTAAAAGGCCTAGTTTGGCACTGAATTATGCTTTCATCTGGTTTCTGGGAAATTATGGAGTTTACAGTGGGTTGGGTTCTCTCTTGCCTTAAATAAGATAATTTGTTTGGGTCTGATGGGTAAGAGGTAAGCAAGCTGGTTTTGTTTATTGCGAGCATGGAAAAAAAACAACCTAGTGTAACAGGTAAGAGGCATGTAGTTTAAAGCCACTTTTCTGCGCCTCTTCATGGTGTGCTAGCTATGTTCCTCCAGTTAGAAAATCTTCCAGAGACTCTCAAACAGCACTAGCTTGCAAAAGCTGCAACAAATGATTGAAACATGCAGCTTTCTACAGTGGTTTCACATTGCACTTTCTTTCCTCCTCCAGGCAACAAAACCCAATGTCCCTCTGATCAATATATGCTCTTGGAGAAGGCAGTGGAAGGTCTGTGCTTCTGTTTTTGAAGGAAAACAATTGCTTTTTGAGCTGATGGCTTATTTAGGAAAGTGGGAAATCTCATTATTTCATCCCTACAGCGTCCATCCTCACAAAATGTTCTTATATAGTTTGCACTGCTTGGTTAGTGCATGTTGACTCCTTTGAAGAAAAGGTAGCAAAAAGAGAGAGATAAAACACAAGGAAAACCAAATGATGCACAGTGCAATTGCTCATCACCTGCTGACTGTCCCGCACCACATCCTGGTCTCCAAACTGGTGAAACATGGGTTTGATGGGTGGACCACTAGATGGATAAGGAACTGGCTTGATGGCCGCACCCAAAGAGTGGCTGTCAATGGGTCCATGATCCAGTGGAGGCCAGTGGCAAGCGGAGTCCCTCAGGGATCAGTCCTGGGACCTGTCTTGTTCAACATCTTTGTGGGTGACATGGACAGTGGTATTGAGTGCACCCTCAGCAAGTTTGCTGATGGCACCAAGCTGTGTGGTGCAGCAGACACGCTGGAGGGAAGGGAGGCCATCCAGAGGGACCTTGACAGTATGGAGAGGTGGGCACAAGCCAACCTCATGAAGTTCAATAAGAGCAAATGCAGGGTCCTGCATCTGGGTCGAGGCAATCCCAGGCACAAATACAGGCTGGGCAGTGACTGGCTGGAAAGTAGCCTTGAGGAGAGAGACTTGGGGGTGCTGGTGAACAAAAAGCTCAACATGAGCTCTCAATGTGCACTTGCAGCCCGCAAAGCCAATCAGATCCTGGGCTGCATCAGGAGAAGTGTGGCCAGCAGGTCAAGGGAGGTGAGTCTCCCGCTCTACTCAGATCTGGTGAGACCCCACCTGGAGTACTGCTTCCAGTTCTGGAGCCCCTATTACAAGAGGGGTATGGATGTGCTGGAGGGTGCCCAGAGAAGGGCCACAAGGATGACCAGAGGGCTGGAGCACCTCTCCTATGAAGACAGACTGAAGGAGTTGGGGCTGTTCAGTCTGCAGAAGAGAAGGCTCTGAGGTGACCTAATTGTGGCCTTCCAGTATCTGAAGGGGGCCTACAGGAAGGCTGGGGAGGGTCTTCTCAGGATCTCAGGTAGTGATAGGACTAGGGGGAATGGAATGAAGCTGGAGGTGGGGAGATTCAGGCTGGATGTGAGAAGGAAGTTCTTCACCATGAGAGTGGTGAAGCCCTGGAATGGGTTGTCCTGGGAGGTGGTTGCGGCCCCGTCCCTATAGGTGTTTAAGCCCAGGTTGGATGAGGCTCTGGCCAGCCTGATCTAGTGTGGGGTGTCCCTGCCCATAGCAGGGGGGTTGGAACTAGATGATCCTTGTGGTCCCTTCCAACCCTGACTGATAGTATGATACTATGATACTATGATACTATGACAAACATCTAGATAGTCCCTGATCTGCAATTGGCACCTAACAGCTGACTTAGTTTCATAGTTTCATAGTTTCATTCAGGGTTGGAAGGGACCACAAGGATCATCTAGTTCCAACCCCCCTGCCATGGGCAGGGACACCCCACACTAGATCAGGCTGGCCAGAGCCTCATCCAGCCTGCTCTTAAACACCCCCAGGGACGGGGCCTCGACCACCTCCCTGGACAACCCATTCCAGGGTTTCACCACTCTCATGGTGAAGAACCTCCTCCTCCTGGACTTCCTCCAGTTTATATACTAATTCTGTCTAGTTTGTGTCAATTGTTTTGGCAATGCTCCCTCCCAGCTTCTTGTGCACCTCCTCACTTGCAGAGCATGAGAAAAGAAACCCTTGATTTAGGATAAGTCTCACTTGACAACTAATACACCAGTGTGTTATCAAAATGCAAAATGCATCACTGTACCAGCTGATAGGACAAAAATTCCAAATGAAGCCAGGACATATATTCTACTGCATGTGTGGCTAACAGTTGCTGAGTGCTTGACTACCTTCATCATTGTGTACTAACCCTGGGAGCACAGATTTTTAGATGCAGTTCTCAGAATATTATCTGTCTATCCCTGAATCTTATTTACATATCTCATGAGAATTTGATAAGATGAGAAACTTACAAACTTCCAGAGCACCTATGTAGATTAGCTTACAGGCGGATGATGGTCCCTTCTCCCAGGCAGCCAGTACCAGAACAAGAGGACACAGTCTCAGGCTGCGCCAGGGGAGGTTTAGGTTGAATGTTAGGAAGAAGTTCTATACAGAAAGAGTGATTCCCCATTGGAATGGGCTGCCTGGGGAGGTGGTGGAGTCGCCGTCATTGGAGGTTTTCAGGAGGAGACTTGATGGGGTGCTTGGTGCCATGCATTAGTTGTTTGGGTTAGTTGTTTAGGTGGGTTGGATTGGTTGATGGGTTGGACGTGATGATCTTGAAGGTCTCTTCCAACCTGGTTTATTCTATGTATAGTCTATGTATATTCTATGTATATTCTATGTAACTATTTATATTTGGAGTTGAGTTATAAGGTTTAATTTTAATCAATAATAAAACAATAACATTGGAAATTAAAATGCAACCAAAAAAGCAACAACAGAAAGTAAATCTAAAATACCCTTTTTTATCTAATAAACATAAATCCAGGCAACCTACTGAGCTGCAGTCTTCATTTTGGGGTAGAACTTAAACTTCTGTGAGAGAAGAAACACCATGATGATGATTCAATCACTATCCATAGCAGGCAGTTGCCAACCAATAGGCATAGTGCCTATTTTACTCTTCCTAAGTCATGAGAGTAAAGTAATTTATAATTCTTATTTTTTTTCCTGGGTTACAGCTTGCTGAACAAAGACCATTATGAGTTTCCAAGTAAGGAAGCAACTACATTCGTAAATATGATCAGTTATTGTCTTCAAATGAGATATTTAAATAGCAACACAATTTGTGTTTGCAGCCTCTCTTCTCACAAGTACTAGGTCTCTTTCTTCTATATTTGTTTGTCTTATGAGTTTAGAGATAGGATCATAATTACACTTTGCAATGCAAGTAATTTTCATTATGATAATTTAAAAGCTTTCTCTGTGTCTGCTTTGTTCAGGGTTTAAAGAATACCTGAAAAATAATTCTGTTCAGATAATATTTTTCAACATTTCTCTTCCTTCTGTCTGTATTGTTAGGAACAATATTATAAAAATAGATTTGACATTTCATATCAATTAATCTCTTCATTTTTTAATGTGCTTTTGATTTTTCCATTTATATTTATTGGAGTTTTTGAAATTACTTTGAAGTAATGAATGCCACTTTTGCTACCTTACTCCTCCTTCTATCTCTATAGCTTTCTGAATCTAGCAGTGATCCACTGGTATCACTGATTTTAATAGGATAGAACTTTTGCAGAGTAGTCAGGAAAAAAGATATTCTATTTATAGGATGGAAAGCACTATAAACTAAATCAAAAGCCCAAAAGTCTATGTGATGCAGCTCTCAATGAAAAAATGGCAGAAAACCTGGACTGGTGGCTCAGGAATTCCTTTCCTATCGTATGCTGCTAGACTTAATCAATGTAAGGTAATGTAGTGATGTGCTATCGTGTAACAGAGTAAATATCCTATCTGTGAGATTTACTATCTCCAGTTCTGCTGTGCTGTTGTGGTCAAATCCAGTTCCTGCCACTGGTCAATACAGAATTGTTATAGTTTGGGCTGAGTGCCCTCTGCTACAGGGGTGTTTCCTGTGTCCAGAAGTCCAGCCCAGTGGGTGGACACGGGAAATTAGGTTATTTCTTACCATGATCCCTTGCACCACTATAAGTTTCACGGCGGGGTCTGGCACTTCCTCTTTCCTTCCTCTCCGCCACCTGGTAACTGGGGGAGAGATCTCCCGGCCATGGACCTGGTTAGGCCCAAGGCCACGGGGGGATGGGCAGTCTCAGATCTGGCCAGCTGAGACTATCCTAGCAGTAGGGGGGGGGAAGGAGGAGCCCTGGGGGTTTTGGGTGCACCCTCAGGTGGGGATGGGATCTCTCTGGGTCTGTTTTGGGGTTTCTTCTTGTCACTGTGTTTCTAATTCTCTGCACGCACTCACTGTTCTATTTAAACTTTCCATCACTTTTGCAATCTGTTTGTCTGAGTCGTCATTTCTGCGCGTAGTGGGGAGGGGGGGTCTGCCCCAATCCATTACAAGAATATACTGAGTTTATAGCAAAACGTTGGGTAAACACTGGTAAAAACCTACAGAAGTACTTGGCTTAATTGCACTTGCCAAATCTTTACCTTTGCCATTTAGAATTGGGGAGATCAGCAATTTAATAGTATTTATAGTATTTAATAGTATGTAATAGTATTTATCCTCACTTCATGAGGAGGTTGGACTAGATGACATCTGAGGGTCTCTTCCAGCCCAAAAAATTCTTACAGGCCCTCTTTAAGTACTAAAAGGCTGCAACAAGTTCTCCCCAGACCCTTCTTTTCTCCAAACTAAACACCCCAATTCTCTCAGCTTGTCTTCATAAGAAAGTAAATACAGCTATCTAATAATTTTTGTAGACTTGTGATCAGAGGGATGAAAAATTGTTTGGGATGCCATCAATATACCCCCTCCACAAACACACAATCACAGAGTGATTACTGAAGCTTTTTTTTTTCCTTTTTGCCTAAAGAAATCCATGCTAAAAACATAATAATAAGAGAAAAAGTGAAAGGAGCAATTACAGGCAATGAATAGAAAAGCAATGAGCTTGATAGCATAAAAGTACAAAAGCTAGGAAATGCAAGCAATTGAAATTATCATTAAGAGTCAAGAATTCCTCCAGAATTTGAATTAAGTCCTGAATTGTGGATTTGTATTCTAAAGTAAATGAAATAGACTTGATGATATGAAACACCATGCCCACCACTAGTACACCTTATGCAGATTATGACACTACAGATTTCAAATTGTAATGACTCTACAGTGCATTTGTAGTATTTTTTCTGCTCTCATTATTGTCTTCATCATGGGAACAAAAACATATTGCTCATTTCCTCTTTACACTGCAATCTTGATTAGAATCAGGTGCCACTATTTAAATGTCTTCCATATTTTACAGAAGGTAATGGGCAAGTCTGCTACAAGACTGAACTTTATAGGGCTCTTAAAGTTGATTTCTGCACCATCTCTAGCTCTTCAGTCCCTCTGATTTGAGAGAAAAGTGTAAATGGGAAAAGAAAAAAAAAGAATAACATAAAGGTTAAACCAGGGCAGCATGGACTTGTGTTATATAGCCTCTGCCAGGCATTTAAATGCCATATTTAGTTTAGTGAATAAAGATTATCATGCCTTTTCCTGATCTCATTACAAAATTCCATGCTTTGACAGGAGAGAATGCTTTGGACTGGATATGTCCCAGGGTTTAATGCAGGATACAAAGCCTTGCAGATTAGTTTCATGGCTCAAATCCAACTGAGAATTGGGGAATAAAGTTTGAGTAAAATCCAATGATACTTCAGAGTTGAAATAAGTTTGGCATATGTAAAGCAGGGTTTAGAGGATGAGTATTCAAACTGTAAGACATTTATATAATTTTCACTGCTGCACACTTTTACTTGTGACTTTAACAAACAGGCTTCATTATCAGCACAAATTTTGATCCCTAGTAGGAATGGCAATGAGTTTTAAGGTGTGGTGGTGACAGAATTTCAGTTCTTCCCCCCTCCCCCCCCCCAAAACCACGGCTAACTCAGTCAAAGAAGCAAAATGGATAAGAGCTATATTTTTACAAGCAGGATGAAATACATTGAATATATACGCAATATACAGTATTTACAATATATACAAAAATATACAGCAAAGAACATAACACAGAAAACCTGCCCTCCTCCAGCGAGAAGGGTCCCGCCAAAAACCCCTTCTCCCCCCTTCCTCCCTTTTTTCCCAAAAAGAGTTAGGGAGAGAAAAAGTAATTATTAAGGGGGGAATTCTGTTAGTTCAAAGCATATGCTAAGGGAAGAAAAAAAGAATTAGTTTCTTATCTCATTAGTCCAAGGTCAGCCAAGAACAGAAAGAGAAGCAGCGTCCAGGCAGACTGAAACAGACAGACTTACTGAGACACAAACTGAGCTAAAACTGAAACTTAAAGTTGCATTCTCACTGATCTACCAATGAAATTCATTTAGAACTATCTTTTGTTTTCCTTTTCACACCAAAACATTCAGACAGAGTGTTCCAGTAACTGTCTCTTCTTTAAGAAGAGCCTAAAACTGTCACATAAGGCAAGGAAAAGGAAACACGCAGCTCAAAATGGGTTTTATCCCAAGTTCTTGATATTTTGCTTTTGTGTAAGAACCACAGATTTTGGGCTCTAGACATTGAGTAACTCAAGGCTAATTTTCAAATGCAACTTTAGCTCTTAACATTGCAGAAAACAAACAGAAAAGAAGCCAAATCATGAACTTATACCCCAAAAGAATCTCCTTTAATTGTTATTGAAGATATATTTAATTTTGCAAGCAATTAATGAAATGAGTGTTTTTTGTAATTTTGCATGCTTAGGAACCATCAAAATTCACAAATAGAAATAAATATGCAGCTTACTAAAAACTTTTATATAATTATGATAATGCACCAGAATTATGTGCAATACTGCAAAACAGTGGCAGGGAGAGAGTCAAGAAAAAAAAGTGTCATAGGGTTGGAAGGGTAATACCAAAAAGCCTCCTCCCTCCCCACTGTAAAGTAAAGGGAAGAAAAAATTGAAGGGAAAGAAAAAAAAACCTCACAGCTGAATTAGCAAAGCAATGGGTGCTGTATATTTACAAAGCAGGGAAACGCAGGGAAATATATACAAATTTACAATATTTACAGAATATACAAAGATATACAATAAAGTAGCAAAGAAATGAGAGTTCCCCCCTCTGCTGAGGGGGTTCCCCACCTCTGCTCCCCCTTCTCTCCCCCTTTCCCCAGATAGGGTTAGAAAGAGAGGAAAGAGGAGAAAGTTAGAAGCAGTTATGTGTTAATTGGAAAGCAGTTAATATAGGCCTTGCAGTTTATCAGTTTCAAGGTCAAGCCTTGGCCAAAAGCCCAGAACAGAGAGCTGCTGCTACCTAAGGAGCGGAGGACAAAAACTGACTGGAAAAGTGCCGGAATGCCCAGGATACCCTCCTGCACTCCCAGTTCAGAAGGTGCTTCCTCCCAATCTACCAATTAAATTAGTTTAGATCCATCTTTTCATTTACAAACATCCGACTACCATATTCCCTTTCTTAAGGGGACAGCCTCAAACGGTCACAGTCCACCCCTTCTAAACAATTTCATTGGCTGTTCACACTGTCCATCCAATCCAAAATGATATTTATAGTTTGTAACTAAAGTTCATAGTCCATTCCGGCTATGCTGAGATGTAGATGATTCAAAAGTCCAAGAAAATCAGAAAATGAGAAAAAATGGAAAACAATCAGTTTTTTCGCCGACGAAGCAAAGAAAAGGGAAACAGGGATTCTCAGGGTCTCTTAGTTGACTCAGGGCTCTCAGGGTTCGTGCACTGTAGATTTCCTCGTTGATTCTTCCTCTGGACGCGATGTAGCTATACAACAGTTTGAAATTAACCTCTTTCAGCTAAAGTTAAATTTCTTTGTGGAATACACTGAATTTCACCATTCTCTTGCATTACCCAATAAGTGTGACCCGGACCTTCAGCTGAAACCACCCCTTGGACAGGTTTAGCCTCTCCTGAGGGTGAAAATACCCAAACAGATTTACCTAACAGATTCTTTTCTCTAACAACAGGAACTCTATCACCTTGCTACTTTCTGTAGCAGATCTGAATGTGCAGGTCCAGCTCAGTTCACTGAACCTCTACTATTTACCAGCCAGGTTGCTTGTGCTAAATGTTTTTCCCAGTTTTTCAAAGATCCACCCCCCATGGCTTTAAGAGTGGTCTTCAACAAACCGTTGTAGCGTTCAATCTTCCCTGAAGCTGGTGCATAGTAGGGAATATGGAATATCCACTCAATACTGTGCTCTTTTGCCCAGTTCTTGACAAGGTTGTTCTTGAAATGAGTTCCGTTGTCTGATTCAATCCTCTCTGGAGCTCCATGTCTCCACAGGATCTGTCTCTCCAGGCCGAGAATGGTGTTGCGTGCAGTTGCATGTGAAACTGGGTAAGTTTCCAACCATCCAGTGTTTGCCTCTACCATAGTAAGCACGTATTGCTTACCAGAACAAGAACATGGTAGAGATATGTAGTCAATCTGCCAAGCTTCACCATACTTGTACTTGGACCATCTGTCACCATACCACAAGGGCTCAAGTCGTTTTGCCTGCTTAATAGCAGCACAAATATCACAGTCATGGATGACTTGTGTGATAGCATCCATGGAAATGTCTATGGATCTGTCATGAGCCCATTGGTATGTTGCGTCTCTGCCTTGATGTCCTGACGAATCATGAGCCCACCAAGCTAAGAATATCTCACCTCGGTGTTTCCAGTTGAGATCAAGATTAGAGTCTATGTCTACTTGAGAAACTCTTGCAGCTAGATCTGCCTGATGGTTGTGTTGCTGTTCCTCAGTAGCTTTGCTCTTAGGAATGTGAGCATCGATGTGTCTCACTTTCACTCAATTCTCTCAATTTGATCAAATTGAGATCAATTCTCTCAAATTGGAATTCTCTCAATTTGATCAGTGTCCTGCCATAGGTTGGCTGCCCATATGGGTTTTCCTTTCCTCTGCCAACTACTCTTCTTCCAGTTCTTTAGCCAACCCCACAGAGCATTGGCTACCATCCATGAGTCGGTGTAGAGATAAAGCTTTGGCCATCTCTCACGCTCAGCTATGTCGAGAGCTAGATGGACAGCTTTTACCTCTGCAAACTGACTGGATTCTCCTTCTCCATCTTTCGCCTCTGCAGCTCGGCGTGTTGGACTTCACACTGCAGACTTCCACCTTCGCTTGTTCTCAACAAGACGACAGGAACCATCTGTGAACAAAGCATATTTCTTTTCATTATCAGAAAGGTCATTGTAAGTAGGAGCTTCCTCAGCACGAGTTACTTTCTCCTCTGGAGGTTTGGCACAGTTGATACCTTCAGGCCAACTTGAGATCACCTCCACTAGACCAGGTCTTTCAAGATTTCCCATTCGAGCTCTCTGTGTTATCAGAGCCATCCACTTAGACCAGGTTGAGTCTGTGGCATGATGTGGTGTGGAGCCTTTGCCTTTGAACATCCAATTCAAAACTGGTAATCTGGGAGCTAGGAGAAGTTGTGATTCAGTTCCAATTACTTCAGAACATGCTTTTACTCCTTCATAGGCAGCTAAAATTTCTTTCTCTGCTGGAGTATAATTAGCCTCTGCACCTCTTTAACCTCGACTCCAGAAACCAAGAGGTCGTCCACGTGTCTCACCTGGAGCTTTTTGTCACAAGCACCAGGTTGGACCATTGTCACTTGCAGCCGTGTACAAAATGTTCTTAATGTCTGGACCATCTCGGACAGGTCCCAGACCCATTGCTTGAATCACCTCTTGTTTATCTGGTCAAAGGCTGCTTGTTGTTCAGGTCCCCAGTGGAAATGGTTTCTCTTTCGAGTCACATCATACAGAAGTTTCACAATCTGACTGTATCCAGGAATGTGCAGTCTCCAAAATCCCACTATCCCCAAGAAACGTAGGGTCTCTTGCTTGTTTGTGGGATTTGCCATGGTAGAGACTCTGTTTACCACATCCACTGGAATGTGTCGGCGTCCATCCTGCCACCGCACTCCCAGAAACTGAATCTCTGTGGTAGGTCCTTTCACCTTGTCTCGTTTGATGGCAAAACCTGCATTCAGAAGAATGTCAATGATTTTGTTACCTTTCTCTAAGACTTCCTCAGCAGTTTTACCCCAGACGATGACATCATCGATGAATTGGATGTGTTCTGGAGCACCGCCTTTCTCCAGAGCATCGTGGATCACTGCATGACAGATGCTTGAGCTGTGGATCCAGCCCATTGGCAGTCTGTTGAAAGTGTACTGGATTCCTCTCCAGGTGAAAGCAAACTGAGGCCTGCATTCCTCTGCTATAGGAATAGAGAAAAATGCATTAGCAATGTCTATGGTAGCATACCACTTGGCCTCTTTGGATTCCAGCTCATACTGAAGCTCCATCATGTCTGGTACTGCTGAACTCATAGGTGGTGTCACTTCATTTAGGGCTCAGTAGTCTACTGTCAGACTCCAGTCTCCATTCTGCTTTCGCACAGGCCACACTGGACTGTTGAAAGGTGAATGAGTTTTGCTGACGACTTTCTGACTCTCCAACTGATGAATCAGATTCTGAATGGGCAAGAAAGAGTCACAGTTGGTTCTGTATTGTCTGTGATGCACAGTCTGAGAAGCAACCGGCAATTTAATGTCCTGTATCTTATGTTGTCCCACAACTGCAGATTCATCAGAAAGCTCAGGTCTAGCAGAGAGCTTCAATTTTTGTCCATCAATTTCTATAGAAGCTACTCCAAAAGCCCATTTATAACCTCTAGGGTCTTTGAAACGCCCTTCTCTTAGAAAATCAATTCCCAAAATACAAGGTGTGTCAGGTCCAGTCACAACTGTATGGTTCCTCCATTGTTTACCAGTTAAACTTATATTAACCTCCACCTTACTTAACTCTTGAGATCCACCAGTGACTCCCAGAATAGTTATAGACTCTGATCCCTGATAATTTGATGGCATTGTGGTGCACTGAGCTCCTGCGTCAACCAAGGCCCTGTACTTCCAAAATTGTGAAGTGCCAGGCCACTGGATGTACGCATCCCAATAGATTCTATTATCTCTGTTATCCCTCTCCTCCCCCTGGTGGGAGGCAGGGCACCCCTAGTTATGGGGAACATGCCCACATGTGCCTTGCGCACAGCGTGCAGTGTTATAACTTTGCATGTTACAACTGGAGCCACTGTTGGAGCTACTAGAGTTGTTCTGGGGAACTGTGGAAGTAACATCTACCCTTCTGGTATTGCTACCTCGGGTTCTGCTGCTTTGCAATTCCCTCAGTCTCCTGAAAAGATTAGAAGTTGGTTGGCCATCCCAGCGGTTCATGTTCTCACCAAACTGATCACGCAGAGTTATCCAAATGGTTCTACGTGATTGCCTTGGTGGCCTGTTTTGATTTGATCTGTTTTGGAATGACCTCCTTGGAGGACGTGTATTCCTCACAGATGAAACTTGTATCCACCTGGAGGAAGAATTGAAATTATCCCTTTGTGCCAATTGGGATATGGAATTTTTAAATTCATCCTTTAACTCTCTCATGCAATTCTCAATTTTTCCAGACAGAGTTTCAATGGCTGAAACCAAAGAAACACGTGTCATGCTATCCTCCAATTGTCTCATTTGATCACTGAATTGTCCAACCATAGGAGAAGCTCCACCATAACTTCTTGACACAATTCTGCTTGCAAGACCAATACCCACGGGAATGTCATCAGGATTCAGAGTTTCATGTTCACCATAGAGTATCTCTCTAACAACAAATTCTCTCAAGTGCTTAATTCCCTCATCTATGGTAGTCCAGGGTTTAGGATTCCATGGAAGATCATCTCGAGAAGGGTATCTCAGGGCAACCGCCATTAAAAGGCATATCCACAGATTAACCTTACCGAGAACCCTGCCTAGATGTCTATCTATTCCATTATCCCTTGAGAGAGTTCCTAACTGAGCTGCTGACTTTTCTCCAACTGTTAGAGCTGGAGCACCTGTATCATAACACCTACTAAGCCAAGCTAGAACTGGCTCCTTATCTGCCCTGGTGAAATCTTTACGGACATTTCACAATTCCTCACATGGTGAGGAACATTCTAAAATATCATCTTCCTCTTCTTCTCCCTGAACTTTTTGTCCTAATAATCCTCCTGTCATTTTCTCAAGGATGTCTTTAAGCTGAGAACCACCTTTGCCAGCTCCTTTCCTAGCTTCATCTCTATCCTGCTTTGCTCTCACTAGGTTAGCTAGATCTTTAAAACAAATCTTCTCTTCCTCGTCCGCAGGATTTCTTAGAGTAGAGAGCCACTCACCAGGAGCAGTCTCCAGCTCCTCTTCTCCATCTTTGGTCTTTCCACCTCTAGTCTTTAAAGGAGCCACCTTAACTGGAGCTGTGTTTGAATTTACAGCCACCTTAATAGAAGCTGATAGGTCCTGAGATAAATCAGCTGCTGCGTCAGTGATTTCTGGTCCCTCCGAGAGAGTGGGCGGAAATGACGTTGCTCCGTTAATGGCCGATGGAGAAGAAGGAGGAGGAGAAGGAGTAGGCGCCATGTTGATACCAGCTGCCGCCCTTGGCAGATTGCCAGAATCAGCAGCAAAATCATTTAGAGCTGCTTTACCAATTAACATTTTAGCCCACTTTTTAACTGACAGAGATTCTCCACACTCCTCATCACTAGATGACTCTGGAACTGATCCAGAGCCACGGCGTTTTGTTTTTTTTTTGATCTAGTTTTAATAACAAAACATGCCCTGGACACCTTCTTCTCCCGACGCCAGGAATACAGAGAATACACATTAGTTATCACCAGCAGCAGAATTATACATTAAATAAATCACCTCTGGATCCCAGCCATCACCTAAAGTTACTCTCTCCTCAGGCGGAATCTTAAAACCCTTTATCTCAATTGGGAGAGAGGTAGAGGTAACATTTCTGTATCTCGCTGGCCATAATAAATCAATACATTTTCCATACCATAGTCTAGCTCTATACATAACCCACAGATAAATTGTCCCCACCAAATATTTGCCCAGGTAATCCAAAATCAAACCCAAACAATATCTGTAAACCAGAGCCCCAAAAATTGAAAAGAATATTCGTTCTACAAACACAACATCTTCATGTTTGCTAATTCAGCTAGAAAACACTAAATCAATCTAGTAATAAATTAAACTAATTACCTGCCCCACGTTGGGCGCCAAGAAAAAAAAATGTTGAGGGTTGGAAGGGTAAGGCCAAAAAGCCTCCTCCCTCCCCCCTGCAAAGTAGAGGGAAAGATAATTGAAGGGAAAGGAAAAAAAAACCCTCACAGCTGAATTAGCAAAGCAATGGGTGCTGTATATTTACAAAGCAGGGAAACGCAGGGGAATTTACAGAATTTACAATATTTGCAATATATACAAAGATATACAATAAAGTAGCACAGAAATGAGAGTTCCCCCCTCTGCTGAGGGGGTTCCCCACCTCCGCTCCCCCTTCTCTCCCCCTTTCCCCAGAGCAGGTTAGAAAGAGAGAGAAAGAGAAAAAAGTTAGGAGCAGTTGTGCGTTAATTGGAAAGCAGTTAATACAGGCCTTGCAGTTTATCAGTTTCAAGGTCAAGCCTTGGCCGAAAGCCCAGAACAGAGAGCTGCTGCCCAAAGGAGGAGCGGAAGAAGGACTGAACAGAACTGACTGGAAAAGTGCAGGAAAGCCCAAGACACCCTGCTGCACTCCCAGTTCAGAAGGTGCTTCCTCCCAATCTACCAATTAAATTAGTTTAGATCCATCTTTTTCATTTACAAACATCCAACTACCATATTCCCTTTCTTAAGGGGACAGCCTCAAATGGTCACAGAGGTCCAGTGGCTTCCTGGAAGCCATGAGAAACAGAGCAGAGCCTCACAGCCAGGTCTTATCCCACCACACTCCAGTGAGAAGGAAGGCAGCCAGGGAGTAAGCCGTGTCCCTGGGCTATGGGGATGAGGCATGTTCATGGAGATGGGGATAGGACAAGGACAAGCATTCATGAAAGTAGCTTACCTTCAGCCTTCAAGTAGTGTCTTTCTCCTTTATACTGAAGTTCATGTCTTTTCTACCTGCATTCTTAAATCACACATACAGATTTTCTAGTAGACTTCACCAGCGTTCTCTAGATGATGATTCACTCCTGTCTAATATTGTCAGTGCCTTCCAACTTTACCAAGCAAAAGTTTTAATGAACATCTACTTGCTTCTTATCTCTAGGTCATTGGTAAATTGAGTAGAACCAGTCTCAGACTGATAATTGAAGAATAGAAGGAGCAGTCCTTCTCCAGTCCAACATAAGCTATTACAGTCTCTTCTTTAAACAGCTCTTTATTGGCTTACTATTCCTATTCTTATTTTAACATTCATCATATCCTCCTTGAGCTGTAATTTCCTGTGGGAAATAGTATGTGATGTTTAGGGTTGGGTTTTTTGTTTGGTAGTTTTTTTTTTTTCCTTTTTTCTTTTATTATTTTGAATATACCTGTACTAAATCCACTGCATCTCCTTATCTAAGATACTACTGCTTAAAAAAAATGCAGGTATTCGATTGGGCTGACACCTTTGGTGAAACCATGTGGGTAATTTACTCAGTTTCCTTTGTGCCCTTAATTTTCTTTCCTTCAAGAAGTGTTATAATACTTTACAAAGCATGTAAGTCAAATTTAGAAGTCCTGTAATTGCAGAGAATCACATTAATTTTCCCTTTTTTGTGTAGCCCATTATGTTTGCCATTCTTTGAGTATTACTTCTTGATTCATTAACAATCCCTCCTACTGAATTTACATTAGTTATGCACAACTGTTACGACCCCATCTCTAGTGCCTCAGATTAGTTTCTACTCTACATTATCATTGTTCAGGGTTTATTTTGTTAAGAAAAATATTATTTGAGTTGTAGGTCCAGCACAGGGAATCTAAGGAGGCAGTAACTATACAACATCTTTTCCAATAGTCTCACAATGCTAGCAAGGATTAGTTAAAATAGGAACAATGAGGGAGGGAAGTCATGAACAGTAAACTGAAGAACTGATGAACTGAACTGTAAAGTAAAAGATAAACAATTATGTGAATGACAGAAACTTTGTAGTCAGCAAAATGGGGCTGAAGGGTGTCCATTTCAAGCACATATACATTTCAAGCAGCAGAGAGGACAGCAGAATGAAGCTTCTAATATTTTTTAAATCAGCATTATTAGGCGCCTGTCTGAAGTACATTGAATACATAGAATACATAGAATAAACCAGGTTGGAAGAAACCTTCAAGATCATCGCGTCCAACCTATCATCCAACACCACCTAATCAACTAAACCATGCAACCAAGCACCCTATCAAGTCTCCTCCTGAACATCTCCAGTGATGGTGACTCCACCAGCAACTCAGGTAGCCCACTCCAATGGGCAATCACTCTCTCTGTGTAAAATTCCCTCTTAACCTCCAGCCTAAACCTCCCCTGGGGCAGCCTGAGACTGTGTCCACTTGTTCTGGCACTGGCTGCCTGGGAGAAGAGACCATAATCCGCCTGTCTACAACCTCCCTTCAGATAGATGTAGAGAGCAGTAAGGTCTCCCCTGAGTCTCCTCCTCTCCAGGTCAAGCAACCCCAGCTCCCTCAGCCTCTTCTCATAGGGCTTGTGTTCCAAACCCCTCACCAACTTTGTTGCCCTTCTCTGGACTCGTTCCAGCAAGTCAACATCCTTCCTAAACTGAGGGGCCCAGAACTGGACACAGGACTTGAGGTGCAGCCTAACCAGTGCAGTGTACAGGGGCAGAATGACCTCCCTGCTCCTGCTGGCCACACTGTTCTTGATGCAGGCCAGGATGCCATTGGCCCTCCTGGCTGCCTGGGCACACTGCAGGCTCATGTTCAGCCTACCATCGACCAGTACCCTCAGGTCCCTCTCTACCTGGCCGCTCTCCAGCCACTCTGACCCGAGCCTGTAGCACTGCATGGGGTTGTTGTGGCCAATGTGCAGAACCCGGCACTTGGATGTGTTAAATCTCATGCTGTTGGATTCTGCCCATCTGTCCAGCCTGTCGAGGTCCCCCTGCAGAGCCTCTCCTACCCTCCAGCAGATCAACTCCTGCCCCCAGCTTGGTGTTGTCCACAAATTTACTGATGATGGACTCAATGCTCTCATCCAGATCATCAATAAAGATGTTAAAAAGCACAGGTCCCAGCACTGATCCTTGGGGCACACCACTACTGACTGTCTGCCAGGTCTATGTGGCACCATTCACCACCACTCTCTGGGCTCGGCCCTCCAGCCAGTTCCTAACCCATCGCAGTGTGCTCCCACCCAAGCCATGGGCTGACAGCTTGGCCAGGAGTTTGCTGTGGGATACGGTGTCAAAGGCCTTGCTGAGGTCCAGGTAGACTACATCCACAGGCCTCCCCACATCCACCAGGCAGGTTAACTGATCATAGAAGGAGATCAGGTTGGTCAGGCAGGACCTGCCCTTCCTAAATCCATGCTGGCTGGGCCTGATCCCTTGGCCATCCTGTAAATGCTGTGTGATTGCACTCAAGATGACCTGTTCCATGATCTTGCCTGGCACTGAGGTCAGGCTGACAGGCCTATAATTCCCTGGCTCATCCAACCGGCCCTTCTTATGAATGGGCACCACGTACCTATAGCTGGGCAGAGGAGGACCTAGGGGTTCTGATAGACACCAAGTTTTCTATGTCACACTTATGGTAAAGAAAGTCAGTATCCTCCTGGTCTGCATTACATAGAGCATTAGTGGCAATTCAACAGACATAATCCTTCATAGAATCATAGAATGGTAGGAATTAGGAATGACCTCTGGAGATCATCTAGTCCATCCCTCTGTCAACACGGGTATTCCTAGATCAGGTTGCACAGGAACACATCCATACGGGTTTTAAAAGTCTCCAGGGAAGAAGACTGCAATATTTCCAGGTAGCCTGTTCTTGACCTCTGTCACACTCACAGGAAGGAAGTGTTTCCTTAAGTTCAAGTGAAAGCTCCTGTGTTCGCATTCTGAGTTCTGGTTCTTCCCCTCCGCTCAGGACTGGTGAGACACATATAGAGTGAGGTCAAACAGGGATCTGAAGAGTATTAAGAGACCAGAATATCTGCAATACAAGGAGGGAGTGAGAAATTTAGACAAGCCAGCAGAAAAAAAAGAATAAAAAGCTCAGGGGGCTCTTATCAATGTATATAAACATCTAAAGGAGAGCATAAGAGAGACAGACTCTTCTCAATGGTGTCCATTGACAGAATAAGAATCAGTGGGGAAAAAATGAAATACAGAAACTTACTGTGAGGGTGGTAAAACACTGAAACAAATGTTCTAAAGATATTTCAGGTATTCCATTCCTGGAGATATTAAAAACCTGATTGTACACAACCCTAAGAAATTTCCCTAGCTGACCTGTTTGGTGCATTGGGTTGGACTACCTGATCACTAGTGGTGTCTCCTAGGGGTCAGTGCTGGGTTCCATACTCTTTGATATCTTTATCGATGATCTGGATAAGGGCCTTGAGTCCATCATCAGTAAGTTTGCAGATGACACCAAGCTGAGGCAGGTGTTGATCTGTTAGAGGGTAGGACAGCTCTGCACAGGGACCTTGACAGGCTGGACAGATAGGCAGAGTCCAAGAGCATGAGATTTAATACATCTAAGTGCCAGGTTCTACACATTGGCCACAACAACCCCATGCAGTGCTAAAGGCTGGGGTCAGAGTGGCTGGAGGGCAGACAAGCAGAGAGGGACCTAGGGGTACTGGTTGATAGTAGGCTAAACATGAGGCAGCAGTGTGCCCAGGTGGCCAAGAGGGCCAATGGCATCTTGGCCTGTATCAAGAATAGTGTGGCCAGCAGGAGCAGGGAAGTCATTGTGCCCCTGTATTAAGCACTGGTTAGGCCACACCTTGAGTCCTGTGTCCAGTTCTGGGGCCCTCAGTTTAGGAAAGATGTTGACTTGCTGGAACAAGTCCAGAGAAGTGCAACAAAGTTGGTGAGGGGTTTGGAGCATAAGCCCTATGAGGAGAGACTGAGGGAGCTGGGGTTGCTTCACTTGGAGAAGAGGAGACTCAGAGAAGACTTTATTGCTGTCTCCGACTACCTGAAGGGAGGTTGTGGCCAGGTGGGGGTTGGTCTGTTCTCCCAGGCAACCATCGCCAGAACAAGTGGTCACAATCTCAAGCTGTGCCAGGGGAGGTTTAGGCTGGATATTAGGAAGAAGTTCTTCATAGAAAGAGTGACAGGCCATTGGAATGTGCTGCCCAGGGAGGTGGTGGAGTCACCATCACTGGGGGTGTTTAGGAAGAGACTGAATGGGGTGCCATGGTTTAGTTGATTAGATAGTGTTGGATGATAGGTTGGACTCTATGATCTCAAAAGTCTCTTCCAACATGGTTAGTTCTATTCTATTTATTCTATCTTCCGAGGTCTCTTCAACCTCAACTACTCTAGAAAAAATATTCTGTGATCTTTTATTAAACTGATATGTATATTTGGAAAAAATCTGACAAGCTTTCAGGCACAAAAGGCCTCTTAAACAAGCAAGTCTATAGAAAAATGTCACATAAACCACAAGATATTTTTATAAATCATCATACAGACAGACATAAATTTGCCAATGTCAATTACAATTGTCATTTTGCAAAGAAAGTATAATTAAAACAAAATTTCAATTCACTTCGAGTGAACTTCAAATAGCTGATATAGCAAATGGTATTTGAAAAGCCATCTATTACTGTAAACAAAAATTATTAAAATCTAAACCAACTGGTGGTTTTCTTCTAGCTTTTCCCTCTTTTGTTTTAGTTTTATTTCACTTCTATCATGTTTCAACATAAAGTTTCAATGGAAAAGTGGTAATTCTATAATTTGAGACCTGTAGAAACAATGCATGCTTACAGCCCAGAAGGCCAACAGTAACCTGGACTTCATCAAAAGAAGTAGGACCATCAGGTTGAGAGAAGTGATTCTCCCCCTCTACTCTGCTTTTGTGAGAAGCCACCTGGAGTACTATGTGCAGTTCTGGGGACCCCAACTTCACTTACTGAAGCAGAAATCTCCAGACCACAGTCAAGGTAATGCAGGTATTTGTAGTGGCTTTAAAAATATCCATTCCCTGCACTACTACAAGGCCATATCAAGCACTGCCTTTTCCCTGTAAGATCAGATAAATCAGGTAAGCATTTATTTGTCTTCACCTCCACAACCTCTACTTCTAGTTCCTCTTCAAGGTGAAAATCCAGCTTTGAGCAGTTGTGGCTGGATCCACAAAAAAGACTTTTGTGAGCAAGCCTTGCTTGACTTTTGTTTCAGGAGAATAAATCCTACAACTCCTAAGAGTGGCAGCAGAATTGCTCTTAAACCTCCAGTCCTGCAAAGCTCACAGACACTTGTGTTTCCTATATTCTGCTTCATGATTCCAAGCATTTCATACCTCTTGCCTAAGGCACATTAAGATAAAACATAATATGTGTTTCAGCTGACATATTGTAGTGTGGTGTGCTTGCTTAGAGCATGCTGAAGAGAGAGTTCATAGTAGACTCTTAGAATCTGTGTCTTTGCATGATGGCTAGGTCTTATGGGTATTCCTGCTAGTGTGTAGGTATTAGATATTGCAGATATTAGGCTCTTCTGAGCTTACTAGCACTCAAAGTCCTGCCCTGCAACAACTCATCCTGCTCCTTGAGCTATACAGAAGTCCAAAAGTAGCCCTTAATTTTTTTCTGTCCAAATTGTTCATGTTTGGATAAATGAATGAAGGAATCACTGAAGTTAACATCAATGAGCACAAGTGTGATTTTCTTGCTTCTTCCCTTGGGAAAGAAAAGGGAACATTGTAGGTCATATCTTAGTCTTCTCCAGATTAGTACTTTTCTTTACAGTTAGAAGCAAAGGGGCAGTAATTATAACCCTGCTGGAGTGATTTTATATATATTTCCTACTAATTGAGCACTTCACAAGATAGGGTAAAGCTATGAGTTCTGATATCTTTGTCAAATCTTACTAGAAGTAATTAAACATTGCCTGCTCCTCCTGCCTCATTTATCAATAACAGCTACTGAATAATGATATGGGGATTATGTAAAACTTTAGGGATTCTTTAAAAGGAAAGTTTGTTTATATAAGATCATATTAATGTCCTCTGCTCTTTGATGTGCCTGTGTAATTTGTATTAGTGAAGGGAATCACGTACTCACATTTAGGAGGGAAAAGATCATTGTTGTAGTCATCATAATATAAATAACCTGACATATTCAACTCTCTTTCTAGAGATCTCTGGCTTGCAGCACTTTCAGTAGATAAACCCGGTGTCACACCAAGGAAACATCAGCAAAAGTACATCTTATCACTGAGAAACACAAGTAACTCATGTATGGTTGAAGAAATAATGAATTTCTACAAGTAGCTTATTAATACCACTTTCTGAAAACCTTTTTTCTTAAAATAATCGTGTCCATAGTTTTAAAGCACTACACATTTAAAAGAGACAGGGCTAGTACCAAAGAGAAAAGTGCCTTTAGGTGTTGTAAAGGTGAAAGATATTTAATTAAAATTAAAGGAACCAAAGTGCTTTCTAGATAAGTGCTTAACAATTTTGAAAGAAACATCTTTCTAACTAGGAGGATGATTTTCTGGTTGGGAAAACAACACAAAAATTTTAAATAACCACTTTAGGTTCCTACCATTCTTGACTCCTACTCTTGAACTAATTCACCACTGACTTATGGACACCGCACCAGTTCACTATTTAAGGAATATTCCATGTGGTAATTTCTCTTTTATTATAAAACACATAACAACACTATTTTAACATCTGTGTGCCTGTACAAAAAGTTTATGGACTTCAAATAAATGTCAATCTATTAAGGCGTATATGTAAAGTAAAAGATTCTGGTGATTCAAGAATTATTGTCAGCAATGGGAAAGCCAATTAAAATAGCTTAACTGCATAGTGTGACTCTGCCTCCAGATGTCAATGGAATGAGTATGTACATTCAGAATGTGGTCAGCAGTAAAATCCACAAGAGTGATATTTTGGGCTGTTGATTTTTTTTTCCTTTTTTTTTTCTGTTGGTTATGGGAAGTTTCTTAAACCTTTCCTTCAAAACAGTTTTCTTCACATATGGAATCCTGAGCAAATACAGTTTTTTGAAAAATCTGGGAATATAGAATTAGACTAGTTCAATATTTACAGGATCAACAGAAAGAGAGTAAGTTTTGTGCCTTGATAGCTGGCATGTCTACAGGAGTAGGATTCCTGGATTTCACCTGCTGTTGCCCTGCATATTAAGATCTTGTTTTGATAAGCTAGAGCAGCCTCAGCAGAGAAGAATGACAGAGAAAAACATCACAGAGGTGATGGGCAATGTTCTTTCCTGGAAAGTGGAAATGCCTATTCCATCTCATGTGATAAGAAAGGATTTCACTTTCTGTTTTCAACCTCTGGATGAATGGAGTCCTGACTAGGAAGATGTGGAAGGTAATTTAAATTCTGTGAATGTTTTCTTATCTTATATTGCAAATACAATTCCCCAGAATATTTAATGCTGGAACATACCAAATAAACTATGGAGAGGAGAACTGGGGAAAAAAATATAATTAAAAAATCTCACTATATATAGAGAGAGGTGGCTTTCCAAGATCTGTCTTCAAGTTAGACTCATAATGAGACAGGAACATAATCAATAATGAGATAGGTAGTGAAATCCTTCCCTTTCCTAAAATATTATATCTCACTATTAGGACACTTGTCCAGTTTACATGCACAAATAATTATCTTTCTTCCAGGAGATGTTCTTTCCTACAGGATTCATAGGAAAAGGTGTAATGGCCATCAGTTCCTTTCCAATGAAAGGTGCCTATATCCTACTGCAAACCAATCCTCCTACAAAGTATTGTATTTTATTCTGGGAAATAAAAATAGAAATAAAAATAAAAATGAAAATAAAAACTACACAACAAAACAAAAAAATAACCCCAACACCAAACCAAACAAGGTAAAACCAACCAACCAAACATGCCTCCCTGACAACACACCTTACAGTTTCAGCATTTCTTATTCTTTGTTTCCTTCAACTTTTATTTAAGTGAATGCATTTAAATATTACAGTTCAAAGTTGTAGCTACTTGAGCTTGACTCAAACACACAAACTCATACAAATCAATATCCTTCTCTCCCATATGTCTTGGTCCGGAGAGGGAAAGAGACTCAGTCCTTTTGAATATTCCTGTGTTGTGAAATTAGAGGCACAAATGAGGCCAAAATATCAACAGCTAGACTATTTATTACACAAATAAAGTGGATGGATCAGAAGGGGAGAGAGAGAAAATAGAGAGGGAGAGAGAGAAGAGAGAGAGAAGAGGAAAGGAATTATATTACCACACCCCTCACGCCCGCCAAGACAGTTTGAATCTGTGGAGGAAAGGTGCTGCAGATGTTGGGTTTGTAGAGAAACGGTGCTGAGGCTTTGGCTGGAGAAGAGATGTGGTCCTCTGGGCAGCATCTTCAGCTCCATGAGTTGCAGCAGGCGGAACTTAGGACACGGGGAGAGGGTTCAGTCTGCTTCTTCCAGGTTCCATGGCCTCTTTTCTTTGGAGCAGCATTGTCCTGGGCTTTTCCTTCTCTCATGCTTTCTTTCTCAGTGGCATTGTCCTGTGTTTTCCTTCATCTCCATTTTTCTTCTGGCAAGCCAGTAGTTGCTCAAGTCTTTTATACAGTTTTTAATCCTTAGGTATGTGTCCAAGTATTGTCCCTCAGGAATTCCGGGGCCAGGAAATCATCCTTAGGTAAATATCCAGGTATCGTTCCCTAGGAAATCTATCTGTTCATTCATGTGTGTTTGGGCAGGGGTCTGGATTGGGGGCTGGGTGGGGGCCTCCACCTCCTCCTTCTCCATCTACATGCCCCCACACTCATTCCATTATCACAGTATCACAGTATCACAGTATCACTTAGGTTGGAAAGGACCTCGAGGATCATCGAGTCCAACCTATCAACACAGACCCCATGACTAGACCATGGCACCAAGTGCCACGTCCAATCTCCCCTTGAACGCCTCCAGGGTCGATGACTCAACCACCTCCCTGGGCAACCCGTTCCAATGCCGAATGACTCGCTCAGTGAAGAATTTCCTCCTCACCTCGAGTCTGAAACTCCCCTGGCGCAGCTTGAGACTGTGTCCCCTTGTTCTGGTGCTGGTTGCCTGGGAGAAGAGGCCAACCCCTTCCTGGCTACAACCACCTTTCAGGTAGTTGTAGAGGGCAATGAGGTCACCCCTGAGCCTCCTCTTCTCCAGGCTAAACAACCCCAGCTCCCTCAGCCTCTCCTCATAGGGCTTGTGTTCAAGGCCTCTCACCAGCCTTGTTGCCCTTCTCTGGACACGCTCAAGTGTTTCAATGTCCTTCTTAAACTATCTCTTCTTAAACTATCTTAAACAATGTCCTTCTTAAATTATCTCATCATCCTCCCTTTCCAGGGTACTTGATGGGTGGAGATTACCTTGTCTCATGCATATTCCCAAAGGTGGCCTGGTCCATTGTTGTAGGCCAGCTGCAGTCCAGTTATCATGATGTTATCTTTGCACCTTCCAAGAGTTGTTCCAGTGGCTCTGCCCAACATATATCAGCTATTGTCTGGGCAAGCAGCAAGTGATTTTATCTTTGTTGAGTCACATCAGAAGAGACAAACTTTTAGTCTCTCATACCCATAGCAACAGCAAAAACCCTTACTGTATCCCACTCTGCCAGAGGAAACTTGGAGGGGTGATTTAGTGGAGGCTGCTGGACTGAGATGGTGGAGGTGTCTCCAGTGTTATCCAGTGTTGTAGGGCTAGAAGTCATGTTTTCCCTCAGGTTTACTCACAAGGCAGGGCTACCACTCTTCAGTGACTCTTTTCTCTAGCATCCCTTTCAAAGTATTCCAGGAGGTTATATCATTTCCACCAATTGTTTTTCATGTGTAATTTGCTAAGCCTGAAGCTCTAATGCAGAGTATGCAAGCATCTCCAAATGTTAACCTTTTATCCTAGCAGGATTGTTAGGAGTTTTGTGTTTCCCATCGGTGACATAAGTAAAACTGTGTTCTGGGGTAACTCCAAAACATAATATTCCAAGGAGAAAAGGAGACAACTAAAATCCCTGTTGAGTATTTTGATATCTTGTTCTGACTCCTTCAACTTAAATCCCGTTTAACTAGCAGCATCTGCCACTGACATTTCCGCAAGGATGGTACAGATGGAGCAGTGACTCAGATCACTGGCTCTGTGGAGTTATGAATAGCTAAAACTGTTGCTGATGAAGATTATCAACAGGGCTGTAAGTGAGGTCCATATATGCAATTGAGTCCTGCAATATGTGGAATTTAGACCTTCCAGTTGTATTGTTTTCATAAAATAAATTTTATCTACCTACCTGTACCTATATGCCTCCAAACATAAATTCATACTTTTCAGATGCTTTTGTCACTTCAAATTTCTTTGTGTTGTTTAACAATTAACAATTAACAATTAACAATTAAGTAAGGCCAAAAGCAAAAATTACTTGAAACAAAGGATTGTTCTTGTTAATGTCAGCATTTTAATCTAGGCCAGAAATTATTTTATTTCTTGGTATTCTTCTTGAAGCCTCAAAACTAGTGACTGGTGAGATGTAAAACAAGTTAAAATCTGTTAGCTGAATTTCCTTGTCACTTGGATCACATCTCTTTATCATCCCTCATTTTCCCTGGGGAAATGCAGGCTCAGCCAGCATGGATTTAGGAAGGGCAGGTCCTGCCTGACCAACCTGATCTCCTCCTATGATCAGGTGAGAACCTGGTAGATGTGGGGAAGGCTGTGGATGTGGGGAAGGCTGTGGATGTAGTCTATCTGGACTTCAGCAAGGCCTTTGACACTGTCCCCCACAGCAAACTCTGGGCCAATCTGTCAGCCTGTGGCTTGGACAGGTGCACTATGGTCTGGGTTAGGAATGGGCTGCAGGGCCAAGCCCAGAGAGTCGTGGTGAATGGTGCCACATCCAGCTAGCAGTCAGTTACTAGTGGTGTCTCCCAGGGATCAGTGTTGGGCCCAATCTTATTCAATATCTTTACTGATGATCTGGATGAGGAGATAGAGTCCATCATTAGTAAATTTGCAGATGACACCAAGGTGCAAGCAGGTGTTGATCTGTTAGAGGGTAGGAGGGTTCTCCAGAGGGACCTTGACAGGCTGAACAGATGGGCAGAGTCAAACATGATGTCATTCAACAAGTCCAAGTGCTGGGTGCTGCCCTTTGGTCACAACAACCCCATGCAGAGCTACAGGCTGAGGACAGAGTGGCTGGAGAGCAGCCAAGCAGAAAGGGACCTAGTGGTACTGGTTGAAAGCCGTCTGAACATGAGCCAGCAATGTGTCCAGGTGGCCAATAACATCCTGGTCTGCATCAAGAATAGTGTGGCCAGCAGGAGCAGGGGAGTCATTGTGCCCCTGTACTCAACACCGGTTAGGCCATACCTTGAGTCCTGTGTCCAGTTCTGGACCCCTCAGTTTAGGAATGATGTTGATTTGCTGGAATGTGTCCAGAGAAAGGCAATGAGGCTGGTGATAGGTCTTGAGCACAAGCCCTGTGAGGAGAGGCTGAGGGAGCTGGGATTGTTTAGCCTGAAGAAGGGGAGGCTTAGGGGAGACCTTATTACTGTCTACAACTACCTGAAGGGAGGTTGTGGCCAGGTGGGGGTTGGTCTGTTCTCCCAGGCAACCAGCACCAGAACAAGGGGACACAGTTTCAAGCTGCGCCAGGGGAAGTTTAGGCTCAAGTTGAGGAGAAAGTTCTTCACAGAAAGAGTAATTTGCCACTGGAATGTGCTGCCCAGGGAAGTGGTGGAGTCACCATCCCTGGCAGTGTTCAAAAAAGAATTGAACGTGGCACTTGAAGCAGTGAGGTGTTAGGTATTAGGTTGGACTTGATCTCTGAGGTCTTTTCCAACCTGGTGGAATATGTGATTCTATGTTTCTGTGTTCAGTACTGTTGCAACATCGCACCTTGATCACAACCATTTGTAAGTGGATAACACAGAAAATTTGAAACATAACCACAATTCCCAGGGTTTGTGTTTGTCTTGCCAAATGACTTTTAAAAAGAACTCAAACCAGTTTCATAGTAGATGCTAGAATGCATTTGATCATCATCAATTTCAACATGGACACATAAGTTAACCTGGGAAATGGTTAATATCCCAAGCCCAGAGAAAACAAATAGTCAGACATCTTTATTCATTTCTTCTTATTTTTTTTTTTTTTGCCACCAGATGTCAGTACAAGTGCACAGACACCCCAGAGATCCCTGAGAAGTCTCCTGAAGAGAGCTGTCTGAGCAATAGCAATAGTGTTTCATGGCAGTTCTTACGCTTGTTAAAGTGTGTTAGTTTTTTCCCTTCCACTATTAAAAAAATAAATAATAAAATTGTTACCCATCTCAACAGCTTTTTGAGCGTGTAGTCAACACCAATTTTGTGTACTATAGGTTTTCTAGAATCCACTGTTCTAAGTGCCCTAGCATCTACATCCATCCTCTTCTCTGCACTACAAGTGGCCACAGGGTTCAAACTGTAATCTGAAGATATACAGACTATGAGGAACAAGACAGGATGAAAGAGAATTGTCAAATGTTTATGTGGAAAACACAGTTCAAAACTTCAGATCACTGAAAACTATCCTGCTTTTTAAGTCACAGTCCATCTACCCTTTCTAATTGTTGCTAACACCTAGTAGTTATCTCCCCAGATCTCCTTGATAAGAAGTGAGTCTTGGGCCCTTGATGCAAGCAGCACCTTCATCACTGCCCTAAAAAAAGCAGTGTCATGAGTTGGACTTTGGTTGGTTAGTTAGTATGTGAACAGAATTTCTTATGGTTTCCCTTCAAATGTTAGGGCTGAAGACATTTTGTTGATCAGATCTACCAACATCAGTGCAGCTCCAATGCTCTGACAAAATGAAGTGTCTTGGTTTTAGAAGATTTCTTTCATTGCATGTTTTCCTGTTCCAGACTCTGCACATGGATCACTGTAGCCTTGATGTCATTGTGGTGGGGATGAATCACATTTTAAGATATTTCTTCCTTTTTAATGTAAACATATGTTTTGAATAGGGCTTTAAAGAAAAAGATACCATTTTCAAGATTATTACAGAAGCTTCTTCCTTTCAGTGAAAAACCAACTCTCATTGAGGGAAGCCATTCTTGCAATTTAGGAGAAACACAGTGCTATAATCTGAATACAAACTTGTGTTTCAACACTGCACCAATAAATCTTGTGTGGGAGAAGAATGGGAGAAGTAAAGGAGAAGATTTATTCACTATTTGCTCCAAAAAGAACTGCAAATGTTTTAGCCATAAGAAGTGGTCAAACTCATCAGCCATTCATAACTCTCTAGAGGAAGAATCTACAGCAAATTTCTGGCATCTCCAAGGTGTTAATTGAAAAATCTGTATTCAGACTGCTTTGAAAATCAAAGAGTGAGAAATTCCTACTAGAGTATGAAGCAAAGAGTTCAGTGTTGGAAGACCTTCAGTTTTGAAAGTCCAGAAAGGCACTGGAAAATGAATCATCTACTTGCACTTTGAAAGCGATGATGACTAAGAACATCCATGGCACTCAGAGCTGATGAAAGCTGGATAATAGCTTGCTGGATAACAGAATAACAGAAACATGACATAGAAAATAGAGTTTTCTTTAATTTATTTATTTTTTTAAAATTAATACTATGGTAGAGTAGCCTGGAGATTCTGCCCTCAACAGTAAAAGACAAAAGTCAAACAGGCTTTCTCCATGGACTGAGTAGCACTATTTTGATATTGCAGGGTAAGGATTCAAAGAATCCCAGAATGTCAGGTGCTGGAAGGGACTTTGAAAGAGAATATAATAGAAAGAATAGAATAGAATAGAATAGAATAGAATAGAATAGAATAGAATAGAATAGAATAGAATAGAATAGAATAGAAGAGAAGAGAATAGAGCAGAGCAGAGCAGAGCAGGTTGGACGACACCTTCAAGATCATTGCGTCCAACCTATCAGCCAACACCACCTAATCAACTAAACCATGCAAACAAGAACCCTATCAAGTCTCCTTCTGAACACCTCCAGTGATGGTGACTCCACCACCTTCTCGGGCAGTCCATTCCAATGGCCAGTCACTCTCTCTGTGTAAAACTTCCTCCTGACCTCCAGCCTAAACCTCCCCTGTGTCCTCTTGTTCTGGTGCTGGTTGCCTGGGAGAAGAGACCAACCTCTGCCTGTCTACAACCTCCCTTCAGGTAGTTGTAGAGAGCTATAAGCTCACCCCTGAGTCTCCTCTTCTCCAGGCTGAGCAACCCCAGCTCCCTCAGCCTCTTCTCATAGGGCTTGTGTTCCAAACCCCTCACCAACTTTGTTGCCCTTCTCTAGACTCATTCCAGCAAGTCAACATCCTTCCTAAACTGGGGGGCCCAGAACTGGATACAGGACTCAAGGTGCAGCCTAACCAGTGCAGTGTACAGGGGCAGAATGACCTCCCTGCTCTTGCTGGTCACACGGTTCCTGATGCAGGCCAGGATGCCATTGGCCCTGTTGGCTGCCTGGGCACACTGCTGGCTCATGTTCAGCCTACCATCAACCAGCACCCCTAGGTCCCTCTCTGTCTGGCCGCTCTCCAGCCACTCTGGCCCCAGCCTGTAGCACTGCATGGGGTTGCTGTGGCCAATATGTA
The DNA here is from genome assembly GCF_026170545.1 of Melanerpes formicivorus. NCBI lineage: Eukaryota > Metazoa > Chordata > Aves > Piciformes > Picidae > Melanerpes > Melanerpes formicivorus. The sequence goes on along the minus strand of NW_027142353.1, from coordinate 36,585,668 downwards.
GAATCCGGCACTTGGATGTGTTAAATCTCATGCCGTTGGATTCTGCCCATCTGTCCAGCCTGTTGAGGTCCCTCTGCAGAGCCTCTCGACCCTCCAGCAGATCAACCCCTGCCCCCAGCTTGGTGTTGTCCACAAATTTACTGATGATGGACTCAACTATCTCATCCAGATCATCAATAAAGATGTTAAAAAGCACAGGTCCCAGCACTGATCCTTGGGGCACACCACTAGTGACTGGCCGCCAGCTGGATGTGGCACCATTCACCACCACTCTCTGGGCTTGGCCCTCCAGCCAGTTCCTAACCCAGTGCAGTGTGCTCCCATTCAAGCCATGGGCTGACAGCTTGGCCAGGAGTTTGCTGTGGGATACGGTGTCAAAGGCCTTGCTGAAGTCCAGGTAGACCACATCCACAGGCCTCCCCACATCCACCAGGTGGATTACCTGATCATAGATGGAGATGATGTTGGTCAGGCAGGACCTGCCCTTCCTAAACCCATGCTGGCTGGGCCTGATCCCTTGGCCATCCTGTAAATGCTGTGTGATTGCACTCAAGATGACCTGTTCCATGATGTTGCCTGGCACTGAGGTCAGGCTGACAGGCCTACATTTCCCTGGTTCATCCAACTGGCCCTTCTTGCGTATGGGCACCACGTTGGGCAGCTTTCAGTCTTCTGGGACATCTCCAGTGAGTCAGGACTGCTGAAAAATGATGGAGAGTGGCTTGGCCAGCAATGATCTTGAAGGTCTCTTCCAACCTGGTCTATTCTATTCTATTCTATTCTATTCTATTCTATTGTGTTCTGTTCTGTTCTGTTCTGTTCTTCTATCTGCCAGCTCTCTCAGCACCCTAGGATGGATCCCATCTGGTCCCATGGACTTGTGGGAATCCATGCGGCTGAGGAGGTCTCTAACTATCCCCTCCTCCTGGAACAGAGGGAAACTATGCAGCTCCCTGGCTCCTTCTGCCAGCTCTCAGGCCAGCTGTCTGGAAGACATTCTGTCCTGATAGTAAAAATTGAGGCAAAGAAGGTGTTAAGTACCTCTGCCTTTTCCTCATCCTATGTTACAACATTCCCCTCCATGTCCACCAAGAGTGGAGGCTGTCCTTGCCCTTCCTCTTGCTATTAATATATTTATAGAAGGACATTGGTCATTTCTGTGGCTGTGTGCTGGACTCTTTCAAGCAGTTCCCTGTCCTTGAAGTGAGGCGGCCACTGGACACAATATTCAGATGCTGCCTCACCAAGGCAGAGTAGACAGGGAGAAGAACCAAGGATGAGTTATTTTCTTCTTACAATCAAAGATCTTGAATTTTCCTGAAAAGGCACTCCTCTTTATGGATAAATTCTTCACTAAGGAAAGATTAAAGTAATTTATATGCTATATGCACCAGAAAAATCAGTCTTTGTAGAGGAACTCCAGGAAATTCCTGCATTCATTTAAGACAATGACAGATGATCACAGGATGGTATTGAAAGGAATTGCAGCTTTTTATGTATATTCCAGGGATGGAGTATTTAGAAAAAATAGAAGAAATGAGAAGATAATGTCTTCATCACCAGTGTCACATGTTTATTGAGGTGGTATTCCTGGTAGTGGCCAGACTGGGAAAGATCAGTACCAACAACACCTGAACCATCAGCAATAGGAGTGTACAAATCCAGGATAATGAAGGAGGGAATTGATTGAGTCCAAATTTGGAATGAAGAGATGAGAAAAGGACCTTCAAGAGGATGAAAATCATGAGGTTAAGATGCTCATTCCTCAGGGAGAGGAACAGACTCTGTTGTGGGATCCCATTTACCAACTGTCCTTTCCAGCTGACTTACAGTGTAGATCCAGAGCCAGGTGAAGTTGTGTTTTTAGGGTAAAATAATTTCTAAATCAGAGTTTCTGCATAACACTGATGACTAAAAAAGACATCTAGATAACCTCATGGAAAAATCTGTGAACATTCTATTTTAATAAAAATAATTGTTACCAATGATTATTTTTTTTTTTTTTTTTTTTTTTATCATGGAAATGCAGCTATGTAGAAGTAATGAATTTCACTCCTTTCCTTTCACATCCACAGATCCAACAAGTTCTTGTAATTAGAGTAGCTTTAGAACTCAATAATTTAATGAAATCTAGGAATTCTTCACACTTTCAACATACTATTTCACTCATCATTTTATGATGTCAAAGTGATGGGGTTACCACTAGGAAGTTTGCAGTGCATGTTTTCCAGTAACATGTCTAATATTAGAGTTAAAAAAAAAAAAAAAAAAAAAAACCAAACAACAACCTGGGAAAATAGTAACAGACATGTGTTATTAGCTCAGGTTGGTCTCCAGTGATTCCCCTAGCAGATGTCGTGATTCTTATGATACTCTAACTTCTTGTCTCCCTGATACTCTGCATTTATCATTGTTTATAGTCTCTGTACCTCAATGATTTGTGGATTGCTTTCTTCTGTGGGATGTTTAGACTTCTTTTATAGCTTCTCTTTGACTCTTTCACATTGTATCATCCAGCAGCTTAACAGATAAACCCCCTGGAGCTGTGAAGTTTTCTATGACCTGCAGAGCTTTGTTTATTTTTCACATTTTAAGTGCTATGCAGCAGTATAGCAATGACAGAATTTTCAGATCCAGATTTCTGGAAATAATGTATTTTCCTGTTGAAGTTCTTTGAAACCAACAAATATTGCCATTCAAGTGCTGTTATGTCTCTTTACTCAGTTCCACATGACTCAAGCTCTTGATCTGAAAAATGTAGTATTTTTACCATATAAAGTCATAAAGTATTCATATCATGTTTCTATTCCATTTATACAGTCCTTGAATCAAATTTGTATAAATATGTTAGAAAGTTCTTTTGTCTTTTCCTTCCTTCCTTTCTTCTTTAGTTTCCTATTCTCTGTTGAGTATTTTACTCTGATTTATCAGTTTTGTGTGAAGACAAAGTATTTGCTGTATAGTCCAGAAAGACCAGGATTTATTTGCTACATGTACTTTGAGCACAAAGACATGTAATCATGTTTAACTCTCTGTGAAACACTTGTACAGACCTATCACAAGAATGACACATTAAACACAGTCCACGTGAATGACTTCTTGCACAAGGGCATTTGGTATCCTTTCGAATTATCACAGTATCACAGTATAACTTAGGTTGGAAAGGACCTCGAGGATCATCGAGTCCAACCTATCAACACAGACCCCATGACTAGACCATGGCACCAAGTGCCACATCCAATCTCCTCTTGAACGCCTCCAGGGACGATGACTCAACGACCTCCCTGGGCAACCCGTTCCAATGACGAATGACTCGCTTGGTGAAGAATTTCCTCCTCACCTCGAGTCTAAACCTCCCCTGGCGCAGCTTGAGACTGTGTCCTATTGTTCTGGTGCTGGTTGCCTGGGAGAAGAGGCCAACCCCTTCCTGCCTACAACCACCTTTCAGGTAGTCACTAAGAGGTTTTTGTTTGAGGTTTTGTTTGTTTGTTTGGTGTTATTTGTTTGATTGCATTGGTTTTGTTTTGTTTGTTGGGTTTTTTTTTATGTCACCTGTTTGTAAGCCAAGTGTTAATCAGTACATCAGATGGTGAAAGTTCTTGCTGCAATACCATTATGTTAGCAAGATATAGATATATGGATCTTTTCTCCCACAACTTGCTATTCCAGTAAATTGCAGATTTTTCCCAGCCAAACTCTTTGTGGATAGATTTTAAGGTGATCTTATTTGAATATGCTTAATTTCTTGCTCTTAGTCAGACCTTAAACCTCTCATGGAATCGCCACAGAATTCACACTTTTTATTGTTCAGCATTTTCTGGTTAAACTCAGCATCTCTTAGTCTTTCCATTTAGCAAAATACCTGATTTGTCTCCTTTCAAAGAAAAAGCCCAACATTTTACTGGCATGGGTTTGTACTCAAGGATTTCCTTAGAAGTCTGCTAGGGGCAGAGTTAATTCGGCCTCAAATATGTGGGCAGTTTGCATCCACCTTCCTTTCCAGAACAGTAGTGGCACTTGACTGTAATTTAAAACATTAAAACATTCTGTTTGCAGCTATGGCCCAAATTGTCACTGCAGTTTACTGACAGAAAATCACTTTTTTTTTTTTTTCTTTTTTTTTTTCTTTTTCTTTTTTTTTTTTTTTTAATGTATTTACTGGAAACTTTGTTGGTGGATTGATCTGATTAGTACACAGTACTATTGTTAGCCCCATGAGTATCTTCACTGAATTTTACCTGCTGTTTCAATATCATTGCAATGTATTACTGTGGTACAATTTCTACTTGAGATGTTTTGATGTAGTAAGCAGTAATTATATATTGCAGTCCCTTTCTTCTATATGGACTTTGCACACAAGTGAAAACCACAAAATCTTTGTTTTCAAGGGTCTTCAGTAGATCTAATTTTTCTTTATACTATTCTGCTGGACATTTCCATGTTCACTGAACCAAGTTCACTCTGCCGACTGCTGAATTTGGCATATGGAAATAAACTCTGTTGATCCCAGTAAACGTCCCTCTTCAAGAGTCTCTCAAAGCTGAATTTACACCACAAACTATAGATTCCAGAATTCACTTGGCAATGGCTCACCCACTCATTTAAAATATGATTTGATCCAGCACCACAAGAGGTCAGTTTAAAGAACTTCCATTGAATTCAGAGGTTAGTGGACCCATCTTTTACTTTTTCTTTGGAATTACCTCTACCCTGAGAACAGTGCAAACCCCTGAGCCAAAGGATGCCAGCTAGGACATCAGAGTCATCCTAGATTTTCCCACTCAAAGGAAAGAGGTCCAGTTATGAAGAATCAGAGCAATACAAGAATCAAAACCACGTTTCTTTTCTGCCTTCCAATTTTAAGCAACTGCAACACTGAAAATTCCTGTTATTGTACCATACTGCATTATCTCAGTTTCCAATTGAATGAAGGGTTTCTGTGAGTGCAAGTTACTCTCTGTTGAAGAGTGACATCTAGAATATTTGCATACTTTATTCCTGACTCACAAAGAAAATTGTACACAAATCACTCACATATAATAATTCCTATTTGCTTAAAGAGCTACGACCATTTCCAGACAAGCTGAGAAAAAATATTTTACTAAAATCCCTATTAAACTATTGTGTATCTACTTCATATTGTCACTAATTATTCAAGTATGTGTGCAAACAGAAGTTTTCTCCCTTTTTTATGTAATTGAAATTTTATTATAGGCAAGCAGAAAGTGGGGAATTAAAAGTCATATATATGCATGTGCAGAAGGAATGGAGATTAGTATCGTGCTCTAAAGGAGCAGCCCTTTCTTGCATGAATCATTCTATAATACTGCAACTTAACTTTAAGAATTTTCCAATGCAGCAGCAGTTATGAAACCCTATCACTTTCCTAAGTAAAGCAGGAGGATGGATTTCATGAATGGAGAAATGAGATTCTTGTTAACCTCAACTACACCTTTCTACCACTCTTTGCTCATGCTTCTGACTACAAAACAAGTCCTCTGTTCAATTTTAGCTGTATTATTTATGTGCAAGTTTGCCTTTCACCCTAAATCCTTTTGAGGCTTCCAGAACTCACAGCATACCCACAGGTGCTTGAAATGAGCATTGGTCCCTAGTCATGGCTATAAGGAAGTACACTATCCAGAAGCTTTTAATTTCCTATGGCTGTGTGTGTCTTTGAACACTGAGAACAGTTAAGCTTGAGTCTTTCTGTGGTGCATTAGTTAGTATAGCCGTCCAGAGGGCAGCAATGATTAGGGTTCTATAGTGATTAAAGAACAACAAAGAGCTATATTTCTTTAGCTCACATTTTAGATCCTACATAATGCAGTCCTTAGCAAGACTCATTTCTTATTTCCTAGTGATTGGAAGATGACTTTTTCTTTTTACTACTCCCAAAGTGCATGAAAGAAGTGAGGCTCCAATGAGACAATGCCATATAAAGACTGTGTGTTTGAAGAATTGAATTTCTAATCATTAAAATATTCTCAGGACCATTCTCTGATGCTGCAACCAATGCCTACAGAATACTTTCACACTCCAAACAAGGTATTAACACATAAGCTGAATGTTGGAATTGGTCCTTACCTATGCTAGCTCCCCAGCAATTTTTTTGAAACTGCTTGGGAGTTTCTGAGTTGGTTTCAGCCCAAACCATACATTTTCTTAGTTTGACCCTGGTATGAAACCAGTCATAAGATCCCATTAAACTACTCCTCCTAGTTCTAACTCTTAGCCTGGCAGCAACAAAGCAGTAATCTTAAGGGAGTTTCTTCCCATGAGCTCTTTCATCTTAGATTTTTGATACAAGAGATATACTTATCCAAATATATTCTAGGTTAACCAAGTTTCTTGAAGTTTGTCAAATATTTTGCCACATAAAGATAAAAACTATCAGTGATTTCATTCTAATGTACTGGGAAATTTGTGCCTGCATATGGATTGAGAAATTAAATTATTTTTGACAGTAGAATGTTCTCTATAAAACCTTTTTCACTGTATCATTTAGTGCTGAGTTACGACCAGTTCAGTAATGCTAATTCAGACCCCCTGTGATTGACAGAGAATCACTATATATAGCGCCAACCACTCAGAAATTCATTTTGCTGTACATCTGCTGAACAGCAAGCAAAAAAACACATGAAAAAATAACAAAGGCAATTTGGGCATGCATGGACCTGAGCACAAAAAATTCACGCAGCTACTCCATATGATAAGCATAAGTGCAGGACAGAGCCAAAGAAAGGGAGTTTTGTTTCTAATTAGAAAAATGACTCCCAGGACATGCAGCTTTATTTTGCAGCCATGAGAATAAGCACCATAATGACAGAAATACTGTGCCTACTGATATTTTATGGAGGTTAGAACAACAAAGAGCCACCTTCTCTATGTGCTTGCCTCCTAGCAGTGGATTCCTGTTTTAATTTTAGTTTGCTTTATTACTTGCTGGTTACAGCAGCAGGCAATACTAAAATTGTTATTAAATGCAATCTGTCTCTTTAATAACAGTTTCAAAATTAAAATCATAAAGTTGATTCATAAACCATAGAAATACATATAATAGTTGGAGTAGCCTTCTTTCTGGGGCATTGCTGAAATGTACCAATTCAATGGCCTTTATAGAAATAAGTTGCAATTACTGTTGTTGATGGGAGCAGGGAGCTTGTAATAACCAAGATGTTTGTATAACATGTACAATATAAATTTGAAAGCACCAGCAGCCACTGCTTCTTGTTCACTGAGTTGAAAGGTGGTAGGTTGCTTTTATTAGCCACCAGACATTAAGGTAGCATCAGAAATGGTCAGGAGAGTATTAGAATATGTGCAGAGCAGGCAGCTGCCCCTCTTCCACCAGATTATACCCAGATGGGCAGTTGTTGAGATGGAATGTGCATAAAAGGGAACTTGTGTTACATGTTTTGGTTGTTTGTGGGTTTTTTTTTGTGTGTGTGATTTGTGTGGGTTTTTTTTGTTTTTTTTTTTGGTTGCTTGGTTGGCTTTTGTCTTTAATAAAAAATAATATATGCTATTTTACAGGTTTCCAGAAGTATTTAAATAGCTGCCTTTGAATATGTATTAGGGATGCCTAGATGTACATCTGGGTTTGCTTATTGTTCTGGGCTTGCCTGTAGCAGATGCAGAGAGAAATTCTTGGGCAGATGTGGAATGAACCTTCAGGAAATACATTTCTTGGTGCTTCTTTTCTGTAAATACAGCTCAGAGTGTTTATCTTTAGCCCTGATGGTTGAGAACCTGTCATGTGGGACAAAATTATTTCATAAGGAGCCCATCTTTTTTAATCTTGTTAAGGAAACATGATACCCATACCTCAGAAGAAGCCAGTAACAGGCAGAATGTTAATAGTTTTCTGTTATTGATAGCAAAGTTTGGAATTCCTCAGTGCCTTCCAAAGCTTCTGCAGACTCCCCCAGCTATTGTTCAGTAACTCTCTTAGTGGAAATAACTGTCAGAGAAATGCTGGTGCCACTGTGTCCATGTTTCATAGTTTCATAGTTTCATAGTTTCATTCAGGGTTGGAAGGGACCACACGGATCATCTAGTTCCAACCCCCCTGCCATGGGCAGGGACACCCCACACTAGATCAGGCTGGACAGAGCCTCATCCAGCCTGCTCTTAAACACCCCCAGGGACGGGGCCTCGACCACCTCCCTGGACAACACATTCCAGGGTTTCACCACTCTCATGGGGAAGAACCTCCTCCTCACATCCAGCCTGAATCTCCCCACCTCCAGCTTCATTCCATTCCCCCTAGTCCTATCACTACCTGATATCCTGAGAAGTCCTTCCCCAGCCTTCCTGTAGGCCCCCTTCAGATACTGGAAGGCCACAATTAGGTCACCTCGGAGCCTTCTCTTCTGCAGACTGTACAGCCCCAACTCCTTCAGTCTGTCCTCATAGGAGAGGTGCTCCAGCCCTCTGATCATCCTCGTGGCCCTTCTCTGGACACCTTCCAGCACCTCCACATCCCTCTTGTAATAGGGGCTCCAGAACTGGACACAGTACTCCAGGTGGGGTCTCACCAGGGCTGAGTAGAGGGGGAGGATCACCTCCCTCGACCTGCTAGCCACACTTCTCCTGATGCAGCCCAGGATCTGATTGGCTTTGCGGGCTGCAAGTGCACATTGAGAGCTCATGTTGAGCTTTTTGTCCACCAGCACCCCCAAGTCTCTCTCCTCAGGGCTACCCTCCAGCCAGTCACTGCCCAGCCTGTATTTGTGCCTGGGATTGCCTCGACCCAGATGCAGGACCCTGCACTTGCTCTTATTGACCTTCATGAGGTTGGCCTGTGCCCACCTCTCCAGCCTGTCAAGGTCCCTCTGGATGGCCTCCCTTCCCTCCAGCGTGTCTGCTGCACCACACAGCTTGGTGTCATCAGCAAACTTGCTGAGGGTGCACTCAATACCACTGTCCATGTCACCCACAAAGATGTTGAATAAGACAGGTCCCAGGACTGATCCCTGAGGGACTCCACTTGTCACTGGCCTCCACTGGGACATGGAGCTATTGACAGCCACTCTTTGGGTGCGGCCATCAAGCCAGTTCCTTATCCATCTAGTGGTCCACCCATCAAACCCATGTGTCACCAGTTTGGAGACCAGGATGTGGTGTGGGACAGTGTCGAAGGCTTTGCTCAGGTCCAGGTAAACGACATCAGTTGCTCGCCCCTCATCTATTAATTTTGTGTTAGAAGACTGACAAACATGAAAGAGGCTGCAATCCTCAGAAGTGCTTAGCTCCTCCCTGCATTCACATGTGGGGTTTCAAGTAGTTAATTTCAAAACACACTTTTAACTGATACAAATCACCTTTAATTTCCCATTTCCTCCCTCGTAGCTATGTATCAGCCAGCTGTTTTGGGGTACATATATATATATATATATATATATATATATATATATTATAGTTGCAGTGAGCAATAAGTGATAGGACAAGAGGATATGGCCTTGAGCTGCATCAGGGAAGGTTTAGATCAGACAGTAGCAATTTCTTCACTAAAAGTGTTAAGAATGGGAACAGGCTGCCCAGGGAAGTGGTGGAGTCACAATCCCTGGCAATATATAAAGACACATAGATGTGTCTTTTCCAACCTAAATGAGTCTACGATAGTGTGATTTTAAAGTTGGAAGAATCCTATTACTCTATTCTGCAGAAAGGGAAATAGATGCAGCAAGGTATTCGACCAAAGTCAGATAAATGAAATCTATACTAACATATTGAACATGGTTTTGTGTTCCAAGACTGTCTTCAGGGAATGGTCCCTGGCTTACTCTACATCCTGATTTGTCTGAAAATTCTTTGGGATTGGTCTGCCACAGACCAACATCATGTCAGGGAAGAGTACAGCAATTGAATAGTTAAATTTGTTTCATTTTTCACAGCCATTTTCAAAATTGGATGAGGTGACTCAAAAATATTTTTAAAAAGCTTATTTTAATGAATTTTTGAACTAGCAAATGTATCTGCATCATACACTGAACTTAAACCAACCCAAGCCACTAAATGAACTTGATACTAAAATTTCTGTTGTGGATCCAGAACAAGATCTTGAAGATACCTGATGGTCAGACTTCTTAGGGTCAGGTTGCACTAAATCTTTGCCATTTTTGCAGACTTAATGTTGTCTTAGAAGACCTGTGTTTGTATTACAAGTTCTGAAATTTCATGGGTTTTCTGCCCAAACCAGTTATAAAAAGTGGCTAGGTCCACTGCCACTCAAGTGATACTGCAGATTTTAAACATCTTCATAGAATATCTATTGGTTTTGTTTCCAGTTAGTTCTCTATTGAAGATGTCTTCAAAAAAACATTGAAACAAAACAAACAAAAAAAATTAACAAAGACAACAAAAAAAGTTGTAGGCCCTGGCAAGTTGTATAAGTGAAAAGAGAAGTTATGTAGAGGAATTGTCTTTTATAATTGACTTTTCAGATATAATCATTGAGTCTAAAAAAAAAACAACAACAAAAAACACACAAACCAGCAAACCCCAAAAGAAACCAAACAAAACCTAACATTTCTTGTGTGATGAAGAGGTTATTAATTTATGAATATGAATTATGTAAATATAAATTTTGCTCATTATTAGAATTATTAATAACCAATGAAACACTATTTTATATACATATTCTAGTGCACAATTGTGAAATACAACCCGTAAGTGTTTTAATATTTATAATTAGGACTCGATTGGAATATTTACAGAATTACTTTCTATTTATATAACAAAGGGTGCAATTCCTCCTCTTGACCACAAGATGGCGACTCGATGGGATGCTGGCGGAATTGCTTAACGACATAGAGATATTACAAGGCTCGAGCTAGAAATGTTACACTTCTAGACGCGGGTGCTTTGAACTGTGTGTTAGTGAATGGAAAGCCCATAAAAGATATGCTGTGTCCTTTGTTTGTGGCAAGGTTAGGTTCCAGCAGACTGCTGTCGCTGGGCTTGCTCCTAGCTGGTCCAGACAGCGACAGTGGATGGCAACCTTCTCCCTTCCACAGCAAGGGAGAGGGAATGGAACTTAGGCTAGCTGGTAGGCAGGTTACCTTCGCAGGACTCAGGCAGTCCCCTCCGGACAGCAGGGAGAAGTCTTGCAGGATTGGCCCAGCAGGGCCGGTAGGGCTGGTCCTGGGACGGCGTCAGCCCTCACAGAGTCGGCCCGCAGGGCAGGGCGGGGTGATAGTTCTCAGTAGGCGGGCTCAGAGGTTTCTGATCTGGCGTGGTAGCAGATAGGGCTAGTCCTGGCGGTGTCGGCCCTGTGGCAATGGGCTTCGGGGACGGCGTGGACGGCCCTGGCGAAGAAGCACGGATGCATGGAGCAGCAGCTTCCCCCTTGCTTGGCTCAAAGGCACAGCAGGACCCTCTCAGAATGGTCCCAGCGTTGAAGCACAGGCGTGGACAGTGCTTTAGGTTTCCTTGAGGTTCGCAGGGCATAGAGCAGCAGAAGTAGCGACTCCTCTCTGCGATGGTGGGGGTTACACAGGCATGCAGCAGATGCTGTTGCTGCTTTCTGAGCTGACACACACAAGGTTGTACAGCTTGTCAGTCTGCTGCTTAAGGCTGACGCAAATGTTTGGACTGCCGGACTCGGCTAAGTCCCTTCCCCGGCAACTGGGCAGATGTTACCATCGGGGGTCCAGTCCTCTTGAAGACACAATAGGCTCTTCCGACCAGTGAGACTGGCAATACAGTGCTGTAGCTGCTCAGGCTCAGCGAATGTCCCTCCTCTGGAGATACTCTCACGGCCGCGGCTCAACGGGCTTGCCTGGATGCTGGCTTCTCCTCATCGTGCAGAGGCTACTAGTTTGCTTGCACATATGAGAAAGAAGACAATATCAGTGAGCTCAATGGCAGAGGCTATGGCACAAGCTTAGGCTCAAGCAAGGAGAGAGAACAAAGTGAAAAGAGGGCAACATATTTACAAATTGGGGTAGTACTTATATGTTTCTCGAGGCTGGATTTGGCCAGTGGGCACTCTCATGAAGAACTGGCTTCAGCCTATAGGAGGCATGAAGCTAGAATTATGCCCATACTTAGTGCAAGCATCCCATGCAATGGGTGTGTGTAGTGGTCTGTGCCACCTTGGCCTTTGTTCCCCTCATGAAAGCGGGGGGAACTTGTCCACACTCTGGGACAGGTTTCAATATCTGGGCATAATTCTGGGCATAATGGGCCTTCGCCACACCTTGATACCTGCTTTAAATACAATGAAGATGAAGACACCAACAGGGGACTTGTCTCTTACAGAAAAATCATGGTGGTTTTTTTTTTTTTTTTGGTTGGTTTTTTTTTTTTTTTTTCTTTGAACAATATTTCTGGTCTCTGGAGAGCTGTATATATCATTGAAAGTATTCCTTTAACAATGCCCTCTGTTCTGTAAACAAGCAATAAAGCTACTTAAATTCAAATAGTATTCTAGTGCTAGGGGCAGGAAAATGCTGAAGGTGGTGGTGGCTGTTTTCAGCATCATAAAAATTTGCAACCATTATATTTCTTCTGATACAGTACTTTCTCTCTCTCTTTTTTTTTTTTTTTCTCTCTTGTAAATGCTATCATATTTTCTGAAGCATTCTTAGCTAATTAAAAAGAAAAATAAATAAATGCACCTCATTTTGTTCTTATCTGTCTTTGCTATTTCTTTTCTCTCTGGGTTTCTTGTATTCTCCTCACATGGGATCATCTTGATGTACTCGGGGAGCCATTTTCAGGTTGGTTGCACCAATCTGTTATTTTGCCATTTGTATTTCGCCTGTATCTTTTGTACTTACAGTTCTGTGTTCACAGTCTCCCTCATTACAATTATTTCTTACAATTATGTTCTTTGCTTTGGTATCAGAAAATTGCAGGCTTCTCAACTGCGCTTGTGGTCTACAGGAGATTTGTGTGTTTGTGTGTTGCCATTTACTCTATTTCTATAACAATCTTTGAAAGGAGAACAAGGCATCTTGAATGTTAACACCAAGAAAAGCTGTCAGAACAAAACAGTATTCTGAGTTTTCATTTGAATTGTATGGTGATTCAAGCATCTGATCTTCCCTATCTTGCTTTAGTGACTTGTTCTGGCCAGGAAGAGGGAGAAGACATAACAGATTATCATGTGAGTAGTTTAGGAGGGTGAAGATGAGGTAAACTATGACTCTTGTATTTTATTTGTTTGTTTGTTGGTGTGTTTTGTTTTTTTTTTTTTTAAGTTTCTAAGCAAACTTTCTATGGCACTACCTACCTACCTACATACCAGCATATCTCCTTTCTTAGAAGAATATTGCTCGTCTTACAAGACTCAGAGACATCAGCACAGTTCTGCTCTAGGCTAAGAGAGGATGAGATCATCACTCCCTTCTTATTAGTAAGATAATCTTCTATTCAGTAGGTCATATGATGGCAAAAAAAAATAAAGAGAAGAATGAAAAGACAATCTAGTTTGTTTCACCTAAGCATGCTTTCCCAAAAATTTATCTTATCTCTAGCAGAAAGTTATTTGCCCAGGGATATGTTAGTGTTTAGAGACACTGAAATCACCGGAGTTCTAATTCTTCCCCTATTTTGACATGTATAATTTCATCAACATGGTCACAGAAATTTAAGTGAGTTGGACATGAGATTACACTGCAGAACATGTAGGTCAGGCATTAATCTTCTCTGAACTTTTGAAATGGCCCAAGTGATGGATGCATACAGTCTTCAAAATGTTTAAAAAAAAAAAAATAAAAAAAAAAAAAAGACAAACCAAAACTAAGCAAACAAAAAAATTAAAATTAAAAAATAAAAAAGGAAAACATTCCAGCCCTGATGGGAAATCAGTGTAGTAGCTTCAGTGCTGTCATTCTGGGTCTAGAAGTAGCCAAGAGCTATGGCCCCAGCATCTGTGTTACCCCTTGACCTTGTGTTCTCCTACATGTGCTAATTCTTTTGGACACACTCAGATGTCATCATTTATTACTGAAGTGCTGATGATTTTTATTTGGTGCAGTGTTTGACTGAAGGAATGAAATAAGTAGACAGACTGAGAAGAAGTCATGGGGGTGACATAAAGGAGGAAAGAGACCATCAGAGAAGAAATGAAAGAAGAGAAGAATAACAGCAGAGAAGACAGTGATATTGCTGGTCTCATCTTAGTCCACAAATTTCTATGATCTGTGTTTTTCAGACAACCAGACTGCAGCATCACAAAGCATTGAGATCAGTTCGTTGATCATAATTTTTTTTCCCAAGTAATACTTAATAGGTCAATAGCCCTCACTTGAACAAGGGCATAAATGCTTCTTTTTTTCCTTTTTTTTTTTTTTTTTGTCCCTAGGCTGCTGTTGACATCAGAAGAAAAAGGGCAATTTGTAATCCTAGCCACACAGTCAGGCCTATAGCTATGAAATAAAAATGCAATTCAGCCTTTTCCATAGAAAGACCTGCAGCTGCTCAGTTAAAATTCAGGCTGAAGTTTCTATCTGATCATTGTTTAATATATGTGATTTAATTAAAATTGCTTACTCTCATTCATAATTATCTTTAAAATATTTCACAATGGTTCTCACTTTCATTTAACTTTTTATTTTTTTTTTTTTGTATCTATGCATTCCTTGGACTCTTTTTAAAACTTTCCTCTCCAGCCACTATTAAAGGCAGGCAAAACTGCTGATGATCTAAGTGACTCTGAAGAAAATTAACTTTAACCCAGCCAAAACCAACATAAGCCTCATATGTCTGTTTTAATATGTAAGAGGGAAGGCTGAGATCTGCTGCAAAGAATGTTGTCTTGTAGAATTTCTAAATTCCTTTACTTTGCCCAAGAATTGGTGTTGTACTCCACAATGTTTCCTTCTGGTGCATAAGCCGTCAGCAGTCACTTGTCCCTATTGCTCTTATTAGTGATCATCACACAGTGCTCTATCAAAAACCATTAATAAGGGTTTCTACTCAGATAATATATTCTGAAACAAATGCTATCTTATAGCATTTGGGAGAGAAAATGTTTTCCAAGTAAGATAAGTAGTATTGTGAGTTAAATGGCCTCAAGGAAAATACCTGATCTGAAAATGACACAGCCCAGTAAAGGCTCAGAAGAAATAAAAAAATTGATCAGTAGTATGATATAATAAGGGCAGATATGCAGAAGCAACTTTGACAATCTTTGCTTCTCTTGAAAGTTTATGACAAGATCAAAAGTTACCAGTTTGGTGAAATACAGGACTTCCTTGGTGTTGCAACATGTTTTTATCCCTTAATTTCGTTGTTTTGAGTTACCTGTCATAGGCAACTTAATCAGCAGAACAGAGGACTGGAGATTCTTTGGGCACACATTCAAAACCTTATGATATATCCCAAAGCTGATTATAAACTGAGGATATCTTATATTTTCAAATTCTCAGATGAAAATACCTACCTCTAAGTAAATAGCCATTAAGGGTTCCTCATTCAGAGAAGGAGCAAAGTAAATTTTGACTGCCTTTGAGTGAAATAATCTTTGTTGATCTGAAGCTATCCAGTAAGCCTTGGTAACAGTGCAGTTGATCGATTTGAAGATAACGTATTTTTCACTATACAAGATGATATAGTTAATGATAACACAATGACTCCTGAGCCTAAAAATAAGGCCAAGTGAGCTATATGCCAGAAAAAGGGCTATGACAGGTATGTCATAGGAGAAACTTATGAACAAATGACTTTATGCAAAAAAAAAAAAAAAAAAAAAGGCGGTATCATTTCTCAGCTGGCCACAGGAAGATACTATCTTCCACCCTTAGTCATAGTGCTTTCTTATTCTTTAAATATTCTTATATAAATAAGCAGGGTTATACTCTGAGTAATTAACTGTGAGTGGAAACAAAATAAGACCTGATACATACTTCACCTTCTGTGCCTTGTTCATCCTTCTCTGTTTCTTTTTAAATCAAATGCAGAAGAGGAAAGAAGGAAGAGATATGTTTATGTCACTTCTGGAATAAATAGGCTTTTTATTTTCATCATATGTTTTAAAATGTTTACTTATATTGGAAGGAATTAGTTCATTCCGTTAGATTCCAGTGACCAGAGTAAATTAATTGCTCACTACCCTAAGTGATCCTGCTTAGGCAGGGGGTTGGGCCCAATGATCTCTTGAGGTCCCTTCCAGCCACTAATACACTGTGATACATGACTTCTTGTTTCGTCTTTGATGGGATAGAAACAGAAAAAGCTTTTTTTTTTTTTCTGGATTTTACAAGGATATTGCGATCAGTTTTAATATATTTTCTGAATTTTAATTAAAATTTAAAAGAAACATGCCAATTTAGTGTCAATCATTAAAATATACAGGATGAACTCAACAATAGCAAAAAAAAAATCACTGAAACAAGTTTTTGTTATCTTTTGTTTTGTTTAGTTTTCAAGTAATTTTGAACAAATATAAGGAAGGAGTCAGCCTTTAGCACTGCTTCTGGCAAAGTATTTTGTGATTAATTGAAAGGATTTATGTTTCAAGACACAAAAAATAAAGGAATAAAATCCTAAGAATAAACACAGTAGTACAATTTATTAAAGCAAAGATTTATGATTTGCTTACTATTTCTTGTCAAAAAGCCATGAAAATGCCAGCAATTTATTTACCTTATTTGTGAGGGCAAGCCTAGAAAGATGACTAGTTTTCTCAATGAAAGTAAGCTGTTCCAGCCTACTGTGGCTTCTGAACTGTGAAAAAACCTAGTGCCTACAATTGCTTTTGTAGCTTCCAGGCAAAGACAAGCATAGTTTGTTTTGTGTATATCACATGAGAGGTTCTCCCTTATTTCTGCCTTTGAAACACATTGGGAAAGCAACTTGATTGTAATCAGTGTGGAAACTTCCTTGGGTCATTTGTTTCCCTATCTAAACAAAGTTTCAGATTGATTAAGTTTATCTCAATAAGATACACTGAGTTCTGTCAAAAGTAAATCTTAACATTTGTTCACATGCCTGCTCAAATTATTGCAAATACATAGGCAACTGGTATTGTGGAACAGATTAGGATTCCACACTAGAAATCACTGTTCAGTTTTGAAACATTGATTCAAACATATTTGTTTCTTCCCATCCACAGGAATTCTCTACAAAGGTAGTCTAGAGTGCCTTTTCAATGACATTGGTCATGTCTTTCAGCCCTCATGGGTGCATTTCATCAGGTATTGTGAACTTGAGTATATCCACTTTGTTTAAATCGTAGATTTACAAAATCATAGAATCAATAAGGTTGGAAAAGACCTCAGAGATCATCAAGTCCAATCTGTCACTCAACATCTCATGACTACTAAACCATGTCTTCAAGTGCCATGTCCACTCCCTTTTTGAATGCCTCCTGGGATGGTGACTCCACCACCTCCCTGGGCAGCCCATTCCAATGGCTGACAACTCACTCTGTGAAGAAATTTCTCCTCACCTCGAGCCTAAACTTCCCCTGGTGCAGCTTGAGACTCTGTCCTATTGTTTGGATGCTGGTTGCCTGGCAGAAGAGAACAACCCCCACCTGGGTACAACCTCCCTTCAGGTAGTTGTGGACAGCAATAAGGTGTCCCCTGAGCCTCCTCTTCTCCAGGATAAACAATCCCAGCTCACTCAGCCTCTCCTCATAGGGCTTGGGCTCAAGGCCTCTCACCAGCCTCATTGCCATTTTCTGGACATGTTAAAGAGTCTCAACATCCTTCTTAAATGGAGGAGCCTAGAACTGGACACAGTATTCAAGGTGTGGCCTAACCAGTACTGAGTACAGGGGCACAATTACTTCCCTGCCCCTGATGGCCACACTATTCTTGAGGAAGGCCAGGATGCCATTGTCCTTCTTGGGCACCTGGGCACACTGCTGGCTCATGTTCAGTCAGCTGTCAATCAGTACCCCTGGGTCCCATTTTGTCTGGCTGTTCTCCACCCACTCAAACCCCAGCCTGTAGCACTGCACAAGGCTCTTGTGACCAAACCCAGCACCTGGACTTGTTGAATACCATCATGTTGCACTCCACCCATCTGTCCAGCCTGTCAAGGTCCCTCTGGACAGCACTTCTACCCTCTAACAAATCAACAGAAGAGATTGGATGGGGAATTTCGTGCCATGGTTTAGGCCAATGTGTAGAACCAATGTGTAGATTTGTTAAATCTCATACCATTAGACTCTGACCTTCTATCCAGCTTGTCAAGGTTGCTCTGCAGAGACCTTCTACCCTCTAACAGGTCAACACCTGCTCCCAACTTGGTGTCATCTGCAAATCTACTGATGATAGACTCAATCCCCTCATCCAGATCGTCAATAAACATGTTGAACAGGATGGGGACCTGCACTGATCCCTGGGGGACACCACTAGTGACTGGCTGCCAGCTGGATGTGACACCATTCACCACCACTCTCTGGGCACAGCCCCCCAGCCAGTTCCTAACCCAATACAGAGTGTTCCTGTCCAATCCACAGGCTGACAGCTTGGTCAGGAGTTTGCTGTGGGGGATGGTGTCAAAGGCCTTGCTGAAGTCCAGATAGACTACATCCACAGCCTTCCCATCATCCACCAGACAGGTCACCTGATTATAGAAGGAGATCAGGTCGCTCAGGCAGGACATGTCCTTCTTAAATCCATGCTGGCTGGGCCTGATCCATTGGCCATCCTGTAAGTGCTGTGTGATTGCACTTATGTAGTGGTTTGAGCCTTAACTGAGAGTTAAAAGCTCAAATGGGGAAAAGGCTGAGAATCTCTTCCCCACTTCCCCCCCACCTCCTCCCTCCAAACAGGGAGAGGAGGGAAAAAAAAGGTAAGGAGCAAATCCACTAATCAACAATCTGGAGTCAGCTTGGAAGTAGAGAGGCAAATAATTTTTTTTTTCTTCAAATATATATATATATATATATATATATATAGAGCAATAACAGGGAATAAGGTTCACAAGGGCAAAGAACAAGAATGGATGGGAGGGGAATAGAAAAAAAATAATACAAAACCAGTCTGTCTCTGAGGAGGCGCAGAGGCAGCAGGGAGAAGGATCAGGTCCAGCCACGTGGCTGAGGATCAGGAGAGCAGCTGCAGTAGCTCTCATCCAGCAGAGGCAGGAGCCAAAAAGGAGGTCCAACAGCTATGAGGTCCTGCTTTTTATACCCTTGCTGGGCAGGGAGGGGGGAGTGGAACAGACTCAGCTTTCCCAGGGGGGAGACGCCCTTCAGGGAGTGTAAAGTACCCGCAAGCCCTCCACCCTGCTTTCTTCTTTTGTTTTCAGAAAAAGGTGTTAACCCACCACAATTTAAGATGACCTGCTTCATAATCTTGCCTGGCACTGAGGTCAGGCTGACATGTCTGGAATTCCCTGGCTCATCCAAGAGGCCCTTCTTGTGGATGGGCTTCACGTTGGCCAGCTTCCAGTCATCTGGGACCTCTCCAGTGAGCCAGGACTGTTGAAAAATGATGGAGAGCAGCTTGGCCAGCTCATCTGCTAGCTCTCTCAACACCCTAGGATGGATCCATCTGGTCCCATGGACTTGTGGGGATCCAAGCTGCTAAGGAGCTCTCTAACTACTTCCTCCTGGATCACAGGGGAACTATCTGCCAGCTCAGGAGGCCAGTTGTCAGAAGACAACCTATCTTGCTATTAAAAATTGAGGAAAAGAAGGTGTTAAGTACCTCTGCCTTTTCCTCATCTTTTATTACTATATTCCCCTCTGTGTCCACCAAGGAGTGGAGGTTGTCCTTGCCCCTCCTCTTGCTATTAATATATTTGTAGAAGGATTTTTTTTTGTCCTTCACAGCAGTGGCCAGTCTAAGCTCTAAATGGGCTTTTGCCTGTCTTAAGTTTTTTTCCTGCATGACCTAGAAACATCCTTAAACATTCCATGGGTTACCTCACCTTTCTTTCAAAGATGATACATCCATTTTTTTATCCTCCTGGACCCCTTTGTTTTTACGGGCTGTTTCATTTTGTTTAGCCTGCAGAAGAGGAGGCTCAGGGGTGACCTCATTGCCCTCTACAACTACCTGAAAGGTGGTTGTAGCCAGGAAGGGGTTGGTCTCTTCTCCCAGGCAACCAGCACCAGAAGAAGGGGACACAGTCTCAAGCTGTGCCAGGGGAAGTTTAGGCCCGAGGTGAGGAGAAAGTTCTTCACTGAGCAAGTCATTCGTCATTGGAATGGGCTACTCAGGGAGGTGGTGGAGTCACCATCCCTGGAGGTGTTCAAGAGGAGATTGGACGTGCACTTGGTGCCATCGTTTAGTCATGAGGTCTGTGGTGACAGGTTGGACTTGATGATCCTCGAGGTCTCTTCCAACCTTGGCAATACTTTGATACTGTGATACTGTAAGGTACCTTCTGCGTTAGTTCCTTGAGTAATGTGAAGTGCACCCTCTGGAAATCCAGAGTGGAGATTTTGTTGCTGCCCCTCTTAGCTTGACTGCATATTGAAAACTCAATTATCTCATGGGCGCTGGACCCCAGACAGCATCCAACCACATCTCCCACCAGCCCTTCACTGTTTTCAAAAAGAAGGTCAAGCAGAGCCTTACTCCTGGTAGGCTCACACAGCAGCTGGGATAAGAAGCTGTCCTCCATACACTCTAAGAACCTTCTAGACTGCCTCCTCTATGCTGTGTCGAGTTCCCAGCAGATATCAGGCATGTTAAAATTGCCCATAAGAACAAGGTCTGACAATCTTGAGACAGTCTCTAGCTGCCTATAGAATAATTCATCAACCTCTTTATCCTGGTTGGGTGGTCTATAACAGACTCCAACCAGGATGTCTGCTTTGTTGGTTTTCCCTCTACTTTTCACCCACAGGCACTCAACCTGATCATCCTTATTCTCTAGTTCCATGGCATCTAGAGCCTCCCTGATGTACAGAGCCACCTCTCCACCCCTTCTGCCATGCCTGTCTCTCCTGAAGAGCCTGTAGTCATCAATTACAGTGCTCCAGTCATGTGAGTTGTCCCACCACATTTCTGTGATGGCAACTACGTCATAACTTTCCTTCTGTAACAAGGCTTCTAGCTCCTCTTGTTTGTTACCCATGCTGCATGCATTAGCGTACATGCACTTCAGCTAGGCTGCTGGTTTCACCCCTGACTCCAGCTTACCACTCCCAGACTCCTGTCTGGGGGGACTGGTTTCAGCTCCTTCTGCCTCTGAATCTAGTTTAAAGCCCTGTCAATGAGACCTGCCAACTCCCTTCCTAGAACCTTTTTGCCTTTGGAGGATAGGCCATTCTCATGCACTAAGATCTTTCTCCCTCTCTGGGATGGATGTACTCCATTAGTAGCTAGCTGACCTGGTGCCATAGAAAGTTCCCCAAGATCAAAAAACCCAAAATTCTTTTGGTAGCACCAGCCTCTAAGCCACTTGTTAATTACAGTTCCTTTCAGTATTCTTTCCTGCAGCTAAGGGTATTGATGAAAAAACTACCTGTGCCCCTGATCCCTCAACCAGTTCTCCCAGAGCTTTGAATTCTCTTTTGATTGCCTTGGGACCTCTGGTTGTAACATCATTGCTCCCTAAATGCATAACTATTAAGGGATAGTAATCAGAGGACTGTATCATACTAGGCAGCCTTCTGGTAACATTCCTCAGTGTACACCCCTGCCACTGAGGGAACTGAGCAGAACACCACTTGAGCTTCCACCCCATCAATCAATTGTCTGAGGGCCTTGAATTCCTTTTTAATTGTCCTGGCACCCTTCCTATCAATCTTGTCCCTGACAGCTTGGATTACCAGCAATGAGTAATAGTCAGAGGGCTGGATCAGTTTGGGTAGTCTCCTAGTGATGTCCCTTACCCAGGCCCCAGGTAGGCGGCAGACTTCTCTGTGGGATGGGTCAGGACGACTTATGGGTCCCTCTGTTCCCCTCAGGAGAGAGTCTCCAACAACAATTACCTTCCTCTTTTTCTTTATGGTACTAGTCCTGGTGGTTGGTAGGGATTGCTTTGCTTTAGGCATCCCCTTAGATGTTTCCTCTTCAGCCTTCTCATCCGCATTGCCCTCAACCTGCAGGGCCTCATACTTATTATGCAAAGGCAGTGGGGGAGGCAAAGAGGGCCGGGATGGATTACCCTTGCTTCCCTTAGCAGAGACTTGTATTCATCCTGCCCTCAACAGGAGAGGTCTGCAAAGCCTGTTCTCACATATCTAACTCCCTCTCACATTCCTGTATAGTCATGAGCCTAGATACTTCATCCTTTAGCTCAGCCACTTCATCCTTAAGCTCAGCCACCTGATTGAGGAGAAAATTCACCTGATCACACCTGACACAGGTGTTGTCTCTTTCCCCCTCCATTCCAAGTGCCAGGCTCCAGCACTCTCTGCAGCTAGCAGCCTAGACACCTGCATGCTTGTGCACCAACTCTGGGTACCTGCCATTTTTCTAATAGCCTTTGGCCAAGCTCTTACCGTAGCTAGATCCCTTCAGGCAGGTGAAATTAAGTTTGGGGGTTTTATTGTTTGTTGTTAAAAATTCCACCTAACTACTATATTTTGTCTGAGTTACCACAGAGGCTTCTGTACTCTGTTGGTTGACCCGGCACACGCAATAGGACAAGAAGCCTAGCTCTCTAGTCAAAATGGCATGGTGTGGCTCAGCCTTGCCAGGTTTGAAAATTCCCGTGGCTGGTGTCACGATCTCGAGCAGGCATGCAAAAGCTGGTCTTCGCTGACTGCTGAGGTCCTCCCTCCCCAAAAAGCCCCAAAAAGAAACCAAAATAGAAATGCTCAAACATGCCTGTCCTGGTGGCGGTCCCGATTCAGTTCTCTAGCTAAAATGGCAAAAATGTTCCGTAAGCTGAGGATAATTCTTCCTTGTTTCAGACTTTTCCACTTGTCTAAGGGACCTGGTATTCCTGAGGCAAGCCTCAGCAGAGAGAAGGTAGTGAGTACAATGGATTTTTTTTATATCTCTTAACACCAGGTCCCCTGCCCTATTAAGCTGTAAATATATATTTTTCTTACTTTTCCCTTTGTTGATGAAATATCAACAGACACTCTACTTGTTGCTTTTCACATCCCTCACTAGATCAAACTCCACATCAGCTTTGGTTTTTCTAACATCATTGATGTAAACACAAAGACCATGTTTGTTCTGATCGACTTATATCTACTTCTATGTATTGACTGTTTCTTGTTCATCCATGAAGTCCTTCTGCCACTGAACTTAACTTCATACTCATTGGGATGGACTCCTCAAAAACTTGGAGAAAATGTTCATTGAAAATCAATTAGCTGTTCTGGAACCATCTTCCCTTTAGAATCATAGAATTATAGAATTGTTAGAGTTGGAAAGGACCTCAAGGATCATGTAGTTCCAACCCCTCTGCCATGGGCAGGGACCCCTCACACTACATCAGGTTGTTCAGAGCCACACCCAACCTGGCCTTAAAAACCTCCAGGGACAGGGCTTCTACCACTTCCATGGGCAACCTGCTCCAGTGTCTCACCAGCCTCATGGGGAAGAACTTCTTCCTAACATTCAATCTGAATCTACCCATTTCTGTTTTTATTTTCCATTCTCCCTAGTCCTATCATTACCTGACACCCTAAAAAAAAATCCCTCCCCAGCTTTCTTGTAGGCCCCCTTCAGATACTGGAAGGCCACAATAAGGTCTCCTTGGAGCGTTCTCTTCTCCAGACTGAATAGCCCCAACTCCCTCAGTCTGTCCTCACAGGAGAGGTGCTCCAGCCCTCTGATCATCCTCATGGCCATTCTGTGGACATGTTCCAGAATGTCCAGATCCTTCCTGTTACGGGGCTTCAGAACTGGATGCCGTACTCCAGGTGGAGTCTCACCAGAGCAGAGTAGAGGGAGAGATCACCTCCTTCGATCTGCTGGCTGTGCTTCTATTGATGCAGCCCAGGATGGGATTGGCTTTCTGGGCTGCAAGTGCACACTGGTGGCTCATGTTGAGCTTCTCATCCACCAGCACCTCTGGGTCCCCTTCTTCAGGGCTGCTCTCAAGTCAGTCGCTGCCCAGCCTCTATTGCTGCTTGGGATTGCTCCGACTCAGATGCAGGACCTTGCACTTGGTCTTTCTGAACCTCATGAGGTTGTCATGGACACACCTCTCCAGCCTGTCAAGGTCCCTCTGGATGGCCTCCCTTCCCTCCAGCATTTGTGCTGCACCACACAGTTTGGTGTCGTCAGCAAACCTGCTGAGGGTGCACTCAATGCCACTGTCCTTGTTGCCAACAAAGAGATTAAACAAGACTGGTCCCAGTACTTATCCCTGAAAGACTCCACTCCTTTGGACCTGTATCCCATAGGATTCATCCAGGAAGACACCTGAACAACTCCACTATTCATTTCAGATACCTACTAGCTTGGAAAAAAACAAAAAAAAAAAGAGCTTAGATTTAGATTTGATTTATGTGATTAAATAGTGTTAGGGGGGCATGTTTGATGAAGGCCTTTTTGTCTCTCGAACAATTGTGCAATTCAATGACTTATGATAAAGGCATCTAAATATACCTAAGAGGTACATGGGTATTTATGCCACAGACCACGTTTGAAGGCTTTTGAAAAATCTTTGTAAAAAAGCAACTCTCCTAAATATCATGGTTTAATGGGTTGAATTTGACTGGATATCAGGTTCCCAACAAAGCTGCTCTATCATTCCTCTCCTCAAGTGGAGAGTAAAGAGAAAATGTAATGAACAACTCACAAATCAAGATGAGGACAGGGAGAGATTACTCACCACTTAATATCATGGGCAAAACAGAATTGACTCAGAGAATTAATTTCATTCATAACTAATCAAATTAGAGTGGGATAATGAGAAATAAAAACTAAATCTTAAAACTGTCTTTTTCCAACCCTCCCTTCTTCCTGGGCTTAACTTGACTCCAGATTTTCTCTACTTCATCTCGCTCAGCAGCACAGCGGGAAAGAGAATGGAGGTTGTGGTCAGCTTGTCACACGACTCTGCTCTTCTGTCCTCCTCAGTGAAAGGACTCCTCATTCTTCCCCTTCTCCAGTGTGGGGTTCTCACATTCTTCCCCTTCTCCAGTGTGGTATCCCTCCACATGAGAGTCCTTCATGAATTTCTCCAACATGAGTCCTTCCCTTGGGCTACAACTTGTCACAAACTGCTCCAGTGTAGGTCTTTCCCATAGGGTGCAGTCCTTCAGGAACAAAATGCTCCGGTGTAGGTCACCACAGGGTCACAAGTTCTGCTACCAAACTTGGTCCAGTGTGTGCTCCTATCTCTATAAGGCCATGGGTTCTGCCAGTAGCCTGTCCAATGCAGACTTCTCACAGAGTCAGCACCTCCTATGGGTATCCACCTGCTCCAGGTAGATATCTGCTCCACCATGGACCTCCAGAGGGACTGTCTGCCTCATCATGCCTCATCATCTGCCTCATCTTCACACTAATCTGTGCTCTGCTGTCTGGGGCACCTCCTTCCACTCCTTCTATGACCTTGGTGTCTTCAGAGCTGTTTCATATATTCTCATTACTCTCTTCAGCTTCAATCTGTGGTTTGATTTTTTTTTCCCCCCTTCTTAAATATGTTACCCATAGACACTATCACTGTCTCTGATAGAGTACACTAAGTGACCAACAAGAAAAATAACAAAAAGTAGTTAGTGTTGTTGTACTAGAGACAATTATAGAAAAATGGCCAAACTCACCGTGGTTATTTTGAGAAAAATATGAAGATGATAGGTCTTAATATTAACCAATAACATATTAAACAGTACTTATAGGTCTTCCTTGCATAGAATCAATAAGGTTGGAAAAGACCTCAAAGATCATCAAGTCCAACCTGTCACCACAGACCTCATGACTACTAAACCATGGCACCAAGTGCCACATCAAATAACCTCTTTAACACCTCCAGGGATGGTGACTCCACCACCTTCCTAGGCAGCACATTCCAGTGGCTAATGACTCTCTCTGTGAAGAACTTTCTCCTCACCTTCAGCCTAAACTTCCCCTGGTGCAGCTTGAGACTGTGTCTTCTTGTTTTCTCTGTGTCTCTCTTGTTGCCCTCCTGGATACAACCACCTGTCAGGTAGTTGTAGACAGCAATAAGGTCTCCCCTGAGCCTCCTCTTCTCCAGGCTAAACAACCCCAGCTCCCTCAGCCTCTCCTCATAGGGCTTGTTCTCGAGGCCTCTCACCAGCCTCTGACTCTGTTTTGACTCTGTTTTGACTCTGTTTTGTAAGATGATAGTCATCTTCTCTGCTTCCTCAATAATAACTGCCTACGCTTTTGTCTCTTAAAGCAGAAACCTGTCTTTCTTAATGTCATTAGCCAGTAGTATTGTGCAATCCCTCAGTTACCAAATAATTTAAAATATAATTTAAACAATAGAATTATCATATACATGTGTTCTGCCTACCTTCCACAAATATTATATTTACTTTAAAGGACTAATGAAAGAAATGGATTTGAGAGTACCTTTCACAAAATGGAACTTGTTAGAAAGAAATTAAAATAACCTAAGTAGTCCCAGAATTATATTCCTAATGCTTTTATGACTGACAAAAAGAAACCCAGAGTCCTACTTTCAAAAATCGTTGATGTGGGATGCATCCAATGATATTGTAGAGCTCTGTAATGTGGTCACCTTTGGCTCCATGTACAGTCAAGGAAAAGAGAGAGGCATTTCCTCAGTGCATCTTGTTTAGGCACTCTCAATATTTACATCTCTTTCCTGACTGTACAGGGCATCTCTATCAGATTCACCTCTCCGTCTTGTAGATCTCCAAACTAAGTAGGAAGAACCTTTAATATATAGGCATTTGACTATCAAAAAAGTATGTCTACATCTCCCTACAAAAACACTGTTCCACATGCTTCAAGTTTATCAGGGAGAAAGGCTGATGTTTCCAGTAACTACACCAGTCTAATGTAGTGCCTCTGCTGACACAGATGGCCCTTGGTGTCACAGTTCAGAGAAGGTAAGAGACTCAATTCTTTTGAATATTCCTGTGTTATGAAATTAGAGGTACAAATGAGGCCAAAATATCAACAGTGAGGCTATTTATTAACAGAATAAAGTGGACAAACAGAAGGAGGGAGAGAGAGGGGGAAAAAATACAAACACGGAGAAGAGGGAGAGAGCACGAAAAGGATTATATTACCATTGGTCAGAGGTGGAGAGAGAGAGAGTTTTCAGAGTCCAAGTTCTTTTGTGTTGCCCTGTGATGTTTCCAGCATGCGGTGTCATCTTCTGTCTTTTCTCCTGCTAGTACTGCTCGAGTCTTTTTATACAGTTTTTAGTCCTTAGGTATGTGTCCAGCTATTGTCCCTCAGGAAATCTTCCTGATATTCATTGTGTTTGTACAGGGGTCAGGAGGAACAGGGAGGCCTCCACCTCCTCCTCCTCCATTTATCTGCCCACACATATAATACACATCAGGGGCCAGGTGGTGAATCCATTGTCTCACCATCCTCTCTTTCTGGGGGAGATAGGTGGAGATGATCCTATCTTATGCATATTCCAGAGAGTGTCAATAGCAGTGGTATCTGCCCATTTTTTCCAGGGCAGCTGCAGTATGGTGAGCAATCCTTATCCTTTTTAGGGCACATCTCAGTTCATGATACAATCACAATGTGATTTTCATCCAGGACTTGTAGACAGGATTCCTACAGGATTCCTGCACTTGGGTGGGAATTCTCAGAAGCTGAAACATCACACAACACAGATGCATCATGCTCTATTCTTAGTGTGCCTTTGAATTTTACCTAGGCAAGTGGAAGAGCTGCCAAAGAAAGTCCAACCCTACACTCAATTTGGAAGGTACCAATTGTCAGAAAGGGTCTTGGCCTCCTGAATCAAATGAGGAGTTTGGAAGAAAACAACTTCTAATTGCATTCTTGCTGTCTGTGTAGAAGTCAGAAGGGGTCTTGAGGCCTCTGACAGCTTTCACTGGGTCTTTACCTAATGTTTCCTTACAAGTCCTTCATATGGAAACAAGCCTAGTATGGTCTTTTTAAATGACTAATTATTTTGTATACTATTGTTATTTCTCCTGTCACGCCTTTTCTGAAGCAAACTGCACACTCATATTTCCTTCATGTGCCTTTAGAGCACTTGCTGTTGTAGACAGGAAGTATATAATTTTTTTTTTTTCCCTTTGCATTACTGGGATCTATTGTCCACTCATGAGTTAACCAAGTATTGCATGTATATTTTCAAATTTTCAATGATTATATTTTAGATATGGAAAGTAATTGATACTTGTTTTTCTTCCACAAATTCAACACTTTAGAGGTTTGAGGGCTTTTATTCTGTGAATCTATAAACCAAATTGTTCTTAAGAAATACAATAAAATTTTTGAAAGTGAAGAAAACAAAATGCCCAAATGTCTGTAAACTAAACCTGTAAATCAATGTGTTCTACAGTATAGATACCAATGCTGTTAGTCATTATATTTACTGGAGACAATTACATCTGAATTAATCCTATTAGGTTGTATTTATCTCTGGAGAAAAATGGGCACTTTAGGGCAAATTCTCTGACCTATTGTAAACATGTATACAATGATTAGATTAATTTCACCATGTAAGTTTTGCATCAACTCCTCATATCAGTTAATTCCTCCTTATTTCTTATGGATGCATTAGCTCTTTCTTTATTATCTTGTTCAGGTGAGCGTATATCTTGGAATATCAGCACAGTGATTATTTATTGCTCTATGAAACTTCCTTCAATTCTTTCTATTTTGTTCATCAGTCCATCTCTCACAACAAGGCACCAGTCTCTCTGTAACAAAATTCCCAGACAGGGTGCTAGAACTAAATTTTACCCTTACACTTTGCAGTATAATAGTACTCAAAGCTAATAACACAGAAGACAGGCTGTCTTGCAGCAGAAAAACCTTCTGGATTTAAACCCCCTCTTTCACTTTTTGAATTAGCATATAATATCAAAGTTTATTATAGGAAATTTGGAAACACTACTGTTTCTTTCAGGCTTGCCAAAAAAGCTTAAACATAAAAGCGATGGTCACTAGGAGAAGTTTATATTTTATCAGGATAAGTTGCTGTTCTAATGCAATATCTTTTATGCATTTTTTGCTGTTGTTCTCTATCAGCATTGACAGATGAATTTGAAATTTTACCTGCCTGACTTAGATTCAGATCCTGTGTCTGATGCGGTCTTGGCAGTCTACTTAGGAAGTGAAGGAGCAGTGCAGCCAACACAGATGAATGTGACTTTATTGCCTGTGGTCTTCAGGTCTCATCCCCCACATGCAAGCTAACCTGCAGCTGTATTTCTTAAGGGAACACTATTGTTAACATAGAATGATATAGATTTCAATTTAAGACAGCTTGAGCTTTCCAGACACTTGCTGTGGGGAATTCTTTCTACAATTCCTTTGAATGAATTTATAATCATACGA
Source organism: Melanerpes formicivorus (assembly GCF_026170545.1). NCBI lineage: Eukaryota > Metazoa > Chordata > Aves > Piciformes > Picidae > Melanerpes > Melanerpes formicivorus. The sequence continues at coordinate 36,556,344 of NW_027142353.1, read as the reverse complement.
GTGTTCGGTGTCACATTACTGCATGCTGAGAAGGAAGTCTACCATGGGCATAAATATCTGCACTAATTTTTCATGTCCTTCAACTTAAAAAGATGGGAGGAGTAATTTCTTCATTCTCAATGAAAGAAGGAAAGGAAAAAAAACATCTTCCTTGACTGGCATAACTTAAAAGACTGAAACGCATGCTAGGGTGAAGGAGAGAGATTTTTTTTTCTTTCCCTAAAATACAGGCATAGCAAAAGGGTAAATAATTATACATGGTACTAGACATGGAAAACACTGTTTACGTCCTTGATGTTAAGTATTAAAATGAACTGCCAGGCTGCAGCTTAGTTCTGTATCTTGTGTTGTATTTGTCTATGAGAGAAATACAGCAGAGTCTCCAAAACATGCATGACATTTGACATCCATTCACTTACAAATACACTATGAAAATCTCCTGTCCAAACCTTTCTGTGGGCAGACAGGCAGACCACAGAAGACATGCAGTGATCACAGAATAATAGTGGTTGGAAGTGACCTCCAGAGATTATGTAGGCCAACTTCCCTGGTAAATCAGGTTCCATGGGAATGTGTCCAGGCAGATTTTTGAAAGTCTTCAGAGAAGGAAACTCCATAACCTCTTTGGGTATCCTGTTCCAGTGCTCTATCACACTCAAAGAAAAGCTTTTCCTTAAGTTTAACTGAAACTTTCTGTGTTCAAGTTTATATGCATCGATTATTGTCCTATCATTGAGCACCACTGAAAAGAGTCCATCACCATCCTCTTGATCTCCACATTCTATGATGTTTCCAGGTCCTTTCATTAAAGTACAATAAAGATGGGATTCAATATTGCCACTGGTATGGGTTGTCTAGAAACGTGGTTTCGATTTTCCTACCTGAAGATGTAAAAATACTTTTAAAAAAATAATAACCAGCCCCACTGAAATTATGCATATTGTATACATTTTTCCTGAAAGGCCAATAATTGTATAAAGGTCAAGAATTCCTGAGACTAATTAAAACATTTTTTTTCATGGGACATCTGAACCTTTGTCAATTTTTTTGGTACACATTTCTGAAAAATCCCCTATCAAACTGGAATTTTTTTCTTGGAAATTTTTTCCCCTTCCTTTAGCATATTAAAGATTTCCCTTACTTCACAGAATTAACCAGCCTGGAAAAGACCTCAGTGATCATCAAGTCCAACTTATAACCCAACACCATCTAATCAACTAAACCATGGCACTAAGTGCCTCATCCAGTCTCTTTTTAAACACTCCCAGTGATGGTGACTCCATGACCACCCTGGGCAGCCCATTCCAATGTCCCATCACTTTCTGTAAAGAATTTCTTGCTAACATCTAGCCTAAACCTGCCCCAGCACAGCTTGAGACTGTGTCTTCTTGTTCTCCAGACCAGAATCATCATAGGCTCCACCAGACAGAATTATTTTATAAATATTAAATTGAATTGACTCACCAGGCAATGATATTTACATATAAGTGGAAAGTTGCAATCAGTCCTATCTACTCATGCTATGTAAAAGCCATTTTTGCAAATTTCCCTCACAGTACTAAAATATCAGGTTTTTTAATTCCAGAATTTGTAACTTTCTGTATTCAGTAATACATGGTTTTATTCACAAGTTTTATCTGCCAGAAAAGCCTTCATATCCAAAACTTGGATTTCTTAGTTCAAACACAAAGTAAAATCTGTCCCTTTCTGTGTTGCCTAACTTCTGAATAATACAAAGACAATATCTGTGCTAGTGGTGTGGGAATTAAGAAGGGTATGATTGACTGTGAAAAGAAGGACCAAATTTTATGTAATGTCTTAAGTGCTTTTGCTGTTATCCTGGAATATTTGTGTCCTTGAATAATAAACCTGGGAGTTATATAGCTTAGGAAATGGTTATCACCTCATAAACAGGAAGCACCCTCAAGGTATCGTCTAAGTAATATAGGCAATTTGATCACAAAAATCTGTGTTCCAGCTTCATGGCAGTCTTACATCACTTCTTTTATGGCATCATTATGTTAAATGTTTTTAATGCAGGAATATTTCAGAATAACAGCAAACTATTTTCTATTTCACTGCAGTTTCATTCAGGTCCATTAATGTGTGAACATGAAATAGAAAGTGAGATTAAATGACCTGTCTAAGGTCATAGTGATCTACTGGGTTAAGTGTGGGAACAGTTACAAAAAACATATGACATCTGATACAGATTTGGTGGAAGACTCCATACACATCACTTGTATGAGGTGGTTTATGGAAGTTATTAGAGCAAAAGCTGGGGTCAGAGTAGCTGGAGAGCAGCCAGGCAGAAAGGGACCTAGGGGTACTGGTTGATAGTAGGCTGAACATGAGCCAGCAGTGTGCCCAAGTGGCCAAGAAGGCCAAAGGCATCCTGGCCTGCATTAGGAATAGTGTGGCCAGCAGGAGCAGGGAGGTCATTGTGCCTCTGTATTAAGCACTGGTTCGGCCACACCTTGAGTACTGTGTCCAGCTCTTGGCTCCTCCATTTAAGAAGGACATTGAGACTCTTGAACAAGTCCAAAGAAGGTCAATGAGGCTGGTGAGAGGCCTTGAGCCCAAGCCCTGTGAGGAGAGGCTGAGTGAGGTGGGATTGTTTAGCCTGAAGAAGAGGAGGCTCAGGGGAAACATTATTGCTGTCTACAACTACCTGAAGGGAGGTTGTAGCCAGGTGGGGGGTGGTCTCTTCTCCCAGGCAGCCAGCAACAGAACAAGAGGACAGAGTCTCAAGGTGCACCAGGGGAAGTTTAGGCTGGATGTTAGGAAGAAGCTCTTCATAGAAAGAGTGATTGGCCATTGGCTGGGGAGGTGGTGGAGTCACCATCATTGGGAGTGTTTAGGAAGAGATTGGATGGGGAATTTGGTGCCATGGTTTAGGCCAATGTGTAGAACCCAGCACTTAGATGTGTTAAATCTCATACCATTAGACTCTGACCATCTATCCAGCTTGTCAAGGTCCCTCTGCAGAGACCTTCTATCCTCTAACAGGTCAATACCTTCTCCCAACTTAGTGTCATCTGCAAGTTTACTGATGATAGACTCAATCCCCTCATCCAGATCGTCAATAAATATTTTGAACAGGACTGAGCCCAGTACTGATCCCTGGGGGACACCACTAGTGACTGGCTGCCAGCTGGATGTGACACCATTCACCACCACTCTCTGGGCACAGCCCCCCAGCCAGTTCCTAACCCAGAACAGAGTGCGGCTGTCCAAGCCATGAGCTGACAGCTTGGTCAGGAGTTTGCTGTGGGGGACGGTGTCAAAGGCCCTGCTGATGATCTCAAACGTCTCTTCCAACCTGGTTAATTCTAGTCTAGTATAGCCTAGCCTGTTCTATTCTAGTCTAAATGTGTATTCTAAATGCCTAAGCTACTTACCCTACATATTACATATAATCAATGCTGAAAGTATACAGGAAAGGAAAAACATGATTGTCCATATTCACCTAATGCAATAAACATCAATACAGTTGCCAGGTTTGTGATAATCAAAATTTAATAGTTGTATATTATATAATGTTTATACTATAACTTCACAATTATCTTTCTTACTGACACAGTACTTAAAAATATTGGTGTCCATGTTGAATATGTAATACAACAGATTGTGTAACCTAGGACAGCTTTGGTACTGGACCAAACTATGAGGTCAGTGTTGCTTTGACACACTTGTTCTTTATGGATGGAACAACCAGAGTTGGCTGGAGCACATCTGCACCACCTTTAACCAACTAATGCAACTACATATTTGTCTGTAGTGAACAGGGATGTGAAACAGCACTACTCAAGGATGCTAATAACAGGACACAAGGTAGATTTCACCAGCTGTAAGACATAAAGTAGCTCTGTAGTCTCTACACTGCTTAGTGAATAGAATAGAATTGTGGTGAAGAGGTTATTAAATTTATGAATATGAAATATGAATTATGAAAACATTTTTATTAATTATCGAATTATTAATAACTTATATACATGTTCTAGTGCACATTCGTGAAATACATTCCATAAGTGGCTCGGCAGGATGCGGGTGGCTTCTGGCTATATACAGCATGCTGGATGCAGATACTTTGAACTGAATGCTAGTGGATGGAAAGCACGTGGAAGATACTCTGTAGCTGTTGTTTGTAGCAAGGTGGGGGTCCTGCAGACGACTGTCACTGGACTGGTTCCTAGTCGAGTTGGACGGCGGTGTTGGGTTACTGTCTTCTCTCTTCACAGCAGTGGAGAGGGAATAATGGAATCTGGGTTTAGTGCAGAAGCAGGTTGTCGTAGGGTTGGAAGGGTAAGGCCAAAAAGCCTCCTCCCTCCCCACTGTAAAGTAAAGGGAAGGAAAAATTGAAGGGAAGGAAAAAAAAACCTCACAGCTGAATTAGCAAAGCAGTGGAGCTGTATATTTACAAAGCAATATGGGATATGCAGGGGAATTTACAGAATTTACAATATTTACAATATATACAAAAATATACAACAAATTAGCACAGAAATGAGAGTTCCCCCCTCTGCTGAGGGTGTTCCCCACCTCCGCTCTCCCCTCTCTTCCCCTTTCCCCAGAGCGGGATAGAAAGAGAGAGAAAGAGAAAAAAGTTAGAAGCAGTTATGTGTTAATTGGAAAGCAGTTAATACAGGCCTTGCAGTTTATCAGTTTTCAAGGTCAAGCCTTGGCTGAAAGCCCAGAATGCTGTGAGCTGCAAACCACCGAAGGAGCGGAAGAAAGACTGACTATAAAAGTGCCGGAATGCCCAGGATACCCTCCTGCACTCCCAGTTCAGAAGGTGCTTCCTCCCAATCTACCAATTAAATTAGTTTAGATCCTTCTTTTCGTTTACCAACTTCCGTCCACCATATTCCCTTTCTTAAGGGGACAGCCTCAACCGGTTACACAGGTTCCCTTCAGCACTCGGTCGATTCCCTCCAAAAAACAGGGATCGGTCCTGGTCGAGCTCGGCCCATGGGGTCGGCCCTCAGAAGTCATCTTGCATGACAGGGTGGGGCGACGGTTGCTGGTAGGCGGGCTCGGAGGACACGGCAGCAGGCAAAGCTATGGGGTTGGCCCAACCACGGCGATTCTCGGGGCTGATGTAAAAAGAACTGGGGAGAGAATGCGTCTGTGTTAAGTGGCGGATTTTCGTTTACTGAGCTTAAAGGAAAAGTGGGACTCTCAGAGTGGTCCCAGGTTCAGTGCAGTATAGGCATGAACAATGCTTTGGTCTTCCCTGAGGTTTACAGGGCTCAGAGTGGCACAAGTGGTGGCTCCTCTCCCGCTACCGCAGAGTTAGGCATATGTGGACTCAGTCTCGATCAAGTCCTTTCTCCCCAGCAACTGGGCAGATCTTACCCTCGGGGGTTGGTCCAGTCCTCCAGTGGCACGGTGGGCTCTCCCAGTCAGTACGACTGGCTGTAGCAACGCTGGGCTCCTCGGGCGCAGCAGAGGTCCTCCCTCTGGAGATGATCATCACAATTGCTTCTCACAATTCAGAGGCGTGCATGTATGATAGAAGCTAACAACAATAAGCTCAATGGCAGAGGCTATGGCTCAAGAATTGTTCTCTTGAGCAAGCACAGAGACAAAATGAAAGAGGGGGCAACTTGTTTACCAACTGGGGTGATACTTACAGATTCCTCGAGGCTGGGATTGACCAATGGGCACTCTCATAAACAACTGGCTTCAGCCTATAGAAAGTGTGAAGTTAGAATTATGCCCATACTTGGTATGTGCACGAGCACTGCATGCGCTGGGTGCGTGCTGGCCTGGCTAATGCCTTGGCTTTTGTCTTCCTCCTGAAGGAGGGGGTACTGGTCCACATGCTGGGACAAAATTCAATATTTGGGCATAATGTGCCTTCACCACAAGAATAAACTAGGTTGGAAGAGACCCTCAAGATCATCATGTCCAACCAATCATCCAACACCACCTAATCAACTAAACCATGCAACCAAGCACCCTATCAAGTCTCCTCCTGAACACCTCCAGTGATGGCGACTCCACCACCTCCTTGGGCAGCCCATTTCAGTGGGCAATCACTCTTTCTGTGTAGAACTTCCTCCTAACCTCCAGCCTAAACCTCCACTGGCGCAGCCTGAGACTGTGTCCTCTTGTTCTGGTACTGATTGCCTGGGAGAAGAAACTAACCTCTGCCTGTCTACAACCTCTTTTAAGGTAGTTGTAGAGAGCAATGAGGTCACCTCTGAGTCTCCTCTTCTCCAGGCTAAGCAATCCCAGCTCCCTCAGTCTCTTCTCATAGGGCTTGTGTTCCAAGCCCCTCACCAACTTTGTTGCCCTTTTCTGGACACGTTCCAGCAAGTCAACATCCTTCCTAAACTGAGGGGCCCAGGACTGGGCACAGTACTTGAGGTGCGGCCTAACCAGTGCAGTGTACAGGGGCAGAATGACTTCCCTGCTCCTGCTGGCCACACTGTTCCTGATGCAGGCCAGGACACCACATATAAAGTACATGAATGTGCACAAGTCCATGGGCCCTGATGATATAAATCCACTGGCCCTAAGGGAACCAGAAGATGTAGTTGTCAAACCACTGTCCATCACAGTTGAAAAGTCATGGCAATCTAGTGAAGTCCCTGCTGACAGGAAACAGGAAAACATTACCCCATCTTCTAAAATGGAAAGAAGGAAGATCCCAGGAAATATAGACCAGTCAGTCTCACTTCTGTGCCTGGCAAGGTCATGGTCAGATCCAACTAAAGACTTTGCTAAGGCATACCGAAAATAAAGAAGAGGATATTGGTGGTAACTAACGTGGCTTCACCAAAGGCAAATTATGCCTGAAGAACTCGGTGCCTTTCTATGATGGATTTACACCAGAGCATAAAAGGAAATTAACTGATGTTGTCTACCCTGGACTTGTGTAAAGTGTTTGACACTGTCCCACAGGACATCCTGGTCACTGGATTGGAAAAACATGGACTTGAGGGGTGGCCTACTCACTGGATAAGGAATTGGCTGGATGTCATTCAACAAGTCCAGGTGCTGGGTGCTGCACTTTGGCCATGGCAACCCCATGCAGAGCTACAGGCTGGGGTCAGAGTGGCTGGAGAGCTCCCAAACAGAGAGGCATCTGGGGGTGCTGATTGACAGCCAGCTAAACATGAGCCAGCAGTGTGCCCAGGTGGCCAAGAAAGCCAACATCATCCTGGCCTGCATTAGGAATAGTGTGGCCAGCAGGAGCAGGGAAGTCATTGTGCCCTTGTACTCTGCATTGGTTAGGCCACACCTTGAGTCCTGTGTCCAGTTCTGGGCCCCTCAGTTTAAGAAGGACATTGAGACACTTGAATGTTTCCAGAGAAAGGCAACAAGGCTGGTGAGAGGCCTTGAGCACAAGCCCTATGAGGAGAGGCTGAGGGAGCTGGGATTGTTTAGCCTGGAGAAGAGGAGGCTCAGGGGTGACCTCATTGCTCTCTACAACTACCTGAAAGGTGGTTGTAGCCAGGAAGGGGTTGGTCTCTTCTCCCAGGCAACCAGCACCAGAACAAGGGGACACAGTCTCAAGCTGCAGCAGAGGAAGTTTAGGCTCGAGGTGAGGTGAAAGTTCTTCACCGAGAGAGTCATTAGTCATTGGAATGTGCTGCCCAGGGAGGTGGTGGAGTCCCCATCCCTGGAGGTGTTCAATGGGGGATTGGACGTGGCACTTGGTGCCATGGTCTAGTCATGAGGTCTGTGGTGACAGGTGGGACTCGATGATCTTTGAGGTCTCTTCCAACCTTAGTTATACTGTGATACTGTGACCACATCAGAAATTTGCTGTCAAGAGCTCAATGTCCAAATGGAGAGCAGTGACAAGTGGCATCCCTCAGGGGTCAGCACTGGGACCAGTATTGTTAATGTCTTTGTCAGAGATATGGACAGTGGAATTGAGTGCACCCTCAGTAAGTCTGCAGATGGCACCAAGCCCACCAGAGGGACTTGGACATCCTTGAGAAATGGGCCCCAAGCCAAACTCATGAAGTTCAACAGGGCAAAGAGCTACACCTGGATTGGGACAATCCCAAGCACAAACACAGGCTGGGTGAAGAATGGCTCAAGGCCAGTCTTGAGGAGAAGGACTTGGATATGTCAATTGATAAAAAACTTATCATAAGGCAGTAATGTGAGCTTGCTGCCCAAAACACCAACTGTATACTGAGCTGCATCTAAAGAACTGTTACCAGCAAGGTGAAGAAACTGATTCTGCCCGTCTGCTTTCATGAGACCCCACCTGGAGTACTGCATCTACTTTTGATGCCCCCAGCATAAGGACTTGAAACTGTTGGAGCAGGATCAGAGAAGGGCCATGAAGATGATCAGTGGGCTGGAGCACCTCCCCTATGGGGACAGGTTTACAAGAGTTCTGTTGAGCCTGGAAAACAGAAAGCTCTGGGGAGACCTGAAAGGGACCTACAAGAAAGCTAGGAAGGGATTTTTTTACAAGGGCTTGCTGTAATAGGATAAGAGGGAATGGATTGAAGCTTGAGAAGGGTAGATTTAAAGTAGATATTAGAAAGAAATTCTTTATGGTGAGTGTGGTGAGACACTGGAACAGACTGCCCATGGTGGTTGTGGATGCCCCCTCTCTGTAGGTGTTTAAGGCCATTTTGGGTGAGGGCTTGTGCAAACTGGTCTAGTGGAAAGTGTTCCTGCCCATGACAAGGGGTTTGGAACTAGATAATATTTAAATTCTTTTCCAACGCAAACCATTATTTGAGTTCCATAAATCTATGAATATACGGAAAAACTTGCTACAATAGGAGTTGTAACTCATTATTTTCATTTGAACAGTTCATGAGAAGCTTGTTTACCTCTGTGAGCTGTGAGATAGCAGGATAATAATTTATTGTCCCAAAGCCATCATTTCTTTCTCATATTTTTCCCCAGGTTGTCCTTTTTTAAGGAACTAAGGCTCAGACTAGCTCTTTACAGAGTTTTTATATTTTGTGTCCTGTGGATTAGATAGTTAATAGCACCTTGCTTGCACTGCTTATGGATGCATAAGAGTCCAAAGCAATTAGTGGATGAAGGAAAGTCTGTGGATGTTTTTCATCTGGACTTTAGTAAAGACTTTGACACTTTCCCACAGCATACTGCTGGAGAAACTGGCTGCTTATGGCTTGGATAGGTAGATGATTCACTGGGTTAATAACTGGCTGGATGTCTGGGCTCAGAGTGGTGGTGAATGGAGTTAAATCCAGCTGGCAGCCAGCCAGTAGTGGTGTTCCCCAGGGCTCAGTACTAGAGCCAATTCTCATTAATATCTTTATAAATTATCTGGACAAGAGAATTGAGTGCAACTTCAGTAGGTTTGCAGATGACACTAAATTGGCTTGAAGATAGGAAGTCTGCAAAGAGATCTGGACTGGCTGGATCAGTGGGCCAAGGTCAATTGCATGATGTTTAACAAAGCCAAGTGTCAGGTCACAACAATCTCATGCAATGCTACAGGCTTGGGGCAATGCTGCTGGAAAAGACATGAAGAAAAGGACATGGGGGTAGTTGACAGTTGTCTGAACATGAGCCAGCACTGTGCTCAGGTGGTGTAGTGGTTTGAGCCTTAACTGGGAGTTAAAAGTTCAAATGGGGAAAAGGCTCAGAATCTCTTCCCCACTCTCCCCCCTCCTCCCTCCAAACAGAGAGGGGAAAAAAAAAAAAAAAGGGTAAGGAGCAAATCCACTAAACAACAATCTGGAGTCAGCTTGGAAGTAGAGAGGCGAATAATTTTTCTTTAAAGTTCACAAGGGCAAGGAACAAGAATGGATGGGAGGGGGACAGAAAAGAATAATACAAACCAGTCTTTCTCTGAGGAGGCATGGAGGCAGCAGGGAAAAGGATCAGGTCCGGTCATGTGGCTGAGGAGCAGGAGGGCAGCTGCAGTAGCTCTCATCCAGCAGAGGCAGGAGCCAAAAGGAGACCCAACAGCTCTGATGTCCTGCTTTTTATACCCTAGCTGGGCAGGGAGGGGGGAGTGGAACAGACTCAGCTTTCCCAGGGGAAACGCCCTGCAGGGAGGGTCAAGTACCCACAAGCCCTCCACCCTGCTTTGTTTCTTTTGTTTTCAGAAAAAGGCGTTAACCCACCATAGGTGGTCAAGAAGCCCAGTAGCATCCTGGTCTATATCAGGAACAATTTTTCCAGAAGGAGTAGAGAAGTGATCATGCCCCTGTGCTCATCATTGTTGAGACTACACCCTGAGTACTGTGTTAAGTTTTGGGCCCCTCACGTTAAGAAAGACATTGAGTTACTGGAGTAGAGAAGGGCAACATATTGGTGAAAGGTCTAAAGAACAAACTTTACAAGGAAGTGCTCAAGGAACGGGGGTTGTTTAGTTTGGAGAACAGAAAGCCAAGGGGAGACCTTATTGTTCTCTACAATCACCTGAAAATAGATTGTAGTGAGGTAGGGATTGATCAGGTGAGAGAACAAGAGGAAATGGCCTGAAATTGGGGCAGGGGATGTTTGGACTGGATATTAAGAAAAATCTTAGTGGAAAGAGTGGTCAGGCATAAGAAGAGGTTGCTCAGGGAGGTAGTAGAGTCACTGTCCCTGGAGGTGTTCAAGAAATGTGTGGTTCTGGCACATCTGGCACATCTGGGATGTGGTTTAATGGATATGGTGGTGTTAGGTTTATGGTTGGATTCAATTCTCTTAGAGGTCTTTTCCAATCAAAACAATTCTATGATTCTGTGATTCTACGAAAGCTGGACTCCTGTCCTCTACGAAAGCTGGACTCCTGTCCTGGAACTAGGGTAGAAAGAAAGAAAGAAAGAAAGGGCTTGCTCAGTGGTGGGCATGGTGGCTGCTCAGCTTCTCAGCTTTTGTTACCAGTATGTTTGCATACTTAAAAATATCAATTTCTGTATTCAGATGTCTGCAAATGTGAGTGCCACATGCAGATCTCTTGCTCTTCAGACTTCAAAAATTGATTTTGATAGGCGTTTTCTAGCCATTTGAGATCCTCCATACTGAGAATAGGAAGCCTGGCAGCTGTTAGTAGCAACGAATATGAATTATAATCAGAGCTGATAATCAGCTGTCATAAAAAAAAAAAAAAAAATTGCTCAAAAATACTAGAAGCATGACTAGTTTGACATAGTATGTAAGGCTATTGTTTTCTTTTTGCTGAATTTATTCAACTTTATGCTATATTTTTAGCGGCACATGCAAAGAATAAAGAATGGAAGGGAAAGGGAAAGCTTGGAAAAAGGAAGGAAAACAAAACCATATACAAATTTCTCTCTTATCTGCAGTAAACTGTGTGCAAAAAAAATCTTAGTATTAAATTACTTTTCAATTTTGTAGAAGTATGATCTTCTATTCATTCCAGTGACATGTCCCTGTGTTTACCTGTGTGACATGACGTGATGATAATCCAAAATTTTGGGCTACTTTTTGTCCTTTGACACAAGTCAACCTCTTTCTTAATTGCAGTCATGTCATTGTTGTATGGAAAGCCCTTTTAAAAATGTTTACTTGTATGTCATTAAATGTAGTGGTCTAGAACTTCTGAGTTACAAGTTTTCATTATATATAAAGAAACTGGTTTAGTTTCTTACCTATTTTAGCTGTATTTCCATCCCTGAAAAATCTGGCTATATGTCTCTGTAGTGGTTTGAGTCTTAACTGGATTTTAAGAGCTCAAATGGTAGCAAACGAAGAATTCCTCCCCTGCTGCCCCTCATTTTCCCTGATAAGGAAAAAAGAGAGAAAGAAAGAAAAAAAAAAAGGAGGGAGGGGAAAAGAGAAGGAGATAAATCTACCGAAAAATAATCTGGAGTCGGTTTCGAAGTAGGAGAAGTAAATTTTTAGACAGTATATATATAAATAGCAGTAACAGGGAGGATTTACAAGGGTAAGGAATAATGACGAATAGGAAAATGTGCAAAACCAAATTTGGATGGACTTATATCTCACTTGATGTATGTGGATTTCAGTCATTTAGAGAAGGATGAATGCAGCAGGGAGAAGACCAGGCCCAACCACATGGCAGAACCAGGAGGCTAGCAGCAGCTGTTGGTCCTTTTGAATAGGCAAGGCAGGAGCAGAGAGCAAATGGCCACAGTCTTCCTTTTTATAGGCTTGCTGGACAGGAAGGGGGAGTGGAATAGACCACCTTTGACCCAGGGGACACCTCCTCCTAGGAGGGGGAAAAACCAAGTACCTTTCTGTTCACTTGGATCAGGTCCCCTGAGGAAGTAGGGCTCTTGCAGTTCTCCCCAGGATGGGTGTAACTCAGCACACTCTCCTTTCTTTATCATGCTTCTTCCATTTATACATATTCACATCAACTGAGAGGATGCCCAGCAATCTGTAAATACTATTTTTCATTTAATTATCTTCAAATACCTACTTCAGGGTAGTCATGCTGATATTTCTGTACGATCTTCTCGCAAGCTTGGCTGTTAATATTACATTGTAGATCAGCACATGATTTTCCTTTTGAATAACTCCATTTCATTGAGGATTGCACAAATATATAAATTGATAATGACGAGGTTTTTAGAGTTAGCCAGCTGTTGGAAAAAGTTTAATATGTTTGGCTGCCTGGGGATACTATTCCCATTCAAGTCTGTCAGATGTCATCTGTCTCAGCAGAAGACATTGCCCATATAGCAGGTTTTTTCTATCTTTGACATTTCCCTAAAGATGGAAAAGAAGGGACTGTCCCATCACCAAACACATGATTTAGATATATGATTGTAAGAATCACAATAAATTAGATTTTTCATTTAATTTTATTCTAAGCACAGTCTTGTTCCAAAATGTCGTGACTCTGGCATTAGATGAATTAAGGTAGATGTACAGATCATTTCAGTAATATACTCAGAAAAAGAAAAATACTTGGCTTTAGTGATGCAACAGCTAAATATGCTTAAATTTGCCTTCTAATTGTGCCATCCAGGTGTTTGTCCACTTAAAGACTGCTCTGATGACTGCAATAGAGTGGTTAATTTACTGAAGTGCAAGAATACTAAATAAGTCTCTTTAGTTAAGAGCTCCATTTCCTTGAATCTTGTGGTTGTTTTGTTGCTTGTTGCTGTTTTGTTGGTTTTTTGCTTCGTTATAAAAGATGGCCTTTTACAAATGCTTTTCAGTCAGTTAACACACTGAGTGTGTATACTGCTACACAGAACATGCACCTTGAACAACATTGCAGGGAATGTGCAAAGGACCAGCTTATTTGGTTAATGGATCAAAGTTTTCAAGTAAGGAAGACTCCAGGTTAGTACTCTCTGTGAATGAAAAAACTCATGGTCACATATAAGCACATTTCTTGGAGTAAAATGTTGTGTTAAAAAAACTGCAGAAAATTGTTTTTTCACAATCATGGTAGGTAGATGGAGTGTATGAATGTCTTTTTCAAAAGTGTATTAAATCACACTTAGAAAGTAAGATAAGAGTAGAATGTCTGAACAATAGAAAAACACAGGCAAAAACCAAAAGCAGCAACAAACCAACCAACAAAAAACCCCAAAACAACAACCCCCAAAGCAGCAAAAACAAACAAAAAAATCAAACCAGGGGGTTAATGAGGTAATAATAAGTAGGGATTTAAAATTAAGAGGATGACAGGCAGCACAGTCACCTTCACTGCCTCAAGTCCCCCAGGGATCAGTGCTGGGCCCCGTCCTCTTTAACATCTACATTGATGATCTGGATGAGGGGGTCGAGTCAGTCATCAGCAAGTTTACAGATGACACCAAGTTAGGAGCAGATGTTAGTCAGTTAGACGGTAGAAAGGCTCTGCAGAGGGACCTCGACAGACTGGACAGATGGGCAGTGTCCAATGGGATGGCATTTAACAAGTCCAAGTGCTGAGTGCTGCACTTTGGCTACGGCAATACCATGCAGAGCTACAGGCTGGGGTCAGAGTGGCTGGAGAGCTGCCCAAACAGAGAGGGACCTGGGTGTGTTGATTGACAGCCACCTGAATATGAGCCAACAGTGTGCCCAGGTGGCCAAGAGGGCCAATGGCATCCTGGCCTGCATTAGGAATAGTGTGGCCAGCAGGAGCAGGGAAGTCATTGTGCCCCTGTACTCTGCATTGGTTAGGCTGCACCTTGAGTCCTGTGTCCAGTTCTGGGCCCCTCAGTTTAAGAAGGACATTGAGACACTTGAACGTGTCCAGAGAAGGGCAACAAGGCTGGTGAGAGGCCGTGAACACAAGGCCTATGAGGAGAGGCTGAGGGAGCTGGGATTGTTTAGCCGGAGAAGAGGAGGCTCAGGGGTGACCTCATTGCCCTCTACAACTACCTGAAAGGTGGTTGTGGCCAGGAAGGTGTTGGTCTCTTCTCCCAGGCAACCAGCATCAGAACAAGAGGACACAGTCTCAAGCTGCACCAGGGGAAGTTTAGACTCGAGGTGAGGAGAAAGTTCTTCACTGAGCGAGTCATTCGTCATTGGAATGTGCTGCCCAGGGAGGTGGTTGAGTCGCCGTCCCTGGAGGTGTTCAAGAGGAGATTGGACGTGGCACTTGGTGCCATGGTCTAGTCATGGGGTCTGTGTTGATAGGTTGGACTCAATAATCCTCGAGGTCCTTTCCAACCAAAGTTATACTGTGATACTGTGAAGTCTGACCCTTAGAGTGTGCATTGATTGTTCCTTCCTATCAGAGTATCAAACATCACGGTATTCAAGTCAGATCAAAGATGGTTATATTGTCTTTGAAGCATTCTTGCTAATTATTATTTCAAGGTAATCTGGTCTTTTAAGATGGCCGCTTAAAGCTTTTCTCTTTAAAGTTAAAATTCTAGACAATTACACTGATGGGTGGACCAGGTCCATTAATTTAATCAGTTTGCTATTCTAAAAATTATCTGTTACAATTTATATTTCTAGGTTGTTAATGTCTGTTAAGGATGCATTAGTCACTGGCTAGCAGGTATGTGACCATTTGAGGCTGTCCCCTTAAGAAAGGGAATATGGTGGACGGATGTAGGTAAACGAAAAGATGGATCTAAACTAATTTCATTGGTAGATTGGGAGGAAGCACATTCTGAACTGGGAGTGCAGGAGGGTATCCTGGGCATTCCGGCACTTTTCTATCAGTCTTGCTTCCCCCTCCCTCAGAAGCAGCAGCTCTCTCTGTTCTGGGCTTTTGGCCAAGGCTTGACCTTGAAAACTGATAAACTGCAAGGCCTGTATTAACTGCTTTCCAATTAACACATAACTGCTTCTAACTTTTTTCTTTTTCTCTCTCTTTCTATCCCGCTCTGGGGAAAGGGGAAGAGAGGGGAGAGCGGAGGTGGGGAACACCCTCAGCAGAGGGGGGAACTCTCATTTCTGTGCTACTTTGTTGTATATTTCTGTATATACTGTAAATATTGTAAATTTGTATATATTTCCCTGTGTTTCCCTGCTTTGTAAATATACAGCTCCACTGCTTTGCTAATTCAGCTGTGAGGTTTTTTTTCCCTTTCCCTTCTATTTTCTTTCCCTTTACTTTACAGGGGGGAGGGAGGAGGCTTTTTGGCCTCACCCTTCCAACCCTACGACACAGGTAGTATAGAGATGCAAGGTTATTGGATCTACTATAGCAGGAGTATTGCAAAGAGCCCAGAGATGGCTAGCAGTAAGTTGAAGGCTACCTGCAGGAGTTGTAAATAGATATTCAGCAAGTGAGGACTTTGTAATCAGTATGTTTTATGAGTCACCTTTTTTTTTCCCCCTTTCTCATCACCCTCTGAAAATCAACCTACACTGTGTCGTCCAGACAGGACTATTTTATCTTGATTTTACAAATGGAAAGATGAAGATGGATGTGGATAACACATTTACCCAAGATCTCACAAGAAATGTTACATTCTCAGATCTTGTACTTGGGCTGTGTCTTCTTGACCAACATTACAACTTTAACTACCTAGTGTCAAGGCAGGTTGTAAGATTCAAGCTGTTCTGTAAAAAGAATGAGCTGGACAAGAAACATATAACTGTACTTTATTAATAGTGTAATTTATGGCTGTTAAAATATTTGTATTTTATTTAGGAGATAAGGGAGCCTGAAGGCAAAGTCATTATGTCAGGCAAATATGGAATAACTAACTGGGGATTTTTATGGATTTATTTTCAAACACTCACAAAATGCTAAATGTGCATTTTAAATTCCATGTGTTTGTGTGCCACATTTCTTGTGCTATATTTCTTCTCCTGTGAGGCATAACAAGAAAGGACAGGATCTGTTTGGGCTTGAGGAACAATATCTGTAGTAAAACAAAACTAATATTTTTTTATTCCACTCTCCTCCCCATCTGTTTATAGGAGGATATAGGTGAAAGATGTGGGTAAATTTGTTGCAAATTTCAGTAGTGCTCTCTTCCCATTAAAAAAACAACAAACAAACAACAAAACAAGCAAACAACAAAAAAAAACCAACACAAAAGAAAACAAACTCCAGACTCTACAAAAACAGCAGATAGAAATACCTAGAAACAAGGTTTTTCTTTCTTTGACAGCTTGGCAGTGTGGGCTAGTTTTTAATCTCTACTGGAGCCTTTTAGCAGAATTACCTTATCTCTAATGGCAGCTGTCACTTTACCTAAACCTACACTCACTGCATTGTATTTTCTGCTTTCTCATTTGTGCTGCTATTCTCATTATACATCCCCAAAGGGCAACAAGCACAGGAAAATAACATCACATAACAATGCAACAGAACATAGTGGAACATAGCATGACATAACAGAACAGAAGGAAGAAGAAAAAAAGATGAGTGGAACAGAAAGGGTTATTTAATCTTTGCAGGAGCTGTTCAGTGAAGCATATTGTTTGGAAATGGCTAATTGCAGTGGCATAGTCCACGTGGCAGGGTTGGTTTGGGTTATTTCTATAAAATGCCAATCTCCCCAGTAATCAGTAGGGTTTTGGTACTTTGTGAAGAGTATGGTACCTGGATAGCAGCATTATCAAATAGATAACATAAACATCCTTTATTCTTTCTTTTTCTGTGTGTTGTTGCCAGTTCAGAGTTTTGGGATTTAAATTGACTTTCCTTGCAGCTTTCTCTGGTAGGCTTTCCTTGTTCAAATCATGATAAGATTTGTTTGTAGAACCAGTGGAAAAAGGAAATAACATATAGGTACTTGTAGGTTGAGAACTCTCATAGGTGCATATACCCTCAATCTTTAACATGAGTAATGTGCTGGAGATATCACAAAACATACAATATAAATCTGTACATATCTGAGTATAGGCAATCAGGTGTGTGGGTCTGATTTTGGGCTGGTTTGTTTTTTTTTTTTTTTTCGTCTGTGTTTATGGAACATGAACTGATGAAAGTTTCTGACTGTTATGATATTAGTGGTGTGAGCAGTTAGTTATCAAATCATGACTACCCTCACAGAAGGAGGAACAATGTTTAATCCCATTGTTCCCTAAGTAAAGAGAGGCTAAAGCTGTACTGTTAATATCCTAACTTGGTTTCATAGATCCATTCTACTTAAATCAGTGCTGAAGCTCCCGCTGGGCTGAGTCATGTGGGATCACACCGAAAGTCCTCTGTCCTCCTATATTAGAAAACACACAAATTAAGTGAAACTAATGTTAGGTCCTTTGAGAGCTGATGCTAACCATATAACAGTGAATTGAAAGTATTTTGCAGCTGATTAGCTCTCATCAGTGAAGGAGGTGTGTCTTTTTTTTTTTTTTTTTTCCTGTGTGCAGAAGTCAAAGTAAGGCTGAGCAAAGAGCAAACTGGAATACTGGATACAGAATACAGAATTAACCAGGTTGGAAAAGACTTTTGAGATCATCAAGTCCAACCTATCACCCAACACCATCTAATCAACTAAACCATGGCACTAAATCCCTCACAAAGTCTCTTTTAAAACAATTACATTGATGGTGACTCCACCACCTCCCTGGACAGCCCATTCCAATGGCAAATCACTCTTTCGGTGAAGAATTTCTTCCTAACATCCAGCCTAAACCTCCCCTCGTGCAGCTTGAGACTGTGTCCTTTTGTTCTGTCACAAGTTGCCTGGGAGAAGAGACCAACCCCCACCTGACTACAAACACCCTTCAGGTAGTTGTAGATGGCAATAAGGTCTCCCCTGAGCCTCCTTTTCTCCAGGTTAAGCAACCCCAGCTCCCACAGCCTCTCCTCATAGGGCTTGTGCTCCAAACGCCTCACCAGCCTTGTTGCCCTTCTCTGGACATGTTTGAGCAACTCAACCCCAAGGATATTACCTTCAATGTCACTAGCAAAGGTTGATTAACATTACAATTTAAATTGTTAAATTGGATTGAGAATATCACCTGCATTGTGTATCTTGTTGGTTCTCATAGTTTCCTCTGTTTTAATTTTCCCCCCCCTGTATGGCATAGGTGAAGATCACACAAAGAGAAGTAGCTTTGACCTTTACTGGAAGCTGGAAACTGCTTATGAATATCTGTGTACGATCAAACAGTTGTATTGTTTAATTAATGGTGTTCATGGCACCATGGAAACATTGCAAATAACCTTTTATTTTCATATTTCTGCTTGCATGTATTTTCTCTGTTTTTTTCTGAATATGAACGAAATCTTACACTGAGGAAAAAAAAAAGGTTTTTTGGCCTTTTGTCTTCAAACTGGATAACTGCAAGAGAAATATATTTTCTGTTAAATTTGTTAGTAAAAAAAAAATCACAAAAAACACCCATGTTTCAATAGTGGATAAACATTCTATAGGATCTATAACGTATTTTAGAACAGTGGTAAAAAATAGATATTGAATCACACACTGCAGCTTTCCACCACTGCAGTTCACTACTGTGAGTATAGGAACACTTACAACAATGTCATAAAACAGTATTTCTCGAAATGAAGACCATAGATCTGTTTCTGACCAAGAGATGAAGCATCTGTCTGGCTTATGCTGGGATAATTCCTTTAGCTTGCAGTCCAGTTTGGGTGGGTTTTTTGAGGATTATTTTTTGTTCCATTGTGGGGGTTTTTGTGGGTTTTTTTTTGGTTTCCAGTAGCACTTTTGACTGTTGCAATTACTAAATCAGGGACAAATAAAGCCTGGTGTAGCTGTTCATGTCCTTATACTGTGCTTCTTTGGTGTAGATCCAATTCTGAGCAAATGTGTCAATAGCTTGGAGATATCTTTAAACCATCCTGGGAGACAAGAAAACCAGCAAGAAACTACTAGAGTTTGTGTAGGGTCGATAACAATAATAATTTAGTGTGGAAAGTTTATGGGATTCAAAAGAACAACAGAGGCCTGCAGTAAAGTAGCCCAACTGTAAGGCAAATGAGGTTTCTTTTATGTTTTCCCTATGTTTCTGCTTTCTATTTACAAGGAGATGTAACCTATAGGATTATGCATATAGAATTTACAGTGGATAGAAGGGAGTTTCACTTCATGAGTATCCTTGAGAAAAGCTGAACATCTGCAAGATATTCAGAAACTCCGATGGCCTCTACTATCCCAAAGTTTGTGTAGCTTTCTGCCCAGAGCTTGAATCTGAAAAACTGAGGGGGGGCGGAAATATTAAAATCTTCCCTTATTTCCCAAGACCTTTATTTTCTTTTGTCTAGATAGCAGTTGTAATGACATTGAATCACTAGCATGTTACAGTTTTGATAACTAGGGCTGTTTTGGTCTTGATTCAAGGAAAAGGTACCAATAAAGTGTACTCTCTTTTGTTGTCTTTTGGTTGGGGTTTTTTTTTGGCATTGTCTTTCCTGCTGATGCTAAAATTTAATAAATGTCATTCTTCTTGCAGAACCTGAGGTTAGCTAGGTGAAAATGCACCAAGGGCTTCCTTGGATGCATATACAAACATCAGAAGGAAACACACAAGGAAAAGTGATTCCCAGACTTCTAGCAGACGCAAACATACCATCATAACCTGCATGAAGTAATGCTCAGATGGAATTGATTGCAAAGAATATTTGGATGAACCTAAGAAAGTGAGAGATTAATGCAACAAGGAAAGGAAATTTCATGAAAGTCATAGTTTCTTTTAGTTAAAGACATAGGCTTGCAATGAATTAATGTCTTAGAAATGTTTCTGGATACACATGCTGCTCTGTCATATAGTGACATACATGAAGAAGCCATCTGTCAGGTTAGAAAATTACTTTCTTCTCTCTGGATGGTAGCCTGACCCAAGCCATAAACACTGTTATTCCCACCTATGTGAATTACAGCAAGGCTGGATTTAGATATTAACTACCTGAAGAACCTACATGTACTACAAAATGCTCAGCCATTCTGTAATACCTAAAATCGGAAGTGACTGATAAATCTACTTCTTCAGCAAATTAAGTATTTGGTGGTGGTTGTTTGGGTTTTTTTTTGCTTGTTTGTTTTGTTTGTTTTACACATAGATATGTTTTCATCATTAGTATGAAAGTACTGCAGTGGGAGAGTTGAGGAAGAAGCATAAATGTAAGTGCTATTTCTTTGGCCTGATTTCAGAGATGTGAACAAACATAAGGGTATAAATAATAATAATGTTAAAACATAAGGGTATAAATAATTATAATGTTAAAAAAAATAAACAAATAGAAAATAAATGACAGCTACTTTTTTTTTTCCGGGAACTTCTTAACAGGTGGAAATTGCATATTACTGAATGTGAGACACTAATGAGAAATATAATACTATCTACATGCACAAGAAAAAGTGACCACAAAAAAAATTCCTTTCAACTCTCAAATTCCCTTATGAGTGGATTTTCCAAATGATCATCTGGAAAATTTCTGAAGGATGCCATTTGGTAGCTGTAAAATAACTCAAGTAACATAAATATCTTACAAATTTTTAACATAGATTATTACCCTAACATTTTTACATCTGCCTTTAATACTTCTGCTTGGTAGGATTGTCCATCCTAGAGCATTAAGCTGTATCAATGATTTAAAAGAGCAGTTACACTGATAAGCTTTAATAGTTAAGTTGTAGCTCTTTGCTAGAGTAAATGTCTCACAGATAAATAATGTGGCACAGACTTGGGGGAAAAAATATCCTGAGTGACCATATTAAAATTCTTGTAGTAAAGGCACCCTGTCAGATCATCCATTTGATAACCTCATGACCATAATTTTTTAACTAGAAGTCATAACACACAAATTGCAAAAATTGTATACACAGTTGTAACAGGATCTATGATAATGATGCTGAGGTGCTTGTTTTTATTTCTCTGCAAGTTATTTCCTATATATAAACAAGATGCATTTCTAAGATCCTTTTTCCTGTTGGCATTTTCTTTCCTTCCATAGAATTTTAGGTTATCATTTCTTTTTTTTTTTTTTTTTTTTTCCCCAGGAAAATTAAAACTGGCTGTAGTTAGTTAATATTTCTAAAAAGCTATAGCTACTAAAGAGCTATATAAATGCTATGTGTTAGTATTTCTTTTGGTAGAGGTAAATCTGATTTTCTGTTATAATGAGGAAGGCCATAGTTCATCATCTTGGCTGATTACAGAAGTTACAAGAACAGATTGCCCATAACAAACGTATACTCTGCTTTCCCATTTTGAAAATTATATTGCTCACAGCTTGACTCCTTAGAGGGTAGAAGTATAATGGGTTTTTAGCGTGTCTGAATGAGAATATCAACTAAGTCATGTTACTCTAAAAAATTCTGCTTAGGTTTATTATCAAGCCTGACAAAGGAGCTTCAAAAATATTATAAAAACCCTGACTTCATAAGTTCTTGCACATACCTAACATTGTAACTATCTGGATAAGATACCCTTTTTGTTGTTGTTTTGGGGTTTTGTTTGTTTTGTTTTGTTTTGTTTTGTTTTTTAATTCCTTAATATTAATCCAGCAATGTGCTCTTGTGGCCAAGAAGGCCAGTGCCATGTGGGGGTGTATTAGAAGTGGAGTAGTAGAGAGAGATTCTTCTCCCCCTCTACTTTGCCCTGGTCAGGCTGCATCTGGAATATTGTCTCCAGTTCTGGGCCCCTCACTTCAAGAAGGACCTCAGGGAAATGATTAAAAGAGCCCAGCACAGAGCCACAGAAATGATTAAGGGAGTAGAACATCTTCCTTACAAGGAGAGACTGAAGGAGAAGGGGCCCTTTCGCTTGGAGAAGAGAAGACTAAAGGGTGACCTAATTTATGTTTATAAATATGTAAAGGTTGTGTGCCAAGATGATGGAGCCAGGGTCTTCTTGTCGATGCCCAATTACAGGACAAGCAGCAGTGGGTGGAAGTTGAGGCATAGGAAGTTCTGTGGAAACATGGAATTTTTTTTTCACTGTGAGGATGACAGAGCACTGGAACAGGATGCCCAGGGAAGTTGTGAAGATACCTCTCCAGAGATATTCAAAACCCGCCAGGATGCATTCCTGTGTGATCTGGTGAAGGTGATCCTATTCTGGAATGGATGATCTTTTGAGGTGCCTTCCAGCCCCTAACATTCTGGGATTCTGTGATTCTATGAATTTGTTTCAAGGTACAGTAAGAGACTCAAGTTTCCTATTTCAGCCTACCTGCATTTGCTGGCTGGATTATTAAGGTGTTAGTTTACATGGATGCTCTTCTGGCATCATCAGTTTATTTCATCCAAATTCTCACATTTCAAGTATTATTTCACACATAATAATATTGAAAGAAATATCAGCCAAAGAGGGAAAGAGGAGAGTATAGTATGCATTTGAGAGATTCCAAACTGGATCTAGATACATTTTACTCAAAATGACTTTTTTTTTAATCTCTAGTTTATCTCCTCTTAACTTATTTAAATATCCTGACCAAAAGTATTTCCACTTCAGCTACTAGAAGTTCATTATGCATGGCACCTGCTTTCTTTTTCAGCTCTTATTTATGGGACATGAGTATGTTAGCATGACTTCTTAAAAATAGATTTCAAACACAAAGTGAAGGCATGAACTGTGAGCAGGTGGGGAAGGATGAATGTTATAACTATGAGACCAATTTCAACTTCCAAAAATCTGCAAGAAAATTAGAAGTAAAATCCTTTACTCCTCCATAATAGTAATATTTTCAGAATCAACATTGCACAGCATGACTCTTTCATAGAACTGTTTTGGTTTGGAAAAAAAACTTCTAAGATTATCAAGTCCAACTCTCACCCTAACACCACCATGCCCACTAAACCATATCCCAAAGTGCCATATCTACACGTTTTCTGAACATCAGAGGGATGGTGACTCCATCACTTTGCAGGGCAGCCCATTCATGTTCCTGACCATTCCTTCTGTAAAGAAAGTTTTCCTAATATCCAATCTAAACCTCCCCTGGAACAATTTCAGGCTATTTAATTCCATCACCTGATACTAGGGAGAATAGACTGCCCCCCATCTCCCTAAAACATCCTTTCAGCTAATTGTGGAGAGCAATGAGGTCTCCTCTCAACCTTCTCTTCTCCAGACTAAACAACCCCAGTTCTCACAGTTGCTCTTCACAAGACTCATTTTCAACACCATATTAAGATATGATCTTCAGTTTGCCAAAATCTAGATGCCCAAGAAACAAAATACAAAAAAAAAAACCACAAACACACACAACTCCAGGAATTTTCTACTAAATTTTTATTTTTATGTTAATAGCTTTCAAAATGCATTTTTTTTTTTGTTGCAAATGTTCATTACCAGCTCTGAACTGACTCTTAAATAATCTTCTTTGAGCTATTAGTCATTAGTATTAGCTACCTCATTGGTACTGTAAATACAACTTTGTAGCATCTGCCAACTGCTTCTGGCATTTGAGGTTTCAGCCAAGCAGGTTGGTTTCTTTTTTAATTTATATTTCCAAAGATTGCAGAGAACAAATCTCAAAGTTCACCAGCTGCAATTCTGTCTTCAAAACTTGCTAATAATAGGAGCCATCACAATTTAGGAGATTATAGGACCAAAACATGTTGCAGTGCATCTTGAGTCCTGCATATGACTACTTCTTGATATGACTACCTTCCCCTGAAGTAAGAGATATGAGCCAATAAAAATACATTGAATGTTTTTGAGCACTAACATACAGCAATTTCTTTTTTTTGCTGTTGATTTTTTGTGTGATTTTGTGTGTGCATGTGTTGGGATTTTTTACTATGTTGCTCTTATTTGTCAACAAAATTGTTCTAGTGACATATATGCTCATGATTTTGCAAAGTCTGAAAAAGAATTTAATAACCATATTTTGATTGAAGGCTCCAGTATTTCTAAATGAAACAGATTTTTATGGGGTTGTTGGGGTTCAATTTGTATTGTTATTTTAAAATTTATTTGTTGTTTTGTGTTTGTGGAGATTTTTTTTTTTTAAAGAATGTAGGAAGCTAAATCATTGCCCATATAACTGTAGCACTGACTAGGGCTGAACTTGGGATGTTCAGGAGGAGACTTGGCAGGGTGCTTGGTTGCATGGTTTAGTTGGTTGGGTGGTGTTGGATGATAGGTTGGATGCGATGATCTTGAAGGTCTCTTCCAACCTGGTCTGGTCTATTCTATTCTATTCTATTCTATTCTATTCTATTCTATTCTATTCTATTCTATTCTATTCTATTCTATTCTATTCTATTCTATTCTATTCTATTCTATTCTATTCTATTCTATTCTATTCTATGTTAGCTCTGTAAATTTCCCAGTAAAAAATCCAGGAAATGCTAATGCTGTCCAAGAATTCATAATCCCCTACATCTGGAAAATCCTCAGCACTGTCAGCAGGGCCAAACCACAGAGAGGCTCAGGCAAATTAAACCAATACTATCCATTAGTTAAGAGATCAGTGCTTTCACTTTTGGAAGAATTGCAGTTATTTTTTATTTCTATTATTATGACACTGTGTCATTACTGATATAAAAAGAACAAGGAACATGTGCAAAAGTAAACCACATGCTGTCTCAACTAGCCAAGAAAATATATACCAGATGGGACACAATGAGACAAGCCATTGTGATGGATTGGCTGGTCAAGCAACAAATGCAGAAGAAACCATGGGGCTTACTCGCTAAACTCACAGTACCAACAGCATCCAGGAGTAAGATTCCCACCTGTAAAACTCTAAGAAAATCTGCGTCTTGATTCTTAATAAAGTACAGTTCTGGATTCAAGCATAACTAGAAGTAGCAAAATAAATAGTTTCCTTTCTTAAAATGGAAGAGATGGAGCACAATCCAGTCAAGATCTTAGCAAGACAACAGGTTCACAGGATGTCAGGGTTTGGAAGGGACCCAAACTGATCGAGTCCTACCCTTCTGCCAGAACAGGACCATACAATGTAGCTCAAGTCACACAGGAATGCATCCAGATGGGCCTTGAAAGTCTACAGAGAAGAAGATTCCACAGCATCTCTGGGGAGCCTGTTCCAGTGGTCTGTGACCCTTACAGTAAACAAGTTCCCCCTAGTGTTGCAGGGGAACCTCCTGTGCTGCAGCTTACATACATCACAGGGAGCAAGTGAGAAGAGCCTGTCTCCTTCCTTCTGACACCCAGCCCTCAGATTTTTGCAAACATTTATTAAATCCCCTCTAAGACTTCTCTTTTTCAGACTAAAAAACTCCAGGTCCCTCACCCTCTCCTCACAGGGCACATGCTCCAGTTCCCTAATCATCCTTGCAACCCTCAGCTGGATCCTCTCCAGCAGATCCCTGTCCCTCTTAAACTGGATGGGGTACACAAGATGAGGTCTCACCAGGGCACAGTGGAGGGGAGGAGAACCTCACTTGACCTGCTGGACACACTCTTCTTAACACACCCCACTGGCCTTCTTGGCCACCAGGACATATTGCTGTTCCATGGATAACTTGCAATCCACCAGGACTCCCAGGTCCCTCTCCAAGGGGCTGCCCTGCAGCAGATCATCTCCCAACCTGTATTGTTGCAGTTTATCATTCCTCCTCAGATGATGGGCTCTGCACTTGTCCTTTTTGAACCTGTTGTGAAGAGGTTATTACATTTATTAATATGAAATATGAAAATATTTTATTAATTAACAAATTATTAATAAACAATTAATCACCAACTTATATACATATTCTAGCGCACGTTTGTGAAATGCATTCCATAAGTGGCTTAGTGTTATTATTAGAACTTAATTGAACTATCTATAGACCATTTCTATATTTATATAACAAATAGTGCAGTTCTGCCACTTGGCCACTAGATGGCGAGTCAGCAGGACACGGGTGGCTTCTGGCTGCACACAGCAATATTATAACCTTTCTATGTGTCAGCGATTACTCTGCTAGATGTGGATACTTTGAGCTGAGTGATAGGTGATGGAAAGCGCATGGAAGATACTCTGTAGCTGTTGTTTGTAGCAAGGTGGAGGTCCGGCAGACTATTGTCACTGGACTGGCTCCTAGTCGAGTTGGACGGTAGTGTTGGGTTACTGTCTCCTCTCTTCACAGCAGTGGAGAGGGAATAATGGAACCTGGTCTTAGCACGGAAGCAGGTTCCCTTCAGGACTCAGTCAATTCCCTCCAGACAACAGGGATCGGTCCTGGTCAGGGTCGACATGTGGGGTCGGCCCTTGGAGTCAGCTTGCACAACAGGGTGAGGTGACGGTTGCCGGTAGGCGGGCTACGGGGTCGGCCCGACTACGGCGAATCTCAGGGCTGATGTAAATGGCCTCGGGGAGAGAATGCGGCTGCATTGAGCGACAGCTTATCATTTACTGGGCTTAAAGGAATATCGGGATGCTCGGAGTGGTCCCAGGTTCAATGCAGTATAGGCACGCACAGTGCTTTAGTCTTCCCTGAGGTTCACAGGGCTCAGAGCAGCACAGTCTCAATCAAGTCCTTTCTCCCCGGCAACTGGGCAGATCTTACCCTCGGGGGTTGGTCCAGTCCTCCGGTGGCATGGTGGGCTCTCCCAGTCGGTACGACTGGCTGTAGCAACACTGGGCTCCTCGGGCACAGCAAAGGTCCTCCCTCTGGAGATGATCATCACAATTGCTTCTCACAATGCAGAGGCTTTCAGTATGCGTGCATGTATGATAGAAGCTAACAGATAGAAGCTAACAGCAATAAGCTCAATGGCAGAGGCTATGGCTCAAGAGTTGTTCTCCCGAGCAAGTACAGAGACAAAATGAAAGAGGGGGCAACTTGTTTACCAACTGGGGTGATACTTATAGATTCCTCGAGGCTGGGCTTGACCAATGGGCACTCTCATAAAAAACTGGCTTCAGCCTATAGAAAGCGTGAAGCTAGAATAATGCCCATACTTGGTATGTGCACGAGCACTACATGCGCTGGGTGCGTGCTGGCCTGGCTAATGCCTTGGCTTTTGTCTTCCTCCTGAAGGAGGGGGAACTTGTCCACATGCTGGGACAAGATTTGATATCTGGGCATAATGTGCCTTCACCACAGAACCTCATTTGGTTCCTCTGTGCCCAGCTCTCCAGTCTGTCCAAAAGAGATTTCTGTGAGCAAAAAATTTGAAGGCATAATAGAACCACTTTCCCAGCCTGAGTTAGTGAATGAAGATCTGGATTACGGATTAACCCTTTTTCAAAGGTGTGCAGTGTCAAAATGTTCATTGACATTGAGACTATCAGTTTCCAGGACTTACCTCGAGCAGTGACTGTTCAGTCTAAGGAAGAACTTTAGACATGCTAACCATAAATGGAAGCCTGATATCAGGTGGGGCAAAACTTTCACACCGTGTTTGTGATGTTGCTACCTGCTGGCCATGTAGCCTTTGTTTTCCCTTAGTTTTCATACACTAAAATAGAACTGATTTCTGGTTCAACAGCCTGAGCAGGGAAGAAAAGGATTTAAGCTGAATTAAATTCTATCAGCATAAAGTCACTTATTTTTCTCCTTTTCATATTTTACAAGAAGTGTAACAAAATATTAGTTCTACAACTGAACAGATTTTGTCAATAACTGCAGATCAAAAGATGCTCTTGGTAGAGTGTGGAAATGTAGTTTATTTCTGTACTGAAGTGGTTATAGTGACCTATTATCATAGTATCAGTCAGGGTTGGAAGGAACCACAAGGATCATCTAGTTCCAACCCCTCTGCCATGGGCAGGGACACCCCACACTAGATCAGGCTGGCCAGAGCCTCATCCAGCCTGGGCTTAAACACCTATAAGGACGGGGCCTCAACCTCCTTCCTGGACAACCCATTCCAGGGTTTCACCACTCTCATGGTGAAGAACCTCCTTCTCACATCCAGCCTGTATCTCCCCACCTCCAGCTTCATTTCATTCCCCCTAGTCCTATCACTACCTGAGATCCTGAGAAGTCCCTACTCCCTACTATCCCTGCAAAAAATAAAACCAACAACTGTGAAAGCAGCAGAAATTTGCACAAATTCACATTTGAATACTTAAGTGGTAACTAAAGTGTTACAAATTTCTGCCACATAAAAACAACGACTAATAAGCAAGTAAATGTAGTGCAGCACTGAAAGCTGCTGTACAGACTATTGGGGATATTCAGAGATGTATCCTCTAAACTCCCCTGATGAGCAACTAGATATGTCAGCATCTTCAAAGAAATTAAAAATATAATTTCCTTAATTTTATTGCAGCATATTTATGAACAAATAACATAACTACTCACATTTCCCTGTAGGAATATTTCTAGCAAATGACTCTTTCTGATCAATGAAAGCAGAATAAAAAATAATATAAATACCATCATACCATCTTTTAATCTTTTTTTTTTTTTTTAATAAGCTCTCAGCTAAAATGAATCTACTGGCGGATAGATGGGACTATAACTGTCAGAATAAAATCAGAGTCTGAATATACATCTCCTCCTAAGTAGTTCACAAGGATTATGGATTTCCAAATCTTCTACTCATTAGACATCAAATTCTCCAGAAATTATTGTGAGTTCTGCCTGATAGTACCATCGAGAAAATCCAGTATACTAATCAAAGCATGAAAATGCTTTCTTGAAAGTCTTCCAAAAACCAGATGATACAGATGAGGAAAACCTGCTGAGGATATAGGCCAGGTCTCCCCTGAGACTCCTCTTCTCTATGCTAAACAATCCCTGCTCCCTCAGCCCCTCTTCATAGGGCTTATGCTCGAGGCTACTCCCCACCCTCATTGCCCTTCTCTGGACACATTCAAGATGTCTCAATGTCCATCTTAAACTGAGGGGCCCAGAACTGGACACAGTATGCAAAGAGTGGCCTAACCAGTGCAGAGTACAGGGGTACAATGACTTCCCTGCTCCTGCTGGCCACACTATTCTTGATTCAGGCTGGGATGCCATTAGCCTTCTTGACCACCTGGGCACACTGCCAGCTTATGTTCAGCCAGCTGTCAATCAGTAGCTCCAGATCCCTTTCTGTTTGTCAGCTCTCCAGTCACTCTGACCCCAGCCTGTAGTGCAGCATGGGGTTGTGGCCAAAGGACAGCACCCAGCACTTGGACTTGTTGAATGTCATCATGTTGAACTCTGCCCATCTGTCCAGTCAGTCAAGGTCAAGGTCCCTCTGGAGAGCCCTTCTACCCTCTAACAAATCAACAGCTGCACCCAACTTGGTGTCATCTGCAAATTGGGCTTTAAACTAGTTTCCAAGGGGGAAGGGGCTGAAACCAGTCCCCTCAGGCAGGAGTCTGGGGGTGATAAGCCAGAGCCAGAGGTGAAACCAGCACCCCGGCTGAAGTGCATGTACACTAATGCACGAAGCATGGGCAACAAACAAGAGGAGCTCAAAGCCTTGCTGCAGCAGGAAAGTTATGATGTAGTTGCCATCATAGAGACATGGTGGGACGACTTACGTGACTGGAGCGCTGCAATTGATGGCTACAGGCTCTTCAGGAGAGACAGGCAAGGAAGAAGGGGTGGAGGGGTGGCCCTTTACATCAGGGAGGCTCTAGATGCCATTGAGCTGGAGATCAGGGAGCATCAGGTTGAGTGCCTGTGGGTGAGAATTAGAGGGAAGGCCAACAGGGCTGACATCCTGGTTGGAGTCTGTTATAGACCACCCAACCAGGATGAAGATGTTGATGAAGCATTCTATAGGCAGCTTAAGGCTGTCTCAAGATCTCCGGACCTTGTTCTCATGGGCGACTTCAACCTGCCTGACATCTGCTGGGACCTTAACATAGCAGAGAAGAGGCAATCTAGGAGGTTCCTAGAATGCATGGAGGACAGCTTCTTATCCCAGGTGCTGTGTGAGCCTACCAGGGGTAAGGCTATGCTTGACCTCCTTTTCACCAATAGGGAAGGGCTGGTGGGTGATGTGTGGTCAAAGGGTGTTTAGGGGCCAGTATTTCAGTATTTCAGTATTTGGCCAAGCTAAGAGGGGTAGCAAGAAGACCTCCACTCTGGATTTCCGGAGGGTGGACTTCAGGCTACTCAAGGAACTAATTCAGAGGGTTCCTTGGGATAAAGCCATTAAAAACAAAGGGGTCCAGGAGAGCTGGACCTACTTCAAGGAAGAATTGTTGAAGGCCCAGGGACAGGCTGTGCCAATGTGCTGGAAGATGAGCTGCCGGGGCAGACGGCCAGCCTGGATGGTTAACGAACTTTTAATAGAACTAAGGGAAAAAAAGAGGGTGTATCATCTTTGGAAGAAAGGTGAGGCAACCCATGAAAAATTTAAGGATGTTGCTAGGTCTTGTAGGAAGAAAATTAGGGTGACAAAAGCACATTTGGAGCTTAGACTGGCCTATGCTGTGGAGGACAACAAAAAGTCCTTCTATAAATACATTAATAGCAAGAGGAAGGGCAGAGACAACCTCCACTCCTTGGTGGACATGGAGGGGAATGTTGTAACAAAGGATGAGGAAAAGGCAAAGGTACTTAACACCTTATTTGCCTCAATTTTTACTAGCAGGACAGAATGTCTTCCAGACAGCTGGCCTACAGACCTGGCAGAAGGAGCCAGGGAGCAGCATAGTTTTCCACTGTTCCAAAATGGGGTAGTTGGTGATCTGCTCAGCTGCTTGGATCCATGGGACCAGATGGGATCCATCCCAGGGTGCTGAGAGAGCTGGCAGAGGAGCTGGCCAAGCCACTCTCCATCATTTTTCAGCAGTCCTGGCTCACTGGAGATGCTGGTTGATGGTAGGCTGAACATGACCTTGCAGTGTGCCCAGGCAGCCAGGAGGGCCAATGGCATCTTGGCCTGCATCAGGAACAGTGTGGCCAGCAAGAGCAGAGAGGTCATTCTGCCTCTGTACGCTGCACTGGTTAGGCCACACCTTGAGTCCTGTGTCCAGTTCTGGGCCCCTCAGTTTAGGAAGGATGTTGACTTGCTAGAACATGTCCAGAGAAGGGCAACAAAGTTGGTGAGGGGCTTGGAACACAAGCCCTATGAGGAGAAGCTGAGGAAGCTGGGGCTGCTTAGCCTGGAGAAGAAGAGACTCAGGGGTGAGCTTATTGCTCTCTACAACTACCTGAAGGGGGGTTGTAGACAGGCAGAGGTTGGTCTCTTCTCCCAGGCAGCCAGCACCAGAACAAGAGGACAGAGTCTCAGGCTTCACCAGGGGAGGTTCAGGCTGGAGGTCAGGAGGAAGTTTTACACAGAGAGAGTGATTGCCCATTGGAATGGGCTGCCCGAAGAGGGGGTGGAATCGCCATTGGTGGAGGTGTTCAGGAGGTGACTTGACAGGGTGATTGGTTGCATGGTTTAGTTGGTTGAGTGGTGTTGGATGATAGGTTGGACACGATGATCTTGAAGGTCTCTTCCAACCTGGTTTATTCTATTCTATTGGAAATTGAATGAAGAGGGTTTATTAAGTAGTCTGGTCTTCAGGCTATCTGATCCTTCCCTCAAGGGTTTAACTCATGATTACATGAGAATTAGTATTGAAATATACTCTGTAATCTGTGTGAGTTGTCTCTGCCCACGGCAGGGGTGTTGGAACTGGATGATCCTTGTGGTCTCTTGCAACCCTGACTGATTCGATGATCTGACTGAACAGCTCCTGCTCCACCACCACCATTCCTGCACCCATCCCAGAGCTGAGAGCAAGACCCTCACCAGCCAAGATACCACCCAGAGGAGCTCAGCCCCAGTAAGAAGGCCCAGCCAGCACCCGTGGATGATACTGGAGGAGTCATCAATCATTGCCCTAACAACTGGGGGGCCACGAGAACCCCCAGCCTTTGTTGTCACCCAGTGTGCAGCATGAGCACTCACAAGAGATGAGAGGAGGGTTCTCTAACCCAGATGGGCTCATCTTGGGGCTTCTGCTTTTGCTGGGAGGGTATTAAATAGGGGAATGGGTGGGGAGGCCCAAGTGGCCTCACCTGGGTTGGGAGGAGTCCAGGTGCTCTGGGTTTGAGGGGAAAAAAGGGGTGGGTGAAAGAGGGACTTGGTGTCAGGTAGTGATAGGACTGGGGGGAAAGGTAAAAAAAGATAAATGGGCAGATTCAGATTGGATGTTAGGAAGATGTTCTTCCCCATGAGGGTGGTGAGAAACGGGAACAGGTAGCCTGGGGAGGTAGCAGAAGCGTCATTCCTGGAGGTTTTTGAAGAAAGGCTGGATGTGTCTCTGAGCAACCTGATCTAGTGTGCGGTTTCCCTGCCTATGGCTGGGGGTTGGAACTGGATGATCCTTGAAGTCCCCTCCAAACCAAATAATTCTATGATTCTAAACTAAAAGAATTTTGCAGTGTAAGCTGGATGTTAGGAAGAAATTCTTCTCAGAAAAAGACATTGGCCATTGGAATGTGCTGCCCAAGGAGGTGGTGGAGCCACCATCCCTGGAAGTGTTTAAAATAAGACTGGATGAGGCATTTGGTGCCATGGTTTGGTTGATTAGATGGTGTTGGGTGATAAGTTGGACTTGATGATCTTGAAGGTCTTTTCCAACCTGGTTAATTCTGTGTATCTGTAATTTACTGATGACTGACTCAGTCCCCTCATCCAGATCATCAGTGAAGATATTAAAGAGGATGGGGCCCAATACTGATCCCTGGGGGACATCACTAGTGACTGGCCGCCAGCTGAATGTGGCACCATTCAACACCACTCTCTGGTCTCGGCCCTCCAGCCAGTTCCTAACCCAGTACAAAGTGCTACCGTCCAAGCCACAGGATGACAGCTTGGCCAGGATTTTCCTGTGGGGAACAGTGTCAAAAGCCTTGCTGAAGTCCAGGTAGACTACATCCACAGCCTTTCCCACATCCACCAGGCAGGTCACCTGATTATAGAAGGAGATCAGGTTAGTCAGGCAGGACCTTCCATTCCTAAATCCATGTTGGCTGGACCTGGTCCCTTGGCCATCTTTCAGGTGTGCAGTGATTGCCCCCAAGATGATCTGCTCCATCATTTTCCCTGGCACTGATGTCAGGCTGACAGGCCTATAGTTTTCAGGTTCCTCCATCTGGCTCTTGTGGTTGGGGATCACATTGGCCAGTTTCCAGTCATCTGGGACCTCTCCAGTCAGCCAGGACCAGTGGAAAATGGTGGAGAGTGGCTTGACCAGCTCATCTGCCAGCTCTCTGAACACCCTAGGATGGATCCCATCTGGTCCCATGGACTTGTGAGTGTCCAAGTGGCTCAGCAAGTCCCTAACTACTTCCTCATGGATTTCAGAGGGATTATCCTGCTCTTTGACCCCATCAACCAGTTCAAGTGGCCAGTTATCCTGAAGTCCTTCTGCCTTATTGTTGAAAATGGAGGCAAAGAAGGTATTTAGAACCTCAGCCTTTTTCTCAACTTTAGTTATAATGTTTCCTTCCAGGTCCAATAAGGAGTGGCGGTTCTTCTTGCCCCTCTTTTTAGCATTACTATATTTATAAAAATGCTTTTTATTATCTTTTCTTTCACAGCAGTGGCCAGCTTAAGTTCTACCTGGGCTTTTGCCTCTCTAATTTTTCTCCGACATGATCCAACAACATCCTTAAATGTATCTCGAGTTGCCTCCCCCCCTTTCCAAAGACAATACATTATCTTTTTTTTCCCTTAATGCATTCAAGAGCTGTTTGCTCATCCAGGCCAGTCATCTTCCCCACTGGTTCATCTTTCAGCACGTGGGAACTGCCAGTTTCTGTGCCTTCAAGAGCTCCTGTTTGAAGTAGGTCCAACCATCCTGGACCCCTTGGTTCTTAAGGGCTGCTACCCAGGGTACTTTCCAAATAAGGTGCTTTGTATCTTCAGTGACATACTGCTAAGTGAAATTTCCCTTTACTTCTGTGTAAAATTTAGATTTAGATTGGTAGCAATGTACATTTAAGGATTTTTAGTTTTAGTTCTGTCTGTGCAGTCAGTCTGGACAGCTGTTATTCTTTCTTCTGTGCTTGCTGAAGCTGACCTTGGACTAATGAGATGAGAAACTAATTCTTTTTGTCCCATAACATATGCTTTGAACTAACAGAATTTACCTTAATAATTACTTTTCTCTCTACCCCTTTCTGGAATAAAAAGGAGGAAGGGGTGTAAGAGACTAAAAGTTGGCTCTCCTGGTATGACTCAACAAAGATAAAATCACTTGCTGCTTGCCCAGACAATAGCTGATATGTGTTGGGAAGAGCCACTGGAAGGAAGGTGCAAAGATCATGTAGGAATCCTGTCTACAAATCCTGGATGCAAATCACCTTGTGATTGCATTGTGATAACACTGTACTGCAGCTGGCCTACAACAATTACCCAAGGACCCAGCCATCACGCCTTCAGGACAAGATAATCTCCACCCATCAAGTACCCTGGAAAGGGTAGACAATGGTTTCACCACCTGTTTCCTGATGTGTAATGAGTGTGGGGGCATGTCTGGATGAAGACGGAGGAGGCGGACCTTTGCCCAAACACACAGAAATACACAGAAAGATTTCCTGGGGAATGATACCTGGATATTTACCTAAGGATGATTTCCTGGCCCTGGAATTCCTGAGGGACAATACTTGGACACATGCCTAAGGACTAAAAAGCTGTATAAAAGACTTGAGCAACTACTGGTTTGAGGAATAAAAATGTGGGGGACTGTGTCCCCCGGACTGGATGATTAAAGGAAGAAAAACACAGGAGAAAAATGGAGATGAAGGAAAACACAGGACCCTGCCGCTGAGAAAGAAAGCACGAGAGATGGAAAAGCCCGGGACAATGCTGCTCCGGAGAAAAGAGGCCACGGAGCCTGGAAGAAGCAGACTGAAACCTCTCTCTGTGTCCTAAGTTCTGCCTGCTGCAACTAATGGAGCTGAAGAGGCTGCCCAGAGGACCACATCTCTTCTCCAGCCAAAGCCTCAGCACCGTTTCTCTACAAATCCAATATCTCCTGCAGCACCTTTCCTCCACAGACTCAAACTGTTGGGGGGGGTGGAGCAGTGGGGGGGTGGGGGGTGAGGGGTGTGGTAATATAATTCCTTTCCTCTTCTCTCTCTCTTTTCTCTCTCCCTCTCTATTTTCTCCCTCTCCCCTTCTTATTTCCACTTTATTTATGTAATAAATAGTCTAGCTGGTGATATTTCGGCCTCGTTTGTGCCTCTAATTTCACAACATGGGAATATTCAAAGAACTGAGTCTCTTACCCTCTCCAGACTGAGACAAGGGGGAAAAGGGGTTTTGGGGGAAACCCTCCTCCATTGAGGGGGGGAGTTTTCTGTGTTATGTTCTTTCCTGTGTATTTTTGTACATACTGTAAATACTGTATATTGCGTATATATTCATTGCATTTCATTCTGCTTGTAAATACAGCCCCTTCCCATTTTCCTTCTCTGACTTAGTTGGCTGTGGTTTGTGTGGGGGGGGAGAACTGAACTTTTCTCACTACCACAGTCTTCCAACCTAACCATTCTATGATTCCATGATTTATTCCATGATCTTTCTAGACAGGGAGGTGAGGCTGACAAGGTCAGTAGTTCCTAGGGCCCTCTATTTTAACTTTTTAAAAAAATGAGTGTATCATTCCTAGTTATCATAGTATCAGTCAGGGTTGGAAGGGACCACAAGGATCATCTAGTTCCAACCCCTCTTCCATGGGCAGGGACACACCACACTAGATCAGGCTGGACAGAGCCACATCCAGCCTGGGCTTAAACACCTCCAGGGATGGCACCTCAACCACCTCCCTGGACAACCCATTCCAGGACTTCACCACTCTCATGGTGACCTCCTCCTCAGATCCAGCCTGAATCTCCTTGCCTCCAGCTTCATTCCATTCCCCCTAGTCCTATCACTACCTGAGATCCTGAGAAGTCCCTCCCCAGCCTTCATGTAGGCCCCCTTCAGATACTGGAAGGCCACAATTAGGTCACCTCGGAGCCTTCTCTTCTGCAGACTGAACAGCCCCAACTCCTTCAGTCTGTCCTCGTAGGAGACGTGCTCCAGCCCTCTGATCATCCTTGTGGCTCTTCTCTGGACACGTTCCAGCACGTCCATATCCCTCTTGTAATAGGGGCTCCAGAACTGGACACAGTACTCCAGGTGGGGTCTCACCAGGGCTGAGTAGAGGGGCAGAATCACCTCCCTTGACCTGCTGGCCACACTTCTCCTGATGCAGCCCAGGATCTGATTGGCTTTGCGGGCTGCAAGTGCACATTGAGAGCTCATGTTGAGCTTCTTGTCCATCAGCACCCCCAAGTCTCTCTCCTCAGGGCTGCTTTCCAGCCAGTTACTGCCCAGCCTGGATTTGTGCCTAGGATTGCCTCGACCCAGATGCAGGACCCTGCACTTGGTCTTGTTGAACCTCATGAGGTTGGCTTGTGCCCACCTCTCCAGCCTGTCAAGGTCCCTCTGGATGGCCTCCCTTCCCTCCAGTGTGTCTGCTGCACCACACAGATTTGTGTCAGCAGCAAACTTGCTGAGGGTGCACTCAATGCCACTGTCCATGTCACTCACAAAGATGTTGAACAAGACAGGTCCCAGGACTGATCCCTGAGGGACTCTGCTTGTCACTGGCCTCCACTGGGACATGGACCCATTGACAGCCACTCTTTGGGTGTGGCCATCAAGCCAGTTCCTTATCCATCTAGTGGTCCACCCATCAAACCCATGTGTCACCAGTTTGGAGATCAGGATGTGGTGCAGGACAGTGTCAAAGGCTTTGCTCAGGTCCAGGTAAACAACATCAGTTGCTCTCCCCTCATCTATTAATTTTGTCACTTGCTCATAGAAGGCCACTAGGTTGGTCAGACAGGATTTGCACTTGGCAAAGCCATGCTGACGGTTCCAAATCACCTCTTCACTATTCTTCTGAGCCAGTAGTGCCTCCAGCAGGATCTGCTCCATGATCTTTCCAGGCACAGAGGTGAGACTGACTGGCCGGTAGTTCCCTCATTCCTCCTACTTACCCTTTTTGAAAACAGGGTTGATGTCTCCCCTTTTCCAGTCTGTGGGGATTTCCCCAGACTGCCATGACTTTTGAAATATAATAGAGAGGGGTTTAGCAACCTCATCTGCCAGTTCTCTCAGTATCCGTGGGTGTAACCCGTTGGGTCCCATGGAGTTGAACACTTTCAGGTTCTTCAGGTGATCATGAACCTGATCTTCACTTACAATGGGCAGTTCTTCCTCCCCATCCCTGGCATTGTCTTCCATAACATCAGGAGTGTGGCTAGAGGCCCTTGCAGTGAAGACTGAGGTAAAGAAGTTATTGAGTACCTCAGCCACAAATGGTCACTTGTGACCATGTCACCATTTTTTTTCTGAGGGGGCCCACACCTTCCCTAGTCTTCTTCTTCCCATTAATATACCTGTAGAAGTTCTTAGTGTTCCCTTTAACCTTCCTGGCTAGATTCAATTCAAACTGTGCTTTGGCTTTCCTAACCAGGACTCTTGCTGCTTGGGCAGCTTCCTTATATACTCCCTGTTCTACCTGTCCTTCTCTCCACTTCCTGTAGAGTTTCTTTTTAAGTAGCTCCTTGCTCATCCAGGCAGGCCTCCTAGCACTCTTACCTGCTTTTCTCTTTGTTGGTATACAGAGCTCCTGGACACAGAGGAGGTGGTCCTTGAATACTGACCAGCTGTCCTGGGTCCCTCTTCCCTCCAGGGATTTGTCCCATGACACTTTGGCTATCGGATCCCCAAAGTGATCAAAGTCTACACGCCTAAAGTCTAGGGTCGTAAGCTTAGAATGCTTCCTCCTGATTGCCCTGAGGATATTAAATTCAACTGCTTCATGGTCACTGCAGCCAAGGCTGTCTCTGAGCCTCACATTGGTTACCAGCCCTTCCCCGTTGGTGAGTACAAGGTCCAGCATAGCACCATTTCTTGTTGGTTCCTCTACCATTTGGTAGAGGAAGTTGTCCTCTATGCAGTCCAGGAACATCCTGGATTGCTGGTGCCTTGCTGTGTTGTCCCTCCAGCAGATGTCCGGGTGGTTGAAATCACCCATGAGGACCAGGGCTTGTGACCTGGAAGCTGCTTCTATTTGCCTATGGAGGGCCTCATCTGCTTGGTTCTGCTGGTCAGGTGCCCTGTAGGAGACCCCCACAGTAATATCTCCTTCCCTTGTCTTGCCTTTAATTTTAACCCATACACTCTCAACCAGCTCATCATCCCTCCCCAGGTGGAGCTCCACTGACTCCAACTATTTATTGACATAGAGGGCAAAACAGGTTTTCAGCCAGGCACACATTAAAAAATAATTTTTTAAAATGTAAAAATTTAGTTTCTTGTTATTAGATGTTTCCCAATCCAAACTGGTTAATTCTATTCTAATAATGTGTACATGTATGTGGTTTTATTCAATATTTTGAAATATTTTAGAGATTGGTTTTGTCATTCTGTTTTTTTTCTATGAAAAAGGATTATCTGCAAATTAGTTTGTTCTCAATTTTGCACATGAAGAAAAAAAAGGAAGACCCCCTTGTAACTGCTCCCTTGTGAGTAATCTCAGTATCTTCACTGTCATTGCAAGCATTTTCTATATTGCAGGACCGATATATTCATCTGAAAGAAAACAGCAAAAGAGTAAGGTTTACTGATATTGCAGGTAATAGTAATATTCAAGAGTCTACAAATCCCATGTAAATCAGAGAAAAAAGCACATTGGCCATAGGAGGGCAGGAATTTGTCAACAGTGGAGAAGAAGCTGGAACAGGAGAGGATTTTCTAATTCTGTCTTATGGGAAGGAAATTTGAGGAAGAACTTTATTTTGAGGGTGGTAGAGCACTGTCCAGAGCGGTGTTGGAGTCTCCATATCTGGAGTCATTAAAAACCCACCTGAATGCTATCCTGTGTAACCTACTCTATCTGAACCTTCTCTGGTAGGGGTTTGGAATACATGATCTCCAGAGGTCCCTCCCAACCCCTATCATTCTGTGATTCCATGAAAACGTAGGAGAATGTACCCTACTAGGATTTCCCCATGTATTGATATGGAGGAAAAAATAAAAATATGAGTGTTTTGTTTAGTTGGGTTCTCTGTTGTTGTGGGTGTTTAGTGGGTGCTTGTTTAGTTGGGTTTTGTGTTGTTGTTCTTGGTTTTGTTCTTTTTTCCTGTGATGGTGGTGGTGGTTGTTATTATTAATAATTATAATTATTCTCTGAGCACCCTGGAATATCTGACTGAGCCAGGACATGCAGGTGGCAGACAGTACACCTACATGTGATACTGTGATACTGTGATAAATCCCTGGGAACTCCTGTACGTAAAGACATGACTGACTGGTTCATCACGCTAGCTGATGTCACCCAATGACAGTGTGATTGCAGCCACATAAAAAATAGCTAGGCTACATCTAAGAAAGGAACTACTGATTGCTTAGAAAAAATCCAATTTTCTTGGATAGGTTTACCCTGACTCATTTTTACTTCAAAACCTGTAATGCAAATACAATTTTTAAGGATGGGAACACGCTGTGAGTCCAAGTAACAGTAAACCAGAATTTCAAACCTTGAGATCACATTTTTTCAATTGAAAAAAGACCTCAACACTCATCTTGAACTGAAAATCAAACTTTATCACTTTCACAGTATCACAGTATCACAGTATAACTTAGGTTGGAGGAGAACTCAAGGATCATCGAGTCCAACCTGTCACCACAGACCCATGACTAGGCCATGGCACCAAGTGCCACGTCCAATCTCCTCTTGAACACCTCCAGGGATGGTGACTCCACCACCTCCCTGGGCAGCCCATTCCAATGACGAATGACTCTCTCCGTGAAGAACTTCCTCCTCACCTCGAGCCTAAACTTCCCCTGGCGCAGCTTGAGACTGTGTCCCCTTGTTCTGGTGCTGGTTGCCTGGGAGAAGAGACCAACCCCTTCCTGGCTACAACCACCTTTCAGGTAGCTGTAGAGGGCAATGAGGTCACCCCTGAGCCTTCTCTTCTCCAGGCTAAACAATCCCAGCTCCCTCAGCCTCTCCTCATAGGGCTAGTGTTCAAGGCCTCTCACCAGCCTTGTTGCCTTTCTCTGGACACATTCAAGTGTCTCAATGTCCTTCTTAAACTGAGGGGCCCAGAACTGGACACAGTACTCAAGGTGCGGCCTAATCAATGCAGAGTACAGAGGCACAATGACTTCCCTGCTCCTGCTGGCCACGCTATTCCTAATACAGGCCAGGATGCCATTGGCCTTCTTGGCCACCTGGGCACACTGTTGGCTCATGTTTAGGCAGCTGTTGATCAGCACTCCCAGGTCCCTCTCCGTTTGGCAGCTCTAGTAGCTCCTGTAATATACCTCACTTTCTTAAAACTGTTCAACTAAACCTTTGGGAAAGAAGATGGCATGCACGTACCACTCTCACAGGGTTTTTACATATAACATATCAGACCATACTGTAGTAGGCTTCTTACGGTTCTCACCCTGATTGCAATTTGTAGAGCTGCATACTTTTTAGCTATTCTCTGAATCTCTCTGCAATTTCATTCTTCCCCCGCCCCCCTCTTTTTTTTTTCTCCCTTATCTTCACATTTAAATGTATTTCACTCTTACCCTCAATCTGCCATTCAGAATATGTCAACTTGAGGAGTACTAGACTATAGCAGTAACTGACAGTATTTTTAAAAATCAGTCTAGACTGTATGCAGCAGGTCTCAGAGAAAACTGTTCGCCTATGATATATGGCATTTTAACATATTATTCTAAATTACTTCCATCAAGCAGTGAAATAGCATTCCATTCACAAGCATGTGAACAGGCTGAAGAATTTCCTTTGACAACATGCTCCTTATGAGATCAAACTTGTAAAACATCACATCAGATTTAATGTCTAATGTATCAACTTACTCATTTTCTTTCCTTTTTTTTTCAGTTATAAAGATTTAGTGTTGAGAGGATATTTTTCCCAAGTTGATATAAATAGTGGAAATACAGAAGAAAATGTGACTTATTCTTCCTACAAGAAATGTCTCTAAAAGACAG
This sequence comes from Melanerpes formicivorus, assembly GCF_026170545.1. NCBI lineage: Eukaryota > Metazoa > Chordata > Aves > Piciformes > Picidae > Melanerpes > Melanerpes formicivorus. The sequence continues at coordinate 36,515,217 of NW_027142353.1, read as the reverse complement.
CACATCACTTAGAAATAATCAGACTGAAGAAACTGAAAAGATAAGGAAATGACAGATTCATTAAACAGCTGTTTGCATCTGTCTTTAAAGCAAAAGCAGATCTGAGGCAGCTATATAATCCAGAAATATATCCTAATAGAGGAGAAAGTAGGAGTTGCATGCAATAACAGGAGCCATTGCAAATTCTTAAATGAGACTACGCTCTGCAAAGTAACACTAAATATCAACATTCAGGATTCTGGATTTCCTCTTCCTTTGATTACTCAGTTTTCTTCCAGCCTGGTGATGTGTAATCTGTAAAATCAAGTGAGCTGCTGGTTTGATTTTCTTGTCTGTATGACGGGATGTGCACCTGCCTGTTCAAGCTGTGTTTGGATGACAGCTTTCACCTGTTGCTGTTGATGGTGTTTCTTGCTGTATAGCTTCAGTGCATGAGGGAATTGGCAGTGACGATTCAACAAGGTGAAATAAAGGAACTCAACAAAAAAACCCTGCTTTTCATTTCTCTTTCTTAGCATAGTACATATTTTATTCGTCATAGTATATTTATTATACAATATATATGCTAATGTATTTAACATTCTATCTATTCTCTGTATTTAATATACAAATGTATACATATATAATATGAAGGCCATGGTTTAAGTTGATATGATTGTTCTCAATGAGCTGAGGGTCCTTGAACATTACTACCCACAACACAGTTCAGTTCCTAGTTCTGTATCCTGAGACAGTTTGTTTTTCCTGCTTCCATTTTCTATTGTCAAAGAACTACTTAGACTTAGAAATAGATTCTGACATTCACTTTTGAAAATAAATACCAAATATCTCAGAAAGTTTCTTATGTCTATACTGATGAGCCTTTTATGTTGGCGCTTGATCCAGTAAGAGAGCCTGGATCTTGCCTATTTAAAGGTCCCAAGCCAACTGTGAATAGGATATCACATTATCCTGCTGCTCTGCTGCCCCCATGAAGCCAGTCTACTATAAATACACTAATGACAGGCTGAGAGAATTGAGGTTCCTCAGCCTGGAGAAAAGGAGGCTCTGGTGAGACCTTATTGCAGCCTTCTAGTATTTAAAGAGGGCCTATAAGAAAAACTGAGACAAAACAGGATGATGATTTTAGACTACAAGATTTACAATAGGTCATAATGCATACCTTTTTTACAGTGAGGCTGGTGAAACACTGAAACAAGTTGTCCAGAGAGATAGTAGATGACCCATCTCTGTAAACATGCAGTCAGGTTGCATGGAGATCTGAGCTACATTATGTAGTTGAAGTCGTCCCTGCTCACTGTAGTGGGGGTTGAACTAGATGGACAGTTTAGACTTTTAAAGGGCCCTTCCAACCCAAAAACATTTGGTGATTTTATGACTCTACAAACTTACAGTCCTGTTTGTTATATTCCTCTTGCCTCTTTCTGTATCCCCTCTTCAGTTACACTGAATCACATTTCTGGTACCTTGGTGGTTGTTGTGGGGTTTTTTGTAAATTTGGATTCTTAATAAATTGATCAGGGAAAAAAAAAAAAAAAAAAGAAAGGTAAAGCTGATCATAATCCTTCTTGTTTTCCCAATTGTTAGCGTGCCCAAGGCTTCACAGTGGATTTTCATCAACTGACTAGAACAAGTGGAATCATATCTTACCTTTTAAGCCCTGCCAGCAACTCAGAGGAAGAGCAAATGCACCTTCCCTCCCTCTATTTGCCTTAGATATGATACTTTTTGTCCACAAGCTGAGCAAAACCAAAACACAAGTGTGATCGCTTTTGCATTCTTTCTTTGATCTTTGCATTGTTTATCTTCACTGCCTGGAAAATAAATAGTTTTTATAGGAACACATCAGCTGCAACTACAAAGTGAAAAATTCAGAGAAAATTTAGTTTAGATCAAGATTTTAAAATTCCAGTAAAACACTTCCATACTCTACACAGTCTAAGAAACATTTCTAGCTGATATTCTTTGGTTTTGATATTTTATTCCAAGTCTGTTTTGGCTTTTTCTCTGTCACATAAAACCTAGATGATCACGAAAATATATGCTACAGAGATATCTTCATTTACCAGCTCTACGTCTCTCTCTCCAATTTTCCATTCTAAATTTGCCATGTTTATTTTCCTATTTAGAGCTTCAATGTCTGAATATTTTCTGTCACTGACCCTCCAAGAAATAAATGCCAAGCTGGAGAGCTGTATCTGTCCTGAATGAGCAAATGCAAAAGTCCAGGCTAATCTGTCCCGTCACTACAGTAAAATTTGCACCCAAGCAAAAAAAAAGTACAGCTACTGGAAATTTCCCAGTTCCTCCTTTGGCCTTCAGGACAAAATTATATTACCTGCTTAAACAAAGTTCATAAAGGCTAAATCTTTCCTTGCCATGAACATATCAAAAAGAAAATAATAGTTGAAGTAAAGATTAGGATGTAGGCAGAGGAAAGCCTCAAATTCTTTCTAGAAATATAGAATTCCTCCAAGAACAGATGAATGGAATGATAAACCTTCTATGAATTAATTTTTTAATTTTTATTTTCTGTAACCCACTATAAATTATGTGCATCACTGCCTAAATATATATGTGTGTGTGTGTGTGTGTGTATATATATATAAAATGTTCACTTTAGTACAAATAGTCTGCTTATTAGAGATAAACTAGGTAAGTTTTTCCCATTGAAAATTCCCAATAATTCTTTTCTATGATTTTAGACATAATATTAGATTAGTTGAAAGCAGCTTTTTCTTTTCTCAGAGAATCAATAGGTAACAAGCCACTATGTACCAAATTCTTCAGGGCAAACGAAGATATATTAATACAATGTTAGTGAGTGAATTGAAATAATAACTGGTCTAATACATATAATCACTATAACAGTTAGTGTCTAACTGATATTTCAGGCATTTGTGAATAGGCTATTGTGAAACATAATCTTCATTCTCCCCTTGATATGCCAATTGTACTGATGATCAGATTTGCTCAAGCCTTAATTTTGCACTTGTTACTTCTCCTAGGTTAAATGCTGACTGGTCCTATTACGGTTATTATAATGTGTCCTAGCTTTGGTAGAAATCAAGGACATGTAATTACCATTCTTTACTGTTGGTGTTAGAAAAGCATTCTTGCAGTAGAAAATTCTGCTAATAATTTGACATCTCTTCTATACACACGGCCTCCTTGATTTGAGGGAACAGGTTTATCCCACTCATTATCTCACTGATTAAACATCAGTTTATAATTGCAGCATCACACCACTGGCATGGGATTTAACTCTGGATTGTAGACATTTTGCTTGTGGATTGTAAGAGCAGGTGTTGAACTAGACAAGTAATCCACTATTCTAGTTAATTGGGAGCTAGTTAATGCAGTCATTGGAGTTTAACTGAATGCATCTATATTAGAGTGAGCTGAGCAATTCTCCAGATTCTTTTCATTGTGTTGGTTACTACTGAGTATAGTATGAAATTAGGAATATAGCTTCCCTGCAGGCATATTGAGGCATTAAATATGCATGTTTGCAGGCTGTAAACATGGGCCTGACTCTACTTAGTGAGCTGACCGGCTCATCTCTGGATAAACCAAATATCTTATCCAAGCTGTCTGACAACTTGCTATGAAAGTATCTCCTAAATATGCTGCAATCCAGAAAACACACATATGATGCTGTATTTTATATAATACCCCACCACTTTCTGCCAAGTCAAGGATACCCTATTTGTCTTCTGTTATTTCAACTAGCAAGGATTCCAGCTAACTGCACTACTCAGGTCACAACATCCTAATTTTTGTGCCATTATAGACATTAAAACAGCTTTGTGTGATCAACAGCATCCAGGTATTACTCCATTTGACATAAACTACTTCACCAAGCTCAATGGAAAGCATTCTACATGTCCTTGCAATGTTACAGGCATATATTAATGTTTTACTTACAGGAGAGCACCTGCAATTTTAACTGACTCTAAGAGGAAATATGTGACTGGATGGTTATGAACATTAGATTTTCCTGAGGATCAGTCACAATTCATCAATTCCACAATGACCCTGGTATGCATCATGAGCACAATAATCTACAGACTACAATTCAATTGCATGAATCCCTTTTCCACCAGTGACTCCCTACTGATGTCTTTAAGGTTACACTCATGTAGAACAGCAGGGACATAGTGGTGGGTTAGGTCTAAGACAAGGATTCACAGAGAATGGGATTTATGCTTTTACTCTAAACTTGTATGACCATCACTATATCCATTGCCAACTTTCTGCTTCACACCTCCAGTCAGAGGATCACAGGATCACAAGATGTTAGGAGCTGGAAGGGACCTCCAGAGATCATCAAGACCAACTCCCTTGCCAGAGCAGGATCATAGAATCTAGTGCAGGTCAAGCAGAATACAGAATTAACCAGGTTGTAAATGACCTATCACCCAACACCATCTAATCAACTAAACCATGGCACTGAGTGCTTCATCCAGTCTCTTTTTAAACACTTCCAGTGACGGTGATTCCACCACCTCCCCGAGCAGCCCATTCCAATGGCCAATCTTCCTAACATCCAGCCTAAACCTCCCCTGGCACAGCTTGAGATTCTGTCCTCTTGTTCTGGTGCTGGTTGCCTGAGAAAAGAGACCAACCCCCACCTGGCTACAGCCACCCTTCAGGTAGTTGTAGACAGTAATAAGGTCTCCCCTGAGCCTCCTCTTCTCCAGGACAAACAACTCCAGCTCCCTCAGCCTCTCCTCACAGGGCTTGTATTGCAAACCCCTCACCAACTTTGTTGCCCTTCTCTGGACACATTCCAGCAACTCAACATCTTTCTTAAACTGAGGGGCCCAGAACTGGACACAGTACTCAAGGTGTGGCCTGACCAGTGCTGAGTACAGGGGCACGATGACTTCCCTGCTCCTGCTGGCCACACTATTCCTGATACAGGCCAGGATACAATTGGCCTTCTTGGCCACCTGGGCACACTGATGGCTCATGTTCAGCCTACTGTCAACCAGTACCCCTAGGTCCCTTTCCACTTGGCTGCTCTCCAGCCATTCTAGCCCCAGACTGTAGCTCTTCATGGGGTTGTTGTGGCCAATGTGAGAACCTGTCTCCACAATTCAGTTGGTAAAGGGAACTGTCCTGATAAGAAAGGCCAAGCCTTGGAGAAAAGAAAAAAAACAATTAAAAAAATCATAGATAGCATATGAATGTCTATCAAGCTGAGTTAAGGCTTAAACATGATCTTTAGGAAAAAAGTAAATCTTATTTTAGCACAGGCACAATCCAAGTCAATGCACCTCTTTAGGGTCATATGGATCAAAAAGCAGATTTCTCAGCATTGTGAGTTTAGTGGTGGAGAGAATTCCTATGAAATGATAACCCAAAGCACTTTTCCAGTCACAACATATACAGTGTCAACATAAAGCATGTTCCTGGTGTAATAGATCTCTTTTCTTTTGTTTTCTTCTAATTTTCCCTCTCATGCATCTGTACCCTTTCCAGGTATATATATCTTCTCTTCCACAACGTCTACTCTGATTTCTCATCTATTGTGCTTTTGATTAACACATGCTCCACTCTTCATGTTTTCCCTTCACACACACACCCCCCCCCCCCCCCATCTTTCAAACAGTTGAGGTCTCATTTTTGTTGGCATTTTATAAGCTGCATATAAATCACATTTTCCCCATAACAAAGTCAACTGTTCTTTCCAATTCCTTGTCTGGCAATGCCCATAGCAGATCATTTTGTGGTCTACAGCACTGCCAAGTGCAACATGTAAGGTATAGATACTGTTTTCTCTTTTGTTTTGTTAGTGGGATCACTGTGATTTGCTTCTTAGAAGAAACCATTCTGGAAGGCTAATTCTAAATTCCTGTGCAGAAAGCCAGGGAGCAAGTCTGGACCTTCAATCTGCCCACTACAAGGCTCTTATCTTTCTCCTAGGCTCTTAGCTTTGTTCCAATTAACTCTAGCCAAGAAAAAAATCATCTGAAAAGGACTACTCCTGAGCAGAGTGAATGCAAGTCAGAACTGTTTGTTCCCAGGACATTTATTTAGTAATACAGATTGTGATCTTGAAACTCTGGTTAAAACAGTGCTCCATTTTAGTTGTATCATTTAGTGTTCTGATCTTGTTTAAGCTCAGAAACCCTGGGTTTAGGGTCTGATATAGTTCATCATTCCAAACTGAATAATATATTGTATTGTTTCCACAAAATATAAAGACAAGTTCCAACTTACTATTAGAGGAGAGTATCATATCATAGAATCACAGAATCACAGAACAGTTTTGGTTGGAACAGACTTCTAAGATGGAGTCCAACCAGCAATCTAAGTCCATTAAACCATGTCACATCACAGTATCACAGTATCACAGTATCACAGTATCACAGTATAAATAAGGTTGGAAGAGACCTCGAGGATCATCGAGTCCAACCTATCAACACAGAGCCCATGACTAGACCATGGCACCAAGTGCCATGTCCAATCTCCTCTTGAACACCTCCAGGGATGGTGACTCAACCACCTCCCTGGGCAGCCCATTCCAATGACGAATGACTCGCTCAGTGAAGAACTTTCTCCTCACCTTGAGTCTAAACCTCCCCTGGCGCAGCTTGAGACTGTGTCCCCTTGTTCTGGTGCTGGTTGCCTGGGAGAAGAGACCAACCCCTCCCGGCTACAACCACCTTTCAGGTAGTTGTAGAGGGCAATGAGGTCACCCCTGAGCCTCCTCTTCTCCAGCCTAAACAATCCCAGCTCCCTCAGCCTCTCCTCATAGGGCTTGTGTTCAAGGCCTCTCACCAGCCTTGTTGCCTTTCTCTGGACACGTTCAAGTGTTTTGATGTCCTTCTTAAACTGAGGGGCCCAGAACTGGACACAGTACTCGAGGTGTGGCCTAACCAATGCAGAGTACAGGGGCACAATGACTTCCCTGCTCCTGCTGGCCACACTATTCTTGATGCAGGCCAGGATGCCATTGGCCTTCTTGGCCACCTGGGCACACTGCTAGCCCATATTCAGGCAGCTGTCAATCAGCACTCCCAGGTGCCTCTCTGTTTGATAGCTATCCAGCCACTCCGACCCCAGCCTGTAGCTCTGCATGGGATTGCAGTAGCCAAAGTGCAGCACTCGGCACTTGGACTTGTTGAATGCCATCCCATTGGACTCTGCCCATCTGTCCAGTCTGTCAAGGTCCCTCTGCTGAGCCTTTCTACCGTCTAACTGACTAACATCTGCTCCTAACTTGGTGTCATCTGCAAACTTGCTGATGACTGACTCAACCCCCTCATCCAGATCATCAATGTAGATGTTAAAGAGGACAGGGCCCAGCACTGATCCCTGGGGGATGCCACTGGTGACTTGCTGCCAGCTGGATATGGCACCATTCACCACCACTCCACAATCACATCCACATCCACAGGCCTCTCCACGTCCACCAGACGGGTCACCTGATCATAGAAGGAGATCAGGTTGGAGAGGCAGGACATGGCCTTCCTAAATCCATGTTGGCTGGACCTGAGTCCTTGGCCATCCTTCAGGTGCGCAGTTATTGCTGCCAGGATAATCTGCTCCATCACTTTCCCTGGCACTGAGGTCAGGCTGACTGGCCTGTAGTTTCCAGGCTCCTCCATCTGACCTTTCTTATTGATGGGGACCACATTGGCCAGTTTCCAGTCACCTGGGACCTCACCAGTGAGCCAGGACTGGAGGAAAATGATGGAGAGTAGCTTGGCCAGCTCATCTGCCAGCTCTCTCAGCACCCTAGGATGGACCCCATCTGGTCCCATAGACTTGTGAGTGTCCAAGTGGCTCAGCAGGTCCCGAACTAATTCCTCATGGATTACCGGGGCACTACACTGCTCCCCAACCCCATTGCCCAGCTGAGGAGTCCACTTGTCCTGAACTCCTGCCTTGCTGTTAAAAATTGAGGCAAAGAAGGTGTTCAGGACCTCAGCCTTTTTCCTCGTCTTCAGTCACTGTGTTCCCCTCCAGATCCAATAACGATTGGAGGTTCTTCCTGCCCTTCTTCTTATTGTTAATATATTTGTAAAAGTGCTTTTTATTGTCTTTGACTGAGGTGGCCAGCTTCAGTTCCAACTGGGCCTTTGCATCCCTAATTTTATTCCTACATAATCTAACAACTTCCTTGAACATACTTCGAGAAGCCTTCCCCTCCTTCCAAAGGTGATGTGCCATGCCAGCACATTTCTTGAACTCCTCCAGGAGACAGTGACACCACCATCTTTATTTTTTCACATTAATTTTTATTGACTTTTTCCTTTATGACAGTGCAAGACAGGAATAATTCTGTTGAAATAAGCAGGGTTAAAAAACATTTAAGAACAAGAACAGAGCTGAGAAAAAAAAATGCACTTGAAGTTCAGATATATGTATTTCTCAACTTTCCATTTTTCCTATTATTATAAAGAAACTGAGCTCCAAGTCACGGAGTCAGAGTTGCATTTCCACTATGTTTCAGATTGGAAAGGATATCTGCGCTGGGAATATTGTCCAAATCCATGATTAGTTTTTAAAAAAGAAATGCAAAAGAAAAACAGACGTTAACAGTTGTAAGGGAAAAGTGATTGACAGAGAACAGAAACCGAAAAACTGATGTTTTAACATATAACTCCCTTAATTGAAAATGACAATACTACAGTGGGAGAGGAAAGCAGTCTTAAAAGGTAAGACATAGATTGAGACTTGAACATCTGTCCTATGAAGAAACACTAAGAGTACTGGAGTTGTTTAGTCTTGAGAAGGCTGAGAGAGGAACGTGTCAGAGTCTATAAAGATCTGAGGGGTTGGTGTCAAGATGAAGGTGCCAGTCTCTTTTCATTGCTGCTCAGTGACAGAATAAAGAATAGTGTGTACAAGCTAAAACACAGGAGGTTGCATCTCAAGATGAGGAGACACTTCTTTACTGTGAGGGTGACGGAGCACTGGTACAGGCTGCCCAGAGAAGTTGTGGAGTCTCCTTCTCTGGAGGCTTTCAAAAACTGCCTGAATGTGTTCCTATGTGGCCTGCCCTAGGTGATCCTGCTTTGGCAGGGGGGTTGGACTCAATGTCTGGAGGCCCCTTCCAACCCCTAACATTCTGTGATGCTGTGAGAGCAACCTTCAGTCTATACTTCTATGGGAAGATAAGAATTGGTAATTTTTGCAAGTTCAGAGAAGGAGGGGCTGTCTGTACTTCAGGGATATTCTATATATCCTGCACACAGCTACTAACATGCTGAAATATCAAGCTTGTATTTCATCTACCTTATAGTTACCTGCATTTACCATTAGACTGTTGGGGACAACATCAAATTACCATAGAAATACCACATTTATCTTGCAAGTTATTTGTCATACAGATTTCCCTTTAGGGAAAAAGCTGTGTTCCCTGATTCCCTGCTTTAAAGTAGGAATCATTTCCCCCCTGAATCTAGTAATCATAGTTTAATGAAGTTACAACAGTCGTTCACAGCTAAGACACCTCACATGCCAGATTTATCTCCCTTTGCCTGCAGACAGAAACTTAACACCAACTCTGCAGTTGTGTGCCAGGTTCCCCTACTCCCTCACCTCCACTTTCTGTTCATTCAGTGATGAGGAATGAAGTGATTGATGTGATGGGATGTGCAGAGATACCATAAATAAGGATAAAAGCACAGAGAGTTGGAGCGGCGAAGTGAGGCGAAATGCAAACTGACCAAGCGAGGCTTTATTTTTGCTGCATCATCACAGAGACAAATTACACTGTAAATGAAATGAGGAGGCATAAAGAAAATTAATATAGTTTTGGAGGTTGGTCTTTTTTTGTTATTGGTGTATTGGTGGTTTGGTGTTGTTTTTATTTTGTTTGGTTTTGTTTTTTCGAGACTAACCAAGGCATTATCCAGGAGGAATTAATTAAAGCTATATTAGGTCCTGTTTGCTATAGAAATGAAGTATCTGAGTTAGTAAGACATGCTCAAAGCTAAGCACAGCCTTAAGCTGATCTGGATTTTTCTCTTAAGAAACAAAGTACAAACTTTGAAAGAAATAATTTCTCTTAAGCTTGTAAACTGTTACTGTGTGACACTAGTCTTTGTTGTGTTATCTCTTTCTTCCCTTTTAATTAGGCAGGAAAATATTGTGCTAAGAATAACTGCTTTGAGTTGTCCTGCCCCATTTCTAATAGGATTGAAATACAAGGATACTGTATTTGGGTGTGATATGGCTTCATTAAGTTTATACCAGACCAAGTAAAAAAGAGAAATCTATGCCTAACCTACATTATCCATTTTGGATCACTAAATGAATGCAGTGTTTGAAATATCATAACAAAACCACCTTGAGAACAAGTGCCATCCCTGCAGCCAGCAGCTCCACATGCAGTCCATGGAGTCTTCATGAAGACACATTGTGCATAGTGACAGAGCCATTCTGCTTCTGCAGGGTGTGGCTGACTTTCTACAAAGTGTGGGACATAATCACAGGATCACAGGATGTTAGGGATTGGAAGGGACCTCTGAAGGTCATCAAGACCAACATCCCTGCCAGAGCAGGACCATAGAATCTAGCACAGTTTACACAAGAACAGATGGGTCTTGAAAGTCTCCCGAGAAGGAGACTCCACAACCTCCCTGAGCCGCCTGTTCTAGTGCTCTGTGAACCTCACAGTGAATAAGTTCCCCCTCATGTTGATGTGTGTAATGGGTTGGGGCAAACCCCCTCCTCACCACAGGCAGAAACAACGACTCAGACAAACAGATTGCAAAAGTGAAGGAAAGTTTAAATAGCAAAATAATTTTAAAAGCAAACAACAATGAAAGCTTTACAAAGAACCACATGCACCGTGACAAAAGAGAGAAATCCCACAACACACCCAAGAGTCCCATCCCCACCTGGGGGTACACCCAAATCCCTGGGCAGGTCCAAGGGAGGTTGTTCATGCCATTTTACCTAGGCAGCAGCAGGGGACGAAAAGAGGAAGTGAAGACCCCACATGGACATTTTATAGGGGAGCAGGGCATTATGGGATTGCAATACCTGGTCTCCTGTAACCACCCCCCTGGGCTGGGCCCACCCCTTGGGACCTCTCAGGTGTCTGGTCTATGCAGTGGCATCCGGGCCAGCACCCAGCCTAAACCACCACAATGTGTAACCTCCTGTGATGTAGTTTATATCCATTACCCCTTGTCCTATCACATGGTGCAACTGAGAAAAGACTGTCACCTTCCTCTTGTCACCCAGCCCTCAGATATTTATAAATATTTATTAAATCCTCCCTCAGTCTTCTCTTCTCCAGACTAAACAGCCCTAGGTCTCTCAGCCTCTCCTCAAAGGGCACATGCTCCAGTCCCTTAATCATCCTGGTATCTCTCCATTTGACTTTCTCCAGGAGATCCCTCCTGAACTGGGGAGCCCAAGACTGGATGCAATATTCCAGGTGAGGTCTTACCAGAGTGGAGTAGAGGAAGAGGAGAACCTCCCTCAATCTGTTGGACACTCCTCTTAATGCACCCCAGGAACTCATTGGCTTTCTTGGCCCCAAAGGCACATTGCTGACTCATGGATAACTTGCAATCCACCAGGACTCCCAGGTCCTTCTCCAGAAGGCTGTTCTCCAGCAGGTCACCTCCTAACCAATGTAATGTAACAACAGAGATTGTATTATCTATATCTATCTATATCTATATCTATATCTATATCTATATCTATATCTATATCTATATCTATATCTATATCTATATCTATATCTATATCTATATCTATATCTATATCTATATCTATCTATATCTATATCTATACCTTTACCTATACCTATACCTATATCTATATCTGCCCTGAAGGGACAAAAAGGGATAAAAAGCCTCAAAAATACTCTGAATCAGACAATGAGGCGGGAGACAGCAGGTCTGTTTTTTCAGGAAAATGCCCATGTTACCCAGGCTCATCTGAACATGCCCTGGAGGCCATGTGGGCCAGGTGTGTGTGGCCACATTTGGAGAAAACTCATTCTATAGGTTAAAGTATCAGTTTTTTGTCTCTTAATCTTTCTTATCATTGGCCATCATTGTCTTGGGAAATCTATAAAAACCAGCACAAAAAGACAGTGCTTTGCCTTGCAATTGTCCAGGCTCTGGGAGAAGTCACAGGCATCACTTGGAATACGAGCTGTGCTTCAGTTTACCCAGAGAAGACTGCAAGACCCCTTGCTGTATAGTGTTGTAAAGCCCAGGAGCAGAATGGATGTGTCTCACTGGGCTGACAGACAAAACCCAGGAGGAGCTGAGAGTTTCTGGGACAGTTTTGTTTTATTGGAAGAAGCAACAAGCACCTCTGCTGTTATGGTTTAATCCACCCTCATTAACAAAAACTCCGCTAAACTCAGTCAGGGAAGCAAATGAAAGCTGTATTTACAAGCAAAACCTACACTCTACAATGGAATGCAATGAATATGTACAAAATATACAGTATTTGCAATATTATACAGGGATTTACAGGGACAAAACAGCACAGAAATACTCCTTGGCCAGGAGGACACTGCCTCACTCCACCCTAACCTCTCCCTCCCCTTTTTTCTCTGGTTAATTAGAAGAGAAAAGGATAAGCACTAGAGAGATTTTTTGGTTAGCTCAAAGCATCATTAAGAAGTTAGTAAGGCTTATTTCAAAGTTAGCTGATAAGAGGTCTCTTTCCAGGAGCTGCATGCATAGATATGCATGCCAGCAGAGAGAGAGAGACAGAATGAGTGTGGAACGTGATATTCATTACAAAATACATCCCATACATCTGACAAATGAAACTCATTTAGAATAATCTTATATTCTCCTTTTTACACCCAATTGTGGATTAGCTCAAAATTTGCAGCTATCTTTTCAAAGGCACAGCCTGAAACTGACACAATCCACCCCTTCTAAACAATTTCATTCGTTGTTAGCACTGTCCATCTATTCTAAAACAATATTTACAATTTGTAAATAAAATTCACAGCCCATTCTGGCTGTCCTCAAGTGTAGATGATTTAGAAGGCCAAGAAAACCAGGAAACAAGAAAACAGAAAGCAGTTTGTCTCTTTGCAGATGAAGCGAAAAAAAGGAATCAGGGACTCTCAGTTGACTCAGGACTCTCAGGGTTCTCAGGGTTCATGCACTGCAGATTCCTCATTCTTCTTGGGCACAATACTGTATCTGTACAACAGTCTGAAGTTAAACTCTCTCAGCTAAAGTTAGATTCCTCTGTGGAATACACTGAATTTCACAATTCTTTTCAAATACCTAGTAAGTGTGACCAGGACCTTCAGCAGAAACCACCCCTCAGACAGGTTTGGCCTCTCCTGTGGGAGAATATACCCAAACAGTTTTACCTGACAAATTATTTTCCTTAACAACAGGAACTCTATCATCTTCTACTTGTCATAGCAAATCTGAGTGTGTATGTCCATATTGATTCACTGAATCTCTACTATTTACCAGCTGGGTTGCTTGTGTTAGATGTTGCTCCCAGTTTTTCAGTGTTCCACCCCCCATGGCTTTAAGAGTGGTATTCAGCAAACCATTGTAGTGTTCAATCTTCCCTGAAGCTGGCGCATAGTAGGGGATGTGGAATATCCGCTCGATGCTGTGCTCTTTGGCCCAGTTTTTTACAAGTTTGTTTTTGAAATGAGTTCCATTGTCTGACTCAATCCTCTCTGGAGTTCCGTGTCTCCACAGGATTTGTCTCTTCAGACCAAGAATGGTTTTATGTGCAGTTGCATGTGGAACTGGATAAGTTTCCAACCATCCAGTGTTTGCTTCTACCATAGTAAGCACATATTGCTTACCAGAACGAGAATGTGGTAGAGATATGTAGTCAATCTGCCAAGCTTCACCATACTTGTACCTGGACCATCTGTCATCATACCACAAGGGCTTAATTTGCTTTGCCTGCTTGGACAGCAACACTCTGTGCTGGATTAGGAACTGGCTGGAGGGCCGAGCCCAGAGAGTGGTGGTGAATGGTGCCACATCCAGCTGGCGGCCAGTCATCAGTGGCATCCCCCAGGGATCAGTGCTGGGCCCCATCCTCTTTAATATCTTCATTGATGATCTGGATGAGGGGACTGAGACAGTTGTCAGCAAATTTGCAGATAACACCAAGTTAAGAGCAGATGTTGGTCAGTTAGAGAGTAGAAGGGCTCTGCAGAGGGACCTTGACTGACTGGACAGATGGGTGGAGTCCAATAGGATGGCATTTAACAAGTCCAAGTGCCAGGTGCTGCACTTTGGCCACAACAACCCCATGCAGAGCTACAGGCTGGGGTCAAAGTGGCTGGAGAGCTGCCAAACAGAGAGGGACCTGGGGGTGCTGATTGACAGCCGCCTAAACATGATCCAGCAGTGTGTAAGAACCCCAAAGATCAATCATAGAGAAGCTGAATTTTATACTTAAACCAAAGGTACAATTTGTACATCAGATATCTCTCAAGTTTATCACAGAGAAATCTGATAATATATTTGTAAACAACCACACTAAAAGCAGAAAAAATCCAAATAACTGAAACTGTCACAACTGTGAAGATTGCAGCTGAAGAACTCCACACAGGCAAAGGTACAAAGCCAAGAAGCCCTGCAAGCTTCAGCAGCAACTTCTTTTCTACAAGGCTTTTAGATACAAAGCCTGCAGAGATAAATCCTGAATGTGCCTCAGCGACAAGCTGCACAAGCCAACAGAAAGTAAAACTGTGTTCCTGCAATTTTCACATGGTCAACACTATTTTGATTTTGTTTAAATCCCCATGAGTGCTGTGTGGTACCATGGTCACTAAGTAATTATGAAATCTGATTTTTACAAACATCTGTTAAAGATCTGTTGCCCTAGAGAATTCTAGAGTGTGTGTGTCCCCTCCCTCCGCTGTGGGCAATATCTGGCTCTGGTGCTGTTGTTCCCTTTTTTTAATTTACAGTTTAAATTGCTGTTTGTTGTCTATGGATTTTTGCTCATATTGTTTAAATTGTTACATGTTCCTGCTGGTGAAAGATCTGTTCAACAACTGAATATTTTGAATCAGTAAATAGGATTATTAATATTTCCTCCCTGTTTTTTATTAATAAAGTTATTAATATTTTTATTAATTGTCATGCCTATTGCATATTAATAACCTCCTTATGATCATAACAATATCTTATATATATGTATATGTATAATATTTCTACAGGAAATGGCAAGGTTAATCTCATCAGTATATCTATCAAAAAATTAGGTGTAATCATACTATAGACATTTCTAAAACAATCAAAAGATAATATTCTTTCCTCAATTCTTTATAAATTTCTGTAAGTCATAGCTCTACATCCTGCCCTGCAGTGCTTGAAGCCTTTGATTTGCCCTGGGAAACATCTTTTCAGACCTCCTTGGTAGATGGTTTCTTTGAAGTGGTAGGCAGTGGATCCTGTAAGTAATGTGATAGGAGTGAGCTTGCAATTGGGAGGATTTCCCCCATCTTTTTTGATAGTGGGATTTGGATGAATACCTAGTCCTGCGGGTTTTGAATAAACCAATATTTTTCATTATAGGCACAATGTCATACTAATAGCCTGAAGTAAGGGACAAAAACCCAAATTATCCAAAGTAGTAGATATCCCAACTGACTCACTCCTGATTGAGTCTCATTAATTTTATTCTAAGAGCTGAGAGTGAAAAAAATTAAATACTTTGCTTACATTTGAAAAGTCAGTAGAATTTTATGCATGAGAAGAAAAAAAAAAAAAAGATAAAATAAAAAAGATAGCTGAAACTTTTGAAGCATGAACATTTGAAGATGCCCATTAAAACGGAAATAGGGGAACATACTGCCAAAAGAATAGAACAAAACCTGTTCCGCATTTAAGTATTGCTTATCATCCAGCTGATCATCTCTTTTTACCAGAGTGAATTTGCTTGTAGTGTTTTGATATTTAAATTCTGTAATTGGGTTTTGTGGATCTTTACCTTCAGATATACACACTCATTCTCACTTCTCTATCTTCTGTCTCTATTAACCAGCTCAGGTTCACAATGTACACTAGTTCATACCTGATAACCTGATTTTAACTTTGCAAGCTGGTTACCTGTGCTTTTCAAACCAGAGAGATCTTAATTCATAGATTCATAGAATACCAGGTTGAAAGGGACCTCGAGTGGAGATCTGAATGTGTCCTGAGGAGAGTTAAACAAATTATGTGGTGCATATAGAAAGTAGATAAGTTGCAACTTTTGCAGTCGTTGTTGTTACCTGCAGATTGTTTTCATGTTTGCATCTATTTCCCTTTGATGTCTTTTTTTGAGAAAAGAATGGTCCCACTTTCTGGTGCCCCTTCATGCCTGTCCACAGACTGGTTCCAGTGCTGTCAGTCCAGCAGTGTATGGGCACACAATGAACTGCATCAAGGAGCTGCTGCAACTGCAAAGTGATGCTGAGAGCAGCACCCATAGCTACATAGACTGACTGGTTTGATTGCAGCTTCCTGGTGATTTAATTTGTATATTTTCCTCCCAAATGCAAGCTTATCAATCTCCTTCATCAGCATTTTACAGTTAAATCTCTCCTTGGTTCCCTCAGCTGGAACAGGATGGGTACAGTGCTTGTACATATTTCACTGTAATTCGTCTTCTCTAAAATGTAGTATTTTCACTGAAATTGTGCCCACTCTACCCCATCTCCTTTTAGAAAAGCTTCTCATCCTTTAGTGTATATTGAAGCAACTGATTATGGATAAAGCTTGAGTTTATCAGGAAACTACTGTTGAATTTTTATTGTAGCAGAACCACTACATTCTTTGGTATCTCTGATTCCTAAACATAATCTGCATGTTGCTTGCCTTTTCCATTGCAATTTTCAGTGAGCAGAGGCTTTTGAGATATTTTTTAAAATAATGCTCAAATATTTTTTCCTGTTCAGTTCTATTTTACATACTTTTTCTATCTGCCTGACATATTTGAATTTTAATTTTACTGTAGAACATACGGGTGTGTGTGTGGGGCATGTTAAATAAAATAAATCATAGTTATTAGTTCTTTTTGTTAGGGCAGTCAATAAAATAATATTATTTCCTTGGTCTTCACCCACATCATTCCACATCCCATTTTTAAAACTTGTTCTTATGTGGAAATCAGGTATGACATCTAGACAATCAGGCCCAAGAGCCATCAATGATTTCTGTAGTTATTAGCACAGTCGTTCATCTACAAAAAGGATCCTTTTAATGATACTCCGTCTCTCTTTTCATCTAGCCATTGCTTCCAGCTTTTTGTGATGGTACAGTGTGTATACACATCTAGGCCAATAGGCATATATGTGTTTGTACATATCTATTTTGTGTTTTAATCCTACAGTACATTTAATCTAACAGGTTGGCATGAGAATAGCAGTCTTGTCCCATCACAGGCGTTTTACATGTAAGTTATAAAATATCCACATTGCAGGAAAGGATCCAGACATCTGGAAACTGGAGCAGAGCCACAAAGCTTTGACTATTTTTGGGGTTTCCTGATGGCATGACCAGAGCAAGTTGGGTGATTCCAGGTGGGGTTGGAGACATCTAGAAAGCAACCATACAGTTGCTTTGGGCTGCTCAAGAGGAACTCCTGTTGCCTTTAATCAGCACTGGGAGGTTAGGGCTGAGTGCAAGTGCAGTGCACAAAAGGAGAGGTACACCAGTGAGTACAAAGGTGGTAGTTTGACTGCATTGAAGTGCTTAGATTTTTCTGCTTCAAAATGTATTGGGTTTTTTGGTTGTTTTGTGTTGCCCTTTTTTTTTTTTTTTTTTTTACCCCAGTTGTACTTTGTACTTTAACATGCAGTGAAAATAGACTGAAACTGGAATGGACCATATCTTCCTCTCTTTAATTGTACATTTATACTCACCTGATATATGATTTTAATGTTATGGCTCCTTCATTTAAATCTAAGAATGTTTTGAAACATTTAGTCTCCCAAAGCCAAAAAAAAAATCAAATTGTAGAAGTCTTGGTTTGCTTTTCCCCTTTACACTCACATCAAATGGGAATCTGCTTCTTCCTCTCTTTGTATCCTAATAATGTGCCAGCATTTGTAGCACAGCAGCATACTGATTACAACATTTTCTGGACCCGTCTTCCTGGTGTCAGTTCCTTTGTCAGGTTTCAATAGTTGATTTAGACCAAGTTCTTAGTTACTCTGCTCAGGAGCATTTTTGATTACCTAAGCATCTGAAATATTCTCCCTGTATACTATGGATTTCAAAAGGAAAAGAAAAATAAATAAATAAATTTTAAAAGTGCCAAATACCTCAACACACTTTTATTGAGGGTTTATTTGTTTACTTCCAGACACAACAAATTGTTTCCTTTTCTTTCTTACTTCACTTTGTGTTCCTGTTTTCTACTTTCTATTGTTTTTAAATAGTTTTTAGTCTATCTTTAATCCTATCCCTAATTGTTTACTGAACATGATTGCCTTCTGTTAATACTTCAAGTTCGAATTTGTCCCTTTCCCTCTTGCCCTTTAACACCTCTCAGCACCATGGCAGTAGATCTTTCAGGCAAATACTTTTTTTCTCATTTGAAACCCTCTTTCCAGCGTACTTTGACATCACAGTCTTGTCACCGAATATCTAAAATCTGATTCTGTTATCTCCTTTCTCCCTGAACCATCTTTTTTCTCATGCTTTCCATACCCTAACTGCTCAGTGGCATAGCCTCTGCCATGATCTTCATTTGGAATCACAGCAAATACTCTGAAGGGTCTTCAGTTCTCAGAAAAAAATATATTGATGATTGTTTATCCTTGCGTCAATTTCTGTTTCCATCTGAACCACAGAAAGTCTAAGACAGCTTTTTCTGAATTGACCATTAAAAGCGATTGATTATACTGTCAGCAAATATATGTCATACACTGATACAGTACTTAAAATATTCTCTAAAAATCAAAGGCACCTCTGCATTATCACAACAGCTATTGTTACTCCCCATTCCCATGTAACATTAGTTCAAGTGACCATAATAAGGGTTGGTGGTTTGGTTTTCTTCAGTTTTCTGAGAATTAGTAGGGAAGTATTATCATCTCTTTGTTTATTAGTTACTTTTGAAAAGGGAAATAAATTCACATCAGTGCTCCATTACTGAGAAGTACCTTGGAAAATATTACTGAAAATTTCCAGAATGAAAACTGTTATAAAAAAAAAAAAAATAGTTCAAGCAAAATTTTCATGAATTCTCTGATTAGAAAATTAGAGTAAACTGCAGGAGAACTATATTACAACAGTAAACCTGCAAATTCCATAAAATGGAAATGCTGTGTAGCTGATACCTAAATCTATTTGTAAAGTTCATTTAGATGAGCACCTGCTGAGATAATAGAAAGACCTGACGGGAGAAAACATGTTGTCTTTAAAATTGCGGCAATAAGGGCCTAAAGGAGGGACCAAGAAATTGGAGATAACCTTCAGCTGTGTTAACTGTAGCCACCACCAGTGGCCTTAATGGGTGGGATTAGAAAAACAAAGCAGAAAGACAGATGCCAGGCTACTTCAATGCAGTTGTGCATGTTGTTTGGTGGGACATCATTTCAGGCATTTTTCATTTTTCTTGCTGACGTCTTTCCCCCTCTCCTACACTGGAGGTGTATCCTCATCTTCGCATTGCTTATCCACCTTGCCTGCTCCTTGGGAAGAGACACCCTTTCTCTTTTCCTCAGCTTCTGATGTGCCTCTACTGTTTGGGATATACTGATTTCACATGGTGAAGATGTTCAACTAATTTAATTTTGCAACACAGAAGACCACCTGAAGAGAATTTCTCTTTGAAGGAGTCATGTATTTTCTCTGGCTAACTTAAGATATGTCTATTACATATACATTTAAACAAACTGACAGAAATAGGCATTACAAGTCCAAGAAGACAAAAGCAGAATACACCAACTGACTTTTCTAGGTACTCAAATTATCCCCCAGTCTGTGAGTGAGCCTTGCCAGTAATGCTTCATGGCCCAGCAGAAATGAGAATGTATATTAAGTTAAGCATTTCACACTCACAAGATGCATGTTGGAGCTCTAAATTATCAATATTCTCACTGTTTTGGTAACTGAAACTCTTAATTGAAAACCACAAGAGCTTTCACCATATCTCAAACCATGGAATTCACCAAGACAAATTCCTGTCTCTAGATGCAAGCAGTAACAGTCACCTAAGATGAACATGAGAAACAGCATGTATAAGAATGAATACTACCTTCTAAGCTTCTGGCCTTCAGCATCTATAAACTTACAAAGGAACAGATCATATCCAAACAGACCTGAGAGCTGTATGAATTTCTGTGGTTTCTAACTCTTTTTTCTCCCTGTCATAACAGAGCATTAAATTGTAACTATATGTTACATTAATAAGCATTTCATTTTGCTTGCTTTTAAAAACTTGATATATCTTCATGCCATTGGGGCCGCTTTGGTTCCTTTGTTAGAGGAAATAATTAAAAGTTACCATCCATATAATGTCTGATTTTATTAGTATTTATCAGTAGTTGCCAACATCCCTTTCTTTTGTGCTCTCATTGTTTCCACAGATAGAACTCACTTTTTTTCATCAGACTATTTAACAGATTACAATCATGGTTATTAATTTTTAATCATCTTTACCTGTGTGGTGGGGTGGAAGGGTAAGGCCAAGAAGCCTCCTCCCTTCCCCCTTGTAAAGTAAAGGGAAAGAAAAATTGAAGGGAAAGGAAAAAAAAACCTCACAAGCTGAATTAGCAAGGCAGTGGAGCTATATTTACAAAGCAATGTAGGGTATGCAGGGGAATATTTACAAATTTACAATATCTACAATATATACAAAGATGTACAACAGAGTAACACAGAACTGAGAGTGACCCCCCTCGGCAGAGGGGGTTCCCCACCTCCGCTCTCCCCTCTGTCCCCCCCCTTTCCCCAGAATGGGATAGAAAGAGAAAGAAAAGAGAGGAAAAAAAAGTTAGAAGCAGTTTGTGTTAATTGGAAGGGAGTTAATACCGGCCTTTATCTGTCTTCAAGGCCGAGGCCTTGGCAGAAAGCCCAGCAGAGAAAGAGAGCTGCTGCACTGTGGAGAGGCGGAAGCAAGACTGATAGAAAAGTCCTGGAAATGCTCAGTTCACTCCCAGTTCAGAAGGTGCTTCCTTCCACTTCACCAATGAAATAGTTTAGATTATTCTTTCCGTTTACCAACTTCCGTCCACCATATTCCCTTTCTTAAGGGGGCAACGTCAACCGGCCACAACCTGTACTTATTTTGAAGTTGGCTTCCACTGCATTGAATATAAAGAGTGGATATGCAGCTAGAAAGCAAGATTTTTGTTAGTTTTTTAATTGTTAGTTAAAATAAGAAAAGACACTACAAATTTTTGACACTGTCATGCTCTTAACACCTATTGCAAACCTTATTAGAAACCAGAGGATTCTCACAGAGAAGGGATCACAAGCATTCTCAACATAGGAAGACTATCAGCCTCAATCCACACTCAAGCAGACAGTAGAGAGCATGCACCTCACTGATCTCTGAGTCAATTTTCTGGTGTCCAGCAGGTCATGAACATAAAATGAAGATTTCTCAACTGTCAAGACATCAGGAAAACTTTCTTCCATGAGGCTTCCTTAAAGAGCAGTAGGAAAAGTTTGCATGGCAGAATCACTGTGATTTTACTGGAAAATAGACCTACCACAAAATTAAATATCCCAGAACATAAGCTTTGTGAGTTCTGCTGTTCACAGAGAGAAGTCTTGAAAATACATCATGAAGGTTTTTGAATTAAAAACATCTCAAAGTTTGGGATGTCCTGTTGACTGAAACAAAGTGTTCATTTATCTACATCAATTGACTGTGGCTTCTATTCTTATGGTGTATCATAGGCCTCTCTCAATCTAGGATATTTCTTATAGTGTATCACAGGCCTCTCTCAATCTAGGATATTTCATTAATGAAATCCCTTCCCACAACAGAATAATGAAGGAATTCCATTACCCTGTCACACATGATGGCAAGTGACAGGGTGGAAATTGAGCTGGATCTTTCAGGTCCAAGACCAACATTTTCCAAGACAAAACTAAAATAGTATAAAATATCTCTTTGAGAATGAAATTGGCAAATAGTTTGAGGTTAGAGATTTTTAATTGTTGTGGGCTTGTCTGCTCTCTTCTACTTTTCTTTTTGTGTGCTTTAACTATACACATTATTACTGATGTTTTGTTGAAAGCATTCCCAGATATATAATTCCAGAAAAATACATGATCAATGGTGATATATGACAATGTGCTTTTAATTTGCACCACTAATCAACTAAACTACAAAATTTATCATCTATAACATGTGTGGAGTCATGTAATGGTCAAAATGTGTACAGACGTGTGTGCCAGGTTTTGGAATATCTGTGTTGACTGGTTTCCAAATATCATAACAAAATAAGATAACAAAAGAGGAAAGAATATAGATTTCTGTCATTGCATGCCTCACCTCTGTCCAAAACAGTCTACCCAGGTGAATAAGTAAAAATATGTACCAGAAAACTATGTATGGTGTAGTACTGGCCCTGGTATAGTTAGACAATGGTTGGACTTGATCTTGAGTGTCTTCTCCAACCATAGTGATTGACAGCCACCCGAATATGAGCCAGCAGTGTGCCCAGGTGGCCAAGAGGGCCAATGGTATCCTGGGCTGTATTAAAAATAGTGTGGCCAGCAGGAGCAGGGAAGTCATTGTGCCCCTGTACACTGCATCGGTTAGGCCACACCTTGAGTACTGTGTCCAGTTCTGGGCCCTTCAGTTTAAGAAGGACATCGAGACACTTGAACGTGTCCAGAGAAGGGCAACAAGGCTGGTGAGAGGCCTTGAGCACAAGCCCTGTGAGAAGAGGCTGAGGGAGCTGGGATTGCTTATCCTGGAGAAGAGGAGGCTCAGAGGTGACCTCATTGCCCTCTACAACTACCTGAAAGGTGGTTGTAGCCAGGAAGGGGTTGGTCTCTTCTCCCAGGCAACCAGCACCAGAACAAGGGGACACAGTCTCCAGCTGCGCCAGGGGAGGTTTAGACTCGAGGTGAGGAGGAAGTTCTTCACTGAGCGAGTCATTCGTCATTGGAACAGGCTGCCCAGGGAGGTGGTGGAGTCACCATCCCTGGAGGTGTTCAAGAGGAGATTGGACATGGCACATGGTGCCATGGTCTAGTCATGCGGTCTGTGTTGATAGGTTGAACTCGATGATCCTCGAGGTCCTTTCCAACCTAAGTTATACTGTGATACTGTGATTCAGAACAGATGCACCCTTTCTGGCAGAACCACAAAACAACACACGTGTGCAACAGGTAGTTCAGCATTATGATGATCATTATTGCTTTGATGTCTATTTGCAAAATTTCCAGATGGAGTGTAGAGGAGTGACATCTCTGTGAGGCCAGTTACGTCCTGGGCTGCATCAAAAGAAACATGCCAGCAGGTTGAGAGAGGTGGTTCTGACACTCTGCTCTGGTGAGACCTCACCCCGAGTACTGTGTCCATTTCTGGGTCCTCTAATGCAAAAGCGACATGAACATGCTATAGTGGGTCCAGAGAAGGGCCACAAAGATATCAGAGGACTGGAGCATGTCTCCTATGAAGACAGGCTGAAAGAATTGGTGCTGTTCAGTCTGCAGAGGAAAAGACTCTGGGAAGACTTTATAATTACATTTCAATATCAGAAGGGAACCTACAGGAAGGCTTGGCAAGGACTGTTTAGAAAGGCTTGCAGTCATAGGACAAGGAGCAGTGGTTAGTGATTTAGGTTAGACATAAGAAAGAAGTTATTTACAATGAGAGTGATGAAATGGAACAGGTTTCATAGGGATATACCTGAGGCCCTGTCCCTGGAGACATTCAATATCAGACTTGTGGTCCTGGGCTGCTTATCCATTTGGAGGTGAACCTGCTCACTGTAGGGAGGTTCACAAGATGTGCTTTGAGAGGCCTTTCCAGTATGATGCAATCTGTGAATCAATAAAGTACCTCAAAATCCTCTTCTACCTTAGTTCTGAAGGACATAGTTTAGCTTGATGTCACTGAAGGCCTCCACCAATAATCAGTACTCTCAAAGGAGGGACAAATTGTGGTAACAAAGAGAGAAAGGCAGATTTTGGGGAGGGAAATGAAAACATTAGAAAGATCTCCTATTGACCAAGATCAGATAACCAGGTAATTAGACCAATTAAAAACTCTTGAAGTACTGGGCCTCAAATGCATTAGACCCTATGATTCTAAGAAAAGTAGCAAAGAAAATAGAAAAGCCCTTTGGCAAACATTTACATGCCTCACTAAATATATGGAGGAGTAAAGAGTGTAGATAATGAAACTGCCTCGTTAAAACTACAAGATAATACAAATTTCTAGAATGACTGTAGGCCTGATCTTAGAAGATAAATATTCTTTCCCTTCTAATCTCCTTCAGATGCTTCAAAAAAAAGCAGAGGTCCCAGATCTAAGGCAAGAAAAAGCATAGCCAAAATGACAAGACTTTCAACTGGTTAGCTAGGCAGAGAAGATTAAGCGGACAGTAAATTAAACCATGTCACTTCAGGACATGGTTTAATGCCCATGCTGGTGTTGATGACTTGACTTGATCTTAAAGGTCTTCTTCAACCAAAATGATTCTATAATTCTAAACCATAGAATCAGTCATAGAAATGTTTTGGGTTGGAAGAATCTTTTAGAGGTCATCTAGTCCAATCCCCCTGCAGTCAGCAGAGACATCTTCAACAACATCCAGTTGCTCAAAGTCCTGTCCAGTCTGATCTGGAATGCTTCCAGAGATGCAGTATCTACCACCTCTCCGGGCAACCTGTGGCAGTGCTTCACACCTTTGGTGTTAAAAATACCTTCCTTCTCTGTACTCTACATCTTTCTCTCTACTGTAAATCTTCTCTCTTTTAGTTTCAAACTACCACCCCTTGTACTGTTGTAACAGGCCCTGCTAAAATGATTGTACTCATATGTCTTATAAATGCCCATTAAGTATTGAAAGACTGCAATAAGTTTTTCCTGGAGCCTTCTCTTTTCCATACATTCTCTTCTCTAAGCCAGCAAATGCTTACTTTTCCAGCCTACATTTGTTTGTCCAAACTCTCTCAGCCTTTCGTCGCAGGAAAGGTTTTCCAGCACTTTGATCATTTTTGTGACCTCCTCTGAACCTCATCCAACAGGTTCATGTCTTTCTTATGCTGAGGTCTCCAGACCTGGACACAACACTCCAGGTGAGATCTGACTAGAGTGGAGTAGATTGTTAGAATCACTGCCCTCAGTCTACTGATGACACTTCTTTTGATGCAGCCCAGGATATTGTTTGCCTTCTGGTCTGCAAATTCACATTACCAGCTCCTGTCCAAATTTTTGTACACCAGCATATCCAAATCCTTCTCTCTCAGGGAACAGACAACTTTAACCATGGATCCTAAAAGTTAGCATACAATGGGTATAATTGAGCAGCACTTCAGTAAATGTTTTGTTATTTGGCAGAATCAGAACCCTTTCTGAGTGCTGGGGAGAGATGAGAGGGGTGATGAAGTGGATTAAATTGCAGAGCTGGGAGTCCATCCATTGAGAACACAGTTTAACAGCACTCATGTTTTCCTGTCCATCAACTGCTTTGAAACCACTTCAACTGATCTCAGACCCTGAGATGGCTCATTGAAATATCAGATGACTTCAGAATATGCATAGACATTGCAAAATCCCTTTGAATAAAACATTGAACACCAACCAACAGATCTGCCACGAGATTAAACTTCATATCAGAAACTATAAACCAAGGAAACATTCCTGTGAAAATCATTGAAAACCAGGATTCTTTAACCCACAAAATACTCCAAGAAGTCAAAAGCAGTTAATCAATCATCCCTTCTTCTGTCATGACAAACTTGAAGGAACAATGCAGGCTAGAATTTCCACAGTGTGAATAGAATGAAGCAGATCACAGGCATTTTCCCTGAGGTGTTTCAACTAGAATGCTTGCTTTTCTAACTTGCATTTGCTAACCATCTAGACATCTCTTCCCTTGTTTTTTGTTGGTGGTGCTTTGGGTTTCTTTGTTTATTTGCTGGCTTGGCTAGTTTTGCAGGGTTTATTTGTTCTCTTCTGTTCTTTGCTTTGCTTTGCTTTGCTCTGCTTTTTTCTTCACTTTTCTTTATTTTTCTTTGCTTTTCTGTTTTTCCTTTTTTTTTTCTCTTTTCTTCTCTTTTCTTTTCTTTTCTTTTCTTTTCTTTTCTTTTCTTTTCTTTTCTTTTCTTTTCTTTTCTTTTCTTTTTCTTTTCTTTTCTTTTCTTTTCTTTTCTTTTCTTTTCTTTTCTTTTCTTTTCTTTTCTTTTCTTTTCTTTTCTTTTCTTTTCTTTTCTTTTCTTTTCTTTTCTTTTCTTTTCTTTTCTTTTCTTTTCTTTTCTTTCTCTTTTTCTTCTTTTTTTTTTTCTTTTTTTTCTTTTTTTTTTTTTTCTTTTTCTTATTCTTTTTGATCTTTTAAGCCTACGGAGTTTTTGTAGCCCTTTGCTGGTGTTTTATTTACTTAATTATTTATTTAGGGAATAAATGCTCACATCACAAGACAGATGCAGGGAATTTTAATCTAAGGTATTTTTGTCTGTGTTTTCCTCTGGCTGTGCAAAAGACACCCTAGTAGTGCTAGGTAAACCAAGAGCTTGTCTCTACTGGAAGCAATTTGCCTTCATTCCATCATAGACTCCATGAAGATGTGAAGCCCAGGAAGAGCCAGTCACAAGACAGGGCTTTATCTGAAGCCACAAATCAAAAAGCAGGTGTGACACAAAGTATCAGAGGAAGAGAAAGACTTCTCCCTGTACTCTATTCTGCACTGACATACCTATGTTTTCTGCAAAACTTGCTTCAAGTAAACATATTGACTTCTACATCCCTTTGATGCCTGTGTGGTTATGTGCTCCATCTTTACAAAATCCTTTGCTGTGAACCCTTTCTTAGGACATTTACTGCCCTTGACTTGCTTGCTCCTACAGAAACTTGTACAGTTATTGCCTGAAAGCATGATACCATTTTCTAGATGCTAAGAGAATAATAATAAACAATATTAAAAGCTGTACCCACTGCAATAAAACATGCATTTATAGGGTTTAGCTTGATGCATAGCTAACAAATCATTTAAGCTTTTAAATATATAAAAGTAAATAGCAACAATAAATAAGCAGAAACTGCAGCTGAGAGAGAACTCTTATGGCTGTCAATTTTATTTCCCCCCTCTCTTATCTTCCTCCTGCATAAGGGATAAGAATAAGTTTGCATTGCAAATTCCAGGCAGTCGATCTCTGCTCAATGACATTTTTGCTATAATTCTCCTAATTTCAAGCTCCTGTTTGAAAGGTAGCAGTAAACTGCATCCAGGCTATTTTTGCAGTCATTGGCAGCTGACTCAGTTGATTCATTTTCACAGATTTAAGGTGTTGCATTCATAGTCAGTCCCCTTGCAAAAAAAGCTGCTTCCCCACATCAAGTGGCTTGTGCAGACACTAAAGCCTGATTTTAAAATAAGTGTAAAAGTCAAGGTTTTAACGGACTGTATCATTGCTCCAGCTTAGTTCTCAGGAAGGATTTATGTCACCGACAAAAATATTTTCTTCAAGAGTTCTTAAGGTTGTTGTTTTACTAGAAACAGATGGGCAGACAAAATGAATATCTAGAATAATTAATTTTTCAAAAGTCTTACGTATATTGGTCAGCAAAAGAATGGTAATGTTGTAGGTTAAGGACTAACCCACCACAGAGAGAAATAGTGGCCAAGCAGAAAGGACCTGGGGGTACTGGTTGACAGTAGGCTGAGCATGATCCAGCAGTGTGCCCAGGTGGCCAAGAAGGCAAAAGGCATCCTGGCCTGTATCAGGAATAGTGTGGCCAGCAGGAGCAGGGAAGTCATTGTGCCCCTGTACTCAGCACTGGTTAGACCACACCTTGAGTACTGTATCCAGTTCTGGGCCCCTCAGTTTAAGAAAGATGTTGACTTGCTGGAACGTATCTGGAGAAGGGCAAGCTTGTGAGGGGTCTGAAGCACAAGCCCTGTGAGGACAGGCTGAGGGAGTTCAAGGGAGCTGGGATTGTTTAGCCTGGAGAAGAGGAGGCTCAGGGGAGACCTTACTGCTGTCTACAACTATCTGAAGGGTGGCTGTAGCCAGGTGGGAGTTGGTCTCTTCTCCCAGGCAACCAGCACCAGCACAAGCGGACACAGTCTCAAGCTGTGCCAGGGGAGGTTTAGGCTGGATGTTAGGAAGAAATTCTTCACAGAAATAGTGATTGGCCATTGGAATGGGCTGCCCAGGTAGGTGGTGGAGTCACCATCACTGAAATGTTTAAAAAGAGACTGGATGAAGCACTTAGTGCCATGGTTTAGTTGATTAGAAGGTGTTGGGTGATAGGTCTTTTCCAACCTGGTTAATTCTGTGTTCTGTATTCTGTAAAAATTCCTCCAGAGGACCAGAGAGCCAAAGGGGCCAGACAGTCCATCCCAAAGGAAGCACACAAGACATCATAAATTTTTATTCCACCCCATACTACTGCATCTCACTATATAAGCAAGACCTCACAGCCAGTTCTCTCTCTTCCCTCTCTGCTACAAGCATGTGATGGCTGCTGTCTCAATGGGTTGTGTGGAGGTGCAACCTTGTTTGCAGCTATTTTCTTGCTGTGCAGCTGAGGTTCAGTGGGCCCAGCATGGGGGGGGGGGGGGGGGGGCATTGAGGCTTAGCATAAGGCCTGGTGGGCTTGGCTTGGTGTGGGGGGGTATTACCTTTGGGGTAAAATAATTTCTGTCCAGAGCTGTTTTCAGCTCAAACCAAGACAGAGTACCAAAGACAGATAGTACCATAACCTGGAGTACTGCATCCAGTTTGAAGTCCCTATTACAGGAAGGATCTGGAGGTGCTGGAATGTGCCCAGAGAAGGGGCATGAGGTTGATCAGAGGGCTGAAGCTCCTCTCCTATGGAGATAGACTGAGAGAGTTGGGGCTATTCAGTCTGGAGAAGAGAAGGCTCCAAGGAGACTTTATTGTGGCCTTCCAGTATCTGAAGGGGGCCCACAAGAAAGCTGGGGAGAGACTTTTTAGTAAGTCACATAGTGATAAGACTAGGGGAAATGGAAAATAAATAGAAATGGGTAGATTCAGATTGGATGTTGGGAAGAAGTTCTTTTTCCCATGAGGATGGTGAGACACTGGAACAGGTTGCCCAGGGAGGCGACAGAAGCTGTTAGGGATTGTTTTGAGCAAGAGCGGACGTGGGTCCCAGGAACACCTGTGCAATTCAGGCCTTGAAGAATTCCCTGTTGATAATATAGCAGTGGAGTAGGAGCTGTGGGCAAGTGTTGATTTCTTAGTATGCTGAAGTCCAGCTGCTCCTGAGAAGGGAGGCAAGCAAGATAAGGAGGAGGCGAGATCTGGGAAAAAGAGCAATTAGACTGAGTAGAAAAAATCCACAGAGTTGTGAAAACAATGATGTAACCTTTTAGAGAGAAACCAATAGTATGTGTTAAATTAGAATAGAATTAACTATGCATAAGATAAGACTATAAAAAATTAAGTGTGGAACAATAAAGTTGGATGATTACTATCACTCATATTGAGTGCTGTCATCCTTGTCTCCATTCTCGTCAAGAAGCCTCATCCCTGGAGGTTTTGAAGGCCAGGCTGGATGTGGCTCTGAGCAACCTGATGTAGTGTGAGGTGGCCCTGCCCATGGCAGGGGGCTTGGAAGTAGATGATCCTTGAGGTGCCTTCCAACCCTAACAATTCTATGATTCTAAAAAGGCTGACCTCTATTAGGCAATAAAAATAGTTATTACTAATTAGATTTGTAAACCACTGGCCAGTCTTATTCATGTCAGTTCACATAATTTGTTCTTTGCTTTTTTTTCAATCGTTATTACTCAACAGGAATCTCCTCTGCTAGAATCAACACATGCAAGTGTGTACAGATATTTACATTTTAAAGACTTTGTTGGGTCAATGTAGTATCATTATGCATCTTCTGAGTTTGTTCAAATTCCAGAAATGACAACCAGATATTGTGAAATCAGTGTAGTCCTTGGAATAGCTGAAACTGTTTAGTACATAGACAGAAAACTTAAGAAAGACAGGATAATCATCTCCAAATATGCAGAAGAGACCTTCAAAGAGAAAATGACTAAAACATTCTCTTTGCTCTTTTTGAATAGATCAAGAAAAAATGGTTTCAACTGCATCAGAAAGGTCTGGTTGAAAATTTTCTAAACATTCAACTAGGCTTCTTGGGAGGCTTGCACATCTCAGCCAGGCAGGTTTACAGAAAGGCTCAAAGTAGACCAGGACAGGGGTTTCTGCATCTTTTGTGGGGGTTATTGAGAAAAAATTCTTGCCATCCTTTTTTCCACCCCTCCCCTCACCCCACCCCTTGTTACACTGTTTTCTACCAAGCTCTACTTTTCCAGTTTTTCCCAGGGACAGACTTGCCATACCTTTAGTCTTAGCACTACTAATTGAGAGATTTGGGACTGAATTTCATTCACAGATGTACATTTTTGTTAACCTTTCCGCAGATGGATTCTTTGTCATGAGACATTATCTACTCAAAACCAAAATTCTGCTTTTTCTTGTAATCTAACAATGTTTTTTATAGAAATCACAGCAGTTCGGCCTTTAAGTATCCTGTAAATTAACCCAAAAATACCCTCAATTAATTCTGAGTAGCTAGTTTTTATTTTTTTTTAGAATAAACCAAAGCAGGTTGGAAGAGACCTTCAAGATCATCGCATCCAACCCATCAACCAATCCAACCCACCTAAACAACTAACCCATGGCACCAAGTACCCCATCAAGTCTCCTCCTGAACACCTCCAATGACGGCGATTCCACCACCTCCTTGGGCAGCCCATTCCAATGGGCAATCACTCTTTCTGTATAGAACTTCTTCCTAACATCCAACCTGAACCTCCCCTGGTGCAGCCTGAGACTGTGTCCACTTGTTCTGGTACTGGCTGCCTGGGAGAAGAGACCAACCTCTGCCTGTCTACAACCTCCCTTCAGGTAGTTGTACAGAGTGATAAGGTCACCCCTGAGTCTCCTCTCCTCCAGGCTAAGCAACCCCAGCTCCCTCAGTCTTTCCACATAGGGCTTGTGTTCCAAACCCCTCACCAACTTTGTTGCTTCTCTCTAGACTTGTTCCAGCAAGTCAACATCCTTCCTAAACTGGGGGGCCCAGAACTAGACAAAGGACTCGAGGTGTGGCCTAACCAATGCAGTGTACAGGGGCAGAGTGACCTCCCTGCTCCTGCTGGCCACACTGTTCCTGATACAGGCCAGGATGCCATTGTCCCTGTTGGCTGCCTGGGCACACTGCAGGCTCATGTTCAGCCTACCATTGACCAGTACCCCCAGGTCCCTCTCTGCCTGGCTGCTCTCCAGCCACTCTGACCCCAGCCTGTAGCACTGCATTGGGTTGTGGCCAATGTGCAGAACCTGGCACTTGGATGTGTTAAATCTCATGCTGTTGGATTCTGCCCATCTGTCCAGCCTGTCAAGATCCCTCT
This sequence comes from Melanerpes formicivorus, assembly GCF_026170545.1. NCBI lineage: Eukaryota > Metazoa > Chordata > Aves > Piciformes > Picidae > Melanerpes > Melanerpes formicivorus. Next base: position 36,483,701 of record NW_027142353.1, on the reverse strand, counting down.
GCAGAGCCTCTCTACCCTCCAGCAGATCAACTCTTGCCCCCAGCTTGATGTCGTCCACAAATTTACTGATGATGGACTCAATGCCCTCATCCAGATCATCAATAAAGATGTTAAAGAGCACAGGGCCCAGCACTGATCCCTGGGGGACGCCACTAGTGACTGGCCGCCAGCAGGATGTGACACCATTCACCACCACTCTCTGGGCTCAGCCCTCCAGCCAGTTCCTAACCCATCACAGTGTGCTCCCACCCAAGCCATGGGCTGACAGCTTGGCCAGGAGTTTGCTATGGGGGACGGTGTCAAAGGCCTTGCTGAGGTCCAGGTAGACTACATCCACAGGCCTCCCCACATCCACCAGGCGGGTCACCTGATCATAGAAGGAGATCAGGTTGGTCAGGCAGGACCTGCCCTTCCTAAATCCATGCTGGCTAGGCCTGATCTCTTGGCCATCCTGTAAGTGCTGTGTTATTGCACTCAGGATGACCTGTTCCATGATCTTGCCTGGCACTGAGGTCATGCTGACAGGCTTATAATTCCCTGGCTCATCCAACCGGCCCTTCTTATGAATGGGCACCATGTTGGCCAGCTTCCAGTCCTCTGGGACCTCGCCAGTGAGCCAGGACTGCTGGAAAATTCTGGTCTCTTCTCACAGGTAATTAGTGAATAACAAGTGGGAACAGCCTCAAGCTGTGACTGGGTAGGTTTAGACTGGACATTAGGGGAAAAAAAAAAAAAACAACAAACAAACAAGGAAAGGGTGGAATTGGAATGGGCTCTCCTGTTGGGTGGTTGAGTCACCATCACTAGAAGTGTTTAAAGGTGTTTTGGATGTGGTACTTGGGGATATGGTTTAGGGGTGAACCTTGTAGAGTAGGGTTTTGTGTTGGACTTGGTGATGCTGAGAGTTTTTTCCAATCTGAATGTTTCTGTGATTCTGTGGGAGCTCCAAAAGTGGTGTTAACTGTGTGTTTCCTTACATCAAAGCTGGATTATACAGAAAGCAATATCATCAGAGCAGCCACAGTGTATTTCAGGCTATGAAGTTGCTAAAATTCCTGTGGTATTCTTTTCTTTATCCATCTTGATATGGGTTGGATAATTTGCAGAACAAAAAAATCACTATTTTGTAACTATTTAAAATATTCAGAATTTTAAATTATGAACTATCATCAAAAGATTATGTACTTCCCTGTTGATAGGAAAGTATTTTGCTCTATTCTGCAGTAAGTGATGCTTGCTTGAATTCTGTTGTGTTTAACAAGGTTCAGACAATTCATTTTCTCTCAAGATGGTAAAACGTATATGATGTAATTTTCAGTTGTAATTCTCTTCCATAATTTTGCTCAGTAATTTTTTTTATTGGAATGCTCATTGAAAATGGAACCATTAAATGTAATGTAAACATTTCTGAATTGAGATATTAACATTTAAAAATTGCCTCATTTCTCTTTAATGTGTTTTGCTGTTTTTCTTGCCTAATTATCATTCTTTTCAATATTTATGTTAACATGACCTTTCTCTGACTGAGTAGCTGTAACTGCTTCTCAAGTACTTATAGCATCATGATTTCTAAATTAAATTACATTGTTGTAGAAGAGATTACAAGGCACTCCACATAACAGCAGAGAAAGAAACCAGTCTGTATTAGTCCCAGGATCTGGAAGTAATAATAATGTTCATTGGCTCACCCTTCCGATCAATTTGGTTGTACCAAAGGAAATATGATTTTGTTTCTTGTTCATGATTAGAAACATTCCAGTAAATTTAATGCTGGTCAAAATTGTCAGGTTGACTAGCTGTGAAAGATTATTTAATGTAAAATGTTTATTACTTTTATTTATTATGCCTCCATTCTGCTGACAGAATTAAAGTTACACCATGGATTCTGTTTGCCCATGGGAACAGATCACAGGACCACAGGCAGTTAGATTTGGATACACATCCTGAACTTCCAGGTCAATGTTATTCCATAGCCAAAACATAGTGTTGATTTTGTTGTGTTTTTTTTTTTTTAGTCTGTGAAGTCTAAGGATGCATCATATGCAATAATAAGCAAATGCAGATTTTTCCTGTAAACACAGGGATATATTTACTTTGCTTTTGAGAGGCTTTCAGATTATGTGTTCAGTTAAAGAATATTCTAAGTGCTATGGAACAGATTATCAGTTCAATTTCACTATTAAACCTTTCCTTATAGATCCAGCTTCCTAAATGTTTTCTTTATCTACCCAGAAATGAAGACAAGTATCCACAGTCCTTCCACTCTTCTCCATTTGCAGATGACAGTGAGTGAGAACATGATGAGCTGGAGGACAGGAATGACATACATCAAGGGAGAAAGACAAGAAAATAAACCACTGAAAAACAAAATTAAATGATAACTGATCTTTAAGATTTAAAATTTAACTTTTTAGATATGAAAGACGTGAACAACAGGAAAGACAAAGCAAAACTGAAGGGAAATAATGGACGTCAAAAAGACTGCCTAGAAAAGGGACGTTAACAATAACAAAGAAGAAATAGCTTCCAAGATGCAGAAAAGGCAAAATGACATAAACTTTAATTGAAAGTCACTAATTAACAATTTTGATTCAATATATCACTCTTTAAACCTATTTGACATAAAAATGGCAAACATAAAAAACAGATTCAGCAGTTAAAACAGTCAATAATTTGAAGCAATTTAGGCCATGAGCATCCCACAGACAAAAAAAATAAATTGAAATCCTAATTCGAAACAATGCTGAGCCTTCTTCAAGCCCTTCTGTTCTGAAAAGCTAATAATTGGGTATGAGCTTGTGTGGACTGGATTCCTTGGTAGAACTGATGACGAGATTTCATTTTTATTTTTTGACTCTGTACACAGAATGTACATACTTTCATTGTGGTTGACTTTCTCTTCCTTATTGAGAAGTTAGTGAGAAAAAAGAACTGTTTGCTGAGGTCCATGCATAAGGCCATGGTATCTTGAGACAACCTATGTATTACCCAATAACCCCTCCTCAGTAGAGTGGGGGAACCAGGAAAAGGAGACTCACAGGTTGAAATTAAAACAGATTTAATGAAATGGCCAAACTGGTGACAATGTTGTTACAAGGTATATAAAATTATACTTAGCCCAGAAAGGGTGCGGTCGTCACAATATACAGGAAGGTAAGCCTCAAGAGCAGAAGGAAGAGATTCAGGATGAAAACAACAAACTTCCCCTTTATACTCAGTCTGATGCCCATTGTCTGGGATACACCTGTAGCAAACTTAAGTCAATTGTCCTGCCTGCCTCAGAACTGCTAATGGCCTGCAGTCCATGGCTGGCCTGGGATTCTGTCCCAGCAAAATCAGGATGGTCAGATAAACAGTAAACCTGCTTGCTTTCCACAGAGCATGCAAAGCAGGAGAATTCAGTTCAGTGCCCTTCATGCTGGTAGGGGAGCAACTGGAGTTAAACAAGGCAGGGTCATTGCCAAGAGCTTTGGAGAAACAACATGAGAAGGAAGGAAGAGAAAAAAAAAAACCAAAAAAAAAAAAATAAAAGAAACCAAAAAAACAAAAGAGAAAATGCAATCATCTTTTTTATGGGAAAAGATGTCAAACTGTCATGTTAGTCTCTGCTGAGGCTCTGAGTGCTAACGGTTGCCAGGGTAACTGTTGTGCCAAGCCTCAGCACTTATGTATTTTTTCCATTGATAATTGCTAACATGAACAAGTGCTGGCTTGCACTTTACACCTGCCTGGCTTGTAAGTCTACCTTAATTGGATGTGCCAAGATTGAGGAAAAAGTAATCTGCCCTTTCAAGACAAGTGACAGGTAGATGAAGTGTTGCTTGGGCCTTTACTGTAACAATTTTTGCTGAGAAAATTACTATGAATTGTCTTCCCTCAGTGCGCATATACTGCTTGTGTTTACAGAACTGTGAGTTTGAGTGTCAAGGTTCGTTAGAAGAAATTATGCCATAAAATTTTGGGGGAACATCTTGGTGCTGCCTAAAGAAATGATACTTAAACCCTCAGAGTTCAGAGTATTTAGTTGGGATTTTTTCTTATTGCCTTTTTTTTTAATACGAATATATGAGAACAGTCTTTTAAAATAATGGAGAGAAATGAGGAAAAGTGAGAGATAGATATATAGATATAGACGTATAAAATTTTCATTTAAAAATAATTAAATAAATGCTCCTAAGGAAGGCCATTTTAAAAATTCGTGTCCTGGTAGTTTGTTCCACAATTGCAGAAGTGATATGAGACTTTGGAGTCAGATATTTTGAAAGCTGAAAGAGAACAACAACATCTCAAAAAAGTAATTTCCGCTAAAATATCAGGGAACTCTTAATGAATATTTTGTCCAGAACCATTACTTTCTAGACTGAATTATCTCTAAAGACATTTTGGGGTGTTCTAAGAAGGTCTAATTTTCTCCTGAGCTGTACAATATTTCCCCCAAAGAAGTAGCAAATTTATTACACGCATTTTGTTGTTGCTCTTTTCCTGCTCATAAGGAGAGAGGGTTTCTACGCTCAGTTTTTATTCTCTTTTCAGATCTGTGTCAAGCCTGGCCTGCTCCACTGCTGAATGTATTTGTTGTGTGTAACTCTGCACTTCTTTGATGTTGATTTCCCAGTGCACTCAAATGAAGTTTCCTGAAACCAATATGCCAGAGTGAATTAATATATGAAAAATACATAGTGCTTATTTTAACACCTTTCATCAGAAGACCTCAAAGAATGGCATGAGGGATAGCAGGGAGATTGCCTTATACCAATTCTATGAAGGAAGAAGCTGAAAGTGTTGGGCTCCCTGCCTAACATTGCACCATCAGTGAGGGCAGAAGTAGGAGAAAAACACTGTGGTTTCCCAGAACATGATCCTAAAAGCTAGACAGCATCATGTAATCATGATTCTTTTTTGAGTAATCTTTGTGATTCTATGATTCTAACAGTAAAGGTTTGATATGTGGCCTTTTGTTCCTATGTGACTGACAGAGGATTAAAAAGTTGCACATGTAAAGCAAAACAGAGTTGACTACTCCCTAATCTTCTTGGCAAGATAGCAGCATCAAAACTGAAATTAGTGAAATCCAAACCCTATTCTCTTTCCCTCCATAAAGCACTGACTGCTAGATGGTGATTTTATGTCCAGAAACAATGGCCCCACAGGAATGTAATTTTTGTTCAGATATTCAGACTGAAAAAAAAAAAAAAAAAAAAAAAAAATCAAAGTGGGAAGCTGCTGAAACTGCACAGGAGAGTAGGTGATTTTTAACACCTTATTTAGGATTCTTTTAATCCATGTTTTCAGTTATAGTCATTTACTTATGTCATTCCTCCATGAGATAGACTCATGGGGCTAATTCCATCTCATATTCCTACCTGGTCACACTGTTATAGAGATGAGAGAATTTGGAAGTACACAGAAGCAAATGAGAGTGTCATGTGGTTCCTGGGGTTGATAAGCTCCAACCTGTAACAAAGCATTATCCGGATGAATGTTTATTAGCAGCTGCCACACACAGTGTGTGTAATTTCATGCTATTGGTTAGTAATGCTGATCAAGGTTTAGGAGTCTATCAAAGTTCACCAAGACATACAGTAGAGTTTTACCCTATCACAGTTTCCAATATCATCAGAAAGAAATTTGATTCACTTTTCAGTGAAAAAATTGACCTAGATTTTCAGCTTCACCACTGAGATGCTTATTGAAGCATCAGTAATGGAGTTTATCCACTAATGATTGTGACTAAACTGGAGCAGCATGAGTATAATGTAGTTGAGAACTGCAATGTGATAGTAAATGTTGCTCTGTCTATGAAGAAAAATAAATTACAGAAGAAACTTTAGTAAAAATATTTTATTTTCAACAGAGTTGTGATCTTTTAAAATCTGCATTATTGTCAAAATCACATTGGATGTTCTAGAGTGGTCTATTTTAATTTTATTCTCTAATCTACCAATCTAAAAAAATAGTAACAGAAATAACAGAAAAAATAAATAGGCTCTGACTTCATCAGATGGCTTAGCAAAAGAAAGTTGATCTGTAGAGATGGAAGATTCATTCAACTGTCCAAAGACAATTAAGAAAAAAACTGTTGAAAAGTTAAACTGGGAAGAGCTGTGGTTGCCTGGGGCTAGCATTTGCCATTTATCCAATATCATGATGCAAATAATGGCATCTTGAATGTCTTCATAACTCTTCTTGCAAATAGTTAGATTAATTTTCCTACATAGATGAGACTTATGGGGAATGGATTAAAAATATTTTTTGGAGTAATTTGCCCTGTGGTATCAACCAAACTTATTTAATGTTTTTTGTTGAACAAAGATTTCTGAGCATGGAGTCATGGTGATGTACTGTACAATATGGTTGCTGATGAGACAATGGGATTTTGTCTCTTTTGACGCACTAAGTCATATAGTCATACAGGTTCATAAGCCAGAGATGTGGACACAGTGAGCAACCTTGTGTAGACACTCCCTGACTGCTGTACAATGCTGAAACTTCTGTTTTGCACCAAGATCTTAAGGCATAGGCACAGTTCACTTGTGAATTAGGAACAAGATTCTGTTGTATTGAAAAGTGTGATCTAGGAGTTGTGGAAAGGGATCCTCATATGAAATCTCCATGCATACAACATGAAACAGCATCTGTGTCTTCCTCTTTCTCACAGGTATATGTTACAGAGCTCATGAGATCAGTAAAGTATTTCAGTTTATGGAGAGTGAGTACCCTATGATCTCACTATAAGTCAGGTCAATTAAAGTCCTTTCCTGTTGTACAAAGGAAGTTGAAGACATATGAGCCAAATCACTTTTTTATGCTCTATAAGAAGTTTACCTGGGAAAAAGGCAAAGGATGACCAAAGACCAGTTTGCTTAGTCCAGTGTCACCATGATTTCACTGGTACTTACTGCTCATCACATGATAAGAAGCCTCCCCAAGGAAAGAGCTACCAGAAGAGTGGGATCAAAGAAGCAAGGAAGCTAGAATGAGATCAGAAGCAAGCTAAAGGTGTTTGCAGCTTTTACGGGCAATTAAATTCAGCATTGTACGTAGCCTTTTCCCCTGGTAAAAGGAGAGTTGTTCTGGCTTGTGGTATTTATTTTTTTTTTTGTTGTAGTTTTTGAAATTATTTTATATAGTTATTTGGGGTTTTTTCTCTGATAGATTTTTTTTCCTTCTTTTCTTTTTTTTTTTTTTTAATTTTTTTCTTCTTCAAACCTGGGTCAGGAATCTGATTTTTCTGAGTTAAAGAACAGCATTCTCCCCCAGTTGCAAGTGTCCATTTAATTATTGTTAAACATCAGAGATTTTTACTAACTGACTTTAAAGTAGTACACAGCCATGAGTCCCTGAAGCGTGAGAGGTAACTAAGATCAATTTTTAAGAGCAAGTTAAAAGAGAACAGATCTGTCAGACAAGCAGAAATCAGAAAGAAAGTGTAATGGTAGAAATTAAAGAATGAGAAAGCCTAATGTTTCATAAGTCATTTTAATCCAATACTTTTGTTCACAGTGCAAGCTAGAGTAGTTTCACTGAAATCCGTGATAAAACAAAACAGAACAAAACCAAACCAACCCAACCAAACCACCAAAAACAAAGAAATAAGACTGTCTCCTTTAGGTATAGAGTTCAGTTATATTGGTTTAATAAAATACACCTTTCTCTTATCTAAACCCTCAAGTTCACTTGTAGCTGTACATAATAAAAGTTAAGCTATTTTAGTATATTCTCTTGTATTTGGAGTTTTATATTAACCTGGAAGGAGAATGGAAAATCATACAAACAGTAATGCATAAGAACTCATCTGATAGGCTCTAACTCATTAAATCATTACGAGTCTATCACATTCGTAGGTGTGTGTTTCTATCTTTGTTCTTATCTAGGATTTTTGTTAGGAGAAGATGAATAATACATTTTATTGAGACTACATTCTTGCTTACACATTTTCCTAAATATTACATTTTATCTTTTCAGGTAATGAATAAAGGTATAAAAGTCACTAACCATGTAAATGCTGGTAGGAGGAAACTGGGGCCAAATGCCCTTCAAAAAAGAGGGTTTCTATAGGGATGTATTGGTATATACTCTATAATAGTACTAGCTTACTGTCTTGGTCCGGAGAGGGAAAGAGACTCAGTTCTTATGAATATTCCCATGTTGTGAAATTAGAGGCACAAACGAGGCCAAAATATCAACAGTTAGACTATTTATTACATAAATTAAGGGTAAATAAGAAGGGGAGAGGGAGAAAATAGAGAGGGAGAGAGAGAGAAGAGGAAAGGAATTATATTACCACACCCCTCACCCCCCCATGACCGTTTGAGTCTGTGGAGGAAAGGCGCTGCAGGAGATGTGGGGTTGGTACAGGAACAGTGCTGAGGCTCTGGCTGGAGAAGAGCTGTGGTCCTCTAGGCAGCCTGGGTCTGTAGAGAAAGGGTGCTGAGGCTTTGGCTGGAGATGAGATGTGGTCCTCTGGGCAGCCTCTTTTCTCCGGAGCAGCATTGTCCCAGGCTTTCCCTTCTCAGTGGCATGGTCCATCTCCTGTGTTTTTCTTCCACGTTTTTCTCCAAAGTAGCCAGTAGTGGCTCCAGTCTTTTATACAGTTTTTAGTCCTTAGGTATGTATCCAAGTATTGTCCCTCAGAAATTCCAGGGGCAGGAAATCATCCTTAGGTAAATATCCAGGTATTGTTCCCTGGGAAATCTTTCTGTGCATTTCTGTGTGTTTGGGCAAGGTTCTGGATGGGGGGGGGGGGGGCCTCCGCCTCCTCCATCTCCATCCAGACAAGCCCCCACACTCATTACACATCAGGAAACAGGTGGTGAACCCATTGTCTACCCTTTCCAGGGTACTTGATGGGTGGAGATTATCTTGTCCTGAAGGCGTGTTATCATGATGAAATCGCAAGGTGATTTGCATCCAGGATTGGTCTTTGCACCTTCCTTCCAGTGGATCTGCCCAACACATATCAGCAATTGTCTGGGCAAGTAGCAAGTGACTTTATCTCTGTTGAGTCACACCAAGAGAGACAAACTTTTAGTCTCTCACACTTACCATGTGAATATATATGAATTTCTCTTTTGCTGGATCTACTCAGCCAACTCTGATCTCCAGACTATTAATTTGAGGGAGAAGTAATCAAATTACATACTGAGGACTTATATAGCTAGGATAAATGCAAAGAACTCAGAATAAAAACTTTAAAAAAAGGTAACTTTTTTTTTTTCCAGATAAATGCACAGATTATAAGAAGGGGAAAAAAAAAAAAACATTTTTTTGAAAAGAAAACTTTTTCTGGGCACACACATTTTGTCTTCTGGTTCATCTTTTTTAGCTTTGCCAACTTTCTGTCTAAGGTAAAGGCAACATGTAGGCTTGCCTCTTTAACTGTGAAGGACAATCCCCAAAACTCCAGTGGCAAATATTGTCACCCTAAATTGTAGCCCCTGGTTCCTTTGGGCAGTTTGTAATTTCTTTTTCACTGTCATTACTGGGTTTTGATAACCTCCTGCTTAAAGCATAGCAGCTGGGAAACAAGGACAAGAACAAGCTAGAACCAATAGTGTGCAGAAGTCTCCTTTACCAGTGAATTTATTTTGTGTGACCAGCATTGCTCTGACATTGGTGACACAGATTAAACTACCGAGAGGGCTTGGTCACTTTCAGATAAGCACTGAAGCTCAGGCACTGGAATGGTTACATTTAGTGACAAATCCCGGATCAGATTCAGGTTCACGCTCAGAGGCATCAAAACCTCCCATTTCAGCTTCAAATGACAGTAGCATCTGGTGATTAGATGACCAAGTATAATTTTTGGGACTTCTTGGAAACTAAGAGTTCTTACAATTTTGACTCTGCAATTAGCTGAAACTAAAGGACCAAGTTCTGCTTGGAGAATTTCAGGGAAAAGAGCGAATACTTTTCTGCTGCACAAAAGAAAAAAAAAATCAACATTTAATGCCATGAGCTAGAATATGGAAAGAGCAATTAAAACCAGATGAATTTGTAGGCAGGTGAATTTGTTTTTCTCTTTACCTCTGTGGTCCTAGAGCCAGCAACGGATTACTCATTGATTTAAGTCTGTTCAGTAGAAAAAGAAGCTGGAAGTTTATCCATGTTCCTTCTTTGCACTCATAGATTACTAAAAATATCTGGAAGGATGAGACATCACATCTTCTGTTCCTGTAACAAGACCATGGTGGTTTAAGCTTGTGAAGATGCAACAATATCTGAAGAACTCTGGCTTGAAGTTAATTGTTTTGACTTTATATTTCCACTCTATATCACCAGCTTGAATACATATACTTATATGTACACATGTGTATGCATGTGTGTGAGTTGAATGTTAAGTATTGCATCCTTAAGTGTTTTTGTTGACCTGGTGGGAAATGGAATTCATCAAAAAAAATGAACACCAATTTGGTGGCCAGGATGTCATGCAGGACAGTGTCAAATGCTTTACACAAGTTGGGGTAGATTATACAAGTTGCTCTTCAATTATTCACTGGTGTTGTAACTTCATCATAAAAAGCCACCAAGTTCATCACACATGATTTGCCTTGATGAAGCCATGTTGGTCACCACCAATCGCTTCATATGCATTTTCTGTATGCTTTAGCTAAGCCTTCAGGGGGATCTGCTCCATGATCTTGCCAGACACAAGAGATGAGACTGACTGGCCTACAGTTTCAGGGGTCTTAATTTTTTCCCTTTTTGAAGGTGGGGATTATATTTCCCCTTTTCTACTCATCAGAAACTTTTCTAGAATGCCACAAATTTCCAAATATGGTGGACAATGGTTTGGCAACTTTATCTTCCAGATCTCTCAGGACCCATAGGTGGGTCTCGTTGGGCCCCATGGCCTTGTACACCTTCAAATTCTTCAGAAGTTCTCAAATCTGATCTTCATTTTTAATTGGGGGTTCTTCCTTTTCCCACTCCCTGCCTTTATTTTCTGGAGGTTGAGTGGTGCAGCCAGTGAACACTGAAGCAAAGCAGTCATTGAGTACCTCAGCCTTCACCCTATTCCTTGTGATTGGGTCTCCATTTTCTTTTTGGGGAGGCTTCACATCTTCCCAGGGCCTCTTTATGTCATTGATGTACTTGAAGAAATTCTTCTTATTCCCTTTTATGTCCCTAGCCAAATATAATTCCATCTGCACTTTTGATTTCCTCCCCTGATCTCTGGTTGATTGGACAATTTATTTCTAGTCCGCCCATGTGGCCCATTCTCACTTTCATTGCATTCCTTTTTCCCCCAGCAGCATCTTGTTTGTCTGTGCTGTCATCATGGCACTCTTGCCTGCATTCTTCCTTCTTGGGATGAACTACTGTTAGGCTTAGATGTGATAGTCCTTGAATATTGACCAGCAAATATGGCAATTTGGTTTATAACTTAATATACTATGCTTAAAAATTAATGTATAATAAGTTGTAACTTATGAATAAGAAGTTAGAAAATCTGCTGCATAAATCAATTTTATAAGAAGATGGTATCTTTCTGAAAGCTGTTTGAATCAGTGACACAAGAAGGGCCTTAAATCCTATTGTGTTGACGTCTCAGTTTTACACTTATTAAAATCTTTATGTGACTATGATCTTATAAAAAAATATACGCAAACTGACTTTCTCTTTGCACTGAACAGGACTTGAGTGTTACTTTCTAATTCCAGTGTGATATAAGCGATACAAGCTTTCTGAATTTTCAGGCCTTTCTACAATTAATTTTATTTATTTATTTATTTATTTATAGGATGGATACATTTCTTTTCTTTGAAACGTGGAATATTCTCTGCTTCTGCGACATTGGTGAAAAGCTGTAATTAAGGTAAAAAAGGGGTAAACTTATAATTTTATAGAATTTCAGTCTCATAACTTGAGAAATGGTGCCTGCAATTCTCTTTGTGTGCTTATTTATTTATATTTCATTTGGAAGCTTAAGTCAGTTCATTGCATTTTTAATTCCATAAAGACCTTGTTACAGCAGCTTATTCAGCTAAAGCAGCAGCTGTGGCTTTTCTTGGTTTGTGGTTAGAGATTTAAATTTCACCATACTGCAGGAAGAGATTGCCTTCCTACAGAAAACAATTCTTTTTGTAAAGAAATTCACCCTGAATGAATTTTAAAGTCTGAGGATCAAAATCTGGATTTTGAACACACTGTAGCTGTCATACAATTTGAGAAACATCTATATAAGGACCATCAACTCCCCCTCAAATAAAATATGACTTACGGGATTTACAAGCTTCTGTTCCCTCCAGCCCCCAACTTAAAGATTGATCTCTAGGTTGCATTGTTTTCCACTGGGATGTATTTTCTTGTATATCATAGATTTGAATAGGTAATGGTCATGTGTCAAGATAAAATACACTTCTTTCTGGAGGCATGGAATCTCAAATATAAAGTTGCAGCATTTTAAAGGATTGGAGTGCATAAGCACTAACCCAGTGGGAGTGGATCTGGCTGTCTCTTGTAAGTGCTTTTGTGAATCCTTGCCACAAGCAATGTTTTGAATCAAATCAAATGATTAAATCTAAGATAAGCACAGAATTGAGGGGTCTCCAGAACTTGGAAACAAATGGATTTACCAACCTTTTTCGATTCGTGTAATGGTATTACCACCAGCATGTACAGCACAGAATTAGTCTAGCAGCCTGCTCAGTCTTCTGTAAAACTCATCACATCTGTGGCTTCCAGTGCACTGGTATGAGAAAAAAGGTGTGGAGATGTTGCTTCTATACATATCAGTCACTTCTTTACCTATAAAAAACCTAATTGAACATTAAATTATCATTATGCAATTGAAACAGTGTTCAGATATCCTAATTTTTTTTTTTTTCAGGATTATACATAAATATATATACATATAATATAATAAAATAAGCATTATTTACCAAACAATATGCATACATGGATGTGGGCAATATGTGGCCAAATCTTGACTGATTATTTCCATCACACAAATTATTTGCTTGTTTTCAAGTGAATCTTGTAGATGTAATTTTTTAACAGCTGACATAATAAGAACTGTGTTTTGCTGGTTTCTATTGTCTGGGATCACCTACCTCAGGTGGTATTGGCATGGTTATCTTTACTATATTAATAAAAGTCCAATGACAGGTTCATTAAGGGTTTGGCTGCAGAATAAAGCAAGGAAGCTTTGGTGAAAGTTTGGTCAAGAAGTCTCATCATTGTTCAGTTATAATCCATAATGGAACTAAGGTTATGTGTGAATAATTATGTTTACACTGGGCAGTACTATACATTTTCTATATAGTTTCTTTTTCCTTATTTAATTTCAGATTAAATCCTCAGTAGGGCAATAGCTGTATAACAAGGACTGGAAATGCCCAAGTCATGTCCATTTAAGTTTCTATGAGAATAGCCATAAATCTAAAGGCGAGACTGTTGTATCCTAAAAACACTCAAAAAATCAAACACTGTTTTCTGAAATAAACCAAAACTGTAGTTTCCTTACCTACTATCATTAGGAAAGCATTTTTGCCACTGTATTATGTTATTGTGTTTAGTTGCGTTGGTCACATTTCATTACATCTTGAAGCATAAGTTGATGGATGCAATTTGACAAATTATATACAAGATCTAATCCTAGCATTCTAACAATTGCTAGCAGATGCTGAGAATATTTTGCCCTTATTCTTTACTTCAAAACATTGAAAGTGATGTTCTCATATTGCTGTGTGAGAAAACAAACTATCATTCCTTGTTGAATTAAATCCACAGTTTCCAAATTATCAGTTCTTATCAGCATTTTGATATTTGGTAATTTGCATGTAATGTGTGAAACGAGAAAATGGATTTGAGTGTAAATGTACCAAAGCACTGTTCTGCCTGATATAATCTTTACATCAATTTGCTATCAACTTATTTGACATATATTACTAAAATTAAGCACAGATTTAAATCAACTCTGTCTAAAACATATTATTTTGTTTCTTTCAAGTAACATTCAAGTAACTGCTGGTTGTTTCCATAGCCAGAAGTTTGAGTGGCAATTATCATGTGAGACGTTCTGAGAGTGTAAGAACAGAACAAAACATGGTTTCAATTGTAGCATAAGAATTGGAACAAGTTCATTTTTGCAAAAACAAAATCCTCCATGTTAGCTGTGTGAGCTAGTGAAACATAAGATGCTGCTTTCAAAGAGTGGTTAGAAAGTAATCTATAAACTGGATGTAACCTCTGGGGTTTCAGCATAGTCCCTGCCTGCCCACCTGAAATAGCATACAGCAGAATCATACAAAGTACATCTGATTATTTTCCTAAACCCAGAGCTTAAGCTACACCTTCCTTAAGAAATAAATTGCTGATGAATATGGAACAGAAGCAGAACTATGGAACTAAAATAACACATGATTCCCAAAATAAAAACCATTTCAGACTTTAAACAAAAACTTATTTTATTCTGGTAGAGGCTATTTAGAGGATTAGAAGGCATTCAGCCACAAATGGAAGGAATGCATTCAAGCCTCAATATGTTTTATTGCCAGGCTTCTAGAGACCCTGAATCTCAACTGTAACTGTGAATGATAGTACTCTGGCTTTTGTTACAGGCAAGGCAAGGTAAGTCAAAGTGAGAGAACACAGCCTTTGTCATATAGACACTACTCAGATGTCAGTATAGATGTAAACATATCACCTATTTTTTTGTTAAAAGCAGTTGAATTATCAAATGAAGTCTAACCGTAGTATTATACATGTGATTTTACTGGTGCTCCTGCCAGTGAAAAGACCAAAAATATTTTTATCCTCTTTCCTTTACAGACAAAACCACCACCACCAACAACAAATCCCTCAAACCAGGAAAACAAAAGAAAACAAAATAACCAGGTTAACTGCCCCCCCAAAATGAACATAAGAAACCCACATAAGCAAAACCAACCAACCAAAGAAAACAAACAAAAGCCCACATAAACTAACCAACCAACAACAACAGCAACAAAAACAAACAACACAAAGCAAAACAAAACAAACTAAACAAAGCAAATCAACAACAGGAAAAACAAATGCAAAACAAAACAAAAAACCACACCAAAAAACATGCTCTTTCTTATTGAACAGAAGCAGAGTTTTACACGTAACTATCAGAGAATCTCTGCATATTTTAATGAAGATAGAATGAAGGTAGATATTATATGTAATTCGGGTACTGTCAGAGGATCAGAAGTGTCGTCTTCTGGGAGCAAATTATTTTAACAGATCTTTCACTGGATGCCATCTGTTCCATTACAAAACAAACCATATTGCACTTCTTCCTCAGAACATAGCCACTGACAGAATGGCACAATATGAAAGAGGGAAGGAACCTGCTAGATTCACAGATTATTCTAGGATACCTTTCCCTAAAGGTGTTCTCCTGTAGTTCTGTGAGTTCTGTTGGCTATTTGGTACCCATCAACAAAAGCTGTGTCTTCACAGTCCCTTCTGACTTTGACTATGTTTAATCTAACCTATAAAGCTAGTAAAGAACTTGCCTTAATGTATTTGCAACTGCCTAAACCAGCTTTGTTTTCTGTACAATAAGATATCTTTCTCTAACTTTCATTAGATTATCAAGAATATATTGTTCTCGTGTTCATATTATTTAGGGTCTTGTATGGATTTCACTCACCAAACACAAGGAGTACCTCCCCTGGAGGTACCCTCCATGTTAGAGTCAACATCACTTAGTTTTTCCAAAGGCTAATAATGACCCAAAGGGAATGGACAGGAAATGGAGTAATGGTCCTTCCCACATCAGGCTGTAGTTATGAGTGATGAATATGTGTATTGGTAACATCGTGATGACTTGGCAAAGAAGATGTCGATGGAATTGTTTTCCATGAGAAAATGCATTTTATTTGAAACCCATAAACTTAGAAAAGTGATATTTACATTGGCTTTGAAATGATTGTAAACATTCAGAGGAGCAATATAATTTTCTGGAAAATAAAACATATACAGTACTGAATGAAAAAGAAATTAAACAAGCTGTTTTAGCAAAAGAAGCCATTTAGACTAAATTTGAGGTGCTCCTAGATGTTTTTATGCAAAAAATTCATCATTATTTTAACCGTTGGACTTGATGATCCTAAAGGCCTCTTCCAACCAAAACAAATTTATGTGTATGTGTGATTATATTTCTATTTCTCAGCATAATCAAGAAAAATATAATGAATACTGTTGTGCAGAATTTATTCTTCATTCAGCTTTAGTCAACAATGATTTTACCAATAAGGCTGAAAGCTCAAATCTCAGTGATTCTGTTTATCAATTTTGAAAGAGTGACTAATGCATGACTGGAAGCCAGAGTTAACCCAATCAATTTATGGTCTGTATGAAGAAGCTGGCTTCCCTGAACTCTCTCTGAAGTGACTAGAGAGAGTTCAGGCCTTCAGGATACTAAAATATCCAAGTATGAGCAGGACAGTCATTTCAGTGAAACATTGAGGAAGAAATCAAGCCAATCCCTTGTTCAGCAGTCCTTCAAGTACATTGTAAGGGAGTCAAGCATTTCTTTGTGTTATTTGTTGAATAAGGAGCCACAGCTTCAGGGATGGCAGCCAACATCCAAGTAGGATAAGTAAAGGGTCTGAGGGTTTATGATGGATATTTTGGTTTGTGGATTTTTTTTTCTTCTTTTTTTTTTTTTTTTTTTTTCTGTAATTATTTTATTAGGTGTCTATTATGTTTCTGATGAGTTTAGCTATGGTGGGACAATGAATAAGTACAGGGCTTTTAAAACAGAACTAAAACAAGACATTGCCCCAGAAAAAAAAGATTGTTTTTGGGTGGTGTGGTAAAATCAGAGAGCCTGTCAGAGAAGGTAGCAGATCACCAGTTCAGCTGACTGGTTTGTTTATCAGCCACAGTATAGCAGGTCTATCAGTATTTCTTCCACTTCTAAACATCTAATCACAATTTTCTGACAGTATCTAGGATCGAACTTTGTGACCCTTTTAGTCCTTTCTGTATTTCTACATTCACTATACAACATTAACATTATAAATAATACACACAGATTACACATTAATTATTACAGTATTTTGTACTAGACACATCTCAGCTATCATGTGAAATCACAGTATAAGGATAATGTAATTTTCTCCCTTTTTTTTTATGTGCTTTTTTTATAGTCAAGGGGCATATTATTATATTATACCAAGATGTGCTATATTTGCTTTTCTTCCATTGTTGTACATGCATTTCAAAAGCCTTCTTAGTGTACTTTCCTAGGGAATTTTTGTTCTGCTTTCTTTTCATAATCTTTGTTCATACCCTGTTTAATTCTAATGATAGCTTTAGTCATAATTGTCTATACTTAAGTAAACATGGGCAGCATCACTATCAGATCAATATGTGGAATCAAATTCATTGTCTCTGTGCCTACCAGAAAGCAAAACAAAATAAAACAAAAAATCATGAGGAGGAACTTCTTCACTGTAAGCATCATAGAGCGCTGGAAAAGGCTCCCTGGAGAGGTTGTGCAGTCTCCTTCTCTGGAGACTTTCAAAATCCATTTGGACATGTTCCTGTGCAACCTATGCTAGATTCTATGGTCCTGCAATGGCAGTGGGGTTGGACTCCCTTCCAATCCCTAACATCCTGTGATCCTGTGAGAGAGAGATTGAGAGAGAAAAAGAGCTGATGATAAAAGATTTTTGCCATTTGTACATTGTTGCGTCTGTAAAGTATTCTATAAGAGATCCTGAGATAAGGAAGCAATAACAAATTTTTTTTGGTGCTTATATTTCCTGTTTTCTTGACCAGAATGTGGATATTTCCATGATGTGGTCTCACTGTTTCATTGAAAATTGATGTTTTTATGGTGTGGTTTGTTAATCATTGCTGTGATAGAGTTAACCTAGAATATAACTGAATGT
The DNA here is from genome assembly GCF_026170545.1 of Melanerpes formicivorus. Classification (NCBI taxonomy): domain Eukaryota; kingdom Metazoa; phylum Chordata; class Aves; order Piciformes; family Picidae; genus Melanerpes; species Melanerpes formicivorus. Next base: position 36,465,828 of record NW_027142353.1, on the reverse strand, counting down.
TATCTACTGGGACATTATTGAGATGTGGGACAAATAGTATCAGTTCTTACTTTTGAATTCCAGATGTGCACTAGTCTGAAAAACATTTAACAGATACTTCTACTTCTTGGCAAATGAAGTCCTGTTTGCTGCAATTTCAATTTTTGGAAACATACTTATGAGAATGTATTGAATCTTCTTCTATGAAAGAGAAAATATTTAAAAGGTTGCTAATGTTATTACTTCCTGAGAGAAAATCAAATTCCTACGGCCTGTTTTTTTCCTTTTGTCTGTGATGTTTGTGATGTGACAGGAAAAGGTAATGACTGAAGTTAAAGGGAGACATCAGTGTAGTGGTTTGAGCCTTAACTGGGAGTTAAGAGCTCAGATGGGCACAAGGCTGAGAATCTCTCCCCCACTTCCCCCTCCTCCCTCCCAACAGGGAGGAAAAAAAAAGGAAAGGGAAGGAGCAAATCCACCAAGAAATAATTTGGAGTCGGCTTGGAAGTAGAGAGTTAAAGAATTTTCTTTAAACAATATATGTTTTCTTTAAACAAATATATATATATATATATATAAAACAATAACAGGTAAGGTTCACAAGGGCAAGGAACAAGGATGGCATAGAGGCAGCAGAGCGAAGGATAGGCCGGACCATGTGGCAGAGGAGCAGGAAGGCAGCTGCAGTAGCTCTCGTTCAGGAGAGGCAGGAGCTAAAAAGGAGACCTAATGGCTGCAATGTCCTCCCTTTTATACCCTACCTGGGCAGGGAGAGGGGAGTGGAACAGACTCAGTTTCCCAGGGGGAAAATGCCCTGCAGGGAGGGCAAAGCACTTGCAAGCCCTCTACCCTGTTTTAAGGATGGGTGTTAACCCACCACAATCAGCTACAGTGCTCTCATAAACATAGTTTGTTTGGCAATAATTCCTTATCTGTCTGCTTTTCCCTTCTTCAAAGGGCAACTTCTTCCTGAGTTTCTGGGTTTCAAATTTCTTTATTCTTTAAAATGCATGATGGCACAGAGGACCTATAACTTCAGTCTGATAGATGGCATGTACTTACTTACTCCGAAGTATACTAAAGGCATCTTCAACATAGCTAAAATTACAAGCTCAGTTAGATAGTGAGCTCAGAAATTTAAAATAATGATGGTTTTGCACTGAATTCCTATGAAAATTTTAGATGAAACCCTGGGCACAAGAATTAAAAATGCATAGGAGTCTCCAATGAGCTTTCTCCTTTCTTTTTTTTCTTTTTAATTTTTGTGAAGCATTACTATTAAAACTTCATGATGTCAATATCTTGCCAAAGCTGCTGGCTTAAACTGCATCATGAGTTCCTGATGTGCTGCTTATTGGCCCCTACCAGATTCCCATTGCTGCTGCAGATGTACTTAGTGTTTAAGCAAAAATCCAACAATTTGCAAATTCAAGCTTCTGTTAAGCACAAGTGTAAATGACTTGCATTCTTTGGAGTTACCTGGTGCTTAATTTCAGAGCTTTTTTTTTTTTTTTTTAATTTTTTCTAGTTAAACAAGTTTTCAGGTTCCTATACTTGTATTATGTGGTGTACAAATTTCTTATAAAAATACATTCTTGAGGTCTTCGCTCTTATTTTTGGCATCTCTTGTTCATGGAGACAGACAGAGAGTTGGGATTATTCAGTCTGGAGAAGAGAAGGCTCCAAGGAGACCTCACTGCAGTCTTATAGGGGCCTACAGGAAAGCTGGTGAGGGAATTTTAGGAGGTCAGGTAGTGATAGGACTAGGGGAAACAGAGCAAAACTAGAAGTAGGTAGGTTCAGATTGGATGTTAGGAAAAAGTTCTTCACCATGCGTGTGGTGGACACTGGAACAAGTTGCCCAGGGAGGTGATAGAAGCCTGGAATTTTTTAAGGCCAGGCTGGATGTGGCTCTGAGCAACCTGGAAATACTACTAGTACTACTAATAATACTAATAATCTGTGTAAATATATTATATTGTAATATTTACTGCAGCATTGTGTCCAGCTCAGGGGTCCCCAACATAATAAAGACATGGAATTTTTGCAATGCTTTCAGAGGAGGACCACGAATATGACCAGAGATCTGGAGCAGCTCCCCTTCAGAGACAGGCTTAGAGGGTTGTTGTTGTTCAGCCTGAAGAAGAGAAGGCATATAGCAGCTTTCTAGTACTTAAAGGGGGCCCACAGGAAAGGTGGGGAGAGACGCTGCACCGGAAGTGTAGTGATAAGAGTGATGGGTTTTCATTTTTAAACTGAAAGAAAGCAGATTTAGATTTGGTGTTAGGAAGAAACACTTTATTGTGAGAGTAGTGAGGCACTGGAACAGGTTGCCCAGGTAGGTCATGGATGTCTCCTGCCTGGAAGTGTTCAAGCTACGGTTGTATGGGGTTTGGAGCAATCTTATGTAGTGGAAGATGTCCCTCCCTGCCTATGACAAGCAGGTTGTAAGTAGAATTACATAGAATTACATAGAATAAACCAGGTTGGAAGAGACCATCAGGATCATCGTGTCCAACCCATCAACCAATCCAACCCACCTAAACGACTAACCCATGGCACCAAGCACCCCATCAAGTCTCCTCTTGAAAACCTCCAATGACAGTGACTCCACCACCTCCCCAGGCAGCCCATTCCAATGATCTTTAAGGTCACTTCAAACCTAAAGCATCCTATGGCTCTTTTTAGGAGAAATAGGACACCTTTTTGGGGGGTTTTGGTTGATTTTCAGTTGTCAAAGTAACATTTTGTCAAAAAAATGTAGACAATGTTGGCAAATTAGCACAGCTAAGGATGATTCCCAGCATGCAGTTTGGATGCAGGAGGTTAGCCAGTTTTAATGACAACAGAGCAGATCATTTCATGCTAGGTGGCAGCTACCAGAGGATAGTGTTGGGCACATTCAGGTTACTAATACACATATGCCTGGCCTTGCTGCTCATGCTTGCTCATTGTTGTATTGACATATACCAGAAAACTTTGTGGCTAACCAGCACATGTGTTCAGATATCTGTTTTACAACTCCTCTAATTACCTTGTACCCTAACATTAGAAGGACACCCTGGAAAACCACCTTGTCAGTTATTTTGAAAGAAACCCAGGTTTAGGATTCACCACAGAAAAAGACATCCTTGTTGTATTCAGAATCAACTTTATTGCTCCATAGAATATTTATCCCAAAACACTGAGTGAACTGCTAGTTGCATGAATAAAATATGAACTAACACTAAAACTTCTCTTTAACTCTCCAACCTTTCACCAAGCTTCTGAGACCATCTCGTACATTTTGTTATTTGCTCAAAGGATAGTAAGGTCTGAAGTGTTCTTTGCTCCTTTCTCTTTTCTCTGAGATGACTATTACATCTATCAAGAACAATTGCTCAGAAGAGTTTGTTTCCCCTCTAATACAAGATACTTCCACCTAGTGATGCAGCTGTCTCTCATTCTCTGTAACTGGGTGTCAGGAGAACACATGAGACAGTAGATCACTCTATCTTTCTATTGTGTATTTAAGTACATTTCATTAGAATATTTTGTGTCTTTAGGTTTTAGTCTTCCTCCTCTTGCTTAGAGCTTTGTCAGCCCAAGTGATATGCATTTTTTATGAGCTATGTGTTATGAGAAATAATGCATAATGCATAAAGTAAAGCTTTTTAGAATTCACGTTTAACTTGCTATAACTTTCACGTTGTCTACATATAACATTCAAATACAGTAAAATGTTCTTCTGAGGAGGTACCTGAAAAAAAAAAAATATACAGTCTCTATTTGATAATTTGAAAGAACTTTGTCTGAAAAAATGAATGTAATATGATGTCAAAATATGTATAATTAACCCATTCATAAGTAACTGTATAACTCCAGTTTAGCAATCTACTGCAAAGCAAAACCACTGTGCAATTATGCTGCAACTACAAGTTAATTACATAGATACTACAACATCTGCATTTTACTTATACAGTCTTTTTCCAAATTATAGTCATTAATCTTACAGCTTCTAAGCTTTACCTTGCATAACAATAAAGCACATGACCTGGTGAAGTGCAAGGCTTTCTGCTTTTATGTTTACTTGCAAAAGTCTTTGTCGAAATACTGACATAGCATCATTTTGTTAGCTAATTTAAACTGAGAATTCTTTAATGACAGTAGCCATGTTTTTCAATAATATGTCAGTAATTTGTCAATAATGACTAACTGGAAATCAATAAATATATTTATTTCTGTAACTAGAGTTTGGCCATAAAATAGAAGATACAATGTAGATACAACTAGCTTTCTAGTTTAGTATTATAGACTTTCTTTCATTGTTGATTTTAAAACTAAAGTTTGTTTTCAGCTTTTCTAACTTTAGATACCTAAGACAAGATGCATTGCGTTTTCTTCCTTCATTTTGTCGAGGGAGCAACTTGATTACCTTAAACTAACTTGTGACTTGCAGGGGTGGCTTTCCTAGTGTCTTCTGACTTCCAAATTGTTGTGTGCAAAAAAAAAAACATTTTAAAAATTTTTTCCCCCCTCTACATCAGCTTCTGTGTTCTTCTTCTTAGCACCTGACCCATGATCCAAGCAGTCTAGCATGTATGTGCAAGAAATATATATGTACAAGGGCTGTAAAGCAGCACAGGATTTTTGTACTCAGTGCATATTGTCTGTACCTTAGGATTTTACACTGATAATATAATTACAGAATTTGAAAATTAATACTTTGCCAGTGTCACAAAATATTAGCCGTTATTCAAAAAAACATATTTAAACTTATTCAGCAGCATTCTTTATTTTCAGATCTAGAAGCACAAAAAAAAAGTGAAAGCTGATGTTCCTTTTTTAGGAAAGTTTATCCTTTCACTTATTATTATGCAAAAATGCTGAGTGCTGCACATAGAACAAAGTGCAGCCATCTTTAGAATGTGTTTCTAACCTACAACAGGGATTATAGGTCCATCAAATGGAACACACACACAAGAGACAAGTAGGAAGAAACAAAATAATCATAGATTCATGGAATTATTTTGGCTGGAGGAGATCCTTAAGATCATCAAGTACCACCATTAACCCAACACTGATAAGGCACCACTGAATTTTGTCTATTAGCACCACATCTATACATTTCTTAAATATTTTCAGGGACAGTGATTCCACCACTTCCCTGGGCAGCCTGTTCCAGGGCTTGACCACTCTTTCAGTTATTTTTTTTTTTTCCTAATGTTCCTCCCTTCTTGCAACTTAAAGCTATTTCCTCATCCTATTACTTTCTACTTGAAAGAAGAAACTGGCCCCCACATCACTACAACCTCCTTTAAGGTAGTTGTAGAAACCAAGAGTTCTCCCCTGAGCCTCCTTTTCTCTATGCTAAACAATCTCCATTCCCTCAGCTGCTCCTTGTATCTTCTAGACATTCCATCAGCTTCATTGCTCTTCCTTGGACATGCTTCAACAACTCAATACCATTCTTGTAGTGAGGTTCAAAACTAGGTACACTGTTTGAGGTGTGGCCTCACTGGTGCTAAACAATATTTTCAGAATGAACCTCACCTAAATGTCATCTTTATTACTATTAGCATTATTGTTACCAAAATGTGAGTGTCAGTAGATATTGGAAAGTCTTGATTTGTTTTTTATTGTCACAAATTTTCTTCTTATAAAGTTGAATTAAGACATGTTTCTTAAGTGTCTGTTATGGTGGACTGCAGCAGAACTCACTATATTTCTAAAGGAAAAAAAAAAAAACATAACCACAAAACAAAGTGAAGCAACCAACCAATCAATAAACAAAACAAAACAAAAAGAAATCCAACCAAACAAACAAATAAATACCCAAAAGCTAGAGATTTTAAACCTATGTGTTACCAGAAGAATCTGAAAGTCTAATCATGATGTGTTGTACATCCTTTTATATCATGAGCCTATTTATTCACACCTAATCAATTATGTAATTTTAAATAATTAGAATAAGATATTTTGCCTCAGGAATGGACAGTAATTCAAAGAATTGTAGATACAGTAACCAGCAACAGGAACTGATGATTTTCTATTCCTCATTGTGACCAACTTCAATTTTAAGTTACCACACTTTATTATAAAAAGGGAAATTTAAAAAATCCTGACATATGTGCTTTACAATCGTACATATACTGCACTACTAAGAAAGAAAAAAACATACTACAAATGAGAAAACAATAATTTTAGGAAAATGAGAAGGAGACTTGTATTATTTATTTGTATTACAGGAGCTGATTAATTCATTTTTTTAGATGGCTGTACTCTCTTCTCAATGCCCATTGTGTTATTAATTAACCATGAAATAATGTCATATCAGAAACAATTATTTTTTTCTTAAATCTTCATTCACCCATGTCAATAAACCTAAGAGTTTTCCTGTGGAGAGAAGTAATAAATGGCTGCATGTTAATTTTTCCCTTTATCCTGGGCTTTCAACTTAATAGATATATCTTTTTCTTCTATAGTAAGCACATGGGACCTGACTAAAAATATTTCTATTTCTCTATTCAGTGGAAATGTCAATGAATATTCCCTCGTGTATTACAAATATTCAGAATAATTATATTCATTACAGTACAGACAGAAGTTTGAATTCAGATAACTAAACTGGTGGCATAACCTTTTAAATACATCAAAACCATGTTTATGTTAAGAAGGAAGAGAAGCTGTTTAACTGAAACACACACAAAATCTTTGTATAAATTGGTCCTTAATGATTTTAAGCAGATAATTAAAAGGTGATGTCTATCTTTTAGAAGGGTGAAGTTCCGGAGCTGTTATGTCACCACTGGGTCAAATTAAATGAGGTTAAATATATTTTGAAAAGACATAAAAAATAGATTCTAGGTTTTTTCATAGTGGGAAGGTGAAGTCAGTGAGCCAGGATCTGTCCTCTTCTATGTCTCAGCAAGGTCAAAAGGGACAGGTTTTACATTAGAGCAAATTGCTATGGTTCAGGAAAATAACTAGTGGTCTAACTCTGATTACAAAATAAGTTAATAAAAACAGATCATGAGAAACAAGCCAGGCACATGGAGCACTATCAACTGCAGTAAATAGTATCAGAATCATAGAATGGTCTGGGTTGGAAGGGACCTTCAAAGGTACAGCCCCCTCTGCACTAAGAAGGAGCATCCTCAACTAGATGAAGTTGCCCAGAGCCTCACTTTGAATATCTCAAGGAATGAGGCCCAAACTACCTCCCTGGACAACATATTCCAGTGTTCCACCACTCATAGTAAAGAACCTGCTCCGAACATCCAATCTAAATCTGCTCTTCTCTAGTTGAAACCATTGCCCCTCGTCCTGTCACCACAGGCTTTTGAAAACCGTTTCTCTCCATACTTCCTGCAGGCCCCCCTCAGGTACTGGAAAACAGCTAATAGGTCTCCCCAGAGCCTCCTCTTCTTCAGGCTGATAGAAATGTAAAAAATACAGATGTAGGAGCAATCCAGGGAGGTTTTTTTTTTCCATCTTTGTCAGTTTTGATTTTTTTTTTTTTTGTCCCACAGGTAAATTCCCTGAAGTTTCTTGTTCAGTTATCATTTCATGTCTAACCTACCCCTTTGATATATGATAAAAATTTGTTAACTCTCCTTTCTAGTTTTGCTTACACACAGATTGTTTTAGAAACACCTGCAGTCTGATTCAGAGAGCTCTGAATTTAAGGGACAAACTTCCACTGTTTTCATTAAGCTTTGGCAAAACATCCCTCCCTGTGGTTAATATTCTTGCAGCATAAGATGAGTAGTGAGTGGGCTGATAGGTGTGTCCATTTAGGGCTAGTTTTTAGTGAACTTGCTACAATCTGAAGTCAAGCTTTGCATGTGTTTTGACATGTATGCTCACATTTCCTATAGACCTAAACAACTGAAAGGTATAATTAGAGAATTGCACTGAGAGAGTCTGCTGTTCTAATGACCTCATCATCTGATTCAGCATAACAGGAAGGAATGAGTACAGAAAAGTGTCACCATTTTGACATATTTGTCACTGTCATAGCCAAATGTTTTAAGTCCCTGGAAATTTGGCCATAGGTATGCATGCAGTAAATAGCTTATATTCATAAACCGTTGTGCATTTCCTCTAAGTATTCCTGGAAAGTATTTCCTAGGTGTACATTTTTAATTAATCAATAAACTTTTGTTTTTATGGCATCATTCTGGAAAATCCACTCATAGCACTTTCAGTAATAGAGATAAGATAAAAGAATCCATACTCTCCATTTAAGACTAAAACATCTGTCTTCTTAACTACATTCATTGAAGACATTTCATCTGTGTAAGTTCCAACAGCTTTATACTTTTAGGAACTCTTTAACGTCAAAACTAACAAATATGCACAGGAAGCAATAAAAGTATCCTGGTCTCGAAGAAGAATATTGAGCCAACTGGACCTTTGATATGACTGTATAAATCAGGTCTTAATTTCTTCATTTGGGAAAATACAAAAATAATTTAAAGTCCTTTGTATGGGACACCGTTCTGAAGGGCAGCTGTGGGATTACTCACAGTTACTCATAGATGTCAACAATGTGGGTATCTGCAGCTGAGCTAGGATCATGAACAGAAATAGGGTCTCTTATGGCTCAAGTTATCTCATCTGTTCTGAATGAATCATGCCCTTCAAGTGCCTGTTTCTCTCTTAATCATAAAAGGTATTGAGTGTGATTAGCTCTAATGCAGACATCACCAAATGAGTTTTGGCATGAATTACAGCCCAATATCATAATGAAATTTCACTTCATAGACAAATAGAAAACAAATCGAATATACGCCCCCAGAAAATCCCACCTTGGGCCTGTCTCGGTCCAGAGAGGGAAAGAGACTCGGTTCTTTTGACTATTCCCTTGTTATGAAATTAGAGGCACAAACAAGGCCAAAATATCAACAGTGAGGCTATTTATTAACAGAATAAAGTGGATGGATCAGAAGGGGACAGAGAGAAAATAGAGAGGGAGAGACAGAAGAGGGTGAGAGAAGAGGAAAGGAATTATATTACCACAACCCTCACCCCCAAGACAGTTTGAGTCTGTGGAGGAAGGCTGCTGCAGCTTTGGAAGGGAGGAGATGTTGGCTCTGTGAAGAAAGGCTACTGCAGCTTTGGCATAGAGGAGATGTTGTCCTTGTTGGCTGTGCTGTCTGCTGAGCAGTCTCTTCAGCTCAATGAGTTGTAGCAGGCAGAACTCAGGACACAGAGAGAGGGTTCCTCTTGGTCTGCTTCTTCCAGGCTACATGGTGATGTCTCTGTCATTTTTTCTCTCCTGGTATTCTCTCTGTTTTTCTTCAGAGCAGCATTGCCCCAGTCTTTTCCTTCTCTTCTGTTTTCCATCTCAGCGGCATTGTCCAGGTCTTTTCATCCTTTTGTGTTTTCCTTCTACTGTGTTTTCCTTCTCCTGAGCCAGTAGTTGCTCAGATCTTCTATACATTTTTTTTAGGTATGTATATTCCAGAGAGTATAGATAGCAGTGGCCTCTGCCCATTATTTCCAGGGCAGCTGCAGTCTGGTGAGCAACCTCTATCTATGCACCTTCCAGAGAGTCATCCCACTGGTGTCTGCCCAATACACATTAGCCATTGTCTGGGCAAGCAGCAAAGGTGATTTTATCTTTTTTGAGTCACATCAAGAGAGACAAGATTTAGTCTCTCACAGGGCCTGAGCAACGAGCCATGAGTGACAGGAGTTCACGTATTTTAATTGTGGTGTCTAATGCCCTAAGATTTTTGAAAGAATATAATGTCATGAAATGATTCAGCAGTACCTCTCTTTACCAACTAAGGTAAGATTTTGTCATCAGAATAACTAAAATACTATTTCCATCATTATATACAAATATTAAAGCTGGAAATTTATCCAAAGTACAGGCAGGTACCTATATGATGCAAAAACTAGTTCTTCAATAAAATGAGGCACTAAGAAGATTGAATATATACTACATGCCAGGTCTTAGCAGATGGTTCATTGGCCCCTATTCGTGCAAGTCATCCAGAGAAAATTGTATTAGTACTTTGGGCAAGTCTTGAGAGCAGAGGCAGAGCATCTGCCAAAGCACATATGCAAGTGGGCACCTGAATAAGTACACAGAAGGACCAAATGAAGGAATTTCTCATTTGGGCAGCAGTCACAGAGAGCAAAATTTTGGATCCCACTTGGAGTTCAAAGCTTTGAAGAATGGAAAGAGATGGTTTCTTCTGCTATATAAAGTGAATTTTCTGGTTCTCTTCATCTCACTGCCTCTGTGGAATTTTTCACAAAACTTGTTCCTGTCCTTAGCTGTGTCTTCTTTCTCTTCCAAATGCCTTGTCCCATGTAGTACTGGATCAACTGTATTTTATTTCTTGAGCCTCTCAATTAACTTGTGGCAATTAATTTTGAGTGGGAGGTGTGTGTTGATCCATGTACTTTTCATCCATGTGTCAGCACACCTACAGAGGATACTTCAGTAGCATCATATATGTCTTACCTTTTTTTTTTTTTCCTTCTGCCAGGTAGGGTTCTATCTTGTCCTCCTGAATATATTTGAAAAGTACTTTTATTAGTGAAAAAAATCAGAATGACAAGGTTACTTATCTCTCGCTGTCAGGATGCATCTATGCTTTTATTTGCACATTTGCTGACAGCCTCTTTCTTCCTCTGGCAGGCTTAAAACTGACTTCTTTCATCTGTTCTCAAGGTAAATGAAAGTCCTATATGCAAACAAGGGTCTGTTGGAACAGGCCTTCACTCACACTGTGCTCTCCTGACCCAAGTTTGCTCATTTGGGAACAGTGGGATTCCAGTCATGTAACCATACCTAAAAATTAATCATCTAATGCTATCAGTTGAGCCACCTCTGCTCTTTTAGCAATCCAGGGATTTTCCAGCTGTAAAAGGTACCTTCTTTCTTCTTTGTGAAAAGTGATGCATACTCAAGGCAGACATGTATCTCTAATATTTTCTGTCTTAGATTATCTGGAGGACATCAATGATGTAGCAGATGGAAAGAATTCACTCTGCTGCACACTCTTTCTGAGAACCTTAACAACCACAATTCTAACCAGTCTTGTCCTAGCAGAAGAGGACAATCTCCTTCCCACTCCTTGTGGAGGAGGCTGGGTGTTGCAGTTTGACAGTCCCAAATTTCTGCTTTTCTTACTTCCTCCAACACTCCAAAGAACATTGATTTCCTTCATCATGTCCCTGTGACCATTGCTTTAACTGGAGCAGTAAGCAAGAAACATGAGGAGTTGGTGGCAGGGGGCAGGAAAAATATTCTAGTATGAGCAACTCATTCAGGGTTCATCAGAGAGCCAGCAAACTCTTTCCATTATTACAATAAGAATTATACTGGGAACTCTTATAAAGGTTAAATTAATGGCTTGACTCAAGAAAATAAAATAAAGCCTTCAGTGCTCAATGAACTGAAAAGTTTGCTTTTGATCACTCATATGCACCTTCAGAAATTCAAAGTTATAAGGAAAAACACAGACTGCAAAGATGTGAGTATTTTTATTATGTGTGTAATAACCCACCAAAAAAAGTGGATAGATTTAAGTAGACTGCAGTTATTTCTGTCACACTGAAGTAACAAGCTACTTATATTTCACCAACTGTGGTGGGTTAACCTTCGTTGGATGACAGATGTCCATCAAGCTGTTCTATCACTTCCATTCCTCATCTGGACAGGAGGGAAGAAAATATAAAGAAAGGTTCATGTGTAAAGATAAGTACAGAAAGAGATCACTCATCAATTAGCATTGCAGGTAAAACAGGATCAAATTGAGGAAATTAGTTTAATTTATTACACATCAAATCAGAGAAGAATAGTGAAAAAATAATAAATAAACCTAATCTTAAAAACAGTCTCCCCAGCCCTCCCTTCTTCCTAGGCTTTTTACTCCCAGTTTTCTCTACTCCCTCCTCCTTAATGCAGCAGGATGGGGAATGGGAATTTCAATCAGTTAATCTCACATTGTCTCTACCACTCCTTTCTCCTAAAGCAAAGGACTCCACCAATTCTTTCCCTGCTTCATAGGAGATAGTCCTCTATCAACTTCTTCAAACCAAGTCCTTCTCCTGGGCTGCAGTGTTTCACATACTCCTCCAGTGTGAATCCTCTCTTCTTCAGGAACACACTGCTTCCATCTGGATTCCCCAGAGGGTCATGAATCCTAGCAACACTGTTTGAGTGTGGCTTTTCTCTTCATAGATCCATGAGTTCTACCAGGATCCTGCTGTATTGCCCATTTCCCACAGGATCACATCCTCTTTTGAGCATTCAGCTGCTCTGTCATGAGGTCCTCCATAGGCTATAGGTGGATAAGTACTCCACAACCAAACACCACAGTGAGGTGGGGGTAAAGCCTGCTTCACCACAATCTTTATCAAAGGCTGCATGGGGATCTCTGCTCCAGTGCCTGAACTATCTCCTCCCCCTCCTTCTTCACTGACCTTGGTGTCTGAAGAGTTTTCCTCTCAAATGATCTCACTCCTTTCTCACTCATGCAGCCCCTTGACTACCAAATCCTTGTCATATCAACCCAATACAACTCTGAAGGTATGACAGTGTTGGCAGGTAGCAAAGTATCTTGAAATACCTTGTCACCACAGGTACTTTTTATTGACGATAGAGAATTTCAGGTTAAGTACCTGAATTCTCAAAGCTCTTAGTTATTCACTTTCCAGCCAGTAAGTATGGAACATTTGGGGACCTCTGATTTCTTACAAACTTGTTCTGTCATTTCAATTGCTAGCCACTTATTGTTGATTGTCCTGGGAATGTCCCAATTCTCAGACCAGCGGAGTGTTTTCTACTGCTTAAGGTTGTCAATAAATTTAACAGGTCTATCAAGAAAAACACATCTTTTTTTGTCAGGCCCAGGGAACACAATGACATGGTCAGATTACTAGTTTGAGATTTAATGGGTCAGATTGTCCTGAATATTCCCTAGTATTTTGTAATTCTAGCTTTCACTTTATGGAATGCTCATTAGTGAAATGTTGCATACAGCCCAAGGGAATCTCAGTGTTTGATTACACTATATTCTTACAGGATACCAACAAGATTTGCACAGGTAGCTAAAAGACAGGAGAGGCATTATAATAATTCCTTACATGCTGCACTTTAATTATGTGCCTTTGAGTAAGGTTTTTGCTTCAGTTCTTTGATGGCTTTTCCACTTGTATTGTAAATGCAGCTCTGGATCTTGAATAGGTGCAGGGAATAGTCCGATGTGCATATACATATGTGCACAAACATGCAGTTGTATACCTGCACCTTCCATTCCTCCTGCGCTTTGAGATGAGAGGAATGTCCAGGAGAAAAAGCCCAATTTCCTTAGGAGAGCTCAGTTTTGATCTTCAGGAGAAACTGATTAGCCATTCTCAGCTTGGGATAGCTTCATCCTACATGAGGGCCCATTGCCCAGTCAGAGTTGTAGACACTTTGCCTTGCTCATTCCCAGGGGTCAGTATGTTGCCAAAGGGGAGCCCTGTAGCCTGGTTTCCAGCGATCAAAATCAAGTCCAGAAATTGTAATTAAGTGAATTGTTGCTTATTTTTTCAGAGAGCTACAAGCAACAAATATGTATTCAATGCAGCATATAAACAGTGATCAATAAATAAAATGGATTAAATAAGAAAGAGAAGGAGGGTATGAAGGAGGGGAAGATAGAGAGTAAAATAAAGAGCATGAAGGAGCACCATACTCAGTCTATTGGGATTCCTCACTAGCTCCTGTATGGCTGATTTAGTTATCTTCAGTTTTTTCCCATTTATCAAGTTATTTGTAATCCTACTAAAAAATATAGAAGTTCTATTTCCAAATCATATGTGATGACTTTGGAGGAGAGAGTTTAAAATTCATTACAGGCATAAAAACAAATCAAGCTGACAGAATGCTCGAATATACTGTGCTGCCTGGATTTATAATTGAAAAATGCTCTGCTGCATGAAATGAGTGAAATAGAGCAGATGAACTAGCAGACAAGCAGGAGATCGGAATTAAACAAATTTGTGTAAATAAATCCCACTTACTTATCAGATACCAGGAATTCATTTTCTCTGTATTTGGCCTTTCTGTCAGATAATGTGAGCAAATATTGGTTGGGATTGGAGGGCAGAGAACATCCAGACTGTTTTCTATTTATTTAGCTTCATTTCAGTGGGCAGACAACAACTAGGACCTGGGCAAGGTTTTGGGGCAAAAAGAAAGAATTAAAGGATGTGTTTGATCACAATTCATAATGCTGTGGACTCAGTTCTCCTTTGGGAAGTTCTAAATCCACTATTTGGGACCCCAATTTACTCTTCTGATGTGCACCACCTGATACAAAGTAGATGTCTGGCATTGTCTAAGCATTGCTGTAAACAGCAGCATATGGCTTTGTTTAGGAAAGTGTTTACGTGGTCATTTCACACTAGTTACATATCAAATCTTAGCACAGTTTAACAAAATATTTAAATACTAGTTTAGGTTTGATCATGAAGTTACAACATTTTCTACTCTGCAGTTATGGATTAAACATTTATTACTGCAGTCTATTTAACAAATCTTTGAAGTGATTGGAGTGAGCTCTTCCACACGACCCCCCAAAACTCTGAAATAATAAGTTCTAGATAAACAACTGAGTTGACCAAACTCAGTAATAATCCTTGATATGCATGTATGTCATAGGGGTAATTCCTAGGAAGAGGTCTTGATTGGTATCAGGAAGTCAGCTTTAGTGTTGAATAGTGGTCCATGTAATTGTGGTCCAATCTCGCTGAATGTGACAGGACTTCACATATCCTAAAAATAATAAAAATTACATTTGAAGTTGCCATAACCAACAAGCCCACTACAGGTTAGTCCCACTGTCCAAAACATCTCCTCCAGGCCTCCCACCCTGTTGGTAGCTGTGCTGGGTTGAGGCAGCCCCCTTCCCCACCCTTGGCAGCAATAAAACACTCAGACAAAAGGATTGCAAAAGTGATGGAAAGTTTAAATAAAAAGCAGTGAACTTTTACAGAAAAGCAAAGGCACAGTGACAAAGAAAGATCCCAAACAGACCCAGAGAGATCCCATCCCTACCTGAGGGTACACCCGAGACCCCCAGGGCTCCTTCTTCCCCCTCCCACTGCTAGGCTAGTCTCAGCTGGCCAGATCTGAGACTGCCCATCCCCCTATGGCCTTGGGCCTAGCCAGGCCCAAAGCCAGGAGACATCTCCCCAGTTACCGGCTGACGGAGGAGGAAGAAAAGAGAAAGTGCTAGACTCCGCAGTGGATCTTATAGTGGTGCAAAGGATTGTGGTATGAAATACTACATAATTTCCTGTGTCCACCCCTGGGCTGGACTTCTGGACACAGGAAGTAAACACTGCAGGGGGGCACCCAGCTCAAACTGTAACAGTAGCTTAATTGAACTCAGTGCCATGGGGTTAATAGCTGTAATAAAGAAAGGAAGGACTGTTTGGTCTTTGTTGTATGGTTGTTTTGTTGGGTGTTTTATGATTTTGGATTTTTTGTTTGTGGAGGAGTTTTTGGTGGTGGTGGTTTGGGGGTTTTGTTTGGGGTTTTTTGTTGATTTGTTTTGATTTATTTTCTTGTGTGTGTGGTTTGGTTGGTTTTGGTTTTGTTTTTTGTTTTTCATTTGTTGTTGTAGGTGTTTTTTTTTTCCTTTCCTTTCCATCCTGAGATCAAATTAATTTGTCATTTTTGCTTGCAATAGGCATCAATTTCTAGAGCAATGGAAGTCAAAGAAATTTTATGAGCTTGACAACAGTTTAGCAGATCAAACATCTTTGGAATATGGTTAAGAAAATGAAAGAAATCAAATTAAACCCTGGTTTTGAGCTCTCAGACTCAATGTAAGAAAAGAAGCTGTGAAAAGAAAAGCACATGAACATGTCTGCCTATCGAAAGACATTATTTCAGAAGAAATTACATTGAAAATGTGCATAAACCTTCAAACCACAGAGATTTATTTGTCTTTTTGGAATTTCTGATGCACCAAGTGCTGTGAAGCAGACACTTGTGTGTGTGTGGTGTGTGTTCATCAGTAGTTGTGGTATTGACATCAAAATGCCAGAGGTAAACATTCAAAACATATAAGTTTTGAATTCACCCTGATCATCTCTCCAGGAAGAAGAACAAAGTAAGCACCAGTGCTAAATTACTAAATAGTAATCATGCCACACTGACCATTTTACAAATAGAAAAGCTAGCTACCAATGGCTAGTAGATTCAAATTGATCTTCTTTCTTATGCTTGAGCATATCTATGAGACATGGATAAACCTCAGGTTCATCTTAGATAAATATCCAGAAGTTCAAAGGCATGTCAAGACCTAGAGAGTCTGCATAATAAACCAGAAGTATCTTGATTGGTTACTTCCTTAGCAACTAAAAACCAGAGATTCAAATTAATGTTATGAAGTATTTTGGAAACTTCGTAAATTTCTGTCCTGGAGTTTGAGAATTTGAGTAAGGTTTTCAAGGAGGAGGGTGTTTTTTTGTTTTTGTTTTTTTTTTTTTTCCCTTTTTTGGATCATCCCAAATCTGAAATCTTATGCAGGGACACAAATGTATCTATGTAAACTCCTCAAATGGGGAGTTAGAGGGGAGGTTCAAAACATTCTGCTATTACTGGACTACATTTTATGTTACCCTGAGTTTAGAAATGGATTTGAGCGGCAGAATGTTTAAATCTCATTAAATATCATGCTATTTTCCTCCTTGTGAATACCTTTCTTAATAAATTAGGTAAATGTAGATTTCTCTATGTATTCAGTCACACTCAACTAATCTAAGCTCTGTATGGGACCTGGGGAAGTTCCACCATATTATTAACTTTGACTCCCTGGGTGTCTTTCCCTAGTTCTTTGCTTCGCTCAACTTTTCCAAATGATCTGTTTGGGAAATTACTTAATTTCCCATCTCCCAGGATTTCTCACAGAACCATTTAATTAGTCTGTAAGATGCTCTTGAAATTACTCATTTATTTAATTTTATTTATCTTATGTCAGATTAATATGTGCTCGAGGTGCAGGCTCTGTTCAAAGTCATTTGATTTATTTTCTTGTACATTGGATGTATTTTCTTTATTTAATAGCATGGGCAAAAAAGAAGAGAGTGACTAAAGAGCTCAGGCTTTGGATGTAGTATCTTTCAGTACTTGTCAGTGTCTACTTTAACTCCCCAGTCAACCATTCTCTTGACAAAATGACAGAAAAGGTCTATATCCCAGTTCCAGAGGTAGATGATGATGGTGGTAATTTCGTTATATTTTCTCCATTAGTTTCAACTGATCCTTTTAATTAAAGTGTAAAGGAAAAACACATCTCCCATGCTCACTCTAAGTCTTTACTGAAAGTTCAACATCCCAAATGGGACTTGAACTCATATTATCACAGAGCAAAAGTTCAAAGCACTAAAACAGGAAACATTAATGTGTCAAGTAAGTATGCTAGCACTTACCAGGATCAATTTTCCACTTAGGCAGCCTTTCCCTATTGTGCTAAGTCCCATTGAATCTATAGCCACTAATGGATCAAAGTTGAGAGGCTTGGAATTCTGAAATCATCAATTCCCAGAGGTCATTAATATTACAATTGCACCGACTAGCTTTGCTATATGAGAGGGAGCTCTTAATTTTAATGAAATTGAATATGGGTTTTCTGCTGTTTGTAGGAGGATGGTTTCTGAACCAATGTGTACATTTACTGCGTTAATATTTTAAATTGTCGTGGAGATTAGCTGATTATTATTTATTCAATAAATTTTCATGTTCAAATTATATTTTCATGTTCAGTGAATTACTAAATTACTATAGGAGTAATATAAACAAGGAAGAGATTGTGATATTCCATACTGAAAAGACTTCTTGTCATTGGTACGTGTTCTACTTGACTACAACTGTGACTCCTGGATGAAGGAGACCACCACAAATTTGTCTTTCTACTTCCACCCAGATCATCAAAGTCTTCAGAATACAAAAAGAAATAACATCATGGATTCAACTGGTTATTTTAAAACTGATATTAACTTTCAGTGAATGTCATGAGGACAACAAAATAAAAATGCTGAATTTGTCAAGATGTTTGGAAAGAAAGTACATTTGAAGACCTTTTTCAATTTTCTTCTTTTTCTTGCTTTTCATTTGTTTTGGTTTTGGTTTAGTTTTGGCTGGTTGTTTTGTTTGTTTGTGTTGTTTTTTTTAAAGAGTCAGACCTAACCTATTCTCTTAGTTAAGACACTGCAATATCCTCAGCCTGAAAATTCCAGTATTGATGCAATTAAGTTGGAACCAAGTCAATTGTAGAAATACATCAACAGCAGATTTCTAGATTAGGACTGTAAATCTCATTGCTGCAACTATCCTCTTGAGGTGTCTACCACTGACTGATACAATAGCCACACACAGTGCTGAAGTATCGAAGCTAGTACATTACAAGAGCCTTTTCCAGATTTGGGTAGTTGAACTGACTCTGCAGCATAATTTAGAAATTATTAAGTGCAAACTCTGCAATCTATATTGCATAGTAAATAATAGTAGTTTAGGTAGTTTTGCCATTGATAAGGTGTTTGTTAAAGGTTTCTTTAAGAAAACAAATATATTTTTAACAAATATTAGCTTTGAGACAGAAATAACTGTTAAAAAAAAATCAGTGATTTCAGACAAGAATCTGTGTATGAAAGACATCTAGTTTTGTAATAGCTTCAAACTTCTAGCTTAGGAAATGCACAAAACCTCAATTTAAAAAATAGCTACCTTTGAAAACCTGGGTACTAAAGTAACTTCTGCAGCAAAGCTTTGGTTTGTATATTAAAATAACAAGTACACATTGTTACACATCATAAAATGTGTTGACTTGCCGTGGAAAATACAAAGAGCTTGGGTAAAACCCTGTTAAGATATTCTCTAAGGAGAACTACATTGGTCAAAGTACCTTTGGAAATAATATGATTTATGTAACAAATGCTGGGAAACCACAATGTTGTTATTTAGTCCTGCATAGAGGTACAGGGGAAACAGGATGCAATAATTTATTCTAACAATGGTTTAAAACCCCATGATAAGGATAAAGTTCATGTCCTGTGGTGAAGAGGTTATTAAATTTATTAATATGAAATATTAATTATGAAAATATTATTTTTATTAATTATAAAACTATTAATAACCGATGAATCACCAACTTATATACGTGTTCTAGTGCACGTTCGTGAAATAGATTCCACAAGTGGCTTAGTGTTATGATTAGAACTTAATTGAACTAGTTACAGACTATTTCTATATTTATATAACGAAGGGTGCGGTTCCGCCACTTGGCCACGAGATGGCGACTCGGTGGGACGCGGGCGGCTTCTGGCTATACACAGCAATATTACTATCTTTCTATGCGTCAGTGCTTACTCTGCTAGACGCAGATACTTTGAACTGAGTGCTAATGGATGGAAAACACATGGAAGATATTCGATTCCCTCCAGACAACAGGGGTGGGTCCTGGTCAGGGTTGGCCTGTGGGGTCAGCCCTCAAAGTTGGCTCGCATGGCAGGGTGGGATGACGGTGGCCGGTAGGTGGGCTCGGATGACGTGGCAGCAGGCAAAGCTATGGGGTCGGCCCAACCACGGCGATTCTCAGGGCTGATGCAAACAGCCTCAGGGAGAGAATGCGGCTGCGTTAGGAGGCAGATTCTTGTTTACTGAGCTTAAAGGAGCAGCGGGACTCTTGGAGTGGTCCTGGGTTTGGTGCAGTATAGACACGAACAATGCTTTAGTCTTCCCTGAGATTCACAGGGCTCAGAGCGACACACGTGGCAGCTTCTCTCCCGCTACAGCGGGGCTAGGCATACGTGGACTTGGTATTGATCAAGTCCCTTCTCCCCGGCAACTGGGCAGATCTTACCCTCGGGGGTCGGTCCAGTCCTCCGGTGGCACGGTGGGCTCTCCCGGTCAGTATGACTGGCTGTAGTGACGATAAGGTCCTAAGGTCCTCCCTCTATGCTTCTCACGATGCAGAAGCTTTCAGTATGCGTGCATGTATAACAGAAGCTAACAACAATAAGCTCAATGGCAAAGGCTGCAGCTCGAGAGTTGCTCTCTCAAGCAAGCACAGAGACAAAGTGAAAGAGGGGGCAACTTGTTTACCAACTGGGGTGATACTTACAGATTCCTTGAGGCTGGGCTTGACCAATGGGCACTCTCATAAACAACTGGCTTCAGCCTATAGAAAGCATGAATCTAGAATTATGACCATACTTGGTGTCAGCACAAGCACTGCATGCACTGGGTGCGTGCTGGCCTGGCTAATGCCTTGGCTTTTGTCTTTCTCCTGGAGGAGGGGGAACTTGTCCACATGCTGGGACAAGATTTGATATCTGGGCATAATGTGCCTTTACCACATGTGCTGTAAATGAATGACAAAATAATAGAAGCAGGGGTCTGATCTGCATGCATTACTGTTGAATACCTCTCTATGTAGTAATTCATAACATTCAGAGATTAACTAAAGAAAAGCTAACATCTTTCTGTTTTCAAGGTTGAGTTGGTTTCTCATTATAAGACATATTCTAACATTCCTACAAACTTAATCAGTTATAGGGGAAACTGGTAGAAACCAGTACATTTAGGTTGGCTACTGTATTTCATTATGAGGTATTCCAGGGACATTTTTTCCTCTGAGAAGCAATAAGACGATTGTCTGTTAACTGTCACATAGACATTTCTCACGTAATCACAAAGGGTGGGTCCCTGCTTCATTAGTGAACTGAGACAGAGAACTGAGTTTGCAAAGGCAGTCATTGACAATTGCTCAGTTTTGCAGCTTTTATTATATTTTCTAACCTTGTTTCTTTTCCCCTTAAGTAACATTTAATGCACACCATTTTCATACTTAATATCTGTTCAAATAGAAATGGCAGTAGTTTTGGTTTTTTCAGGGGGGGTTGTCCATTTGTTTTTGTTTTGTTTTGTTTTGTTTTGTTTCCTCTGAAGTTAAAAGGTTGCCTCTTTTATGACATTTACCATTTTTCTGATTCTACTTATTATTTTCTTCTTACCTTTTGACATTTTTTCATAACTGTGTAATAAAAAAATGTCAAAAGAAATTTAAAGCATGAAATCCATAAATTTCTCTCCAAAAAGTCAAACTGAGTCTGGTGGTGTTTGTGCTGATAGGTGGCTATAGTTTCTTTTCATTAGACAGTGAATTGACACCTGATAAATGTCAGAACTCTGTCTAAATTAATTCTAAATACTTTGATATTCACTAGTAACAAAAGAAATTGCAAGTAAAATACACTCAAGTTGAAGCAGGATGAAGTCCATCTCATGTCCCCACTTATGACAGTCAGGGTTGTGTTCTTCACACGCCAAGCGGGAGCTTTATCATTTTATCCTCATGAATATTTGCTCAATGTAGGTATGTACTGAGTGAATATTCCCATCTGAATGGTTAGTTTGAAAGAAGAAGGGTACTGAAGTACAGCCAAACCCACAGATGATGTGCCTTATAAAGAAAGTTACAGATGACCTCAAGCAACTTTGCAGAATAGGATTTTTCCCTGGGTCACCATATGTGTCTAATGATAATAAATGCTCTTAATGTGCACAGCAGCATTTATTATTATTATTATTTTTTGCTTATGTAGTCTTTCTGCATTTTGTTAAGGAACTCCCACACAAATAAAAGTTCAGTACTATTATAAAGTAGAATCAGATGCCACTGTATAAAACAAATTTGTATGTGTATCTTAAATTTTATTCCAATCTATCACCAAGTCTGTTTTTTATTTTCCATTTTCTGACAGCATTCTAAAAACCCCATCTTGTTCCACATGAATAGGTCTCTCATCCTCACAGATTTCATATCTCTTTTTTTGAAACAAAAAGAATCTCCAGGGGTGTCCTGGAGATAAGAGTTGGAAAATTAAAGACAGTATAGGTGTCTGTGTGTAGAGCAGGGAGGGTGGTGAAACCCAATATTAAAAAAAAAGTCTGTAGGATTTTAGCTGTAAAATATTGCTGTAACTTATAGTACAAAGCTTAACAGTATAATAAGATATGCAGACTGACATGAATGGGATCTTGGATTCATGGATGCTACATTGTCTAGCTGCGTCATTAGCTATTGTATATTTATATGCAACTTGACATCCCAAAGCACTCTTCTGTGTGCAGAGAGAGAAAAACAGTTCGTACCTAAAAGACAAATAAGTTTGAAATTTTAAATAAAGTGATTGCGAATGCCAGTAATCCCTTTATCGCATGGGCTTAATCAATGTAAGAAAATTATAAAGAAATATATTAAAACATTCATGTCAGAAGTGTTCCATTGACAGTAATTTTGGAAAGGTAAGAAAATTAATGTAATTTAAGCCATTTATTTTTTATATATATTAAAAAATATGTATTCAAGATATATACATTTATGTTGCTCTCATTTTGTTAGCTGAAAATCAAACATGAGAATTTCAATATCAAGGCAATAGGCCACAGCTTAAAATGAAATTGTCTGTCACTTGTAAATATGTTACCCTAAATACAGATTCTACTAATGGGTCTTTTCACATACATCCTGCTGTTAACTGCAGAGCCATGACTGTCAGTAGTTAGACAAATGTCAACAATGATCATACAATGCATTATGATAGGAAAGCAATTTGGGTTGAAATTAAAATTCAGGTCTGTAGACACTCAGTTGAGTCAGGCAACTGTTTTTGTTTGTTTGTTTTGTTGATTATTTTTTTTTTTAAATCTTGAAAATCATGTTAAAAGTATGGTCTTAAATCTCATCCAAGACTTGTTTTTTTCCTTTGCCAGCCTCTATGATGCATTAAGACTTGAATCCTACCCAACCAGATGGCTAAATATGACATAGCCCAGTTAGAAATTTGGCTCTTTCAGGCAGTATACAATGAGAGAAACAAGCAACTCCATGGTTTGAGGAGCCTATAATGCCTAGGAGAAGTTACATCTCATCTAACTACAGAGGTTTTAAGTGTAGGTGTGAAGTCCAAATGAACTGTCCTCAGACATCTATACAGGGTAACAAAATCACTGCAGGACACCATTCATCTGACCTTTTTTAGATGTCCAGAGATAGATAAACCAACCCAAAACTGTCTTTTATCTTCTGTGACTATACAAGTACCCTTGGGTGGCTAGGTCACGTCTGAATCTTTACTGTAAATGCTTGAGTTAGGAGAGATGATTCTTATCCCAACCTTCATAAATTTCACAGCTTAGGGAGCTAGTATTTTTGTACAGTTATAAACTAATGAAACAAAAATGTTTAGCAAAGCTCTGGGTTTCTATACAGATCATCTTGCATTTTTTTTTCCTTTTTGTAAGGAAAGGTTATCTTATATTGCTATAAAAAAATTGTGAAGTACTGTTACACTTTGGGGGAATATTAAGAATATTTACCATTTAGGTGTCAAAAATGTTTCTAACAAAGTTAGCTGCATATTTTCAGCATCATTGAAAGAAAAAGCCTAGTAGTGATCATTTAAACTGTTGATATCACAGTACTTTAGCAACCTCCTCAGTGTTATCCCTTGTCATTTATGTACCACCTGTCTCTGGTGTCTTTCTACAATTTTGTCACTACAGTTGGTTGCTCTTGTTGCTTTAAATGGTCTTTGAGTCACACTCTGATTTTCCATTCATTTGCAAACCACATCTGAAAATATGTCTTCCTCACTTGTTTTCTCTTGACTCTTTGCTCTCTTTTCGGTTATTGTTTGGCTCTCAAAGGTGTATATTAATACTTCAAAAAGCCTTTTCAGGCATAGTTTGTCTGAAAAATATTCTACAACATGAAATGTAATAACTATACTCTATAGTGATAATTTTAATAATTAATTTGCATGTAGTTCCAGGCTTTCTGGATCTTTCCTAGACTGACAGGATGATATCAGGTTCAGGTTGTTCATTGATTATTTTTCTCATAGCAACAGGGAAAAAAAAATAAAAAACCCATAAAAACCACAGGAGACAGACAATCTCAGTTTTCTGGTGATGTTTCATAATTTGACATTTAATACCTTACAAGAGACAAAAGGTTTAATTTCAATTTAAGCAAAGGTAAGCAGTTTCTCTTGAAGATGTTGAATACAAGGATGATAAGATCAGCCAAAATGCTTAGCAACTGAACAGATTAAGTGCTTTCCCTTTTCATTTCCCTTTCCCTTTTTTTCCTTTCCTTTCCTTTTCTTTTTTTTTTAATTTTTTTTTTCCTTTTGCTGTTGTTGTTGTCTTTTCCTTCTTTCTTTCCCTGAAAACAAGTTTTAGCATTGAATACCCGATTATAAGATGTTTCAAAGAAAAAGATCTATAATGAAAGATTTCCCCTTATCGATGGAGGAATAAAAGACATGTAAAAGAATCAACTGAATTGAGCTCATAGATAGCATTTTAAAGCTTAATAGCAAGGGACTACAAGAGACTAACATGACAGGAAATGCAGGAGAATGAAACACTATATGATTAGATAAGGGAGGCAGGTAAGATTGTGGTTATGCATAACTTTAGCTTCCCTAATAATTACGGAGAAGTCTTCGAGATATTGTCTGATGGCCTGTGGAATGACTGATGTAACAAATTACTGTTGTAATATAGGGCTTTGTTTTTGTATAGGTGTTTGACCACCCTGACCACAGCTTCCAGGACAAGATGTAAGCAGGCGAAGACGTTTATTACATTATACAGCAAGATTATATACTCTATCAGAAGGCACATATGTCACATCTTAATTGGTTATTTTCTACTGGCATGTGTGTACTTAAGGCATACAATAGGTTAAAATAACAAAACAATATTTTAACATATCCAACCAAATTCTGCCCAATTTCTTCTCCTCAGTCACAAGATGTTTATATTCTTTTCCAAGTCAGAGACCAAACATAACCTTCTGTAATTTGAGCAAAGCCAAATCTTCCCCATAGCCTTCCAAAGCCATCCAAAACCAGCCCCTTCCCCTACCTCTCCCCCTTTTTCTTTTTTCTAATAGTGATCGACCTTTCTAACATTCTTTGCATGCATAGAAGGAAGCAAGGTAAAATTAACTATATAGCAAAAGCAAAAGTTCTGTAACGTAGCGTGTCTGACAGACTGATGTAACCCATCAAAGATACAATACTCAGAGCTGTACCAATTAGCTCATTCTAACACAACTGGCAGAATATATGGTTAAAGATAACAAAACTTCCAGCTCAAGCACACATTCCTTTCCGTTTATCTTACAAGGTCAGAACACAAACAGAACAGTTGCTTCTTTCAGACAGAAAGTTTCATCCTACAGATTTGAACTTACTTCTCTGTTACCTGCCTGATCTCTTAAAGGAGAACTTAGATCTTGACTAGTTCCAATTCCAATTCCCTTTTCTTATTAATAAAGAAGACTTGATTGATCCTGAACACATTGTACACAGGAATTAAGATATAAAGATCTACAAATACAGCAAACTCAATTTTCAGCATTGTCTTTTACAATCTGCTTCAAAAGCATGAATTATTAGACCTTTGTTTTTTTTTAAGATGGTCAAAAATCATATAATTGTTTAATGTCAGCAAGATTTTCCTTGATCCATAAAGGTAGAGCTGTCCAGGCTCCATCTCCACAGATAAGGAAAATACCTGCAGGCAAACAGCAAGAGTGAGAGGGCTCCTTTGCTGGGTCAGAGGTGACATCCTGAATATTCATGGTTCTGCCCAATGTAAAATTGAACATAACACAATAATCCATTTTTATTCATCCTAACATACTGATCTCTTGATGCTCTGTTTTTGCTACGGAAAGGTACTCAGTCCTATTGATCCTAACTTTGGATGAATGTTGGGTATTTTCTTTAGAATTTCTTTCAACTAAAGCTTCCAAAATCTTTATATTCTCCATAAACTATGTTAAATCACAGTTTAAACTACATATAAAATGAAAATTTGAGGACATAACATTCTTTAACTATTCTTTCTTGTGACAAAATGCCTGAATTCCCCCTTTTTTGTTTTGTTTTTTATAACCTAAGATGAAAATTTCTTTTGTACTATAATTAATTCTGACCTTCCCTTCAACTACTAACATTAGTACTTAAGTATGACAGACTGTTAACATATAAATCTATGTGAATATATTCTCTAATCACACAACAATTAAGCAACCATGATATTCAGTCCTAATTCAGATGTTTTCTGGTCCATTTTTTTGTAATCAGCATCTGATTGATGCTTTTGATCTCAGATTATCATGACAGTCATTACAATCAGTGTTAGGCAGGTCTGTGAATTTTCAGTTTCATGGGAAATGTTGTTTGTCCCGTACATTGTTGTGCTGTCTTCTGCTGAGATGATTGAGTTGTAATATTGATATTTCCAGGTCTTGACATGGGTTAGCTTTTCCTTGCTGGTATCACTAAAGCTGTAGGTTATACAATATGGGGTTTGTTTTTTTTTTTTTTTTTAATAATCCTTATTTTAAAGCTATTATGAATACAAAGAAAATACCACAAAACCCCCATTTGACAATATACTTATATCAAACTCTTAACTTACGCTAATACAAAAAATCTCTAAATAACTCAAAGAACTATGTTAAAATTAAATTTTTGAATCAATGTCTAAAAAAGAAACAAAAAAATGTTAAATTTGAGCTTGTTTGAAATGCCATGGCACACAGAAAAAGAAAAAAAGTTAGAACAAAAGAGAGAAAATAACCTTAACCTATGAACTCCTAGAATAACTTATTCTACTTAATACCTAACATCAGTACTCATTATTCATTATGCTTACTATTAAAACTTAACTACTAAAACCATCAAAATAACAAATCTTTATAATACCTTACAATCAGAAGTAATGAAACTTAGAACTGTTGCTTTAAATCAGAACACAAATTTTGTAGATAAGGAAGTTCATAGTCCAAATTCCTACTAAAATGAGTAGTGCAGAGCAGGGTATCCAAGGGTGTGTCTAGTCATCTTTTGGATGTCTTGAAGGATAGACATTTCTGTTCTAGTGTTTTAGTTTTAGATGACATTTCTGTTCTAATGTTTTAATTAAAAATTCCAGAACTATCCATAAGTCTCCACTGGGGCTGCACAGAGGGGAAAGGCCATCCTACTCTACCTGCTGGTAGTGCTTCTTCTAGTACTGCCCATGAGGCTTATGGCTTTCTTCACCACAAGGGCTCATTGCTGGCTCATGCTTAACTTTGGTATCTATCAGTAAAACCAGGTCCACTTCTGCAAAGCTGGTCTCCAGCCATTTGGTTCCCAGCTTATCCCGCTACCTAGTGTTATTCCTCCCCAGGGCTGTGACATGACAATTCATTTTGCTGACCTTCATATGAAATTTTTTTGCCTATTTCTTCAGACTGTCAAGATCCCTCTGAATGATTATAGTCCTATCCAGTTTATGAAATGCCTTCCCAGTTTCAACTTACCTGCAAACATGATGATGGTGCAAACTGTCCCACAATCCAGACCATTAATGAAAACATTAAATAATACCGACACTGGTTTTCAACTGTGGAGTTCATTCCTGGTGTTTGGGTTCCAGTAGCCTTTGCTTCAGTAGTGACTGAAGTGCCACTGAGTCTGGCAATTCATACAGTTTTCACAGAATGTCCATTTTT
The DNA here is from genome assembly GCF_026170545.1 of Melanerpes formicivorus. NCBI lineage: Eukaryota > Metazoa > Chordata > Aves > Piciformes > Picidae > Melanerpes > Melanerpes formicivorus. The sequence continues at coordinate 36,438,262 of NW_027142353.1, read as the reverse complement.
CTATGCTTCACATCTACAGTTTTTCCATGAAGACATTTTGAGAGACAGACCAGAGCACCTTGCTAAAGTGAAAAGAAGCAATATCCATTGCTTTTCCCTCACCTTTTCCATGAGCCAGTTATCAGCTTAGCTAGACAGGATTTCTTCTTCATGTACAGTTCTAATTAGGTTCTTTACACCTCAGTCCCTCACAAAAGGAAAGCATCAGTAATTTAAATAAACCTTAAAATATTAATAATGAGAACAAGGAAAGAAAATTAGAGTACTGAAGGAAAAAAAAAAAAAGAAAGAAACCTGAGATGAAATGAAAAATTAACAAGTTCCAAAAATACCAGTACACTGAGGACATTTAGAAAATTTTGTACAGGAAATGAGCCAAAAACCAAAGACAAAATAGTCTAAAACTGCCACACCCTGTAAGGATTTCATAACACGAAATATACATGCGGAGCCTGCAGCACAACAACTACAGCAAGTAATTTATTTGTACCACAAAGAAGTAGTTCTCATCTATGCATTTTCTTTTTCTTTCTGAAGCAAAAAGAACTTATGTCTGCTTCTGTCACATGCATGCAAACTAGTTTAAATGGTTTGTTTCTGCCTTAGAGTTAATTTGTTTATTGGCTATTTCTTAGTATAACCTCTACATTCTGTAAATTTTCACATCAAACTTTAATGAGCTGATAACAGAATAGAGAACTAGCCTATAGCACTTGATGTTTATTCACAGAATCACAGAATCACCAAGGCCTCTCCCCAGCCTCATTACCCTTCTCTGGACACATTCAAGAGTCTCAAAGTCCTTCTTAAATTGAGGGGCCCAGAACCAGACAGAATACTCAAGGTGTGGCCTAACCAGTGCATCGTACAGGGTCACAATCACTTCCCTGTTCCTGCTGGCTACACTATTCCTGATACAGGCCAGGATGCCATTTGCCTTCTTGGCCACCTGGGCACACTGCTGGCTCATGTTCCGCTGGCTGTCAATCAGTACCCCCAGGTCCCTCTCTGTTTGGGAGCTCTCCAGCCACTCCGATCCCAGCCTGTAGCACTGCATGGGGTTGTTTTGGCCAAAGTGCAGCACCCAGCACTTGGGCTTGTTAATTGTCATCTTATTTGACTCTGCCCATTTGTCCAGTCAGTCAAGGTCCCTCTGCAGAGCCCTTATACATTCTAAGAGATAAACATCTGCTCCCAACTTGATGTCATCTGCAAATTTACTGATGATGGACTCAATCCCTTCATCCAGATCATCAGTGAAATTATTAAAGAGGATGGGGCCCAGAATTGATCCCTGGGGGAAACCACTAGTGATTGGCTGCCAGCTGGATGTGGCACCATTCAACACCACTCTCTGGTCTCGGCCCTCCAGCCAGTTCCTAACCCAGCACAGAGTGCTACTGTCCAAGCCACAAGCTGACAGCTTGGCCAGGAGTTTCCTGTGGGGAACAGTGTCAAAGGCCTTGCTGAAGTCCAGGTAGACTACATCCACAGCCTTTCCCACATCCACCCGGCAGGTCACCGAATCATAGAAGGAGATCAGGTTGATCAGGCAGGACCTTCCCTTCCTAAATCCATGTTGGCTGGACCTGGTCCCTTGGCCATCCTTCAGGTATGCAGTGATTGCCCCCAAGATGATCTGCTCCATAATTTTCCCTGGCACTGATGTCAGGCTGACAGGCATATAGTTTCCAGGTTCCTCCCTCTGGCTCTTGTTGTGGATGGACATCACATTGGCCAATTTACAGTCATCTGGGACCTCTCCAGTCAGCCAGGACCAGTGGAAAATGGTGGAGAGTGGCTTGACCAGCTCATCTGCCAGCTCTCTGAACACCCTAGGATGGATCCCTTCTGGTCCCATGGACTTGTGAGGGTCCAAGTGGCTCAGCAAGTCCCTAACTATTTCCTCATGGATTTCAGAGGGATTATACTGCTCTTTGACCCCATCAACCAGTTCAGGTGGCCAGTTATCCTGAAGTCCTTCTGCCTTATTGTTGAAAATGGAGGCAAAGAAGGTGTTTAGAACCTCAGCCTTTTCCTCATCTTTAGTTACAATGTTTCCCTCCAGGTCCAATAAGGAGTGGATGTTCTTAGTGCCCCTCTTTTAGCATTACTATATTTTTAAAAATGCTTTTTATTATCTTTCACAGAAGTGGCCAGCTTAAGTTCTAGCTGGCCCTTTGCCTCTCTAATTTTTCTCCTGCATAATTGTCATGATCATTAAAATACTATTAATATTCAATAAGTGGAACACTTAATAAAAATATTAATAACTTTATTAATCATAAACTAATTCCACAAAAAATATTAAGAAAACCTATTTACTGGTTCAAAATATTCAGTTGTGGAACAGATATCTCACCAGCAGGAACAAGTAACAATTTAAACAATATGTACAAAAATCCAGGAACAACAAACAGCACTTTCAACTGTAAAGAAAAAAAGGGAACATCAGCAACGAAGCTGGAGATTGCCCACAAGGTGGAAGGGGATCTTCAGAATTCCCTAGGGCAACAGACCTTTAACAGATGCTTATAAAAATCAGATTTCATTGTTATTGTCTGATCCCGATATCCCGTGGCATATGTGAGAATTTAAACAAAACCAAAATTGCATCAACCACGTGAAAGCTGCTGGAGCACAGTTTCACTTTCTGTTGGTGTCTGCAGCTTATTGCTGAAACACAGGATTTATTCCTGAAGGTTTTGTAGCTGAAAGCTTTGTAGAAAAGAGGTTTGTTCAGCTGCAATCCTCCACAGCGGCACTCATCAGTTCTCCCAATAAAAAGAAAGTGTCTCGGGGACTCACTTCCTCTGGGGGCTTGCCTCGTGGCCCGGCAAGATGTGTCTGTCTGTTCCTGGGCTTTAAAATGTTAATACAGCAAGGGGTCTTTGCAGTCCTGTCTGGGTAGACTGAAACAGAGCTTGTGATTACTCCCAGAGCGTGAACAATTGCAACGCAAGGCTCTGGCTCTTTGGGCTGGTACTTATAGATTTCTGGAGACAATAATGGTTAGTGGCAAAACAGATTGAGAGATAAAATCCTGACAATGTAACCTATAGAAAGGGTTTTCTCCAAACACGGCCAAAGGCATACACACCTGGCCCCCTTGGGCTCCAGGACATGTTCAGACAAGCCTGGGCAACATGGTCATTAGCCTGACAAACCAGACCTTCTGGCTTCTGCCCCGTTGTCTGGTTCAGAGCATTTTTGAGGCTTTTTGTCCCTTCGGGACAATAATCTAACAACATCCTTAAACATATCATGAGAAGCCTCCCCCTCCCTCTAAAGGCAATACAGCCTCTTTTTCCCCTTTAATTCCTTCAGGAGCTGCTTGCTCATTCAGGCCTGTCGCCTTCCCTGCCGGCTCATCTTTCGGCACATGGGAACTGCCAGTTCCTGTGCCTTCAAGAGCTCATGTTTGAAGTAGGTCCAACCATCCTGGACCCTTCAGTTCTTAAGGGCTGCTACCCAGGGAACTTTCCAAATAAGTTTCTTAAACAAGTTGACGTTTGCCCTCCTGAAGTCCAAAGTGAGGGTTCTGTTACTGCTCCTCCCTATTTCCCTGCATATTGAAAACTCCACTATCTCGTGATCACTGCACCCTAGACAGCCTCCCACTGTCACATCTCCCACCAGCCCTTCTCTATTTCAGAATAGCAGGTCAAGCAGAGCCTGACCCCTGGTAGGCTCACTTAACAGCTGCATCAGGAAGCTGTCCTCCATATGTTCTAGGAACCATATGGACTGCCTCCTCTCTGCTGAATTAAATTCCCAGCAGATATCTGGCAGGTTAAAGTCACCTACAAGTGCAAGATCTGATGATCTTGAGACAGCCTCCATTTGCTTATAGAATATTTCATCCACCTCCTCATCCTGGTTGGGTGATCTCTAACAGACTCCAACCAGGATGTCAGATTTGTTTGGCCTCCCTGTGATTTTAACCCACAGGCTCTCAATCCTTTCATCCTCCCCTTCAAGCTCTGTGGCATCGAGTGATTCCTAATAAACAGAGTCACCCCTCTTCCTCTTCTCCCTCACCTGTCTCTCCTAAAGAGCCTGTAACCCCACAGTGTGGTATGCCAATCATGTGTATTGTCCCACCATGTTTCTGAAATAGCGACTATATTATAGTCTTCCTGGTGGACCATGACTTCCAGTTCTTCTTGCTTGTTACCCATACTGCATGCATTGGTGTACTGTCACTTCAGCTGGGCTCTCAATTTCTCAATTAACCCTAAGTGTTGTCCCACTCTCTTATCTCTGATGAGATTGATTTCCTCACCCCCCCCCTTCAGACCTAGTTTAAAGCCCTCCTAATGAGTCCTGCCAACTCCAGTGCTAGTACCCTCTTGCCATTTCTACATAATTGCACCCCATCAGGATCCAGCAGGTCAGGTGCAGTAAAAAAGTTGCCCCATGATCAGAAACCTCAAAATTCCATTGCTGGCACCATGCCATGAGCCAATTATTGATGGCATGGGGTCTCCTGTTCCTCTCAGTGTACTCCCCTGCCACTGAGGGAACTGAGCAGAGCACCACTTGAGGTCCTGCCCCATCAATCAATTGTCCAAGGGCCTTGAATTCTTTTTTAATTTTCCTGGTGCCCTTCTTATCAATTTTGTTGCTTCCAGCTTGTATTACCAACAATGGGTAATAGTCAGAGGGCTGGATTATCTTAGGGCATCTCCTTGTGATGTCCCTTATCTGGGCCCTAAGTAGGGAGCAGATCTCCCTGTGGGATGGGTATTCCCCACATAAGGTCTGCTTTTTCATCCTGCATCCTTTCATAGCACAGAAAAGTGTTACTTGCTAAATATAAAACAGAACAACTCATGGTGTATGTACAGATAATTCTAAGGGGGCAGCTGGAATAGGAGGTTTTGTTTCAATTCTGAGATTGTATACTGTCTTCAATGTACCTATTTTCTCCTAAATTTTTATGGCCTGGGATGCAGCACACCTTATTTACACCTAAAATAATATTAAAACATGAAAAGATGCCAACAGCCAGCAAAGACTCCAAATCACTCACTTTGTAGATCACCTAATTGAAAAGATGCTTAAACTTGCTGAAGAAATCCTCTTTCAACTTTCCATTTTATTGGGAAATTATCGTGAGTCTTTTCTACCTGAAAGACTGTTGCAACTCCATATCGTGTGGGCAAATATTTTCTAACCCCTAGCCCCTGAGTAAGTTTAAAAGGCATATTACGTGATGCCTGTGTATTTTAGTATATAACAGTTGAATAGAATAAACCTTTATTAGAATAAACCTTTATTAGAATAAACCAAACCAGGTTGGAAGAGACCTTCAAGGTCATCGTGTCCAATCCATCAACCAATCCAACCCACCCAAACAGCTAACCCATGGCACCAAGCACCCCATCAAGTCTCCTTCTGAACACCTTCAATGACGGCGACTCCACCACCTCCCCAGGCAACCCATTCCATAGTGCAATCACTCTTTCTGTATAGAACTTCTTCCTAACATCCAACCTGAACCTCCCCTGGCACAGCCTGAGATTGTGTCCTCTTGTTCTGGTACTGGGTGCCTGGGAGAAGAGACCATCATCCACCTGTCTACAACCTCCCTTCAGGTAGTTGTAGAGAGTGATAAGGTCACCCCTGAGTCTCCTCTTCTCCAGGCTGAGCAACCCCAGCTCCCTCAGCCTCTCCTCATAGGGCTTGTGTTCCAAACCCCTCACCAACTTTGTTGCTCTTCTCTGGACTCGTTCCAGCAAGTCAACATCCTTCCTAAACTGAGTGAGCAGCCCAGAAATGGCAGAATCGTATTCTGAACATTACTTCACCTGATGTGACCGATTTATAGTCCATGTGTATAACAGAAAATTGCCCTACACATCAATTTCAAGAGTGTTCCAATACATTGGTCTATTGACCAGTGTTAATGGTAAAGCTATCCCAGCCTTTCTTCACCCCCGTTATCCTGAGCTGTGTCATTTTCTAGAAAACAAACAACTGAAAAACTAAGAGATAATTAAAGAAGCCCATGGGATAAGCAGCAGTATGACAACAGTGTTAACGATGAGTTGCAGTGAAATAGTTTGATCCTGCAACAATTAGGGTTTAATAACATTACCTGACACATATGTCTCAGTTCAGTAAGGGAAATATATTCAGGTATTTCGAATATTCCCGTGTTATGAAATTAGAGGCACAAATGAGGCCAAAACATCAACAGCGAGGCTATTTATTACACAAATAAAGTGGATGGATCAGAAGGAGAGAGAGAGAGAGAGAGTGAATAGAGAGAGAGAGAGTGGAGGGGGAGAGAGAAGAAGAAAGAAATCATATTACCACACCTCTCACCCCCCAAGACAGTTTTGGTCTGTGGAGGAAGGGTGATGCCACTTTGGTGTGGAGGAGAGGTCATCCTTTTTGGCTGCACTGTCCTCCAGTGGAGGAGAGGAGAGAGAGGTCCCAAAGTCCAAGTCCAAGCCTTTCTCTGAGCAGTCTCTTCAGCTCCATATGTTACAGCAGGTGGAACTTAGGACATGGAGAGAGGCTTCCTCCTGGTCTGCTTATTCCAGGCTACATGGTGATGTCTCTGTCCTTTTCTCTCCTGGTATTCTTAGTTTTAATTCAGAGCAGCATTGCCACAGTCTTTTTCTTCCCCTGTGTTTTTCTTCTCCCAAGCCAGTAGCTCAGATCTTTTATACAGTTTTTTAGGTACATGTCCACGTGGTGAATATGCATATTCCAGAGAGTATCAATAACAGTGGCCTCTGCCCATTATTTCCAGGGCAGTTGCAGTCTGGTGAGCAACCTTTATCTATGCACCTTCCAGAGAGTCGTTCCACTGGTGTCTGCCCAATACATATCAGCTATTGTCTGGGCAAGCAGCAAAGGTGATTTTATCTTTGTTAAGTCACATCAAGAGAGACAAGATTTAGTCTCTCACAACATACCAAAAGCAATTAAAATATTTTCTGCTTAAAGATAAACTGTTTATGTGAAGACAAATATGCTTATTAAGTTAATGAATCATGAAGATATGATGCAAAACTTATCCTTGTTTTGTACTATCTTATTCCTTTGATTCATCCCATTTCTTGTTTTTGTTTTATCTTTGCCTTGTTCTCAATTTTCAACTTAAAATAATTATTCACTGATCTTGAAAACAGTTACATATGCTCAGTATCATTAAGGCTACTGAGGGCACAGAAGGTTAAATATGTTCAAGTGTTTGCAATACTATTGACTCTTGAGTGAATGATATTTACCTGTGTGGTGGGTTGAAGGGCTGATCCTCCCACCACAGGCAAAAAATTAGACAAGCAGATTGCAAAAGTGGTGGAAAGTTTAAATGGAAAAGCAGTGAAAATTTTACAGAGAACCATAAGCACAACGACAAAAGAGAGATCCCACATCATACCCAAAAGCATCCCATCCCCACCTGAGTGTACACCCAAAACTTTCTTCCCCCCCCTCCTCCACTCTTAGGCTAATCCCAGCTGGCCAGATCTGAGATTGCCCTTCCCCCCGGCCTTGGGCCTAGCCAGGCTCAAGAGACTGCGAGATAGCTCCCCTCATTACCAGATAACGGTGAGGGAAGAAAGAGGAAGTGCAGGACTTTGCAGGGAACAGGACATTATGGGATGAAATACTCAGTTTCCTGTGTCCAGCCACTGGGCTGGACCCTTGGGACACTGGAGACGTGTCTTTATGTGGCTACAGCAGGGTGCACCTGGCCCAAATTGCTACATGCCACCCCTTGTTTCATACCATACTTCCTGCACCCAAAACATATCATGAAATTAGAAATCTTCAGATGACATGTCTAGCAAAGTCTGTGTCTTCATCTGGGCATCCTTCCAAACAGTCTCACATTGAGGCTCAGGCATCAGTCCATTCCAGTTCTTCTCCCTCATCTGACGGAGCCTCCCGGTGAAGCAGAATCATTCTTCTGCAGTGCAAGCTCTTCAAGGTATCAATGGACATCCTGGTCACCTGGAAGAACCTCACAACTTCTCAACCAAACCTTTATTTCCATCTACTTCTGCTCAGCAGCATATTTCCACCCCTGGGGCAAGCAAGTCAGAACAATCAGGCTCTACAACTGCTTTTTCCACCCCTCCAAGAAACAGCACACTGAGCCTCTCATAAACGTTCATGGACCTATACCAAGCCCAGTGCTGACCACTTCCAGACATGGCCCAGAGCTATACAGAGGCATATCATAGGTACACCATCTGTTCATGTACCAAGGCATGACAGCATCTGTCTACACAGCCCTCCCCTGGAAGAGGGAGCGACTGCACCACAAGCCACTGAGAAGAGAGGTGGAGCCAGGTGCTAGGCACCATTTTTTGAACACATCCGAAAACCCGGGAAGAGATTACAGATGCTGCCACTGCATGAACACACGGCCAGGGCCACAGCTGCCATCTCTAATACTATGGTGCAGGATCAAAGTCACCTCCACCCCCTCGGGCAAAAACTGAGACTCAGATAAATGGAAGGAAATTATTTATGATGATTTACTGGTACACTTTTTCTCCATGTAGTACATTCAACAATGCTTTGACCAATCCAATTTTCAGCAATCACTGTGACAATCCCTGTGATAATCTTTGTGACAGGACTGCTATTATACCTGTTGGCAGAGAGGATGTTACTGACCCATTAGTGGAAATATATTCTCTTATTCAACCTAACTGTAAATTGAGGAAAACCTCACTTGTTAAGTTCAGTCTTCTAAAGCCTCAGATTACTTTACATCACTAGGGAAGCCTCATTTTGCTTTAAAAATATAAGAACACAGTATCAGGTTTTTCCATTATGGTATACATCAACCTCAATAGATGATTTTTGGTGTGACATTCTCATTCATTTAATTATTTCTTTATTTCCTTTAATTATACTTTTTTTTCCCCATTTCAAATTATGCTCTCTGGCTGCACATGTAAATTATTAAAAGTCATGAGTAATCACTGACTGATGTAAAGCTAAACTGAAAAAGATTCAGCTGCACAATGCAATAAAGCTCTTGCACAAAGCCCTGCTTCTCTTCCAAGGTAAAAGCTTCAGTCAAGGGGTTTGCAATGTGCCCAAAGGGTCAACAGGTTGAGCCTATACTGACATTCAGGGGGAAAAAGAAACAAAAAAAGCACTTCTAGGAAATATTTTTTAATCCACTGTGAAGTTAGAATTAGTATATGAAATGTGAAAATAATTTCACCTGTCATTGGGTTCCAACAGTAAAGGTGGCTGCAGAGAAATTAGGTGTCTAAGCTCCCATTATAGCCAATGGAGATCTAGTCAATTAAGTCCAGAGAGCAGTTATCTTTTCATAAACTGAACACCCAATTCTCAGTTTGGTTGCTTCACTATAGGTGCTTGAAGGTACCCCAGCTATTCAAGGCATCTAGAAAGGTGAGGCATCTAAACAGGTGGCAGTCATGATGCAGAACCTAGAGTAGACACTGCCTTTCTGGACTTGCAACTGCAGATCAGCTAGGATACCTCAAATTGTAGCACTGTTTGTGATAAGACAACTGAGTCAAGCCCCAGCTACTAGGTCAGCTGAATCCCTCCATTTATTGTGTTGATCATCATAGCACTGACTAAAATGTAGGATTAGGAATTCAGGGTTTAGGAACTGCTTTATGGACATTTGAGCATAAGCCAAATGAGTCACCTCATCATTTAAAACAAATGGAGTTGCATTTGGATCTAACCTGAAGGGACTGGAAGCAACAGTGGTCATGTATTCTCAATAAGGAAAGAAATTGTGTTTGTCATGGTGGATTCTGAGATGGGGAAGTATTTACAACTCCTTGGAAAAACATCGAATCAAAGTGCAAATGCATAGGTATCTCTACAGCCTGTTAAACCTAAATAGAGAGTCGAGAGTTACATTGTCAAACTCTGCATTTTTGTACCTGAAAATATGTTTAATCTTTAAAAGGCAGATGTAATATTGTTCTTCCAATTAATTATTCACAGCAAATTAATTACATTCTGCATCTCCTAATGTTGTTGAGGGGTCAGCAGCAAGCTTTAGCTGTCAATATATTTGAAAATTAAATTCTAGCAACAGATACTTTCATTAATTTATAGTAAAGTCCTCAGCCAAAAACATAAAGAGCAGATCCAGAGGTGTTTCTACCACTTTACTCTCCGCTGGTGAGACCTCAACTGGATCACTGTGTGCAGGTCTGGAGCCCTCAATATTGAAAGGACATGGACCTGATGGAGAGGATCCAGAGGAGGCCCATGAAAATGATCAGGGGGTTGCAGCACCTCTGCTACAAGGACAGGCTTGAGGGAGCTGGAGTTATCAGCCTAGAGAAGAGGAGGCTCTGGGAAGACCTGATAACAGCCTTCCAGTACGTACCCAAAGGGAGCCTACAGGAAGGATGGAGAGAGACTGTTTACAAGGGCCTCTGGTGACAGGACAAGGGGCAATGGCTTCAAACTAGAGAAGGGCAGATTTAGATGGGATATCAGGAAGAAGTTCTTCATTATGAGGGTGGTGGAACATCGCAACAGGTTGCCCAGGGAGGTGGTTGAGGCCACATCCCTTGAGATATTCAAAATGAGGCTCAATGAGGCCCTGGGCAACCTGATCTAGTTGGGGATTTCCCTGCTCATTGCAAGGAGGACTAGATGACCTTCAGAGGCCCCTTCTGGCCTGGAACATTCTATGATTTTATGATTTCTATGAGCAATAGCTCCAAACTAAAAGCCTAGTAAGGAGTAATATTGAGGATCCTGACTTCAGCATTTCTGAATAGTTTCTCTTCTTGGTAACCTTCCTTTCTTAATAAGGACTTCAGATGGTCTCCCCAAAGCTCATCAAATGAACTGCACAGATCTGCTATTTTGCTGCACTTGCCACTAAAGAATTCAGTTGTTTCTATAGAGAAGAAAAAAAAAAAAAAAGGGAAAAAAAAGGAAAAATTATTTCTATTCAATGTCTTATCTTGTCTCAGAACAGGTCATCCTCCTCTGTACAGCTACTAGATGATGAGTGATTTCAAGAGGGGAAAACCACACATTCTGACTTTCTTGCACTTCAGAGACCTAATAAAATTGCTGTACTGCTTCTGTCTACAGTGTTCTTAACTTTCTATCCCTGTCTGGAAACATTCATGCAAGAAGACATTATTGTCTGGGTATCTCTCAGAAATACATCAGCAATGAAAAAACTTCATGTCTTGTGTTTTGATTTTGTTAATGAACATCTTCACGAAATCTGTTGCCTATAAAATCACAGAAGTAGTATTTTAGATTAGTAGAGTTCAGATACATGTAAAAGGGAACTCCAGTAATGATTTTGCCACTCCATGGCTCCAGACTAGAGTCATACTGACCTATTACCTTTGTATCACTCTTTTGAAAACTGATAGGAATTCTACTGCCAGCAGTGTGCCTTTGTGCCCAAGAGGGCTAATGGTATCCTGGGGTGCATCAAGCAAATAGTGTCCAGCAGGTCTAGGAAGGTTCTTCTCCCCCTCTACTCTGCCCTGGTGAGACCACACCTGTCCAGCTTTGGGCTCCCCAATTTAAGAGAGATAGGGATCCACTGGAGAGAGTCTGGTGGAGAGTCATGAGGATGATTAGGGGATATAAGCATCTCCTCTATGAAGAGAGACTGAGAGACCTGGGGCTGTTTAGTCTTTAGAAGACTAAGAGGGAATCTGATCAATGCCTATAAATATCTGAGGGGTGGGTGTCAAGTGGAGGGGGTCAATCTCTTTTCAGTAGTGTGCAGTAATAAGACAAGGAACAATGGATACAAACTTGAACATAGAAGTTTTCACCTCAACATGAGGAGAAACTTCTTTGCACTGAGGGTGACCAGACCAGTGTAACTTTAAGACAGTTAACTGGAACTGAAGATTGTTTCATATTGTTTAATATTCCCGTTTATAAATTTAGTCTGAATTTACTTTTGTGTATGTGTGTGTGACAGCATATCATTATACTTAGCAATATTTCCTAATCTCTGTTGTCTGCCCAAACGTTTTCCATTTTGTATTTGTGCATGTGGTGTCCAAATTAAAATTCACCAGTGATATATAGGCAGTTGAAACTCAAAACCCTGGAAGAGGAAGACAAACCAAAACACAGTGATTTTCTGTGCTAACATGTATTTTGAGATATAAAAGAAGGCAAATACTATGACCAAACTACTTATAAATAATGCATGCCTCTGCACCTTTAATACTCTCAAAAGATTTTCCTTTTCAAAAAACAGAGGCTATTTTATATCTTTTGCTTATTCTTTATCTGATTGATTTCACTGACATTCCAAATGTATTCTGTTCTTCCAAGCTTTTCTATGATTTTTGTAAATATCCAACATACATTTCTAGACAGAATGTCTGAAGCCTATGAGATAACCTGTAGATTATAGCTCCTTTCAGTGAATGTTTTTGCTTTCTTCTTTCCTTGCTTTCTAATGTTCTCTAGGAAAAAAAAAATAAAAAATTATAATATATATTTTAAAAACAATATTTCAAAAAGTAGACTTTCATAGAAATGTACAATAATAAAGAATTTCTTAGACTTTCCCACATAAGTTCATTAGTTCTCTTCTTAAAATAATAAAAATACATTTTAAATCAGCTCTCTCTTAGTTATCTTCCTGAAAGAAGAACTTTAAAAAAACTGTTGGCAACTCTTTCAACAATATCAGAATAAAGTCCTTAACTACCTCAGTCCTAAGAATTTCACTTTTCTCTTCCTCATGTTTGCATATTGAACTGGGATATCATACTTCAAACAAATTCTGTGAGTTTTAAAGGTTGATGCTAGTCTCCAAATTTGAGGTGGCTTAAAGGTCACAATGTGCCAATGATAATATTGGCAACTTTTTTCCAGGCCTAATTAATATCAACATGAAAGTCTAGAGCTGCCATTATTGCTTAATGAAAACTGGGTATTGTACTCTGGGACTTTACTGCATATCCCTAATACTCAGACTTCAATTTTCCAGCAGTTTCTTTCAGGGAAAATCCATGTTTTGCAGATATATTTATTTAGTTATTTATGGCTGTTGGAAGGTTTGGCTTTTAATCAAACATTGGAACAGGCTGCTAAGGGAAGCGATAGAGTCATCATCCCTAGAGGTGTACAAAAACCATGTAGACAAGTTTTTTTGAGAGAAATGGGGCTATTTAGTCTTGAGAAGAGAAGACTGAGAGGGCATCTCATTAATGTCTATAAATATCTGAGGGGTGGGTGCCAAGTGGAGGAGCCAATCTCTTTTTGATGGTGCACATCAATAAGACAAGAAACATGTACAAATTTGAACATAGAAGGTTACTCCTCAACATGAGGAGAAACTTCTTTAATGTGGGGGTAACGAGGCACTGGAACAGGCTGCTCAGAGAGGTTGTGGAGTCTCCTTCTCTGGACACATTCAAAATCCACTTGGATGCATTCCTGTGTGGACTACCCTAGGTAATCCTGCTTTGTTAGGGGGCTTGAACTCAATGATCTCTGGAGGTCCCTTCCACCCTCTAATGTGCTGTGATACTGTGTGATATTGTAGACAGGACATGGTTCAGTGGACATGGTAGAGTTGGAGTCTTTCCCAATCTTAAAGATTCTATGATTTCATTATAAGAACCAGAGTTCTCAAATTCAGTTAGAGTTTTCATTACTCTCACAGTATTTCATCTTTATGAGAAGGTGAAGATTAGAGAGTTAAATCTATCAACACCTGCCCCTATCTCTAAATTATAAGATTTCTGAAATTTAGGGCTCTGAGAAAAAAATGAAGCCAAATATTCCTACACCAACACATAAACACAAAGAATAATATTTCTTTTCTATTTCTTTACTTATTTAACCGTGAGCATTGATAACACTAATGGAGAAGTAGTTAAAGACCAGCCAGTAATGCTTATATTATTCAGATACCACTAACGACAAGTAAACATCAATATGGATCAATAAAGATTATTTGAAGGGGCTCTAGCCAGCCTTTCCATGTAGGTGAATTATACATAGCATTGTAGTATACTTCATGAAATATTTCAATATTAAACTACAATGTCTAGAATGGCTTCTTCCTGGAAAATCTTTTTCTTGACCTTTACTACCATAAATCTAGTCTTTAAAACAACATATTATTGACTAAACAACAACAGAGAGAGGAATTTCAGAGTAGAAAATATCACTATTCAGATAACATAGTAAAAACTGTCTTGATTAAGGGTGAAATTTGCCCCCTGCAGACCTGAAGGCATGTGTACCACTCAAGTCCCATTTAAATCCTGCAAAGGGAAGCTAAGTGGCAAATTCTACTCCAAATACAGATTTTAAACATTCTTCACTGCATAAAACATCTAGTCCTCAAAATTTTATTTTAAAACTACTAGCCATGTTCAGGGTGGTATGATTTTCATTGTGTCTAAATATTATTTTAAAGCCTTTATCTCCAATGGATTTTGTTAATAAAGAAAATAATAAAACCCCAGGAAATGGTGATGTGACTACAACAGATTTGGTTCCTTTATAGCTTATGCTCTTAATTAAGAAACCTTCATCTTTGAAGCATAGTATAAAAAACTTTTTATTAGCAAAGGTATGTTAGGTCAGTAATAAAGAAGATTTCCCTTTGAACATTATATCTAATCAATCCAGAGAGAATTAAGACAATTATATTTTATCAGAAACATGTAGAGGCAAGTATCAACAAGAGGGATGGAGTGTGACTTTGGTATTAATTACAAAAATGGTTTAGGAAATAATCAATCCTTTGTTAATGAGGGTAGGTATATGAAGTGACAAAGAAATTATTTATCAAGCCACAAGGGTGAAAGTTGTAGACAAGGGATTACAGGGATAAATCTCTGAATTGTAAAACAATCATGTGGGCCTTTCTATGCATTTAGATTGTACTTCTAATTGTATTTTATTCCAAATATCACTAATTAATTTAGAAGGGAAACATTAAATGCTATAAACCATAAGCGACACATGAATTAGATCATTTAATTTTTCAGTGTCCCACTTAGACTCTTGCAACTAATTACAATTATTTTCTTTTTCAGCCTTAAGTTCTGAATATATTTAACTTGATTTAAGGGAAAGAATACTGTCTCTTCAATCATTTTTGTAGTTAATCTGAACTACAATCAAAGCCACACAAAAATTTATCGTAAATCTCATGAAAACAAACAAACAAACAAAAAGCCCCAATCCAATGAGAGCATGCACTACAATAAATCGATTTTTGGTCAGTCATTTGAATAATTTATTTTCATTTCAGTGGATTTTTATTATATTCTCAGTTCAGTGACCACAACAGCCAACAAGAAGAAAAAAAAAAAAACATGGTAAACTGCATAAGAATCAGAGATAGTACTAAACAATCTAATTATTCTTACACAAAATACTGTCCCTTCCACATGTGAAAAATTCCTTAGACCCAACTTTTCTTCCCAGCATATGATTCAAGTAAACTATGACATAGGAAGCAAATCTCACTTTAACTGGATATTTAAGAATATCTAAGCAATGATTAGGCACCATCTATTGTGCGGTTATAAGAATATCTGAGAAACAATGTGTTTTTCCTGCTGTCCCTTGTGTAATCACAAAATCACAGAATCATAGAATTGTTAGGGTTGGAAGGCACATCAAGGATCAGCTAGTTCCACCCCCCCTGCCATGGGCAGGGACATCTCACACTGGATCAGGCTGCTCAGAGCCACATCCAGCCTATCCTTAAAAACCTCCAGGGATGAGACTTCCACCACCTCCCTGAGCAACCTGTTTGGTGTTCCACCACCCTCATAAAATTTAGCGCCTAATTTTTTAATTTTATTTAAGCTTCTTGGGAAAAGATTCCAGCGATGTCAGGAGCACTGGGGTTTTCCTCCTTATTTTCAAGTAGTTCTCTGACTTTTTCTTTGAATATTTTTAGGTAGTGCTTGGAGGATGTATCAGTGTGTGTGACAGGTGAAGCCCAAATATGAATTAATCTCTTTTTCTGTTTTATTCTAATCTTACAAATTTGTCCACATCTTATGAAATTTGGATGTCATTGGTAGTCTGTCTGAGCTGCTGCTTATTTCAGAAGTCTTTAACACATGGTAGCTCAGTAAATAATCTTTCCATTATGGCCCACAGGCACCAGGTCTTGTACTATCCACTGAGTACACTTGTAGTGAGAGTTTTTGTTACAAGAATATTTCAAAATCTGGGCTTGTTAGATGCAATGCAAGAGAGGAGGTAAGAGATTGTGGAGAGGAAAAGGTTTTAAAAAAAATCACAGACGTCTTTATCTAGCTTCAGTTTCTTTGCAAATCATAGCATCATTTTAGGTGGAAAAGATATTTAAGATCATTGAGTCCAACCATTATCTAAGTCTACCAAGCCTTGTGCTAAACCATGTCCTGTAGCAACACATCTGTAATTCCTCAAGACCCAATGCCCAGTGGTCACTTTTCTGTAGTTGCCCATTTTTAATTCAGATTGTAAGCTCCCACTGTTTTGCTCAGTGTCTATCCATGTCTATATGGAAGAAGTCTTTGTGCTGTCCCACAGAACAAATAGCAGCATCTATGATCCTTGTGCTTAAAATCCATGTGAAGTATTTTGTAGTGGCTAAAGGGAACCTGTCCTTTTAATCATAGAATGCATTAGGTTGCAAGAGGCCTTTAAAGGTCATCTAGGCCATCTCCCCTGCAGTGAGGTCAGATTGCTCAGATTCCAGTTGAGCCTGACCTTGAATGTCTCCAGGGGTGAGGCCTTCACCACCTCCCTGGGCAACATTTTCCAGTGTTCCACCACCCTCATAGTAAAGAACTTCTTCCTAATGTGCAATGTAAATCTACCCTTCTCTAGTTTAAAATCTTTGCCACTTATCCATAGTGCTACATACCCTTGCAAGCAACCCCTCCTCAGCCTTCTTGTAGGCCCCCTTCAGGTACTGGAAAGACACTATAAGGTCTCACAGGAGCCTTCTCCTCTCCAGGCTGAACAACTCCAACTCTCCCAGCCTGTCTTCATAGGACAGGTCCTCCAGCCCTCTGATAATTTTTGATAACTTATTATGCAAGGTAGGAATTTTTCTGAACAACAAAGCAAGAGGGAGGATGCTGATAGATGAGGTTTGTATGACATGAAAGCCCATCTGACTAAATTTTTTCTTTGGTGGAATCTTTGAAATACATCACTTATTCTTCCCAGTTCAGTTCTTTAATTCTTGCTAATATCCGTCACAATTTTGCGCTCCACTGGAAAAACTCCTCCTTGTAAGATATCTCTTTTAGGAACTGGAAGTCTTGGTTCACCAGGAAGACTATGATATAATCACCATTACAAAAACATGGTGGGACACTTCACACAATTGGAGTACTGTACTGGGGGTTTACAAGATCTTTAGGAGAGACAGGTGAGGGATAAGAGGAGGAGGGGTGGCCCTGTACATTAGGGAATCTCTTGATACCTCAGAACTTGAGGTTGCAAATGAAAGAATTGAGTGTCCATGGGTTAAAATCAGAGGGAGTCCTAACAAATCTGACATCTTGATTGGAGTCTGTTATAGACCACCCAACCAGGATGAGGAGACAGATGCAATATTCTACAAGCAACTGGAGGCTGTCTCAAGATCATCAGATCTTGTCATTGTGGGAGACTTTAACCTGCCAGACATCTGCTAGGAACTTAATTCAGCAGAGAGAAGGCAGTCCAGATGGTTCCTAGAGTGTATGGAGCAGAACTTCCTGATGCAACTGTTAAGTGAGCCTACCAGGGGTCAGGTTCTGCTTGACCTGCTGTTCTCAAATAGAGAAGTGCTGGAGGGACATGTGATGGTAGGAGGCAGTCTAGGGTGCAGTGATCATGGGATAGTGGAGTTTTCAATATGCAGGGAAATAGGGAGGAGCAGTAACAGAACCCTCACTTTGGACTTCTGGAGGGCAGACTTTGGCTTATTTAAGCAACTTATTCGCAAAGTACCCTGGGCGGCAGCCCTTAAGAGCTGAAGGGTCCAGGATGGTTGGACCTACTTCAAACATGAGCTCTTGAAGGCACAGGAACTGGCAGCTCCCGTGTGCCAAAAGATGAGCCAGCAGGGAAGGTGTCCGCCCTGGATAGGGAAGGTGACCGCCCTGGATGGGCAAGCTGCTCTTGAATGAATTAAGGGAAAAAAAGAGGATGTATCACCTTTGGAAACGGGGGAGGCTTCTCATGATATGTTTAAGGAAGTTGTTAGATCATGTAGGAGAAATGTTAGAGAGGCAAAGGGCCAGTTAGAACTTAAGCTGGCCACTTCTGTGAAAGATAATAAAAAGCATTTTTACAAATATAGTAATGCTAAAAAGAGGGGCAAGAAGAACATCCACTCCTTATTGGACCTGGAGGGAAACATTGTAACTAAAGATGAGGAACAGGATGAGGTTTTAAATACCTTCTTTGTGTCTATTTTCAACAGTAAGGCAGGAGGACTTCAGGATAACTGGCCTCCTGAACTGGTTGATGGGGTCAGGGAACAGGTATTGCCTTGGGAATCCAAGAGGAATCAGTTCGCGACTTGCTGAGCCGCTTAGATACTCACAAGTCCATGGGACCAGAAGGGATCCATCTTAGGGTGCTGAGAGAGCTGGCAGATGAGCTGGCCAAGGCTCTTTCCATCATTTTCCACCAGTTCTGGTTCACCAGAGAGGTCCCAGTTGACTGGAAACTGGCCAATGTTGTGCCCATCCACAAGAAGGGTCAGATGAAGGAATCTGGAAAATACAGGCCTGTCAGCCTGACCTCAGTGCCAGGGAAAATTATGGGGCAACTTATCGTGGCGGCAATCATTGCACACCTGAAGAATGGCCAAGGGATCAGGTCCAGCCAACATGGATTTAGGAAGGGCAGATCCTGCCTCACCAACCTGATCTCCTTCTATGATCAGGTGACCTGCCCGGTGACTGTGGGGAAGGCTGTGGATGTAGTCTACCTGGACTTCAGCAAGGCCTTTAACACCATTCCCCACAGCAAACTGCCGGCCAAGCTGACAGCTCATTACTTGGACAGTAGCACTCTGTGCTAGGTTGGGAACTGGCTGGAGGGCTGTGCCCAGAGAATGTTGGTGAATGGTCCACATCCAGCTGGCAGCCAGTCACTAGTGATGTCCCCCAGGGATCAGTGCTGGGCCCCGTCCTCTTTAATATCTTCACTGATGATCTGGATAAGGGGATTGAGTCCATCATCAGTAAATTTGCAGATGACACCAAGTTGGGAGCAGATGTTGATCAGTTAGAGGATAGAAAGGCTCTGCAGGTGGACCTTGACCGATTGGACAGATGAGCAGAGTCCAACATGATGACATTCAATAAGTCCAAGTGCCAGGTGCTGCACTTTGGCCACAACAACGCAATGCAGCACTACAGACTGGGGTCGGAGTGGCTGGAGAGAGGCCAGGCAGAAAGGCACCTGGAGGTCCTGGTTGACAGCCCTCTGAACATGAGCCAGCCATGTGCCCAGGTGGCCAAAAAGGCAAATCATTTCCTGGTCTGTATCAGGAATAGTGTAGCCAGCAGGAGCAGGGAAGTGATTGTGACCCTGTACAATGCACTGGTTAGGCCACACCTTGAGTATTCTGTCCGGTTCTGGGCCCCTCAATTTAAGAAGGACTTTGAGACTCTTGAATGTGTCCAGAGAAGGGTAATGAGGCTGGGGAGAGGCCTTGAGCACAAGCCCTATGAGGAGACGCTGAGGGAGCTGGGATTGTTTAGCATGGAGAAGATGAGGCTCAGGGGAGACCTTATTGCTGTCTACAACTTTATTAAAGGGTGGTTGTAGCTAGGAGGGGGTTGGTCTCTTCTCCCAGGCAACCAGCACCAGAACAAGAGGACATAGTCTCAAGCTGCAGCAGGGGAAGTTTAGGCTCGAGGTGAGAAGAAAGTTCTTCACAGAAAGAACTGTTAGCTGTTGGAATGGGCTGCCCAGAGAGATGGTGGAATCACCATCCCTGGAGGTGTTCCAGAGGGGATTGGATGTGGCACTTGGTGCCATGGTTTAGTCATGAGGTCTGTGGTGTCAGGTTGGACTGGATGATCTTTGAGGTCTTTTCCAGCCTTATTGATTCTATGGTTCTATGTTCCTGTGATTTAACTACACCCTCATGGGGAGAAAAAAAAAAAAAAACAAATAAAATTATGCAATTATCATCTTTTGTGAAGAGAGATAGCTAATCAACACCATCTTAATTTTCATTCTTTTCCAGGTTCTATTTTCATTAACTGAACTCTTCTTCATTTCAAAACCTTTGCTCTCCTTTACAATGTTTCCTCTGTCAGAGATGTATCCCTGAGATGTTACTTTCTCACCCATTGCAAGCATTTGCTGGATTTTTTGAATCAATCTCCAAATGTCAGCTACACAATTCCAACGACAATTGGCACCCAGGCAATTTTCACAGCCAAGCCAAAATCTTAACAGCTATACACAGTTTTTTCTTTATGCAAATCTTTCCAACGTCATCTCTCAATGTGTTCTGTCATATTGTCCATAGAAAGGAGGGCCAATTCTGAATGCTAGCAACAACCTTTGACAGCTATACCTGATGTTAACTGAGTACATTTCCATTATTCAAAATATCCCTGCTTCCTTCCCCCTCAAGACTTTCATTCACCAGGGTGTCTCTAGGCTATTTTTGTCAAAGTTTGACAAATGGCTTAGTGCGATTTTTTGATGCAAGTTAATACAATGATAAGCACAGTAAAGACTCCAGGAATAGCAAATCATTAATTTACTTCAGAAAATATGACTTCAGTGATGAATAAACCCCATAAGGATTCTATGGGTTTAAGCAGATTCACTGCCAATGAATATCTGAACTGCCTGAAAGAAAAGTAAAACATGCTACTAAACCAGTAATTATTTTATGCACTTGATCAGCAAATAAGCTTTAGGATGAAAGGTGCTTGGCAAAGGAGTGTGGGATTAGACTTCACTAAAATGGATGATCTTTATTTTAAACACATTATACCTCATAATTATAGGACCAGATAACTGGAAGATGTAGCTAAGGAGGGTGGATGAGGAGGTTTTAGGTAAAACAAATTGTTTTGCACTGTCATTGCAACATATGCAATATCATGAGACAGGCCCCAATTTCATATGTATTAATAAACTGAGTAAGCTGTATGATACAGATGCTCACAGTGGAATATGCTGAGTTGTTCTGACATTTCTGGTCTGGACTGCTTCAGCTTATACCTGTTGCCTCTGTCATACTAGAAACAGATAACAGCAACCTTTCTTCTTATCTTTAGTAGTGCTTACTTTTGTTCATTACACTTTTCACAAATTCACCAAACATCACTTAAGTCTTAAGGCAGATTATATACAGTCAGAGGAGAAGTGATACTGGATCTGACATTTACCAATGCAATTGAGGTAATCAGTGACATCAAGATTGGAGGTAGCTTGGGCTGCAGTGATCACACAGTGGTGGAGTCCATAAGGTGAGGATCCTAGTGACTTCTAACCAGGGGAAAATTGAACAGTCAAATAACTGTTTCTTATCATAACTCCAGGCTATCTGTCAATATATCTGTATAACACCTCTAAGGATGGAAATTTAAAATATCACTTCCTCAAGTATTATGGTTCCTTCATTTTACTCTCAAGTTAGAGTTGCCCTTCAGGTGGTTAACCTCACTTCCATAACAAAACTAATTCTGAATTCATGAACTTACTTGTAAATGTCATGATGTTATTTGGGCTGCAGTTCCATTTTGGGTGCCAGTGCTAAAGAAGGACTTTGACAGCATTGCTTCTACATTGTAAACTTATCTGGAGGATTAAATAGCAGTTATTCAGAAAAAAAAAAAATATTCATACCATACTTTGGTAGCTGGAGTAATGCACATCTTGTTTATTCAGTAGAATTCTTATTTTTTTTATTCTTATGTAAGTTCCAACATTTGAATTTCAAAACTGACAGTACATGCAGATCAGGAACGTGACATTTCTGAGACATTTATAAAATAAAATGAGAAAATCAGCACTATTTATCCTAGTTCTTCAACTAACTTTATTCTGGAAAATTCTGTGCTTAGTTAATTGAATCCAAAGCATACATTTCCAGGTAAATTATAAATCCTTAAGGATTTTCATTGACACAGAACTGATAATCACCCTGACATTAGGAAGAGTGGATTAAGATTGCAGGGAAAGGATGATGCAAAATAATATTGCTTCTCTGAACAAGCACTCATCCTGAATGGTCTCCTCAGGGACTCTACCATCCCTTGAAATTCAGGAATAGCACTGAATCAAAGAACTTTATGGTTCTTGCAGCTAAAAAGAGAGTTAAACTCCATGTAAGTATTAATAAATTGCTCATACATGCTGCAAATGCATTGCACAATACACACAGAAAGGCAGGTGGGTTTTCTATGCTCCCTCACAAAACCCAGTTTGATTTAAAAAGGCAAGAATCGTCTATTCATAATGATGCGTCTTCCTAGAAGCCTGTTTTAAAGGGGGGAAAAATTAATTAATTCTGCTTATGAAAACAACAAATGAAAGGTAATTAACTGTTAGTGAAGGAGAACCAGTCTACTCAATGGAGACATTCCCTTGTGCGCTACTGTAAGGATATGAAAATAATATATATAAGAAGTTTGTCTGGAGTGAGACAGATACAGGAAAAGCTTATCTTACTTTATTTTAATCCCTATTTGTGTTCTGTAGTAGGTCCATAGAAATGATGTGCAAGAAGTGAAAAAGTGGTTTTTTGGTTGTGGTTTGTTGTGGGTTTTTTTGGTTGCTTGGTTGGGTTGGTTTATTTGTTTTATGTCTTGTTTGGTTTGGCTTTTTATTTATCATGCACAATTTTAAAAAAAAGCATTAGAAAATAAAATTTTAATGAAAGCACCCAGAACAAAACCTAGAATTTCAGTGGTGGATTTACTAACAAAGGGTTGGTTGGCAATTAATCAATTGCAGCAATAATTTTCTTCATTGGAAATCATTCACATCTTAAGCACAGGCACTCAAAAGAACAGGAACACTGAAATGTCTTGGCCATGATACAAATAAGAAAATCTAACCAGGCAAACTGTAATACATAACAGATTGTGTGAACCTCATTGCATGAATGAATCAGTCATGGCATCCTTTTGAAGATAACCTACTGGCTCCAAGATGGTGAATTTAGTCCTGCTATTCACAGCTTAATGTCAACCTTACAAACAAGTTTCAACAATTTAAAAAATAACATAGAAACCACTTGTACACATGGAATATGATCCAGAGCTCACTGAGTTTAATGGAAAATCTCACTCCCATTGATGTCAGTGATGAAGATTAACATTCTTCAGGAGATATTCTGCAAGTACTAATGCAGAGAGTTGTGTTAAGAATTTAAAATTTCTGCATAGTCAAATTAGATTGAGTATAAATTATTCACGAATAAAAAATCAGCTTTTTTTTTTGTTGAAAAAATGTGCAATCTGATTCTTTCTTATGGTCTCCAATGAGAGTTTGTAGGCTTGACATTCTTCCGTAAGTCATCAGAGAATACACACAAATGAATTTACACAGACTAGTAAATTTGAACAAAAGTTGGCGCTTTGAACCTTGATTGTTGGCTAAGATGCAAAAGAAATGCAGCAATTTGCTTATTTTCCAGGTCTTATATTTTTCTCAGGGTTTTGAAAGCAATTATTCTTGCTGATAAATTGAAATATTTTCATAGATAATAATCTGATTTTTAGACCATTGAAGACTGAGATTGTGGATATGACTGTCACCCCAGGCACCTATTCAAATCAAATCCCAGCCACAAGAAAAGCCTTAAATTTAGATGACACTTTGGTCTTTCTTATTGTGTGCCTACTCACACCTAGTCCATGACAAAAAGAACTCCATGCTGAATATCTCCAGAAATGGAACTGCAGCTGTATGCCATATTTTTTGCTGTCTGACTTTTCAATTTGAGTTCACCTTGAGTTTATTGCGCATACACTGGTTTTATACCCAAATTATAATTCCTTCATTGTGGTGCATTGTATGTCACAACTATACTAATTCAGTTAAAGTTTACCTGGAGTTCTCCATGCCATCCTACATATCGTTAGATACTTGTCCATAATGAGAGAGTCTAGGTCTTTGAGACTCAATGACTTGCAATTTATCACAGTATCACAGTATCACAGTATAACTTAGGTTGGAAGAGATCTCGAGGATCATCGAGTCCAACCTATCAACACAGACCTCATGACTAGACCATGGCACCAAGTGCCACGTCCAATCTCCTCTTGAACACATCCAGGGATGGTGACTCCACCACCTCCCTGGGCAGCCCATTCCAATGACGAATGACTCGCTCAGTGAAGAACTTTCTCCTCATCTCGAGTCTAAACCTCCCCTGGCACAGCTTGAGACTGTGTCCCCTTGTTCTGGTGCTGCTTGCCTGGGAGAAGAGACCAACCCCTTCCTGGCTACAACCACCTTTCAGGTAGTTGCAGAGGGCAATGTGGTCACCCCTGAGCCTCCTGTTCTCCAGGATAAACAATCCCAGCTCCCTCAGCGTCTCACAGTATCACAGTATCACAGTATCACTTAGGTTGGAAAGGACCTCGGGGATCATCCAGTCCAACCTATCAACACAGACCCCATGACTAGACCATGGCACCAAGTGCCACGTCCAATCTCCCCTTGAACGCCTCCAGGGTCGATGACTCAACCACCTCCCTGGGCAACATGTTCCAATGCCGAATGACTCGCTCGGTGAAGAACTTCCTCCTCACCTCGAGTCTGAACCTCCCCTGGCGCAGCTTGAGACTGTGTCCCCTTGTTCTGGTGCTGGTTGCCTGGGAGAAGAGGCCAACCCCCTCCTGGCTACAACCACCCTTCAGGTAGCTGTAGAGGGCAATGAGGTCACCCCTGAGCCTCCTCTTCTCCAGGCTAAACAATCCCAGCTCCCTCAGCCTCTCCTCATAGGGCTTGTGTTCAAGGCCTCTCCCCAGCCTTGTTGCCCTTCTCTGGACACGTTCAAGTGTTTCATTGTCCTTCTTAAACTGAGGGGCCCAGAACTGGACACAGTACTCAAGGTGCGGCCTAACCAATGCAGAGTACAGGGGCACAATGACCTCCCTGCTCCTGCTGGCCACACTATTCCTAATGCAGGCCAGAAAGCCATTGGCCCTCTTGGCCACCTGGGCACACTGCTGGCTCTTATTCAGGTGGCTGTCGATCAGTAGGAGTAGTCTTGTGACCTAATGACCTTAAATACTAGTTTGTTCATATTCTTTATGCTGTAATAATTACAAAATGGTCATAAATGCACTGTAACTGAAGGACTAGTCCAGGTTTCACACATTTGTAACAGTTCATAGGGAGGCAATACAGATTGAATTAGAGCCCAAGACCAAACAGACATCTTCAAGAACATTTCCGAGTTTCTCTGGCACTAAGAACTCTTTCTACTTACTATTTACTTAACTTTTACTGTAATGTTAATTATGAAAATTGACATAGTCAGAAAGATGAGAAATCTGCAAAACAAAAATAAGATTAAGGCTCTTTTCTTTATTTAAACTGTAGACCTTTTCTTCTTTAAAGTTTTTTTTTCTTTTTTTTTTTTCTTTTAAGCTTCTTTATTTCTTTATAGAAGATTTAAAAACTTAGTATTTCACCTTTTGTACTAGTCAATTCACACCTTTTCTTGCTGTTGCATTGCAGACAATTATATTTCAATCTTTAACAACAGAGGAAAAGAAATCTTAAGATTACAGAATTTTCAGGGGCCAATGACAAAGAAAATGAAAGTCAAATTGAAGGAAGTGTGTACAGGAGTGGACAAAAAGGATGGCAAAGGAAAATAACCTGATTTTTCATTTTGATAACTGAGAGAGGCTGTCAAATGTTTTCACCTCCAGGGCTTTTTTTGAATTAGCACTAGTTTGACAGTTGCTGCTGTGAGGTGTCTCAGGATTAAAAGTGTGGAGAATAGAGATGTCATTCTGACTCCAAGAGAAGATGACATTCAGTAGATTTGTTTTGGATTGCATCTTTATCACAGTAAAAAGCATGTCTCACTTGCTCTAGTAAGTATCTTACTTACTTTTCATTTTCTGGACACCAAAAAATGAAGACTGACAGACTGATTAGCTCTCATGACTTCCATTAATTATTCTTCTTTCAATCACATTTAAAGGACATTTATATTTTAAGATCAAAGATGTAAAGGACAAGGTAATAATGTCATACCAATTATTGTCTCCTTTCAGGAGTCCCTATGAAATACAGACATTATTATGTTATTCCACCAAAAGGAGAAAATATTCATCAGACTCATCACCGCATGTAAATGTTGTCTCCCATGAGAGTTCTACCTGCGATTGAACTGCTTGGAAAACAACATGGGTGATTATATTATCTGTGTCTGTTTAATTCACATTTCAAAACAAGTCTGAGGATACATTAAAATAGGGGAAAAAAAAACCACTGATACTTGGGGTTTTTTAGGAGCTACTCCTATTGTTTCACTGAAGGAAAAATAAATAAATAAATAAACAAAGGAATATCCTACCCTGCTTTTTGGAAAGATGAGGAAGGGAAGAGATATACTAACTTGCAAGGAAATCTCAATACCTCAAGCCCTCTTTCTTAAAAACACAGATTTTATATCAACCTCACAAAAATAACGTTTGAAGAAATTTTGTAATCATATACTAATTTTTAGTATTAGTCCAGAATGCATCTGAAAGACAAAGTCACAGGAAAGGATGCCCAGTGTTTCTTAAATGTAAGGGTTTTAATATGTCCAATATTTTTCATCTGAAAATGTGATCATCTTAAGTTAATCCCTTGTGAAATCATGGCATTCCAAATTTTTCTGGGCTTTTTATCTTTTTGCCTTTTTTTCCTCTTTTGGTTTAGTTTTGTTTTAGTGTTTTTGGGTTGGGTTTTACGTTGATTTTTGGGAGTGGGGCATTGGTTGGGGGGTGAGTATCTACCTTAAGATGTAATTATGATTTACTTTCATTCTTATAGCAGCCTGAAGTTAGGAAAATCTGGCTTCTACTCAATTTACAAGGCAGACTTAAGAATCATTTTTGCATAAGGATGAGGTTGTAGCCAGGTGGAGGTTGGTCTCTTCTCCCAGGCAACCTGCACCAGAACAAGAGGACACAGTCTCAAACTGCTCCAGAGGAGGTTCAGGCTGAATGTTAGGAAGAAATTCTTCCCAGAAAGAGAGATTGGCCACTGGAATGTGCTGCACCCAGAGGTGGTGGAGTCACCATCACTGGAGGTGTTTAAGAGGAGACTGGCTGTGGCACTTGGTGCCATGGTTTAGTTGATGAGATGGTGTTGGGTGATAGGTTGGACTCGATGATCTCAAAGGTGTTTTCCACCCTGGTTAATTCTGTATTCTGTATTCTGTAATTTCTTGTTTTGTTTGTTTGTTTGTTTTTAAGTTTAGGATTCAATATTAGTATGTCCAAAACAATAGTAAACTGTTAGTCTCTTTAAATTAGGTGTTTTATTTAAGTGGCATCTAGGTGTTAGTATCATAGTATCAGTCAGGGTTGGAAGGGACCACAAGGATCATCTAGTTCCAACCCCCCCGCCATGGGCAGGGACACCCCACACTAGATCAGGCTGGCCAGAGCCTCAGCCAGCCTGGGCTTAAACACCTCCAGGGGTGGGGCCTCAACCATCTCCCTGGACAACCCATTCCAGGGCTTCACCACTCTCATGGTGAAGAACTTCCTCCTCATGTCCAGCCTCAATCTTCTCACCTCTAGCTTCATTCCCTTCCCCCTAGTCCTATCACTACCTGGTATCTTGAGAAGTCCCTCCCCAGCCTTCATGTGGCCCCCTTCAGATACTGGAAGGCCACAATTAGGTCACCTCGGAGCCTTCTCTTCTCCAGACTGAAGAGCCCCAATTCCTTCAGTTGGGAATTAGAGCCTTTAAGCATGGTGAATATGCAGTTCAGAAGCTGAAATAGCAGTGGAATTTATATATGTTGTGATATTAGCCTTATAACTTTCACTGACTAGTGTCCTTTCAGTATTATCAAATCAGAGTAGAAACCTCAGTGAATGATATGTATTAAAAAAACCAAAACCAAAACCAAAACCAAAACCAAAACCAAAACAAACACAAAAAAAACCAACAAGAAAATAAAAAGAAAACTGAATTTATCCAGCTTTATGGGCAATTTATATGGGAAATTTATACTTTTATTCTTTAGCCAGTCTCACTCTTCAGCTTATTGTTTTCATTTATGATGCCCTTACAAAAAGTAATCACATTCCCTACTCAGACTTTACTTAGTCTGATGAAATGACACAAGTATTTTAGTCACCTGTAGCAAAATGTTCTATTTTTTTTCTTAAACCTTTCCATTTTTCTTGAATTTACTTTCTGATTTCAGTTGAAAATGTCTGGCATAATGCATGACAGTTCCACATTTGCCTCTTTCTTGA
This sequence comes from Melanerpes formicivorus, assembly GCF_026170545.1. Classification (NCBI taxonomy): domain Eukaryota; kingdom Metazoa; phylum Chordata; class Aves; order Piciformes; family Picidae; genus Melanerpes; species Melanerpes formicivorus. Next base: position 36,409,829 of record NW_027142353.1, on the reverse strand, counting down.
TGGCCTTATAATGACATCTTTTCAGACATCATACAATGCCTTCTTCCTATGCCTTTTCTGGTCAAAAAGTCTCTAGCTCATTTGGGAAATTTTGATTACTTACTCTTGACCACTTGACCTCTTCAATTCTTCATTTCTATTCCTTTTCTCTTTTTAATCTAATAATTCTTCCATGATACTTAGTTTCTGTAGTACTGTCCAACTTTGATTCATCAGCAAATTCTATGACTCACACTTCACTTCTGATGTCAAGATCATTAACAAAGACTCTTACTAATTATTAAGGCTTTTTCCTGTTTTATGTACTATATTCTGTTTATCAAGTCCTTTTCTTATAGTAAACATTTTTTTTACCAATGATATTTTTTTCCGAATTCCTACATTAATTACACACATGACATTTTGAGTTACATCACTGAAGCCTCAGTTAGATCCATTACACTTCCTTTGTTAAGAAAAGTAGTTATCTTGGACAGATCAGAATACACATTCTGTAGTTTATCACTCTTGTCTCTTGTCTTTAGGTAAGATGAGCTAAGCCAACCAAACCACATAAGCGATCTAGATAAGATAAATATGGCATAGAATCATAGAATCAACCAGGTTGGAAAAGACCTCAGAGATCATCAAGTCCAGCCTATTACCTAATACCTAACATGTCATGACAACTAAATCATGTTTCCAAGTGCCACATCCAATCAGATTTTTAACACCTTCAGGGGTGGGGACTCCACCACCTCCCTGGGCAGCCCATTCCAATGGCAAATTACTCTTTCTGTGATGAACTTTCTCCTCAAGTCAAGCCTAAACTTTCCCTGGCGCAGTTTGAGTTTTGAGTTGGTCCTCTTGTTCTGGTTCTGGTTGCCTGGGAGAAGAGACCAATCCCCACCTGGCTACAACCTCCTTTCAGGAAGTCATAGAGAGCAGTAAGATCTGCCTTGAGCCTCCACTTCTCTAAGCTAAACAACCCCAGCTCCCTCAGCCTCTCCTCATAGGGCTTGTGCTCAAGACCTCTCACCAGCATCATTGCCCTTCTCTGGACATATTCCAGCAACTCAACATCTTTCCTAAACTGAGGAGCCCAGATCTGGACACAGTACTCAAGGTGTGGCCTAACCAGTGATGAGTAGCACGTCCTCAGGGCCCTTGAGAACAGCTTTCAGCTGGAGTCCCCGTTCGCCCATAGGGAGCCGAGCTCGCCCGCTCTCCGCGGCTGGCCCTACCCCGCAGCGGGAGCGGACCTGACTTTGATCTGCTCGCCACTGGTCCTCCCCCACTTCACTCCCTGCCGCTTTTACCGCTCCGCAGAGAATAAAGGTGGGGGAAGGCAGGTCCCGCATTCTCAAGCGGTGCCCCCATTCCGATGGTTAAGAACCACCCCTGCTTGAAATAGGAGGGACTCTCTGCCACCGGTCACGCACCAGGTGTCCCCCTGCAATCCACAAGAACTTAACACAGTCGCCCCAACAACAACACGAGCCCCCAACTGCCAAAAATCCAAAACGACGCCCAGAACTAAATCCAAACTCTCTTATCTTTTGCAATCCGATCTGCAGAGTAGCCACAATAACCAACTCCTACTCCTGGCTGGCTCACCAAGAATGTAAAGGGGTTGGGGGCAGATCCTCTGCCCACCTTAACCATCCTCTGCTACCAAGAATGTGCTGAGTTGAGGCAGCCCTCTTCCACACCCCTGGCCACAATAAACACTCAGACAAACGGATTGCAAAAGTGATGGAAAGTTTAAATAGAAAGCAGTGAACATTTACAGAAAAGCAAAAGCACAGTGACGGAGAAAAATTCCCAAACAGACCCAGAGAGATCCCATCCCCACCTGAGGGTACACCTGAGACCCCCAGGGCTCCTTCTTCCCCCTCCCATTGCTAGGCTAGTCTCAGCTGGCCAGATCTGAGACTGCCCATACCCCCATGGCCTTGGGCCTAGCCAGGCCCAAAGCCAGGAGACATCTCCCCAGTTACCGGCTGACGGAGGAGGAAGAAAAGAGACAGTGCTAGACTCCGCACTGGATCTTATAGTGGTGCAAAGGATTGTGGTATGAAATACTACATAATTTCCTGTGTCCACCCCTCTGGGCTGGACTTCTGGGCGCAGGAAGTAAACATTGCAGGGGGGCACCCAGCTCAAACTGTAACACAGGGGCACAATGACTTCCCTGCTCCTGGTGGCAACATTATTTTTGATGCAACCCAGGATGCTATTGACTTTCTTGGCCACCTGGCACACTGCTGCCTCATGTCAACCAGTAACCGCTAGGTCCCTTTCTGCCTGCTTCTTATGGCGATGATGCCTTCACAGCAGTTTTAACCTGCAGCTTGACATTTCCATGCCAAAAACTAGTCAGAGTGACAGCAATATTCCTATGTCCCGTCTAGGAGTATGTCCTGTACATGTAAAGTGGACTATGATCAAAGGAAAATATATAAATGAGATAATTATCCAAAAGGATTTTTTTTTTTTTTAATTTGTTTTTATTTGCTGTTTTGCCATGGTCTTCTGGCAGAAAATATTTACATGGTGTTCTGATCTCCACAAAGTCAAGTTGTCACGTTAAAGTTGTTGGCTCGGGGATTTATAAGCATGTATTTGGTTTCTGCAAAAATAAACCATGGTGCCATGGTCTAGTCGTGAGGTCTGTGGTGACAGGTTGGAATTGATGATCCTCAAGGTCTCTTCCAACCTAATTATACTGTGATACTGTGAATCTCAACTCAGTTAGGCTTTTCCAATTTCAATCCCACAGCTGAACTTTTTGGCTAGGGATTGTCTTGAATTTCTATGTACAAACACACAATCTACAAAGATATGGCTTTTTTAACCTATAAAAGAAAGTAACATTTCCTGGCTTGTTTTACATGTTACTATGATTTTGCTGTCTGTTTCAGTTGTCACATCTGTAGGATAAAAACTGAGTTCCTTCAAGGAGGAGCCTAAGCATAGTTAGACAAGAAGCATTGTTCTTTATCTTCTCCATACTTTGCCCCCTACCTAGAGAGCTTTCACTAGAAAGTGGAAGAAGTCATTTCTCATGTTTGTCCATTTCTCCTTATCTCCTGAGACTGACAGCAGTGTCTTAAGATGCCCACTCAGCTAAATGGAACTGCCTGGAGAACACTGTCTCACTTCATTTAGACCAAAGATACAAGGAAATGATGACTATATTCTGTAATTTTAGACTTTAACTGCATTTGAAGTGGTAGAAATGAAAGGCCTGTTGATCCTGGTAGGACCGCTTATCTCTTGGGATGCAAAACTGATGAAGAATTTGAAGAAATGTTAAGATGGAAAAGTGGATGAGACATAAAAGACAAATGCAATAAAAAATAATCAGAAACCAGTTATTCTTCTTTTCAGATTGGGAATTGTAATTCTAAAAAGAAACTTTGTGGGGTTTTATTTTATTTTTTAATATACATAAAAGTAGTGCTAATGATTTTTTCTGTAGGCAATTATTTAGGCTATTATTTATTATAATTTTTGAAACAGAGCAGCTTCTGGAGCAACCAGACATGTATATAATTACAGTCCTGAGCACTGGAAAGGCAGAATGATTTAAAATCATGCCCTAAATTACTTATAATTTAAACAGAACAGGCAAGAGAATAATGGAATATGCAATATGGAATAGTACATGAAATTATAGAAAGAAGGGTTTAGAAACTATTCCATTAATTCTACACTTACTTATTTGGGAAAGACATTCCCAGAATGAAACACAGAAGGAATGATGATGTTAAAAAGAAAGAGCCAGGAAAGAGTGTACAAGAGCAGGCCTGGAAAAATAAGTGAAGCCAGTGAGAAGGTGACTGAAAATTATAAAGAAAGACATCAATAAGAGGAAAAAACTCCAGGGCAAGGAATTCTACTAGCAGGTCTAACATAATCAGGGTATACTACCTTTCCCACATGAACATAAAATCAAGCTAAAACTGACAGATTAATATTAATACCTTGGTGAGAGAAAACTAAGCATGGGTAAAGAATGGATTTATGTTCACTAGAAAAATGTTAGAATGTCAAAATACTTTAAGTTGAAATTAGTATAAAATTTCCTCAACAGCTTTATTAGATTGTTTTAATAATTTCATTATGGTATGTTATAATTTAAATATTTCCTCATTTGTTATGCAATATTAATCTTGAAACAAAAATATTTAAACATTATTAATTGTTTTTGGTCCAAGAAATAAAAAACTCATGTTATAACATTTTCAAACTGGTTTACTTTCTGTACAGTATCATACAATACATTTTTATCCAAGCTTATATCATTTCACTTAATATTGAACTGATTTCATCTGAATAGCACTAAACAAGAGTAAAGCTATTTATATGGAATTTTTCCAACCAGATTTTATTAACACTCTCAATTTCCTGTGGTAGACTTCTAACTTTAATTAATTTTATAAATGGAAATTTAATATAAATATGTAAGCCATAATGTGAATGTGAGAGAAGGAGCACTGGTCACTTCTGCATCCTTGAAGCTGGAACTTGTAGACTGTCAGGAGAGGCAGTATTGTAGATGCTATGGCCCCAGCTGTCCCTGAGCAACTTACTGGCCAAGGACAACAATGCGATGCATGAAAATAATTTTAGAGAGCACAAATCTGGGTACAAGGATATGAAATCTGAATAGGAGGAGAACCACAAAGAAACATTACATGATCCATCAGCTATATCCCTGCAAATGAAGGAAAAAACCCACACTCATTCCCTTAACTGAAGATTTTCTTCATTGTGCGTGCTCCATTTTTACAGAACTTATCTGTGCAACCCACTCGATGAGTGTCAAGTTGGTTTTAGATCAGTAGGTAGAAAAAGAACTTCTCTCTCCTGCAGGAAAATGCAACTTAGATCTATACTGGTTTTATTTAATCTTGCCCCTTACATTTACTTTCAGTCAAGACAAGAGAAGAAAATGGGAAGATTTTTTGTCTATTTCACTGGAATGGGAAAAATCAGAGAAGGTGAATTTTCCTGTGGTATGTGCAGCTAAACCATTGCTATAATTTATTTCTTGGTGATTCTCAGAGGTTGCAAATCAGCAAAACTCCCTTCAGTTGCATTAATTAGCATTCATCTCCCTGTGACAATTTAACGGCAATGAAAATTTGATGATTTATAACAAATTCTTCCCATTTTTAGATGCTTTCTTTTTGTAAAGGCCAGTGATCTTTTGCTATGTAGACTTCCGTGCAACATCCTACTAATGAAGCATAGAAGAAACTCTGCCACTGAGATTCCCATTCCTTTTTGTTTTGTTTATTTGCTGAGCTTCAGCTGCATGACATGCACAGTGAGGGTAAAATTCTGCTTTAGCAAATGAAGAGTATAACTCCTAGTAAATCATCATTCTTTCAAACGCAGAAAGCACTTCCGTGACAGAGAACATATGAAAAATTGAATGATATACCTTTATTCTTTCCAACAGTTATACTCTATCTTTCATCTTATAGAATTACATTTTATTTCTGTGGAACTTTCTTTGGCTCTGTGTACAGTAACCATGTAGTTGGGGGAAAAATAAACCCCAAGCTATCCACCCGTAGACTAAGTTTGAATGACAGCTGATCTAGACTGCAGACTAGAGTCATTAAATTTAGAAGGTATTTTGGTAGGAAAGTTTGATTAATATCAAACAATGCACAATTAATGTTACACCCTTTTCAGAATGGAGTGGCACATTTAATAATTATATGAAATGGCTTTATTTCTAACACCTATTTCACAACTTTTTAATTTCCATAAAATTGACAGGATAAGAATACTTAATGCCCAAACAAGAAGTGCTAATACTCATAACCATCAAACATTTTGTATTTTCTTATTGTAACTCCAGAAATGTAAGAAGAATTGTTTCCTATGTTATTTTTTCCATTGTTCTTCTTTCAGTATGGAAAAGAATAACAAATATCATTTCTTAAATCTATAGATTTGCCTGGCCTACCACTGAGTTATTAATACAAAAGGTACTAAAAAGATCTATTGAAGATGCAAACTCCATCCAGGCAGAACTATCTTAAGATTAAATTGATTTGTATATTTATTTTACTCATATTTATTCAACTATCTTTTGGAGTGATGAATAACAAATATACATATACATAACAAATCTCTATATGTCATATAGATGTCAACACATGGAACAAAAAATATTATTCCTTGCTACACTATACGTGAATGCCTGAAACTGAATATGTTATTTAATTTTTTTTTCTTATTTAGCATTCATACTGTAAACAACATCCCTTGAATTGGCTGAGATGGCCCAGACATTCTGCTTGAGAAACAAGAAATCCATGCATTTTGGTGATTTCTCCTCCCATTGCATGCTGTGATTTCTTTCTCAATTTTTTCTTTCTAACAAAACTGAAACAGATCCCCTGTTTAAAAGACCTTTTCTTGTTTCAAGGAGAAAAAAAAAAAAAAAAAGTCTCCTAGTTTCAGCTTCTTCCTAAACCTTTCCAAACTTTTCATCCATAAATGAAGTAACTGTCACATTGCACTAAAAATCACCAAAGGATGCTATGTGTTTGACAGTTACTGTGATTGAGCTCCCCAAAGCCACCTGGCCTGAAAGGTGAATGAAGCTCAGCTTCTTTCCTCTGACTTCCTGGTGACTCCATTACTTGCTCAGCCCTTTCAAACTCATTAGAGTGGAGGAGTAAAAGGGAATGGGACAAAGTTAAAGGAGTAATGTAATCTCTTTTTTCCTGGTTCAGGTGTTCTAGGATATTCTCCAGCACTGTGTTCTGGCTGTGTACTGAGCTAAGGTCTATGCCACACAAGATGATGACGTATTGTCCTTGGGATAACTCCCTGAATTTCCCACACTCATCATCTCCCATGCTCATTGATTCATACTTGCAAGAAGGACAAGAGCTCCACTCCCCTTCCCCATGACCCTTTCTGTTCTTTAGGAGTTGAATGGGTAAGAATGAAAAAAAAAAAAAAATTACTTGGATTAGATCAGAAGCCGTGACATCGATGGGTAGTTCCCATCACTGGATTTCCAAAATCATTTTCTAATTTGCATCCTTTTGAAGAATAATCTACTTTATGGCTGTCTGACTTAAGCTATGTGCTGTGTGAAGTAAACTGGATTGGTCTCTAATAGCTATACCAAGCACTTACTCAGTTAATAATATTGTAATCAATGGGAATAATGGTATTATAAGCAAGACACCTGGAATAAATAACACTATTAACATGAAGAAACTTCTTGATTTCTGCAGTGAATGCCTTTATACTGGTGTCAGTTGATGCTGCAAAATAAATTTGAAGTATACTTGCTGAAGACATAGTCTTTTACATATTTTGGTCATACTGCTCTTTGCACACTGAAGCTGGATGATCTGGCTGTTGTATAAAATGTTCTACAAATCATCGAGTGTAAAAGAAAATTATCATTTCATTGTATAGAAACATGCAGAAGGCGGCTCTGGAGGCAATGAAATACTGCTCCAATTTGATGAACAAGGAGGGCTGACAATCATAAAATCATAGAATGGGCTAGGCTGGAAGGGACCTCCAAGACTCATCTAGTCCATCCCACAGTAAGCAGGGGCATACCCCACTAGATCAGGTTGCCCAGAGCCCCATTTTTAATATCTCCAGGGATGGGTCCCCAAACACATCCCTGGGTAACCTGTTCCACTGTTCCACCACCCTCATAGTAAAGAACCTGTTCCTAACATCCAATCTAAATCTGCTCTTTTCTAGTTTGAGGCCATTGCCCCTTGTCTTCTCACTACAGGCCTTTATAAACAGTCCCTCTCCGTCGTTTTCATAGGCCCCCTTCAGGCACTGGAAGGCTGCTATCCCTGGAGAGTCCTCTTCTTCAGGCTGAACAGCCCCAGCTCCCTCAGCATGTCATCATAATAGAGGTGCTCCAACCCCCTGATCATTTTTGTGGCCCTCCACTGGACCCTCTACATCAGATTCACATCAGCTGTATAACCTCTCCAAACACTCATAACGTTAAAATTTGAGAGTCCAGGAAGATTAGAAAAGGAAAAACAGAATCCCAGGCTGCTTCTATTCTTCACATCTTTATGATCTTAAAATATATTGTAAAACAATACAAAGAAGTTACTACTTATGAAATGTGTGTTATCATTATTCTGGTTGTTTCAAAATAATCAATCAATGAAAACCAGAATTAGAAATACAAACCAGCACTTGTAGCTATCCTAAAACTAATAATCAGATTTATTCACACCACATTCCTGAAGAAAGACTGATCTAGAGTTTGTTGAAATCCCTTTGATTTGCAAATCTGAAGGAAAATTCTTTCTTTCATTAATTACTAGAAACAAAGAAATGTGATTAAAAGGCACTTTTAAAATCTTTTTAATGCATTTCTCTCTTGTTCTTATTTGATGCTTCTCAACAGATCATTTATATAGCAATCCAGCGTCTACCCTTTAACAATTTTCAGTGTAGCAGATCCTGAAACATTTACATGCTTTAAAAATAACTCCACAAACTGAAATAAATTTTACATTTTATTTTAATTTAAGAGTTAATCCATTCCTTATGTCTTAGAAAATAGTTTAAATTAAAAGAGATCTTTTCAACCACCAGTTACATTCCCTCAATATCCTCCATTGTGAGAATAAGCATTCAAAGTTTACGATTTCTGCTTTGGTTTTTGTTGTTGTTGTTTGGGGTTTGTGGGCTGTTGTTTGTTTGGTGGTTGGGGGTTTTTTTGTGTGACACTTTTCACAACAAAGGAAGCAAAATACAGCAACTTATAAACTTTTACCATAAAACATTGTTGTGTCAGTGCATACTCAGTATAGAATAGAATAAACCAGGTTGGAAGAGACCTTCAAGATCATCACGTCCAACCCATCAACCAATCCAATCCACCTAAACAACTAAACCATGACACCAAGCACCCCATCAAGTCTCCTCCTGAATGCCTTCAATGATGGTGACTCCACCACCTCCATGGGCAACCCATTCCAATGGGCAATCACTCTCTCTGTATAATAAATGCAGTTATTTTTACTTTTAGGTTTTGTTTGCTTTTTCCACCTTTCCTGCTCTAAAGATGAAATGTACATTCCTGAAATTTTTAAAATAAATGTTTATTGCATCATATGTGCTGGTCTGTGATTAGAATTGGCCCTTTTTGCATTGTTATAAATGTAATTTCCTAACAGAAATTCAGAGTAGCATTAAGTATCTCATTTCTGTCACTTGTGCTAAAGAAATGGTGTGCTGTAAAGGTTAGTGAATTAATCCTCTTGGGTCCCACTGCTGCCAAACAAAATCTGAATCCTGTTATGCATCATTTTTCACACACTTTATATGGAAAAAATCTGACCTCACTTTCTCTTCATGAATAAACTTCAGTGGACTGTATTAATCCGTTAAACACACAGAAACATTGTCAGAACTAACCCTGGAGTAGCAGGGAACAGACTGGGTGACTTAATAAATCAATCTTTATCAAGAATTGGCTTCACCTGTAATCTGACAGGGTGGATAGATAGTCCAAGGCCAACAGTATGAGGTTCAACAAGGCCAAATGCCAGTGACTGTGCTTGAATCACATCTTCATGCAACCTTATCTGCAAATCTGCCCAGTGGAAAAGGACCTGGGGAGTATTGGTAGACAGTAGGCTGAACATGAGTCAGAAGCATGCTCAGGTGGCCAAAATAGCCAACAGCAACCTGGCTTGTATCAGGAATGGTGTGGCCAGATGATCTCAATTAATGGGTTCATTTTCAGGTCTCTTACTACAAGAAGGACATTGAGTTGCAGAAGTGTGTCCAAAGATGGGCAACAGCACTGATGAAAAGTATATAGCACAAGTTTTATGAGCAGCAGTTGAAATAGTGGTTGTTTAGCCTGGAGAAACAGAGTCTGAGGGGAGAGTTTCTCACTCTACAACTCCCTGAAAGGAAGTTGTAATGAGGTGGGAAGTTGGTCTCTTCTCCCAAGTAAGAAGAGATAGCATGAGAGGAAATTCATTCAAGTTGCACCAGGGGAAGTTTAGACTGGATATTAAAAAAAAAAACCAAACTTCACAGTAAGGATTGTTAAGAATTGGAAAAGTTTGCACAGAGAGCTGATGGAGTTACCACCCCTGGAGTTATCTAAAAGACACACAGATGTGGTGCTGGGGAGTATGTTTTTTTGCTTCCTTGGCACTGCTGGGTTAATGGTTGGACTTGACGATCTTAAAGGTCTACTACAAACCTGCATCAGGTCATGTTACCTGACCAACTTGAATAAGGCCATGAAAATAGAGGGAGAAAGAATCAGAAAAGAAGGGAAAACACATGTCTTATTTCTTCTGTCACAGTAATTCCCTTTCTTCAAATATATCTACTTCTGCATTCTAAAAACATGAGAAAAGGCCTTATTGAACAGAATTTTAGGTCTATATCATCCCAATAGCAGCCATATAGGATTTTTCAGCAATCCTCTTCTGCATCTGAATAGTGATTCTGTTCTGCATCCCATTTCTGGCTTCGAGAGTCATTGAAAGCAGTCAGTGGGTGATGGTAAGCATAAGCTTGATTGGAGATTGAAAGAGATCTCAAATTGCTAACTGTAGGCTAGATACAGGCTAAAGTTAGCCTGTGGTGTAACACAGGAGTAAATTCTGAAGTCAGCTGGAAGGTGGCTGTAAGAAAATCTTAATAGGTACATTGGAAGATTATCCATGATGAAAATCTTCCTTGAAAGAACTCAGTTGTTAATTACCAAGGTAGCATCCAGTTACTAAAATATATGTCCTCATTGCTATACACGGTTAAATAATGGGGAATCTCTGTTCATCAAACAATGAAGAAACAAAAAATTATATTTTCTTATATATATGAAATAAAGATCTCCACACATTTTTTTAACCCTAAAATTCAAACAAGTCAAAAAAGGCATGTTAATTCAAGCCAACATCACAAACAACAGACATGTATTGGTAGCTTGAAGCCAGTATGTCAGATCCTTTTTATTAGTTTATTTTCATATAATTATTTTCTTTTTAATATTACTTTTAAACCTTTCAAAAGAGGTCTATCAAGTGAAACTTAAATAGGTAAAATTGTGAACCAATTATGTACATGCCTTTCCTTCAGTGTGTATCTCTACTCTCTGTGAAAGTCAAGGAAGGAGGAAAAGAGTTCTTAATTATGATAATTTGAACAGAATTGCAAAATTGAAATTATTGCATTTCTGTGACATAGGGTCAATAATCTTATTAGTTGTTAATGCATTTATACTCCCTAGTCAATCATGCTGATAGCATTATACCTAAACACTCACAGCAGTGGGATAGCATCGCTTGGTAAATGTATTGAACCTCCATCAGACATGGAGATTTAGTAGTGGAATGGAATTATTTTTATCATGTTAATAGTAGATATCATGCTGTACTGATGCACCGCTCTTGCACGCACTGCCAGATCAGCAACAAGGGGTCACAAAGATACCTCAAGGGGAGAGGGAAGGAGATTAATGGACAGAAATAATATGTCTACTGCAAATCAAATATACACAACAATGCCATCATTTGCAAAGGCTTCTGAGTTCTCCAAGACGTCTGCCACAATCTCAAGCAAAAATCTCTAGATTCTTTAGTAGTTACTCCAGTAGACTGCATTTGGAACAACCTAAGGACACACGTGTCACACTGTGGATAATGAGAATTAAAGGGATTTTCCACTAACAAGCTGGTGGTTTTTGCTACATATAATGCATTGGTATGCTGTAAGGGGTGACATTAATAGTCAATGAATAGACCCATTCTATAATGATATCTTTTCCTATGTAATGTCGTAAGACCTGAGATATATGTTGCCCCTGGCAAATATCATGGATTTTGATTTCACTTTACACATTATAAAGACAATGTGAACCTCAGCAGAAGTTGTTTTAAGTCAACAATATCTTCTTCAGATGTGTTGGACTCTTATCAGATGTAGAAGAGCAGTAGTACTGATACACCTTGAACCATTCCATTTACTCTTTCTTAACAGTGTCCCAGGGAAAACAGAATGGAAAAATAAATGTATATGGTATGGAAGAGGAACAAACACTCCTTCTCTGGGCATAACTATGATTATACACAGGCATATAACAGATGGAGTCATTAAGACAACAAGAAATATTTGAACACATATATTGAAAATTACCTTCATGCAATACCAAGCAGTGCACACATAGTTGAACAGAAATACGCATTATGCTTGAAATAAAGGAGGCATGTAGAGAGGGAGTCTTTTCTTAAAACACAAGAAATACCCTACTGGTATTTCCAACATTGACTGTGAGAGTAGAAGTAGAAAAGATTGTTTAGGGAGGATACAGAAATCTTACCCTTGAATAAAGATTGCTTCTTCCATAGTTATTGCACCTAAATAACTCCATATTCTGTTTTGTTCTGTTTAAACCTTCCTGTTTTCTGTTTCATGGAAAAATAGAAATTATGGATGGAAGGGACCTACCTCTGAAGGTCATCTAGTCAACCTTTTGCTCAGAGCATGAATGTTGCTAAAGCTAGGTCAGGTTGGCAGTGACTGATGTTATCTATAAAATCTCTAAGAATGGAGATCCCACAGCCTCCCTTCCTCCTGATCTAGTGCTGTGCAACCCTCTAAGTGAAATAAATGTTTCTAAAATCTAGTTTGAACTTCCCCACCCATAGTGTGTGTCTATTCAATTTTGTCATCTGCCACTGCTAAGAAGAATTGGACTCCATCACCTTTGTAACTCCTTTTGAATTGCAGGGTATCTCCTCTTTTCACTCATCTTTGTTATACTAAACACCCTCACCACCCTTGAACTATCTACTTTATGTACTCCAGGCCTTTAATCATCTTGCTCACTCTTTACTGCCTCTGGCTTTACAGGGTCATAGAAACAGCTGGTTGGAAAAGATCTTAAGGTCATTGAGTCTAACCATAAATGCTTCTTGAATTTGAGAAATCTAAGACTGAACAGTTTCAGACATAACTTCATCTGCACTGGTTAGGAAAATTATACCAACTCTTAATCTTCTGGCCTATAGTATACAAATATGGAACGTGTTTTTTTCACAGTGATACTGGTTCTGGTTCCTGATAGACTTGATGTCTGCCCACTATGCTCAGGTCACAGCAGAACTCGTATTCAGACTCTGATTGTCAGATATAATGGAAAATGTCTTTATTCTGCATATGTGCAGGATTTTGCTCTTCTTCTTGTCAAACTCCATGAAGTTTCTGATCATTCAATGTTACAGTTCATCAAAATCCCTCTAGACTGAGGCTTTTTGAATTTGTTTTTTTAGTCACTCAATAGTGTAGTATTGACTTCACTTATTTAATATCTAATTTGTCTCATCTAATAGTGTAGTATTGACTTCACTTATTTAATATCTAATTTGTCTCATCTAATTTGCCTGCCTAATTTCTCTAATTCTTTTTGAATCTTCTGGCACTCTGTGTCTTTAAAATCTCCTCTAGCAGCAAGCTCCAGCATGTTATATGTTATATGCTATATGCGGTATGTTATAGCTCCCTAGGTACAGCCATTAAAGATAATAAAAACTGTTTCTATAAATTCATTAACAACAAAAGGAGGACTACGGAAAATCTCCACCCTTTGTTGCATGCAGAGAGAAACATAGTGACTAAGGATGAGGAAAAGGCTGAGGTGCTCAATGACTAGTTTCATAGTTTCATAGTTTCATTCAGGGTTGGAAGGGACCACAAGGATCATCTAGTTCCAACCCCCCTGCCATGGGCAGGGACACCCCACACTAGATCAGACTGGACAGAGCCTCATCCAGCCTGCTCTTAAACACCCCCAGGGACGGGGCCTCGACCACCTCCCTGGACAACCCATTCCAGGGTTTCACCACTCTCATGGTGAAGAACCTCCTCCTCACATCTAGCCTGAATCTCCCCACCTCCAGCTTCATTCCATTCCCCCTAGTCCTATCACTACCTGATATCCTGAGAAGTCCTTCCCCAGCCTTCCTGTAGGCCCCTTTCAGATACTGGAAGGCGACTACTTTGCCTCTGTCTTTAACAGTGGATCCAGCAGTTCCCTGGATACCCAGCCTCATGAATTAAGAGTCAGGGAAGGGAATGAAATCATCACAGTAAATGAGGAAGTGGTCAGTGACCTGCTATGCCATTTAGATGCACACAAGTCTATGGGGACAGATGGGTTACACCCAATGGTGCTGAGGGAGTTGGCAGATGTGCTTGCCAAGGCACTTTCCCTTATTTACCTGAAGTTCTGGCTAACTGGGGAGGTCCCAATGGACTGGAGAGTAGCAAATGTAACACCCATGTACAAGAAAGGAAGAAAGGAGGATTGAGGCAACTGTAGACTTGTCAGTCTGACCTCAGTACTAGGGAAGGTCATGGAGCGGATCATCTGTTACGCACACCATATAGAGGACAACCAGGGGATCAGGCCCAGTCAGCATGGGTTTATGAAGGGAGGTCTTACCTAACCAACCTGGTCTCCTGCTATGACAGGATGACCCAACTATTGGACAAGGGAAAGGCTGTGGATATTGTCTACCTAGACTACCAAAAAGCCTTTGACACAATTTCCCACAGAATTCTCCTGGACAAATGGATGAGCAAACACTTTGCTGGATAAAATATTGGCTGGGCAAACAGGCCCAAAGAGTGGTGGTCAATAGAGTTAAATGGAGTGGTGATCAAAGGAGTTAGAAGGTGTACTGTCTTTGGAAATGGAGGGAGGCACCTAGTGATACGTTTAAGGATGTTGTTTGATCATGTAGGAGAAACATTAGAGCAGTAAAAGCCCAGTTAGAACTTAAGGTGGCCACTTCTGTGAAAGAAAAGATAATAAAAAGCATTTTTATAAATATAGTAATGCTAAAAAGTGGGGCAAGAAGAACCGCCACTCCTTACTGGACCTGGAGGGAAACATTGTAACAAAAGATGAGGAAAAGGCTGAGGTTTTAAATACCTTCTTTGCCTCCATTTTCAACAGTAAGGCAGGAGGACTTCAGGATAACTGGCCTCCTGAACTGGTAGATGGGGTGAGGGAGCAGTGTAGTATCCCTGAAATCCATGAGGAGGTAGTTAGGGACTTGCTGAGCCACTTAGATACTCACAAGTCCATGGGACCAGATGGGATCCATCCTAGGGTGCTGAGAGGGCTGGCAGATGAGCTGGCCAAGACTCTTTCCATCATTTTCCACCATTCCTGGCTCACCAGAGAGGTCCCAGACTGGAAACTGGCCAATGTGATGTCCATCCACAGGAAGGGCTGGATTGAGGAATATGGAAACTACAGGTCTGTCAGCATGACCTCAGTGCTAGGAAAGATTATGGAGCAGATTGTCATGGCGGCAATCACAGTGCACCTGAAGGATGGCCAAGGGATCAGATCCAGCCAACATGGATTTAGGAAGGGAAAGTCCTGCCTGACCAACCTGGTCTGCTTCTATGATCAGGTGACTGCCCGGTGGATGTGGGGAAGGCTGTGGATGTAGTCTACCTGGACTTCAGCAAGGCCTTTAACACCATTCCCCACAGCAAACTGCTGGCCAAGCTGACAGCTAGTGCCTCGGACAGGAGCGCTCTGCACTGAGTCAGGAACTGGCTGGAGGGTTGTGCCCAGAGAGTGGTGGTGAATGGTGTTACATCCAGCTGGCAGATAGTCACTAGTGGTGTCCCCTAGGGATCAGTGCTGGGCCCCATCCTGTTCAATATCTTCATTGATGATCTGGACGGGGGGATTGAGTACATCATCAGTAAATTTGCAGATGACACCAAGTTAGGAGCAGATGTTGTTCTGCTAGAGGGTGGAAGGGCTTTGCAGAGGGACCTTGACCGACTGGACAGATGGGCAGAGTCCAACATGATGGCATTCAACAAATCCAATTGCCAGATGCTGCACTTTGGCCACAACAATGCCATGCAGTGCTAAAGGCAGGGGTCAGAGTGGCTGGAGAGCAGCCAGACAGAAAGGGATCTACGGGTACTGATTGACAGCCAGCTGAACATGAGCCAGCAGTGTACCCAGGTGGCCCAGAAGGCCACTGGCAACCTGGCCTGCATCAAGAATAGTGTGGCCAGCAGGAGCAGGGAAATCATTGTGCCCCTGTACTCAGCACTGGTTAGGCCTCACCTTGAGTACTGTGTCCAGTTCTGGGCCCCTCAATTTGAGAAGGACTTTGAGACTCTTGAATGTGTCCAGAGAAGGGCAACAAGGCTGGTGAGAGGTCCCGAGCACAAGTCTTATGAGGAGAGGCTGAGGGAGCTGGTATTCTTTAGCCTAGAGAAGAGGAGGCTCAGGGGAAACCTTGCTCTCTTTAACTACCTGAAAGGTGGCTGTAGCCAGGTGGGGATTAATTTCTTCTTCCAGGCAACCAGCACCAGAACAACAGGACACAGTCTCAAGCTGTGCCAGGGGATGTTTAGGCTCAAGGTGAGGAAAAAGTTCTTCACAGAGAGAGTTGTTGGCCATTGGAATGAACTGCCCAGGGAGGTGGTGGAGTCACCATCCCTGAAGGTGTTCAAGAGGGGACTGGACATGGCACTTGGTGCCATGATCTAGTAGTCATGAGGTCTTGGGTGACAGGTTGGACTTGATGATCTTTGAGGTCTTTTCCAACTTTATTGATCCTATGATTCTATCATTCTATGAAATCCAGCTGGTGACTGGTCACAAGTCGTGTTCCTCAGTGCTCAGTTTTAGGACCACTTCCGTTTAACATCTTTATTGATGATCTTGATGAAGACATAGAGTGTGTCAGCAGTAAGTTCACAGATGACACCGAGTTGTGTGGGAGTGTGGATCTGCAGAAGGGTAGAGAGACTCTACAGGGGGACTTGGATAGATTGGATCAATGGGCCGATGTTAATGGGATGAGCTTCGACAAGACCAAATGCCAGGTCCTGCACTTGGGTCACAACAACCCCAAACAACATTACTGGCTCTGGAAAGTGTGACTGGAAGGCTCTCTGGCAGAAAGGGACCTGGGGAATATAATTGACAACCAACTGAGTATGAGCAAGCAGTGTGCCCAGATGGACAAGAAAGCCAATAGCATCCTGACTTGTATCAGAAATTCTGTGTCCAGCAGAAGTAGGGAGGTGATTGCCCCTTTGTACTTAGCTCTGATGAGCCCACACCTCGAGTTTTGTGTCTTGTTTTGGGCATCTCCTTACAGGAGAGATGTGGAGGTGCTGGAGCAAGTGCAGAGGGGAACAAAGCTGCAGAAGGGCCTGGAAAATAAATCTTATGAAGAGTGACTGAAGGAGCTGGGGCTCTTTAGTTTGGAAGAGGAGGCTGAGGGGAGACCTCATCACTCAAAATTCACAGAAAGAGTGCTCAGGCATTGGAATGTGCTGCCCAGAGTTGAGCGGTTGAGTGACCAACTCTTTTAGGAGAAGGGTGTTTTTGGATAGCTTTGAAATGCTATGTTTAGTCTCTGAGTTAGAAAAGAATGTAAACATTCTGTAACTGAAGGAGAGAAACTGGGCAGAATTTGGCTGGATGTGTTATTTCAGCCTATTGTATGCCTTAACTACACACATGTCAGTAGAAAATAACCAATTAAAATGTGACACATGTGCCTTCTTATAGATTATATAACCTCTCCGTGTAACATAATAAACATCTTTGCCTGCTTACATCTTGTCCTGGAAGCTGTGCTCAGGGCGGTCAAACACCTATAGTGCAACAAATGGTGACCCCAAACGTGCACCTTGAGCAACTATAGATAATGACCCTGACTTGCACCAACAACAAAAATTTTGGCTTCATCCGACCTGCAGAGATCGTGCTTGCCACCATTACAGAATGGGAGTCTTTAAGCTGTTGGTCTCTATGAGACTCGCTAAAGACTGTTGTCATTAGAAGGGTAGCCTAGTGCCGCTAACAGTTCCCAGCTTAGCTTAAGAAGAGGCGTGAAAAGCATGAATGTCCGGATGTTAAAAAAAAAATAAAAAAAAAATTATAGGCACCTCCGGAAAAAAAGAAGAAATTGAAGAGAAAGAGAATCGCAGCACTGTGAAGCAGACCTGAGCAGTTGGGGTAATCCTAGGAGGTTGAAGCCTCCTTTTTTTGGCGAGCACATAAAAGAAGAGAGATGAATATTTGGAGTCTTTAATCAGATCTTGAGAAAAAAGAGCCATAACTCTCTTCAAAATATTTTAGTTGCAGACAGACAGGACCTTTTAAGTGAAAAATATGACTTGGGAGAAGGTACCTGTTCTAGAAGCCTTAAGAAATCCTATTGTGGGTGATGTTCCAGCAGCTTGCACGCATCAACATCCAGCTGTATGGAGCGAGGAAGAAGCAACGCCGTTTGCTCTAACCATCTCCAGTTTCAGAGCCAGCCCGCCACAGCAGGATGACAAAGGCGCCACAGCAGGATGACAAAGGCGCCTCAGCAGGAGGTTCAAAAACATCAATTTAGCTCGGAATCGCTGCTATCATCCCATGGGACTCTCAGTGCCACTGAGAAATCCTACAGTTTGACTGAGAGCTACCTGAAAAGGCAGCTGCTGTGAATTCAACAATGTTTGGATGTGGTGCTTGGGAATATGGTTAAGGGGTGAATTTTGCAGAGTAGGGTTGGACTTGTTCACTCTGAGGGTCTTTTCCAACCTGAATGTTTCTGTGATTCTATGATATCTTTCCTTATATGAGTTTCCTGTAATATTCATAGCAAATTCTGAACCTTTCTGGGGATTATGGTCATTTTCAGTTACAAAGTATATTGTAGTATTCTAATTTTTTTTTTTATTATTTTTTTTTGTCTATGTGGTTGGTTTCTTTCTTTTTTTTTTTTTTTTTTTTTTTTTTTTTTTTTTTTCCCTCCCTATTATGTCATTATATACTTGTCATTAACATCAGAGTTCCTTTGGATCATGGCTTTCCAAATATGAGATGTTCAGCTCTACTGCTTGTCTTTAGTCATTAAGTCCCTAATTCAGCCTAACACCTAAGCCCATCTGTCAGCATGATCTTTGCATGTTTTCTTGAGTAATGATGATGCACCACTAAATGAGAAACTGCTCATTTCTTTCATTTTTTTTCCCATGAAAGTCCTCGTTGTGTATCATGAAACAAATTTACAACAGGTGTGTAACTTGTGTCACAAAATGATCCAGTATCAGAACTACTGAAAAACCCCACTGTTTAGTTCATCTTTTTAGTAAATTGAGATAAAAAGAAGATGCTAGTGCAGATAAATACATCTCTTCTTTGCTAAGGTGAGAGCAGGAAAGTCATCATGCTCCTTTAGAGCAGAAAACAAAAAGTTTTTATTTCTTTATAAATTGTTCAGAGGAGCCTCTACACTGTACATTGTGTCACACAAGCTGTCAGTGAAGATGTTATTTCAATATCAACTGATTCATCGGGGAAGGAAAACACAGTGAATCTGAAATCTCTGCAACGAGATCAGAAATGATTGCTGTAACTTTTTGTCCTCCAGATCCTGTCATGTGTTTCTATGTTAGAAGGATGGTTTCAGAAAATACTCTCTAATCTGATCTTTCTTTTTTCTTTTTTTCCTTTATTCTTTAAGAATGCTTATGAGTTCTAACTTACAAAGGGACAATTCAGAGGAAAAAAAAAAAAAAAAAAAAAAAGCATCAAGAAATTAGGTGAAGAGAAAGAGAAAGACAGAAACTAGTAGGACTTTGACTCCAGTGTCATTTCCCAATGTTGTCCTTTGAAAGAAACCAGAAAGAGCAAATTCTTCCTTTGTTTCAACCCCTGACATCCTTGGGGGGGTTTGAGACTGAATTGCAAAGAATGGAAATAAAACAAATACATGTTTAATTGTGCTTACTTTCGAAACCTGACAGTCCAGGCGTGTTCTTTTGACAGTGATAAATCACTCATGTAAATAAAGTAACTAATACAAAACTAGTACAGATTATTCAAGATCTACATTTAAACAGACTTTTAATATTCCATCATTTAAGGGCATATAATGGATTACTTCAACCTTGGTGTAATCAGTTCAGGACTTTAAATTGATTTTATAGAATTTTTAGCCAATATTTAAGGTTGAAACTTTCAAAAGCACAAAGGTAAATTATATGCTACAGAATGCATGTACTCACAGACTTTTGAAGTAATTCAGGTTACAAGGGACCTTTGGAAGTCATGCAGTCCAACCTTCTAATCAGATGAAAGACAGCTACATCAGATTGCTAAAGACCTTATTATCAGGGACAACTTTATTGGGAAGCCTTTACAGTATTTGTCTACACTTTCAGTGAAAAAAATGTTGCCTTATGTCTAAACAAATTTTCCCTTGCTGCACTTTTACCTCCTTCTTCTTTATGCTTCTGAGAAGGTTCTGACTACATCTTCTCTAAACCCTCCCATTAGGTAGCTGATGACTTCTATAAGATTTCCCTTCACTTTTTAAGGCTGTACAAAACAAATTATTTCAGCTTCCATGTGTATATCGCACATGCTCCATCCCTGGACTTGCTCAGCATGTGGAAATCTGTGTACATCTAAGCACAATTCTGCAGATGTGCTTGTGGCAATTTTGGTAAACAGCAGGTAAAACATAAAGAATTAAAACCACAATAAAAATGGAGCTAGTTTTCTATTGAAAAATGACATGTGTCATAAAGTCAAATTCAAGAAATATGCCAGTATAACTTCATACTTAAATACATGCTTGAGCTAGCAGCAGCCTTAATAGCTTTTTGAATGAAGGCCCTGATTAGTAATTTGAATTTTTAGCCACAGAAAGAGTCAGAAGTTAAAC
The DNA here is from genome assembly GCF_026170545.1 of Melanerpes formicivorus. NCBI lineage: Eukaryota > Metazoa > Chordata > Aves > Piciformes > Picidae > Melanerpes > Melanerpes formicivorus. Next base: position 36,389,070 of record NW_027142353.1, on the reverse strand, counting down.
TACTCGATCCCAGTGTTTATTACATATAAGTGATTGAGTCTTTATTTGTTTTTAACCTAGGGAAACAAAAAGAAGGTAATAAAAGCCAAAGCCACCAGAAATATTGCTGGTTTACATTTCCTTACTTCTTTTTCTCCATGCAAAGTCAAAAGTGCATTAAAAAGTAATATTGTGCTGAGCTCACAAATATGCAAACATCTCTAGATATCTTGTCTCAATAAAGTTTATAGAATCCATTCCCAAAGGTCTGACAACAAAACAGAATAAATTGCAAGGCTCATAAAAAGATAATGCATGCCATTTTTTTTTTGCTTACATAAACACAAACAAATGCAGCAAGAGGCTGGAGTGACTCTGAGAGGCCTCTTCTATTCAGATAAATTTCTCTTATCATCACATATATTTGTAATGAATTATCTCTATCTAAGAAAAAAATAAGCAGTATACTGTGTGTAGCACATGGACATTAGAAGAAAAACAATCCTACTTTCTTCAAAGTTCAGTAGGAAATTGCCTTTTCCTTTCTTTTCTCAATTATTCAGATTAGCTACTGAGGATCATATCCTATGGGGATCCCATTCTGCAAAAGAAAGGGAGAAAAGGTAATGTAACAGCAATAGGAAGAATATCTGCTATTAGAGTACAGCAGAAACCTCCCCTGCAAAGTTCATTTCTAATTCATAAAGAAATGTAAATAGACTGGAGTCACATATGCAGAACAAGAATATCCCAGGGAAACCCACTTCTACATAATAAACTGGGGAAGATGCTTTCCTTTTCTGAGAGGAGGAGCTTGATTCAAGCCATAAGGAAAAGACAGCATTTTCTTTGTGGGTATGATCCTAGTCAAAACTTTATAAATATCTGAGGGATGGGTGTCAAGAGGGAGGGGACAGGCTCTGCTCAGTTGCACCCTGTGATAGGACAAGGGTCCTATAATGAATTTATAATGAATATAAACTGCAGCACAGGAGTTTCCACCAACATGAGGAGGAACTTCTTCACTGTGAGGGTCACCGAGCACTGGAACAGGATCCCCAGAAAGGTTGTGGAATCTCCTTCTCTGGAGACTTTCAAGACCCATCTGGATGTATTCCTGTGTGACCTGTACTAGATTCTATGGTCCTGCTCTGGCAGCAGGGTTGGACTCAAGGACATTCGGAGGTCCCTGCCAACCCCTAACATCCTGTGATCCTGTGAATGCAGCAAAAGCATATATAGCATCTAAACCTTATTAACTGAGTTACAGAAGTCTGTCAGGAATTGGTAGTGTGTGATTATAATTTACCTGGATAAGGATGTATGCTTCCTAATTATAGACATTCCGTAATCAAAAGAACACCCAATGATAGAGTAGAAACACAGATTTAGCTGCATACAAACATGTACATATACACATACATATATATTTTGCATTTCCAACCTGGGTAACATAATCTCTGTATTCCTGTGGGTCTCAGGGTAGTGCTTTAAAAGTCATATGAGTAAATTTTCTGCAATCCAACAGCAGCTGTCAGAAACAAGGCATTTAGTTTGAGCTCCTTGGCAAGATTCAATGAACTTCCCTTAGTTACCTGGTTTAGAATGAGATGAGTAATCTTTTTCATTGAACAAAGAGAAAATCTATTTAGATAGCATAGACAACAACTTCATCACACTTTAACAGCAGGAATCTCTGAAACAGTGTATGTCACAAATGGGCAGAAGAGCAGAAGTATCTGTATTAGTAATGTGAGTAATCCATCAGCAATGTGAGCTACTCCATCAGAAATGTGAGTTACCAATATTCAGTGTAAAAAACAAATAAATATGTAATTAGGAGTAGTGTTGTCAGGATGTTATGATGTTCTAAGATCATGAGAGAAGTCTTCTAGTGAGAAGTAGTATCTTTTGCTAGACTTGGGAGTAGAAGCAGTGAGAGAGAGAGAAATGACTTTTTACACATGTGGAACCTTTTTGGATCTAAAATAGCTGCAGAAATCAGAAGCTTAGTAGTTAATTGTGCTCCTGTCACATGTAAGAGGGGATAAACATCACAAGGCATTGTGGTTGCAAATGTGCTCTAAAACTTAAAACAAACCCAAACCCAATCTCCACACACACACACCCCCCCCCCCCCCAAATAAAAAAAAACCAAACAAAAAACCCAAACCCAAACCCAAACCATCAACCTCTAAGGTAAAAAGAAATGCTGGAGTTTTCTGATGTAAAACAAATTTTTAAAACAATTGGTTTTGCTTGACAAATCTCATCTCCTTCTATTACAAGATGGCATACTTCATGGATAAGAGAAAGGCTGTGGATGATTTTTATCTGGACTTTAGGAAAGTCTTTGACACCATTTCCCACAATCTTGCCTTGGAGAAACTGTCTCGGACAGAGGTATTCTTCACTGGACAAAAAACTTGCTGAATGGAGTTAAACCCAGTTGCTTTTGATTACAAGTGGTGATCCCCAGGTCTCAGTACTTGAGTACTTATATATAAGATACTAACTATGACTCTTTAAGACACAGAAACACTAAAAGAACTGGCTAAGACCTCAATGGCCTCTAACTCTGAGTCATAATGCAGAGTGGTTCAGAAGTCATCCTCCACTGGTCAAACTCATCAAGATATCGCAGTAAATACAGAAACCTAGGTATCTAGGTTTTACTCATTCCTACCTGACCCTAAACCAGAAAGTTTCTATTGAATTTCACACACCTAAAAAAACCAAAAAAATCCCTTAACCTGTTAACAATTTCATGAGTCAAATCAATCTTTACTGTTTCTTCTGATCTCATTTTTCACTTATTTCTTGGTTGGAGATTCTGCATGTAAAATGGGTGCTAAATATATTGCATAATTTTGGTCCAATTGGAAAGTTATCTAACAGTTCTACATTCACTGAGGAAAAGGAAGGAGAGTAAAAGTGGTGGAAGAAAACCCAAAGAAATAGAAAGCTATTACATTAATGTAAGCACTGTCAGAGTTAGTTTTTTTCCTCATCACTGTATTACATAACTTTGCTGATATTAATTATGAATTTTCATTACATGAACCATATCACTAGTATTTTAATATTTACTTTTCTATTTTTAGGTATAGTCAAGAAGTCTTGAATAGATGAGGTGGAACTTTTTGTCATTTTGGTTTTTTGTGGTTTGGTCAGGGTTTGGGGTTTTTTGTTTGCTTGCTTGGATTTTATGGGGTTTTGTTGTTTTGATTTTAATAAACCTCTGAGAAATAACACTATCTCCACAATACTTTTCAGTGTCTTGCAATATGGCTAAGGTGCTACAATTCTTCATTCACATTGCAATAACCTCTGTAAAAGCAATGAATGCAATGTCAGCCAATTTTTCAGAGTTCCTGCCTAATGAGAGTAAGTACTCATGGACATGCAACTTCCATTATCATTAGTAATGGAACAATTACAATGTAAATCAATGTGATGTTTCAGACTACCTATAATTTGCATATTATGTGTGAGTTTAAACTTCCTGAAGGTATTTAAAATTGAATTATAAAAGAAAGAAAACACATTCTGTATGGCAAGTTGAGGTTCTTTCAGTAGCTGGGTTATGAACAATGAACCGTAACGTTCAATTTCTAAGATCTCAAGGTATCATATTATGAAACATGTCTCATACAGCTATATAAATATCAGTATGACTTGTGAATATGTGTAGATGGAAAGAGATTTTTTCATGTGTTTTTAATTCCTATCCAACTATTCAGTGATAATGATGGAGCTCATCGAAATCTTTTTATTCGCTTGGGTTTTGTGGTTTCATGTTTACTAACGTATTTGACTTTGGGCCTATAGCACCTGAGATTTTCAGTTTGGTCTCCACACAGTTATTACCAAGGTCCAGGAGTGTCTGCATTGGATGCATTTAATATGGAGTGGCTGTGAACAGATGTATCTATAAACAGTGGAGGAAAGCTCCCTATGTATCCTATTTAAACTGTGTTAACATGTAGTGTGTAGTTGAAGCCCCTTAGTCAGGCTTATGGTAGTACCAATATGCCTGCATCAAAATTACCCCTTCCCTTACAGAGAATATAAGGTGCACCAATGCAAACGTCTCTAGTTGCTAAACAATGCAGGGGTTATATCAATTTATCAGTCAAAAATCACCCACATAAATGACAAAGTTAAACTTAGTTTGTCTAAGTGGAGGGAGCTGAGATCAGATTTCTATATTTGGATAAGAAAATGAAGTCACTAATTTGCATTCATATTAGGGGCCATTTAAACTGTTCATGAAGTCCAAAGTCTGAATCTCTGCTTCTCCTGAGATTTCAGGTCCAAAGAACAGAGGTCATAAAAAATACAACCCACACATAAGTTCCATGCAAGATACAAATTTTCTTTAAGTCATGGTATAGATCTCCTCTTAAACACACATAGGTGATTGTGCCTGGGAACCAAATTAACAGAGAAAGTTCAGTGAAGGATGATGAAAGACAATTCAATACTTGCAACCTGTCATTTGCCCATTTATGACAGGAACATCTCCTTCAACAGACTACACACCAAGCAATAGCAGTCATCATATAGCTATGGAGGAAGAAAAGTCACTGACTTGTTTCTTCAACGACTATTCATATGACAATAGGTGGCTGGTACAAGAGTCTTCCTGTTGACTGTTCTCATCTCAGGGTCGATCATGCCCATCCCTTCCCTAAAGGACACTCAGTCCACATCTGACAAGGAACTTGAGCATCTGCTGGGGAATGGGAACAACCTGATTATTTTCCCCAGTCTTTTTAACAATTTATTTTCACTTTGTGGAGTCATACAAATGTAGGACCACGTCTCCCATTGACTGATTACTGGCAGGTTTGATTATATAAATAGAACTCTGAAATTCAGAGTTGCAGGCAACAATGGAGGATTTGCTGGAGATGTATTCTCCCTTTGCAGTCTCATTTATCAATGTACAGTTTCTCACTTGCCATTTATCATCTGCTTTTCTGTGCTTCTCTCGACATCTGGAGGATTTGTAGTCTGCTAAGTGGAGCAAGGCCTTGTCTTGAATACCTTACCATCTCTGGCTAGGCAAAATACTCCTGATTTTTCCCCAGTTTAACTTTTCTTTAAATAAACCTGACAGGTTCAATATATCCTCCCTGCAAAGGATATATTTAGAGGAATTCTAAGTAATAGAGAACAAACTGAAATGCTACAGCTGAAGGAAAGAGTGAGACAGGGAGAAAAGCATCTATAATGCATCTATGAATTTATAATAACAAGCAGTTGTGATAATTGCATGCCTTTTAACTCAAGAGGGCCATAAAATAGTTCAATGGAATATGCACGAGTGCCAGGTGGGAAGGAGGTCTTCCAGGATTTAGAGATGTAGGATATAAAGAAGCAGAAATGTATCCTGGTATTTTTGAAAAGTCTACAGGATGTCTAAATATGCCTATGCCTGACAGATGTTCTAGTACTGAATATCTGTGAAATAAAGAGAAGGAAAAGAAACTGGGGGAAAAAAAAAAAAAAAAAAAAAAAAAAAAAAAAAAAAGAAAGAAACCTTTGGAAGAAATCAAGTGAAGAATTCACTTAAAAACTTGTAGGCATTTTGTTTTGATAGTGACCTTTCAAAGTTTCCTTTATTTTCTTTTTCAAATGTCAAAACAGGACATTTTGACAATTGCAAACCATGGCGTATTCTCTTTAAAATTGAAATGTGATATTTTTCACAACTGGTCTCTTTTTGCAAATGGCCATACTTTTGAAGAAAATAATTATTTTCAGGGGTGGGGAGGGAAAGAAAAAGATAAAGCATTTTGGGAAGATGATGATTGATACTCTGCAGCAATAAAGCATGTGCTTGGCCAAATAGGAGCAACCAGTCCTACTCCAGAAACCAAAAGATCTTACCCCCAGGTGAGTGGTAACCTTTTGAGTTTTACCTTGTTGCCCAGTCCTACTGCAAATAACACCTCAAGTGAAAAGAGCAATCATGAGTGATCTGGGAAACAGCCTGTCCTGTGTCTAGTACCTGGACTAGCCATATCCCTGACCTGGCCACCAGATGGAGGAATTATACAGAAGAAAATATTTTCCCTTTGTGATAGCTATGGTGTGCGTTGACATTTATCTGAAAAGACTTTATCATTCCTGTCTGCAGGCAGCATGCCAAAAATTGACAGAGGTCTAAAAGCTGGTCTTTAGCTGCATCATCATGGAGAGGGTATCTGACACTGTTGGTTGAAGCATTGGGATGAGGTGTAGGGGAGATGTGTTCATGTTTTGATTGTCACAGACTTGTATGATCCTAGGGGACAATCTTTGGGCAGTTTCACACAGGATCTTGCTGTGTTGCCAATGCTGCATCTGAGCAGTAACCTCAGCTCAGTAAGACTTTCACAGACTCAAGTTCATGTCCTCAAATTGCACTGAGGGATGAGCTGACTCCCTTCCAGGCAATATGGTCCTCTTTTATCATAAGTCCTTCTCTGTTTGTTTTGCATCTCCAGTCATTTTAAGATATTTGTGACCATGGTTTTCAGACACTTCATCCATTTGTCTTTGGAACACAATCCCATTCTGTATTTCCATGCTCAAAAACTTTCATTTGCAATCAAGACAGGAATGTAGGGACATCAAACTCATGGACAGAACTGATGTGTTATTGTATCTACTTGCAGTTAACAAGTTTTAATTGAAGCAGCTGCCTTCTCTGTTAGCTGTGTTTTTTTCTTTTAATTACCCAATAAAAGTAAAAAATAGATAATATTTTGAGATTTTGATCCACGACTCAATCTCTCTATTTAGGGTTTTGTGATGCTGGCTGTCATTGTGGTATTTGATCTCATTAAACATCAAATTAACAAAAGCCAGTGTCCCAATGGACTGTGAGGAAGAACAACATGACGAAATAGAGTCTTAAATGGTGTCACTTATGACAACTCCATCCAAGTTGAATAGAACTCTGAAGGTTTTCCCCAGCATCCAAATTTTCCACTCCTCCAGAACAATATCTCTCATTTGTCACCACAATGTCAAATTCTTTGGAGAGTTTGAATGTCTTCTTGAAGTATGTATTATGGTAGAAAATTATAGGCAAATCTTCTTTGGAGGCAAAAAAATGTAATGACAGGAAAAAAAACCAACAACTAAAACCAAACCAAACCAACAAACAAACCAACCAACCCACAAACAAACAACAACAACAGCAAAAACAACCCAAAACCCCCACAATTGAGCAGTGATTTAGATCAAATTCCATAATAACATTTACATGATTTGTCAATCTCTGAAAGGGAGTTTGGTCTCAAAAGTAACTGGCAAAGTTGTATTAGAAATATCACCATTCGAAGATTCTAATAAGAAAATTAGCAAAGGGCAAATAAAATAAACACAGTTTTAGTGGAAAGCATTCTGTGAGCTGCTTCTGTCTTTCTTAATCAACTAAGAATAGGCTGTGATTATTGTAACCATTATGCAATTAATCACTATAATTGCTTTTTATTGGAATAATAGTTTTAAAAGCAACTAACATATTTTCTGTTCTTGCCTCACTGGAAGATGTTAAGTGCTTGTCAAGAAGTTACTAAAATAATTTCTTTGTAATTTATTTTTCTTTTTGTCACCTTATGTTGTGTGTTTTTTTTAAAATGTAAAAGTAACAGTGCAAGTTTATGCACATTGTGTACACAGAAAACATTCACACAAAGCAGGGGATGTGCAGTTTTCCAGTGATAATAGGATGATATTTTCATGTACTTGTCATGCCACATGCTTCTATGCATGTACTAACATGTAGGTGTCTATTCTATGGTCACGATTATAGCTGGGTTTGCATCAATGAAAAAAGCATAAAACAAAACAAACAAACAAACAAAGAAAACCAAATTCATAATTAAAACCACTTCTTTATACTGTGAAATTGAAGGTTTATCCTTCCTTGGCTTCTTTTTTTGTGACTTCAGGCTGAGAGTTGTCATCAGTATCTGAAAGCTGGGCTATGTATTTGGAGTTTCTCTTAACCTCAAGTAGGGGACTCAGTTCTTGCAACTTCTTACCTTGTTTGAAGTGAAGACAAGGAAAGATAAAAGCTTCAGAGATGACTGCCGTTAGGAACATTTTATCCATATATTGCTATTTCCGCATCGGGGCTGAGGTGAGAGGTGAACTGGCTGGGTTGGGCTGGGATTTGCTGTTCCTCCTTAACTACACCTCTACTTTATCCAGAAGTCCTCTCAATCCACTCTTTCTGCCATACTGGCCTCTGCTATCCAAAAATCTCCCAGAGGAGTCCTCCAAGAACACTCTATTATGAAGCAGGTCATAAGCATTCCTGACTTATATTATCCCAGCTCACAGCCCAGGTTACTTTTATCATTTAAAAGGCTTTTAACAAGACCTTCTTTACAGAGTCTTTGTATGACTGTGAAAAGGTTCATCTTCTCACAGGTAATTAGTGATAGAACAAGAGGGAACAGCCTGAAGCTACAACTGGATAGGTTTAGACTGGACATTAGGAAAAAAAATTCACAGAAAGAGTGGTCAGACATTGGAATGGACTACCCAGTGAGGTGGTAGAGTCACCAACCCTGGATGTGTTTAAAGGTTGTTTGGATGTGGTGCTTGGGGATATGGTTCAGGGGGTGAACATTGTAATGTAGGGTTATCAGTTGGACTTGGGGATCCTGAGGGTATTTTCCAATCTGAATGTTCCTGTGATTCTGTGAATACTTTTCTGTCTAGTACCACTGCTGGTTTATACCACCTTTCCTGTTAACATGAAAACAGAATATGTAGTCCTGGACACATTGAGGGGACGGGTTTTGGTTCATATAATCCTATAATCTGGGACAATAATATGCTCAGCAGATCCACAGAAGCAATTCTGCTGTTCTACTTCACTCTTGATGACACATCAACTGGAGTACGATGTCCAGCTCTGGAGTCCTTAACACAGGAGGGACATGGACCCCTTAGAGTGGGTCCAGAGAAGGTCCCAAAAATGACTACACGACAGGAACACCTCTCCTATGAAGAAAGCTTGAGAGAGCTGGGTTTGTTCAGCCCAGAGAAGAGAAGACTCTGTGAGATCTTATTGTGAACTTTCAATATTTAAAAGCAACTTAGACAAATGATCAAGACTCTGTTTATCAGGGCCTGTTGTCACAGGACAAGGGGTGATGAAACTATAAGATGGTAGATATAAGGAAGAAAGTTTTTACACTGAGGGTGGTGAATTGCTGGCTCAGGTTGCCTAGGGAGGTGGTTAATGCCTTCCCTGGAAATATTTCAGGTCAGGTTGTTTGGGGTTTTGTGTAATTTGGTCTAGTTGATGTCTACGCTTGCTGCAGGGTGTTTGGACAAGATGTCCTTTAGAGTACCCTTCCAACCCAAACCATTCTGTGATTCTACAGTGATATGATATGCTATACACTTGGAGCTGTATAATTAAGGAAGAAAACTTTTTCAAGTAGGCAACCAGAAAGCAGTGCATGGCTGAATTCAATGATAGACAACATAAATCTAGACCTGCCTAGACAATGTTGAAACTTCCAAAATACCAAGGCATTCCCATAAGTAAGATATTTTATGTTTCTTTGAACAATGATCCTTAGATCTTCAACTCTAGGATGACTGCTGCCGTACCAGGGCAGGCAAGCGAGATGTCAGTCATAGAACTTTGACACACATATGCATCCTCTGCACTATCACAATCAGTGCACAATGAAAAACTCCAAATCTGTGCCTAATCCTAGCTATTTAGCATAGAAAATCTGTTCAGAAAATTGTTAATGATGGAGTTAACCCTCCTCCTCATTTACAATGTGCATTCCAGTATGCATATATATATATATATATATATATATAAGTAAATTTCAAACACTGATTCCATCCAATGATTTAAAAATATAGAAGAAATAAAATATGTAGGAGTATTTTACACCAACACATTCTAGTAACAAAATTAGTCTGAAATATTGGTGCAGAGAATGAATGTAGTTTCTAAGAAATTACTCCGTTTAAAAGCACTTTCACTCCATCCACCTTTTAGAGGTGGACCAGAAATGGCTATTTCTGTTCCCCTAGGCAGGGAGTAAAAATGCTTTTAAATAGCACCCTCTTATTCCCCTCTGATGTTTGACTCTGCTGATCTACTGCCAACAGGTGAACACAGTGAAATAGCTATTAAACAGCAATTCCTCCCCATGCTCCCATCTTTCCAAGCACCTCTCCAATTGGCAGCCCAGGAAAAATGCTCTTGAATAGAATTTCCTGCCAGTGTAGAACTTTGCTGGTTCATTTTAAACACAGGGTGAATCAACATAAATCAAGTTTACCCTGCAATAAATTTTTGCAGGTGATTGCTGGACTATTTAGGCAGTTAGGGGGATTAAACTCAGAATGAAGTTACTTGTATAGACATAGACACCCTCTTATAGAGCATTTTTATTTGGACAGATGAACATTTTCTGACCACTTGAAAAAATCTGGTTCTCCTACATGGAATATAAATGTTTTGTCTACATTAGGGTTTTCATAGAAACAACATGTCTTAATAGCAGAACTTTTCTCCATGGATGTCTGTGACATAGATGGTCAAATAAGAGCTTTGGGTAAAGAAATGTCAGTAACTTTAGTTAATTATTTATTTATTTATTTGCACTTGTTTGTTTTGCTTTGTATGTGTGTGAATCCTAATACAATATTCATCCCTAAGATTTGGATAGCAGGTCAAGGAAGATGACTCTGCCACTCCACTCTGGTGAGACCTCATCTGTGTGCTGGATACACGTCTGGAGCCCTCAGTACAAAAAGGACACAGAAATGTTGGAATGGGTCCAGAGCAGGCTCCTCAAATGATTACAGGGACCATCTCTTCTATGAATAAAAGCTGAGAAAGTTGGGATTGTTCATCTTGGAGAACAGAAGGCTCTGGGGGGACCTTATTGTGGCCTTTCAGTACTAAAAGGGGTCTATTAGAAAAATGGGGACAGATTTTCTAGCAAGGTTTGTTGTGACAGCACAAGGGATAATGGTTTTAAACTAAAAGAGAATTGGTTTAGACTATACACAATAAAGAAGTATTTTGCAATGAGGATGGTGAAACACTAGCCCAGGTTGCCCAGAGAGGTGGTAGATGCTCCATCACTGGAAACATTCCAGAACAGGTTGTTAGGGGCTCTGAGTAACCTGATCTAGTTGAAGATGCTCCTGCTCATTGCAGGGGCTTGGAGTAGTTATCATTTAAATGTCCCTTCCAACCAGAAACATTCTGGGATTCTATGATTCTGGGATTCTATGATTCAATACTGGCTGTTTATTTATTTTGATGAGTGAGCAAAAACTCATTAATTTCATATCTGATTCACCATATATATTGTAGGTTTTGAGGCTATTTTGTACTCTTTTTCAAATTTCTTTTTCTTTCTTTCAAAACAAATATAAATTCTCTCTTTTTTATTACAAAATAAAATGTTTCTGAAATGGATCCCTTTTTATCATTTGTATCTATTCACAAAGGATTTAATGAATTCACAAAGAATTTGAATAGCTCTAAGACTATTTTTTTTCCAATAATATTTTTGGCAAAACATGTAGGCCAGTTTTAGCCAAGTGGATGACTAATTTCCTGTTCTAGGCTTGAATCTGTTTCCTAGGCAGTTTCAAAGACATAGAGTTCCAAGGATGGTTGATATGTAAAAAGAAAATGTGTCTCCATTTTATTTTCTGCCTGTTACATTGCCGACTTTTAAAATTAGTTGTATCTGCAAAGGGACTTTTTTTATAGTTCTTGATATCACTTTCATTAACTCATCATATGTAATTTCCCTTGCGGGGTGTGTGTGTGTGGGGTGTGGGGGTGTGGGGGTGTGTGTGGGGGTGTGTGTGTGTGTGTGTGTGTGTGTGAAAAAGTTTATGAAGTTTAGGTCAGCAGAAATTGTCACTAAACTTGTTAAAATTTCACATAACATTTGAGTTCTACAAGTTCTGTCAGGAATCATTATCTTTTGTGTAACATCTTTTGGGTGAACAGAGAGAAACAACATGTTGGCTTCACTAAAGCCGACTGAAAACTTCTGGCTGACTACAGTAGCAACTTCTTGTTGGCTACACTGACACAAAGCTCTGGAGCCCTATCAGCACGGTATCACTCTTACTCAGTTTATACCCAGAGTTGACCAGTTTGGTGGATTATCGCTCCTTAACCCTAATGCATTTCACCCTTGCTTCCCACTGCTGGTCATTTGCATTGCTGCAAAGGCTTGCATGGAAAGTAAATTATTTTGTACTGTAGTAGTGGGAATGGATCCCTATTTTCAGAGCAAAATATGAGATAGTTTTCCCCTTTTCACTGCCTTACAGAAGATCTGGCACTCAGTGCCCTTCACTGAGGGTAGAATCTGTTGCTGGAGTGAATTAAGAGTCAAAGATTACATTTTCCCTTGTACGTCTGATATGCCTAGCCAGAAGAAAACGTTTTGTGCTCTACAGAAGCAATGATCTAAGATTTACCACTGGGGCTTCACAGAATTTGGGAATTTATCTTCATTCTGACAAAGCAATAATGCATTTTGCCTTTGAGTTGTGTAGGTGAACACCTGTTGACTTTGGGCTTTGGCTCTGAACCAATGATGAGCCTCATGACGCTGTCAGTAAAAAGGCATCTAGCTGCACCTGGTTTGGAGATAAAATGAAGAAGCGTGACTTAAGTTAAGTTAAACCACATTTAACTGAAATATTTGTAGAGCTTTTGTTTCCCTTTTGGTGCATCTGGATTGAACTGTAACAGAATCCAGTCCCATGAAGTTTGCTTGACTTCTGGCTACCTGGACAGAATTTTTCAAAGGTGAAGTAATAATATTTTTCTGTTCTCTAATATCTTTTTAAAATATACAATTTAATAGTTCCCTACCTATTTTTTTTTTCATTTTCTTTTGAATTTACAGCAACTTAATTAGGCTTTGAAAAGTACCAAAGTAACCCAAGTCCTTAAAAAATAACAGAGTCATAGAATCACAGAATCATGGAATTGTTTCAGTTGGAAAAAGACTTCTAGGATCATCAGGTCCAATGCTTCAGGGTATGGCTCGGTCATTATGAGCTGGTATTTAGGAATTAGCATATCTGGGAATTACAGACACAAATCACTGCACATCAACAAGATAAGAGTAAATATATACTGGTTTTGGCTCTAAATTTTTACACAAATATGTACCCCTGATTTTTGAAAGTTTGCTGTAACTTTTTTGGATTTTTTTTTGTTTGTTTGTTTTTTTTTCTTTTTGTTTTCTTTTCTGCTCAATTGACACCTGACAATGAAACGGATCTCTGAGTCACACTCTTAAATTTCTTTAACTCAGAACAAAACTATAACTCAGTCTTTCAGGCTAAGGTAGGGAGATTCGATTTTCTTCATAGCTGAACCATGCAGAAAGGTGATTTTGACAAAAAAAAAAGTAACAGAAAATAGAGAGAAATCAGAAAGGGTAAGCATGGCCTGTTTGTGGTGCTATAAAGTCGCTAAAACCTTGACGGTACCTAAAATATTTTATATTCATGCCACTATATCAAAAGGTTTGGGCTGCCATTAGGTATTAAAATTTATCATTTCAAATTGCTTTTTTTGCCAGCACTAGCAATATAGATATTGAAATTTCCTCTGAAAGTGCTTATCTCATCAAGAGTAAAATTATAGTATGGGAAATACTAATTACAGTATTATGAAGAAAGGTGAACTTTATGGTGACATTTTATCTATTAGGTGAATACTAATGTTCTTCTTTCTTAAAGACAAAGTAGCCACACATATTGGTTTCTGTTATATTCTCATCACGTTCTTTTTTTCATGTGTGCGTGTGTATATATATATATATATATATAAATGAATTTTAAATCCTTGAGAATCCATGATTCCACAGAAGCAGCTGAGTTTTGATCACACCTGAATCAGAGTTCATCAGTATGCACCAGGCAACTTCAGAATGTCTAGTCAGTAAGATACTACAAGAAACTCATAATGAAAGTTATTTATTATTTTTTAAAGAAACATGAAGTTTTGCTAGAACAAAGTAGGGAATTCCTTTCTTTGTGTGTGTGTGTGTGTTTGTTACTTTTTAGTGTGATTTGCTTCTATTATCAAGAAATTAACTGATTTAGATTATATGCAAGCTTAATTCACTCTTTGCTAAGATCAGGTCATATCCTCCTTTGAAACATTTAATTTGGTTGACATCTTCATTTAAATATTTGTCTTCTTTTTTCATGTGTTCAGACAAAATCAATTAATAAGAAAGCTACACCATTTCCGCTTCCAGAACCTTTTCTCCTTTCTTAAGTACATTTTTTTGTTTGCTTGTGTTCTTGAAGTAGGCTTGATGTTGTCAAAAGCAGTCAGTCTGATCTCATGAAATGTCATACTGGGACTATAAAATATTGAAGAAGTTTGTATAAGTTTTGGATATCTAGATGAAAGCCATTTCATTATGTACACAGCTGAGTTATGATCTTCTTTGGTTGGGCTGAAAATAATATTTTTTTTAAAGTCTCAATAAGTATTTTATCCAACAAATTTCTCTTTCCATTCAAGTAATAGGTGAGTTTACTCATGTAATTTTTCCACATATAGTTAGGGTATTTGGGTATTTTTTTTTCCTTTTTCTATGCAAAGGAAAGCCTCAAATATACTGTGTTTGTTTTGTTAAACTCCAGGTAGATGGCCTAGCAGAGATTCATTAAATTGGTCACAGTTGCTTTCATGGTTGACAGCAAAAAGACACAGTCTCTATTTGCGTGAGTGTTTACCACTATGGTTCCACATACAACTCTAACATTAATTTTTGGTAAATATTTAACTGCTTACTCTATATGTAGTGCAAGCAGAACTGCATGGACAGTAATAAAATTGGCTTTTCACACTCAGAATTTGTTCTTCTGTTGCTGAAATCATTCTGACATTTTCTGATAGTTTATAGTCTCAGGTTTTTGACATTCACCACTCACCAGAAATTTAGTCTGTTCAATTGTTCCTGGAGCTGGGCTGACAAATATTTTGGATAGGAATCTCTCACTTGTGGAATCTATTTGATTATATCCCACAAATGCTAGAGGTTCATTAGCTTCCAATCATGGTAGAGCTCAGTGTATCTTTCAGCTGAGCCAATGTTCTACTGCCAAGGGGTATGGTGACAGAGGAATTGGAATAAGAATCCAGTAATTGATTAGAGGTTTTGTCAGTGAGTAAGGATAGTTAAACACTTATCTTAATGGTTATAATGGAGGGTGCCTGCTTTTATCTATCAGTTTATTCATTTTAAAGCTGTGGCCAGTTGTGTATGAGGAGAACACAATCAAGTAAGAAACACCCATAAAGCCAATGTATAGGTCTGGTTCTTGCAAACCTGATATACTGCATTCATACCAATTGAATGAGTGGGCTGTGCCTGTCACAGCTGCAAGTGTGAACCTGCAGATAAATCAGATACTGTAAATTTCTTTTGTAGGGAGGAAGAATAGGAATCATGTGCTGTGTGAATGAGCTGCAATCTGCTAATCATCATTCCACAGTAGTTAATCTCCACTTTTAACACCTGTTATGTAAAAAAGGGATAAGCTTCGGTAAAATATGAGTTTCATTGACAGGAGTGGGAGAATGAGAGTGGAGACCATGAGCAGGTGGACTGTTTGTTCAGCTTGGTGGTAGACCTAAGAGAAGAAGCAGAAAGTCTAAGGAACATTAGGGAATGGGAACCACACTGTGACCTTCCTGAGACAGGAACAGCCACCACAAAAACCCCAACAACTCAGATTCAAAGGGATCCTGCATCCTCCTTCCACCAGGATGTAGATAGGGTCCTGAAAGTAAGGAGTGAGTGAAAGCAAGTCCCCACAGGGGAAGGCAAGCAAACCCTCTCCTTGCCCATCATGCCTCCCCAGATGCCACTACACAATAGATAGGAGGCTCTAGAGGTAGAAGAGCAGTCAATGGACAATGTGGCTGTCAATTCTTCTTCACCAGGGAAGTCACAAATATCAAAAAGAAGTAGCTGCTGTAGTATTATCACCACCTCCACAAAGAAGAAAAGAAGAATCATAGTTGTAGATGCCTTGCTTCTAAAAGGAACAGAAAGTACAATATATCAGGTAGATCCTTCTCACAGGGAAGTCTGTTGCCTCGCAGGAGCTAGGGTTAGAGATATCACTAGGAAACTCCCAAGCCTGGTGAGGCACGCAGACTACTACCCACTGATTTCATGGGCATGGGCAAGAAGCTGTCCTGCATAGCCCAAGGGCAATTAAAAGTGACTTTAGGGACCTAGGACAGCTAGTGAGGGAGGAATCTGGGGTACAAGTTACCCTTCTCTCCATCTCTCCAGTGGTGTGCAGAGACACTGTAAGGAACAGGCAAATCGATTCCATTACTACATAGCTCCATGTCTGGTGTCAGGATCAAAATTTTGGGTTCTTTGGGTGCTTACACAACACTGGGAGAGGTGGGCTGAGGAGAATCTCATCAGGTTCACTAAGGCAAAGAGCAAGGTCCTACACCTTGGTCAGGGCAAATCTCAGTATCAGTGCAGGCTGGGAGATGATTAAATTGAGAGCAACCCTGCAGAAAAAGACTTGGGAGTACTGGTGGATGAAAAGCAGGACATGAGCCAGCGGTGTACTTTTGCAGCCCAGAAAAAAAAATCATATCCTGGACTGCATCAAGAAAAGTGTGGCAAGCAGATCAAGAGAGATGATTCTGCCACTCTGCTCTGGTAAAGACCTCATCTGGCATACTGTGTCTAGCTTCTGGGTCCCCAATATGAGAGACACAAATGCTCTGGAGCAGGTCCAGAGGAGCGCCACAAAAATGATCAAAAGGCTGGAGCACTTCTCCTGTGAGGACAGGCTGGAAGAAGTTGGGCTATTCAGCATAGAGAAGAGAAGTTTCTGGGGAGACTTTATAAGTATATTTCAATATTCAAAGGGGACATAAAGGAAGGCTGGAGAAAGAATGTTTAGAAGGCTTTGTCACAATGTGATGAGGAGCAATGTTTTTTAAACTGGAGCAGGGTAGATTTAGGTTGCACATAAAGAGGAAGCTCTTTACAATGAGAGTGGCAAAGGAGTGGGACAGGCTGCTCAGCCATGTGGTTGAGGTCCCATCCCTGGAGACATTCAAGATCAGAACTGATGTCACCCTGGGCAGCCTGATCTAGTTGGAGGTGTCCCTGCTCACTGCAAGGGGGTTGGACAAGTTGGTCTTCCAATCCAAAGCAATCTGTGAATCTTCTTCCCAGGGTTTGCCCACACCACCATCTTCCAAGTCACTACACTGGCATTATGATCATTATTAGCTCCCTTTTAGGGACGTGAAGCAGGTTCTTTTGCTGCAAGAGGGCCTCCTGCAAAATGCCAAATCACTTCTAGTAGCTCTGTAAATCAGATGCATTAAAAGCATAGTTTTTATCTGCAGATCTGAAGGTTTTATATGGCAGGTGAAGTACTCAAAAGTGCACTTCATCTTATTCCTTAGAATGACCCAGAGCCAGCAGTGAAATCCTAAGGAGGTATTTTCCCAGAATCCATTTTCTGTGAAGAAATGGCCATCTTGAACAATAAATAAATACTCTGAATCCATTACCAGATAAGTAGAGTGTTTCCAGAGACGATATGTAGTGAAGGAATAACACATACTCTCTGTTGTTGTAATGAATGATAAGTTTGTATATAAGTAAGTAAAAAAGCAATATTATTGACACTTACATTTATGCTTTTCTGCTGGAATTTGAAGCTGCAGATAAAACACTAAGTGATATTTTCTTACATCAGATAGGCATTTATCCAGATATTGAACGTATTACTATTACATAGTTTGTCTTACTGTGACTTTGAATTTTGTCCATGCGCACATATTTAGAATAAAATCATCATCAACTGATTAAGCTGAAAGGAGATTTTTTTTTTTTTTAACTGAAACGTGATGAGAATAACTGATCTGACTTCCAAAAAATTTCAGCCTGAAATAGTCTCAAGACTCCCTGACTTCCACAGAGTTTCAATAAATCTCTACATGTTTTAAGGTTAAACTGTTCTATGTAAAAAGGAAGTTTTATTCAGATATGTTTTCCTTCTTCTGTTTATCCTTTTCCTCAGCTAGCCTGGCTGTCTTTGAGCTGTGAGATTTCAGTGTAGAGTACAGAGGGATTGGTGAGTGCTATTCTAAGTAAGACTGCCCTTACAAAACCTTAACGTTAGAGTTTCCCATTGGGCTAAAAAGAGGTCCTTTTCCTGTTTGGTTTCTGGTCCTACTCAACACATGGAGTAGTTTGAAAAATAGTGGGGGTTTGACTATATTGAAAGTATTTGAAAAACAATTCAAAAGCAAACATAAATCTATAAAAATGCTGTTTCATATAAAAGATGTCGGAGAAGTGAAGCAAGAACTGATGCTTTCAGACATGAATATGTTAACCTAATAATCTTCTCTCCTTATCTGCTAACATTACGTCCAGGCTGTCTGGTTTTTTTTTCCAATGACAATTTATTTTTAATAGTTCAGGATGTTGTGCAATTCATATTTTGTTCCTTGGAGATGTTCAATCTTTTGCTTTTGTCAAAGACTTCTTTAACAGACATACATTAAGAAACATCACTTTTTGAATATTATAGTAAGAATTATTTCTGCATAGTAGCACGTGTGAAATGCTGAAAAAGCTCACCATCACCTCCAACAACAACAAAAAACCCCACACAAGCCAAAAGACTCCATGCACAGCTGCAGTTGTTTTCATTTTGCATTAAGAAGACCCACATATTATGATAGCATATGGAAGAGAGAGCTCCTATTTAAAAGAGGGATCCTATTATCCATCCTGCATGAAACCACAATAAAAGAAAATTCCCTACTCAAAAAAGTGCAAAGGGAATGGAACTGTAAAATATAAAAGGGGGTGGGGGGAAATAGAGAGGTTAGACAAAGAGTCTTTCATGTGTTCAGATTATATTTTGGTTGTATGTTGTCAATAAGTGGACATGGTTTTAAATAAATCTTTCTGTATTAAGAAGGTTGTATAAGATAGTGTATAAGTTCTTTGATCCACAGAGAATAAACATTAAAGGTAATAGGAGAGATCTTTCTCTCTGGGTCCATGAAAGGAATCAGGTTTCCTAAAGGGTAAATCTCTGGAGAAGCAGACAGCACTCTGGGAACAAACGTGGTGAAATAAGGATTGTATTGTCTGACTGCATTTTTTCAAGGCTACAGGTATGTTTGTGTGCAGAACACTTAAGATATACACAGACTGTGTTCCTGGCCTCACTGTTCTTAAAACCATCATCCAAGGTGTCTATGGGCTGGAGAAAGTATGAAAAGCAGGGAAAAAAGCACTGTTTTGGTAGATTGCGCTTGACTGTGTAAGAACCACACTGCATTTTTCTTTGCACATTGAGAACAGCACCTGTAACAACAGCTAACACTCCAGCTATGGACTGGTCTGTGCTTGCTGGGAATGTTTCTTCCCTCAGAGCTGTGTTAGAGAAGATGCTTGCAAGAAGACGAACAAGATGTTTGACACATTGGCAGAGAAAGAGAGAGATTCAACCTAGCAGGGGGACTGTTCAAAGGATGATTTACAAGACAAACATGCCACAAAGATGCAAGAATGGTTAGACTCAATGATCTTAATAGACTATTCCAACCAAAATGATTCTATTATTCTTTGAAAACACAACAATTTCTGGGGTAAAGTTGGACTGTGGAGAAACTGGGAAGCCAAGGATGTGTTTTGTTGGGATTGTTTGTGGTTTTGTTGGGATTGTTTGTGGTTTTGTTGGGTTTGTTTTCTTAATTATTTTACTATTTATTTATTTATTTTTAGCTCTGAATGAGCAATTAGAATGCGTGCATCACTCTAAGTGTGCAGTCCTATTTACCTCAGTGGGAGTATTCATACACTTAAATTTAACCATATTCTAAATATCTTGTATGATTTGGACCCATTTGTATCTTTAAGTAGGAGAAGCAGCATGGGTGATGGAGTAAGTAATTTCTGGAGCTCAGGCAAGGATATACATAGCATTAAAAATATGAAGAACAAGTGAGTAAGCAGCATATTAAAGTGGTAAGCGTCTGCCTGTAAATTGTAGCAAACTCAAGCCATTAACATGGTCACATATTTCCAAAAAGGTAGTGTCAAACATTACTCTTAATGCATGTCATAAACATCTGTAATTATCGACAGAGAGAAATATCCTCAATATTAAAACAACACAGTGAGCACATGGCTATGATTTTCTCACTGTTAGCAGAGATTTTCTTCCTTTGATCTCTGTATAGTAGGTTTGTGTGTGGGCGCCAGAGTCCAGAGTGCGAGGGAGGTTAAAAAAAAACAAAAAAAGAGAAAAAAACAGCAAGATGAGAGCCTTTCTTAGAGCATCGTGTTTCTGACTGTGATCCCCATGGACAGCTCCCTTTATGGTCCCATCCCCTGGCAACAACAAAATGCTATTGTAGCATTTTCTGCCACACCCTCTGAGGGGCAACAAGTAGAAACAAAACAACCTGTATAGAAAACCTAGCAGAAGAACAGTAATGTTCATACAGTTAGCCCAAGTCATAGCAAAGGACCTTACAAGGAGAGACTGAGGGAGCTGGGGCTCTTTAGTTTGGAGAGGAGGAGACACATCTTTTAAATATCTCCATACTGAAATAAAAATAAATCAGAGTTTCAAGGTTTTGAACTCAACCCCTCCAAGATGAAATATCAAATAAGCAGTCTATGCTAAGCAAAGATAGAGGAACAAGGAAGCAACTCTCGGCAAGGAGTAAATCTACCAGCATGGTGACATTTGGTGTAGATTTGATTATTTATGAGCAAACAGGCTTGTGCTCACAGTTAATAGGAAAGACTGAGTAAAGTGAGTTTGTGTAGACATACGTGTAGTTCTTTGTCTGTGTGTAGATGTTCACTTGTTATTTAATAAGACATTTTGTGAATATTTGGCTTATCAGCTTTGATTTTTTAAATTTTTTTTTATTTAGATTTGCATGGCTCAGATACAGTCTTCCTAATTCTTCTTTCCACTACTTCATGGAAAATATACCAACAAAATTTGTATTCATAAGTTCTGTGTCTTAAGAAAGTGGAAATAAAATTAAGTACATGCTGGGACACTTACCTATACATAATCCCTGAATGTATATTACTTCCATTTCTTCCTCTTTCCTTGAATTCTCATGGCACAGTCACTTTGCTGTGTACAATTGCACAGTTAGACACAGCAACCAGGAATGATAATACTGAATGCGGCTTATTGTGTACGTTTTTTATCTCTGCATGCTGCAAGTATTCTGTGATGAAACCACTCATGAATGCACATATGTAATTGTATTTATTTCTTTGTGAAAGCTATGATATTTTGTAACTGGAGGGATAGCTGTATTCTATGTTTAGTTACAAGGAAAAAAAAAAAGGAAAAAAAAAGAAAAAAAAAGGAAAGAAAAAAAAAGGAAAGAAAAAAAAAGGAAAGAAAAAAAAATGAAAGAAAAAAAAAAAAAGGAAGAAGAAGATACCAGAAAAATAACAGATCCCTTTTTTTCTAAATGCTAGACTATTAGGAATTTCTTTCATTTAAAGGCTTGATCAAACACAGAGCAGAGACAGGCATATAAAAAAGTTCAACAATAGGCATTTTGAATCTATCACTTTTATGATGTGCTCATCACTGTGGTATAAGAGTACCAAGTCTGCACACAGACTCAGTGTAATATAAGCAATATTCTGTAGGAAAACTATACTCCTCAAACCACTGCCTGAGTGACTGTAAAAAATATGCCCTTGTGTTTCTAGGTAGTAATAGAAGTGCCAGAATCAATTATCTCTGAGAGCTCTTGGGCAGTAGGAACAGGCACATCTGACAAAGCAAGGCATGTTTGCCACACAGTTAATTGGGTCTAAGATATGTAGCACAGACAACATCTCCCTCCCTTACTGCAAGATCCATTTCTCCTCCAGTCCTTTAAGGGGCAACCCCATAGCTGAAGAACCAGGAGTTACATGCCTAGATTGGATATTCCATATTTACAGAACAAGTTAGGAGCCTCTTGGGTCAGTTTTGTTTACAAACATCATGTGTAGAAGTGTACTTGGGATTCACAATGAGAGAGAATCAGCAAGATGTGGACTAGAGCTGCTGCTGCTGAGAAACAGAAGAGCTCATTGTGGTGAGGTAATTTTAAGGGTTGGCTGTATATATCTACCTTAAGCATGGGAAACAACACATCTGCTTACTGACACACTCCTAAACCATTTGTTAACATTGCCTGTAGAGTGTAGGATGCCTTAAACTCCTCCTGACTTTCCTGAACCAAGATTTACACCAATAGCTTCCCAAAGAGGCAAACAGATGTGGTTTTCAGCCTTACTCATACTTTCTACAGGAATAGGGAAGGAACTAGGAAGGAAGGGAGGAAGGGAAAAGAAAAGAGACTTCTCCACAACCAGATTTGTGTTTAATGGTTGTATTTAATATTAACTCTTTTATAAAGGGAGCTTCAAAATAAAACAAGAAAGTAAACAATCGGTGAAGAAAGATATATATAAACTGTTATAAAAATAGCTAATGAAGGATTTTATCAACATTAAATATCTTTTTGCTCCTTCTTGTTTTATTCATTGATGTCCAAAAAAAAATTAGTTTGCCTTATGACTCGGAAGAATACCCAGATCTGACAAATTAGCAGCCACGTTACAGCCACGTTATTTTGGTGCAGTATTTTGCTGATTATCAAGAGGACTGTTAATCATTTGAAGAAAGATGACAAACTTCTTTGTCAATCATTTCACTGACAATTGAAGAAATAAGGAAAACAGTTCTTTTTTGGGCACCTCAACCCAACTTCAGAAGTTAAAAGTTTAGGGTTCTTGTTGTTTGGGATTTTTTTGGTGTAGTACCTGATCAGCCTCGTACCTGATGCAGAAATGTGCCTAAGCACCACATCAGCATTCTGTGCTCAGATTTTATCACCTGTGTGTTGCAAAGCCAGGGATTCCAATAGGATAGGGAAACCTTCTAATTTCTGTTGGAACCCTGTAGAAATTAAACACATAAAAATGATAAATATATTAAATTAATTAAAAAAAAAAAAAAAAAAAAGAAAAGAAAAGAAAAGAAGAAATAATTAAAACCTGCCCTGTACCTGCCCAAGTACCAACCACTGTATGGCACACAGGTACAATGCAGATCACTCCTACATTTGTCATATTCTTACTCCTATACTGCTGACTTGCAATACTAAATTGAGGCAGAAAGGTACCAAAATTAAGTGAAGCAGTGATTAAACTAAAATCACTAAGTTTAGGACAAGCAACCACTGCTTTTATTCAGACATACTGAGGTGGTTTGCATAATAATCTAGAGGGAAAAAGGATTAGTGACTTGCAACAACTGTTCTAAATACTCAAGAAATAATACTGTCAGCCATCTTAAATATGTGGGTTTGGGCAGATCAGATTAAATATTACTTTAGTAAGTAAGAACTGTGTAATTTAATTATTGCATTAAGTTGTATATAGCTCTTCCGTAGTTTCCATGTATTTGGCTCAATATAGGATCTAACTTGAAGGGATTTTAATGAACTTGAGCATATAGGCGAAGGTTGCAAACTAGGGACACTTTCTTCATTCAGTCTTTTGACTGAGAGCAGCCATCACTACTAACCATATTACTGTCTGGTAATTTTGTCAGAAAGTCTGATTGACAATTTTATTTTGCTGATGGATATGGTTTTCCTCAGAACACAGCTAGGGGAAATCCACTGTCACCAGCGGCGAACACCCGAAAGTGCAGCAGGGTCTATTTTTAATTGTGATGAAGCAATCAAAGAATGATGACAACAAAATTATGCATGTGTCAATATTTCTGTAACACAGCCTTACATTACCAATTTCCTTTTACAGAATCACAGCATCACAGAATCACAGGGCTCAGGTCTAGCCAACATGGATTTAGGAAGGGTAGATCCTGCCTCACCAACCTGATCTCCTTCTATGATCAGGTGACCCGCCTGGTGGATGTGGGGAAGGCTGTGGATGTAGTCTACCTGGACTTCAGCAAGGCTTTTGACACCGTTCCCCACAGCAAACTCCTGGCCAAGCTGTCAGCTTGTGGCTTGGACAGCAACACTCTGTGCTGGGTAAGGAACTGGCTGGAGGGCCAAGCCCAGAGAGTGGTGGTGAATGGTGTCACATCCAGCTGGCAGCCAGTCACTAGTGGTGTTCCCCAGGGATCAGTGCTGGGCCCCACCCTCTTTAACATCTTCATTGATGATCTGGATGAGGGGATTGAGTACATCATCAGCAAATTTGCAGATGACACCAAGTTGGGAGCAGATGTTTATCTGTTAGAGGGCAGAAGGGCTCTGCAGAGGGACCTTGACCAACTGGACAGATGGGCAGAGTCCAACATGATGGCATTCAACAAGTCTAAGTGCCGGGTGCTGCACTTTGGCCATAACAATGCCATGCAGTGCTACAGGCTGGGGTCGGAGTGGCTGGAGAGTGGCCAAACAGAGAGGGACCTGGGGGTGCTAATTGACAGCTGTCTAAACATGAGCCAGAAGTGTGCCCAGGTGGCCAAAAAGGCCAATGGCATCCTTCCCAGCATCAGGAACAGTGTGGCCAGCAGGAGCAGGGAAGTCATTGTGCCCCTGTACCCTGCACTGGTTAGGCCACACCTTGAGTATTGTGTGCAGTTCTGGGCCCCTTAATTTGAGAAGGACATTGAAACACTTGAACGTGTCCAGAGAAGGGCAACAAGGCTGGTGAGAGGCCTTGAGCACAAGCCCTGTGAGGAGAGGCTGAGGGAGCTGGGATTGTTTAGCCTGGAGAAGATGAGGCTCAAGGGAGACCTTATTACTGTCTACAACTACCTGAAGGGTGGTTGTAGCCAGGAAGGGGTTGGTCTCTTCTCTCAAGTAACCAGCATCAGAACAAGAGGACACAGTCTCAAGCTGCAACAGGGGAAGTTTAGGCTTGAGGTGAGGAGAAAGTTCTTCAATGAAAGAGTCGTTCACCATTGGAATGTGCTGCCCAGGGAGGTGGTGGAGTCACCATCCCTGGAGGCATTCAAGAGGGGATTGGACATGGCACTTGGTGCCATGATTTAGTTATGAGGTCCGTGGTGACAGGTTGGACTTGATGATCTTTGAAGTCTCTTCCAACCTTGGTGATTCTGTGATTCTGTGGTGGTTAGTCATTTTTACTTCCTACCTCAATCACAAACCTCCCTTTTGTTATTTTGCCTTCAGAAGGCTTTATGCAAAAGGATGGATCTCTGACCAAAGCTAATAAGCAGTACACTCTTGTCTCACCCTCTGGGACTTTGGTGGGTTTGGTTTTGGTTTTGTGTTTTTTTTTAAATTTGTTTTGGTTTCATTTTATTTTGTTTTGTTTGGGGTTTTTTGTTTGTTTGCTGCGTTTTTTGTTTGTTTTGTGGGTTGGTTTGTTGGTTGGTTCTGTTTTTTTGTTGCTATTGTTGTGCTCTGAAACAAAGTTAACACTGCCTAGCACAGACAGTAGAGTTATCACGTCCATGAATGAGGGTTGCATGTGAATAACACCACCATATTAAACTTCAGAGGTCTTCAAAACATCTCGGGTATATCCCGACATACCTACAGTCTAAATAGCAGCACTTTAGCATGATCTCATCACTTTTATATATACAGACTTCTGCATTCATTCTGTCTGTTCTCCATGTGGTTTGGCAGGCCACATTGTCTTTCTATAGGGAATAAAGCAGACTTCAGTGAGAGTAGAAGCACCTGTAGGTCCAATCTTATTGTATTGAAGTGTCTTGGAGAAAAAATGTATAGACATGCAAAATCTTGCAATATTGGATAGGTTTGAATAAAAAAAAGGTTTGGAAGCAAAAACTATATGATCTTAATTCACACAAAAATATATCAAGTTATCTACGAGACATTACATCCCTTTGCCATGAGGCTGGAAGGATATCTGGCTGTCCTCAGGACTAATGCATGTACTGGAACAAACCTTTGCTCTTTTTCACATTATAAAATCTTTGTTTCCTCTTGGAAGCATGAGAGTTTGACCTCTCCAGTAAATAGGATTAAAGTTGCTAGAACCTTGAAGGCATTTGTTAGTTATTACTCACTGCATCCTACTAGGAAGATAAAAAATTGCTGTTGCTCTATTTTATATGTTGGGTGAAAAAAAAAAATAAATAAAATTGAAGCACAGAAAAGCTAAGGTATTTACCAAGCCTTTTGTCTGTGTCTCACCTTACACCAGGGGCTCTGGACAGTAGGTGGTGAAGTTATGTGATTAGAGCACACTTGAAGTAAACACAGAAAAAAACATTATCTTTTGAAGACCAAAAATTGTAAAGCGCTTTTTGTCTTAAATAGGAAGAATTATATTAGCATTTGTAATATTTATCCCCTTGTATTATTTCTGAGAGTATATAAGTCAAATGAATGCATATTTTACAAACTCTTAGGAAAAGTTGAAGTTTAAGCTTGGACAAAAACTCATCAACATGTAGTTTTTCATGCTTTGGGCAGTGCTTGAGCTGCTAAATATTAGCAGCAGTGTTAATGTTTCTCTACTGTTGCACAGCAGCTGAAAGTCTCTTGTAATTTTCTGTGAGGAATTTTTCATAATATTCTTTCTCCCTGAGAGGTTCCTTGACTTTCTGCATTCATTCTTAGAAACCACTCTTCCACTTTTGTATTGAGTAAACATACCCCTCATTGCTTCCTTCAACACTGGTTCTGTATTCAGCTCAGGTTCCCTTCATCAGTGAGGTTCTTCCTTTTTGACATTTGCTAATACCTGAATATGTCATCAAATATCTAGTGAGAAACATGAGATTCTGAAGATAGGATATGAAAAGCACAAAAAGAGAAACCATGTGGAAACTTCCTTTCTTTTGTGATATGGAATATCTTTTTCTCCCTGTCAGATGCTTCACATCTGTGAAAGACTATTTGATACCCATTCATTCATCACATAATGTGCCTTAGATCAAATACCAGGCAGTTCACATCATCCCAATTCATCACAAAGCCAAATATGTGTCTTTGCATTGGGGCCAGGAAATGCAAGCTAAGAAACCTATCAAACTACAGTGAAGTCTCTGACACTGCCATTGGTTTGTGATCTAGAAGCAAGCAGGGGCTTCAAAAGTTTCTTGGTTTGGAAACTCAGAGGAAATTTAACCCAACTAAAAGGACAGAAACATCCTGATATCTGTGTTCACTTGAGGATGATTTCCCCTTTTCATTCACTTATTTCCCTGTAGTTTCCTTATAGCTCAGCTAGCTCTGGACAAATACTGACTTTCCTCTTAAGCTGTCCTGGAAATCTGCATTAGTGGAATTCCCTGGAGACTCTGAATCTGCATTTCAGAAAAGCAACACAGGTTTTTCAGGTATACACACTATGACTATTTTTAAACCATTACACACATTTTATGCCTCTGTAATTTTTCTTTGAACTAGAAAGTTAGTAGCAGCAGAAAATAAGACATCCAAGTTTGTTTTCTTCAAAAATCTAACAAATGTTTAACAAATTCTGAATTATGTATACTACCAGGTGAGATTAGGGCAATATTATTCCAAAGGTCAATAATATTCATTTGAAAGGGGTTTTCCTGGAGGTCTTTTTACCTTAGTGCTAGTTGTGTGCTCTAGAAGAGATGAAACACGAAGAGAGCTAGGAAGATCAGACTCTGGGAACCAGTTAGGAAGCAGCAAGTGCTAAACCTGAGATGAGGTTCCCACCTACTTCTCTCTTACAAAGAGAAAGGAACATTTATGGACCTCTGGCCTTGAGAGGATTGTGTGGAGCTTATTGGTGCTTATTACATGTCACAAAGGCAGACAGTGTTTGATAACAAGCAAGGTGAAAGGGAGGAGAGAGAGCAAAGTAAGCAGTCAGGAGAATTATATTCAAACTATCTATTTTTCATGAACTGTCTGAATTTCTGTTTCCAAGCCTTACCCTTCTATTAAGTTTTTCAAAGTCAAAAAATCACTTTAGAGTATCAGAGTTTTTGTGGTGCTTTCTGAACGTTCACTTTAACCAAAACATGTGACAGATCCTTCTCAGAATTCTGCTTGTCTCAAGGTCTCACCATCCTGTGTTTTAAGACTCCTTTGTCTCAGACATAATTTATTAAAATCTTCACACATGTGAGTGATGTGGCCAGGAGATGTAGCTTTTGAATTCATTCTGTTTACTTTGATGATATATAAACTTGCCTTAATGTGTAAAAAAAACAAAACAACAACAAAACAGCAGAAAACCAAAGCAAAGCAGCAAACTCAACAGCTACTAGATGTTTTCAAGTGGTCTGGAAAATGTGAAGTATGTAACTACCACTGATATTACTAAGGTCTCACATTTACATCTCAAGATTTGTATAACCATACTGTTCTCAGGCTTTAAAAACTGCCAAACTGCCTGTGCTGAAAGCCATTCATGTGCAAGGTCATTCTATCATCACATCATCTAATTTTATCCATATGAAAGTCAGTCATCAAAGATAATTACCTACAGCTAACCTAGAGAATGTAGCACCTCCACAGGCAATACATCCTACATATCATTGGCATCCAACCTTGAAAAGAATGAACTGCTCACTACTGATGCCTGTATCTCCTCCCTTCACTCACAAGGAATTTAAGCAATTTGGTTATATTAGCTGCCTAATTTTTTTTAACCAAAATTAAGCAGAATAAATGGCAGCTGAGGCAGACTGCCTTTTAAGGAAAGACTGAGATTCCATTGTATGCTAGGAAGAGTGATTAGCAGGAGATCTTAGCATCATCCACTGAGGGAATTGTCTCTCAGAAAACTTTATCCATATGTGTTGTTGAAGGCTATAACCTTCAGAGGCAGCCCTGGTGAAAGCAGCCTTCAGAATCTACAAGGAGAGAGGGCTAGATTCATGCATGAATATATTGATGCTAAAGGCTGTTTTAAAATGAAACAGATAATTGAACCTGGAGGCTCTGAGTGTTTAATGGCAATAAACAACACCCAGAAATAGTGCGGTAATTTGAACATGCCAAATTTGGGAGGTTTCTTTGATGTGTGATAGAAAGTAATTTGAATCAGCATGAGAGTCTGAATCATACAGCACAAGCCCTACCGTATCCTGCTGGGGCTGGCATTCGTCTGTATTGATAAAAAATTTCTCGAGGCATTAAGTAAAGTCCATGGAGAGTGGGAACATAAACACAAACAGAAGTCACTGAAATGTAATCTCCGATTTTTCCCTTCCCTCTCAGCTCTCTTCCTTTTCCCCATCACCAGTCTCTCATGAGGTGCTTGGCATCATGATGCATGTTTAAAAAAAAAAAAAAAAAAAGAAAAAAAAGAGAGAGAGAGAAAGAAAAGGGAAAAAAACAAAGAACTTGTTAAGGTAATAACTACCTGTAGTAAGCTTGGACCCAAGTGTTTTAAAATAGAACCAATCTCCCATTTGAATAAAGTGATTTTATCTACATCAGTGTAACCAGTGTAACAACAGTTCAGCAGTCCCTGATAAAGCAAATGCTCATCTCTGTCAGGTTGAAGCTGAACTGAAGGGAAGTCCATCCACTCCTCTTCATAGATCTGGTGTGTTTGTGGATAGAGCACAGGAAAGATGTAGAACTGTTGAAGCCTGTCCAGAGGAAGAAATGAACTCTTCTGCTGTGAGGACAGGCTGAGAGTGTTGCTCATCATGGATAAAGAAGGTTCTGGGGACACCTTATTTCAGCCTTTCAGTACTTAAAGGAGGCCTATAGGAAAGATGGGGACAGATTTTTAGCAGGGACTATTGCAACAGGACAACTGGTGATGGCTTTAAACTCAGAGAAGGAGATTAGATTGGATGTAAGGAAGGAATTTTTCATAATGAGGATGGTGAAATACTGGCATGGGTTGCCCAGAGAGGGGGTAGATGCTCCATTCTGGAAACATTCTAGGTCAGATTGGATGAGGCTTTGAATAACCTGAGCTAGTTGAAGATGTCCCTCCTCACTGTAGAGGGGTTGGACTAGTTGACATTTAAAGATCCCTTGTAACCCAAAACATTCTGTGATTCTGTGAATGGCATGATGTTACCAAGAGGCATCTTTTGGAGTGGGTCTTCTTTCCAGAAGTGCAGCTTTTGTCACGTGAAATGTTGAGTTATGCCCGATGAAGCTGACACTGTACACAAAGATCATAGCTCAAGCAGAAGGCTTTAGCTGCTGAATGCAGCATCAGAACACCTTGGTTTTAAAGACTTGATTATATAGAGCCACTGTGTTTAGGGTCTTTAGAGAAAAAATACCAGACAAGTCAGCTAAATATGAAAAATGATCGCTAGTGACTACGATACATAATCAGGTTTATAAATAAGCGTCACACAAAATGGTCATGGAAAAATAAGAAACAAAGCTTGCAACAGACTTCTGCATAATGGCTTTATAGAAACATTGCAACATTACACAAAGCTTGGATGACAATATGAACCCCTGCAGATTCTGAAATGTGGTAAGCTGTAGGGTACGGGAGCCCACAGAGCAGCAAAAGCAAAGGTTTAATGGTATTTTAAATGTTATGTCTATACAGAAGGGGAAATCTGCAATATAATCCTTTTCAGAATTCTTTGTGCACAACAGAACAGGCAGGAGCTCAGATGCTGTCCTCTAAATCTGGCTGTGAGTGACCGAAGAAGAAATAGTAGTAAGGGCCGCAGTTAAGAAAAACAGTTTGCAAAGGCAGAGTTTAAGATATCATCAAGTCTGCACCACTTTTGTTCTCAGCACTCCTCTTATTGCAGAACACTGCTGATGCATGCATATGATTCCATTTTCAGAGTCTTTATCTTCTTGCAATGAATACATTTTGCTTCTGAAAGGCAGAAGTTTCATGGTCAGACTCCAGCTTAATTTTTTCTTCAAGTGAAATTTACTCCCATCAGAGGTACCTGGAAAACCAAAGGAAAGGGTTTGAGTTTCTAAAGTATGGTGCTGGTAGAAAAGAGGGGAGGCTTGGAGAGGAGAGGTTTGGAGAGGGGAAGGGAAGGGAAGGGAAGGGAAGGGAAGGGAAGGGAAGGGAAGGGAAGGGAAGGGAAGGGAAGGGAAGGGAAGGGAAGGGAAGGGAAGGGAAGGGAAGGGAAGGGAAGGGAAGGGAAGGGAAGGGAAGGGAAGGGAAGGGAAGGGAAGGGAAGGGAAGGGAAGGGAAGGGAAGGGAAGGGAAGGGAAGGGAAGGGAAGGGAAGGGAAGGGAAGGGAAGGGAAGGGAAGGGAACCAACGCAAAACCAAAGCAAACACCAAACCAACCCACAAAAAGCAAAGTCACTCCAACTATTGTAAAATTGCTCAAGTTTCACTGGAACTTCATCGCCTGGAATTCATATAGCATGAATGCAAGGAAAATATTTTAGTAATGGTTATTGTCTTCTCTTGTGCCAGATAGATCGGCCTGCTTGGCTCTGTAATGCACAGACTTTCCTTAGTATGAGTCAGGTGTGACAATAAGAGGGCTTGTCATGTGGAATGACATGACAATGTGCTTAATGTGCTAACACTCCCTTTCAACATAGTTGTCCTTTTGCAACTGACAGATAACTGAAAATGTTCTTGTTTGAATTTCCATAGCCTTCTGATTATTTTTCATCCACATGTAAGATTCTTTAATCATTTGTTTCTGAACACACATATTGTAAGGTTGAAGTAAGGTAGGCTACGCAGCGAACAAGAAAAGGAAAACAAGACAAAACAGAAATTAAACCATGTATTTGAAAACCCATTTATTTTATTTTCTTGAAAGAAACCTTTGTCTGTCATAAGTCTTGTTATTAGCCAGCTGTTTAGTTAACTGAAATATTGATCAAACCTGTCACACTTCCTTTGCCTGTCAGGAACAAGAGAAGGTGCTGACCCGTTGCAGGAAACTGTAGTGACAGGTCTGTAATTTGATAGTCACTTGTTCAGGAAAGATTTCACTTTGTTCCCTGATGTAAACTCTGGCTACTTGGTTTCCTTTGATTTTCTTTGTGTTAATAATGTCAAGCTTAGCCTCCTAAAAGCTTCAGAGTTAGATAAACACAGTATGATTACTGCTTTTGCAAAGCACACTTTCTAGATTTTGTCTCTCTTTAGCTGCAGCAACTGTTTATTGCTGAGACACTATTTATTTTTTCCCTCCAGTTTCTCATCTTGTGAGAAGATTGCCTACTGAAAAATCCTGTTGAATTGTCTTTTTTTTTTTTTTTTTTTTTTTTTCCCCAGACTGGAACTACTTTAACTCATCAGCCATTTCTTACAGCCCTTCCTACTATTGGATCTCAAAGAGAACTTCCTACCACAATAGGCTCTTTCAATTGGACTGTTCCCATTTCATGGAGGTAGGGAAGCTCCCTATGTTTTTAGCTAATCATCAGGCTAGCATTCAGGAGAGCTTTCCTGTTTCTCAAGTACCTTAGGAGAATCAAACCTTCAGCTTGTTCAGCTTCTTTAGAGATGTTTGGAAATCCATGGGAGCAAGAACTGCACCATGCAGAGCAGAAAAGTTTCTCAAAATTCTGAATAATCAAATAACTAAGTTAAGCAATCTTCCTGTAATTATTTTGTTCCATTAAATGTTCTATCTATCAGAAATTAATTGTTGTAATTAACAATAGAAGTATTCTCTCTCTTCTTTCTGTGTCACTGAAATGATCTTCTGCATGCCATTACTTGGCATCGTTAACTGAAATGAAGACTATGTGTCTTCTTTTGATGAACAAGGCTGTCACCTTCCCTGGAGTTTTCTGTAATTTTAGTCTGATCAAAAGCAGTCAAATATTTTTCCCCATAGCTAAAGTATAGCAGTCATGCTCAGAGGTTATGCACTTCTGAAACTCAACCAATAGTTCTGTGACAAACTTTCTCTCAGAGAAGTTACATTCAAACCAACTGGAAAGAGGTCTGATTCTAAAACATATAATTAATATATGCCCAAACTGAAAAGTATGTTTCCTAGTCCACTCTTTTGTATCTGATTGTGATGAAATTTTGAGGATGCTTGAAAATTAGTAAGAGATTTAGTGTTGACAGAAGATTTTATCAAAATCCTGTCACCTCTTGAAGAGGGGAGATTTAGCCTTTTAGAATCCTGCCTTCATCTCAATATACTGTTTCCTTTCCCTTGCATGATATATTTTAGTCTAGAGTTCTTAATCTGTAACTAATGTGTGACTTGTATCCTCATACAGATTTTCTGAGACTTGAGGAAGTCCGTTTTACTATATTCTTGCCTTCAGAGGTAAAGCACCTATGACATTAGTTAATTATCTTCCCCTCCAAAAAAAAAAAAAGGGTGAACCATTGTCCTGGTTTTCTGAGACAGAATCCCAGGCCAGCCATGGGTTGCAGACCATTAGCAATTCTGAGGCAGCTGGAACAGCTGACTTGAGTTAGGTATAGGTATATCCCAGACCACGAGCGTCACACTCAGTATAAAGAAGGTAGTTTGCAGAGGACAAGTGATCTTCGTGCTTTGGTTTCTTCTCATCCTATTTTTCTTCCTGCTCCTGAGGGCTGTTTTCCTGGATATTCTAACTGCTGCACTTTTGCTGGGCTTAGCATAACTTTATATACTTTTCACTCATACTGAAACTACTTTGGATTTTTCATTAAATCCATTTTCATTTCAGCCTGTGGATCTTCTCTCCTTTTCCTGTTTCCCCTTCTCTGGTAGGGAGGGGTCATTGGGGGATAGAATAACTGCTGTACCTAAACCACAGATATGAGATGAACGTAAATAAATATGAAATCCATTTCACTGAAACTTAGACTGAAAAAATAGGTACACAGGCTAAGATGGAGTTCCCTCTGCATTCAGTAGGGAGAGCTGCTACTTAGAAAATTATCCTAACATAAGTATTCATGGTAAGGATTCTGACTATACATTCTGAAGATGCCTCTGTTTTACTACTGACCATAGGCAGAACCTAAAGAATGCCTACATTTAGAAAGCTAAATCTTGATGTAAGTCTCAGCCTTTACTGACAAATATTTCCTTATCCAATTCAAGACACATCAAAATAGCAGTTTTCACATCTAGGAAAAATCTGTGATTCCATGGCAACCTCCTCTGCCAGAATCTGCAGATTGACATCTTGTCTGTCTGATGTAGATCCCATTGCAGAAGTTTGTTATTGCCTCTGTATTATCCTGAGAAGCCATTTAGAACTCCATTCACAGTGAAGCAAAGCAGGTGCAATGCAGTGAACCAAGAAATAACTCTTTGTGCAAGAGCAGAATTAGGTCTTTTTTAAAGTGAACTACTACTAAAACAGGTATATCAAGCATGTCATGTATACATCTTCTTAAAGACATGACTGAAAGGGTTAAGGAGGAAAAGGAAGGAGGAAAAAATCACAGGAAAAAGTGTGTAACATAAGAAGGAGTTGGCCAACAATATTATCAGAATGTTTCAGCCGCTGTTCCTTTTAAATTTTATTATTCAGTTGGGTAAGTTAATGCTGTGATCTTACCATTTTTAGCTTCTTGAATATGAATAGCCTTTATTCTAAGTTAATGGTCTCGCAGAAACTTCAAAAAATATAGACAATCTCTGTTTCTAGCTAGAGGTTGCAAGGTTTGCTGAAGACAATCTCTAAGGTGATGCTATGAAATGTTATCTTAGTATCATAGTATCAGTCAGGGTTGGAAGGGACCACAAGGATCATCTAGTTCCAACCCCCCTGCCATGGGCAGGGACACCCCACACTAGATCAGGCTGGACAGAGCCTCATCCAGCCTGGTCTTAAACACCTGCAGGGATGGGGCCTCAACCACCTTCCTGGCTGCAAGTGCACATTGAGAGCTCATGTTGAGCTTCTCATCCACCAGCACCCCCAGGTCTCTCTCCTCAGGGCTGCTTTCCAGCCAGTCACTGCCCAGCCTGGATTTGTGCCTGGGATTGCTTCGACCCAGATGCAGGACCCTGCCTTTGCTCTTATTGAACCTCATGAGGTTGGCTTGTGCCCACCTCTCCAGCCTGTCAAGGTCCCTCTGGATGGCCTCCCTTCCCTCCAGCGTGTCTGCTGCACCACACAGCTTGGTGTCATCAGCAAACTTGCTGAGGGTGCACTCAATGCCACTGTCCATGTCACCCACAAAGATGTTGAACAAGACAGGTCCCAGGACTGATCCCTGAGGGACTCCGCTTGTCACTGGCCTCCACTGGGACATGGAGCCATTGACAGCCACTCTTTGGGTGCGGCGTTTAAGCCTGTTCCTTATCCATCTAGTGGTCCACCCATCAAACCCATGTGTCACCAGTTTGGAGATCAGGATGTGGCGTGGGACAGTGTCAAAGGCTTTGCTCAGGTCCAGGTAAACGACATCAGTTGCTCGCCCCTCATCTATTAATTTCGTCACCTGCTCATAAAAGGCCACCAGGTTGGTCAGACAGGATTTGCCCTTGGTGAAGCCATGCTGACTGTTTCCAATCACCTCTTCACTATACTTCTGAGTCAGTAGTGCCTCCAGGAGGATCTGCTCCATGATCTTTCCAGGCACAGAGGTGAGACTGACTGGCCTGTAGTTCCCTGGTTCCTTCTTCTTACTCTTTTTGAAGATGGGGGTGGGTGATGTTTCCCCTTTTCCAGTCTGTGGGGACTTCCCCAGATTGCCATGACTTTTGAAATATAATAGAGAGGGGTTTAGCAACCTCATCTGCCAGTTCTCTAAGTACCCATGGGTGTATCCCATTGGGTCCCATGGACTTGAACACTTTCAGGTTCTTAAGGTGATCATGAACCTGATCTTCCCTTAGGATAGGCAGTTCTTCCTCCCAGTCCCTGGCATTGTCTTCCATAACACCAGAGTATGGCTAGAGGCCCTTGCAGTGAAGACTGAGGTAAAGAAGTTATTGAGTACCTCAGCCTTTTCCACATCAATTGTGACCATTTCACCAGTTTCCTTTCTGAAGGAAGGCAGTTGTAGTTATGTGGTGGGTTGAAGTTTTCCCCCAGCATTAACTTTAACCAGACCAGCTCAGTTAGAAGCAGATGAAGCTGTATTTACAAGCAAAAATTACACTTTATAATGGAATGCAATAAATATGTACAAAAGATGCAGTATTTACAATGTTATACAAATATTTAAAATTAGCAAACAACACGAAAACACCCCTGGTCAGAAGACCACAGAAGCCTGTTGCACTGCCCCCCCCAACCGTCCTGTCCCAAGAGAGAGAAAGGAGTTGAGAGAAAAGCAGTGGGTTAGACTTATCTGTGGGTCAGCCAGAAGCATGTTATCTTCTCCCGAGCAAAGCAAAACAGCCAAGATTGGAAGAGAAGAGAAAAGGAAATGGGAATGGAAATGTGAAGAATTGTTATGATACAGCTTCTCTTATCCCAGACATTTATCCAATGAATTTGTTTAGAATAATCTTTTGTTTTCCTTTTTACACCCAATAGTGATTTATTTATATTTTTCTACTAAATTTTAAAGGCATATCCTAAAACTATCATAAGTTACCAGGCTTACCATACTACTACTGCATCCAGTCTCTCCTTGTGTCAGGGAAATCTTTTTTTTCTCCTTTTTCTTTACATAAACCACACTTCATTACACTTTTTGAAGTTCTATCTCATCTTCCTGGAATGTGGACCAAATAACATTGGAGAACAATTTTATAACACGAGTTTTGCAGATTAGACACCCTTCCCTCATTACTGCAGCTTTGGCAATTTGATATGTTTTTAAATAAAAGCCCATTCCCTGCTGAGCACAGCCCAGTGCCTCTAATGTGATTCTGAGGAGTTTTAGGAACCATAGATGGTGCTGTGCCATAATGGTTTGATTTTTTTTAAATTTTATAGTTATAGTTTTCAGACCAAAAGAATAAAACAAAAATAAAGATGGATTGGATTAGATCAAAACAAACTCACTGGGAGTTCTGGTATACTTCTGAAATCTCAGTCTCTCTCTCTCTCTCTCCACTTTTTATATTTCTGCCTATTTCTTTCCCACAGTTCTCCCATGAAAGTATCATCATGTCAGTCTTTTCATTCTGCTACTTACTAGGTAATTAATTTTGTGGGTATCTCAGAGTTTGTCACCTTTATTTGCTTTATGTGAAGAAAACAGTCACAGAAGCCTTTGTTCACATTTGTTTATCAGTGTGTATCTTGTTGTTCATCTCTACCAATTATCCTTTGTGTAATATATGCTTCTGAACTTCAACTGGAAATAAATGTATTGATCCAGAGCCTGGATTAACCAGGTTGGAAAAGACCTTAAAAACCATCGAGTCCAACCTATCACCCAACACCATCTAATCAACTAAACCATAGCACTAAGTACCTCATCCAGTCTTATTTTAAACATTTCCAGTGATGGTGACCCCACCACCTTCCTGGGCAGCCCATTCCCATGGCCAATCACTCTTTCTGTGAAGAATTTCTTCCTAACATCCAGCCTAAACCTGCCCTGGTGCAGCTTGAGACTGTGTCCTCTTGTTCTGGGTGCCTGGGAGAAGAGACTGACCTCCACCTTTCAGGTATTTGGCAATAAAGTCTCTCCTGAGTCTCCTCTTCTCCAG
This sequence comes from Melanerpes formicivorus, assembly GCF_026170545.1. Lineage (NCBI taxonomy): Eukaryota > Metazoa > Chordata > Aves > Piciformes > Picidae > Melanerpes > Melanerpes formicivorus. Next base: position 36,351,514 of record NW_027142353.1, on the reverse strand, counting down.
ACTAAACACCCCCAGCTCCCTCAGCCTCTCCTCATGTCCTGTGAGGCTTTCTGCTTCAGTGTAGCTGAAATGGTCTGGAATCATCCTGTCATGTGGTATTACTTTAAAAATTATTGCAATGACTAATATATCCTCCTCAAGATTCCCTATAGATCAGCTTTTTGTCCCAAGTTTGGCTCATTATAGTTTTGTAAAACTAGTGTCTCCATTCCTATGTGTTATACAAGATAAAAATCCTCCTCAATTTGTGTGATTTAAATCAAATCTGTGTCAAGGAGGTATGTCAATTCATTAATGACACATCATTATCTTGCAATCAGTGAGCTATACAGTCAGGATCAATTCAGCAATAAAGCAAATAAGCCACAACACTAGACACTTGCAAAATGCTAATCAGTGCCTGTGATTTGTGATGTCTTTCCCTAACTGTTCCCCAGATGTTTTAATCACACTCACATGCACCAACACAGACACAGTTGAGTGTGCACAACTTGCCCTCAGGGATTTTTGAGTTACAAGCACACATGCCTCTTTTCAAAGTTCTTTCCCCCATTTCTACACCCTTCATATTGGAGATATGACGGCCACAACCTTGTGGGTACCCGTATCATTATCTACAACCCACTCATCCCCACCTGTCTTCGATGATATCTCCATGGACTGGGTGTGGGTCTTTCTTTATTGCTTCTGCACTATCTGTACTATTCTGTACTGCCCATCACAGAATGGTAGGGGTTGTATAGGGCCTCTTGGCATCATCTAGCCCATCCCCTTTGCCAGAGTAGATTTACCCAAAGCAGGTTACGTTCAGGCAAGTTTTGAATGTCTCTAAAGAATTTTCTCCTTACGTTTAGGTAGAACTTCCTGTGTTTTAGTTTATACTCATTGCCTCTTGTCTGTTCATTGGGCATCACTGAAAAGAGATTGGTCCCATTTTCTTAATGCCTGTCATTTAGATGTTGCTAAGCATTGATAAAATGACCCTTACAGTCTTTTGTTCTACAGGTTAAACAGCCCCAGTCCTCTTAACCTTTTCTCATCAGAGAGATGCTCGAGTCCCTTTTGTAGACACTGACGGACTCTTTCCAGTAGTTACTTGTCTTCCTTGAATCGAGCACACTGCTGACTCAGTGAGCTTGTCCACCATGACTTCCAGGTCCTTCTCTGTAGTGCTGCTTTCCAGCAGGTCATCCCTTAATCTGAATTGGTGCTTTTATTTATCAATTCTTTTGTTAGGTTGTAGACAGCATGATCTACTTTTATCACTCATTCTTACAATGCATACTGGTTTATTTTTTATTATGAGACTTTTTAATTTGATTTTCTTTCTGCTTTCTGCTTGGCTATGCATCTTGATTATTTTTCATTTTGCAAATGCAAGAACAGGTCCAAATTTTGTAATTTTTGTTTTGTTTTGTTTTTTCTTTTTTTTTTCTTTTTCATGAAGAGCTTCAAAAACACCAACTGGACTACAGAGAAACTGTATTTTGATTTTAATAAATATCCATTTTGGACATTCCTGCAAATTTCACAGACTGCAATAATATTCATACTCTTTCTTCTTGTGAAATAAAAAATTACTGATCTGCAAAGCAGTGATATTATGACTACTACTCCTGTGAGTAGACTATATTATATTTGGTGGTCATTGTTTTGGTTACCAACAGTAGCATATTCAAGTACTTAGCAGCTAATAAATGGGTAAACTTCCGTTCTGGATTAAGTAATTTTTATATAGGGATAGTTGTCACAAATTAATTTTTGTTTATTATTGAAAGTTTAGGTTAAACAGGGAAATCTCTAAATGTGGTCAACAGCTGGTTCAATTCAGTGCTGGTATTTTCTGAAAGCTTAGTCAACCTGTTCATCTCCAGTGAAATGATATGCATTTTTCTACTTGCTGCATGACATTCTTCAGTAGTTAAGAATTATTCCAGCAGTTGCTGAAGCACCTAGAAAGAGAATCTCTTTGGTGTTTGTAACCTTATTTATGAATTGCTTTGATGAGCAGAGTTCACTAGCAGCCAAGGGAGCAACAGATATGTTTATGGCTCATCTTGATACATGGGGGAGGTCAGTAACCAGCTGAGACTGTACATTCTTTTTTCCATTCAGCAATCTATGAGATGAAAAACAGCAGTGCAACATAGAGGTGAAAAATGCATGTGTCACCATAACTACATTCTTCTGTGGGAGACTAAGAGGGAGATTCTCAGGTGCTGGAATGTAAAAAGGTAGGATGAATAATATCACACTTAGAGAAAGGAATCTACAGTAATGGTAAGAAAATATTTGTGCTACAGAAAATGTCTTTAAAAGACCTTGCCTGCAAATATGAACTTGAGCAGGAGCATGTGCATAGTCTGGTGCAAAGGAGGTCTACTTTGAAAGTCTAGAAAATGAGAGTCTTTTACTAAAGGAAAAGGTCAGTTAATTATTGATTTTTATAAATACTCTGAGTGGGAAAACGAACTATAGCCAGGACACCAAATAGGTCATATATGTATTGCAGTTAGAATTATGAAGAAAACATAAACACTATATCAAACCTAGAGTCAGAACAATAGGGAGGAAATAATTTCAGAGCTAATTTCAAAATGTAGCTTGTATCCAAAAAATGGGTCCTGCGAGATAGTGTGAAGAGGACTGGATGCACTGATGAAAGAGAATCCTTATTGTTACAGATTCCTAAATTTTTCCCTACTTTGCAGGAGGACAGGTTGGTACGGGTATCTCATGTCTGTAACAAATTTCAGAGAAGATCATTGGCCTTCCTTGTATTCTTTGGAATCTGCTGGGGTTAAAAAAAATAAAAAAAGAAAAGTTCCACATCTTAGACATTGTCTTTAACATTTCCATGAGCATTTTACAGAGTGACTGAAATATCTATGAAGTGAATACACCATTTCTAGGACCAGCCAGGACACTGTAGGTGACACAGAATCATAGAATTGTCAGGGTTGGAAGGCACTTCAAGGATCATTTACTTCCAACCCCCTTGCCATGGCCAGGGACACCTCACACTAGATCAGGTTGCCCAGAGCCACATCCAGGCTGGCCTTAAACACCTCCAGGGATGGGGTTTCCACCACCTCCCTGGGCAACCTGTTCCAGTGATTCACCAACCTCATGGGGAAGAATTTCTTCCTGGCATCTAATCTAAATCTCCCCCTCTCTAGCTTGGATGCATTCCTCCTAGTCCTGTCACTACCTGACACCCTAAAATGTCCCTCACCAGCTTTCTTGTAGGCCCCCTTCAGGTATTGGAAGGCCACAATAAGGACTCCTCAGAGCTTTCTCTTCTCCAAACTGAACAATCCCAATTCTCTCAGCCTGTCCTCATAGGAGAAGTGCTCCAGCCCTCTGATACTCCTTGTGACCCTTCTCTGGGGAGGAATCTTAAATTCATCTTTTACCTCAGTCTTCTGACAACTTTCTGGCCTACCAAAATGTGCAAGCTATTAGAAACTCACAATCCCAAGTCTTTGACATTTTTCCACACACATTTTTGTATCTCTGTCTTTTCTACTGAGCTTTTCCTTCTTTCACATGCTTTCTCTAGAGCTGTAATTTTTAGCCCTCAGCTCAAGCTACTCATCTTTTTCTTCCTGTCCTGATTCTAAGTTTAAATGCTGAACTCTATATGCAATTATCATCCAATTACCTTTACTTGTTACAAATCCTCTTCCTCCCACCCACTTTCCTTGATCTCTTGTTATCACTCTTGTTTCTCTGCTCAAGTCAGAGATCGTGTCTTTTTCATAATCTCTGAAGAGAACCTCAAAAACTGATGTATATATAAATAGTTATTAGTGAGGATCAAGAGGTGAAGTGAAATTTTCCAAAATAATTCTACATTTTTGATCAGCTCTTTCTCAATCATTTAGAAAAAATTATCCTCTATATCTCTTTCTGGAGAAACAGAAGAAAAACAGTCATTAAGTCTGTCTCTTTAAAATACCAAGTTCCAGGTTCTGCTTGATGATCTGTTTAGTGCATTATGTGCTTAGCCATGTCACAGCATATTTATCTGCCTAGGTGTCATTTGTCTAAGAGAAAATCACAGCAGCTCTAAAATTTTTTCCCCCCATATTGATATTTACATATATATAAAATTGAAATATTTAAATCATGTCAAATATGAAGAAATATTTTTTTAGCTGTTTATGAAGTCAGCCAGGATACTGCAAACATTATCAGGTTGAAAAGCAGCTTTAATCCTTTCCAAATTTCAGCTCATGGAAGTGTAAGAGCTCTCCTACCCTCTAACAGATCAACATCTGCCCCCAGTTTGGTGTCATCTGCAAACTTACTGATGATGGACTCAATGCCCTCATCCAGATCATTGATAAAGATATTAAAGAGCATGGGGCCCAGCACTGGTCCCTGGGGGACACCACTAGTGACTGGCTGCCAGCTGGATGTGGCACCATTCACCACCACTCTCTGGGCTCAGCACTCCAGCTAGTTCCTAACCCAGCACAGAATGCTGCTGTCCAAGCCATGGGCTGACAGCTTGGCCAGGAGTTTGCTGTGGGGGACGGTGTCAAAGCCCTGGCTGAAGTCCAGGTAGACTACATCCACAGGCCTCCCCACATCCACTAGGCAGGTCATCTGATCATAGAAGGAGATCAGGTTGGAGAGGCAGGATCTGCTGGCTGGGCCTGATCCCTTGGCCATCCTGTAAGTGCTGTGTGATTCCACTCAAGATAATCTGTTCCATAATCTTGCCTGGCACTGAGGTCAGGCTGACAGGCCTGGAATTCCCCGGCTAATCCAACCAGCCATTCTTGTGGATGGGCATCACATTGGCTAGCTTCCAGTCATCTGGGACCTCTCCAGTGAGCCAGAACTGTTGAAAAATGATTGACAGTGGCTTGGCCAGCTCATCTGCCAGCTCTCTCAGCACCCTAGGATGGATCCCATCCAGTCCCATGGTCTTGTGGGGATCCAAGTGGCTAAGGAGGTCTCTAACTACTTTGTCCTGGATCACAGGGGAACTATGCTATTCCTTCCTCCATCTGCCAGCTCAGGAGGCCAGTTGTCAGGAAGACAACCTGTCCTTGTTACTCTTTCAGCCTAGGACTCTTCAATGCATATTGTTTCCCTATATATGCATGGCATGAATAATTTCTGAAGGAGAGACAGTTCCTCAGAATTTCAAATTTTGCAAATCCTTTTTAAGTAAAGTATTTTAAACATCCCTTGAGGTCTTCTTTCCAGCACCTGTAACATGGCTACATCAGTTCACAGAGTTTGTGGGGAAAAAGACCTAATCAAAATATTTGTAGACATGGCACTTTGAGACATGGTTTAGTGGGCATGGTGGTATTGGGTTGATGGCTGGACTTGATGATCTTAGAGGTGTTCTCTAAACTTACTGACTCCATGATTCCATTCCACATTGAGCTACCCTGTGATGTTACCCGTAGAATCAGATACAGAATTAAATCTTATTCATAGTTTCCCCATTTCATGTGTTAATTATTCCTTGTAATGTAGTGAGAAGAAATTGTGTTTATCAACAAGCATAGCTAACTTTGGACACAGCTATTAAAATGTAAACTTTTCCTCGATGATATAATCTGTTACTCTTTAAAAATATGTCAGACTTTACTTACATCTCAAAAGATATGCACAAATTGCTTCAATGGATGCATCTCAGTTTTATTATTCCTACTTTTAGTGTGAGTTTAAGGAAAAAAAACCCAAGATGCTATTAGGCTTACTTCAAAGAGAGATACTCAGCCAAAGAGCTTGTGAAACACTTTAAAAATAAAAATCAGAAAGAAAAATGGGGGAGAAAGGGCACAGAGCAGAATTACAGTGCTCTAATGTTTACTTAAAATTCTCTGATAGAAATTCTCTGCTGTTTTTCAGTCATTCTTAAAACAATGCATACTAAATCACTTATACCCAGGAACTCCATCATTCCACAGCTTCAGAACTGCTGAACTGCCACAGGTTCACAGTAAACTGAGTCAGGAAGTCAGACCCTTGAAGCTCACTTGTGCCTCCTTAGACCAATATTTGTGAAACGTTCAATTAATAGCTGTGACTGATCGTGTGCTGTTATGGCATCTTATACCTCAGGAAAATGCAAACACTGAAACCCCACACAGGGAGAAAAAGAGTTTAAAAGGTCAGGCTGAGAAATATAACACAATTGAATACCCTTTAAAAGACAAAACTCCTTATAACATTACTTAGGCAGCAATTTTGATTCAAATAATGTCAGTAACATTATTTAAAATCCTTTTAGATAAGAACACCCACCCCCGCACTCATCTCTTCATTAGCTGACACCTGTCAAGAAGAAACTGTGGGGGGAAGGATTGCTCTTTAAAGGGAATTTAAATAATGTTAATATATCGCTCACTAATATTTCACAGACACTTTTCTTCCTAGCAACTCTCTTCTTTGACCCCAGTGTGCTTATGCAATACCCTTGCAGAAGAAAGAGAAAAATATAATAATGGTTTTGTTAAATGTTAAAAATTTCATTTTATTTTGAGGGAAAGAGTGGACATGGTAAAATAATGCCAAGTTATTTATCTTTTCCTGTAAAAATTGCAATTGTATGAACAATATAATATATTAGCTATTGTTAAAATAATGTGTTTTTCAACATCAAAGTAAATAACATTACATGCAGGATACCAGAGGTGTCAAGCTTCTGAAACAGTGTCAGCATTTTAATTAATATGTTCATTAATTATGGTAGATTAAGTTCACAGATATTGAAGAAAGTTGTGAAAATAAAAACTGAAAGAAAAACATAAACAGAGAAACACCACCAAAAAAAAATGAAAAAGGACCAACAGGGCTTAGAAACATAGGCAGAAACCAGCAAGTAATGTCAATCACATCGGGTGAGAAGCAATTTATTTAGCGGAAATAGTCTGATGAAGGAAAATAGTAAAAGGAAATATTAAAGTGCTGAAAATTTTTATTTCAGTCTAATGTTCTATATTAGAACATTTGCCAAAAAATAATTATCATTTTCTTCCTAAGATTAGTAAAACAAATGGCCTACCACGTTCACTTCTTCATGTAGTGTAAACTCAAACCAAGCACAGCAAAAAAATACCACGAAGAAATGTGAGGGCCAGGGGAAACCCTTTGTGAGGAAAGATTAATGGGATTGCATTCTCATTTAAACTGAGGGACAGAGACATTCCTCAACACTGACATCTTTCAGAGGTTACTTATTTACCTTTGGTTATCCAAGCCAGTCCTTCTCTAGTCCTCTACTATCTTTCAATGTTCTGCATGAATTCAGGCCTGTTCATGCTAGTCCAAAACAGGCAGAAAGAATTGTCTTGTAATAATTTCCTTTTTAAGAAGGGATTACCATCAGACTTACTGGCAATAACCATGTAAATGGTGGTATTACCTGAAGCACAGGACTCAGATGACAAGGTGGGAATGAAGGCTTGCCTTTTGTTTGAATAAAATCAGGCACAATGAGCTCCCACCACCAAAGTTACCACTGATTTTGCAGCCCTGTAATCAGTGGAATACACTACACTTCTGGTGAAGTTAGGACAGGTCCGAAAAATTAGTATTTTGAGATCAGTTTGGCAGCTATGGTGTCGAGGGTTGGAAGGATAAGGCCAAGAAGCCTCTTCCCTCCCCCCTGTAAAGTAAAGGGAAAGAAAATTGAAGGGAAAGGGAAAAAAAACTCACAGCTGAATTAGCAAAGCAGTGGAGCTGTATATTTACAAAGCAATGTAGGATATGCAGGGGAATATATACAAATTTACAATATGTACAATATATACAAAGATATACAATAGAGTAGCACAGAAATGAGAGTTCCCTCCCCTTGGCAGAGGGGGTTCCCCACCTCCGCTCTCCCCTCTCTCCCCCCTTTCCCCAGAGTAGGTTAGAAAAGAGAGAGAAAGAGAAAGAAAGAAGTTAAAAGCAGTTTTGTGTTAATTGGAAAGCAGTTAATACAGGCCTTATATCTTATCGGTTTCAAGGCCGAAGCCTTGGCAGAAAGCCCAGCACAGAAAGCTGCTGCCCGAAGAAGAGGCGGTAGCAAGACTAAAGATAAAAGTGCCGGAGTGCCCAGGATACTCTCTCCTGCACTCCCAGTTCAGAAGGTGCTTCCTCCCACTTCACCAATGAAATTAGTTTAGATAATTCTTTTCATTTACCAACTTCCGTCCACCATATTCCCTTTCTTAAAGGCACAGCCTCAAACGGTCACATATGGAGAGGTGGCATGGGGGACTGAACACTTCCTCCACTATTATCTTATAACTACATACTGAGTTGTTTATGATGCTTGAGGTCTGGTCTTGTTCTTCCTGACTGAGTCTTTTGGCTTCTTTAAGAAGATTAATTACTGGTGGATATGTAGCATTGACAATGATTGCGACCTGAGGCCTGAGCCCCACACCTGAAAGGATTACATTCACTGGGCAATAGCTAAGAAGGTGATGGAAAGAGAGGTCAAAAGTACCAGTCATCATGTGTATCTGTTCTATTTCACAATTACTTCAGTTGTGAATCTCTCACTGCCATAATCACTGCCATGTCAGCAGCAATAATAACGTCATAATCTAAAAGAGACACTTCATTTAATCACAGATAGTCAAAGAACAAGTATAACATTTTTGATGTTTCCAATCCATGAAAACACTCAAATCCAGGTTGGATGGGACTCTGAACAACAGGCTTTATGTGATGCCTCTGCTCATTGTAGACAGCATAGATTAGATATTTAAAGGTTCCCCCAAACCAAACTTTTCTGTGATTCTGTGATCTCATGATCTATTCTAGATTCTTTGTAACTTCCCTCATTTTTTTTTCATTTTTTGTTTAATCCCTTTTTCTGACTATTCATTTTATTAGGAAGCACAGGGGAAGACTATTTAGATGAGTTTTCTTCTCATCGAACTAAAGGATCATTCTCCAATTCAGGTTGTGCAAGTCAGGTGAACAGGTTGCCTAGCTTAGGCCAAGAAATGCAACACAAATCATATATAGCAGTTAAACTTTTCTACCCCTTTTGGTTTTTTTGTGCTTTGTAAAATAAGGAGAAACAAACTGACCTGCTTGCAAAAATTCTGTATTTGAAAGTACCATAAAATTTTCAGATTAGTGGTCCAGCAAGCCTTGCATACTATTTTGTTATTGTGCCATCACAGTTATAAAAACACTTTAAGCATATTTTGGGGTTTCAGATTAACTGAAACAGAGAGATACGTGTTGCATGAGCTTTCAGACACTGTCCTGGCATGATGCCTGTGCTGTGTACATTATAATACACCTCTGTCTTGTTCAGTGTGTTTGGCAACAGCCTTAGTACATTCAGCTCCTGGCTCTCTCCAGAGCACAAGCTGCCAATGAAGCAGAAATGTGCCAGGTGTATGGGTATGTGACGAAGAGAAGAATGGTTTGCATTTGTAATGCTTGCCTTTCTCATTACCCTCTTATGACAATGAATCTATGAGTGGCCATTTTCTGTTCCATCAGTCTTCACCAGGACACTGAAATATCAAAACTGTAATGACTCATGCAGTCTCAGAAAGATAACGTGAACATATACTACTTTGACTTTATCACTACTCTATAACTCAATTGTCTATGGTTTGTTTTTTTTTTTTTTGTTTTTGACCTTCCTGATCTCACAACAAATATAATCTTACATAGTCCAGATGTAGGTGTCTGAAGTTCCTTCCATCAGAAATGATAAGGAAGCTGTTTTTCGGTACTACTGAGTGACCAGAATGTTTTAGTTTCATGTTCCAGTGATCACAATCCCCTGTGGTGAATAAAGACCCCTATGCTTGCATCTGTGTAAGCATTGAGAGTGAGGTTGTCCCTGTTTCTTGGCAGAGAAGATCTACAAAACAAGGGAAATGTGTGTGAAATATTTCAGGTTTGGGATCCAACACAGAGAAACTGGTGTACAAAGATACTGCCACCACAAAACTGCTGAGACCATGGTTTATCTCCTTAACTATTTCATTCTAGGGCTCTCACACAATCAATGGAGAAAAAGGGGTCTTGTCTAGAGGAAGACCAATTTTATGGTTAAATATATTTCTAAGACTGTTCAAGTGGGCAGTCCTGTTTAGAGAGGGCTCTAAAGAAATCACTGTAGGTATAAGCATCTGCTCTACAGTTAAGTGAGATAAAATTCTCCCATGGACATCATCAACTTGGTGCACAATTCAAGATTAATTATACTGGCAATGAATCCATGGCATTGTATTTGAAAGCAGAGGTAGGTATGTGCACGAACAGGCAGCTCAGAACACTTCAAATCTTTCCACGCAATTTAATTATGAAAGAGGCAAAAACGTTTCAAGCAAGCACAGATATACAGAACAGTAAGAAAATTTGAAATGTATCACTTTTCTTTAAGAGATAAAATTGATATTGTCATCATTAATAGAAGTAAAACCCAAGGAAAAAAAAAGATTGGAAACCACTAAAGTAGGGCAACCTTTTTACAGTGGAATCAATTAAATACATGCTGCTCTCTTAAAATGCACCACTTCATTTTAAGGAGCTTAAGGTATGAATAACAAGGCCATAAAATGTTAATAACTATAATAACTGTAGCTTCTACGATATTTTTTAACTGTGCGGAACTGTAATGTGACAAGTAACAATAAAAAGAACCTGCAGAAATTACTTGGGTTAGGAAAGACTGAGAGATTTTACTGAGAAAGCTCTGCTGTTTCAGCTCTTTGACCTTGAATGAACAAAGGTCCAGGTAAGTGAAGTGACCAGGCAGTATTTTTCAAACCACACCTTAGAAACAGCTATAGTATTTATTTTTGTTACTGCTGTTTATATTACTGTAATGCCTCAAGGTCTTGTCATGAACTATTGTGGTAAGCACTGGAAAATATAGATTAAAATGGCAGTCTCTGTCTCTGAGAGTGTATATGCAAAGTGTACGGTGGGAGAAAACATTCCTATGCAAAGAGACAGAGCAACACAAAGAAGCATTTTCTTTCTTGGTCAGTCTGATAAGCAACAGCCAATTTCTTAAGGGGTTTATATTTGGGGTTGTTTTGGGGTTTTTTTTTTTGTTTGTTTGTTTTTCTCAGCAGGCTCAATGATAAAAGATTCATAAGGGATTTTCAAGCAAGTAGAGCTTTGTGGAAGATTTGGAAGGCTTCTGTCAGCCAACAACAGTGTGTGATGGGGGTTTCAAAAACATCTTTTATGTGTCTGGAAAGGGGGCTAACAGAGACCAGTCACTAAGCAGTAAATGATTGGAGATGATCCAGAATGAGGAAGGTCTTTTGGAGGATATATGTAAAGAAGGGAACAAAGGAAACCAGGAATCCTCAAAGCCAATCAAGGGTAAAAAAGTCTTCAGATGTGTTGTAAATGGATAGTAAGCCAAGAAGAACTGAATGCGGTGCCCAAGTCAGTTTCTGAAAGCTTCAAAAATGTTTAGCATTCCCTCTCTGGTCTGCTGCCTGCAAGAGAGGAGAGGCACCTTAGGAAGCATTATCACTGCTTCAAAGTCATAGAAATTACAGTAGGCTCATTCTGCCACTGAGAATTGCCTGATCATCACAAGTGAGAAGCACCTGAAAAGTACACTCTGTTTCACTCAACTTTATGTGCTAGGAGTTGCTGAAATCCATAGCCCAACAGAGGTGAGGCAGCTGTGGCTCCATGCCACCACAGACCCAGTCAGGAGCAAGTCTAGGTATGTGTTCCAAACAGATACATCTTTGGCCACATGAAACAATAGTGTAAGGCAGACTCATCATTCACATGAACACAAATAGCACCAACAGCCTCATTCTGTTCTCTGTCAGAGTCCATCACTAGAAAAAAAAAAAAAAATCTGTGTATAGATATGTATGATATAGACTTGGTCTGCTTGGTAGCTGCCCCTAGATCACCAGTCTCCCATTCTCCCCTTTTACAGACACACACACAACCTGTTACCTCAGTCAGTTCTCAAACTCTATAATATCTCCAGTCCCTCCCATATCCAAGTCCTCCATGTGTCTCACTCCCAGTTACACACAGCCCCCACAGGTCTCAGCCACTTCACCCTACTCACCATCTAGTCTGGCTTAATATTTGCTGCTAATGACACTGCCATACACAATTACACTTGCTCCAGTTGTTGGTGCCATAGACATGAGGACCTTCAAAATCAAGATGTGTTCCTGATGATGCCATACCTTGTTCTGCTCTTGGATGCTCCAAATAAATACATAGATGTAATTTTGCAAGAGCAATCCTAGACATGTAATCTATTAATGATTTTGATCTCCTCAGCAGTGAGGAAAGTATATACCCTATTATGACCAAAATGTCTGTTGCATATTTTGCCTGAGAGACTGACACAGGAGAAGGAAACTGGTTCTTGCCCTCAGAAACACCAAGACTACCTCTACCTTCAGCAAGAAGAACAAATGGTAGCACAGGAGGTAGTTTATCAATGCAGTCACACCCTATTCAGAGAACACAAAATTAGTAAAATACTGCATGCACCACCCTTCATGAAATTTTGAGTTGCTCTCACAGCTTGCAAGGCACAGATGTCCAGAGGAACAGAGTGATGTTGCAGGACTTCTGCAGGTGGATGTCTTTTCTGGGAAGAAAAAGAGAGTGCAAGATAGGATACTTTCCGAAGTGCAACAGTAACACCTCCAATATTTAATTATTATTGGGCAAAGTATTGGTCATAGAAAAAGAGTTACATCCACAGAGCCAGTTGTTTTCTTCTGCTTTGATATTCAGTTCTCTGATTAATAGGGGTTGAGATGTAAAAATTTCCAATAGAATGTGAGGAAGGAAGGGATGGTTTCTTTCATCTGGGAAAAACAAACAAACAAACCAACACCTTTCATTTGACTTCTTTTAGCACCAACCTTCCTAGCAAATGTAGAAGCCCAACACATTGTTCAGACCTGCCTATCCCTGCTTTGAAAGTCCAGCATGGTTGTACAGATTTTCATCATCTCTCACTTCAGCTCTTGCATTTCCCACTTCACTGGCCTTCTGCCTTCTCTTGCACTATGCCTATAGCTGTAATTCACACCTGTCCAGGTTCCTTGTCTTCCTTTCAACTCTCTTAGCAGCTCTGCTTTGTCTGTGACCTGTTGCTTATTTGCCATTTAGTTAACAGTTCTCCCTTGCTTAAATCCCTCCTTGCTTATGTGCATTTCACTGCACACTTGATTGCAGATGCAAAACAAGACTCCTTTTTTTACAAGCAGACCAAAAACTGCAAGGCCAGGGCTCCAAATTCAAATTAATATAGTGCATCTACTGCTAGTTTCAGGAAGAGATATACCAGCCAGACCCACTGTCTATGGGAAAGTGAACAGTTTCAAGGCTAGAATCTGTTTTGACCTTACTAAGAGTAGTAAAAAGTTGGAGCAAACATAAGATAGTACAGACCCTGGGCCAGATTCCTCTACCTTTACATCTCATGAGACTGCACCTGGAGTTCTACATCCAGTTCTGGGCTCCCCCAAGACAAGAACATAAAGCTGTTGGAGTGGGTCCAAAGGAGAGCCATTGAGATGATCAGAGGGCTAGAACACCTCCTTATGGGGACAAGCCACAAGAGTTGGTGCTGTTAAAAGCCTAGAGAAATTAAGACTTCAGGGAGACTTGATAGAGGCCTTCCAGTAACTGAAAGGGCCTACATGAAAGGCAGAAAGGGACTTTTTACAAGGGATTGTGGTGACAGGATGAGAGGGAAATGATTGAAGCTTGAGGAGGGCAAATTTAGACTGGATACTAGAAAGAAAATCTTTGTAGTGAGGGTGGTGAGGCACTGGAAGAAGTTGTCCAGGGAGGTTGTGAATGCCCCCATGGGGTTGTGGTTGGAACTAGGTGATCTTTAAGTTCAAACCATTCTACTATTCTATGATCTTGGCAGTGTAGCACATGGGCAGAGGTGACTCATGACTCTTCACAGGACTCAGCAAGTACATATTGTACTGTGGCAAGCTCTGGAATATTACTTTTATACAGACTACTCAAATTTATGCAGATAAAACTTGTGTCTTCCCTGCTTTTGTCCATGTATCTTTTTTAAGTTCTTAATCTGTTATGAATGAGTGCATGCCAAATATGCAGGCAGATAGATTAGATACGTGCTAACTCAAAGAGCAGCAATAACCTCTTTCTGTAATAATTCATTTACACAGGAGATCACAGGAAATTAATTCCAAATTAATTTTTAAGGGTTTAACAAAGCAATGTAAATACATATTATTAGGAACTCAATATGGATTTAATTTGCTTACTTTAAATGCGTTTACATCCATATAATTATGTAATTTGGATAATTTTTCCTGATTTGTTTTTTTTTTCCTTTCTGCAGACATAAGCCCTGAGCTTTCCAGATGTGATGGCTCTCTTTTGCACCTTGAAAAGCTAGGCCTTAAAATCTTAAGAGCAGAGATAGGTGTTTCCATTGAAAATCCCATTGTGTATGTAAGGAACAAAATTCAAAGAAGTTTTGTAATGAAAAAATCGAAACAGAAAATTTCCAGGTTTAACAAAAATTGAATTTGGAAAGATTAGGAGTTTGCTTGGTTGGTTTTGTTTGTGTTGGTTGGTTGGTTTGGTTTTGGCTAGTGTTTTGGTTTGTTCTGAGCAAATTGAAGATGTTCCTGCTCACTGCAGAAGGGTTGGACTTGATGGTCTTTAAAGGTCTCTTCTAACACAAAGCATTCTATGATTCTTGAAGGTCTCTTCCAACCTGGTTTATTCTATTCTATTTATTCTATTAACTTATCTCAAAGTGAGGAATGCCTGACTAATGGAGGCACTCAGAGTGTGGGTGTCTTCACCTTTACCAGTCACATTAGTTTCACGTCACAGCATATGGACACTTTAAGGGTTCAGTTCATCTCATCACAGATATCTAAAGAGTTCATATGAATAACAGTGTAGAAATATCTCTCTACAATGACTAAACAGAAAGCTTCAGTGACCAGCTAAAGTGCAGACAGCTCAGATAGATACATAGATAGAGGACAGCAGTCTCAGCCTTTCATCTTCAGTCACCCTAACTTAACTGTTTGGTGTGTCTGAAGTCCAATTTTATTTTATATTTTTCACAGTTCTTTCTGTCCTCCCTATAGAATGAAAACCATGCAGTTGTGGTCTGGAAAAGATCTTCTTAAGTTTCAACAGAGATTTCATATTCAGAAGTAAATAAAAGAGTTTTTACTGTGGGAAATATGTAGACGGGCATTTAGTATTTCTGCAATGGGAGCAAAAGATACGAACAAGATAATATTTCCCATTTCTGATTGGGATGGACTTCAGGACAGGTCAGAAGAAAGTCACACACTGCAGGGTCATCTATTCAAACTTTGATTAGCACAGGTGAGCTGTTATTAAATACTGACTAAAATTAAATAAATTACCATTATTATTCAGTTCTTAACTACCCTCTATCAAAACTATGACCACACTGCTGGTAACCTTTACTTGCCACTGTTCTCCTCTGCCCATAAATTAAAAGATCATGTGATAACTTGTGGTTGCATCTTTCACTATGCCAGGTGGACTACAGATGAAGAGTCTCTGAGAAACAGTACATGCTAAGTTTGTGCACTGTATCTATAGACCACTCTTACAAAGGATCATATTTTTAATCTGGAAATGCTGGGAAAATCCCATAATCATAGAATCATCAAATCATAGAATTGTTGGGGTTGGAAGGGACCTCAAGGATTTCTAACACCCCTGCCATGGGCAGGGACACCTCACACTACATCAGGTTGCTCAGAGCCACATCCAGCCTGGCCTAAAAGCTGCCAGGGATGGGGCTTCTACCACCTCCCTGGGCAACCTGTTCCAGTGTGTCACCACCCTCATGGGGAAGAACTTCTTCCTAAAATCCAATCTGAATCTACCCATTTCTAATTTTTTCCATTCTGCCTAGTCCTATCACTACCTGAGACCCTCAAAAGTCCCTCCCCAGCATTCTTGTAGGCCCCCTTAAGGTACTGGAAGGCCACAATTAGGTCTCCTTGGAGCCTTCTCTTCTCCAGACTGAACAGCCCCAACTCCCTCAGTCTGTCGTCATAGGGACAAAAAGCCTCAAAAATGCTCTGAACCAGACAATGGGAAAGGAGCCAGCAGGTCTGGGTTTTTAGGAAAATGGCCACGATACCCAGGCTTGTCTGAACATGCCCTGGAGTCCAAGTGGGCCAGGTGTGTGTGCCTCCGGCCACATTTGGAGAGAACTCTTTCTATATGTTACAATGTCAGGTTTTTATCTCTCAATCTTTTTTGTCACTGGCCATTATTGCCTTGGGAAATCTCTAAGTACCAGCCCAAAGAGACAGAGCCTTGCCTTACAATTGTCCAAGCTCTGGGAGAAATCACAAGCCTTGCTTGGAAGCCAAGCTGTGTTTCAGTTTACTCAGACAGAACTGCAAAGAGCCCTCGCTGTGTAGGGTTGTAAAGCCCAGGGGCAGAGCAGACACATCTTGATCAGCTGAGAGGCAAACCCCCGGAGGAGCTGAGTCCCTGGGGCAGTTTTGTTTTATTAGAAGAAGCAACGAGTGCTGCTGAGAAGAATTGCAGCAGAAGAACCTCTTTTCTACAAGGCTTTCAGCTACAAAGCCTTCGGGGATAAATCCTGAATGTGTCTCAGCAACAAGGTGCAGATGCCAACAGAAAGTGAAAGGGGTTGAGCCCTGCCTCTGTGGGCAATCTCCGGCTTTGTTACCAATGTTCCTTTTTTTTTCCTTTACAGTTTAAAGTGCTGTTTGTTGTTTCTGGATTTTTCATCATATTATTTAAATTGTTACTTGTTCCTGCTGGTGAGATATCTGTTCCACGACTGAATAGTTCAAACCAGTAAATAGGTTTTATTAATATTTTCCATGGGAGTTCTTATGATTAATAATTAGTATTTTTATTAATCGTTCTGCTTATCAAATATTAATAGCCTCCTTACGATCAGAACACTCTGATCATCCTTGTGGACCTTCTCTGGACATGATCCAGCACATCCAGATCCTTCCTGTAATAGGGGCTCCTGAACTGGATGCAGTACTCCAGGTAGGGTAAAACCAGATAAAACCGGATTTGTTATGCATGTGCAGGCCAACTGCACAGTACCTATGCAGTAATCCTGCTCCATCATTGATACTTTGGCCATTCTTTGTATTGAAAACCAAAACTCTACAACTGATAGATGATGACATTTTCATGGAGTGCCCAAACTGAATGGATGTTTTATTTAATAAAAATCTGTTAGGGAAATCTGAACACACTGCCTTCTAGGTTTAGATGGAGTTTTGATACTTGTTATAAAGTTGCTCTAAAAATATGTAAGAAGTTACTTGGTCTTCCTTAGATTTTAAATAACAGTTAAAAAAAATATAAATATATCCCTCAGTAACAGTGCCAGCTACATGCCAGTTCTGAGAATCACTTTTATGCATTACATGATACTTTATTCCAAGACATTTAATATATTCTTTGAAGCTCTTCCCCCCCCCCCCCCCCCCCCCCAAATGATTATTTTTTCCACTTGGGGAAAAATACAAAAGGAGAAAGAAAAATAAAACTGAACTTCCTTCCCTGTCTACACCTTTGATAGTCAAATACAAGTATACACAAAGAGGGTAAAAAGAGGTTCTTCTGATTGTCTTGGTTCTTTACCTAAACATAAAACTCTTATTCAGTTTGCAGCTCAATTATATCTGAAACGTTCTATTTCATATATCAACAGAACACAGTTTTATAAAAGCTCTTTTAACAATAACAACAAAATCGTGCTGCAACTATCAACAACCTATGAATTGATGGTTTGCTGATAGTTTGTCTATGTGGGAACATTGCTTAGGTAGTGTATGCGTCTAACCATTTTCCAGGAATAGTGTGTACCTACCACTAATTTCGGAAAAGTTCTAATTATCCATTTAATCCATTTTCATAGATTTGCTATTTAATATCAGTGAAAGACTCCTGCCCCACTACTTTATTGTTTTTCTAAAAAACAAAACAAAACAAAACAAACAAACAAACAAACAAACATCTACTTAGGAGATGTGGAAATTACTGGTGTATTCCCAAGGCACATTGAAATTATAGGGGGTGGTTTGTGGCCAAAATTTATTCCTTCAATTGAATGAGAAAGATAATAACCCTCTCTGAAATGCACAAAGAAACAATGAATGAAGTGTTTCTCTCATGCAGTATTATTATCACAGAATCACAGAAACATTCAGGTTGGAAAAGACCCACAGGATCACCAAGTCCAACTGATATCCTAACTCTACAAGGTTCACTCCTAAACCATATCCCCTAGCAGTACATCCAAATGGCCTTTAAACGCATCCAGGTTTGCTGACTCTACCACCTCACTGCCTAGCCCATTCCAATGCCTGATCATTCTTTCCATGGAATTTTTCCCCAGAATCCAACAGCATGAGATTTAACACATCCAAGTGCCAGGCTCTGCACATTGGCCACAACAACCCCATGCAGTGCTACAGGCTGGGGATGGAGAGCAGCCAGGCAGAGAGGGACCTGGGGGTACTGGTCGATGGTAGGCTGAACATGAGCCTGCAGTGTGCCCAGGCAGCCAAGAGGGCCAATGGCATCCTGGCCTGCATCAGGAACAGCGTGGCCAGCAGGAGCAGGGAGGTCATTCTGCCCCTGTATACTGCACTGGTTATGCCACACCTTGACTACTCTGTCCAGTTCTGGGCCCCTCAGTTTAGGAAGGATGTTGACTTGCTGGAGTGTGTCCAGAGAAGGGCAACAAAGTTGGTGAGGGGTTTGGAACACAAGCCCCATGAGGAGAGGCTGAGGGAGCTGGGGTTGCTTAACCTGGAGAAGAGGAGACTCAGGGGTGACCTTATCACTCTCTACAACTACCTGAAGGGAGGTTGTAGACAGGCAGAGGTTGGTCTCTTCTCCCAGGCAGCCAGCACCAGAACAAGAGGACACAGTCTCTGGCTGCGCCAGGGGAGGTTTAGGCTGGAGGTTAGGAAGAAGTTCTATACAGAGAGAGTGATTGCCCATTGGAATGGGCTGCCTGGAGAGGTGGTGGAGTCACCATCATTGGAGGTGTTCAGGAGGAGACTTGATGGGGTGCATGGTGCCTAGGTTTAGTTGATTAGGTGGGTTGAATGAGTTGATAGGTTGGACACGATGATCTTGAAGGTCTCTTCCAACCTGATCTATTCTATTCTATTCTATTCTATTCTATTCTATTCTATTCTATTCTATTCTATTCTATTCTATTCTATTCTATTCTATTCTATTCTAATATCCAGTCTAAACTTACCTATCTTGAGGCCATTCCCTCTTGTTCCATCACTTACTATCCCCTTTCTCTCAAAGAGTCTTCACTCTGAGTAGAAGAAATTTATGCTTTAGCCTGATAAATCCAATCCTGAATTTAGCCAATTTTATTGATACATAAAGTCTTAATTCATGCTGTTTCACTGATAGCATTACCTGGAGCATGTCTTGGGTAGTACTGTCTCCCTTCACTCCTTTCAGAGGCCAGATTAAATCTTAAGGGCACTGCCTCGCCACCTGAAGGATAGTTTCTCCTTCCATAAAGAATGTATTTCAGCCTACATTTTCCATGATTACTGACAACAACAACAAAAATCTGAAAAGTGTACAATATCTTTCAAAGTTGTGTTAAATTACTGCTTGTGTTAAAGAGAGTTTCGCAGCTAGCCAAAACTGGTGCAGCATTTGAAGTATGTCTGATGAAGTACATTACACCTTTCTCAACCATGTCCCACAGGATTCAGTTGCTCAAATTTAGTTGTCTGGTACTACTGAAAAATTCTTTTGCACGTCTCATTTGGTCTCAAATTGATCCAGAGAGTGCCCAGTCATATCTGCCAGCAACATGTGGATGTTTTGGATACCCTGGCATGTATAAAGCAGCACTTAAATATTTAAGCAATTGAATAATTTCCCCTCTTTCTAATCCAGCGCTGTAACAGCTTCCTTATCAACAAGAAAATTTATGAACTCAATGATGAGAAACACACATATTTAGAGAGTGGGAGGAAGAAACTCCAAGATATAATAATCTCAATATTTATACACAAGCCATGAATCCTGGTCAGCCACAGAAACTCTCCGTTCACCTTCAAGCTGTTTCAGAGCTTGTAGCACATCCCAGAAATAGGAAATCGACTGATGTCTTTCTAATTGTTGTACAGAGTTCATCCACGTGACATAAAACTTGGTGTCGTTGGTGGTGTCTTTTCTTTTGAGGGGAAGCTTGGAATAAGAAAGAAAAAAAAAACAAGGGAAAAGATTTTTTTTATCACCACATAAACAACTTGCAGTCATACTTAATCTGTCATGTAAAGTTTGCTCTCACTTTTGGCTTTGTCTTATTGCTGACTTCTTATACAAGGTTTCTGAGAGAGATTTTTCATATACATATATGCTACTGTGTGCGGAGATGTGTAGGCTTTCAGAGCATCCACACTGATTATTTTCCTTTAAGCGTGGTGGTTAAACCTGGAACTTCTTTCCTTGTAAGTTTTGTAGTACTTGAAGTGTTGCAAGAGTGATATCACATGCTTGGACCTGGCCTGGGATGAGGAATGTAAAATTGTCCTTTCTTGCTTATAAGCATTGGATTTATTTGGGTCATATTTGCCACAAACATAATTGATTATTTGATGGCCGACTACAGGATCAATCTAGAAGTGACACTGTGTGGCTTGTGATAGATAGTATAACAGTCTCATAACAATGAATTTAGTGATTTCTTCGGTCTGGGACATATTCAAAGCAGTGTATGGTTTGGATATGCCCAAGGATGTGGTTTTTTTTCCATGGATGGGAAGGGATGAAAAATATTTTATGATGGGCTTAATTTGTATTCAAATTAAGACAAACAATCAGTCTCTCATGATTCACTGCTGATGCACTTTACTCTCTTTGTAAGCTTCTTAGTGCTGAAGATTCAATACTGCCAAATACTCTTCTGCATTCCCCTGGGCAAGCTTTTTCCTTCCATGAGAAGAACAGATCAGGATGGAACAAAATGGGAGAGAAAGTGGCTATTGTAATCAGTGAGAAGCATTGGATCAAGCACAAAGCAAAGTGTTGGAGTGATGGAAAGACTAAGATTCTTTACCCAGAGCTTGTAAAGAGAGGGCAGGAATAAAAGGGCCTCTTTTATGAGAAAGACTGAGTGGTGAGATGATTTGTTTCAAACTTTATTTTTATTAAACAAGTGCTGTGACTTTCCTGCTTTGCAAAGTTTGAAGATCTTTATATTCTTTCACACCCTTACAAAACTTAGTGCTAGGTTTTTCAATCCCTTTTGGCATTTTTCTAGGTCCTTCTGTTTAAGAAGTAGTTGCAGATAGACTCAGCTCAAGTCCTGTTTTGCTCTGGGATTCCTCAAAGACACTTTATAGAACCACAGAGAAATTTGTCCCCTGAAGCAGGAGGCCAGAAAGCCACCATAAATACCTCCATTTGTCACTCTACTGTTTCTGCTCCCTGCTCCCACCCCTCCTCCTCGCTCTGCCCTCCCCCCCATCCCTTTGCCTGTCAGCTCTTGAACTCTTTCACCTTCCCCTTGCTGCTTCTCCTGTATCCCAAGAAGTCAGACCTGACTGGGAATGAAGATGTAAGCAATGAAGTTTTTATCATATTCATTCTATATATTCACCACTCTGAGATGTAGTGAATGATTACATAGAAAGATGGGTTGTTTCAAGTTAGTCTCTTGGGAGCCAAGGATATTCCTGAACCAATCTGGGGTGATTGCCATAAAGAATCACTAACTTGTCATTATAGAATAAATAATGTGAGAGTCAGGAGAAGGTCATACCAATCCTCTCTCCTTTTTTTGTAAACTATCTTTAAAGTGTCTGGTCAATGTCATGTCTCACCTGCTCGCCTAAAAAAGCTGTTTGCATTTCTCCTCTCTCTGCTTAAGATGCAGGGCAGTAAATCTGCAAGGTGATGCCATCTCCATCATACATCTGTAGCATTGCCCTGTACCCTCACTGCCTCCCCAGACAATCATTTTGTGTAAGAAAAGTCTTCTTTATTCCTACTCTAAAGTAGTTAGTTTACATATAAAGAAGAATTTTATCTTTATTCCCTTTTAATACAAACAGGTGCAGGCTGCTGAGCAAAGACAATTTCAAGGGGATATTTAGAAAAGAAAATGCATCTACAATAAAAATAATTTTCTTCCATTCTTCCTTTCAGATTTTCCAACCTATTGTTGTGTTTATGCTCCAGTATTTTGTAACTAATATCACTGTCAAAGTTGTAAAACACCTGCGTTTAACATTACCTCTGCTGGCAGACACACCTGAAACAGATGCAAACTGTTCCTCAAAAGAACTAAATAACCTGGTCTTTACCCTTTATTTACAAAGGGGAATTGACTTCCTCCAACTTTTTCTGGCCAAAAATGGTTATTTTATCCTTTACTTTCACAGGCCATATTTGTATGAAACTAAAGTAGTCCCTTAGGATGAAGTGAACCAGTGGTTCCTGCCTCTCTAAACCTGGTCATTGAACAGGAATATCAGTCTGTAAAGCTGATGCAGTTTAGAAACCTGATCTGTTCTAACAATCAGTTAGTTACAACTGGATGAAGTTTAGCAGTTGGGCTGTTTCATTGCTAGTTATAAAAATCCCCAAAGCATAATGCTCAGTGTATCATGTATCCACCTGATGTCAAATGATCTGCACTCTCCAACAGTCATGGAAATTTCTGGCTTTGTTCCCCTGTAATTGCAGATAAACAGGTGATACAAAGGGTGGATTTTTTGAGATTACAGAGAGTTTTGGGAGTTGTGAGGGACTTGCAAGGGACAGAGACTACATTCGCAAGATTCACAATTTGAGGGAATAAGCATAGTCAAAATCAGGAAAAAGAAAACATTTTAAGGTTTCAAAGTTCATTGCAAGTCTCTAAATTCTTTGTTTTGCACTTGGAATTCTGTTTCAGAAGCTGAAAATTTCAAAATAGTGATCACATTTGAAATGGAGGATCAATATTAAAAGGAACAGTATCATTTTCAGTCAAATCAGATGTTTTCTATTGGCCTGAGTGTTATTTTTAAAGAAATCATATATTACTTGACAAGAAAATGTTCATTTTGGTATAACTCGAAAAGAATATATGGTGAGGGATTCATACACACGCACACATACGTATGTATATAATAATTTTTACTCATATAAGCTTATTTATTTGTTTATTTCTATCTGGGTATCAAGAGAAATAGTCTTTTGTTTCTAGGTTGTGAGCAAATGTAAATGTTGTGAGCACATGAGATGGGGGAAGGGACTTAGGAATCCAAGTTGATTGTGTCAGCTTCGAGAAGGCATGAGTTACATTCAGAACAATACATACTTTTAACCTCTGGGTGCACAGAAATCTACAGAGCACATTTGTTGAATCCATCACAACAATGCTTCCATTTTCCCCTTTGATGGGGAATTGTCACTGAAATAGATGCTTTGGCTAAATAGTTATGTACAGCTGGTAACTAATGCATGGATTTCTGTAGAAGCCAGAACAAGGTTTAATGGAGCTTTATTGCTTTTCATAGAGCTTTATTGTTTTCAGCTCTATTGTCCTGTATTATCAGCTAAGATTATTTTAAATACTTTTGACATTCTTGTTAAAGAAAAGACACATCTGCTGGGTTTTGAGACCTGAGGATTCTTTTTCTGCTGTACTGCTGCACTTGATGCTGATTATTTTACCCATTTTGGGGTTCAGTCATGAGTGTGGCTGGATTTGTAGTTCCAGTGCACACACTGGGTATGAGCACAGCTGATTCCTCAGATGCTCATCTGAGGAACCACATATTTACCTGCAGAAGGAACCAGCAAAGTGCCACATAGACTTCAACAGCATTGATGGTTCTATCCTGTACTTTCCTCTCCCACTGGTCAGGAATCAAGTTTATCCCCACTTTGTATCCCACTCGTTCTTCATTTTGCCATGCCTATTCTTCCTACATTTACCTTTTCTCATTGCTTGTCTCTTCACAAATCAATAAGCTGCACCTAATTTTCTTTTCTCCCTATTAGCCCCATTTTTGCCAAATCTGAACCCAAATGTATTTCGTGTGTGATTACTCAAGCAATCTCAGCCCCATCTGCTCTTACTACTGCTGCTACGTGGGCACTATGTGTAGCCTTCACAGGACTTTGCTCCCCAGAAGTTCCCTTAGTGCCCCTGTCCATGTATCTGGGGTTTGGTTGCCTCTCACCTAACACCCCTTTAACCATTCATTAATTCCATCCATCCATGCAAGCTTTGGTTGACTTCTTATACTGTAGACTGTTACGGTTTCTTGTGCCATTTTCAGAGTTTTACTTGTTCAAATTTAGAGGAGAACCTAGTCATTTGGCTTGCATACTTTAGCAACTTTTTGTCCTGAAGTTTTTATTGCCCTCCTTTAAGGCTTGATCCAAACCCTTCAACCTCAATGGATACCTTCCATGAGCCTTGGATCAAATCTTTAATGCTACTGCTTAACTATGAAAGATAAGTAGGAACCTTTAATACTAAAACAGCAGAGTGTGCAATTTTTTGCCACCATCTGGGAACAAATAATTTTCTCTGATCAGTAGGAGCAACCTTCCACCTGAAACAACTCCAGTAACTGAGAATCAGATACCAAGTCCATCTGCTTAATGTGTTGATTCTTTGGTTTGGCCATCTGGCACTCAGGTAGAGGTGGATTAAAACCCATAATCTTTACAATAAGATTGTGTCCCCTTGAGTTTAATTCCCCAGGTAAATACAGCATCATTATTTTTACAGGGCCTGTGTTTGACTTTCAGACTAGAAGAACCTGATTTAAAACCATGTAAGTTATATATATTACACTTGGTTTTAATTCTTAACCAGAAAACAGTGGAAAATACTAATTTCTGATATTTCATGCCTCTTCAAATCATTGAAAGAATTCCACTGGTTTCCATAAGAACAAACATAATACAAGATATCAGGAGCTCTTCAGAAATCTGAACTGATGGATTAACAGGGTTAATTCCTTTTTAGTTGACTACTGTATCTGAGTTCTATGCAATTAATTCAGACATACGGATGCTACCTAAATTAGTACAGAAAGTAATCTCAGAAAATCTTTAGGAAAATGTTTGCATTCAGGAGTTTCATTTTATAAACTGCTATTCGTTCAGAATCAGCTATTTTGGGGAGTTTCTTTCTTTTTTGGTTGGATGGTTTTGTTTTGTGTTTTGGTTTTTGTTTTTTTTTTTTTTTGGTGGGTACGTAAGGATAATGTTTCCAGGATCAGAATTCAACTGAGATCAGAATCTATTTCTGGTGTTCACAAGAAAAATTGGAAAAGACAATGCACTGGGTGAACACTGACATACTGATTTTCCTTCTTAATCTCTTGGTGTTGATGACATTACACAGCCCTACACTTTCTAAGTGCAGTCCCCTTTCCACTTTTGCCCTTCAAAACTGGTAAAGTAGTCTTTAATATATTAACAAGGAAGAGAAGCAAACCTGTTCTTTCTCTTTTCTTGAAATGTTATGCTCTGACATTTCTGACAATATTGTCTTTAAACAAAGTTTGCAAATGCATTTCTTTGCCTATGTATGTATCAAGTTCCACAGATTAGTAATAACTGGATTCTTGCCATAAAAAATAAAAGCCTATAAAATAATTAGGAAGTACACAGGCTAATAATAAACATTAGAGTTTTAAATGGGCTTTAATTAAATTATTAAAATCTGATTATATATGTTCAAAGTAACTTTTTAGGAGTCAGATTTTTTTTCCAAGATGTGACTGTCCACAGCAAAAACAAAAGGCACCATTTTTGTTTATTATCAAGGACTAAGTAGTGCAGAAGAATGATTTTATTTTCCTGAAAAAAAGACAGAATATGCAAATAACAGAACATGCAAAAAGAATGAGCCTCTGGGAAGAAAAAAAAAAAAAAATATATATATATATACATATATATATTTCCAACAGTTTGGAATATATATATTTCCCAAACTGTTGACACAACACAAGTTTCAGCGAACAGTGAAAAAGGTATGGTAAATTCTGGAGGCCTGCTATTCAGTACTGAAATATAAGTATCTTGGTTAGAGAGGTAGGGTTATGATGAATTCAAGAAAATACAGACAGGAAGAGATCAAAGTTGAGATTGTGAGCTGTACAGCTTGTCCAGACTGGTATAAATCAATCACAATTAGTTTGTGTTTCTATGTCTAGACAAAGCCTCTGTGGAAGGCAGTAGGGGGTGAAAGAAATGCTCGGCTACATGACCTCAAGCAAGGATGTCAGCTTTTCTATGAACTGTAGCAACAGGGACCTCTTTGATCATGTGAGATGGTCAGAGAAATAAAACTAAAGAAGAAAAACTAATAAGAAAGTGCAGATACATCAACAGCAAGGGACACACTGGGTACCTGAATATTAATTAATTCATCAGTGTGGATATTGGACATTTATGATGGTCTAATTTAGCCAGAATTTAACCAGGATAAGAAGAGTTTCCTCCTACCATATGCTAAATATAGGAGTATCAGCTTTACTTATGCATTATGGTAGATGATGTAAACCAAGAGAAGTCCCTTTGAACTCTACAGATAATCTGGAATTGAATTTAGAATGAGCAGCATTTATGAAATAAAGTCAGCTCACTTTTTACCAATTCCAACACAGTCTACATAGAGCTTTTTCTGGATAGGCACTTAGTAGCTGCCCAGATGTGGCTGAATAGGTATGGGTGCTCAGAAGCCTAACATGCCTCTACAGAGTTAGGACACTGTCTCTTCCTTGTTGGTTTTGGTACACTTACATGCTGAAATTAAAAGACCATAATCCCACTTGCCCATGGCTTTTAAGACTTCTGCGGGGCTCAGTAGTTTAAGCTGCTTTTTGTAGGTGACAAGTGTGTGGCTTCAATACAACTCTTGAAGAAGAGTTCACTTGATAGTAAATAACAAAAATAAAAATACTTTATAAGCTTTATGAAGATGAGAAAAATTATTAATCCATGATTAGATGAAATAAGCACATTTATGTGTATGTCTGTGGCTCAGTTTCTTTACTCTGTTGATTCTTCCTGGGTAGTTGGTCTGAGAATGCCAGTATTGCCTAGGAAGTTGGTATGCCCCTGAAACTGCATCTATCTTCTACAAGTTGTGTGCTCTCTCTGCAATGCTTACATCTTTCTCTTGCTTCTTTATAACCACTATCTTCCTTCCTGGGTTTCTCCTTTTTATAGATCAGGCTGTCCAAACTTTAACACTTCCTGATGCTTTCTTCCTTCTCACCTTATCCTCTTGCACCCCCTGTTTCCCCCACTCCCTAAAAACATACATACTTTCACTGCCTTTGTGTTTGCCAAGAGCTGTACCGACATTGTAGTTTGTTCTGGGTTTGCTGAAATTTCAGGGTTTAGATTCAGCCTCCCTCTCCTGGAACACTCATCCATCTCACTGTTCAGCCTCCTCCCACCCAAGTAAGAGTCATCCAGGCTCACCTCCATTTTTTCTGACCCTGGAGACACCTGAAACAGCCCTGACAATGTGTATCAACTTTCTCACTGTGGTAGGTTGAGAGGCAAATTCTCCCACCACAGACAAAAGAAAATACTCAAACTAATGGATTGCAAAAAAGGTGGATAGTTCAAATGGAAAAAACAATGAAAGTTTTACAGAGAACCACAAGCACCATGACAAAAGAGAGATCCCAAAGCATTACCAAAAGCATCCCACCCCCACCTGAGGGTACATCCAAAACCCCCAGGGCTTTTTCTCCCCCTCACCCCCAGGCCTTGGGCCTAGCAAGGCCCAAGAGAGGTGGCTCACCCCATTACCAGGTAGCAGCAAGGGAAGAAAGAGGAAGAGAGGAACCCCCACTGATGTCTTATACGGCAGCAGGGCATTATGGGATGAAATACCTGGCTTCCTGTGCCCACTCACTGGGCTGGACCCTTTTGGGACATCACAGGTGTGGCTCGTGCGGTGGCATCAGGGGCAGGTACCCAGCCGGAACCATCACACACACAGCAAAGTCTTCATCTCCAAACACACAATCAGAATTCCTATGCTATTTAGAGACACGTTATCCAACTCATTGCACTCTTAAACACTCAAAAAAATAAATAAATTTGTAAAATTAATTAGGTTTGTGGATGCATGATGGGGCAATGAACTGTCAAGTTTTAGCAGTGTGTTTTTACAGAGAATTGTGTGACAATTGCAGCTTTACTATTCCCAAGTACATAGTGGTCCCAAATCCGTGCCACTGAAAGCCTTGTGTTGTACAACAGAATGCTTTTGTATTACTCCTTCTATCAACAGGTATAATGGCTTAATTCTTCAGGTCCTGTAAAACTGCACTGGCTCATTTAATTCAGCAGAGCATCTGAACTGCCTGAAACCAACACTTAAAACATGAGTGTACATTCTTAAATGAACACAAAACAAAACTCCTGCAAATTAATTCAGCTCTCCAAGGGATCCCTTACAGAGCAATGTTCCTAAACAGAATTCACTATTTGCAAAATATTTCACTGATCTACACAGACAAACTGCTCTTTTTTATGGTTTAAAATTAATAATTATTATTTGTTTTAACCGAGCATGCTGAATATTAGGAAGAAGTTTGAACATTAGGATTGAACATTCTTTATTGTGAGGGTGGTGTAACACTGGAACAGATTGCCCAAGTAGACAGTCCCTCAAGACATTCAAAATCAGGCTTGATGAGGCATTGAGCAATCTGATGAAGCTGCTTACTGAAAAGGGATTTGACTAGATGAGCTCTAGACATCTTTGACTAAATGACCTTTAGTGCACTCAGTGCATTACCACCAGTGCATTCTATGATTTTATGATTCTCTGATTCATTACGTATCGTGTACTACATAATTTGCACACCTTCTCCAATCGATAAAGAAAAACCAGAAAAATGCTAGGCATATACATGTAGATTATTGCTATTTTTTTAATCATCCCTTTCTCCTTTTCATTAAAACAACATTGGATTTTTTTAAGAAAAGGAAAGATTACCATTCTAATGTAAATCCTAAAGTAAACTAATTTTCTACAAAACCAAAAACACTCTTCCTAATACACTTAATAATCCTATTCATGTTCTCAGATGAAATAACACAATGTTCATTTTGTAATCAAAACTCTGCTCTGAAGAATTATCACAGAGGTGTTGCCATGTTTGTGAAATGGATGCCTCATTGTATCAAGATAAAGGAGATTCCTATTCATGCCACAGATTGTTGCCTTTTGAGATATATTTTGTAGTCCATTTAGTCCATTTACATAGCAAGAAAAGAACAGAGAATTGTAATTAAGTGCAGTAGCATATACAACACTATAATCATAATTGCTAGAGTTATATTCACAATTTTCCTCACGTTTTGCAGATGCATTCTCTTTTATCCACATGCCATGTAGTTCATATTCCCTATTTTGTAAAAGTTGCCATCAATTTGTTGCCACATGTTTTCTGTGTCACTATGTTGGGTTCCCCCTCCCCCCCACTCCTTTGTGGAGGAGAACAAGGGCCTGATTCACTAGAAATGTCCTGCAGATTCCATTGTTTCTCTAGTTCTCCAAGCCACAAGGGGTACCTTTCATTCTGCATCTGGTTTGTCATTTGCTCAGCCATGTACTGGATTATCCACTTGAAAAGAAACTGCACCAATTGTGTGCTCAGCCCATCAGCCTCAAAGTTCAGAAAGTGTGAAGTACTTCTCCCCAGGAACAAACTGCGAAATGTATTTGAGATCAGAGTTTTATTAATTCTACATGGCATTTGTAAGCCTCCTGCTGAAGTCTACCATAGTGATATAAGTGGCATCATTTGTGCCAATTTAGAATTTAAAATGAAAGGTCTCCATACGGCTTTACTATTAGTACAAACTCCTAGGTGGGACTATGTTATTCAGAATTCATAATATTTCAGGAGGATCTAGATTTTTTTTTTTTATTTCCTTTGCTAAAACAAGTCTATAGCAAGTTACAAGAGACACCATACTCTGGAATACAGGCTTGGTTGTTGTTAGAGGCTACTCACCTTCCTAAGGAGAAGAAATAGCAGATTTCAACATCTGTGAAAGGATGGAAGGCAGACATACAATAAGCAGAGGAAAGCATCAGAAGGCATTAATATCCCACACTGGCACTAAATCCAGACTAAAATTCTGACTGCCTTATGCCTCCAAAGAACTGGAAGCTTTCCAACAGATGACCAAGAGTTTTTCTTTTGTCAGATCACAGGAAACAGAGAGATCAGGATACATGGACCTTTTTGCACTATTTTTCTGTTCCTTCCTGCTTGCCCAGTAAGTAAAGTGTTGATATTTTCTGCAGATTTTATTTTCCTCATTTTTTTTATTTTTATTTTTTTAATATATATATGCAGAATATCTTGGCCAAGAAGTGTGGCACTGCTCCTGCATACAGAATATAATCTCCAAATACATCAGTCATTACTATTTTGAGGCTTTTTAGTGCATCAGACTTACTAAATTCAGAACATTTGAAATATTTTGCACACAAACATAAAGTGTTTCTAGTAACTGTTCAACCCAACCACCCCCTCCCCAGTCCTTGTATGGGTGGTGCAATCCCTATTTCTTAACATCTTATCATAGTATAGTATCATAGTATCAGTCAGGGTTGGAAGGGACCTCAAGGATCATCTAGTTCCAACCCCCCTGCCACGGGCAGGGACACCCCACACTCGATCAGGCTGGCCAGAGCCTCATCCAGCCTGGTCTTAAACACCTCCAGGGACGGCGCCCCAACTACCTCCCTGGACAACCCATTCCAGGGCTTCACCACTCTCATGGTGAAGAACTTCTTCCTTACATCCAGCCTGAATCTCCCCACCTCCAGCTTCATTCCATTCCCCCTAGTCCTATCACTACCTGAGATCCTGAGAAGTCCCTCCCCAGCCTTCTTGTAGGCCCCCTTCAGATACCAGAAGGCCACAATTAGGTCACCTCGGAGCCTTCTCTTCTCCAGACTGAACAGCTTCAGCTCTTTCAGTCTGTCCTCGTAGGAGAGGTGTTCCAGCCCTCTGATCATCCTTGTGGCCCTTCTCTGGACACCTTCCAGCACCTCCACATCCCTCTTGTAATAGGGGCTCCAGAACTGGGCACAGTACTCCAGGTGGGGTCTCACCAGGGCTGAGTAGAGGGGAGAATCACCTCCCTTGACCTGCTGGCCACACTTCTCCTGATGCAGCCCAGGATCTGATTGGCTTTCTGGACTGCAAGTGCACACTGAGAGATCATGTTGAGCTTCTTGTTCACCAGAACCCACAAGTCTCTCTCCTCAGGGCTGCTTTCCAGCCAGTCACTGCCCAGCCTGGATTTGTGCCTGGGAGGCTTGTGCCCACCTCTCCAGCCTGTCAAGGTCCCTCTGGATGGCATCCCTTCCCTCCAGCGTGTCTGCTGCACCACACAGCTTTGTGTCATCAGCAAACTTGCTGAGGGTGCACTCAATGCCACTGTCCATTTCACCCACAAAGATGTTGATCAAAATCCTCTGCAGGGGAAAAAAAAAAAAGAAAAGCTTACATGTCCACTTTTTAATGGACACATACCAGTCTTTGACTCCCCCAAGATATCTTTGATACTGTGAGAGATCAAAAGTTTGTCTCTCTTGGTGTGAGTCAACAAAGATAAGCTGATAGCCGAGCCACTGGAAAGAAGGTGGAAAGAATCCTGTCTACCAATCCTGGATGCAAATCAGCTTGTGATTGCATCGTGATAACACGGGACTACAACAATGGACCCAAGGACCCAGCCATCACGCCTTTAGGGCAAGATAATCTCCACCTATCAAGTACCCTGGGCAGGGTGACACAATGGTTTTTACCACCTGTTTCCTGATGTGTAAGGAATGTGGGGGGCTTGTCTGGATGGAGACGGGGGAGACGGAGATCCCCCCCCCCATCCAAAATCTTGCCCAAACACACAGCAATACACAGAAAGATTTCCAGGGAAACGATACCTGGGTATTTACCTAAGGATTATTTCCTGCCCCTGAAATTCCTGAGGGACAATATTTGAATACATACCTAAGGACTAAAAACTGTATAAAAGATTTGAGCAATCACTGGTTTGTAGAGAGAAACAGAGGAGAAAAATGGGGAGAAAAAGGGAGATGAAGGAAAACACAGGAGATGGACCATGCCTCTGAGAAGGGAAAGCCGGGACAATGCTGCTCCGGAGAAAAGAGGCTGCCCAGAGGACCACAGCTCTTCTCCAGCCAGAGCCTCAGCACCGTTCCTGTATCAACCCAACATCTCCCCAGAGGACCACAGCTCTTCTCCAGCAAAAGCCTCAGCACTGTTTCTCTACAGACCCAACATCTCCTGCAGCACCTTTCCTCCACAGACTCAAACTGTCTTGGGGGGGATGAGGGGTGTGGTAATATAATTCCTTTCCTTCTCTCTCTCTCTTCTTTCTCTCCCTCTCTATTTTCTCCCTCTCCCCTTCTTATGTCCACTTTATTTATGTAATAAATAGTCTAGCTGTTGATACTTTGGCCTCATTTGTGCCTCTAATTTCACAACATGGGAATGTTCTAAAAGAACTTGAGTCTCTTTCCCTCTCCGGACCAAGACAGATACCAACTTAGTTAGAATTTTAAAGCCTTGAATGTTTTCTTACTCTGTTTTTCGTTTAAACTTTTGACTGGCAGGCATTTCCTTAGTACACCTTTTATTCTCTTAAGAACTAATTTGTCAAAAAAAAAAGGCAGAATTGGAGTTTCATAGTGCTATTTTATCCTTCGGGAATGCATTCATGTTCCATGTTTATATTCTTTATTTATCATAGTTAAATGCATAAAATATTAACACTGAAATAAGATCCCTGAGGGATAGCGAGTTGAAAGAGTAATGTGGGATAGAAACAGGGAAAGCATCCAAGAACAGGGATCTGATTTACTTAGTTGCTATAACAGCTGAAACACAGCAAACATTTTACAAGGAGCCAAAGTGGTTTTGCATTGAACTCAGCAGAGTCCCTAACAGCTCACCAGAGCTGTGTACTTCTAACGCATGCCAGAAACAGAGCATGTGGTGGAGTTCACTGGAAAAGACCCTGGTGGGATCCTGAGGCCTGAGTATTGCTCCTCCTGGTCACTGGGAGCCCAGCCATGAACGGTGCCTTCAAATCTCAGCATCTCTTAAGACTGCATCATGTGAAGTGCAGCTTGTGTTGAGAGCTGCACTTTGAAATGATCAAAGGAAATTTGCACACGTACAAAGAGTGAAACAGGATACTTGAGGCAGGATTGTGATATTTCTTGTTTCTATAGCTTCAGTCTCAGCTTTTCAGTCTTTAGTCTTTGGTCTTAGCCTTCATATCTGTCATCTAAAGCAGAAAAACATTTTCTTGCTCATTTTGCAAATAAGAATAATCAAAGCAGAAAATAAAATCTGTTTCCTGCTTAGAGCCTCAGGGAAATCAGCACAAAAGCAGGTTTGCAGTTCCTTACTCTTTGTTTTATAGGCAGGTCATCTCACAACCCTCTGCCAGTCCCATCCTCATACTCTACCCTCCACAATGGAAACCACAATCAAATATCCATTATAGCAGCTTGGAAGTAATCTCATTTAAAATGCATTTGCTTCTGTGTCTGCCTTGGATATAGAGATTAAATAGGAATTTGATTGTGGTGGTTTTCCATGTCACAGTAGGGCTCCTTTAGATAAGTAAGAAAGGAATTTGGAAGGAAGGGAGAAAGGAGTTTTGAAGGAAAGGAGGAAGGAAGGCATTTGGAAGGAAGGAATTCAGAAGGGAGGGAGGGATGGAGGGAGGAAAGGAGGGAAGAAGGAAGAAAGCAAGGAAAGGAAGGGAATAAAGGAGGGAGAGATTGCTGAAAGTGAATATGGTAATGTGATAGGTTGAACTTTCCCATCAACATTAAATTAGCACGGCCAACTCAGTTGGAAGCAAATGAAAACTGTATTTACAAGTAAAAACTACCCTCTACAATGGAATGAAATGGATATGTACAAAATATACAGTATTTACAATATCATACAGATATTTAAAATTAGCATATAACATGGAAACTCCTCTGGTTTCCCCAGAGACCAGGGAAGCTGCTCCACTGCTCCTCCAAACCTCCTCCTCCCTGTACCAAAAGAAAAAGAGGAGTTGAGAGGAAGGAATGTTAGTTCTTATCTTCAAGGACAGCCAGAAGCATAACTATCTCCCCAGCAGAACAGCCAAGCCAGAGAAAAAGAAAAGGAATGGGAATGGAAGTGAAATGTGAAAGCTTATTATGGTACAGCTGCATCTATCCCACTCCTTTTGTCCAATGAAATTGTTTAGAATAATCTTTGTTTTCCTTTTTACACCCAATAGTCATTTATTTCACCTCTCATGTCTCTTCACAGTGCCAGACTAGAGTAAAGCTCAATTAGTGGGGCGGCACTAATCCTGGCGGCACTAATCCTGGCGGCAATAACTGCGCACCTGAAGAATGGCCAAGGGCTTAGGTCCAGCCAACATGGATTTAGGAAGGGCAGGTCCTGCCTCTCCAACCTGATCTCCTTCTATGATCAGCTGACCCATCTGGTGGACGTGGGGAGGCCTGTGGATGTGGTCTACCTGGACTTTAGCAAGGCTTTTGACACTGTCCCCCAGAGCAAACTGCTGTCTAAGCTGTCAGCTCGTGGCTTGGACCACTACACTCTGTGCTGGGTTAGGAACTGGCTGAAGGGCCGAGCCCAGAGAGTGGTGGTGAATGGTGCCACATCCAGCTGGCGGCCAGTCACCAGAGTGTGTCCCCCAGGGATCAGTGCTGGGCCCCATCCTCTTTAACATCTTCATTGATGATCTGGATGAGGGGGTTGAGTCAGTCATCAGCAAGTTTGCAGATGACACCAAGTTAGGAGCAGATGTTAGTCAGTTAGAGGGCAGAAGGGCTCTGCAGAGTGACCTCGACAGACTGGACAGATGGGCAGTGTCCAATGGGATGGCATTCAACAAGTCCAAGTGCTGGGTGCTGCACTTTGGCTACGGCAATCCCATGCAGAGCTACAGGCTGGGGTCGGAGTGGCTGGAGAGCTCCCAAACAGAGAGGGACCTGGGGGTGCTGATCGACAGCCGCCTCAATATGGGCCAGCAGTGTGCCCAGGTGGCCAAGAAGGCCAATGGTATCCTGGCCTGCATTAGGAATAGTGTGGCCAGCAGGAGCAGAGAAGTCATTGTGCCCCTGTACTCTGCACTGGTTAGGCCGCACCTTGAGTCCTGTGTCCAGTTCTGGGCCCCTCAGTTTAAGAAGGACATTGAAACACTTGAACGTGTCCAGAGAAGGGCAACAAGGCTGGGGAGAGGCCTTGAACACAAGCCTTATGAGGAGAGGCTGAGGGAGCTGGGGTTGTTTAGCCTGGAGAAGAGCAGGCTCAGGGGTGACCTCATTGCCCTCTACAACTACCTGAAAGGTGGTTGTAGCCAGAAAGGGGTTGGTCTCTTCTCCCAGGCAAGCAGCACCAGAACAAGGGGACACAGTCTCAAGCTGCGCCAGGGGAGGTTTAGACTCGAGGTGAGGAGGAAGTTCTTCACCGAGCGAGTCATTCGTCATTGGAATGGGCTGCCCAGGGAGGTGGTTGAGTCACCATCCCTGGAGGTGTTCAAGA
Organism: Melanerpes formicivorus; assembly: GCF_026170545.1. Classification (NCBI taxonomy): domain Eukaryota; kingdom Metazoa; phylum Chordata; class Aves; order Piciformes; family Picidae; genus Melanerpes; species Melanerpes formicivorus. Next base: position 36,315,869 of record NW_027142353.1, on the reverse strand, counting down.
GGGGATTGGACGTGGCACTTGGTGCCATGGTCTAGTCATGGGGTCTGTGTTGATAGGTTGGACTTGATGATCCTCGAGGTCCTTTCCAACCTAAGTTATACTGTGATACTGCGATATTTACGTTTTTCTACTTTTCTGCTTGAAATCTGCAGCAAAATTTTAAAGGCATAGCCTAAAACTGCCACAAGTAAGTATTCAGAAAAAAAAATTAAACAAAACCAAAACAAAAAAAAAAAATTCTAGTGTTTGTTGTTGGGGTTTTGTTTGTTTGTTAAGGGCAACAAGGCTGGTGAGAGGCCTTGAGCACAAGCCCTGTGAGGAGAGGCTGAGAGAGCCGGGATTGCTTAGCCTGGAGAAGAGGAGGCTCAGGGGTGAACTCATTGCTCTCTACAACTACCTGAAAAGTGCTTGTAGCCAGGAAGGTTGTTGGTATCGTCTCCCAGGCAACCAGCACCAGAACAAGAGGACACAGTCTCAAGCTGCACCGGGGAAAGTTTAGGCTCGAGGTGAGGAGAAAGTTCTTCACCGAGAGAGTCATTCATCATTGGAATGGGCTGCCCAGGGAGGTGGTGGAGTCACCATCCCTGGAGGTGTTCAAGAGGGGATTGGACATGGCACTTGGTGCCATGATCTAGTCATGAGGTCTGTGGTGACAGGTTGGACTCCATGATCCTCGAGGTCTCTTCCAACCTTAGTGATACTGTGATACTGTGATACTGTGATACTGTTTGTACCTTTATGTCCTAGAGTTACCCTTAAATGCAGGATTTAGCCACACAAAAAGATACCTGGCAGGAAGTATGTTTTCTAGGAAAACATTTGTTTCTCTGCTGGTTTTTGGGTTGTTTGGTTCTTAATAGCAGAATCCAAAGTTGGCAGATCATTAGACTACATCAACTAAAAAGGTGCTTCTGTTGCATTTTGCACTTAGTCAAAGCAAAGAGGAAAGAGGATATATTTTTCTCTGTGAAACTTCACTAACCTGTTTTATTTTTTTATTCCATGGTACAAGGTTTTATAAATAAAGTAGTTTCTTTATATCATTTTCATTTATGAATTCTGATGAATTTCAAAGCTAAACCCATAAATTTTAGTTTTGCTTTATTGAAGTGACCTGCATTTTGACATTACACCAAGGAAAAAACATCCACTTTTACCGGCAGTGTGTGGAGACGCTGTCTAATGGAAAGGGGTCTGACCTGGCATTCAGAAGGTCTGTATTAATTTTTCCCCTCAGCTATAGATTTTATGCAATTTCATCTAACATACACCAAAAGATAGGATAAAAGCAGAAATATACAGAAAGTTTACAGAATCAAATCAGAATTCACAAGTGGTACACAGACAATTCCAAGAGACTAACATAATACATATTTAAATAAAAAATAGACTCTCCAAGGATGTTGAAAACTTACAGCCACCCCTAGTCTCTAATAGAATATTTTTTTAATTTCATTTTTACTCTCAGACTCCATCTGGGATGAGGAAAAACCTCACATCATATATTACATGAAGCTGATATTCTCACAACTGTCAGGAACTTAACTTTCTCCTGAGATTTCTGCAGACTTGGGAGGTTTGGATGTGCTCCTCTAGAGACACTGAGTTCTTGGAAGCCTATCTGAATATTACTGATTATTTGACTAGAATAATGAGTAAGAGACCTCCATTAGATGTCTAATAATTCTCACTGACTTCAAGCCTTTGGACACCCTTTCCTTCTTTGTGGCATCTATATGAAGTACATAGCAAGATGTGATCAAAACACATGCTTGAAAGTTACATGTAACTTAAAATGAGTAATTTAGAAGCTATATGACTCCTTGAAAAACCAAGCACTTTCCTTGGGTAGCTCACCATTCTCTGGGATGATGTGATACAGCTCACCCTTCACTGAATGACTAAGGCAAATCTGAGCATGATGTTTCAGTGATATATTGGGGAAACTTAAGCAAGTTCATAGTTAAATGGGGAGAAAATGATTGTTGGAAACAGTATTTATACAGAAACAATGCAAGGGTTCAAGGTGGTAACCCTCCATAGTAGCACCTTGCTACTGCTGTCATTCTGCCTTCAATTCTAAAGTCAGCCTGAAGAGTTTGTTATTGTGCCCATAACACACTGAATTTCCACATCTCTTGAAGTGTAAACTAGATAGTCTTCTAAGGTTTTATAGCCTAATATGATCCAGGATTTGCAATCAAGTGAAAAACTTATTTTCCTCTCTCTCTACAGATAGCCAAGATGAAAGGAAGTGGAATCTATTTGTTTCAAAAACAAACTGGAAAGAGGACAGTTTAGGGAATTAAAGTACAAAGAATGAGCAGTAAAGCTTGAAAAAGAGACTGTGTGTAGATTGAAAATGCCTAGGGATAAGTAGGAGAGCCTGTTACTTTGTGTGCATCATGGATGTGTGGGTCTGTGGAGAAAGGTATAACAACACTGTAGGACCAGGGTTGGAGGTCTCTTCTGGCCTGGACCATTCTGTGGTTCTGCGATTCCATGATTCTAAGTGTGTGAAATGAAATGTAGAGTTAGTGAGAGGAAAAAAAACAAAAAAAAACAAAAAAAAAAAAAAACAAAACAAAAAAAAACCAAAAACAAACAAGCAACAATTCAAAAGGATGTATTGGAACTGAATAAAAAAGAAGGAAAATGGAAGTCTGAGAAAAAGGAGGAAAGAAAGAGTGTCTCTGGGCTAGATGTCTAAGAGCAACATTAGGAAAGACTGAAACACCATTGCATTGGCAGAATTAGAATACACAGGGAGAAAGGAACAGTGGTTCAGGAAGGATGATATTTGGGGTAATCCAGTAAACCCACTCATACTATTGGTGTTGTCCAAATGCAAAATTGGCTTGGTAGTATCAGCCCACACTGATAGTCTGCACACCTGCCAGCAGTTAGTTTACTAACATGTTGCTCCTTACCTTTCACATTCTGCAGAGCCTCTACTGATGGGAGCTCAGTAAGCCACACTGACAGCATAGATCCTCATGGGGATTGCAAATTATGTATCAACTATGCCTTAAGAGAGGTTTCTCTGCTATTATCCCTTGCTTTAGTGTCAGAAGTCTGAAATGTAACTAAAGTTCCAACCCTACCAATTAATCATGTCTAATGCTATGCTAAGGATGGTGTTTTGTTTCTTATTAATTTAATTTTTGAAAAGCTAGTAAACTACATGTGAAAATACTTCTTAAAAGCATAATTGCAATAAGATTGCAAAAACTAGAAGTGCAATAGTTAAACACACAAGAAATCTTAAATCACCTTATTCTTTTCTCACCCTCTACCCTGCACCGGAATACAGCTGGAGTTCATTAATATTCTTGAAGCAGTCAGAAAGATGGAAAATCCCATATGGAAATGAACAGAAAAAGTTTTGTAGGTAGTGTTCAGGAAACAAACAAACAAACCACCAAAAGAAAAAGACAACAAACCAACCGGCCAAATCACAACAACACAAAACACTGTGAAAACCAAAGCAAGCAAAAAAAAATAAAAATGCCACACACTGCATAAAGACATTGAGGTACTGGAGTGTGTCTGAAGAAGGCCAACACAGCTTGTAAAGAGACCAGAGCACAAGCCTTATGAGGAGTGGCTGGGGCAACTGGGATTGTTTCATCTGGAGAGGTCTGAAGCAAGACGTTATTGCTCTCTACAATTCCCTGAAAGGAGATTGTAGAAAAAAATTATATTGGTCTGTTCTTTCAAGTAACAAATGACAGGACAAGAGAAAATGGCCTCAAGTTGTGCCAAGGTTGGCTATAGGAAAAAATTCTTCACCAAAATGTTTGTCAAGCCCTGGAACAGAGTGCTCAGAGAAATGGTGGAGTCAGTATTCCTGGGGGTATTTAAAAGACCTGTACATGGAGTGCTGAGGGATTTAGCTTAGTGGTGACCTGATAGTATTGGCTTAACAGTCAGACTTGATGATCTTAAAGGTCTTTTCCAGCTTAAATGGCTCTATAATTCCATATGAAAGAGGGAACAACATACTGTGTCATTGCATTTCTGGACCAAGTGAGACCAGGGCATTCAGAAAAATACTGTATAATCCCATAATTAAAGACCTACATATAAATGTTTGTGTAATGGGACACAAGCAACTAAAATTCTCTGGAGGTCTTGACCTTCAGTTTTGTAGTATTCTTTTGGCAGATACTGGAATGCAGGGGAGGGTTAGATACCTCTGTGTGTGGTTGTATGTTTATGTCTATTACAACTGGTTATGAAGGTCAGCATTAGAAGATAGCGGCGAAAACTTTGTTACTTTTTCACATGTTATTTGAGATACATAACCTATTTGAAGAACTGCAAATGATTCCTGTGGCAGCTCTTTACATCATTTTTGATACAGGGAGACTGATGAAACAGCTTGGTCTTGTGTTATGGAGGCAACTCCAGAACCACTCAAATGTTAGAAACCACACAAGGCAAGCTGAGATCTCTGGTATCTTCCAACAAAAATAAAAGAATAAAAGCCTATTTCCTATTTCCAGGTCCACTTCATTTTCATAATGAAAGGTAATTGTCTGAGGATAGAGCTGAAGGATGTTCATCCACAAAGCTAGAATTACCAAAAAAACACTGTAAATTTCTGTCAGTGTTGTCTTTGCTATAGATTTGTATGAATGCATACATTTAAAACTTGCATATAACACTTCAAAAGTAATGCAAAATCCTCTATCAAGGATATGTTCCACTTGCTATGATTTCTTCCCATGAGGTCAAAATGAGAACAGAGAGCATCCATGACAAGTGTTTCTTGTAAAAATTTTATAGTATGAAGGCAGTCAGTTGACTGTAAGGCTCCCTCCAGAAGAGACATGCCACCTGAACAAACGAAATACAGGGTTGGTCTTTTTTCAAAATATATTTCTGATTAATGTTGACAGATCACTGTGGTGCTGATGATCAATTAGTTAATGTTTGTACAGTGCTTTGGAGATGTAAAACTCTTTCAGTACTGAGTATTGCTATTATTACAAGTACACTTCAAGATTCTCAGATAACTGTTGGGAGTACAGCAGACAAGATCTTAATCTATTAATAGCCCTTTATAAGTGTAGTTGTTCATAGACTGCCAAAACATAGCTATTGTAGTATAAGTATTTTTTTCTCTTTTTTTCTTCCTGCCCCCTTTTTTTTTTCATTCTAGATAGCCTGAGTGTCATGAATGTTAATAGCAAGGAAGTAAAATTTTTCTTGTCATCTTCTTCCTGTTCCCGTACATAGAGTATATGAAAGAGTCTGTCTCCTTAAAATGACAGGAGAGAATCACACCCTCTAAGATTCCAATCATCTGCACAAGGTCTTTAATTTGTGATTTGATTGCCAGATAATTAGTAGCTGAGGTATAATCACACTGTTTTGTGAGTCCCATGGCCCAATTAGTAAATCAGACTGTAAAAGGTTACTAGAATGGGCCTTTAGTCTTACCAATATTTTACTGTTATTGCATATGGTAGACAGAGCATCCTGTACCAGAGGCAGGAGGAAGGAGAAATTTAGTGTCATTGCAGGTAATCTGCTGATGTAAACTGTTGCAGCTCCTTAATTACATCTGATGAGAACTTGTCTCCTGGCCTTACAGACACTGTACATAGTGTCTCCAAACTGGTCTCAAGAGCAAGTAAGGATATGTGAATAACTACCCAGTGAGGATGTATGTGTCCACCAATGAAAGGCAAAAATAATAACCAAAAATCACAGAATCAGTGACTTTTCCAAGCAAAAGAAGTCAGTGTAAATTCAATTAAGTCAGAGAAGAAAAAAACAAGAAAATATTTAGAGCAATAAAAATTTATTTTTAAGTCATTCTCTTCTGTCTTCACATGTAGACATGAACAATCACACCATCACACCTCAAAGTGTGTACAGAAGTTAGTAACTTCTGATCGAGGGTTAGTCAAAGATGTGCTTTCAGAGATAATGTGGAGCTGCAGGTAAAAGCCATTAGTCCCATTATCCAGTCTGCCGTGAGAAGACCCCCACAGCTGAAATAGGGCCAAGCAGGAGCTGAAGGAACTTGCTACCAATCTACACTGATGGGAGGAAAGAGACTGTCAAGAGGTATCCAGGGTGTCAACTAGGACCAACATAGGGGAAGCAGTGTGGTTCAGGAGAGGTGTATCTCATTGACACTTCCAAGAGTTCTGAGGACAGAGACAGGCTAAGAGAGATGGAGCTATTCAGTCTGGAGAGAAGGCTCTGAGAAGACCTAATTGTGGCCTTCCGGTATCTTAAGGGAGCCTACAAGAAAGCTGGTGAGGGACTTTTTAGGGTGTTCAGGTAATGATAGAACTAGGGGGTATGCAGAAAAACTAGAAGTGGGTAGATTCAGATTGGATGTTAGGAAGAAGTTGTTCACCATGAGGGTGGCGAGACACTGGAACAGGGTCCCCAGGAAGGTAGTGGAAGCCCCATCCCTGGAGGTTTATAAAGCCAGGCTGGATGTGTGTCTGAGCAACCTGATGTAGTGTGAGGTGTCCCTGCCCATGACAGGGGGGTTGAAACTAGATCCTTGGGGTACCTTCCACTCCTGACAATTCTATGATTCTGTGATAAGCTGGCAGAGATAGTCCATCAGCCTTTACCCAGTGGGCAACCACTTCACCTCTGTTCTCTGCTATCTCCTTATGCAAAATGGAGATGACAGCTCTGTGAAATGCTGTGTGAACATGAAGTATTAGCAATACTAATTCGATTTACAGGAATATTGGTTCCTCTTAGTGTTACAGAAGCCTGCTATTAGTCTCCAGCTCTCATTTATTTTTGCTCAATGCTGTCCATGCAATCACAAATTCTCATTATAAAAATAATTGCTGCCTGTATCACTGTGGTTTTGTTTGATAATATATTTCATGTTCAGGAGGGCCTATTAAAATTATCTAGGCTGACCTCCCACACAGTGTAAGCATTATATTTTCACCGAGCCATTCTTTTACAAGAAATCTCACAGTGGAGCTGTTAAAAATATCAGCATATGTTCATGGGCCAGGATGCCACTGTACCAGACACATAACAAGAGATCAAACCTTCCCCAAAAGGGAATTTAACTGGATCCTTCAGCAGGGTGAAGGAGAAGAAACACGTCTGTCCTTAAGATTATTAAGAGAAACTATACAAACCTCAGAGAATAAAGCTCCCAGTGTAATATTTTACTCCCTCAACCATCCTTATAAAATAAAATAAATAAATAAAATAAAAATGTCTATTGTTATGGCAATTATCTGTCACCTTTTTAAAAAATCAACACATTTTTTAAGATAACATTCCCTTTATTTCCCAAGGATGCAGTCAGACCTTAAGTCCTCTTCCCAAAAGCTGAGTTCCTTAAGAACATCTACACTGCTGTCATGATTTCTCCCTGTGCCATGATCTTTCCCAGTATTACTCACCAGACACCACTCTCACTGACAGCAAAGCAGCTTTACGAAGATGGAAAGATTTCCATGCTAATTTTCAGAGTCATGCTCTCAACCTGTGTCCTGATTTTGGCTGAGATGGAGTTAATTTTCTTCCTACTTGCTGGTACAGTGCTGTGTTTGGGATTTAGGATGAGAACAATGTTGATAACACACTGATGTTTCAGTTGTTGCTAAGTGGTGTTTATGCTAAGTCAAGGACTTTTCAGCCTCTCATACTGCCCTGCCAGTGAATAGGCTAGGGGTGCACAAGAAGTTGGGAGGGGACACAACCAGGACAATTGTCCCCAGCTGAACAAAGGAATATTCCATACCATATGATTGTTCCAAGGGGAAAAACTGTTTGGGAGACCACTTCTTGGGAGCTGAGTAGACATTACCTGGTGGATGGTGAGCAATTGCTTGTGCATCACCTTTTTAATGTATTATTATTGTTGTTGTTGTCGTTGTCGTTGTTATTATTATTATTTCCCCTTCCTTTTCTATCCCATTATTTTTTCTTTTCCTCAACCCACAAATCTCTTCCCCCCCCCCCCCCTTCCCCCCCCCCCCTTAATTCTCTGCCCTGTCCTGCTGCAGGGTTGGGAGTAAGGGAGCGAACGGCTGTGTGGTGTTTAGATGCACGCCAGGTTAAACCACAACAACCTGCTACACAGAGCATTACCTTCACAACTCCCACTAGCCCCCACTGTGTGAGTCAACAGTCAAGTGTATAAAGGATGTCAGGCATTGTATGTTGGCAGTAATCAGATTTGCTGGTCACTTAGCCCCAGCTGCACTTTAAAATGTGTGTTTAGAATAAAAATGTTGGGTAGTAGCAAAGCCAAAATACTTGACATCAGGGCTCTTTTTTTTTCTGGCCATGGAAAATATACTTTAGATGTCAGTACAAAGAGAATCATCCCAGATTGCTAACGTGGTGTTGGAATTTAAGTAGGCTTTTACCAGAGTAGATGTTGGTATTGTCATAGCAAGTAAAGTTTCCAGCCAGGCTTTCCTATTTATGCAGAGTTATTTATTTGATTGTTTGCCCTGTTCCAAAGCTACAGTCTCTATCAAATCTCTGTTGTGCTGAGTGTCTGATGAGTATAAATAAAGAGATTGTCCCTGCCCTCTTGAGCTTCCAGTCTGCAAAATAATGTCATTACTTCTCAACTTGGTGTCACAGTTGAAGGAGAAGCACCCTGGCTGGAGGGGAAATAGCTGAAACTGCAGGAACTGGTCCATCTCCTCCCCTTTCATGGAGGAACATAACACATAATAACAGCTGGCTCTTTTCTCTTCACCCTGTGCTCACTGCTGTCAAAGTCTACTCACTGCCATGGCATCTGACAAGTAAACCTTTGCTGCAGCCTCACCTTGTATTTTTTTTAAAGTTTTAAACTTTTTTTTTTTTTTTAACAGGAGTGCATTATTAGCAACATAAATTACAGTCTCAGGTCAGTCTGTCAAGCATATGGGATTAAAATTGCATGCCTTAAACTAAAAATGTCAATCTGGCAGGTGCACGTGGCCACCTCTGGGGAATATTTTTGACAAATATGAGATTTCTTTAAAAACAGGACTTTAGAAGGGAAAGGTATTTGCAAATTTAGTTCAAGTTTGATTATCAAGAATACTTTTTTCTAGATATCCCCATATTTCTTTTTAAATGTGCTGAAAAAAGAGTGATGCATGAAAATGTTAAGTAACAAATATTGTGGCAATAAAACAGAGGATTCCACCTGAATTAAAATTTAAATATATGAAGTTTGCACAAAATAAAGAAAAATGTTTTGGGTGAAAATATCCATGGAAACTATATATCATATAATATTCTCCAAGCTTTTCTTCTCGTTTTAGCTTCTCGATCTGTTTCAATGATCAAGCTTCAGAAATGCAGCAATCATGAAGTCTGTTTATTACTTGAATATTAGGTCTATTCTTATTTAAATGTCCATGAAAAGAATTTCAGGGAAAGGTCATTTCTATTTGGAATGACCCAGACACAAATTCCCAACTCCAAAGTAAATTACAGAAGACATAAAGGTTTAAGGTTAGGTTTGGTTCCTTTTCAGATGCAATTCAGATTCCACAGACTTGTGCAGTACACTTAGATTTCCAAACACAATGGAGGATAAGCAGCTATTTAGATTATTTCAGGCTGGTAATGGGGCTGAAATTAATATTTTTTATCTAGGTTTGAAAGTACTACATATGTTATAAATAGAGCTGCAAAAAAACCCCAGAGGTCTTCATCTCTTCCATGTGACATGGCTGTTCTGCTTGTTAGCTGTTTATTAGCTGTGAAGCTGCCATTAAAAGTTTGCATTGGTCAAGCCCCTATGGAAATTTCCAAGTTCAAATGATAGCACAGACCTCTTGTTTGGCCCCGATAAACTGCCTAGCAAATGATCGTATATTTTTTTCAGCTTTTGAGCTATCCTTTTGTCCTGCTATATTCACACAGTATGAACAAGGACTTAAGTACAATGGTAGAGCACCATGAAGTGTCCATGGGGTAGCAAGGACATTCTTGAACCCTATTTTTTCAGGAGTGACTCCACTGATGATGGTAGTGCATTCTGCTTTCTAAGATCCTCCTCTTACCTGCCTTGGGACCTAGACGACCAAGCAAAAATGACAAATTATGTCAAGTCCCTCAATATTATTTTATGTTTAATTCTAGCTTTAGCAGGGGGGACTGGACCAAATGATCTCTTGAGGTCCCTTTCAACCTCTAATGTACTGTGATACTGTGATAGTCCTTAATTTCTGTGGTTAGTTTTGGTAATCCAGCAAAGAATAACAAGTGTTACTGTATGTTAAGGGTTGATCCCTTAAAGCAGAGGTAGATAGTTATATTTCACTGATGCTTTTACTTTAATTTGCACATGCACATGTTCTGGGAGCTCTGCAGGATGTCACCTCCTAGATGCTCACAATGGACGAGAAGAAATGGCTTCAGATTACACCAGAAGAGGTTTAGACTAGATATTAGGAAGTTTCTTTACAGAAATAATGATCAGGCTTTGGAACAGTCTGCTCAGGGAGATGGTGGAGTCACCATCCCTGGAGCTGTTCAAAAAATGTTTAGACATGATACCTTGGGACATGATTTAGTGGGCACATTGGTGTTGGGTTGATGGTTAGACTTGATAATCTTAGAGGTCTTTTCCAACCTTAATGATTCTGTGAATGGTTCTTGTTAGATTATTTCTATTAAACACTTTCAGCATTTAGCTCTCCCTTAGACCCTTGCTCTACATGTCACTTAGAGCTCACCAGAAGACCCAGCCCTGAAGTACATTATTTGTCCCCAGACCTTCTGTTTGACACTGGCAGAAATAGGCAAACTACAAAGGCAAGAGTTCAGAACACCACAAAATTGCAAGCACCTATTCACTGAGTTTTGGATGTTATGTAGAAAGCTATCTGCAGCCTTGTTAGTCTTCTGCTGTTTCTTCAACAAATTTAGGAAATACAACTTTTTTGCCAAACATGAAGGCTATTTTCCATATCAGAAGTATTTTGTGTGTCAATAATAAGTGGAATACCAGACCATTTGGTTACAGCTAGAGTCCTTTAGCTTACCACCATGAAAAAGGCATACTTGGTAGGACAGAGGGCCCCTAAGGCTGTGCAAAAGCAGTCATAAACATTACCCGTAGATGAGGACAGTGGAGAAATTCCAGACTAACATTCTGGCAATGATCAGACCACACATGTATTTTCTGACAGTGCAAACAACTATTTCTGAGAAGCTGTGATTACAAGATTACAGCTGGAATTTGCTAACTGCATCTTTGGGTTTTTCCTTCCTTCCTTCTATGATCATTGCTAAATATGTACAAAAATTTGCTCCATTGTCAATAATTTGAGGCATATAAAATGGGAGTATAACACACTGGATGAAAAACATCGCTGTAGAGGGTGGACTCTTTGTTTCAGTGGCATGCTGTTCATTTTCTCCATGTATAACAACCCTCCTGCTCTGTCTCTGAAGTATTCTTCTATTTTGTCCATGTTTCTCAACTTTTATACGAAAAAATTCCAACTGAACTGTCAATACCCCAAGGCCCTAAGTCACTGGTAGTCCATACAACTCAGACTTTCACAGGCATGTCAGCAAGAGCTGAGGAATGACAACTGTGTGACAGTTTCTCCTGTGGTCCCAGCCAGCCCAGGAACTGTTCAAACACATTGGCTTAGGTCTGTGACCCACTAATGAGTCCCACTGTGGTCTCACTGTTGTTTTTAAGGCTTTCAGAGGATTTAACCATTGAAACACATTCTGTAATTACACACTAAAGCCAAATCCAGTCCTTTGCTGGCTCATGTTCCACCACAAGAGAGTGCCATGCTAACGTGATTGACCCCAGTGGGGCAGGCAGAGGTTTCCTTCACAGACGTCACAGACGTACTGCTAAGACCAGCATTCCCTCCTCAGTCATTACAGCTTTGTTACTGGAAGCAATTAAAAAAAAAAAAAAGAAAAAAAAAAAAAGTTGTTCTTTCATCTTTCAGGGCTGCAAGATAACTTGCATGGGCCATCTTGCTAGATGAAGCTCCTGGCAAAGTACACAACCATGTGAATTAAGGTGAAATGCAAACATGGTTTGTTGGGTGTAGTCTGCTTGTGTAAGGCTTGGCCAACTGTAAGATCTGTGAGCATAATTTGGATGAGGCTTGTGCTTTGTTCCAGCACAGAAATGAATGTAGTACTATGGGTAAGGTGTCCTTACTGTGATATGACTTCCATTTCCACATCAGGGAGCACATGAAATCTGCAGATGTTCAGTCACATGTTTGTCAGAGCCAAAACAGCTATTTTCTGTTTCTTTGCTAAGCCCCCATTTCTGTGCCCACACTGCTGGGTTATCCCACAACAGTCATTGCAGAGAACTAGTGAGGTTTGTAAACCATAGTTTTCTACTCCCAGACAGTGGAGTGGCTGGAGGCACCAGTCAGAATCCACAACAGCTAGTGCAAGCCAGCATGTTCCAGTATTTTGTGGGTAGGCTTGCTCTCGTTCTTTTGGGTACAGACTCACTTGGCTGTCTCATCCCATTTAATATGGGTTTCTGAGCAGTGCTAAACAAAAGAAAATTCTACTAATACGCAATTATTTTCACTGGGGGAAAAAATATTCAAGAGCTTAAATGCTCTCTTTTGTAAGATATTCTTTAGAAAATTTACCTTTGTGGATAACTAATAAAATGGATAGGCAATATCTTTGAGAAAGCTGAGTTTGCCTTTAGGGAAGAATTAGACAATACAAAAATTCCTCTCTGAAATGTCTCTTTTGTTGAGCAAATTGAAGCTGCCGTAATTAAGCAGTGTTTTGTTCTTGCACAGGTTTGTTTACATTTAAGAAAATGCAATGGAACAATTAAAATTTAATAATATGGTAAATAAGACCTGAATAATTTATTCAGAGCAAATAAGATGAATGTTGATGATCACATTTTTTGAGACTAGAAGAAAAAAAGCTGACTTGCAAGACTGTATAGAAATGTGGTTCCTTTTGTTTGGAACAAACATGTTTATATTGGATCCATCATCAAAGAAAATACAAGTATTTCTATTTAGGGACAGAAGTACAAGTAAAGCATGAGCTCATTTGAAATTAGATAAACTTGAATAATATAGAAATTATGAAGTGGCAAATACTGATTTTGAAATCTCATATGCAAAGCTTTTCCTTAAAGTAATCTTTTTATATGCATGCTCTGTTGTGCATTTCCGTATACTTTTGCAATGAAAATAGTAGAGAGACTGAGTTTTTACTGTTAACAGTAATGAAATCTGTACCATTATCTTTAACAGTGCATGACCAAAGCCATTATTATCATTATTTGTTACAAAGGTATCTAGAAGCTCTACATAAATAAATCAGAATCATGTTGTACCCATGTATAAGGGCTCACAAGTTAACAGCATGCTTTGTTATACAGCCTCTACTACTTCTGATTAAAGCCTTTTTTTTTAACAGTATTTAGCTTTTCCTCTGAAATAGGCTTAAATAAGTCAAATGATGCATCTTCCACTCATCTTGTAAAATATTTTCTCTCTCATAATTACTTTTTCATAGAGTCAGTAAAGAGAGCTTCATTTATTTTCCTCCAAATTTATTGATTTTAAATGCAGAGGAATATTTTAAATATACAGGAATAGTTTTGTGTGATTTGCAGCTCAAATTAGTACCCTCAAAAAACATGTTCATGGATGGTTGCTTAACTCTTTATGTCCTAGGTTCTAGTGATTTGTGGACCAAAAACATGAAAGAAAAATTGTTTGGCCATTTTTAATACAAAAGAATAATGGCAGAGAGCCTTGGTGAAAAGCAGTAAGAACCATGAACATCCAACAGTCCAGTGCTCTAAATTCAAAGCAAAGCCATGAGTTTGAGAGGATGTCTAGTCCAACAGATCAGATTTATTGCTGCAACTGTAAGCCACACAACAGTAACAACTACTAAACCCATAAAATGCAGAGCCGAAGACATATGTGGACCATACAAGGTTTAACATTTCCTGCAACCTATGGAAAATGAAGTGCAGTGTATAACTAGGTCCTGTGCTATGGCTGGATTGAACTGAAAAGCAGCCTTCAAACACCATGGTGGAACCCCAAAAAGCTTACAAACCAGATGAGTGCATGCAGTGTTTTTTGGTTCGTTGGTTTTTGGTTGGTTGTTTTTTTTTAAATGAAGGTCTCATCAGTATATCTTCTATACAATGTGAATGTTGCATTGCTTATTTTTGTAGATTTTTACATAATAAGAAAGGATAAAACCTGAGGCTGGCAGTGTTATTTCAAGCTACCACAAAAACACAATGTCTGCTCAAATTTCAGGGTTATTTTCTGTCCCTGCAATAGGGGGTAATATCTGCTAGGTGACATCCACAGCATCCAATCGAGTTATTCATGTAAATAATGAAAGAGAATATAAAAGAGCTACTCTGATGATACAAAATGATAAAAATAAATAATCAAGATAAATATCCAGGCTCAAGGTACAAAGGCATGGCAGCAAAAAAAGGGGCACATATTAGAAGATGCTGATCAAAGTTTACAGCACCACTGAGTGCTATTTGGTGACATCTTCAGCCTGCTGAAGTGTCCATTTTGAAGTTAATGTCTTTTCTGTCAGTGTGACATATTTTTCTGGGTAGCCTAGATGTGTGATTTGATCCTGCAGTCACTCAGGTAGGTTGTTCTGATGGTCTATTAGATTCATAATAATTAAAATGGAGAAACCAGGACTACCACTGGAATAGGCAATTTTGTTCTTTCTGCGCTCTGTGTCTTTGTCTTCTCCCTTTTGGTCTCTGCACAGTACTCTAACCTGACATTAATCTGGAGAGAAAATAAATTTTAAAATAAAAATAAAAAACTAACCTGCTCTGTGGTTCATCTGATCACTCATAAAGCTGCATAAAGTTTAGCGTTAAATCTTTTGGTTTAAGTTTTCTCTTTTTAATCTGATAAATAAAAGCCTAGAGCTTGGATCTGCAAATCCCTTCTCAGTGTATTAGTGAGGCAATGCCTGGGAGTGGTGTGAAGGTCAAAGATATCAGCACAAATCTTAGAGAACTTGAAGAAAATACTAACCTGTTGAAAAGCTTGAAGTCTGTAAGTCTTGTCTGGTCAATATAGAACCAGATGTCTGTCACTCATGTAGCAAGTGAGAAGAGCCTTAGACCATGCATTATCTATTTATGGACAATGATATTTATGGCCAGTTATATTTATCTAATACAATATGTCTAGATAGGAACAAAAACAGAGTATCTTTTCACTTTTGTTGGAGAAGTTGAGTTAAAGACTTTTTCTCCAACAATCAATGAAAAAGAAGCAGCAATGTTCCTCTTGGCATGGTTTGAACTAGCTTCTGCTGGACAGGAAATCAAGTATCCTGACCTGTGCATACTCATAGCCGAGGTCTAATGGTTGATATGTTTCTTTGTGCCAGGCTGGAAAAGATGCTTGCTGTGGTTATCCAAAACCGTAACTTCAAAACTTGAAAGCATAAAAATTATCATTAGGCATAATGAACTGTGTGGTAAAGGAGCCCTTCTGAAGTCCTCAAAATCTTAGTAGTCACCATGACATTAGCTGAAGTGAGCTCTTTGTAGCCATGTTTGTGTTTCACTGTAAAACTACAAGCTTAACCTTCACTACTAAGTTCATTAGCTAACAGTTCTTTTATTAATTGCTGTAAAGTCCATAAATACAAAGCTTCAGTCAGCCATTAAGCACACAGCATGAATCATTTCTACTTATAGGTCATACTTTGTGTTATGCAAGAAATCATGCGTACCAACCATAAACAGCTAAAGAAAACAAAACCTCACTAAGAAACTAGTCCTTTTGGTAGGTTCTATTTTTCCTTCTCCTTCATCATGAACTTTAGTGCTTTATTCTACAAAAGTTTCCATTTTTTTAGATCTTTGTTATCAATTAGACAAAATCTTTCCTACAGATGAAGAGATATCTTTACTCCATCTGTTGAGGCATTTTCTTTGCTGTGCTCTGGAGATTTGCCAAAAGGGAAGAAGATAACAATTCTGAACATGGGATAAATGGCAGATGTAAATCTGATGGAGAGATGGACTACAGCAGCTGACTGATGATGCAGAGATTTCACAAAGGTTGTTTTGTTTATTCTCACAGAATTTGAGATTTTCTTCTATTTTTGTCAGTGAGAACAAGGATAGTTCAAATCACTCACCAAAGGAAGCACAGAGGTTTTTAATTGCATAGATTTTATCCTTTTTGTTTTGACGCTAATTTAATGAAGATAGACTCTTCCAATGCAGGTGGGAGTTCACTACAGTGCTAACAAAGAGCTGCACAAGTTGTCCAGCTATACTTGGTAGCAATAGCTAATTCCATCTTCACTTTCCACTGTGTTTATAAATCACACTGTTAAAGAACAGGATATTGAGACAGATGGCCTTTGAAAGCTCTACAATGTTTACTTGTTTTAGTGGCCTTTTAAAAATATTAAAATAAATGTTCTCTTGTTCAGGGTAACTTGCAAGGTTGAAGATTCGGGTCATCAATTACCTCATTTATAAAATAAGAGAATACTGGAAAACAGAGTAAAGATTTCAACCTACATAGTACATTTTCATGGAAGGCTTGGGATATCCCTCCAAATCAAACAGATTGCACATGACTGGTGTCCAACTCTTCCACATAAAATATCCATTCCAGCAACAATGAGGTTTTGGCTTAAGAAAGGGTTGAATACATGCCTCAGTGTTTTTGGAGGAATTTCTTGTTCATTGCGATGCGTTTGCTTTAAAGAGCAAGTACAGGTACTAGTCTGACACAATGAGATTCATTGGTGGCTGTAATGGCTAGATGATGCTCTTTGAATCTCTGACCTGAAGACCAGATCCATCTCCCAATGCCTTGTGAAAATCAATAGAAAGGCTTCTGATGTGTCAGAGGTTTCTGGATTAAGTCCCTCGTGCAGAATTAGAAGTAGCTCCTTCCCAGAGAAAGAGAAGAAAGACGAAAACAAGTTCCAAAGCCAGCTAAGAATAATGCTTTTTTTCTGTTTTTTTTTTTTTTTTTTCTTTTTCTTTTAATGAGGGCTGCTTTAGGCATTATGTTGAACAAGTACATAAAAACAGCTTCTTGTGAATTACAATTGTCATGTCTTTCCCTTTAAAGAAAGACTTGGCTCTTTGCCCTAAATAGCACAAAAGATTTCTTTTATTATTTTTTTCCTATGACTTTCCATTAAATTACTAGCAGAGCATTAAGTTTAAACATTGGCTTTCTTCCCAAGGGAGAAGACTGATATATTCATGTCTGGGGTGCTGTGTCTCAGTTAGGCTTTTTTTTTTTTTTTCCCATTTATGTTTTGTTTCATCAAGCTTCATTTTCTTGTATAGTACTTAGCTTGGAAACTTGGCTATCTCTAGCTTATAGGTTTATGAGAAGAAGCCCTTCTTCTACTGTCCACTTGCATTTTATTTTGCAGTTGTCTTTTCCCTCTATGGTCCTGTTAAATTTACTATTGAAATGTCTTCCCATCTTACATGTGTTATTTCAACAAGAGATCATACAATTAAACAGCAAAATGATGTTAATATATGTTAGTCTAGCTAGGTCAGTAATGTTCATGTTTTATCAGCACAAGCTCTGACTCGAGTCCTCTGCTGGTAGGTACACCATGATCTCCTGAGGTTTCTTCCAACCCCTAACACCCTGTAATCCTGTAATAGCCCTTCTACAATTTGGTTGTAGTAACCATGCAGAAGTAGCCTTACAAACTGAAGAAATCTCTTTGTAGCAGTTCCCACTACCCAGTAACTGTGGTGACTGCAGCAATCTGACAAACACCAAACTGGCTACTAAGAAAAGGCAAGGACGATTATCTGAATAACCAATGTTGCATCCTCTGCCCAGATGTGCCATGAAGCTCTTATCCTGTGCAACCCTTTGTCTCCCAGCACTGTTAATGATCACATCAGGTCTTATCCTGCTGAAGGCTGTAGCCAGCTGAGCCCAGAAGACCATCTCTGCAGAGTGAAGTTCTTGCCTCGTTTAGGTGCTGGTTGCTCTTATCTGTTATAATTGAATGACCTTCAATATGCTTTGTATTCTCAACATGAGGTTTGCAACAGTTTCAAATATTCTTTCCAAATAATCTTCAGAGGTCTCTGGAAACAGGTCTGGATGATTTGCCATGAGCAGATGGGGATGAAATTACAGCAGTCAGTGGGGATTATAGAATTTGAACCCAAACCTCAGAAAATAACTGCTTGCTGGGAAAGTAAGCAACAAGGGAAAAAAAACCAGGGAGGATTGTTTTCTGTACAACACATGATAGAACTGTGGGACTTAGATCAAATGTGTCACAGCATAATATAGTCTCAATAGGATGAGAAACAGGTAAATTAGAAGAAAAAAATACAGTGTTAATACACCTTTTTACACAACTGGTACATTAAATTTGTTGTAAGTTTTGAAGGTACATGTACTCTGAGATATGTCAAGTCTCTGCCTTGCTTGTAACTCATGACCTGCTGCACAAAAGAAGTCCAAACCAACAAAACCACATAGAAATAAAAGAAAGCACAAGAGTTTTTAAACATTAGCATTCTGATTTCAGATTTTTCTTCATCCTGCCTACAGCAGAGAAACAAGTATTATTTAAGGAATTTGAGTACATGACTTAATGACTTGCAGCTCTAGGAACCATGTTCTTTTTGCCCACTTAGCTTTCCCTGTGGAATGAATCTGACTTCCCCATCATGGCGTAAAATGTCTTCCTTACCTCTCTGGGCTTGTGTTTTACTCGTCACACATTTATTTTTACCCCAGCAATATTGGAGATGTCATTGAATTTGGGACTTCTCAGTTAGGAAGCTCTCAATAAATACCTGAAAGGATGTTGTAGAGAGGCTGGTGGTGGTCTCTTCTCACAGGTAATTAGCAATAGAACAAGAAGGAATGGTCTCAAGCTGCCACTGGGTAGGTTTAGAAAAAAAACACCACACTGTAATTATACATTAAGAAAAACAAAATCACAGCAAGAGTGGTCAGGCATTGGAATGGGTTGCCCAGGGAGGTGGTTGAGTCACCAACCCTGGATGTATTTAAAGGTTGGTTGGATATGGTGGTTGGGGTATGGTTTAGGGGTGAACTTTGTAGAGTACAGTTATCAGTTGGACTTGGTGATCCTGAGGGTCTTTTCCAACCTGAATGTTTCTGTGATTCTGTGAAGGGAAGAACATCCCGCTGTGTCATGGAGCTGACAGAAATAGTTTAAAAGAAACAAAACAAAACAGAATTATGGATGATGAGGAAGGTTACATTAATCCTTTTTGACAGTAACTTGTTGTTGTTCTGAGTAAATATTTCTTATAAACTGTAAATGGAGAACTACACTTAGTTTGCCACAGTATCTTCAAAGAATCACCTATTTTTAAGGTACTTTTATGAAACTTGGCATTAGCAGAGGCCCACAGCTGGCCTGAGAAATTTCTCATGAGCTTGATGATCCCAAATCAGGCTGAAACTAGAAAGGAATCAAATCTGAGGAGCTGGTTTTGGCAGTAAAACAACAGAAAGACTAAATGTTATCACATTGGGCACACAATTAACCCCTTTAAGAAACTGTATTAAAATTCACTACACTAGCCACAGAATTAGATTGTGCTCAAGCTTAGTTTGAGCTTTAAATATGTGTGAAAGCACAAATAAGCATTAAGTTCTTTAATTGTACATTAATACAGTTTTGGGCCACTCACTACAAAAAAGACATTGAGTTCCTGGAGTGGTGTCTCAACCTGCTATGGCAGGAAGAGAGGCTTCTTTTAGAGATTTCCCAAATAAAACCAAGATGGAACTGAGTATTTGGCAAGAGAAAACCACTTTAATTATACACTTGTGAGGGAAAGGGTTAGCAGTATAGCAAAGAAAGAATTACAGAATCAACCAGGTTGGAAGAGACCTCCAAGATCATCAAGTCCAAATGATCACCCAACCTTAACTAATCAAACAGATCATGGCACTACGTGTCTTATCCAGCCTTTTCTTAAAAACCTCCAGGGATGTCAACTCCCACCACCTCCTGGGCAGCCCATTCCAACAGCCAATCACTCTTTCTGTGAAGAACTTGTTTCTAAGATCAAGCCTAAAGTTCACCCTACACAGCTTGAGACTGTGTCCTCTTGTTCTGTTTTTGGTTTCCTGGGAGAAGAGACCAATCACCATGTGACCACAACCACCCTCCAGGTAGTCATAGATAACAATAAGGACATTAGCTTTGTGGTCCAGTGTGGTGGTGTAGGTGCAGCAACTCTAGCCAAAAATAGAAACACGACCTCCAACAAGTGGGTCCAGAGAAGATAAACAAAGCTGGCAAAGGGTCTAGAGAGCAAGTCTTGTGAGGAATGGCTGAGGGAATTGGGATTGTTTAGTGTGGAGGAAACTGAAGGGAGACCTCATATCTTTCTACAACTATCTGAATGGAGGTTAAAGTGAGACAGGGGTCGGTCTCTTCTCACTTATATCAGGTGGTAGAACGAGACTGCCCAAGGGGGCGGTTGCATCACCCTCCCTGGAGGTGTTAAAAAATGTGTAGACGTGGCACTTAAGGACATGTTTTAGTGGACATGGTAGTGATGGTTCAACTGCTGGATTTCATAATCTCAGGGATCTTTTCCAGCCTTAATGATTCCATTATCCTGTGATTTGATAATTTTTCCTCCTCAAATGTGCTTCTGCAAAAGATATTGTGAATCCACCATTTTGTTCATTCATTGGAAAAAAAACAACCAACCAAAAAAAGAAAAAAAAAAAACAAAAACAAACCCAACAACAACAACAAAAAAAAACCCAGGTACCTAATGAAAACATCCATATAAACTCTTCCTAACTGCTTTTTCACCTTAATCAACTGCTAATAGGAATAATTGACAGTTACCAAATGAAACCACTATGCTAGTTTCAGATACTTTGATGCAGCAGTGAATTTTCCAGCCATTTGATTTTAATTTTAAACATTTGTTCCAAGCAATGTATTCTGCTCCTTATTTTTGCTAGATATGACAGTAGAATGACCCCAGCAATTGAGAAGGAGTAAACTTGATGAAGAAATTGTCTCTGGATTGTTAGGGTTTGGGGTTTTTTTTTTTGTTTTTTTTTTTGTTTGTGTGTTTGTTTGTTTGTTTGTTTGTTTGTTTCAAATTTCCCTCACCAATTTACATACCTCTCAGTCTGGCCAGGAAAGGCGAAGAAGAACTAGTGGCAATATCAATGTGCATTTCCATTTTGCTTAAAGAACAAAAGAGACATAATGACAGGGATAAAATGGTATTTACATTTCCACAGGTAGCCGAGCCAGCTACCTCTGGGGAGCATTAGGTTTCATGTTGTGAAGCTAATATGCTTTGTCGCAAAGCAGAGCATGTACGATAGTCCCAGCTCACCAGGGTTTCCTCCACTCCACAAAACAATCAAGATGCTTTGTTCCAAACTTCACTTGAGAGAAGTCTATTTATTTTGCCACTGGAGAAAGTAAGACATGCAATCTCATTTAGGAGAACATCTTAGAAACACTAACTTGGTCAAACTGATTGTGGGCAGAGCTAGAAGTAATAACAATACTATAAGCTAAATTTCACTACATGAAATGGGAAGTTTTTGTTAATGAGATTGTGCCTACTTATTTTAAGCAAATAGAGACTTACAACATTATATGAAGGCTAAATTTACTAAGAAGTTTGTAATGACAAGTAGATAGCTAGGTGTTAAATGATGCAGTTGTAGCATCACTCTGAACTGGGATGTTATGGCTGAAAATAGGTTAGATAATTGAGGCAGAAGAATGGCTTATGGTATGTCACTATCCAGACTAATTACTGAATTATTAAAGGCATTTTGTAGTAAGGATTTAAAGATGTATTGCTTTTCAAGTTACTTTCTGCCTCAAGACTCCTGTGGTCACTCACTCTTTCAGGGTTCGGCATTTTCCTCCCTTAAGTCATTTCCCCAAAAGACAGTCTTATCTTACCTTCTTTACAAGCTGTAATCAGCACCAGGTCAAAGCAATTAATTCATTTCAAAGAGCTGTAGCTGCACAGACGCATATGGTTGCTTCCCATGTGACTCTGTAAGCTAATTAGACTTGACTTTATTTTGCCCTCTTCTATTTCTCTTCTACCTGAAGACCCAGCTCTCTAGTGCCTCAAACTCTACACCCATGTGAAACCTCTCTGAAGTCAGATTTTTGACATCAGGAAGTTTTCCTATAAATTGAGCTCTTTCTAGATTTAATTCAATTATATTGTTTTAATTGTGCCTCTTTATAGTTTAAACAACAACATTAGACACAGTGAAAGACATTTATAGCTGAGTAGATTTAAAGGGACTACTGTGACCATCTTTGTAGGCAAATGGTATGTATTTATTAATTAAATGTTTCAGAACTGAGTTGAGGGCAAAGAAACCAGGGCAGCTGTCCAGGATCCTAAGTGCTTGGGGTCAGCAAGCCAAGTTAGATGGCAAGGAGAATTCTCCAAAATAAACATCTTCTACTTGGGAAAACTCCACAACTAATACATTGACATCTACATTACAAGTCAGCTGTGAGCTGCAGATTCCCACCACCATAGCTGGCAAGGATGTATGGGTATTCAATGCCTGACTGATGCAATTGCAATGCCAGAAGCACCATGAACAGCCACAAGTTCTACTGTAAGAAATATACTTCTCTTGGTATAATTTCTTTTGTGCAGAAAATGACAATTTTATTTTGTAATCACAGAGTACAACACTTGATTAAATATAGCTGGAATGCTTTTATGGTCAGTATTACAATTTTACTGACTTGGCAAAGCATTCCCATAGCTGACAAGTATTAATAAGAAAAAAGTGATACTTTAGGTTGACTTAATCTGAGCAAATCACATCAATACAGCTAATAGAATAAAAATTCCACATTTGACCTCAAGGCTTCTTTGATGAAGGTGTCAATTCCTTTTACAATTAGTGGCTTTATAGAATCATAGAATAATTTGGGTTGGAAAAGACCTTTAAGATCATAGGATCCAACTGCTAACTTAATACTGCCAAGCCAATACTATACCAAGTCGCTAAGCACCACATCTACAAGTCTTTGAAATAGCTTCTCAGATAGTGATTCCACCACTTCCCTGGGCAGCCTATGCCAATGCTTAACAACCCTTTCAGTGAAGGTGTTTTTCCTAATTACCAGCATAAACCAACTTGGTGCAAACTGAGGCTGTTTCCTCTTGTACTGTCACTTGTTACTTGGGAGAAGAGACTGACTGCCACCTTTCTACAACCTATAACAAGCTGAAGAGTTAGTTATTTAGGATCCCTAGCCTGGAGATAGGTGTCATGAATCCCAGAATTTTTATTCAATGCTACGACAAAATTAGGATGCCGGTCTTATTACTGTATTCCTGGATGATGCTCAATTTTACAGAACATCTATAAAAATAGGATGGAAATTCATGCTTTATTTAATCAGTGTATGGTGCACTGGTTTAGAAAGAAAAACTAGATTTTTTTATTTATTTCATCTTCATTTCCTCCTACTGCAGGATTGATTCCTATATTATATTTTTACAGTCCCTTGTACATTTAGTTTTACATGCCATGATGAAAGGTCACAGTCCAAGATATTTCTCAGAATATGAAATTTTTCCTCATCAGTTAAAAAAAACAAAAACAAAACAAAACAAAAAAAAAAACAAACAACAAAACTTTTCTATGTATGACCTCCTCCTCCAGCACTCTCTCTCACTCTTTCTGTCCCCTAGTTGGACACTGAATGCTGCCAGATCCCACTGAAGTTAGAAGGCTATTACACATCTTCTGTAATTTGCCGAAATCAAGAGTTTAGTATTAGTCAACTATAAATTTTATAGATTAAAATTGGGTATAAAAAATAGATTTTGTTAATTGATTGTTTTAACAACTTCAGAAAAACATTTCAGGCAGAAAGCAATTTTATTTATCTTCGACCTGTCCCATCTCCTTGTATTTCAATCTGTCCTAATGCTTTTCTTAACTCTCTAAAAAATGAACTGAACTTTAGCAAGAAACAGCTTTTGGAACCGGAAAGCAAAAATATATTATTTTAATGTTGACAAATAGCATTAAAAAAAAAAAAAAAAAAAAAACAAAAAAAAACCAAAAAACCACTTCTGTATTTTAGAGCTTTTTAGACTGGACAAGTTTAGGTTTTAGCAGAAATGGGTAGGTAAATTTGGATCCTGAATCCTCACACTTCAGACAAAAATATTGTCTGCTACTTTTGTAGGTAGCTTTTAGACTTTAATTCTTTAACAACATTATAATCTAGAGGGAGTTAGTATTAAAGTTTGAATATAAGCCAGTCCTTATGACACTATCCATTTTATATTCAGAAATACAGGCTGCAGGAGAGAGATCCAACATGATAATTTTTTTTTGGTTTTACCTCTTCTCACTATTCTTTCAAATCTACTCCCCCCCAAACCCCTCTGCATATCCATCTATTGTTTTCTGTTTTGAAGACAGTGGGAAGTTAATTGATACAGTCTTTGTATTAGGCATGAAAGAGTTAACAGACTGAAGCCAAGACTGTGATTTGAATCCCATTTAATCCATCTGCTGAAGAGAGATGCAATATCGTCAGTCACCAGGCAGAAGGATTTTAGCTATGCCCATAAAAATACTTGCACGTGTTCCCTTAGCTAAATGTTAATTAAAACACAGGCTTTGCAAGAAGTGGTCTGGGAACTCCAGTGGTTTCTCCAGCTTTGCTATCACAGGGGGAAAAAAAAAAAAACACACACACACACACCCCCCAAAAAAAAAAAAGCCAAAAAAAAACCCTCTCCCTAAATGAAATATTTAGAAAAAGATTGTTGTGCCTTCAAGCCAAAGGATAGGTTGTCACTAGACCTGCTACTGTCTTGCTATGCCATGGAGAACATTTGTTGTATCTTATTTCTACTTCAGGTTCCTGAACACACAAAACTGCTCTGATGATACCTGCCTGCTCAGCAAAGAGCACCTACTGCAAGGTTTAATTAAGCTATGTTTGTTAATTCTTTGTGAAATGTTTAGGTGAATAACAGATAAAAATATAACAATTTAATTTATATGCATCAGAAAATACCATTTTAGATAACTCCTTCCCAGTGATATTCCTGAGTAAAAATGTTTCTTAACCATTTTTTCTTCAGCTGACATAAACTGAATTCAACAAAACTATTACTTGCACCCTCTATAAACCAGGAAACAAGCAAACAAGCTCTAGAGTTTGGTGCCAGAAAACATGCAATAATTGAAATAGGGTTTTTTAGCTCACAAAAACTTTAAAATCTGAAACACCTATACGGAAACTTCCATTAAATGTAGTTGGCTAGTTTCAGGAATTTTAATTTAATCTGTTTGTTATGGGAAGAATCCAGAGAGAAGCAAATCTCCTTAAAAGTTTCCATAATATGTTTAATTTGATTTCATTTTGTGAGTTAACAAGGTGATTTTGAAAAGCACGCTTTCAGGGCATGGCTGTAATAACTAGCAGTTTTCCTTTTATACTTTCATGTTTAGACAGCACAATAGAAGTTGCAATGTATACAGTACAATAACACATACGCAAACAGTCTAAGTTCCTGAACTTTAGTTTTTTCCTTGCCCCACCATAATTTTAAAACAAATTACTTTCTAAATCTTCTAGTGACTCAAAGTATGATTTAGAGAAGTGTATCCTAACTTATTAAAAATGTACACAGCTAATTATCCTGTGAACAATTTACGTAACAGTATAGTGTCACCACAGCAGATCAAGCCAAATTGGTCAAAAGGAACAGTATCAATCCTCATGGTTTATTGAGTTTTATGACAATAACCAGTGCTAAGCCTTCCTCCCCTTGCCTCCATGTATATAATTGACCATAGCATTGTATGGTTAATTATTAATCTCAGCATGAAAAAATACTGAATACATTACTACTTCCTTTTGTGTACAACTTTTCCAATTAATAATGAGGATTAAAATAGCTGGCTATAGCTTACATTGCCAAACAGCTGTTGATACAAAGGGTGAAATTCTTAGAGTCACTTCAGTCCCTTCATACGTGAGTCTCTTTTACTGTTCTTAGTGCATTCTGGTAGTTCATAACCTTTTTTTTTGTTTTTATTTTACACGTAGAAAACTTTTCACTCTCCTGTGTTTAGATGCTTTAAAACTTGCAGCACTTGGTTGCAGATCACCAGAGAGTTTAAGCAGAATGTGTATCCTGGGAGTTTAATTGTCTGCCTCAGGTTTAGGAGGCTGAGTTGAAACCTTAGAGGATTTTCTTTATTAAATGTTCTGTGTGTCTGTTTTCCTCTCACTGTAATATGGATGGCTACATTGGCACCATGTAATTATCTTTATTGCCTATAAACAGGCTGTGTCTGACTTGAACATTTCAGAGTTTCTTTTTTGGTTTTGTCTGACAAAGAAACAATACATGTAGTAAATTAAGTCTGATTTCCATGAAGTGCTGTGTACTTTTAAGGCTTGGTATGTGTTTTGCCTGAACTCTATAATCCTTGAACAAAATACTTAATTAACCTCTTCTGGAGCAATCATAATACATTTCCATTAAATTCATGCAGCTATGTGTGCACCAATTTCTGCCTAATTTACAAGGAATTTTTTTTTCCAACTCCCAAGACACTTCATGTAACCTAGTGGATGGTCCTAGATGCAGACATCATTGCTAGTCCTATTATTGGCATTTACTCCTGTCCTAAGAGAGGAAGGATTTACCAGGGAGACAGTTAAAGAGAAAAATACATGCTTGTTTAGAAATTGGAGGAGTGGTTCATATGGGATGGCTGAGGAAAGGTTTCATAAAGTGTTGACCAGTTTCCAGCTGAAAATCAAGACTAGCGATGTTTGGGTCTTTTTGTGGAATTTATTGCTGCATGGCTTTCACTCTGCCAGGAAGTCATAAACTCTGTAAATCTTAGTGATTAATTCTACTTGTTGAAAAGGAGAATAGATGGATAAAGCAGAAAAGAATTTAAAACCGTGCACAAACTAGTAAAAACCAGTCAGGATAATATGGTAAGAAACTGAAATCGGAGTGATACCAAAAATCCAGAATCATGTCTCAGCTTGTCCCTCACTCTCCAATCTGTAATACTCTTCTCTAGGAAGATCTTCTCTTATATTTTGGGTAAGATTTAAAACTGAGATCCCCAGCTCTTGGTACTTACTAAAAAAAAAAAAAAAAAAAAAAAAAAGGGGGGGGGGGAGGGGTTATGTTATGGATAGCTTCCAAAATATCTAACATTTTTAGTGTCTTTTCCTTGGCTGCAGGGTCACTCTCTGGCCAGAGTTCACAGGGAAAGATGGAGACTCAATAGTTGTGTGCATCCTTTGACCTCCCCCTGAGAGAGAGTATGTGCTCCTAAGGAATAAGGCTACCTATAACAAGGTGTAAGTGCAATATCTCATTTCTGCACATTGACAGCTGTGCCCAGTATGGTTGCACATGAAGGTAAACCTTGACAGTACATCCCTCAGGGATGATCTGGATGGTGAAGAGTCTGTTGTGAATTACACTAACTTTAACATCTTCTATTAAAGGTAATAAAGATACCTTGTCTATTTATTAACTCTCACATGTATTAATCCCTGCAGAATAAGGATAAACTTTTTTGTTGATATTATACTGTCAAAATGTCATAAAAGCAGGCATACACACTCCTATGGTACCAAACTGCAATGTGACAGTCACAGATGAAGCAGGTGACCACTGCTCTGTTGTCACCTGTTATTTTAACAGGTGAAAAGAAGAGTGAAAAAAAAGGAGGGGGTGTTGTACCAGTGCCTTTTGAGACATTTCTTTAAGAGCAACGTTTGCTACACTATGGGTATTTTCTTTTAATCCCAGCAGGCTCAAACTTTTCTTTATTTGAGTCACTATCCACCAGTGCTCAGAGCATTGTCTTTCTCAGACTTTCTCCCATGTGAAAAGCATTTGCAAAGCTACGTGCTCTCTATTCCCCTTGCCTGCAAGCTGCCAGAAGAAATATCCTGATAATACTTGAGAAAGGCTTAGTCTGGGACCTGCTGCAGATTGTCGGTTGCTGGTTCTGAGTACAAGGCAAAACAGGAGAGGATTATGCAGCTGAATGAGCAGCAGTGATAAGAGAAATTCCGGATGAAAAATGCCTTGTTCCTGGAAAACCAAGCAACACCAGAGGCTGCAGGCAGACCATTGGTATGAGAATCTCATTGAACAGAGTGAAACAAATAATAATAACTACCTGGAAGCTTTTTGTTTCCCCCAACTGCAAATACCCTCTTCCATGTCAATTCAGCACAGAAAAATCTGTAGCTAGAGCGCTCTGCACGAATATGCACTGGTGTGTAAATGATGCTAGCATAGGTGTCTTTGCCTGCAGTATGAATAGGAACAACAGAAACAAAGCACATTTATGTACTCAGTGAAGGCTAAGCCAGAAAGGAGTGTGATGTAAGGACTGTGCAACCTGATCTTGCTTTTCTTTTTGAAGAAAAATGAACATGCCATCATAGCAGATGGATGAGGTGAGTCTTCCACTGATGATACCCCTCACCCTGCCTACTACTTGCTCATAAAACATCCACTGAGCACTCTGACCACAGGAATGAGCTCTTCAACCATCCACTGAGCATCTGCAGGATGGTGTTGGAGTGTGCATTTCAGCACCTCAGGGCCCATAGTATATGCTTATTATTTAGCTTCAGAGAGAGACGGCTGGTACCTTTCCTGTATTAAGGTTGACAGCTGCCTCTATAAAACTGCCCAGGCAACTGGAAGTGATTTAATCATCTAGGGACACAATTAGCAACAGCATGGACAATTCATGCAGGGGCCTTGACCAACCCTTTGGAAAAACAAGGAGCCCTCTAAAAACTCAATGAAACTGTTGAATTCTGTCCACCTTAAAAACACACACACACACACAAAAACAACAACAACAACAATAAACAAACAACAAAAACCCAACACAACCCACCCACCCCCAAACAACAACAAAACCCCACAAACAACCAATAAAAACCAATCAAACAAAAAACTTCAGAGATTTCTTAACTCTGTTTCCTTTCCTTATGATCAGCGACTCTGTTTGGATAGGATGGCCCAGAGACTTCTAAATTAAGAAGAGAATTTTTACTTCTTTTTTACTTGGAAAATATCCCATAATTATCTGTTCAAGGTTTGTTTACAATTGCAACAAATCAAGATGTTTTTTGATGTTCCTGACTTGCAGATAGTGACTAAAACATAGGAAAACTCATCAAATTATTATCATGCAAAATGAAAAAAGAAAACTGGAAGAAAATCTATAAAAGTGAAATACCAAACCATACACATTTAGGTGGGAATTTAGGACTTAGTCATAAGAAGAGTGCAGTGCAGGAGGGACATTAAAATTCAGTAAAAAGGAAATTGCAATGAGTGTCTCATGAAATGTAGGGTACTGTTATTTTGATATAAAAGAATGACTAATCTAGAAAATGCATTGGTGTTATTCTTAGGTCTTACATGTGATGTATCTCATCTAAAGGATGTTATTGGCATAATTTCCCAGTCTGTAGGATAGCTGCCAGCAGACATGGCTGATATTTCTGGACTAAAAGGCACTTGTATTCACTTCATTGAGTCCAAACCCTTGGTAGTCAGCAATCAAACCCTGGCTCTGAGGCACCTGATGGTACTTTCACTGCTACAGTCCTAAAACTAAATTGTAGCTATCCACAAAGCAATCACTATGGCCTAATGACACTTTATTTTATACCTCTGTCTCTTCTCAAAACAATTGAGACCCTCCTTGCAGTGTAGCTTTGTATTGATGGTGCATAGCAAATATTTTGTGTTTTGCTGGAGAACATGGGAGAAGACAACCCATGTCCCTGTTAGTGAGCTCAGAAAGGAAGCTGAGTGATGCTACTCTGACAAGCTATAAACCAGTTCCAAGAGGCTTTGCAGGTGTCCAGTTGCCCAAAACAATGACCTTATGAGTTGTAAGAAAAACCAAAAATGCAGTATTTGAAAGCAAGTCATCTTTAGCTTGTATTCCCCCAAGGATGATTTCCCTGTATCCTCGCTTTACAAGGTTTTCAAAATGGAAGTACTTTGCATCTTATAATACAAACAATATCCTTGCCCGAGCTTTCACTTTCTGACTTACTCACATGCAGGTTATGTGTAATAACAGAGAATTGAAGTAGAGAGCTTGCTTTATTTTGTTCAGCTTCCTGTTATTTATTTTATTTACATATGCATTTATTTATTTAAAAAAGACCATTCTGGATAAGAACATATGCATTTTAGTTTTCTTCATTATTTCTATCTCCTTTACAAGACTCCAATGCATTTATTTTGACCTGTACCATATTCCACAGTGCTGCCCATGTCTTTCCTGCCTGTGGCACTCAAGGCAGCGCTGCTTGTGCAGTTTGTGGTTGCTTAGGTAAGATATTCTCATGCAGAATGGTGTTTTTTGAGACGATCTCTTGTGTTTTCATGGTTTATGATCCTTGTCTGTTGGCTTCTGCTCACATATCTTCTGGCTTCGTGGATGCCCAAATGGAATAGTTTCCGTTTTCGGTTGTTATCTCTTTCCATTGTCTTGTTCAACTGGAAGTAATTTTGGAAGGATTTCTAAAGCACAACTTACCATTTTTACTCAAGTATTCATAATAGATAATCCAACAAATGCCAAACATAGTCTGTGTGACTCCGACTCCCATGAACTCATGTTTTTATATGGCCCTTTACTTTGGAAAATTCAGTCACATTACATGCCTACTGTTGAGGAATGGCTTGAATTTCAGGGACATGGTTCTATGGAACAGCTGCTTGACCAGAGTGTGTAGGCCAGACTCCATCTTGTTGTTTACTGCTCACAGCTTAGCTGGTGTGCTGATGCAGCAAGGTCACCACAGCCTTGTGACTGTGCTTGCAGTTTCTTATAAGATAGCACCATGTGAAACAGTTGCTTATAAGATAGCAGTATGTGAAACAAAGAACTACTGAGAAAGGAGTTTGTGAAGTTGCACATAGGCCTAACTGCAAGTAGGCTGGATATTATAATGTAACCTTGGACTAATAGCCAATGGAATAATGACACTTGTGCATATTTAGCTGAGATTCTTTATAAGCCGTGCTTTCAAACAATAAAGTTGAAGCTTGCTTATCAATCATATTGATTGCTGCGAGTCTTTCCCTCACCGTTTCTCACCGTTGGATCGCGTCCCGACAGCCTATGTTTAGTTATTTGCACAAGCTGATTTCTTATTTTTTCCTATGTTGCCTGGAAGCTTTCATACACCTCATCAGGCTTGTGATTTAAAAGCACTGTAGAAGAGCAAATTTTAGCTGGAAACTTTTTTCTAAGTGAAAACTGTACAACTCATGAAATAGCAAGGCTTGGTAAGACACGTTTTCAGAGATGTAGCATGTAGGCTGCAAGCATCAAACAACAAATGGCACAGGGAAGGTAAAACACATACCAAAGTATATTCTTACATAACAAAAAAAAAAAAAAAGGAAGCAACTATGAAATTAAAAGAAAGCAGAGACCATGTAGTACAAGGAGCATATGTAGCCTGTAAAACACATTGCCAGAAAAACACCTTTGGGACTGGGTATAAAGCCTGGCTCCCTGGCTGGGTTCATGCCTTAGCCACCTTCTGAACATGTGCTAGGGTGAGACTGAGCTGCACACACACCTCCCCTCTTTTTGGATACCAAATTTCTGCTCTGGGGCATAAGCTTATGCATTAGCTGTTAAAATAAAGAGTTACACTGTCAGAGATTTCTATTTTCCTCAAAAGCAGTGTGCGTCTGCTGTTGCCAGAGAATGCATTCTGGATGTAATGAGTCATTGGTCTGACCCAGAGCAGAAACTCCTTTGTACCAGAAGCAATGTATTTATGATGATTTCATAATTATTTCTCTTGCTCACCCAGCAGAACTTGTCTGTTTTGACTGTGTCTGTTAAGGTATGTGTGCAGCCAGGCTTATCCTCACTTGTGGCTTCTCTCACCAGATAAAAACATGAAGAATTTAAAAAATAAAAGTAATACATAAGCAGATGCATGGCCAGTTCAAGACTCATCTCAGACTAGTTTCCAATCTTTAACTGTGTCTTTCTCAATCTAAGTTAGGCTTCTGTCTGCCACAGAAAGTAGATGATACCTGACAACTTCTCTACTTCCTGTTATAAACTCTTCAGGACCAGCAGTTCAAATGGCTGAGGAGGCTTGTCAAGTCTCAGCAGAATGCTTATGGTCTGGTTTAAAAGTTTACTCTGTGCTGCTCACTCACTGCAAACAAGATGAGGAGTCTTCTATCCATATACCCTTACAGTTGATAAGCTTGCATTTCAGGTGCCCATTTGCAGTCAAATTATCTTGAATCTTTTTGTGCAGATTCTGGTATCTAAATATAGGATGCTGTGCCAGCACTGAATTAGAGCTTAGTCTGTTAAGAGGCAAATGCTCATGTATTTGATTAACCCTCTTTAAATTTATGGTCATTAGTTTGTTTGTCCTTCTGGAAAGTGCTATAATGTCAGAGCATTCAGTGTATATTTGTGCTGAAAGTGTTCACAGGGCAAATGGTTTACCCAAGGATTCAGAAGTAAGCCATGGTCAGAGCTTGAGTGTTTCTTGCAGATGGAGGAATTAAATGAGGAAAGCAAAGAAAGGCTAACAGAAAAAGAAATCACCTAACCATAATAAAGGCACCAATAGGTAATGAAAGAGAATTTGATAAAGAATTTTAAAAAGTAGTTTTATAAAGAGACTACTGCATTTCAATGAATAATACAAATAGCTTATTCAAGGAATTTGGTATTTTAATGCTAATTAGACTGGTAGAAGAAGATTTGGATATATCGCTGGATATTTGAATTCAGCACTTTGTTGAATATCGAATGGTATTTGCTCCAAGCAATTGTTTGTTCCTAATATTACAGATGAGTACAGAATTTGAAAAAACAGACAGGAGAAGACAATGTCTGTGCTGTGAAGAGTTTATGGTCTCTGGGTCTGCAGAGTAGAGAGAACACATCACAGATCTAGACAGATCTCAACATCTTTTGTACTATTATTTAACACTCCATGGTGCTAGCTTTCCATAGATTTTTGTCATAAGACAAGGCCTGAATTAGAGTACCAAGAGAGGCACTGTTGTGGCTTTATTTAAAATAAAAACCCAACAAAAAACAAACGCAGAGCCATAAAAGCATAAGAATTACCAGCTAAAGCTGCCAAAATCCACTGACAAAATAAGGTTAATCCCTGAGTTCAGAGTGGCAGGTTGAATTTCAGGAAAAACAAGCCCTCCTGTGTTCTTTGGCGAAAAAAAAGCCTGCAATGACGTTCAGAATAAACATTCCCAGCCATGCTAAGTGCACGTTCCCTGCCCATGCTAAGTCAGTGAAGCTGCCAGGCAGGCATGTACAGATTCAACTGAGCATGGAAAATGGACACTGTCATGGTGATGGCTCGGTGTCTGAAAAAAGAACTTTTTCCATTTAAAAGTTAGCCTTTTCATATTGATTTCAGCAGATCTAAGGAATAAATCAGAGGAGTTTAGTGAAAGGGAATGAATGACTTTTGAATATATTCTGTTGCTAAGTCTCAACGAAGACACCTTATGCCATTGCTTACATTCATGTGGAGAGTGCACAGACAGTAACAACAGATTTTTACACTGGTTTTTCACCTTTTAAAATTATCTCTACAAAGCCAAGGTATGAAGGAAGAGGGTTCAAACTCCACAGGCTGAATTTGTCCACCAATTCTGCAACAAATCATCTTTGAGAAAAATTACTAGGGCATTTACAGAAGGTAATAAAAGGTGTTTCTGCAAATGAACACATCACTGTTTTGTATCAGGAAGACAGAAATTACTGAGTGGGAATTAGTGCATCTGGGTGTGTATTACAGGGAGTTTGTAGCTCATATACACATGTGCATCATCAATGTATGGAGTTCAGGCTCCAATTTATTTTTCTTTTCCTCAGTGCTCTGAAGTATAATGGTACAAACCCAGAGTTTTGCATGTATGTGTCTCAACTCAGGCTCTCTCATAATTTCTGTAGAATTCAGTCTACTTGTGTGCAGTAATGCTCACCTGCTTGACAGAGAGATAGGTATGTTGGGAAGCTTTGATGATAATAAAGTTTGTAAGTGGCAGTGGATCAGAGGAGATGCCTGGCCTCTGCTGCCTCATGTGCACAGAGACCATTGGGCACAGAAGGTGCAGGAAATGGGGTGGCTCAGGGAGTCAGCTCCCTGATTTTCAAGCTGTCTTTGGCACGCATTAAAGCAGCCTGGGGACTGTTTTAAACAACTCCAGCTGGGAATAAGCCAAACACAGTAGTACTCTGGCCAAGTCCTGGCACTCTCCTTTCTCTAGGGCCAGACAGGATTGATGGTGTATTAGCAGGGTTCACTGACTGCGTGCCAGCAAGAGATGTTATAATGCCAAGAGATATCTCAGCTGGTGAGATCTGAAGAGCTTCCAGGCTTTAGGCACTGCAATATGAAGTTTATCTGAAAAACAAGACCTGAAAACATGAGGTTCTGGGTATCATGTAAAAAAATTAGAAAAAAGAAGAAGCAAAAGAAAGCAAAGGGAAAGCTCTTGGAAAGTTCAGTAATAACAAGCATTGCCACTTAGAAAAAATATTTCCTGAAAAAAACCATAGGAGAATTTCTGAAGAGCTATGAAGTCACTTTGGAATTGCACTGACTTGAAGAGAAGACCGTAAGCTCATCCAACAGCCATCCAAGGGACAGAATTAACCACAATAGTAGAGAGAAGCCTCATGAGGTTCTGCAAGTCTTCATTTGCTGCTGTCTGGCATAGTGTTTAAAATGGGATCCTCTCCCTGGTTTAGCTCAACCTGAAACCAGAATGTATCAAGCCAGAAAAGCTAATATCTTGGAGATCCTGGTATTTAACAATATCTTGGCAGAATTCGGAAACTAATGTCCCATCACAGTGGTCAATCTTCAAGCTGATTTTGTAATATGCACACTTCTAAAAGTCTTATTTCCTTGCTAGCCTCCATTCCCTTCCTTAGTTATTTTATTAGAGAGCTATTATGCCACGTTTTTCCCAAACCAATAAATATATTATTATAATCCACCCCAAAGACGTTGATCAGCAGTTTATTTATGTTAGGATTATATCTTATTTGAATAATTATAAGGAACAAGAACGGAAAAGGATAATTTGCATATGCAGAAATCACATCCTATATCTATCTTCATCTTGTTAAGCAAATAAACAGTTTTAGTCCCTTCTCATGAAACAGTTTCTTTGTTTACCAGTCATCTGTCTTGCTTTTATTTGCACCTCTTTCTGTCTTTAGAGAAATAAAAGATTTCAACAATGAAACAAACCATTACCTACCTCTGGTTATTTTTATATGCATAAGTTACTAGCATCTGAACACTTAAAGACTTATAGTATTTATTGTTATGTTATACTCCTTTTTTTAATTTTAAATATTAAATATGAAGAAGTCAAGGGCTCAGAAACACCAGTATAGACTACAATCATTTAAGTATCCATGGGCAAGTGCTCTCTGTAACTAACACAAATTTCACACCTGAAAGAACATCAGACTTTTTTTTTTGTACGAGTTGAGGCTTTGACACAAGCAAAGTCTCCAGAAAGCCACTGACATTCTGTTTAAGCTGCCAGACAACTAAAGTTTGTCTACTCTTACTACATAAAGATGAACAATGCAGTTGGGCACACAAGTGTGGTGCTTCCTGAAGGCACACCACTTTCTGTGCAGGTTTTAACACAAGCAGGAGAAACTTTTACCTCTATGCACAGATCAGGGGCATGTGTACCATAAAACTGATGAATCCCTAAACATCAAATTTACCAAACATTGCCATCAGATACCTTAAAAACTTCTGTAGTCACCTGCAAGGAACATATCCATGTTCCCATACATTTTCCACTGAAGTCAGCAATTGCCATCATGAAGAAATGGTTCAATACGGAGGATTCATTTCAGAAGTCTAAATATGGCAATTTGTTACCTAGATGTTTTCGCCACCTCAACTAGTTCTTCAAGTTTCTTCAGGTTTTTTGTTATTTTGTCAGATCTCCTTACTTGATTTTTTTTCTGTAGTTTAG
The DNA here is from genome assembly GCF_026170545.1 of Melanerpes formicivorus. Lineage (NCBI taxonomy): Eukaryota > Metazoa > Chordata > Aves > Piciformes > Picidae > Melanerpes > Melanerpes formicivorus. Next base: position 36,279,742 of record NW_027142353.1, on the reverse strand, counting down.
TACATCTCTCATCACCACCATCATCACCATCACAGTTACTATTACTGTTCTTATTATTTCAAAAGGCTGTTCCTTACGGCTTACCAACCTTTGATTAATTGCTACATAGAGATTGCATCTACATGAGCTGGTGCTCCAAGTCTTCCTGGCAATGGCAGCATGGAACAGAGGGTGGATATTTTAAAAATCTGCAGCATAAAAAACTAAGGGATTTGAATCACATTGGCATGTTACATCATCTATGTGACTTCTTTAAGGAACAGATTTTTAAGGACTGTGTTAATTAACACTGGCAATAAGTATTAGAGGTAAATCAAGCCATTTCATTCTGTGTTAGAGCTATATTTTATAAGTACCCTCGCCGTGAAGACTGTTAGTACCATTGGTATTGTTTCACATATTTTTTTGGCCATTAACACATATCTTTTCCTTACACCAGGCAAGATTTCAAAGAGATGTCCATTTTTTACCCACTTTCTCTTTTAATTATCACTTTCTTTCTCCCTGTGTCCAATGGAACATAAACTGGGACCTGGTTCTGCCCAGGAGGATTTAGTAGCTTTGTGATATTTTACCAAACTGATCCTGAAGCTTGGTGAGAATTGAAACCTGTGCCTCAAGGGAAAAAAGACCTCTGAGAGGCTATCATACTCCTTGGGTAGTTCAGGAAACCAAATTTGGCTTTATGTCAAAAATGTTCTCACATTTTTGAGGTTTCTTTTTCAAGTTCTGTGCTACACTTTTCAATTTTCTTTATGTATTGTTTGTTCTTAAGTGGGACTGACTTCTAAACTAGCAGCCAGATCTTGAATTGACTGTATAACTATCTGAGGCTGTATGTTATAAAATGACTTTTCCAAGATGTGAAGGAGTTATTGTATCTTATAAGATGCCCTTCTATATGCCCCATCATTTTTCCTTGTAAATACATAACTAACAGAGTGTTTCACTAGAATGTCTCACAAAGATGTTATCAAACATGTTTTAAAACTCCTACATATAAGAATTGACTTCTTCATTACTTACTGTTGTGATTACTCAATTTTTCAACCTTCCACTTTAAGTGGAACTCATCCTTTTAATACACTAATGCCATGTGACAAAGCAATGTTTTGGAATCTTTTAATAAATAGCAAGTCTGTGGTTCTAATAATTTTCAGCCCTTAATAAGCCCCTCCATGTAGATGTTCAGGTCAGACAGCTTTCTCTGACTCCCTGGAGAAGATGAACTGCTGGCAGGAAAATAGCTATTACACTTTGTTCCCAGAAACGCTGGTTGAAGGAGACCTCTGGAGGACATTGGTTGAACTTCCCAACCAGACAGGAGCTATCACCAACATCAGATCAAGTCAGCCATGACTTTAGGCCAGTCTAGAAAATCTCCAAGGACTGGGATTCCATATCCACCCCAAGTTATCACTTTTTTTACCCTCATCCTTTTAAAAAAGCTGTAGGCTGCTACTTCTGCCTTATCTCTGTCAGGGAAAAAAAAAAAAACAAAAAAACAAAAAACCCAGTCTTCTCAAACACTCCACATGAGTTATTTGTCCTGGCCAGTAATCACCTTGACAACTAGCTGCATCATACACTTCAATTTCTTCCTTTTCAATAGGGAACCAAAACTGGACCTGTTATTCCAAGTGCAGTCTCACTGGGGTTAAAGAAAAGAAAATAAAGATTTTGTTTAATTTACTGTCTTTATGGAACTCATTATGTAGTTTTGCTGCATTCCTTATGCAATGCACTGACTGACTCATGCTCAACCTGATGTTCACGACAACCCCTTAATCTTTTTCAGTATCTTCCATTCACATCAGTTGAATTCTGCTGGTCATGGTCATGCCACAGTTCAGTTATTTGACAACCACTTTTTTGGTCTTGAGAAGTGTAATCTGATCACTTTTGCTTTCATTAAGGATGCTGTTTCCCCTAGACTTTCTCTAGAATTGCTTTTTGTATACTTTTTTTTTTTTTATATTTATATATATATATATATAGTCTATTTCCTTAAAGATACTCCTTCATTTTCTCCTGCATAGCCTTAAATAAAGTCATCAGTGTTTAGATTCAAGGATCTTCATGGCATGTCAATTATTTCCTGTCTCTTCACCATCTAAAAATGTCCACATTCAGCAGCTACATACCATTCTTTCAAAACACACTTTTATGCTCTTTCATCTGGTGCTTTTCATGAATGGCAAAAGTTTCTTGCAAAGCCCTGTGAAATAGCATAATGCGTATTTTTTGATGTGTATATATATATACAAAACTACAAAGATATCGATAGTGTGTTAGGGATCTCAGATTGATTGCACAAATGGCACGTAAAATTTGGGTAATGCCAACTGAGAATGTTAGATTGGAAAAACTGTCTGGTTGTGAGTCTCACTCCTCTGTACCTCCCTAGCCTGTCCATATCTCAGTTTGGTTTCCTGTTTCATCCTGAGATGATAAGCACTATTTTTCAGAAGCTGGTTTTCTTTCCTCTGTATATTTAGACACTGCCTAATACAATTTAACCTGCTGCTTGAGCAGGTGTCCTGTCATTATCATCATAATGCTGATAATAATAATAACAAACCTAAATAAGACTAATTTTAGCAGACACCTGAGCTCAGCTTTCTGAAAATTGGTCTTTCAAAATTCTAAATATCTCACATTCTGTCTGTTTTCTCTTTGCCACATGTAAAACAGCAATAAAGTACTTATTTGCTTCCCTGGAGAGTAAATATATTAAATAGTGCTTTTATATATGACAAAGACAAGGTCTTATAATTAAGAATTCAAATGACACAGACTCTTTCACACCAAGATATGTAGGTTAGTCCTTTCTTCTTTCGCATGAAGTGAGAAATCTTATCTGCTTCCAGCACTTCCTGGAGCTGAAGAGAAGATGGAAAAATTTACACCTTGCTTAGGGAAGAGAACAAAATACAACACAGAATATTGCAGGCAGAAAACTGCAGATTTTTGTTTTAGATTATCTGCAAACACACACAAATGCATCACATTACGTTAAGTAGTCCTACTTTATTAACTTGGATTCCTCTCAGAACTACCCTTTGGCAGGAGTGTGTTTCACTAGCCTTTTTCTCTAGAAAATTCCAATTCCCCACCAAGAAATGTGTAAGCTTTTGGAGCAAACATGCAGCCTAAAGCATATAGATAGGCACTACAAATATGTCCCATGAGCAGTCAAGAAAGCTAGAAGAGAGACACACAGAATCATAGAAAATTTTGAGTTGGAAGAGACCTTTAAAGGTTATCTAGACAGCCCCTGTGCACACAGCAGGAACATCTTCAAGTAAAGCAGGTTGCCCAGATCCCAAACCAACCTTGACCTTGAACATTTTCAGGGAGGGGACAACCACAACTTCTCTGGGCAATCTGTTCTGATGTTTCACCTCCCACATTGTAAAAAAATCCTTCCTTATATCTAATCTAAATCTACCCTCTTTCTGTTTAAAACCATCACCTCCTTGTCCTGTCACAATAGGCACTGTTAGTAAAACTGTTGAAATACCTGCCCTCATCTTTTCCCAGGGCCCTTAAAATACTGAAAGGCCCTGATACTGTCACCCCAGAGCTTTCTCTTCTCAGAGAGTACAGCCCTGTAAACATTTTTTGTAGCCTCCTCTGCACCCACTGCAACACGTCCATGCCTTTCTTGTGTTGTGGACTCCAGAGCTGGATGCAGCACGGTAGGTAGGAGTCTCAGCAGAGCAGAGGGTCAGATTCATGTTTCTTGACTGGCTGGAGACATACCCTGTTGAATATAGTGACATGATGTCACAAATATTATAATTATGAACGAGCAGAAGATATATTAATAACATTATTAATTTATTGATGTACAAACGATGCCTAAAATTATTTACAGTTAATATTTGCAGGTACAGGTTTTCAGTGGCTCTGGCTTTTGCCGGAGTAAAAAATTCCTGGGGCATTCCAGGGGAAACTTTTGGAGACCTTTGTATCTTAGTCCATGGGGCGCCTCGCCTGAGAAAGGGCTTTCTGCTTGGCGGAAGGCCTTCCGCCGAGAGTTTGCGAGGCACGGCAAAATGGCTCCCCAGCGAAGATGGGAGTCGGGCCGACTCCCTCCACGGCTCGCTGTGTCCGGCCAGAATGGCTGCCGGCTGAACGAAGCGATGTCCCCGCTCACGGGGCTATAGCAGTCCGGGATGAGCGGTGCACACAGGCTACCCCAGTTCGCTTGCTCGGCGACAAGTCGGGCAGTAGCTGGCTCCGTCAGCGGTCCTCGGAGCCTGTACGCAGTACCGCGTTGCCCGTAGCCAGGCAACGGCTAGAAGCCGCTGAATTCGCGGCCGCCGACAGCAGGTCAGTGTGCGCAAGCGGCTTTGCGGTCCTTAGTGAAGCTCTTGAGAGTCTGGTTTGAATCTCGGGAAGACTAGTTCGCAGATCGCGGGCAAAACAGACTTTCTGGCAACGTGGAGCGTGGACTCAACACGGCACAAGCAGGGGCACTTGTTTACCGAAACAACCCCAATTTAGCATTTGCCACAAGGAATACTAGACAAATAGCAAACTTTTACACAGAATAATTAACCAGTAACGTGGCGTTTTACCAAATATATATATATATATTCATATATATTCATATATATGTGAATATATATATTCATATATGCATATATATATTCATATGCAGTGCACAAGGCAAAAGCAAGTACATTGTGTGAACCTCGTTTCCAGGAAGGTTGTTTACCTGGACTCAGTAACACCTCATTCCTTTGTTAATTCGGTACCACCTTCTCCCCCCCCCCCCCCCAAAGAGAGGGTGAGAGGGTTTGAGAAAAATATGTAGGGTCGTTAATATTTGGGGCATAATTTTGGGCATAAGCATCCTTCACCACACATGGTCTAGTCGGTGTGGTGGTCTTAGGTCATGGACTGGGCTTGGTGATCTCAGAAGTTTATTCCAGCCTCAGTAATTCCATGAATGTGAGTAACTAGTATTTAGTGGAGGTTGTAATAAAACATAGGCTTAATCCTCTTGAAATTCTTTTTACTCAAAGATATTTTTAGACCTAAACTGAGCCTCCAAAGATCTCTGTGAAGCAAATAAGCACTAGAGATGGAAACAAAAATTTTAAAAATTGTCTTCTTGAAATTTGAGCTGAAAAAAAAAAAATTGTCAAGGAACTGAAAGTTCCAAAAAAAAAAATCACAATTTGTGAATGTGTGATTTCCTGCCATATTTCCTTGCCTTCTTGTCTTGTGCAGTGAGAAAAATCAGTTTGTACCTCTGGCTACCTTTCCTTCTTCCTTAAAGCAGTTTAAAACCTTTTTACTAATACAGGCAAACCTTAAATTACTATAGATTCAATTCAGTTTTACAGAAATAATTTAAACACATGTCCCAGTGAGAATATGAACTGTAGCATGAACTCAGCAGTCATCTGTTGCTTTGGCATCCCCTTGTTCACAAGATACTGGTCCTCACTGGCCATGTAGCATGTGCCTGTTTTAAAAGCAATCACATTTTACAACATAGACATTAAATTAATAATCACAGGCAGAAGATGAGACTGTGTATATCTGAGGACATTATGGACAGATGAAGGTGCTAATGATTATTTTTAGGCAGTAGATTTAAGAAACAAATCTCTAGAAAATTGTGCTTTCTTTGTTCTGTGTCCCGTCTGCAGTTTGTTTTCTACTGTCTTTTGCAATCTGCAGAACTGAATTCATATTGGAAGGCAATAGCTTGGCATTACTGAATTAAAACATTAAATTTCTGTTTAACTGATCCAAAATGTTTTGCTTCAGCTGCATTTGCATTTTGATTTGGGTTGCCTGTTGATTCCGTCTTCCACAGAAGATTGATATATGTAATGGGTTAACGCCCAGTCTGAAAACAGGGTGGAGGGCTTGCAAGTGCTTTGCCCTCCCTGCAGGGTGTTTTCCCCCTGGGAAACTGAGTCTGTTCCACTCCCCCCTCCCTGCCCAGCTAGGGTATAGAAAAGCAGTACATTGCAGTCATTAGGTCTCCTTTTTGGCTCCTGCCTCTCCTGGACAAGAGCTACTGCAACTGCCTTCCTGCTCTTCTGCCATGTGGTTGGGCCTGGGCCTTCTCCCTGCTGCCTCCATGCCTCTTCAGAGACAGACTGGTTTTGTATTACTTTTTTTTTCCCATCTCCCATCCATCCTTGTTCCTTGTCCTTGTGAACCTTACCTCCTTACCTGTTATTGTTATATATATATTGTTTAAAGAAAACTCTTTACTTTTCTACTTCCAGGCTGACTCCAAATTATTGCTTGGTGGATTTGCTCTTTTCCTTTCCTTTTTTTTTTCCCCTCTCTGTTGGGAGGGAGGAGGGGGGAGCAGGGGAGAGATTCTCAGCCTTGGCCCCATCTGAGCTCTTAACTCCCAGTTAAGGCTCAAACCACTACAATATAGCAGCTACTTAACCTATTGCAGTGCTCCTCTGTACACAGTGTTATGGAGAACAGTGCTACGTGGCTTGACATCATTTAACTGTGCATTTAAGGTGTAACCCAAAAAAACCTACGGGCCCCACAACACTTCAGGTGAACCCAAATTTAGTTGCCTGGAGGCAATAACACGGTAGGCAGTTTGAAGTCTCTTGGACTGCACTTCGTCAGTCCAAGGGATGAACATATTCCTCTGTAAGTTAAATTGTTGCACATACAACAATATCATGTCTCCTACTATTTTTTTTTAATTACAAGAAACCATATTTTTTATAAAAAGACAATAAAAATTCCAGATGTGAACTCTCCTGTAGCCCTAATCAATAGACTGAGTCTATTTGGTAGGTGAGTTAACTCAGACCATAATCATATCCCAATTTCACTTTCATTGACATAAAGTAAAAGTGACTCCATTAGAATCAATTGAGGTACATCAGCATAAAACATCTTTAAAAGATATTGGAATTGGGCCCAAAATGAGCTTACTTGCTGCTAACCTAGAAACTGCTGATAGATCAGGATTGCAATCGGGGAACCCAGTCTCACAAGCTATTACTTTAACCATTGATCCACAACAGAACTCTCCAGGTCTATTTCCCTTATTATAATTATGAAGTGTATATATATCTAAACATCTACCTTCTGTTCAAAGAAGATAATTCCTTCTCAATCACACTCTTTAAAGTCCTCTTCTACTTTCTAGTTATAGAAACCTGTTTCACAGATTTTTTTTTTTCCTTAAATCGCTAACCAAAGGATACAAATGTTCTTTCATATTACTTGGCAAGTAACATTTGGGAAGGCAGAAGCACAGTGACAATGTTTTATATGTGCCCAGGAAGTAAGAGGTGATATTATAAAGTCTAAAAAAGCTAAAAATGAACACTGTAAATCCTGAGAAAGGAGGTATTTAATATCAGGGACCATATTATGGGGTTTACAGTCATAATAGATTGGTTCAGTTGAGATATTTGAAGGTTTCAAATTTGGAAGTAATTGCTGTTAACTGTTTATATTCCCAAACCACCCACTGACACTATAGGCATCCACAAAAGGAGATGGGGTCAAGAAGGCTGGTGGCTTCTGGAATGCCAGAAGACACACAGATCCACTCAGGGACAAAAAAAGCAGGGTCTCAACTGCCAGGGTTCATTCCATTTCCCCCAGCCTGAATCAAACACATTCCAGTAATGTTCAGAAAAGTCTCCTAAGCACTGAAAATAAGCTCATGATATCCAAACTGCCTAAGCAAAATGACCCTTGAACTGTGCTTGATCGTGATCAAGGCCTAGTAGTTGCCTGGGAAGATTGCATAGGAACCATGCTAAAAGCAAAAGATAATATTGTATGCCAGTATTCAAGTCTGGATATGGCAGAATGGCTGTACACATACAACCATGTAGTTTGCTGCTAGTCAGGGATGATTTTAGGATGTAGCTTGACCAGGCACCTTCACCACCTGCATGATGATAATAGCTCATTGCCAGGCTTAGGTCACCATCTTCAGGATATGTCCTCTTGAGTTGGTGCTCATCATGGGAAGATGGTATTGAGGCAATATCAGTGGTGTAAATATGGCTTTGACCTTACTTGTGCACTCATCATGTGTGCTACTTTATCCCAGCAATTAGGGCACCCCTAAAAAGGGGGAGATACCCACTCTGATTTCTTCTCCAAAGAAGTTGCATTGCCATCAATGACTAGTGTGAAATGTATAGCATGAAAGCAGCCAATGCCCAGGAAGTATCTAGTCATGTGCTTGCTTTTTAAAAAATGTCAGTGATGCCAGTTACAACTGCAAAGCAATATTGATATGCTTAAAGCTGATTTACTGAAGTATTATTTATCCATTTTATATGGCTATGTTTGTTTGTTGTTGTTGGTTTGGTTTTTGTTTTGTTTTGTTTTGTTTCTTCAAATACTGATGATGTAACCCTGAACCGTTCCAGAAACAAACATTCAAAGCTCATTTTTATAAGAAACTGACAAACTTGAAGTCTACTAGGAATAAATTACCAGTTTCTGGCAGTCAATGTCAGCCCTGGATAAAGCTGAACCTGTGTTAAACATGTTTCAGACAGATGAGGAATTACATAAAGTATCCAGAACTGCAAAACAGAATTCTGCTTCATTAAAAACTGGATAGTATGCTACTCTATGAAGTGTATACTGTGGTTAAGCAGATTGTTCAGTGTCTATTGATGTGTTCTTCCTACCCTGATGTAGAAAACTACATTAACTTCTTTAGGACTGCATGAGAAAGCATTAAGAGCACATCCCTAAGTGCAGCATTTTCCTGTCTGAAGTAGGGTCCAAAGTCTGCTCATTGAAGCAACTACTCCATACTTCACAGGAGGCCCTTAAGCTGGCTCTCACAGGAAGATATTCTGTCATGCCTTCAGCGTTCCTAAAAAGGTAACAGTCATTGACAAAAAATCTTTTGGAGTTTTTGGGAGCTTTAAAATATTATATTCCACACTAAGTCTCTTATTATTTCTTCTCATCTGGCTTCAAGGTTTATATGCAGTTAAAACAACCTTTGTCCTTTGCAAGCAACCTACTTTTGCCAGTAATTCACTCTGCTTCTCTGACCTTATTTGCTGATGGCATAATTTGTCTTGCAACCCTACATAAATATGCTACATCGATAACATTTTCTCAAGGCTAATTTCCCCTGAACCACACAAGAGTAAATTGGTTATTTTTCTTTTCAGCAGAGCAACAGACAACATTATAACTTTCCTGGTAAGGTTCTAATGTAAAGCAGACATGCAGACAAGGTTTATTTTGTTTTTATTGCTATCTTTAAAATTAAGACAAGAAGTTAAACTGCAGCTATATTTTGAGGTCTTTTTTTAAAAAAAAATTGTGCATGACCTTTTTCCATTTCCATTTAGTTTGCACAGAGGAATAATTCCCAAAACAGTGTGGGAAGGAACAATTAAAGTTAAATGTTAATTTTCAAAAAGAAGACCCAGCCTGCCTTCTAATTTCTGAATTGCCCCTGGAATACAATTGAAGCTCTGCCTCTTGGGGAAAAGCATTGGAAATGAACCACCGGCATGGCAAAGAAGTGGAATACTATCTTCTGAAATCAGACTGCTCTTTCTAAATGGCTGTGACATATAGTAGCAGAATTCCCCTTCAAAGGCGATATTGTGGACTATGGGCTCCCATGAAAGGGCCAAATTCTGCACCCCAGTTGGCAAGAGCAGAAGACATTAGAGTCTATTCTCTTTAAAACTACTGGTACTTACTATGTACCCTTAGTAAGGGGAACCATATAATAGTTTTCTGAGGAAAGTCACCAGCCTGTAATACTGTAGAGGTCTGTGCCAAAACCTGCCCATTGGCTATACCGCACAGTACTTTCTGCATTAATATTGTTGTTTAAAAAGTCCTAGGTTTAGACAGAGCTTTCCCCCAGTGTGGGACCACAAGGCATCAGGACCAGAACCGCACAAATTTTGCATGCTCCAAAGTGAGAGCCTGTGTCATCTACCATGCTCTCAGTTTTGTGTGCTTCCATGTGTGCAGCACCTGTCAGATCAAGTCATGCCTGGGATCTGCTGCCTGCAGCTGAAAGACCTCAGCCGCCAGCTTATCTTATTTTACATTGAGCATGTATAACTGTAAAGTGGTGTCTTTAATAAAAGTTCAACAAAAATTTTTGTTCACAATGAGAGGCAATCTTCCAAATGAAATCTGCAAAATTTTTATCAATAAACACCATTCATAGATTTTGGTGGGTTTAAGAGAACACTGATTTTATGATAAGTTCAAGCCATAGGAGTGGCATGCACTAATTCCTGCCTAAAGTGTGATAACCAGAGCTGAAGTGAGTCGTGTGATGTCTTATGAAACAAGCGTAGATTGCTGGCGTTACAGTTTCTAATGATGGAGGCTTTCCAGAATCACAGAATGATAGGAGATGGAAGAGACCTTCAAAGATCATCTAGTCCAAACCCACTGCCAACACAGGTTAAACCTAGATCATGCTGCGCAGGAACACATCCAGGCAGGTTTTGAAAGTCTCCAGAGAAGACAATTCCATAACCTCTCTGGGCAGTTCCAATGCTTCATCATTCTCAAATAAAGAACTTTCACCTTAAGTTCAAGTGAAACCTCCTGTGTTCTAGTTTGTACCCATTGCCCCTTGTCCTATCATCAGTCACCACTGAAAATAGTCCCAGCCCCATCCTCATGACCTCCACCCTTTAGATATTTATATGCATTTTTAAGATCCTTTCTCTTAGTCTTGTATTTTCCAGGCTAAAGAGACCCAGTCCTCTCAGTCACTCCTCATAAGAGATATGCTCCAGTCCCTTCATCATCTTCATGGCCCTCTGTTGGACTCTCTCCAATAGTTCCCTGTACCTCTCAAACTTGGGACACAGGTCTGGACACAATACTCACCAGCACAGAGTAAAGGGGGAGGAGGATCTCACTCAGCCTTAATGCACCTCAGAACAGCATTGGACTTCTTGGCCATGAGGACATACTGCTTGCTCATGGTGAATTTGTTCATCATCATTCCCATGTCCTTCTCCACAGAGCTGCTTTCCAGCAGGTCAGCCCTTTCCTTGTAATGATGTATGGGATTATTTCTTCCTTCACCATGAAAGCTAAAAAGTGATTCCACTGATTAATTCTCTTCATTGTTTATTTTGCTTTTTTTACGGATGTCTTTCCAATATTGGTTTTGTTTTCCCTTAGTATTCTGAATCTAAAGGACTTCTACCAAATTTCTTCTATACTAAAGAAATCCCATCAAGTCACCCTGCAGTTTTCTTCTTGAAAAGGTGGAGTACCTCCTGTTCCTCAGGACACCATGCTGCTGTGAAAGTTTTAGTCACTTCCTCTGTTCTCCTCTCAATTCTTTCCAGGGTTTTAGCATCTCTCTTAGCACACTGATACCAGAAATGGACAGATTATTAATGACTTCATTATCATCAGGCACAGATGTATTCTAATCTCATGACTCCTACTCAATATTCCATGTTTCTATCCATTGCTCCTTTTGACTGCAGTGTCACTTGGGAACTCATTATTGGCTGATTATCCACCGTGGCCCTAAGTACTTTTCAGAGTCACCATTTCCCAACTAGCAAATCCATACCATTATTGTACCTTATGGTCTCTATTCCTATATACATGTTGTTGTAGTTTATAAATTTATTGGCTGGAAATATGATAAAATATTAATATTATTTATTAAATATAAAAGATTATTTTCTCAAGCCAATTTTATTCAGGTTATTACTACAGATATTTTCATGTGAGATTATTGCCCTAGCTTCCATTTGTAGTCAATAGAGGTGCTTTTAGGGCGCAATTCATCTGACTGAGTTCAGAAGTCTATTGTAGGAGAGATGAATTGCATTTTAGCATGGTCTGGTTTTCTCACTGATGGGAAAGGTACTCTGGGGTTACTGGCTTGAATGCAACTCTATCCACTACATGTTATCTCATATTAGATGAGGTGTTTTGTAGAATGACTAATATTGAGACTACACACAGTATTGTTTTTCTTGATCTTCTTAGTCTGAGAATGACTCTGGCTCTGGCATGCAGAGAGGGAGAGCTCTCTTAATGAAATCCACTAAGAGTTTAATTAACATGGGAAGACAATCTTTCTTGTTAAATTTCTCTATGTGCACATAGATAAAAAACACTTTTTTTTGAGTGATGGAAACTTAGACTACTCATACTACCTGAAACGAGGTTGCAGTGAGTTGAGGGTCAGTCTGTTATCCCAAGAAACAAGTGATAGAAGAAAATAAAATAGACTCAAGTCACACCAAGGGAAGTTTAGGTTGGATATTAGGAAAAAAGTATTCACAGAAAGGGTTGTCAAGCACTGGAGCAGGCTGCTCAGGGAAGAGGTGGGGTCACCATCCCTGGAGGTGTTTAAAATAATGTGTAGAGGTGATGCTTAGTGACACTGTTTGGTTAACTTTGGACTTGGTGATCTTAAAGGTCTCTTCCAACCCAAACAGTGATGTGATTCTATGATTCATTATCCTTACAGTCCCTTTGGGTTACCCAGCTGAAGAAAGGGAAATATAATGAAATTAAGAATCAGCCTTAAAGTGGAAAAGAAACTGATTTACACCAAGCCATTTCCCTTTAGCAAATATATGCCAGATAATATTAAAAGACAGTAATTGTGATTTCTCACAGCAGAAAAGTGTTACAGATGGAACATGTGTCTGGAAGTTGAATGTACGCAAATTCAAAATAGAAACAAATAAAATATATTTAACATGAAATTGAATTTATTATTCTAACAATGTTATGCCCAAATTGGATTTAAAGGTTATATTCTGGTATAATGACAAGTGACTCACTGAAGCTATTACTGGATTGATTTCCATTGTGTGTTTATGCAGATTATAGTGGGTGACTATACAATGGTGTTTTTCTTATGCAAAGACCTAATCTTAGAGTAGTCTTTGACAGAATGCCCATAATGTTCATTAGGAGCAGAATTGTAGTGTCAGCCTCTATTATGCTGTACCTGAATGTCTTACAATATCTGGCTTCTCAGTGAGTTTTTCAAGGGTGTGTGTAGTTTAGAGATGCCTTTATTTAATACTTTTGAGCTAATTATGAATGCTGCTACCTGGAGAGGGTGCTAGAATGTGAATACCTAAAAATTTCTAATATCATGGAAACTCAGCTGAAGGGAAAAATAAGAACTACTGAGCAGCGTGAACTGCCTCTTGCATTCAGTAAACTTACAGCATTATATAAAATGAAACAGCCTGCACAGAATTTAAGCAACTTGAAATTCATCAGTTAATTTTCTATCCATTTACTGAATGCACAAGTCACTGAAGTGTGCATTTCTCAATAACCTAAGACCCTATGTGCATAATTAAAAAACAGTATAGATTTCTGTGATTTTTCTGAATATCCATCATTTTAGATGAAGAGGGAATTAGGACACATTAGCATACAGCATAGCATGTGTTTGTTTCTGCCTGTCATGTTGATTGGTATTTGTCTGCAAGCCCACATGGAGATGGTTTCTTTTTTTTTTTTTTTTGAGCAGAACACAAATGTTTTATATTAAATATCATCAGGTGTCCAGGGTTGCACGGAATAGTCAGTTTTCTAACTATGAGGAACAGGTTTTGGAAAGGAGTTTCCACTTTCTTTATGAACATTAAAAAAGAAAAAAAAAAGTATTTTAAAAAAGTATTGGGTTTTTTTCTACCATAAGGGAAATGTCAGGATTTTCTGAATCAAGATAGAATAACAATAAGCCCCATCCATTTCTAGTGAAGGCAGCTGGTTTGTTTCCATGTATGCATAGAAAGTGGATTCTATATTAGCACAATAGTCATAATATCATTTGATCAGACTTTTTTAAAGTTCTTAATTATACCATATACTCCAAGCCTTCTTTATGGTAAAAGAGGGAGAGGAATGAACACAAAAAACACCATAGCTCTCCTCAGTTTGGTGTAGTGTTTGTAATGCCACTGGAACAGCCTTTCCTGAACTTGTTCATTACTTACATATGTTGCAAGCTTTCTTATCAATGAGAAGAAAGAGAGAGTTACCTTTGTTTTTTTGTTACCTTGTTTTTCTATGTAGTGGGGGGTGTCCTTGAAATGGAGGCTTAACTCTTTCTTTGTTCCATATGGGAGAAATTTAAACAAGTCTGATTGCACTGTAATCCAGAAAGAAGTAAACCATGACTCCTACCCTGACTTATGTGGCAGTAGGGAAAAAAAAAAAACAAAACAATACTGAACTCAAAATAGCTGACGTGTTCTTAACCACAGAATTAACCAGGTTGGAAAAGACCTTTGAGATCATCAAGTCCAACCTGTTGCCCAATACTATCTAATCAACTAAACCATGCCACTAGGTGCTTCATCCAGTCTCTTTTAAAACATTTCCAGTGATGGTGACTCCACCACCTCCCTGGGCAGCCCATTCTAATGGCCAATCACTCTGTGAAGAATTTCTTCCTAACATCTAGCCTAAACCTCCCCTGGTGCAGCTTGAGACTGTGTCCTCTCATTCTGTCACAGGTTGCCTGGGAGAAGACATCAACCCCCACCTGGCTACAACATCCTTTCAGGTAGCTGTAGAAAGCAATAAGTTCCTGTGAGCTTCCTCTTCTCCAGGCTAAGCAACCCCAGCTCCTTCAGCTGCTCCTCACAGGGCTGTGCTTGAGACCCCTCACCATTCACCACCACTCTCTGGGCTTGGCCCTCCAGCCAGTTCCTCACCCAGAGAAGAGTGCTGCTGTCCAAGCCGTGAGCTGCCAGCTTGGCCAGGAGTTTGCTATATGGGATGGTATTAAAGGCCTTGCTGAAGTCCAGGTAGACTACATCCACAGCCACCCCCACATCTACCAGGCAGTGCCCTGGTCATAGAAGGAGATCAGGTTGGTTAGACAGGACTTGCCCTTCCTAAATCCATGCTGGCTGGGCCTGATCCCTTGGCCATCCTGTAAGTGCTGTGTGATTGCACTCAAGATGACCTGCTCCATAATCTTGCCTGGCACTGAGGTCAAGCTGACAGGCCTGGAATTCCCTGGCTTCTTCTTCTGGCTCTTCTTGTGGATGGGCATCACACTGGCCAGCTTCCAGTCATTTGGGACCTCTCCAGTGAGCCAGGACTGTTGAAAAATGATGGAGAGTGGCTTGGCCAGCTCATCTGCCAGCTCTCTCAGCACCTTAGGACGGATTCCATCTGGTCCCATGGACTTGTGGTGATACAAGTAGCTGAGCAGGTCTCTAGATGCTTCCTCCTGGATTACAGGGGGACTATACTGCTCCCTGACTCCATTTGCCAGCTCAGGAGGCCAGTTGTCTGGAAAACAACCTATCCTGGTGTTGAAATTTGAGACAAAGAAGGTATTAAGTACCTCTGCCTTTTCCTCATCTTTTGTTACAATATTCCCCTCCATGTCCACTAAGGAATGGAGGTAGTCCTTGCCCCTCCTCTTGCTATTAATAAATTTATAGAAGGATTTTTTGTTGTCCTTTACGGCAGTGGCCAGTCTAAACTCTAAATGGACTTTTGCCTTTCTAATTTTTTTCCTACATGACCTAGCAACATCCTGAAGCATTTAATGGATTACCTCTCCTTTTTTTCCAAAGGTGATACACCCTCTTTTTTCCCTTAATTCATTCAAAGTCTCATTGCCCATCCAGGCCAGCCATCTACCCCATTGGCCCATCTTCCAGCACATTCTGGCAGCCTATTCCTGAGCCTGAAATAGGTCCAGCCCTCTTTGACCCCTTTGTTTTTATGTGCTGTTTCCTAAGGTATCTTTGGAGTTAGTTCCTTAAGTAATCTGAAGTCCACCCTCTGAAAGTCCAGAGTGGAGGTTTTGTTGCTGCCCCTCTTAGCTGGATCACATATTGAAAACTCAATTATTTCATGGTCACTGGACCCCAGACAGCCTCCAACCACCACATCTCCCACCAGCCCTTCTCTATTTGTAAAAAGAAGGTCAAGCAAAGCCTTGCCCCTGGTAGGCTCACACATCTTCAGTTGATCAGATTTTTAACAGATTATTTGCTTTTTGTTCTGACATGGGGGAAATCATACAGAAAGGCTATTTTGTTTGAACACTGAGAGGACTGATGCAAGATTCTTTGGCAGGTGATGACATCATTAATATCAGCAAAGAATCACAAGAAGAAGGATTATAGAATAAATAAAAAATATAAATCAGTGCAAAACTAATTGTATAAAAGTCCAAGATCCTGGGCTACATGAAGAGAAGTGTGGCCAGCAGGATGAGGGAGGTGATTCTCCCCCTCTACTCTACTCTTGTGAGACCCCACCTACAGTACTGCATCCAGTTCTGGAGCCCCTATTACAAGAAATATATGGACATGCTGGAATGTGTCCAGAGAAGGGCCACAGGGATGATCAGGAGGCTGGAGCACCTCTCCTATGGAGACTGAGAGAGTTTGGGCTATTCAGTCTGGAGAGGAGAAGGCTCCAAGGAGACCTTATTGTGGCCTTCCAGTATCTGAAGGGCAGCTTCAAGAAAGCTGGTGAGGGAGTTTTTAAGATGCTGGGTAGTGATAGGACTAGGGGGAATAGGGCAAAACTAGAGGTGGGTAGATTCAGATTGGGTGATAGGAAGAAGTTCTTCACCATGAGGATGGTAAGACATTGGAACAGGTTCCCCAGGGAGGTGGTGGAAGCCTCATCCCTGGAGGTTTTTAAGGCCAGGCTGGATGTGGCTCTGAGCAACCTGATACAGTGTGAGGTGTCCCTGCCCATAGCAGGGGGTTTGGAACTAGTTGATCCTTGAGGTCTCTTCCAATCCTGACAATTCTATGATTCTAAGAAATGTGGGTCATTCCCACTCCTGTCACAGTATCACAGAACTGCAGTAAGGACAGTTGGAAGGGGCCTGTGAAAGCAATCTCCAGGGTTGGAGAGGACAATGGCCAGCACTTGAGTGGGTAGCTGGGACTTCAGTCTTACTTCAGTTTGATTCAGACATGAGCAAATATTCTGGACTCCACTATGGCCATGCTGACTTCATTAACCTGGCTGATCAAACATCAGTTAAAAGAATTAAAATAGTAAAACCCTTTAGTGACATTTTCCAGATTGTACTAAGTACTAATACACTTTTTTAAAGCAAAGGGAGAAAAAGGAAGGAAAAAAAAAAAAAAAAAGAAGCAGCAGCCAGTGAATTTCTAGGTAATGAAAGGGATTGTAGTGGCTCCTTCAGCTGATATCTGATTTATCTGGTTTATTAATCTCTGCATTATACTGGTGACTGAGAAGAATTTAGCTCTTATTCAGCACTCCATTAGTAATGATTATATTTTTTTTTTCTGTGTAATGGTTTATAAACCTTGTAGGTATTTTCAGTCAGTGTCATCTAGCCAGCTATGAAATTATGAGGTGTATTGCATAGAATCCATTCCAATTTTCTGTTACTTACTGTGTAACAAGAAACTGAAAAATGACCTTTTTAAGTATTTAGAGTGTTCTCTACAATTACTAACAGTATTTCCATTCAGGTTCCACTTTCTCTAAAATCTGAGATATAAAGTTAAGCTCTTCTGAAATAGATCCTCAATTAAATATAACTAATTATGGGAGATCTTGAAAGTGGTTGAAAGTGTAATGGAGTCTTGCAGAGCATAATGCAAAACAGAGTATTTCAGAGTTCATTTAGAGAAGAACTCCTCATAAAACCTTACTTATATGGAGAACCGCCTGTATCCCTTTGCCTTTTTGCCCCACTCATAAATCTGAGGCTGTGCAAATTTAAATCCAGTTTTACAATTTAAAAAATATTTTAACAAGGAATAGCAAAGGCAAATGAATTTGCAATAAAAACAGGTTTTGCATGAATGCAAAAATGTCATGTTAGAACTGATGAAAGTGCCATTTTATTCCAGATTGGTGGTCTGTGGGAATAATTTATTACTTTTCTTTTGTAACTGCATATTATCCTCGGTGTCGAGCAGGCCTTGTGGATGCTTCACCAGCAGTTCCAGTTTTCTTGGTGCATGACTCAAGGAGAAATACTAGCTGTGTGGTACAAGTCAACTGTGGAAAAATACAGTCTAAGAATATTTTAAAGACTCCAGCTGGGGCAAAAGTGGCTATCGTGGGGCTTGTGAAAGGCATTATGGTTAAGTTTATTGATACAATTAACACCTTGGTTCTAACACAATTCAGTGAGCCACAGATACAACTTGTGCAAAAAACCCTGCTCCTTCAGTAATTTGCAAATCCCACAAGACTATCACTCTGTCAGCTATGGCTTCTTTGTTAAATAGCCTTCCAAGTAATCAGCTGCAGGAAACCTGAAAGATATATTACGATGGTACATATTAATTTACCAAGCTCCTTAATAAGCTTTAAGTAAACAAAGTTATCAAGCTAATTAGCATTCAGGGGGAAACAAGGTTCTTTGAATCTGAAGTTCTGAGACTGGTTAAAATCCTCTGAAAGAAAATAAGAACATTCAAACTATAATGAACATTGCAGTAGGAGTACTACTGTCCAGTAGTCTATACAGAAGGAGCCCTATGTTAACTGACGTGAGAAGGTCAGTTCTCCCAAGCAACAAATGATAGGACAAGAGGAAACAGCTTCAAGTTTTGCCAGGGGAGGTTCGGGTTGGACATTAGGAAAAATTTCTTCAATGAAAGGGTTGTCAAGCCCTGGAGCAGGCTGCCCTGGGAAGTGGTGGGGTCACAATCCCTGGAGGGGTTTAAAAAAACATATAGATGTGGTGTTGAACGACATGCTTTAGTGATGACCTGGCAGGATCAGGTTAATGGTTGAACTTTGTAATCTTAAAGGTCTCTTCCAACAAAATCAAATCTATTATTCTGTTCTGTGATTCTAAGATTTTTGCAACATTCTTTATAAAAGTCAATAAGGGCTCAATTTTTTTCTAAAATTAAGAAATCAGAGCTATGAAACATGTTTAAATAACTTTCTGAAATCAATGGTCATCACTGATTTAAACTAGTGCAATAGTCTCTAAAAATTCCTTCAGCTCAGAGATGTATAATATGCTCTTCAGATACCCTGAAATCATCAGCTTCTACTTGCTTTTCTACATCTTTACAGGTGTAGTTGCACAGAATTGCAACTGAGATGCAGATATGTATGTCAGAATATCTTAGGCTTCTGATCCTCCTTTGATGGTTATGTACTATTGTCCAGCGTAACCAAGATAAGTATTTCAAAAGGTTTTGAGTCCCTGAAGTATTACAGAAGTTGTGTAAATACCTAAAATAGATAAAAAATATAATAGTGTAAACAATAAACTTGTTTATCAAGTACACTGTAATGTCTAGATACTCAACCAATTTTTGAGAAATAGAAAATTTCTTATACCTATGTCATTTTGTGTAGCTGCACTGAAATTAAGGAGTTCGATTTTTCCACCAAACTAAAAATAAATAAACAAATAAACAAATACAGAAATAAAATATAACTGTAATAATTTTGTGTACGGATATACTAACATTAAAAATGCCAAATGTAGTTGTTTCTTCTTTTGTGCTGTTAGCAGCTGTTTCTACTGAGAAATTATGTACTGCTGCAAGTGGGTAGTGGGCACAGGGAGAAATCAGTACTCTGTCCAGTTCTGGGCCCCTCGGTTTAAGGACAGGGAACTGCTTGAAAGAGTCCAGTGCAGAGCAAGGAGAGAGTGAGGAAGCTGGGGCTCTTTAGCTTGGAGGAGACTGAGGGGTGACATCATTAATGTTTATACATATGTAAAGGGTGATTGCAAAGTGGATGGATCCAGACTCTTCTCAGTGATGCCCAATGACAGGACAAGGGGCAGTAGGTGGAAGCTGAGGCATAGGAAGTTACATGAGGAAAAAATTTTTCCCTGTGGGGGTGACAGAACACTGGAACAGGCTGCCCAGGGGGTTGTGGAGTTCCCTTCTCTGGAGGTATTTAAAACCCTCCTGGATGCATTTCTGTGTGATCTGGTATAGGTGATCCTGCACTGGCAGGGGGATTGGACTAAATGATCTTTCAAGGTCCCTTCCAACCCCTAACATTCTATGATTCTGTGAGGAAGGAAAGCTCATGGGAGCTTCTTGGGAGTTTCTTGGAAGAAGTAGCTGGCAGTTGTGGAACTATTCTCTTGCATTGAGTAGCAGTGTAATGGCATTAAGACACTATGAGTGTGGTGTAATCTTTCTTAGATTTCTTACATAGGATGTCTGCTCTCTTTTTGTCATCTGTGGGCATATAGTACTATGTCAGCGCTCTTCCTCCTCTGCTCTTGGTAGGTCCTCCTGGGATGTCTGCACTCCTATTAAAGCCCCTATGAAAGGCAATGACAAAGTAAGCTTAGAGGCACTAGCTTTAACTTTACTATAAGGTGACCCATATCCCTGCTGGAAAAATGAGCAAAGTGCTGAAAACTGAAGGATGTTGAAGATCATATCTCTGGAGAGAAGAGAGTCATCAGTAATCTCATTTATTTTCTGACTTAAACACTCTCCTGTGCCTAGACACCTGTTAGGTTCATTACAACATGGATCTTATTCCCACTAGGCTTTTATTTATTTGCATTAATGATGACTTAGGATTCTCTGTCTCACAAAGACAACAAGTTTTATCCTAACCCTGCACTGACAATCAACGCCTCTACTAATCAACATTTGTGTGTATTACCTCCCCTGTGAGCAGTCTGTAATGGGCAGTCTTTCTTATAACTAAGGTGATCCCTGCTTTGCTCCAGAGGTGTCCTATCTGGTCCCTGGTTGTAACTTGTTTGATGATTGCTTCGCTGATTCATCCCTTTTGTTCTCATAAGCAAATAGCATAGTAATAAAGGATGCTTCTGTACTAAAATCCCTAGAAAACATATTTCAGGGGAAAAAATGGCTGCATTAACAGAGCTAAGACATAAATTAAACATAATTGACATTATAAAACAGAAAAAAAATAAAACAATTATTTAATATCTCACAAATCACTGAGCAGATTCTTGTGCACGTGCCTTCCCAAAAGTGACTCCTCATGTTTTCTTGCTCCCTAAATCAGGCAATACTTAGTAAACAGGACAAGGACTGAATTTCTTTCCGCCTTCCTGACATCTTCTCTTTGAAGATTTTTGCACTGCTGCCTGAACTCAGATAAATTCTGTTTCTTCATGATTCCTAAGGGAAATTAAATCTTCTGGAACAGGTTCTCAGATTATTGCTGTCTACAACTACCTGAAGGGTGGTTGTAGCCAGGAGGGGGTTGGTCTCTTCTCCCAGGCAACCAGCACCAGAACAAGAGGACACAGTCTCAAGCTGTGCCAGGGGAGGTTTAGGCTCAAGGTGAGGAGAAAGTTTTTCACAGAGAGAGTTGCTAGCCATTAGAATGGGCTACCCAGGGAAGTGGTGGAGTCACCGTCCCTGGAGGTGTTCAAGAAGGGATTGGATGCGGCACTTGGTGCCATGGTCTAGTAGTCATGAGGTCTTGGGTTGGACTTGATGATCTTTGAGGTCTTTTCCAACCTTGTTGAGTCTATGATTCTATTCTATGATTCCATGATGCTAGCATCATTTCTGTGAAATAACCCAGGTGAGAGATTCCTTGAGTTGTCTGAATGACATTGTCCAGGGCCCTCAGCATGCTCCACACTGCCAATGTGCACTCAGATCTCACACCTTGTCAAACACCAGTGATGCCCAAAGAGATGAGAATAAGCCCATTATAATTTAGTTGTGATATTGACCAGAATCCCTGACTCTATCAGCCTGCAAGCAGATGTAAAGGAACAGATGAAAGCATGTAAATTACTTACAGGTTTTCAAAGAGTATGAGAATTGTTTTTCCATGAAAAAATAATTCCCCAAAATGTTATGTAAAGGCCTAGATTATTCTTTCCTTGAAATTCATTATCCTCCAGAGCAATATGTACCACTTAAAAACATTGGTATTGCAAAACAAGTCACCTTCTTTCTTATGATTCGACTGAATGATCTTGGAGGCCCTTTTCAACCTCAACCAAGAGAGTCCTGTAATTCTATGACTGCATTAATGACATCTCCATTTAGCAGTGGAGATTCCTGGCCATGAAATGGACATCAGTCATGTAGCGGTATAAAGGTTAGATTAACAAAAAACAAAAAAAAAAAAAAAAAAAAAAAGGAAAAACATGTTAAAAAAATAAAACACACTTTTAATGAGCCTGAACCACAAAGAGAGGACCACCGCTATGTCCAGGGACACGCATGGTAGAAACTAGTTTCTGAGTAGGGTTCCATAAGGATCAAGTACCATTACTTCTCTTGATCTGGGTCCACAGTTTATGCTGCTGCTTTTGAGACTGCATCCCCTCCAGTAAAGTTATATCACAGAATTTAAAAGCAGAGGATTATAGACTGTTTGTAAAGCAGTAATAACAGATTGATGTAAGACTTCATTTCAGGATTTCAAAAACATACACACTGTCAGTGTCTAAAAAGCACAGCACAATGCAGAGCTGGTATTAGACCAGATGCTGCTACTTCTTTCCCTTCAGCTATGCTTCTTTAAATTTTATTAGAACATAATAAGCTCAGTTAAAAATATGCTTTAATAAGTCTGCATTAGTTAACAGCCTGGTAGGAATTCTAATTATTACTGAGTTTATCATGAAGTACTACAATATGCCCTTTCTTTACATTTCTAGAGACCACTTAAGCTGCAGATTGCTAGCTGTATAAATATTTGTTGATATTTAAGATGCATAATTCCTTTCCCCCAAAAATGCTGTGTAGCCTTTTCTGAAATTCTGTTGAATGTTGTTATTTTAGTGAAAGCTATGCCATGTAGCCAGTGAAGCCTGTTGCAGTTCCAGTAGGTAGATGAAAAGCTGGAAATCTGGGTCTTGAAAGATAGCTCTGATAATGCTTTTTAAAATTATTCTGGGATATTCACCCAACACGTTGTAAAATATAACATGTGGGATTAATAATTGACTAAAACATGTAAAAATGTAATTTGCAATGATTTCTCATTCAGGGTTTTTCCTCACACGACTCAGTTGTACTCATGATATTTTCACTTTTTCCTACTGTACTGTAGGAATTCTGTGAGATATTATTGATCAGGATTAGACCAGGATCAGAGAAATCATGTGAATCTGCATCTGCCTGACAAGCCAGACACTCTTCTCATCTTATGCAGCTCACTGTGGTCCACAGTTCAAATGTGGATGTAATTAGCTACTATTGCCTTATAAATAACACATCAGTTAAAAATCATAAACAGATTAACATAACTGCCAATCACTCTTAGTGTCTTTTTTCCACTGATGTATGTAGTTTCCCTTATTCTTTCAGCCTGGACTTATAATTTTCTTCTCAGTTTATAAAGATTAATTCAAAATATATGCAAATTGATTTTAATTTTTCTTCAAGTCCTACCACCCTTTGACTAGTGCTACCACCTTATTCTCCTAACCTTTACCTTAGCTACTGAGTTCCAATCTTCAGTCACTGTGTTGATGTCATCATCAGCTTGTGGTCTCATGGGGTTGTCAGGGAGTGGACTTTCTCTCTTGTACCTGGAAATGTGTGAGATAAAGCTTCTTAAAAGAAAAAGAAACAAACACACAAACAACAAGCAAACAAGACACACGCATACCCTCAAAACTAAATCAAACCAAACCATATTAAAAATCAACCAAAAAATCCAACCAAATTGAAAAAAATCCAAACACAAAACCTAACCAACCAAACAAAAGATCAACAAAACCAAAAAGAATCCAAACCAACAACAAAAACCCCCAATCAGTTAAGCAACCAACCAAAGAAAGAAAGAAAGCCACACTAGGAAAAACAACACCACAAATTTCCCAGAGTTTCATTGTGTACAGCATCTGGTATTTCATTCCAATATACTGTTCTGATGTAGAAGTTGCTTGCCAGATATCTGAGTCTTTAATGTAGAAAAAACAGTGGTCTAGTTCTGACTCCTTAGCTTATTTTCTACATTATTATCAATTCACTGTCTGATGACTGACCTCACTGGCTCTTCCTGTCTCAAAAATTGTATTTTCATTTCTTTTACACATTGTAAAAGTACCAAATTATCTTTTTTAAGATACAACTTAGCATTTATGTCTTCTGCAAACAGAAACTTTTGCAGGAAACCAAACGAAAACAACCAAGGCCACACCAAAACTAAATGAAATGTTTCCTCATTAGCCCTCAAACATGTCAGGTTTCTAATCCTGGCTTTTCCCCACTCCTAGGTTTTCTTCTCTGTTGAGTGAAGTTTCATTAACTATTTATTGCTCTTTCTGTCCATATTAGCAAATTTCTCTTTCTCCACTTCAATCCTATCAACTTTCTTCTGTTAGCAAGACTGAGCAAGTCTTGCTCTTTTTGTGATAAATTGGAAAATTCACCAAAGACAAAAATGGAATGTGACATGAGTGGAGTTGAATTAACAAAGGGAGGGAGAAAAGAAAAAAAATCACTAAATATTCCTTTAATGAAACTTGTCATTTCCTAATGAGAGAAGTTGAAGGAATTTCTCATTAAAAACTGTTACCTTTACTTCTGAATGCACATATGAACTATTATTTAGGGGCAAAAGCTTCTCCTCTGTATCCTACTTTTTATACTCAATGTTTAATCGCAGTTTACTCTACTTCCTTACTATCTGTCACCACCATTTATTTATTTCTTTTCTTTCTTTTGATGTCCAGTTTTAATTCCTCCCCCACTGAAGTACTCATTCACTTGTCTTTAGCTGGTTTCATCACATTACTGAGATCTTTCCATTTTCCTTCCATCTTTTTCTGCTTTGGTTTGTTTGTTGGATTGTTTATGTTTTTTTAATTATTATTTGGTTGGTTGGTTTAGGTTTTGTATTCTTTTGTGTTTTGTTTCATTTTGTTTTTCTGTCCTCCTGGTCATCTGCAAGGCACAGGTTTTCATGTCTTAGTTTCTTCTACATTTTCTTCTGGGAAATATCATAAATTTGCCCCCCACCTCATGCTGAGAAATAATGGATTAAGACTTTTATCTGTTTGTCCAGATAAAACCTAACTTCAAGATTAACATGACTAGAGTAGGACACTCCATGTTTCCTTGAAAGATACCTTCATATCTCTTTTTGAGACTCCACAGCCTCCCTGGGCAGCCTTTTCCAGTGCTCCATCACATTCACTATAAAGAACTTTCTCCTCATGTTGAGGTGAAATCTTCGATGTCAAGCTTGTACCTATTGTTCCTTGTCTTATTATTGCACACCACTGAAAAGACATTGCCCCCCTCCACTTGACACTCACCCCTCAGATATTTATAGACATTCATCAGATCCCCTCTTAGTCGTCTTAAGACAAAACAGCCCCAGGATTCTTAGGCTTTCTTCGCAGGGGAGGTGCTCAAATCCCCTAATCATCCTCGTTGCTCTCTGTTGGATTCTTTCCAGCAAGTCCCTGTCTCTCTTGAGATGGGGAATCCCAACTGGACAAAGTATTGCAGGTATGGTCTCACCAGGGCAGAGTAGATGTAGAGAAAAACCTCCCTAGACCTGCAGGACACACTTCTTGATTCACCCCAGGATCCCATTGGCTCTCTTGGCCACAAGGGCACATTGTAGCCCCATGGAGAACTTGCTGTCCACTAGGACTCCAAGGTCTTTCTCCATGGAGCTGCTATCCAGCAGGGCAGCCCCTGTCTTGTGCTGGTGCCTGTTATTATTCCTTCTCAGATGCAGGACCCTGCACTTGTCCTTCAACACAAGTGCAAAATACTGACTGACATTCAACTGACTGTCCACCAGGACTCTCAGGTCCTTTGCAGTAAAGTTACTCTCTACACAACCAGGTCCTAGCCTGTGTTATTGCACAGGATGGTTCCATCTTGGTTCCATGACTGCGTATTTCCTTTGTGGTGAACATCATGAAGTTCCTTCAAATCCAGAAATCCAGCCTTTCAAGTTCCCCCTGAATAGAAGCTCTGACTGTGAACTTATTAGAGTGCTACACCCATCAATTTCATTTCATCAAAAATCCTGTTGAGTTGCACTTTCCCCCACTGTCTAGATCATTAACATTGACTTTAAGCAGAATTGTTTTCAGAACAGATCCCTGCGGTACACCGCTAGCAATCAGCAGTTTGTTGGACTTCATGCTGTTAATCACAATTCTTTGACCATGCATTATTGTGATGTTTGAAAATTCTATTGCATCTATTGCTGGTCAGTTCTGCAGAAGTCTCTGAACAGAAAAGCATTAACCAGTGATTCAGTTTGATCTTCTAAGAAATTGTTCTCTGTTGTATGATTTAGTGAACTGTTGAATAGACTCTAGTCTTTGGAACTACAGATTTTCTAACCAATAGGACGTGAAGAACTATTAAAATAATGAGTAAAATGCTAGAGGAGGAAAAAAAAAACACAAACCAACAAATAATCAAACAAAACAAAACAAAACAAAAAACCAACATTCAGGTCTTATTTGCTTTCTCAAACTACAATTAATGTTTAGGTTTGGTTTTGTGAAACTCTTTCTTACCATGAAATCTCAATGAACAGGAGTCTTGGCAAAATACTACAGTCAGTCTCTGTCACAACTGAATTAGTGTGATTTGCTGCTCTGCCCCCTGCTTTCTATAGTATTGCTGTGCAGTATGCTTTTGACAAATCAAAGAGATCAGGTTATGAGTTTTTTGACAAACCAGAATTAGAAAGTGTTTAATTCAGAGAAATTCATACACTTAATATATTACATTTTAAATAACAATTGCTTCA
This sequence comes from Melanerpes formicivorus, assembly GCF_026170545.1. Taxonomy (NCBI): domain Eukaryota; kingdom Metazoa; phylum Chordata; class Aves; order Piciformes; family Picidae; genus Melanerpes; species Melanerpes formicivorus. Next base: position 36,253,057 of record NW_027142353.1, on the reverse strand, counting down.
TTGCTCTTGAAATAATGGTTGAAAGATTAAGCTAAGTATGTTATTTAGGTATTCTACAATAAAAAATATAAACACTCTGAAAAATATAATTCATGAGCATTATTGTTTCATGTGAGAAATGGAACAATTTGATCATTTTGCCATTCTCTCTAGTAGTATAAGAGCAGGAAGTAGTAAGTCAGTTCAAGTGTTCTACTATCGTGATGAAGAAGGCATTTCTTCCCATCTTATCTGCTGCAGAATCATGTGAAGTAGAACTTTTGGTGTCTGGGGCTTGGGGTTTTTTTTGTTTTGTTTTCTTTATTCCAAGTAAGCAGATTATTCAATATCATTGCCAGGAATAACCTTCCTGCCATGGAAGTTTCACATCAGTTTCATTTAGTAATATTTCTTGTTGCTTTTTATTACTATGCCTAGGATAGTGGGATTTGAGAATATAAGAAGCCTTAGCTGGAGTGTCAAGTAAGGGAGATTCTACACTGAGAACAGCTTTTCCAAGACACAGGCCAGATGGTAGTGCTGGGACTTAGAAGCTGAGAGAAGTATCTGGAGCTGTGTCAAAAGAAATAGGTGTTTTGGTTTTTTTTAAAAAAAAAAAAAAAAAGCAGAAAAAAGGAGTAGGACAAAAAGAAGCAAAGGAAGCAAAAGAGATTGTAAAGTCAAATCAGCATGAGTAACGATTCATGCTACCATTCTCATGTCTGCATGAAGAGATGTATTGCTCACCTAATAACCTAGCAAACAAATCTAAAGCAAGGACCAGGAACATGGTTAGCATACTCAATATATGGCTAGTCCTATACAAATATAATGCACCACATTTAGTGAGATACTGTCAGTCCATGACCTCATAACACAACTTTGTAAATTTCCATCAAGTTTAAAGAAGGAATTGAAGCTGTTAACTGTCCAAACGTGTGGGGTAGAAACTGCACACATGACAGCACCAAGACAGCACAACACTTTGAATGGCAAGTTATCTGTGTATATAGAATGCTCATACTCTGATATAACAGCACAAGTCTGAAACCTGTGCTGTGCAACGTGCACTTTTTTATTTATTTTTTCAGTTCTGACATTCTCAACTCCACCCATAGAAATTAGCCAGGATTGCCTAAAATTAAGTTTCTTGCCTAGATGTGTAACATTAACCACAGAGTTACAGGTTTATAATCTTCAGCAACAGCTAACTGCAGTCAAACTATGACAATTCTAAGTTAGCTGTCGTTTCACTGTGCCATCACAAAGAAGAAAGATCTATTGATCTCCTTATTTCTCACAAAAAGTGACACGAAATACTGCTATAGATATATATAAAAGAATTTTATGGTTCAAGGCAGATCGATACAAATCAGGTGTATAGCAAACACTTTCAGTAGCAGGCACTGGAAGCAAGGCATAGCTGTAGTTGAACACTGTTCAAAGGTGGAATATGTTGTTTCTGCCATGAATTGATCTCAAAACTAGTGACAACTATTTTTCATTCTTAAAGCATGTTCTTCCTGGAGAAGACATTCCAGAATAACAAGTTTTGCAACAATTTATGGATTGAGAGGAGATGAAGGAGTCTGTAGGGCTTATTGAAGCTAGCTGTAGCTCTTAGCTAATTGTTTTACATTCAAATTCTGCCTGAGTTCCTGAGAGAAAAGAATAGTAAAGGTTTGTATATTTGCCTTGCTTTGGATAACAGAAGAGTACCACAATTTCCAGAGTGAGGGAGCTGGATGTTTTTCATATCTATATATGTCAAACCTTTAGTATTTAGACAATATGTTTCCTATCCATAAAACTGGAAGGGGAAATTCCCTTGTTAACAGATGATTGAATGTTACTATCTGGAAGTCAGCCACAGAATGGATTTTCTGAACAAGATCTTCAAAACTCTTTGAGAAAGCCTAAATGCTCTGTCCTCAAAACACAACTGGTGTATTTGGGAGCTTTTGGAAAACACCCTGTTAGGCTCAGGAGGTAGGAAAGGAGGAAGAACTTTACAGCTGAAAAAAGGTAAAATCATGTCTCTCTTTTCTGAAATGTGATGAGGGCTGAGAAAGTCCCTGTGTTCATTGACAAGGTGTATGAGAAGCTATTTCAGTCTGCATTTCTGTTTCCACTCTGTGTTATCCTATGTTTCAAGAAAGCACTACCATTTGTGAGTATTTGGTTTATGATGCACTAGAGAAGTTATGAAAGTCTTTAGCAAATAAATATACTGGTATATTTGCTACCTAATAACTCCAACAGGCAGTTAATGTATATTAAGTAGATATAGCAAAGATTCTCAATCAATTTATTTTATAATGAAATTTAAAAGGTGATTTTTATCATGGTCTACAAGCACTTAAGTGAGGAAAGCCATTTGATGGTAATGGCTTTTTAATTTACTAGAAATTCATAATGATTTTCCATGGGTATAAGCTGATGATAGATAAACCCAGCCTAGAAAAAATGGTCCATATACTAAGTAACAATAATTATGTATTGGAATAGCTTTCGTAGATGTATGATGGATTCCTTACCACCTGAAGTCTAAAAGTTGAGTCTCGATATCCTTCAATTAAGTTTGCCATAGTTCAAACAGAAGCTGTAAATTTGGTACAGGAATTAGTGACTGAAGTTTTTTGTCAGATATGAGACAGGTACTTGAATGGTCTGTTCTGACTTTAAATCCATGAAGACTAGGAAAATGTTGAATACTTCCTTTACATTATTAAGAAACTCCCCAGATTCATGCACATAATGAGATTGCAGAATCAGTTTTGTGCAAGATCACCAGTGTTAGACAAATTGTACCAGACAGAAGTGATGACACATTTCTACTCTCCTGAGCTTGCTTTCCAACACATTTCAAGACTGTTATCTGGAACACTAGGATTAAGTCTGTTCTTGTAATGACTCTCCAGAGTGTAACAGAGATATACGAATCTTCACAATACGGAGGGTGAATGGAGGAATCCATCAATATTCATTTCCCACTGCTACTTGATTCATTGCTGAATTTAGCTCTGGACATTGTTGCTGTATTTTAGACTATAATTCCTGCCAGTTGTCCTTTTTTTTCCAATTAGAAAAGAAAAAAATGTTGTGAATGGAAAATGTAGATTTGACACAGAGAGTAATGATCAAGGTTTTTATTATAAGTTCAGGACCTGTAAGTTTGTACTTTTCCTTCTTGTTTTGTTTTGTTATTTGTGTTTCTTGTTTTGTTTTCTAATCTAGCCCATCTAAAAACAAACAACCAACAACAAAACTCAACCAAAACCCCCCAAACAAACAAACAAACAAACCCAAACAACTAAGGGACTTCTGAGGTTAGTGTTGGAAATTCTGGATGTGTGCAGAGTCTCAAAGTGAATACTAAATCGATAGAATTGGAAATCAGAAGCTTTCCTTGCTTTTCACTGTGGTGTCTGTGAAAGAGTAAAAGAGATTGTAGATCTTTTCTTCCCACAAGAATTTTCATCAGAATCCATCCTAACCTTTTCTTTTAATAATATAATACAACATTTTTGAGTTTAGCTCAGCTAATACACAAATATTCTGACTACTTAATTTACCCTTTATTTCTCTCAGAAAGGATAGAGAGCTGAGATACTCACCTGCATGTAGTAACAAGTAATATATTTAGGTCCATTTTGAAGATTCAGAAATTCATCCATCTAACTTAGATTTTAAGGATGCTTTGTAAAACGTCCAAAGACTTAGCCTTTCTTAAAAATCTAATGAGAATTAAGATCATTGTTTCCTCTTAACAAGTCACAAACATCTTTGAAAAAGGTCAGATCTGAACTGGCTATGTGGAAATGTATAGAACTTCCAATATATCTTCACAAGAACCATTAATAAATATGACATGAAAAGTCAATTTCCTTTATTTAGCTACATATTATCATTAAGCACTCATCTGTGTTTAACACAATCTCCTTGTTTTTCTTAACTATTGTGAGAAAGCTTGACTCCAGGGATGCATTACTGCGTGCACAAGTCTCATGGGGAGAAGATAAGGGAACTGAGTTGTTAAACCTGAAAAAGAGGAGGCTCAAGGGAGACCTTATCACTCTACAACTACCTGACAGGAGATAATAGCGAGGTGGGGGTCAGTCTCTTCTCCCATGTAACAAGCAGTAGGACAAGAGGAAATGGCCTTTGGTTGAGCCAGGTGATATTTATGCTGGATATTAGCAAATCAGGGCTGATCAGGGAAATGGCGGAGTCACCATACTACGAGGTATTTAAGAGACATGTAGATACCGACTGGACAGATGGGCAGAGTCCAACGTGATGTCATTCAACAAGTCCAAGTGCCGGGTGCTGGACTTTGGCCATGGCAATCCCATGAAGAGCTACAGGCTGGGGTCAAAGTGGCTGAAGAGCTGCCAAACAGAGAGGGACCTGGGGTTGCTGATTAACAGCTGCCTAAACATCAGCCAGCAGTGTGCCCAGGTGCCCAAGAAGGCCAATGGCATCCTGGCCTGCATTAGGAATAGTGTGGCCAGCAGGAGCAGGGAGGTCATTGTGCCTCTGTACTCTGCTTTGGTTAGGCCGCGTCTTGAGTACTGTGTCCAGTTCTGGGCCCCTCAGTTTAAGAAGGACATTGAGACACTTGAAGGTGTCCAGAGAAGGGCAACAAGGCTGGGGAGAGGCCTTGAGCACAGCCCTGTGAGGAGAGGTTGAGGGAGCTGGGATTGTTTAGCCTGGAGAAGAGGAGGCTCAGGGGTGACCTCATTGCCCTCTACAACTACCTGAAAGGTGGTTGTAGCCGGGAAGGGGTTGTCCTCTTCTCCCAGGCAACCAGCACCAGAACAAGAGGACACAGTCTCAAGCTGTGCCAGGGGAAGTTTAGGCTCGAGGTGAGGAGAAAGTTCTTCACAGAGAGAGTCATTCATCATTGGAATGGGCTGCCTGCGGAGGTGGTTGAGTCACCATCCCTGGAGGTGTTCAAGAGGGGATTGGACGTGGCACTTGGTGCCATGGTCTAGTCATGAGGTCTGTGGTGACAGGTTGGACTCGATGATCCTCGAGGTCTCTTCCAACCTTGGCAATACTGTGATACTATGATACTGTGATATCATGTTGAGGGACATGGTTTAGTGGAATTGTCTTGGCACTGTTGACCTAGCAGGTGAACTTGACGATCTTAAAGGTTTCTTCAAATAAAAAAAAATATTATTTCTATGATTCTATCTATGCTTAACTTGGAAGCTGATACTGAGTAATATATGTATACCATGACCAATTTGGACATACAGAAGTAGGGTTTTTTATATCAATTTTTAAACACCTAGTATCTGAGCTAGTAACCACTTTCCAGTTATACTCAAAGAAGAGAAACAGAGGATTTTAGGGTGAAAAGCATGTCACCTTAAAGAAAAGGTTTAAAGGAGACAGATGTCTTGTACTGTAAGAATGCTATTCACTCTTGTTGACTGGAAAGGGAGCCTGGGGTGACAAGCACGGATGTGAATGTCTAACTTAGGTGTGATGAATCTCTCTTTAGGGTCTCTACTGTCCCTCCTTGTTAACTGTATAACAAAGCCTTCTTCAGGTTGAAAACCTTTGGAAATAACCCTTTTAGGAAGCCAAATATCTTTATGGCTTTAAAATATCACACTGTTTCTGCCATCTCAAACATTTGAAAGAAGTTGTTCAAGAACTTTTGAGCTGGAAACCACACTGCTGTGGACTGTTGTGCTGTTGCCCTACTCAGGAATTCCAAGATTTTTTCATTAGTTTAGATATTATGTTTTTTTGTGATAATACTCTTTTGGGTTTATTCCCATTTTCAGTGCTTGGGATGCCAAAAAAAACACCAAAACCAAAACCAAACCAAACAAACAAAAAAAAAATAAAAAAAAAATACCCAGAGACAGATGTAAATTATCAAGATTTCCTCATGTCACTAAAAGCTTCAGTTCAGTTCCCACTATGTTCATGGGCATCCTTCTCTTTCTACTAAGATTTTCAAAGATTGCAAATTAATTTTTTTATCTTGCCATTTCTTCCAAGTTAAAACCTGGTATGCTGGACTAATTTTGATACGTGCATAAACCACAAGGTTTAATTTATTGAGAGGAAAATTAATGCAAAAATTATTTTAAATAATTGCAAAATTGTTTTTTGAACCTAAGAAATTTAGACTTTGGATTTAATTTTGTAAATATGTATCATAGGAGATAAGAAGCTTTATTTCCTTCTCTTTCCAGCATGTGTCAGCTTTCTAGCTATTGTATCCCCAAACCTATTTTCTGTAAATGTCTTTTGTGAATGGATTGGTGTTAAGTGACTCTAGCAGTGTAGTAAATGAAAATCTGAATTATAGTGACCAGATCCATCATTACATGCAAATCTATACTGCATTTGGGAGAAGATCTTAGCTGCTGACAAGGAACTCCAGACTCTCTCTTTAAAGCACAGATGAATCCTGGAAATTAATCCATCACATTACTAGATTTTTCAAATAAAATAAAGAACCAGCAGCACAAAGAAGGCATTTCATAGAATACATGGGTATTGTTCTTCACCTTCCCAAATGTCATATTTAGAATCATGTAATAGGTTTGGTTGGAAGACGCCTGTAAAATCAGGAAGTCCAACTGTTAACCCAACACTGCCACATTCGCCACTAAACCATGTCTCTCAGAACCATATCTCCCAGTTCTATTCAACATCTTTATTGATGACTTGGATGAGGGGATTGAGTCTACCATTAGTAAATTCACAGATGACACCTGTAGATAAGCAGGGGGACATGGGCAGCTTTAACCTTGAAATAATGGAGCTCTGCCCTTGAATCAGGAATGTAAACAACTCCAGGGAAGAAGATCTGTGAAAAAAAAAGGAAGAAGCAAGAGAGCTCCCCAGCTTACCAAAAGGAGGAGAGAGACAAGCCTAAAACAATCACTAAGTGCAAAGGGTATGTGGATACAGAAAGAATAATATATAAGCCATGATGAGTGTTAATAAACTGGCTTATGCTTGAGCACATCTTAATGTCAGTCATTTTTCTCTGCTGCCAACAGACACCATGTCGGGGGGGGGGGGGAGGGTCTATCTGCAGGGTGATAGGAAGACACTTCAGAAACACCTGGACAGGCTGGGTCTATGGGCTGAGACCAGCGGTAAGAGGTTTAACAAGCCCAGTGCAATGTCCTACACTTCAGCCACAATAACCCCATGCAGTGCTACAGACAGGGGGATGAGTGGCTGGAGAGAGGGACATGGGAGTGCTGGTTCACAGCTGGTGGAACATGAGCCAGCAGTGTGACCAGATGGCCAAGAAGACCAATGGCATCCTGGCCTGTATCAGGAATAATGTGACCAGCAGAACTAGGGATGGAATTCTACCCCCATACTTGGCACTGCTGAGGCCTCACCTCGAGTACTGTGTGCAGTTCTGGGCCACTCACTTCAAGACAGATATTGAGGTGCTGGAGCAGGTCCAGAGGAGAGCAACAAGACTGGTGAAAGGACTGGAGGGAAAGTCTTATGAGGATAGTCTGAAGGAGCAGGAGTTGTGTAGCCTGGAGAAGAGGAGACTCAGGGCGGACTTTATGACACTGTACAACTACCTGAAGGAAAGTTGTCGTAAGGTGGGGATCAAGCTCTTTTTCCAGGAAACTTGTGACAAGAGGGCATGGCCTGAAGGTGTGCCAAGGGAGGTTTAGGTTGGATGTTAGGAAGCACTTCCTCACAGAAAGGGTAATTAGACACTGGAATGGGCTGCCCAGAGAAATGGTGGAGTTGCTGTCCCTGCAGATGTTTAAGGAAAGATTTGATGTGGCACTTTGTGACATGGTCTAGTCAATGTAGTGGTGTTAGGTCATAGGATGGACTTGATGATCTCAGAGGGCTATTCCAGCCTCAATAATTCTGTGATTCTGTGAAACACGTCTACACATCTTTTAAGTACTTCCAGGGATGGTGACCAAAACTTCCCTGGGCAACTTGTTCCAGTGCTTGGCAACCTTTTCTGTGAAGAAATTTTTCCAAATGTGCAACCTAAACCTTCCCTGGTGCAGCTTGAGTGCATTTAATCTTGTCCTAATACTTGCTACATGGGAGAAGAGACTGACCCCCATCTCACTTCCACTGTCTTTCAGATAGTTCTTTGGATCTCCAGGTGGATGTGTGAAAGCAAGTGCCTATCTTTCAGAGTTGTCCAGTCCCACTTTTTTTCTATAGCTTTTGTAAGATCTTGTCTTCTGTGTGTTAGCTCAAGAAGCAGCATCCTTAACTTGGCCTTTGATAAAACATAGACATGGCTAAATGTGGGCCACCTAGACAAGCAGCTGAAGCACAGTTTGACGTTTCAGTGTAGTGGATACTGAAAAAAAGTAATGCAGTGATGATTCAAGTGCTGAGTGCTGCTTAATACAGCCACCCTGCTGTTAAAGTGGTACTTTGCAATACAATTGTAATAACCTGAAAAGAATGGATGCTACTGTGCAGAAGTACTGAGAATGCCAGCAAGAGACCAATTTTACGTGGTCTGTATGTTTGAGGTAGGTGTTTCTTCACAAGAGAATTGACTGAGGATGTCAATTAGTCCTAAAATGATACTCTTTGGGGGACAGTTAGAAAAGCTAACAAAAGTTAGTATCCTAATCTGAATCACTCTCTGGAGGATCCTTTCCCTGAACTGACGGTAATGGAAGCCTGGGGAAATTAGTTGTCCCCGTCTTAAGTTAGCCTTTGTGAATATCCCTCTGTGAGCTGTATCACAGTAGTATGTGTAAATACCTACTGTTAAGGTCTTTAAACAATGGCTGCTCCTTCATATCACGCTTAATGTACAACATAGGTAAAATGGATGTAAACATACATTTGTTTTAAAATTTTTTGAGTTCCAGTATTTCCTTCATCTGCCAAAGAACCTGAAGATGAATCAAAGTGTGAGTAACCTGGGTCTCTAGAGTAACTTGAATGACCGCAAATAGTTGTATGGAAGAAGGGAATTCAAGGCCAAATTTTCATTTCACTACATCTACTTTAAAGTTCTAATGTTTCTAATTATTTTTTTTTTGTGCTGTATTCGTAGTCTGTCTTCATTTTCCCCTTCTTCCATGAGTGTGATTTAATAAGAAAATGGATAGGACAAATCAGGTGCCTAAGTTAGGAGGTGCAAGAGAATGATCTATACATATGAGCACGTTGATTTGCCAGGTAATTATTTCAACAGCCTTTCAGTTTCATTAGAGATTCTGGTAAAAGTCATAATGTCACTTATTTTTATGTAAAGATTACAAGAAGGAGAACAAGAACTGACATCTTCTGTAGCAGGCCTGATTTATCAAGTATTTGTCTGTATCTCCAGTGTTGCTCCAAGCTACATTAGCTCAGTTTTTGTCACGTAAGAGATCTTTACAGTATACTGAGAGGCAGTGACCACATGATTTGCCTTCCTCTGTGCTGCTTGTAATATTTTCCTGATTTCCAGTTATGCTTCTTTAATTAGGCACTGTGAATGTAGAAAAGTTTTATACATTACAACACCACCTGTAAATCTTGAGTCATCTTGATGCCTGTGATTGTTAACTCCATCTTAGAGAAAAACTAGTCTGATATGTCATTAAAAATGATAATAAAATACAGTGCGAGTGCCAAAGACAGGACAGGCAGCCAAACCATCATGCTCCTCCTGATTAAGGTGCTCTAGGAAAGCCTTTCACCAAGTTGTTGCTGTCTTCATTATTTGCATCATTTAACACTAAACTGAATTTGAGATTTTTCAACTCACATTTCCAAGCAGCCACTTATCATGTAAAATGTTTTGTTTAGCAATGATATCACGATTCAGACTTTATCTACTAATCCTCCCAAATCTGCTCTATTCTTCTCCATGGCAAAATGATAAATCTAGAATTCAATGTAAAATAATAAATATGTTCCACACAACAAGTCCTAAGGATTCTTCTAGTTATGTTGCTATAGCTATTGAAATTCATGGCAAAAGTTATGATTTGGTTGTTTAGTTATGAGTCAAAACTCACTTTTACCCCTTTTTGGATTCCACTGGGCTACATTAGTTGTTATTTAAAGCCATTAGTGTAAATCTCCAATTCTGTGAAGGTCAGTGGTACTATTTTAGGATGGCTTTCTATTTCGTGAGTATTGTCATAGACAATGGAAAATGGCAGCTGTTTTTGTTCTCAGTGGGATGTATCTGTAAGTAATTATTAAGGGAGACTAGAACTTAGTATGGTTGATTATCTCTTCTTTTAAACCTATAAATAAAAACTGAGAGCAATTAGGGCTAAAGGGCAATCTGGATGTAATTTGTGTGAAATGTCTAACACAGCAGGACTCTAATTCAAATAGTGTTACAGGCAATGGTATGATATTCCCACAGTTCTGTAATTCCTGAATTTGAGCAAGCCGGAAAATGTTCAAATACTATAAAAAGTGATTTCTAAACAAAGTGGATATCTGGGAATGCTTGAACTGCATGAATCTATTTTTTTGTCATATGTGTCTCAGGTTCCCTCATACAAGGCTTTCCCAAAGCTCTGCCAAACATGGTTTTGTCATTTCTTTATCCCAAGTGAAAATCCATCTGCTTTAACACCGGTCCAAACAGAAAATACAGTCACCAATGCAAGGCAAAGAGGACAAAAATAATGTACTGAAAAATTAATTCTCTTGAACAAAGCTGTAAGACTGGCAAGAAAAGTAGAATATAAAGAGGTTAGGAAACCCTCCAGCAACAGGGGAAACACTAACAAGGATTATTTATCATAAATAAAAGACATTCAAGATGACATGTCAAAGCACAATAACCATTAGTTGTGCAGGGACTGTGTTACCCAATTATGCAATTCAAATTGAAAACAAATGATATCTTTTAATGCTCATGACATGTTAGATACTTAATCCTGAACTGCTAAATGCCTGACTTCTTACATTTCAAATGCAGCTGTGTCAATTAGTGCTTACACTTTTAGTAGTACAAGTGGGGAAAAAAACCCTAACAACTGCAATAAAAAAAGATTGTAAGTATGCAAATGTAAACCTGTTGATAGAAAATTTGTGTGCATTTGTGGCCTGCAATTTGTCTTCAATTTAAAATGTAGAATGAAAAAAAAAAACTAACAACCAAACAAATCAAAACCTTACAGGCATATTTGCATGTCTAACAGCTCTGCAATGGCAGAGATCACTCTTGTTTCACTCATCATTCAGCTGACATACTACTCTTTGTAGCTTGTTTAGCTCATTTTTAAATATATATAGCAAATCATAATGTTTGGAGATTGGTAGATGTGGATCTGTTATTTTGATCTAGTAACGAAACAGCATTTTGATCAACGTCTCACTTTCTCACCAGAAAAGCAAAAGGCTTTCAATAAGTAATTTCAGGTTGCTGAAATGTGTGGTGGTTGTGATTAATTTCTGAAAACACAGGAGCAGGTCAGTTATCTCAGCTGCCTCAGCAAAGCTTCAGTTCTAATGTACAGGATGAGGTATATCTTCTAATGTCCCATTTTATTCCATAATGCCTGTCAAAAACTGCCTGATAAAAGCCTATCCTAAAAAGGCCTTAGCGTGTCTTATTCCTTTGGGTTTGGGCTTGATGCATTCTTTAACCTACGGTCTCAGGGAGGAGAGAGAAATGAGCTATCCTCCTTAATTTGAAATCTGTCTCATATTTTCTCTTCATCTTTCTTTCCTCTCCTCCATCTAAAGCTGACTGCCATTACTCCTTGCCTTTTGTCTTCAGAGTAGATAACAATTCAGCCTGCACCATTGCAGTGAGTCTGCTTCACCAGTCACAGTTAAGTCTTTTCCCTCAATTCTTTTTTTTATCTTGCTCATTCCCATCTCTGTATATAGTTCATCAAGCTTTTATGGCCAAAGTCAGGCACACTTCTTTTGTGCAAGCATTGTAAGGCTTTATGTACTTTCCAGTAAGCATAAGAGGAAACAACTTTTTTTTTTTTTTTTTAATCTGAAATAAATTCCTCAATTTTTTAAATACTTACAATTACTTCTGTGTAATTTGATGCATATTCTTAACTAAAAGAACATGAGTTATGTCTAAGGTGCAATTAAGCAGCATGTCAAGAAAAGTAGAGTTGAAGTCTAGTCAGTTCAGAAAGCTGGATCAATATGTATTTTAAAGAATTACATCCAACTAGTCCTTCATTTGAATTCAGTTTTGGGCAAGGCCTGAATAATATTCAACTCCTTGGCTCAGAGTTCTTGAACTAGTATTCTTAGATGTGACTTCAAACACTAATTTGCAGTGTTTGTTCCAATTTACAATCATCACCCTAAAGAAAGCAAAACAAACAAACAAATAAAACCAAACACCAACCAACCAAAATCACAAAAAAAAACCCAAAATGTAAAAATTCAATCAAGCTAACCAAACAAACCCCCAAATTACTATCATTAGGACTCATTTTGATGAATAGCATGAATACCATGTTAGACATCAATGGAAATGCTGAAAGCTAGGCTGCCAATCTACAGGGGACAAGGTGTTCAGAGATGGACAACTACAAGGCAAAAAAACTGTACCTTTATCATACCTAAGAAACCTGACTGGTTTAGGTCTTCTAGTGCCTGACAATGTCTGGGTCTTTTCAGCAATGTATACAGGCAAAACATATATAAGGTATCCATACCACACAACCATAATTAGTGCAGGTAATAAAAGACCATGACTTCACCAAAAGTATGAAATCTTCAGAGTGTTCTCAATACCAAGAAATCAAAATACTCTGTGAAAGGTTTTTGGACTTTATATATCCCTGCCCAGATTTCTGCTTTCTTCAACTCTGCAAACTAGAGTGTTCTGACAGCTGCAATGCCCTTCCAATTTTGTTCTGGAAAGGGATGGAGGTAAAAAATACATATATTTCTTTTCCTAACTACTGACTGGTTGGTGCTGCTGCTTAGATCTGCCAATGGTGATGATCTGAGACAAGACTGGTATGCTTTCTCTAATTTATTTTGGACATCTGCTTTTCCTGCTTCTAATTGGTGCGCATTAAGAGGGAGAATATTCTTTAAAAAGCATTTAGGCTGAGGATGCTCCTGGACTCACTAAAAGGAGACTAAAATATAATGTTTGTTCTTTGCTGGGAAGATCAGGCTGTATCTCAGCAACCATCTCATATTTGGCAAGATTATTCATTTTACATAAAGTGGTTAGATGTGCTAAGGTTGTTATGGAAGGAGGGATGCGTTAGTAGAAGTGAGAGAAGATCTTTTTTAGCAGGTTCTGCACGCTTGTAAAATATTTATGTTGTATGTTGTGTATACTGAAGTTGCTTTGTAAATATTGAGCTCTATGTGTCTTACTAATGCTTAAGATGTGAAAAGTTTATTCAGATAGGGGTCTTGAATAGAGGTTTGTGTACTGATTCCTTGATCTGGAATAGCAGCCTTAAGGATGGTCCATTTACTTCTCCAGTCATCTCAGTGGAGACCTTGAGAAAGGTGTCTGAATTCTAATGTGTGGTACTTTTCTGATCCTAAAGCCAAGATTTTGTTCAAAGAGAATTAATTTTATAAAACCTGAACACTCATCTGAGAACAGGACTTCATAACCATGCCTCTTGAACCACTAACACATCACAGATTGTAGGAATGGGAGACAGGTAAACATAGTTGAAATAAAAATGGACAAATTAATTTATATTTGTTCGCTTTTCTTGTCTCCCTTGTACTTCCCCAGTGGGATTCATGTTCAAGTTAGCTAGCTGGCAGTGCAGTTTGAACTCAATCACCTAAACAACCTGTGTGCTGAGAGAAGCATTCCCATGAGTGACCTGATTTGCTCTCAGAGGTGCTTCTCTTTCTCTACCAACTTCAGAGGAGAGTCTAATAACTAGCTGAGGTTTAGCTTTAAGGAGGTAAAGCAGAACAACAGAAATTACACTGGATTTTTTTTAAATTGCTTTGAGTTTTCTAATAAAATTGCCATTGGATTTTCAATCAGCAACTGAAAAATCTTTTCATTCAAGTATATGGACACAATGTAGCTTTTATCCATGTCATGATCATGTTGTGAGTTTTTTGGTGTTTTGTTTTGGGTTGGTTGTTTTTAAAAATATATATAATATAGATTTCTCAACCTTTTTTGATGAAGCAAAACATATCCACTTGGCAGTAATTTGCTCTGTTATTTTGACGTGTCACTTCCCCCATGAGTTAAAATGCCTTGTAATAATAGATACACTCTTCTAGTTGACATGCTGTAAGATTTTGGTAATATACAGTATTTTTTACTAATGATGTCCTTGTATTTCATTTACAATATTCCTCAAAGACTTATGATGGTTTTTGTCTTTATCATTTTATAGGATCCTGGTTATCACCCATGAATTCTGCTGGACATAGAGTATAGTACAAGTATTGGATGAAATATTTACCTAGAAAACAGCCTTGCTGGTAAGACATTTATGTATTCTTTCTCCTATTCTGCAACATTTCATGTTGGGCTATGCAAGTGAAGGCTTATACCATATTCAATTAGGTGTTTTATAAAAAACAAGATATTTTAAATATTTACAGTGTCCTTTTTCTCTAGCAAATAACTTCAGTATTACTACATTATATTTCCTCCCTACCTTCAGAGAAATGTTTTTAGTTTCTATTTGATGTCACTGTATATCATGAAACTTTGTAGACTGTTTTATCTGCAGATGCTCCTTCATAAGAACTGTGTAAAGTTTAGTTTCATAGGCAAGAGTGAGAAAGCTTATTGCTGGGTTTTTTTCACTCTTTTTTCTGTTTTTTTTTTTTTTTTTATTACCAGAGTCTTCTGGTTATATACACTGTAAGTGCTGTGGTTTTGGTTTATTGTTGATGCTAAAGAATGTGGTGTTGAAAACATCAGTGCAGATTTTATTCATAGCTTATTAATGTACATCAGATATTAAAAACATTTAAATAGAGACTATCAAGATAATCATACACTATTTAAATGATTAGCTATAAGGTCAGTGACCAGGAACACCTGAGCTCTAGTCCTATTGCTACACTTGGTTTATTGTATGACCTTGAGTGAATAATTTTTGAAGAGGGGAAGATGTGTTTCTGTGACAAGATATAATAATGCATGAGTTAAATTGCTCTTCTTTACCTAATTGGAGAGCTCATTAGATAGCTGTTAAGAATGACTAAAACCCATTAAACCTAATAAGACTTATTTCTTCAAAAAAAATAACAAAAATGAAAAAAAAATACAACTTCAGTTTCTCATGGAGTTGTTTTAACTTTTGTATTTCCAATACCGTCTTCAGTGCTGTTTGCTACTTCAATCAAATAGGTGTAACATATGGACTTGAAATGTAGCATCTCAATGGGGCTTCTCTGTTAAGTCTTTACGAGGAAGAGACAAAATGCTGGGAAATGTATCTGTTGTGTATTTTCACATATTGCATGGCTATGAACAACTCCCACAGCAAGCTCACGCAGTCAGACTTGCTTTTCAGCAAAAGGTCCCTTCCAATATGATTTATTCTAAGGGTCTGTGAGTCTGTGTATTTAGATCATATGTATGATGAATAGACAACTGTGAAATGATGTAGACACACGAAGGTACTTAATCTTTCAGAGAAGTTACACAGTTTAACATACAATGAATGAGATTGATTGAACTCTAAAGATGCTGAGGGAAGATAGAGAGCCAGAAAAAAAAAAGGAAGTATTTCTTTATCAAGGTTAGGATCCAACTGTGGGAGATAATTAGCTACCTAATACCATAGGTGTGCATATAATTTGTCCTGTGGTTTTCAGATTTTCTTTTAAATGCTTTTGTTTTAGAGTATGACTTGCTCTCAGAAGTCTCTGTGAACACTGACTGCTTTGATCACTGGAGGGTACAGATTTTACATGCTGGGCTAATCTTATGATCACTTGGGGAATCATGATTGATTTTACAGAGGGAACTCTCTGTCCAGTCTCCTTAGCAGGGGCTTATAAAACACCACAGGTGAATAAGTGAAGAACACTATGCCTCTGTAAAAAGACCATAACAGCACAGCCTGCAAAATGCAAAATAATCCTTTTGCTCTGCTTTGCTTAGTATTGATACAACCTCAAAGAATGTCCATCATGGAACATTTCAGGAGAGTCATGGGCCAGCTGAACATAGACCTCAGAGGAGAAATAAGGGTGAGCTATGAAAGGTTTGTCAGTGAAACCTGAAAGAAAGGTGGAAGTGCTTGAGGTATTTTACAGTGAAATGGGCATGAGATTCAAGTGCATGATAGGCTGTTAGAAAAAGAAATGGATATTCTCTTCTCTCTGTTGTATACATACTGGAGAGAACAAAAAGGAATGAATTAAAACTGAAGAGAATTCAAGGGAGTTAGCAGCAGAATACTTGGACAGACTGGGAAAACAAAGTGCTGGAGTAAACTGCTTGGATGTGCTGTGGAGATGGTCATTGAATGGCTTTCAGAATAGGCTGAAGAAACTTCTGTCAGGTATAACTCAACTTTATTGAGAAGAAGGTGTTGATTTAGTCATCTCGTGGGGTGTCTCCCATCTCTGCTTGTATCTAATTGACTGCCACAGGATCTGAAACATGAATTACCAGATAAAAAAATATTCTTAAAGGAAATGGTTGTGTTGAAAGGGTGTTGAAGACCATGGATAGGCTCACCTCTAGAATATAGATTATAGTGGACATTCGATGTGGTTTACACCAGGTAAAATCTACACTGTGTAAATTAGGAACAAACAATATCAACTTATGTTTGGGTGGAAGTTGAACTGCTGACAGAAGAATCTCATTTACAATGACAAAGGTTTCTCAGACTGCACTCACAATGTGTTGAAAATATAAAGACAATATCTGGTTACTCTGTTTACTTTAAAATGGTGTAACTTAGATACTCCAACTGAAATCAGCTGTACATATATTCCACACATCATATACATCACTTGACGTATCTCTGATTTAGGTTGTATATTGATGCTTATATCAGCAAAATACTTCCGCACTGGGGATCTGAAGGCTTCTGAACATAACACAAAGTAGCTGTGATGAACATACACCACAGCTGTACTACATGTGTGGGCACAATATTGTTTGGGCTACACAAAAATTTAGCACTGTTGCTGCAAACAAAATTATGAGTAACTCAATAGATCAATTAAAAGGAGTAGCAGCTCTGTTTCCAAACACTACAAATGATAATCTCTGTAGCAAATAATCATGTTGTTTATATGCTTTCCTGTTAGGTGTATGAATTGACAAGTGACACACTTCTCTGTATATCTCAATGGTATAGAACTATAAGTTCTTATAATAGTCCTTTTCTGTGTAACTAGTAGAATCTGAATGTTCTTTGAAAGGGCACTTTAGAACTGAGCTCCACCTTTTCATTTTTGTACTCCAATTAGACCTGCTGATGTACAGTCACCTTTTAATTTTCTGCTGCTCATGCCTTAACATTCTCACAAATTTGGGTGTTGACTGCTCTTCTGGATTGATTGAATTAAAAAAAAATCAATTTAAGATAAAAATAAGCATTCTTTTTGTCTGCAAAATTTCTGGCCTCAATACCTTTGATGCTCATCCAACACATGTGCTCTACTATGTAATTACTGGAAACAGCTTGAAGTAAAACACTGAAGTAGGACTGGTAACCTTGAAAATATTGCCATCACATTAGGTAATGGCAGTTGCAAGATTGTCTATGCATCATGTTCTGGTCTTCCACTGTTTGAGGACTGAAACTGTAGAAGTAGTTCTCACAAAGAAAATACAAATTCAAATAGCCTTTCAGAAAAAAATTTCTTGAGTTGCAAGTGATTGGAGAGTGGAGCTAAAACTGGAGATCCACTCTGCAGAAATCACAGTCAGCCACGCTTGAAAGACTTTCAGGCCTGAATCCATTGATCAAAAATGCTTTTAGCATCATATTTCCTTATGAGTTAATAATAAATATGGAGCCAAGCCTTCAAACACAGCTGGAATATTTTCAATAGGACTTAAATTAATAGACTTAATATAATAAAATCATTAAGATTGAGAAAGACCTTTAAGATCATCAAATCCAACTATCAACTTAACACTATCTTGATCACTGAACCATGTCTCAAAGTGTCATATCCATATGCTTTCTGAATAATTCCAGGGATGGTGTCTCTACCCCTTCCCTAGGCAGCCTGTTGCAATGCCTCACTGCTCTTTCAGTAAAGATTTTTTTCCTAATACTCAATTTAAGCCTCCTCTGGCACAACTTGAGGTTGTTTCTTCTTGTTCTATTGCTCAATACTTGCGAGAAGAGACAAATCCCCACCTCACTATAATCTCCTCTAAGGTAGGAGAAGAGGAGGCTCAGGAGACACCTTATTGCTCTCTACAACTACCTGAAGGGAGGCTGTAGCCAGGTGGGGGTCAGTCTCTTCTCCCAGGCAACCAACACCAGAACAAGAGGACACAGTCTCAAGCTGCACCAGGGGAGGTTTAGGATGCTAGGAAAAATTCTTCACAGAAAGATTAATTGGCTATTGGAATGGGCTGCCCAGGTGGTGGAGTCACCATCACTGGAAGTGTTTAAAAAGAGACTGGATGAGGCACTTAGTGCCATGGTTTAGTTGATTAAATGTTGTTGGGTGATAGGTTGGACTTGATGATCTCAAAGGTCTTTTCCAACCTGGTTAATTCTATATTCTGTAATTGTCAAGAGCAATGAGATCTACTCTCAGACTCCTCTTCTTCAGACTAAAGAATCCCAGCTCCCTCATGGGCTTCTCAGAAGACACATACTCCAGCCCCCTCACTGGCTTCATTGCCCTTCAACCCAGGGCACAGGCAGAGCTCTCACCAAGACTAGTTCCTGTGTAACAGCAGACCTCAGGTCAAGGGGAAGTGATTAATCCTGCTTTTACTGTAACATAAGGTATAGTTTATCCCTGGAAGTTTTTAAAATAGCAGTTTTACTTTAGGAAAGTTAAATTCATTATCACTGCTGTTTTTCTGATATGGATGCATGGTCACTTGCTGCCCTCTGAAGAACATTGACATTCTCCAGTCCACAATCACATGCAGAAGTCCGTTTTGCATGAAAATTTGCTTGGATTTGGACTTTTTTTTTACAGTACTATTGGAAGCTCTTTCTGGTTTTGCATTGTGCATTGTATATTGTCTGCTGGTAAATATTCTGTTTGCTGTACATCTATACTAAATGCAAATTGCGATTTTCAGTTGGGGTTAGTGAGAAATATACGAGATACCAGTTAAAGCAACACTGAATGCTCCTATTGAATATTTCGGCATGAATGTGAATATAAATTGTGTTGTGTTAGACAAAGGGGGCTGACAGTATTAATGCTGAGTTCAAGCTTAAGCAACAATAAGTTTTTGGCTATTTTTCAAAGAAACATATTTTATACTTTCTGCCTTTTTCCCAGCTACATGTTTAGTCACAAAAATCCTGCTTATCAAAGAGTTTTCGTTCAGGTTTAATAAAATTGGACTTTTTTATATTTTTATATTTTTTTTCCCAAGTGCTAGTGGAGACAATTGTGTTATGTATGAAAAACAAAACTAGAACAAAACCCAAACAACCCTCAAGTATTGTCAGTCTAAGATGACAGATGCAGAACACTCATCTTTATAAGGGTGTGTCTGAATTTGTGTTTGGGTCTTCTTGAAAAGCAATAGTTTGTTCAGCTGTAATCAATGCAGTAATTAACAAAATAAATTCCAAGAGTCTAGCAAGTTACTGGTGAGGAGGGAATGCATAGATTTCCTGACTCTCTTAAAAATAAACTAGGTCAAACTTAGACAAACTTGAAAGAAATTGGAGCATTCCTTTAAGGAGATCTGAAATAACACAGTTATGAGGTCGTTGCCTGTCTAGTGATGTGCCCATTGCTACCCTAGGAAGAAAATCTAGGCAAAGAAAAGGTGATTGTATCACACAGTAGTTCACATCCATGCACATGGTTAGAAGAAACTATCTCAAGATTCATTCAGGACTGTGCTCATTCAAACACCATTTTGTGGAGCATATTCCACAACTTGCTAATTGGAGTAGAAGCTTTTATAAAATACATAGTTCTTCTCCATCTCCTCCTGAAGAACCTCTAACAACAATGAAGAGAGAAAAGCAAAATAAAGAAAAAAGAAAAAAAGAAAAAAATGAAAAGAAAAAAATGTAGTCCACCCAGAGAAAAGCATATGTTCTAAAGTGTTGGACTTAATACAGAAAAATCAAAGAGTTGTGCATAAAATTATGACTAAAAGTGGACCAGTGGTATGTTGGTTTTCTGCAGTATTTTAGGCCTCTGAAAATTTTTGCTGAATTTTTGAGTTTTGGTTTAGTTCATAAAGCGAGGATGGCTCAATCTCATGACATGCATCTGTTTCTGGAATTAAAAAGCCAACAAATGCATGATTCCACACTGCTAGCAATCTTTACTTGATAGATATTCATGATTCAATGAGTTATGCATCTTAAAATCTATGAGTGAACATGAAACAATTAATAGTTAGAACTTTTTGTAGCAACTTTTATCCAAGGATCTCAAAACATTTCACTGGCTTTAATTAGGCCTCACTCTGTGCAATATCCACCTGGAACAGAGAAATTATATTTTTGTCCCTTCTGTATACAGAGGAACTTGAGAAACAGAGGCTAAGTAACTTGAAAATGATCACGTAAAAGCAAATACTAACAATAGGAATAAATCCCAAAACTCCTGATTTCCAGTCCCATATTTTATTAGCCAAGTTTCAGTCCTCTACATTGAACTCAAAGCTTTTTCTTATCTACCCCATAACATGTGTGATTTTGATTACAGAAGCAAATCCCAGCTAATTAAAGAGACTTTCACCTTTCTAGAAAGAAAATTTTAAAATAAATAAGTAATAACAAACCTCACCCAAAACCCAAACAATTGAAACAAATCAATACAATACTACTTTCCTCTCTCAGGTAGAGGAAAAACTGTTCCCATTTCTGCATTGACATCCATGAGAGATACAGAAAAACAGACTGCAGAGATATTGTGGTGAAGAGGTTATTAAATTTATGAATATGAAATATGAATTATGAAAATATAATTTTATTACTTATCAAACGATTAATAAACGATGAATCACCAACTTATATACATGTTCTAGTGCACGTTCGTGAAATAGATTCCACAACTGGCTTAGTGTTATGATTATAACGTAATTGAACTATCTATAAACCCTTTCTATATTTATATAACGAAGGGTGCAGTTCCGCCGCTTGGCCACTAGATGGAGACTCGGCGGGACGCGGGCGGCTTCTGGCTATACACAGCAATATTACAATCTTTCTATGCGTCAGCGCTTACTCTGCTAGACGCGGATACTTTGAACTGAGTGCTAGTGGGTGGAAAGCACGTGGACGATATTCAATCCCCTTCAGACAACAGGGATCCGTCCTGGTCGGGGTCGGTCCGTGGGATCGGCCCTCAGAAGTCGGCTCGCACGGCAGGGCGAGAGGACGGTGGCCGGTAGGCGGGCTCGAACGACGGAAGCAGGCGAAGCTACGGGGGTCGGCCCAACCACGGCAGTTCTCGGGGCTGATGCAAACAGCCTCGGGGAGAGAATGCGGCTGCGTTAGGCGGCGGATTCTCTTTACCGAGCTTAAAGGAACAACAGGACTCTCGTAGTGGTCCCGGGTTCGGTGCAGTATAGGCACGAACAATGCTTTGGTTTTCCCTGAGATTCACAGGGCTCAGAGCGGCACTCGGCGGCGTCTCTCCCGCTACGGCGGGGCTAAGTGTACGTGGACTCGGTATGGATCAAGTCCCTTCTCCCCGGCAACTGGGCAGATCTTACCCTCGGGAGTTTGGTCCAGTCCTCCGGTGGCACGATGGGCTCTCCCGATCGGCACGGCCGGCTGCAGCAACGCTGAACTCCTCAGGCTCAGCGAAGGTCCTCCCTCTGGGCTTCTTCAACGATGCAGAGGCTTCCAGTATGCGTGCATGTATAACAGAAGCTAACAACAATGAGCTCAATGGCAAAGGATGAAGCTCGAGAGTTACTCTCTCAAGCAAGCACAGAGACAAAGTAAATGAGGGGGCAACGTGTTCACCAACTGGGGTGATACTTATAGATTCCTCGAGGCTGGGCTTGACCAATGGGCACTCTCATAAACAACTGGCTTCAGCCTATAGAAAGCGTGAAGCTAGAATTATGCCCATACTTGGTGTCAGCACAAGCGCTGCATGCGCTGGGTGCGTGCAAGCCTGGCTAATACCTTGGCTTTTGTCTCCCTCCTAGAGGGAGGGGGAACTTGCCCACATGCTGGGACAAGATTCAGTATCTGGGCATAATGTGCCTTCACCACAGATAAACATGCTGACTTTGAAGACAATCATAGAATCACAGATTCAAAGAATGATTTGGGTTGGAAGAAAACCTATAGATCATCTATTTCTATCTCTCTGGCTATGGGCATTGACATCTTTCACTTGCCCAGGTTCCTCAAAGCCTCATCCAACATGGCCTTGAACACTTCCAGACATAAGACATCTATAACTCCTCTGGGCAATCTGTTAGTGCTTCACTACCCTTACTGTGAACAACTTCTTCCTTACATCTAATCTAAACCTAACCTCTTTTTAGTTTAAAAATATCACCCCTTGTCCTGTCCAAACAGACCCTGCTAAAAACTCTGTCCCCATTTTTCTTACACGCTGCCTGTAAGTATTCACAGGCCACAATAAGGTCTTCCTGGAACATTCTCTTGTCCGCACTGAACAACCACAATACTCTCAGCATTTCCTCATAGATGAAGTTCTTCAGCCTTTTGATCACCGTCATAGCCCACCTGTGGACTTGCTCCAACAGGTCCATGTTTTTTTCATGTTGAAGGCCTCAGAGCTGGACACCATACTCTCACCAGAGCAGAGCAGAGGGGCAGAATCTGCTTCCTTGACCTGCTGCCCATGTTGCTTTTGATGCAGCCTAGTTGGCTTTCTAGGCTGCAACACACATGACTAGGACGTGTTGGGCTTCCCATCAACCAATAGTCAATCATGAAAAAGGATTTGTGTTTCTGCCCACCAGGAAGAATACTTCTGGGTTTGGGTTTTTTTATTGTAAATAGTATAAAATGCAAGGATCGTGTCTACAGTATGCTTAGGAATTCAGCTTCACACACACACAAAAATAATCTTAAATCTGTGAAGGGTATAGTCTCCTGGGAATAGGTCAGAGAAGCTGGGAAATGTTTCCTAAGAGACACAGGCATCTATCTACTCATGCAAACCCTTAAATGCCAGAGTCGTCAGCAAGAAGAAGAAAGGAGGTCAATATGATTAAATTAGGAGATAATGGAGATAATTCTGTTGTTGTGTCCCTAATAGAAGGTTGAGTGAAGTTATTAGATCAGATAATATGATTTGTATCTTGTAATTTAAGGTGCATTCTGAAAATGGTAGGAGAGAGGAAATATGCAAAAGAACTAGGTTAACAATACTAGCCTAGATAGAGGCTGTGTTCTTTCCATCTCTCGGTAACCTAATTTCAAAGAGCCTGAAGTTTTTATTTCTATAATTTGTTGCTCATCAGATGCTGATAATAATAATTGACTAGAGAAAAACACACTTCAGACCTTACACAGACAAAAGACAGTGGTTCATGAAAATCTGATTCATTGGTCTTACTAGAAACATCTCTATGCTTAGCTTTATGTCAAAGCCTGGAATCATGAATCTGTTGCTTTCCTTCCTGGAATTGATTCTCATTAATTTCACCATGATAACCACACACTGAATACTTGAGCTGATCAACCAGTGCAAGTATTTTTACAAATTTTTCAGCACCAGAAGGACTTCTGTGCTGACATAACACGGAAAGAAGTTATACTGGACTTGATTATCTTAGAAGTCTTTTCCAATCTCAGTGAATGATTATATGAAATGTTCATTCAAATAGTGAGTTTAGAATAAATACTGAAACACTTGCATTGATTGAAGTATTTACCATTCAACTAATCTTGAGCACTGTTATACAGTCAGGGTGTAACAACCTTACCCAGGCAAAACAAGTCAGCATGTTCTCATTTAAGAGGTGATGCTGTGAATTAATTCACAAGGGTTTGTTACTGAAAGTTACTTGCCAAATGTTCTTTGGAAATAAGCTAAAAGGTATAGGTTGGGAAATTAGAAACTACTTGCATTCCACTTAGAGACAGAAAATTGATGGCACAGAAGCGATTTCACTGTTCACACTTCACAAAATCTGCTGAACATAGACTTGACTTTTAAATAAATAACCAGTCTTTGCAGTTATCATCATGGATTCTAAAAAGGCAGATGCAGCCATTGCAAATGATTTTGTTCAGTGTTATATTTGTCAAAAGCTGTCATAACGTAGTAAAAAGGTGTTTATACAGAGTAATATGCTGCTTGAACTCCTGTATGTCTCCTAGACTGGAGATTTTGGAGTGCTAATTTGTAAGAGCAAAAGAGTTCCAAATAGGCCTGCTATTTTCTGGCTTGAGTAATTTATATATGCTGCACTTTACACATTTACATGTCAGCAAATTACAGCCAGTACTCAAGGCCTGAAAATGGAATGTAATCAGATAGAAAAAGACCCATCTGCTTCACAATGAAGTATAGTTGTATAGTTAGATGGTAGGAATTGTGTACAAAATAATATTTTACCCATGATTTTGCATACCTTTAAACATAACTAAAAGAACTTTGTTCAAAAATGAGGTTGCTGTCAAGACAATCAACATGCTTGCATATGCTAAAGCGTTTTATACGTGTCTCTGGTTCACTCATCAACCTTACCTGATCTTCAAAAAAAGACAAAAGCAAATCAAAGCTGCCAAGTTCCATAAAATAAACCAATTTAAAAGTAAATAAAAAAAAAACCAAACAACAACAAAAAAAAGACAAAACAAAAACAAAACCAAAACAAAACAAAACAAAATGAAACAACAAAAACCCCCACCCAGTTTATTATTGTATTTTTATAGGTAGCAGGAAATAAATACCTGGAAAACAAGTGCAAAACATAAATCCTGGTGAACAGGTGCATGCTGTTTCATCTGGTTGGTTACTAAATGAATACTACAACCAACACATAGTAATACAAATTTTATTTACTCCAGTTTTGGGGGAATATTAGTAGCTTCAAATTATTTAAGAGTTCTGTAAGCTACTTGCAAGCAAATGTGGAAAAAAGAAAAACATTGTCAGGAAGCAAGAGAGTACTTACTATTATATTTGGCCATCTGGTGTAGTTACATTCATAAACATGCTAAATAAGGAATAAACTGGTGAGAGAAAATGATACCTTCAAGATCATATATGGCCAAGTCTTGTTTACTGTGAAGAGCATTAAAGATGTACCGATGCTTGGAAATCAGTCTTTCTTATGTGGGATGAATTATACAAATGAAGATTTAAAAAAGTTTATAGAAAAAGGACCTGTTAACACATTTTTTTCTCTTACAAAATGTGGAGCAAAGGGAAAAAATACATTTGTGTTTTTATAAACGCCAAAGACTTCACTTGATTGCCCTAATTTTTCTGAGAAATCCTTGGTCATGTTGCAGGGAAAGAGAGGTCTCAGAGGTCCCTGAATTACAAATTGCTAGATATTAGGAGCTTAATGTGAGAGGAGTTCCAAATATCATGATGGATCTGCTCCACTGTTATACCTCTGCTTTAACAGTCATATGGCAGATACTCATTGTCCACTGCAGGAATTAAGACTTCTTTTCTTTTGAAACACTCATCATTTTCCTCATTGCATTAGAATAGAATAGAATAGAGTAGAATAGAATAGAATAGAATAGAATAGACCAGACCAGATTGGAGGACACCTTCAAGACCATCGTGTCCAACCTATCAACTAATCCAACCCACCTAATCAACTAAACCATGGCATCAAGCACCCCATCAAGACTCCTCCTAAACACCTCCAATGATGGTGACTCCACCACCTCCCCGGGCAGCCCATTCCAATGGGCAATCACTCTCTCTGTGTAGAACTTCTTCCTAACATCCAGCCTAAACCTCCCCTGGCACAGCCTTAGACTGTGTCCTCTTGTTCTGGTGCTGGCTGCCTGGGAGAAGAGACCAACATCCGCCTGTCTACAAACTCCCTTCAGGTAGTTGTAGAGAGCAATGAAGTCACCCCTGAGCCTTCTCTTCTCCAGGCTAAGCAACCCCAGCTCCCTCAGTCTCTCCTCATGGGTCTTGTGTTCCAAACCCCTCACCAACTTTGTTGCTCTTCTCTGGACTCGTTCCAGCAAGTCAACATCCTTCCTAAACTGAGGGGCCCAGAACTGGACACAGGACTCGAGGTGCGGACTAACCGGTGCAGTGTACAGGGGCAGAATGACCTCCCTGCTCCTGCTGGCCACACTGTTCCTGATGCAGGCCAGGATGCCATTGGCCCTCCTGGCTGACTGGGCATACTGCAGGCTCATGTTCAGCCTACCATCGACCAGTATCCCCAGGTCCCTCTCTGCCTGGCTGCTCTCCAGCCACTCAGACCCCAGCCTGTAGCACTGCATGGGGTTGTTGTGGCCAATGTGCAGAACCCGGCACTTGGATGTGTTAAATCTCATGCCATTGGACTTCGCCCATCTGTCTAGGAAGAAGTTGGCAAAGATTACATACTCCAAAGTTTTCTATTTATGAATAAACTTCCAAGGGAAGATTATTTTCCATCATAAGCCCTGGTTGGAATTCCATAACTATGCTTGGTTTGAATTTTACACTTTGAAATTCCAGAACTGGATTAGATCTGGGGAAAAAAAAAATAAAAAAATTAATGTATCTTCCCAAAATTACAAATCTTATTTCGTTGCACTGAATTTGGCTAGGTAGAGTTAATTTTCTTCAGAGTAGATACTACAGGGCTGTTTTGGATTTGTGCTGAGAACAGTGTTGATAACACAGGCATGTTTTGGCTATTGCTGAGCAGTGCTTACCCAGACTCAAGGCCATTTGTGCTGCACACACCACCCTACAAAGGAGTAGGTTGCAGGTGCACAAGAAGTTGAGAGAGGACACAGCTGGGACAGCCAACTCTGACTTATCAAAGGGATATTCCATACCATATGGCATCATGCTCAGCAGTAACCTAGGGTAAGGTTGATGGGGGCAGCCACTGCTGAGGGATTGCTGTGCGTTGGTGGTGAGAAATTATTTTCAGTTACTTCAGTTGTCTTTGATGGGGTTTATTTCTCCACCTTACTTGTTTCCCTTCTCATTACAATTTAAAATAAATATTAATAGTAATAGTTGTTATTATAATATTTCAATTATTCAACCATTCTCATCATAGCCCACAAGCTTTTTTCAGCTTTACCCTTCCAGTTCTTTTCCTCCCTGCTGTGGGAGGGAGTAAGCAAGCAGCTGTGTGGTGCTTAGTTCCAGCTGATGTTAAACCACTGAAGTCATAAGCACAATAAACCTTCTGAGATTCTGAAGATTCATCTTTATAAAAAACAGCCATGTTTCATACTTTGTCATCTATCATAGTAATAATGTGGGCCTTTACAATTTCCCAGGTAATTTCTTTGTGCAGTGATTGCATTTAAATAAATTATTTTAGGCTCGATAGTTTTTTGGCTTTATTTGGTGTGTTGTTTCTTTTTTTTTTTGCCTTGGCACTAGGTTCTATGACAGAGGATGATAAATAACATTCTTAAAGAGAAATTAATGATAAACAACCTCTTCAGAATTTCTGTTACTTTTACTTATCTTTAATGCCTGCACTATTGTTCATAGCCTAACTCCCTGTAGGGATGGGACCTGGCTACACAAACTTCTTTCTGCATTTCTACCTTCCTTGGAAAGAAACTGTGAGTGCACAATTAGAGAATAAATTAAAGCATGATCTGTAGTCTGGAGGGCATGGGTACCAAGACTCCAAGTTACATTGCAGATTAAGGCAGCATATCTTAACGCAACATCTCACATTCAAGATTAACGCTGCCCAACCATAATGATTTTTTAAAATGTGAAAGTACTAAAATTCAATATTATATTCCATCTTGGACTCTTCATTCACTATCAAAATCAATTTTGACAAGTTCTAATCTCTTACAAAGTTCTCATAATAGTGTTCAGTTAAATCTATCATTGGGGAATCATTAACACCTTATATATTTATGATTAAGCTATGGGTTTCAAAAGGAATCACTTCTAGTATCAGTTTAAGTGTTCTCACACACACACACACACACACAACCTCTAAAGCAGGAGTAAGCAGTATAGATGATTTATATGCATATTTCCATGTTTTTAAATAATAATATTTAACTTCTCTTTCATTTTGGGTGCTGAAATGCAGAACTTTTATTAAGCTGAAGCAGCAAAGATATTTAAGTTCCCAGTTTCTATTGAAAAACTTGAAATCTTAGTTCCAGAGAGGGCTTTTAATCCCTTCAATGCAAGAAAAGAAATAGTGGATGGTAGATCAAACACGTGACAGAACTGGTGGGCTGAAAATAATTCCATTTCAGAAAATAAGAGTTAATAAGGCTCAAGGATCACCGATATTGATGCAGCAGTTGAACTGGACAGATAGGGAGCAACTACTCTGTGTGTGCCTATGTAACTGCTTCATCTTTCTACAACCAAAGCAAACAATGAGAAATATGATGGAATGGAAATCTTCTGAGCACTGGAGCTGTAGGACCCTAATGTTTGGAGAACATTTGCAGTTTTCCACCAGACCTGTAATATCCACATACTCCTCTCCTCCACAGTAATAATCACAGATTCTCATCAGTGATTTGCCATTGGAATGGGCTGCCCAAGGAGGTGGTAGAGTCACCATCACTGGAGGTGTTTAGGAAGAGACTGGATGGGGGGGCTTGGTGCCATGGTTTAGTTGATTAGATAGTGTTGGATGATACGTTTGACTCGATGATCTCAAAAGTATTTTCGAACCTGGTCTATTCTATTCTATTCTATTCTATTCTATTCTATTCTATTCTATTCTATTCTATTCTATTCTATTAATAATTTATTAATTTCTTATTTTCTTGAACATGATAGAAAGATCTCCTGAGGTCTGAGACTGCTGTTGTCTGAAAGAAAATATATTGTACCAGTTATGGCGAGAACACAGTCAAATCCATCAGCTGGGTAAATAATTACAATAGATATTCAGCACAGCAACCCCTTAGTAATAAATTCAATCTGAAATGTTACTTATAATGTACATTGTTTCTGGGAACACTAGCTACAGAAGATAAAGCATTTCTTTCTAACTGAAGAGACTGTATGATGCAGTATGGTCCTTTTTTTTTTTTTTTCTATGTGCTCACTAAACATGTCAGCCTATTCAGCTCTACACACAGTCTCTCTTTATTCATTCCTTTGAAGCCTCAGTAGCACGTTCAGCTCTAACGTGTGTTTGAAACAAGATGAAAGTATAAGACATTCTTGATAGAAATAAAAGCATGATTAAAGAGGTAGTGCGGTAACTGTCAGTCACATTTTGTAAAGTCATTATGCTGTTGCAGACCTCTGTTTAAGAGGCCTATTTCCTCACCAAAATACACGTAGTTATTATTATTGGAGGGAAAAAAAAAGGGAGGAGGCTGTTTTCTCTTCTAATTTGTGTGTATGTTTGCGTGTGTATGTGTATGGGCACATGAACATCTGTCTTCTTCTTTATTCACTTTTCTTTTCTTCATGATGTAACTGGGAAGGCAGTCCTCTAAACAAACCTAGCCAGTCTGAGAATGAAAAAATTCTACCAAAAACTGACCAGTGAATCAGAATTTATGGTTATTGGTTATATATTTTATCTATTTCAGATGATGGATTCAATTAAAAAAAAACACAACAAAACAAAAAAGAAGTCTGGGTAAAGGCTGTTTAGAAGGGCTTATATCAATAGGATGAGGGGCAGTGGTTTTAAATTGGAGAGAGGTAGCTTTAGGTTGGACATTCAAGATTTAGGAGACATTCAACATCAGAGTCAATGTGGCTCTGGGCAGCCTGATTTAGTTAGAGGTGTCCCTGCTCACTGTCAGGGGGGCTGGACAAGGTGACCTTTGAGGGTCCCTTCCAACCTAATGTAATCTGTGAATCTGTAAAAAGATTTTTAAAATAATAGAAATACTTTCTAAAATATTGTGCAAATGTTATTCAGTCTGGGTATTTTCTTGGAGTAATGAAAAAGGTATGGACTTAAACCCATTAAAATTAAATCAGTTGTGTTCAGTTCAGTGTAGTATCTGCCTTGAACTGCAGGAGCAATACTTATTCCATATGTCAGCACCCCCTGTTACCTTCGCTCAAGTCCTGCCACCCTTGATAAGAAATAATATGCATATCGATTCTGTCTTAGGAAGGGGTACAATTCAAACCTTACCTACACTGTATGAAAAAACTGAATACTAAATTACATTTTTAAAAGGCTCTTAACCAGAAATCTATATTTTACTAACTTTTGTTGTTGTTCAAACTATCTTAGTTTCTACCAACAGTATCATTCAAAAGTAGGGCAGAAAGGTTGTTTTACTCTTTCCATAGTAGAAAACATGTCTAGAATATTGAATTCATCCATCTGCATTTCTTTGAGAGAAAGGACTGCAGAGGGAAAAGAAATAATGTTTTACATATCAATCTCACACAAATTTCAAACTTCCACAAACAGTTGCTCAAAATGACAATACTGTAAATGTCTTATAGTTAGTAGGTTAGAACCACTTGCAGTGCAAAGTTAAAGTGAGAACTTCACAGTTCCCCTGGTAAATAACAGTCTGCAAGAAAGCTCCCTTTCTCTACTACTCAAATGTGAATTCTTTAAACCACAAAATCACAAATCTGTAGAAACTGGGAGGAAACTCTGGAGATTATTTAGTCTAAGCCCCCTGCTCAGTGTTTCCATAGATAGAACATCTACCATCTCTCTGGGCAACCTGGGTCTGTGTTTCATCACCCCTACTGAAAAAGAAAAATTATTCATTGTATCTAGTCTAAATCTCACCTCTCTTTTAGTTTAAAACCATCAATCCTTGTCCTGTTGCAACAGGCCCTGCTTAAAAAAAAAAATTCCTATCTTTCTTATAAGCTCCTTTTACATACTGAAAGGCTAGTATTGGAAGTACTAGAAGTCAATCATCTTAATTATACCCCCTTACTAACCCATACAAAATTGCTTTCTTATGTATTGTCTCTTATGCATCATAGAAAGTCTAAAATTTATGACCTAGGCTCTCACAATGAGACTTGTTGTTCAAAACCCAGAAAGCTGTTGCAGATGCTTAAACACCAGTGTCTTGCTTTGAGGGTAGTGTACTGAACATTCAATAGAATGCAGGATCTATAAAAAGAATTGAAAAATTGGCAAATAACATGATCAAAGACAATGGGAGATAATGAAACAAGTTGTGTTTCCCAATTTGGAGCTGAGTTGACTTCAGTTGGGGAACATTAGATGAATGATTCATAATGTAAATCAAAGAATTCTTATTTTCCCTTGTTTAAAAAAACAAAACCAAAACCCAACCAAACAGCAAAAAAAAACCCACAACCAAACAACAGAACAAAAAAGCCCCAACAAACAAAACCCCCCAAACCTCCAACAAAACAAAACCAAAACCAACCAACCAGACAAAACTGTTAATATTTACTTAAATTAGATTGAGTTTTAAAAGTATCTTTGATCATGGAAGAATTTAATTTATTGTGATTTTTATGAAAGACTGCAAGTAATTCCAAATGGTAAATCATCACATAAAGTAGTGAACATGATGTTAGTGCCTGTACTAAGGTAGCTATGGTTGCTGTGATACTTATAAAAGTTGTGTTGGAAAACAGCTTGAAGGAAGGTATTAACGGAGTAGGTAGTTGGAGGGTTGTTTTCACCTAACGAATAAATTAATCATAAGGTCAGTCACATGATGGATAGAGAATTGTTCAGAGCAAATTGCATCGTTTTGAGGGTGATAAACAGAAATGGCAGGAGATTTAGTAGTGAAATACATGATTCTTTATGAACTTGGAACATGAAGTCTCGTTTTGACCTGGGCTCTTTTATCTGGAAGTCATAAGGAAAGTTTTGCTTCTGTCACTCAATCACAGAATATGCCTCATGATCACATGAAGGAAAATATTTACAGTGTCATCATTTGAAAATACAAACCCCTCTCCTAAAATATTGTGAGTAGTTCCCAGTTAGGATATTGATTTTTGGTGGTTTCCAATGCAAAGCAGAATTGGTGAAGAAATGACTGTGCAAATACTATGCGGAACAGAGAAAACATTGGTTTGATTCATTTTTTTTTTATTCCAAAATAAAAGCTGACATGGCATATTTTTTAACCTGTAAATACGTCAAAAGTACTAGCAAAATAGAAGATAAATATCTTCTGCTGATGAATCAACTTTAACTAAACTTTAGGAAACAAACAAAATCAAATCAAATCAAACACAAACAAACAAACAAAAAAAGCCCTCAGAAGAGCTTCCAGACACAATATCAAACGAAAAATACTTAACTCAGTCTTCACTGCAAACCTCTCTTCTCATACCTCTTGAGTGGATGCACTGAAAGATAGGGACTGGAAAAGTAAATTCCCTCCCACTGTCAGAGAATCGTAGAATGCATTGAGTTGAAAAGGACCACTAGAGGTCATGTAGTCCAACCTCCCTGCAGTAAGCAGGGGCATCCCCAACTAGATGAGGTTGCTCGGAGCCCCATCAATCTTGACTCTGAATTTCTCCATGATGGGACCTCAGCTACCTCCCTGGGTAACTTGCTCCAGTGTTCCAACACCCTTATAGTGAAGAACTTCCTCTTAATGTCCAATATATATCTACCCTTCTCTGGTTTAAAACCATTGCCCCTTGTCCTAGTGCTATAGGCCTTTGTAATAGTCTCTCTTCAGCTTTTGTGTAGGCCCCTTTCAGGTATTGGAAGGCTGCTATAAGGTCTCCCTGGAGCCTTCCCTATTCTAGGCTGAACAACCCCAACCCTCTCAGCCTGTCTTCACAGGAGAGGTGCTCCAGGACTCTGATCAGGTTTGCAACTACCTGAGGAGCCTGAACATGCGCACAAATTTATGAGACCTGATGAGATGTTTCTCAGAGTCCTTAGGGAATTGGCTGGTATAGTTGCACATACACTCTCAAATTTCTGGCAGTCACGTGAATTGCTGATGAATGGACGAGGCAGGAAGGAGGACCCCTGAAACTACCAACCTGTCAGTCTCAGTTCTGTGTTTGGGAAGATTCTCCTAGAAGCTATGCTAAAGCACATGGAGGACAGGGAGTTGATGTGAGACAACCAGCATGGCTTCACCAAAGGCAAGTCCTGTCTGACCAATCTAGTAGCATTCTACAATGGAGTCACTGCATATGTAGACAAGGGAAGAGCTAAGGATGTCATTAATCTGGACTCTTTTTCTCTAAACTGGACTGTTTAAAGAATAAAGAGATGATCAGACAAGAAGTCTACCAAAGAATAATGGTCAATGGCTTGATTTCCAGATGGAGACCTGTAACAAATTGTGATCCTCAGGATTCCATAATGGGATGAAACAACACTGTTCAACATCTTTATCAATGACATAGGAAGTAGGAGCAAGAACACTTTCACTAAGTTTTAAGATATCAAGTTTAGTGGTGTGGTACACATGCCTGAGGAGTGGAAAGCCATTAGAGGGACCTAGATAAACTTGAGAAGCAGAACCATATAAGTATCATGACATTAAAAAAGGCCAAGTTAAAGGTCCAGCACCTGGGTTAGGGCAATCCTCAGTAACAATACAGGTTGGGGGATGATGCAATTGAGAACAGTCCTGCAGAGAAGGACTTGGGAATAGTGGTGGATGAAAAGCTTGACTTGAGCCAACAATACATGCTTGCAGCCCAAAAGGATAACTGTATCCTAGGCTTCATCAAGAGAAGCATGACTAGCAGGTCAAAGGAAAGGATTCTGCACTTCTCTGCCCTTGTTAGATGCCACCTGGAGTACTGCACCAGCTTTGGAATCCTCACCACAGGAAAGTCATGGATCTGTTTGAGTGGGTCCAGAGGTGAGCTCTAAAGATTATGAGAGGGAAGAAACACCTCCACTGTGAGGACAGGCAGAGAAAATTTGGGTTGTTCAGTCTGGAGAAGAGAAGGCTCCAAAGAAGTCTTACTGCAGCCTTAAAGGGGGCCTGTATGAATGATGAGGGCAGACATTTTAGCAAGGCTTGTAACAAGACAAGAGGTGATGGTTTTAATCTAAAAGACTGGAGATTTAAACTAGATAGAAGGAAGTAGTTTTTCACAATGAAACATTGGCACATGTTGCTCAGAGAGGTGGCAGATGTCCCCTTCTTGGAAACGTTCAAGGTCGGTTTGGGCGGAATTCTGAGTGGCCTGGTCTAGTTGAAGATGTTCCTGCTCACTATAGGCAGGTTTAACTAGTTGGCCTTTAAAAGTTCCTTCCAACCCAAATTATTCTCTAACTGTGATTCTACAACCTGATTAGTCTGAGTGGTTTGTGAAATAAATTGTAGAACAGCCTGACAGTAAAAAAACAAAAACAAAACCAAAAACAAACCACCACAAAACAAAAAATAAAAAAGCCACAACCAAAACCCAAAACACCCCCAAAACCTTGATAACTGAGTCCATTCCTTATGTTTTTGAGGCAAATGGATCAAATACTTCTCTGAAGGTCATGTTGCACTTAGTTCACTGGAATTTGACATTCTTCTTGTTTGAAGTCCTGTCAACTGATCTGAAGAGTATAACATGAATGAACCACTCATTAAACTCATGTAATGCTTGTGAGCTGAATACATTTAGAAAGATTTTAGTAACAGTCATCAATGCTGCTTTACCATCTGCAGGGGCTCTTACAAACTTGAACTCTGAATATGATTTTGAGATTCACCAGACCTATGGTTGATGCTGTTGACTCCCTAGGGTTATGGGATACTTTTTCTACCCCTGATACACTGCAATGCAGCTCATCACACAGTAGACACTGAAACAATACAGAAAAGACAAAAGCTGGAGGAGGGGACTGGAGGAAAGAGAGAATATTTTTCATGGAAATGACAGGCCTATACCTCTGAGAAGAGCTAAGGGAAGTCCTAACTGACCTATATTTGCACTGAAAGAGATCTTTTTATAATAGTTTATTGGCATATATCAGTGGACAATGACTCAGGCAGCAAAGCTCTATTATATCACTTCACTAATCTCTTTGCTAATGCTGTATTGTTCCCTGATGCACATTTATTCACCTTTTGTTCAGTCTCCTTTTAAATGTCAAGAAATGGGGGCTATATTATTCCCCTTTGGAGATTACTCCACAGATTAACAGGTCTCAATCTTTTTTTTTCATCTTCTTTTCTCACTTCTGCTCTCAACACTCAGCCATTATTTTCCATTTCTCAATTTTATCCCATAACTCATAGGCCTACCCATTATTACACTAAATTAATTCTTACTTTTTTTTTTTTTTTAATTAAAGCCTTTCAAATAGCTGTAGGCAGTTACCATTTCTTCTCTCCTCATCTCTGGGCATGTTGCTATTCTTAAAAACAGGTGAACAGAACAGAGATGGAAAGCAGTCATTCAGTCAATACAGATCTTGGGTATAGGATCTTTTTTTTTGGTTACCACATGTAAACTAGTGTTGCAAATGAGAGATGACTTACATAAAATGTGAGAATAGGGATAATAATTGTTGAGAAAGGTGATTTTTATAGTAACAATATAAAATATTGCATTTTGCACATCCTCTGCATAAAATCACTCATCCCATAGAAACCAGGTAATGCCTCTCAGCAATTGTGTCCTGACTTCATTGGTACACATGGCCTCAAATGAAGACTTCCTGAACTTTTGCCCCCCCTCTTACTACCTGGCATTTAAATTGCTTTGCTGCAAAATCTGCTGCTACCATAAACTTCTTATTCACCTGCAAAGAAATTTAAATAATTCAGTCTTAGTAAGTAAAATTCAGAAATGAGGAAACAGAGAAAACAAACCACCACAATTTTGCCTAAAATGTAAGCAGTTTCTAAATACTCTGCAGACCCATTTCATTAGAGCCTAAAACTCTTTTCTTTCAAATAAAGTATGGAATGTATCAATAAGTGAAATCAATTAAAAAGTTATTTATCTTGGTTGCTTGGTGGGAGTGAATCTATGGTGTATTACTATATCGAATAAGCAGATAATACCTACAGCAAAAGGCTGAAGAGGTTCTTTTTTGCTACAGAAATCCCTGTTGACATTCAGGGCCTCAGGTGATAGAATACATTAATAGGGATGTCATATTCTAGTCTTTTTTTAGGGAATTAAAAGTTTTTTGATT
Organism: Melanerpes formicivorus; assembly: GCF_026170545.1. Lineage (NCBI taxonomy): Eukaryota > Metazoa > Chordata > Aves > Piciformes > Picidae > Melanerpes > Melanerpes formicivorus. The sequence goes on along the minus strand of NW_027142353.1, from coordinate 36,216,792 downwards.
TGTTGTCTTAACTACCTTCTATAGAAGATGATCAGAAGAGCTGAAAAAGCGGAACCAGACTGTCTATATATATTTATATACAAATATAGCTGTGTATGTGCTTGTGCATGCATATATATACACATATATATAATGTAATAAGATATGCATTTTTAGCATCTGATTCTGTTGATTGTATAGGCCAAATCAGCCGCCTCATTAAATCAACTTCAAAGGGAAATGAATATATTTAAAGAGTGAGACATGTCTAGCATTTCTCTTGATGAGCTAAATCCATTCTGTATATACCAAAGTCATCAATGTTACTGTGAGGATGCAGTCATCTCAGTGTTTGCACAGGATTGTGAATGTGCAGGACATTTGCTATGTATTTTTTCCTATTAATTACATTTACTCCTTTCCACTTGCAAATTCTGGAATACTCAGCTGTGGTCCACCTCTCAGAGATAATCCTACCTCTGTCTTGGTTTCTGTGGATTTCTGTGAAGAAATACAGAAGCTACATAAGCAAAATGTCTATTTAGGAACTGAATGAAACAAGCTTTGAACACTAGATTTTGAGATATGTGTATACTACGAGTGAGATTATCTTTCTCCCCAAATTCTTACTCAAGTTAGTTAGAAACCAAGAGTCTTTGTCTTTCACGTCTTATTCTGTAAGTTGTTAGAAGCTAGGCAGCTTATCAAAATGGCTGTGACATCTACCAACATTTGCACTTCAATAGATGTTCCTGGAAAATTCTGGTTTAGTCTCATATATTTAGTCTTTGTATCTCTCCTGTAAAATCACATTCACCCTGAGAAAACTGTGCAGTCTCATTTTAAAAGGATAACACAATAGCCATGACTGAGTCATCCTTTTCAGGAATTCTGATACCTTTTAGGAGCAATGTGCCCAAACATTTGAAGAGAAGAATCAGTGTTCAGAATAAGTGATGCTTTGTCCAGTACTGCAGAAAATCAAAAATAGTGTCTGTCTGACTCCCAAGATGATCATGCAGTTTCAAGGTCAAAGAAACAACAGAGAGAGTGAGCAAAGCATGATGCAAACATTTTTTTTTCCAGATTAATAGCTGTGACTCCTGTGTTTTAGATGCCTAAAAGTTTGTATCAGGAGAGAAAAAATACAAATTAACAAACCACACAAAATAAAGACTTTTTTTAATTTTTATTTTACTTTCCTAGGTGAGATGCAGCTTAAAAGCCACTGTCATTAGTTAGAGGAATAAATGTTTTTGTACCTTCTCAGTTTTATATCACATCACCTCCAGCTTCCCCAGGTTAGTTCTAAACACAATGACCAATCTAAACAGTATCCACAGACAGGGCAAAATAGATATTAAGTCCTATGCTTCAGTGAAAACTGGTGGCTATGCGTAGAAAAGAAACTTTAAAAAAGGTCCTCAACAAAGAAAAGTTCTGGGATGACTTCAGTGAATGTCCGTTACATGCTCAGTGTGGAGACTCATCCAAAAACATATCTGAGCTAGCCACAACACCTGTTTCCTGACCCATCAGCACTCAAGGGGAAGGGAGTTTTGATCATGGTGAGAAGATACCAAGGACTTTTGGGGGAACTGACACTTTATGTTCTGTAGTATTTCTCTGAAAGTACAGAGAATACAATAATGACCTATATAATATTCTAGTGTACTTTCAACAGATTTGTAGAAGACTATAAACTTGGAGAATGACATCAAATGTCAGAGCTTCTGTTCAGAGTGGCCTAGACAATCTTGAGGAAGGGTATAACAACAATATTATTAGATTTGGCATCGAAAAGTGGAAAGATCTACACTTACATCAGAAAGATCCTAGGTGAAATATGAGCCACTGAATGTATTCACATGCACTGCATATTGGGCTACTGAAAAGCACAACCAGCATACCCAAGTAAGTTTTCTTGCTCTGCCTAACTCTGGTGAGATTGCACATTAATTAGCACTCCATTCAACTCAAAAGTAATGTGGAGAGTAGCTATGAACTTCAGCAGAGTCCAAGGGCACATAGTTGGTCCACAGGTAGCAATACCTGGACGTCTTTAGTCTAACAAGTGGAAGTAAACAGGTAAGTCTAATACCAGCCAGGAACTACATGGAAAGGAGTTTCAAAGATCAAGTTAAAAAATTTTCAGAAATGATAATAGGCAAAACAAGGAGCAAAGGTCAAATATTGTGACTTAAGTGATTGAGATCAGACACACAACACAACAAAATTAAACAATTAAAATTAAAAAATAAAATAAGATAAAACAAAATAAAAATATAGTAAAATGATCACTGGGAAGATAGTACAGCAGTGGAATAGGCTACCCACAGCAGCTGCAGAATCTTCACCTTTAGAGAGGTTCAAGACTCTCCTAGAAAAGTTAAGAGGAGGGCCACACCTGGTTATGAGGACATTGGTACTGCTTCAAGTATGAATATGAACCAGACAACTCTAGGGGTCTTTTCCAGATGCCCTTTCTATGGATCCACTGAAGTCATGTTTCTTGTGAATGTAGTGAATCTTAGTAGAAAAAACCTCAAGTTAGCAATTTCCTTTAAGATGGAATTTTCCTGCTTTGGTATTAGACCCTTCCCATTGTTAATACATATACATTGTTATATCTTTGGGTAAGGACATGAAAGCAAACCACAAAGCTTGTTTTAAAGATGTGGAAGTCCCACCTGTGAATATATTAATACATAAACTACCTCAGATAAGGTACAAATTAGAAATAAAAAAGACAAGGAAATGGTAGAGACTTCATTAAGGAGAGAATAGTGCAGTACTTTGAGAATAGGGTCATAAGCTTTTCAAAGAAAAATAGCACACCTCTGACCTGTTCAGATTCCTTGAAAAAGTTAATAAAATAATACATAAAGGTGACTCCACAGACATAATTTACTCCGATACCTCTTCATAAGGAATTCTCAGAGAGAATAAATCTCCACAGAGTAAGAAACATAGTATTGAGGTGGATTAAAAATCACTTAAGTGAAATAAAACATAATGAATGATTGTGAAGAAAAAGATTCTTGTGTTTCAATCACTGTGTATCACTCTCATAGGTCCTGCTGATGTGAGGAATGGAACAAGGTCAAAAGCAAAATATTACCCTGTTACAGTAGACTATCTTGATTACTAAAATGTACTTGTGGATAATAAGAATCATATGGTGCCCTTAAGAAATATATTTGCATTAACACTCATTGTCTATATACCCAAAACCTCTAGTAGCCTTCTCTATTGTTACTTTCCTGTGTTAGAGCTTATGCAATGCAATGTAACTACAGTGCTTTTCCAAGTACGAGGTGGTTGAGTAGCCAAGCCTGGATATGTTTAAAGATATTTGGATGTGGTCCTTGGGGATATGGTTTAGGGGTGAACCTTGTAGAGTAGGGTTACCAGTTGGACTTGGTGAGTCTTTTCTGACCTGAATGTTTCTGTGATTCTGTCTCCCCCCCAAAAAAAGAGCAGCTTCAGGACAGCAGGTAAAACTCAATTTAGAAATGGTCAATATGGACAACTTTCATTCAGGTTAATTCTGGGCTTTAGACTGAGGATTTTCACAAAGAAAAGGAAATTATTCTTCATTGCTTGAACTGTACATTGTTTATTGCATGGGAAGTATAGGAAATGGATTCAACTCACTAGAGCCATGATTTGACTGTATTCTAGTGCTGCTTCAAATTGCCTGTGTAAGACCAAAGCAGAAAGAGTCCAATTTCAGGACCATTAGTATTGGATGTGCAAGGTCTTTTTGCCGAGTAGTTACAGGAAAGAATCCTTGTTCCAAATACTCAGCTCTTAAGAGTACTGCTTTTCCTGAGTAAGCATGGTGATTGAGGAATATTCAGGCTGGACTTTTCTGTTTGTCCATGGGTCTATAAACAAGGACAATTTAACTCAGCATCCTCATGGTCATAGGACACTGTCCTGTTGATGCTAACAATATTCCAATTCAGTATACATCAAAATACATTAGTCACCACAGCCAAAGACACAAATTTTGACTTCCATATGACCCAGATGTGAAAAAGAGTCTGTTGCTCATTACTGAAAGACAGATAATGTATTTTAAAAATATATGTGTATCCTAAACTTCAACACTTCAGAGCAATTTATCCAAATAGTGCTCATAAATAAATTGAGAAGAATTTCAAATCTATTTCTACTTCCTCCATTTCTGAATCATATTTGAAAACGCTCCCAGTTTCAGACATTTGTGTGACTGGTTGTGGACAATCAGAGGGTATCTATAATGGATGTACATTGACAGAGGACTTTCTTGAGGAGCATCAGGCTAGAGGGAGAATAGCTCTAAGACTTTGTCAAAATTATATCAAGTTGTAATTTGGAGGCTCAGACTAAGATGACAGTTATCTATGTGTTTATGGCACAGAAATGTGTGTAGACACTGTAGAGGGGAGAAAAGAGAGAGTAAATTACAACATTTACTTTTGTGCAAATATATTTATTGCATAACTTCAGATTTAACCAAGGGTAGGGTGTCTTTAAAGGCCTGGTTAATTTTATTGATTAACAGATGGTAAAAAAACATTTTCCTTGATCCTAATGCCTAAAAAATGGTCGAGATGAAAATGGAATGCCAAGGCAATTCAAACAAAATCAACTTGTATCATGTGTTCAATTTTGTGTTCTGCTCTGTTTGCATTTTGTCTATTCTTCATCCTTTCTATTTTCTCCTTCTTTAAGAGGTTGTCATCTGCAGATTTTCCCCAGTGAAGCTGTTAATTGACACAATTCTCCAAGGGGCATGTAGTCTCATTGACTTAAATGCATAAGTCCATGTGTCTGGGTGTGGGGTTTATTGTTGTTGTTGGGTTTTTTTTATGTTATTCATCATTCCTGAATATGAAGCACTTGTTCCTTCTGGAGTCTTTTGCTTCCCATTTTCTGTCTTCCCATATATAAAGATCTAAGTCACACTGAGCTTTGCTTTGACTTCAGCTGAGCAATCTTAGATAGAGCTTAATAACCAACCTCATTCTAGAGTTATTGGCTTCCTAGATAAATAGAAGAGCCACTTGCCAAATAATTTTTTGTTTTTCCTGGTCTTTCCTTTTGAACATGGTTGCAAAACTCATTCTCTGTACTCCTATTTCTTATACCTCTCCTATTCTCCTCTTTTCTTTTATCATATAAAGATTCAGAGGTTCAAATGAACTTTAGATAGTTCTTATGCAAATTAAGTAGCAGCTTCCCTGCAGAGGTCAGTGGGAACTAATACATACCTCTGAAAGTTTCCATTTGCATGAGGCATCTCCCTCATTTAATTTTCTGTAGCATTTTCCATTTGTGTACTGAAAGTACACTACTGTGAAAACATTGCTATAAATTTATACCTGCACAAGCATGATAAAGATGAAGGAAAATCTGTATGTGTTTACCTGAGGTTTTACTTTGTCAAGTGATGGCACACACAGAACTTCTGTCTACCCAGAAAGAACAAGGATGAAAACTTGCACTCCTCAGTTTGCATTCCTGAGAGAGAAATATTCCTGTTGCACCATCAGGTGCTTTACTCAAGATCTAATTAACATGCAAAAATTATACTAAACTATCCCAGCTTTTAAAGAGTTTCATTTTGAGAGAAGGCAAAGAAACACAGCACTTTCCTGCTGTCAGTGACTGAGAGTTCCTGTTGAACACAATTTAGATTATCTACTACAATTTAGATTAACTACATTTTAGATTATCTGTTATTGATCAGTCATAGATCTTCCCATTCACAAAACAATTTCTTTTCTACTTCCATGAAATGTCTCAGTTTATTAAAACAAGCAAACAAACTAACTAAAAAGTGTGGCTTGTAACTGATAAATTTGAACTACCTTTTAATCAAGGGGAGTAATTTCAGCCATCTGCTGAGTCAGGCTAAGGAAAAAAAGCAAGCCAACAAGGGGCAGATTAACCAATAAAAATGTCTTCATTAAACTTTTATCAGGATAAATTTATTTGAGTGTTTCTGCTTTACTTTTAATATTTTTTTCTGATAAGAATCTTAAACATAAATAAAAATGATAATTTAAATTGTAGGAACAGTATAGACTAAGTGAAACCATCCAACACTGGGAAGCAGATTTTGCTTTTCATGGTTAGGCTGATTACTTATACAGATATGTATCCTGTGTGATGATTAAAAAATCAACTCTATTTAGCTCATAGATATTTATTTATAATGGTAACTAGGAGAAGACAGTTCTGGGTAACACAGCATATTAGCTGCAGATTTTTAAAATTCTTTTTCAAATACTGTTTCTTTCCTCCTTTTCTTCCTTTTTCTTCCCTCAAAAGTAAAATACAAAGGAAATATAAATGGCATATATCTCAGCTAAGGAATAGTCAAGGTTGGAGAGCTTCACTTTGTAGCGTGAATAATATCGCAAATATTTCAATATTCACTGGCTGAAAAGGACAATCTTTATTTTAGTTGTAGTACGGCTGCAACAAATCAGAAAGTTAAAAAAGGACTTTTGTTTGTTCACAGTCAAGGAAACATGCTGAAAGAAATGAACAACCCTTTGCAGCAAGGCGCTGCTGTATGACTTCTCTTTTCAGTGTAGGATGAGAGAACTGTTTCACAAGAGGCTTCCTGATTGACGTTTGAGTGGGAGCAACATAAAAAAAGCCTTGCATTTAACTCACAGGTTGCAGTGTTGTGACAGACTTTGGATGTCTTCACCTCAGAAAGTATCTGGGCAGAGAAGTATCTTGTTATATCTCTGGCCTAAAACTTGGTTCAAGATCCAATTCCGCTCTTCATCACAGTGTTGCCATCACTTTCAACTCAGACCTTACAAGGGATTTAGGTCTATAATTTTCAGCTGGATTCACAGGCCTTGCTGGAAACAAATTTTTTAATATTCTGATGTCTATCAACTATATTAATGCCTGCAAATTCAGCCACTGGCTCTGACAAGTTGGTTTGGATTGCCCATGATGTCATCCCAAGTGAAATTCTGGAATTCAATGACATTTAGTAGTAACCTTGATCTGCTCTGTAAGGTCCACCAGTTTGTCTAAATATCTGAAGTGCAACAGCTGTCTTCAGTCACTGCAAATTGAAAGCACCACATTTTCTAGTTTAATTTATTTAAACACATGAACCAGAAACATTTAGTAGTAGTAGTTGCTAGTGTTAACTGCCATTGGTATCAGTAGTAGCTACAGTCTGAGGTCAAGTAAAGGAGGCATTTCTTACTTTTTTTTCACCATGGCTTAGTTAGTTTCTTTCTAAAATATATACCAGGTGCTTAGAGTCCAAACGGGAACATTAATTTCAGGCTACAGGTAAAAGTGAAGTGGGAAAAGAGGAATACCTTCAATTTCCGCTTTTTAATCCATACCACAGTGTAATCAGGAATACAATAGGTCAAATAAGGGAAGAAAACATGAAGCATAGATTTGCATCCCAAAGATAGGAAATACTTGCCTGGGAAATACCAGTCTAGAGTTTAAGTATCTGCTCACAGAAAAGCTTCTATGTTTTACCTTCAGGAGTCACTGGATGAAATGCAGAATTTGTATATTTAGTGTGTTGTTAAAAATGTCCTTACTACAATCCAGAAACTAAAAATGCCCTTGCCTCAAGCTGTCTCTCTCTCATATCTATATGGCACACAATCATCTATAAAACCTTTTTTTTAGACATAATACAGTAACTAGAGCCTGAAATCTCTAAGCCCCTCATCTGCCTAAAGGCCTGAAGTCAACTTTTCAAGATGGAGCGTGACCTTCATTCTCAATAGACATTCATCTTTACATAGCATCTTTACATAGCAGTGGCAATTGTTCACCATGGCATTCATTGTGGAGCAAACACAGAAGAGAATATACAGTGTACACTGAAAAGGACCTTCACTCGTTCAGCCATCCTGGCTAAAATCACAACACCCACTGTTGTCACAATTCAAACAGCTACAGGAGAATCTTTCTAAAATTGCCACACAACAGATCACAGACTGGTTTGGATTGGAAGGGACCTTAAAGATCATCCTTTCTTTTTTTTAAACTCACATTTTCAACTTGAGGAAGAGTTTTGTGGTGGTTTTAAACTGCACATTGTAACTGAAAAGGTCTTTTTGAAGGAGGTAGGGACCCGAAGTGATCTCCAAGACAGTTGGCTCATGCGTGAGGTAGAAAGTTATGGTTATGGAGCAGTCACAGACCCTGAAGTCTGAAAGTCCACTAATATAATATTTGATCCAAAAGTTCCTTTAATTTTCCTTTGTTTAACACTTGTGCCTGGTTCCTGAATTCCATTTAGGGGACAGTCTGGTTATTTTGTGACAGCACGAGAGTGGCTATAAGATCATGGGGGTAGCTCATGGATTGGAAATGGATGCTTTTTGACAGTAGCTTGGCATTACCCTGTAAAATACATGTACAAGAAATTAAGAGAGATTATAAATGATTGAATTGCAATTGGCACATGAGTAAGGGTTTGGCAACAGCAGGAGGGTGATGGGATAAAGATAACTTCTGGCAGCACTCCAGAGAAAACTACGCATGGAAACAGGCTGAAAAGCTGAGAGAGGAAAAAAATAACCTCAGAGTCAAGGGCAAATCTTGGAATTTCTATCCCTGAAAGCAAAGTGAAGAATGACAATCACAGAGCTACAGACATCAGACAGAAATAACTCTTTATCCATATTATGCCTTCAGGCTTTGAAGGATTCAGTAGGAAATAGTTATGGTATAGTCAGGAGATGAGAGAGCTGAGACAGGCAGATAAATGGGAAACTGAAGGCTAGAAGAGTAAGTCAAGGAAGATATAGAAATGGGTGTCATCTGAGGAAAAGTGATGACCTATATAAGCCATCTGTGGCCAGAATCCTGTGAGACAATTTCATTAAATTTCCAGGATATATTATCTGGAGCCTTTTCAATAGTTCAATCAAATGCCAAAACTGGATCTTGATATTTCACATTTTTATGAAAGCTTCATTCTGATGGAAGGCTACACATAACAGTCACCAAAATTCAGTTTGGCACATTTTTAGGCCATATTTTCTGTTAGGTAGAAACATGACATTGGGCCAAGGCATCACATATTATGACCAGGTTCACTTAGCTGACACATAGAGGATGTCATCAACTCTACTTACAATAAAGGGTGATTGTACACAACACTTACAAAGGATTCTTATCTTGAAAGAGTTTTTCTGTAATGACTTAATCTTTACAAATGCCTATAAAAGAAAAAACTGAATCAGAGGCTTCTCAGAGGTTAGGAAAGTATTGGAGTCACACAGAAGACAGGAGTCTGTAACTCTCAGTGTCTGAGGTTAGTAAATAATCCCTTGCTCAGACATGACATAAAAAATCCTATAACAATATGGAAATCCATGTTGATGTCTGGTTTGAAGCTGATGAAGAACATGCTTTCAAGAGTTAACACTCCACAGTTGCCTTGCACTTGGGCTGACCATGATAAACACATATATATGAGTATATGGTAAATGGGAAACATTATCAGTCACTGGACATCATCTGTCCTATTATACAACAGTTAGATTGGAATCTAACCACACTGTTGGTCCCTAAACTGTTTCTGGGCATGGTTCAGGTCTTATCAAGCATCTGAGACCACAAGCACTTTGCATACACAAAACCCCCGAATAATACAAATATAGGCTCCTATGTTTCAGTGGCCTCTGAATCAAGGATCATTCTTAGACAGATCTTGATGAGTCTTGATATTTAGCTGTGGCAATGCATGTATCTCCACAGGATTTTTTTTATTTTTTTGTTTTGGCAATGAACATTAGACTTCAGATGGCACAAGGAGGTTAATAATGGAACAGCTGTTATCTCCTTTTTAAAGTGCATAATTTCATCAGGAGATAATGTTGTGCATTTATGTACATCTATTCTTTCCTTGAACAAATCTTCAAGCTTCCTGTAGGTCTCACTCTAGAACAGCCACCCATTTTATTCATCTTGCTCTTTCATCCACCTTCTTTTGACCACAATAAGAGCCACCTCTCTAGACAACAGGGTGCCTCTGATTCTAACAAGATCATGAACATACCTTGTATCTCTGTACAACAAGAAACATGTTCATGCCAATAAAGTGTATTCAAAATATATTTTTTGTTGCTGCTATGAAATGATGCTGCTTCACAGTGCAATCAACAAGATATTGTTGACTTTCAGATTACTTTAAGACATTCCTAAAAAGTAGGATACAATATACAAAACTCTGATACCCTTCCCACCTCATAAAAAAACCACCCAAAACAAAACAAACAAACAAACAAAAAAAACCCACAACAAAACCAACACCCCAAACCAAACAAAATAAACTTCAGCAAAAGTCATTTAAACCAAAACAGCTGCTAGAGGCTCCTGCACAAGCTTCTTCTCACACATCCAGCTTCTCCAGTCCTTTGTCATCCCCAATAGATGTGGTTTCTCCTCTGTCACCTGGGGCAGCCACTCTGCATTCTGTTGCTTCGTAGATTCAGCATGAGGCTTCAAATATCTGCTTATGCCTCAGTTCTCTCTTTCCTCTTCTTCTTGCTTATTTATGATTGAAGTGTGCGATTATACTACTTACAGTAAGTCTGTAAAACACTTGTGGAAACATTTTCCTGGACAGAATACCTGAACCAAACAATTGCATAGGATCATAGAATCATAGAATCAATAAGGTTGGAAAAGACCTCAGAGATCACCAAGTCCAACCTACAACCTATCATCTCATGACTAACTAAACCATGGCTTCAAGTGCCATATGGAATCCTTTTCCTGAAGATCTCCAGGGATGGCGACTCCACCACCTCCCTGGACAGAACATTCCAATAGCCAATTACTCTTTCTGTGAAGAACTTTATTCTCACCTCGAGCCTAAACTTGCCCTGGTGCAGCTTGAGACTCTGTCCTCTTGTTCTGTTGTTGGTTGCGTAGAAGAGACTAACCCCCTGCTGGCTACAACCTCCTTTCAGGTAGTTGTAGAGAGCAAGAAGGTCTCCCCTGAGCCTCCTCTTCTCTAGGCTAAACAAACCCATCTCACAGTATCACAGTGTCACCAAGGTTGGAAGAGACCTCAAAGATCATCGAGTCCAACCTGTCACCACAGACCTCATGACTAGACCATGGTACCAAGTGCCATGTCCAGTCCCCTCTTGAACACCTCCAGGGACGGTGACTCCACCACCTCCCTGGGCAGCCTGTTCCAATGATGAATGACTCTCTTAGTAAAGAACTTTCTCCTCACTTCGAGCCTATACTTCCCCTGGTGCAGCTTGAGACTGTGTCCTCTTGTCCTGGTGCTGGTTGCTAGAGAGAAGAGACCAACCCCTTACTGGCTACAACAACCTTTCAGGTACTTATAGAGGGCAATGAGGTCACCCCGAGCCTCCTCTTCTCCAGGCTAAACAATCCCAGCTCACTCAGCCTCTCCTCATAGGGCTTGTGGTCGAGGCCTCTCACCAGCCTTGTTGCCCTTCTCTGGACGTGTTCAAGTGTCTCAATGTCCTTCTCAAATTGAGGGGCCCAGAACTGGACACAGTACTCACAGTGTGGCCTAACTAGTGCTGAGTAGAGGGACACAATGATTTCCCTGCTTCTGCTGGCCACACTATTCCTGATGCAGGCCAGGATGCCATTGGCCTTCTTGGCCACCTGACCACACTGCTGGCTCATGTTCAGCCAGCTGTCAACCACTACCCCCAGGTCCCTTTCTGCCTAGCTGCTCTCCAGCCACTCTGTCCCCAGCCTGTAGCACTGCATGGGGTTGTTGTGATCAAAGTGCAGCACCCAGCACTTGGACTTGTTAAATTACATCCTGTTGGGCTCTGCCCATCTGTCCAGTCTGTCAATGTCCCTCTGGAAAGCCCTTCCACCCTCTAACAGATCAACACCTGCTCCCAACTTGGTGTCATCTGCAAGCTTACTAATGGTGAACTCAATACCCCCATCTAGATCATCAATAAAGATATTGAATAGGATTTGGCCCAGCACTGATTCCTGGGGGACACCACTAGTGACTGGCTGCCAGCTGGATGTGGCACCATTCACCACCACTCTCTGTGCATGGCCCTCCAGCCAGTTTCTAACCCAGCACAGAGTGCTCCTCTCCAAGCCATGGGTTGACAGCCTGGCTAGGAGTTTGCTGTGGGGAACAGTGACAAAGGCCTTGTTGAAGTCCAGATAGACTACATCCACAGCCTTCCCCACATCCACCAGGTGGGTCACCTGGTCATATAAGGAGATCAGTTTGGTCAGGCAAGACCTGCCCTTCCTAAATCCCTGCTGGCTGGGCCTGATCCCCTGGCCATCCTTCAGGTGCGCAGTGATTGCCCCCAAAATGACCTGTTCCATAATCTTGCCTGGCACTGAGGTCAAGCTGACAGGCCTGTAGCATGCAGGTTCCTCCATCTAGCCCTTCTTGTGGATGGGCATCACATTGGCCAGTTTCCAGTCATCTGATATCTCTCTAGTGAGCCAGGAACGGTGACAAATGGTGGAGAGCTGCTTGGCCAGCTCATCTGACAGCTTCTCATTATCTTAGCATGGATCCCACCCAGTCCCGTGGACCTGTGAGTATCCAAGTGGCTCAGCAAGTCCCTAACTAATTCCTCGTGGATTTCAGGGAGATTATACTGCTCCCTGACCCCATCAACCAGTTCAGGAGGCCAGTTATCCTGGAGTCCTCCTGCCTTACTCTTGCAAATGGAGGCAAAGAAGAGGTTTAGTACCTCAGCCTTTTCCTCATCTTTAGTTACAATGTTCCCCTCCAAGTCCAATAAAGAGTGGAGGTTCTTCTTGCCCATCTTTTTAGTATTACTGTATTAATAAGAATGTTTTTTATTAACTTTCACAGAAGTGGCCAGCTTAAGTTCTAGCTGGGCTTTTGCCTCTCTAATTTTTCTCCTACATGATCTAACAACATTCTTAAAAATACCACAAGTTTCCTCCTCCCCTTTCCAAAGGCAATACCCCCTCTTTTCCCCCCCAATTTCTTCCAGAGATGCTTGCATTTTAAGTACATCTCATATTCCTTGTGGGAGATAAAAATCAGTATAAGTATGCAGTTTACCTCATATTCTTGTTTCCTTACCTCTGTAATCTTAGACAGGAAAAAAAAGAAGTTGAGGTTTTTTTCTGACTGCAAAACCAGCGGTCACACACCTCTGAATATTAGCCACATCCTTGAAGAGATAATTTCTGTGGCATTCAAGCCAAAACCAGAGTCTATTCAGTGATGTTCTGACACTTTTCTGCCTGAGACAAACTGAGATGAGTGGCATTATCTCTAAGTTAATCGTTATTAGTAAGGGAAACTGAGCACCTAATAAGGATTAGCCTCCTGGAAATTATAACAAATAATGAGAACAATGGGAAGTGGAGAAATGATATATTGTATTTGTCAAAAATCAGGAAGTCTATGAATGCACAGTTGAAGACAGCAGCCCCCTGATATACACCGTCTTAGACTCAAAATATAAACCAGCAATGTTTTCAAGGGGACATTAGCTCCAGAGGAAACTATCTGTAGGGAAACAAAGTAGGATGGAAAATTTCAGAAGGAGAATGTCAGGAAAATTATCAATATGGGTCAGTTAGATGAGGATTGACAGGAATGTTGCTTCAAGACATTACGTGTAGTCTGCGAAAGTATCTCTGTGGGTATGACAATTTCTTCTGAAATGCAGGGCAACACATCATCATACTCTGTGTCTTACTGGCTGATGCAATACCCAGTTAAAGAGAGAATCCAGCACAAGTTGTCTATCAAATTTACTGCATCTGCGTGAGATAAATTCTGCAGGCAAATGAAGGGGAATGCTAAGAGTGGGTGTTGAAAATATATGGCTGAGCATGTAAAAGGCAGGCTCAATGTCTGTGAACATTATTTTATTAATCTGGTAAAGTGACACTGGCACGTCAGCACTTTAAAGCAGGGGCAAAGAAAGCACTTTTTTTTTCTTATTCTTCTTTTTAAAAATTCAGTGGTCCTGGCACTGTCATTGCTTCCTGCAAATAAAACCCCTCCCCACCTCATTTACTGTTGCTTGTGCAGTGCATGTGGCAGAGGGAGTAGATGGCCCTGGCAAACTATAAAGCCAAGCTTGCCAAAAATCCCTGTTAAGCTGGTGGACAAAATCTGATTCTGTTGTTTTCAAAAAACTGTCAAGTGCATCTGAGCCATTTCCTCCATAAAAATGAGTTACCTTGGAAAAGACCTCCCTTTTGTCATAATTCTCATATATAAAGTTAGATTTGTTTATAAATGAGTTTCTGGTGATGTATATTCTACCACAACTGTCTGTATTATTTCTGGGTGCAATTATTAACACCGAGCATAAAAATCAAGGGTTTATTTTTATATCAGAGAGAGGTAGTACGGGATACACACATAATCCTGTTCTTCAAATTTGTTAACTTCTTATAAAGCAGTCATATTTCAACTATATTTGTGATCATTACTGAAACAGAAAAGATTTAACTATTATTTATAATTTCCAGAGTTTGGTTTTACATTTGAAATATGAATACCCAGTATCTTAAACTTGGTTAATGGTAAAAATGGCATAATTATAGCTAAATTCACTGTTCATTGTGGCCAGGAAACACGAAAAGAAAAGAAAAGAAAAGAAAAGAAAAGAAAAGAAAAGAAAAGAAAAGAAAAGAAAAGAAAAGAAAAGAAAAGAAAAGAAAAGAAAAGAAAAGAAAAGAAAAGAAAAGAAAAGAAAAGAGAAAAGAAAAGAAACAACACACCACACCAACACAACAAAAAAAAAAACCCACCTTATATCCCTAAAAGTGATTGCTGATTTGAACTGCTGATTTGAATGTAACTTGTTATTGATGCTCAAGAAAATCTTTTAAAGTCCTGAACGACCTGCTTTTATCTGAACAACAACAGAAAAATCAGATAATGTTAGTCTCTGTAAAGCAACTGTCCTCACTGGAGTAACCAAATTGAACCAATAATTTAAAAAAGGGGAAAAAAAACCATCAAATTTCCAACTATAATTGTGTCTAAATGAGCGGCTTTGTAGTTCACCATGGAAAAACAAGTACAGTCCTCTCCTGGTCTCAAAAAATAATGAAAAAGAAAATTAAATAATAGATACATACAACTACCTACTGCATACAGTAGCTTAGAATCATAGAATCATAGCATGGTCGGGGTTGGAAGGGACCTCTAAAAGTCATCTAGTTCAGCCTCCTCTGCAGTCAGCAGGGGCATCCTCACATGTATGAAGCTGCCCAGAGACCTGTTGAGCCTCACCTTGAATATCTCCAGGGATGGGGCCCCAACCACCTCCCTGGGCAACCAGTTCCACTCTCATAATAAAAAACTTGTTCCTAACATCAGTCTAAATCTACTGTTTTAGTTGGAAGCCATTGCTTCAAACCCTATCACTACAGGCCTTTGTAAAAAATCCCTTGCCAGCATTCTTGTAGGCCCCCTTCAAGGAAGGCTGCTATTACGTCTCCCTGGAGCCTCCAACCCCCTGAACATTTTTGTGATCCTCCTCTGGACCTGCTCCATCAGTCCATGTCCTTCCCATATTGAGGGCTTTAGACCTGGATGCAGTATTCCAGATGAGGTCTCACCAGAGCAGAGCAAAGTGACAGAATCAGCTCTCTGGATCTGCTGGCCCCACTTCTTTTGATGCAGCCCGGGATGTGATTTGCCTTCTTGGCTGCAAGCTCACACTGTCTGCTCATGTCCAGCTTCTCATCCATAAGCACCCCCAAGTCCTATTCCACAAGGCTGCTTTCTATCACCTCAAGTGCAGTCTGTATTGATAGTGAGGATTGTTCTGGCCTGGGTGCACTTGCTCTTGTTGAACCTCATGAGGTTCGCCTTGGGTCCACCTCTCCAGCTTGTCCATAACCCATGTGTAATTAATTACTGTGAACCCTTCATATGCACCAGCCACATACTAGAGATTGAGCTGGCTGCAGGTGGCTTTAATCGCTTTTCTTCTTGAAGTAACAGTCTTCTTGTTATCAAAAGGCTTTTCTAGGGCTGAGGAAAACTACAATGAGGGTGCATAATTCACATTTTATTACATGTCATTAGCCAAAAAGCTAGGAAAAAAAATAATGTAAGTGCTTTCATGAATTCTATAAACTGAATATTACGCTAGTAACTTTTTTTCATTAACATGATCTAAGATGGGCAGTCAATTTTTTGAGCACACTTCCCTTAATTCTTTTTTTCAGTCATAATGTAGGGTTCTTTTATACAGATTCTTTTATACTACATCAATGCCCACTTATTATCACCCTACACCAAGTTCTCTTGTCCAGAAAAGATCTAAGGTCACTCTGTATGTTTTTTGCCTGAGTGACTTGCCTCTTTATTTGTCATTGCAGAACTGAGTCCTAAAATAACAAACAGAAATGAAGGAATGGAATACAAGCTGAAAGGACCAATAAAAATAGTATGTGATTACTGTTATGTGAAAATACTCTTCCACACCTGCTAGTCTTTTTCTACAAGTATCATCGTGGAAAAATCCTGAATTTCTACTAACACCTGAAGTAATAAAGCTTCATACATCAAATGTTTGGATATATTGATCTTATCATCAGTGTTGATGAAGAGATCCAGTGTCTGGAAACCCTGACAAATAAGGAGTTCAAGGAATAGTCCTAAGTCATCAGTTCAAAATCTTACCTCAATTACCCTAATAAAATGTTGTACCTTATGATAACTTTTCACAGCTATCAACATTTCCCGACTTTGCAGAACAGGGTTTTAGCTTCAGGTCAGTCTTGAGAGTGTTTGTCATGAAGGCATCTGTCATATTGAACTCATACTAATGCCTCAGTTGTGACAAGATACTAGATTGGTGTAAATCACAAGGCAAAGGCAAGCAACCAAGGGAGAAGGGGAGACAACATTAATCATCTGCATAGATAGCCTGCTGAATACAAATGGATGTAAAACCACTGTAAAATTCTCTTCCATATACTGTCTGCAGTAAAAACCTTCCCTACCCTTCTACCTATAACCATCAGTCCAAAACTTCTATTATGAACAGTGCACTCAATGCCTTCTGTGAGTCTTTCCACATAGTAGGATTACAATGGAATCATGTCATGCCTCAGTAGTGTATTATTCTCTGCAAATATTTCAATAAAATAAAAGCTGACTGTAACAGAAATTCTGGTAGTCACTGACAAGCACCTGCAACACATCAAAATGAGATAAAACATGAAATCAACATGCACCTCAAATACTTAGGAAGATATGCAAATGGCAGAGAAGCTATACTCAGAGCCATTGCAAAATCACAAGCAGCAGGATGAAAGGACTAGGTTCGTAATCTAGTCATCATGCAATGATTTTCTTCTTGATGCATAGATTATTTATTGCAAATCTATCAATTATGATGCTTGAAAAGTCCTACCTCCCTAGTACTCAATGAACATTTTCAGAGGCCAAATGTCGCTCTTGTCTCCCAGTAGAATAAAGAAAATCATTGCTGTGACTTGGAACTTTAATACCCCTCACCATCACTATTTTGAAAGGAAAAGGGTCTTCACAATATGGGACATTGACCTCTGCCTACTACTTATACTGCCATGAGATCTCTATGTATATTTAACCTAGTTTTAAAATCTGTCTGGAAAAAATCTTGAGTCTGTGGACATTAATGGCAACCTCACTGCATTAGTTCCCCGCCTGAGCTATGGTGATGGCACATGCTGGTATTTTAAAAAGAAATTTGGGCTACACATGTACCTTAATTAACAGATGCAAAGCTCCACTGCAGAGATTGCAGCACTTAGTCATAAGTGAAACTGCTCCTGTGTATGTTATACAGGTCATAAAGTGCTTTGGGGTTTGGAAAGTAAAAGTTTGCATAAATCAACACATTTTTATTGTTCGATACAGCCAATACTATATACTTGCACTCCAAGTGTGGAATCAGGGAAAATTTGTGTAGGGTCATTTCTTAATTCTCTTACTAAGGCTGGCTCATTTGATTGTAGCATTACATTTATGGGATGCTTTGACAAAGTAGATAACTGTTTTATTTCCCTATGTCAAGAACCCCGTCATGCTTAAGCATCCTCATATTCATCAAGCAGATGTGTACCTCTGAGTGCAGATGAGCTGAGCACTGAAGTTCAACAAACTATAGTAAACATCTACTCAGTATGTTCCTGGGAATCTTTTTTTGATGGATGAAGAAAAGGGACAGGAAAGAGCAATTTTGCATAGCACTGTAGAGAATGACTCTACCTCCAGCAAGCATGCAGTTCATAGCAGGATTTTACTAACAATTCTCTGTCTAGTTGCTGTCTGCAGCAATATAATTTGTTTTATTCCTAACAGATCAAAGAAAATTCTCTACATTTGCAGAGCTTCCTACTGAAGTTTGCATGAAAGAGAAAATGAAATACTATACAAGTTCTATGTAAGCAATTTATAATTAGCCAATTTTCATTCAGGAGTTTGCTGCCTAACATTTTACCCTATGACTTAATTGTATTTATGTTCCAGGGTAAATCTACCAAAGAGTTTATTGACTGTGTTGTGGATATTTTTCTTCTTTCAACATTTTAAATTGCCATGAATTGACCAAATGGAATTAGACAGATTTTGCTGAGATTTCAATACAAAACTTAATTCTTCCCCTTCCTCTGTGATAGCAGCCCAGGTTTGTGCTTGTTCATGTGTGGTTTTGTGTGCTTAAGTACCGTAAAGCAAAAAAGCCAAAACTGTATTTCCTCCTTCACCCTTCTCCTCAGCTGTCCTCTGCACTTGACATAATGCTGGGAAAATTCCAGGAAGTCTTATTTTCTTGTTTTACATTTAAGCAGTGTTTTCAGTGAAAGATTTCAAGACACTTACACACAAGGTGTGTATGAGTATGGTGCCTCATGTCTTACATAACAAATAAACCAAGGTGAAACACACTAATGTACTTTTGCAAGAAAATGTAATAAATCAGAAACAGAAGCTGGGAATAGGAGAGCATATTTCCCCTCTCAGCTGTAATTAGGGACAGAAAAAAAATGTAATTTCTAAACTGGGATATATTGATTCAAACCCTTTGGCTTTTTGTCAGTTCAAACATGGGACTGAGAAGGCTAATCACCTTCCTAAAGCTAACAAAAGACCAGTGTCTGAAATATACTCTTTGCCATGTGCTTCTACTATCTGTAGGTTTAACTTTTAGAGTCAGTGGCAGCTCTTCTGTAGCCTTCACTCAATGCTAAATCAGACACTTGCTATCAAAGAGAGGACTTACAGTTAACGCCTAGTGTGGACGAAGTGGAGAAGTCATAACCATAACTTGTCCTTCTCATTGCAAGTACATGATTGATTCATAGGTGCTGAAGAAAGATGTCTGATTCCTAAAAGTCACTTCTAACTTGGGAAATTAATTATCCATTTCTGTGGTGGGAAAGAATTGCCTGAAAATGCATGAAATAATTTCAAAGGAAAAAGAACATGACCCTTTCTCTCACTCTTTATTTGCCTACAAAATTCAGAGAATCACAGAATGTTAGGGGCTGGAAGGGACATCAAAAGATCATCTAGTCCAACCCCCCTGCCAGAGCAGGATTACCTATACCAGATCACACACATCCATGCAGGGTTTGAATATCTCCAGAGAGGGAAATTCAAGGTTGTATCACACATCTATTGATGAAGAAATGACTCTTCAGTGGTAACACTGAACCATGTGATAGGATGTCCACACAACTCTTTGTCACAGTTCTTAGCCATCATAAACTTAATGGCTAAGCCAGAATTTAAATCAACACCAAACAAGGTTCCTGAGAATCAACAGCTTTGCTTTGTCACTTTAAATCTTGTTAATGGGTCCTTACTCTTTTAAGTCCACTCAATACAGAATTTACAACCTACTCATCAGGTAAAAGCAAAAAAGGAAAAAAATAATCATTGTTCCTTGACTAAAGTAAAATCTCAATTTAGTTTCTCCTAATCATAATAATTTGGACCAAAACCATACTAAAAAATTTCTCTTCCCTCTGGGGTAATTTGGTCTCCAGTTAGCAAATGTAGAATTGAACTGCTTTGTTCTTTTTCTATGTAAATTTGTACTTGGAAAATCATCAACTAATTTTAATCTGTTTGGGTCGACATGGTCCCTGTGCCAAAAGTTACATTTACATTGTAGTTTGACTTTCTTTTGTCTCTCAGAAAACGGATGCATATATATATGTGTGTGTGCATGTGTACTGTAAATATATATGTGTGTAATTAACTCTATGCTAAGTAGTTTTCTCTGAGGTATTCCCAGAGATTCCAGCTACTCAGAATTTATGCACAAAGTACTCTAAAATGGGGCTTTCACTAACAGCTCTCTAATCTCACCACATCAGCATTGTTTATCAGCATTGTTTATAGCTGTGCTTTGCTTTGGGAAAAATTCTTAGTGTCGATGTAATCAACAATCCCATTAAGATCTTTTTCCTTTTAAATATAACTAATGAACTTCTCAAAATGTGGAAATTCTGAGATATATCAATTATAAGTGGATCAAGATTAGATGCAAAGACACTTGTATAAACCTTGGAAAAATTGTTGCAGCCAAGGAATCATCCCTTTACTTTTCGGTAGCACACAATAAACAAACCTTCTCTTTACTGTCTTAAAACTTTGAGGCTTACCTTCAGAACTTCAGAAATACTTTAGCCACTAAACACTCTTTGTATCTCTCTACTATCTTAAATATTTTTTTCTTTGTTTTGATTTGGGTTTGTTGGTTTGTTGGTTTGTGGTTTTTTTTTTTTTTTTTTTTTTTTTTTTTTAATACCAAGATCATCACGGAATTCTCTCTCTAGCTTCTCTGGAGAGCCTGGTGAAACCAACCAACCAACCAACCAAAACCACCACCAAACTAGAGGAAACCCAAAATTAAACAAAACAAAGATATAAACAAGAAAACAAAACATTCAAAGGATTTTGGAACTGAACTTAATTCATTATCAGTAGGGTAGATATCCTTTGGAGAAAAATAAATCTCCTTTCTGAGATTTCAGAGCAAGTGATCATGGTGTTTCCTGGTCTCTTGCAACCCTCTCTCCCCAGGATGGGTGCAACCCAGCACAGTGTTCCCAGAGCCCCCTCTTCTCCAGGCTGCACACCCCCAGCTCCCTCAGCCTGTCCTAGTAGCAGAGGTGCTCCAACCCTCTGATCATTTTCATGTCCCTCCTCTGGACCTGCTTCTTCAGATCCATGTCCTTCCTGTATTGAGGGCTTTAAACCTGGATGCAGTACTCCAGGTGAGGTCTCACCAGAGCAGCGAAAAGTGCACCTTACTTGATCTGCTGGGCACACTTCTTTTGATGCAGCCCAGGATGTGATTTGCCTTCTGGGCTGCAAGCACACGCTGTCTGCTCATGTCCAGCTTTTTGTCCATCGTGGAAAGACAACAGTGAAGAACTGAATGCTGAAGAGGTGACTGGTGCCATTGAGAGCTGCTGAATGTTTTGAGAGTCATTGCAAAAACAGCACTGAAAGAGAAGTTTGATTAACCTGGGTAGTTGTGTTGGATTTCCCTTTTAATTTGTTTTGGTTTGCTTTTTAATCTTAAAACAGACCATGTTTGTCACTCTAGCAAAACATCTTGTTTCAAAGACACAATGCTGGGAACAATGATTTCAATGAAATATGAGCTGAAGTGACTACCATGTCTCAGATATAATTACAAACTGATATCTCAGCTGCACATCTTCTGAAAGCTGACAAATCTTTTTAATTTCATGAAACCCATGTCATCTTAGGAAAATATATGCTGAATATACAATTCTACAGTGGTTTGGCATGAACCCAGGCAAAACAAAAGCTTTGAAAAACTTTCTTTTGGTTCCAAAACTCAAACAAAAGACAGGAAGGGATCATGGACCCATGCAGATTGTAACACTGCAAAACATTCACATGTACTCCAGAAAACAGAAATTTCTGAGCTGTCTAAAATCAGCCCCCTGGAGATGATTGATTCAATGTGATGAAACCAAATAGTGAGATAAAACTATCAATCCTAAGAACATCTCTTCTTTGCCTAAAGGCAGCATGTTTCTAGCTTTAATGTGTTTTATCAGGTACCACACAGATCCTTCTTTACCACAAGCAGAGAACAGCACAATTCCTTCTAAAGAAACTTATTGGTAGGGGTAGAGGCACCTGCAGGATTCAGATTTCTTGATTTTGGTATCCTAATTATATAAAAATGTACTGTAGATTCACAGATCCAGAGCCTATTACTGGGCACTCCAGGAAGATGCTACAGTACAGATCACAGGATGGATGAGGTTGAAAAGGACCACTAGAAGTTATTTTTTCCAGCCCCCAAGATGAATCATAGTTTGGGTTTTCTAATTATCCTTCAGGATTATAGAGGAATATATCTGTGGAATTCCATACACATACTGGAAAATCTTTAAATATTCCCATTTTGGATTATTAGTTTTTGTAACTTACCACTTTCAGCTTGTAACCCATAATGTCTGTTACATAGAATTACAATATTTATACTCAATACTGACAATTTAAAATAGCTACTTGGTCCTGTTGTAAAAAAAAAAACAAACCAACAAAACAAAACAAAACAAAAAAAAAAACACCACGAAGGGAACAGACACTGAAGTATGGTCTGGATCCAGGTTTTTCTGTAGATAATTGACTCCCCTTTCTTCCCTTTTGGGGACAGTCATAGAAGGATATTGCAGGAGGGGAGGTAGGAAGAAGAAAGATAATAATATGTTTAAAAGACTGCTTTAATATTTTAGTGCTCTTTGTACTTTGTTTTAATGATGGTATATACATATATATACATATATAGAGAGAGAGACAGTAATCAGTGTCTGGCCCATGGATAGCAGCAGTGTATTGCACTTTGTGTATTCCGGATACATGAGACAAGGAGAGATTCATTGATTGAGTCTCTGTATTTTAAGTGTTACTATATTTACTAGATAACAAATTAGAGATTTGTTAGACAGCAGTCTAAGTAGCTGTCTGTGAATCATGTATTTATTATGCATGACTCTTTCAGAGTCATTAGAAGTTGAAAAGAAAGACTCACTGGGATGTGAAGGGGAATTCAGCTTCCTAGGGACCACAGTGACATGCCTGAACAATAGACACTTAGTAATAGTCCCCAGGTTACAATCCTGGGGCTTGTCTATGAAGTTTCCAGAGATATTTGCAAACACTAGCATTATTACACAAATGAATAGAGCAGAGCACAGTGTCTTAACAAAGTTCCCATCAATATCTTCAACATCAGTGGTACTGGAAACTGCACAGAACACAGTAAATCTGATTTCCATTCCTTTTGCCCACCTGCTAGGAAGTACATTATATTCACTGTCTTGAACTTCTTGAATGGAATGTAATGGTGTCTAGACACAAAACTGTAAGCCATTTCATTTCCTTCTCTTTCCATTTTGATCTAACAGGGAGTTTCATTTCCTGTCTTGAATAATTTTGGGGGCCTGTTCATGTTGGTGGTGCTTGGCTCCAAAGATGGCAGCAAGGTATAGGAATGAAATGATGCTGCCATAAAAGTTAGGGAGAATTAGGAAAGCATATTGTGGCTCAGAGTATATAGTTTTAGCTAAAAGGTGATTACTGGCACTGGAACAGTGCCAGGATTTTGAAGGAAGAAAAAATCAAGGAATAGCACAGGTTAATATCATTCTTAAAGAAGAAACAAAACAATAGCTCACAGTGAATAAGAGAGCACAGTAGTCATGCTTCACATGTAGCTTATTTTTCCTAATCAAAAGTCATCAAGTATCTCATTAGTGGGTCATTTGGAGGAAAATTCTTGTAGCATGATCACTGACTGAAAGCTTTATATGGGCAGATCTTAATGCTGTCCTTACCATTCCTGTCACTGAAGCAACTGTATTCAGGAAGAGATAGATCAAATATTAGAAATTTACAGTGTCAGTATCTTACAGCAAATAAAAACATATAAACAAAATGAGAAGACTCTGATGGTTCCCCTCATTGTTCTCTGACCCACACTAATCTTGAAACAAAGATACATTTTAGCAAATCTCAGTAATTCACTCTGATCATGGATATATTTCAGGCTAGAATCTTATCTGTTCCAATTCTATGATAGTAGACCATGAGACACAAGATTCAGCAGCTGATTTTAAGAGAACTTTTGACCTTTGACAATAAATTTCCAACATGTCTGATGGCCAAGAATGTAGAGTGCTCTGTGTACAAACAGGAGGTATACATACCAATGACTATTAAAAGCTGAGCTCAAGTGACCAATAAATTGCTTTCCTGATTTCATCTGCCATCATTACTACAAAGGAATGTACAAAACACAGCAGGGTTTAAAATGTAGCCTAGTTTGAATATCAATCAAATATTGTTTAATGTTAAGAAGGTGAATGGATAGAGTGAGCTGATCTTCAGTGGTGAAGAGAAAACAATGTTCTTAAGGAGAGGTTTTGGGTCAAAGTATCTATAGGCATAGAACAAATTAATGATTATAATTTTTATTTATATTATTTATAATAAGTAAATATATTTATATATTTAAATGATATTATGGCAGGTAAGAAGTCACTGACCACCACAAAAAGTACACAGACTGGTGAATTTGAATTGGTTAACTTGCTCACATTTCTGTAAAAGTCCAAGTGACTCTGTGTTGAACAGTGCAACGCATGAAAGTTAATTTAAATCTGGTGAATTAAAGAATGTGAATCTTTTTTTTTTTTTATATGGTGGTAGCCTTCGGTGGAGTATTTTGGACAGATAAGGATTCATCAGTCAGTAGTTATTGGTTTAGTGATAAATTGGTCCCTGATAAAAATTTAAATAGTAAAAATCGTGCTAACTGTATTATCAAGAGGCATAAGGTGGGAGACAAGCAGCATTCTCAAAGTATTCTCAGTTGTTTAAGATGTTGGGCTCCTAGAAACAATGCATTATTGCAGTCTTGGTCTTGATGTTTGCAAAGCCAGGAGCTCATTAGACCATGAGCTGTCGATGTTCTGTCTCAAATGACCTGTTATGTGCTGTAGTGTACTGAATTTGAGGTGTAGTTGTAGGAGAATGAGGGTCACAGTGGGTAGTTTGAGTCTTTTGAAAGGAGTTCTGTTAAAGAAATACTGAGGTGGTGTGGTCTTGCAAAATGCACCTCCACACAAGGTTTTGAACATGGTAAAGTAGACACCATTGTAAAAAAAAATTGCACTGGGAGTGGAGCAGGGTCTGGGGATAACATCCAATGCCAGAAAGTGTGAAGTCAGACTAGGTGGTTTTAACCGATCTTGTTCAAAGAAGATACGTACCTAAGAGACCATCAAACAGCAAGAGCAGAGAAGTATTTCTTTCAGTTTTCCTTTTCATCTCTGTTCTAAGCCAAAATTGCTTCAAGAAGAGTTTAAAATGAGATGTGTGAGGTTAGCTTTTGGGTTCTTTTCAGCCTAATTCCTTTTTTTATGTACAATTGCTGTAATTAAGACTGCTGTCCTGTATATTACTTCCCTTGGATGTCCTCTGTTACATGCTCTGAGAAGGCAAACTGAAGAGTGTGCTGTTACAGCCAAACTCTTTAATTTGATGATGAATACTCTGTCACTGTAGAGTGAGGGTGGTCAGAATAGAAAAAGGCAGGTAATGGAAAGGGCAATTGTAAAACAACAGTAGACGAAGTCTGGCAATGGTAGAAAGATACATATTTTTCCTGTGAATGGAGATTCCTATAGACTGTGGTAGCTCGCAGTCTAGAAAACAAGAAATTGAGAGTGACAAATACAAGTTCACAAAAGAAAAGAGAGTTCTACATTTTATTCAGAGAAGTTCTATTTTGAAATAAGAATGCTTTTGTGAGGTTAGGATGAATGTTCCTCTGTCCGAGCATCCTGGCTCTGAAAGTGGCCTGGAGCAGATGTAGGAAGAGTGTGAGTTGATAGTCTTTCTTGGACACTATATCAGGCTTCATCTCTTCATGGCAGGTCTTACTTCCTTCTTGATGACTTTGTTCAGATCTGGAAGCTAAAATTCCAAATTCAAGCTTTTAAAGTTAAAGGCAAATCTATTTATCAATGGTTTCTACATAGAAGCCTCTGCAATAGTGTTGCTCCAGTAAAAGCAACAAAATATTCACTCACAATTTCTATCGGAATCAATTTGATTTATGTATGAATGTCTGAAGGCAAAAATAAGCCCCTGTGAAATTTCTCATCAATATATAAAAGCAGGTGCTTTCCCAGAAAAACATCTTTATATCTCTGGGATCATAGTATAGTAATTTTTGGTTTACTCTTTTCCAGAACACTGTTATATTAAAAATCTTTTCAGCTACATCTGTAGGATTAACAATATGTGCCATCTATGAAGACCTTAATTTCATCACAGATGATAAAATATATATTATTTTCATGTATGCATATATTGCATTTAATTCAAGGTAGGTAAAATATGTTTTAAAATAAAATTTATATGAAAGAATTGCATCAGCCGTCAATGAAGTGAACTTTTAAGCATGAAACACAACAGCTGTTTAACATCACAGAGCAATAGCATTGAATAATTTAGTTCACAAATTGGAGAAGAAAGGAATATTTATACAGGGGAAACTCCAGATGGAATTTAGGAAGGCAGACTGTCATTCCAAGCCAGTGTTAGAATCTTAACCCCACAAAACAGTAACACTTGCAACATTTTTTCATAATGTCATGTATAATGCTAAATAGCAACAAGATTTTGTCCATTACAAAATATCTCACTAGTCTGCCATTGTAAGACTAGATAACCCTGTCCCTTTTCAACATGGCTCAGAAGAGTGCTACAAATTATGTCAGAAGATGTAGGAATGTAAAATTAAATACATTGGATCAGATCATTAATCAATTTAATGTTTGATTGTTATTCTTCAGCAGTGGCTAATATCAGCTGTTTTCATAGCTAATATTAGACATTAAAAATATCAACAATGCATGATCTGAAGTCATGAAGTAAATTACTATGAAAATTTAATACTAATTCCCATCAGTTAGCTGTTGAGTTACATTTAGTGCACAACCTTTTTCTAGGTTAAATCTCCTTAATGCAACTGTGAATAATTTCATAACTAGGATAATATCTTTGGAATATGAATGTTTGTGGCCACTGAGCATATTCCAGATAATCCTTATTTATATTACTGATGACCCTGCAGATATGTGCAACATGGGCTGATGAGAACTTCAGTAAGCAATTTCCTTGCATGCAGAATTTGATCCTAGTAGGACATGCTTCAGCTTGATAAGGCTAATATGAAATTTGACTGTGTCTGAAAGTGGAATGGAAACATGCTCTGGAAAATCTGATGGTATATTAGGTCATCAATTAGTGAGACCAGTTTTACAGCACTAAGAGCTTCAGCCAGCCATACCCAACCTTGCTGCTCTGACAGGAGAGTGCATCTTTTTAATTCCACAGCTTCCAGTCACCAAGTTCAGCACCAGAAAGTTATTTAAATAGAAGTCTTAGAAGCCTTGAGGCATGGAAAGTTATTGTGCATTATGAATTCTAACAAGAGATGAGAGTAGCAATGGATATTAGAAAAATGACATGCAAAGTTTCTGAAATGGGGGTCTAAAACTGTAATGAATTTTAAGTATGTGTGGGGAAGGGAAAGGAAGAGGAGAGGGAAAGAAGTTTATAGTCCTGAAAGGATAAAAGGAAAATGGCAATGTAAGATGAGTACTTGAAGAAGTTCACTCAAAGATTTATCGTAGAAATTCTGGTGGTGTTTTGAAATCCTGACTTTTGAAACTGGTCTATATATGAATGCACTTGAGATTTTTGTATGTTATACAGTGTTGCACCTCATTAGGAAAAAATAGTTTGAAATTCTCTGAATTCCTTTGTCTCCTCCCTTCTATAAACTTGTTGGGAACTGTGTTGGTCTCATGGGTCATTCAACTTCAACCTATCGTACTTGAGGTCAGGAACTTTTGAGGAACCATGTCAGAATAGAGTCTTAACTCCTTGCAACATAATCTTTCAGGAGAAAGATTGTTCAGCAATAATTAAAAATAAATTTAGATTTTGAGGACAACTAACATGCAGTGTTGACATGATCACTTATCTTCTGCTACATCAACAGAGATGGCAACTCGTAACACAAATTCCACATTATACAGCAGTACCTGAAATGTATTTCAGCCCCGAAGAGTTTATAGTCCAAGGTAAGGAGCTACCAG
This sequence comes from Melanerpes formicivorus, assembly GCF_026170545.1. Classification (NCBI taxonomy): domain Eukaryota; kingdom Metazoa; phylum Chordata; class Aves; order Piciformes; family Picidae; genus Melanerpes; species Melanerpes formicivorus. The sequence goes on along the minus strand of NW_027142353.1, from coordinate 36,188,601 downwards.
TGAACACAACAGCTGTGGAAGCAGAAGGTAGTAGCAAAATTATAATGTGTGATAAGATGATTAGTCATAGCTCATCAGCTCATAATCCACCACATAAGATGCTATCTAACACTGTCAGTATCATGCAATTCATCATGCATGCTATACATTGTTCTCAAAGCCTTGCAAATATGGACAAGTGTGGGCTGTGGGAATTTCCATCTACACTTATTGTTGGACAAAATTTTAGCTGTCAAATGAAAAGCAAACCAGAAATCTTAAATGCTCCCACAAGACATAGTGAGGATAAGGAGAACCTATGCTGGTTGGAGCTTAGAATATTTTATGTGCAACTTATCACATGCTTTTATCACCAGAACAGAGTGTGACACACTATTAACAAGCACTTACAAGAGATGATCCAACATATTGTGCACTCTTTTGAAGCTTCTGAGAGCCCCAGACAGATCACATCACTTGTTGCTGAACTACTGCTAACAACTTATAAAAATTATAAGATATCCACATACCTGTAGAGGTGGTGTGGCTTCCAGGATATCACTAAAAAGAAAAATCAAACCAAACAAAACTCCTTTCTATAAGAGATTTGAAGAGATGTTGAGGAGGTTTCTCCTGTAACACACATTCTTCAGCTGCCAAATATATATAGATTTTGGTATGGAAATGACCCAGTAGTATATGTACACAAAACCATGATAGAGAGCCCAGAGGTACTGCTCAGGAGTGTGCTGAACTGTTAGAGGTTATGTCATATGTCTGCCACAGGGAATGGTTGAACTACTCCTGCACCTAGCAGGATCTCAGACTTGAAGGTTAGAGGTGAGCTCTGATTAAGGCACTCAGCTACCAGGTAAAAAGGGTGTTAGAGGAGATGAGCAGAGCGAACTGGACAGTATCAAGTATGATAAAAAAAGAATAACAAGGTGATTGCAAAGACCTTGAAGACAGTCAAGGAGGAACAGTCAGAGGCTCTGTCTAAACAAGAGAATAATTTAGACTGCAAGGTTGAAGAATGGAAGTTTGTGGCTTTTAGTAATGGAAAGAAGACTCTTCCTCTGCCTGCAGATGTCAGATGTGCACTTGCAGATATGCCTGTAAAAAGCAAAGAAGAGCAAATTCCCTCAGGGGAGCCATCTGGGCCAGCAGGCACTGATCCACATGGCATTCAGAGGAAAGGGTAGATGGTCATGGCTAGAGACTTCTAAAGAAGACAGAAACATTCCTCTGCCAAGCATACTTCTTGTTTCAGGATGTTCATTACTTCTTGTGGTTGAATCTGGGATGTTGCACAGACTGCTGACATCCATTCAGACTTCAGATGATTATCTGTTGCTGTTCAAGTACTTATGCTGACACTGATTAAGTATTAAGAGACCTTTAACAGAATCTCTTTATACAGGCTTGTAACTACAAGCCTCTGCAAGGGAACAAAGAGACTCAGAGATATTCTCTTTAGCCATGTTAGTCAAGAGGAAAGAGGTGGATGTGGATGTTATCCTTCAGAATAACACCTGGTTGCACACCTGGTGTTTCACCTGGACCTTAGCTCTAATTACCATGGTATCTTTCCAAAGGAAAAATGACTTAATGGAGAGAGAGGATATATCTGACAAAGATAAGCAAAAGTAGTTTTGAGAGGATTCATCTGACAAAGATAGGCAAAAGTAGTTTTGAGAGGATTCATCTGACAAAGTTACGCAAACGTAGTTTTGCCATCTGGCTTGCTGACCTAGTGAGGAAGGTTTCAGGTGAAAAAGTATCTGAGGATGATGACTGCGAAGAGAAGGGAAGAGAAGGGAAGGGAAGGGAAGGGAAGGGAAGGGAAGGGAAGGGAAGGGAAGGGAAGGGAAGGGAAGGGAAGGGAAGGGAAGGGAAGGGAAGGGAAGGGAAGGGAAGGGAAGGGAAGGGAAGGGAAGGGAAGGGAAGGGAAGGGAAGGGAAGGGAAGGGAAGGGAAGGGAAGGGAAGGGAAGGGAAGGGAAGGGAAGGGAAGGGAAGGGAAGGGAAGGGAAGGGAAGGGAAGGGAAGGGAAGGGAAGGGAAGGGAAGGGAAGGGAAGAGAAGAGAAGAGAAGAGAAGAGAAGAGAAGAGAAGAGAAGAGAAGAGAAGAGAAGAGAAGAGAAGAGAAGAGAAGAGAAGAGAAGAGAAGAGAAGAGAAGAGAAGAGAAGAGAAGAGAAGAGAAGAGAAGAGAAGAGAAGAGAAGAGAAGAGACGAAACGAGACGAGGTTGGAAAAGACCTTTGAATTATTGAGTTCAACCTATCATCCAACAGCATCTAATCAACTAAAACATGGCACCAAGTGCCCCATCCAGTCTCTCCCTAAACACCTCCAGGGATGGGGACTCCACCACCTCCGCAGGCAGCCCATTCCAATGGCTAACAGCTCTCTCTGTTAAGAACTTCCTCCTCACCTCAAGCCCAAACTTCCCCTGGTGCAGCTTGAGACTGTGCCGTCTTGATCTGGTGCTGGTTGCCTGGAAGAAGAGACCAACCCCTTCCTGGTTACAACCTCCCTGCAGGTAGTTGTAGACAGCAATAAGGTCTCCCCTGAGCCTCCTCTTCTCCAGACTAAACAATCCCAGCTCCCTCAACCTCTCCTCATAGGGCTTGTGGTCGAGGCCTCTCACCAGCCTTGTTGCCCTTCTCTGGACACATTCAAGAGTCTCAATGTCCTTCTTAAATTGAGGGGCCCAGAACTGGACACAATACTCAAGTTGTGGTCTAACTAGTGCTGAGTACAGGGGCAAAATGACTTCCCTGCTCCTGCTGGCCACACTATTCTTGGTGCAGGCCAGGATGCCATTGGCCTTCTTGGGCACCTGGGCACACTGCTGGCTCATGTTCAGCCAGCCATCAGTCAGCACCCCCAGGTCCCTTTCTGTTTGGCTGCTCTCCAGCCACTCCGACCCCAGCCTGTAGCACTGCATGGGGTGGTTGTGGCCAACGTGCAGCACCTGGCACTTGGACTTGTTAAATGACATATTGTTGGACTCTGCCCATCTGTCCAACTGGTCAAGGTCCCTGTGGAGAGCCCTTCTACCTTCTAACCAGTCAACATCTGCTCCCACCTTGGTGTCTTCTGCAAATTTACTGATGACTGACTCAATCCCCTCATCCAGATCATCAGTGAAGATATTGAACAGGATGGGACCCAGAGCTGATCCCTGGGGAACACCACTAGTGACTGGCTTCCAGCTGGATGTGGCACCTTAAATAGAGGTGAAAAGAAGGTCAAAGGGAAAGCAGGGGTCAGGTGTCACATTTCAGATCTATCTCAAATGTTGATACATGAACACATGCAGAATGGAAAATAACAGGAATAGAATAGAATAGAATAGACCAGACCAGTTTGGAAGAGACCTTCAAGATCATCGTGTCCAACCTATCAACCAATCCAACTCACCTAATCAATTAAACCATAGCACCAAGCACCCCATCAAGTTTCCCCCTGAACACCTCCAATGATGGTGACTCTACCACCTCCTCAGGCAGCCCATTCTAATGGGCAATCACTCTCTCTGTATAGAACTTCTTCCTAACATCCAGCCTAAACCTTCCCTGGCACAGCCTGAGACTGTGTCCTCTTGTTCTGGTGCTGGCTGCCTGGGAGAAGAGACCAACCTCCGCCTGTCTACAACCACCCTTCAGGTAGTTGTAGAGAGTAATGAGGTCACCCCTGAGCCTCCACTTCTCCAGGCTAAGCAACCCCAGCTCCCTCAGCTTCCTCATGGGGCTTGTGTTCCAAACACCTCACCAACTTTGTTGCCCTTCTCTGGACATGCTCCAGCAAGTCAGCATCCTTCCTAAACTGAGGGGCCCAGAAATGGACACACTACTCAAGGTGTGGCCTAACCAGTGCAGCATACAGGGAAGGAATGACCTCCCTGCTCCTGCTGGCCACACTGTTCCTGATGCAGGCCAGGATGCCATTGGCCCTCTTGGCTGCCTGGGCACACTGCAGGCTCATGTTCAGCCTACCATCGACCAGTATCCCCAGGTCCCTCTCTGCCTGGCCGCTCTCCAGCCACTCTGACCCCCACCTGTAGCACTGCATGGGGTTGCTGTGGCAAATGTGCAGAACCCGGCACTTGGATGTATTAAATCTCATGCCACTGGATTCTGCCCATCTGTTCAGCCTGTCGAGGTCCCTCTGCAAAGCCTCTCCTACCCTCCAGCAGATCAACTCCTGCCCCCAGCTTGGTGTCGTCAGCAAATTTACTGATGATGGACTCAATGCCCTCATCCAGATCATCAATAAAGATGTTAAAGAGCACAGGGCCCAGCACTGATCCCTGGGGGACTCCACTGCTGACTGGCCGCCAGCTGGATGTGGCACCATTCACCACCACTCTCTGGGCTCAGCCCTCCAGCCAGTTCCTAACTGAATGCAGTGAGCTCCTGTCCAAACCATGGGCTGACAGCTTAGCCAGGAATTTGCTGTGGGGGACGGTGTCAAAAGCCTTGATGAGGTCCAGGTAGACTACGTCCACTGGCCTCCTCACATCCACCAGGCAGGTTACCTGATCATAGAAGGAGATCAGGTTGGTCAGGAGTTACTAGTCATCAGGATGCAGGGATATGACACTAGGATTTGGGGAACATAGGTCTTATGGCTGGAGAACTGCAGTGGATGGCAAACATCTTCCTAAAAGGACAGACAACAAAAAAAGTGGTGCACATGCCACAATGTGAAATGCTGCTTGCATTCATGGGTATTGACTTAGGATTTATGTCAAAATGATTAGGAGCTTATGGGTAAGCATCGGAGGAGAGGCTGCTAAGGGTGATATACTGGAAGACATTATTTTAGTGGATGCCACATAGATATTTAGAGAACTGGAAGACACACGATGTAAGAAAACCTTGAGAGAAATTAATTTCTTCAGCTTTAAAAGAGAAGGTAAAAGGGACATCATATCACTGTCTAGAGGTACCTTGTAGGAAGGGCTAGACTAGACAGTGATTAACTCTTCTAAACTAAAGGCAAGTTGCAACATGGGAAATTCTGATTATATATGAGGAAAAAGCTTTTGAACAAAATATTTTCAAAGGATTTCAAAAGAAGTGTGAACTTACTTAAATATACCTGTTAAAGGTGAAGCTGAAGAGCCTTTATTTAAGGTTTATGTTTTGTCTCTAGTAAGAGATTGGATTGCAGATAGAACAAAACTTAGAACCTGCTACAAGTGATTGAGTTAATTTTTCAAGAAAAATAAGTTCCTCAGTTCAGACAGAAACATATGGAGGTTATTGATGATAGTAACAAAAATGTGGATGAGAATACACATTGATGAGAGCTGGATAATCTTGGGAAATGCAGAGAAACAAAACAGCACATGAAGCAAAACTGATGACCAGCACAAGACAAACCAATGTCAGATGTATTGGCAAAGTGGAATAAACTGCAATAGATTTTGCTACTTTTCAAAAGTCTCAAGTACCATCACTGTATGTGAACCTGGATAGCACAATGTTAAGTGTCCTGTAAGGAGGTGGATAGAACTGTGACATGAGTGGAATCAACTATCAAGAGATTAAATGTGACATATAAAACTTTTAGGATGGATGCTAATGTAGAAGACATTCTGTTGATGCAACCATTCTGCAGACTTTAGTAGAAGAGCTGCAGATATTGGAAGGGTAAATAAACTAAATGTGAGTGAAAGCTTGTATTCCTTAAAGGCATATCTGTCTTGCCTGTAAGTGTAAATAAAAATAGAAAAGATTAAATCTATAGTAGTACTAGTGTAGAGGAAAATCATTCGGGGTTGAAAATGCATCTTACTGATGTTCTCAATAAAACTACTTTTGGTGAAGATGAGAACTGAAAACAGTTTTAAAAGGTGTGTTCTTGGGAATAGGCAGGCTGTTAGCATGAAAAATGTGGCTGAAAGAGCTGAATGTTCATGCTGTGTGGAGAGTTGTCCTATTAAAAGTGAGAGCGTGTAATTAAGGCATAAAATAGGTTAAAATAACAATACAATATTCTAACACATCCAATCAAATTCTGCCAAGTTTCTCCCTTCAGTTACAAGATGTTAACATTCTTTTCTAAGTCAGAGACCAAACATAGCCGTTACAAAGCTATCCAAAAACAACCTTTCTCTTACATCTCTCCCTTTTTCTTTTTCTAATAAAACCACACTTTTGATTGACCTTTCTAACTTTCTTTGCATACATAGAAGTAAGCATGGTAAAATTAATATATAGCAAAAGCAATCAATCAAATCAACAATCCAATTTTTGTATCCACCCTGGTAACAACACATGCCATCAAAGCCTTCATATCCATGTCTATGGACAAGTAACAAGAAATCTACAACGGTCCTATTCTGTAACAGCATGTCTAACAGACCAATGTTCAGCAGCTAAATCATTTAATACTTCTGATGTGAGATTGCTTTGTTTTTGCAAATCACTTTGTTGGACTTCAAGAGCTGTACCAATTAGCTCATTCTAACACAACTGGCATAATATATGGGTAAAGATAACAAGACTTCCAGCTACACTACAATAACAAACATACACTTATCTTACAAGGTCAAAACACAAACAGGACAGTTGCTTCTTTCAAATGGAAAGGTTTCTCTTAAAGGAGAACTTACATCTTCCTAGTTCCAATTCTTATATTTCCCTTTTCTTATTAATAAAGAAGACTTGATTAACCATAGAAGCTCTAGCCTGAACACATTTTACACAGAGATTAAAATACAAAGAGCTACAAATACAGCAAATCTAATCTTCAGCAGTCTTTTACAATCTGCTTCAAAGGCATGAATGTTGCACCTTTGCCATTTTCTAAGATGGTAAAAAATCATAGAAGTGTTTAATGTCAGAAAGGTCCTCCCTTGACCCATGAGGGTAGGGCTGGGCAGGCTCTATCCCCACATAAAAGGAAAATACCTGCAGGCAGACAGCAAGAGTGAAAAGGCTTCATTGCTGGGTCAGAGATGACATCCTAGATATCCGTGACTCTGCCCAATGTAAAATTGAACATAACACAATAATCCATTTTTACTCATCCTAACATACTGATCTCTTGATGCTCTGGTTTGCTAAGGAAAGGTACTGAGTCCTATTGTTCCCACCTTTGGCCTAATATTGTTTGTTTTTTCTTTCAACATTCTCCCACCTAAAGCCTCCAAAACTTTTGATATCCTCCATAATTTGTGTTAAATCACACTTAAAACCACATATAACATGAAAATTACAGAACCTAACATGCTTTAACCATTCTTTCTTGTGACATAAAACCTGAATTCCCCCTTTTTTGTTTTCTATAACCTAAAATGAAAATGTCTTTTCTGCTATAACCCATTTGACCTTCCTTTTAACTATTTGAGATTATTACTTAACTATGACAGACTGGTGAGTTACCATATAAATCCATATGAACATATTCTCTAATCACACAATCAAGCAACCATGATATTCTATCCTAATTCAGATATTTTCTGGTGACATTCTCATGAAATCAGCCTCTGATTGATGCTTTTGATCTCAGTTTCTGTGATGAACATGAGCCAGCAGTATGCCCAGGTGGCTCAGAAGGCCAGTGGCATCCTGGCCTGCATCAAGAATAGTGTGGCCAGCATGAGCAGGGAAGTCATTTTGCCCTTGTACTCAGCACTGGTTAGGCCACACCTTGAGTACTGTGTCCAGTTCTGGGCCCCTCAATTTAAGAAGGACATTGGTTTCTTTGATCATGGGGCAACTTTTACTGCACCCGACCTGCTGGGTCCTGATGGGGTGCATTTATCTAGAAGGGGTAAGAGAGTCCTAGCACTAGAGTTGGCAGGGCTCATTAGGAGGGCTTTAAACTAGGTTGGAAGGGGGTAGGTGAGGAAATCAGTCCCTCTGCAGAGGAAAGAGTAGGGCACAAATTAGGGGCAATTGAGAAGTCGGGAGCCCAGCTGATGTACATGTACACCAACGCACACAGCATGGGCAATAAGCAAGAGGAGCTGGAATTCCTGGTCCATCAGGGTGACTATGATGTAGTTGCCATCTCAGAAACATGGTGGGATTGGAGTGCTGCACTGGGGGGTTACAGGCTCTTTTGGAGAGACAGGTGAGGGAGAAGAGGGGGAGGGGTGGCTCTGTATATTAGGGAGTCACTCTCTGCCACAGAACTTGAGGTGGAGAAAGAAGGGATTGAGAGCCTGTGGGTTAAAATCGGAGGGCAGCCTAACAAATCTGACATCCTGGTTGGAGTCTGTTATAGACCACCCAACCAGGATGAGGAGGCTGATGAATTATTCTGCAAACAATTGGAGGCTGTCTCAAGATCATCAGACCTTGTCCTTGTGGGCGACTTCAACCTGCCAGATACCTGCTGGGAACTTAATTCAGCAGAGAGAAGGCAGTCCAGAAGATTCCTGGAGTGCATGGAGGCCTGCTTCCTGATGCAGCTGTTAAGTGAGCCTACCAGAGGCCAGGCTCTGCTTGACCTGCTATTCTCCAATAGAGAAGGGCTGGTGGGAGATGTGGTCATGGGAGGCTGCCTAGGGTGCAGTGACCACGAGATAGTGAAGTTTTCAATATGCAGGGAGATAGGGAGGAGCACCAACAGAACCTCCACCTTGGACTTCCGGAGGGCAAACTTCAGCCTGTTTAAGAAACTTATTTGTAAAATTCCCTGGGTAGCAGCCCTCAAGAACAAAGGGGTCCAGGCTGGTTGGGTCTACTTCAAAGAGGAGCTCTTGAAGGCACAGGAACTGGCTGTTCCCATGTGCCAAAAGACAAGCCGGTGGGGAAGGCGACTGGCATGAATGAGCAAGCAGCTCCTGGATAATTTAACGGGAGAAAAAGAGGCTGTATCACCTTTGGAAGGAGAGGAAGGCTTCTCAAGGTATGTTTAAGGAAGTTGTTAGATTATGTAGGAAAAAAAATTAGAGAGGCAAAGGCCCAGTTATAACTTAAGATGGCCACCTCTGTCAAAGACAATAAAAAGCATTTTTACAAATACATTAACACTAAAAAGAAGGGCAAGAAGAACCTGCACTCCTTATTGGACCTGGAGAGGAACACTGTGACTGAAGATGAGGAAAAGGCTGAGGTCCTGAACACCTTCTTTGCCTCAATTTTTAACAGCAAGGCAGGAGGAGTTCAGGATGAGTGGCCTCCTGAGCTGGGCGATGGGGTCAGGGAGCAGTGTAGTGCCCCAGTAATCCATGAGGAATTAGTTCGGGACCTGCTGAGCCACTTGGACGCTCACAAGTCCGTGGGACCAGATGGGATCCATCCTAGGGTGCTGAGAGAGCTGGCAGATGAGCTGGCCAAGCCTCTCTCCATCATTTTCCTCCAGTCCTGGCTAACCAGTGAGGTCCCAGATGACTGGAAACTGGCCAGTGTGGTCCCCATCCATAAGAAGGGTCGGATGGAGGAACCTGGAAACTACAGGCCAGTCAGCCTGACCTCAGTGCCGGGAAAAATGATGGAGCAGATTATCCTGGCGGCAATAACTGTGCATCTGAAGGATGGCCAAGGGCTCAGGTCCAGCCAACATGGATTTAGGAGGGGTAGGTCCTGCCTCTCCAACCTGATCTCCTTCTATGATCAGGTGACCCGTCTGGTGGATGTGGGGAGGCCTGTGGATGTGGTCTACCTGGACTTCAGCAAGGCCTTTGACACCATTCCCCACAGCAAACTGCTGGCAAAGCTGCCAGCTTGTGGCTTGGATGGACCACTACACTCCGTGCTGGGTTAGGAACTGGCTGGAAGGCCGGGCCCAGAGAGTGGTGGTGAATGGTGCCACATCCAGCTGGAGGCCAGTCACCAGTGGCATCCCCCAGGGATCAGTGCTGGGCCCTATCCTCTTTAACATCTTGATTGATGATCTGGATGAGGGGATGTCATCAGCAAATTTGCAGATGACACCAAGGTGGGAGCAGATGTTAGTCAGTTAGAGGGTGGAAGGGCTCTGCAGAAGGACCTCGACCAACTAGACAGGTGGGCGGAGTGCAACATGATGGCATTCAACAAGTCCAAGTGCTGGGTGCTGCACTTTGGCCACGGCAACCCCACGCAGACCTACAGGTTGAGGTCAGAGTGGCTGGAGAGCAGCCAGGCAGAAAGGGACCTGAGAGTACTAATTGACAGCTGGCTGAACATGAGCCAGCAGTGTGGTCAGGTGGCCAAGAAGGCCAATGGCATCCTGGCCTGCATCAAGAATAGTGTGGCCAGTAGGAGCAGGGAAGTCATTGTGTCACTGTACTCAGCACTGGTTAGGCCACACCTTGAGTCCTGTGTCCAGTTCTGGGCCCCTCAGTTTAAGAAGGACATCAAGACACTTGAACATGTCCAGAGAAGGGCAACAAGGCTGGGGAGAGGCCTTGAGCACAAGCCCTATGAGGAGAGGCTGAGGGAGCTGGGATTGTTTAGCCTGGAGAAGAGGAGGCTCAGGGGTGACCTCATTGCCCTCTACAACTACCTGAAAGGTGGTTGTAGCCAAGAAGAGGTTGGTCTCTTCTCCCAGGCAACCAGCACCAGAACAAGGGGACACAGTCTCAAGCTGCACCAGGGGAGGTTTAGGCTCGAGGTGAGGAGAAAGTTCTTCATGGAGAGAGTCATTGGCCATTGGAATGTGCTGCCCAGGGAGGTGGTGGAGTCACCATCCCTCGAAGTGTTCAAGAGGAGATTGGACTTGGCACTTGGTGCCATGGTCTAGTCATGAGTCTGTGGTGACAGGTTGGACTCGATGATCCTGGAGGTGATACTGTGATACTGTGATACTGTGAACTCGAATGTGTCCAGAGAAGGGCAATGAGGCTAGTGAGAGGCCTCAAGCACAAGCCCTACAAGGAGAAGCTGAGGGAGATGGATTTGTTTAGCCTGAAGAAGACGAGGCTCAGGGGAGACCGTATTCCTGTCTACAACTACCTGCAGGGAGGTTGTAACCAGGAGGGGGTTGATCTCTTCTCCCGGGGAATCAACAGCAGAACAGGAGGACACAGTCTCAAGCTGCACCAGGGGAGGTTTAGGCTCAAGGTGAGGAGAAAGTTCTTCACTGAGAGAGTTGTTAGCCATTGGAATGGGCTGCCTGGGGAGGTGGTGGAGTCACTGTCCCCAGAGGTGTTCAAGAGGGGATTGGATGTGGCACTTGGTGCCATGGTTTAGTATTCATGAGGTCTTGGGTGACAGGTTGAACTTGAGGATACTTGAGGTATTTTCCAATATTATTGATCCTATGATTCTATGAAGAGTTATTGATTTATGAATATGAACTAGGAACTCTAGAGATATCATTTTAATTAATTATTAAACTTATTAATAACTGACGAATCACTATTTTATATATGTATTCTAGTGCATGATTGTGAAATACATCCCATAAGTGGTTTAATATTTATAATTTGGACCAAATTAGAATATTTACAGAATTCATTTCTATTACTGTAACGAAGGGCTCAATTCAAAGGGTGTCCAGGAGCTGGAGACTCGACAGGATGTTGGTGGAATTGGTTAAATACACAGAGATATTACAAGGCTTGAACTAGAAATGTTATCACGGTTAGACACAGGTGCTTTTAACTGAGTGTTAGTGAGTGGAAAGCGCGTGAAAGATACGTTGTGTCCTTTGTTTGTAGTAAGGTTAGGTTCCAGCAGACTGCTGTCTCCAGGCTTGCTCCTAGCTGGTCCGGATGGAGACAGTGGGTGGCAATCTTCTCCCTTCCACGGCAGCAGAGAGGGAATGGACCTTAGGCTAGCAGGTAGGTAGGTTCCCTCCACAGGACTCAGGCGGCTCCCTGCGGACGGCAAGGAGCAGTCCTGCAGGGTTGGCCTGTCAGAGCCGGCAGTGCTGGTCCCAGGGCGGGGTCAGCCCTCACAGGGTCAGCCCACATGGCAGGGTGGGGTGACAGTTCCCGGTAGGTGGGCTCAGAGGTTTCCGATCTGGCATGGTAGCTGATGGGGGTGGAGCTGGCAGGGTCGACCCTGAGGCAATAGGCTTCAGTGCCACGTGGAGGCCCCCCCGGGGGGAAGCGCAGATGTGCGTAGTGGTGGCTTCTCCTTTGCTTGGCTTGAAGGAGCAGGCGGGACCCGTATCGGAGCGGTCCCGGCTTTGGAGCACAGGACATGAACGGTGCTCTGGATTTCCCTGAGGTTTGCAGGGCACAGAGTGGCTGAAGTAGCAACTCCTCTCCCACGATGGCAGAGTTATGCAGGTATGTGGCTGACACTGGTACTGCTCTCCAAGCTGAAACACACACAGGGTTGTACAGCTCATCAGTCTGCTGCTTAAGGCTGACTCAGACGTTTGGGCTGCCGGACTCGGCTAAATCCCTTCCCCGGAAACTGGGCAGCTCTTACCCTTGGGGGTCCAGTCTTCCTGCAGACACAGCAGGCTCTTCTGACCAGTGTGACTGGCAATAGAATGCTGAGGCTTCTCAGGCTCTTGGCGTTGGTCCCTCCTCTGCAATTACTCTCAGGGCTAAGGCTCAAAGGGCCTGTCCAGATGCAAGCTTGATAATAAAACTATGGCACGAGCTTAGGCTCAAGCAAGGAGAGAGAATAAAGTGAAAGAGGGCAACATATTTACAAGTTAGGGTAATACTTACAAGTTTCTCGAGGTTAGATTTGGCCAATGGGCACTCTCGTAAACAACCTATAGGAAGTGTGATGCTAAAATTATGCCCATACTTGGTATTAGCACAAGCATCCCATGTGATGGGTGCTTGCAGGCGTCCATGCCAACTGGCTAATGCCTTGGCCTTTGTGCCCCTCATGAAAGGAGGGGGTACTTGTCCATGCACTGGGACAAGTTTTAATATCTGGGCATAATTCTGGGCATAATGTGCCTTCACCACAGTTTCTCATGACAGTTATTGCGATCAGTGTTAGGTAGGTCTGCTGAATTTTTATTTATTTTTTTTAAATATATAATCCTTATCTTAAAGCTATTGTGAATACAAAGAAAAGAAAAAAAAATCTATAATACCCATATATCAAACTCCTAACATGCATATACCAAAATCCCTAAAAAAGCTTAGAGAACTATGTTACAATTAAACTATTGAATCAATGTCTAAAAAAGAAACATAAAGAATGTTACATTAACTTAAGCATGATTTTTTAAAATGAAAACCTATTTACCACAACCTTCACCTATGTTGCATAGAGCTCTTTTGAAATGCTATAGCACACACACAAAAAAAGGAAGGTTGGAACCAGAAGAAAAACTTCATTTCTGAACTTGCAGAATAGCTTATTCCACTTAAATTTATCCATTATCACTTATGTATTTTATTATTATTAATTGCCATGTCTATTATAATTAATTACTAATTATAATAATATAATTACTATATGCTTAACATATTTATTATTACTTATTACTCGATATACCTTATTATAGTTACTAAATACTTTTGAGTACTCACTATTCATTATGCTTACTATAAAAACTGAACAACTAAAACCATCAAAATAACAAATTTCCAAAATCCCTTATAATCAGAAATAATGCTAAAATTATTATCCATATCAGATTTACACTTACTAAATGTGGAATATTTTTCTTAACAAAACTTAGCACTGTTACTTTAAAGCAGACCACAGATTTTGCAGACAAGTTAAAGATAACAGAGGGAGAAGGCGGTTGTGGAGGGGAAAGAGGGGAACTGACAGGCTCAGCAAAATTACTGTAGCCACAGAAGTGGGGGGATGGCGGGGGGGGGGGCGGGGGATGGGGGGGGAAGAACATTGCGGAATCCACAGCAGCTCCCTGTCTAGCTAGCTCTTGGGATTGAACTGTAGGATCCCTCTGTGGTGAAGAGGTTATTAAATTTATTAATATGAAATATGAATTATGAAAATGTTATTTTTATTAATTATCAAACTATTAATACCATTGAATCACCAACTTATATACATGTTCTAGTGCACGTTCGTGAAATAGATTCCACAAGTGGCTTAGTGTTATGATTATAACTTAATTGAACTAGTCACAGACTATTTCTATATTTATATAACAGAGGGTGTGGTTCCGCCCTTGGCCACTTGATGGGGACTCGGCGGGATGCAGGCGGCTTTTGGCTATACACAGCAATATTACAATCTTTCTATGCATCAGCGCTTACTCTGCTAGATGCGGATACTTTGAACTGAGTGCTAGTGGATGGAAAGCACGTGAACGATATTCTATTCCCTCTAGACAACAGGTCCTGGTTGGGGTCGGCCCGTGGGGTCGGCCCTCAAAGTCGGCTCACACGGCAGGGTGGGACGACGGTGGCCAGTAGGTGGGCTTGGACTACACGGCAGCAGGCAAAGCTATGGGGTCGGCCCAACCATGGCGATTCTCAGGGCTGATGCAAACAGCGTTGGGGAGAGAAAGCAGCTGCGTTAGGCGGCGGATTCTCGTTTACTGAGCTTAAAGGAACAGCGGGACTCTCAGAGTGGTCCCAGGTTCAGTGCAGTATAGGCACAAACAATGCCTTAGTCTTCCCTGAGATTCACAGGGCTCAGAGCGGCACACGTGGAGGTTCCTCTCCTGCTATGGCGGGGCTAGGCATGTGTGGACTCGGTATCGATCAAGTCCCTTCTCCCCGGCAACTGGGCAGGTCTTACCCTCGGGGGTTGGTCCAGTTCTCCAGTGGCATGGTGGGCTCTCCCGGTCGGTACAACTGGCTGTAGCAACGCTAAGGTCCTCCCTCTATGCTTCTCACGATGCAGAGGCTTTCAGTATGCGTGCATGTATAACAGAAGCTAATAACAATAAGCTCAATGGCAAAGGATGAAGCTCGAGAGTTGCTCTCTCGAGCAAGCATGGAGACAAAGTGAATGAGGGGGCAACTTGTTTACCAACTGGGGTGATACTTATAGATTCCTCGAGGCTGGGCTTGACCAATGGGCACTCTCATAAACAACTGGCTTCAGCCTATAGAAAGCGTGAAGCTAGAATTATGCCCATAGTTGGTGTCAGCATGAGCACTGCATGCACTGGTGCATGCTGACCTGGCTAATGTCTTGGCTTTTGTCTTCCTCCTGGAGGAGGGAGAACTTGTCCACATGCTGGGACAAGATTCAGTATCTGGGCATAATGTGCCTTCACCACACCCTCAGTGGCATGGAGAGTCCCATAGGACCATGAGGTCGGGCTGCAACGTCCATCGGGGTCATATAAAGTCTCATAAGCTCTCTAGAAGTTGTAAAATTCTCACCCAAAGATAACAAGCAAGTCCCAGGGGGAAATGATAGCAGCGATTCCAAGCTTAATTGATGTTTTTGAGCCTCTTGCTTGTCCTCCTGCTGTGGCTGACACCACCACTCTGAAGCTTAAGATGGCCAGAGCAGAATCCATTGCTTCCTCCTTGCTCCATACCACTGCCCATCCTGTTTGAAACATCAAAAGCTGGGGGAGAAGCTGTGACAGCCTCTGCTGCCAAAGTTTCTGAATGTTGATGTGTGAAAGCTGTTAGCACACCACTTACAGCAGGATTTCTTAAGTCACACAAAAGTTTCTGGCAATCAGTGTTTTTTATTTGCTTCTCCAAGGTAGATTCAGTGTCAGGCGTTGCTCTAATTTCTCTGATCTTACTATCCTTTTTAGTATAGTCACAAAACTCAGTTCTGATCTTATGCCAGATCCCTGGATCATACACTGTTCTTTTAGTGAATGAGGAGTGGTGCTCAGCAGCTGAAAAGAGCATCTGCTGAAAAGCAGAGGTACTGATAGACTTCTCATGTTGCTTAAAGAGTTTCTTAAAGGCTTCTAGGACAGGTATCTCCTCCCAAGTCATGCTTTTTGCTTAAAATGTTCCTTTTGTCCACAATTAAAACATTTTTAAGAGAGTTATAGCTCTTTCTTTCAAGATCTAAGTAAAGACTCCGAATAATCACTCTCTTCTTTTGACATCTGATTCCCCATTATGTGCTCACCTAAAAAAGAGGCTCCAACCCCCTTATAATTACCCCAACTGCTCACCTCTGCCCCGCAGCCCATGGGTGTTCTTTTTCTTCAGTTTCTTTTTTTATTTTTTTCCCAGAGGTGCCTTTAATTTGTCTTTCTTTTTTATTTTTTATGTCCAGACGTCCATGGTTTCCACATCTATAATTAAGCTAAGTTGGGGACCAGCCATTGGGCTCTCCTTCCAGTGGACAACAGCCTCTAGCGAGTCTTATAGAGACCAACGACTTCAAGGTGACCATTTAATGAAGGCAGAGAGCACTATCTCTGCCAGCCTTATGAAGTGAAGTTTTTTGTTGTTTATACTTTGTAGTGACTCAGGGTGCACGTTGGAGTCACCACTTGTAATATGGCCCTAGGTGTTCGATCACCCTAGAGCACAGCTTCCAGCCCAAGATGTTAGCAGGTGAAGACATTTATTACATTACACAGCAAAGTTATATACTCCATCAGAAGGCATGTATCGCGTCTTAATTAGTTATTTTCTACTGGTGTGCATGCAATTAAGGCATACAATAGGTTAAAATAACAAAACAGTATTCTAATACATCCAGTCAAATTCTGCCAAGTTTCTCCCTTCAGTTACAAGATGTTTACATTATTTTCTAAGTCAGAGACCAAACATAGCCATTACAAAGCTATCCAAAAACACCCTTCTCCTACAGAAAGGTGCACCTACTTTTATAGAGGGAGTAAAA
This sequence comes from Melanerpes formicivorus, assembly GCF_026170545.1. NCBI lineage: Eukaryota > Metazoa > Chordata > Aves > Piciformes > Picidae > Melanerpes > Melanerpes formicivorus. Next base: position 36,172,000 of record NW_027142353.1, on the reverse strand, counting down.
TCTTTGCTTCACTAAAATATTGAGTGAATATTAAAAATATTATCCCTGTGTTTGACATGTTACATTTAGGAGGGCTCTTGGCAGGTGCTTTTAGTTAAAAGGACTGTGTAAATTCAACACTCTCTCTGAGACATGTGCTTTCCCCAAAATGTTATTTGGATTTTCTGAGGTACTAAAATTTCGTTATGAAATTTGATGCTCTGAAAGATTGTACTTTACCACCAAGGGCTCCAAGGTGCTTTGACATGAGTCAGATACACAAACAGAAATGTATCTTTGTACATTTATGGCCCTTACTTCTATGTTAGACCCCTGGAGGAAGAGAGAACACATCTATTCCTTGAAGTAATGAACATCATAACAGACATCCATAGCTAGTCTGCCTTTGATCAACAGAGTAGTGTGTATATCTGTCTTAATATGGAGAGGCTAAGAGACTCAATTATTTTGAATATTCCTATGTTATGAAATTAGTGGCACAAATGAGGCCAAAATATCAACAGCATGGCTATTTATTAACAGAATAAAGTGGATGAAAGAGAAGAAGGGAGAGAGACAGTGCAGGGAAATGGAGAGAGAGAGGGAGAAGAAGCAGAGAGAAGAGGAAATTAATTACTAGGGGTCAGGCTCTGCATGACCTGCTGTTCTCAAATAGAGAAGGGCTGGTGGGAGATGTGATGGTAGGAGGCTGTCTAGGGTTCTGCGACCATGAGATAGTGGAGTTTTCAATATGCAGGGAAATAGGGAGGACCAGTAACAGAACCCTCACTTTGGACTTCCGGAGGGCAGAATTCAGATTGTTGAAGCAACTTATTCAGAATGTAACCTGGGCAGCAGCCCTTAAGAACAAAGTGGTCCAGGATGGTTGGACCTACTTCAAAGAGGAGCTCTTGAAGAAACAGGACCTGACAGTTCCCACATGCCGAAAGATGAGCCGGTGGGGAAGGCAACCAGCCTGGATGGGCTAGCAGCTCTTGAAGGAATTAAGGGAAAAAAAGAGGATGTATCAACTTTGGAAAGGGGGGGAAGCAACTTGTGATACGTTTAAGGATGTTGTTAGCTCATGTCAGAGAAAAATTAGTGAGGCAAAAGCCCAGTTAGAACTTAAGCTGGCCACCTCTGTGAAAGATAATAAAAAGCATTTTTATAAATACATTATTACTAAAATGAGGGCAAGAAGAACCTTCACTCTTTATTGGACCTGGAGGGAAACATTTTAACTAAAGATGAGGAAAAGGCTGAGGTTCTAAATACCAACTTTGCCTCAAATTTCAACAGTAAGGCAGGAGGACTTCAGGATAACTGGCCTCCCTGGGGTCAGGGAACAGGGTAGTACCCCTGAAATCCATGAGGAGTTAGTTTGGGACTTGCTGAGCCACTTGGACACTCACAAGTCCATGGGACCGGATGAGATCCATCCTAGGGTGCTGAGAGCTGGCAGATGAGCTGGCTAAGCCTCTCTCCAATATTTTCCACCAGTCCTGGTTCACCAGAGAGGTCCCAGATGACTGTAAACTGGCCAATGTGGTGCCCATCCACAAGAAGGGTCGGATGGAGGAACCTGCAAACTCCAGGCCTGTCAGCCTGACCTCAGTGCTAGGAAAAATTATGGAGCCAACATGGATTTAAGAAGGGTGGGTCCTGCCTGACCAACCTTCTATGATCAGGTGACCCACCTGGTGGATGTGGGGCAGGTGTGGATGTAGTCTATCTCGACTTCAGGAAGGCCTTTGACACCATTCCCCACAGCAAACTCCTGGCCAAATTGTCAGCCTGTGGCTTGGACAGCAGCACTCTGCACTGAGTTAGGAACTGGCTGGAGGGCTGAGCCCAGAGAGTAGTGGTGAATGGTGCCACATCCAGATGGCAGCCAGTCACTAGTGGTGTTCCCCAGGGATCAGCTCTGGGTCCCATCCTCTTCAACATGTTTCTTGATGATCTGGATGAGGGGATTGAGACAGTCATCAGTAAATTTGCAGATGATACCAAAGTGGGAGCAGGTGTTGCTCGGTTAGAGGGTAGAAGGGATCTCCAGAGGGATCTAGACAGGCTGGACAGATGGGCCTAGTGCAACATGATGGCATTCAACAAGTCCAAGTGCCGGGTGCTGCACTTTGGCCACAACAACCCCATGCAGAGCTACAGGCTGGGGTCAGAGTGGCTGGAGAGCAGGCAGGCAGAAAGGGACCTGGGAGTACTGATTGACAGCTGGCTGAACATGAGCCAGCAGTGTGCCCAGGTGCCCAAGAAGGCCAATGGCATCCTGGCCTGCATCAAGAATAGTGTGGCCAGCAGGAGCAGGGAAGTCATTGTGCCCCTGTACTCAGCACTGGTTAGGCCACACCTTGAGTACTGTGTCCAGTTCTGGGCCCCTCAATTTAAGAAGGACATTGAGACTGTTGAATGTGTCCAGAGCAGGGCAACAAGGCTGGTAAGAGGCCTCGACCACAAGCCCTATGAGGAGAGGTTGAGGGAGCTGGGATTGTTTAGTCTGGAGAAGAGGAGGCTCAGGGGAGACCTTATTGCTGTCTACAACTACCTGCAGGGAGGTTGTAGCCAGGAGGGGGTTGGTCTCTTTTCCCAGGGAATCAGCACCACAACAAGAGGACACAGTTTCAAGCTGCACCAGGGGAGGTTTAGGCTTGAGGTGAAGAGAAAGTTCTTAACAGAGAGAGCTGTTCGCTGTTGGAATGTTCTGCCCAGGGAGGCAGTGGAGTTGCCATCCCTGGAAGTGTTCAAGAGGGGATTGGATGTGGCGCTTGGTGCCATGGTTTAGTAGTCATGAGGTCATGGGTGACAGGTTGGACTTGATGATCCTTGAGGTATTTTCCAACGTTATTGGTTCTATGATTCTATGATTCTATATTACCACACACCCTCCAGCCCCCAAGACAGTTTGTGTACGTGAAGGAAGGGTGCTGCTGCTTTGGCAAGGAGATACCATCCTTTTTCGCTGTGCTGTCCTCTGCTGGAGGAGGGGAGGGAGAGATCCTAAAGTCAAAGTCCAAGTACTTCTCTGAGCAGTCTCTTCAGCTCCATGAGTTGCAACAGGTGGAACTTAGGACACTGAGAGAGGGTTCCTCCTGGTCTGCTGCCTCCAGACTATATGGTGATTTCTTTTCTCCTGTGTATGTCCTTTTCTCTCATTGTATCTTCTTCTCTGTTTCTCTTCTCCTGAGGAGGCATTGCTCAGGTATTTTATACTGTTTTTTAGTCACATCTTGGTTTAGTATATGTCCATGTGGTGAATCCATTTTTCTTTTCACCCTTCTCCCTTTCTGGGGTAGCTGATGGGTAGAGATGATCTTGTCTATGCACATTCCAGAGATTCCTTACCCAGTGGTGTCTGCTCACCATCCCCTCTCTTTGCAGCTATTGTCTGGGCAAGGAGCAAAGTTGATTTTATCTTTGTTGATTCACATCAAGAGAGACAAGATTTAGTCTCTTATAATATCTACTTATTGAACTGTGTAACATCTTGGATTTTGACAAAAGCTCAAAAATAAAGATACACCAGGTCTGAGATACTGACATGCTGCCTGTGAATATTCTACTCAATATGCAGTCATCAGCATGTGTTCTTTGTTACAGAAAGTCACAAAACCTGTATGTCTATATTAATAAGAAAAAAAAGGGGATCCTTTGTCATTGTTTTATGGGATTTGCGATACTCTCAAGGCTTGCTGAATAACATGGAACACAGATTGTTATGGAAAAGACCCTGACAGAGCATATGAAAGTAGTTATGGGGATAAAATGTGTCCTAAGTTTGTTTATGTGTAGTGGAAGAAAAACACTTTTCTGTACCGTCACGACAGAGTTGAACCCAGATGATCCCGCAGCATCAGGAGAAGTGTGGCTAGCAGGTCAAGGGAGGTGATCCTCCCCCTCTACTCAGCCCTGGTGAGACCCCACCTGGAGTACTGTGTCCAGTTCTGGAGCCCCTATTACAAGAGGCATGTGGAGGTGCTGGAACGTGTCCAGAGAAGGGCCACAAGGATGATCAGAGGGCTGGAGCACCTCTCCTATGAGGGCAGACTGAAGGAGTTGGGGCTGTTCAGTCTGCAGAAGAGAAGGCTCCGAGGTGACCTAATTGTGGCCTTCCAGTATCTGAAAGGGGCCTACAGGAAGGCTGGGGAAGGACTTCTCAGGATCTCAGGTAGTGATAGGACTAGGGGGAATGGAATGAAGCTGGAGGTGGGGAGATTCAGGCTAGATGTGAGGAGGAGGTTCTTCACCATGAGAGTGGTGAAACCCTGGAATGTATTGTCCAGGGAGGTGGTCGAGGCCCCGTCCCTGGGGGTGTTTAAGAGCAGGCTGGCTGAGGCTCTGTCCAGCCTGATCTAGTGTGGGGTGTCCCTGCCATGGCAGGGGTGTTGGAACTAGATGATCCTTGTGGTCCCTTCCAACCCTGAATGAAACTATGAAACTATGAAAGTACAAGAGTGGAGTATATGTGATGTACTTCACAAAATGACACCTACCAGTTATGCAGGATAGTGAATGAGCATGAGCTGTTGATCGTGTTATGTTGGAGCAGTTGTGTCACTGCATGGCTGCTTCTTCTCAGCATCCCTGTACTGCAGCCGTTTAGAAGCTCCTGGAGACCTGCACGAGTGCATTGTGACAGTAATAGTTAAGATATTGAAACTCTGATAGAACTGAATTATTTGCTGGGAAGTTGAAGGAGAGAGACTGGATGAAACTACTAAAACACCAAAAGAATTAAGCCAGCTAAGACTCTCAGATCTTGACTTAGGGTGGCTCCTGAATACAGCTTCCAGTTCCTGTGTCACAAAGTTTGCTTTCTGCTGGAGGGGAGCAGCTCAATTATCAGTGAGAAAGCATCATGCCCTCTCACATCCTCTTTACAAAAGGTCTTTGAACTCTTGGACTGACAGCACAGGGAAACCTATGAGCTGACACCTCCTTTTTCTCATGTGATGTGTAAAGATAGATGTTAGTGCAGTAATCATCCAAAACAGATGATGATGTTCTCCTAATACAAACAGGGAAGAAAAATGGATGAGGGAATAGGGTAGCAAAATCTTTTTATAATGCTCACCTCTTGTACTCCTTGTTCATTGTCTCTTTAACCACATTTTAAGGCAAGAGCTGAGGCTTTGTGTGGAGCATCTCATTCTTTAAGGCAGTGCTATTAGCAAGAGTGATTTCTGCTCAGTGAATTTTCCATCAGTGCATCAAAGCAGGAACAGACAGATATGGAACAACTCATGGCCTCACATAGTTTGCACTGCAGAAAACAAGATTGTTTTTTCTTCCTAGGTCACAGTGATTATATTTCTGTAATTTTTTGATAAATTTTCCAGCCTAATATCCTGTGTTTTAGTCAGCTTGGTTATGTGTGGTCCATTGCTGTTTTTTTTTTAACTCCATTCACTTCCATAACCAGATGAGATTTACATTTTGGACTCAATGGAAAACTAAGGTTATTTGGCCACCACATTTACCTTAGGAATAAACTAGCCATTTAGCTTTTTAAGGATTGTGCAACTGGGAAAAAATATTGTTTGAATCACTAAGGTATAAAAAGTGTATCTAGACTACAGTACTAAGACAGTAAATCAAACCCACAAACCACAAGGAAAATTATATATCCCCTCAATCCAAAACATTAATTTGAGGATTGATGTTTCCATATTTCCCCAGAGCAACTTTTTCCCTGGGATTTTGTTGAAAAGATTACAAAGATAGTAGGGAAACTGTAAACTATATTTCTCAGTTTGACTATATGTAATCCTTCAGGTGCTCATGTTAGGAGTTTGTTCATCCAGTACAAGTTTTTCCCACCCATGTAGGAGGAGGATGAATCATATACAGCATTGATAAATAGAACAGGAAAAAGAAAACCAAAACTTTGTGTATCAGAAATCTAGATGTCTCTTATGGTAATTGAATCAGTTCCTGTCCCCATTTTCACATGTGCAACAAGAGGCCTGTGGTTAGGGAGAGTAATTGGATCAGTTACCCTGACACACAATTCAGAGAAAAGAATCATATGGTTAACTCTTCCACAATCAGGAAGACGATTATTATTGCTGGATCCTTTGTATATGATCCATCCCCTTTCTTCTTCCATCACTGTTCAACCCTAACTTCTTTTATATGAGCCCTTCATTTTGTTCAATGTCTGAAATTAGACTCAGCTTTAGCAAGGTTGTGTCTAAATGAAGCCTCTGATATACTTTTGCAAAATGCTCTATCAGTTGAAATCCACTTGAATGTATGAGATGTTCAGTTATTATCTAAGTGCTCTAGAGGTCACATGGCGTTATAACTGCCATGAAAACAAAAGAGGTCTGACAATTCAAATCTGTGGCAGTTTCGGCTGGGTACCTCCTGTTGCTGCCACATAAGTTACATCCCCAGTGTCCCAACTGTCCAGCCCAGTAGGTGGACACAGAAAATAGCGTATTTCATACCCATAATGTCCTGTGCCCTATAAATGTATCTGCAAAGTCTTTCACTTCCTCTTTCTTCCCTCCCTGCTCCTGTTGGTAGATGCTCCCTATCAGGTAAAGGTAGGGGAGTATCTCAAGGCCTCTTAGGCCTGGCTAGGGCTAATGCCAGGAGGAGAAGAGGGAAGGGCAGTCTCAGACCTGGCCAGCCTGACCCTAGCCTAGCAGTGTGTGTTGGGGGGAAAGGAAGAATGAGCCCGGGGGGGTTTTGGTTATACCTCCAGGTTGGGAGATGGGAAGTGTTGGGAGGATTTTGGGTGTTCTGTAGGGGACTCTGTATGCTTTGGGTTTCTTTTGTTGCTATGCTTTGTGGCTTCTGTACAACACTTGCAGCTTTTCCATTTAAAATTTCCATCACTTCTGCAATCCATGTGTTAGTGTCATTCTTTTGCCCTTTTCAGGGGCAAGAGAGGATCTGCCTGGCCTCAAACCAGGACAAAATCTGACATTCTGCCTTGGATATCTTAAAGAATGTCCATCATTCCAAAACAATAGAGCTTTCACTCATCCTCTCTATTTTGGATCCTTCTAAGTGTGTCAAGTTGGACACTCAAAACATCCATTTTTTCAGTGTCTTGGCCAGTGCTTTACATTCTGTATCCAGTTTACTGCAGCTGCAGTAAAAGAGGCCTAATATGTTGGCTTGTCTGAATAGGGCTTCGTTATATAAAACCATGGATATTATGCTAGCAAAGGATTCCTTGATTGCATGGAGAACAGACTGGCCAAAGAGCATAATGTTTAAATAATAGGCACCAAGAAATGACTCAAGTGCAATGATGAATATACTGGACCTTTTATGTGTGAGGAGAGAGTATATTGAGCCTGTTCTGATTTAAGACCTCTGATATCATGACTAAAACATTTAAACCAGAATGAGAAATGTTTTGAAAAAGCTTCATAATAGATTTGTGTTTCTGGACCAGAAAGAAATGAGAGGAAATATCTTTAGATTGTCCTAATTCCACTTTTAAAAGCTGCAGAAATTTGGTCATTGATCTTCGTGAAATGGAATATGACTGTGTGAAAGAGAATGGCTGTAACCTGCCTTTAAGGGCATATTGTTTTATGGGAGCAGTTAGCAAACAAGCCATCAATTATAAGGATTTTAAGTCAGCTTTTTTTGTCTAAGAACAGTCAAGAATCTTAGTGTTTGAGGAGCTTGACCTTGGAAAAGTCTACTAGCATATTATTCCTGTGTTTTGAAGTTAGGGCCTAGACAACTCTGTGTATGCTTGTATTTCCTACCTAGATATTTCCCCTGTAGACATCCAGGGCATGACTCAGCTCCAGCCCAAAACAAGTATGCTTGTGTTGTTGCTTGAAGACATCTATGGGTATATTAGAAGGCTTATTTATCACCCAAGTAAAGATCTCACATTGTTTGTGATATCCATGAGAGCTGTGTTGGACTTCCAACTACTCCTCCAGCAAACACAACTCTTCCACTCTTCCACAATGTCTGTTTTGTCCACCATTCCTCAGTGTACACTTTGGATGCTCTAAGACATATCAAACAGCATTAGAGAGCCTGAGCAATCTAATTCAACTTTGCAGTTTCTCTGAGTACTGTACAACAGTAAAAACTTACAGTCTAGTGCCCTAATCAGAAGTATATGTTTATCTTTTACCCAATTAAAACAGAAATTATTGGGCTTCTTCCACGAATTGGAAGCCTTCTGACACATTACAAAGTGTCTGGTGAATGTGATTTTGCTTACAGAATTAAAGGGGTTATTCAAGGGTAGATATACATGGCAATAGCCATGGTTTCACCTTGCAAATGTTCTTTGACTCAGTTTGAGCTTAAAAATTCTGTATGTACTCACGTCCAGCCTGATCTAGTGTGGGGTGTCCCTGCCCATGGCAGGGGGGTTGGAACTAGATGATCCTTGTGGTCCCTTCCAACCCTGAATGAAACTATGAAACTATCTTCCCCTCAGCTGTGCCAATACCACAGTGGGGCTGCTTTAAGTAGTACCCCAATCATGCTTCCCATTTATTGGGGAGAAAAGGAAAAAAAAAAAAGAGGCAGCAAAAAAGTGCTTTACATTGGATTGTATTCTAAAAGCTGGATCATTTATCCATCCCAGTTACCATTGCAGCTGGTGAGATATGGGAGAAGTGGTTTATCATGGTACAAAAACACAAAGGTGTAGCAGAGCTGGGATGCAGCAAGGCTATAATTTTCTGGACATGAAGCATTTTATATGATGAAGATGTGATTTAATGCTGAAGCTATATATTTCCATCAGAACCACAAACAGGTGAAGACATTGCTATACCTTCACACCTTTATAGTTTTGTTCTCCTCCCTTTTTTCACTGTTTATCCATCTCTTACCATGTTGCTTCTGCTGATACAGCTGCATCATGGGAGCACAATAAACGACATCCTTCGCACCACACAGGTTAGAACTATGCCTCCTTTACCCAGGATGGGTTACTGAAAATGTTCCTGCCAAGTTATGTTATTATAAGAATGACCATATGGGATCAGACCACCTGTCCCTTTAGTGTTGTATCCTGTCTTTGGCAAGAGACAGTAAGCAACAGCTCAAGAACCTCCTGCTCAACAAAAATGGTGTTCATTCCCCCTAGCAGTCCTCTATGCATAGCTTTGTGAATGGTTAAGCATAGTTTATAAGTGGAAACAAGTCTGTGCCAAAGGAAGGGGGACATCTCTGTATCACTGCTTCAGCTCTTTGGTGGTTTTGCATAAAGAAAACAGTTGTGTAAACTCATGGATTATGAAAATTAAAAGCACCCACATGACTTTCTTTTCAGCTACACCAGAGCCTAGACACTAAATCCTGAAGAAACTCTAGACAAAATTACTTTAATTTTTATGCAAATGTATTTCACTTGATGGAAAAAGAAAAAAAAAAAGAAAGAAAAAGAAAAAGAAAAAGAAAAAGAAAAAGAAAAAGAAAAAGAAAAAGAAAAAGAAAAAGAAAAAGAAAAAGAAAAAGAAAAAGAAAAAGAAAAAGAAAAAGAAAAAGAAAAAGAAAAAGAAAAAGAAAAAGAAAAAGAAAAAAAAAGAAAAAGAAAAAGAAAAAGAAAAAGAAAAAGAAAAAGAAAAAGAAAAAGAAAAAGAAAAAGAAAAAGAAAAAGAAAAAGAAAAAGAAAAAGAAAAAGAAAAAGAAAAAGAAAAAGAAAAAGAAAAAGAAAAAGGAAAAAAAAAAAAGAAAAAGAAAAAGTGTTCAGGCCCTTATGTGTGTGAATAGCATCAATCTTTGGAACACTTTGATTGAAAATCTCCAACTTATTTCATCGCTGTTGACTTTAAATACCTTGTACCTCTGCACATTAGAGCAGAAGTTGTGGAAGAACAGAGACAGGAAGGGTTAAGAATACAATTCCAAAGGTGACTTCTTCTCAAAGTTATGGGTCAAGGAAGCCAGAGCAGTGTGGATGTTATTAAATCTTCTGTACTGCAAGTAGTCACTAAATATGTATATCTACGTGCACAAGCTGGCTGCAACCTGAGCGTATTATCATTCATAACCTGCCCATTGGGGACCATTGGGATAGTCTCAGAGAAAAGAAGAAGAAGGATTGCAATAAGACTTCATGACTATGATGCCAGGAGAACAGTGCAAGCCTTGCTGAAAGTGCAAATAACAATTAGCTCTTCAATCTCCAGGGAGCAAGGGGATAAAAATGGTGGAACATTTGAGAAATGCCTCCTGGAGAGATAAAATTGTTCAAAAACCTTAAGGAAATTTGGAACAATGAGGCGTTTCTGTTGTTGGATCCATTTTTGGAAACTAAGACAAAAGGTTATATTCAGATCCTGGAATGAACATCTTATTAATTTAAGCTGGGAGCATTGGTTTTTAAAGGAGACACTATTCAAGGTCAAAGTTTTGACTTCATTTGTGTCTGTGAATCCTTACATATACTCCCTTTGTAGGAGAACAACAAAGGAAAGAAAAAAAAAAAAAAAGGTAAATAAAGAAATACTTTTTCAGCTTTGAAAAGTGAAGCTGTGGTGGGTTGAAACTGCCACAGAAGCCTATTTTGTATTTCCTGCCATTGAAAAGTGAGTCTTTGAAAATAAATATTTCAAACACAATTAAAAAAAAAAAAAAAAAAAGGAATGCTTTCATCCAACCCTAGAAATTACCATCCATTGAGAAAGGTAACTTGTAAATGCAGTTCTGAGAATTAACACCTGGGGGGTGTTTCCATTTCTGACATTGCATGAAGCTGTATGCAAAAATTAACACTGTTTTTTCTCTGTCACAATAGGAATGTGTTCCAAACACTGCAAGGAATAGTCCAGATGGAAAGGGGTCTTGCTTTCTCTCTCAAGCAAGAGTTCAAAGCAGAATATCTTAAATTAATTCCTGGTGAAGTGAATAAATTCATGGCACTGGAAATTATTGCCATGGGAATTTAGAAAGAAATGCACTTAAACTCATGAAAAATCATGGAAGCAAAATAATAAAAACTACTGAAAAATACATTGTTAAGAATAAGTATGAATATAAATAGGCAAGCATCACTGACTGTCACTTCAAAATCATGTTAAAAATGTTTTGTTTTTTTTTTTTTCTTTCTGGTGATTAATACTGATCACCAGAGTAACAAGGCTCTCTTGCTATGCCTGCCATGAATAATGCAACCAACATATTTCCTCGGCATACAGAAATGTGAATTTGGTCAATAAATACCATAAGCACCAGTGAAAGACAAGAGTTAAGCTTCTGAAATGCAAAGCAGAGCAGGGACAGCACCTGCTACTAAACTAGCTAACATTTTCTTTCAGAGCTCTTCATTATCACGTGTTTGAAACATTGCTGTTTTCACTTGCTTTTTCCTATGCTTGACATTTGCCTTAAGTGCTTATAGATGTAGATTTGAACAGCTTGGTAGCAACAAGAGGATGATACGGTCTGCACTTGGTGTTTTCTTCCAGGCTAAGGCTTTTTTATCAGCAGGCATGAATTTTGAAATTTAACTTTACCAGCCTAATTTTAGTTTCATTTTGCCAGCACACCAGCCAGAACTTTCCATAGAATGTAGTGTTAATAGATTTGAAAAATTAAAGCCATGATAGGGGAGGAGACAGGGAGAAGCAAAAGAGCAGGAGAATGAAGAATGATCTGGATAATTCATTTACTTGCATTTAGGATTTATATATATATATATATATATATATATATATATATATATATGTATATGTATATATATATATGTATTTGCTTATACAAATGAAAAATGGCTTATAAAAACTATTTTGATTACTTGATGCTTTCCTCCATTAAAAATCACAATAGGAACACTGAGTTAATGCAGTTATCTCCTGCTGTAAATAGAAAGAAATGCTCCATTATTCTAATTGTGCAGTGTTGGCCAGTGTTGACTCTTTAAATGCTGAATTATGTTTGTCTATTGTTTGATAGAAACCAATACCTCTTAAGCACTTAGCCATGTGTGTCAAGATTCACCCTAGAATTGATTTCCTTACAGCTATGTTATAAAAACCTACAAATAAGTTTTCTTTCAGGAAGAAATGTTGACAGGTCCTTAACTAGGTAGTGCTATTGAATGCCTATATAATTAGCTGGGCAAATCACACAAAGTACGCAGGCTGTCATTCATTTCTGGCGCTACTCATATTGTCAGGCCTTGGTAATTTTGCACCTGTCTCTTCTGTCATCTCAGTTGGAGAGTAATATTGTAGAGATTTTGACTTACCCAGCTGATAAGTCCACTTTCCATGGCTTAGTATGAAGTCCATTCAGACAAAAGACACATTGCTGTGGTAATTGCTACTTCTGCCAATATTTCTTTTTACTACCAGTGCTTTCAAACTCCTACTGGTTTTGGTAGAACTTAGAACTACAAAGTTTGTAGATTATATGTATACACTTGAGGTTTTTTTGCTAATTTTTCACCTTATCGGTGACTCCAACATAGCAAGGTCATACTTATGCAGAAAAATAATTCTCTTCCCATTTCAACAAAATCCAGGCAGAAGACATTTAATTACTTCAGTGTTAATTGTGGGTTCAACTTGTAGAAAATAAATCAACCAGAAAACAGCATGTGTGACATCATCTAAAACATAAATTAACTTACATTATATCCAGGAGAACAAAGATACTGGCTACTATGTAAGGAAATGTCTCCTGAATTATATTTATTTCCTAGTGTAATAATTCTATATCTATGACTGGAAATAATCAGAAAGAGCGAGCAGTCTCGCTAAGAATATCTTTTCTTATCATACAAGCAGTGGGGCCTTTTCCTTCCTGCAGTTGAGAAAAAAGTTTAGGAAGTCAACACACATCATGCTTAAAAAAAAAAAAAAAAAAAAGATTACAAGATAGCCATCCAATAAATAGCCATCCAATGGGCTCCAGCAGAGATGTAGAAGAGTTAATTTACTCTACTTAATGAAATAGGTGACTGCAGCCACATTAGTTCCATTTAAGCTCGCAACCTTCCCTAATTTCCTCACCAGCCAAATCTTGACTTTGTCCTGTTTACTGTAGTTATCTGTGTTTGCCTGGTAGGATGCTAAAGGTGTAGAGTGCATTTTTCGTTTGTCTCTGTGTATTCTGTGAATGTTGTATATGCAAGCCTTTGCTTACATGATGTGACTACATTGTATATGTGAGCTACAGCTAATCATTCTGCAAAGCCAAACAATTACATATTCAGTTATTTTAAAATCATGTTCTGGTAACTCCTCTGGAAATGCAGTGTGGGCTACAAGAAGAGAATGTTAACTTTCTTACAGAAAGTTAAGCTCCCTTAAATAAATCTTTTTTTCAAGTATGTAATCTTTATTAAATTCCTTTAAACAACCTGAAGTTGCACAGAAAGTATCTTAGTCATTAGGTATTTTGTGTAAAGGGGATTATACCATCTTTTTGTCTTAAATTCTTCTAGAGATTTCTATTCATTCTGGCCCCATTAAATTATAAGGGACTTTTTTTTTTTTTCCCATGGCAGTGAGCTGTATAGACATTTAGCTGCTTGTTGTGCAGATTTTCTTCTGTCAAAACGTTGCTCAGTAGGATACCACTTTCCAGATTCTATCTCTTCCTTTAATTTCACATTGTTCCCAAAAAAGCTCCACATTAGTAAGGTTCACCACACACTTCCCATTCTTCTCCTCTCTGCATGGCTGATCACATCCAAATTTGTATCATCAGTCAGATGCATTGCCTTTCTGTTATCCATCACAGGAGTGAGGCAAAGAACTGCAGGGTTAATGAATCCTGATTAACTTTGTCTTCATTGATTTGGAAATGTCTTGTAATGGGGTTTCTTCCTTCCTTCCTTCCTTCCTTCCTTCCTTCCTTCCTTCCTTCCTTCCTTCCTTCCTTCCTTCCTTCCTTCCTTCCTTCCTTCCTTCCTTCCTTCCTTCCTTCCTTCCTTCCTTCCTTCCTTCCTTCCTTCCTTCCTTCCTTCCTTCCTTCCTTCCTTCCTTCCTTCCTTCCTTCCTTCCTTCCTTCCTTCCTTCCTTCCTTCCTTCCTTCCTTCCTCTCTTTCTTTCTCTCTTTCTTTCTTCCTTAATTTCTTTCTTTCATCTTTCTTTCTTTCTTTCTTTCTCTCTTTCTTTCTCTCTTTCTCTCTTTCTTTCTTTCTTTCTCTCTTTCCTTCTCTCTTTCTCTCTTTCTTTCTCTCTTTCTCTCTTTCTTTCTCTCTTTCTTTCTCTCTCTCTTCCTTTCTCTCTCTCTTCCTTTCTTCCTTCCTCCCTTCATTCCTCCCTTCCTCACTTCCTCCCTTCCTTCTTTTTTTTTTTTTTCCCCTTATATAATATAACTGGATAGAAAACAGATGCCTTATCTTCTGATGAACGCTTGTAGATGCTAAGTTCCGAATAAAACACATAGGATCACAGAATCACAGAAACATTCATGTTGGAAAAGACCCTCAGGATCACCAAGTCTAACCCAGAATCCTACTCTACAAAGTTCACCCCTAAACCATAGGCCAAGTACCACATCCAAATGACCTTTAAGCACATCTAGTGTTGGTCACTCACCACCTCCCTGCCCAGCCCATTCCAATGCCTGACCACTCTTTCTATGAATATTTTTTTCCCTAATGTCCAGTCATAGCTTGAGGCCACTCCCTCTTATTCTATCACTAATTACCTGTAAAAAGAGACCAGCACCAGCATCTCTAGAATATTCTTTCAGGTAGTTTTAGGGAGCAATGAGGTCTCCCCGCATCCTCCTCTCTTTCAAGCTATACAGCCCCAGCTCCCTCAGTTTCTCCTCACAGATCTTTGTTTTCCAGCCCCTTCCCCAGCTTTGTTGCCCTCCTCTGCACTTGCTCCAGCACCTCCATATCTCTCCTGTATTGACATGCCCAAAACTGAACACAGTACTCGAGGTGTGGCCTCACCAAAGCTGAGTACAAGGGGACAATCATCTCCCTACTCCTGCTGGACACAACGTTTCTGATACAAGCCAGGATGCCACTGGCTTTCATGGCCACCTGGGCACACTTCTTGCTCATATTCAGCTGCCCATCAATTAGAACCCCCAGCTCCTTTTCTGCCAGAAATGATGATTATGTTATGTTCATTATATTATACAGTGAAATATCTTTGCAGTGAATTCTTCAACACATTTGATTTATTTATTTATTTCTAATAAAAAATTCGGAGCCTTAAAACTTTTGACTGTATCTGGTCTATGTGGATCAGGCATGATTCTTTGTGGCCAGTAAAACATCATTTGAATCAGCAACTGTGATTGTGAAATAAACTACTCATTTCATGAAAAGTGTGTGGGGAAATTAATAATTCTTTTGAGCAAATCTCAAATATTCCTATGTTAAAGCTAAATCTCCTGACAGTCCACCTAGATGACACCTATCCTCTCATGAAGATATTATTTGTGTCTGTACCCTTCTGACTCCACTATAGATGTTTTGAGTGCTTAAAAAGAAATGAGTGGAGAAGAGACTGAATTAGGGTGTATTAGCTTTGAGAGGATATTTGTTTCCTACATGTCCCAAGATGACTTTAATTTAGAAAAATAGGAAAAAATAGACAAAATCGTAAATATCATCTCACACTATATAAAGCATTTTGGCTATAAAAAGGAAGGCTTCAATCCAGGAAAAAAAAAAAGGTTTAGGAAGAAACAAGACTATATGGTCTCAGTAAAAAATAGCTAAGAACATTTAAAAATCAGAGAACTTCCTTTCATTTAACTAAATCACTTTGAAGCTGCTCAATTAGGTGCATTTTAACCCTTCCTTGAATTGTTTTGTCAAAGGTAAGAAAAAGCTTCAACTAAGCAAAGAGACACTAACAGTATCTAAATCTGTTCAAGAGTGTGTGCATTAGAGATCACATAGAATCATAGACTCAATAAGGCTGGAAAAGACCTCAAGGAACATCAAGTCCAAATTGTCACCCACGACCTCATGACTACTAACCCATGGCACCAAGTGCCACATCCAATCCCCTCTTGAACACTTCCAGGGATGGCGACTCCACCACCTCCCTGGGCAGAACATTCCAACGGCTAACAGCTCTCTCAGTAAAGAACTTTGTCCTCACCTCAATCCTAAACTTCTGCTGGTGCAGCTTGAGACTGTGTCCTCTTGTCCTGCTGCTGATTCCCAGGGAAAAGAGACCAACCCCCTCCTGGCTACAACCTCCCTGCAGGCAGTTGTAGACAGTAATGAGGTCTCCCCTGAGCCTCATCTTCCCCAGACTAAACAAACCCAGCTCCCTCAGCCTCTCCTCATAAGGCTTGTGGTCGAGGCCTCTCACCAGCCTCATTGCATTTCTCTGTGAACATTCAAGAGTTTCAATGTCCTTCTTAAATTGAGGGGCCCAGAACTGGACACAGTACTTAAGGTGTGGCCTAACCAGTGCTGAGTACAGGGGCACAATGACTTCCCTGCTCCTGCTGGCCACACTATTCTTAATGCAGGCCAGGATGCCATTGGCCTTCTTGGGCACCTGGGCACACTGCTGGCTCATGTTCATCCTACCATCAACCAGCACCCCCAGGTCCCTTTCTGCCTGGCTGCTCTCCAGCCACTCTGACCCCAGCCTGTAGCACTGCATGGGGTTGTTGTGGCCAAAGTGCAGCACCTGGCACTTGGACTTGTTGAATGCCATCTGGTTGGACTCTGACCATCTGTCCAGCCTGTCCAGGTCCCTCTGGAGATCCCTTCTACCTTCTAACCGACCAACACCTGCTCCCACCTTGGTGTCACCTGCAAATTTACTGATGACTGTCTCAATCCCCTCATCCAGATCATCAAGAAACATGTTGAAGAGGATGGGACCCAGAGCTGATCCCTGGGGAACACCACTAGTGACTGGCTGCCAACTGGAGGTGGCACTATTCACCACCACTCTCTGTGCACGACCCTTCAGCCTGTTCCTAACGCAGCACAGAGTGCTCCTGTCCAAGCTATGGGCTGTCAGCTTGGCCAGGAGTTTGCTGTGGGGATCAGTGTCAAAGGCCTTGCTGAAGTCCAGGTAGACTACATCCACAGCCTTCCCCACATCCACCAGGCAGGTCACCTGATCATAGAAGGAGATCAGGTTGGTCAGGCAGGTCCTGCCCTTCCTAAATCCATGTTGGATGGGCACGATCCCTTGGCCATCCTGCAAGTGCGCAGTGATTTCCCCCAAGATGATCTGCTCCGTAATTTTCCCTGGCACTGAGGTCAAGCTGACAGGCCTGCAGTTTCAGGTTCCTCCATCCGACCCTTCTTGTGGATGGGATCACATTGGCCAGTTTCCAGTCATCTGAGACCTCTCCAGTGAGCCAGGACAGGTGGAAAATGATGGAGAGAGGCTTGGCCAGCTCATCTGCGAACTCTCTCAACACCCTAGGATGGATCCCAGCCGGTCCCATGGATTTGTGAGTATCCAAGTGGCTTATTCTCTTTCATAGAAGTGGCCAGCTTAAATTATAACTGGGCTTTTGCCTCTCCAATTTTCCTCTGACACAATCTAACAACTTCTTTAAATGTATCTCGAGTTGCCTCCCCCCCTTTCCAAAGGTCATACATCCTCTTTTTATCTCTTAATTCCTTCAAAAGCTGCTTGCCCATCCAGGGCAGTCAGCTTCCCCGACAGCTCATCTGTCAGCACTTGGGAACTGCCAGTTCCTGTGCCTTCAAGTGCTCCTGTTTGAAGTAGGTCCAACCATCCTGGTCCCCTTGGTTCTTAAGGGCTGCTACCCAAGGTACTTTCCAAATAAGTTGCTTCAACAAGCTGAAGTTTACCTTCCAGAAGTCCAAAGTGAGGCTTCTGTTACTGCTCTTCCCTATTTCCCTGCATATTGAAAACTCCACTATCTCATGGTCACTGCACCCTATACAACCTCCTATCATTACATCTCCCACCAGCCCTTCTCTATTTGAGAACAGCAGGTCAAGCAGAGCCTGACCCCTGGTTGGCTCCCATTAACAGCTGCATCAGGAAGATGTCCTCCACACACTCTAGGAACCTTCTGAAATGCCTCCTCTCTGCTGAATTAAGTTCCCAGAAGATGTCTGGCAGGTTAAAGTCACCCACAAGGACAAGATCTTGACAGATTTCATCTGTCTCCTTCTCCTGGTTGGGTGGTCTATAGCAGACTCCAACCAGGATGTCAGCTTTGTTAGGCCTCCCTCTGATTTTAACCCACAGGCACTCAATCCTTTAATCTGCAACCTCAAGTTCTAATGCATCAAGAGATTCCCTAATGTACAGGGGCATCCCTCCTCCTCTTCTCCCTTGCCTGTCCCTCCTAAAGAGCCTGTAACCCCCCCAGTGCAGTGCTCCAATGATGTGACTCATCCCACCATGCTTCTGTAATGGCAATTATATCATAGTCTTCCTGGTGGACCAAGACTTCCTCTTGTTTGTTACCCATACCGCATGCGTTGGTGTACATGCACTTCAGCTGGGCTGTTGATTTCTCAGTTAATCCTAATTTATGTCCCACCCTCTCCTCTCTGGAGAGACTGATTTCCTCACCCACCCCCTTCAGACCTATTTTAAAGCCCTCCCAATGTGCTCTGCCAAGTCCAATGCTCGTACCCTCTTGCCCTTTCTAGATAAATTCACCCCATCAAGTTCGAGGAGGTCGGGTGCAGTAAAAGTTGCCCCATCTCATGTTGCCTATCAAGACCATTTTAAAAGCTGACTCCTGGTGCAAGAAATCCCTCAATCATCCTTTAAATAAATAAATAAATAAATAAAATGGTAGAGCTGTAACACTGACAAACCCCTGCTGTTCACCGCGTTGTTCTGTTATCCCGTAACATTTTCTGTTCAGAGAAATGAATCATGGGCTTTGCTGCTAGAGGAACTCTTAGATCACAGGCTGTGGACTCACAGCTCCATGGCTTAACAAATTATCCCTGACTGTGAGCCACAGGAACAGTTGTGGGGCATTGTATTGGCAAATGCTACAAGCAGTGCAATACAGTGAAGATTAAACTAAGTTTAAAGTAAGTCACATTACTTTGCAACTGGGATAGATTAGGACCATGCACATGGGTAGTTACCATCCAATAATAAATCTCATCTAAGAGATAGAAGCCTCCCATAACTCCTTCATGTGCTGAAGCCATAACTCTTGCCTCTTTTATAACATAGGCTGTAAAACTTCAACTAGTTGTTCTTGTGCTGGGCCCCTGATGGTCTCTCTGGGGCAGGAAGCAACATTTTAGCTGCAGTGCTGAGCTCAATGTCACTGCATCCCACACACTAATGAGCTAATTCAGAGTATCATGATGTAAAACAGACAGTGTCTGCAAATTAGGAGGGAGTTTTAGCCTGTTGTTTGTTTGGGTTTTTTTGCTGGTTTAATTTTGTTGTTGTTTTTGATTTTTTTTTTGTTGTTTGTTTGTTGTTTGTTTGTTTGTTTTGTGGGGGTTTGTGTTTGTTTGTTTGTTTTTCCCAGGAAAGGGCCTGTTGTATTCACACTGCATATCAGATCCTCTTTCCTTCAGTTTAGTAGTCTTTGAACAGAAAGGCTTAACTGAGACAAGATTGAAACAAAGATAAATATTATTTGTTTTATAAAATTCAAGCAATTAAACAGCTCTCTAATGGACTGAAGCCCTAAAAATTCCTCTGCAGTGAGGAAGGCTGTGCTTTTAGGTCAACCCCATATTAGAAACTACAAAATCCACTTGGGAGAGTATGTTACAAAAGAGCTGATAGGGAATGACTTAGAAGAATTTGCATCTTATTACTTGTCAGTGAATGTATGGAAAATTATAATATGCCTGAGATAGCAGAAAAACAGGAGTGGAAAATTTGCAGTAGTCAGACCCTTACAATCACAGAATCGTAGAATGGTTTGGGTTGGAAGGGATCTTTAAAGGTCACCTCTTCAAACCCCCCTGCAGTGAGCAGGGGCATCCACTAGATGGGGATGCTCAGAGCCCCATCCAGCCTCACCTTGACTGTTCCCAGGGATGGGGTATCCACCATCTCTCTGCATAACCTGAGCCAGTCTTTCACTACGTTCATCACAAATAAATAAATAAATAAATAAATAAAAAGTCTTCCCTATATGTAGTCTCTATCTCCACTCTTGTAGTTTAAAGCCATCACTCCTTGTCCTGTCTCAACAGAACCTACTGAAAAATTTGTTCCTGTCTTTCTTGTATGCCCCTTTAACTATTGAGAGGCTGCAATAAGGCCTCCTATTTGGAATATTTAATAACTAATATGATGGGAGGCATCTTGTTGTGGCTTGTAGTTTGCGGACTCTCCGTGACCTGCCTTAGATGTCACGGTATCATCAACAGCAGGCAGGGAACAAGCAACACTTTGACAATACTGTGCATGTCAATGTAAAAAGTTTGAAATGCCAGCATTGCTAGGAGCATAGTCTTGATACACAAAGTAACATAGAATTTCCAGAATTTCTGGCAAAATATTTGCTACCAGCGAAGCTACCCAACCTGAGCCACAAGCCTTGCTGTGTCACAGTCATGCCTATGCCTGACTGCTAATGTTAGATGAGTTGTTCCCCAGTCAGTGCCCTGTTTTCCTCTGACTTTGCAAGATTCCTTTCCAGCATGCTGCTCCCTGATGAATTTGTCATTCACTGCAGATGCTGAAATCATCCCCTAATAAAACAAAAAGCCTCCACAATTAACAGAGTACATCATGAAACATGAATAGGCATTATAGGTTTTGATTGGATTGTATCCTAAAAAAATCTGTATATGTAATGTTCTTGAAGGAACTTTTTCCCTCAATAAAATATATATGTTCTCTGATTTATGCATTAATTTCAGAAGATTGGGTTTTATTTTGAGTAATTAGAACATTCTTGTTTGTATTGTTTAATATTTTAATACAATCCTTCCCTCAGCATGAACTAGAATTAGAAATGTCCCTGTGCATGACCTCTGAGATAGGTATGATGACCCTACTAAAGAAGAGCTGCTTCTTCCTTACCTCTCTGTTTGCATTATTTTCAGATGGAGGGTTAAAATATGGCTGTTTGGGAGGGAAATGCATAGCTCTGAGAAGAACCAATGATACAGACAGGAGCATAAGGTCAGATGGAGACTGATGCTAGGAGCCTTCAAAATTCAAGTTACTTTAAGCAGGTGTTTCTGACTGTATGTGTTAACCTCAAGGGGCAATTGTTGTGGAATACAGCTGAAATCAGTTGCATATAATAAGAAAAAATGTATTTATTAAACAGTTGGCATCAGACTAATCAAACAGTCCACATATAACCTTCAGGTATTCTCTCTGTGAGTGGGTAGAAGATAAACCATATAAGTGCACATGTAGCTATACTAGGATAGTTTTAATGTAGTCTGTGGATCAATGGAAAAAACAACCTGAGCAAGGGAAAAAACAACCTTCACATGTTACTTGCTACTTTCTCCAAAATGCACAAAGTGTCCTATCTATTTGTTACAGTGTGCTCTAAACCCGCTTCCCGCATCTCCATCAGTGGAGGTTTGAATGGGGAAAGACAAAGGTGAGAAATTGCCTTCCCCTTCACCTGGGGACAGGTAATTTGCACCCATTCTTCCCACCAGGGCAGAGGTTCCTTCCCTGTGGGAAAAGTCTGCTGGGTTTGGGAGCTATGATTAAGCAGGGTGCTTCACACCCATTATACAATGACCTTGGACACTTTGTCTAGAAATCGATCAGGGCTTTCACCATTATCTTGCTCCTTCTCCTGCTGTTGCTCTGGCCTTCATCTTGCTCGCTCCACTCAGACCTGGCTTCTCCCTGGACCCTGCCTGCTGTGGAGAAACCCTGCCTTCCGTGGAGTGACCCTGCCTGCTGTGAAACCTGCAGCTTTCTTGCAGTGCTGCTGTTCACAAGTTTCCCCTCATAGCAGCTGTGTCTACAGACACTTTGATTTTGGTGGGTCCTTTCCTTTTGGATTGTGCTGCGTTATCCACAAATTGGATTATAAAACCTGCAGTTCATGGAGCCTGCCATTGACAAGATACCTAGGAACTGTCTCCAAATTCCTGCTCCATCCTCATGAGTACAACCTGGTGTTCTCATTGGCTTTCCCTAAGGTTCCTAGCTTGCCTCTGATTATAAGCAGGGTGAAACTATTTTGTGGCTTAGCCTTTTCCATTTTCTGAATTCTCTAAATTGTACTAAAGTTACCCATAAGCACCCTGGTAGAATTCACAACCAGATAGAACTTGTAAATAGTCAAATAAGTTTTGATACCTAATTTGGGGCTGGGGGTTGGGGAAAAATAAAGATAACTGTATTTTTATAACTCCTGCCTCGTTAATTCAGCCCCTATCAAATCACTATTAATGTAGGGAAAGGAAACCATGCTGAGCAATTGGTGATTTTGAAATGTCGCCATTTAAAGCATGTTCAAACACCTTTTCAAATGCTGAGGAAGAATCCACCGGGCATCACTAGAACAAATGAAAAAAACCTTCTACACTTGATGGTATCAAGTTTTGCATGTCACGTGTTTCCAGGCCTCTGGTAGTGATTTTTAGATGATGTAGAGAGGTCCCTTTTGAAACAAATTGTTCCATTCCATATTCACATCAGAGGGGCAGCTGCTGCTAGTTTTTGTAGCACAAAGGACAGAACTATGTATTTAGATGGTGATGTTAGCAGATGTGAGGTTTCTAGCTTTCTTGTGATATTCCTGGGTCTTATCTTTCAGAAGGTTTTATTACAGCTCCTTTTCCTTCCCCCTACCCCAATAGTCACACACTGACACAGCACATGAAGGATCATGAAACAGACTGAGCAAATGGGTTTACACTGAATTTTCCGTGAAATGGATTCAGTTTTGAAGATGGTCTGAGTCTGCAGATCCCCATTTTCAGTGGTCATTTACCTCTCTTTCTTTCCCTGACATTTATTGTAAACTTTCTTGCCTTGGTATTTGTGGTAAACTTTATAGCCTCTTCAGCAACACAAGTAGCAAGAAATCTGTTCAGAAACATTTATTCAACAAAGTGGAAAATGAAGACAACTTGAGGCACATTTCTCCAAGGGATCAGGGATATCTGAATTGCAGAGATCCCAGAACTTTTTGTCCCAAAAATTTTAACAGCAAGAAAACTTGTCTTGGTGAGATCATTTCACCAGAAGACAGCAAAAATGCAAAAAAACCCTGTAAGTTGTCTTACATCAGAGAACAAATATGGGAGATATCTGGTGACCTAAAGGAATGTAGCCTATATATCAAGAAGCTGCACTTCTTGGAGCTTTAAGGGGTTCCGCTGCTTTCTGCTCAGCAGCATTATCTGCAGTCTACATAGGGATTTCCCATTACATCTTCAGATGTATTTTACACTAAAAGTGGATTCCATTCTCTTTCCGTGAGAGACCAGGTTTGGTGCATAAGCTGTCATATCTCTATACAAGCCAAAATACAGCATGCTTAGATGACAAAAGTTATCCTTTACAGAATTGCAAGTAGCAGCTGTGCTGGGATAAGCATCAGAAATGTGGGGATCTTTGCATCTTGTGGAATTAAACCTTCATCAAGAAACAGTGAGATGCTGACTGCTATGTGCTACAAGCGACTAGGTCAATAAGGAATGTAGCTGAGGCAGTGAAAATGAGAAGCCTGTGGGCAGGTGATGGAGAACTTGACACTATGGGACAGAGTTTAATGGCTGTAGTGTCAACAGTTGGAGTCAATGATTTTAGAGGTCTTTTCCAACCAAAACAATTCTATAACTAAGGCAGGCTGAGGCACTGCAGTCTGCAGTATACCCATGTGTCATACTGATCACACCCATAATAACGAGGGTTTAGAGACCTTCTCCAGTGTGCCTCTGGCAAGCTGGCTTTTCAGAATAAACTTTTTCTGAACCTTTTAAGGAAGAAGCTGTGGGCATGCAGCAATGGGGAACAACAAAGATCTGGACTGAATCACTGTCATGTCCTCAGGAAACTCTCCTGTAGGACCTGCTCCATCGCCTGACAGTTTAATGAAGATCTTAGGTAGGAAGTGAGGAGCTATTAATGTATTTTATAGCTGCACATGCTCATTTCCAACAAAAATAAACTTTGTAAGACTTTTTCTCAAAGATCACAGCACACCAAGATGACTTGTGGTTCAGCTGTGTATTTACCTATTCCCTTGCCCTTCTAATTGCAGAACAAGCTTGTGCAGGCACTGAGGGGAAAGAATGATCTTCATATTCTTCATTACTCACTTGCAGTTTCACCTCCTGTGAGTTATGACTCATTTTCTCACTCCTGGGACATCTCTCATATAAACCGATCATACAATAATTCACCAGAGGGGTGAAAAATTAACTTGTCTTCTTAATACAGAAGTTAAGAAAATAGGCTAATATTTCATTTCCCTAGAAGAAACCAATGTAATAGGAGTGGGCAGGTCACACTCTGGAGTGCAATCCAAGTGAAAACATACCTCAACTAGACTGAAGCAGTGGTGATAGAAAACCAGGCTCTTTGCTGCATACTCATGAGTTATCTCCACGTTTCTTTTTTACACTGGGTTATTTCTTCCTCCCTTCTTTCCCTCATACTTTTAGAAGTTTTTTGGCTGTGGCAACACTGTAAACTGAAGCCTCTTTCCAAGTGTGCCTGTATGTGTGTATAAAATGTAGTCAATTTGGCTCTGAAAACGTCCCACAAGAGACATTGTTTCTGCAGTGGAGACAGGTGCTCCACATTCCTTTTCTTTTTCCTTTCTCTGATATCTTGCATCATTCACCATGGGAGGGAGATATTCGATTGACCTGCTGTTAGTTTAG
The DNA here is from genome assembly GCF_026170545.1 of Melanerpes formicivorus. Taxonomy (NCBI): domain Eukaryota; kingdom Metazoa; phylum Chordata; class Aves; order Piciformes; family Picidae; genus Melanerpes; species Melanerpes formicivorus. The sequence goes on along the minus strand of NW_027142353.1, from coordinate 36,147,318 downwards.
GTTGACAAATTAATTTCATGTCATCCTCCAAACAGCCCATTAACCATAATCACCTGGGACCATCTCAGCCATCACAGAAGAGATATTTAACTCTTGATGGAGAGGTGAAATTTGCTCTATCATTTGGCTGAGCCATTCAAGCCCCTATTGCTCTGTGCTCCACATTGCTGGGGAATATACCTGGCATCTGAACTCAACTCTACCCAAAGTTTAGATTAGCTTCTGAGCTGATAGTTGTCACAAAGGGGAAATTAAATAATGTGACTTTATTGTGGAGGCATACAGCCTTGTCTCTTCCTATTTATTATATGCTCTTCCTGGTGTGATTACATACAACGAGAAATGTCTTGCTGCTTCACACTGAGGATTTCTGTGACAGAGAAACACCACTCACCAGCACAAGCCCATTAATTTTTCATTAGACCCTCTTGCCCTCTTCTCCATCTTTCTTGTCTCTTGCCTTCCCCATTCTCTTTTATATTCTCACTTATTCCTACCTGATAATGCTTCATTGCTCTCAAGCCACTGCAAGTATCTAGCTTCACCTTTGCCTTGGCAATCAATTTGTTGCCCATTTCAAATCACTTTCACAGGCAATGACCAGTGGAGGTTATGGTCTGTCATGTCAAACCCCAACTACTGGGCTAGCCTGAAAGGTAACACAGTGTAATGGTGTGCTGTTATTGGAAGATGTTTGTGCCTCGTTTTACCTGTGTAGAAAATACAGGTGAAAGTACTATTTTTACACAGAAAATTGTTACCCTGCTTTTTAATTAAGATATGTGCAGGGTTTCTCATACAAAATAAACTATAGCAAACAACACAGACTCTTCCTTCTATCATTCTAAATGCATCAATAACAGAATTACCCCATAACACAATGTACTGGAAGATCACACTCTGTCCCTTATACAGATTTTGGCCACGTTGTGCTGTCCAGGCATAACAGAAGATGTTACGGATGAGAAAGGTTCAGAGTCACACATTCAGCCCCCATTGTTCTGGGATCTCTTGTACAGTTATCACATCTATTGTATGGTTCATGTGGTGCCCACTCATCTCCTGGGTAGAACATAACATCTGTTTGTCAACACACAGTAATCATGAACTGTCACAGAGACACAAATGGAAGAAAAACCTCATTCAGTTCACACTGCTAGGGAAATGTAGGTCAGTGGAATATCATTACTGAAATTGGAATTTATCTGGGACACCAGGGCTAATAAAACTATTTTCGTACAAGTACTATGGCATCATTAATGATCACAAGTTGCCATGACAGTCTCTCCTGCCTCTGTGCTTAGAAATTGCCTTTCACCACTGAAAGGGCCTAGTTGAATACTGGGTTACATCATTTAGTTCATTTCCAGTTTATTTACCAAATTGCAGCTTCCTTCAACCCTCTGGCTGTCTTCCATGTATATGCTGCCCGGACCTGAACCTTCTTACCGTATGCTATCTAACAGGATAACAACTCTGCTAAGCATGACCTATATTTGGCTTATTCTTCAGCATTTAATTTTGAGCAGTAAAAGCTAATTTTCTTTTGTGATGAAAGAACATCTGGGTTCATTGTGAGGGAAAAGAATTATTTGAGCACTGTACTGAAGTTAGATATTTTTAGGTGCATGTAAGATCAAAGCTATGATATCTCTTGGTGCAGTTATGTGTGTACCAATATGTAACAGCAAAAGACTCTTTTTCCAAGACACTATACAGAGCATTTTCATTACATTTTGAAGCTGCCTTTGACATTTTTGTACCATATACAGTTTTTTAATGCAGTATTAGCTGATGTGAAGTGTGCCAAGTCCATTTAAACACAGAATGTGTAGATATGAAATGAAACAAGTTTTATCAAGAGACAGCAAACTTTAAAGTTTCCAGAAGCTGAGCTTAGATAAACCTTATTAAAACATGATAACTGTTGAAACAGAGTTCAGACTTTCTCAAGCAGTTTTAGGTAAAACTTGTTTCTCAGAATTCTGAGATGCTGGTTAAGGGTATTTCACACATTAATTTGTTCTGTCTGCTTCAAGTCCTGGCTTCAAGTCAATAGAAATGCATCCAAGCTGTCAAGTTTATATCTAGGCTTTGCCAGAGTGTGAAGTTGTTTATATCTAGAGTTCTGGAGCCAGCTGACATCTACATACTTAGGAAAATTAATTCAAATTAATTGGAGGTGTGAACTTAGAGCATCACAGTTCAAGTATCTTAAAACCCATGTGGAAACTCTTATTCAGATGTAAAGTGTCCTCAGTTCTGAATATAATCTTCCTCTGAGATGAGCTATATCTAAATTCACAACTAAGATCTAATATCATCTTTTAAAGCACAAACTGTTGACAAGGAAATTTCACAGGTGCACCAAATAAGTGATAAACAAACTACTTCAGATTTAGGACTGGCTTAGTTGTCATAAAGTCATAAAAAACATCTTATATCTTAGTCTTTATCCAACCAAGGAGTTTTCAGCTACTCCAAGGGAGATAAAATAAAGGTCATATTTTATGACTCATTAATGGTCATACTTTTAATCTGTAATGGTTTGAAATAGCAGGGCTATATTTTGTGTCTACTAAATCCAAAATTGATTGATTTTAAGTAGCAAGTTTGGAGCTTTTCCACTTAAATGACTAAAAGATACAAAAGTATAATTGGCAAATAATAACCCCACCATTCTTCTAGTGCAACTGTTATTTCTTTCACATCATAGTCTAGCAGGATGATTACTTTATCACCAATTCTGTTCTTTCTTCATCTGGGGTAGATCTTTATGTGTGATTTGTTTTGAACACTCTCTACATTGTACTTTTGCTGGTAACCATAAACTTTTAGCCTGGAGTCTCAGCATTTCTCCTGGGTTGGATTCCCAGGGATATTTTTTACAGTGCAGTTTTTCTGCCTAATGCAGCAACTCTCAATGATTATCTGGGAATAAGAAGGGAAACAAGCTTTTCAGCTTTATTCTACTATGTATTTTTCTCCTTTCCCTATATCTCTGTCCCAGTGAGAGTATTTCCTCTGTCACTCACATAAAGGAACAAACCATATACATTGAATCAACAAGGAAAAGACCAGTGGCTCTTGTTGTAGCAAATCTCTTGAATGCACTGCTGGTACTGTCCGGCATGGGGAAGACTGCAATTTAACAATACAGTTTGTGTGACATCAAGCATTATATTCAGCCAGGCATTGGAACAGGCTGTCCAGGGAAGTGGTGGAGTCACTGTCCCTGGAGGTGTTCAAAAAGCATGTAGATATGGCACTATGGAATAGTGGGCATGGTGGTGCTGGGTTGATAGTTGGAACTGATGATATTAGAGATCTCTCCCAATCTTAATGATTCTATGATTCTGAGTTCTGTGCATCTTAAACTATTAAACAATATACATATTCATACCCTCTCCATGACACTCCATATTTTACAGAGTTCTATACCATTCTTTCTCTCAATGGCCCCTCTTCCAACATCTATCCTGTTGATGACTAAAGTACACCACCTCTTTTTACAACTACTGTGAGAGCTGACTGCTGAGCTGCAAACATAGCACCTATGTATACAAAGAGCTAGAGAGGAGATCCTGGAAACTACAGGTAGATAGGTTTGACCTTGTAATAAAGCATAAAATCAGTGAGCAGGGGCAGGGACATCTCACACTGGATCAGGTTGCCCAGAGCCACATCCTGCTTGGCCTTGAAAACTTCCAGAGATGAGGCTTCCACCACCTCCCTGGGCAACCTGTTTCAGTGTCTCACCACCCTTGTGGTGAACTTCAGTTAGAACCAGTAAATATGATTATATGCCTATAGAGTAAATACTTGTGCAAGAAAAGATTGCTGCATCCTCACCTGTACCAGCAGATAACCTGTGTAGATATGTCATGAAGTCCACTACCTTTGCATCTCTCAAGCAAGTTTTTGGAGATACCTACAAGTACAGACAATAACAAGACCTCAATCTGTCAATGCCTGGTTCTTCCTACTTTGGAAAGCCTCCAATGTCCCCTTTACTGTCAATGAAAATACTCAGCAGATGACTCTTCTCTCACTATTCTCTACCCTTATTATGATAATTAGAAGACAGCAAAATATAATAAAAGATGTGTTGAAAAATCCCTTAGAAAATAACAAGAGTTCTAACGGATTAGGGAAGCACATCTTCATGTTTTCCATTGTGTCCCATTTTCCATGTGTCTCCTGTTTTCTTTTTTTATTATAATGTTTATCAAATTGAACAGTGTGATTTTATTGATTGGTGATTTCAAATACCTTCTTTGAAGAGATTGCCTTTTTTGGGGGGGAGGGACGTGGTGAGGGGTTGTTTGTTTTGTTGTGGTTTTGATTGTTTGGTTTGGGTTTTTTCTATGTTGGCATCTCATTCTGGTAGTGGGTATTCTGGTTTAGGCAAGAAATTACCCAGCACGATTAATAGCATAGCATTTTCTTACTTGTGTTCTTCTGGAACTCCTGAGTGAATACTATCTGGTCTTGGTGAAATAATACTGTTCTTCTATTATTATTATTCACTCTTAAAACATTTCTCATTATAGTCCAATTTGAAATAGATCTTCAAATTAACTTATTTTTAAGGAAAGATTTTGGTGTGAGAATCTCCCTGAACATATCAACACTGATCATGGAGAACATGTCTGTATTTTCCATAGGTATATATTCTCTATGTGATCTTTTATTTTCTTGATCATCTCTCAGTCCTGCAAACTCTTTGGCAGATTCCTTTATTCTGGTACTGGGGGAAAAAATGTCTTCATTTTTATCATTTTAGTAATGTTTTCTTCAAAATGATTTTTGGTTTTCCTTTTTTGTCCTGCTGTATTATGCTTTTATAGTTAACTGGTTCTCTTCTGTTTCTGTTTTTTTGGAAGGGTCCTTCAGCTTTCTGAGGGATATTTTGCAGTTCAAATAACTTTCTTCACCTTGCTTGTTTAACCATATCATCTTTGGGGATTTTGGCCCTTTTTTTCCCCCTCCTTTAAATCTTTCTAGTCTTTTTGATGGGTTAGCTCTTTCACAACAGTCTCTACAACTGACCCCCAACCAGGATGTGAAAGGACAGAAAAATCCCACATCCAAAATAGTGTCTGCAATTTGATACAGATACATATAAAAAGGCCCCAATTTCAAACAGAACTTATAGGCTGTACAGGAATTCCCTGCTGAGCTTTTAAAATGATTCTCACACTAGCTTTACTATGGAAATCTTCTTCCAAGGACCAAAATTAACCAGTAATAGGTTCCCTTTTTAGTTGTTTAGATATGTGGTGGAGGTGCTGTTTCTATAAATATGTGCTGCAATTGCTTAAAATTGATTCCATTGCTTATTTAACAACTTTAATTTTCATTGAGTGCAGGACTTAAAATGCTAGCACATGTGTTTGCCTGGGTCAATTTTGAGAATAACTTGATCTACTCTATTTTTGCTTCCTTTCTATTATTTTTTTCCTTGTGTAGGTTGAAACCTGTCCTTGAAAGTGTGTATGGCTCCCATTAATATCAATGGGAGCCATGTGTGTGCACTGAAGGACTAAATACTAAATTTACCCCCTAAGCACTTCACCCATAACACTCGAGTGTTCTATTACAAAGTCATTCTTTAACTACCATTTTTAGCACAAACTTTTTTTTAATATATTCTAAGCAATGATACAATTAATTCTCTGAACTAAGTGTCATTGCATAGTAATTGGAAATGCCATTAGTATTTTCATGTACTTTTCACAGTCAAACTGCTTTACAAATATTTACTTACTTTATCTTCTAGCATTTGGACTGCAACGATACAGCTAGGTGAACACTTCCCAATTTTGTCTTTGAATACTTGCCTACAGCTAGTGCTCCAGAAGTATGGCAGAATGAATAATTTTACATTGCCTGTAACTTTTTCTTGATTGAAGTCGGTTTTTGCCTCTTTGTGTTTTACAGAGCTACGCCACAGCCACATCTGTGTTTTCATTCTGAATTGGATTCCTTCACAATCACAGACACTGCTTGCAATTAAATGCATAGAACCTGCTGCTTTAATTGAGTTCAGTCCAATTTGTCACTTCAGACTTCAGAAAATTATGTGTAAGGAAAGATTTAGTTGCCAGTTTGATTCAGCTCAAGTTGATGGAAAACCTTTTGATCACTCATCCATTAAACACATTTCAGAGTTGTGCTAAGCTAATTGCTTGAGCTTGTTTGAGTTTACTTGTATTTAAAGCAATCTAAGTTGATATTTTCCAGGGCTGCACAAACCATTATCTTTGTAGGCACTTGTATGTCCTTACTTAAGAGTTCTGGGGGTTCGATTCTGTTCTTACATACCCACTGGTATAGAATCAAGCAAAACTCTGTTCTCTTTGGGAAAACAAGGGAAAAATGGTGCAGTAGCAGGTGCCAACCCAAATTTGTATGTCCATCTGTTAACTGGTGAAATCAGAAAGTGACAGAGTCACAGTGATGTTTATTCATGGCGGAGCACCTGCTTCTGGTTATGGCAATAAATCTAATGGTGCCTCAGTAGCTGAAGTATAGACATGCCCTTTGGGATCTTGGACCAGGGTGGATGCTTCCACTGTGGGAGCACAGCTGTAGATTACTAATAACAAGGTCTCCAGCTTTACGGGGTCACAATCAGCATTGTTGCTACCTTGCTTCTAAGAAATACTGTGGGGTTTTTTCATCCCTTGATTTCTGGATGAAACCAGTAATAGGAAGTGCAAATTAGTTTTGCTTTGTCCTCATTAAGTAAAGGAAAAGCCTGTGTTAAATTCAAAGTGTAGGGTGCAGAGTCTTCATCTTTAAGACATCATTACAGATCATGCAATGTCAACTTAGGAATATTTTGTTAAACGGTATAAAAAAGATTCATATTATCAGGCCAGTTCCTTGAAGAAAGGTAGTCATAAAATAAATCTTTAGTATTTAATTGTATAGATCTCACAAGTCTGGAGATTCTAGACATTATAGGAATGCATAAAATAATCTTCCAGTTTCACACATGGAGGGGGAAAATGGGTATGAGAGTGAAGGAAATGGAAGGGACAGTCAAAACTATTCCATATATTTCCAGTAGATACATTTTTGAAAATAAGGACTAGAAACCACCATCACTTATCTAAATTTCAAGGCTGGGGATCTGATCTGTTTCTTATCTGGTGGTGGGGTATAAATCTTAAAGGAATTATAATGAGGGTCCCTTCCAACTAAGTGCAGTCTATGAACTAAAGGCTTCTCTTGGGATAACTGATCTGCACATACAGAGAATGAGAAAGTAGCTGGTCTAGCGGTCTGCAGATAGTTATAGACAGCAGTAAGGTCTCCTCTGAGCCTCCTTTTCTCCAGGCTAAAAAATCCCAGATCCCTCAGCCTCTCCTCATAGGGCTTATGCCCAAGGCCTCTCTCCAGCCTCATTGCCCTTCTCTGGACACATTGAAGAGTCTCAATGTTCTTCTTAAAGTGAGGGGCCCAAAACTGGACACAGCACTCAAGGTGTGGCCTGACCAGTGCTGAGTACAGGGGCACAATGACTTCCCTGCTCCTGCTGGCCACACTATTCTTGATGCAGGCCAGGATACCATTGGCCTGCTTGGCCATCTGGGCACACTACCAGCTCATGTTCAGCCAGCTATCAATCAGTACCCCCAGGTCCCTTTCTGCCTGACTGCTCTCCAGCCACTCCGACCCCAGCCTGTAGCTCTGCATGGGGTTGTTGTGGCCAAAGTGTAAAATCTGGCACTTGGACTTCTTAAATGCCATCATGCTGGACTCTGCCCATCTGTCCAGCCTGTCAAGGTCCTTCTGCAGTGTGCCCTTCTACCCTCTAACAGATCAACATCTGCTCCCATCTTGGTGTCATCTGCAAATTTACTAATGACTGACTCAATCCCCTCATCCAGACTATCAATAAAGATATTGAACAGGATGGGGCCCAATACTGATCCCTGGTGGATGCCATTAGTGACTGACCTCCACCTGGATGTGGTACTATTCACCACCACTCTCTGGGCTCAGCCCTCCAGCCAATTCCTAACCCAACACAGAGTGCTCCTGTCCAAGCCACAGGCTGACAGCTTGGCCAGGAGTTTGCTGTGGGGGACGGTATCAAAGGCCTTGCTGAAGTCCAGGTAGACTACATCTACAGCCTGCCCTACATCCAACAGGTGGGTCACCTGGTCATAGAAGGAGATCAGGTTGGTCAGGCAGGACCTTCCTAAATTCATGTTGGCTAAGCCTGATCCCTTGGCCATTCTTCAGGTGTGCTGTGATTGCCCCTAAGATGATCTGCTCCATAATTTTTCCTGGCACTGAGGTCAGGTTGACAGGCCTGTAGTTTCCTGGTTCATCCATCCAGCCATTCTTGGGGATGGGCATCACACTGGTCAGGTTCCAGCTGGGACCACTCTGGTGAGCCAGGACTGAGTCATGTATTTGCAGAAGAGAAATATCTGTACTTCCTTACCTTGGAGCTTAGTTCATAGGGTATTAAAAGGTCACAGAAAATTTCTCATGTATCTTGATAATGCATGAGGTCATTCAAATTGGTCATGTTGGCACTTTTCACCTTCAAATTCACTTCCTCTGTAAAACTGACAGAAAAAAACAGAGATGTGGGTTCTGTAGTTCAAGAGGAGATGTTGTCTCCATTTGCTTCTCTTGAGAACTTGTTTGCTCTCTAGCAAATATATGTCATCCCATTGTCTTGTTGGTCTGCTGCTGATATGAAACCATGCTGATAGATATATCAGATCTCAGTAATTCAGCAGCTGAACTGACAGTCTTCTCTCTGACCCTTAAAAATTCAGCATAAAGATATCATGTTAAGCAAAAGATAATTCTTGACAGTGACATTTCGGTGGTTCTCTTCTCCTCTCTTGATGAAGTATGAAGACATTTCATTAGAATTGCAAGTAGTCACCCTTTGGCATGAATATTCTCCAGAGCAATGCTTTCTATTCAGGGATCAGTGTAGTGGAACAGGCTGATAAAAGCAGCACAAAACCACCCATTTTAGTCAGCGTTCCTTAAATGTCTTCAAAAATTTGTCATAGTGTTCAGATTGGACCTGCATGTTCAAAAGTCTGTGCAAGTGCTTCCTTTCATTTGATTTTTTTTTTTTTGTTTGGATGTAAAACCACAAATAGCACAAAATTGAATTTTGCATTTTGTTTTAGGCTGGCATTTATGCTGTGTTCTCCTTAAGGTTCTCTTATACTATTTTAGAGTACAGTATTTATATTTATAGCTTTCTTTTCCTGGGCATGATCTTTTAGGATACACTTCACTTAAAGTACATCACTTAGACATGGAGTTTTGAGCATGTACCTACCAACACATAGGTTGTTTAAACTATCATAAGCAGAATAAAAATGCCCAAATGTAAGCTCCAAAGATGATTGTGTTTTGAACCCAGAGAAGCATCTGGTAGAATGTTCTTAACAATATTTGCATTCTGACTAAATAAGTGTGTGTTTACTAGGCACAAGAGAAATAATAAAATTCTGGCTACATCTTAGTTTAGCAGTCAGCTCAAACTGCTGAAGATAAAAATATCTTGGTCTGAAAGACTTGCAAAAAATAGGCTTTCATAGTATTTTTGCATTCCTCTGAATATTCCACAATCTCAAAAGTGTTATCAGAATTTCTCAATGTCTTCCTAGGTTGCCCTTTTCTTTTTTTTCTCTTTGTCTTTGTCTTCTGTTATCCCTCATATAAAATCAACACCATCCAACTTAGAAACTTCTTTTGCTATGTTACAAGAACACTTACATGAACCTACGTACCAGGACTAGCATCACTTTCCTTTAGACTTTCCTTGGTGTGCCTCTGTTCCTAACCACTGTAGTAAAGTTGTTTTGGTGAGAGGGTTCGTATCTCATCTACTCAAAGCAGATCTAAACTACTTAAATTGAGAGGCCCAGAACTGGACACAGTACTCAAGGTGTGGCCTAACCAGTGCTGAGTACAGGGGCACAATGACTTCCCTGCTCCTGCTGGCCACACTATTCTTGATACAGGCCAGGATGCCATTGGCTTTCTTGGCCACCTGAGCACACTGCTGGCTCATATTCAGCCAGCTGTCAATCAGTACTCCCAGGTCCATTTCTGCCTGGCTGCTCTCCAGCCACTCTGACTCCAGCCTGTAGTGCTGCATGGGGTTGTTGTGACTGAAGTGCAGCAGCCGGCACTTGGACTTGTTGAATGCCATCATGTTGCATTCTGCCCATCTGTCCAGCCTGTCAAGATCACTCTGGAGAGCCCTTCTACCCTCTACCGATCAACATCTCCTCCCAACTTGGTATCATCCACAAATTTACTAATGACTTACTCAACCCCCTCATCCAGATCATCAATGAAGATAGTAAACAGCATCCCTGGAGGTGTTTAAAAGACGCATAGATGTGGTGCTAAAGGACGTGTTTTGTCACCAGACTTGGTAGTTAGATAGCAGTTGGACTTGATGGTCTTAAAGGTTTTTTCCAACTGAAACAATTCTATATTTCTGTGATTAAGAATGATAGGAATAAGGTTAAAGATATGAAGTTACATTTGTGACTTCCTGGTAGTCACTTTGAATTGCATGTTAACCTAGTCTGTTAATTCATGTTTTGAGATATGTGTATGGAACTTCTTCCAAATCAGCATCATTTATATTTTTCCATTTAGTTTTCTCAGAGGGGAAGTTGATGACATATGTACGCTTCACAAACTATTCTTTTTCATAAGGTGACCTTGGACAGCCAGGGTTGTGTAATGGGAGTTATAAATCACAGAATCACAAAATGTTAGAGGTTGGAAGGGACCTCCAGAGATCATCAAGTCTACCCCCCTGTGCCAAAGCAGGATCACCTATGGTAGTCTGCATGGGGCAGATTTTGTAAGTCTCCAGAGAAAGAGACTCCAGGAAGGTTATAAAGCACCTCTAAGCAAATTAGATCCTTAAAAAACAAGCTAACAAAGAAATGAACAAACAAAACACATAGAAGAAAAACCAAACAAAGAAAAATGAAACAAAAAACTTTAGCCTCATTAATTTCATACCATTCCTGAAATAACTGAAGGAAACAAAGGGACCAGAACTGATAAAATATTGCTCTGATAAGGAGCCTAAAAGGCATTCTGCGGAGACCTGAAAACTGATTTTATCCCTTTCTTCTTTGCAATAGGAAGTGTGAAGCTGTTCTGTTTGCACCCATGGCTAATTACTATAGCCTCAAATTGAGGTTATAAGGAAAAATATATCCAAGAGGAGAGTCTGGACTGCAGAAAAGAGAAGATGGATGGATGGATGGATGGATGGATGGATGGATGGATGGATGGATGGATGGATGGATAGCATGTCTCTTGGTGACCCAATTAGTGGGCAAAAGAAAGGTTGCGTATGATGTCTACTTAGACTTCAGTAAAGTATTTTATACTGTTTCCCCTGTTTCCCACAGCATCCTCCTGGAGAAGCTGTCTGGTCATAGCTTGCACATGCGTTCATTTTGCTGAGTAAAAAATTGCCTGGATGACTGAGCCCGAATTGTGATTGTGATGAATGGACGTAAATCCAGTTGGCAAATTGTCACAAGTGGTGCTTCTCAGAGCTCAGTATTGTTATCTTTAATATCCTTATCCGTGATCTAGATGAAAGACTGACTGCAACTCCCACCTCCCTGCATGGCTCAGTAGGTAGAAGGAAGAAAAGTTGTGAGGGAAGTTGAGTCTGGGAAGATGGGAGGAATGGGTGCAAAGTGGTTTTAGAATTGTTTTTATTTCTCACTATCCTGATCTGCTACTAATTATCAATAAATTCAATTAGTTTCCCCAAGTCAAGTCTGGTTTCCCTGTAAAGGTTCATGGTGAGTGTCCTCCCTGTCTTTATCTTGCCCCATGAAACAGCGTATTTCATACCCATAAATCCTGCACCCTATAAATCTATCTGCAAAGTCATTCTCTTCCTCTTTCTTCCCTCTCTGCTCCCATGGGAGATGCTTCTTATTGAGTAATAGTGGGGGAGTATCTTAAGGCCTCTTAGGCCTATCTAGGCCTCATGCCATGAGGAAAAGGCAGGGGGCAGTCTCAGACCTGGCCAGCCTGAGACTAGCCTAGCAGTAGGGGGGAGGGAGGGGGAGGGGAAGAGCCCTGGGGTTTTGGGTACACCCTCAGGTGGCAAGAAGGGAAGTGTTGGGAGGCTTTTGGGTGTGCTATAAGGGCTATGTATGCTTTGGGATATCTTTGCACTATGCTTTGCAATTTCCATAAAACACCAATTGCTTTTTCCATTCAAATTCTCCAATCCATTTGTGTGTCATTCTTTCGCCCTCTCAGGGCAATAGAGGATCTGTCCAGCCTCAAACCAGGACATCTTACCATTTAATTCTCATAGGCCTGTTCTTGGTGGCCAGAGTAGAAACAATCTGAAGTAGAAGCTATTTGAGTTAGTTAACCCATTGGAAAAGCCAGGCAGGTAGGAAGCCCCAGCATTCCTGCCCCTCTGAAGATAGCCTTCATGAAAACAGGACTGTATACTCATTTGGATATTGCTTGCCACCTACCTACACAAAGTGATCACAGAGGATGTCTGTACTCCTATATATCAAGGCTACATCCTAAGAGCAGACACGTAACCCTCCCTTCTGCCCTGAAAGAGTTATTGCTTTCTGCCTTACTTGGACTTCTGCAGCTCCCCAAAGTGGAAGACTCTGGGTGTATTTGAAGACGTTTTTGTCGTTCCTGCCATGCAGTTGGTGTCGTGGATAGAGGCAAGGCTGTGAGTACACAGAAGGATTGTCTAGTCTGTTGAAATGTGTACTTCACTGGAAGATCATTTGGCCCATAATGAGCAGTAGGTGATGGGTCCTGAGGGAAAAGCAAAAGGACAGGGCAAACATGGAGCCGTCTTTCTTACAGCTACCAATGATCTGCAGCTCAGGAAATACCTGAGCCAGAGGCAGTTTCTGTATATCCAGCAATCTTCAAGGTACTTTTTATAGTCAATAGAAATAATTAGGCTTTTCTAAGGCCTAATTATCTCACCATAAGGTAACTATTTGTAATCACTCAAATGAACCGTTTCCTAGCAGGACTTATTTCTTGCCTGTGACTGTAAAGAGAAGAAGGTGAAAACTAACTTTCATGCACATAGCTCCCCTGCAGATGAGTGAAGTGAGGTGAGATGACTCCTACAGCTGAAGGTGTGCATTCAACAGGGTGCAGGCAAAAACTCTTGAAACCTGAAATATTTAAATGTTGTGGTGGTGAATGGAATTAAGTTCAGTTGGCAGCCAGTCACAAATGGTGTTCCACAGGGCTCAGTACTCCTGTTTAATATCTTTACTAATGATCTGGACAAGGAATTCAAGTGCACCCTTAGTAAGTCTGTAGATGACAGAACTGGTGGAACTGTTGGTGGAACTGTTGCCCTGCCTGAGGGTAAGGAGGCTCTGCAGAGGGATCTAGACAGGCTGGATTGATAGGCTACAAGCAATTGTATGAGTTCCAACAAGGCCAAATGCCAGATTCTGCACTTCGGCCACCAAAACCCCTGTCAACACTACCAGCTTGGGAAGGAGTGGTAGGAAAGCTGCTCAGCACAGGAGGACCTGAAAGTGTTGAGCCAGCAGTGTGTCTGGGTGGCCAAGAGCATTGAGGCTTCTATCAGGAATGGTGTGGCCAGCAGGACTAAGAATGTGATCTTTCCCCTGTACTCAGTACTGGTGATGCTGCATCTCAAATACTTGGTTCAGTTTTGGGCCCCTCATTACAAGAAGGACATTGAGATGCTGAAGCATGTCCAGAGAAGGGCAACAAAGCTGGTGAAAGGTCTTGAGAACAAGTCTTATGAAGAATGTCTAAGAAATCTGAGATTATTTAGTCTGGAGAAAAGGAGACTGAGGGGAGACCTTATCGCTCTCTACAACTCCCTGACAGAAAGTTTGGTCTGCTCAACCAAGTAACAAGTAATAGGACAAGAGGAAATGGCCTCACATTGTGCATGGGAGGTTTGGGGTGGATATTAGGAAGAAGTTCTTCACTGAAAGGGCTGTCATGCTTTGGAACAGCTTGTTCATGGAGGTGGTGGAGTCCCCATTCCTGGGAGTTTTAAGAGTAATGTACACACAGTGCTTAAGGATATGATTTAGTCAAGGACGTCAGTGTCAGGCTAATGATTGGACTCGATGATCTTAAAGGTCTTTTCCAATATAAGCAATTCTGTACTTCTGTGAAATCAGAGCAGTGCTTTCAGTATAGGGATTGCTGATGGCCTCCCTACACAAGTACAAAAAGTCAAGGAATATTTTAAAGCCATCATTTCCTTGAGCACATTGGAAGAAAACTGGTAAAAACAGATACGTATTCTCTATGGAAAATACATAAAATATATCTTTCTGTAAAGTAAGTAGAGAATAAGTAGCAAATTGGCAGAGTACCCAGTGAAGAGTACACAACTGCGTTACTCCTTGAACTTTCACGGGGGTATGACAGGGCTGTGTGTTTCATAATTCATCTGAGAGTTTTTTTGCAGTCAAGGCAGAGAAGAGATCAGACATCCTCAAAATCTGCTATTCCATTAGTAGTTCCTCTGATCAGCACTAGTTTCCCCACACTCCCTCCCTCCTTCTCTCTATATACTCCACATGATTTAAAAAGTAAAATTCCTGCTTCCTTAGCTCTGAGCTGCAGGAGGGCTCAGTTCCCTAGCCAGAGGGTGCACACTATGGGGTTATGCTGTGTCAATCTTTTCCTTTTAAATAGATTTTGAAAACTGATGGTGTGATTGGAGTAGGTTTTCACAATAGGACCTTTTAGAGTCTGCTATCCAGTGTGTTTTACATTTGGATGACAGGTGGCTTGTTGGGGAAAAGAAAAAAAAAGAAAAAGAAAAAAATACATAAAGGAAGAAAAAGAGCAATTATTTTAAAGTTTGCTTTTCTCCTGTGGATAATTCACTCAATTAAAAGCTGAATACTGTTTACTTGTTTCAGGAAATGGATCAGTGAAAGGTTTCCTATAGGCACAAAGGAAAACTTAAAACTTACTTTGGATAAACAAAAACAAGAAACAAGCAAACAGAAAAAGTAGTTACAGACTGTTTCACCATCAACCTCTCAAAAGAGAGAAGTCCAGAGAGATCATCATTGCTGTTCTCCACAGATCTTGGCTGTAAAATAAGCTTTTGAGGTTTGAAACTACCTTTTTATTTTGTGTTTGGGAAATGGCTAAGATTCTGGAGCACCAACTCACATATGAGTCTTTAGGTAGTTAAAACATAATAGCAAATCAAGAACCTTCATTCTTGTTGGACAGCATAAGTGGGGTTTGCCTTCAGCTTCAATTAATGAAGCAGGACTATCTCACTAAATTAATCCAGAGGCAAAATGCCACAGTGGGGTGTGTGAATAGAATGAGCGACTTTGAGTTGAATATTTTTTAGTATTTTCTTGGCTTCATTCAAGCCTACAAATTCAAAGCCATAAGAAAATGTAAAGAAAAAAAAAATAAAAAAAAATAAAAAAAAAATTCTCTGGCATGATTTAAAAAGCTTGGCCTGTTTTCAAGTAAATGCTAGAAAACAATCATTTAAGCCAATACAGAGCTGAGCAGAGAAGGGGCCAAATGTGGAGAGCTGAGAAACAATGTGCTCCCTTACCATGGTTTCAGCTTCTACCTTTGCTCTTCCCTGCACCACCTTTCACTCTGGAGACTCACAGGTCACTCTGAAGTTTGTCTCAAGTCTCTTCACCTCTATAAAAGTCATGTGTACAGAATTAAACTCATAGTTTATTAAAGCACACCAAGGTGAAGGTGACTATGATTGTACATAATTAACATTTTTTCCCTGCTTTTAACAGCTGAGGTTATGTATATTGTTTCCACAGTTTACAGTAATGAGATCTGAACTTTCACTTTCTTAAATAAAAAAAGAAGGTATAATAAGGCAGCTGCTAAATGGATTGTAAAAAACCAGAAAACCTTCTTCTAGAAATCTATGCCTCTGCAGGAAATTCCATCTTTCAGTGGAAATGTGAGGATTTCTTCTTCATGGCTATGTTCTGCACATTAGCCCTAAGTTAATCATGGTGAAGCATCATCAAAATAGGTAGTTCAAAATAGGTGAATTTACTATAAAATTACTTAAAATCCACTAAATGTGTCAGGAATTCCAGAGCTGCTACAAAAAGCAAGGGGAAAAAACAAAAAAAAGAGACCACGGAAAGTGTTAGCCAGTTGATGCATCGTTATTTCAGGGTCCACCCAGACAAGGCCTATTGGGATAGCCCAAAGCACAGAGATTTTTATTGCCTGTAAGAGTGCAGGCACACCCTACATCAATGTGCCTGTCTCTTTTAATTCATTGCTATCACAAGCTACTTGCTCCAGAACAACAGAAGTGATGGAAGATGTTCTTCTGAACTCAGTAACTGGTCAATTTAGAGAGCTTGGTGGCCTCCTGATCCTTCTCAAGGTCTTTTAAGTGTAAACAAGACCATTAAACATTTAATTTGACATTTATTACCTTTAAATATTTATAAGCAATTGAATATTAAGGACACACCTACTTCAGAATTCAAGCCTGACTGAACCTCTCATTGTGCACATGTGAAAGCCAAGGCATGATGAGCACCAGGCAGAGTTGTGGTATGGATTGCGCAAATCCCTTTTGTGATAAAAAGACATGGACTGTATCCTGAGCTGAATCAAAAGAAGCATGGCTGGCAGGTCCAAGGTGGTGGTTCTGTCCCTCTCCTCTGCTTCCATGAGAACACACCTGGAGCACTATGTCCAGTTCTGGAGATCCAGCATAAGAAAGACAGGGGTCTGTTTTAGCAAGTCCAGAGAAGGACCATGAAAATGATCCTTGGGCTGGAGTACCTCTCCTAAGAAGAAAATGGGGCTTGTTGGGATTGTTCAGCCCAGGGCAAAGCAGGAGAGGAAGAGGAGAGCGAAGGAGGAGAGGAAGAGGAGAGGAAGAGAAGAGGGAAGAGGAGAGGAAGAGAAGAGGGAAGGAGGAGAGGAAGAGGAGAGAGAAGGAGGAGAGAGAAGGAGGAGAAGGAAGGAGGTTCGGAGAGGTTCGGAGAGGAGAGGTTCGGAGAGAAGAGGAGAGGTTCGGAGAGGAGAGGTTCGGAGAGGAGAAGTTTGGAGAGGTTCAGAGAGGAGAGGTTCGGAGAGAAGAGGAGAGGTTCAGAGAGGAGAGGTTCGGAGATGAGAGGTTCAGAGAGGAGAGGAGAGGTTCGGAGAGGAGAGGTTCAGAGAGGAGAGGAGAGGTTCGGAGAGGAGAGGTTCAGAGAGGAGAAGTTTGGAGAGGTTCAGAGAGGAGAGGTTCGGAGAGGAGAGGTTCAGAGAGGAGAGGTTCGGAGATGAGAGGTTCAGAGAGGAGAGGAGAGGTTCGGAGAGGAGAGGTTTGGAGAGGAGAGGAGAGGTTCGGAGAGGAGAGGTTCGGAGAGGAGAGGTTCGGAGAGGAGAGGTTCGGAGAGGAGAGGTTCGGAGAGGAGAGGAGAGGAGAGGAGAGGAGAGGAGAGGAGAGGAGAGGAGAGGAGAGGAGAGGAGAGGAGAGGAGAGGAGAGGAGAGGAGAGGAGAGGAGAGGAGAGGAGAGGAGAGGAGAGGAGAGGAGAGGAGGCTCTAGTGAGACATTTATTGTGGCCTTCAAGTACTTAAAGGGATCCAGCAAGACATCTGGAGAGGGACTTATAGAGGACATGCAGTGATAGGATAAGGAGTAAAGGATTTAAACTCTAAGATTGTGGATTTAGATTAGATATTAGGAAGAAATTATTCACTGTGAGGGTGGTGAGTCACTGGAACAGTTTGTCCAGTGAAGTTGTGGATGTCCCATGCCTGGAAGTGTTCAAGGACAGGTTGGATGGGGCTTTAAGCAACTTGTTGTGGTGGAAAGTGTCCCTGCCCATGGGATAGTGGTCAGGGAAAGGTGTTTTGTAAGGTCTCTTCCAACCCAAACCATTCTATTATTCTATGACTTGTCTTCTGGAGGAGCTGAAGGAGCAGCTGGAGTTTTGTCCTTCCCTAATGAGACTGCCTTGTGGTATCCAGCTAAAAGACCTCTCTGACCTAAGCAGCTCATTAAAATGCTACTAAAACCATAACATAATTTATGTTATTGTTGTTGTATTTCCAATGCACAGGGATCTTTTGGCCAGAACAGAACCTAAACTGCAACATAGTCTGGAATCCAGGCATAGGAAGCTAAATATAAACTGGGACAGCCCTAAGGCCACTCTAACTTATGCTGGCAACCAAATGAATTGCTGGAGTACAAAAGTGGCATAAAGCCTAATTTGCCTTCAACCCATCCCCAAGCAAATTATGCCAAATGCCAAGATGAAATCAGGGTGGAATCAAGGTCTCACTGCTCAAAGTGTCTCTCTGACATTATTGCAACATTTTACATGTGATAATATTTCTCTACTATGTTTTATTATTATTCTCCTCTACTGTACTCATATTATCTATCTCCTTAAGAACTATTTTCCTTCCATTGTTAAAGGAGCATACACATGCCCAATGGAATTTTTATTAAAATAAAAAAAGCTAATTGAAAAGCTTGGATATTTGGAAAAAATACATGAAATAATATTTTGTATGTGTCTTTTTTTGTGTGTGTCTTTTGTTTTCCCCTGAAGAGCTCAAGACTGTTTAAATGAGTGGGATGGTGTTTTATAGATTAGGAAATGTACATTCTTAGCAGTGGAGAAGAGATTGGATGCATGCTAGAGTGGGCATGTAAACTGAAAATGATTAATCCTGAAAGCTGAATCCAGCAACAACAAAAATCCAAAAATATTTCACTTGAAGTGTTGTTTGTTGTAATCAGATTACAGGATTCTCTGTAAGATTTCAAAACCTTTTCAAAGAAGCACTTCTGCAAATGAAGCTCTTTAGAATCCTGGTAGGGAGGATCTTACAGACAGCTATTTTGTTTTAGCACATAATTATATGTAATTTGTCTAAATATTTTGTTAATTGTTTAAATTCTTAACATATTGCAGAGTGAGCATTCCTTCAGCATTCTCCCATTCACTTTTTAAATGAGACAGAACATGTCATGTCTGGGTTCCTCTTTTAAATACACTCCTTTTGTACATGATAATTTTATTCCCTGGGCTTAAAACACCTCAAATTACAAAGCATGAGCATTCTTCAGGGGACACAGACACAGCCCACAGGTGGAGTATATCAAATGAAATTGCTTTAAAATCATCTTGTATTTTTACTGAGCAAGGACATTGTTATTAATTTATTTATTTATTAAAAAAAAAAAAAAAAAAAAAAAAAAAAAAAAAGAACCACAACTGTTCCCAGGAGACATTTTGATAAGAGCTTTAAGTTGATTACTTTTTATATCCTGTGTCCTGTTTGGCTGATAAGCTCCCAATCTCCATCCTTTCACATTGTTTTTATCTTCCTGTGCTGAACCCATCTACTCAATGTCATCTTTCAGTTGCTGCCGTGAAGGCGGTGGTGGAGGCAGGGGAGAGAGGAAACATAAGAGTGGCACAGTCCAGCACCAAGTCACAGATTAGGGGTCAGTCTGCCCACACAGATAACTGCTACACTCTCAGGAATTAAATTTGTTAATCTTTGGAATGCTGTTCTTCTTTCATTAATCATATAAGCTATAACAGGGTCTTTGATCTAAATGCAGTGCAGCCAGAAACCTCCTGCTTCTTTCGGCTCTGATCTATGAAATCTGAGTTGTTGGGAGGAATGTCCTCCCCTTCTTCTTTTAAACTTGTCTCCCAACACTTTCCTGCTTGATTTACAGAGAAATGGGATGATTTCATTTATAAGTCTTTGTGCTGGAGTTTCAGCAGTCTGGATTCAGTGCGTGGCCCTTGGTAAATTCTGTTTCGCCACTGTCAGCAGAAAGGTGATTGTACTGCTTGATGGGTGTCTTTTCACTCCTGTTCTCTTCTGGACAGTATCTGAACTGCTGTGTTTGGTAGGGTCACCACTTTGCTCTGACGGAAGCATGGCATTCCTGAAAGAGTATGGAAGTCGTCTTCTGGGTTACAGCAATCCCAATATGCTCTGATGCAGACAATTGACTCATTGGTATTAGGGAGATTTTTTAAATGACCATGCTGTATGAGTATCTTCCTCAAGATGTTTCTTCTTCTAACCAGAAAGACAAAAGAAAAGAAAAAAAAAAAAAAAAAAAAAAAGAAAAAAGAAAGAAAAAAGAAAGAAGAAGAGATGATGATTGACTATGAGCTTTTAGTATTTAATCTTTTGAAGGTTAGAATACCGTCTAGCATGGTTTCCTTGGAGCACAATTAAAATTGTTTTCTGGTCTGTGTTTTGTAAATGTGTGATATGAAAGCACTGTGAAATTAAATCACACAATCTCAAACACTGCTGGCACTCTGAAATGCAGTCATTATGCTGTTATGAATTGGGTGTAGATTATTGGCACAATGAAAATACAGTTAAATTGAGTAGCTACTAAAAAAATAATAGGAGAAGCCTCATTATCGGCACCTATGCCACAAAATCCTTTCAGGTAGAGCTTCACTGACTTCTGAGGAATTCAGAGCTTGTTTCAAGAAATTATGCAACTTATTCCAGCCCTGTGGCTGATTCTTCTTTTTTGAAACATGCAATTCACAATACATATGGCAGAATGATAAGGTCAAGGAGATGGAGTGATAGGGAGTCATACAGAAACATGAGGGAGAGGAAAAGAAGTGTAGAAAACTCTGCAACAGCACCAGACTGAACTGGTACCTTTCAACATAGATGCTGAGATGGAAAATGGTCTGAGACTGATTCAACTCACTAGCTTCTGCCAATCATAAGACACTCCACTCCTTCTTGCATATAATCTGCCATCTTCCTGAAGCTTCCACTTTGTCCCCTGCTCCACCAGAGGCAATCCTCCCAGTGTGAGAATATATATGCTACATGTCAGTACTTTTAGCACAAATTTATTGAGTAAATAGTCACTGCCTCCCTCTGAACTAAAGATGTGCTGTGGGGCATTACTTACATTTGGATAACTGAGAAGCAAAGAGGCTCCATAAAGTGCTCAGACTCACAAAATCATCAAAGAATTTAGTCCTCCAAACTGTCCCCTTAACTGTAAGATGCTCTTACTGAAGATATTCTCTCCATTCTTTGCTGTACATAGAAGCATCATTCCCCTGGGAAGAATGATTCTTGATATTTAATTTCATACTTTGAACTATTCACTTTAAAGATTCCCTTCTTTGATCATATTCAGCAGCTATAATAAACAGAGGTCCTTGCTAGAAAACTGATTCATGGAGAATATATATATGTGGAGTCTCTCATATTTCCAAGTAATGTAATTGATATTAATTGTTGTACTGTAAAGTAGTAAGATTCATTCTTCACTGAATGGAATAGAATATGAGTTTCATTAAATCTTCTCATTTCAGTGCAATACAACAAAAGCCAAGTTAAACTGCAGTTTTGAGAACTTCCACAGATGGTAAAAATGGAATATATATTAATTTAGGAAACTAAAGTAATGTTTCTAAAGTGTCAAAACATTGTTCAAAATGTTTAGAGTGTCCTTGTAGAGAGAAAAAATATAATCAATTGATCCATAATAGACACATAGTTGAGACCATCAAGTTTATACATGGCTCTGCTACTGTTTTCTCTGAGTGACTCCTGGCCAAACCACATAGTTTCACCATGACTCAGTTTCCCAGTTGTAAAACAAGTTGTTGTTGTGTGCCTACGGCACCCAGCTGTTGTGAAGATCATTTCTGCAAAATGCTTGGATAAACGTAGATGCATAATAGTCCTGTAAGGCTGGTAGTGAGTTTTTTGCAGTTTGCCTGGATCAAGGAGGGGCAAGATGATATGAAGAACAGAGGTGTTAAACATCCTTCCTTAAGGCTTGTTCCACTCTGCCTTGTATGTTTGAGGCACGTTCAGATTTGGCAGAATCTGAAGGATGAGGGGGTTTTGGAGTTTCTGAAATATATTCTTTAGCCTCTTTCTCTGAAGATATTCAAAACTCACCTGAATACAGAATACATAATACAGAATTAACCAGGTAGGAAAAGACCTTCGAGATTATCAAGTCCAACCTATCAACCAACACCATCTAATCAACTAAACCATGGTACACCTGCATGTGGTTCTGGGCAACCTGCTCCAGGTGAACATGTTTTACCAGGAAGGTTGGACTGAACCATCTCCAGAGGTCCCTTCCAACCCCTATCACTCTGTGATTCTTTAGTTGGGGAGAAAAATTTCCCAAATGTTTTTCCCAGTATTTGTTTTACTGAAACAACACTCTAAATCTATGCTAATCTTTGGGATATACATAATTCTAACCTGTTTTCTTTGAGCTGCTAAGTAGTCATTCATTTTCTGGCACAGTCATTCACTACGACGTTATTGATCTTTTATGAGATAAACCCCAAGATTAGAAACTAGGAGATGCAATAATAAAGAAACATGAAAAGACAGAAAGAAAGGAGATGAGCAAAGAGAAAGACAAGAATGACACAAAAAGAAAGATGAAGAATGCAAAAGTTCTGGTTGTGAAGGTGAAAATACTTTCAAAAATTAGGGTAATTAATAAGATACATTTGGATTTTTATGGATAATGCTTTATTCTCAGTCTCTGCACAAGTCTTTCACTATTAACTGAAGATGACTCAGTGTCAGCATGGTTAGTGTTAATGCCATGTGAACCTGATTTGCAGAATGCCAGTACAGAAATATTTTTCAGAAATGTTAGCCAGTTTAAAAATTTTGGCAAAGTATAATGAATTCCAGAAGGAAATGAAAAGCAATTCCATTGCTGTATCCACATTGAAAGGATGGTGTCAAGAATTCCCAAGTAATATAATATTCTGAATGCTGATTAGGAAAAGAATCACAGCCATGAACATTTTGGAGTGATAAAAAAGCTATCAGTTTAGGTCAAGATACAGAGTATCCACAAGTTCAGGCAATGCATATGAATACATTAATCTATTCATTATATTTACAATACCATGTTAATCTTTCCTCCATAACAGACATAGACATTATAATTTTGCTTTTTTTTGAAACAGTTTACTTTTTTCTTTCTGAAATTTCCATTTGCCCTTTATGTGTACCACCTAGGTGGCTATCACCTCATTTTCAACTTCAAGAAGAGGTAGGGCTTAGTAGTCTATTCATGGGAATGACAACACCTAAATCTCTTCCTCCAGCAGCCTCCTTGTTAGACAGTGGGAAATTCACTCAATCTCTCTGTATATATAGCTATTATGATGGATGATCAGAAGTGAAGCCTTGAGGATTACATCCAGAAAAGATTCAGGCACCTGTACCTACCTTACACTGAATGTTAATGCTGACAGCCCTTTGAACCATCCAGAAATCAAATCAGATGACAAGCTGACTAGACTATACAAAGAAAAGTGACTCAGGGAAACCTGACTTGGGAAACTGCACCAAATCTGAGATTTCTTTAGCTATTTCAGGACTGAGCCATGCCCATAATGATGTCTATTTTACACATATAATACAGCCAGAAATGCATCAATATGACTCATAAAACAAAAACAGAATCTGGAACTGAGGGCTCCTCCCTACCAGGAGGTGTTCATATCATTGGGTGACGTGCTTCACCTCTGTCCACCCAAAAATTACTCTCTTCCTACCTATTGGTCTACCTTCATCAGGGCTATGTAGCACACCTTCAAGAAGCTTATCTGTAGCCAGAGCACTCTTCAGATCAATGAATAGTGCTTTTTACAAGCTAAGAAGGTTCATTTAACCCTAATTTCCCAAATACAGAACCAGGATGAAGTTGGAAATCAACCTGTACTCTTCAACTTGTATAGACCCAAAGAAATATACTTCCTTTGCCTCAATTTTCAATAGCAAGATAGGTTGTCTTCCAGACAACTGGCCTCCTGGGCGAGCAGATAAGTCAGGGAGCGGTATAGTACCCCTGTAACCCAGGAGGAAGCAGTTAGAGAGCTGGTCAGCCACTTGGATCCCAACAAGTCTATGGGACCAGATGGGATCCATCCTAGGGTAATGAGGGAACCAGCAGATGAGCTGGACAAGCCACTCTCCATCTTTTTTTAACAGTCCTGCCTCACTGGAGAGGTCCCTGATGACTGGAAGCTGGCCAACATGATGCCCATGCACAAGAAGGGCCAGAAGGAGGAAGCAGAGAATGACAGACCTGTCAGCTTGACCTCAGTGCCAGGCAAGATTATGGAACAGATCATCTTGAGTGTAATCACACAGCACTTACAGGATGGCCAAGGGATCAGGCCCAGTCAGCATGGATTTATTACAGGATCACAGTATCATAGTATCACTAAGGTTGGAAGAGACCTCAAAGATCATCGAGTCCAACCTGTCACCACACACCTCATGACTAGACCATGGCACCAAGTGCCACATCCAATCCCCTCTTGAACACCTAGGAAGGGCAGGTCCTGCCTGACCAACCTGATCTCCTTCTATGATCAGGTGACTGCCTGGTGGATGTGGGGAAGGCTGTGGATGTAGTCTACCTGGACTTCAGCAAGGCCTTTGATACCATCACCCACAGCAAACTTCTGGCCAAGCTGTCAGTTCATGGGTTGGACAGCAGCACTCTGTGCTGGGTTAATAACTGGCTGGAAGGCTGAACCCAGAGAGTGATGGTGAATGGTGCCACATCCAGCTGGAGGCCAGTCACTAATGGTGTCCCCCAGGGACCAGTGCTGGGCCTGATCCTCTTAAAGATCTTTATTGATGATCTGGATGAGTGGATTGAATCCATCATCAGTAAATTTGCAGATGACACCAAGCTGGGGCAGGAGTTGATCTGTTAGAGGGTAGGAGAGCTCTCCAGAGGGACCTTGAAAGGCTGGACAGATAGGCAGAGTCCAACATGATGGCAATTTAACACATCTAAGTGCTGGGTTCTACACATTGGCCACAACACCCCCATGCAGTGCTACAGGCTGGGGACAGAGTGGCTGGGGAGTAGCCAGGCAGAAAGGGACCTGGGGGTACTGGTTTACAGCTGGGTGAACATGAGCCAGCAGTGTGCCCAGGTGGCCAAGAAGACCAATGGCATCCTGGCCAGTATCAGAAATAATGTGGCCAGCAGGAGCAGGGAAGTCATTGTGCCCCTGTACTCAGCACTGGTTAGGCCACACCTTGAGTACTGTGTCCAGTTCTGGGCCTCTCAATTTAGGAAAGATGTTGACTTTCTGGAATGTGTCCAGAGAAGGGCAACAAGGCTGGTGAGAGGCCTCGACCACAAGCCCTATGAGGAGAGGCTGAGGGAGCTGGGTTTGTTTAGCCTGGAGAAGAGGAGGCTCAGGGGAGACCTTATTGCCATCTACAACTACCTGAAGGGTGGTTGCAGCCACATGGGAATTGGTTTCTTCTCCCAGGCAAGCAGAACAAGAGGGTACAGTCTCAAGCTGTACCACGGGTGGTTTAGGCTTGACCCTGGAGGTGTTTAAGAAAAGCCTGGATGAGGTACTTAGTGTCATGGTCTAGCTGATTAGTTAGGGTTAGGTGATCAGTTGGACTTGATGATCTTGGAGGTCTCTTCCAATCTTGTTGATTCTGTGCTTCTGTGAAATAACTGAGGTGTTAAAGACACAAATATCAGTCTCATAATAGCTCAAGACAACACTGATGTGTCCAAGAGGCAGGATTTGAAATCTTCCATCAGAATTACTTTTTGTTTATGCAAGAGTCTTCTAGCTCAACATTGAGAATTGTGTTATTATGGGCTGAACTCCAGTTGGCATTGTTTGAAAGGGCTGTGTGGTTCTGTGTTTGTTTGTTTGCTTGCTTGTTCTCTAAGACTTTTAGGATATACAGAAATTTTTAAAAGCTAATAACCAGAAACAAAGCACAGTTAATTGTCAATTCTTCTTAGAAACCCTAGGTTATTAGTGGTACTTGTGTTCTAATGTTTCTTCTTATCCTGATTCTTATTTTACTTCAGTTCCAGTAGGCACTGAGCTCAGGTACTTAATGAAAAACAAAACCTGAGGGTTCATGATGGGGAAAAGATTTTTTAAAATATTTTTTAAAAGATTTTTAAAAAATATAATAAATCAAAAGTTGGTCCTTCTGTATGTTGGATATACTCCAGAATTATCACTGGAAGGAGAATGGCTCACTCCCATTAAGCTTACTTTCAATGGAGCTAGAGAAATGCCTGACTAAATACATTACATGGCAAGCTGTGTTGTATGGAGATTGAACAAACACAAAAACAAAGCAAAGCTCCAGGAGGTCATCTTAGAAAAATCCAGAGATTAAGTAAACGATTATCAGGAATGAAATACTGACATTACATCACACTTGAAAGCTGGATCAGAAAGGTAGATAGAAGATGTGTTCCTCACATATCAGAAGCATTAAAAGGGATTACCATCATGACCTGTAGCTGAATACAGTCCTGTCCTCTAACATAAACGTACAGACTACTGGAAGTTAAACTGAAATGGCATCAGGCTTGTTACTACTTGAATGAGTCAAGAGTCTTCATGATACTGCCCTTGAATGAGCAGAGTATGTAAAGGAACACATAGTAAAGATTTGCTCTGAGCTAGACTGAAGCATCCAGTATGAATCTGTTGTTATAACAACTGAGTTAGGGACATTAACTGATCAGCTCTGGTGGAATGACTCTGTGGAGTCATTCCAGTCTCAGCTGATTAATAGATGCATTGAAGTTGGAGTAGGCACCAACCTCTGATGTTTCATTATAAAATGCTTTACATGTCCTACATGTAGCGAGACAAATTCAGCATCCTTTTCTTGATTTGCAAGGGATTTATGATAGCAAGAGAAGTATCTGAGGCTGACAAAACTACGACACTAAAGATCTAAATTCTTTCTTGCATCAAGATCCAGCTGGCAGAAAGTAAAAGCAGAATGAGAAAGAAGTGCAGGGGCAATAGGGAATCTTTCAAAGAACTGTCCAAATGACCAATATAAAGATTAAGGTTTCTTTTGACGACTAGTGATGGCATCTCAGAAGTATTTTTTGGAGCACGGTCCTGTTTTTCCCTGCATTTACACTCACATGTTTACATGGATTTACTGCCATGTGGGTGGGATACAGGACTTCTTATGCTGATTTTATGATAACTGAAAATATTTTCCTTTCCTGCATGTTGTAAGAATATGTATAAAAAAATAAACATGCTTAGAAAACGTGTCTTTGAGTGTTAGGACGCAGTCATGGGTCTGAAAACTGAATGATTTTCAAATATTGACATGCAACAGATATAACTGAACTGTTAGTACACTTACAGGGGGTTTTGGGCTTTAAGATTGTTCCAGCTATCTGTAAGCACTAAGTGTAAGCACTAAGGATACTAGAGACTGCGTTTCCAAAATAACTAACTGTTCATTAATACCACTATATTTAATCAGGGACAGAGAGGAGTTCTGAAAATCACCCTCAGGTATCCAGGTTTGACCCGTGAAAACTCAGCCATCCAGGTTTGACTCCTGAAAACTCAGCCATCCAGGTTCATCAGTGTTTTGAAAATGTAACCTCCAGTAATGCAAGTCTTGGTTTTAAAGCCTCACTTTTTATCACCTATTGAAATTCATCTCTTGTAAGGGAAGCAGGATGCAGCAGGGATAAAGCTAAACTGCTGCACACTCCTCAAAACTTTGTGAGACAGAATTAAACTGAAACCAGTTGTTGGCTCACTGAATCATAGGAAGACATTCAGCCTTGGAGGACTTTTTTTCCCCCCCTTGGTGTCTATAGCCACATGAAATTTAATTATCTTATCTAGTTAATAGAGACAGAGAGAGAAATGTGACTCCAAAGGATGGTATTTCAGGTTGTGTTGAGTGGTTGTCTGGATGTAGTTATCTTTCTCCATTGACCAGTTTGGAATAGATTATTTCTCTGATAAGTATTTCCAAAGACTGGAACTGTTGCCTGGAGGTGCTGCTGGGGAACTATCATAAACTACCAGGCATAAGACTCATCTTCCCCAGCTTTAGATATCTACAGTGTAGGTAGCTATGTAAGCTGGTTGACTGGATTCCTTCCAGAGTGAGTCAAGAAATACATGATAAGATTCATCTAACTTACTTCAGAAGTTTCTTCTAGGATTAAGTGATTCTGCTTCTGGAGGTGTATTTCCTCTAGATGAAGTCAAAAAGTACAAAGGAGGCTCAGGTTGGCTAACAGAGGTGAAGATATCTGCACCTTGCAGAACATTTGTGTTTGGCAAATATTCCTCCTCCATAACCATATCTATATTTCCTGGATAACAGACTGTAATAGCTTCCCTACCTTTAAATATAAAAGTTAAATAACTTGCAAACTGTGCTTGTTTTGGTAGATCAATAAATCTGTTGTCTCCTGTGTAAATGCTTTATCATGTAATTTTTACATTCATGCCATTTGTTCAATAGATTGTAACACATCCTGGAACTGTCATCACAACCTATGAATACACTGAAGTAAGTACACACAACACAGAGGGACAGTTCTGGTTTCACATCCCAACAATGTGAATTCTGCATGCCACTGTTCTGTAAAATGACATTTAATCAGGGCATTTTTAAACAATGAGATATATTCCAAACTAACACCTGTAGCAAGTGCCTCAGAGATATTTCTTCACTGCTGTCATGCCAATTTGAGTGAAGAAACAGAGTTGTGATATTTCTTGTGCACAGCACCAAATATAAAGCAAGAAAACTGTTGATGGCATCTTTATTCAAAACTGTTTGTCGTGATTCATCCTATTGCTGTCTCAAGCTCCAGAGGTAAATCAAATATCACGAGTATTTATATTAAACCATATAAACTGGGGCACTCACTACTATCAGCATAACAACCCTGGAAAATCATAGGGATGCTTTTTAAATGAGCTGTTTTCAGTGTAGTCTACAGGAAACACTTTGAGGTGAAGTTCTGGCTTCGCAAAAATGATCCAAACATTACTGAGGTCAACATTGTCTCTGCAAGTGGAGGGCAATTAACAAATGTGTTAATTAGTGTTTGTTTAGGGCTTCAAAGAGGTGGCATGCCACCAAACTGCTTATAAACAGTGGCAAACATCAGAGCTTATGTCCCCACTCCTCACCACAGGAAGTACAGTCACTCTCACTATCACCTGTCATCCCTCAGCTGTAATCCCTGCACCATCCTCTGGATCATTCAAGTTGTCCAGCAGCAGTACTTCTATCTAATAAAATTAATTAAAATCTTCCTGCCACCCTCATTTCAAACTTCAAACATATTTTAATCTGTTTTTGCTTCTTATGCTGTACGGGGTGGGAGGGGTAAGATGAAAGAAAAAAACCTGAAAATGTGCATTAAGGGGGCACAAGTGAATAAAATGTGAGTCTTGGTCTCTTCTCACAAGTCATAATCAATAGGACAAGAGGAAATAGCCTTAAGCTGTGCCAGGGGAAATTTACTTTTGATATTAGGAAAAGATGTCTTCACTGAAAGGATTGTCAAACCCTGGAACAGGCTGCCCAGGGAAGTGATGAAGTCATCCCAGGAGTTAATGGCCTTCAGCACAAGAAAGACATGGACTTCTTGGAGCAGGTCAAGAAGAGGCCACAAAAGATGATCCAAAGTCTGGAACACTGCTGTGAGGCAAAGCTGAGAGAGTTTGGGTTGTTCAGCCTGGAGAAGAGAAGGCCTTTCAGGACTTAAAAAGGCTGATCAGAAAGTCAGGGACAGAATTTTGAGCAGGGCAAGGGGTGATAGGTTTAAACTAAAAGAGAGATATTTAGGCTAAATACAAGGAAGAATATTTTACACTGACTGTGGTGAAACCCTGGCCCAGGTTGCTCAGAGAAGTGGTAGAAGTATCATGCCTGGAAACATTCTAGGTGAGGTCAGATAGGACTCTGAACAACCTGCTTTGGTTAAAGATGCCCCTGCTCACGATAGGAAGGTTGGACTAGATGAGTTTTAAAGGTCCCATCCAATCTTAAGCATTCTATGATTCTATGTGATGTTGAGGGACATTGTTTAGTGGTAACCTGTCAGTGTTGGGTTAACAGCTGAACTTGATGGTCTGAAAGATGTCTTTCAACAAAAACATATCTATGATTCCATGATTTTATATTCTGTGGCAGCAAGTAATAATTACAGTAGTAAAACAAATTTCTAGACGAACAGCAAGTTTAAATATTAGGCTTTGGCATGAGTATACATATCTGCAGCCATGGTCCTGAATTTCTGAGAACAAAGATATCTGAAGGAGGCTAGCAGGAGCTCTGCAGAATGCCAGCATTTCCCCAGCACCTCCATCTCTTTTGATACCACATAGTCTCATGAGGTATTCGAGTGAAAAGTGCTGGGATGATGATGACATAGTAAAAGAGAAAAGGGAGAGATAGAGTGTGCCAAGCTCTAGGGAGTATATAAATATATTATAAAGTTCTGGAACACTCAATAATTAATCCTGAGAAAAAAGACTCTCTCTTTTCTCTCTCATTTTTTTTTTTTTTCACTGCGGAAACAGCAACAAAACAAAGCCTTAGGAATTCCCTTTTCCCACTGAACTCAGCCACTAAGATAAAAAAGAGTTTAGTTTAACTCTTGATATACATAAAATAATCACATAAAATAATTTCCTCTGCAATTTGCTCACATATCTTTTCCCACTGTTCCCAAACCACTTCTTTCCTTTGCAACTTTATTTAAGCCATGATAGAAGACTGATTTCCCTCTTAGTTTTTCATTTTCCTCCCCTTGTGTTGTGCAGGTTTTAACTGACTTTCTGGAGTGAGCTTGAATGTTACTTGTCCTTGGTTTTGTGTGGAATTTCACTTTCTGCAGTGGCCTTTGCTTTCAGCAACATGTGCGACAGGTGATGTCTGCATCAGTTGTTGTTTTGTGTTGTTTTGGGGTTTTTTTGTGTTTTTTGTTGTTGTTTAACTTCTGAATAATACAGGTTGTCTCATTTTCTTTTCTCCATTTGGGCTTTGTCCTCTTTATTTCACTACAAGGTGATATGAATGCAGGATATGTCTTAATGTAGCTTCTCCCAAGGCAGATCCAGAAGACTTGATGCAGTTACGTGACACTGGGAGATATGTCTACCACGATGCAGTGATAACAGTGTTTGGCAGCCCCAGGCTGGCTCTCGCTTCTCTTCTGCTGGTCTTTGCTGGCTAACAGTAATCACAGAAATCACAGGATTGTTTAGGATGGTAAAGACTCTTAAGGTTATTGTGTCCTGTTAACCCAGCACTGCCAGGCCACCACTAAACCACATCCCTAAGTGCCACATCTGCAGGTCTCTTAAACAAATTCAAGGATAGTGATTCCACTGCTTCTCTGGGCAGCCTGTTTCCTTTCTGTGATTTTTTTTTCCCCTAATGTTCAACCTAAACCTTTCCTGACCATTTCCTCTTATCCTATCACTTAAGATTAGTGAATTTGGTTGGATTTTTAGAGGATTGTCCCTTGGACTGAAATATAGTAACCCCATCAGCAACTGCTGCTTGGACCTCCTAATTTCCCTACTATGTTGTGTCTCAAGTAGCATGTTTCCCCACAGTGTATCTTCAGAAAGGGTTGCTGATAGTTTAATCAAAAGTACAGATAATGAAGAAACTCTGTTAAGTGTCAGCAGTTCCTCCTGAAAATAAGTTCCTCTTAATAGTGGGACTGTTTATCATTTCCTTTACAATGGAAAAATGCCCTGAATTAGGTCCCTCTTCCATTAGGTAATGAGACTAAAACACAACCCTTTACTTGGAAAAAAAATAAAATCTTTGCAAGCTGAATGAATAAAAGGCAAAAGAGGCAGGAGAAACTCCTGCAGAAATGAGCAGAAAGAGAAATATTTTCAAATGTCATGTTAGATTTGCAATGTCGGTACCTCACATTGTTGCTCTTTGTTGAATTTGCCCCTTTTTTGCTTGTGAGTATATTCTATTGTGTGTTCTCATCTGGTTCAGGGTTTGGAGGGAAGGCTGAAATACAGTTATTTTAAGACATAAACTCATGGTGGTTTAACGGAAAAGGAGAACTAGGCTTCAGTGAACAACCAGTTTTGTCTTCAAGATGGCCCCGTGGTGTGGCTGTGTCAGTGTTAACATTTGTTAAATAAAAATCAGTGCATCTGAAGAAGTTTAAATACAGCAATGAGAAAGAAAAAGTGAAAAGCAACAAAATAAAGCAAAAAGAAACCAGAGGAAGATAAGGTAAAAGAAAAAAAAAAAGTAAAATGAAACAAAATAAATTCAGAACAGCCTGCTAGTGCTACAAAACACTCAGAGCAGGAGTTACTATCCTCCTCTCCCACCTCAGATTAGCTTGTCCCATTAGTGATACTTAAATGAATGCCTTTTTATTTTCACCTCACAACATGAATTTATACATAAAGCCTGGTAATAACTAAGCATTTCCTTCCTTTTAGTGATGCTAAGTCTGAGTCTAATCATTACTTTTATTGTCAGGCAATGGATAAGTAAGCCAATGCATTATTTTATTCAAAAGTAATCATAGTATAATGATATTTATTATTACTTGAGATATTTCCATAGCTAATTTTTCTGAAGGAGCATGCAGTGTAATGATCATAGGTTTTACTTGGTTCACACCCTATGCCTCAGCTTCCTCATCCATAAAACATCTCTAACGACTCTTACATTTTATTTGTGAAGTACTTAGAGATTTAGTGAAGAAAAGCACTAATAAAAACAAACAACAACAACAAAAAGGTAATAGAAATAGAGCATAAGACTTAGATTTAAAGAAATTTAGAGAAGAACAAAAAATACTGCTATTGATTGCCTTACAACAAATCCTTCAGGAGGCAAATGCAGTGTGAAAGAAATGTAAATCATTGAGCTGAAATTTCTACCTTATCAAAAATCACTTTGACAGAGTACTGTGATTTTCCTCCCAGTGATAGCATGGTCATCCTTGTAAAATGCACAGCACTGGTCAAAATGTCTTGGTTAATGTATGTAATGATGCAATTAACATTACAAGTGGCACATTGCCTCTACTAATTATTCAGGACATGGCAAGAGAGAGAAAAACAGGGAACTGCCATAAGTCAGAAGGAGAGCTGGAGCAATATGTAATCCTTGCTTTTACCAACATAATCTCTTTATGGATTAGGGATTGTTATTATATTTGTATCTTGTTAAACTGAGTACCTTGACTGTACCAGAGAAATAATGAAATAATTAAGAATAGCAAGCACCTAAAACATGAAGTAGAGCAGAAGGAGTACAAAAAAGTAAAGGTGAGATTATTTTATTATTCAGCCACATTTACAGTCTTCTGGGAATCATGAGCTTGTAGGGATTTTGTATATGCAAACTAAAGTGTAAATGTTGAATTTGGGGCACCAAGGCTGATTTCCTTAGTTCTGTGTGTTCAGATGAGCAAATGAATGAAATCAGTAAGTGTGAATGTTTGTCATATTACATTGGGACCTAATGAGAGAGAAAGTTGATCACTACGGTTGAGAGAGAGAAAAAGATGTAGACTCCATAACATAATGGATAAAGAAAGAATTACGTTCTGCTCTGCTTCATACTCAGGCTTTATCACTGCACGATCTCAGCACTTTCCAGTAGCGCATTAAGCAGTATGACTAACATCTGTCATGTCGAGTTCTGTTCTCCCTGTCACTTTTTCCATCACCACCACTCCCCCTGTAAATTGACAGTATTTGATGTGCAGGAGACAGTTCCATTTTGGTAGGTTTTGAGAGGAGGATTTGTGTGTCTTTCTTTCTTTTTTTTTTTTTTTTTTTTTAAATGCACAGACAGCTCTTTGTTTAGGTTGGAGAGTGTGATGGATTTCACTTCAAATGTATGATAATGTCTGCAGCAGTTCTGCAGAGCTTTATTAATGTTGTGGAAAGGCTGGTCCTGGTCTCTTCTCACAGATGATAGAACAAGAATCAAAATTTTTCCTGGAAAGAGTGGTCAGGCATTGGAATGGGCTGGGCAGGGAGGTGGTTGAGTCACCAACCCTGGATATGCTTAAAGGTTGTTTGGATGTGGTGCTTGGGGATATGGTTTAGGAGTGAACCTTGTAGAGTAGGGCTCTTGGCTGGACTTGGTGATTCTGAGGGTCTTTTCCAAACTGAATATTTCTGTGATTCTGGGAACCTCCCACATTCGTAAGTTCCTAAGAGAAAAGGTTTATTTGTGGACTGTAAGAGAAAGGGACAGATTTTGAGCCTGATCCAGGAATATATGGGATGGTGCTAATCACAGAAGTACTACAGAGCTGAAAATTCCACTGGTAGGGTTATGCAAGGACATTGGGCAAACTCTTGAGGACGGGTCAAACCTTGAGGTTCAAACTCATCCCTTAAGTCCTATACAAGTCATGAAGAGTTTAGCTGCTGCAGGGAAACAGAATGAAGATTTCACAACTTGGCTTTGCTAATGATAACACTAATAAAACTCTGGTTTGTAGATACAGAATTATACTCTGTTATGCTCTGTGCTCCAAAAATGATAGTGCTGAGGTTGATTTGCATTGGCATTCATGAAGTTATTTCTCATTTTAACACTCAAGATAACTGGGACGAAGACCAGGACATCTGGGTTTCAGATTTTCTCTGAACTGTGGCTGCTGGGATTTGTGTTGTTGATTTTTAAATGAAGAAAATATATCCAGCCAGGCTGTAAAAGAGAAAATATTAAATTCCAGTGATTTTTAACCTTTTATTGTTATCATTATTTAAGAATTATTCATGTCTTCATTTGGAGATACTCCTCTCTAAAAGATGTCACCTAGATGCTTTCTTGCTTTCTTTCAGTTTTCTTTCGCAGAACTGTTAGAACTTTTCTACAAATCCCATTAAGACTTGCATGGAAATTCCACAGGCAAGAGATTCACTGTAACTGTCCTGATTCTATTGAAAATTCTGCTTTATTTGACAAATGTTCTCTTGTAATTTGCACCATCAGAAATGATGACTTCATGAAAAGACCATGCAAAGATCTGAACTTTCAGTTATTTACAAAAGAAAAAAAAGAAAATATGGCACCAGGAAAAACTGAAAATATTACCTCAGCACAGCTTTTTTAATAATTTATTTATATTTTCAGGAAAGTAACTATTTTAGAATATTTAGGGTTAACCATACCTCTGGTATTCAGAGCAGTTATAAGGGGAACAATGCAACATCCAACCTCCGTCTCAGGACTACCAGAAAGGTTTGGAATGATTAAAGCAGGAGGAGCAGGCGATGATACTGGCACAGAAACACAGGTGTGATTTGGAAGCATCCAGAAGCCAAACACATATCCTGTGATTCTGGTTCTCCAACTTCTTCCAGGATGTGTGACTTAACTCCTCCTTATTACTGATAGCAGTCTTGAAACCCAGAATGTGTTAAGGTGAAGAGTGGAAAATGAATTGACCTCATGAATGATGAAGATTCAAGATGAAATTTTGGAGGGAAAAGAGATATATAGTAAGGTGCTGCAATATCAGTGGGCTGGCAGATAGTAGGTTGGAGAAGCGCATAATTATTTCTCACTGGGCATTTTGGTTGGAGAGGGAAAGGTGGCTACACCATCTGGCAGCTTTCTGTGATTTAGTCCCAGCTGGTTCTTCTAGTGAGGACTCCCAAAGAGGCTTCAAGCTGGCCTTGTTCACTAGAAATAGTTGTGAGCTGGCTCATATGCTCCAAGTCAGAAGAGACTGTTCAAAAAGCAAAATTTTGGAGTCTCACACAGAAAATTTTAATAACTTTCAGGCCAAATCTCACGACTTTGACAGTTCAGCTCATGAGTTCTGGAATTCCTGGGACTGCTAGCCTTTCTGACCTGGAAATAAGCAGAGGCTTACTGAATAAAGCCCTACAAACATGCCATTTATAGCCTCAAACATGTGAGTCCGTAGAATTGGTGTCTTATACTACAAAGTCTTTAAGAGAGCTACCAAAAGTTCAAATGAGGTCATTTATTTATAAGTTCATGTGGACAGTATATTTAAAAAAAAAAAAAAGCATTGTAAAGCATGCATTTCCATTATAATTTCTTATGTAGAATTTTTCTAGACCTGTTCGTGTCTGATTCTTTTCATGTCAATGTGGTGGAATAAGGATTTGTCCTTCTTTTTAAAAATGGCAACCAAGTTTCATTGTCTATGTGATTAACACTAAACTACTACCTTTCTAGTTCAGCTCCTGTAACTTCCATTTCAGTTTTAGCCCCTCTTATTTCTGTCCAAGCTACTACAAACAAAGCAGTCATCACTGATTCCTGGTTTAGACTATCCACTTTCTTCTCCCTCCTCTTCAAATCCTTTCAACCATCTGTAGAATCCAGTTGCTTT
This sequence comes from Melanerpes formicivorus, assembly GCF_026170545.1. Taxonomy (NCBI): domain Eukaryota; kingdom Metazoa; phylum Chordata; class Aves; order Piciformes; family Picidae; genus Melanerpes; species Melanerpes formicivorus. Next base: position 36,111,043 of record NW_027142353.1, on the reverse strand, counting down.
GCACCAATTTGAAGCACATTGTTCAAAGCCATTCCTGGCAGCACCTAATTTCAGATCATGTTATTTCATGTGTGCTGTCTCTTGCACCTAGTTTCACTCTTATCTCAGAGCAGGCTTCAAGCATTACTTCTTACTCCCTTCTTTCATTTGCCTGCTTTCAGGCTCATTGCACCTGAGAAGCGATCATCCTGCCTCTTAGCAATCCTCCTTCAGTCACTGTTGATGTGGTAATAATTTACTAGTGCAAGAGCTGAATATATAAATTGAGGACTAAAGAAGATCAAGAACAGCAGCTGTGATGAGTTGAAGACAGCAGCATAATGAAATCAAGTCTGTGATCTCTAAGTTTCTCTTACTGTTTTCTCTCCCACCTCTCCAAGAACCCTTTAGACACCTTCTCTTGCACTACAAGGCAGAGTTCAATATAAAAGTAACAGGAGTGTGTATGTGTGTGTGTATTGCACAGGGACAATCAGATACACAACCTCAATCCATAAGATCTAGAACCTGTAAACTGATGTATAAGGACACTCCTTTTTACATCCTAAGAAAATTATGACGGTGCCTTCTCACTTAGAGTGCCCAAATTCCTGTTGAATAAGAGTTACTGCTTCTCCATCTGTTTGTTTTTTTTTAATTAGTTAGACTGACAAGAAGCTGCCTGCCACGTTTTGTGTTGAATTCATTCTATTTAGCATGGGTTGGCTGTAAAGCAACTCCCTGTTTCAGTCAGATGGAGAGACCTGGCAGATGGGATATCTTTCAAGGTCATTTTTGCATGTGTCTGTGGGTATATGTGGCCAGAATAACCTTCACTGTGTCACTTCAATTTAAACACTTCCCCCTCCCCCCTCCCCCCACCTTTGGCTGTAATATATTGAAAATGCTACAACTTAAAACATTCTGCAAATATAAACTCATTTTCATAGCCTTGACATCTTTTAAATATGCCATCAAAGTTTATTTTGCTAGCAATAAAATGATAAAATGTGATAATTTATGGAAGCAGCAGTATCAGTGTATGAAATTGAGGAATAAGTGGTAAATAGAATCAACAAGATAACCAAAGAGAAGCAAAGATCTCATTTTTTACCATTCACAGTCCCCTCAGGCTCTACCCTTAAGATCTGACACATCAGCCGTAGCTACTTAGGAATGCCAAGACATCAAGTGGCCTGAGAATGACCAGTCTACCCAGGGGTTTTCATCTGTTTATACAATTATTCCTTTATGCAAGATGTTTGATAGAGTCAGGTTTTCTGCTTGACTCCACTATGTTTTATGTCCTTAGTGAGGAACTCTGAGTAGCTTAGAACCTGGAATACCTCAGCATATTCCTTCAACAACTGTCCAGACTTCCTTGAACTGTATGGGGTCCTTTCAGGAAGTTGGCAGAAGAATCCTTTGAATACCTACAAAATGTATGACTATAGTAGTGTACCTATGTACAAATCTACTCACAGTCCCATAGCACATCTGAACATACTTGCGCTACAGAAAGGGGAAAAGCTAGTAAGTGCTTGTGAAATGTATAGCAGGTATGGATGGAGAACAACTTTTGCATTTGGAGCCAACTGTGAAAGAATTCAATCCCCATTTAGTTTATATGATTGAGTAGAAAGCTGATAGATCATAATTGTTTTGAAGTGCAGATGTAGGTAAAAGTTATAAAGGTGAAGATTATATTGTGTGTCTGAGAGGGAGTCCAGTTGCAGCTGACCTGGAAATCCAAGTGTGATTCTGTGTGTCCCCTGGAAGGTCACAGATTTTTTGTTTTGTTTCTAATTCCTTATTGTAAACTTAGACAGCATTATTTTAATGTGGTGGCATATTTCTGAAACAAAACAAAACCCCAAAAAAATAAAACATTAACACATTTCTTCATTCTTAAGTGTTTCCAATGGATCTACTTAAAGCCTATTTGCACTACTTGAAACTGCTACAGCAGGTTCTATATATACAATGTCAGTCCTTTATTGCTATTCTGTTTTTAAAACATACTCATCATAGTTGAATCTGTTCTTAACAAATCAAAACAAGGAAAGCCAAATCTAATCAAATGAATTACTGAGAATTAAATAAAGTGGATAAGGACTTTTTACAGGTCCATAATAAATTCTTTTTTAATAATATACCTGTTATGCCATACTAAAAGAATTTATTCATATTTAGAGAGTTGTATAACCTCTTGTTTGAGCATTTTTTTCTATCCAATAAGAAAAAGGATCATGCAATATGATTCAGTAAAAATTATTTTTGTCAAATGGATGAATGAACAGAGTAATGGATCACTTTAACATTACTAATAGCTCAGGTTTGGAAAAAAAATATCTGTGTAGGAGAGACATAATTTTAGGGCCTATAAGTAAAAAATTAAATCACATATCAAAGAATCACACAATGTCAGAGGTTGGAAGGGACCTTTTGAGATCAAGTCCAAACCCCCTGCCAAAGCAAGATCACCTAGGGTAGTCTGCACAGGCATGAATCCAGGTGGGTTTTGAAAGTCTACGGAAAAGGAGACTCCACAAACCCCCTGGGCAGCCTGTTCCAGTGCTTGTTCAAGTTGGCATCCATTGTTCGTTGAGTGATTACTGTGCACCACTGAAAAGAGATTGCCCCTCTCCAGTTGACACCCAGCCCTCAGACATTTATAGACATGGATGAGATTGCCTCTTCTCAAGACTAAACAGCCCCAGGTCTCTCACTGTCTCTTCACTGGGGAGATGCTGAAGTCCCCTAATCATCCTCATGGCTCTCTGTTGCATTCTCTCCACCAGGTCCCTGACTCTCTTGAACTGGGGAGCCCAGAATTTGACACAATGCTCCAGGTGTGGTCTCACTAGGGCAGAGTAGAGGTGGAGAAGAACCTCCCTAGACCTGCTGGCCACACTTTTCTTGATATACCCTGGGATACCATTGGCCCTCTCGGCTGCAAGTGTACATTGCTGTCCCATAGTTTCATAGTAGTTTCATAGTTTCATTCAGGGTTGGAAGGGACCACAAGGATCATCTAGTTCCAACCCCCCTGCCATGGGCAGGGACACCCCACACTAGATCAGGCTGGACAGAGCCTCATCCAGCCTGCTCTTAAACACCCCCAGGGACGGGGCCTCAACCACCTCCCTGGACAACACATTCCAGGGTTTCACCACTCTCATGGTGAAGAACCTCCTCCTCACATCCAGCCTGAATCTCCCCACCTCCAGCTTCATTCCATTCCCCCTAGTCCTATCACTACCTGAGATCCTGAGAAGTCCTTCCCCAGCCTTCCTGTAGGCCCCCTTCAGATACTGGAAGGCGACGCCTCGGAGCCTTCTCTTCTGCAGACTGTACAGCCCCAACTCCTTCAGTCTGTCCTCATAGGAGAGGTGCTCCAGCCCTCTGATCATCCTCGTGGCCCTTCTCTGGACACGTTCCAGCACCTCCACATCCCTCTTGTAATAGGGGCTCCAGAACTGGACACAGTACTCCAGGTGGGGTCTCACCAGGGCTGAGTAGAGGGGGAGGATCACCTCCCTCGACCTGCTAGCCACACTTCTCCTGATGCAGCCCAGGATCTGATTGGCTTTGCGGGCTGCAAGTGCACACTGAGAGCTCATGTTGAGCTTTTTGTCCACCAGCACCCCCAAGTCTCTCTCCTCAGGGCTACCCTCCAGCCAGTCACTGCCCAGCCTGTATTTGTGCCTGGGATTGCCTCGACCCAGATGCAGGACCCTGCACTTGCTCTTATTTAACTTCATGAGGTTGGCCTGTGCCCACCTCTCCAGCCTGTCAAGGTCCCTCTGGATGGCCTCCCTTCCCTCCAGCGTGTCTGCTGCACCACACAGCTTGGTGTCATCAGCAAACCTGCTGAGGGTGCACTCAATGCCACTGTCCATGTCACCCACAAAGATGTTGAATAAGACAGGTCCCAGGACTGATCCCTGAGGGACTCCACTTGTCACTGGCCTCCACTGGGACATGGAGCCATTGACAGCCACTCTTTGGGTGCGGCCATCAAGCCAGTTCCTTATCCATCTAGTGGTCCACCCATCAAACCCATGTGTCACCAGTTTGGAGACCAGGATGTGGTGTGGGACAGTGTCAAAGGCTTTGCTCAGGTCCAGGTAAACGACATCAGTTGCTCGCCCCTCATCTATTAATTTTGTCACCTGCTCATAGAAGGCCACCAGGTTGGTCAGGCAGGATTTGCCCTTGGCAAAGCCATGCTGACTGTTCCCAATCACCTCTTCACTATTCTTTTGAGCGAGTAGTGACTCCAGGAGGATCTGTTCCATGATCTTTCCAGGCACAGAGGTGAGACTGACTGGCCTGTAGTTCCCTGGTTCCTCCTTCTTGCCCTTTTTGAAGATGGGGGCAATGTTTCCCCTTTTCCAGTCTGTGGGGACTTCCCCAGACTGCCATGACTTTTGAAATATAATAGAGAGGGGCTTAGCAACCTCATCTGCCAGTTCTCTCAGTACCCGTGGGTGTAACCCGTCGGGTCCCATGGACTTGAACACTTTCAGGTTCTTCAGATGATCACGAACCTGATCTGCACTTACAATGGGCAGTTCTTCCTCCCCGTCCCTGGCTTTGACTTCCATAACATCAGGAGTGTGGCTAGAGGCCCTTGCAGTGAAGACTGAGGTAAAGAAGTTATTAAGTACCTCAGCCTTTTCCTCATCACATGTGACCATGTCACCATGGAGAACTTGCTGTCCACTAGGACTCCAAGGTCTTTCTCCATGAATGTGTACACATACATTTATACTTATGAACACACACACATATGTACATAGGATTATTATTTCCCTTTTTGTGTTCTAAAAAAATGAAAAAGAAAAAAAAAAAACAAACAAAAACCAACTTGCACTTAAAATATTTTTGGCAATATGGAAAACTCCATAACCACAAACATCCAAAATTGTTGTGAGCAGATATGTTCTTCAAAATAAATTTTAGCTACAACTGGACTTGTTTTGGATACCTCAGTTTTTAAGAATAATGCTGATGTGAAATCTAACATAATCTCTGTGCTTCTCTAAAGTTCATTCTGTAGCTTGAGATGGGCTTTCTTCTAGACTACAAAAACAAGCTGAATGTAGCAGATAATTAACATATTTATAATAACCACTTTTTATAGACTAAAGACGAAGATTGTATTATTTGAAAATGTGTTATCTGGTATAGTTAAACAATGCTTTTGCAAGATGCATTAGTCCCTGACAATGCTAAATGGATGATGATGAAAAAGAAGGGAGCATCAACACATCAAGCAGTTTTCTGAATAGACGTGTTTTTCTAGTCTGATCTGAATCATTTATGAACCACTTTGTATCTGAGAAAAAGAAAAAAATTGCAATTTTAAAAGATGCAAATTAGTTGTGAATGATAATCAGTATGATTTGAAATTATGAGAATCAGCTCTGACTTTCCAACAAGGAAATGTGAAGTCAAGGGATAGTCATGCACCATGTGGGTGGTGGGAGAGCTGAAAATCTCCTTCGTAAACCTTGGGTAACATGGCAGAACTTGAGGTAAGGCATCAGAACAGGCAGCTGCCTCTGCAAAGAGACAGCAAATTTGGAGGTAGAAAGAGGCACAAGTTCCTTGGCTTTTGCACAGGGCAGAAGGCTCTCGCCTGCTGCAGGAACCTGCAGCTTGGGAACAGATATTTTCTTGGATGATTAACTGTGTCTGGAGCTCCTGGTGAAGGACTTAAAGGGAATCTACATTCTTGTGCTGGGAGAACAGATAGGATGCCAGGGCTTCAGCATCAGTAAGGCCACCCTTAGTTTCTCCATATTTCATCCTTCAGTGATATACTTGTCCACAGGGGGACCTGATGCTTTAGTGGAACTCCTCCAGTTTTATGCTATCCCATAATCCCATGGACCTGATGGAGCGAGTCCAGAGGAGGGCCACAAAAATAATCAGGGGGTTGGAGCACCTCTGCTAGAAGGATAGGCTGAGAGAGCTGGGGTTGTTCAGCCTGGAGAACTTGATGTTCTGGGAAGACCTAATATGTCATATTAAGGGCATGAACCCCTGAGATATCTACAATGACTTGATGACACCCATAGATAACTCAGAAATGATCTGTTTATTGAGAGAACACACAGAGCTTATGTACTCTTTCAGCAGTTGACAGCAAGCCTGTTTCTAGCAGTACTATTCCACTTTGGCCACATAAAACTTATCTAAATGGTCATTGGTCAAACATTTCATACATTTGCACCTCACAGGTCAACAACAGATGTCCTTTATGTTGCCTGCTCTCTACCCTACCACCTCTCTAGATTTTGTTTTAATGAGCATGTCTGTTTCTTTATCAGAAAGTGGTATTTCAGGCTCAAAAGTGATTTATTTGTCTCCTTCAATGCCCACAACATAATAGCAGCCTTGCAGTACCTTAAAGGGGCCTACATTGTGGAAAGAGACTATTTACAAAGGCCTGCAGTGACAGGACAAGGAGCAATGGCTTCAAACTAGATAAGAGCAGATTTAGATTGGATCTTAGCATCAAGTTCTTACTATAAGGGTGGTGGAACTCTAGAACACATTGCCCAGGGAGGTAGTTGAGGCCCCTTTCCTAGAGATATTCAAGGTGAGGCTCAACAAGGCCCTGGGCAACCTGCTCTAATGGAGGATGTGCCTGCTGACTGCAGGGAGGTCAGACTAGATGACGTTTGGAGGTCCCTTCCGGCCCAGACTATTCTATGAGTCTGTGATTCAATGATTCTATAACACAACACTTATTTGGCAGTTTCTGCACTAATTCTACAGTGTCTGCCTGTATGCCTTTTGTTTTCCAAATCAATGTGCTGTAGCTCAGTCTTCAGTTTAGGTGATGAAGAACTAGCATGAAGTTTAGTTGCGCTCTCTGAAGAGCTAATTATGCTAATGGTTTATCTTGAATTTCTCTAGTTTCATCTTCCAAACACTGGCTGGTACACTTTGTTTGCTTTCACATCTAAACTAGAGACCACTTTACAGTCAGACAGCTCTTCCTTCATGGAAGTGCATCTAACCCATGACCAGGTCAACTCTTGGTTGTTTACAAGTATACTAAATAGACTGGGTAATTATTATTTCCCTTTAAGGGCATGTTTCCCCATCCTATATTATTCTTTTCAGATAATTTCCAAAATCTTCCTTAATATCTTCTTTAGAAGTGTAATTGCTGGAAAAAGTTCAGTAAAAACCTCACAAGTCCTATCATTAGTGGCATTTCTATATATTATCTTGATGCAAATGCAGCTAATTATTTTATTTGCTTCATTTATTACAGCATGACATGTTTTTTTTTACTTTTCTTTTTTTCAGTTGGTAATGCATGAAAAAGACTTAGCTCTTGTTTCAGCATAGTGTATTCTCACCTTTTGAGGAAGGTCTGCATTGATCTGAACTGAAATGCACTCTATTAAATCAGTCATTCTTAACAAAATACTCACAAGGGTCAGGGTTTCTAAGACCTTTCCTGTCTCCTAGTCTTCTGATTATTATCCTTAATGAAATTCAATGAATAGGAGATGAGTTTTAATTTTTTTTTTAATATAACTTCTTTAATTCACTTCACTATGTTTAAACAAATGCTCAACTTCATTTCCTTTCCCTAAAATGATGCAATCAGACTGTTGAGTCAGTGACTTCTTTTGATGGTAGATAGCCCTTGATTATTATTAATGCAAATGGTTTAATATCCCCCCAAACCACAGCCAACCTACATGAAAAAGAAGTGTTCCCTGGCTATAATTTCAGGAAAGCAAACTGATCTGGCCTTCTCATTGTTAATTTGGGAAACAAAACAAAAAAGACTTTTAGCTGGCCACAAAATTCTCATGTGTACCCAAGCAATGCTTGAATGCTGCATTTCTTTTCTTTTTATAAATGTTTATTAAAACTCCACTTAAACTTCTTTGGAAACCTATTTATCTTCTGAGGAAGGTTTGGTTTTGTTTGGTTGTTTTTTTTTTTCATAATAAAAATATTATCCAGAGGAAGCAGAGTTAACATGCACTCAACAGATTTACAAGGTGATATTGTTAACATAGACTTTACTATCAGAGGTCTTGTCAAGGGCTATACCTTTTCTCCTTGATTATATGATTTCCTCTGTGTTTACTCAGCACACTCCAGTCCCTTCTTCCCTCTGGTCTCTCTGCAGCCCATTTCTCATGCTGTTGGTCTGCTGGATGAGCTCTCGTTTCAGGCAATATTAAGCCTGTTACAGGCCATGTGCTCAATACTTTCCTGCTTTGTGACGTGGCTGCCCATGCTGGCACCAGAATCTCAAGGGATGTAAAACTTTCTTTTTCTTCCTCAATGCATCCAGTTTCTGCATATCTAGTATTTTCATAATAAAATTCCAACTTTGATCATTCTGCAGTCTGTCCTTGCCCTAAGACATGGAGGAAAGTGCATAAAGTGTTGCATCAGTGGTTTTAGAAGTACAGGATAAACACCTTGGCTGGTTATCATGTACAGTCTTCCTTTATCTATTGGGTGGCAAAAGGATTTTTTTCTGAGGGATGCTTGGAGAAAGTCTAAATGCTGTGATGGAAGCAGTAGGGCATTTGGGAAGTATGCAGTGGGGGTAAGGGTTTGATGGTTTTAGAGTATCACAGTGGAGAGCACCATGAGTTTGGGGTACAGAGGCTTGTGTGTCGTTGGTATAGATGTGCCAACAAGTCTGTACTGTTTGGCTGACATGAAAGAGAGGTCTACAGCAGCACTGATAATTGGGCATGGGGGCTATTATCTTACCAAACTCAAACTGCTTAATCATTACTCCTTGCTTAGGGACTCCTTCCATGCAACCCAAACAGATAGACTGCTTGATATTGAAGTGGAGATGAATACCTATTTTTAGAATAGAATACAGAATTAACCAGGTTGGAAAAGACCTTTGAGATCATCGAGTCCAACCTATCACCCAACATTATCCAATCAACTAAACCATGGCACTAAGTGCCTCATCCAGTCTCTTTTCAAGCACTTCCGGTGATGGTGACTCCACCACATCCCTGGGCAGCTCATTCCAATGGTCAATCTCTCTTTCTGTGAAGACTTTCTTCCTAACATCTAGCCTAAGCCTCCCCTGGTGCAGCTTAAGACTGTGTCCTCTTGTTCTGTCACAGGTTGCCTGAGAGAAGAGACTGAACTCCACCTGTCTACAACCTCCCTTCAGGTAGTTGTAAAGAGCAATAAGGTCTCCCCTGAGCCTCCTCTTCCCCAGGCTAAGCAACCCCAGCTCCGTGTCAGCTTCTCCTCACAGGACATGGGCTCCAGACCTCTCACCAGCCTCGTTGCCCTTCTGTGGACACATTCCAGCAAGTCAACATCTTTCCCAAAATGAGAGGCCCAGAATTGGACATAGGACTCAAAGTGTGGCCTAACCAGTGATGAGTACAGGGGCACAATGACTTCCTTGGTCCTGCTGGCCACATTATTTCTGATGCTAGCCAGGATGCCATTGGCCTTCTTGGCCACCTAGGCACACTGCTGGCTCATGTTCACCCAGCTGTCAATCAGCACCCCCAGGTCCTTTTCTGTTTGGCTGCTCTCCAGCCACTCTGTCCCCAGCCTGTAGCTCTGCATGGGGTTGTTGTAACCAATGTGTAGAACCCAGTATTTAGATGTGTTAAATCTCATGCCCTTAGACTCTGCCCATTTGCCCAGCCTGCCAAGGTCCCTCTGCAGAGCTCTCCTGCCCTCTAACAAATCAAATCCTGTCCCCAGCTTGTTGTCATTTGCAAATTTACTGATGATGGATTCAATCCCCTCATTATGATCATCAATAAAGATATTTAAGAGGATCAGGCCCAACACTGATCCTTGGAAGACACCACTAGTAACTGGCTGCCAGCTGGATGTGGCATCATTCATCACCACTCTCTGGGCTTGGCCCTCTAGCCAGTTCCTAACCCAGCACAGAGTGCTGCAGTCCAAGCCACGAGCTGACAACTTGACCAGGAGTTTGCTGTGGGGGACAGTGTCAAAGGCCTTGCTGAAGTCCAGGTAGACTACATCCACAGCTTTCCCCACATCCACCAGGTGGGTCACCTGATCATAGAAAGAGATCAGGTTGGTGAGGCAGGATGTGTTCTTCCTAAATCCATGCTGACTGGGCCTGATCCCTTGGCCATCCCCTAAGTGCTGTGTAATTATACTTAAGATGATCTGTTCCATAATCTTGCCTGGCACTGAGGTCAAGCTGACAGGTCTGTCATTCCCTGCTTCCTCCTTCTGGCCCTTCTTGTGCATGGGCATCATGTTGGCCAGCTTCCAGTCATCAGGGACCTCTCCAGTGAGGCAGGACTGTTAAAAAATGATGGAGAGTGGCTTTAAGATTCTTGTAATATATTTTCCAGTTCTCACTCGCTACTTTTCTATTTCGGAACATTATTCTCTTACTTTCCTCATGCATTCTGCTTCATGTCTTTCTTTGGAAAGAACAACTGTAGTACATTGTGTGGATTATCCAGCACCTCCACGAAGAACAAAAGAAAGCCTAAATGCTAAAAGAGGGAGGATGCATACAGAGGGAGCTCAGCAACTGAAATATTCCCACACTGACATTTTATATCATTTGCAGCAGCTATAGTGCTGGAAGAAAACTTGAAGCTTTGCTCACAGGGAACTACAATTTCTCAAGACCAAAAAGGCCTTGTTGCCATCAATATGGTTTCTCCTCTTCTTTGGGGGTTTGTTTGCATAAATAAGGATAAATGCTGAGAAATGCTGTGTATCTTCAGAAGTCATTGACTCTTTTTGAACCAAGAGCCCTTGGGTCCTTGTAAAATCCAGTTACTCACTGATCATTAAACTGATAACAACTGCCTCTTCCTAGAGTTGATAATTTTTCTTCTAGTGCTGTCCCTCCCAACAAAAAGAAGCAAACAAGTAAAAACAAATAAGCAAAACAAACAAAAATACATTTAAAAACCCAAAAATCCACAAAAACAAACCAACAAACCAAAACCAAAACACACCCAAAACCCCCCAAAGCAATAACAAACCACCAACCAAACACCACAGAAAAATAAGGATAAATAATCTCAGTGGAATGAAATAGTGGATTTCCTACCTGTGACTCCTCATTCTTCATAATTTAAATATTTGGACTGGATAGGAATACATAAACAATGGATTACAAGGAAGTGAAAAATGAGATCTGGCATGGTACTTTTTCACTGAACAGGTCAGAAGTTCAAATACTGTGCAGCTCACTGTTCATCAGATGCTGAATTCATCTCCATGTATAGAATACAGACTTTCCCATAGTGGTCAGTAAGACACAAGCCTCTAAAACCTGATCTGCAACTACATCTATGTATTTTTTCTCTTCAAGAATCTTATTAAAATGTCATGCTCCTTATCTGCTGACTCCAGTGGTAGAGTGTACTTCATCATAGGACCTAGTTATGTGGTTTTAAAGTGAAGGAATTTTTGCCTGTCACTATTTGCCCTGAAGCTTTGCTAGGGAAAGAACTGGAAAAGAGAACTTTGTAGTTTTGAAGACTTCTGGTTTTGAATATTCTCAGGTTAGAGAGAGCTTTGACTGGCAAGTGAAATAACAAACTGGAATCTGGATTTGGACCTCCACAATCAACTGAAAAATTTTCAGAGCCTTATTCAGGCTTATGTCCCAGGATTTAGAAATCTCAGTTTCCTGCCTATACATGTCAGCTCCTAACACTTTTTTTCCATGAGTGACATTAGCTAAAATAATCAAAAGAATATTCTGTTCCATGGGATTGTTCCACCCTTTTTCTTTTCATCATTTACCTGTTATAAATTTTAATGTTTTAAGAAAGTTTGCTTCTATTTTTACCCTTTATAATTCCACCTCATCTCTCTTCTGTGCAGTGGCTAAATACTCCTTTTCCTCCTCTTTTTCACATATTTTACCATTGATTAACATATCTTTATCCTTCATCAAGATCTCATTGAAATATCTGCAAAATCTCCCATAAAAGTCACAAAGAGCCAACACAGTGCCTTAGTCATCACTTTCCCAAGTTATTCAGAGGCTGCTTCCTCCCTGAACAGTCCTCCTACCTCTTTAATTGCTTGAGTGGATGCCTCTGAAGTGCCTCCAGCTCTTTCTGATATTGAGGTGTTTTAACTGAACACTTTTCCAGGTGTTGTGTCACTGGCTGTAGGCACAAAGGGGAGGTTATCACCGGCTTATGAAGAAACACGGTGGTAATTCTGTTTATGCACTCTGGAATAAAGTTTTAGTAGAGCTTTGTGGGGTTAGGTTTTATTTGATGCATTTTTTATTATTTTCTTATTCTCTATCAATTGCAAATTTATTTCTAATTTACCAGCTAGAAATAAGTAGATGATTTGAGCACATTTTCAGCAGCTGTAATCTGTCACCTTAAAGGTCTTTTCCAACCAAAAAGTTTCTATGATTCTATGATTTGAGATGGTGATATTTCATTCCAGTGTTGGTGGCTCCCTTCAAATTGTCACTTGAGCTGCTGTTGTAGAATTGCAGGTTGCCCTCAGCTTTCTGGTCATCATTTAGAGAATCTGACTGAACAAGGTGAAGATTGCCATTTTCTGCCCCATGGTGATGCTTGTATCTGCTTGTCTGGTTTGTCAGAAATGCCTGACCTGTTATTTGACCTAGGTGACTACTACAGATGAACTCTGAAATAAATACTTCATAAATTTTCAGGCCAGAAGGAAATACTGTGCTCATCTAATCTGACATTCTACAAGGAAGAGACCATGGAGTTTGACAGGTAGCTCCCATATTTTAGTTTAGATGAAATATGTATTTTAGAGAGTCTTGTCTCAGAGATTTGCAGTGATAGGCCTTATCTCCCAAACTGTCTAACTGTCCAAAAAAAAAAAAAACACCACAAAAACAAAAACAAAGCAAAAAACCACCCAGACTATAAATATAAAAAATAATTATGCAGCATATCCAGAGTCAATTAATCCAGTTTAGAGTCCAGCCATTAGGTCTTGTTGTTTCTTGATCTTTTAGATTGCTATAATAAATCTTTTACCCATGTAAGCAACTGCACTTACAAAGAAAATTACAAACTCAGGGACTTAGATATATTGTCTACAGATGTGTGTTAAGCAATAAAAAGAAGATTTAAGATGAGGGGAAAATAAATATTAAATTGTTGATCTGTTTGTGAAAAATGCATTTTCCCCATAAGAGTATTAAAAAGAGTGGATAAATTACTCAACATAAATAATTGGAGAAGGCTGATTAATGACCAAAATTTCCTTTGGCATTTGTGTTTTCCCCTTTCTCTTTGAAGATATTACTTGGAAAGTTGGGTGTGGGTGTTGCTTGGTAGGTTTTTGGTAATTTTGTTTCTTTGGTTGGTTTTCATTAATTTTTAAATTATTTTGTTTTTATTTTTCTCTGGATATAATTTGATTCAATGATGACTGTAGTGGTTTGAGCCTTAACTGGGAGTTAAAAGCCCAAATGGGGAAAAGTCTGACAATCTTTTCCCCACTCCCCCCACCTCCTCCCTCCAAACAGAGAGGGAAAGAAAAAAAAGGGGTAAGGAGCAAATCCACTAAACAACAATCTGGAGTTGGCTTGGAAGTAGAAAGGCAAAGAATTTTTCTTTAAACTATATATATATATATATGACAATAATAGAAAAAGTTCACAAGGGGCAAGGAACAAGAGTGGATGGGAGGGGGACAGAAAAGAATAATACAGAACCAATCTTTCTCTGAGGAGGTGCGGAAGCAGCAGGGAAAAGGATCAGGTCCGGACACGTGGCTGAGGAGCAGGAGGGCAGCTGCAGTAGCTCTCATCCAGCAGAGGCAGGAGCCAAAAAGGAGATCCAACAGCTATGATGTCCTGCTTTTTATACCCTGGCTGGGCAGGGAGGGGGGAGTGGAACAGACTCAGCTTTCCCAGGGGGAAATGCCCTGCAGGGAGGGTCAAGTACCCACAAGCCCTCCACTCTGCTTTGTTATTTTTTGTTTTCAGAAAAGGGTGTTAACCCACCACAATGACTTTCTAATGAAAATGGTTTGACTCTGACAATTGTGAAAAAGTGAACCAATGTTAATTTCTGTTCACATAAACTAATGAAATAAATAAGAAGTAAATTTGAACAGAAACTAAATCTGACACTGTGGAATGTAATTAAAATGGAGCTTCGACAGATATAAATTTGGAGTGATCAGAATTTTCCATCTGTTACTGCACCCATTTCTGAGTGGTTCCTGAGCTGAGGGATCTAGCTTCTTCCAAGACAGCAGTTTCTTGACTAAAGTGAGCAGTGGCCATTTCAATTTGTTGCAAGCTACACGAGTATTATCATTTACCTTGAGATGGAGTGTCAAGGTAGGTCTTTTCCTCAATAAATGAGGTGAATGTGTGCTGACTGTGTTTATTCACAATATAGTTTCATAGTTTGTTCTGGCTTTATAGATGCCCTTGTATTTTGGCCAGTAGCAGAGCTGTCATGCTCCAAACACCATGCCAGCAGCCTGTGCACAGCCTGCCAAAAGGCAAACAGTGCCTTGAAGACCAGCAAAGTGATGCAGAGCTAATCCAGCTTCACTATTCCTTTGGGCAGAAGGGAAGATTGCTTTGAGTTTTCATTTGGAATAACTCAAACACCTGGCCTAAAGCCCTCAGTGGAAACAATGTATGTGCTCCACTAAAAAGAATGGCTAATTAGTTACAAGCTTCCTTCCATTTCTGCACTGGGAAAAGAGGATGATGGTGAGTCCCTGTCCTTAAAACCCCACAACAGACATTAAAATATGAACAATGAGCAGAAGACAAACCCATGAAAAAGTCTGAGAGAGAATGAGGATTGCTGGAGATGATGGCAATACAAAAGGTATCAAAATAATTCACAGGCCATAAAAGACACAGCTCTTGTGCTATAATTAGATTAGGTGTCTGTGGTTTGGATATACCTGCAAAGAGTCATTAACAATCCTCAGATAAAGAAACATTAATTTGATCTCATCATGGCTTCCACCTTTCACCAGACCATGAGATTAGCTCAGGACAAAACACCTGGAAAGCGACTTCGATGAAATCCTGTTATGAAAATTCTTAATGGATGGGATTTAAACCAAAAGGATTATAAAATGTTATTAGCAGCTCACCTGTAAATCCTCATAATTTTCCTGATTATAAATTTTGGACAAATAGCTTATAACTGTAGTTAAAATGCAGCATTAAAGCAGTTAAACAGCCTTCTTATTAGCATTAGAACTATAGTCAAAACACATTATACTTGGCTAATAAATTTATTTTTTTATGTAATGGAAATGTCATCAAAGCATAGTTAATCTGAATTGAATTAGATTATAATTGGAGCTCTTGCGCACAAGGAATGAAAATTATTCTTTATTGTTACAGACTGACAATGCAGCATTTGTTACTCCCTCCTCACTACCCTTCGAAGTGGCAGCTGTAATATTAGTGTGCGCATCTCGTAAGCTGTGCATCTCTGAACATAGAGCTCAGCACTAAGAGGGAAATACATTGCTCTGGATATCATTCATCACACTTCCACTCCATCCATTTAGAGGTGCATGGACTTGAGAGACAGTCTTGTGCATAAACATCATCACTCTTTGCCTGCACTTCCAACTACATGTGTGGTGTGGTGGTGTGTGAAGGTGAGTTCCCAGAACTCAGAGGAAAGTCTCAAATCCTTTTTTACAGAGACAAAGAAAATGTCATGGTAGTCAGGTGAAGTCACTGCTGAGTGGAAAAATCCAAATATTGAACCCATTTTTAAAAGTGGTAGAAAGGAGGATTGTGGGAATTGTCAGCTCATCAGCCTCACTTCTGTACCAAGGGAAGATCATGGAACAGGTCCTCCTAGAAGTGATGCACAGGACAGGGAGGTGATTTGAGACAGTCAGAATGGCTTCACCAAGGGTGAAGGCTGCCTGACCAACCTAGTGGCCTTCTATGATGGAGTAATACATCAATACAATCAAAAACATCAATAGACAAGGGAGGAGCTATGGATGTTGTCTATCTTGACTTCCATGAAGCCTTTGACATGGCTTAGACAACATAGACCATAGAATCATAGAATGGTCTCTGTTGGAAGTGACCTCTGAAGGTCATCTAGTCCAATCCCCTCTGCAGTAAGCAGGGGTATCCTCAAGTAGATCAGGCTTCCCAGAACCCTATCAAACCCCACTTTGAGTATCTCCAGGGATGGGGCCTCAACAACTTCCCCTGGCAACCTGTTCCAGTGTTCCACCACTCTCATGGTAAAGAACCTGTTCCTAACATCCAATCTAAATCTGCTCGTCTTTAGTTTGAAGCCAGTGCCCCTTATCTTATCACTACAAGCCTTTAAAAACAGCCTCTCTAAATTCTTCTTGTAGGCCCCCTTCAGGTACTGGAAGGCTGCTTTTAAACTAAAAGGGAGGAGACTTAGACTAGATATAAGGAGGATTTTTTTTAAATTTTTTTTTAATATGATGAGGGTGGTGAAATACTAGCCCAGGTTGCCCGGAGAGAGGGTAGAAGTCCCTTCCCTGGAAACATCCAAAATCAGGTTGGGTGGGGCTTTGAGTCACCTGATCTAGTTGAAGATGTCCCTGCTGATTGTAGGGGGTATTGTACTAGTTGACCTTTAATGGTTCATTCCAACTCAAACTATTCTATGATTCTAAAGGCTGAACGGCAAACAGTCTCCCCAAGGCAGAACCATACTCACCAGACCTACTGATTGCTCAAAGGGATGTTCATATAATGGAGTTTTTTGTGTCTTTTCATCATCTGCAGAGCACTAGAAAAGAATCCACACACTATTGTAGCATGCACTGCCTATGATGTAGACTCATAGCTGAGATGTGCTAGAGCAAGGGTGGGATAAGCACTCTGTTAATGATTTTCTTTTTTTTTTTTTTTTTGGCCTAAGAGCACATGTATATGATGAAAACAGAAGGGTATGTCACCAGCAGACACACAGGCTGCATCCCAGTGTGCATTGTTGTCCATGATAGAGCACTGGTAACAGCAGCAATAGGAAATCCACAGCAAAACAGAAAGGGTAGATGACCCCATTCAGGACACTACCACACTCATCACTATGGCACCTAGATATGTAGTCAAGGTAACAATGTTAGGATCTTCCTAGCAATAACTATGTTTAGTGACACTTACACTGTCACTTAAATAACTGCACAAGTACAAGGTCAGGGGAGGAAGAGGAGGAAAGCAGCAAGAACAAATTCTCTTTTTTTCTTTTTTTTTTTTTTTTTTTTTTTGCTTCTCTATGCTAAACCAAAACAAATGCACTTTACCCACTCATAAAACCAATCTGTAAACAGAGAAAGCAGGATATTAATAAAGTATAACTCAGCTGAAAGCAAAGGGAACATCCCCAGTAAGTCTCTCTGATTTCTGTCATCTATCTCAGATTTACAACATGGCAATTTCTAGTTGCTTATAAAGCATTAACATTTGCAGCACAGTAAGCAGCTAATGTAATTTTGCCTGCAAGTGGTATCATATCTTGCATCTGTAGGGAGATGAGCGTGCTCATGTCTTATCATTGCCGTCTGTGGTAGGTAAAAATGTCCAGTGCTACTGGGCTTAAGCCCAGTGTGAACAAGTTGAAGTTCATTACTGACAACCTGGGGCTTAGTTCCACTTATCTGCAAGTTCTCATTTAGCTTGAATCATCACAGTATCAGAGCATCTTCCAAAAACACGTTAAGCAATCAGATTAGTACCCAGCACATCTGGGTTTATCTCTTTTTCTCCCCAAGAGAAGCACAAGGCAAAGTGGCACTTTACTGAGAAAGATGACATTGCCACCAAAAACCGGAATACATCCCAAGCCAGCCTAGCAGAAGCATTAATGCTTCAAAGTCAAAAATGAAAAACATAGAAAATTCAAAATGAAGATTGCTTGTGCAGCATTTATTGTCTGTCATTTAGTATTCATTAAATACACAGGTTTTGTTGTTAGGGGATTTTTTTGGTCTCCTTATTTCACGCACTACCATAGTGGAAGGTGATTAGATATTTTTGTCTTTATTATTTCATTTTTATATATATATATTTATTTATAAATAATTCTAATAAACATATTATAGACATATAAATAATTTTAACCTTTTTGTGGCTTATTGACTAGAAGAAAGGAAATTAATTTACCTATGTTATTTTCTGAGGTGTTCAGCAGTTTTGTCCCCTTGTCCTTGAGGAAATTTAGGTAACTGATATTTATATCTTTCTGTAAATTAAGGGAGACGTGTTAGCTCCCATTTTCTCTTCTCACAGAATCACAGAATAGTAGGGGCTGGAAAGAATCTCAGGTTCCATATAATATAGCTCAGATTTGCCCTATCTACCTTTTCCAGTCCCTATCCATAGAATGGTTTTCCACTTCTTTTGTGTTTGTCTTTTTTCCCCCCATTCTGCATTTGAGCCTTCAGAGTGGACAAGGAAATGATCCACATATTTCCTAATTCCTAAGCCCAGCCTGGAGCATCTGAGAGTAATGATTCTAAGGGAAACCTTGTGCACCTGGTTTGAAAATAGTCAATGTGTACTGGGGTCATGTTGGAAATGTAGTCAGTGCTAAGAGCTGTGAAAGGAAGGAACCTGTATGTCACAGGTGGATGGCTTTGAGCATGACATTCTTTGTTATAAAGTAGGGCCATATGTAGTGACCAGTAGCAACTGGAGCTGATAGAAGATACTGAGTAATTTCGGTTACTGCTCTTGACCTCAGTTAATGCAGAATTAAACCCTGATTGTCTTCAGCTCCCACGGACATGCATGAGAAGTTAATTTGCTCAGCATCTTTTAGGCTCTCACCATAGAGAATCCATTTCCAATTGCTGTATGTTGTTTTCTAGAAATTATTTTATAGTGTGTTTAAACATGTCTATTAAATTATTGTCTTCCCAAGAAAGTACTTACTGCTTATTCAGTGGCTGGAATTGATTGTCAAACTAGTTTTATTTTGTTTAATTTTATTTTCTTACTAGCTTAACCTACAAAGGAATGAAAACTGGGCAGTGACATAAAAAGCAAGATTAAAACAAGCACCAAAAAATTAAAAATAATAGATTTTAACCAAAGCAGAATGTGTCTATGGAAAATCATACCATGCATTTCCAACCTAAGGCTTTTTCATATATCCACTAGCTACACAGCTGCCCAAAGGACGAAGATGGTTTGAAGGGCCATGAAAACAGCTGCTCCACACTCTACCATCCTATTCCCAGCAGTTGTCCTGGGTCTGCCCCTCATGTTGTGGGGCTGCAAACTATTCATCCAGAAAGTCAGTGCTGACAGAGATAACTTAAATATACTACAAAAATCTTTAAAGTTCAATTAGATCACTAAAATATATTTCAAGATACTTCTTCCTGTTGCAAAGATTTAGAATGAAAGGATCTTAAGAAAAGTCTGGAGAGTGTGGGAATGAAAATGCACCAGCTCTAATACTGTCAGGGAAATGTGCAGAACTCCATATTGTCCATTTGCTCTGCAACTCAGATAAATGTGCCTTTGCCTGGTTTGTGGGGCTGTTGAACACTGATAGCAAAGAAACACAGCCACTGGAGAGCTAGACATTGTTACTGGGGATTGTTAAATTATTTGGTCTTGACCACAACCATGAACTTTGGTAGGAACCATGAAGCTTTGGTAGGAATCTTGATCTTGGCCATGCTTCTGCCTCTAGAACCTCCTGCAGGACAGATACCATTCATCACATCCACCTACTGATACACGTTCAACCTCCTGTTTGATATGAGTCAGCCAGAGCTGGTCAAGTGATAGCAGCCCTGCACCTGCATCCTTGAGACGTTGCTTAGATGGAGTCATACAGTAGGTATCAGTAAAAAAAGTCCCATATATTCCTTGATAAGCTAGTAGGGGTGGGAAAATCTGGGAAACATCAAATTTCTTTGTGGCCTTCACTTTTCAGTGTATCCATTTAATCGCCCCCACATGCTACTACTGTCTGTCTTGTCTAATTTAGAGTGTAAATTCTTCAGGGCAGGGACTGTCTCTCACTGTGTATTTGTGTGGTGAGGCCCTGATCCTGATTGGCAGCTCTGAGTACACTACAAATCTATTTTAATATAACCCCAAATTGAAAATTCTGTATCTCTGAGCCTTAGGGGATGTGGGACTGTATTCAGGAAAGCAGAAGCTCTGAAAAAAAAATAATAATGAAAGGTCATTGTACACAATGTACTGAATATGAACTGTGAATATGGAGCTAATGGCTACTTTTGCTCTTGGTCAAATGTAGGCAAGTTGAACATGACAATGGAGGCATTGCTAACCATGTAGTAGGATACTGTGGGAAGCTGGGGCTGACATATGCCTCCATTTTTTAGGTCTATCATTCCAAAGAGTTGTTGAGAAAACAGGAAGGATTTCAGGAAGAAAGAAAAAAAAAAAAAAAAAAAGACAATTATTTAAAGGCTGGAAATCTCACAAAACTTTAGTCATTTCAATGAGACATGCAAGTGAAGGTCATAGTTGCCCTAGAATAGTGCAAGAGTTACCACAGAGAGATAGACACCTTCAGGGAATATTCACATTTAAGGTTCGTTAAACTGCCTGCTGAAGGAGCCTCCACTGATTACAGAGGGATGCTCAGGCAAGTAGGCACAGGTAGTTGCCTGAATTTGGTACCATCAATCTTCCTACTCCAAGAAAGAATAATTTTGACACTGCGTGCAATTTAGTTTGTTGGAAAGAAGGTTAAGAGGGTAAACTTGCTGACACTGTGTAAGTACCCACACAGGAAGACAATTTTCAATAGGATAGGGCTCTTTCATCTCTCAGACAAAGGTATAACAAGATCCAGTGACTGGAAGTTGAAGCCAGAAAGATTCAAAATAAGATAAGGTGCAAATTTTAGCAGCAAGACTAATGAAACTTGGGAACAATTTACAATGGAAGTGTTAGATTTTCCTTGAAGGCTCTAAATCAGTATATGACATCTCTCTGAAAGATATGCTGTAGCATTAGTTATGAAGCCACAGAAATCGCTAGGTGATATGCAGTCTAGTGATAAAATGCACTAATCTAAATAATGATACTAAATATTCCATCATAACAATTTGCTTTTGTATATACTGATCCAGCTCAGCTTTACTCAGCTAAATTGCCTGTACTTTTAGGGCCTGATGCAAATGAACAAAGTACATGGCTTCCTCACCACCCAAACAATGGACATATATTCATCCCTTCCTATGGACTTTTTACAACCTAATCCTTCACTGTCTGAACTCTCCACTTTGCAGTATAACAGCTGTAATATTGGTCATTCATATATAGATACACACACATACATACATCAAGGGTGCCTTATGGTGCTTGTGAAGAACCACATTTAGGCTCCTGAGAATGGATTTTGGTACAGAGGTCTGGAGGAACTGGCTGTTTCCAGGAGATGCTGTAATTCTCTTGGACTGAACTCTCCTGTTAATGCACTGAATGAGGGCAAACAGCTGAGAGAGCTTCAAAGTGAAAAGCTGAAGGTAAAAAATCATGGTTTCCTGATTTTATATATTTTTCGGGGGGTGTGTGGGGGTGTTGTGTGGGTTGATTAAGTTAAAGGAGAAGCACAATCACAGGAATTACTTGCAATATTTCACAGTCTTCTGCTGCTGAAAAAACAAGAACTACAGATGGTTTTTCACTGTCCAGGCAGCTACAGATCTACTTGAAATGCCGACTGGAGTTGAGACAAGTTGGTGTTTGCTCTAGGAAGTATAAATTCTGGGTAGATGTCAGAGCGTGCTGCTTGGCACTGAAACTGTCAAAGTACTTTCTGTCTGTGATGTGGGGGGGATTAAACTTTGTTTTGCTATGCATGCAGGGCAGCTGTCAATTATATGAGCCTGAAAGTGCACAAGGTATTCAGATAGAAGGAAGCCACAGCCAGCTACAAAATAAGCAGGATTTCAAATGCCAGGATACTCTGAATATTCATTACCGTGTTTTGGGGTTTGGTTTTGTTTTATAAGAAAATGATGAATTTGAGGAAAATTGAGCAAATAATTGCTGTCTGTAACAGCTGCAATTAATGTGCTAATAAGGCAAGGTTTCTGAAGCCCTTCTTTTCCAGCAGGAAAGAAATTTCAGATAGTTAGCCCAATACTGCACGTTGTCAGTGATCTTTTTGTAGAAAAACCAGTTATTTGAGGAGCATGGATACTCTGAAAGTGAAAACTAAATCACAAAGAGAAGTTCCCTTGCAATGTCTACTATTAATCCAGAAGGACATTATGGAATACAGAAAGGATGTTTTTGTGGCTGATTCACCAACCTGGAGACCAGGTGATGTGGGCTTCTTGATCTTGATGAGGTAGCCAAATCTCTTACTGTCCTCAGTTCCTGTGGATAGCACATGTTTTTCACTATGCTGATCTGACATCTTCTGTGCTGTCCATTATTGCTGTGATGCTGTATAGTATCCAGGCCCAGGAGGTCTCAACTTCAGATGTTGTATATCATATTTAAGAAAACTTCTCAGAAAGGTTGCTACCTTCAGTGTAAATTAAAACTTGAACACTGAAACCGTCAAAGGAAAATGTGCTTAAGTTTACACTTCTTGAATGAAAGGAGCTTCTCTCCAAGGAGAGAGTGAAAACAATTAGCAGTCACTATAATTTTCATCACAAAAGTACTTTAGGAAGGCTGATAAGTACCATTAACCCTATTTTACAAATAGATGGGAAGCAGCATCATGGAGCAGCAAAGTGAGTTGCTCAAGGCCATGTAGTAACTCAGCAGAAGTTATGCAAATAGAAACCGGGTCTCCTTATGCCAAGCCTTATTCCTTGGCCCACGCAACTTCTACCGAGGAGACCTGACCTAATTTCAACATCCCTCAAAGCAGCATCCTCCTTTGAAACAAGCCTAAACAGGTATATGGAATGAATGAATGAATGAATGAACCTGTTTCTCAAGTGCTCACCATTCTTGTGCAATAATTGCTCTGCAGACGTTTTTGTGAGCTTGATAAATGTTTTCTTTACATGGAAATGTCTCAGTTAACACCCACAGTAAACACAAGGCGGTAGTCAAAACGTTACTACATCTATTATCACAGAGAGTGGGCTGAAAGATATGCCTGCGTCTGCTGCAAGCAGGCCTTATTTTATTAGCACTGTGGCGCTTCACTATTCATATGGGAGATGAGCCATCCACCTTTCCATGATGCTGACCACGATTTAAGGGGTCCCACTCCCTAAGGCTGCTTACTTCTCTACTCTATGTTTGAAACCATTCTTAAATGACATTTGCAATTAAAAGATCCTAAGAAGGATGCTTCTCGATAGGAAGAGTGCACAATAAATTGGGTGTCCAATGGGGTTGTCAGTAGTTTGGGAGCTGTTACAATACCTGGCCCACCAGCTCCTCTGCTCTGCATGAAACAGTATGATCACTAAAATGGTTAGCAAGGACTGGAGAGGCTGTTTCTAGTCCTTGCTTTGTTACCATGAGTCATGTGAGGATGGTTCCACCCTGCTTAACTTCAGGTGTTTCATCAAGTAGCCTGATTTTGGAGTCTCAGGGCTCTTCTGCAGTTGGTGAAACTATATCTCCCATTGGAGCTACCTGTCTATATTTGACTGACATCCCCCCCCCCCCCAAAAAAAAAAAAAAAAGCCTTTACTTTCATAGTTAGTCTCTTCCTTACAAGTAACTGAACTGATTTTGTACAATTCCAATCTTCAATGTTTTATAAATCATCAGTGTGCTCAGGTGCCCAAGAAGGCCAACAGCACACTTGGCTGAACAGTAGGGGGCAAGTAGTAGCAGGGAAGTGAGTGTGCCCCTCTACTCAGCACTGATGAGGCTGCACTTTTGAGTACCATGTTTAGTTTGGGGGCCTTCACTACAAGAAAGATATTGATGTCCTAGAGCAGGTCCAGAGAAGGGCAACAAAGATGATGTAGGGTCTGGAGAATAGGTCTTCTGAGGAGTGGCTGAGGGAACTGGAGTTGTTTAGTCTGGAGAAAAGGAGGCTAGGAGGAGATGTTCTTGCTCTTTACAATTCCCTGAAAAGATGCTGTAGCAAGGTGGGTGTTGGTCTCTTCTCGCAAGTAGCAAGTGGTAACATGAGAGGAAATGGCCTCAAGTTGCACCAAGGGAGGTTTAGATGGGATATTAGAAGAAATATCTTCACTGAAAGAATTCTCAAATACTGGAACAGGCTCCCCAGGGAGGTGATTGAATTACCATCCCTGGAGGTGTTTAAAAGACACAGAGATGCCTTGGTCTCGAATCAGACATCATAGAGTTAGGCAATGGTTGGACTCACTGATCTTAAAGGTCTTTTCCAAACCAAAATGATTCTATAATTCTATTCTATGATTCTATTATTTGCATAGTATAAGATTATTAAGTCTCTTTTGTTAAATGTAAGGATTAGAAGCCTCAAAGTTTCACAAACTGAATACTCACAAACTGAGATCACTGGGACTTTATTTCTTCGGGATTTCCACTGTGTTTTACATAGGTAAAATGGATGCAATAACATTCTATGTAATTCAATGGAGACCTGCAGCATATAGGAAGTGAAGTCTGCATTACTGATATATTTGTTTTAATAACAACCAATGTAATACATTTCAGGAGACCAAAGAACACTTAAGATGTTTAGGACTAAAGTCACAATTGTTTCCTGCACTGGAGAATACCAGTAAGAAAAAAACAACACATTGATGCCCAGAAAGTTGCGGCAAAAATACAAATCCATGATGGATGAAAAGTCTTGTGAAAGTGCTAAATAAAATATTATCATTTGTTATACAGCTGCAGTGTGATGTGGCCATTTTTTACAGCTGAACATATCATCCTTTTTGTCTCATGGCAACTTTCAGGGAGCTTTATGTGATCTTCTGGCTATGTCTGTGTGCCTATGTATGTACATGCATAAGAACTGATTTGCATGAAAGAAAGCAAGTCTTTTATATTTAATGTAAGAAATACAGGGAGAGGCTGCTTTGTCAGCAGTCTGAAGTTCTTTGGAATTTGGCTATTCATGACACTTTATAAATATATTCTCCAAGACACACAAGAAAAACTCCTGTTACTGAATAAAGTAATACCTAGTGTTGTGATAGCCTGAGGTGGGGAAGGTCTGACATGATTTGAAAAAAATCTCTATTAATGAAAAATTTTCTGTGTGACTCATCCCTAGTCTGTCTGATTTGTATTTGTGGATTTATTTCTTTTTCCACTGACTAATACCTCTCTATCTCACTCATTCTCATTTTATAATTATTAGCACACCCAGTGGATGTGCTGCTCTTTCACAGGAAATATCTTTGCAAAATTCAAGTGCTTAAGCATGTTTTAATATTTTAATAGTTTAATATTTGAGTACTATTTTGTACCTCAGTACTGATATGTATGACCCCAGCATTTTGTTTACCAGTTATAAATGAGAGTAATACAGATGAACATGAAATTTGCCA
Source organism: Melanerpes formicivorus (assembly GCF_026170545.1). Taxonomy (NCBI): domain Eukaryota; kingdom Metazoa; phylum Chordata; class Aves; order Piciformes; family Picidae; genus Melanerpes; species Melanerpes formicivorus. Next base: position 36,085,600 of record NW_027142353.1, on the reverse strand, counting down.
GAGACAGGAGAGTATAAACACAAAGACACAAAGGGGAGATGAAAAGAAAAGCACTGAGTCAATCTCCTGAACATTTTAAATGGTTGTACAGTAATGTAAGATGTATGGGGAATAAGCCAGAGGAACTGGGAATCTTAATACATAATTAGAATTATGTTTTAATTGGCTTAGCAGAGGTTTGCTGGATTAATTCACATGACTGGAATATTGATTGAAGAGGTACAACTTGTTCAGAGAGGACAGAAAAAAAGATGATGTGGCTTATAAACCAAAGACATATAATTAGCTCTGGAAACCAGAATTCAGTATGAGGTGGGCTTGCTGAAACTGTCTTGCTGAAATGGAAAAGAAGCTAGAAGAATGGTGGGGTGTGCAGGTGGTGACCATAAAAACACACAAGAGACAAATCCATTAAAAACCTACTGGAATATTTCAAACCCTAGGGTCTGTTGCCAGTGGGGTATGTTGATACCAAACATTAACCAAATAGAAAGAGCAAGAATAGCAAATTCCTGTTTTGCCAGGAAGCTGACTTGTATCTCCCAAAGCTGGGTAGGCTCATGTTAGAAGAAACTCTTGAGGCTCCTTTTCTGACCAATAGATATGAAAGTGTTGAGAAAATAAAATAAGAAGACACTGAGAAGAGAGTGACTACCCTGATTCATTACTCACCAGGTAAAGTTTAAGATGTTCTGTTCACTGTAGGGGGGACTTTTAAAGGTCCCTTCCAACCCCAAAATTGCTATGATTCTAGGATTCCTTGGGAGATAAGAGAGAACCAGAAAGTAAAAGTGCAAAGAATATTTAAGAAAGGAGATATCAATAAATTAAGCTAATAGGGAGATATCTCACATGAAGAAATCTAAGGAGAAGCAATTCCATAAAGCTAACAGAGACAACTCCATGGGTCAAAATGTCATGTGGAAGGAGCAGAAGGGTTAATAGGAACTTGTCTGATGATGGTCGCCATTCTATGGAATTTAGGAAGAAATGACAAAAGATTTGAAGGTAGTTCAAAATCAGTGGGAAATATAAGCACAAGCACATAGCAACAAAGTCAGAAAGGGCAAACTGTTACACAAAGGATTTACAGCAATATAAAAGCATATTGGGTAGGTGCATTAGTAATAATAAGAGGAAGGAAAGAGCATGAAGGAATAACCCAGCAAAACATGTTTATTTTTAACTTGCATCAGTTAATTTGTTCACCATGTGGTCCTGCAAACTGTCGTACTGGCACAAATGAGCGGTAATGCAAGGGAAAGAGGGATGGCAAAGGGAAAGGGGGAGGAGGTGCTGGGAGCTGCCTACAGCAGTTCTGTCACTAAAAGGAATGTAAGTGCAGGACTGTTACTCAGTGGACAAAGAAAGAAAATAACTGATGATGGGACTGAAGCATTTAATGCCTTTTTGCTTTAGTCTTCCCTAGAAAGATTAACTGCAATTGGATGACTAACAAAATTAATACCAGGGTTGAAAGAGTAGAGCCCACAGTGAAATAAGGAAAGTATAGTAAAAAATTGTTTGGACCAGTTTGACATTTCAAATCAGCAGTCTGATGTAGGTCCTTATAGAATATTAATGAAATCAGCAGAAGCAACCTGTTAATGGTTTAATAATTTAATATCTTAATAGTTATTTTTATTGTTATTGGTGTCAAGCATTGTCCCTCAAGGGTCCATACTAGGAGTAGTATTGTGTAATATTAATGACACAGACAGTGGGTTTCAGTGCAACCTCAGCAAGCTGAGTGGTGAGGTTGACATGCCTGAGGGGAGGGATGCCATCCAGAGGGACCAAGATAAGCTTGAGAACTGGGCCTCTGTGAACCTCATGAGGTTTTAACAAGGTCAAGTGGGAAGTCTTGCACATGGATCACAGCAACTGCCTGTATCATCACAGGCTGGAGGATGATGTGATTGAGGGTAGCCATGCAGAGGATTTGGAGGTACTGTTAGATGAAAAGATGTACAACAGCTGGCAATGTGTGCTCATTAACAAGAAAATCAACTGAAGCCTGGGCTGCATCAAAGAAACTTGGTCAGGGGCTTGAGGGAGGGGATTACTTTCCCCCTACTCCAGTTTGGTGAGACCCCACCTGGAGTACTGTGTCCAGCTGTGAAGTCCTCAGCACATGAAGAATAAACCTGTTGAAACAGGTTCAGAGAAGGCCACAAAAATGATCTGGGAGCCAAAACACCTCTTCTGTGACAAAAAGCTAAGAGAATGTGGGTTCTTTAGCATAAAGAAGAGAAGGCTTTTGGAAGACCTTATGGAAGCCTTTCAATACTTAAACAGGACCTATATGAAAGATGAGGACAGACTTTTTAACAGGGTCTGTTATGACAGAAGAAGAGGTGAGGGCTTTAAACTAAAAGTGGGGAGATTCAGAATAGATATATGGAAGACCTTTTATACAATGAGGGTTGTGAAATACTGGCTCAGATTGCCCAGAGAAGTGGTAGATGCCCCATTCCTGGAAATAGACATTCTATATTACAACACATTTTTCACTTGTTTGTCTCCAAGTCCTTTACAAAAAAGACAAGTATTCAAATACTACTGGGTGTGGACAGAACAAGGAAGCAGTATCCTCACAAACAAGTAAAACCTGGTTACAGTCTGGACCAAAATGCAAGTCCTTAAATCCTCACATACTTGTAGCCACCACTGCTTCTGCCAGGATAAAATATATCTCAGAATAATTGCTTTTTGGATTTATCCCAGAGAGGAAAGGCTCATCTAATACATCCTGAGTCTGCAAAACAGACTAGGATGTGGAATGTGTTTTTTGGTAGATGCTGTTTTCAGGAGGATCCCTGATTAATGTCCAAACCATCTTTCATGTGAATCCTGAGAAGCAGCAAAAAAGTCTTGTACATGAAGAACTTTTTTTTTTTTTCACTCTGCTGATTTGTGTCAAATCACTTATCCGTTGTTTTGGGTTTGGCTTTTTTTGATGATAAAGTTTGCCTGTCTCTCTAAGTAGAAGGAGAGGATCACACACAGAGAAGATGTTAGGGTTTGAAAGGGACCTCTGGAGCTCAAGTCCAACCCCCCTGCCAGAGCAGGACAGGGAGGGAGGGATTGTAAAGGTGAGTATCTCTGTAGTACACAGCAGCAAAGCTGGGTTGTCATCCACAATCATTTGAGCTAGTCAATAAGGGACTCTCCTAGCAAATACATTATGGCATGAAGTCTTTTTTGTCAGAAAACACATGCAATCATTCACAGCACATTAACAGACAGGCATCCATGGTGCTACCTATCATGAGACCAATGGTGTGAATTCTACCTTCCTCCAACTAACCTGGCTTGTCACTACCTATGCAAATGGAACTGCTGAAAGGGTATTGCCCCATTGGATTTCTTCACAATCCATATGTTCAGTTTGAAACAGACAAGCCTTTTGAAAGGAGAGAGTTGATACTTGCATGAGTAACCACTGAAGCTCTCTCTATGGTCAGAGGAAAAGGAAAAACTGGTGAAAATCAAGGGAGACTCATTTAAAGGCAGTTGCAGCTGGGAAGGTCTGAATACCTTCGAGTCACATGCATAGCTGCCATATCTTTGTATGTTTGTGTGTGCATGTGTGATAGCTTTCATCATGAAGAGCAGACAAGAAACAAGCAGGAGATGTTTATGAAGATAGCTCTCTTGAATAGAAAGCTGGAGACAGAAAGACCTGGAAACTACCATCCTCGGAGAATTTTTAGCCCTGCTTTACCGAAAGGCTTCTACACAGTAAAAATGACTTGAGTCTGAGTTAATTTGCAGTTATCTGAGACAAGTATGACCCTCTAAATCATAACCTTATTGGCCTCCTTTGAAGCCAAAGTCTTGTGAGGCTGAGGCTACTGCAGATCCCAGAACCTGGCAGCTTTCACAGCCCACTGTAAAACTTTTGTTTTGTTTTGTTTTTCTGAAGTTTTGGCCTATGATTAATTGGTTTAATTTTGCTTAGCAAAGTTCAATTTATGCTTTACAAGCACCATTAGTATTTGAGTGTCTGCTTCTGTGGTGATGGATGCCATATAGAGTTGGGTGGGTTTGGAAAAGATTTTCCTGTCCCTACAACACTCTTAAAGATTTATTTTTTTTTTTTTTTAATTGTACTGAAGTCAAACCAAACTCTTTTAAGAAGAGTACATGTTGTGCCATTAGTAATGATCTGATTTTCAAGAAGCCACTTTAGACATCACAATCTTCCTGGGTCTCCCTGAGGCAAGCCTCCCTCACTTAACCTCTGCTGCTCAAGCTCTTTATGTCAATAAATACATGTTTGTTAGAGCAAGGACTTCAGTGTGTGAATTTCTCACATCCCAGATTAGTTTTTTAACCATGGGACTAAAGAGTTTATCTCTTTTCTGGCCAGAAGAATAGTTTATTATTTATACAACTGCAGGAGGACCTTGTTGGTCATCAAGAAGCCAAGTCTTTTGGGGTGAGTGATTTTCTGCTTCACAACCACATAGTTGCAGCTAAAAAGCTTTCTTCAAACAAAAGTTTAGGCTGAAGTTTGTGTGTGTTTTGTGATTGGTACCAGTTTCAATAAATGTGTGTTTTCATATTCATTTTCTGAATTTTAATTTAATTTCTTTTTTTTTTTTCCTTTTCATTTTTTGAGGATGATTAGGGGACTTGATCATTTGCCCTATGAAGAGAGACTGAGATCCCTGGGGCTGTTTAGTCTTTAGAAGACTGAGAGGGGATCTCATCAACGTGTATAAATATTAAGTGGATGGGGCCAAGCTCTTTTCAGTGGTGCACAGTAACAAGGCAAGGAAAAATGGGTTCAAACTTGAGCATAGAGAGTTCCACCTCAACATGAGGAGAACTTCTTTACAGTGAAGGTGACAGAGCAATGGAACAGGCTGCCCAGGGAGTCTCCTTCTCTGGAGATTTTCAAAACCCACCTGGATGCATTCCTGTGCAGACTACCCTAAGTGATCCTGCTTTGGCAGGAGAGTTGTACTGGATGATATCTAGAGGCCCCTTCCAACCTCTAATATATTATGATACTGTGATATGAAACTCATGTGATATGTTTATCAAAAATTGCAGGCCAGCAGGTCCTACACAAATACATGATGATGATGATTTTCAATGTCAAAGTGTTGCAGTGTGGATTATCTGGAAGTTCAGTGATCATCCACATGCTCCTGATAGCCAAATCTTGTTGCCCTGAGGCACTTGAGAACTTTTGGTCTAGAAAAGCGTGAAATAGATTGGATCTGGCAGGTTCCAGATTCAACCTCAGCCAGCTCTTTGAGCTAAATCCTGTTTAGAGAGGAGTAGAGTGCTTGCTCTTTAATTGTGAAAAGTAGTTAAGAGATTATCACATCTCATAACCGGCTAGAATCCTCAAGTAGCAACATGGCCATGTGAAAATATATTTTATTCTTAGCATATTGTTGCTGTGCTCCAGTAATAAAATGCAAGGTGCGGGAGGACATCAATGTCAAAGGGAGCTTTGAGAAAAGAGAACTGTTCTTGTTCCTGTCCAAAACAACATGATCTGAAATGGTGTGGAGCTGCTTATTGTTTATCTGTTTGTTTACTTATCAGGGGATTCTCAAAGATTTATTTTGCACCATTGATTGACTTCGCACAGTTGACTGCAAAGTTTTGATTGCAGAGTTTTTGCATTGCATTAGCACCTAGAGACATCAGTTGAGATCAGGACCGTATGTGCATACATGGCTATAGTGACAGGCAAAGCTTGTCTGATAAGTTAATGATTTATTTCAGCCAAAATGTACAAAAAAATAAATATGTTTTCATGCTACTTAAGATGAAGAAACAGCTAGCCCAAGGTCATACAGAAAGTCATTATGATAGAAATGGAAACCATATTTCTGTAGCTAAATCATGAGATTATTATTTTATCATCTCTGAAAAGCAGAGGTGAAATAACTTTTTCCCTTCCCTTCCCTTCCCTTCCCTTCCCTTCCCTTCCCTTCCCTTCCCTTCCCTTCCCTTCCCTTCCCTTCCCTTCCCTTCCCTTCCCTTCCCTTCCCTTCCCTTCCCTTCCCTTCCCTTCCCTTCCCTTCCCTTCCCTTCCCTTCCCTTCCCTTCCCTTCCCTTCCCTTCCCTTTCTTCAAAAACTCTGTCATATATTTCACTTCTTCTTTCAGAATATTTGTGCCTTATTTAAAAATATCTGAGGTGGTCCCAAGGCTATCTTTTCTCTGGACATGTTAATAGGGAAAACCTAGCAGCCACTTAATTTGATTAAAATAATTAGACTCAGAAGTGTAAACATGTTTCGTATCCTGAGGTGTATGAAGATCTAAGCACTATGGTCTAAAATACCAATAGCTGCACAAATCACAGAGTCTTTCATGGAGTTCATTGAGTCCTTAACCATACAAACTCCCAGGGGTTTAAGTGCCATTCAGTCTGGGAAAACAAAGCTGAGTGTGAAGGACAGAGATTTCCCTGGCAAACTTCTCTAACCTCTCTTTATGAGTTGTGTGAGGAGGTCACCAAACCAAATCAGGAAATAGAGACTTGGGGGATAGGGTCATACCCAAGGATTTTAAGGAATTTTAAGGTGGCTGTTGTGAAGAAAATATGCAATAAATCCAGAGAAACTCAGCTGAGACCGAGGCCTTTCAGAACAAGTGGTGCAACTCCAAGCAAAGAGAATCATGAGACTGTGGAAAACGTCAAGCAATAAAATTTTTGCTTATGATTTCACTGAAAGGCACAATTTCATTTTTGAGCTCTTGAGGTTTATTCCCTTTTTCAGTGAAGTCTTCTGTCTCTTGGCAGTGTCCTGCAGCAGGGAGCTGTTGTCTGCTTCAAGGAGAGGAAAGGGCTATATCAAGGAGAAGGCTATATCAAGGATAAGGCTATATCAAGAGGATCTGAAATTGAGAGAAAGTTACGCAAAGGTGGTCTCAGGAGTAATTCTAGTCATAGAAAAGAGTTGGGCATAGACAGTTATCAATGCACAATTAACAGGAGAATAGGAGAAAAAAAATGGAAATTAATACTCTCCAAATATAGGAGCAACCCTCATCTTAGAAAGGCTGTGATGTGAATTCTTTCCTCTGCTTAGTCTGACACTGCACAATCAGCCTGTATGTAGTGACCAGACAGTTATCACATGTATACTTTGGAACCAGCCACAGCATATGGTGCCTTTTGCCAGCTGGTAGACTTTGCTGGATTTAGGAGATAGCCTGGAGGCATGGGGGGTATGGAGGGGAAACGATTATCTACAGGATCTGTGCAGGCTTTGGAAGTGTGCACTGAGACCATAATGAAAACAGGAAGGAAGGAAAAAAAAATGGGGCTGTTGGGATGGAGAGGGTCTGTAGATAGAACAGAACAGAAAGCAGTAGGTTTGCAGGCAGTGTTTGGTCCCCTACTTGCAGAAATACTTGTTAATTATTATCAGAACATCTGTTTACTATTTTAAATGGCTGGTTTCAAAAGAGTTTACAAAATGACAGGAAATTAATCAGAAATGTGAAACTTTTTCTTTTTTTTTGGTGACACCCGACATTTCTTTCTGACAATACTCATTAGTGAAGGAAGCTTCAGAAAGATATTTCAATAATGTATATTTAACTCAAAAGTTCAAAATATAGGAATAAAATCATCTTTATATTTGATACTGTCAACTTTGAAACCCTGCTATAAAATTAATCTGAAAAACACAATAGCTGGAAGCAGTTTTTCAAGGAATGAAGTCATTGTATCTGTGGGATCGGGTACTGCTCCTGCTTTGACAAGGAAAGATTTGGAATGTTAAACATTCTGCATGCTGCAATACCTATCACATGTTTAAGTGATGTTCAATCAGTAAAGAAAGGTAATTGCCAGCAACTTTATAACTCTATGCTTTCCTCTGTAAAATGCAAAAAAACAACCCAAAAACCATCATTGATATTGGCTTCAAATAATTCTACATGCTCACTACTTTATGATAAAGGGATAAGAAGTGTTTGGCATGAAAGCTGAACAGTAGAAGAGATGAAGATAGATGGTGGTGGTAGTTAGGGTTGGATGGGAAGGTTTACTTTTCATGAACAGGAATGATGTCTTCTGTCCAAGATCACACCACTAACTGGACTTTTTGTATGTGGTCTCATCATTATTTAAAAAATAACATTAGTGATTTCTTAGTGTGTATAATAGTCATATAGCAGATCTGGCAGAGACCTTAGGACAAAGCTGAACTGCTAAACCAACTGAGCTGCTAGGAAGGTTGCTATGAGTGTCAAAAATCACAGATTAGATTGAATTTGCACAATCTCAATGTCTACAGTAAACTAGGTTGTAGTGAAGGATGCTTATGATCAGGATTGTGCCCCAGACATTTGGGTAGGATATATTTCTGTATGTGTTAACGCTCCTTTGTCCCCCCCTCCTTTCTGGGGGCAGCAGGGGGGATCCTGGCACCACTGAGTCCAGGTAAACAGCCTACCTGGGCGTGGTCTCACCCCTGCAGTACTAGAGGCAGGCTATATGTTTGTTTCCCCGAGTATAGCATATACTCAGGCCATATTTGGTAGCTGGTAGTTCATTGGTTAATGTTTGCGTTGGCAACAGATGCTTATTGGGCCAGTATTCACTGGGGCAAATGGTAAATAGGGGTCGTTTGGCAAATGAGCCCCCCACCTCGGTGTTGGACCCTGTGTGTGCGTGCGTGCCAGCCAGTGCTTCGGGAGGCCTCGTGGTCCTTTTGCCACCGTCACCCAGCTGTGTGCGGTGCCGTGGACAGCACTCCGTGGGATCAACCGCTGCGTGATCCATCGTAGGAGAAAACCTGGTAGACCGTGTGAACCAGCGTTGCTGACCTGCCACAGCCCCCGCCCCGAGCGAGGAATTTTGTATCCTGGGAGAGAACAGCAGAGCCACGCGGTGTGGCCACGCGGCCGGCACCATTTCCTGCCTCCTTATTACGGCACATCCGTGCCACGTTGTCTGGATTATAAACATTGCTGAGGAAAGACTCCACGAAGTTCTCAGCTTGTGAGTAAGCCAAGCCCTTTGTAGAGCTTCGTTTAGGATAGCGTTTATATTGCTCCGGGTGGAGGGTTGCCGGTCACTGATCAACCCCTCCCCTGCCACTCTCTGACCCAGTTTAGATTCTAAGTTCTGTGAATCATTTTGGTTTAAATGCCCATACATAACATTCTGTAAAGATAGTTCCACTAACCGAATATTGATACCTGTGAAGGGCGATTGTAAATACCCCGTTACAGAGTTTGTATATATATAAATAAACTTACATTTTTCGTTGATGGATCTGCCGTGCATTTCTGAGGGCATATCCACGACATAGGTCTTGTATGCTTGGTTCTGGCACATCTCTATTCTAACTTCAGATTCAATTGTAACTCCAAGATAACTTTATCTGTAGTACATCTCTAATTAAAGAAGAAAGGGAGGGAGAAACACAGTAGTGAAAACAGTATCTGCCCATCTTTGGTTTCACTTTGATGAGCCAAGGAAACAGACCTCCAAAATATGCACTTTGTTCTTGTTTAGCCTAATGTCATGCCATTGGCTACTATTCAGGCAGTGCATAAATGTTTATTTCTGGGACAAATACCACTTCTAGTATTAGGAATTGGAGTTTGCCAGAAGACACTTCCTTTTTGGTTTCTTTTTGGGTTTTTTGTTTTGTTTTGTTTTGTTTTCTGGATGAAATAAATCAGCCTTCTTACTGCCTAAGTGAAGTGATGGGTGTAGGTGTCGCATATTTCACACTGTCAAACAGGCAGACTAGCAGATTCCTAAATGCCAGCAGCCTACTTGTTTTCTGTGAAGCAAGGTATCTAGTCCACATCATTTCAAATGATAAGAGTTAAGTAATAGGAGAGAAGTGGCAGAGAAACAATGACTGTACTAGCTACACATGGGGGAAATTAAAGTTTTATGATTTAAATTCAACAGGAATAGGTGGAATTTTTTGTGTGTCTTGAATCAGAATTGTTAGGGTTGGATGGGACCTCAAGGATCATCTATTTCCAAACCCCCTGCCATGGCCGGGGACATCTCACACTACATCAGGTCGCTCAGAGCCACATCCAACCCAGCCTTAAAAACCTCCAGGGATGAGGCTTCTACCACCTCCCTGGGCAACCTGTTCCAGTGACTCAACACCCTCATGGTGAAGAATTTCTTCATAGCATCCAATCTGAATCCACCCATTTCTATTTTTCCCCATTCCCCCTAGTCTTATCATTACCTGACACCCTAAAAAGTTCCACCCCAGATTTCTCATAGGTCCCCTTAAGATACTGGAAGGCCACAATAAGACCTCCTCAGAACCTCCTCTCCTCCAGACAGAACAACCCCAGCTCTCTCAGTCTGTCCTCATAGGAGAGGTGCTCCAGCCCTCTAATCATACTAGTGGCCCTTCTCTGGACACACTCCAGCATGTCCAGATCCTTCCTTTAATATGGGCTCCAGAACTGGACACAGTACTCCAGGCAATATTTTTGAGACCTGAACAATTTGCAAAGTTTTGGTATAATGGAAACAAGGGAAAATTAAATGCCTGGGGTAAAAATAAAGGTGTTGTGTTCCAAAAGGAGAATTACTAGTGCCCAGTTTGTGTCCTAAATTTTTTACAGAATCATGTAATGGTTGTGGATGAGAGGTATCTTCAAAGATCATCTAGTTTCTACTCCTCTGCCACAGGCAGGGACACCTTCCTCTACACCTGGTTGCTCAAAGTTCCATCCAGCTTGACTTTGAACACTTCCAGGAATGGGGCATCCACAACTTCTATGGGCAGCCTTTTCCACTGCCTCACCACTCTTGTTATAAATACATTTAAAAATAAAAAAAAAAAAAAATCTTCATAATGTCCAACCTAAATCTACTCTCTTTTAACTTAAATCACTTTGTCATATCCTATCTCTACAGACTCTGATACAGTGTCTCTCCATTGTTCTTATAAGTCCTCTTCAAGTGTTGAAAGACCACAGTGAGGTATCCCCAGAGACTTTCTTTTCCTTGGTTGAACCCAACTCTCTCAGCCTATCCTCATAACAGAAGTGTTCCAGATCTCACACCATTTTTGTGGCCTCTTTTGGATGAGCTCCATTATGTTCATGTCTTTCCAGTTCTGAAGACTCCAGAGCTGGACAGAGTACTCCAGGTGGAGTCACATGAAAGTGTAGGCACTGTCCTTTTTAGCCTTACTCTAAATCTGTTGTTGGTCTTTTTTTATCCATGAGGCACCTTGCCACTGGTGCTCTGAACACATTTTCCTATGGAGTTCACAGACCTTCTTTTCACTGTTCTTTATCCTTATCTTTTCCTGATTCTTAGAATTTTTCTTATATTTCTCAGCTTTTCACTGAAATTTTTCCAGGCTCTTCTTACAAAGGAAATTTAGCTAAGAATGCTACCAAAAGAACAGAAACCTTCAGAGAGGTTCTCTTTCAAGAATCTCTCTTCTTCAAACCTTTCTACATTGTCCATACATTCAGGAAAATATTATTTTCTCTAATATCCTTTGTCTTGGTCAAGAACAGTCTCTGCTTTTCAGATTTTCGCACAGTAATGATCTACATAGGCCTCCTTTTTGCATGAGTAAGTGCAAGGGCAGCTTTTTGCACAGATTTTTCCATTCATCCTTGCCAAGTAACTCAGCATTGTCATGGCCCAGAGCGATCTACATAGGAACATTTGTTTCCCCTGGTTCTTCACATCTATAGGCATTTCCATGCAGAAAAAGTCTGAGGTTCACTGTTGGAGCAGTCTGGAGAAATTTCTTCTCCCAGCATTCATATAGTATTTCTTTTGATGAGACAGCTTCCAGACTATCATTCTAAGAAGTTTTCAACAGCTACTTTTGTGTTAAGTCTTAATTACATAGAAAATAAGGAAAAGCAGATAAACCAGCATGAAATATAATCCAAAGAGGCAAACTGGAAAATTATACTTTATATTCTAGGACAGTTTAAAACTAGCCGATGAGTTTATCATGAAATCTTATGAGCATAGTATGTGTGTGTTTGTAGACATGTGTGCATATATATATATATATATACACAAATACATAGAAGTTCTCAGAAAATTATACAATATTGTTACATTCTCTATCAAGTTTGGTTTTTTTCCTTGCCTATATTTTGGCTGAGTTTCTTTAGTTCATAAATTGTAGGAGTCCTCTGAAGTATCTGCATACGAACTTGAGTCAAGTCCTAAGGGAGACTTGCATGGCATTTGCACACCCTGTTGACATTTAGAACAAAAGTCAAGCCCTGAAAACATAACAAAATTATGGGTTAGCTCTCTTTTCAGTGCCTGCATAAAATAACAATACTCTCATCCTTGTCATTGAACACTATGGCTGCATCATCATGGATATTCATATTAACAGCACCGACCCACTGGTCATTAATAGGGAACAAATTTCTCAATGAACTGCAGAGACTTTGGTTTAGAAATCTTAGCAGAGCTACAACAGCTACCATGCGTTATAGACTTTTCAACCAAAAATCAATGGTGATGGAGAGAAAGAAAAATTACTGAATGTTTTTTCTGCATTGGAACAGATATTTACTCCTAATTTTATGAGTGGCCCAAAATTCTTGTTGAACTTCTAGATCTCTCTAGATGGAGAATGAGATATTTTAACCATCATAACCTTGATATAATACTTAATTTTGATCCTGTTGATTTAAGTGGCCAAAGAGAGCTTGGCCAAGGCCATCTGCTTTCTTGGCAGTACTCCCTTCTTAAATTGTCTCACTGAATTCAACAAGGAAGATCTGGCAAGTTTTGAAAGCATTCAAGCTTACACAGAGAGACTGAGATTTCCAGCATCCTTTGTTAAAAAAGTGTTTCTGAAAGAATTGGCATCAGCCCCTTTAGCTGCCCAAATTATATTTATAGTCACACTTGGCATCTACCTGACACAGATCTCAAGGCAGTTTTACAAATCACTGCTCTCTGCAGTTTAAAAGAAGTTAAGACTTAGATGCACAGTAGCTCAGCAGCAGTTGTCCAGATTCCGAGTCTGAAGAGTTGTGTTCTGAACCACAATGTCCCTGCAATATTAGGAGCTATATAGTCTGGTACAAAACTAAAAAAAGCTATCTTGATTCAGTCTGAACCAGACTGGTAGGTTTAAAGAAAAGAAAAGAAAAAAGGGGAAAAAAGCATAAATATAAATGCAAGTTACTGAAGCTATGGTTAGAATGTCAGTAAGGACACTTTAATACTACATACAGAGAAAGTGCATATATAGTATCATGGATATGACTGTATTTTATCTTCTGTCAATGCATAAAGCTGCCTGAGAGCAATAATTATTCTCATCTGGGCCTACCTCTGCAGATACTGCTTACAAATCACTGCAAACATTTGTACAGAGCAAAGCACAAGATGCAGATGAATAGCAAAAGCTGCAGGAAAAGCTCAGTCCTTCATTGGGACACCTCAGGAGGGGCCTTTATGCATCTTATGTAAAGCCAAAATCCACAAGAATAGTGAAGTCATATGTAGCTCCATATTATTTATTGCAGTTTGCAGGTCTGAGAGATTTACAATGCTGACAGTCAAATGCTTCAGCTCCTCTTGAAACGGTCTTCTGTGGATGGGAAAACATTTGGTATTCAATTTTTAAGCAGCATTTTACCTTTTACCTTCAGTGAAAGGTTCAGAAAATATAGATATTACTTAACTTCTAGGGATGAGGGAAACCAAGGCTCAGCAGTGCCTTGCCCTAAGGACTGAAACTTCACTGTGGCATTCTCTGTTGAGACCCCTGTGAGCATTGTGATTCGTCATGAGAGAGAAAGAGGCCATGGAGGCTGCAGCACCACTCTGACTGTGTTTTAACATATACAGACCAGAACAGTTTCCATTTGGCAGCAAATATATGCTGTATTAGCTTGCATTTCTACAAAATACTTTGAATCTTTTTGAGCTTTTATTTTTAAATCAATTTAAAGAAGGAGTAGAATCTTTGGAAACAAAATTAAGGTCAATGTTTTCTCCCTAAGCAACCTCACAGCCCTGCTCTTTCTCCAGTAGGATGATGGACTGGCTGTATCTCTGCCAAAGCTCTGTCCTCAACCAAATGTGACAATCCCTGGGAAGCTCCTGGTCCAGTTCTTGTTTTGCCTCAGGTCTCTTCTTTCATTACCGTCCAAGCTCAGGCTCCCAGTCAGGCAGTCAGTCAAATGAGAAAGAAGAGAATTCATTTCCTTTGCAGAGGAAGTCACCACTGTATTCCCTTTCAGTTTTTATTTATATACTGTTATTTTTCCTGGTCATGGGAGAGTACTAATGACAGGGAATGTTCAGAACATAGGATGGGGCCCATGGAAAAAGTTAGAGAGATATAAGTATTACTATGAGTTCCAGTACTATAATTGCCCAACTCCATTGTTAGACCAATATATAAAGCCATGGTCTGTCATTTAGTTATCTTTCCTTGCTTGATGTATGAAAAGCAGAATTTCCCTATCAGGAAGAAGAAAAAATGAAAGAAGAAAATCTGTGGTTTCCTATTCATTCAGAGGACAGCCCTTTTAATATGCAACTTAAAGCATTCTGCCTACATTTTTTTCTCTTTTTTTTTTTTTTCCTCTATTTTTCCTCTTCCTCTTCCTTTTCTCTCTTTTTTTTCCCCTTCTTTTTTTATTCTTCTTGTTTTCCTCTCCTTCTTCCACATTTCTTTGCTATTTTCATTTAAAGAAGTGCTAATTGAAGTTGTCACTTATTTGACAGAATAAATAGAAACCTGATTTTCTACACTTCCAATGAGATTTAAATCTATCCCAAAGGCATGAATGACCCCTGCAGACTAACTCCATTTTTGTAATTTGTTTGGCTTCATGCAGTTGTAGATGGGAAAAATTTAATCATTATTTTCAAATGTGAGCTAATAACCCATATTTTCTGGTTTACACAACTACCATTGTGTGATTTGTTGAAATTCCGGTTCAAAGCAACTAAATGGAGGGACAGTGTTTAGATCATCATCTTCTTTCCCTAATTTTTCCACTTCTATTCAATAAGTTTTCTATGATAATTCTTGTCTGTATCATAGTTCATAAGAAGGTATAATGCTTTAATATTTTGGAATATCTTGATATATCAAGGTTTTATTCTCTTTCAACTATCTTCTTCCAGCATCATAACAAGTTCTGTCCTATTAGATCTCATTAGAGTTTATCCCTCTAATAACTGTAGAAATGCTAGCGTGGACATAGCCTAGAATATTTTGAGCTGACCTTCTTTCTTAATACATGTAGTTCAGTAAAGAAGAGCACTGTGATTCCCAGTCTTCTAAGTACAACAACACAGTATAACATTGCAGGGGCAGATTCATAGGCTGAAGGAGTTTATTCTGACAACTTGACATCTCCATTAGAGTATTTTCAGTGCACTGCTTTCAGCTAGCACTACTCTAGTCCTATAGAGTAAATGCTCATTGGTGGCTGTGATATGTTAAGTGGAATGGCCTGCCCAGGGAGGTGCTTGAGTCACCAACCCTGAATATGTTTAAAGGTCGTTTGGATATGGTGTTTGGGGATATAGTTTAGGGGTGAACCTTGTAGCATAGGGTTATTAGTTGGGCTTGGTGATCCTGAGAGGCTTTTCCAACCCGTACATTTCTGTGATTCTGTGACTTCTGAAGCCCATTGTCCCCTTTAGTTCTACCTGAATGCAATACAATTTGTTCCAGGGAAACTCTGAGATGCAAACCAAGTAATTGAGTAGGAACCATCAACAGATTTGCCTCTCAATAATACCCTGCTGATGAGATGCAAAATGCCAGTGTAGGTGCCTACACATGAGGCGCATGAAACTTGTTCATTTTCTATTTCCAGCTTTATTAGGCTGATTATTTAACAAAGAATCCAGCCAGGTTTGTTCCTCCTGTTTGCAAAAAGTATCTCTGCTAGTTTAAATCAATTTCATAATTCAATTTGGGAGGCAAATGCCACCTCTCTCATTAAAGATAAATAAATAAGTAGTAACATGATGGAATCTCTCTACCTATTTCCTCACTAGCCATTCTTCATATGAAAAGGGGTAATTGATGATGTTTCACTGAAGCTGGTTTTACAACTGAAGCACAGAGCAAGCCTTGTTTCACAGCAGTGTGGGTAAATGTCAGAGAGGAGATAGAACAGTCAGCTACTCTGCAGCCACAGTGATTGCAAGACATCTAAGGAGAGCACATATCCTGTAAACAAATCAGAGGTTTTTTGAGGAAACTGATGGAATGACTACATCTCTGGGCAAGGGAAAAGCTATGGATATCATGCCTCTGGACTTTTGTCAAGACAGCAAGTTTGCTGATGACACCAAGTTGTGTGGTGCAGCAGACAGGCTGGAGGGAAGGGAGGCCATCCAGAGGGACCTTGACAGGCTGGAGAGGTGGGCACAAGCCAACTTCATGAGGTTCAACAAGACCAAGTGCAGGGTCCTGCATCTGGGTCAAGGCAACCCCAGGCACAAATACAGGCTGGGCAGTGACTGGCTGGAACACAGCCTGGAGGAGAGAGACTTGGCAGTGCTGGTGGATGAGAAACAAAACATGAGTTCTCTGTGTGCACTTGCAGCCCAGAAAGCCAATCAGATCCTGGGCTGCATCAAGAGAAGTGTGGCCAGTAGGTCAAGGAAGGTGATTCTCCCCCTCTACTCAGCTCTGATGATACCCCACCTGGAGTACTGCATCCAGTTCTGGAGCCCCTAATACAAGAGTGATATGGATGTGCTGGAACGTGTCCAGAGAAGGGCCACGAGGATGATCAGAGGGCTGGAGCACCTCTTCTATGAGAACAGACTGAAGGAGTTGGAGCTGTTCAGTCTGGAGAAGAGAAGGCTCCGAGGTGACCTAACTGTGGCCTTCCAGTATCTGAAGGGGGCGTACAAGAAATCTGGGAAGGGACTTCTCAGGATCTCAGGGAGTGATAGGACTAGAGGGAATGGAATGAAGCTGGAGGTGGGGAGATTCAGGCTGGATGTGAGGAGGAGGTTCTTCACCATGAGAGTGGTGAAGCCCTGGAATGGGTTGTCCAGGGAGGTGGTTGAGGCCCCATCCCTGGAGGTGTTTAAGACCAGGCTGGATGAGGCTCTGGCCAGCCTGATCTAGTGTGGGGTGTCCCAGCCCATGGCAGGGGGGTTGGAACTAGATGGTCCCTTCCAACCCTGACTGATACTATGATACTTTGACATGGTCACACACAAAGTCCTTCTCTCTAAACTGGAAAGACATGGATTTGATGGGTAGACTCTTTGGTGGATAAACAATTGATTGGATGGTTACACCCAGAAGGTAATTGTCAATGCATCAATATCCAGATGGAAATTGGTGACAAGTGGTGTCTGTATCGGGTCCATACTGGAACCAGTCCTGTTTAATATTTTCATCAGTGACAAAGATAATGGGATTAAGTGAACCCTCAGTGAGACTGCAGATAACACCAAGTGAAGTGGTGCAGCTGGCATGCCAGAGAGATGGAATGCCATCTAGATGGACACAAACAAGTTTGAGAAGTGTGTCTTTGTGAACCTCAAGTAGTTCAACAAGGCTGGGCACAAGGTACTGCACCTGTATCAGGGCAACCCCTGGTATTAATATAGACTGGAGGATCACCAGGTTGAGAGCAGCTCTATGGAGAAGGACTTGGGGGTACTGATGGATGAAAAGCTGGACATGAGCTTGTGATGTGTGCTTTAAGCTGAGAAGGGCAATTGCATCCTGGACTGCATCAAAAGAAGCATGGCCAGCAGACTGAGAAAGGTGATTCTGTCCCTCTACTCTGCTCTGGTGAGACCTCACCTGGAGTACTCTGCCTATCTGTGGAATCATTGGTACAAGAAGGACATCAAACTGTTGCAACAGCTCCAGAGAAACACTGCAAAAATGATCTGAGGGCTGGAACACCTCTGCTATGAGGACAGGCTAAGACAGTTGGAGTTGTTCAGTCTGGATAAGAGAAGGCTCTTTGCGGGACCTTTTTGGCATCTTTAACGCCAAAGGGAGGCCTATAAGAAAGAGAGAGACAGCCTTTTTAATTGGGCCTGTTGTGACAGGACAAAAGGTGATGGTTTTAAACTAAAATAGGGAAGATTTAGACTAGATACAAGAAAGAAATTTTTACAGTGATGGTGGTGAAACACTGGCACATGTTGCCCAGAGAGTTGATAGATGCCTCATCCCTGGAACCATTCCAGGTCAGGTTGGCTAAGGTTCTGACCAACCTGATCTAGTTGTCCCTACTAACTGCAGGGAGGTTGGACTGGATAACCTTTAAAGGTCCTTTCCTGCCTAAAGCATTCTGTGATTCTAAACAAGAAAGTTTTGTGCACAAAACATAGACTTGAACTTTTTCTTTTTACATTTTCCAATGGATAATGTCTTTAAAATAAATGCAGCACTTTTCTTTCCAACTGTGTATTCTGTTGTGAAACATGTTTCTGTCTCCCTTCAATATCTCTCTGATTCTTAAAAAAAAGTTATGAGGTTTAGTGTATGGATGGTAAAGTGCTACTAGATTACAACTCCTCTTTACAGGAACACTCCTGAACAGGCAATGACAAAGATGATATCAGCAAAATGTCAGAATATCAGGAGGCCACAGGAGTTACAGAGGTTTCTGGCCAGCCCTGAGTCTCCAGGACTTTCTCACAATGTGTACTCTTAAAACCTGGTAGTCACTGGGCTTGCAAGTAGTTCAGTTAGGTTTGGTTCCACAAGGCTAATGAAGAATGTAATGAGTAGTTATTTGAGGTGAAATATAACATCTTAAACTTCAGAAAATGTTCTGCATATTTAAGAGAGAGGGGAAAAGAATCAGTTTCCATCTGGGCTATACATTTCTACAGCCCCTAGTCATAAAACCACTGACTTACACAGTCTATAAGGAAGGGATAGATGGGGAAAGCTATCAGTTATACAGTAGCAGAGTAGGTATGCTAGTGCCTGAATATGATGCAAGAGGGGAGTAGGGATTGATAGAACAGACAGATTTCTCTTCACTCCACCAATTTATTCTGTTCTGACATTCCCTTGACCTGTGATCCTGCACAAACTCCAAAACAATCCTGATCAGTGCATGATAATACAGACACCAGTACCTTAAAAAAGCCCCAAGGCACTCGTGAACAGTGCTGCAAAGAGAATTGGTGGCAGGGGGAATGTGCATGGCTGTGCAAAGCTATGAGCAATCAGACAGTTCTTTCTTCTTTTGAGAAGTGTTACATGTCCAGGTTGTGGTGTTCCGTCTCCTTTTGAAACATGCCAGCTTAAACAATCTCTGAAGCACACACCACTTCCCTCTGGTCCTATTTTTTTCCTGCGTGCTGTAAGAGCTGCTCTGTCTAACCCCACAGTCAACCCCGAGATTTTTATATAAATGAAAGTTACTGAAATGAATTGTGGCCACTTTATTGTCGCTGTTGTGTTGGATGATAGGGATTGCAGCATTTTTGGTACCTGTAGGAATAGGCTCGCAGCAAGGTAACAGTCTGGGCTGCCTCCAGCAGAGGGAAGTGCTACACACGCACTTCTCAGCGTGCTGCGTCCTACCGCTGTGCGGAGCAGCCGGAAAAATATCAGGTCTTGTGTTTGCAGAGCTGAAATTTTCCCTCGCCAACACAAACACCTAATTTAATCTCCTTCAGTTCTTTGCTGCAATGTCCTTACCCTCCATTTCCCCCAGACCAAGGGCTGTGGTGTCTCCAAGCTGACTTTTACAAATGCAAACACACACACACACACACCCCCCCCTCTTCAGTAAGACTTACACAGACAGTGAATTTTAAGTCCCAAAGTAAGTTCTGGGAAACACAGGTGCAGCCAAGGCTCCAAACACAGTTTTGGGCTTAAATGTAAGTTATAATATCTTATTCCAGAGGTTGCTTTAAACCAGAGTTGCCTTTTCTCTGAAGCTCATCAACAAGGATGATAGAGGAGCAACCCTGAAAGATCTGGGGCTCTTATAGGTGGTCCCAGCACTGCCTACAAATGAATCCATGTGTGGATTGTGGACCCACACTCATATTCCTGCACAAAACCACATGACTGAAAGCTGTGCAAATGCGTAGTTGTGTTTTATTTTTCCCTCTCCTTTTGCTTGTCACAGTCACATCTTTTTGTCACAGGGTCATTTTGGGGTGTACACAAACACACACAAGCCTACATTAGCTGAACAAAAATTCATGCTTGTCTTAGATGGAATAAATCCTCTGACCACTTCTCCTTGACAGTTACATGCCTTTAAAAGATATTTGACTGTTCCTTTAGCTTCTCTGCCTTTAGAAAGAGTAGAAGCCTGTTGGAGCTTAATTTATGGGAAAGATAATGTCCTTAACCTACACTTCCCTGAACTGCCTTAATACTGTTTGCAAAGTAACCAGATGACTTTGTCTCTCTGCCACCCCACCTAGAGCCTCAGGGAGGCAAGTTTTGCCTCAAGCTTTCAACCTTTTGATGCATAGATTTTCCACACTGAGCTGCAGTAGGTGGGTAACAAGAAGATCCTATTAAAGTGAAATCAAGTAGCAAAAGGATTGTCAGCTCAACAAATCAGAAACGTATAAGACCTATCCTTTCTTTACTGCATTTCTTCATACTCACTGCAAGAAAGAAGGAAGGGGGGGGGGGGGGGGCGGAATTGTGGTGAAGAGGGGAAAAAATGGGACAACAGAGAGCAATATTGTCACTGGCAATGTCTTTATTTTATATGTAAGAGACTAATTATGGCTGCTAAAGACACAGTCTCTTTAACAAAGAGGCTGCTGCAATATCATCGCAACAACTAGCAACCCACATGTTTGATTACAACAGGTTGAGCCAGTGCACACTCCCCTGTGCCACGCTCAGAAAAAAATAAATCAAATGTCTATACCCGAGGCTCCTTCATTTCCTATGCAGAGATCTACTTTAATGCAGGCTTTTCACGGTACCTTTCTTTGACAAGAAGGGGCTGGCAATGGCTTATTTACCTACTTACCTGTCCTTGAGCTATGTGGCTTTTATTTGAATAAATTAAACTGGCTGTTTCAAGTGATGCTTTTAGCCTCTCGAGTCTGGATCTAATTCTCAAAAGAGTTTTTTGCTTAAAACCTGTTTTTCAAGTTTTCCACCAAGTATCGACAGCCTGCAGGATGCAGTTCTCTTAAAGGACCTTAGTGCCTATGGGTAAGGAGAAATACAATGCTATCTGGCTACTATGCCTGCTTTTAGATTTCCTAAATATTAATGATAGACTCAGAGTGAAATGAGGACTTGCTAAAACAAGGAAGCTTGTCTTTTTCTGTTAAGTTGCTTTGCTTGTTTGCTGTGTGTGACTATAGGAACATTTTTTCAGCTGCTGAGAATTGTTTTAAACCCACTGCTAGCAGATATGGGTTTTTTAAATGCTCTAATATCACTTTTAATATTCCTAAGTGGATACAGACATTTTCTTTGCTTTGTGTGACTGATTATCTCTTACAAGATATTGGTGGCAAATGCTTGAAAAACTTGTACAGGTAGTCAGTTTGATTTTAGTATCTACAGCAGAGGAAAAATCTCAGCTTCAGTTTTTAGGGTGTGTGTAGGTATTTGTAATTTATTTTCCAGGATCTCAGCAGCAGAGAAATTTCAGGGACCACATGCGTCTTTGTATAAGCTGACTTATCTCTGAGGAATTCTGTGGTTCATCAGAAGAACTGGCCGTTGTTATGGATGGACATGGAGTGATATTTTTTCTCTTGGGGGCTTAAGAGAAAAAATAAAACAACCCCCCAAACCCATTGTGAAATAGAAAAAAAAAATAAATCTAAAAATATATACAAGAAGATGCTTTTTCATTTAAGCACACTGTAGAAAGTTTTAAAGACATGGATCCAGGCACATAAAACAGAATATGTATTAAATCTGGCATGCTGCTTTAGTGAGCTGTGTTTTTCTCCATAGTTCAATGTTGTTTGCTTTTTTCCTCCATGCTAGGCATTGTCACTGTATTCTAGCATACTGTGTTTTTACATATGCACATGCATTTGGAAGAGAGAATGAGGAAAGCATAAGGATCACAGAAAGAAAAAAAAAAAACCAAGAGGCCCCTGGAGCTGTCGTGCATTCATCAGGACCAGGGTGCTGTAGATGCCATCAGATCTCTCAGTGATGCTCAGGACAGAATTACAGAGAAATATCCAAGCTCAGGACAGAAGTACAGGGAAATACTCAAGCTCAGGCCCTGCTTTGGAAATGTTTGCTCACTGTTTACTGCTGTGAGTATCTAGAGCTCATTGTACATCATGCTGGGCTCTTCAGCAGCTGTGAAATGTACCCTGACTAGAGATCTGCATGCTTCCTCCTGAAATTTTTTTTGATAGTTCTGTTGCAGGCAAGAGGTTTATTCCCAATCTGGTCTGATGCACCTGAAAGCAGAATTTGGACCTGAATAGAACAGTTATTTTTAATACTATTATTATCATCATTGTTATTATCTCTGTGTAAACAAAACACCACATACCATGACCAAACTCCGGCTTTTATCTCTCTTTGTAATGCCTCAGATCCTGTAATCTAATTGTTACACATCCTTGCTCGATACAAAGGCTCAAATATTAGCTTAAGGTTGTAATAGCAATTAGCATTGCAGAAGCTTAAGCTATCTGTGCAGATCACAAGGTTTTCATACTACATATTTTATCAGTAGGTTAGCTTGGGTGCCTTATTATCTGACAGTGGGAATGCTAAGTTTGTCTAATTTGTTAGATGTTTGGCTGTCCTGAATGTTTCTGCTTTATGACAAAAGATGAGGAGAATCTTTTAAGAGGGCCTGTTGTGATAGTACATGGAGTAATGGTTTTAAACTAAAAGAGGGGAGATAGACTATATATAAAGAAGAAATTTTGTACAATGAGGGTTGGGAAAACAGTGGCCCAGGTAGTCCAGAGAGGTGGTAGACACCCCATCCCTGGAACCATTCCAGGTCATGTTGGAAGGGGTTCTGATCAGCCTGATCTAGTTGAAGATGTCCCTGCTCAGTACAGGGATTAGATGATGTTTTAAATGTCCCTTCCATCCCAAACAATTCTATGATTCTGTTTTATGCCACAAGTGAATGTGTGTTAAACACAGAAAGGGATGTCAGGGGTAAGGTGGGCTGGAGGAGTGGGGAAAAGCAAGTGTTTTGGGAATGGAGTGGTACAAAATAATGTCAGAATATATCTGAGAGACAAGTGACAGTGGGATCTGCTTAATCAGTGGTACGGCTGAGCCAGACACAGGTTTTCATTCTCCACTCCTGGACCACAAATAATGATTCACTCCTGAACACCACACACACCAGACGAACACAGAGATGAGCAGAGCAGTTCTGCTGCCACTTACACCAGGGAATTTCTTGCACCAGAGATCTGGAGACCGGATGCTCTGACTTTTGATGTTGTAGCAAAATTATTGCACGTCTTTACTAAGAGCATTTTAAATTGAACTTTTGATATGCAATGCAGTATGTTTTCTGGTGCCTCTGCTTTTTGGCTGTGGAGAAAGAATAATAAGGTTCCTTCCATAGGTTGCTTTCTGCTCATGCCTTGTTTTCATGCTCTTTTCTTAACCTCTCCCTTTTGGTAATTATCTTAAACAAGGTACAGGATTATGCAGATCTTTATTTTTAAACAGAGTAATTGTTAGGCTCTGAAGAAAAAAAAGGAGGGAAGTCTTCACTGGAGAGGCTAAATCCAACCCTGTCCTCTGACACAAGAGAAACAACCAAGTCATTCTATTAGCAATTTAAATAACAAATCCCTCCTCCACAAATCATAACTTCCAGTCATTGTTTGCTCCTCCACTTCAATAACACCATTTTCTCTTTGACCTTAGCCCTCAGCACATTTTCATTTCCATGTATTGTCAACCCTTGTACACATATATTCTTTCTGCAAAAGCCTCCTTTCCATCTCTGCTGGCTGGCCAAATGCATTGTGTGAATATCCAAGAAGTCCCTAACAGGTATCTGAGCTGGCCAGTTTGCCCATGCTGACTGGCCAGCTGGCAGCCTGAGCCAAGCAATTAGCTAACGAGCTTATACCACCACCTTTCACTCAAATGGGCTGTGCTTTGTCCTGGTCTCCCATATCACTCATTGCCATAAACCACGTGGGATATTTATATCTTTTAAGCATTTTCCCCCCTAGAGAGGTGGGGTGAAATTAGCCACCAGGTTCAG
Source organism: Melanerpes formicivorus (assembly GCF_026170545.1). Lineage (NCBI taxonomy): Eukaryota > Metazoa > Chordata > Aves > Piciformes > Picidae > Melanerpes > Melanerpes formicivorus. Next base: position 36,061,436 of record NW_027142353.1, on the reverse strand, counting down.
AATATATTGCTGGGTGCAGGATTGACAGATGGGGAGCCATATGGACAGACAACACTCCTATAAAAGCCTATTTCCTCAGGAAAAGAGGCTGTTGGGTCTGAGCACTACCAGTGTGGGGTTATAGGAAGGGGAGAATATGACCTTCCTTGACAGATGTTTTGTGTAAGGCACTTCTGCAAAAAGACGCAGAGGAAAAGTAAGTGAAGTACCTTATTTTATTTTGAAGGTGTGAGTTTAAGTCCTGTTTTGTCTTCAGTAGATTTGCAGACTGGGGTAGCTTCTCACTCAAAAGAGAAAGGGAAAGAAAGGCAGATTTGTCACTAACTGCATTACTCCTTTGTCATTTAAAGACACTTGTGTGGTTTTTCTTAATCCAACCCAATAGGCTCATGAAACCTTTTATGATGGTTTTCTTTACCAGCCCAACAGGATGAATTAAATAGCATATTAAGACTGTAGCTTCTCATCCTGCAGATGACTGAACTCATCCTTTGACCCAGTTGCACTCTGAAAATGGCTGGATCAGGCATGATCAGGCCTAACAGGCTACATAACCTATAACTGGGGATTGCTGACAAAGAAGAAAGACCATTTTTAAAGCTACTGTCTACTGAATATTAAATCCACCACTTAAGTGTCACTTTCTAAAGCTGTAGTCTCTAAATGTAAAAAGGGAACAGCAAAAGTTCAACTCTGGCGATTATCAGTAGTGCAGTATGGTAGCAGTTCAGGTTTTCCACTGCTTCATCTCTGTTAGACTCATGATTGAGTAGAAGTCTACAGGATCAAGCAGCTGTTTTATTTAGCCTCCTAGATACAGACAGTAATGTTTGTAGCATCTCTGCTTTGAGCATACTCTGGCTCCCAGTGACCTGGCACATGAGGTGGAGAGTGTAAAGAAACCAAAAGGTGCAATACCATATTTGAGAGAAGGAACATGTGCAGAGATGATATGAGGGCAAAATCTATCTCCAGTGGTTATCAGATCTACACACACACAGGAAAGAGAGGAGGAACCCTTGGTTGAGCCAGATTTCCTGCTTGAAGAACAGTTGATCATCAAAAGTGCTTTGAGTTGTCCTCGCTGCTGTGTTTGGAGTCTTGATGCTTCCCTGTAGAAGCTGCTGTGTTGGGAAGTCTTGAAATAGAGACAGCATAAAGTTTCAGAAAGTAATGTCACTTGCTGCATTCTTGAAGGGGATGGTGTTACAATTTTATTTAAATTTTTAGGATAGCTATTAAAGCTTCTCATGATCTTGATGCTGTGCATAAAGACATCACTGCTAAGGGTATCCAGTACAATAAAATAAGCACAGATGTTACTGGAGCACTTCAGAACAACTTTCACTAACACATTTCCTGGTAATCTGATGCTTCTTGAGTATCAAAAGCTTTGTAATCATGTTTCTTTCTTTTCTTTCACTGCAAAAGTTCTTTGTAAAAAAAAATCACTGAAATTCAGGTCCAATCTCAAAAAATATTCACTGCCTACTGAGGAATGTTCTCATGTCTCTGACTTCCAAGTTACTGTAGAAAATTTACTTATATAGGATGGCAAGCCAAATAATCTTGTTTTTTTCTAAAAAGTATATAAAGGTCATATCAAAATTTCATTGGAGCTCCATCCTAGGGGAAGGAAAAAAAAAATAAAGTTGCTTGTCTATGAAATTCTATTACAAATGAATTTTGCATCTGGTCCTGCAAATATACATGCTTGTTTCTTTGTGACCCTGTGCAATGAATAAAGGCAAGTGACATGAGTAGAGATGTGCAGGATTAGATCTATTGCTTTTTGTATTTTTTCCCTATGACATTTTAATGATAAAAGACCAATTTCTGCCCTTGCTTAACCTCCAGCAACCCCACTGATTTCCTTGTTCATTCCAAATTGTAATGAATGACTTTACACACTGGAGTCCTTTTATTCTTTCTCTTCCAGATTGAGTGTCTCAGCCCAGACAATGGGCTCCTGCCTACATGAATGTACAACTGGGATAAAGCCACTGACTTAAGTAGACGTGCTCCATCGTGACTGTGAGACGAAGCTGGTCTGTGACATACAAACTTTAATGGAACGTGAGCCAGGGAAGAGCATGCAAGTAAGCACCATTTTTAACTCCTTAGCACAATCTGTGTTTGTATCAGCCCTGACTCATGCTTTACACACATAGGGTATGTATTAAATATCACTGCACTTGCACCATGTGTATCTATTTGAGATAATTATGGCTATTGTAGTACTGGTGGGACTTACAGTCTTTAACACATTTATCCTCACAACATCTGATAAAGGGAGGAAGTATTTTTTTCTGTATATTATATAGAGGAAACCAAAGCCTAGATTATTTTTTGCTACACCAGGGAACTGAACCTGGATGTTCTGAGTTGAAAGCCAGCACATAGACTGTTCGTCTGTCTTGACATAAGCACTAGAAATAGGCACAGAGAATAGTGCTTCTGGTAAATTGGGGAATCTGAACTGCTTGGTCGGGATATGGCAGAGATGATAAATTGCTTACTGTTAAATAGAGTGTTTGGGAATTGTCACATAGTTACAGAGATGCTACGCTATTATTAATGATGCACAAGGCATATATTTCAGCTTATTCTTCCATATCCATATTGACTCTGAAGTGCAAACAATAATACAAACTAGATTTTGCCAGTAAACTAACACAATTTATCTGGAGGACAGAGCAGAAAGAGGGAGCAGAGCCCAATTGCTCCCTGTTCGTATGTGGTGGTGTGTCTGCTGATGGAGGTGGTCCAGGAAGGGGACAGAGGAAATATTAATGCTATTTACTTGTCTGGTGAGAATTCATTGAGATGGCCTCTTGGCTGAGCCCAGAGAGATTAACAAGTGATGAAAATATGTATTGGAGCCGGTAATCGTACTCAAATCTGCTGTGCTGTTACCGCAAGCTCACCTTTTCTCTCGGTAATCACACAATAATGTGCTTACTTGGCTATCTCAAAGGTCAATGATCAGTTCAATGCATGGAAAGGAGATGCCTGGAGTGGAAGTGCTGGGGAAATGGTGGCTTGATTCTGCTGTCTCAGAGTTCATTCTTTAAAGGGCAAAGGAGGTGTCCCAAGAGCAGACCCATTCTTTTAGCAAGACCAGGGCTGTCTATGAGTGAAATAACTGACTCTTCATTTCCCAAGAGCATCTAGCATGTGAATGGGACTATTCATATGAATTTTGCATTGCACAAGCATAAATCTAGGGTGAGTCATTTAAAGTCAGTCAAGATAGGCGGTCTTATTACAGAATGAGGAAATATTACACAGTTGTCTAAACCAGCAGATCTCATCACAAAAAGTCTCCTTCCACAACAAGATTATGGTGTGAATCTGAGTAAAGGATGGTCTTCCAAGTTTTCTTTGATTTTGGATACTGTTTGATATGCTGTAGTATTTCATTGCAATTTAACAGCAATTCCCATTCACATAGCCATTCTAAACAGGTTCTTCTGTGTCCCTATTACATTGGTAGCCAGGTTTCCCTAACAAAAGCTGCATATTTCATTATGATTAAAAAGAAAAAACTCATATATTCCATCCATTTTGTATGGTGAGATGAGCAAAACTTGATGTGAAGTTATGGTGTGGAAATAGGGTAATTATTGTTTGGAGGTTCTTTTAATATATTTATGGTCATTTTTTAAAAAGCTACATTATATTACAGTTGTTCATGACCATGGTATTATGTATGGTGGATTAACAAATATTCTGTCCTATCCCATGGATTAAAAAAAAAGCTTGAAATTTTTGAAAAGATTGTCCATGAAAAGGCAGAATTTGATCCTCTGAGTAGTTTAAAGTCTTCTTGACAAGACAAGCGCCTTCCTGATGCACATCTTCATAAGACATCCATGGAATTTCTGGAGACAAAGGAGTCCTCACTGTATTTCATTACAGCAAATGAACAAATATCTCATTTGAGGTTGGCCACATATGGTGTAGGCAGCATGTCTGCACAAACCAGAGCAATTACTTGAAGAAGTGTCTTCCACTAAAGCGGCCTCCTGAAAGGCTTTCCATAGTTTAAAACAAAAAAAAAAAAAAAGAAAGAAAGAAAAAAAAAAAAAAAGAAGACACATTTAGAGAGTTAAAATATAAATAATTCATAAGAAAAAAATAAAATAATAGGCTTAGAGGATGGGGAATAAAGACCTGTACACTTACAGGGCTTTCCATCTAATTGCCTATAAATAATCATCTTGTACATATTACCAACGACAGAGCACGGTCTCTGACAGCGTTATAAGCCTGAATGTCAGCTGCAGAGCTCAGCTGCTGTTTGCAAATGGTCTTAACTGTGCTCTTGATTTTTCTGTGCTTACTGTATATAGGTTTGTTTTATTGGCACTCTACTGTAAGCATATTCTGCACTATGCAAATATAAGAGCTGAGGAGCATATGGGCCGAATCCTGCAACACTCACTCAGGCAAATGTCCAATTCACTTGATAGGAACTTTTCCTGAGTAAGCAGTAGGAGCAGAATCAACTCCATCGTGTGCCTCTCAGGTATGACAACAGACACTGATGTTTTGCAGACAAGGAAAGCAAGGGTATAAGATCCAGTACTGTGGGTAAATACTCAGTTCTGTCTTCCTTAAGCCCTGAGATCCAGTGAGATGGTACAAAAGGCACAGTCAAGTTAGTATAACACTCTCCATCCTTTAGCATCCTGATAAAAATCAGCTAGAAAATGAAAGATCCTTGTGAGTGATAAGACTCCTGTGTTCCTGCTCTAGAGTCCACCTCATAGTACCAGCAGTGAAGATTTCTCTCTGAGTCAATGAAGGCTGATTTAAACTGCATGCACACATGGAGTGGGGAGGAAGAGGAGGGAAATTCTGCTCTTTATAAAGAACTCTTGTAATTTCTGCTTCAATACCCCACTCAGGAGCTGAGGAAGAGGGGCATGACATGATTAAGAGTGGGAACCTCAGGATTCAGCTCTGCATCTGGCTCTGGTTCAACTCTGCCATCCGTTGTGCAGCAATGAGTGGCTAAAACTCTGCCTTATACCTGATCTTTGTATATTACATGCTCCCTTCTGTAGTGACAAGGAACACGTTGTGGACTTCAGGTCCAGGTCCTACAAAAGCTCAGACATCTGCTTAATTCCTCATTTAATTCCAGTTTTGCCTACACTGCCCATGACAACCTGACAGATATCAGAGAACCCAGCGTTTGGTCTAGCTACCATGGGAACCAGTGCAGCAATGATGTCTTAGTACAGACTTCAGCATCAGCCCAACAGGGACCCTCGTTGCACACTTGGTGCTGCTAAAGTGAGCTGAAAATTGGGCTGTGTGTTTTCAGTGCTAATGTCATCCCTAATAGCTAGACTAACATTAGCAGTGGTACCTATATCTTCCTTTGTCCTGCAGACGTATCTTTTCAACAGTGCCTAATTAGAAACTTAAGGTTCACCTTACTAACATGGCTCATCCTCATCCTCATGTGCCTTTAAACCAAGATGACTAATTCAAATATAGGCTTAAAGGTCAAACCCTCCAGAGCTGGTTTAGCAAACTCTTTTCTATATGGCTTTTCCCCTTGTCTGAGGGAAAAAAAAAAAAAAAAGAAAAAGAAAAAAAAAAAGGCAAAAAAAAAAAGCTATTCTCATCAGGAAATGTTGGCAAAAAGGGTTTAATTACAGAAATCGTTTTGCTCCCTATGGAGAAAGCATGAAGAATGGCATATTTCCACATCTGAATTGCACATTCATCAAGAAAAGAGTGACTTCCCCTTAAGAATATTCTGGAGGAGTAGAAAAGAGCATTGAACCCTGGGGTGTGTATTATTTTATAGTCTCTGAAAGGCAAATGGTTTCACTTCCATTGATTAAAATATATGAGTTTTTCCCTCTGGATTACTCTCCTGGAAGCAGGAAAAAAACCCCACAAATTTAGCAGTGGCTGTCAATTAGTGCAGCACCTCTTGGCAAAGGGTTTACCAAAGACACCTCTGCTACTGAACTTCTTCAGAAAAAAAAAAAACAACACAACCAAACAAAACCCAACCAACCAAAAAAAAAAAAACAACAACATAAAAAGAAACAAACAACTTTGACCACAGCAGATGTTGCTACTTTTTTTTAGCTTGATGAATGAGGACTTAAGGATAGGTGTTTTCCTTGTTTTGTTGGAGCAAATGTCAACGTAGAAACACAACCCGACATCAGGGCTATTAAGTGATAATCTCAGCAGCAGCTCCAGGACTTGCTCTCTCTGCTCTCCTTAGAATACAAGGTCTAATAGGCTCATGCATTAGTCTTTTCAATCACTTTCTTGTTCCACAGATGTAGCTTCTTTACAAATTCTACAAAACCCACTATTTGGAAAAGAGTTTGACTTAGCATCTGTTTGCAAGGAGTATTTCAGATGTGTGAAGATACTGTGGGTACAGGACACAGGCACAATATGGCAGGCTGGTGAACATTGACATTTTGAAATGTACATCTTCATAAAATATGCTCCAAATCACTATGCAGCACACTTCTGTGACCACAGTAATTCACTGTAAATTGAAGCAAGGGGATTTTCCTGAGTGTAGTAATTTTTTTTTCCTATTAAATTATTATTGTTCTTTCATTTTCTTCTCATTCCAAGAGCATCATTGTCTAGTTCTGTCAACAAAGAAAGGCCTACTGCACAAATAGTGTTGAACTGTTAGACTTGGATTTAGCAACCAGAATTCAAGCAAATGGCATTCTACATCATGCTTGGGTTTACTAGTTTTCTTTTAATAATGTTGCTGGAGTTTAGAAAAATAAGTAAGTAAATGGCTGGAGTGAACAGGCAGATTAAATGGAAGGATTTGAAAACTGCAGGAGAGCACCACAAATGAGTAAGAGCCCCAAGAACAAGAAAAAGCAAAAGTTACATGCAATTGGAAGTGAAGATGTTTCATTTCCTTTCTAAAATCAAATGCAAGCTGCTCATGTGACTGATTTAGTATTGAACAAGAGAGGGAAATTTGCTTCTTGGCATTTAAATGGAAATGTTTCTTGTTCAGAAATTTTGGAAGCTTGCATACTGTATGATTTTTGAAAGGCTTATACAATTACCATTGAATATGGATGAGGGCTATTCCTAACAATATAGATATTTCTCAATTAAACTTTGCCCTTCCAGAGACCCAGATTACCTACGTCTAAAATCTAGATTCCTGATGTGGAATACATCCCAGATTACCTATATCTAAAATCTAGATTCCTGATGTGGAATACATCCTAGAGGCAATAAGACCAATCCAAATGTATTTAATTTTTAATATATATGACTGAATGAAAAAAACAACCATTCAGTGAACAGCTATTTTGCAAAGCAGGCCTTTATGTGGAGAACTGCTGTTCAAGATTATGTTCTGATTTGCTGTGTGCCTTTTTACCCTGATTTCTGGGTTTGGAATAAAATACAATCTTACCTTTTGCTTTCCCACAAAGGCTGGAAATTTCAGGACAAGAAATAAAAAAGGCAGAACAGACTTGTACCTGGCTGATTTAAAAGTATGCCGTGAAGAGGACAGTTTCCATGTAGCTCAAAGCACTGCGTGAAGTGCTGCAGTCCATTATGTTCAGCACTCTTCTTACACTGCAGTTTTAGGGCATGATCCACTATCACTCCAAGATTTGTCATGCCAATGTAAGTCACATGAAGATTGTTGCTGAAAAGTTTTCTAAGAGCAAATATTGAGGATGGACCTGAAGCAGAGAAGCATGATTATTTGGTGAATGAGAAAATGATAGGCTGAGTGTCAATGGCAACAGGGGATGAATCCTGGATAAATTATCAGGGATTTGCCCAAGGTCAGGGAGAAGAAGTAGCAGGGCCTAACACCTAGCAATACCACAACCCTTTCTCACCTCAGACCATGCTGAATAGCAATATTAAATAGGCATCATTTCCTGACAATACAGTTTAAAAACAAAACTAAATCCCCACAAATATTTAAAAGGCACTAACTAGCAGCATTGATCTTTGTCCTAAAGAAGAAATAACCTTAAATTATGCAACTGAAATCTTGAGGACATTCTTCCTGAGAATTTTATTTCAATTATCAAGCAACACAATTATAGAAAAATATTAAAATTAATAATAGCAGCAATAATAATAATTATAATAATGATTAAATCTCCTGACACCTCTGTGTGCGATGCTTTTTGACCCCAAAAGCCTGCCATTATGCAAGAGTTTTCCCCCTCATCATCACATGTGCTGAAGCCAAAGCCCACCTGACCCCAAGAAGATAGAGAGGCTCACCAGGGCCAGGACATGAAGACACCAGCTGAGGCAGATCCCCACCCCATCGTTGTCTCTGTCCTAATCCCCATCCCATTCACATGCTGAAGCCAATGCCAGCATCATTCCTTCCTTATGCCTATCACATGCCCAAGCAGATCTTCTCACCTTCCTATTATCTCCCAATGCTTATGTCCACATATAGCTGATCTCACCATGCCCATTCCTGTGTCCATGCCCTTAACATGCCTCGCCCATCCACTCTCCACCCTGCATCCTAATCCATCTCCTTCCCATGCCTTGACTGTGGTCGTGTCTATGTCCATCCCTTCCTGATAGCCATGCTGTAGCTACGCCATCCTCCCCATGCTGTGTTTACATCTATATCCACCCATCTCATGCCTGTGCCATGTCCATGCCTATCTCATGCCAACATCCATGTCCTCCTCATGCACATGCTATGCCCATATCCACCTCCTCCCTGTGCCCATGCTATGCCCATGTCTATGTCTACTTCTGTCCCATGTGTATGCCATGATTATTTCATGCTCATGCCCATGCCTGTCTCTTCTCTATGTCCATGCCATGACACAGCTGCATCTATATGACCCGTGACCCGTGTATCTATATGCCCATGTCCATGCCTATTCCCATCTCATACCAATGCCCATGTACTCTTCATGCCATGCTACCATATGCATGTCCATGCCCATGCTCATCTCTTCCCTATGTCCATGCTATTCCCCTGTGTACGTCTACTCTTTCCCCATGCCTATGACAGGACTCTGTGATGGCCATGCTCATGCCCATGCCCAGGTTCTGTCTGTGTACATGTTCATGTCCATGCCTGTGTCCCCATTTGCCTCATGCCCATGCCATGACTCTATCATGCCCATGTCCAGCTCCTCTCTATGTCCATGACATGCTGTACCGATGTCTACTCATGCCTATGCCATACCGTGCCCATCCCCATCTCACCCCTATCCCCGTCTTTTCCCCATGCCCCTTCCCCCCTAATGCCCATTTCCATACCATACCCATCCCCTCCGCAAACCCGCCCGTGCCACCCCCGTGCCGAGCCGTGCCGTGCCCACGCCGAGCCGAGCCGTGCCTTGCCGAGCGCCGGGCGGTGCGCAGCAGCCGGCCCATGTGTGCTTGTCATTCCCAGCCCGGGAGCGCCGGCTCCTGCCTCCCATTCATGTAACCTGTGTGTGTCTCTCTTTCTCTCTGTGTGTAACAGAGAGAGGGAGAGAGAGAGCGAGGCAAGGAGAGGAGGAGGAGGGGGGGGAAGCTTTAAATAAAGCCTTTGGATTGCAGCTGCTTATTTTGGGCAGTCCTACCAGGGACGATTCCTGCCAGGAAAGAAGCTGGACCGATCTTTTTTTTTTTTTTTTCTTTTTGCCCCCCCTCCCCCCTTTTTCCCCCTTATTTTTTTCAATTATTATTATTAATTTTGATTTTGATTTTTGGGGGTGGGGGTGGGGGGGTGTCTTGCCGATCTGCCTGCTGCGATGAGCTCCGGTGCCTGGCTGTAGTTGCCCACTTTGGGATCGCTGGACACATAAGTGGCATTTCAGTGGGGAGAAGCCTGCAGACATGGTAAGCTTTGTTTTTTGGTCTGAAAAGTGCATTTGTACGATCTCCTCCCTCCAGTTTTCCCTTCCCCCTTCCCTCTTCCGACCAACGACACAGGCACAGGGTTGGGGCTTGGGAGAAGCTCCCTGAATCCCTGCTTTTTCTTCCCCACCATCCCTTCCTCTGCCCAGCTTGCTTCCCTTCCTTCACATCCCAGCCTTGCTGCTCCCTCCGCGCGCAGTTTGCAGCAATTCAGCAGGAGGCAAAGATGCTGCTGGAGGCTCCTGGCTGGGGCGGTGGGGACCAGACACAAGCCTGCAAGCTGCAAGACCTTGCTCCAGGGTGTGTTTGGGGTAGCTTCTCCCAGCCTGCCCCCCCGCCCCCGCTTCCCGGCCCAACCCTTTCCTCTGCACCCCGAGCGGTGCGGCTGTGCTGGGAGAGGGGAGAAGGCGGGGGGGGGGGGGGTCGGGGGGGGGGGGGGGGGTCGGGAGGGGGAAAGGCAGCAGTTCAGATTTGGAGGCACTGGAGCAAAGATGCATCTTCAAGATTAATCGGTGTTATTTATGTAATAGTAAAAGCCGAAGGGGGGGGGGGGGGGGGGGGGGGGGCAATGAAGAGCCTCGGTATTTCTCAGCTTGCACAAAGCTCCTTTTGCTCTGTCTGAGCCCTCCACCCCGTCCCCATGTCCTGCTGCAGGGTGGTGCGTGGTGGGAGTGTGTGTGTGTGTGTATGTTTACATTTGGCTCTGTGGTAGAGTCAGGGATGGGGAAGGGGGCTCCCGTTTTCCACGGGAGGGTGGGTTTGCCTCCAACAAAAATAAGAAAAATACACTTGACTGCAACTTGAGTGACAATTCTGTTTCTTAGGCATTAAATGGTAAAGCCCTGCTTCCAGCCATGCCCTAACAGTATTCAAAGCTCCCCTCCAAACAGTGTGGCGTTGGAGAAAGGATGCTGGAGTGCCGGGGAGAAATGCAGTAGTTACGGCTCTTGCTCACATTCTCTGCAATTTGCATTTTGAAATACAAATTTTGGCTGTTGAACATCAAACCAGGCTGCTACCAACAGACATCATATTTCTTCATAGTTGTTTTGTAAAAATATCACACACCTTCTCCCCCCCCCCCCCCCTTAACATCTGGGATATTTTACTTTGAAATAAGTGGTAGTTAAGGTATGCCAAATCTTTACAAAATAATTTTAAAAATAATCCCTTAAAGTATTGATGAGGCAGTATGTATTTACTTTTTCTTGCCACTCTTAGAAATTCACAGTGGTTACAACCACCTAAGCACATGATTTTGGGGAAAAAAAAAACAAACGAAACAAACAAACAAAAAAAACCCACAAATCACAGCCCAACCACAACCAAACAACAAACAGCACAGCAGAAATATATTGATGCCACAGTCTTCCTTGTCTTATGGAATACACAGTCTGAATTCTGGTTTTGATACAACTAAAACAGAGCTAGCTAAATACTTATTGACTAAATAGATGAAACCTCTCTGTATCTTGGATGCATTTGCTTATGGCTCTTCCAGGAAAGTTCAGTTCTCTATGATTATAAAAACCCAAACAAATGCTGAAACCCTGAAGCAAAATATACAATAATATCTTTCCCGCAAAGTACAAAATAATCTCTTCCCCTCCACCCCAGCTTCCTCTTTAGCTTTTGGGTTTTTTTCAGTGAAGTCTCATCTTGAATTTATAGCTGGGTGTTTGTTTGTTTTTTTTTTCCACCTTTTTTTTTTCTTTCTTTCTTTTCCCTAAGGAAAGTTCTGTGTGAAGGGAGGGACATTAAGTGAGAAAAAGAGAGCAGAGCTTTGAAGTTGGAAGTTGTCTGTTCTGTCTATAGATAAACTTATGCTGTAGCCTGGCAAGTTGGTAGTGTGCTACTCTCTGCTCTGGGGCACAGAAGTTGAGTGGGGAACTTGGCAGATCCCAGCCTAACCCAACCCAATTTCTTTCTGCTTCGTTGACCATAATAAAATTGCTTACTAGTATGTTCGCCCCTCCCCTCCTATGGAAAGTGCTCTGCTCCCAGCATGTCTGCCATATGTGCCTGCAATGTCCAAGGCTTTCTGTGTACACCTATACCATCCTAGCAGCCCACATGTGCCAGCCGCACACTGGGTCCAGCAAGGGCAAAGCATTTGCCATCAAAAACCCCAACATCTTCCGGAGTTGCTGGAGGAGGTTGGGGCTGAGCCAGTGCTTTGTATGTAATTTATTTCATTGGCCTCTTCAGAGCCAGGCGCCTCCCACTTAGTGTCTCAGCCTGTAGAACTTTTATAGGTTTGGCTGGAAAAAACAGTGAGTGTGTACATGCATGTATGTGTATGTATATATTTAGTACCCTCTGTGTGTGTGTGGCGGGGCATAAAGGTAGGAAGACGTATCTCTGTTGCACTGGTTTGCAGCAAGACAACCCCTCAAAGCAGCTTGCTTGGCTCTGTCTGGGTTACAAGCCTATAGGAATTTGTTAGTTTGTGGCCACCGTGAGCTGCCCTTCCCTGTTAAATTCCCAGCTCACAGCCCATGACACTGCTGGCTCAGTCCTTGCTGGTGCAAGCTGTTTTGTGGCCATGAGTATTCCTTGCTGCATTGATCCCTTAAAAATATGACTTCCAAGCCAGTGCACAGGCAAGGAAAAGTGGGGTCTGTACTGGTTTCCAGCAGGTTTGGGGATGGGGAGGGGTGCCTCAGGTCATGGTGTGAGGCCAGGCTTTTCCCAGGCATGTAAAAAATGTTACCTGGGTTATGCTTCCTCCAGACAAATGCTCTGTGCCTGACCACCCTGGGAAGAGGGTTGGCACCCAAAGCTGGGTCAGGGAGAAAAGAGGTTGTAACTTTGTGGACAACATGTTTCAGTTTCCCCCCCTTCTTTCCCCAAAGTCAAAAGAACTGGGTATTATTGGCACAACATTGATGCATCGTGTCTCTGCAGGGACTCCTGCAACTGTGTCTCACCCTCCCTTTCCACCCGTACGTGCGTGCATGTGTGCACAGCTTTACCGGGCACATTTTCAATTTATCTGTCGTTTATCAGAGTGATCTGAAGGAAAAGAAAATCATGTTTTGGTGGAGAAAGAGGGTCTTTGATGTGGAAAGAGGTTCTCAGACTGGTCTTTGACAAGAGAAGGGGGAAAAGGCAAAAGGAGGTGCACAAGTTAACTTCACAGTTTTGGGTTTTGTTAGCAAGGGGGCCTGGTTTAGGAAGGCTTTTCTGGGGACAATTTGCCTTCTGTGATTTTAAAGGATAGGGGAAAAGCATCAAGAGAAGACAGTAAAACTACTTGCCTAGTTTTGGTTGCTGGTGGGAGATACATCCCCCTTCCCACCCTTTCTCTCCCCACCTCCCGACTTATTTTACTAGATAGCTGGAAAAAGAGAGAAAACATTGGGTTCAGTGGTTCTGGGGAAGAAATGAGATTTGCACTAAGAAGACTAGTGGGTTTTGAACTCCTGGTAGCTTAATTATTTTGCTTAACTCATTTAAATGAGATGCCTTCCTTTTGTTTTGGTGAGCAGATAGTACACTGGAGGGGGGGAATGTTCTCTTGTTTTACAAAGTGAGGAGATTGTGGGGTTTTTTGCCTTTATTTTAGTTGATTACTTTGCTGGAGTGCAGAATAACTAAAATGTTATTTCATTCTCTCTACAACATGTACACTATTCCAATTAAGAGCCTGCTCAGATTATTTTTAACCTGGTAGTTTACCATTTCTCTGCTCAGGAGAATAAAATGTTGAGTTTTTGCACTCAAAAATAGCTGAGATGCTTAAGTAAAACTACCTTTTCCTTGGGAAAGTCATTTCCAGTTCTGTTTGAGTTCCATCTTCACTGGTTTATTTTCTAACAGAAATACATCCTTGCAAGAAGCACAACTATGATCTTACGTAACTTGATGTTTCCAGATCAAAAGTTACAAATATTGCAGTAATGCCACAATGAGTGAGATTTGGCAGGAGGGATGCTGCGTGTCATATGTGATTTCTTAGTAGGATTTCAAATCAAGGCAGTTTCAAAAATTTATGGGGAGAAAAAAAAAAAGAATTTAAAAAAAAAAAAGATGGATAAACAAAACCTTGCTTGTTTGATACCTTCTTTAACATCACTTTCTCTTTTTTATCTTATCTCTGTAGGCACTTGAGACTTATTTTTTTCTTTTTTAGAGCAAACTCTCTCCTGTTTAATAATTGTGTAATTGTCGTATCTAAAAGTGAAGCAGCTTGAAACTCTCTTTCCCTCTCTTAGAACTGATTCAAAGAAATGAAACTCTTCAAGTCAATGTCAATTCAGATTTAAAGATTCGCTTTTACCTGCCCTGTTACCAGGTCTGTCAGCATAGCTTATTGTAACTGAAAGCTAAAATATTCTGCTTCTGCTTTGAACTAACAGGTTGGCATTGCTGGGCACTTTGATAGAGTAATGTGCACCACTTCCAGTGAATTGGGTATTCATAGATCCTTGATCAATGTTTCAGAGGAAAACCCTTGTAATTAAATATTTTCTTTAAATGCAGATATATTTCCTCTCTGCTGTAGCTTAAAAGGAAAAAGAATAATGGAGAAATTTCATCTCTTAACTATAACCAGCACAGCTTGAGGAGTGCTGCTGTAGTGTGGCTATAGGTCTTATATTTAAGTCAGGAATACATGTGGAATTTGCATTCCTCTGTGCCATTTCGCTGGCACTGCACAGATAGTCAAATAATTTTCTTAGAAATATGTAGGCTTTCTTGCCAGCTGTCCTGAATCACTCTTCCTGGAGCATCTTTAGAAGCAGAGGTAAAATCTGAATAGGAGAGCACACTTCCTTGGCTGTGTGAAGTGACAAGGACTTCTTACAGAAACTTCCAATTTCATGGAAAGTTTGAGCCTTGCCCACCAAAACTCTTCTGCCTTTATAACAAATTGTGAGGTACAAAGCTGTTTGTGCTGTAGGGAGAGTCAAACATTGTCACATACTGTCCTGCTGGGTGTCAGCGGAGGTGATCTTTTGAATGTAAAGATGTCTGTGAAAGCAGCAAACATGGAAATCCACATTCTTCCAGTATGTTGGCAGCCAGAAGGAAGAAAACACACTATGGAACAAAAGAGGGATAGCAGTTAATGTTGCTAATCCAAATAAGATTTGCTTTCTAAGATGTGGCACATCCTTGCTTGTCTAATAGAAAGAAGGGAAGAAGAGTTGTTAGTGGTCAGTTTAGGTGAAGGAGCTTACTGAACCACATTTATCAGTGCATTTAAATGGGGATGATTCAGTTTGATTTCACTGACATGTCCTCAAGCTTTAATGAGATAGTATTTGCTACAGTCTGGGCAAACCACTGCAATCCAGATTCCTGCTCTGCCACCATAACTGCCGCTAAGGGACTGGTGGCAGATGTGCTACCCAGGCAGCAATAGCAAATGTGAAAGCAGAAGATGTCTTGCTACCCTTTGATTTAGGATTTAGGTAATTATTCAATGCAGTTTTGTCTTGAAACACTGAACAGAAGCTGTATCACTTACCTGTTCATGCATTTGCACCCACTGAGTCTTCAAAGTATTCTGGAAGTTACTCAGTTAAACAATCAAAAGTTAGAAAACAGAAGGTTTAAATCTTATTTTACTGTTTTACTTCAGTCAGTGTCACGTATGCAATAAGGGCTCACAAGCTTCATCTTCAGTCACACAAATGCTAATAAATTTACTGAAAAACTGAAGATTTCTTAAAGTTTTCAGTCTAGGGCTGTGTCCTTTGGAGAATATTTGGTCTATGCATAAAATCAGTCTTCCTTTCTATGCTATGCTTTGTGAAGGGAAAGAGAAGCCAGGATCATTTCCTCAGCAGCAGTGTCTTTAAGTGCAGTCTGTACATGCAAGAGCCAGGTCCTGGATGCCAGCAAGTCATAAACCATCTCTTCCACTGGATCCCCTAGACTTAAATCACCCAGTCTGATAATGAACTAAACTCCTAAATCTGGTAAGGGAAAATTTTCCATATTCTGCCAATTCCTTTTGAACTGCCATTATGTCTTTGGATAGAAACAATTTTGTCCTCACCTATGTAACCTACTTAAGAATAAGAAGGGAGAATTGGGATTGTCAAAAAGACTTCAGAAATAACTGCCAGAAGTGGCTGGAAAAAACAAAATAGTTTGAGCATGAGATGCTAGAATTTGCTTCCTGCTTGTTGATACACAAGATATTGGCTGGTCAGGCTTGGTGCAGCACAGATCCTGTCAGCCAGGATCAAGCAAATGTTGGTGTTTCTAGAATATTGCCCTTTGTGCAGCTGTGTGATCAGAGCTGTGTGCAGAGGTGTGATCAGGTTTTTGGCATTGGTACAAATTTTTGTGCTAGAAAGCAGAGGGCAATCTCAAGAGCAGATCTCATGATATGTTCCTGCAGAAAGAGCCATGATCGGGGTTTACTTCATGATGATAAAGTAAAGCAAAATTCACATGGCCTTTAATTGGTATTGTGGGTTTTTGACATGTAGGCAGATCAGCCTCTGAGCTATCAAGATGATCATTCAGAGGTTGCAACATGCTTAGTTTTGACAGAGTTATGAAACCTTAGGTTGAAGTAACTTGCCCAACATTGCTCACAGTGGGCATCGTTTGGCTGCCTTATTCTGAAACACATTCCTCCTCATTCCATTGTGTTCAGCTTAGTCACTACAAACACTGCTATGTGTGAGGGATCATAAACTTCATCTTCTGCTTCTCATTCTCATTGCTTCATCTCCAGGATGGCTTGGATGAAACACAATCTTGTGAATAATGACTGCATCATAGTGAAGGTGGACAGTGTGCTTGATTAAGGCAACTTTCATTTTGGTTTTAAAAAAAACTCTGGGGCTATAATATGCATTTTTTAAATCCTATTATATATTTTTAAATTTTATAATCTAGTTTTTGTTGGCATTTCTTTTTTGAAGTCTTGCAAAAGTTAGTAGCTTTGTCATGTTGTATCATTTTGGTATTTGTATATGTTAATGGCTTAAATTAACAGATAAATAAATTAACAGATAAATAAATTAACAGATAATCACTGCTTGCTTTAACAGAGTACTCTGATGCTCTAAAACATATCTCGCTTGGTCTATCCTGCTCAGTCTGGTTCTCTCATCTCCTGCTTCCTCTACCTCTATTCTGCAGTCTCATTTTCATCCCTCTAATCCTTGCTCAACAAGTTTCTCCCCACAACCTCCTTCAGTTCCTTCCAGCTGGGGGTCATGCTGAGTACCAGAGAGCATCTTTGTTTTCAGTACTGATTCTTGGATGCAGACCTGGCACATTGCACAGCACAAAGCATCTTGTTTAGTCCAACACAGGTGGAAATTCTAGTGATAGAAGCTGGCAAATGCATACAAATGCACCCAGGGGCATGTAGCAACAGTGTTTTTATCAAGGATGTCTAAACTTGGCCAAATTCACACAGATTCACATAAAATTCATTAAAAGAAAAACAATTATCTTCTAGACAAATTTTAAATCCCTCCTCTAAAGTCCTAAAGATCCCAGAGGAGATTTTAGAGAGAAGGCTAGAGGCATTTTTTTTTTTTTAACATGGGTAAAACAACATATTTTTCCCTATCCTTGTTCTCAGAATCTGTTGAACTGTTTTGACTGAAATTTTCCAAAAACTTTCAGCCTGAGGCAGACAGCTGGCATGGTAATTTTCAGCCCAAACAATTTGCTTAGTATAGTTATGAGAAACTGCAAATGCTGTTTCATTATTAAAGCTGCCTTGCTCTTCCTATAATTGACAGCACCACCAACTTTTCCTTTCCCTAATAAACAGATAACTTGCGATTGTGTTGCAAACTAATTTTGTGCTTGTGTCTTTTATAGATATTTTTATATATTGGAAATTTATTATAAAACTGACACATGAATTTCAGCATATGTTAGCAGACGATGAAATCTCAAGCTTCCTGGAAACAAAAGTGAATACAATTAATGAGAAACCCACAAAGCCGCATCAAAGCGATATGACATTGCGGGATTTGTAGAATGGGATTAAAACTAAAGAAATCTCAGGCGATGCTATACTCATAGAGGAATCACACTAATTCCCCTGTATCCTGTCTTTGGGCTCGAGGTCCTTCTCACAGAAGAATTTTGGCTTAATATAACAGCCATGGTTATTACAAATCACAGCCAAACAACAAGGAGGAGGAAAAAAAAAAGGAAAAAAGGAACCTCTCTGAAACTGAAAGGGTGAAAGGGCAGATAATTGTATTTTTTGTGTGATCAGTTTTCTTTCTTTTTTTTGTCATCATCACAGGTGACTTCTGAGGATGTAGTTTCACATCAGAGCCAACCTCAGGACCCACTGCCATGGAAGGAGAGGGTTCCTGCTCACCCCCTCTTCTCCCCTCCCAATGTCCTCTCTCCCTGGGTCTTGTCCTTCACTCCTTCAGAATGTGTCTCATGGTTTAATTCATCTGCCCAGGAGGAAACTAGCTCCATCATTTTCTAGGGATTTTTTTTTTCTCTTTTTCCCACTGAGTAAATTCTTTCTTTTGAGTCAGTGTGATGAGAACATGTACCAAGGAGAAGGGAGAAAGACGGAGTTTTTTAACTTTCTGGATGCATTGGGCTTTTAGGCTGATCTCATGATCCATGAGATTTTTCTTGGTTTGCCAAATGTCTACAGCAGTTGTATTGAGCTGATATGAATTGTACTCATATTAAAACACAGAACAGAGTCTTTACTCCTCTGTCTTCAGGACAATCTTTTTGACCATGCTGCTAACCAGGCAGAATTGTCAGAGAAGCAGTCGTCCTCTAAAAATCTGCTGGATTCTTTTCAAACCCAGTGTACAGGTGTGATACCATGGCAAAATATTTCAAAGTACAAACCATTCAATGCATGAAAAGCCACCTTCTTTTTTTTTTTTTTTTCTTCCCCACTTTGAACTCAAAATTTGGTAATTCCATTAGGTGACTCCTACTTTGTGGGTTATGGGCATCATGATTTAACATGGTCTGGTCCTCCCACTTTCTATTGTTGTTTTCCAAACTGAAAATCCCCACTCTGCTTAATCTCACCTGCAAATGTCTTTCCATATTCTTGATAATCTTCGCAGATCTTTTCTCTCTGTTACTTCTACTATATATATTTGATGTGGGTTAACTGAAAATGCATGGGACATTAAGATAGGAATGCGTCCATAGCTGTACAACATCACTTTTGTTAGCTATTTTTTTCCTGACATATCCCAAGATGCATGTTTGACTGCCAGGAGCAGAGAGCCAGTAGAGGGCATCCCATGGTGATTCACCACCCACCTTCCTGTGTGGTCACAGTTAATTTGGAGTCCACATTGTGTATGTATTGTTAGAATTAATTTTCCCTTTATACATTACTCTACTTTTACTGACACTGAATTTCATCCGGTGTTATTATCACCCAGATAGTTACTCAGCATTGTGAGAGTAGGTTGTGGTATAAAGATTGGAGGCTTTGGAAGAGAATCAAAAAGCCCAGCAATGAAATAAGGCTCTCATTTTGACTTTCATTCTAATCCTGGGGGTAATCCAAACTAAAATATAACCAACAAAATACACTTAATATCAAGCAAGAACAGCCAGCCTACTTGTCATGTTACAGTTGACTGTGAGCATGACTGCAGCTCAAATGTATTTGCTTCTCATTGACAGCATCTAACGGAGTCTTTTTTCTTAGGCTTCTAACTAGCATCTGCTCTTCCCTCAAACATCAAATCATGCCATTCACTTCATCCACACTGGAGCACCTGAGTGAGTCCTGAACCAAGGGACAACTTAATGACTATCTTCCCACAGCCTGACATGTTTCTTCTGCATCTCCATCTCCTAAATTTCACTCTTCCCTATCCTACAATCCAAGATGCCCTGCAAAGACACCTAGGATTTGGAAACATTCTATGTTCTCCTGTTTTATGCTTTTATCTCAAAAGAAACTGTGAGCAGACAAAGCCAACTGCCAGTCACTTAAAGCCCTGTTTGGTGATGGGCATCTGGGTCTACCTGAACGGTGCTTTCTTTAGGGCTTGTTTTTTATAGCTTATGATTGCTGGAACTGTTCACAATATTACTTGAGATGGAGGGATGCACAAATTACTCATATAGAAGCTACAAACCATTGCTTACATCCCTGCAAGCTCCCCATATGCTTTAAAATATCATCTGTTTGTAGCTGTCTGTGCCAGACACTGCTGATCATGGGCTCCAGGGAACAACATTATTGTACACCTGCACCACTTAGTTTTGTATTATTTTATACCTTCTGCATAATTAACGTTTGGTTGAATTTTAAGTATTTCCTTATTTTGGCTTTTTATGTCTTCTCCTAAGATTATCAGACAGCTAGTGTCTAGTTAAGAAGATGGTAACAGGAAAGAAGGGGATATCAGATGCTGATGCTAGGAAAGAAGAGTGTCTCTTTTTGGCAGGCAGTGTGGAGGATGAGGAAATGGGGGAATATCAGGAATGAAGGAACCTGTGCCAGCTCTTTCAGTGCTAGAGCCGGATTACTGCAGTCAGTGCTCTGCTGTGATAAATGCAGTGAAGGTGGTTTGATTTCTTTTTCTTTTCCCCTTTTTGTTTTCTTCTGTTATTTTTTGTTTGCTTGGCTTGTTTTTTTTTTTTTTTTTTTTTTTTGTGTATGTGTGGTGGTTTTTGTTTAGGGTTTGATTTTGGTTTTTTTGGGGTACGTGTGTTTTGTTTTTTCCCCTTTCAGAGCATGGAAAGCTAAAAATTCTGTGCATGAAACAAATAAATAAATTAAAAATCAGGATACTTTTTACTTGTCAGTTACTATTTCATTTCCCCACACCCATTCCTAGCAAAGCTGCTGATCAAATGTATGTGCATGTGGGCACATATTCTTCCTCTGTCAATGTTCCTGTTTCTTTCTCTCTCATTCCCTCTATTCAAATGAAACTACTTCGAGCTAACTTTACACAGACTATATGGTAGCTCACCTTGCATCATGTTTCCTTGAATATTTCATGAAGGCCTTTGTTTAAAATGTGCACTGATCTCACAGGCTGAGTGCTTGGAAGTGGACGTTCCCACTGACAGAGATTTTTGGCGATAACAAAAGACAATCGCATCCAATCTTCCTTGAATTCCCAAAGTACCGCAACGCTTTAACCTAAACCAGAGCCAGATCCAAGGATCATTACTGTTAATTCAAAGGCTCCCGTGGATTTTAATGGGCTCAGGATCAGACTTTTTCACTCCTGCTGTGGAACTGTGCTGGCTTCCCCAGTGCAGAAAGACAAAATGGCCATGAAAATTGAAGGCTGGTTTGGAAATGGATGGCATTTTGACTGCTGGACTAATTAAGAGTATGAGGCTGGGAGGGTGTTAGTTTTGGGGATTTATTGATGTTTCAAAGTCAGTCAAAGTTCTGATAATGAAAACATGTAGAGTGATGTTTTGTGACTATTTTTATACCTACATCAGTCTTAATGTTAGTGGCTTTGAATTATTTAACATTTTTCTTCCTCGGCTGTCCTCTCCAGTGAGTTTCCATTGCAGGGCTGTAGGAGATGTTGTGTAAGGAGCAATGCAGGCAGACTTGGTATTGTCCGCTGGGGGTGGGGATACATTGCCTGAATTTGTTTTATTTCATTTCTTTAATCCTATTTTATTCTTCATCTTGCTGGTGAAAGGGACATCAGGCCAACGTATTAATGACCAGCATGGGTTGAAAATTAATTAAGTACGTGCCAGCTAAAGACACAAATGGGGAGTTTTCTGCTTCAACCACTGAGCACTAATGTCTGTGACATAGGAGGAGCCAACTATTTAACATTCAGCCCATTCAAAAAACATTATTATGTCCCAAAGGTAATTTAAAACTGCATCTGTTAGAACCGTATGTGGGGGAACTATATATTTTTGGTTTGCTTTTTTCCCCTCTCTCTCTGTTTTTGTTGTTTGGTTGGTTTTTTGTTTGTTTGTTGGTTGGTTTGTTTTTTAAGTCCAGAGTTATCCTGTTTATAGGGTTATCATCAATGTGAGCCTCTTGCAAAATTTCAGACTGACAGCCATGAAATGTATGGAACACAAAGAACTATATGATTTGAACTCTTATCTTTTCCCCTTTGTGATTAACGTGTGGGCTGTTATTGGATATCTGCAAGTAGACATTCATCTTGGAAGGAAAATCTTCTATACATTGGGATCATGCCTCATGGCTCTGTTGTTTATAACCTGATACTTGTTTTTATTCCATCTGAAGTATTGAATATTTCACAGTTTTCTCTTTGCTACTATTCCAACTTTCCATTAACAATTTATGTGACCGTTGAACATAGCTCTTTTGAGCAGTCAGAGCATCTAATCTTTTCTTCGTGGAATTACCATTTGCTTATTCTGTCCTTAAAAAAGCAATAAAATAAAGGTTATTTTCAAGGCATCCTATCATTAGTATGTGACCAGTACTAACTGGCATAGTCTTGAGATTCTTAAACCTAAACAAGTGCTAATAGCATTATCTGGCATGACTAGTGGAAGATGGTTCTGCAGAACCCTCAGGTCAAATTATCCACCATAGGTCACTCTTTATATGGTGAGGAAAGTATCCTGTGTCACCTCTACATAGAGTGCAACTTATTTTGTCCTATCTTTGTATACTCAAATCCTGATTCATCCCAGCTTAATGTAAGCACCTGAGTGAATTGTTTTGAAAGAGGGGAATTGTTGACAAACAGTTGTACCTCCAGATTTCAAGCACAGAAGTTAAAGGGGTTCCTTATTCCTTCACTCATGTCACCTGCTCCCTCTCAGAAGAGTCTTCAATAAAACCAGGACAAAGTTGAATTCCCAAGTGGCTAGGGAGCACTGACTCTCTCTATGTGCTTTTTGTGACTGTACACTGTGTAGGAAACATTTCTATTACATTTCCCCTCTTTGCAGCAGTCCAGTTTTGGATGGTGATCGCTGGGAGAGTTGTGCTTCAGTTATGATGGTCAGGCAATAACACCAAATACTAGTGTTCAAGCTGTGATCTCCTGTTGTTAACTAAAATTGTGCATGTTAGGTGATGAATTCAGAGCACTCTCAGACCTCAAGCTAGCACTCCAAATATCCCCCATAACAAACAGCAAATAACAGCTCTGCTGAGCCTTTTATAGGAGTGCCAAATGCTTAGTCTTGTGTAGAGTCCCATAGAAACCTTGGGCCTGCTTTGTGAAATAATGGATTTCCTCATTATGTGCATCCACATCTCTTTGCAACATCAGGCTTTCTACTATTTGTCCTTCACAAACAGGCTGAGTATCTCAAAGAGAAATAATCAGAAAGCAAACAGAGAAGCGTGTGAGTTGTATTCATGAAACCACTGTTCATGAGCTACACATCTTTCCAGTGGCATTTACAGCACAGCATATTGTGCCTCTCCCTCCAGCTGTGTTTTAAGCACTGAGCAACGAATTACTTAGCTAAATAGGATGTTAGGGATCCTGATGTACAGAGCACCTGACGACTGAAGAGTTAAATGTGCAGCTATATATAGCACATCTACTTTGGTAGGATGCATTGTATTGTAATTTTAGCTCTAATTAAAGTTTTGTTGTGGGTGTGAAATCTTTCAGTCTTTCAGGAACATGTGTAAATCTCTGAAATTAAGCTAGTTTTTGTTGTCTGAATGTTTTGGCACAGTTTACATATGAAGTTTTATGAGCAGCAGTATAATAAAGATGGTTTTGCATGTCAATGAGCAGCCTTTTTTTTTTTTTTCTTTCTCTTTTTGATTAGTTTTGGGTTAATCAAGTGCTAAAGTTAAATCAGAATGCGTTCATTTGTTCTTGGTTTAAAATGAAACTCCACTGTGTCCTTTAAAAAATTGCGCCTTCCTGTAGTGAGTCTGATGTTGAAAAGATTTTGCAGGGTTGATTGCTTCCAGATAAGTGGGAAAGTAGCTGTGCTGGAAAAAAAGCCCACCACCTTTAATTTGCATGATATGCATGGAAATTGTGGTACAAAAAAAATAAAATAGAAAAGAGAGAGTTACAACAGAAACAACACATTTTATGCTTTTGGCACACTGTATTTTGTATTCCTACTCCCTGTCCTTGTGTGATCCCTGAGCACTTGATGGACAAGAAAGATAATTGTTGATCATTTTATGAAGCTCTGCCAGTAACACATACCAACTATAACTAAACCTCCAATTTTATACCTTTTAAAACAGGTGTTTAAGACCAGGGTGGATGAGGCTCTGGCCAGCCTGATCTAGTGTGAGATGTCTCTGCCCATGGCAGGGGGGTTGGAACTAGATGATCCTTGTGGTCCCTTCCAACCCTGACTGATTCTATGATTCTATGGTTTTTCACCAAATATGGTAATTAACCACTTACCTGGCAGAGCAGGAGGAGGCAAGGTGTTTTGGCTCCTATCTTCTAGCCCCACTTACTGTGACATGGGATTTTTCCTTTTCAGAACAGTTCCCTGTTTTTGTTAGATCACTTCACCTTTGAGGTTTCGTGGGAGTCATCCTGGAACTTCAGGAAAATTGCCACAAATTATGCTTTTGCTTGTTAGACTTCTTTGCAAGGTCGAGTTGGAGCAGCTCCAGTAATTCTTGTCTCACTAGGTAACTCCCTGCAACATTCTTACAGCTGGGGTGATAAATAAGAGAAATTCAATTAATCTCTGATTTTACCTCCATGCCTCTGTTGTAGATTTCAGGCTAATTTCTTGGAGGAACTTTTAAAAAAAAATATCTTTTGACAAGCTTCTTCATTCCATCCAAGGTTACCATTCTTCCATCTGTAACAGAGGCAAAAAAATTCAATCCTCATCAGCATTGATGCAGCTGTGGTCTTACTCTGATAAATGAGACTACTCAAGAAAGCATAATTTTGGAATTATAACACTCAACCAGAGGGACCACTTGGAAAAGAAAACAAGGGGGAAATGACAGATTGATGTTGAAAGTTAACAACTGATGGACACTCAGAACAGACTGTCCCACAGCTGTCGGTCTCTGACTGTCCAGAACTCAATTCCAATGGGACAGGCAGCACTATGCACTTTGCTGTCTCCTTGAGCATGAGGGCATGCTCCATTAGCTGACACTTGTTTTTACAGCATATGTGCTAGACAGCTTGGGCAGGAGCTGAACAACCCCCAGCCTGCAGATCATGTCCCATGGGGCAAGTTAGCTGATCCCTTTTCTGTCACTGTTTCTTGGTCGCTGTAGAGATATGTCTTCCTTACTTCTTAAGGATGTACTCCCAAGACCTTCTTTTCTATTTCTTTGTGCTTTAGGACTGGGTGGGCTTTAAATTTGAGAGATAAATGTATATTAAGCCTGAATAGACTTCATACAGTTATAGTTACACTAAACAGTAATTAAGGAGACAGTTTGACTTTAATCGGTAGGTTAAAGGAGGGGACATAAGAGACTTCTGATCTGTTTGTAGCTCTGTTTTGTGACCCCAGGATGAGTCACTGACATTTTTGTCCCTTGATTTATATGCCCATCTAAAATTATTCTAATAACCTATTTCCTCTTTGGAAATCATTTTGGTGTCCTGGTAACTCTGTCTCTCATTCTCCCTTCCTCAACATATCACCAAAGTGTCCAGGCAGTATTCGTTTTGGGATACAGGAATTGAGTCCATCATTCTTCATACAAAGTTATTGAATGGAAATCACATTTGTAATCAAGCTGGGAAGTAGAAAATTAGCTGACCTGACTTTTGGGGCATTTAGTTTATTAGGTTCCTACATGTGCTTAGTTTGATCCCTTGAATGCTATCTTGGAAGATGATTCTTGGCTGGATTGTAAAAATGTCAGTTTCTTCAAACATGTGCACAAAACCCTTTCTGAATTTGTTAGTTCTTCTCAATTACAAATCCATTGTTCTGTATGAGACAGGAATGTTACTTCCACTTGGAAAAGATTAGCCATTTAGCTGTCAGGAGCTCACAGGATCCAGCACTGTCTGTAACATGATGTGTTCAGTCTAGCTGTTTGTATCCTTTCTGCAGATCCCATTTTTGTCAGAGACTGGTAATTTCAGAGTGTGTACTTGACCTATGCTCCAATATATTGTGAGTAGGTCTTTTCTTTGCTGAAGAGTGCTTTGTCCTTACCCCACCTGCAGTTCAGCTCTAGAGTCGTCAGCACAGGGGAGATACAGACCTGTTAGAGCAGGTCCAGAGGAGGCTGCAAAAATTATCAGAGAGCTGGAACCCCTCTGCTGTGATAGGCTGAGAGAGCTGGTGCTGTTCAGCTTGGAGGAAAATGGACTCTGGAGAGACCTTCTGGTGGCCTTTCAGTACTTAAAGGGGTCTATAAGATGAGGACACTCTTCTTAGCAGGGCTTGTTGTGAGAAGAATAGGTGTAATAGTTTAAAAGAGAAAGATTTAGAGTAGATATAAGGAATATTTTGTTTGTGCTGAGGTGGTGAAACACTGGCACAGGTTGCCCAAAGAGGTGGCAGAAGCCTTATCCCTGGAAACATTCAAGGTAGGGTTGAACAGGCTCTGAACAAACTGATCTAGTTGAAGATGTCTCTGATTATTCTAGAGGTTTGACTAGATGAACTTTAAAGGCCCTTCCAATCCAGACTATTCTATATTTCTATGATTATATTACTTTCTTCTAGGAAAAGAAAAAAAGCACATTAAGAAGGAAAAAAAGACGAAATAGAACCAGGTACAAAACCATCCCCTGTTACTGCCCTTGGATATTGATTTTTCCACTTTCTTATACCACATAAAGTCTTAAAGGAGTAATAATGTTTCATAACTATCTCAGATCCAATATTAAAAGAGTGTTAGGTATCTATGCAGTTAAATCTATTTAGATATAGTGTGCCCATACAGAATGGTGACAGGTGGTAACAATACAGTTAACTTTCCAGATGGTTTTATCAGCAATAATTCAGTGTTTTCTACACATAAGAACTCAGGTGGAGACAGAAAATAAAGCAAAGTAGTTGGAGTAAAAATGGAGAAAAAATAACCCGCATTTCTAAATAAAAGCAAGTATCTTTTTTTTGCCTTGATTTATCTTCATTGGCTTTACAAATGGCCATGTGAAGGACAAAATCATCAAGTTAATTATTTGTTCAAGTATCATTCATGTCCAGCATGCTGTCTGCCTTTCTGAAGGAAGGTAGAGAAAGATTCCTCAAGGTCTAAAAATATTCTTTAACTTCAGATTGATTGGGGCAACTGATACATTAAAGACACACAAATTAGGTAACTTATAGAAGTGCCATGGAGGATAACTCACATTCATGCATACAAAAAGATCAGCTCTTCAAACTGAAAAAGGGAAGCACAGGGGAGGGAGGATCACAAAATAAGCTGACAAAGCCCAAATATTTTCAAATTTTCCTCATGAAAATTACTTTTAATTTAGACTATTGTGGGGACCCATCCAGAGAAGAAAAGAGTATGAAAATATCTTTAAAAAAATAAATATATATTAACACAGGAAATCCATTTTTTCTTACAGGCTGCACTAGGAGATATGATGAGGACAGATTATGAAAACTCCCAGGGGAAAATATGCCTTTTTTTTTTTCAGTATCTGTCCAGTTAAAACATCTATTTAGTGAGCCTATGCAAAACAGGTGCCACTTTCCACTTTGATAAAGGACAGTGCAGCAGCTCTTGATGGGGACTGTTACCTTGTAGTTTCATAGTTTCATAGTTTCATAGTTTCATTCAGGGTTGGAAGGGACCACAAGGATCATCTAGTTCCAACCCCCCTGCCATGGGCAGGGACACCCCACACTAGATCAGGCTGGACAGAGCCTCATCCAGCCTGCTCTTAAACACCCCCAGGGACGGGGCCTCGACCACCTCCCTGGACAACCCATTCCAGGGTTTCACCACTCTCATGGTGAAGAACCTCCTCCTCACATCCAGCCTGAATCTCCCCACCTCCAGCTTCATTCCATTCCCCCTAGTCCTATCACTACCTGATATCCTGAGAAGTCCTTCCCCAGCCTTCCTGTAGGCCCCCTTCAGATACTGGAAGGCGACAATTAGGTCACCTCGGAGCCTTCTCTTCTGCAGACTGTACAGCCCCAACTCCTTCAGCCTGTCCTCATAGGAGAGGTGCTCCAGCCCTCTGATCATCCTCGTGGCCCTTCTCTGGACACGTTCCAGCACCTCCACATCCCTCTTGTAATAGGGGCTCCAGAACTGGACACAGTACTCCAGGTGGGGTCTCACCAGGGCTGAGTAGAGGGGGAGGATCACCTCCCTTGACCTGCTAGCCACACTTCTCCTGATGCAGCCCAGGATCTGATTGGCTTTGCGGGCTGCAAGTGCACACTGAGAGCTCATGTTGAGCTTTTTGTCCACCAGCACCCCCAAGTCTCTCTCCTCAGGGCTATCCTCCAGCCAGTCACTGCCCAGCCTGTATTTGTGCCTGGGATTGCCTCGACCCAGATGCAGGACCCTGCACTTGCTCTTATTGAACTTCATGAGGTTGGCCTGTGCCCACCTCTCCAGCCTGTCAAGGTCCCTCTGGATGGCCTCCCTTCCCTCCAGCGTGTCTGCTGCACCACACAGCTTGGTGTCATCAGCAAACTTGCTGAGGGTGCACTCAATGCCACTGTCCATGTCGCCCACAAAGATGTTGAATAAGACAGGTCCCAGGACTGATCCCTGAGGGACTCCACTTGTCACTGGCCTCCACTGGGACATGGAGCCATTGACAGCCACTCTTTGGGTGCGGCCATCAAGCCAGTTCCTTATCCATCTAGTGGTCCACCAATCAAACCCATGTGTCACCAGTTTGGAGACCAGGATGTGGTGTGGGACAGTGTCAAAGGCTTTGCTCAGGTCCAGGTAAGTAGTCACCAGGGAGCTGCTTACTAATAGAAATTAAAGTAACTGCCACAGCCTAACAGGTATCAAATCCCTTTTCTTGTCCTCCATTTTTAACTTAGGGTGAATATGATGAGGGAAGGTTCTGTGTCAAAATTCATCATGCTAAGAGACAGAAATTCCTGTGGGTTAGGTTCCTTTCTTCTTCATATCTCCTTGGCAGTAAGCTTGCATTGGCCAAGGCCCAAGGATTCCTAGCTAATAAATTATTGTGTTGGAGGAACTGCTCACCCTGTAGCCATGCTAATTAGGTTTTTACCAGCAATATAGGTTACTTTACATTCTTGTCATTCATGTAGGACACACAGATGTGACCACATGTTATAGGTTTTTCTTACTTGCAAAGCAAGTAAGCAGAGTCATAGTTTGTCAGGAAACCCCTAGGTTTCCAAAGTCTTTTGGGGACATAACTGGAATACCAGTAATTTCCTGCCATTTCTTATTATGGCTTCTGTATCTTGATGGTCCTAATTAGAATTATTTTATGACTGGTAAGTAGCTAACATCTAAGTAGGTATTAGAATGATATAGATGTCCTTGCTATATATTGTTCATACCCCAGATACTCTTTGGAAAACTTCTATATGATTATTAATAACTCGAAGGCATATGATTTCCCACTCTAGAAACAGTGAAAGTCAGAGATAAAGACAGAGGCTCTACCAAGTAATGTTTTGCAGGAGGACACTGAGCATATGTCATCTAAAGAAAAAAAAAAAAAAGTCCACAAAAATATTTTACAGTAAAAGGCGTGGTTTTTAGACTTGCCACACTATCCATTATTGCCAAGGATTTATGACAGGAAAACTGCTTTAGTAATCAAACTATTTAAGAAGAAAATTAGGAGGTTAGACCCCTCTGTGAGATGAGTAAATCTATAATGGTTCCAGTATTCCTGTTACTTGCCTTTAGTTATCTTCAGGTGTCAGCTGACTCTTAATAACCCAAACACACTAATTCCAAATGTTTTTTATGTTTTTTATCCTTCATAAAGTACATTTGGTACAGTAACATAGATTAAGTAATCCCTATCTGTATAAAAAGGGCCATTTCTGGCTAAAGTTTTATTCATAAAGGGAATTGTTCCAGCACAATGTGCAACTCTCACTCCATAAGATATTACTGATATTTTTACTCGTTTATCTTTCTTTCCAACTAACTTTTTACAGGATTATGAGACACCATTTCCTAGGTTTACATTGCTGCTGATGTTTATCAGTGACCTGGGATAACAAAAGTATGTCAATTGTCAATAGTTGTACGTGCTCTGAAAGCTGAAGGGGTTAGTAATGAAAGAGTAGGAGATACTTACAGGGATCTAAGTACCTTGGCAAGCTGTACATAGACAAACAATCTCTTTTTTAATGCAGTGAAACATAAAAATGGAATAACAAGGCACAGTTGTCATTGGGGATACTCTATCCAGGCACTCCAAGACTGTAAAAATCTTCTCTAGCATGATGGATAATTAGGTAAAAAAAGGAGCTTTCACTTTAGTGTGACACTTTACTCATGTACCTCAACAGGGAAGTCTTATGTAGGCACAGTGAATCACCTCAATATTTGTGTTGGGTTAAGTAGTGTTGAAATACTTTTTTTTTTAGTTCAATACCAGTGATAGAGAAAGGATGTTGATAAATAGGAGAAAATGCAGAAAACAGATATGAGAATGATTAAATGCTTGGTGAACACATAGTGAACAACAGGAAAGTCTACAATTGTTTAGCTCCTCAAAGTGCAATCTAAGGACTGATGCAATCATTTTGACTACTTTCAGATGCAACAGCAATTCACTGGCAGAGGGCTCTTTTGAATATATGCATCGATAAGAAACACCAGGAAGCTGTACCTAGGCAAAGAGATTTGAAGCAAGCTACATATTAGTTCCTACAATGAGGAAAACTTGAAGATGAATATAATGATTCTATAGACCTTGAATATATTTTGCTTTGTTGAGGCTTTAATATATACTTTTGTTCAAGTTGGAATTAACTCAGCTATATCCTTCACTCTGTGTCACACAGAGGGTCTGGCTAACGATCCTTTTTATCTCCTTTTAACTTTGGAATACACAATATACCTATATTTTGATATTCCACACCTTGTTCTTGCAATCTCCCATGTGGATAGCCACGGTCTTCCTTGCCTTGTGCATCCTTTAGAAATAGTGACAACTACATTTCCCAAGCAAAGCTTTAATTCCCAAGACTATTCAGGGGATTTTGCTGCTGGTTGTTTTATTTTTGTTTTTTGTTTGTTTGTTTCTTGTCAAGAACTTCATCAGAGATACTCACACATCCTAAATCTGAATTTAATTAAATTGAACCTGTGATAATGCCATTCTCCATGTCTTGCACTAATCTGTATCTGTACAAAATGAAATCAAACCACTTGATAGGAGTTTACATGCCCATATACCACATACATGGCAAGAAACTTGGAATGGGAAACAGCAGAAATTCAAATGTCTGCTACTTGATCTAGATTGAACTGCAGTTTATGAATAGATATAGAAATTAAATGAATCCTTTTAAAATGGTCAGCTTTGGAGATAAAAAATGCCTCTTTTCTGGCTTTGGGAGTTTTGGAGCACAGAAAGCATGGACACATAGCATTTATTTAACTTGAAAATTGTTATCTGTTGATAATCCAGATAAATCTCAGTACAAGCAGTTGTGTCTCATTATGCACCAGAGCTGGTATTTGCAGTAATATTTTGTCTCCTGTCAGAAGTGAGGAGAGAGGGGGGTTGTTGCTTTGGCTTTGTAGGAGTGGATGGGCTTTTTGGGAAATGAGGTGGCAGGGTGAAACTCAGTCTTATAAGGCCATGTTATTTAACCTCGGAGAATTGTTGAGCTGTGCAAAATTTAGCAGACCATTGACTCGTGAGCATGTCGACAGGTAATGTTAACTTTTAAGTGCAGCAGTGTTCAAGGCCTTATTCCTTTTTCTTTTTATTTTGCCTTTTTTTCAGTGTTTGGCTTGGCAAACGATAGCTTTCATTGCAGGTTGAAACCCCTGACAATTGATTATTGAACCAATAATTGTGGTATCATAAAATACCTACTCCTTGCACAAAGCTTTCCTTATCACAGTCCAGGCTTTGCTGACATGGGGCCAACTTTATGTACTTACACACATTCCTTTAGTTTTTCTTCACTACATTCCTACTTTAACAGATCATTCCCAAAGCACTTAAGGAAGTGGAAAATTAATGAAGAATGATACAAAAGTTTTCTCCCTTTCTAAGGGACTCTCACAAATTTGGACCCAAAATCCTTGATAGACTGATTTTGGAAGCATCCTACTTTTTATAAAACACTGCCACTGGCAATTTAAAAAGAGGATGGTTAATCTGAAAAGCAATTGTTTCTCTCTGATACCTTCAGCCATATTTGTCATTGCTTTTATCTTTATCATTTTCCTTTGTCCTGAGAATTGATTCCTCCACATGAAATTTAGCCTCTCCTCCCTGTGTAAAATTTCCCATGAGTAAAACTAATAGTAAAGGCTATTACCAAACATATTACCCAAGGCTGAGGCAGTTATTCTGACTGTCTATTTTTATTTAATACTATATATCTTTTCGTCTTTACCCATGGGATGTGTTTTCCTTCCCATTAGTCCAGTTACAGGCTAGTGTGACTCCACTGACATCACTGGAATTATGTGCTCACTGTCAGGTATTACCAAGTGGCAAATTCCTATACCTTAGAAATTTAGTTTTGATCCATACAGACCTTTCCATGCTAAATAATGCAACATGGTCTCTCATGAACTTATTTATAAGTCTGCTATAGCAAAGGAGAAAGAGGCTTCTGACTACATATTTTCAAGTCCCCACCCATCGATATTCTCTGCAGTCTTTGTCCTCTGTGGACAAGTTTGTGAGAAACAGAAATGTGCCCAAATTCCATTGTAGAGTGGTTCTGCCTTGTGAAGATATAAGACCTGCTGTTTGGTTAAAGGGGAGCTTTATATTAGCTCAGTATTTGGACACTAATGACCATAAGGTAAAGGAAACAAAGAAATGCTTTTTAATGTGAGGTAGGGCTGCAGGAACTTCTTAGGCAGGAAAAATGGTTTTATCTATCATGTTGTTGTGGATTAACACCAGTAAGCATCTAGCCCTCACACATTTGTTTCCTCATTCCCACCCCACTGGGACAGGAGAGAATGAAAAGGTTAAAAGTACAAAAACTTATAGGTTGAGACAAAAACACTGTAATAGTTAAAGAAAAAGTTATGCACACAAGCAAAATAAAACAAAGGATTCACTCACTATTTTCCATGGGCAGGCAGGTTTTCAGCCATTTCCAGGAAAGCAGGGCTCCATCATACATAACAACATACTTGAAAAGACAAACATGATCACTTCGAATATACCCCCTTCCACCTTCTTCCCCCAGATTTACATGCTGAGCATGACATCCTGTGCTATAGGATAACCTTTGGTCAGTTGAGGTCAACTATCTCAGCTCTGTGCCCTTTCAGTTTCTTGTACACCTCCAGCCTAGTCACTGCTTGTAGCAGATGAGAAGCCATAAAGGCCTTGACTCTGTGTAAGCACTGCTCAGCAGTAACTAAAACATCCATGTGCTATCAACACTGTTTTGATCACAAATAGAAAACATAGCCCCACAGAAGATATTGAGACTAAAATTAACTTTATCCCAGCCAAACCCAGTGCCCAAATGCAAAGAAGGAGAAGGGAATGGAGACAAGGATGGGATCTGTACTAACACCTGAACCTTATATCATCTGGACAATGATCTCTTATGAGTTTCTACAAACATTCATTGATTTCAAAGAATTTTCTGGTTTATGTCCAGCTAAAATTTGTTCAGGAATTATTACTGTTCTTATCTTGAATAGTGTGGATATTGTGAACTTAACAAAACACTTGATCACTTTTGAAAGTGGGAACTAAATTGTGCTATCATGACATCTTAAGACCAGAGGTGACACTGAATTTAGTACTGTTTCACCGAGGTTGTACTGAGCAGGATATATACCAAAACATTCATCATATTCAGCTTACTTTCAAAATGTCTTAAACACAGTGTTGGAACAGCAAAGTGCTGGGGCTTGTATCCTTCTAAAGCAGCACTGAACATCAGAGAGCTGCAAGCGTCACTCATTGATCCGGAAGCTTGTGCAATATGTGTGTGTTTGTGTCACAGCCTCAGTGAAAGGTCGCATTTAGTTTTCTGCCAGAAGAGCACCCTCAGAGCTGACACAAGGAGATAGAGACACTACTCATTATAGTGGCTGTGATTTTTCTACCCAAATAGGTTGTGTGGGAAGGAGATCAGGCTACAGTCCCTCGAGTCCAGAACTACCTATACAGTAGCCCCTCAGATTGCTGAGACAGCAGAGCAGTACCTGTTTGCTTCCTAATTTCAGATAAGAGTTAAACATAAATAATAATAATGCCAAAAAGTCTGATTATATTGTAAGATGGTTTAAGTGCTGCATATAATCTTTTGGGAATAAAAAAAGAGAACTCCAAAATGAGTGTTCAATTGTACTGAATTTAGTGCACTTTACATCTAATTTAAACATGGAAAATGCAAACCAGGGCATGATGAAAATACGTGGGATGATGTTGACTTTTTCACTTATATTTAGCATTTCTGTCTCAGGGTGACAGATCCTGGAGTGGCAGATCCTTGACTAAGACTATTTTCTGAAAGAAATGATACATCTCTGTACCATCTGAGGACCCTGATGTTAGAAAACCTCTGCTATGGTTTTCCTAAATGAGTCATTCAGTTTTGTCATGGTTTTCCATGAGAACTTCCATTGTCTTCAGGCCACTTCCATTTTGTCTGCTGGCTTGGCAATAAATAATTACTGATTGGATTCACGGCGTAAGTTCTAGAAGAGTTTGAAAGGGAGATATAGGCAAAAAGAAGAGGGGGTAGTTGATGAATATTTGTGGAAAGAAAAGAGCAGATATAGAAAAAATAGGCAACAAGACCAAAGAAAATATGGTAGAAGACATGCTTCCATAAACAGGGAACAAATTAGAAGATCTCCATGATGGGAAGATTATTTCTGTAAGTAGAAGCAGAAGCTGGAGGAGAAGAGGGAAGAAGTTGGAGAGCGAAAGAGGAGGAGAAAAGGGGGCAGGTTCCATGAGACAGTGAGGAAAATGCTCAGCATACAGGGAAGGTGTCAGAAAGCTGGTAAGAATGATGAAGATCCAAAACCACTGGGGAGGGACTGAAGATTGTGCTTCTACGAAAGATGGTGGGCCCACCATGCTATTGGTAGAACATGGCACTAATTACAGCTTTTATTGAGTGCCACAAGGTGATTTTTTTAGTCACGAGGTCTGTGGTGACAGGTTGGACTCAATGATCTTTGAGGTCTCTTCCAACCTTGGTGACACTGTGATACTGTGAAGGTGTGCCTCAAAGCACAATGTTAGACCTTGAAGGCCAAATTAGCTCTTTGAAAATATGCAATAATTCACTGAAATTAGCAATGAGCTGATGGGAAAATCTCGTTGCCTTTGTGATAAAGAGTGTATACATAAAGGACAAGGAGGAATCATCAGACCCTACGTGGGCATGCCAGAGCTTCTGAAGCACATAGGCAATGAGAAACAGACTGGTAGGTATAAGCCACCCCCTGTGCCTGTAATGCCAGGAAAATAAGGTCTTTACTGGCTTTTTGTGCTTCTTGCCTGTATAGAGGAAAAAACCCAACAAAACCAACAAAACAACATACTGTTTTGGGTGACATTGAACATTTACTTCCTCTTGATCTGTTCCTTGGTCCCTTTTCAGCAAACTTTTGTGTGTTCTTCAGATCTGGAAGTCTAAATAAGTATGAATAAGATGCAGGACTCATCACAGAAGCACAGAATCATGGAATGGTAGGGGTAGAAAGGGGCCTCTGGAGATCATTTAGGCCAAATGCCCTGCTAAAGCATGTTTGCCTACAGCGGAATGCGCAGGAATGTGTTCAGGCAAGTTTTGAAAGCCTCCAGAGAAGAAAACTCCACAACCCCTCTGCACTGCCTATTCCATCTAGAAGATGATCTACTAGCAAGGAGAAAAGATCTTTGGCCTTTCTATCCTTAGAAGGTAAAGAAGTTTTTCGATGGGAGCAATGCCAGGTTAGGTGCTGTATGTGTGGTAGCACTGGGGCTGTGGCCCTGTGAAAGCCACCTCCCCCATCCCCATCCCTTGAAAGCCTACATGGCCAGGTGCCGTGCCCACCCATTGCTGTGGTTTTGTTAGTTAAGTGCTTCAATACAGAATTGTTTATGTACCCAGCACCTCACTTTCAAATGGTGTGCAGGTGGAAAGCAGAATTGTTGCATTTTTACCTGTGTCCTCTCTTTTTCACATCTCTGGAGAAGAGTCTTGGGAAGGAGAATGAGCAACTGAAGACTTTTTTTCCCCTTTCACTTCTGTATGTGGGGGTGATTCCATAAAGCAATGTAAAGTATTATGGATTCAGAGCAATCTGAGAGCAGGTTTCAGTGCAATATCTTTGTTTTCTTATGCATATTCTTTCCCCTGTTGCCTTTCAAATTTAGATGCCTTTTTTGTTTTGTTTAATTTTTGTTTTATTTTTAAATATTTTTTTCAAGACAGTTTTATTTAAGTTATATATATGCTATGCTTCTGGTAGCAATCATTTGGTTTGCATTTGCACATTTACTATAGATACTTTTGTGTGTACTTCGCTTTTTTATTTGCACTTATGAAGAATAGTGTTCAAAATGGTAAACTCAATAGATTTTCACTTAGAAGACTTCAGGAAATGAAAACACTATCATGTAGACAAATTTGGCTTTAAGCTGTTCTCTGTAGTCTTGACATCCTGTAGTCTGGAATTGAAAATTGTGTTCACTCTTTCTGTTGCTAAAGTATAAGCAGTGAAGCCTGGAAACCAAAAGGAAAAATAAAAGAAGAACTATTTATTTTTTTTTTTTCCCTTAATCCATGAATGTCCACAGCCATAGGGAAAAGAGGATTGTGTTTTATCAAATCAGAATGTTTCTTAAAGTTTTTCATGAGATGGAAGCTCTTTAAAACACATTGAAAGCATTAGTTCAAGCAATGAGAAGCCTGGAAACTGAGAAGAATCAAACTAAAGTCACCTTCAGTTTATGTCTAGGGATCATGGAGACAAGAGATGCTTATCTAAAGGACATGAAGGGTATTGCTAAATAGGGAGAAAAGCCAGCAAAAAATAACTATAATCCTGTACAGATCTTTGTTTTCCAAGATGGAGCAAATGTATGTTGCTTTCCCACTTCAAGAGAGAAATTGGAAGGTATCGTTTCTATTTTAGTGGTTTCTGATATCAATGCCTCAACTTTCTGAATAGAAAACATTTAGGAAAAAGAACAGGTACAGCAAGTCTAAGCAGGGGGAGAATGTGCTTTTTCATTGTGATTAATACGCTGCTGTTGCTTATATATGTTCCATATTGAGTGAATGGGCAGAAGTAGTCAACCTTGAAAGCAGTGTGCAAACGTAGCCTTAATTAGATGTTTCAGAGGTCAAATTTGCCTGT
This sequence comes from Melanerpes formicivorus, assembly GCF_026170545.1. Lineage (NCBI taxonomy): Eukaryota > Metazoa > Chordata > Aves > Piciformes > Picidae > Melanerpes > Melanerpes formicivorus. Next base: position 36,024,205 of record NW_027142353.1, on the reverse strand, counting down.
CCTGGTACCTGATTATTGGTGGGTTTTGTTTTGGTTTTGGTTTGGTTTGGTTTTGGTTTTTTGGTTGTTTTTTTCTGATTGAACCTTCCTAGAAAGTCAAGAGATAATACTAGCAGTGTTGTGTATTTATGCTCCGCAGTGATATCCTAGAAGTGTTTGGTGCTTTTTAACCAGGAGGCAAATAGGAGAACCCAAAGCAAATAATAAAGAAGGGTCTATCAATTGGTTTACTCATTAATAGTTGCAATGTCTTATTTCTGTTGAACAAAGGAAGAAAGGTAATCCTTACTGCTGCATGCTGCCCACAGACTATCTGAAGTCCTTCTCTGTTGCTTCTGATTAGCTCTCTTCAGAGATTTCCCATGGGGAATGTGGCTAAAACCCAAGGAGGAGGGGCAGGGGGGCAATACTGGGCAGTGTCACCAGCCTCCTTGAGAAAGAAGGATGAGTGTCTGTAGCGGACAGATGGGATTTAACTGTGATTGTTGTGTGTGCACCTCATGTTTATCATAAATCCTAATGCTTCACCACTGAGCTCTGCTAACCCCACACAAAGTTTTATTCAAATGCTTACCTATATTTAAGAGTATCACTAGAGTTTATTATCTTCCTTTCCAAGACCCACACTTGCAGGGAGGACATTGTAAACTTATGTTAAAAAATGCTGAGGAAAGGACTGAGGAGAGAACTTGAAAAGAAGAGGAAAAATAATATATTCCTTCAACTGAAGTCTTGGCGGAAATCAGATTACACATACTATGCTTAAATTAATTTGTACATAACTGTATCTGTGTAGTATCCTCTGTTTTTTTATTTATGGGAAGAAGCACTGTTCCTTACAGTCCAAAATACTTTTAAAGCAGCACAATAAGAATAGCCTTCCCTCTATTTGCTAACTTTCTATAAATCTTGTCTGATTAATTTTAGCAAAATAACAACCACAACAAACAAAAAAAACCCAAAACCCAATCACAAAACCAACACAGAATGCCCTCTTAAAAGGGATGAGGATAGTAATAAAATGCCCTCCACTCTTAAAAGAAAATAAAAAGAAAAAACAAACAAACAAACAAACAAAAACACAGAAAAAGGTTATTGGCTCAAATATTGACTACAGACTTTGAGCAACCCACTACCCTGAATACATGCCTTCTGTACAGCACCTTCTGTGCAGCAGGGTGATGAAAAATAAACTATTTGCATAAAGAATTTGAGGTCAACAGAGAAAAAGTACCATGTGAATGAGTCATATTGTGAGGCAGGGGAATATTCATGAATGGCTAAAATTAGTTGGGAAAAAGAATACCTTAGCAGCTAGACCAGTAAGAAACTATCAGGTCTTTGGCACCACTGACTTGGGTGCCTCTCTCATACTGAGTGATGGGAGCTGATAAAGGTACAATGAAACATAAAACACTCACCCCACAGCTTCTTTTGTTTGGGGAACAATGACTTTCAGATGCAATTAAAGGCAGAGGCTGGCAATTGTGTGCCTGTACTGTGTTTTCATGGGTATGGAGTTTGGTGTCTCTAGTATACCTTCCTGCACCTAATGAGGTATTCCTTAAAACAGTGCAAAGGTGGCTTTTTCATTATTTTTTTTTTTAATGCAGTCACTAAAAATAGCCTCTTTGACACTTTATTGCCATTACTAATTCACTTCTAATCATATGTATTACAAGGAAAAGCCTGAGAGGAGATTGAAACATGATATAAAAGGTGCTAATTTGATAATGATGCCAATCCACTATATGTCTTCTGTGCATTTTTCTCATCTAATTCCTCTTGATCCCTTGGAATATTGTGTGCCAAATGATCAGCTGAGTTAATTTTAATTTCCCATGCCCTTTTCTTGTGAGCTTTCTCTTTTGGTCTGCACAGAAATTTTGAACTGTGGCTAGTTTTGATTCTGTAACAGCAAATGCTTCCTGATGTAAGATGTGGATCAGAATGGCAGTTGTGACTGCATGCACTGTCCAGCCCATCACAAGAAATTCTGGGCCCTGGAGCTTTTGGTGGTGTTTGAGCAAATCATGTAGACGATGTACCCCAGGAGGCAACATTTCCACTTTGTTCAGCTTCACAAGTTAAAGATGAAGGTGGCTGTCAGATGGGGTACTGAAATTCACTGTCTTCAGCAAATCACCCCTCTATGTTTTAGAAGCACAGAGTATTCTGTCCTGCTTTTTCTGTCACTGTCTGGCTTACGGCAAACTGTCAGCAACATCCACATTTGAGCAGAATTTGGAGTCTATAGAATAACTAAAACTCTATAAGAACCAGCAAGTGTAAAGTGTTGGTGGAGACAATATCAGGAAAAAGATTTTTCTCCACTGTGTTCCTCTCCAGGTTACTTGCACCCCTAGAAATGACTGATATTGGAGATATCCAAAACATTCAGATGGCATCCAGATCATACCGTGTGAACAGATCATGAATTAAAAGGTACAAAAAATGCAGTTGGTCCATGTCTTAATGTGGCAAATTATTCTTAGAGAATCTCCTGTTCAAGTAGTGGGAGAAGGCCAAACATATCCCAGACTGAATCCAAACCAGCATGGACAGCATGTCAAGGGAGGTGATTCTTCCCCACTGTTAAACTCTGGTGAGTTCCCACCTGTAGTGCTGTGTGTAGCTTTGAAGTCCGCAGCAGAGCAGATCCACAGGAGGACCACAAAAAATGGAACACTTCTGCTGTGAGGATAGGCTGGGAGAGTTGGGATTGTTCAGTTTGGAGAAAAGAAGGCTGCAGGGGAGACCTTTCAATACTTAAATGCATCCTACAGGAAAGATGGGGCCAGGTGTCACAACAGGCCAAAGGGTGATGGTCTTGAACTGAAAAAGTGTAAATTTTCACTAGATATAAAGAAGAGGCTTATTTATTTATTTATTTATTTATTTATTTATTTATTTATTTATTTATTTTCACAATAAGGGTAATGAAACATTGGAATGTGTTTTCCAGAAAGGTTGGACAGGGCTCTGATCAACCTGATCTAGTTGGGGATGTCCTTTCTCATTGCAGCAGGCTTGAATTAGATGACCTTTAAGAGTTCTTTTCAACACAAACCATTCTGTGATTCCATGATTCTATGAAATATTGCCTGATATCTTCAGTCCCTGATTACTTGTACCTATGTACACTCTGACAACGACTTCTACCGTTGTGGCAGGAATGTGGATGCCCCTCCATAAGTTTCCTATGGTCCCATTTGCTCATTATTAATACATTATTAGGAGGTTGTCAGTGAATGTGTGGGAATTTTTTTTAGCACTTGTAGGAGGCACCCTAATTCTCCTAGGTAGAATTTTTGATCTTGTGTATGACTGCACAAAAATTAGAAATATTGGGGAAGGTGCTAAGTTCTTTCTTATCAGAATTACAATTTTTCATTGTGTATAGTTTGACAAGTAGGACACTGATTTTTCATCCAAGAATATACCTCAAAGTCATTATCAAGGCATTGTGGATCTGGGAAGAATCAAATCAGCTGCATAGAACTGAAGCATCCAAAGTTACAAGTGTTTAATTCAAGCCAGTCACTGGGTCCTCTTAAAGGTTCACAAGCTCTCTGTGCGAGCACAATCTTTCTAATACATTCATTGTAACAAGTCAGTTGCAAATCAAAGAAGGGCTAAGATAAAGCAAGATGCATGGTGTGACATGAGTAGGTGGCAGCAAAAAGTGAGGAATACCATCTTTTGTTCCTGATTGCCCTTCTTAGTTGTGTGGCAAAGCAATTGTAAGAAGTCTTGCAAAACAGCCTTGGCTTCACATTTAATGATTGAATTTCCATTCCAAGGACTGAAACTCCAGGACATCATTAACCTGCTGAACATACACAGCAAACAATGCAAAAGAAAGTATCAGAGCAATTTTATGTCGTAGAGCTGCTACCATTTTGTGATATGTGTGAGCCATACTTCATCCCTAAATGTGGAACATAGTACAATTTGTCAAAATCCTGGCTTCAGCATAGAGTTAGACCAAGGCTCCCTTTGTCCTCAGAAATGCCAAGATTTTCCTTACTCAGAACCTTGATCTTCAAATGTTTGCTGTGAAACAGCAAGACTTAATGTGTAGTCAAGTGCAGACATTGATGAAGAACTCAGAAGGTTGCCCCAGTGCAGAATGGACAAAAACTGTTGCCTGTTATCAAACAAATATTTATTTTGACAACATTTCTAACAACTGTGTCCTGTGCTAAGCAATTATCACAGAATTACAGAGTCATAGAATGGTTTGGGTTGGAAAGTACCTTGAAGATCATCTAGTTTCAACCCGCCTTGCCATGGACAGGAATACCTTGCACTATACCATGTTGCTCAAGGCCACATTCAGCCTAGATGTGAACACTTCCAGGAAGGGGGCATCCATGACCTCCCTGAACAACCCATTCCAGGGTCACAGCACCCTTACTATAAAGAATTTCTTTCTAACATCTGATCTAAATCAACCCTTCTCAAGCTTAATTCCATTCCTTCTCATCCTATCACTACAAGCCCTTGTAAAGAGGCCTGCTTCAGGTACTGGAAGGCTTCTATAAGGTCTCCCCAGACCAAACATTTCAGCTTTATATTCTTATTCATCTTGCAGCTTCTATTATTACCCATTTCACATAGAATGAAGACCAGCGGCATGGCTGAAGATATGAGAGCCTGCTGTGAACTGTGTAGTATGTGTGCTTTTTACTTCGAGAAGGATGACAACAAAGTATTTTCATCTGCATAAGCAGTTGTCATTAGTCTATGGGTGCAAAGTGTGCTGCTTGTTCAATAAACAAATGAAACCCTGAATTATTTGTATAGGGTAGAAAAGGAGAGAACAGGAAAACACTGAATTACATTGTGGAACATCTACTCCTCCATGCTTCAAGAGGTAGAACAAAGAGAGGACAGGGGTATGACTTTGACCATTTTTCACCTAACACCTTATTCTTTACTCCATAAAGAATAGATTCATAGATGATAATTCTAATTAGTCTGGCATTCTTCTCCATTCTTCACAATATTCAAAATATTGTTTATTTAAAAAATTCCATCTTAACTGCTGAAATGGTTTGGCCTGTGCTCAGATTGTCATATATTTCAGTAACTACAGCTTTTCCTCTCTGCCTTTTAGCCCTCCTTTCTCCCAGATTACTCTATCTAAAATATCTCTGCTGGAGCTGACATAGAATCAGAGGGTTATGAAAGTTGGAAAGGACATCAAAAGGTCTGTAGCCCCACCTTCCACTCACAACTGGGTCAGCACTGAATCCAGACCAGATTGCTTTTGTCCAGTTGGGCTATCAAAATCTTAGAGGAGGGAGGTTCCAAAATTTACTGGAACTTGAAAGTCTCATGCTAGATATTTTTTTTCTTTTATACAGATGGATCCTTTCCTGTCATGCACCTCAGCTTGGTTCCATCTTCTTAATAATTTTCTCAGAGGTGCTTTAAGTCTGCTATGAAGTCCCTGCTGAGTATCCAGGCTGAACAAATCCAACTCTCTCAGCCTTTCCTTGTAAATCTTGTGCTCCAACCTCCAGACCACCTTTGTGGCCTGTGCTGGACTCCCTGAAGTTTGTCAACAACCTTCTTTGTTTGGGGGCCCAGCTGGTTGCAGTATTCCAGATGTGGCCAGATGAGCACTGAGTAATGGGAAAAAAAGCGATTCTGAAATATTAACTGTCCCTGAGTCCATTTTTTTTTTTTTTTAAGAAAACTACCCAAATAATCCAGTAGACATTTCTGAATGTTTGCTGTTATTTACCTTATTCTCATTTAAAATTAATTTTCTCTGATTTCTGTTGCCACTATTTTCCTTCCCTTTTGGATTTCTCTTTTCATCCTCTGTTTGTCAGACATTGTCTTCTTTTTTGTGAAATTATGTTTCCAGGGCCTTTCTGTACCAACGTTTGTACCTCTGAAACAACAAGTTAAAAGATCTGGTAAAGCATGAGCTGTGCTCTGCCTTCCAACAGTTTGGTTTAATTCTGAGTATTTACCCTCTAAGTTTAAATATTCTCGGAACCCTTCGACAATCAGCATCCAATTATCAAAATTCTCAATATGTCAAGAATATAAACACTCATTTGTATTTTGCTCTTCACATCCTTGGGTCTCAATGGTATCCTGTGAAAGGAGTTCCCTGTGGAGCTGGCTATGGAAAATGTCAAGTTTCTTGATGAAAGCAGGAGGCTGTCCGGTTGAGAAGAGAGAATTACAGCTTTCTACTTGGCAGAAGCCTTGAGGATTACAGTTCCTAAACAGACACGGGGGTTTGAAGTACTATGATTTCTCTCCCCCAAAACACTGCTGAAGCAAGCAGGAAAGTAATTACGCCTAGCATGCTTTAATTACTTTTTCCATGTTTTAATTTTTCTGAACTTCAGGGGTACTGCCAACCAGTGTAATAAAAGAAACTAACTTGTTCAGGAACAGATCTTCTTCCATACATCCCCTTATGTTATACAGATGAAGAAGTAACCAAATACTTGCTGATATAGTGTTCATTATTTTGCACTTAGCTAAATTAAATACATAATACATTTCTAAATTTTAGGTTAACATGATTGAGGTAATGGCCTTGGGATCAGAAGAACAACTCAGTAAACAAGGAGATTCTTATTTTTGTTACCTTTATAGATACATTTTTAGATTTTCAGCATCTTACTGAAAGAAGCATCTGCAGGTAAGAAATGTATTTTGATGGTAAAACTGAGTTTTGACCTATCTTTTTCCATGGTTTGCCTGTTCTCTAGAGGCTTAACTCAAGAGAAGTCAGTAGGAACACAGCAGGCAGCAAAATGGCAGAACTCAATGCTGATCTTTGATTTATGCTTTTTTAAAGTGAGCTTTACTGATGTACATCAGTTCAGTTTTGACAGAAGGAGGATGAAGACACTTTCAGTGGCTATATTCTGGCTGTCTGAAATCATGTCTCACATTTAAGATTATCATATTGAATCTATTATTGTTTATTACTTTTTGAGTTCAATGAAGGACACAGACTGGATGGAGTCTGTTTACCAATTTATTGTTCTATCATCATATGTTCTCAAATTCCCTCTCCCTTTGCTTTCCTGTTTGGAGAACTATGATAAAGAAGCTTGCCAGAACTTGAGATTTACAGTTGAAAATCTCTGAATATTGGTTTGATTTTGCCCATCCTGCTCTGCTGCAGAGGGAATGACCTAAGTAGAAGGGCAGCACCTCTGCATATGCTTTTCTTTAAAAGATTCTCAAATACTGGTAGTTTATCCCTCTGCCATTTTGTCTTGTGTTGCACCATTTTGTCTCACAAAAGACAGTAGAGGAAAGAGTGTACTAAAGGGAAGCGTAGTGAGGGAAACAAAAAAAAAAAAAAAAGGGTTAATTAGGGAGTTGGAAAAATGAGTGGATATTTTTATTCCTTTTTGTCTTTCAAAGTAGGACACTTGTTGAGCTGTGAAGCTTAACAAGGAGCAAGTGGGGTTGGGGGAAAGGAAGCCTCTGTGATTTCATACTGATTCTTTCAGTATTCTGCTTAAAGTTTGAGTGGTTGCTGGAGAGAAGCACTTCTGTTCTCCCCAGTTTCTTTGTGCCCCTATTTGTCATCACCAGGAAAAGGGAGGAGAAGGACTAAAAGAAAGGGTGAAAAGCAATTGGCAATCACAGGGATGAAACTTAGACTGCACCTGCGAGGCCAGATTGTAAACACAGTTTCATCTTCCTCTCCAATTTGAGATAACAAAACACGTACACAAAGATGGAGTAAGCTTATGTGCCTGTGGACCCTTTGATTAAGTTTCCAGTGTTTCCTAGCTTGAAAACCAGTTCTTCTCTTTCCCTCCTGCTGTTTCAACACCTTGGGTTCTCAGTGACCAAAACTGCTGCCAACATGTCTGTATTTTACTTCTTTAAAAAATATGTATTAAAAAAAACCCAAACAAACCCAAAACAACCACTTACTGTCAGTAACTTCCATGTTGTAGCCTTAGGAAAGGAGCTTGGCAGAGATTACAGAAAGTGAGAAAGAAGTGATAAAAATTTGGTGAAGACATGTTCTGGAAAAAAGTTTTGAAAAGCCTTTTTGTGATTGTAAGGGCAATAAACACCTTGAGGCTTAGGCACATGTGGGGACAGTGGCTGTGCATTAATTTCTTCCAGCCTCTCTTCTTCTCCACCTGTTCAGCTTCCTGCATACATATATTCAGTTTTCCCATATTGCTGCAGGAGGATAAGAGAGAGGGGGATGAATTTCCAGGATCTGAACATCATGCTTGTTTCTTGCAGCAGCAATAGACATTCTTTTCCAACTCCATTATACCTTATTAGGGGAAAAGATTCAATCGTTACAGATATTAATGTCACACAAAAGCATCTAGGAACCTGTGAAGCTAAGAAATGCAATTTCTCCCCCAAAGGCAGCTCAATGTCATCACAAATTGTTGCTTTTGCAAAGGCTTCAGGGAGGAAGAGGGATCCTCATGACAAGCAATCTGTATTAATTTCATCCCTCTTCTGTAATCTCACTCTCTTTTATAGCCTGTCCCAAGACTTTTGACCAAAGTGATTAAATAATGGTTCGGTTTGTTAAAAAAAATTGTGTTTTCTTTGCAAATTGTTTCACCCATCTGTTTTTGCATAGCTTTAGCACTAGTGAGTTACTGCCAGCAAATCCATCCCAACTCAAGTTCTTCAGTAATCTCAGTTTTGGACACACTTCTCTGGTTCCTGTTTAATTGATGTGGACGCATGCGTTATGCGGTGCATTTATTAGTATTTATATCTACGACATGGAAAAGCTCCAGTTTAGCCCAATTCTTTATAAAAGCTCCATGTCAGACTCCTGTTGGAATACAGTCTTCAATACAGAAGGGCTTTGTGCTGAAGGCCCCCAAGTTGAGCATATTAAAGACAGAGCTATGAAATACAAGGACCCTCATGTCTTTCCCTATGAGTTTTGCATCACTGAAATTTCACTGATTTCAGTGAAATCATTTGTGATTTATGCTAATTGAGAGAAGAATGAGACTGGTAGTTTCTAGTTCTGCACGAAGGTAGAGATTCCAATAAAGTGTCCTGATTAGTAAAATAACATAAATAGGCACTTGTGGGTAGATTGCTTATAGGTAGATACCATTATGCCATTTCAAAGTCTAATATTACTGGTAAAATATGCAAATATCAGTTTCCCTCTGAGAAAATCTTAGTTAAGAGAAATGATCTCTCTTAGCTCATTGGCCAGATCATCTGGTGGCCCCTGAAGCTCTTGTAGTAAGGACATTATTCAGCCAGACACACCAGCATGTGCTTTTCAGCAGTAATCTCAGCTGAATTGCTAAGTAGCTCAGCTGCTTTGCAGGCTCGAGCAAGATAAATCAAACCATCAGGTGAGGGATTCTGCTAAATCTAAATGTTCAGGATTGCATAAGACTTTGAGGAGATAAAAAAAAATAATGTTATATATATGTTTTGCAGCAGTTTCTGTCTCTACAGCTCAGTTTGAAATTAGCTATAGCCTTGATTTGGGTGGAGTTTTCTTTAGTGATAACAAGAGGACAGGAAGTCCCACTGACTGTGTCCCATGTAGCCCAGTCTTAGCCCACAGCCGTAAGTGGCAGCCAAGACACCAACAAAAGATGCTTAGTGGTATGGTGTGAGCAAAGGAACTACAGTAGTCTCAAGCTTGTTGATATCTGTATGTGGCCTAGAGAGTATGTTGTATTGAATCAAAAAATATCAAAGCCTTGACAAAGCCTTAAAACTTCCATGTGATTAAGGCATTATTTCTGCTTTAGAGGTGTAGCATATAGACTAATCAATTTGTCCAGCAGGCAGGAGCACAGCCTAGGTGACCATCTCCATATTCCCATCCTGTAATTATAAGGATGCTACATATGTTGCAATTAGATTAGATGATATGCAAACCAGGTTCTTTTACAATGTTCTTTGGCTATATTAGTTTTCTACTGCTTCACTGCCAGTACTGTAGGCAGTGCTTATTTCACAGACACAAAAACATCCCCCCCCCCACCTCAAAAAAAAAAAAAAAAAAAAAAAAAAAAAAAAAAAGAGCTGCACTGACAGATTTTAAGTATTCAAAATAAATCATGAGTTTCTGTCATGTGGAAACAAAAAACTAATGATACAGTGAAAGGCTACATTTCCATAACTCTGACTCGCATCTACATATTTTCCATTTGAAAGTCAATGGGAACCGTGTGGCTGAGTGCTATGTGACTCTGAAAAACACAAAGGCAAGCTGCCTCCTCCTTGGCAGCCACAGCTCTGTCCTCCCGCAGAGGAATCACCTATGTGATTTGCATTTGATTTCCTTGCTAACCTGCAAGACAACTGAAGCCAAACTGTAGGAGATACACCAACAGTATCTGAATATTTAGCAGCATGGGAATGAGAGGTAATTGATTCCCAGCTTGGGCATGCTGATGTAGCTCCTCTTTGCATAGTCAGGAGGGAAATGGAGTTGAGTTGAGCTAATGTATTCATCAGCTATTAGCTTCTCCAGAGAATGAGACTTTTAACCCCACAAGTATCTTTTTAAACCCATAAATGATGAAACAGTGGCTCAGGGCTCCCTGAGAGGTGGTGGATACCCCATCCCTGGAAATGTTCAAGATCAAGTTGAATGGGGCTCTAAGATTGAAGTTGCCCCTGCTCACTGCAGAAGGGTTGCACTAGGTAACCTTTAAGTGTTCCTTGCAACCCAAACTATTCTATGATTCTAAATATTTTCTCCTGAGGTGCTTCAGTTCAGGCTTTCTTAGATTGAAATTAATTTTTCCATTGATAACAGGTTGACTGAAAGCACACACAGAGTAGGAAAAAGTTCTTTTAAAAAAGAAAGGCTAAATAATAACATGACTGCTTGATTTCTAGTGAATGTACCTGATTTTGACCCACAGGAGTTCCTTCACTTCTGTAAGATGTGAAGAAGATAACCAAATGGTCAATGTGTAGTTAAGTAAACTAAAGCCAGAATTCAGTTCTGCCCTTTACAATATCATTATAGGTAACATCAAGCTGGTTCCTTGAACGTGCACTTCTAACTTGATTATTTTTTTACTCATTAAAGGAAAATCAATTTTGGACTGTACACACTTCCCCTGATTTCTTTAGTACCATTTCAGATTGGGAAAAAAAAAAAAAAAGCGTTTAAAGTTTTTTTTCAGTTCTTTTGAAAGCTGAACAGCAGCAAGGGGAAAATACATTAAATCCCTGTTGCTACTGTGAAGTCTAAGCAGCTTTAGACTTCTCTAATCACAAGAGTCCATTGGTAATGACCACACCATTGCAGTATTTCTGGATGCACTAGGAGAAAATAGAAGAGTAAAAAATGTCAAGATTTGTGAAACACACAAATTGAAAGCAAAAAAAATTTGTTTTATAAGTTTATGAAGTTTATGTGATCCCACTGCTCTTCTTATATGGGTTTTGGTTCTGTTTCTGCCTGTGACCCTGCTACCATTTCTCAGTCAAATACTAGCCCCAAAGGTTGTTCAGGTCCTGTAGTGAAGGCAGCTCTGAACAGTCTAAGTCAGGGGAAGAGCTTGCTGCAAGACAGCAGAGTGTAATCTCAAGAGAGAGCTGAAACTGTAACTTCAGCTGAAGACTGCACCTTTTGAGACACACTGGTAGTTCATTACAAGACAGCTCCATGGCAAAACAGGGTTGTCAGTTTCTGTTGAAATCAGATTTTCTGGACTCAGTCCTGCCTCATGCCCTCGAGTTTGTCCTAATGCCGTGGTTTGACTTCTGCAAGACACAAATGTCTAATTACTTCACAGGGTGTTCCGAGTGATAGCAAATTAATTTTTGTTTAAATGTTTTGAGATACCAGGAGCTACATAGATGGAAAACCTTTTTATTCACAGTGTAGGGCCCCTGACTCAGAAAACCATTCTGCCCCATCCATTTACTAATTCAGCATCATTAGAGCTTCAAAATCAACATGATTTTATAAATTAATCTGAGTGACAATTGGCAATCAAGACTCATGGACTTGCAGGTTAGCAGTTACAGAATTATTAGCAATGTGGATTTAGTCATTTAAGTTGTTTGTGGTAAGTGTTGCAGAGTGGGTTTTGTTTTGCCTTTTTTTTTTTTTTTTTTTTTTTTTTTTTACAGTTAACTCAGGAGATGTAAAAACAACAAGTGTTTAGCTGTCAAAAAGGGAATTTGAGGTTCCTGCTTAAAAATAGTGGCTTCAGCTCTTACTGACTGATGAAATGTAGCTGCTGGAGGACAGCTGGATTAGCATGTCACAGGGCCTTCTTTTCTAAGGCCCCTTGTAGGACCACAAAAGATTGAAAGAAAGCTGAGGAGAGGGCAATTTCATTGCATTTAAACCAGGCTACTTTATTCAGTATTCAAGTGGCTGTGTTGGCCCTGAAATTTTCAAGCAGTGATTTCCTGGAGAAAAAAAAATAAAAAATCATTCAATTTATCCTTACTACTTTTTTTTTTTTTTTTCCATTTTAGCATTCTATCTTTATTTCCCTTGATTTTAAAGCATAAATGCATGCTTTCTTACTTCTTTGGGAGTGAAGTACACCTAAACCACTCAAACTGCTCCTTTAGTGCATTTACAGATGATCAAAGTTGTCATTAAAGCTTCCAATATTAATTTTACTTTAGCCCTGAAGCCCTTTTCTGGTGAACAAGGGATGTTAAACAAGCAAGAAACCTTGTTTTGAGGAGCACAGGATCTGTCATCTAAGCCAAGGAGAGAGTCTCCAGAATAGCAAGGACAATGTTAATTTCAGCTTGGGATCTGGGCAGGCATAGATTGTTGGCCTTTGTGGCAAGTACTTCATTGTTAATTAAACCTGTAACTGGTGGTATTGTCCATGAAGGTGCTGTACTGCACCCACCATGGGACAGCAGATTACCCAGCACCAATGAGAAACATCTGAGGCTGGTGAGGGCACGTTGGGGGTGGTAATTCCCTGGTGCACAGCTGAGGTTTTGTGAGATTTGTTGTAGGACGAATGCTGGTCGCATTTTGCCTTTTGGTGGTGTGTTCAGAGCACTAGCGAGTTCATCTTTCTGATTAGTGCCACACCATCAAAATGCCCTCCTGAGGCTGAAGGGAGAATGTGCAATGGGAACTATAGGCATGGAGCTGCATGTCTCCTGCTTGCACTCCCTTTGAGCTCTGACAGCTTATTTCACCTCTTGCTGCGCTGGCAGCAAGCAGTGGAAAGAGGCTGGCTTCCTCCATCACCTCTTCCTTTGATGAATATCTTTCAATTTTTGAAAACATCATATTGAGGTGAAATGGCCAGTAAAAACATGGAAAGATATGTCCATGCTCAGAACTTTAATAAAGCCCAGCAAGCTCATTTGGGCATTTAATCATATTGAATTTCAACTTAAAATTTATGAGCAAAAAAGTAAAAGTAGATTAAAAAAAATAGATTAAAAGCTACAGAAACTCCATTGATCTGGGAATCCTTATCATTGCATAGATTTTTTATAAAGAAAAGACAAAGGTTGTTGGCTGCTGAATGGATTTGAGATCCATGCAAGAGGAGATGCCCATGGAGGGCTTCAGAGTGGTGGCTTCCTGTGAGTCCTGATGCCTCCATGACCTCTGTATAGAGGGAAAACTGGGAGAGCAGAAAGTCCCAACTCCCAAAACCAGCTGGGCACCACAAACTCATAGGGTTTCCAAAGTGGAGGATCTTTCATCCTGCTCTAATTCAGCAGAAACGCACATAATTGCCTAAAGCTCAAGGAATGCTGGTGAGGAAGAATAAAATGGGAAAGCACATTCTGAGGTCTGTAAGGTTTGAAGACTTTTTGAAAGACTCAGCTGGGCTGTTGAGTCCACTTTAGAAAGGATGTGAAAGCACATGATTAACTTTAAATGTGTGCTGAAATCCCACTGATATCCCTAAGGCCTTAAAGATGCCCTAACTTTGACAGATCTCCTCTGAAATCAGTATGACTTCTTATATCTTCCTGAATCAGGACTCAGATGCTTTCTTCTATGCATGTCTAAAGCTGCAAGGTCAAATGCAGCCATTAAAGGGAAAATATTTACTAAGGTAAACCAAAATATTGAGTACACTCAGAATTGTGCAGTGGACTTGTCAGTGATTTGGGTCCTGCATGCATCCTTCAGTTTTGAACCTCAAGGATCAGGTGGTAGTGCTCACACCACTCCCGTCCTTAGGTTGCAGGTCATTTTACTTTTCTCCTACTTTATGAAATCTGCCATAATACAAAATATAACTTTAGGAATGTTAATTGCCTTATTTAACATTTGAACATGGGATGTGTTTTGTTCCACTTAGAATATTTCCACCTTTTTTCTGTCAACCACAGGGTGTTATCATCAATCTCCTTAGATAGTTCAGGAACCACATATATAAAGAGCACAGTATTTCCCTGAAAAATAAATGTCTATCTTAAACCCACAATCTCCACAGAGGTTCTCACAAGTTTACGGGGTGCCTTCCAGCCTATGAAATGACAGGGAGAAAAAAATAATATTCCAGCAGGTCAGCAGAGGGCTGTTTTTTGAACATGAATACAGGTAGGTTATTATTCCAGGTGATTTTGAATTAAAAAAAAAAAAAAAAAAAAAAAATAGTTTAAGTGTTTGCTTTCTTTGATTTCAGCTGAACTTGGAAATGAAAGATGTAATAAATAAAAATAAACAAATACTGCTTTCTTTCTGCAACACACTCAATTTATTTACTTCCCCACCCAGATTTTTAAAATTTACGAGTTTGGTTTTGATATCACAGAATCATAGAATGGTCTGGGCCATCTAGTCCAACCTCCTCTGCAATAAGCAGAGGTATCATCTACTAGATCAGGTTGCTCAGAGCACAGTCAAGCCTCACTTTGAATATCTGGCCAATGTGGTCCCCATCCACAAGATGGGTTGGATGGAGGAACCTGGAAACTACAGGCCAGTCAGCCTGACCTCAGTGCCAGGGAAAGTGATGGAGCAGATTATCCTGGCGGCAATAACTGTGCACCTGAAGGATGGCCAAGGGCTCAGGTCCAGCCAGCATGGATTTAGGAGGGGCAGGTCCTGCCTCTCCAACCTGATCTCCTTCTATGACCAGGATACCCATCTGGTGGACGTGGGGAGGCCAGTGGATGTGGTCTACCTGGACTTCAGCAAGGCCTTCGACACCGTCCCCCACAGCAAACTGCTGGCTAAGCTGTCAGCTCGTGGCTTGGACCACTACACTCTGTGCTGGGTTAGGAACTGGCTGGAGGGCCGAGCCCAGAGAGTGGTGGTGAATGGTGCCACATCCAGCTGGCGGCCAGTCACCAGTGGTGTACCCCAGGGCTCAGTGCTGGGCCCCATCCTCTTCAACATCTTCATCGATGATCTGGATGAGGGGGTCGAGTCAGTCATCAGCAAGTTTGCAGATGACACCAAGTTAGGGGCAGATGTTAGTCAGTTAGAGGGTGGAAAGGCTCTGCAGAGGGACCTTGACCGACTGGACAGATGGGTAGAGTCCAATGGGATGGCATTCAACAAGTCCAAGTGCCGAGTGCTGCACTTTGGCTACGGCAATCCCATGCAGAGCTACAGGCTGGGGTTGGAGTGGCTGGAGAGCTCCCAAACAGAGAGGGACCTGGGGGTGCTGATCGACAGCCACCTGAATATGAGCCAACAGTGTGCCCAGGTGGCCAAGAAGGCCAATGGCATCCTGGCCTGCATTAGGAATAGTGTGGCCAGCAGGAGCAGGGAGGTCATTGTGCCCCTGTACTCTGCTTTGGTTAGGCCGCACCTTGAGTACTGTGTCCAGTTCTGGGCCCCTCAGTTTAAGAAGGACATTGAAACACTTGAACGTGTCCAGAGAAGGGCAACAAGGCTGGGGAGAGGCCTTGAACACAAGCCCTATGAGGAGAGGCTGAGGGAGCTGGGATTGTTTAGCCTGGAGAAGAGGAGGCTCAGGGGTGACCTTATTGCCCTCTACAACTACCTGAAGGGTGGTTGTAGCCAGGAAGGGGCTGGTCTCTTCTCTCTAGCAACCAGCACCAGAGTAAGGGGACACAGTCTCAAGCTGTGCCAGGGGAAGTTTAGACTCGAGGTGAGGAGGAAGTTCTTCACTGAGCGAATCATTCATCATTGGAATGTGCTGCCCAGGGAGGTGGTTGAGTCATCGTCCCTGGAGGTGTTCAAGAGGGGATTGGACGTGGCACTTGGTGCCATGGTCTAGTCATGGGGTCTGTGTTGATAAGTTGGACTCGATGATCCTCGAGGTCCTTTCCAACCTTGGTTATACTGTGATACTGTGTGATACTGTGATCTCCAGAGATGGGGCCCCAACCACCTCCCTGGGCAACCTGTTCCAGTGTTCCACTTCCTTCATAGTAAAGAACTTGTTCCTAACATGCAATCTGAATCCAGTTTGAAACTGTTGTCCCTTGTCCTATCAGTAGAGGCCTTTGTAAACAGTCTCTATCCTTCCTGTAAGCCCACTTCAGGTACTGGAAGGTTTCTGGAGCCTCCTCTTTTCCAGGATGTACAACCCCAGCTCCTTCAGCCTGTCTTTGTAGCAGAGGTGCTCCTGTGGCAATGCCAGCAATGAGCAGTGTGAGCAATCTGGCACTGCAGGCCTAGAGCGTGACATGGTGGTAGGCCATGCTCAGCATAAGTGCAGAGCCAGCAGTGCTGTGCCTGCAGCATGTAACTAAAGCAGGACACTGGTAGCTATAAACATAGAAAGTTATCTTGGGACAACAGGACATGCACCTGCATCAACAACCTCACGTGTCATTAGTAGTTGGACCAATAATCTATAATAGTGCGATGTGTGGTCACTCATTGGGAACCAATGAAGCCATGCCAACAAGGCACTCTGAGTTTATACAAGTTGTAGTAGCTCCCTTGCTATGCACTTCTGCCTTTCCTTTCCCTTCTTCTTCTATGCTTTACTGTGCTATACACACACCATAGGCCTGCACCATAGGCCTGCAATACTGGAACAATAAAGGAACAATACAGCTGATCATACTGGTCAGCTGTATTGACTCCCATCTCCGTTGTCTATAAGCTCCAACCCCCTGATCATTTCTGTGGTCCTCCTCTGGATCTGCTCCATCAAGTCCATGTCCTTCCTATATTGAGGTGTGATGGTTTAACCCACCTACACCAACAAAAGCTCTGCTGAACTCAGACAGGGAAGCAAATGAAAAAGCTGTATTTTACAAGCAATAGTGGAATGCAATGAATATGTACAAAATATACAGTATTTACAATATTATATAAGTTTTTACAAAAAGCAAACAGCACAGAAATCCTCCTTGGGCAGGAGGACACTGCCTTGCTTCTCCCCCAGATTCTTTCCTCCCTTTTTCCTCTGGTTAATTAGAAGAAAAGAGAAAAGGAGAGATGTTAGAGAGATTTTTAGTTAGCTCAAAGCATTGTTAAGAAGCTGGTAATCCTTATTTCAAGTTCAGCTGGTAAGAGGTCTCTGTCCAGTGAGAAAACAGTCAGCATGCCAGCAGAAAGATGGAATGAGAAAAAAACACAAGATTGTAAAACTACATCCCAGACATCTACCAATGAAATTCTTTTAGAACAATCTTTTGTTTTCCTTTTCTTAAAGGCACAGCCTGAAACTATCACATGAGGGCTCCAGATCTGGACACAGTACTCCAGCAGAGCTCTCACCAGAACAGCAGAATCACCTCTCTGGATCTGCTGGCAATGCATTTTTTGATGCAGACCAGGATATGATATTGGAGACAAAGAATGTTTTAATAGTTTTTGTGGGTATTTCAGTAGGAACTTCTTTTTATGTTTGAAATAACATATTAAAAATATTTAAAATGTCAGTAATGGTTCATTGAAACAGAAAGCAGGCCTTTACGGCAGTGAACAACTGTACATCACTGACTGTGTCTAAAAGTGTCTCCTCTTCTTTTTCCCCTTGTTAAAGGCACCCTGTTACAGGAAATTGAAATGGAATTTTGTTATGGGTTTGTTTTTTTTTTCAGTGTAGGCACATTATAAGATGCAAGAAGAGATATGTTCCTTGTAATCTCATTCTTCCAGATCTTGTTTACAACATGGAAATAACATAATTAGGTGATGAGTCTATTTGGAATTTTCTAAGGGGGGAAATAGGAAAGGTATAAAACATTTCAGCAATTTGTGGCTTGGAAAAAAAATAAATAAATGCCACAGAGACAAGGGTAAAGCTAAATTTCTTTTAAATCTTTAAAGACATCCTGAGCAGCAGTTCAGAGTACAGCCAGAAATGCTGCAGACCAAAGCTTCATTGGGCTTGTCTTCATAAAACTCAAGATTGAATAGAATTCCCTGGGAAGCTCAGGAGACAAGGGCAAAGCAATTCAACAGCAGCACGTACATTTTTAGAAGCTTTTTACAGCTCTGGCTATTCTGACCTCTGCAGTGGTCTTGCTATTGTTTAGGAAGGAGGAGGTTTCTATTCTTTTGCAATTTTAGAAAGATGTTTATGCGACATGCTGTTTACCTCTGTTCTGGATCATCTTGTTCAAAAGCTTTTCCTCTGCCCTGCAGAAACCACGGGGCTATGAAGGAAATATGCTCGCCAAAATCAAGGCCAACCACTTTCACAGGTCAATTAAGTAGGTACCATCAGCTCACAGAGCACAGATGAATCCTCACACTTCTCCTGACAAAGTAGAAATACTTTATTGCTGTTATTTCTAGATGAAGGGATTGAGTCCACCCTTAGTATGTTTGCAGATGACACAAAGTTGGGAACAGGTGTTGGTCTGTTAGTGGGTAGAAGGGCTCTCCGGAGGGACCTTGACAGGCTGGACAGATGGGCAGAGCCCAACAGGATGTCATTTAACAAGTCCAAGTGCCAGGCACTGCACTTTGGTCACAACAACCCCATGCAGTACTACAGGCTGGGGTCGGAGTGACTGGAGAGCAGCCAAACAGAAAGGAACCTGGGGGTACTGATTCACAGCCACCTGAACATGAGCCAGCAGTGTGCCCAGGTGGCCAAGAAGGCAATGACATCCTGGCCTGCATAAATAGTGTGGCCAGCAGGAGCAGAGCAGGGAAGTCATTGTGCCCCTGTACTCCACACTGGTTAGCCACACTGTGAGTACTGTGTCCAGTTCTGGGCCCCTCAATTTAAGAAGGACATTGAGATACTTGAATGTGTCCAGAGAAAGGGCAATGAGGTTGGTGAGAGGTCTTGAGCACAAGCCCTATGAGGAGAGGCTGAGGGAGCTGGGGTTGTTTAGCCTGGAGAAGAGGAGGCTCAGGGGAGACCTTCTTGCTCTCTACAGCTACCTGCAGGGAGGTTGTAACCAGGTGGGGGTTGGTCTCTTCTCCCAGGCAACCAGCACAAGAGGACACAGTTTCAAGCTGTGCTAGGGGAAGTTTAGACTCAAGGTGAGGAGAAAGTTCTTTACAGAAAGAGCAATTGGCCATTGTAATGTGCTGCCCAGGGAGGTAGTGGAGTCACTATCCCTGGACGTATTCAAAAAAGGATTGGACGTGGAACTCGACGTCATGGTTTAGTTAGTCATGAGGTGTTGGGTGATAGGTTGGACTTGATCTCTGAGGTCTTTTCCAACATTGTTGATTCTATGATTCTAGTTCAGATTCCAGTTAATGACAGAGCCTTTGACACAAGTTCCTTCACACGTGATAATGGGAGATGCTTTCTGTCCCAAACATATTGTGTGCTAAGAGGAATAAAATGGCACAGAGATTAAATGATGTGACAGAGTCTCTACTGGCCATTGGTGGCAGACCATGAAATTAAATCCTGCATCTCAAAGCACCGGCTGCTCAGCACCTCTCCTGATTCATCTGGTGATGGTCACTGCAAGCTGACAGGACTAGCCCAGCTCTTCTAAACCATCACAGCCACATGTGGCCTGAGACTTGGCATAACCACTCTGCATTGCTTGACATCTTTGCCACACTAAAGGACAAGGCTCCAACAGTGGATGCAAGTGCCTGGAGGCAGGGAACCTGTTTTGTGTGGTTAGACTGCAAAGTAGCCGGCATACTTAGGAGTACTGTAGTTGAGGCTTTGAAAGATGCCTATAGCAATTAATTTTCCAGATGCCATTGAAAGTCAATGAAAGCTGGGTGAAATCCTGAGAATGAGTGAACAGAAAAATGCTACCATATGCTCATAAGCTTTTCTTGCATCTAGCACAGTGATCACCACAAAATGGCAGCCTAAGTAGGGCTTAAGACTGTGAATAGCAATTTAGATAAGCATAATAACAAGAGCAACTGCCCTTCTCTAACTCATGTCTAACAGGTGATTGACATGATCATTGGTTCAGGAAGTCATATGTTAACTGAAGCACAGGAATTGCCAGCATTACTTTTTTTCAATTCCCTACTTTGGTGGCAGTAAAGGAAGAAAGAAAATATCAAGTTAGCTATACAAGAACTTGGTTTTCAGTTCACCCTCTCCCTCCTTGGGATCAGGAACCAAATCAAGGAAGAAATGGTCAATTAATTTCTTTGACTGTCTCCTATTTCCTCCTTAGCTGCAAAACTTAGCTTCTTTTTAAATGATCCTAGTATTTATTCCATAAAGCATGGAAATGCATGGGAAAAAAACCTAAACCAACAACAAAAAGGTTAATTGCACATTTTCCTTTAAAATACAGCCTAGTCTGTCCTATCCTGTTTATTCAGGGAGCACTTTGGAAAAAAACCCAAATGAGTTTAAGATGAAGACAGACTCCAGGAGATCTTTTTTCTCCTTTCTCCCAGCACATCTGTCCCACAGCAGGAGATAGAAGCTTCACTGCTCCTTAAACACCTTGCTTTTGTCTTGCACTGTTCCTGTGAGGAGTTGCATCATGCCTTGTAATAGTGACACTGCTGGAATTGTGCTGTGCAAGTACAAGGGAAAACGAAAACACAACCTTGAGCTTTAACTGCATAGGTCTGACAGCAGCTTATTAAACTCAGAGCAGTCATCAGAAAAGTGAGAGCAAGCATGTGGATGAAAAAAAGAAAAAAAAGAAAAGAAAAGAAAAAAGGTTATTTCTCACAGCATGAAGGAAAAGTGTTTTCTACTAAGTGAAAGAAAAGGTGGGGGAAACAATTCCTGGGCTGGAGGGAGTGTTGTTTTTTTCACAGAACTCAAGTTGGGGATGTCACTTGCTAATATGTTCTCTACAATTTAAATTTCCATCAAGCTCATCAGCCCAAATATTTGCACATGCTAATTTGTTCAGCTGAGGCCCCTTGATCTGTCATATTCCTGTGAATCATGTTTTCTGTTGGCTCATTCTTTGGGACAGCTTGCCTCCTTTCGGATTTGTTATTAAAAGATAATATTGACTTAGTTTCCTTTACACTGAGCAACAGCCTTGTCTCCTGAAGCCTGGCTTGGTTGGTGCATGAGTGCAGGCGTGCATGTGTGTGAGAGACAAGCTGCTCTCAGACTTATTTCCTACTGCTCTTAATGACAAGATTAATTAATGTCATCTTCCCAGGACTACTTGATGTCCTGTGTTCCACTGACGTATCACATCTACCAGGATTTTGGATAAAATTTGATCATCTGCATCAACTTTGGGACCTCAAGGAGAAGTTTGATTGAACTTAATTGCCCAGATACCTGCTTCTGCAAGATGCCATGAGGGTAACAGGACCCCCAGTGCTATATCTCATTGCACCACTGACCCTATGAACTGCTCTCCTGAAACCATCTGTATGCATGAGTCTGCTTCTATATCTATCTTCTTTTCCTCCTAGAAACTACAGCTCTGGAAGTGTGTCAGCTGCTTCTTTGTGGTTGCACTGAGCTCTCTTATCCTGAAAATCCCTCACTGACCACAAAAATTCATGCTGGCTGCTCACTGCCCTACCCAGCCCCAGGGCTGAGTGCTGCTGCTTAAACCTTCTTGCATGTGAATGTGTGCAAGAGCTTTCCATGCCCTTGCCCCCATTATGTGCCTGCCCAGGGCCGGACATGCTATGCCTTAGCTGAGAAGCAGCACCATCTTCTACTGTCAACACTCAGCTCCTTCTCTAACTGCAGACCTTGAAGGCTGCAAATCATAAGGACTGAAAAATAATGATTTTTTAAAATATATTTCTATGCTTGTGCCAGTACACTTAGCACTTGTTCTCTTTCTCTAAGATTTCTTTACACTTCTGTGGAAAACATTGAGGAGGAAAGATTTAGGATTGCCTGTCCCTCTGGGGATGTGACGATGCACGACAAGCCTTCCCTTTGTATAAAGCACATGCATGCACAGCATACATGTTTCTAGTATTCCCTGTTGCGGCTGCCAGCAATGGAACCAGCAGAATTCAAACGGGGTGCAGATAGGGATATTGGGAGTTTTGAAGGATGTTAAAAAGATTACTACTTTCCTTTACGTTTCTCCACTTACTTTACCAATGACCTCTAATAATGTAAGATAAGTATTGAATTTCTACAATATGTTGTCATGTTTAATTATATTTATTTAATCTCATTTCATGCAGTCTTGACTATAGCTTTGAGCTCAGTTTATTTCACTTGTCTTTATTATTGCCTCATGCTTATATATGGGAAAATTAAGTGAAATT
The DNA here is from genome assembly GCF_026170545.1 of Melanerpes formicivorus. Taxonomy (NCBI): domain Eukaryota; kingdom Metazoa; phylum Chordata; class Aves; order Piciformes; family Picidae; genus Melanerpes; species Melanerpes formicivorus. Next base: position 36,001,677 of record NW_027142353.1, on the reverse strand, counting down.
CTCATCTAGACAATATAACTGGTATTCAACAATAATATAGGTCTGAAGACACTGGGGGGGGGGTTATGTTTGGGGTTTTTTCCTGTTATTTTTTTTCTAGTACACTGAGGAAAGCATATAGTTCATTTTGAGAGTGATCTCAGCATTCACATAAGAGGACTTCAGCTGTCTCATGGGCTCCCCACCCCTTCACACCCTCCCTTCTTCTTCTGGGGAAATGAGTAGCATCCACCGGCTTAAAAGACAATTCAAAAGATTGTACAACTTTATTCACTTATCAAAGAAATGTGATGAAGTTCACACTCCCTTCTTCTCTAATGCAGGAATTCTGAAATTGAGTTGCTTGGACTGTGTAGAAGTGAATTTTGTTAAGCAAGACAGGACATAAATTCTTCAATAACAGTAGGACCTATCCACTTCCTTCTGATAAAACCCACAAATTCAGACAGAGAGCTCAGACAGGTCATATTTACATCTTGTCTAGCAGCTTGCTTTCCCTGGGATACTGCAATATGCTTCTCTATAGAAATCATCCTCATTCTTCAGCTTCTTTTTCCTTACTCCCAGACTCAGATAGAAAAACAGCCCACAGAACAAGAGCACAATTGCTGTGCTTCACTGGATGCAGAAAATAAATAACTTGTCCCCAGCACCCATTACTTATCCTTGCTGTGTGTTTTTAGCCTACCTCCTATAAAAAGAAGCAGCTAATTTATAATCATGTTGTTTGTCGGGAGTGTTTGTTCACATCTGTCTGTCGGCAACTTTTATAAATCAATTAGGCCCAGACAGACACACTCTGTAGCTTTCTGTGTTCCCACAGATGTCACTTACTCATCAGCAGAAAAAACACTAGTCTTCACTGTCTCCTCATTTGGGTGCACGTGAAAAACAATTAAGTATGTCTTCTGCACATGTGTATCAGAAGTCTTCCAGTTACCTGGCAACACAATGAAAAACTATGCTGGAAAGCCAAACACCTGAATACAATACTGTACACTTTTGCATATGTGTGCATATATATATATTGACCTTGCCACTCTACAGGTACCTGAAAGGAGGAAGTTGTAGTGATCACAGGGTGTTAGGGGTCAGAAGGGAGCTCTGGAAGTCATTGAGTCCATCCCCCCTGCCAGAGCAGGACCATAGACTCTACGGCAAGTCACACAGGAATCTATCCAGGTGGGTCTTCAAAGTCTCCAGAGAAGGAAACTCCACAGCCTCTCTGGGGAGCATGTTCAAGTGCTCTGTGACCCTCACAGGGAAAAAGTTCCTCTTTGTGTTGAGATGGAACCTCCTCCACTGTAGTTTATACCATTACCCCTTGTCCTATCACAGGGTGAAACTGAGAAGAGCCTGTCCCTTCCCTCTTGACACCAAGCCTTCAGATATTTATAAACATTTATTAAATCCCCTCTCAGTCTTCTCCAGATTAGAAAGCCCCTGGTCTCTCAGCCTCTCCTCACAGGGCACATGTTCCAGTCCCTTAATCATCCTTGTAGTCCTCTGTTGGACTCTGTCAAGTAGATCCCTGTCCCTCTTGAACCGGGGAGCCCAAAACTGGACAGAATATTCCAGGTGAGGTCTCACCAGGGCAGAGGAGAGGGGGAGGAGAACCTCCCTGGATCTGCTGGACACACTCCTCTTAATGCACCCCGGGATACCATTGGGCTCCTTGGCCACAAAGCCACATTGTTGACCTGTGGCCAAGAGGGGTGATGTGACGTGATGTGAGGGGTCAGTCTTTTCCCCCGAGTAACAAGTGATAGGACAAGAGGAAACAGTTTCATATTGCACGAGGGAATATTTAGACTGGACATTAAGAAAAAAATTCTTCACCAAAAGGATTGTCAAGGTTACCCAGGGAAATGGTCTAATCACCAGTCCAAGAGAGAGTTAAGAGACTTGTAGAGGTGGTGTTGAAGGACATAGTTTAGTGATGACCTAGCAGTGTTAGCTTAACAGTTGGACCTGATGATCTTAAAGATATCTTCTAACCAAAACAATTCTGATTCTATGATTCTGCGTGTCTGAGGAAATATATATGAAGCTGTTTTGGTATTGAGGAATAAGGACTTGGGGAATTTCTTAAAATAACTGAGTTACTTTATTGGTATTACTATTTCTACAAATGTGAATTTAGTAGTAATGTGGGTGAAAATAAAGCTGTGTTTGAGATGGGAAGGGAGGTTGGGAATCCAGACAGTGTACAATGCAACTGCAGTGGTGTGCTGTAGATGTGACAGGTAAAGTTTACAAGCATTATGAGGAGATAATTGCACTCAGCTGGTGTTTTGTAGTCCTAATATTTTTTCTGGTTTGCTTGAAGACTTGTAGCAATATATTCTGTTACTGTGTGATACATATGGTCTCAGATGGAATCACAGAATAGAATCATAAAATGGTCGGGGTTGAAAGGGATCGTTAAAGGTCATCTAGTCCCTCCAGTGAGCAGGGACATCTTCAACTAGATCAGGTTGCACAGAGCCTCATCCAACCTTACCTGGTATGTTCCCAGGGATGGGGCATCTACCACTTCTCTGGGCAACCTGGGCCAGTGTAAAAAATATCTCCCTTCTATCTAGTCTGAATTTCCCTCTTTTTTAGTTTAAATCCATTAGCTCTTGTCCAGTCATGGCGAGCCCTGCTAAAAATACTGTCCTCATCATTCTTATAAATCGCACTTAAGTACTGAAAGGCCTCTTATTACATTGCTGTCTCTTTGGCTGTAAAGCATCCACTATGAAAAGTTTGATCTAGTCAGTCCTTCAGCTCCATCTTCTACAAAGAAGAGATAACTGGAGAGGGCCAAGTATGGATGACGTTCTCCATTCACTGTAAGCACAGAAGGAAGAAAAGTAGACTAAAACACTGGTTTTCCTGAATGTAGTTAAATGTGTGGTTTGAAGAAATAGCAAAATGTACGATGTGTGATGAACAAGAGGACAGAGAGCAGGTAGGGAGAGGTGTGAGTGAAGGGTTAGGAAGAGAGGTGCAGTAGGATAAGAAGTTTCCCACCAGTAGCTCTTTCTCTTCAGCTTTGCAGCTTTTGACTGCGGACAGGATTTAAAAGAGAAGATGGATACAATGTGGGATGAGCAGAGATAGACATCTCCAGACTGAGAAATAAAACCAGACTGTTATTCTTGGGCAATTACCGCAAGTCACGTGATGGAAAGGAACACATGTAATGGTCATTCCTCTGTGCTCTTTCCTCTGGTTTTGTAAGCCTTGCATTTCCTCACCTTGACTTTACTACTTTGTTTCCTATAGACCAGTGGAGGGGTTAATTTTTAATACCTTGCAGTAATAAAACTGTTTTAATTAGCATTAGCTTGGAATGACAAGACTAGGAGTAATTAAGTTACACTGGGATCTAGTTGGAATGAAATTGATACCAGGGGATAGCATAAACATAAATCAGCATTTAAATAAACTGAAATCAGATTGCTGTAATTAAAAGGAAAATCCATTGGCATTAAGACATAAAAATAACAGATACACATTTAATAAACATAGTGAAGGAGCGGGGAAGAGCCTGGAATAATGTAAGTTTTTCCTTCCTGCATACTTGACATCAAAAACATGAAAGGAAGATAAGAGATCATTGTTTGGTTAGTATTATGGAAACACAGTTATACTGAGATGGGAGTGAAGTTTGAAAACAAAGAGACAATTACGAGTGTCTATATAGAATGCCATTAACATTAACCTGATGTTCAAGTTATAAAAGTAATTACTGGCTACTGAACACATCTGGAATCTGCAATCAAAGGACAAAGAGTGAAGCAGGAGTAGAGAAGAATGTGATTACTTCTCCAAAGTTAAGGAAGGTGTGTGCAGTCAGGAGGCAGAAGCAGGCTGATGTATTTTTTTTTTCCATGCTATGGAAAAAGTAAGCCAACATATGTCTACCAACTCCCACTGTTCTCTTTATGCTGCTTACCACTATAGGACATGGCATTTTGTGTGATTAAAAGTGATTCATTAGCCTTTCGGATTAAAGGAATCATGTGTCTTCTTTAAATGTTATGGCAATTAAGATATACTAGACAAAGTGTCCTCTTTTTTTTTTCTTCTTTTTTTTTTTTCTTTGCAAGACAATAATATCCTTTCAGTGAAGATAAAGGGTTTAGAGGAACTGATATAGGAAGGAAAATGGAGAGAACTCTGCATGAAGTGATTCCAGTTCTGTTGTGACCACTCAGGTAAGAAAACCCCACCTGAGCTGCAAATAATTCACAGAAGATGCCCAGGCAGGTCACAGTGACAGCCACACTGTAGTAAACCTTGCTTTATGCTCTGGGTCCTTAGATCTTCTGCAGACAGCTCTTATCTTCAACTGCAAGGTCATCCCAGATGAAGTTGTAAAGGCCAGTGCGGATCAATGTGAAAAGGGAATAGAAGCACAACATTATTTATACACTATGCAATAGAAAGTGTCAGGCAAGCTTTGCAGACAGCAAAGATGCGTCTGTGTTTAGAGCTGTGCTGTTTAATGTGAAAGTTTGCTCAAGGCTAAACTTTCTCTCTGGGGTATTTTTAGTCTGTGCAGATGGCCTGTACACAATGTGGAAACTCAACTCATCCCACTCATTTCATACTTACTGGTCATACCTGGTGGATATGGGAAGTCCATATGTCACAGAACTGATGTATTTGGGAGCATTAAATCTATCACACCTGCACTGTACTACTGATGTGTGTATGTTCAGTAAGGACTCTTCTGTGGTACTCATTAGATGCACTGTTGACATATGAGTGCGTTATCTAAGGCACATAGAGAATGGTAGGAGAATCCCAGCTAAGTTACATTCCTTGTGCATCCACCAAAGATTTGACCTGAACTATTGCAGAAGATTTGGGTTTTTTAAAAAATTTCCAGATATATTGTAATCATAGAATGTTTAGAGCAGAAAAGGACCTATGGAGGTGATTTTATCTAACCATATTTTTCTAGTTAGGCCTTATTTTCCCCAGTCATAATGTTGAATATTTTGAACCCTCAATAAAAAAGTCTTTGAATGATAGATATATATTGAAAAACAATTAAAAATATCAAAAAGTCTAAAAAATAAAAGGCTAAAAAAATATGGAATGTGCCTCTAAATTTTTGAGGTCAAAATTTAAATTGATACAAAAGGATATGTTCATGCTCCTGTTTGGGTCAGTGTCAGATTAATTTATTTATGATATTTAAGAACAATATAAAATCAAAGAATCAGGGGATTTAATAAATGTTTACAAATATCTGAGGGCTTGGTGTCAAGAGGGAGGGGACAGAATCTTCTCAGTGATAGGACAAAGAGTAATGGATATAAACTACAGCACAGGAGGTTCCACCTCAACATGAGGAGGAACTTCTTCCCTGTGAGGGTCACAAAGCACTGGAACAGGCTCCCCAGGGAGGCTGTGGAGTCTCCTTCTTTGGACATGTCAAGACCCATCTGGATGCATTCCTGTGCAATCTGTGCTAGAGTCTATGGTACTGCTCTGGCAGAGAGGTTGAACTTGATGATCTTTGGAGGTCACTTCCAAATCCTAACATCCTGTTATTTATGACTCAATAAGAACATAAAGCATAATTTATGTTGCCAAAGTAGCACGGTACATGTATGTGGTGGACAGCACTGTGGCTCATTGATATTAAGAGGAGGGAAAAAAGACGGAGACTTGATTTTTAAAATTGAAGCCTAAAGAGAAAGGAAATATAGATAAGGAAATAAAATCTTTGGCAGTGGCACAACCTCATTTCCTTTTGCTTATTCAAATGTAAAAAATGGTGAAATTAGTGGATTTTTATAAAAGTGAACAATAATCATCCCATTCTAGTTGCTGGGAGTTTTGCCATTTAACTTAATGGGACTGAGGTTGCAGTTCCTGTATTTAATCATCATAAATATAATTTTATTGAGTAGTAACAGAGCAATTTTGCACCACATAAGAGATGTCACTTGCATACATCAAAGCTGTTCCTTGCATGAGGATCATGTTACTTAGCTTAGAATAATTAGCATTAATAATAGTGTTGTCATTTGGAGGGAAAGAGTAAGAATCAACCAGAGAAATTAACAAAATAACTTTTTGACATAAATCAAGCAGGCATTAGTGAACCTTACTTGACCACACATTTGCCTCCTCAAACTAAATTACTGTTTTTAGTACAGACCTTCTTGCTTAATATCAGAGCATTGTGCCCAAATTTCTCTTGGCAGGTCAGAGGATTTTTCTACCTGTGTTTGTGCCCCTGGATAGAAGGGATCAGAGGAATAGCTTGAGGAGGGTCCTTCACTTGTTTTTAAACTGTCAACCCATGGAGCCACCAGCTTGCAAATGTTAAGTGGGATGGGGAACTCAATGATTGTACTCTGATTATGATGACTGTGATCCTGCATCTGCACAACCATGTCTGGAACACTTTCTGTTTTACAGGGATTGCCAGCTGTGAATGTATAATGTGCCACACTCTCTAGTGCAGTCACCTTATGAGTAGAACTCATCAACTGACTTGACAGCATCCTGCCTCATTACATGGGAAATTTGGAGTTAGAATGAGGAATTCTTCTGCCAAGTGACAACACAGGGTGAACTTACATAGGTCAGGTCTTATCATCAAATATAATATGGGACCAGGACAGCTAAATGAATGTCATTACACACAGTGAGAGAATGAAGGAGCCAACTATTTTTTTCCCCACTCACTTTTCTTTTAAATTGAGGTAGCTTACAGTATGAAATTGTCTCCATCAAAAGGAACCAGAAATGACAGAGGACATATCTTCAGTGTCCTCACCTACTGTTCTTGCTCATGCAGTGTGAACCAAGGGACTGACTTTTGTGTATACCCCGCAATATCCCTGTTCTTCCTATACAAATTCTTTTTAAAATCAACCATTGTTTTCTTGGGGAATTTCACATAACCACAGCTTGCAATAATAAAGTTGCAAAATGGATGGAGCTATCATTTGCTGTGTTTTTCTACCAGATGAAATCAGATGAATCAGATGAAAGCTTTCTTCCAGGCTACTGCTGCACAAGAGCATCAGACACTCACTTACTGTAGCACTACCATTTCATCTCAACAGAATTGCTGTCCATCTCCTTGTGCCACAATATAGTAGCACAAGCTTATCACTGTCTAGATGAAAAAGCTCAAGGGAAGAGGCATGAAATCAGATTTCACAACAGAAGACACAGTCTCTAGAATGCCGGGCACCCAGTTCTTTCCTGATGCTGTTCTTTCTATGGTATCAACTCCCTGTTCACCAAGTGTCCCTTGCTGTTAATTTAAAAAAAAAAAAAATAAATCAAAAAACATAGAACAAAACCACCTATTAAAATCAGTTACATTGACAAAGTGTCAATGATCCTGAAATAGTGTTTTCATTCCCTACAGTGCCAAACAACAGTGTATGTCTAAATATACTGGCAGATCCTGAAGTACACCCTGATGGATAATAAGGACTTGTTGCATAGGAAAGAGAATTTTTTTTGCTGAAGTCTAGACTTGCTGATCTGAGAGTGCTCTGTCTTATAATACATACATCTCAAAGTTATCAGCAGAATATAACTTCTGAGCAACAATAAAATAAGACAAATGATCTTGTATGTCACCAGAGCAAAAAACATAATTCTCAGGAGGAAGAAAAAAATGCATAAAAATCTGTCTATAGAGTAGTGGTTTATCTTGATAGATACATAAAATGTTACTAAGTGACCATTATAGTTCCAGAAGTTTCTGAGAAAACTTTGAGTTTACATCTAAATAGAATGCAATGCAGGAATCTAGTCTGAAGGATAGATAGGATAAAAATATTTTTCACAAAAGGAATAACACCGTTAACACACATATGGAGGAGTCAGTCGACAGTTAGATGAGACTAGAGAACAATTGATAGGCTTTTCCATGTTAGGCAGAAACAATACACCAGTGTTTTTACAGATCCTCCTGTTTCCTTTCTTCTTACTTCAGTTGAGCTTCTTCGGCCAGGTGAACATCTCCTTTCCTCTCCCCATTCTCCATTCTCAAACTGATTAATGATTGCCTTATCCAAGTCTAGTGAAATAATCATAGAATGGCCTAGGTTGGAAGGGACCACAAAGATCGTCTTGTTTTAACCTCCCTTCCATGTTCAGGGACACCTTCCAGTAAACCGGGTTGCTCAAAGCCCCATTCAACCCAGTCTTGAATACTTCCAGAGACAAGGTGTCTTCTACAGCTTCTCTGGGTAATCTGTTCCAGTATCTCACCATCCTCACTGTAAAGAAGTTCTTCCCAGTACCTTATCTAATTCTACTCTCATTAAATCTGAAACTGCAACTCCTCACTCTCTCATTACATTCTCTAATAAAGGCTATCTCCTATATTTCCTGTAGGCCTCTTTAAGTATAAGAAAGCTACTTCAAGATCTCCACAGAGCTTTCTCTGCTCCAGGATAAACAATCCCAACTCTTTCAGTATAGCTTCATAGGGAAGGTTCTTTAGCCCCCCATATCAATTATCAATGGTCTCTTTTTGTATCACCTCCCATATCTTTAAATAACTCTCTATACGTGTTGTAAAGGGTAAGAAGACCCTAAAGCATTGTTTGCTTCACAGAACAACAACACTGCAAAAATATTTGCTTGTTGATGCCAACAAGGCAATGTGATGGCTGCTGAGTGGGTGTTTTTTCCTCAAAATGTTGACTATTTCCATCTTTCCCATTTCTGCATGACCCTGGTAAACTCATAGAATCACAGAAGCTTCACTTCAGCATGCACCAGCTGGTCCATGTGAAATATGGGGACAATCATAATTCCAAACCTTTTTAAAGTTTCTTGGTATTCATAGCAGAGAAGTGCAATAGACAAGCCAAATATGAACTCAGCTATGGTTTTCTGGTTGCTTATCTTGGGACACTGTATGGATGAAGCATGCTACAGCTTCTGTTTTTCTCTGTTCACAGTTGTGAACAAGGCTGGCACTGTAGTCTAGCCTCTGGCATCTTCCTGGAGATGACAGAGTTGTCTCTGTTGTCACAGGGTTTTGCTGGAGGATTACTGGAGCTTTTTGAAAAATCTGTGACAAGGATACATCTTTCTCCTTCCTCCTCTTTTGACCATTGCTTGACTTCAACCACAGGGCACAGTGCCTTTTTCCATGCATCTCACATATGTGTGAGAAGTTAGCATTTCATTCAGAAATGAGAACAAGTTCAGTGCTATTGCTGCTACAGAGCTTGCACATGCCAGAGAGAGAGGGAAAGAGAGACTCCACACTTTTTGGGAAATCAAATTAAGATTGCATTGGAATATGTAAACTATTAATTGAAACACTCTGATTTGGGAGTTGGGAGGAGATTGCGAGAGGGATGGAGGGCAAGAAAAAGCAGGAATTAAGAAATGACATGTCAAAAAAGCCATTTCAATTAAACCACAGAATTCCTTTGCCAGGATGGAAAAATATAAACCCTGGCCTTGTAAATCTCTTGTTCTTGTAAATCTATGCTTGTGGAAGCTGTGATGGAGGATGAAGTGCTGTGTGGTGCCGGCTCAAAGTTGAATCAATTTCTCCATGTGGATGGAGAAAGAAGTGTTGTGTGGAGCCAGCTCAGAGTTGAATCAATTTCTCCATGTGGAATTTTATGTCCCACTGTGTGAAACTGAAAGATGATTTCTTTCAGATTTCAGTTTTCTGGCTTCTTGGAGTTATTTACAAAAAACAATCACTGCCTGCACCTCCTTTATCAAGTCCTGCCATCAGGTATATCTGGCTCTGCTCCCAACTCTTGAGAGGTAAATCTCTCCAGCCATACCTGCTGACTACTTCATGGTTCCTTTTCTGCATGTTGTTTGCTTGCTGATCCCTGCCATGGGACAGAGCACAATTAAATGAAGAAAAATGAAAATGTGGTGTTATGCTGGACAGTTTTGCTGATGTCTTGCTGATTATGAAAGATGAGTGTGATTCTGAGCAAACAGACAAGGGTGGATAATGTTGTGTCCTTGATGTATTCCACTTCAGGCAACTTTCTTTTTTGAGCTCTGGTCCCTCCTCAGGTCTCACGAGAAGAGAAGCAGCACTAATGTAGGCAGGAGCCACCCCTTGTCCCTCTTCTTGTTTCTTATAGAGTTTGTCACAACCTGAAGCACATGATGGTTTGATTTTCTTAGATAGACATTCTTTTGAGATTTATCTTTATATAGGATGTAAATCTAGCCTGTGCTGAAGCAGTCTGCTGTTATTTTACATGAGGATTTGTGTAAAGGATTTGATAAACCTGCCCATCTTCTTCTACTGAGCCTGAAGTTTCTCGCTCCCTCAGCAAAAACACAAACTCTCATGTAAGGTCTCAGTACTATTATTATCCATCACTATTTGCATGTTGACTTAAAATTTATTCCCACGTCTTTCCTTCTTCAAGGTATTTGTTTTCTTCCTCTCTCCTCCTCACTCCTATTTCTACCCCTACATCTGTCTCTTGTTTTCCCATTATGACAGTTCAGAGAAGTGATCTACTATTACTTTTATCCCCCAAACACTGCTATTAGTCCATTCTCTACAATCATTTCCTTCAACATCTGTCTTCCTACAGAAGTTTCCATTTCTAAATCTCTGATCTTCCACAATCACATTGCATCTTTAATTCTCCAGTCTGAGCCCATGCCCTCATAAAGTCCTAAACCCATATCTCAACCTCTTGTTTGCCTGAGCTTCTGATCCCTGCTGCCCTGCAACCAATATCCCTTACCTCTCATTCTGTCTCTAACACCCATCTTCAACTGTATGGCTCTTTAGAGACCATAACATAATAAAAGTTTAGTAAGGTTATCCATAACTGATTCATGATGGCATCTTCCTAACATCACTAAAAGTAGAGGACTGTCACATCATGAAGCCAGATTCTGGAAGCTCTACCCTCCCAGGAATATTTTATGCAATGCTGAACACCTTAATGTTAAAGGGGAGCCTTTGTATACAGCAGACTGGAAGGACTGTTTCACCACTTAATGATCTCATCAAGGTTAGATGTGGACTCTGGGCTACCTACTTAGCCTTGAGCCATACAGCACTCATGTGGGCTGGGTGCAACACATAAAGATCTCAAGTGTAAAATACTATCACATTTGGAACTCAATCTGATGGATATCATGGCATGATCTTAAGTTTATATCTGGGAGATTAAGTCACTTCCAGCCTTGAAATCTGTGACTTCCTTTGTTACAGTGGTTCAAACCATAAGGTATCGGAATAGGATTATTGCTTCTGCCATTCCTTCAATGCATACACTGGTTTATTAATTTTAAAATAACACTTAGAAGCTGAGCCTTCCCTCTAGAAACCAAAACTATTTAAACCAGTGTATTTTATAAGACCTGACTCATTTTCTGAAAAGTAGTCTATAACCCTTTCCGAGATTAAGAACTGCAGATGTTCAAATGACAGCAAAGAGGACAAGTATTAAACTGGTAATAAATTGGGAATATGATCTTGGATATTTGTCTGAGAATAATGTCTCAATCCAAAACCCAACCTTCCTCTCCTTGAAACACAGCAAAGTCTAGCTCCTGTAGCAACTACATCGTGCCTGTATGTGTCAGCCCAAATAGTTATTTCAGCCTGATTTCTCATTAAAGTTGGAAAAGACCTCTAAGATCATGAGGTCCAACATCTTCATGCCCACTAAACCATGTCTGAAGTGCCATGTCTACATATTTTTGTAACATGTCCAGGGGTGGTGACTCTACCACCTCTGTGGGCAGCCTGTTCCAATGCCTGACCACTCTTTTAGCAAGTAGTTTTTCCTAATATGCAATCTAAACCTTCCTTGGCACAACTTGAAGCTATGTCCCCTTGTCCTATCACTAGTTACCTGGGAGAAGAGATCATCCCTCCATCTCACTACAATCTCCTTTCAGGTAGTTGTAGAGAACAATAAGGTCTCCCCTCAGTCTCCTCTTCTCTATACTAAACATTCTTTTATGCTGTTGCTATTGACCTCTGTGCTGACTTGAGTTCTGACCAGGATAAAACCACAACTTTTTCCTTTTCCTTGAACCTTCATGTGAAATTGGCATGTAAACAGAGTATTTAGTGAGACTCAAAACAGACTGAACATTTTTCTTCTTTCTGCAGATTGTAATTTTTTGATTAATTTTGTATCTAGGTCTTGGTGCTTCATTGTGCCTTATGCCACGAAAGGTTTCTTGCATTAGAAGGATCTATAGAAATGAGTGTGTCCTAAAATATGGTAGCTAGGAACTTATAAAATCAATTTCTAGCCAGGGATTAGTCTGAAATGAAAGAAATACTGGTGGAGGGCCAGGTATGAATCAGCTTTCTTGTGCAGGGTGACGGCACGGCTTGCAAGATACACCTGGCCATCAGTGGGAATTCTGCACACATCCAGCACCTTCCAGGACTAAATCATCTGGAAATACTTCCATAGCAGTCAATTTTCCTTTTTTTTTTCCACAAGATGGGAGAGTGAGGAATTTCCCTAGCTCTAGGGGGCTTAAATTCCCAGTTGGGTTAACTCCACAATGGAAAGTGAACAGGGTCAAAAAAAAACAACTTCCACCTTTCAAGTGATAGGTTTGTCTGCATCGTCGTGAACAAATTCTTCATTGTATTCACCACAAACAGGCTTTCTTCCCATATCAGCCTGTAAGGGATTTTTGTTCCAAGGCTTGGTTGTGGGCTTCTTTTCCACTATAGAACAAACATATTTATTGTCAACACTGCAAAAAAAAACCCTGCTTTCCTTATGTGTGAGTTCCCATGTGTCTCCCTTACACTATCCTAGGGCATTGATAGACTGTAGGATCTTGTTCCAGTGCCTTATCTGGTTTTCATTTCAGCAGTCCTTTCTGAGTCTACTCCTATACAGCAACTTACCCGTGTATCTGACTGACCTTCTGCACTGAAAGCTACTCTGTCCTTAAAGCGCTGAAATAGATTTCCCTTCTTTCATCAGCCTGACATGCGAAGCCCCAGAATTTGCCCCTAGCCCCAGCCCTGTGGAGTTTGTATCAACACTGCCAGCAAAGGATGTCAAGGCAGTGGTTTTCCAGGTCTCAGCAGTGATATTATCAGTCCATTAATCTGAGTAAGCTGTATCGCTGTACCTGCGTATTTTGACACCTCCAAGTTCCTTTGCACTCTCTCTTGCAGCAGACAGCTTCCCCTTTGTAGCTTAGTAGCCACTCCACAGACTGATCTCACATTTGCCTTTTTGGATGTGTAAAGCTTATCTGCTTCTCCTGTATTTTTTTGTATTTCCTCTTTTTTTTTTTTTTTTTTTTTTTGAGAGAGAGAGAGATATTTTTCAGTCAGTGTAGATGCAGCCAGTGGAACTGCAGTGATTTGCAGGAGCTAGCTTCACAACCCTTGTTTGGAGAGCTGTTAACCATTTGCAGCTCTATGGAAACAATTTAGTATTCCAAGTAAAATTCAATAGCTTAACACTTAGAGCAAACCATGCATTTAACATAATGTGTTCGTAGTAAGGTTTGAATTTTTATAGGATTAAGGAAAAAAACCAACCTTTCTTCACATGGCTCAGCATCTTAATTGTTGTTTATAGGTAGGTGGGAATAGAATAGAATAGAATAGAATAGAATAGAATAGAATAGAATAGAATAGAATAGAATAGAATAGAATAGAATAGAATAGAATAGAATAGAATTAACCAGGTTGGAAGATAACTTTGATATCATTGAGTCCAACCTATCATCCTACACTATCTAATCAACTAAACCATGGCAACAAACGCCCCATCCAGACTCTTCCTAAACACCTCCAGTGATGGTGATTCCACCACCTCCCCGGGCAGCACATTCCAATGGCCAATCACTCTTTCTGTGAAGAACTTCTTCCTAACATCCAGCCTAAACCTCCCCTGGTGCAGCTTGAGACTGTGTCCTCTTGTTCTGGTGCTGGTTGCCTGGGAGAAGAGACATACTTCCACCTGTCTACAACCTCCCTTCAGGTAGTTGTAGAGAGCAATAAGGTCTCCCCTGAGCCTCCAGGCTAAGCAACCTCAGCTCCCTCAGCCCCAGATTGTCCCTGTGTCTAAGATACTGCTTTGAAACTTATTTCCTGAATGTCATAGAATCATAGAATGATTTGGGTTGGAAGGGACCTCTGAAGGTCATCTCATCAAACCTTCTCTGCAGTAAGCAGGGGCATCCTGAACTAGATCAGGTTGCTCAGAGCCCTGCCAAGCCCCACTTTGCTTATCTCCAGGGATGGGGCCCCAACCATATCCCTGGACAACCTGTTCCAGTATTCCACCACCCTCATAGTAAAGACCCTGTTCCTAATATCCAAGTGGATGTGGCACTATCTGGCATGGTCTAGTAGTCATGAGGTGTTGGGTGACAGATTGGACTTGATAGTCTTTGAGGTTTTTCCAACCTTGTTGATTCTATGATTCTATGATCTAAATCTACTGTTTTCTAGTTTGAAGCCTTTGCCCCTCATCTTGTCACCGCAGGCTTTTGTAAACAGCCTCTCTCCATCCTTCTTGTAGGCCCCCTTCAGGTACTGGAAGGCTGCTAGTAGGTCTGTTATATATTTCAGCCTAATATATATCATGTCTTACTATGTATTTCCAAATAGGCTGAATATTTATAATTAAAGGTGGCCCATATGAAAAAAATTTTAGCAGAGCTATATCTTTATATATTTGGTTTTTCTTATGTCTTGAACAAGAATATGGTAATTCTTGCTCACAATCAGAAATTAGTTTAAAGTCTTGTAAACCTTGATAATTTATAAGGAGATAAGACATCTTATTTTCCATCTTTAATTTGGATGTCATGGATCTTTTCTTCTTTCAATGAGTTGGGTGGGTTAGGATCTGTGTGCCTTGGGCATTGATCATCTGAATTGCTTATTGCTGAGGCATCATGGTAGTTGCTGGATGATGTAGGCTCATCAATGCACAGCTTCCATCTCGGTGGGTGTTTGTGAGGTGTGGAATAGGACTGGGTTCCTCATAGGCTGTGTCCCAGAAATGTTTGTGTAAAGGTGTCTCCTTTCACCTCATCCTAGATGAATTAAATTCCTTATCACAGGAGGCAGGAGTCATTTTTGTCATACCAGGAGTGAACTTGGATACACGATGTTAGATCTGAAAGGTGACTCTGCCGTTTGATCTCAGCACATGCATGGTTGATCTGTAAGGCATGGGCTCCCTGATTAGGCAGGCAGGAGGCACTCATCGTTTGATGATCAAAAGCAGGAGAAAAGCACAGTCACCAAGTGAAGATGCAGAGAGCTATAGAATTATTACAGAGATGTCTCACTGCAATCAAGCATCTTTCTTCATTGATGCAATGAAAATATTGCAGCACATATTGGGGTACCAGTTCTGATAATTTTGTGATTCCAGCACCTGTTATGTTATAGGGCCATCTCTTCCTCCACCTGCAAGGATGCAGCAAAGGATCACATCTGTCATTACTAGCTGATGAACACAAATGAGACAGCTGTTGATCAGTTCACTTTGGTTATTATTCTTCCCTGCCTATGCTTAAACTTCATGGGGTTGCAATACTTCATATACTATAAAGCCAGTTGTTTTCTTTTTAATGTCACTAAGTATTTTAAAATATGTAGATTAAATTTACTAAGGTTGTGTTTCACATCCTTGGAGGAACCGTATTCTTTTAAATCAGGCAGAATATGCTTATAACAAATCAACTACAACTGCTGCAATCCTCAGATACTCCTTAATGGCACACAAATCATTCTTTAAAAGCAGAGAGTTGGTGGGGTTTTTTTGTTTGTTTGGGTTTTTTTTCCCCGTGGAACTAGTTGCAGGTACAGATAAGAACAGTCTGTGATGTTAACATATCTCCATTCATTGTGACATTCAGTTCTGCCAGCAGAAGACAAAATTTTCCAGCCACCTCCCACTCGGAATTTATGATCTAGCTCTACTGGACTGCTGAAGAATACCTCAGAAGGGAGAGCTCACATCTCTCTGAAGTATTCTAATGTGCCCCAAGCGGAGCAGAGAATATCTTAAACTGAATCCAAACCCTTGGATACTGAGAAAGTGTGAGGGTCTCTCGTACTCTCTGAAAGTTCTCTCTGTCAGAACTCCCTAAAACGGTATCTTTTAGAGCCACTTTGGAGTACCCTTAACATTTCTGGTAGTTACACTGGACTGACAAAAAAAACATCTCCATGTAAAAAGCACATTTTTATTGGTCCACAGGGAAAATAATGTAGATAAATTTTGGTTCTTACTGAATGCTGCCACAGTCCAGATGTTTTTGGGTTTTTTCTCACACAGGTGTTGCTCTGCCCAACAACAGGCATTGCTGCTCCTGAGCTGCTATTTTGTGTGTGTACGACATCTGTTCCTGAAGCTGCAAAAGCTGCAACTGAGTTTTTTTTTTTCTTCTCACTTTTCGTCATTTATGCTTCCTGCATGGTTCAAATAACCAAATCTTTTTCTATTTAGGAAGCACTATAGTTAAATGATGAGATTTGTTTAAAAACTTCTGGAGGGCTGAAGTCACAGATAATAAATGTTCCTTATTTCATTTTAATAGACTTCTGAGTTCCACAGCATAGCTACATGCTGTGCAGCACACCTACCTGCTCACAAATCTCCTGCTTTTGGTTTCAACCTGCCACCTGCCTTTGCTGTTTGCTAATTCTAACAGTGAAAAGGACCATGAAAATATCTCAAGTGTCTCAGTCATGGTGTCTCTCAATTGTTTCTGGCAACATGAAAAACTTCAGTATATTTAGTCATTTCTAATGTATAGGCTTACCTGTATCCCTTATCTCTGTTTCCTTTCTAATTTCTAGTTTTTGCATCTTTTTGCCATAGTAAGTTCTGCTGTTTCACAGAATCACACAATCATAGAAACATTCAGGTTGAGAAAGACCCTCAGGATCACTAAATCCAACCAATAACCCTACTCTAATAGGTTCACCCCAAAACCATATCCCCAAGTGCTACATCCAAATGACCTTTTGTCATGTGGATGTTTTGTCATTTGTCAATCATTTTTTCTATGTATCAATTTGGCACATTGTGTCTTTATACCATGATGCAACAATACTTTTCTGTTGTTCCCTATTTATGTCTTAATTTCTTTGATCTTCTTTTGATTTGTCATGCATTGGTTTTAATACCCCACGGTCATTAAAAGTCCAAGTCCATGCTTGTGTAGACAAAAAGGAGTCCTAAACAGAGCAGCTCATATCCTGTCCTGATTTGTCCTCTTGATGGGGTTATTTCTTTCCATAGACTCTGGCCCATCAAGGATCAAAAATGGGCATTTCATAGGCTGCCGTGTGTTGTATGGGATGAATTTGGATCTACACAGTTTAGCCAAACAAAATTTTTTAAATTAATATGGTGCAATGCTTAAAAATAATGCCTTGTGACATACATGTAGTCAGACAAAATGATCTAACAATCCTTTCTGTTTTAAATTATGTGTATATGTGATTACAACAGTAATTGTTAGTCTGTGTTTTCAGCCCCTGCTTCTGAAAGGGTAGGCAGATAGCTAAACCAGCTGGATCAGTGAAAAGAGGAGCAGTGCTTGAATTAGTGCCAGCCAACACATATACCGAACAGCCACTCTTGGATAACAAAGACTGTTTCTCAGAGGATAAAACTAAAGGGTCTGAAAATACTATCAAGATGCTGACAGTCTCCCTTGTCAGGTCAATACATGACTGGTGTGTGTCCTTGAAGGAATATAAAACTTTCGTCCAGGAAAGTTGCAGGAAAGGTTTACAAATCTGTGGTACCTGCTGTTAGGAGGAAATAAATTAAAAACAGAGAGAGCTTATCAACATGAAAGTCCATGCCAAAAAAAATGTCTCCACACCTGTCTCATACTTCTCAGATTAAAGATGCAGAGCTGTGTCAAATTGTTGTCATGAAGGGGATCAAATCTCAAGAGCAGAAATCTTTCTCTCTAAGAAATATTTAAAGGCACATTATGTCCCTGCTCAGTTAAAGTTGTTTCACAATAGAAAGAGCAGTACTGCTTAGAAAATAAAAGAAATGTGAGTACTTTCTTTTTGTCTTATTAGACATTAGCATATCTGCAGCTTTAATGATTACATCTAGCTGCAAAAGAACATTTTTCTGTAGATTACTGGTATATATATATATATATATATGCTTGAGGAACATTTGTAAATCAATGTCATGTATCTCTTCAGTTTCTACTTCAGTCATTCCCCAATTTTCCAATCTTTAAAGAAAGAAAATCTTTATTCTTAGGATGCCTTTCATCCTCTTCTTAAAAATGGATTAGAAGCATTTCCTGCAATATTATATATAAGTAATAATTATGGAAATTATATTCTGTAGAAAAGTTATCTGTTGATACACAGAAGGCATAAGAACAAAATTGTAAGAGTCTTTACTATTCCATTCCAAAATGTTTGAATTCCCTTTCATAATATGCATGTTTTATCTGTGGCTCAAAGACTTTAAATACTTGTGTTCATGAATGGCTGCTTTCTTTAGATCATGACATGTAGATATGCTTCCAATAACCAGGAATAAGTGAAGGGTCAACTGCCAAACAAAAAGAGGAAAAAAAATATAAAGGATTAGCTCTTTCACAAAATATATCCAGCACTGTTTTGAAATTCAGATTATCATCTTGATAAGAAATTTAACTTTATCAGAACAATGTAAATGGTTGTTATGTAGTGATTCTTTGGACAAGCACTTGGATAGACTGGTTCAGTACATAACTGATGGAACCAGACTAAACTTCAAACATATAATGCAGTCAGAAGTGAAAGATTTAAAAAAAACCACAAAAACAAAAAGCCCCAAACCTAACATTAAGAAATCAATTGCCTTTTTTTTTTTTTTCTTTTGAAAGAACATTAAACTTCCAGAAATTACAGAAGAATGGAAGTGCACTATGGGCAATATCATCCATTTAACCTCCAAGAAACCTTCTCATAACAAATTTCCAAGGTTGGGTGTCGTGGCTTGAAATCACCCCCCAACTAATTTGGAGAACTATCTCCAAAATAAATCATCAGACCATCTCAGTTTGGGATGGAAGCAAAATGAAGCTATATTTACAAGCAAACTAAAATCTAGAAATGTGAAATACAATCAATATGTACGAAATATACAATATATGTACTACATATATATATATTTACAATTTATAAACACCACAGAAACTCTTCAGATAATCCAGGGGGACCGTTCACCTCCTCTCCCACTCCCTTCCTCCTCCCTGTTACCTCACACAGGAGATACCCTGGCAGAGAGAGAGAAGTCGCAAGCAGAAGTGGGAGAAGAGCAAGAGAGAAAGAACTGTTTATGCTGCTACTCTCTATCCCCATTAGCAAGCCAAGGAATTATATAGACCTTATTATTTTTTCTTTTGTATGCGGTGGTAATATTTATTTTTTTTTATTTACTTTCAGTCTTTGCAGTCAGGAACTAGGCTAAAGTTCTCCCGTCAAATAGTAACACTGGGCAGCTTGAACACTGACTTGTATAAATCTTCATAGTAGCCTGTGGTGCCTCAAGTATTTAAACTCTTCTAACACTCTATTGAGCAGGGAAGACTGCCGGATTCCCTCTTGGAAGCCAAAAGATTATTATTCTCTTAATCATTATCATTAATTAATCCAGGCAATAAAACACTGCAAAGAACTTAGTGGACCATCTATCTCTTGGCATGCCTCTACTAATTTACACCAAACCAGAATGGCTTTTTTCCAAGTTTGAGCCACAAATGGTTGTATTTTGTAAACATTAGGTATCATTCATCATATTGAGTGAAAAAGCCTTCTCCTATTGTTTATTTCTGTCTATACTTATAACCAAACCTATATGTACAAGTGGACATTAACAAACATATATAATATAAACACGCAAATCCAAAGTGAGTTTTGCAATTATGTTTTGAAGATACAAAGTTGGGGCTCTGATTCTCAACAGAGTGTTTAACAGGTTTTGAGATGTATTTCTCTGAGCAGCTCCTGATCAAATATTTTCTTCTTAAGGACTGACAGTTTTTTGGTTGTTTTTCCCCAGTCTGGTTACAGATCCATTGCATCTTGTAACTTTTCTGGAACTGGAGCTTGTGAGATCACAGTTCACAGTCAAAAATATAATATTGCATCAGCTGCAGACAGAATGCAGAAATGGTATTCATTTAAGACAGGGACCTGTTGGAGCAGGTCCAGAGAAGGCCACAGAAATGATCAGACAGAGCACATCTGCTACAATAAAAGACTGAGAGAGTTGGAGTTGTTCAGCCTGGAGAAGAGAAGGCTCTGGGGAGACCTTATTGTGGCCTTTCAGTCTATAAAGACAGCTTATAAGAAAGATAGAAACAGTCTTTTTAGTAGGGTCTGTAGCAATAGGACAAAGGATAATGGTTTGAAACTAAAAGAGAGGCGATTCAGACTAGATAGAAGGAAGAAACACCTTACAGTGAGGGTGCTGAAACCCTGGCCCAGGTTGCCCAGAGAGGTGGCAGGATGCCCCATTCCTGGAAAGATTCAAAGTTAGATTAGATGGGGCTTTGCAGAACCTGTTCACTACAGGAGGGTTGGAGGTAAATGACCTTTAAAGGCCCCTACCAACCTAAGCCATTCCATGATTTTATGCTCCTCCAATTATGATAGATTTGTCACAGTTCTGTGCAGTTTTTACTATAGCCCTTTCTATGGTACAGGACTGAACTGCTTTTATGTGAGGGCAGAAGTAAAGAGCCTTTTCCTTCTTGCTTCCTGGCTTCTAAGAAGCAGTGTCATGCTGCTGATGTGCACGTGTTGTCCTGCCAGTGTGGACTGCATAGCCTTAGAGCACCCTTTTGCAGTTCTGCCAGAAAAAATTCTCATTCTGAAGTCTTGCAGAACTCCACCTCTGGGTCTTTTCATGTTTTTTTGTCCATATGAATTGCTTGCTGAATGTCAAGAGATACAAAAGGCTGATGTCAAGAACTGCCTTCTTTATTCATAAAAGTAATGGCTTATATGGGTTTCATTTCCTCTAATGCTGGACATTCAAAAGTTTAGCTTTACAAATTACTGTTGATTATGGCATCTTTTACTCTTTCTGTTCCTGTCCTACAATTTAAGAAGTTGGCCAGTTGGTGCAGGTTGAAAATTCTACCCCAACATTAAATTTGCCAGATCAGCTGAGCTGGAAGCAGATGAAAGCTGTGTTTACAAGCATAACTTCCATCTACAATGGAATTCAATGCATATGTACCAAATGCACAGTATTTACAGTATTTACAGGTATTTACAATTAATAAACAGCATAAAAAAAAATGCTTGTCAGAGTCCAGGGGAAGGTACTAGCTTCTCCCTCTCTGCCTCTCCCTTATCCCCCACTACAAAAGGGACAAGAGAAAGGAGACAAAAAAATTGAGCCAAGGTCAAGCAGAAGCAAGTTAGTATCTCCCAGCATGAGGAAGCAGAGAGAGAAATTGTTTGGGGAACGAAATCTTATGGCAGATATCTCTCCAATGGAATTGTTTAGAATTATGATTATTTTTCTTTTTATGCCCAATAGTGATTTATTTACATTTTACTACTTTCTGTTCAAGATCTGTGAAAAAAATGCATAGCCTTAAACTATCACACCAGTGAACATTCTTTCCTTTGTCTCTCAGGCATTAATAATGGCCAAGATACTGCCCCTTGGACTCTGATTTGCCTTTTTATTTTTATTATTATTTTTCCCTTGTGTTGGTTCAATCAAAGGATATACTCAAAAATTACTTTAGATAGTTTGTAGTGTTGAGGAATTGATTTTGAAACTCCCTTCTCCTTCAGAGAAGGAGTCGAACATTAAGGACATCCTCTTATGTATGTTCCTTTGCCCACACAACTCTGAAATATTCCCTCAAATTAGTTGTGAGTGCTGGATCAAAACTGCCAGGGGACATATCCGTAATTTTACAGTAGGGACAATCATGGGTTAATGCTCTTGGTTTTAGCACTCATTAATTTATACAGAGTAGTTATAGTTTCTGATGATGATGTGAAGATGCTAACTGAATAGAGCTTTGCTAACTTAGATATCTTCTGAATTCAGTGAATACCCTTTGAGTCAGAACTATGTTCTGTACATTAGGGAATGACTAGATGCCGCAGAACTTGAGGTTGCAGATGAAAGGGTTGAGTGTCTGTGGGTTAAAATCAAAGGGAGGCCTAACAAAACTGACATCCTGATTGGAACCTTGTAGGTGACTTTAACCTGCCAGACATCTTCTGGGAACTTAATTCAGCAGAGAGGAAACAGTCCAAAAGGTTTCTAGAGTGTATGTAGGACAGCTTCCTGATGCAGGAGTTAAGTGAACCTACCAGGGGTCAGGCTCTGTTCAACCTGATGTTCTCAACTAGAGAAGGGCTGGTGGGAGATGTGATGGTAGGAGGCTGTCTAGGATGCAGCGACTGTCAGATAATGGAGTTTCCAATATGCAGGGAAATAAGGAAGAGCAGTAACAGAACCCTCACTTTGGACTTCTGGAGGGCAAACTTCAACTTGTTCAAGCATCTTATTTGGAAAGTACCCTGGGCAGCCGCCCTTAAGAACAAAGGGGTCCAGGACAATTGGACCTACTTCAAACAGGAGCTCTTGAAGGCACAGAAACTGGCAGTTCCCATGTGCCAAAAGATGAGCCAGTGGGGAAGGCAACCAGCCTGGATGGGCTAGCAGCTCTTGAAGGAATTAAGGGAAAAAAAGAGGATGTATCAACTTTGGAAAGGGGGAGAGGCAACTTGTGATAAGTTTAAGGATGTTGTTAGATCATGTCAGAGAAAAAATAGCAAGGCAAAAGCCCAGTTAGAACTTAAGCTGGCCACCTCTGTGAAACATAATAAAAAGCATTTTTATAAATACATTAATGCTAAAAAGAGGGGCAAGAAAAACCTCCACTCCTTACTGGATTTGGAGGGAAACATTGTAACTAAAGATGAGGAAAAGGCTGAGGTACTTAATACCTTCTTTGCCTCAATTTTCAACAGTAAGGCAGAAGGACTCCAGGATAACTCGCCTCCTGAACTGGTTGATGGGGTCAAGGAGGAATTAGTTTGGGACTTGCTGAGCCACTTGGATACTCACAAGTCCATGGGACCAGATGGGATCCATCCTAGGGTGCTGAGAGAGCTGGCAGATGAGCTGAAACAAGCCACTCTCCATCATTTTCCACCTCTCCTGGATCACTGGAGAGGTCCCAGATGACTAGAAATTGGCCAATGTGATGCCCATCCACAAGAAGGGTTGGATGGAGGAACCTGGAAATTCCAGGCCTGTCAGCCTGACCTCAGTGCCAGGGAAAATTATGGAGCAGATCATCTTGGGGGCAATCACTACACACCTGGAGGATGGCCAAAGGCTCAGGTCCAGTCAACATGGATTTAGGAAGGGCAGATCCTGCCTCTCCAACCTGATCTCATTCTATGATCAGGTGACTGCCTGGTGGATGTGGGGCAGGCTGTGGATATAGTCTACCTGGACTTCAGCAAGGCCTCTGATACCATCCCCCACAGCAAACTCCTGGCCAAGCTGTCAGCTCGTGCCTTGGACAGCAGCATTCTGTGCTGGGTTAGGAACTGGCAGGAGGGCCAAGCCCAGGGAATGGTGGTGAATGGGACCACATCCAGCTGACAGCCAGTCACTAGTGGTGTGCCCCAGGGATCAGTGCTGGGCCCCATCCTCTTTAATATCTTCATTGATGATCTAGATGAGGAGATTGAGTCCACCTTTAGTAAATTTGCAGAGGACACCAAGTTGGGAGCAGGAGTTGATCTGTTAGAGGGTTGAAGGGCTCCCCAGAAGGACCTTGATCAGTTGGACAGATGGGCAGAACCCAACATGATAGCATTCAACAAGTCCAAGTGCCGGGTGCTGCACTTTGGCCATAACAATGCCATGCAGTGCTACAGGCTGGGGTCAGAGTGGCTGGAGAGCTGCCAAACAGAAAGGGATCTGGGGGTGCTGATTGACAGTTGACTGAACATGAGCCAGCAGTGTGCCCAGGTGGCCAAGAAAGCCAATGGCATCCTGGCCTGCATCAAGAATAGTGTGGCCAGCAGGAGCAGGGAAGTCATTGTGCCCCTATACTCAGGACTGGTTAGGCCACACCTTGAGTACTGTGTCCACTTCTGGGCTCCTAAGTTTAAGGTCATTGAGATACTTGAACATGTCCAGAGACAAATGCAATGAGGCTGGTGAGAGGCCTTGAGCCCCTTACAAGGAGACGCTGAGGGAGCTGGGACTGTTCAGCCTGGAGAAGAGGAAGCTCAGGGGAGACCTTATTGCTGTGTACAACTACCTGAAGGGTGATTGTAGGCAGGAGGGGGTTGGTCTCTTCTCCCAGGCAACCAGCACCAGAACAAGGGGACACAGTCTCAAGCTGTGCCAGGGCAAGTTTAGGCTCGAGGTAAGGAGAAAGTTCTTCACTGGAGAGCTGTTAGTCATTGGAACGTGTTGCCCAGGGAGGTGGTGGAGTTGCCACCCCTGGAGGTGTTCAAGAGGGGATTGGATGTGGCACTTGGTGCCACGGTCTAGTAGGCATGAGGTCTTGGGTGACAGGTTGGATTTGATGATCTTTGAGGTCTTTTCCAACCTTGTCGATTCTATGATTCTATTATTCTATGATACTATGATTCTATCTGTATGCCAATAGGTATGACACTTCATCTTGCAAGGGCTCCAAGCAATAAACTGATGGGTCTTCTAGCTCAGTTATACCACCCAAAAGTCAGGATTTCAGCCTTGTTTGCAAATCATTTGCCAAAAAATATTTCTGTTTCTTATAGGAATATTGCATCCACTTTTAAATGGTCTCTTGTAAAAATGATTCTCATAAAAGACCAGATCCCAGACCTTATTCTGTTGCTTTTATGCCATTTATTTACTTCTTCATTGGCTGATATTCCCAGGACTATACACAGGAAATACAGAATTGGACAGGGGAGAATATACCACCATATCTTTTAATAGTGACTTTCTTGAATTAGTAAAAGGATATATGTGGGCAGCATGTGCACTGCCAGAATAGAAAATTTCCTCAAATACAATTGTAGCTTGTCTTAGGGTTTATTCTACTTCCTTACAGTTTGTGGGTTTTTTTTCAAGAAAAAAGTTTGATTATCTCTTTTCTGCAGAGAATAAGACCTTAAAACCTGCATTCATGGATACCAAAGACTAAAAGTAAGAAAAAAGAAGTAGTCAACTAAGCTTTCATCACCACATGAGCTACATTTCACTCTGGAGCTATCTGAACCTCTGCACTTCTCATTTAAATGCTTCATGTTAGTGCTTCCAAATCAAGGTGAACCCATAACTACCTGTCTTGTCCAGGCATGTGGGAAATAAGCAGATCAGAGGATTATGACTGGGCAGCTGGAGTGCCTAAAAGAGCATCAAACTGTACCCTGGACCATCTTCACAGCGTGACTTCATTCTTAGCAGTTCATTAGCAGCACAGAGCTCCCCAGTCACAGTTCATGCTGATCTGCAGTGGCTGAAGCTCTTGCTCCGAGCATGGCATTATCTGTTGGTCATGCAGAGAGAAAGCACTACAGATGCAGTTTGTGTTTTTGTAACCTCTGGTGGCTTTTTGTGACAACAGAATTACAGAATAGTAGGGGTTGGAAAGGAACTCTGGAGATCATCTGGTCTTCGCCTTTCTTAAAGCAAGGTTATCCAAAGCATGTTGCACATTATCACATCCAGGTAGATTTTGAAAGAGTCCACAGGAGACTCCATAACATGTACAGTCTGTTTCAGTGCTCTGTCACCCTCAGAGCTTTTCTGTACATTTATGCAGAACTTCCAGAGTTCTCGTTTGTGCATGGTGTCCCTTGTCCTGTCATTTGGCACCACTGAAAAGAGACTGAAAATATTCTTTTGACCTCCATCTTTAGTAATTTATAATCATTGAGAAGATCTCCTCTCAGTCTTTTTCCCAGGCTAAAGATTCCAAGGTCTCTTAGACTTTCCTTCTTGGAGAGATGCTCCAGTCTCCTCATGGTCTTTGTAGCCATTTTCTGTACCCTCTACAGCAAGTCCCTGTCCCTCTTGGACCAGGGAGCCCAGAACTGGACACAATATTCCAGATGAGGTCTAAGTAGGGCAGAGTAGAGGGGGAGGAGAACCTCCCTTTGGCCCAACTGGCCATACTCCATGCACCCCAGAATAGATTCATAGAATTGTTAGGGTTGGAAGGGACCTCAAGGATCATCTAGTTCCATCCCCCCTGACATGAGCAGGGACACCTCACCCTATATCAGGTTGCTCAGAGACACATCCAGGCCTTTAAAACTTCCAGGGATGAGGCTTCTACTACCTCCCTGGGAAACCTGTTCCAGTGTCTCACCACCCTCATGGTGAATACTCTTGACCTTCTTGGCCACAAGGACACATTGCTGTCTGTGTGGTTCTGATGACATTAAAAAGAAAAAGGAAGTTGTGTGATACACTTCTGCTAAGCTTTATTTTTTTATTTGCCATTCTGTTTCTGGCTGTCTCCTATTTCAGCATTTCAAAGCCCAATGTGCAGCCTGGGGTTTTTTGCTTGTTTGGTTGGTTAGTTTGGTTTTGGTTTCTTTTGTTGTGGTTTTTTAATTCCAGTTTGAGCAGTAAAGCCCAGGGAGGGAAACCTGCTTTTTAGTCACCCCATTCTGTAAGTTATTAAATTACTCCAATGTGCACTGCACCTTTCCCACTCCTCTTTCTACTTGTCACAAGTCATGAATTTATCACTATAACCTGCAACTAAGGAGGATCATCAAAGGCAAATAAATTGCAATCTCTTTTCCACACCACATGGGTTTCAAGTTTCCTGAGGGTTCTGAGTGTTTGTTTATTTCCCAGAAAGAATTAGATAGTTAATTCTCCAGCATTTCTTGCTGGTCTTTTACATCAACTTCTTTGATAAATCATTTGGGACATCACATAATCAAGTGGTGCCATAAAACCTTTATACAGATCTATAAACTAGATTACATTGTGTGGGGAAATCATTAACCTCCTCTACTTGAGTTGTGCTGTTTGTACTAAAAAAGCACAAATAAATACAGGTACAGGACAGCAGCTTTCACATCTATCCTCTGGCTCAAGAGTTAAATCCACTCAATTGCATCATCAGTGACAACATCTGGAAAGAAACACCTGGTGATTTTAAAGTCCCTCTTGGTTTTGATGATGGTGGTAGTAGGTTTCCATCTCAATTTTCTCTGCCAAGCCCTTGTCTTTTATCTGTGACAATGGCAGAGTTGTGCTGAATAATTAAAAAATAGTGTATTATTAGTTGGCAACCACTTTAATTTAATATTCCCAAGCCTTCCTGTGCTGGCATAATCAGGGCATGCATTGAATAATATTTTGCTCTACAGTAGATGTTAAAGCTCATCTCACCAATGGGAACATTAAGAATATCTCCAACAAGTAAATTAAATAGTGTCTGGGAACAGTCCCAGGCACTAGAATACAATCATCTCTTCTGCTGCACTGTTAGAAGCATCTGTGACATGGTGTTTGTCTGTGTCAGCTGGTGCTCTCCCAAATAATTCCCCAGTATGGGGCTCTTTTTATGCATCTATGTTGTTTTGGAGGCTAAAAGAGGTTACTGGCTTAGATACTTGGCACTCCATGCTAGTTGGCTTCAGTGCTTGTGAACGCTTTTTACACATTTAAATTACATCTGTAGGTGTAGCCTGTTTTAGCACAGCCCGTGTGAGAATAGCATCCCAGCGGCCAGTCCTCACAATGTAATAAGCAGAGTTCAAACATCATCCTTCTTCATCAGCACAGACAGGGCAAAACTTTGAGCATCATTTTCCTGCCTCATAGCACAGATTAGTACCAAGCAAGTGAGGAAATAGGGGTTAGATTCAGCACTATTTTAGACCTGGTTCACAGCATTGTTTCTGTGGAATTCTTTGTAACCTCTGCCATCTCGTTTATTTGACAAATAATATCTCCATCTTTGGGCTTTGCACTGCTATTGATAACTCTAGCAATTTCCCATCATACCAAGGCAAAGTCTTGATTGATGGAGAACTACAGTCACATGGGTGATATAAATGCTTAGTGCTCATGCAGGGAAAGAAAAAATCCTTTCAGCATAACATGATGTTTGTTCAAAACATGGACATGCCCTCTACCCCTCTCAACTGTGACTTCAGTAAATCAAATGATGGCAAAATAAAGTCAGTTACAAAGTAAAATCAATCAGCTATCAAAACCACAAATCAAAGTAAGAGCAAAATTGAAAAGTTCTCCCGTCTAAAACCTAAGAATTATTGCCTAAGAGAGAAGTCATAGCAGCACCATGAAGTCCCAGAACTTTTCTGTCACTCTTGGTTATTCATAAAGTATGATGTGGTGGGGTTTTTGGTTGGGGTTTTTGTTTGTTTGTTTGTTTGTTTTTTGGTTTTGTTTTTGGATGTTCTGGTGATGGAGAACAGTATAACCTCCTAAAGAAAGACAGATTATTGCTATGTTGAATCAAGCTGTTAATATTTATGTTCTTCATGAATAATTTAATGTATTCTTTCAGAAACTTTACAAACATTCACCACCCTGTGTAAGAAACATCTGTTTTCTTCATTTAATAACAGGGAAATAGGGAGAAAGAATATAGTCCTTGCTCTTTATCTCCAGATTAGGGTGGAACTTCTGTCTCTCAGTTCTGCATGCTGAAAGACACTGGTTGAGCTTCTTGACAGATGACATAATAATGGTTTAGCACAGCACCCCTTTTGATGTCAGATCTACATAGAAATACTGGCCCATATAAAGTAAAACATAGTTTTGTTTAGATAATAAAATATTTCACAAGTGTGACATATTGGTAAGTGCAGAGCAGAGGCTGGCAATTTATATCCACATGTGGAATATAAAGATAGGATTGTACATCTATAACTGCAAACAACTGCTGCTGGAATTGTGTTTCCAAGCAGATTGGTTGTTTATCCCCATTCCTGTGAATCTTGCATTGGGAAAGAAACATCATTCTTTTTCCTGGAGGTTTTCCTGTAGTCCATCCATATGCATCACCTAACACACACACAAAACCCTATTAAACTGCTAAATCTCATTTTTAATATTTTTTAAAAATAGTGATATGACATTGAAATAAAAAAGTGTCAACTCTTCACTTGATTTATCATTTGTTAATAAAAAAAGGAATAGGGGAAAGTCAGTTCTCCCCTTCCCAAATAATTCTTGGGCCTCTGTTGAGAAAATTTCATTGGCAGTGTTACCACAGAATCACAAAATCACCAAAGTTGGAAGAGACCACAAAGATCATCAAGTCCAACCCGTCACCACAGACCTCATGACTAACTGGTCATCTGGTTATCTGGTGCTCTGGGTCATGAGGCTTTTGCTGAACTGGGAAATGATTAATTTGAACAGTCAGTTAACTTTTACTCCTGAATATTTAACATTTTAATGGTACAATATTTTGTGTCTGATTTTCTAATTTCATGACTATGGCATGAGCTAGACTAGGTGAAGGTACTAAACATTTCAGAAGTAGAGAGATTCAGAAGTTTCAGAAGTAGAGAGATTGATATTGTACAGGAGATCTTGTCTCTCAAGGGGAAGAATCAGGATTCATTCTGTCTAATCGTTGCTTCTAACTGTGACAGATATGTTAAAAGATCAGTTGCTCTAAACTACCGTTTTGGCCAGTGAACAGAAGTACCTCTACTTGGCAATGGGTTATTTCCGTTCTCTGAAAAGCTTATGCTTTTAATTTAGCAGTTCAGTTAAGTGTTTAAGGTCAGGGTAAAAGGAATCTGTCCCCCAAAATCCTCAAATACCAAGCTTTAGCTGAATGTTGACCTGTTCATTTTGGTAAATCATGTGGAACCACCTGGAAAGGTCTTCAAATGCACAGAAGACCTCCAGAGAATGTTAACCTCATCCCCAGGCTGGAAGAGCTCCACAGCGTTTGAGTTTATTGTGATTTTTCTCCTCAGCTAAGGCAGACTGTGCAGATTGGAATATTTTCAGGGGATGGAAGGGGGCGGTTGCATATCAACATAAATGTGAATAATTTTTCTCTGGTGGGTCATAAAGCACTACGATTCTATTCCCCCAAGGAAATTCACAGAATCACAGATTGTTAAGCTGGAAGGAACTTCAAAAGATCATCCAGTCCAACCCCCCTGCCAGAGCCAGATCACCTAGAGCAGTTCACACAGGAGCACATCCAGGCAGGTTTTGAGTATCTCCAGAGAAGGAGACTCCACAACCCCCCAGGCAGCATGTTCCAGTGTTCTGTCACCCTCACAGTGAAAAAAAGTTGTCCTCACATTTCCATGGAACTTCCTATGCCTCAACTTCCACCCATTGTCCCTTGTCCTGTTATTGGGCATCACTGAGCAGAGCCGGACTCCATCCTCTTGGGACTCACCCTTTACATATTTATAAACATCAATGAGGTCAACCCTCAGTCTCCTCCAAGCTAAAGAGCCCCAGCTCCCTCAGTCTCTCTTCATAAGGAAGATGTTCCACTTCCTTAATAATTTTTGTGGCTCTGTGCTGGACTCTTTCAAGCAGTTCTTTGTTGTTTCCACTGGAATGCCAGCACCACTCTGCTCCTGAGATTTCTCAGTGCCAAGATGTTCCCTAATACTTGAGGAGAACCAGCTATTCCTCATTCTGCCCAGAGTACCAGTGTTCCCAGTAATGGTGTTTTCACTCTTACATCCCTTTTGCACACAGGCATTTGCTCTTTGGGGACTACCATATGGTGTGGATGAAAACTCATAATGACACCATCCATCCAGTCTTTCCAAAGTGATTATATTTTCCACAAGACATAGTGTTCATCCCTTTTTCATTTTTTTTCTCTAGTGTGCTGAATTGCCAACAGGGCAAGCATTCACCTAGATGTGTTCACAGACAGGGAAGCTTTGAAGAGCACTGGTGCAAACCAGCTGAACAAATGTGAGGAGCTCGTGCAATTTCTTGTGGTTAGGATTCACTTTACAGTTGTTTATCCACCCTTACACCTAAACAGGGAAGGTCCATTATTTGACCAGACCTGACTTGAGAGATCTCATTACAGTGGGTTTCAACTGCAGAGTTGTGTTTTCAAGTTTTGAGAGATGCAGTAACTCTTCATTATTATCAAAATGAGGAGGGAAAAATAAAAAAGGCTGCTTGTTTATTTAATGGCTGTTGAGAGACAAATCTCCCTTTTGTTGTCATACTTGGTCAATGACTGATCCAGAAATATGCCTCATATCCTGCTATACTCTGGAAGATTAGTGAGTGGTTTCAGATATCTCATTTAAACCCCATTTTTTGTGAAACTACGTAGCAATACTCTCATCAGAACTAGTGAAGAGAGTGGACACCTGGCGTTTTAGCTACAACACAAGATCACAGAATGTTAAGGGTTGGAAGGGATCTCCAAAGATCATCAAGTACAACAACCTTGACAGAGCAGAACCATAGGCTCTAGCACAGGTTGCACAGGAATACATCCAGATGGGTCGGGAAAGCCTCCAGAGAAGGAGACTCCACAACCCCTCTGGGGAGCCTGTTGAAGTGCTCTGTGACCCTCACAGTGAAGAAGTTCCTCCTCATGTTGAGGTGGAACCTCCTGTGCTGTAGTTTATATCCATTACCCCTTGTCCTATCACAGGGTGAAACTGAAGTGAGCCTGTCCCCTCCCTCTTGACACCCAACCCTCAGATATTTATAAACCTTTATTAAATCCCCTGTTGGTCTTCTCTTCTCATGATTAGAAAGCCCCTGGTCTCCCAGCCTCCTCTCTTAGGGCACATGCTCCAGTCCCTTAATCATCCTGGTAGCCCTCTGTTGGACTCTCTCCAGCAGATCCTTGTTCGTCTTGAACTGGAGAGCCCATAACTGGACAGAGAAAATTGGGCATGCAAAACTGACTAGAGAAGTCTACAGCCACAAATGCCACCAATGTGTCTCTGATATTACCTTAATTTTGTATATCCTGTATAAACCCACTTCCACAAGCCAAAATCTTTCTTTTCCACCATTTCCTTTTCCTCCATTCCTAATTCACTTTTGCAGATGAGACTGGGGTCTTTGGGAATAAAATCTCATTTGAGTTCAAACCCCAACATTTAAGAGTAACTCAGTCCATCTAGTGAGACAACATCTGATCTGCCCAATCTCTAATCGATTTAATCGGGGCAAGGACATAGGCAGCCAGCAGTTAGGATATTTCTGCTGATTTCCATGAAGCCCTTCTGGGTATTGAGCAAAGCTGCTAAAGTTCACATTGTAGGACAAGGTAAAATGTCTTCGAGGCATCGAGTAGCACACATTTAATGAAGATGGAAAGCCAATCACTTAACATCAGATGAGGAACAGCAATTTCCTTCAGTCTGGCACTTTGTGTATTGAACAAAATTGCATGAGAGCTTTGAGCACTAGGAGAGCTGTCAAGCGGCCGTTTGTCTGGGAGCTGGAGCAGTCCCTTTGGAAACAGCTTAAACCTTTTAAATGAAAGCATTACAAAATGTACATCTGTGTGTAATACATTGTCCGTGGCCTCAGCTGCCGAGGGCCAAGCAACATAGTATTTATATATAGGTTTTATTTCCTGATATTCATTGTCATGCTTTTGCATGTAAACAGAACCTCCCTTAAGACTGCAGAGAACTTGGCTACTCAATAAGAAAGCATCATATAAAATGTTTGCCCTTACAACTGGTTCATCTGGGTAATCCGGCTTTAAAACATTTCACTCAAAATTTGTGACACTTCTTGGTCCTCTCTATTGCACGTACATAGAGATTTCTCTTTAGATCAGGCAAAATGGGAAACTTCACAGTCACCCTCTGTACATCATGGTGAGAATTAGCGTATTTTGGAGGTACCTTTTCATAGACATACTTGCTGCCCTATGTCATCACCTATACAGACTACTGGTCCAACTTCAGAGGCATGTATTATACCACCATCTCTGAATGCAAACTCAGGGAGGGAATATGTTCTTTGTTTTACTTTAAAATATTTTTTTCCTTTTTATTTTATTTTAATTTTTTTTTTTTTTTTTTTTAATAAAGTAACATATTTAGTAATGTCTGGTAATTGTGAAAATGGCTAACAATAAAGCCAGAAAAAAGAATATGAGGAGGGTGCATATTCTAAAATATATTCCATTGGAATGCACTCAGTCTCATGGTCTTATACTTCCGTAAATAGGGGGCAGCTCTTCTGAAATCAGCAGAGTTTTAAAAAGTAAAACTGCTTTAAGTGAGAGGAAAATCAAGCCTGTTTTTTTTTTTTTCACTCTCATCTCTCTGTCTCTCTCTGAGATTTCCTTGATCCTCTCCATGCTCATCACCTTTTCCAAAGCCTGCTTGCAACTTGTACTCACAGCAGCCACTTTCTTTAATGAAAAGTAATGCTGAGCACTGAGCAGATTCCACTTCAGCTTTGACACGAGGAAGTGGATTTAAAGTATCTGACAGAGCTGCAAACTACAGCTGATTGAGCATTTTGGCAGTTTAAAACTATTGCTTTTCTTCCTTTCTCTTGCTTTTGGCATCTCACATTTTTCCTCTCACAAATCCCATCTGTTACTTTTAGACCCCAAAATATGCTTTATCCTTGATCCTGTTACCAGCTTCCCCCAGAATAACAGCAGGTCGAAGGAAGGGATTCTGTCCCTCTGCTCTGGTGAGATCCCACCTGCAGTGATAGGTCCAGCTCTGGCATTCTCAGTACAGTAAAGACGTAGGCCTGTTGGAGCAGGTCCAGAGAAAGTCACAGAAATTATCAGAGGGCTGGAACCCCTCTGCTGTGAGGACATGCTGAGAGTTGGGATTGTTCAGTTTGGAGAGGTGAAGGCTTTGGGGAGACCTTATTGCAGCCTTTCAGTACATAGAGGAGCATAGATGGTGACAATCTTTTTAGTAGGGCCTGTTGCAATAGAAGAAGAGGTGATGGTTTTAAACTAAAGTAGGAGATATTTAGATATAAGGAAGAAATGTTTTACAGTGAGGATGGTGAAACATGTTGCCTAGAGAGGTGTTAGATGTACCATCCTTGGAAACATTCCAGGTCAGGTTGGACAGCTCTCTGAGCAACCTGGCTAATTATTCTATTCTATTCTATTCTATTCTATTCTATTCTATTCTATTCTATTCTATTCTATTCTATTCTATTCTATTCTATTCTATTCTATTCTATTCTATTCTATTCTATTCTATTCTATTCTATTCCATTCCATTCCATTCCATTCCATTCCATTCCATTCCATTCCATTCCATTCCATGCCCCTGCTCACTGCAGAGAGATTGGACTACTTGACTTTAAAAGGTCCCTTTGAACCCAAACCATTGTTGATCCTGTGATTCTACAATTCTATGATTGTTGATCTTCACCATGCTGTACTCTGAATTCACCCATCAAGCAGGTATTTTGCCAAAAGGATCATATGTTGGTGCAACATGATAACAAGATCAACAACATCTCGTGGTTTATCACAACATCCTTCTAGATGACTTTTGTGAAAAGACTGCATGGGTTGGTCCATCCAAGAGCACAGCATTAAATATGCCCTTGCATATATTTACAAATGGCAACACTGATGGCTGATCAAGCACCTTGGTGAAGAGTACACAGTGGAGAACATCTGTTATAGGCACAAGGACATATTTTCTACTGATTTATATTGAACTAGTGAAGGAAAAGGAAAAGATTTCTTAAAGAAAATGCCATTCCATCTCTCTGACTTTATGAAGTGCATGGGGAAGTTATGCAGTTGTGATCTTCATCATGAAATTTTGATTGCTTATTGCCATGAAAAATCCAACTCTTTATTCTCCATCAGGACTTTCCCATTGTTTTTCTGTAACCACAGGGGAAGTGATGGTGAATTTGGGAAAAAATGCAATGAGAATTGGTCCAGTAGTTCACAGAAGAACAGAAGAGCTATACTGATGTTTTCCAAGAGTTTTTTTGTGATGATAGATGGGATTGTGGTTGCTGTTTTGAAGATATTATTCATGCCATGACAGTGATCCATTGGGATAAAAATAAATCCACAGCTGCAAAATAAACAAGCATAAAATAGGCCTATTGTAAGCAAGTGTGGGAGAAAATAGTAGTTATATGACAACTGGGTAGATTTTAGAAGTTGAAAATTGGGAAAGTCTCCAATCCATGATTTAAAAGACAGCTACCACATGGAGTTTATGGATCAGCAGAACAAGCTATGAATTTTCGATAAAATATTAGGAGCACTCTAATGAGATTAAGCTCTTGGGAAGTGTGGTGGACCAAGTTCAGAGGTTCACTTGGAATAGAGTCCTGGCTCCAAGACACACATGGAAAGTATGGCTGTTTGCTGAGCAGAAGGGAACTACATCTTCTTTTTTTTTTTTTTTTTTTTCCTTTTTCTTTTTTAGTTTCATTCCCCTTATCCCTCAGTTCCTCCTCCAGTCTTTGATCTGCAGTTACTGTTTCCCCTGTAAGAAATCTGGCAAGTTGATCCAGTTTCTTCCAGGGAGATATCCCACTATCTTACCTTCCAGAGGACATTGAATTACATTCAGGCTGACAGTTTTTGTGACGTTGTGGCTTTCTTCTCCTGCACAAAATAGAAGGGACCATCCAGTGCCTTACTGTAGAAAAGCAGAGTTTACAGAATGAGATGAGGCTTGCTAATTTTAGCAGTCTGAAATTTAAATATCTAGCTGTTTCTGGATTTTAAAAAAACTTCATGAAGAAACTTCCTTTGAAATCTGTTAATCACAGCATCTCTTCCTCAGACTGAAAAGATTCCTGACTCACATTTTATTGGGGTCTAGGAGAATATTCAGCAGATATAGCTCTCAGTATGCTTGCTTGTTCTTGTACTGCTTTTCTTGAAGTCCATGTTGGTCACTTGATGAGTCACTGGTCAAATCCAGTTCCTAGGGGACCCACTTAGGCCTCCTGTATCATTAATAAAGAAAAAGAAAATAATTTTCTGGAGATCATTCTCAGTGTTCAATTATAGAAGAAGCCTAGTAGGAATACCTACCTCTAAGAAAGTTATGTCTATTACTTGCCATGGGTCATGAAAAAGAGCTGTTAAGTGGTGGAGCTCTTTAGATATTGGATGATGGTAGCTGATGGACAACTAGTGAAATAGTGATGAGGGATATGTTTCCAAACGTTGTGATCCTTTCTCTTGTAGATTGT
Source organism: Melanerpes formicivorus (assembly GCF_026170545.1). Taxonomy (NCBI): domain Eukaryota; kingdom Metazoa; phylum Chordata; class Aves; order Piciformes; family Picidae; genus Melanerpes; species Melanerpes formicivorus. The sequence continues at coordinate 35,965,504 of NW_027142353.1, read as the reverse complement.
AAACTCCTTTTAACATCATGAGTTTTGTAAAATTCAGGTAGGTGTTTGGGTTCTTCCAGATCTTGTCACCACTGAATGTAAAAAAACCCCACAATTTAAAGAAGGGAATAGGTGGTACAAGATGAAGAGTATGATTGCTGAAGGTTTATCAGGCATTGGAATGGGTTGTTCAGGGAGCTGGTGGAGTCATCATCCCTCAATGTATTTAAAAGCTGGGTGGAAGTGGTGTTGAGTGACATGGTTTAGTCTTACTAGCTTAGCAGTAATGTTGAGATTGTGAGCTCTAGGCAAGTGGTTGGACTTGATCTCAAAGGTCTCTTCCAACCTCAAGAGTTCTACGATTCTATGATTCTGTCATTGCTAGAAAATACACCATTTATTTATTTGCATTGCAGCAGCAATGACAAGATCCAGCTAGAATTAAACCTTGTTTTAAAAGACTCAAGATTTTGCAAGAGACTCAGGAGAAAACAAAACCACTGAGGTGATCCAACCAAGGTTACGAAGAAGTAGCAGAGCCGTGAAAATGTCTTCTGACTCCCAGGCCATCGGTAATGGCAAGAGACCATCATACTATTGAGTCAGCAAAGATTCTGATTTATTCTTTCTGTGCAGGAATATTTGTTACTGAACAAATGTTGACAGTCCACCCAGTCTATGTGGAAAACACCAAAACAAACAAACAAACAAAAAAAACAGGAAAGATCTAGTTGTTCTGTGGGAAATTGCTTGCAGTTTTCTGGATATGATTGGATTAACTGTCTATACTTCTTCTTTTTCTAATTTCACCCCATCACATTTCATTCTCCACCCTCGAGCAACCCTAAATAATTCCTACATGAACTGCTGTTGAGTAATCTAATGAGACAGTAAAGTGTGCAATGACATCCTAGCCAAGATAGTAAATATTTAATATAATGCACTCTATGAGGAGCAAAGTAAAATTAAATGAAAAGTCAGATAACATGAGCTTAAATGCAATAAATAAAAGTTACTATTCAGTGCTGAGAAGTTATATGTGTATTTGTTTCCTCTATGCAGCATTGTCAACCTAGGTATTTTGTGGTTTTGAAATGGCAGCATTAACTCACTTGTAAGCCTGTTTCATCATATCTGTTAAAATTATTGACTTTTGTTGTTTTGCATCCCAATTAATTTATTTTTTCCCAGTAAACTGCAAAAGGTCCAAAAATCTGTATTAGGGTTTTTTTTTTCCTTTGGTTTTTGGTTTGCCTGAAAAATAGCAATAGGAAAAAAATGCAAAAAATATTGGAAAATACTCAGTTTTACAGAATACATTTGGAGAACAGAAAGAAGATTTAATCCAATTCTATTTTTACCCTATGAGGTGGAAACATACAAGCTCAAGCAAGAACTATCTTTCATGCCTTTTTTCAACTGGGTATAGTAATTTTTATTTTCCCATATTCTTATGTATTCCTCACCAGCTGCTGTGGATGATCCAGGACCACCTTGGATTTGACACTTTGCCTTTTTCTTTTGGAAAAAGAAATAATTGTCATCTCATAACCTGAAAGCGAGGAATCCAATTCTTGGAAGTTTCATGTTAGTACATTATGAATCAGTGATGGTTAAGATCCAGATTAAGGACCCGGTACTCGTGGCTTCAGAGTTTCCTGGAACAACTCATGTATATGGCCACAGGTTTCTAGTCTTGAGTGCTCAAAATTTTCTCTAATCTTGAATATTCAGGATCTACTATATTTAGATTTTGTACCTGAAAGAAAAAAAAATGCCTACAGATACATGCTTTTTAAAATCAGAATTTACAAACAATGAGCACATCCTGCTGCCCTATAAAAAATGTAAGCATGCTAATTGGTTTAAATATTCTAATTTTAAAAGCCTTGAAATATCCCTGTCTTTCATGGTTTCTTCTGAAACACTTGATTGAAAAGTGCTGACTTCTTGCATCAGAAGCTTAATCCAAATTGCCTTTTTCTGTGGGGTAATGGCTGACATATGAGACTGATGCTGGGTGTTTCAGTCCCACAAGGACAAAGTATAAACATGCAACTCTAAATGTCTCCATTCTGTGAATCCAGCCCATGTCTTAGTACTAGGGAATATCACAGACTTTCTTCTGGTCTCCAGTGATGTTCACTCCTCAAGTAAAAGCCAAAATCTGGAAAAACTTGTCACTTTAATAAAATTCTCATAAGGCTGAGTGGTTGCTCACACCACCCAAAGTGCACCATTCCAGAAAGGTTCTGGCATTCTCTCTCACATGGAAAAATATTGAACTGTTGAAGTCGTTTCCTACAGAGCAGTGACTTCCAGTAACAAAATCATTGTTTCTAAAATCCTATCAGTAACTCTACTGCTAATTAATTCAAGGAGATGTTCTGACCTGCCATCGAATGCCTACCTCTGTCCTTAATGCTGATTTGCAGTTATAATTAAATACACCACATGAGCATCATAGCTTTCTCTTGGCTCTTTACCTTTCATTTTGAAGGTCAGTGGTAGTCAGCAGTACAGATTCATATGCTGGTCTACCACAAGGATTTTTTTCAAATGTGACAGTGTGTCTCACACTCAAACAGGATTCTTTCAACTTTTCTAAATGAGAGATGCTTCCCCCCTGATGATCCAGGAGTAAATACTTCCTTTTGAAATTATGTACTCATTGATAGATATTCAAGCCCTTGAATGGCAGACTGTCTCATACCAGTACGATTATTTGGAGCATAATCAACAGTTGCTTTGAAGAGATCGTCACAGGAATGGAGTCTTATTGGCATCCCCGTCAGAACTGTGAAGACTTCAGATTATCAATGAAGTCAATAGGAATGTGGTGGAAGAGGTGGGAATAAACCTGCTGAACAAGGCAGTGTTTCTGTGTAGCCATCATTCATTTTAGCACCACCTATTAGTAAGTTATTTGTGGCTACCACTGCAGCCTCTCCAAATTGTTTCAGATACAAAAAAGAAATATGAAGCCTACCTTCTAAATATACATTTTTTTGAGCCTAGTGAGCAGACAGAATCTCACTGGCTAGTAAAGCTACTTAATATATTGGATTTAGTTCTAAAATTTCAAAAGCATATGGGTGGAAAATGGCAATAGATAACAAAAGAGCCATGTCCAGATTCAGAGAAACAGGACTTGGAAATTCCATTCCAATGAATTCCCTGGAGGATTAGGTAGAGAAATATAATTAAAGTTTCTGATCTTTATAGAATGTTCCATGTTGTTAAACAAACAATAAAATTCATAGTTATTCCTATAATAAAACTTAAAGAGATTTCTCTTGTTGAAATAAACTTAATGTACAGTATCATATGGTGGGCAAGTATCTTCCTATTTGACAGGTTTAATGAGATTCAGGGATTATGCCATGGCAGTGTTCAAGAAGCCAGGTGGTAATCAAAATTTCACTTTCAACTCTTAAGTTAATAACAGAATAATGACACTGAAAATTTGTGGCACTGTTGGCTGCTGCAGTTGTGATAACCTATTTGAACTTTTCTTAATGAAGCAATGCAGGAAACACTTGGAAACCATTGTGTATACCACAGAGAGAATGATAGCCTTCATAACAGAGTTTTAAAAGCAGTAAATATATGAGAGGGCTGGTTTATTTATTTGTGTTGGTTCCATTTTTATGTTCTTTTCATTACTGCTATTCACCAAAGTAATGAATAGTTTTATGTTTGCAGTGCCACTGAGATACCATTTGATAACGAACAGCAGAATGGTGAAATACGTTGGATTAAATTACAAAGAATGAAAGACATCAGTAGGCATCTGTTGCAGGCCTTGAAATGAAAGAAAACATAAATTCCTTAGACCTTATTCAAGAGCTGGATACAGGATATGCAGCACTTTAACTGCTAGACATCTGCTGGGTAAAACCCTCTGTTAAACACAGATCATCACAAATGCTCCTAAGTGACATGGAGGAAAATAAAAATATGACATGGAAAAAGGAGAACTGAATCTCAAAATGATGTTATGATTTTACATTTTAGTAGTTAGAAAAAGATGAAATTGTAAACCATGAAGCCAGTAAGGAAGATGTCTACAATAGTCCTACAGTTCTCCGTAGGTGTTATCCTGTCTACAGCTAGGACTACTGAGCAATCTCCATTGCCAATGAAAAGAAACAAACACTTCCAGTGTGCAATTTGCTAAACCTAGTTTTTATGTTTATTTCAAGATGTGAATAGTTGTAACCTGAACATGTCCATTTTTTAAAATTCTGCAGCCAAGAGGGCCAATGGCATCCTGGCCTGCATCAGGAACAGTGTGGCCAGCAGGAGCAGGGAGGTCATTCTCTCCCTGTATGCTGCACTGGTTAGGCCACACCTTGAGTACTGTGTCCAGTTCTGGGCCCCTCAGTTTAGGAAAGAGGTTGACTTGCTTTTGCCGGAACATGTCCAGAGAAGGGCAACAAAGTTGTTGAGGGGTTTGGAACACAAGCCCTATGAGGAGAGGCTGAGGTTGCTTAGCCTGGAGAAGAGGAGGCTCAGGGCTGACCTGATTACTCCCTACAACTACCTGAAGGGAAATTGTAGACAGGCGGAGTTTGGTCTCTGCTCCCAGGCAGCCAGCACCAGAACAAGAGGACACAGTCTCAGGCTGCACCAGGGGAGGTTTAGGCTGGATGTTAGGAAGAAGTTCTATACAGAGAGAGTGTTTGCCCGTTGGAATGGGCTGCCTGGGGAGATGGTGGAGTCACCATCACTGGAGGTGTTCAGGAGTAGACTTGATGGGGTGCTTGGTGCCATGTTTTAATTGATTAAGTGGGTTGGATTGGTTCATAAGTTGGACACGATGATCTTGAAGGTCTCTTCCAACCTGGTCTGGTCTATTCTATTCTATTCTATTCTATTCTATTCTATTCTATTCTATTCTATTCTATTCTATTCTACTGTCTATAGAAGAATTCAGACCTGTTCAGGTGTGGACTGTCTACTCTGTAGATATCAAACGGTATCATTCGATATCATGGTTGCATTTTTCCTTTCTGGCCAGCATGCAAGGGATAAATAAGAACTCCAGAACTGCCTTTTTCTACCTGTACGTTCAGCCACCCTGATGAACTGATGATTCAGTACTCAGTAGTATCAGGGGAAGACATTAAAGGGTTAAAGGACAGAACAACTCTGATCAATCCCTATCCAAATCTTAGTAAGGGTCTTTCTACTTCTACCTCAAAAGATTAACTTATGTTTAATTACCAGAAAATAGTATGAGGAGAGTGGGAGTTGTCAGAAATATGTGCTTCAAGTATCAAAATGAGATTTGACCTAGAAAAATGTAGGCTAATAACTCTGAGATGGAAACAAGCTACACCAGTTATTAAGTTAGACAAAGATACCTGGAAAGCAGAAACGTCAAAGGAGACCTTGGGGTTTTAGCAGACAGCAGATAATATATATGCATGCTGGAATGCTAGATGTTGGCAAAAAGCGGATGGTGTGATATGGGTCTCTATGTGCAGACTCTTCAGTCCTTCGTCCACAGGGAAGTGATTTTCTTGCTGTATGGCAGTGATGAGATTGCGCCTTGAATCTTGTGACGGACGTTGACAAATTGATGGGAGTTCCGAGAACAGCAGCAAAAATCATTAAGGGGCTGAACAACCTGACTTGGTAGGAAAAGGAAAGTCATGCATTCCGAGGGTAAAGGGAAAAGTTGTTTCTGTTATCCCAGGGTGACAAAGCCAGACATGATAGGATTATGTCAAGTAAAGAAAATCTGAGCTGCAAAGCAGGAAGGAATTCCTGCTGCTATGTGACAAAGAATTTTCTAATGTATATATAGTGGAGGATGTTTACATAACTAAAGGGAATGTCAGCATGAAAAAGTTAATCAGAACTTAATTTGTTCTGGCATTAGTTACAAGTAACTCTTTTTAAGTTATTATTAAAATTAAATGAGAATCTCTAACCTGTGTTTTCAGCTTGTGCCTTTTGTGCATCTGATGACATGCAGCATCCCTCACGTGTCATTGGTTTATTGCTGATTTTATTACACGTATCATAATGACCTGGGATGAAATTATTTTCCTGAACTACTCTAGGGAATGAACACTAACTCTTTGTGATTTTCTCCCATCTTTTGGTGGTTCAACACAGAGGTTACGAATTGGCTGCTTTTAGGTGATGCAGTACATGGATACAGCATAATATTCAGTGGCATAGGTTAATAATTACCCTTCAAGGGTATAGGTTTTTTACAGGCACATACACTATTGCAAGCTCAGCATCCTTATTATGTTGTTGGTGGTGTAGCAGTGACATAGTCCTCAAAAATAAAGCTTTGCATGTGCAAAGCACTTTGTGAATACCAGAACTCGTTTCTTCTGACATCAAGATCAGGGTTGAAATTACTACTTTAGACTGGTTTCTTGTATGGATCTATCAGACCTGAAAGTCATGGAATCATGGAATGCTTTGGGTTGGAAAGGACCTTAAAGATCCAGTTTCAACCCTACTGCCCTGGGCAGGGATACCCTGCCCTACAGCAGGTTGCTCAAGGCCCTGTCTGATCTGGCTTTGAACACTTCCAGGGAGGGGGCATTCACAACCTCCATGGGCAGCCTGTTTCAGTGTCTCACCATGCTCACTGTAAAGAATATTTTGCTAACATTCAATCTAAATCTAACCTCTTCTAGCTTAAAGCTATTCCCCCTCATCCTATGAATAGAAGCCCTTGTAAAAAGTCACTCTCCAGCATTACAAAATAAAAAACTTGAAACTACTGACAAAGTCCAAATGTAACTTTCAAACACTTTTTTTTTTTTAATCTAGAGATTTTCAGTTTTAAAGTCCATAAATTGGCAATGACAAAAGCATTTAAGATGCCTAAGTCAGATATCTAAAGAAGGTATTTTGAACAAACTCCTCAGTATTTACTGAGCAAAGTAGTGTCAATGTCAAATACCAAAAGGAAGTGACAAACTACATTGAAAAGAAAGGATAAGCTCTGTCTCTTGCACTGAGCTCAAATGCCTTTCTAACACATATCTACAATTGTACATGGATATGTATCACACAGAACTGAAATACTTCTGAATGAAATGCTTCACTAAAAAATAATTTAGTCTATTAATATCAAGAAATCCTAAATCGTTGGAGTCATTGTTTGAGTGGGACACTTCATCTATACCTGAGAAGAATCTGCAGTGTCAAGCCTTTTCCAGACATAATTGTAATTATTTTGTGATGAGACTCTTTCAACACATTCCATTCACACTGGACTCCTTCACAGCTCGAGTGGCCAATAATACAGGAATCTCATTTCCTCTGCTATTTAGCTATGAAAAATTAATAACAATTACCTTATAACAAGTTGACAGGAAATAGAACCTTAATGCTATTAGAACTTTAAACTATGGAAGCTCCATTTACATTTTTGTCTTATAATCTGTTAATCTGCTTTAATATTTATTGGAAATGATTTTTAGGTGAATTTCTCATTATTTTCACTGCCTCCATCCTTTCCTTTGTTAACTGAATCTTAAAGAATAAACGAAGTTATTTCTGTAGACATTTCCCAAGTGTGTGTTTGACAGAATTGTCAGATTCTGTCAAATTCAAATTGGCCAGGGAGGTGATTGAGGTCCCATCCCTGGAGACATTCAAGGTCAGGCTTGATGGGGCTCTGAGCAACCTGATCTAGTTGGGGATTTCCCTGCTTACTGTGGGGGTTGAACTAAATGACCTCTAAAGGTCCCTTCCAACCCAATCATTCTGTGATTCTGTGGTTCTATGAATGCCTGTCATGCCATAAATTTTAGGTGTGAGCATCTCAGGAATTTCTTAACCCCAGAAATTTCTTTATTACAATGATTTGATCAGGAGAGGAAGGAGGCAAAGAATGAGGATCTGCTCTATGACTGCTCTGCATTCACACAAGTAACAGCTTGTGCTGCACTGGGAAATGCTCTAAAATGTTTGCTGACCTCCTACACTTCATAGTAAATTGGCTTCTTTATAAAGACGTCTCACAATGAAGGGACTTTGACTCAAGTTCATCAAGTTGTATCAGTTTTCATGTAAATCTGGTGTACAGTTTCCAGCCTCTTGTCCTCATTACCAGGAAGATTTACAGATTTACTGTAGAAGGGTGCCTCTCATGTTCATTAGTTAATATTTTAACTCTTTGTTTTGTTGTTTTTTTTACTTATCCTAAGAGATGAAACAAGTGACTCTGAATAGAATGTGCAAAGTGGCTCTCAAGCCAAGCTGACTGGGACAAATTTAGTGCTCCTCTTTCATGACTTGCAAAGGTCATATTCCATTGACTTTTGTGGCATTTCACCAACATATTTCAAAGCACAATTTGTTCCAGTAAAGCTGGACTTGATCTTCTGTAGCAGTTGTCCTGCCTTTTAAAACATTCAGTTGTGTGAAGTGAGTGGGAAAGGTTTGCTGAGGTGATTGGTTGTGATTTAAGATTCTTTGTACATTTACTTTCTGGTTTGTAAATTGGCTATTCAAGGAAGGCAACAGAAAAAAGGCTCTTTAATTTTATTAATTTGATCATCACTTGATTCAGTGCTGTGCTATTTTCTAAAAGAACATTCTCAGATGTTACATATGTCTGAAAATATTTAACTTGAAAACATTTCTTCCATTTTGCAATGTGAAAGGTGTTCGAATCTAGATCTTGGATTGTTAGTCTCCCTTTGGATACTAGTTATGTTTAGTTCAAGTCATATTTCAGATGTAAGAGAAACACCTTCAGGTGGAAGACAGGGCCAACAGAACTTTTCATAGGTTTGGTCCAGTTCATCATATTTCAGATAACTTACTTTAATTTCCCATGGTTTGTTTTTCAGTAAAGTGGGAGGGTGAATAGCTGTTTAACCCATGAAAGGATAGTTTATGCTGATGGGATGAATCTATCAAAACGAAAGGTAGTTTGCTCCTCTGGGCTCCTGTCTCCCACGACATGTCTTTGCCCCATATCTCTTTAGTGTAGAATTGCAGGAATGTCATCACCTTGTATACTTATATTAAAACAGTGTATGGGATTTCCTAACATTAACTAAAAATAATTAAATAATAGAATAGCTCATTTCACAGTATCAACAGTATCACAGTACATTAGAGTTTAGAAAGGACCTCAAGAGATCAAGTCCACCTCCCCTGACAAAAGCATGATCATCTAGGGTAGTCTGCACAGGAATGCATGCAGATGGGTTTTGAAAGTCTCCAGAGAAAGAGACTCCACAATTTCTCTGGACAGCCTGTTCCAGTGCTCCACCACCCTTACTGTAAAGAAGTTTCTCCTTGTGTTGAGGTGGCCAGCAGGAGCAGGGAGGTCATTCTGCCCCTGCACACTGCACTGGTTAGGCCACACCTCGAGTACTGTGTCCAGTTCTGGGCCCCTCCGTTTAGGAAGGATGTTGACTTGCTGGAACAAGTCCAGAGAAGGGCAACGAAGTTAGTGAGGGGCTTGGAACACAAGCCCTATGAGGAGAGACTGAGGGAGCTGGGGCTGCTTAGCCTGGAGAGAAGGAGACTCAGGGGTGACCTTATTGCTCTCTACAGCTACCTGAAGGGGGGTTGTAAACAGGCAGAGGTTGGTCTGTTCTCCCAGGCAGCCAGCACCAGAACAAGAGGACACAGTCTCAGGCTGCGCCAAGGGAAGTTCAGGCTGGAGGTCAGGAGGAAGTTTTACACAGAGAGAGTGATTGCCCATTGGAATGGACTGCCCGGGGAGGTGGTGGAGTGGCCATCGCTGGAGGTGTTCAGGAGGAGACTTGACAGGGTGCTTGGTTACATGGGTTAGTTAATTAGGTGGTGTTGGATGATAGGTTGGACGTGATGATCTTGAAGGTCTCTTCCAACCTGGTCTATTCTATTCTATTCTAGTCTAGTCTAGTCTAGTCTAGTCTAGTCTAGTCTATTCCATATTCAAGTTTGTATCCATTGTTCCTTGTCTTATTATTGTGCACCACTGAAAAGTGCTTGGCCCCCTCCACTTGACACCCACCCCTCAGATATTTATACACATTGATGAGATCCCCTCTCAGTCTTCTCAAGACTAAACAGCCCCAGGGATCTCATTCTCTCTTCACAGGGGAGATGCTCAAGTCTTCTAATCATCCTTGTGGCTCTCCATTGGATTCTCTCCAGCAGTCCTCTGTCTTTCTCAAACTGGGGAGGCCAAAACTGGATACAGTATTCCAGATGTGGTCTCACTAGGACAGAGTAGAGAGGAAGAATCTCCCTAGACCTGCTGGACACACTTTTCTTGAAGCACACTTTTCTTGAAATATCTAAATTAGTCTTAAAAAATCCTAGTAACAGTGCATTCAAAATACTTTGTTGATATTGAGTGCCAGAAAAGGAGCGCTGCCTGTTATACTCAGATACAAACAGACTAGATTCTTGAAGCTGAAAGAATACCATGTGGTTCAGTTCCCTTGTTTAAGAGGTAGACCAGCTCCCTTTTTTTGTTGTCGTTGCTACATTAACCTCCAGGAGGTTTTGTTTTGTTGCTGGCCTATTCCCTAGATGACTGTTTTCAAGTGGAAAGGGGAGGTAAATCTGACAAGAAAGCAATAATTCATAGAGAAAATGACAGCTATAATGAAGTGCTGCAGTGGTGAAGCAATTTCCCTAGCAGAATTGTGCAGCCTAGCTCACCTGCTGGAGGTTCATTGACATCCACAAGTCTCCTCCAGACTTGACTTTGGCCCAATGCATTTTCTTAAGTATAAGGCCAGTTTGCTATTTCAGAGCTCTCTCATACATTGGTAAAGTTGACCTACATCTTGACAACTGTTATGTGGATCAAATCATAATAACTTATTACTCAAGTGCTGTTGTATGAATGTGCTGCCTGATGAATTGCATTGTGTATTTCAAGAGGTAGTGGCCTTCAAATAAAAAATGCGGGTGTGAATTGCCTGTTTGCAAGAGCTGATCTTTTGGCAACATTACAGAGACATAAGAAGAGTGCTTCCTTAAAAAGGACCAAGTGCTTAGAAAAACTTGCCATGCTCTGTCAGGCAATCCATCCTCAGGAAAGTAAAGGACCATAATTCTTCCATGAAATCAAGTAACAACCTTTTAATAAGCATCATTAAGTCTTTAGATTGAAATAAGAGGCTATCTACCCTTTTATCCCATATTATATTGCCCAAATTCCTCTTTGCCATCCTTACTGTGGTCAGATGAAAGCCCCCTGTTTTCATATTGATCACTAAAAGCACTTTCCCCTTGTACCAGTTCACTGCATCACTTCTAAATGTAGTTCATCTGATCTCTCTTACTTTGGCTGCTGCTCATTCAGGGCTACAAAACCCGTCATTTGAGGCAGGTCCTGGAACCAAATGATCATGTTTCTTACCTCATTCCAGGGGATAACATTAAGATCTTTGTTTAAGTGGGATTCAGATCAAAAATAATGTTCTCTTTGCTTTCCCATGCATGCCCACACACGTGCACACCCATACATATGTACACCCCTCTTTCTCCACAAGGGTTATTTGAAGCCAGAACAGTAGACATCTGTGTTTACTTCTGGCTATTTCTTTTCAGTAACACACTTCCCAAATGCTGGACGCTGGGGAAGTGCAACTGCACTGAAATGTTACTCTAGCTACAACCTAAGTTCTTCAGAGCTGTGGATTGAGTGGTTCTCAGAGATATCCTTTTACACTGGCAAAGAGAAAGTTGCTCTTTGACAAGGAAATTAATTGACAAGGGCAACAAAGTTGCTGGTTTAGTGGTTATCAAGAATTTATTTGTAAACAGGTCTCAGCTTGACTTGTATAGTTTCCCTACAGTCACTTGCGTGTGGCTGTGGATCTTGTTTCCACTTGCGGTCTTTGTGTACAAGGAATTTTACCAGTGTGAGATTCAGTGGAGCTCTTCCACATCTGTTTTTTCTTCCTCTCTTTTATCCTTGCCAGACCAGCATGAAAAAAAAACCAACAAAAAACCACGTTCTAGCTTGAAGGAAAACCATCCACCATGATAACTACCAACTCACATGCCAAATAGATTGAAAACTGAGGCTGGTATTTTAGGGGATTGTTCCTGGACTAAAGTGACATAGCAAGCATAGTCCACACAGCAGGCTGGATTTTATGAATGCATGTCAGCAAGGTATCTGCCCTTTTCAAAGCAGTCTGCAAGCTGTAAACAGAACAAACAAACAAACAAATAAATAAACGAACAAAAAACACCCCAAAAAATCCATACAGAAAACCTGTTTTTTTTAAAATAATTTTAAATAATTCAACCTTTTCAACCTACCAGTCTTAGTCAGTGCATGTCCCCATCCTCTTTATATTAACATTCCCCTCTTTAATGTTCTCCAGCTCATTTTACAACAACAGAGGCAGCACTTTCTCTCCTGTGCTCTTTTTGGGCAAGCAAATTTCCGTATGTGTCTTGACACCTTGGATTAGGTTGTCAGTAAATGAGAACACTAACTCCTGGCCAGACTTCACCCTCCCTTCTCTCCTCACAAGACTTAATTGATTGGTTTCATCATATGCAGCTTAACCTTATGCAAGAACGTGAAATGGCATATGGTTTCCATCCCAGAAAGATAATTGACCCCCAGGTGATTTCAGTCAAATGAGAAGGAAAAAAAAAATTAAAAAGAATAGTGAGGTTGTTTTTGGAAGGGACAAGAAAAGAAGGATGGAGAGGAATGATTTCACCTCTGGTAGCTTTTTGAACTTTGATCCCTGAAATCTCAGGTTTGATGAATGCACTCAATCCACCCATTATGGGAAAGCTGAAGCAGGTCTCAGGGTCTCCTGATCATGAAATTGATGCCCTATGGCATCAATGTGCACAATGTTTCCTACAGCAGCAAGTCCATTTGCTTTCTCAGCAAAGAGCTCTCTTTTACTTACTGGTCCAACCACAGAAGCATCATCTCTCTCCAACAAGGTTTGCGTTTAGAGAGACAATATTATCCCTGGCTTCTCTTGCTTTCTCTATCAAAACTAAGTCCACAGTACTTCACTGGACCTTCAGTATACATTGTTTTACTTGGGTTCCTCTTTCCCACTGGCAAATCATATGGCAGTTTTAATGTTTATTCTCTCTACATCTTTCTTTTCTTTCTGTGACATTGCATCTGTGCTATGCTGGCTGATGTATGACAGGAGATGAACTGTTAGGTTTGTATATCAAATCCTGTGTCTGCAGTCTGCCCTACACAGTCAGAACATATTTGTGGGCTTTACATCTGATAAAGGTCATCTTCTGAAATGCAGAGGTGCAGAATAATCTTCCTGAGTCTGAAAATGGATCAACTGCAATGATCTTTGCTGCAGTTCATTTCTTCTGTAGAAGGAGGAAGCTCCACATATTCTGGATGGATTCATTGTTGCTTAGCAGGAACAGTGAATCATCTTAATACATTGCAGCTGCAGCACAGGAAATTTTGAGCAGGCAAAGGGGCAGGCACTGGAAAATGTCACAGAGAAGAGCATTTAAGAAAATCAAGTAACAATATAATGACATGTATTCTTTCTCCTCTCTCTTCCACCAACCTGAAAAGGGAAGATGCACAAAACAAGGTTTTTCATTTCAGAAGTTCAGATCAGAGACAGAACTCTAACTATGTCACTTGCCTGCTAGAGGTAGGATGACATGAAATATGAACCTGTCAAACAGAGAGAGGGACTGATCCAGATATCACAAGTCTAACATACTGAGCTCAACAGTTTTGACTCTTTCCTCCCCAAGCACATCAGCAAGGATTGCATCTCATGTGTTTCTGCAGCACTGAACCATAAACAGTCACCTATCAGATGGTCCCTGACACCAAATGCAGTGGGGTGGCAGATGCTGTGGTCCTGGAGAACCATGCTCAGAGGAGACCTGATAGGAATCATATTTCATTTTCTTTGAGCTGCTACTTCATTTGACATGCATTCCCATTTCTCCTCCTTGTTCTCACAGGCTGTCCTGCTTTGAGTCCTGGAAGCAATCATTTTGGAGAGGTCTGTCCTCTTGTTTTCAAAAAGTCGCAGAGCCGGTGTTGTAGATGCCGTCCAACAGCAGGCAGTTGCCCTTAGATCGCTTTGTAAAAGCATCCCACACTCATTTGCCAGATTTATTTCAGGCTTGAAGACTAAGCCATTTTGAGTCAGTGAATCCTGGCAAACGTTTCAAGCACCTGCCTTGCTTCTGGCTGAATGCTGAACAGTGATATGGTTGAGCTGTTGCACAGTGTCTTTCAGGCTCTCATATTGGGATCTGTGGCAGCGGTTCTCCTGAAGCTCCATGGGATGCTCCTTTTGTCACCAACCATCTGCAGTTCTTTTGGCTGGGCAGGTATAAAGCATGAGTGCCAGCCTGACAGTGTAAACACTGAAAATTCTCTAGTATTGTGTGTTGTGTGCAAACAAAATGCTCCATTCAAAGTATAGAGGAAATTTTCTAACATTCTGAAAAAGGGGTCCCCAGGGTCCCTGGGGAAAGTGAGAAAAATAAAAAATCTCTTTCCTGCCAGTGTCAAAAGATCAGGTGACAAGGGGAGGAGAAAAATGTCATTTATGATAGGGTCAGTGTATTAGTCCACAAGGTATACATAGAAAAGATTTGATAACATTGAAATCTCTGTTCATCGATGGCCACCAGACAGAAATTGTGTGAAGTGCAAAGCTTAATTGACATTGTCTCTGACCCAGCTGGTCCTTTTTTGGTCCCAGGATTAGAGTATTACTTTCAAGCTCTTCCTTCAATGAAATAGGTCACAACAATTTATTGCAAACTGACTATAAAATTAGCTGAAAGCCACACCTGAAAGAAACATTTTATTTTGCCTACTTGCAGAGTGGTCAGTACTTCAATAAAATGTTCCATGTTCTGCTTTCTCCATTCTGATGCAGAAATATTGGATTTTATTACTGCATCTGGACTAACCAAGGTGACAAAGATGACACACAGAATCATTACCCCAGTGTGCTTGAATAAGACACGATGTTTGCATAGCAGCTGTTCCCTACAGCTTCAAGTAGTTCCCATTTTGCAGACAAACTCCTTTAACTGCAGGGAATGCTACAGGTACAATATGAAGTAATGGCCACTGGTTCCTCTTTCACATGCCCAGTTACTGAGTACACATGAAAATTTGCATCAAAGTCTCTCAAAATGAGATTACTCTTGCCATGAGGAGGCAGCAGGCAGCAGTGGCCAGTTACAAGTATTTTGCATCAACACTTTTGTAGGAGCACATGGAAAGGCCAGGCACAGAAATCTGGGAATCCACTTGTGTGTCTTCTGTATTCAGAACAAGAGAATATCACAGAGGGTGAAAGGGACATTGAAATTCATCTAGTCCAACCAACATTGCTCAAAGCAGGGGCAGCCTACAATAGCTGAGAGTTGTGTCCAGTCAGGTTTAAAATATCCCCAAGGATGGAATCACAGAATCATAGAACATTAGAGGTTGGGAGGGACCTCCAGAGATCATCAAGTCCAACCCCCCCTGACAAAAGCAGGACCATCTAGGGTAGTCCACAAAGGAATGCATCACCCTCACTGTAAAGAAGTTGCTCCTAGTGTTGAGGTGAAATCTTCTATGTTCAAGTTTGTAATCATTGTTCCTTCTCTTATTACTGTGCACCACTGAAAAGTGCTTGGCCCCCTCCACTTGACACCCACCCCTCAGATATTTATACACATTGATGAGATCCCCTCTCAGTCTTCTCAAGACTAAACAGCCCCAGGGATCTCATTCTCTCTTCACAGGGGAGATGCTCAAGTCTTCTAATCATCCTTGTGGCTCTCCATTGGACTCTCTCCAGCAGGTCCCTGTCTCTCTTGACCTGGGGAGCCCAAAATCAGGTACAGTATTCCAGATGTGGTCTCATTAGGGAAGAGTAGATGGGGAGAAGAACATCCCTAGACTTGCTGAACACACTTTTCTTGATGCACCCCAGGATACCATTGGCTCTCTTGGCCACAAGGGCACATTGCTTGGAGAAATGGACAACTTGCTGTCCACCAGGATTCTAAGGTCTTTTTTCATGGAGCTGCTTTCCACCAGGGCAGCCCCTAACTTGTACTGATGCTTGTTGTTATTCTTCCTGAGATGCAAGACCCTGTACTTGTCCTTATTGAACTTCATGAGGTTTGCCAGCATCCAGCTCTCAGCCTGTCCAGATCTCATTCAATGGCTGCACAGCCACCCCCCTAATTTCGTAATTCCACAGCCTCTCTGAGCAGACTCTTCCAGTATTCAGCCACCCTCCTCCAGTCCAGAAGATTTACAGAACTCAAGTGTTTTCATTTCTCTGTTGCTGATTCTCTGATGCAGAAGCTCTGTATGTGTAGAATAATAAGCTTTACTCTGTAGACCAAAACCTCTCTTTACAAGGCTTGGTAACCTATTGGTGCCTTAGTGAGGGAAGTATCCATAAATAATTGAGCTTTCTCAGCTGAAGCAGGGTGACCCTTGGCCTCAGTGTTATTCATCTTATTTAATAAAGGATGCTCTAGTAGTACATTCAGGATCAAGAAGAGTTTTGTAAATGCTAGAGGATGATACTGGTATTGTAGCCAGTTAATGTGCCTGTTCCTACTAATGATAAATGGATCTGTCATCTGTTTATCTGGCACTGAGCCTCCAGCCTTACATAATCATTTGTGGATGTACCCAAGGGGTTTGATAGCTAACATTTCATCTCTTACAGGTCATCAGAATTCTTCAAGAAAGATGGATTTGATAAATGGTAATCTGTAGCAGAAAACTGGAGGTGAAAAGAAAACACTATTCAACTGATTATTTGGTCTGTAAAACAAACCAAAACTTGTCTTAAGAATAATCTTTTTGGTTCTGTTTCGACCAGAATTCAGGGAGGGGAGAAAAGGAAAATGCATCTCTGGAACACTGGTGGATCCAGGCTTATTTGGCCTTCCTGAGTTAATAGCTGATTTGAAACTCATGTTTTCAGTTCTGAAATCTCAGAAAGTTGTCTGAGGCCAGGAGAGAATAATGACTCAAGGAGACATAATTTCTAGGGAGGAACTGAGGTCTTGCAGCTCAGCTTTGGAGGAAATAAAAGCCACAGAATAAAATTCCTCACAATTTCAAAATCAGAAGAGAAGCAAGTGGCTTGAGAAGAGAAATCTGAGAAGGAAAGCAGAAAATATATTTGTGTGGGGGTGCGATGTTGTGCCACACAGCCAATGCCTTTTGTACTTTCACCTGGAATCTGAGCTGAAAACCCCTTTTGCAAGGGCCTTGCAAAATGTGTGTTATCTCACCATTCAAGGTAGTTCTTATGAGGAGCAGCTGAGGAAACTGGGCTTGTTTAGCCTGGAGAAAAGAAGGCTGAGAAGCCTACAAGAGGAGGCTGTAGTGAGGTGGGAGCTGGTTTCTTCTCCCAGGTAACAAGTGATAGAACAAAAGGAAATTACATTCAGTTGTGTCAAAGGAGGTTTAGGCTGGATATTAGGAACAAAATTCTCTCTGAAAGAATTGTTAAACCCTGGAACAGGCTACCCAGGGAAATAATGAAGTCACCATTTCTGGAGATATTTAAAAGTCATGTAGATGTGGTGCTGAGGGACATGGTTTAGTAGTGAATTGGAAGTGTTTACAGTTGGACTTGATGATCTTAAGTGTTTCTTCCAATCAAAATGATTCTATGATTTTTTGATTCCCTGTTAAATAACAATTTCATTTCAATGCAATGTGAAAACTCTGGGATCTGGGCTTTGAATTATTTTTACAGATTCACATTGCCTTGTGTTGGAAGGGACCCTCAAACTTCATCTTGTTCAACTCCCCTGCAATGAGCAGCAACACTAGATCAGGCTGCCCAGGGCCACATCAAGTCTGGTCTTGAATGTCTCCAGGGACAGAGCCTCAACCACATCCCTGGGCAACCTGTTCTAGAATTTCACCACTCTCATTGAAAAGTTATTCCTTATGTCTAACTAAATCTATTCTGCTCCAGTTTAAAACCATTGCCTCTTGTCCTATCACTCCAAGCATTTTTAAACAGTCCTTCCCCAGCCTTCTGGCAGATATTCAAATATAGCTATGAGGCCTCCATGGAGCCATTTTAATGGCTATGTCCTCAGTTAGATAACAGGTGGAAGAGGGAGGGAAGGGCTCTGCTCATTTTGACATTCCACTAGATGAGAAGGCAATGATGGCCATGTACACCTTTCACCATTCTCATTGCTACTTCTGATGATGCTCTATCAATATACACACATCTGAGAATTATGTACCAGTGTTTCACGAATACCAAAGCACACCATTACAAATCAATCCAACTGAATCAGCAGAGGCACAAAAGTTAGCTCTAGCCTAAATTTAATCAGCAAATCTCCCTGGGGTCAGTGGAGAGGGGTACCTCTGGAAGGCAATTCAGAGCAGGCATCTGACTTCAAGGGCAGCATTAATCTGATGGCTGTTTCCCTTTGCCAAGCGTCAATGGGATCAATTCACAGCTGAGCAGAGAAGAATTACACTGACTGAGAAGCAGTACTAGTACCAATAAAACTACCACAGTATACTCCCTGTATCACAGAACTGCCGTATGTCTCTGCTTATGGGGACCGGGCATGGGGGATGTGGAGGGAATTGCTTTCCTGGGCAGGTTAATGTGACAAAAAGTGGGCAACTCTGCAGCCCTTAATCTCCCTAAAGCCCCTAGTCTCAGCCCTCATATGCTTTGCTCTGTGTTATGTTTCATGATGGAGTTTTTAATCACCTCATCTAAAGACAAAGTAATTTAAAAACAAAACTCAACTTTGGCTCCTTTAGTTGGGTTTTTTGAGAAGTAAAGGTTCCTCTTGTGTTAAAATTATTAGATTTTTGTAATCTTGTTTATAGTATTGTAAAGTCCAAGCATTGTGGAGTAGGCAGCCCAAATTAATATCCAGCTCTAAAATATTTAATATCTCAAGATAAATTAAAATACTTAGAGCTGTGCATTTGAAACATTACAGCATTTTTGTGCTTTTTATTTTTCTTCCAAATATGGAACACCTATTTCCAATTTAGTAAGAAATCTGACAGTTCTCCTCTTATTTTTAATGATAATCTTACTTACAGTAATCCAGGAACTGCTGCTTGAAGATGAAAACAAATGAATTATAGGAATATGTAAAAATCTCTTATTTTAATACCTTGGTTATGGGAGGGTTTTTGGTACTCACAGATGTTTGTCAGGACCCACCAGTTACCGTTGAATAATCTCAGTTTTTCTTTGTTTTGTGATTTTTCTTTTCTTTATTGAATTAATATTATAAATATATTAATAGAACTGTTGGTGGAGAGAAGATATACTGTTTCTGACAATTCCTTTGCTGTTATAAATCAGCATAGTGCCACTTACAGCAGCAAAGCTACTATTTACCCCAGTTGAATGTCTACTCCTTCAGTTCTAATATTAACTCTGTTAAAAATAGGAGATCTGTATTTAAACCCCTGCTTCCTCACATGACAGTAGGTGGGCCAGCTTGTAATATGATCAACATTTACAGCATTATCTCTACTGAAACCCATTTATGTCAGCTTCTAACAATGAAAACATAATGGCTTTTTGGAATTGCCATTGCTTTATTTTTTTACCAAGAAGTAAGAATATTAATTAAGAAACAAAAAAACCAGTGATCTCTAATATAGCATGCATGCATGTGCATAAATGGGGAACAACATGGAAGTGCTGGGTTCTGTGCATACAACCCTTTCCTTGAAGCAGTATTTTTTGGGTGGTGAGCTGGCACCATATATGGGGAGCAGTTATAGTGAGGGGTGGATTTCAGAGCCCTGTTGTCAATGCATAAATTGAGATTTAGTTTTATAATAAACTTTGATATGTTTGAGGTGCCTGAAGACAATTGAGATGCCCAAACTTATTTAAGAGATTGGCAGAGAAGATGCAGGATCTGCAGCAAACACATTTCTCTCTTGATGACTTCTGAGGGACAGTCAGGACATTTCTGGGACATTTCTAGTGACATGCTAGGGCATTTCTAGTGACACTGGACAGTTTTGTGTGGACATCTGAGCTGGGCTGTTTCTTACATTAGCAGTCACAACTTTTCAAGTTATTTTTTACCGCACTGAGGGGAATGATTGTGACCTATCAGAAGCTAATGGCCTTTAGTAAGATTATATGCTGGCTCATTTTCACTGCTGTGCCACATATTACACCGGTGAATGTTATCACCAACTGAGTGACACTACCCAAACATGTTTCACAGTAAACTTAAACTTACATATATTTAAGTATCTACAAAACTGAGAGTTGTGTTCAAGTCCCCATTAAATCCTGAACTGCTAAAAAGTTGTTCAGGACATTACCAAACTACCTTGAAGAATGGTGTCAGGGCTTGGGCAGGGGGGACTGGGGAATGAGGTGGGAAGGGTTCTCTCCTTAGATTTCTTTTAAAAGATTGTAAAGATGACAACATCTGAGTGCTATCTTAAATTCAGAAAGTATGCTTTACCACCAGCATTAAGCATGAAATCTAGAAAAAAAGAAGAAATAATTGATGTTAGAGGGTTTGTCCCAATTGTTGTTAGAAGGTTTCTCCAGGTTTAAATGTGTGTTCACAGGTCTGATTTTATTCTTCTTAGCTTGAAACACCTCACATATGGTGTAAAATTGCTCATTTTCCAGGCTTTGAGACCACATCCCAACTGTGAAGCTACCCATGGATGGTAGCATGCCATATATATATGTATATATATCTTGGGTAGGAACAAGCCTGGAACATGCCATAACTCTCTTCTGGTTGCCAAAGTTCCTGAGGAAATCAAAGCATGAGAAAGGCACCTTGGGCATGGATGTCCTATAGACATGAAGACATCCATTTCTCTGCATTAATACAGATATAAAGGCATACGCCTGGGGAGAACATGCTTCTGATGTACATACATACAACATCAGGTTGAAAGGGGCTCTGAGCAGCCTGATTGTCCTGGTTTAAGGCCAAGCAGATCCTCTATTGCCCCAAGAGGTACAAAAGAATGACACTCACACAAATGGATTGCAAAGTGATGGAAAGTTTAAATAGAAAAGCAATTAATGTTTTACAGAAACTACAAAGCTTAGTAGCAAAGTATCCCAAAGAATACAGAGTCCCTTACAGCACACCCAAAAGCCACCCAGCACTTTCCGTTTGCCCACCTGAGGGTATACCCAAAACCCGCAGGGCACTTTCTTCCCCCCACTGCTAGTCTAGTCCCAGGCTGGCCAGATCAATATGCCCCCCTGTCTTCTCCTCTTGGCATTAGGCCTAGACAGGCCTAAGAGACCTTGAGATACTCCCCCACTGCTACCTGACAGAGAGCATCTCTCATGGGAGCAGAGAGGGAAGAATGGAAGAGGATGATTTTGCAGATGGATTTATAGGAGTCAGGATTTATGGGTATGAAATACACTGTTTCCTGTCTCCACCTTATGGAGTTGGACACTCAGGACACCGGATGTGTAACTCGTGTGACAGTAACAGGAGGCTCCCAGCCTAAACTGCCACAATTATTTAGTTTAAGACGTCCCTGCCCATGGCAGGATGTTTGGAACTAGGTGATTTTTAAGGTCCATTCCAACTCAGACTATATGATTCTATAATTATGTGATTTACTTCAGTCACAGATAGGGGGAGTCAAAGAATCCTACATGGACAATCTTGAAAGATGCCATGCAAACAACCTTCACAAATGCAATCTAGTCTATTCTGACACCCAACACCTGGCTCCTTTTCTGTAGTGAGAATGGCTGGACCATTGCAGTGGTGCACTGATTTTTCTGGATGGTGAACACAAAAAGGGAGTTGAGAAGAGACCACCCGAGTTGTTCTGACCCATGACTTGAGTGCTTTCTATTCTTAGACAGATGAGGATCTGAAATATGTAAGTACACTAGTATTGTTTTTTTTAGATGTATTTAAAAAAAATGAGAGGAAAAAAACCTAAACCTCTTAATCTATCATGGGTGTGGGCTTTATATGTGCATCATTTTCTTGATGTGTGTTTATACTTAAGTAGAGTTGATGAATCAAGCTATTCATTGTGATATTTTAACAGATTGTTATTTGTTTCTTATGTTTCTTTATAGAAATGAAAACAGTGAAAAACATGAAATTATATTTGCAGTGTCATTTTGCACTTATAATCTAATAAGTAGTGATCACTTGGAAAATCTTTTTAAAAAAATATAAATATATATTGTTAACAAGAGATTTAACTAAAGTGATTGAATCAAGATGAGAAATGATCCCAGGTTCCTGAAGCTTGGACAAATGACATTATCAGTGTTAATATGCTGTTCTGGAAGTTCATTTGAAGTATAAAAAATCACCTAAATATGATTTCATGGCAGCTCATATACTAATTAGCATAATTTGCTCTCTCCTACAAAGCCTCCAGTCTCTGTATTTCACCAGCATATCGAATTTACCAAATACCCACCAAAACTCATCCAACAAATATGAACTCTACAATTTTATCTTGACTTCCACCAAGGTTTTTGCTAAATGAGCATAACCATGACTGATTTTACAGTATCATATGGATCTACTCCTTCTGACTCTTCTAATGATTTTGTTTAAGGTGTCTTTTAGAGCTGTGTTATCTACTACGAAACATTATTTGTGTTTGACAAATTAAAAATGTCAACCACATGTCCTGGTTTTGCTGGGACAGAATCCCAGGCCACCCATGGGCTGAAGGTCATTAGCAGTTCTGAGTCAACCAGGACAGCTGACTTGAGTTTGCTACAGGTGTATCCCAGACCACTAGTACCACATTCAGTGTAAAGAGAGAAGTTTGTTGACTGGAGAGGATCTTATTGCTTGAGCTTCTTGCTTGGGCTCCTCCTCCACATTTCCCTCTTCTGCTCTTGAGGTTGCATTCTTGTACATATTATGACTGCTGAACCTTTGCTAGGCTGAACATAACTTCATATGCTTTGTATTGGCATTGGTATCAGTGTGGCTATTTCATTTTTCATTTCAACTTATGAGCCTTTTCTCATTTTCCTAATCCCCCTTCTCTATTGGGAAGGAGTTATCAGGTGATAGAGAAACTGCTGAAGTTTAGCTCCAGATATGGGTTAAACATAGGCACCACAGAATACTGTATCTTAGTTTCACCAAGGAGTGCACATCCCAAAGTATTTTAAAAATGAGAAAAGAAAACAAATAGAAATTGGAAATGTTCTTTAAGTTCCACGTATATTATGGCTTTAATTAGCCTTAAGTAAACATTTAGAAGCATAATGAAGTTTATTTCTACAGCTTCAAGTAAAGGATCTCTGCTCTTCAAAGTACAGAAACAAATCAACAAAAGCTATCATGACCTGACATGAAAGGACAAGGTGAATAGTCCTGTGATATTTCTAGTTTTGAAATGGGTGTGTTGATTCTCCTTTGATTTCAAACAATAAGCATATGCTTGTGTTCTTTCCTCAGTCCAGGCTATAATTACTTATTTCAGATTACTACGTTTATATAGTAATGAGACTAGACTGAATTCTCTGCTGCTTTGGGCAAATTCTTGAAAAATATACCTCATAACATTGACAGTCAGATTGTTCTTGATGTGTCTTTATTAAAATAAATGTATTTTAAGCAATGTTTAGATTTCTGACTGCAACTGACTGATTCAATAGAGATTGGTATAGCAATATTGCCGTTGTATCAAGCCTCTTTTGTCTTTCATTTGGGGATTCCCAGAGATATTTTAATAAAAGAAACTATGGCCTAGGCCTCTCCACTGTGTTAAAGGGAGAAAACAAGATGTTTTTTCAGAACAAACAAAACATGTGATGAGGCAATAGTAGAGCACTCAAATTACCACTTGGAGGCTTTTCTTTTCTGGAAGAAAAGTGAACAGGTGGATATTGAATAAGAATCACAAATATGCAAAGGATGTTGATGATGTCATTAAATATCTGCATAGCTCCAGAAAGGATCTTTTTTTATCAAAATTTGATTAGGCACTATTAAAAGATCTAATTTCTAGAAGAAAAAGTCTTCCTAAGTCTCAGGACTTCCTTAAAAGCAGGAATAAAAACTCAAATATCATAATTTGTTTTGGTTTTATTTTTTTCTTTTTTTTTTCCCCAGAGGCTTAATCTAGAATTTTTGATAGCTACAGAAACAAGCCAAGATTCTATTCAAAACTGATATTGTGCTGAGGGTAACCATTACCTGTCAGATATATTGCATGTACCCTGCTGTGTGAGGTGTGGTATCTTTATACAATAGATCCAGTCAAGGTAAAGAAAAAAACCAAAACCTGTGAAAATGTGCTAATATCTGATTGTCCATGGTTAAAACATACAGTGTTAATATACTGTCCTAGCAAATAAAGGCAAAGGACATAAATTGAAGGGTTATTCCCAAAGTAATTCAGCAGCTCAAAGACATTAATCAGTACTACATATCTCCTGGAAAAGAGTGAAGGGGGGATCTATTCATCTTGGTTCCCCATGGTTACTATCTGATAGTAAATTGCATCCATCACTACCCATATGGGGGACACTGACAACTGGAGGGAATTTGAGCTATCTGAACCATGCATCTCCTCATGTGACACTAGGATGGAGATTTAAATTTTATATAGGAACTGGTTTATAACCTTACAGAAATACACAAGAGTAATAAATGGACCTTATCAGTACATCTGGCCAGTTTTGAGTTCCTACACAAATGCTGCCACATAAGGATCTTCTCTGAGGTACTCAGATATTGGTGTGATCAGCCTGGTAGACAGATCCCTGCATTGGGGAAGCAAGGTCAGTGCTTCTGGGATAATAGCACACAGAGATTCAATAGTAATATTTCATCAAGTGATGTCTGCAGAGCACTTTAAAATCCTTATGTGAACGACAAAGGATGCTATATGTATAGAGGGGGAAAGGCTGACATTTCTACAGTGCATTTAATTAACAGAATTCCATGCAAGCCTGGACTTCATAAGAAAAATAATCTTGATTGCACACTGGGCTAGTTGAGCTTCCATAATAAATACACAGGGAACCCCTGTAAGTCATCTACTGAAGCAAGGTTATTGTTTTGCTGGTGCCCTGTCCTCAAAAACCCTACAAAAGTGAAATCTGTTTTGCTGACTACAAGTAGGGGGCTGGTGGACACAAGAAACAACAGCAGTAATTGATCATTTTTATAAACTGTGCTTCTCAAACTGTTGGAGCTCTTCAAATAGCTGAATTTCAGTGAGGAGACAGAATATGTCTGTGTAAAGATATTTTCCCCAACCCAGTACAAACACTGTTCATGGAAAATGTTGTGGTTCCTTTTCTTAAGGGTTGGCCAAATGAGCATTAGTAGCGCATTACTTCAAGGTATCCAGACTGCAAAATTAGCACACCACAAAACAAAGCCACTTCTTACTCCTTGTCAGGATTCACTCCTATTATTTTTATGAGAAATGAACACAAGAGATGATCAGAAATGATTACCCAACCATGACCTTAGTTCACATGAGGTATCCCACATAATTTATTGCCACCATGATCACATTTTGCTTTTGGATCTCACTCTGCAGAAGAAAATTAAGGGAAGTGATGTGTCCTACTGTGGACACCATAGGGCTGAGAGATGGTAATCTTACATCTACTCTGGATTTACAGTGGTTTGATAGCTATATCAACCTATCTTGCCCACATATACAATGAAATTTAACAAATATTCATAAAGGCCATTTGGATAAATAGAACAAATGTATTCCTTTGTAGCTGCATATTTTCATTATAAATTTTTCATCCTTAATGGTACATGTCTTTTACATAAAGTGTGTCCAGGATGGGAATAGGTGACACATTCAGACCCTTGCAGCCTTCACTGTATAAATCAATTTCCAACGCTCCATCCTTTAGTTGCAAATATTGAAGTACGCTGCCTGTTTCGCCAGACATAGATCAGTTCTGGAGTGCAAGGCTAGGACTGCTGCTTGATAATTTATAGAAGGATTTGGGAAAGACAAAGAATATCACAAACCTAGGAAATAAAACTTATTCTGTTTTAGAGGTGAGACAATAAAAAAACATATTTGTTGATGTACACAGTAATTTTTTGCCTCAGATATAAGCTTGTTGGGATAACTATGTTAAGTGAAGTAAGGCATAAAGCTCCTCTAGAACCCAAAACTATATTTGAAAATTGAGTATAACAGAATTAACAAGGCTGCCACAGTGGTAGCTTCCAGTTTGAAGTCACTAACGTTGTCATTCTGTGAGAGAATAAATTGCATGAGAAATGTAAAGTGGTTAAAAATACCGTGCCAAACATTTTCCACATGAACAGATGTTATAAGAGGTACAAAAAAGATGGTTAATCTTCATCCTTGGTGACATTCAAATAGTGGGACAAGTTCTTGAATCACCTCATCTAAATAGATGTGTTTTTGAAATGAAGGTTTCACTGCAGATCTCCAAAGGTCCTGGTCAAACATGAATTATTTTTGTGATTTTAGAAATTATAAATCTGGGAAGTGAATCGTTGTCATTATCCAAAGGCATCTCCATGGCTACATGTCTTAGTGGCACAAGGAGTTTTTCCGTTTAGTTACTTCCCAGGGGGAAGGACAAGTCCACTTTCTCTGTCAGCTCTTGGAAACAGTGGGAGGATAGGTCAGCTGAATTTGCTAACACCCATATTTATCTTCAGTTGAAGTTTTCTTTCTTTACCTCATCATTTTTATAGTGGAGATTTAGCACTGTGTGTTCTGAGCTAGATATTCCTATGCAAAGAACTGGGGTGAGATTCCTGTCTGGAGACTTTTACACCCTTGTAAGTTCCCTTCGTATGTAATGCCACTGAAGTCACTTGGCATGAATGGCAAAGTGAACTGTTATCAGCCACTTCAGAATATCCCTGCTAAGGAGGAGGTTAATCCTTCTGCATCCTCAATTCAGGTTGTTCATAACGGCAATAAGATGAACACCACAGACAAATCCAAACTGTCTGTGGGGTCAAGATACAGGCCAAGTGGCTTCTTCCAGTCTTGATATTTTTCTTTTTCACACTGTGCTGTGATTTGTTTCAAGCCAAGTTAGACTGTCAGCCAAGAGATAGACTGTACAGACAACACTGACATACTCATTTGGATTCTCCTACAATCTACTTCCACCTTTCTTGTCTCCACTCAGTCCCATTCATTTTTTCCTTCTTACTACATTCCTTTATTCCTTCTTACTTTTCCTACCTATGGCATAAGCAGAGGAAGAACATTTGTCTGCCTGTCTCATCATTTATGTAGTACAAGAAGGCAGGTTTATAGGTGGAAATCAATAGTGTTGTGTTTCATAGGTGAAGTTTGAGAAGAAAGCTCCGTAATATCTATTATCTCTGCTGCGTTGAGCCAGAATAGCAATTTCAGGTTCTTTACCCCTCACAACAGTAGGATTCTGATATTGTATTGTCTCCCCAGGTTTTACTGAATTTGGATCTAGGTAGACAGACTGGTCTTCTCTCAGTCTGTCTCTCAAGAGAACTGCACTTGTGTTGGTCTCTGCCTATCTAGATTTGTGCCAGTTTTGGTGATTTCAACTACTGTGGCTTCATGACATGCTCCTTGGAAAGTTTTCTGCTGCCTCTCCAAATCCATGCCTGCTACATGAGTCTCAGGTCACCATATTTAGTGAAACATCCACAGACTTGGTGTGAAGGGTGTTTGTGCTAAAGACTTGCCTGACTGGCAATTTCTGAAGCAATTTCCATTGCACTTTGGCCTTCAGATGATAAGAATGATTTGAAGCTTCATGCCATTAGAAATACTTAAGGAAGTTTCCACAGTGAGAAGCCTCAGTGTGAAGTTTGCAAAATAGATTTTAAAGCAGTCTTCTGAGGACTTCTTTTCCACACCTGTGTGGCCTAGATAGCACATTCCTCAGTGTATCAGCAGATAAAGCAATTATGTATTTTCAGCTGGTCCATAAAAATGCACTCAGCCCTGTACAAATACCTTTACTCTTTGCATATAATAAGGATTCAAGACCTTTCCACCTGCCTCTTATCTTCCTGCTGCAGATAGGGCAAGTAGGAAAAAGGCCTCCTGCCATGAGAAGGTGAACTCTGAATTTGGTACGTGATCTGCTGGACAGGAACAGTTAACTCCTCTGAATGCATTCTTTTCAATAGAGATGGCTTTTAAAAAGAGAATTTAATGAAATGCAGTGTCCTTTTCATAAAATAGTTGAAGGAAGCCTTGTTCAATAGCATTTGTCAATCAATCTTTTGCTATTGTTATTTCGACCCCCCCCCCCTTTTTTTCTAATTGGCATCTGCCTGGAAGGATGCAACAAATTCCAAGCAGGTAGCTTAACTAGGATACTGTGGAACTGGGGACATGGGGACCTGGTTGATGGTAGGCTGAACATGAGCCTGCAGTGCCCAGGCAGCCAAGAGGGCCAATGGCATCCTGGCCTGCATCAAGAACAGTGTGGCCAGCAGGAGCAGGGAGGTCATTCTGCCCCTGTACACTGCACTGGTTAGGCCACACCTCGAGTACTGTGTCCAGTTCTGGGCCTCTCAATTTAGGAAGGATGTTGACTTGCTGGAGCGTGTCCAGAGAAGGGCAACAAAGTTGGTGAGGTGCTTGGAACACAAGCCCTATGAGGAAAGGCTGAGGGAGCTGGGGCTGCTTAGCCTGGAGAAGAGGAGGCTCAGGGGGACCTTATTGCTCTCTACAACTACCTGAAGGGAGGTTGTAGACAGGCGGATGTTGGTCTCTTCTCCCAGGCAGCCAGCACCAGAACAAGAGGACACAGTCTCAGACTGCGCCAGGGGAGGTTCAGGCTGGAGGTCAGGACGAAGTTTTACACAGAGAGATTGATTGCCCACTGGAATGGGCTGCCCAGGGAGGTGGTGGGATCGCCATCACTGGAGGTGTTCAGGAGGAGACTTGACAGGGTGCTTGATTGCATGGGTTAGTTGATTAGGTGGTGTTGGATGATAGGTTGGATGCGATGATCTTGGAGGTCTCTTCCAACCTGGTCTATTCTATTCTATTCTATTCTATTCTATTCTATTCTATTCTATTCTATTCTATTCTATTCTGTCTTGGTCCAGAGAGGGAAGGACACTCAGTTCTTTTGAATATTCCCATGTTATGAAATTAGAGGCACAAATGAGGCAAAAATATCAACAACAAGGCTATGAAGGAAAGAGAGAAGAGGGAGATAGAAGAGGAAAGGAATCATATTACCACACCCCTCACCCTGCAAGACAATTTGGGTCTGTGGAGGAAGGCTGCTGCAGCTTTGGCGTGGAGGAGAGGCCATCCTTGTTGGCTGTGCTGTCCTCCACTGGCAGAGGTGAGGGAGAGACCCCAAAGTCCAAGTCCAAGTCCAAGCCCTTCTCTGAGCAGCCTCTTCAGCTCCATGAGTTGCAGCAGGTGGAACTTGGCACACAGAGAGAGGGTTCCTCCTGGTCTGCTGTCTCCAGGCTACATGGTGATGTCTTTTTCTCCTGTGTCTGTCCTTTTCACTCCTGGTATTCCCTTTGTTTTATTTCAGAGCAGCATTGCCCTGGTCTTTTCTTGCTCACAAGCCAGTAGTTGCTCAGATCTTTTATACAGTTTTTTAGGGATGTGTCCAGGTGGTGAATATGCATATTCCGGCGAATATCAATAGTAATGGCCTCTGCCCATTATTTCCAGGGCAGCTACAGTCTGGTGAGCAATCTTTATCCTTTGCATCATGCTCCCTTTCCAGGTTAGCTGATAGGTAGAAATGATCTTGTCTATGCACATTCCAGAGAGTCGTTATCCAGTGGCATGTACCCAATATACATCAGCTATTGTCTGGGCAAGGAGCAAAGGTGATTTTATCTTTGTTGAATCACATCAAGAGAGACAAGATTTAGTCTCTCACAGTATTCTCTTTCAATCTTTGAATTTCTCTGCTGATAATACAGACCTTGTAATTTATGTATGTGTAATAGGTGCAAGGGGCAAAAGCAGGAGAAAATCTTTAAAAAGCATATGCAAAAAGACCCTTGGGAATATATTTTGAAATAATATTTACCTTATTAATATTAAATTGTCAAAATATGCAAGATTCCGCAAGCTCTAAAATCTTCAGGCAATTAGTTTAGCGTTTCTCTAGAATAAGTCAAAACTCAAAATAAATGGATATTTAACCTCTGAACATTTGCTGTTCTCTTTCTGTTAAATAGTTAAGGTATTACTAACAGTTTTCAAGGATTCAGTAAGGATAAGGAATTCGCTCAATGGTCGCATCCAGTGCGTGGTCTTCAATGGCTTGAAGTCCAGATGGAGAGCAGTGACATCACATCCTGGGCTTCATCTCACATCCCCTGGGCTGTAAAAAGAGATGCACAGCCAGCAGGTTGAGGGAGGTGATTCTCCCCCTCTATTCCACTCTGGTGAGACCCCACCTGGAGTACTGTGTCCAGTTCTGTAGCCCCTATTACAGGAAGGATCTGGACGTGCTGGAGCATGTCCAGAGAAGGGCCACTAGTATGATGAGAGGGCTGGAGCTCCTCTCCTATGAGGACAGACTGAAGGAGTTGGGGCTGTTCTGTCTGGAGAAGAGAAGGCTCCAAGGAGACCTAATTGTGGCCTTCCAGTATCTCAAGGGGGCTTACAAGAAAGCTGGAAAGGGACTTTTTAGGGTGTCAGGGAGTGATAGGACTAGGAGGAATGGAAAAAATTTAGAAATGGGTGGATTCAGATTGGAAGTTAGGAAGAAGCTCTTCCCCATGAGGGTGGTGAGACACTGGAACAGGTTGCCCAAGGAGGTGGTAGAAGCCTCATCCTGGAGGTTTTTAAGGCCAGGTTGGATGTGGCTCTAGGCAACCTGGTGTAGTGTGAGGTGTCCTGCCCATGACAGGGGGGTTGGAAGTAGATTATCCTTGAGGTCCCTTCCAACCCTAACAATTCTATGATTCTATGACAAGTGGTGTCCCTCAGGGGTCTGCACTGGGACCTGTACTGTTTAATATTTTTATCAATGGGAAAATTGAGTTTACTAGGAAGATTTAATCATGCAATTCATTAATAGCAAATATTTTTTGAAACTGCTGCTATTCAGATTGCCTCTCCTGACTGCACACCCTTCTGGAATAGGTTGAACTCTGCTATTAGCTCTACAACACACAACTGAGAGCAAATACATCTGTCCCAGAGACAAGACTTGATGGTTTGCTCTGGAAACATAATGAACTCATAGTGAATTTTCATTTATTCAGTATCTGCTATCTGTATCACTTTACTAATGTTTAATCCTTAACAAAGCTGCTTATTACTCTTCTTAATCCAAATTCAGTGGGACTGAGGACCAGGACAAGCTGGAGAGGTGAGCCTAGGTGAACCTCATGAGGTTCAACAAGAGCAAGTGCAGGGTTCTGCACCTGGGCCAGAACAGTTCTCACTATCATTACAGACTGGGGGATGAGTTAGAAAGCAGACCTGTGGAAAAGGATTTGGGGGTGCTAATGGAAACTGGACATGAGCAGACAGTGTGAGCTTGCAGCACAGAAGGCAAATCACATCCTGTGCTGTATCAAAAGATGCATTGCCAGCAGATCCAGAGAGGTAATTCTGCCATTTTACTCTGCTCTGGTGAGACCTCACCTGGAGTACTGTGTCCAGCTCTGGAGTCTTCAATCTAGGAAGGACATGGACCTGTTGGAGCAGGTGCAGAGAAGAACCATGAAAATGATCAGAGGGCCAGAGTACCTCTGCTTCAAGGAAAGGCTGAGGGAACTGGGGTTGTTCAGCCTGGAGAAGAGGACGCTCCAGGGAGATGTAATATTAGCCTTCCAGTACCTGAAGAGGGCCTACAAGGATGGAGAGAGGCTGTTTACAAAGTTCTGTAGTAATAGGATGAGAGGCAACAGCTTCAAACTAGGGAAGAACAGATTTAGATTGGATGTTAGGAGCAAGGGTGGTGAAACACTGGAGGCAGTTGGAGCCCAGTCCCTGGAGATATTCGAAGTGGGGCTTAACGGGGCTCTGGGCAGCCTGATCTAGTTACTGTGCAGGAAGTTGGACTAGATGACCTTCAGAGGTCTCTTCCAACACAGACCATTCTATGATTCTGTGATTTCCATTTCACTGTATTATGAAATACCAAGCTACTTTACATTTTCTGGTATTCCTGTAAAGAAGTCTACTGCATTTATTATCTTTATTTTCTCATATTGGTTATACTTCATCATACTCAGTTAACCTCACACTACTACATAGCTGGTTTTAGCTGCTGCTTAGAACCATTGCTACACAACTTATATAGGAATTTATATAGATTCAGCATAAGTACATCAAGCAGGCTGTTAGAATCATAGAATTGGTTTGGTTGGAAAAGACCTTTAAGACCATTGAGTCCAACCATTACCTGATTCTAACAAGTCTGGTGCTAAACCATGTCCCTTAGTATCACATCTCTGTGTCTTTGAAACACCTTCAGGGATGGTGATTCAACCACCTCCGTGGGGGAGCCTCTTCCAGTGAAGAATTTGCTGCTAATACCAAACCTAAACTTAGCCTTGTGCAATTTGAGGCCATTTTCTCTAGTTTTATCTCTTGTTACTAGGGAGGACAAACCAACACCCACTTTGCTAGAATCTCCTTTTAGGTAGTTGTAAAGAGTGAGAGGGTCTCCCCTTAGCCTTCATTTCTCCACACTAAACAACCCCAGTGACCTCAACTGCTCCTTATGACCTATTCTCCAGACCCTTCACTTTCTTTGTTACTGTAACAGCAGGTGAAAGCATGTGTATGTCCAAAGGATTGCTGAGCATCTTCTCTGCCAGAGTAATTATTATGCAAACAAAAATAATCTCCTTAACAGCTTGTGCAACAGTATATCTTGTGATGGCATTTTCTATCGATAGTCATGCTGAGATAGACGGAGTCATTTTAAATTCAAACATTACAGCCTGCTAGATTAATAACCCATACTTATGAAACAATAATAGCTATGTTTTTTTAACTCAGGAGATTGAACACTGGTATTGAGCAGGTGTCTTTCTTCAGGATCTGCACAGTGATATACAGCATGTTGTTTGCTGTGATATTGATGTACAGGGAGCCAGACTGAAGGATGGGATCGGCCCACACAAAGCTGCGTGTTTCTACTGCAATGTAGAGTTGCATATCAGAGCATGGACAGGTATTTTGCTTGGAGGTTTTCATGTTCTGAGATCACAGGATGTTAGGGGTTGGAAAGAACCTCTGGAGATCATCAAGTGCAACCTTCCTGCCAGAGCAGGACCATGTCACAATATAATCTAGTGCAGGTCACACAGGAACATGTTCAGATGGGTCTTGAAAGTCTCCAGAGAAGGAGACTCCACAACCTCTCTGGGAAGCCTGTTTCAGTGCTCTGTGACCCTTACATTAAAGAAGTTCCTCCTTGTGTTGAGGTGGAACTTCCTGTTCTGTAGTTTATATCCATTGCCCCTTGTCCTATCACAGGGCACAAGTGAGAAGAGGCTGTCCCCTCCTACTTGACACCCAACCCTCAGATATTTATAGAACATTGATGAGATTGATGAGATCCCCTCTCAGTCTTCTCTTCTCCAAATTAGAAAGCCCCAGATCTCTCAGCCTTTCCTCATTAGGCAGTGCTCCAGTCCCTTAATCATCCTTGTAGCCCTCCATTGGACTCTCTCAAGTAGATCCCTGTCCCTCCTGAACTGGGGACCCCAAAACTGGATTAAATATTCCAGGTGAGGTCTCACTAGGGCAGAGTAGAGGGGGAGTGGAACCTCCCTCTGTCTGCTGGACACAGTCTTCTTGATGCACCCTGGGATATCATTTGCCTTCCTGGCCATGGGGGCACATGCTGTCCATATTGTCTCTTATCCTTGTTTGTGAGGAGAGATGGGAATGAATGTAAAGTCTTCAGGTCTTTAAAAGATGCACACAAATACACACAAACACATAGAAAAGCTTAATTTAATTGGTTTAAGCATGAGCATGTTGTCCTGGGCACACTGATCTAGTTGGAGGTGTCTCTGTTCACTGCAGGGGGGTTGGATAAGATGATCTCTGAGAGTCTGTCCCAACCCAATGCAATCTGTGAATCTGTGAGCAGAGGTGGTTAATTAAGCATTATCAGATTCTATTTAGCTCAGGAGGGTCAAGAAAGTAGAAATTTCTCAGTGAAAAAAAATCTGTCTTCAATTCAAAGTTTGTGAAAAATGTTTTTAAAAAATAAAATAATTTGGTTTCTTCACTTCTTTTCTGAACACTTTTTTCTAGCAATTGCTTCACATATTTAACTCTTCAATACTAAGCTGAAGTTGAGACTAGTGTGGTCACAGTGCCCATAATAATTTCTGCTAATTTTTAGAATTTATAAAATAGTCATATTCATTGAACAATTTTTATTAGAGAAGATGTTTAAGATTATTGAATCCAACTTCATAGGTTAAACAGGACAATGTCTAATTAAAACCAGTGTTAATTCATCATGACTGAGAGATTCTCTGTACTTCAAAGGTGTGATTCTCCTATTGTACCACTGCAGGTAAAAGCACCCGTCTCTTCCTACTACGAATAGTTCACTACTAGCATACAAATTCCTTATATCACTATTCTTCCCTTGTTGTAAAGGGAACAAAGTGCAGAGAGTTGTCTTTTCCAAATTGGTTAATTCTGTATTCTGTACTTTAAAATGAGTTCAGTTGAGAACTGGATTCTCTATAAGCATAGCCATATAGAAAACTAATTGTGCTCAGAATTGCTCAAGGTATGCAAGTAAAGAAATGTGGTCTTGGTCTTGTAAAAGTCTGAAACAAAGGTTCTGCATGGTGCAGGAAAGCAGTGATGGGTATACAGTGATGGCATCTCACCAGGGAGCCTCAGCTCCACATCCCTTTTATAATAATCTAAATCCACAACTGTCTGATTGTTTAAAAAAAAATAAATAAATTGCTGGGATTCAGGATGAATATGTGGGCTGCAGTGGAACACCACTGTCTCTGGAGGTCTTCCAGCAGACCCCCAGAGAGACTGGGATGCTTTTAGCAAGACAACATCTTTCATCACAGAAATACATATAGCCACATGCCTTTTCTGCTGTTAAAGACATCTCTATATAGCTATGTCTAAAAGACAGAGCGGCCTTGGGATGTCATTGGTTGCAAACCATCACAAATCTGAATCTGAATTAGTATTTAATTGCATCAAACCACTGCCTGGCCAGGTCTGTCAGCAGGTTTAGTTTTATTTCATGAACCTTCATATGTTAGTATTATTGAGACGCAGGGAACAAAGGGAAAGGCACCAGATCCCCAGCACTGCTGGCCACCGTAAAATGAAGATCTGCAAAATCTCATTTTACAAAATAAAAGATGAAAAAATATTTTATACTAGAAATGCAGCTCTTGCAGCTCTCCCTTCGTCATTTGAGCAGGAGGAACAGAACAGAAAAGAAGGGTAAGAGGTGTCAGTGAGGAAACAAGAGATGATAGGTGCTCTGAGAGCCTGGTGGTGCAGGCCAAAGGAAAAAAGCAGCTGAATTTCTTCCCACATTCTGCAGCTGCATTTAATTAATAAATACCCAGATTATACCAAAATAAAGCAAAGGACCACCTCCTTTCACCTTCTGTGGAACATGATCTTGTCAGTTAAACCCATGTAAATCCTGGCAGGTTCATGTTGCTGCCCTCTTTTTCTCCCAGCCACTATTTAATCCCCACTCCTTGGAGCCAAAATCATGCTTCTGAAGCTGCCCACAGCCCTTCACTTAAGAAGATATGGAACCAGTGCAGCAGCACTGGTGATAGAATCTGGTCCCTGAGGAAATATTATTAACAAAGAGGATAGGTGTCCAGGCTGATGGCAGACTTGAAGAGGCACACGCATGCAGCCTGGGGACTCTTGATTTGCATTGCTGCCTCTTCATTCTCAAGATTTTCTTCTTGTTTTTCTTCTCTAACTTTGCTTTACACGTGTACTAATGAGCAACAGGCCAACACAAGAGGAGAATATTGACAAATCAGATGTTGCAACATTCTAGAGCAGAACTAAGTGGACTCTTTACTTGATTTTGTTATTCCAATCATGTCTTCATTTTGCACTGACAAATCAATTCTCAAAGGTGAACTGGTCTGGACAGGCATGAAAATGATGGTAATTTGGATTGTTGTTTGACTTAAAAAGCTGCCTAATGGGACAGACTAAAACCCTGCAACTGAGAAAACTTTAACTCAAGATCTAAGTCTTCATTTAAGAAATTAGTTTTAATTTTATTTCAGTAGTAAAGCTTATGCACAAGCAGGTTTAACCTAAGGGTTTAGTAGATCATCTATGAATATAAACTCATGTCAAGTCTGACTAAGATTTCTTTTAAAGTTGTTTTAGTTTAGGTTTTCCTTTGTTGTTATGAGACAACTGTCCTGGAACCTGAACATTAAAAGATTTTGCATCATTTCATTCACTTGGTAAGGCCAGAAGCCACATCTCTGCAAGAACACAGCAGTTTTCATGCATCTGCAAAACCCTGGGTGACAAAACAAGCACTATGAATTTTGCTGGATGGACTGCAGAGAAGAAATTGAGCTTTAAAAAGGCAAGGAAAACTAAACTTAGAGCTCTGGGAAGAATGCCAATCTTTAGAATTAATAATTCCATTGTTTAATTCACTTATAATTGCACAATTTGTTTTTTCTTTATTGCTGTTAATTACAAACATTTAATTGATTTAACAATTCACTAATGTTCTTGATGACAAAATATTTAAAAGCAGATGCAGTGCACAGAATGGCTTTAAGGGATTTCAGAAGTGGTTTGTTTTTTTTCACATTGTGGTTGCTGAATGCCAACCAACACTTATGATTTACAAAAAAAAAAATTTGTTTTTAGAGAAATCCTGTCTTGAAAAATAACTAAAGGTTAATTATTGTATCTATCTCAACTATAAGTCATAAGCAATCTAATAAATTAAAAAGCCTATATAAAAAACCCCAGAACTCCAAGTGACCCTGACAATTAGATCAGCAACCTAATATAATGGTTTCATAATTTCAAAGATTTTTGAGGTCAGAGAAACCATTAGCTTTTCCACCTTGACCTCAGTTTTAATGGTGGTGATGGAATTTCATTCATTCCCAATTGGAGCCTAGCAACTTCTGTCTGGGCAACTCTTATCTTCCAGAGACATACTGAGGACACTCAGAGATAGAGATCCCACCATACCTATCACAGCTGTGCTTAAGTGGTTAAGTGCATTCACTGTTAAGCATCTATACCTTTTCTGGTGTGAATTTCTTTAGCTTTACCTTTTGATCCTTGGTTTATGCCTTTCAGTAATAAATGCAGCATGCTGCACCATCTCTCTCCTCCTCTTGGGTATATTTGTTCACCCAAATTTTTCTCTTCACTGTGTTTCCTAGTGATTTCACTTTTCTTTGCTTTTCATTTACCTGGGACAGGGAAAGTTAATTGATCCGTTCCTATTGATTTCAGTCTGCTTTGTATTTTCTAGCACAATGTCTGGAAAATTTTGAGGACTTAATTTATTTTAGCATTTTTTCTTTTTTACTAACATGAGAAAATAATTTCAGTTTCTGGCAGCACTGTTCTGTTGGTTTTTTTGTTTTTGTTTTTGTTTTTTACTACCAGCTGTTATTTAATTTTGAACTACTGGGCGATATCTCTAAAATGTTAAAGTGAGACCCTTCATTGTGACAATCACAAACAAAAGCCTGTCAGTTAAAAAAAAAAAAAAAAGTATATTTTATAGGTCACCTGCTTTGCTCCTGCAGCCATTGATAACAAGCAGATGGGAAAAAGCTTACTTCAGCCAGCTTTTACCTTCAACCCAAGTGTTTCCCATTATTGTTTAGCTACTGATCCTATGCGAAAAGAATTTTTTTTCTGTGCTAGAACCACAAGAGTGATGATTTAATAGACATGCTTATGGCACATTATATGTTACAGGCATCTTTTCAAAGATTTCAAAGCCATATCTTGATAGGGTGGGGTTTTGGTTTTTTGGGTTTTGGTTGTTTTTTGTTTTTTTTAAGATGCCTTTAATAACCATTCCTTGCTGACTTAAGAAATGAGGAAGGAAAGTGTAACTTCAAAGTGTTGGCAAAATAATATGAATTGTCCAAATGTACTTGTAAAGTTGTTTCCACTTACAGTAGTAGTAACTCGAGACTGATAGCTCATTTCCCCTTTTCCTAACTGTTTCCAATTTGAGCTGGTATCTTTTGGAGTCGTTCCACACTATGTTGCTACTCTAGAACAAATCAGTTCATTCAGCTGCATTTTCTAAATAAATTAGAGGCAAAACAAGAAAGGATACACAAGACTTCTTAATAACTGTAGTAGGTATAATAAGTCCAGTTCTTTTAGCTTAAGAGGTGAAAGGCATGATTAACACAAATAGAATTAAAGAAATCTATAAGTATTTGAATCAGGACATGAAGAGCTATGTGCCTTCCAGTGCAGGGTAGAAAATTTGCTAGTGGCTTTTACATATGAGCTATTACAGGCAAAGATGATGCTTTTTTTCCTTTTATGCAATATGGTAAAATAAGAGAAAGTAATAAAAGATATTAATATTTAAATAGTTAATCATGCATTATTAATAGCATTATAAGTGGCATTAATTAAGACCCTTACATAACTTTTCCCATCCCCTCTCTATGTTGCTATCCAGACTAATCATGTAACCTTATTATACCATTGACCTTTGACCAGATGCATAATTACTATTAATTATTATTCTTACTGCTGGCACTGGGACTGCTAAACTTTACCCTTCAACATTGCCTTCAGTTGCAAAATTTTGAATTATCACAGTTCAACATATGGATCCTTGTAGAGGGTTTTTTTTCCTCCCCCTCCCCCCTCCTTTTTCTCCCTTGAGTATAAAATTTTCCACCCTTTGTACATTTTCTTGCTGTTGATCTTCACTACTTCTTGTCTTACAACAGCAAGGATGAATTTAGAGCACTGGGAAGGAAAGATTTCTAGCAATGAGGACACTAAAGACCAGGCACAGATTATCTGGCTGTGGAGTTCCATCATTATGAGAGCAAGTTAAACAAACATCTGTCAGGCATGACCTCTCTGTAGTTAAGCCTACCTCAGGGCAATGGGATGGACTGGACGACCTCTGTGATTTTTTTATGGCCCTAAGTTTCTATGAGGGGAGTAAAGCAGGCTGAACATACCCCCATGCATGGTTACAACCCCTGGTATGTCTTGTGCATGTGCTCATGAGGCTTGCACTGCTGTAGAAGCTCTGGGAGCATCCTGGTCTTGCCTTAGATATAGGACACGTCTGACTGAATCATGGAAATATATTTGTCCTGACTAAAAGATAATGAAAAAAATGGTTTTAAGTGATCCTCTGAGATGTTTTGACAGGTTTATTTTTCCTCTTGGTCAAGAGGAACTTGGATAGATTGGATCAATGAGTCAGCTTCAACAAGGTGAGCTTCAACAGGGTGAGCTTCACCAAGGCCAAATGCCAGGTCCTGCACTTGGGTCACAACAACCCCAAGCAATGCTACAGGCTTGGGGAAGTGTGGCTGGAAAGCTGTCTGGCAGAAAGGGACCTGGAGGTTCTAATCAACAAGCAACTGAATATGAGCAAGCAGTATGCTGTATTGTGTCCCATTTTAGGCACCTTAATACAAGAGAGATGTGGAGGTGCTGGAGTCAGTGCAGAGGAGGGCAATGTAGCTGGGGAAGGGCCTGGAGAATAAATCTGATGAAGAGCAGCTGAAGAAGCTGGAGCTGTTTAGTTTGAAAAAGGGGAAACTGAGAGGAGACCTCATTGCTGTCTACAACTACCTGAGAGGATGTTGTGAAGAGGCTGGTGCTGGTCTCTTCTCACAGGCAATTAGCGATAGAACAAGAGAGAACAGCCTCAAGCTGTGACTGGGCAGGTTTAGACTGGACATTAAGAATAAAATTTTCACAGAAAGAGTGGTCAGGCATTGGAAAGGGCTGGGCAGGAAGGTGATTGAGCCACCAACCCTGGATGTGTTATAAGGTTATTTGGATGTGGTGCTTGGGCATATGGTTTAGGGGGTGAACCTTGTAGATTAGGATTGTTGGTTGGACTTGGTGATCCTGAGGGTCTTTTGCAACCTAAACCTTTCTGTGATTCTGTAATCTGCAGTAGAATTTTGAAACAGAAATGGTTTGCTGGCATTCAAAGTGATGGGGTACAAATAGAAACACAAAATTCTCCTCACAGTGTTGTAAATACTCTGAAAGATGTGTTTCTTTACATGGTGAAAGATGTGCATAATCACAGGCACAGGAGAAGATGCTATAACAAGGTCCATTTGTTAATGCTTTTAGGCTACCAAACATTTTGTGTATTCAAACTATTCTGCTTCCTTTCTCCAGGAGTAATAGCTGATCCTATTGCATGACATGAGAATCTCTGTGCTTCCCATTAGAAGTCATAGCCCTGATAAATAAGAAAAATTAAATCACCCCAGGTTCTCTACAGCAAGGTGACTTTTGCCTTATCTTGCCTTTTGCTGCTTCCATCCTCCACCCTGCCAAGATAGCTTAAGGAAGAAACCAAAGCTCAACTCTGCATCCATGGGCTGTCACGACAGAAGCAGGTGCTGCATTATGGAAAAGGGAGCAAGCTCCCCAGTAATATTATCCTGAGAATTATCTTAGAGAGTTTGACCTGTGAATAACAGCCAAGCCTCAGGGTTCACCTAGCAGTAATTATCTGCTAGACATTTTCACTAGCCGTTTCCTTTCAGGTCAAGAGGCAAACATGAGGACTCATATCCATGCTTCACGGCAAATTATCATTCAACTACAGTGACTTTTGAACCCCACCAAATGTAAATTAAATTGTCCTTTCTTTATTATATTTATTTGTGTGAAAAATGCCAAGGAATTTAAATTGCAAGATACATAAACAGCACCGACTGTACATAGAGACTGGGACTGTAATGAAATACTTCAAGTTTTCCATTCAAGCAGTTTCAGAGGGATCAGTAATTCAGAGGTACAGGCTCAGAGGTGTCATCATGGCAGTTCAGGTTATGCTGTGCTAGCTGTTCTTCAGTGAGTCAGTTCAAGAGAAAGGAGTCACCCCACTACAAGCATCTTATTGTGCAGAAAGGATATAGCAGGAGCACAAGACAGTTGTATCTCAGCAATTCATGAGCTGTATTAGCTTGGCTTTATTTTAAGCTGCACTCCTAGGTTCATCTCAGATGGAGGAAGGCAGTGGTAGTAATTTCTTTCCATAAACAATCAAGGAGTTGTGGATGGCTAGCTTACATGAAGATGTTCTCAACACAGAATCGTAGAATCACAGAATCATAGAATCAGCCAGGTTGGAAAAGACCTCAGAGATCAAGTCCAACCTATTGCCTAATACCTAATACGTCATAACAACTAAACTATGGCTTGAAGTGCCACATCAAATCCTTTTTGAACACCTCCAGGGATGGTGACTCCACCACCTCCCTGGGCAGCACATTCCACTGGCCAATTACTCTATCTGTGAAGAACTTTCTCATCACCTCAAGCCTAAACTTCCCCCTCTGCAACTTGAGACTGTGTCCTCTTGTTCTGTTGCCGGTTGCCTGGGAGAAGAGACCAACCATCATCTGTCTACAACATCCAAAGTTTAATGAGGGACGAATCCTACCCTTGGTGTGGAGTAGTTCATAGTGCTTACTTGTATATCCCTGGCCTTAAAGTCAGAGGCTTGATGTGGTGGGATACCATAACTCTGTAGTCTGGATATCTGTATAAAAAGCTCAGGGTAAAAGGGTTAGGTGTTGAAGTAAGAAAAAGAGACTCATAGTAGCTTTTTTTTCTGCTAGAGAAAACATTTTACCATTATGATATACAGGCAACAGAGAACTGCACCTGGTTAACAGCTTTCAAATAATATTATTTTATTCCATCAAGGTCATCAGTGTGAAAATATATTGAAATGAATCTTTAAATAGACATAGTCCACTTCAAATCATAACTTGCAGGTATCTTTCTTTATCTGACTTATTGTAGGAATGCCTTAGACCATGGAGAGGGAATTAATTTGAAAATGCACTTGACTTATTGTTAGTTATTGATATTCCATGTTTGATTTTGATTTTGCATGCAGCTTAGCCTGCATGGGGAAAAATCAATAGGATCTGTTTCAGTTTTGTTTATAGCCTGTTTCTCCCTCTGGCTGTCCAAACAGCAGTGGTTAGATTTCAGAGTCTATTCTGGGACATGAATGTCTAAAACCAGGAGGTTTTAATTTGCTTTGTTTGTGGTTTGTTTTTTTTTTTTTTTTTTTTCCATTCTGAATGTTATTGAAGTTTTGGTTTTGGATAGTATGAAAGAATTTTCTTAACAAAATGCAAGTTTTGTTTGGAAAAGAAGACTACAAAGTACACAGAAACCCAGCCTGGATTTAGAGGCATCTGATCAAATGTAAATACGCACAGCTAAGTTGGTCAACACAGACTGGGTTTTGTTCGGTTGGTTGGTTTGGTTTGTTGGTTTGAGTTTTTTTTTGGTTTAGGGTTCTTTTTGTTTGGTTTTTGTTTGTTTGGGTTTTGTTTGTTTGTTTTATTTTTTTAAGTCAGTGGAGAGAAATTGAGAAATAAGCACATTCAGGATGCAATAGTTTAGTTTTTAAAAGGCATCTAAAATAAAATCATATCATATGTCCCCTAAAATTCTACTTCGTTTTAGGGATAAAAGCGGGAACCAAAGGTGAAAGTTTTGGAGGGACACTGGAGGTGACTGAATTTCAGAGAATCACTGGATTTGTTTTGGTTGGAAAGACCTCTAAGATTATGAAGTCCAGTCATCAGCATAACACTACCATGGACATTAAATCATGTCTCGAAGTGCCATGTCTACAAGTTTTTTGAACACTTTCAGGGATGGTGACTTCACCATGTCCCTGGGTAGCCTGTTACAAAGCCTGACCACTCTATCAGGAATATTTCTTTCCTGATATCCAATTTAAACTTCCCTTGATGAAATTTTAGGCCTTTTCCTCTTGTTCTATGACTTGATACTAGGGAGAAGTTACATGATTTTCCTTCCTGTCAGCATGGGATCTCTCTCCATCACTCATGCTGACATTACTCCACTGTGCAGGAAAGACACTGTTCCTGGGGTGAGAAATCAGTGCTTTAGATAAGTCTAACAACTCAGGTACAGAGTGATGATCCTATTGTTGCAGGTAGCCTGGTTGCCTCATAGTCTTGTCTGGAAAGGTGAAAAACTTGACCTAGAAGGGAAAAAGAACATTCCCTTCTACACAGCACTTAAACTGATTCTGAGATCACTTGATAGTGAAGAGGTTAGGTCTTGTCACAGCAGAAACCTTTTCTCCTGCCTGGTTGCAAGTTTTGAACCCAGAAATTCTGTTTCTTTTGTGAAAGTTCAAGTCAACATGCTGCTGTGTAAGAGAGTAAGGAACAGGACAATACACCATCATCCATATACTAGAAGAACAAAGACTTGCCAAAAAGTTGTAGTTACTCAGGCTGAGGAGGGTTGGCCAACCTGTGAAGCTCAAGAGCATGATAAAGGAATTATTTCAGTCATCAAGCCATGAATGTGGGCAGAGCCTGAGTGACATACTCTCTTTAGTAACATCCTCCACTCTTTCTGAAGCCAGCTGGGATTTCATAAATTCTGTACATGACCTTAAAAGGTTAAAAAAAAATAAATCTCCCAACAAACATTTTTAGTGGAACATTAGATATGACACAGAGGTCCTTGGTGCAGTGGAAAATCCATAGGAGATTACAGAAGAGTAAACAAAAATGACTTGCAGACGAAGTATCAGGAGATGACTCTAAGTTCATACTTTGTCTAAAGGTAGACAGGATGAGTTTGTACTGAGTCTGCATGAGTCTTAATTCCTTGCTGCTACTGAGGACATATCCTAAAATCTTGTGGTTAAATGATCATATAGACTGAATTGGGTATAACATTTTGAAGTGACTTTTTTTGCTCTATAGAGTGGTATGACATCCACATATTTCAACAGCTCTCTTCTCCAGAGAAGGAAAAATGAAAATTAGAAAAAGACTGACATGAAAAATTTCAGTGGCTTGGTAGAAACTGTTGGTTTAAGCCTGTTGGCCTAAAGAAATAAAAATGTAAAAGAAAGATGGAAAACACAGACTTCGACAAAAGAAAACATGATGCCTCGGTCCAAGTAAAATTTCTGTTGATCCCACTCATTTATTTATTTTTTTATTTCTTCTTTTATGTTTAGTTTTGCAGATGCTTTCGTTGTGAAAAGAAAAACTGTAAAGAAAGCTTATTCAGATCATACCAAGATATAGTTGTTCAAAAAGGGGAACAAAGCCAGAGTCTTGCAAAACTCCTATAGCAGCATAAACTAATAACTACAAGATGCATTACTCAGATAAGATCAAGCACTAATGTGTTGTGTTTGGTATTTCTTTTAATTTTGCAATGAAATATGTTACTAATTTATTTTAAACTTCAGCCAAAGCATATCCTCATGCATTTACAGTTGTTAGAGTGACTACATGAATGAGGTCCTCTGTATAGGAATCATAGAAACACAGAATGGTTTGGATTGGAAAAGACCTAATCCAACCCCGCTGCAGTCAGCAAGGATATCTTCACGTAGATCAGGTTCTATGGTTCTATGGAAGGTTGTTCAGAGCCCTGTCCAACCTGACCTGAAATGTTTAGAGGGATATGGATCATCTACTATGTCTCCGGGCAACCTAGGCCAGTGTTTCACCACCCTCATTAAAAAAAAGTCTTCCTCATAACTAGTCTCAATCTCCCCTCTTTTAGTTTATAACCAACAACCCCTGACCTGTCACATCAG
The DNA here is from genome assembly GCF_026170545.1 of Melanerpes formicivorus. NCBI lineage: Eukaryota > Metazoa > Chordata > Aves > Piciformes > Picidae > Melanerpes > Melanerpes formicivorus. The sequence goes on along the minus strand of NW_027142353.1, from coordinate 35,920,748 downwards.
GCCCTGGTAAAAAATGCAAATATGTAGCAAAAGCTGCGAAATAAAAAAACACTGAAGACAGCAATGACAAAAACCCATCAGAGCATGTCAGTAAGGTGTTCACTGTGGAATAAAACTTGATTATTAAATTCAGCTAAATGGTTTAAGACTATATCCTATTACACATGGATACAGAGAATGCATGCTGCAAGGAGGGTTGACTTAGTAGTAATGGCAAGCAGTAATAGTAGTTATTCCCATCAGGAATTTTGTATTCTACTATGGCATAAATATTTTCTCTTAATAATAATTTCAAATGCAGTCATCAGTGACATATCCTAGCTAGATTTCTGTAGAATGAGGCAATTTAATCAAATTCCAATTGGAGTGTTTCACAATTGTGCTTTTGAATCTATATTTACCATTATTATTCAAAAGACAATTAAAAAAAAAAAAATGTTTTGGCTTTTCCAGAAAGAGGAGAGTAGAACTATTTATAATATTTAGCCTTCAGGTAACTTGATTGTTTCTTAGAGTTTCTATGTCTTCATTAATTTAAAAAAAAAAAAAATCAAAATCAATTCTGACTACTTCAGTGATGAAAAAAAGTAAATTAAAGGTTAAACCTTGCAAGGTAGTATATGGAAACTAAGAAGGGAGAAAGAAGACATGATAGCTCAGAAGTTAAAAAGAAAGCCTCATTGTAAGCTTCACTGCTTAAAACAAAACAAAAAAAAAATAAAAAAAAGAGTTTTTGTAATTCCTTGGCTGTGTTATCAGACAAGGCTTAGAGTAATCCTCCCAGAAGGTAGATGATCTATAGGTATTTAATGTATTCATGAACAGAATAAGTGCTGGGTTCTGCACATTGGCCACAGCAACACCATGCAGTGCTACAGGCTGGGGTCAGAGTCACTGGAGAGCGGCCAGGCAGAGAGGGACCTGGGGGTACTGGTCGATGGTAGGCTGAACATGAGCCTGCAGTGTGCCCAGGCAGCCAAGAAGGCCAATGGCAACCTGACCTGTATCAGGAACAGTGTGGTCAGCAGGAGCAGGGAGGTCATTCTGCCCCTGTACACTGCACTGGTTAGGCCACACCTTGAGTACTGTTTCCAGAGAAGGGCAACAAAGTTGGTGAGGGGTTTGGAACACAAGCCCTATGAGGAGAGGCTGAGGGAGCTGGGGTTGCTTAGCCTGGAGAAGAGGAGGTTCAGGGGAGACCTTATTGCTCTCTACAACTACCTGAAGGGAGGTTATAGACAGGTGGAGGTATGTCTCTTCTCCCAGGCAACCAGCACCTGAACAAGAGGACACAGTCTCAAGCTGTGCCAGGGAAGGTTTAGGCTGGAGTTTAGGAAGAAATTCTACAGAGAGAGAGTGATTGCCCATTGGAATGGGCTGCCCGAGGAGGTGGTGGAGTCGCCATCATTGGAGGTGTTTAGGAGGAGACTTGATGGGGTGCTTGGCTGCATGGTTTAGTTGATTAGGTGTTGTTGGATCATAGGTTGGATGCAATGATCTTGAAGGTCTCTTCCAACCTGGTCTATCCTATCCTATCCTATCCTATCCTATCCTATCCTATCCTATCCTATCCTATCCTATCCTATCCTATCCTATCCTATCCTATCCTATCCTATCCTATCCTATCTTATCCTAATATTGTGCAGAGTATTGGCAGAATTCAGAGCCTGGACTTGGGAGTTCCCAAGTGAGGGTTGTTGACCTAGAGCCCACTTTAACTCACAAACTGAGTGTGCAGAAGTATGTGTAAAGCAACCTCTACAATAGGCAACTGTGCTGCACATATTGGCACGTCAAAGTCAGACCTCTATTTAATTCCCACCCAAACTGGTTTTGGATGTGTATGGAAACATATGTCCAAAACTTGGACATGACTCACAAGGAAATAGATGAACAACCTGGTCTGTATCTCTGCCTGGCCGTGGCTTTATTCTGTCTCAAACTCCTCTTGCCTTCTGCAACAGAGTGAAGGCAACTGTTCCACCCCATCTCACCATTACAGTCAGCTTTGAAGCAATGTAGGAAAAGGCTACCTAACTTTGTCAACTGATAGGAAGGCATTTGTTTCTGTTTTTCTGCTTTCAAACTTTTTACCTTTTAGCCTTTGCTAAGGATAGGAGAGATGGGAGTTTGTATTCTTAGAGCAGGACTTTGGGCTGAGCATCAGGAGATGGAGGAACCTGGATATTAGGAACAAGTTCTTTACCATGAGGGTAGTGGAACACTGGAACATGTTGCCCAGGCTGGTAGTCGAGGCCCCATCCCTGGAGATATTCTAGGCGAGGCTTGACAGGGCTCTGGGCAACCTGATCTAGTTGAGGATGCCCCTGCTTCCTGCAGAGGTAGTTGGACTAGCTGACCTTTGGAGGTGCCTTCCAGCCCAGAACATTTTATGATTCGATGAACTTCTTTGATGAAACAGATCTTTCAATCCTGTGATCTGTTTGACACCCAGCAGTCCTTGATTACTCAAAGGCTCTAAGAACTTAAATATTTGATCCTACTCAGATTTCTAAATTAGTGTTTAATTGCCATATTTGTAAGACAAGAAGATGAATACCTCCTCCATATCCTCAATGAGTAAATAATTAAAGAAGCCATTGAGGTTTTCCAGCCAGAAGTTTATTGAGATAATGACACCAAGATCTGTAACTCCAATACAAGTAAATGGTCCTCCTTCCATTGATACTGAGTGGTGAAGCTGATTTAAACCAGCTGGACCTGGTCTTACAGTTTATTTAACAGTAAACTATCTAAAAATATTGATTTGCACTGTCTGTGCTTCTGCTCTCTGCCTCTGACCCATGGCCTCCTCTTGTGTAAACACACATTCTTTGGTTGGTGAGAGACATAATGATGGTCTGGTTTCATAAGCTGAAATCAGGTTTGTTTAAAAAGCCTCTCCAAGGACACTTCACCCACTGATGGTCCTTATAAATCTGATGTTAATAACAACATTGTGATGTGCCTGGCAATGTGGTAGTGCTGACCAAAAAAAAAAAACACACATTCGACAATACAGAGAACATTTTAATACGTTACCATTTATACAGAAAGAGATTTTAAAGGTGAGACTGCAATAGAGACTAATTTTTTCCATTCATGGATCTGCAGTGGAAGGGGCTATATGGAGGACCAATACTTAGTTTGGCTATGTTATGTCTTCTGCAGTGTAATTGGTGGGACAAAGATAAAAGGATGTTGGTTGAATTTTGAGAAGTGTATCCCTCATCATTAAAAAGCTCCTGTGTGAGCCAAGTCTTTCTTTGAGAGAGGATAGGAGGACAAGAGTCTGGTATTTCTTAATCATCACTAAGAATGGAAGACACTGTTTTTCAAGCAAGGCTGGAGGGAACGACTAGAGATTGCAGATTATCAATAGCAACTCTTTCAAGAATTGCAGAGAAAGGAACAGAGCACCACCCCTTTTACAAGTGAATTATGGGTTTTCCAGTGAGAAACACTGTGGGGCAAATTCCATGAAACACTTAACTGCCTTTGAAATACCAGGACCTTTAGTGGCCAGGTAGATAAGCTGGCCTTTTCATGCCTCAGATCCAGGATGTAGTCCTGCCAAGAGATCCAGACCAGAGTAAGATAACTGAATGTCATATAGAGAAGAGCACTAACGTGACCTAGAGTGCAGATTATTTATTAATATTTATGACTTATTTATCTCTTTGCTGGAAAGATAATGCTGGGTCTTGGTGAAAGAGCATGCAGTGGATTGAGATTGGAGCTGGGGGAAGAAGGGGGGGAGGGAGACCTTTCAGTCTCTTTTCGGTGGTGCTTTGTGATAGGATGAAGAGCAACAGGTACAGGTACAACATCAGGTGGAACTTTATTGTGAGAGTGATGGAGCACTGGAACAAGCTGCCCAGAAATGTTGTGGAATCTCCTCTGGAGAGTTTCAAAACCTGCCTGGATGTGCTCCTGTGTGACCTGCTCTAGGTCATCCTGCTTGGCAAGGGAGTTACAGGAGATGATCTCCAGAGGTCCTTTCCAACCACTACCATTCTATCATTTCTCACAGAAGGGAGATTTCTGTGGTCAGATGGAGCCTTTCTCAGCTGCCTCAAAATCTGAAGATTTTCCTTTTCCTTCTATAAGAAGGTGTCACTTGCTTTTATCAGACAAGGTCAGAAGGGCATTGAAGAATGGGTGAGGACTAGACCATGGCCTGATTCTTTTTTGCCCTTCAGCTTGGTATCCCTGTAGAAGAGATGTAAATTGTTTCAGACCACCTCATTTGCATTTCAGGCCAAGCTGTGCACATTTTGGTGCTTGCAGGAATAATCAGTCCCTCTAGATTTTCTTAAGAAAGGACTGCATATCAACCCTTGGCTGAACCTGGTTAACACAGGTTGCACATCCCTTTCTATCTGTGAGTAGAAATCTACAGCAGGTTGTCAGAGTCACTCGATAGTTTTGTGATCAAAGGCAACACATCACTTGTTTGGGCATGTAGACCCTAACACTTGAGTAGGAGTCACTGAACAAACCCAAGCACTTAAAAGGGGTGCATCTTAAGACAGATCAGATTACTTGCCTTCTGGAGGTACCTGTTTCTACTGGGTACAAAGAAAAGCCAGAGGAGACCAGGTTATACTCAGATGTCTAATGTGGGATGGTCAGCAGCCTACTCAAAATCCCAGTACGAATATACATTGTATGCATAGCTTTTTCTTTATTTTTTTTTTTCTTTCACAGTCATATGGCCAATGTTTAATGCCTGAAACCATTCCATCTTTCTAAAATGATCAGCTGGATTAAAGATAATTGAAAGTAACAAATGAAAGTACTATGTAAAATTCTTGGAAGTGTATCAAGCTTAAGGGAAATGTTCACTGAGCCAAGTTCTTGAGCATTAGGAAAAGTGGGAAATTCTGATTAGGAAAAAAGTGAAAGTTTGCAACTCTGGATGGACATACAGGTAGCCTCACATGAAAATTTTAAGCCAACCAGTGAAAAGCAGAACTAACATCCTTGAAGCCTGCTACAGAGACACCAAGATCCTTGTCACTTAGTAAAGTTTTAGTTTGTTCCCCCACGAACAAGGCAATTAATTATTTAGAATACCAATCAATCAGGGGTTAGATGTACTAATCAAACACGTTCCAGCTGCTAAGTATTGCTCACTTAAGACATTGATCAGCTGTAGGATGCTCTGTAGACCATTTAGATGAGTATTTTCTGATAATGTGCTTTAAAACCCCTTGAGGTCAAATCTTTGACACTGTCTGCTGGACCATGTGGAAGGTTGAATGCCAGACTGTCTGACAGACTGTAATTATTTTCTGTCCTGATGCCCTTTCTGCAGTCATTAGGGGATCAAATTTCTGAGAAAGCCAGAAAAGTTCCTTGTACTGCAAACAGCTAATGGCTTCAAAATGAGTCTCTTTTGTTATGTTGGTGATTTACCACTGGATGTTGTTTGAAGCCCAGGATTGATTATTTAGGGCTAGCTTCACTGGTATCATCTATTGTGGTCTCCTGCAGCTCTATGCTCCCTTGCCATTTCCCCCATGCTGAAAAATGTATGGTTGGTATTGAAATGCATATGGTCTGCTGGTGATGCCTTCAGTTGCTCTGGTGAGGATAGAAGTCAATGAAGAGCCCCACAGGAGTGTTGATCCAGGACTATCCAACTAGATGCTGAATGAGCATGAGGTAATCTAGATTTTCTGTCTTTCAGGACAATGTCGAGACTGTTCACAGAAGTAGCTAGGAGAAATTAAGATGACTTTTCCCAATACATAATTGAAGAATGAGACACATTGTTTGCAGTCCTAACATGACTGCAAATTTAGGCTATTGCCTAGCAAGTTACTATACGAGTTCCCCTTATGTTGACCCCTGTGGTAATTGGAATTTCAATTATTCATTTTCAATTACAAGCATGGCATGATGATCACAAATGTCATTAAGTATTAAATTACATCTAATGATGGATGGATGGAAGGATAGATAGATGCCTCTCCAGATCTTTTCTTTATTGAATGGCAGTAAATCCAGCCCAAGTTTTTTGTGGAACAACTTTTTAAAAAGATGGTAAAGTGCCACTTATTTTCAGCAGATAAAACCCCTTTAATGCATTTTACCCAAGTGTAATGTGAGTTTTCATCATGTGTTACTAAGGTGAGTGATGGTCAGTGTGTGTGTGCATAGACAGGGACTTTGCAGTGAGTGGCAAAGGCAAAGGGAGGACATTTGCTTCTCACCATGTTAGAGGTGATATGCTGGTGCTCATCTTTGTTTAAAAGCCTGATCAGTGTCTTCTCATCATGTCTTTGCAGGTAGAGTGAGCTCAATCACACACCATAATTAGCAACCTGGAAGCCTGGTTGGGGAAATTATCAGGGAGAGGTGATGTAATAAATAAACTTGACCTGTGTCAAATGACCTGCATTATCCTGTGTTAGTCCTTGTGGGCAATTTTTACACCCATTAGGAAGAAAGATGTTGAGGACAGGGATTTTACAGAATCACAGAATGGTAGGGGTTGGAAGGGCCCTCTGAAGATCATCTAGTCCAACTCCCCTGCTAAAGCAAGGTCACCTAGAGTAAATCAGCTAGGAACATATTCAGGCAGGTTTTGAATGCTTCCAGAAACAAAGGCTCCAAAACCTCTCTGGGCAGGTTTGGTCCAGAAACATCTATAGAACCACTGAGAGTGGAAGGAGACAGAAATCCACAGGAGTGCTCTTGCTTTGAAGAACAAGCAAAGGACCACTTACCTCCTGCTTTAGCTAAGTTTTGCTATCCTGCCTGTGGTATTTGGTCCACCCCAGCAGGAAATATCTGCAAAAAGACTCTAAGAAGATGAGAGAGCCCAGAATTGCCATAGGAGGGACAGGATGCTGGTTGCAGCAGGGTTGAATTCATGCTGGCTGTCTAAGAAATGTGGACATGGAGTGCTGTTTTTTGGGGGGTCACTGAGGCCAGCAAGTTTTAGAAGTACTAGAGAGAGGTTTGCAGCTGAAATCCAAGCTGGTTTAGCTTCTGCAGGAGGCAATAGAAATTGATGGTGCTAAGATGGATGAAGTGTTAGACTCTGATTCCTATTTTACATTCTTGGTATTCTTTTTTTTTTTTTGACGTAGAGCAGGAATTCTGCATGATATTGCAATGAACTGCTGAAAAATCATCCACGTGATCTAAATTAGGAGCCTTCAACTATTGATTTTAACATATGCATGGATTTCTGATCTTAACATTTCTTGTGTATTACTTTTCCCATTTTAAAAACTATGACAATATTTAAATACAGTGCTGTTGTGTTGCTGAGTTATTCCCTAATTGTAAGGAAGGATGCTGTGTGGACATAAGTAATGTCTATAAACTGCTTGGTGCGTCCAACATGGTTGTCTTTTATGCAAAACAGAAGTGAGACTCGTTATATTAAAATAGCTTACCCATGGCTGTCTATCAGCAGAGGCATTGTCAGAGTAAGGAGACAACCTCAGTCTTTCTCTTAAGCATTCCTTTTCTATCAGCCCTTGGTTTCTCATTGTCTGTAACGAACAAATCTAGAGAACTAGAATTTACATTTACCAGTTTTTGCTGCTTAACCATGACCTTAGTGCAGTGCTCTCTTTTCCCACAAACACCACTTCTGCTGTCCAGATATGTCTTTTTCAATTTGATTTTGTTCCCCACTGCCCTCTTAATGCACATAGATGTCTATTCATTCCATAACTTGGAAGCATTCTTTTCCCACTTAAAACCTGTAACCCCACTTGGTTATCAGTCCTTCAGCCTGTATTCCTCAGGTTTTATTTATACATTTACCCACTCTCTCCTTTTTCATCCTTTCTGTTCCTACAACCTGTTTCCTGCCTTCTTGCAGTGCCTGTAGCAGCAGTTGGAGAACCATTCATCACTGTGATCATGGCTTTGCTCCCGCAAGGCACTGCTTGTGTGGTGTTGCCCACAGCATTGTGAAGCTGATTACACATGCAGGGCCCCAGTCAGATCTGTGTTGCTGCCAGCACTTCCCAGGAACCGATACTGCACAGCTTTTGCAGATAAATATTTCTCCAGGATGTTTTTCTTTTTCTTTTTTTTTTTTCTTTTTCTTTTTCTTTTTCTTTTTCTTTTTCTTTTTCTTTTTCTTTTTCTTTTTCTTTTTCTTTTTCTTTTTCTTTTTCTTTTTCTTTTTCTTTTTCTTTTTCTTTTTCTTTTTCTTTTTCTTTTTCTTTGTTTTTCTTTCTCGGGTGAATGGAAAAACCATTGGAATGGGGACCACCTGGTGAAAAACCTGCTGCCTTCTCTGCCTTCTCACCTTATAGAATCATACAATGCTTTGGATTGGAAAGGATTACTAAAGGTCAGGTAGCCCAAATCCCTTGCACCGGTTAGCAACATCTTCAACTAGAAGAGGATGCTCAGAGCCCTGACCAACCTGACCTGGAATGTTTCCAGGCATAGAGCTTCTAGGCAATGTGTGCCAGTGTCTCACTACACTTACTATAAAATATTTCTTTCTTATATCTAGTCTAAATCTACCTTTTTTAATTTAAAACCATGGCCCCTTGTCATATCAGAAGAGGCTTATCTTTCTTAAAAGACCCTTTTAAGTACTGAAAGGAAGCACTGAAACATTAGCGATCGTGGAATACATTAGGTTGGAAGGCACCCTCCAAGATCTTCTTGTCCAATCCCTCTGCAGTGAGTAAGGACATCTCCAACAAGATCAGTTTGCTCAGGAGATCTATATGGAGAAGTGAAATCGACACTAAAACAGGAAGAACTGCGTGATTCTTCTGAAGAAGCACAGACCTTGATGAAGCTTGCTTGGAGACAGAGGAGAGTTATTAAAACAAACGAGACCAAACAACCAAGTTTACTTCTTATTCTCTATTTTGAGGGTCAAACACTACCAGACTTACATGTATCCCAAGTCTAGGGTACCCTGCATTCCTGTTGGAGAGCAGTGGAGAAGAGCTTCTGAGAACTGAGGAACAGGTCAAAAATAACATCAAGGGAGATATCCTATGTGGCATGGAGGTTAAGGAGCTCACTGCTGCTTATCAAAGTGCAGACTGATGGGGCTTTGGCTTCAGTGTGCAATCACCAATGCCTAGATAAACTGTTAGATAGGGAGGTCTTTCTGTTCTTGCAAACTAAGACAGAGTAAGATTCATTGGCTGGAAGACAAAGTTAAACAAATTCAAGCTTGAAGGAATGTGCAGTTTTCTAGCAATGAAGGTAATTAAACATTGCAATACCTTACTGGGAGAGGTGGCAGACTCATCACCATTCTGGTTCTTTAAAAGAAGATTAGCTATCTTTCTGAAATGTTTAATCCACCTCCTGGGAATAGCTGTTTTGTCTGTGGATTGAGAAGGACAAGTGAGAAGTCTCTCTGGCCTTAGAGCCTGGGCATGTTTTTGTGGCACTAAGGCTGAGATTCACCATGCTTCAGAGTGACATGCCTACATTCTTGTACTGCTTAAATCCCTTTTTGTCCTCAAACTAGAAGTGATGTTGCGCTCATGGATTATAGGCCCCCTGCTTGCTGTTTCAGTTGCACGTCTGCCCCGTCCCTGGAGACTGCCTGAAAGGCAGGTCCCAAGTGGTTATAAGTTACTCCTTAGTATGCAAAATTGATAGAAGATTGTCTAATAAGATAGGTAACAAAAAGAAGCAATTCCAACAGTGGTTTCTGTGGGGTTTGATTATCCCTGCACATGAAGTTGTGACCACTGGGATAGTTTGCCTATCAAACTTATCCACCTGGTGCACAGGTAGTGCATCCTTCCACTCAACCTTTCTCAGTTGGATACATATTATGTGGCCTCCATTCTTAAAGGCTGGGATTCATCTTGCTTAAGCTTGGACATCCCCACCTAAGCTGGACTCTATTCTTGGTGATAGGGAAAAGGCATTCTTACAGGAATGGTTTGCTACAGCTATTGCAGATGTTGCCTCTAATCATGCAGTGTCTCTGTTTCTCCAAGAGGTAATCTAAGGTAGAAGCTTGGTAGTCTTAATTTGGTCAAGTGAGCTTACTGATAATATCTCAACATCTCTGGAAATTTAACCTTTACTTTATGTTTGGTTAGCTAGTTACTATAGATTAACAATAGAAATCAACTGTGACAAACATTATTTATTCATTCTCTTGCTATGCTGTCTGTAACTAATTCTGCCTGAAAAATGAAACACTTGGATGTTTAAGATTCTATGCAAATATTTTGCTTTGGCTTTTAGGGTTTTAGTGAGGTGCAGCTGTTCCAAAAGCAGGTCTTCATGCTGGCTCTCTCTGTATTTTGCATCATTTTGTGGCACATCCAGTTATTTCCTGAACTTTAAAGGGAATTTGTCATTCATTGTTACCAATTAGATGCCCTTACAACATGACCTGGAAACTATTTTCCCGACAACTTGATGTTATTAATAACATGCACTACAGCTGGGGCGTGCCAGTAGTTCAGGAGTCACAGAGCAGCATGACAGTTTAATTTGGTACCTTGATGAGATTTCTGCCTGCAAAGTTGTACAGAATATAAAAGACTCAAAGTATGACATTGGTGGGAGCACTTTGAGGGGGTTCCCGACTGTCTTTACTTATTTGAAAGCATTCACATGCAGTGATTTTTAAAAGGCATGTATTGTAGATTAGAAAATTGGAAGCGACAATTCTGATCACCCTAATAATAATATTATTTTAGTTTTTTATTATTACTACACAGACAGTCATTGACTAGTCAAAACAGGCTTCCATCAAGGCAAGAAAAAACATTATTTCTTGTGGTTAAATGCCATGCATCCCAGCACTGCTGGAGTCCTCCTCATGGAGGAGTAGGCTTACAGGCATGTCTTCAGCTTACAAAGCAGAGCTGAAGAGCTGCAGGTATACCAAAGCACTGGCTAAAGTGCTCCACTGGAGCAAAAGATGTTTCAAATACTACTATGAGTCACTGTGTACAATATATCACAAATTCAGCTGATAAGTCACAGGTTTGTTCTTGCCACTTCAGACTGTCTGCTGCTCTGGTGCCAGTCCACATTAATCTCTAAGTAATAAGTGGTTTGCTTGTGGGGAGCCCTGTGGCTGGGATCTTTACTATGGTTGCACTGTGGGACTGCAGATCCACTGTGATGAACAGTGCGCAAAGCAGAAAGCAAATCTCTGGCTTTATCAAGTCATTAGGCAATATTCTAAAAACTACAGAAGAAACCCCTCAGCTTGTACAAAACTCCCAACATGGCTGTTTGCATAATGAAATATAATTTCCATCCAGTTAATGACACAGTGAAAGAATGTCTGACCTCAACCATTTTTTAAGGAGCTCAGAAAATCTGAACCATTGCCAGATTTTGAGGTTCAACAAGACCAGGGTTCTGCACCCGGGCTGGAACAATCTTCGCTATCAATAGAGACGGGGGGGATAAGGTGATAGAAATCAGCCCTGTGGAAAAGGACTTGGCTGTGTTGATGGATGAGAAGCTGGACGTGAGCAGGCAGTATGCGCTTGCAGCCCAGAAGGCAAATCACATCCTAGGCTGCATCAAAAAATGTGTGGCCCGCAGATCCAGAGACGTGATTCTGCCAGTTTCCTCTGGTGAGACCTCAGCTGGAGTACTGCAGCCAGCTCTGGAGCCCTCAATACAGGAAGGACATGGACCTGAGGAGGGCCACAAAAATGCTCAGGGGGTTGGAGCACTTCTGCTATGAAGACAGGCTGAGAGAGCTGGGGCTGTCCAGCCGGGAGAAGAGAAGGCTAATAGCAGCCTTCCAGTACCTGAAGGGGGCCTACTAAGAAGGATGGAGAGAGGCTGTTTACAGGGTCCAGTAGTTATAGAATGGGGGCAATGGTTTCAAGCCAGAGAAAAACAGATTTAGATGGCATGTTAGGAACAGGTACTTTACTATGAGAGTGGTGGAACACTGGAACAGGTTGCCCAGAGAGGTGGTTTGGGCTCCATCACTGGAGATATTCAAAGTGAGGGTCAACAGGGCTCGACAGGGCTCTGGGCAGCCTGATCTACTTACTGCAGCAGTGGTTGGAATAGATGACCTTCGGAAGTCCCTTTCAACTCAGACCATTCCAAAAATCTATGATTCTATGGCTTTTGTTTAACCATTTACTACAGAATATGCTTTCACAGTATCACAGTATCACCAAGGTTGGAAGAGACCTCAAAGATCATCAAGTCCAACCTGGCACCACAGACCTCATGACTAGACCATGGCACCAAGTGACACGTCCAATCCTCTCTTGAACACCTCCAGGGATGGTGACTCCACCACCTCCCTGGGCAGCACATTCCAATGGCCAATGACTCTCTCCGTGAAGAACTTTCTCCTCACCTCCAGCCTAAACCTCCCCTGGTGCAGCTTGAGACTGTGTCCCCTTGTTCTGGTGCTGGTTGCCTGGGAGAAGAGACCAACCCCTTCCTGGCTATAACCACCTTTCAGGTAGTTGTAGAGAGCAGTGAGGTCACCCCTGAGCCTCCTCTTCTCCAGGCTAAACAACTCCAGCTCACTCAGCCTCTCCTCATAAGGCTTGTGCTCAAGGCCTCTCATCAGCCTCATTGCCCTTTCTCTGGACACGTTCAAGTGTCTCGATGTCCTCCTTAAACTGAGGGGCCCAGAACTGGACACAGTACTCAAGGTGCAGCCTAACCAATGCAGAGTACAGGGGCACAATGACTTCCCTGCTCCTGCTGGCCACACTATTCCTAATGCAGGCCAGGATGCTGTTGGCCTTCTTGGCCACCTGGGCACACTGCTGGCTCGTGTTTAGGTGGCTGTCAATCAGCACCCCCAGGTCCCTCTCTGTCTGGGAGTTCTCCAGCCACTCCAACCCCAGCCTGTAGCTCTGCATGGGGTTGCTGTGGCCAAAGTGCAGCACTCAGCACTTGGACTTGTTAAATGCCATCCCATTGGACTCCGCCCATCTGTCCAGTCAGTCGAGGTCCCTCTGTAGAGCCCTTCTGCCCTCCTTTAGTATGCAAAATTGATAGAAGATTGTCTAATAAGATAAGTAACAAAAAGAAGCAATTCCAACAGTGGTTTCTGTGGGGTTTGATTATCCCTGCACATGAAGTTGTGACCACACCCACAGTGAGTGTGTCAGTGTCTGCTCAAGTCTGTAAAAAACTCTGAAAGACAATGAGGTGCTTTCAGGTCATTGGCATGTATGCCAAGTTTGAAAACTAATTCAGCACAGGACCTTTTCAGAAGCTTAGGGTCCATACATTGATGTTACTCACTGTGTCACTGCTAGGTAGAGCAGCAGAAATAGTTGTGCAGTGGCTATTACTTCTGAACATTATCTAGCCATTTCCTACAGCATCACAAGATAGGCAAGCACCTTAAGACCTTACAAAAGTGTCAAGGAAAGTATTGAAAGTAGCTGAAAGTGTCATCGTGTGTGGGCTTAGAAAGTCTTCTCAAAATTTTGCAGCTTGCAGTATGTCAAAATAAACACTGGAGATGAGTGAACAAAATAATCAATGGGTGGATGAGTTCTCCTTTTTCCTCTTTTCTGAATGGAAACAACTACTGTACTTATTTTCCAGCTGAGAAGTGAAATTAAATTGTCTGGGTACTTGATGGCACACTGTTTTTAGAAAGCTATTAAGAAGCTGCTATCAAGTAGAGGACAGCTTTCTTGACCCTCTTTAGCTGGCTTATCTAGTGGCCCCCCTGGTGACTTCATCACTGTGCAGAAGGCATATCACCAGAGGTGACCATGTTTAACAGTGTCATGTCTAAGTGGCAATTTAGTGAGTGAGGGAACATACTGAACTGGCTTCCCAATCCAGTGGGGGAGACCTGAGGGAGGAAGGGAACATTTTGTGCAGGTTATCTCGTCTCCAAGGATACAACAGCTCATACTTTGTCTGGGACTGGAAAGTAAAAACACTAATGCTAAGAAGTCTATCTGGGATCAGAATATCAAGTAAAAAATGTCCAACTCTTTTTTATAGCATGGGTTTACACAGTATTGGCTCTTCATGAAATATATAGTTGCTAGATCATTCTTAGATGACCCATGCAATGTTGATAATTGGCAAAACTTGGTTCTGCTAGGAGGTCAATTGATTGGACACATTGAAGCCAAGTCCTGCTTACTTTGTTTATCTTTTTATTAGCTTTCAGTCAAGGGAAACCTAACTGACTATTTATTTTATTCTATTTTATTTTTAGCAAGAAAAGATTTTCTCTTGCATATGAATAGATTTAATGCTCAAAGTAGGTAATTTTTTCAGTCACATCTTGGCAACAACATTGTGACATTGTGACCTGACCTCACTTCCAGATCCCTGTGTGAGCCCCTGAACATCCACAACACATTCCTGTCAGTGGCAGTGTTTTCCATCAAGGGCAAGGGAGTGTAGCCAGGTAGGCACAGAGTCACAGACAACATATTACTTTTTAGGTCAGTAACTAAGATAAGATACGGTGTGAGGTCTGCGCTCACACAAAGACTTAATGTCTGCAGATACCTGCATCTCATATGATGCATGCATCCCTGCCAACACAGTGACTACTCCAGGACCTGTCTCTGCAGAATCACAGAAACATTCAGGTTAGAAAAGACCCTCAGGATCATCATGTCCAACCGATAACCCTACTCTACAAAGTTCACCCCTAAACCATATACCCAAGCACCACATCCAAACAACCTTTAAACACATCCAGGGTTGGGGACTCAACCACCTTCCTGTGCAGCCCATTCCAATGCCCGACCACTCTGCCTTGGTCCAGAGAGGGTAAGGGACTCAGTTCTTTTGAATAATCCAGTGAAATAAGATAATGTAGAGAGGAAGAGGGAGAAGAGGGAGAGAGAAGTGGAAAGGAAGAGAGACAAGATTTAGTTTCTTACACCACCCTGTCAATCAAAGATAAAAGCAAGAAAGAAAGAAAGGAAAGAAGTTTTAAACATTTTTTACAATAGACATAAGTTTTGATACACTGTCATTAGATACAAATTGCATATTGGACACTACACATTTAATTAATTGTATCAAATAGGGAATTACACAAGGTGAAAGAGTAACAATACTAAACCACATAACAAATAGAACAAAATTCGTTTCATGCCTGTTCCTCCTGGAAGCCAGGAGAACATATCCATAACCCCCTCACACCCTGTCAGTCTTTCAGTTGGAACTGAAGTGAGAGCTTCCTTCCAGATCTGAATGGATCAGCGAGGAAGGTACAGTCCTTAAAAAGATGTCTTCTGTGATGATGATGTAAGGAAACTTTTTTCCCCAAGGGTTGCAGCCTGCAAAACTTGAGAGATCTTTTATATTGTAACAAGACAAGTCCTTCTGACAATACATCAAGGAATCTTCAGCATTAGAATTTAAATAAGAAACACAACCTCAAAACATACAAAACTGGTATTTCCAGGTTTCACACACACACACACACACACACACATACATACACAGTGGTTCTCTGAGCCACCCTCTCAAGTGATGTGCCTGAAAGAGTTAGCTTAATCACTTTGAATGTGCCTGTAACTGCATTTCATTGTTTCAACTTCTCTCAAAGACAAGCTAAACACAAGTAAATCCTTTTTCCCAAACCATGTACAACTTTTTGGTGATCTGTTGGATCATGTTTCAGACATTGTTCGATTGTTCAATTCTCTTGCTCATGCCATGCCTCTTTTTCTTTCACTGAAGCTGCTAAACAGGCACCTAAAACTGCACGAATAAAAGCTTTGCCTTTTCTGGCTTTTGCTCTTGCATCTTTCTGCAGGGCCAAAATTCAATCAGCCGCACTCTGGAAATTACTGCAGTTTTCATGGGCCCAGTCAAGTACCTGTACAGATGGGCAGGCACCATGAGTTTCTAAAATGGAAAAAAGCCTCTCACTCAGGGCCATTTCGTTTGTTTCACAGAATCACAGAATCCTCAAACCACAGAAACCTCAAAGATCACCAAGTCCAACTTGTCACCACAGACCTCATGACTAAACCTTGGCACTAAGTGCCACGTCCAATCCCCTATTTCAAAAAGCATTTTTCAACAGGGCATTAAGTTTCACAGGTAAGTCAAATAAAAAATACTGTTTGTAGCCAAAAAAAATCTCCCCTGGAAAAACACACTTTTAAAAGGCTTACTCCAAAATACTCTTCTCCAGGAAAAATACACAATAGATTTCTCAGGAGAGGTCACACAAAAGAAAAAACCAACCTGGGCTTCTCAAGGGAGAGTCACACTATTTCCCTGAGAGAACCCACACTTGCGAAAGCTTCTCAACTTTTGTTTCTCAAATTTTCTGTTACAACAGGATTAAAAAAAAATGGATTTCTTAGGGAAGAATCATTCCGTTTCTCTGAGAGAACATACCCTTGCAAAAGCTGCTCAATTTTTGCTTCAATACTGGGCTTGTCAGGGAATCCACAATACTTCCTCAAGAGAACACACACTTCACAAAATATCACCAAAAAAAAAAAAAAGGTTTCCCAAAACAGGGTACTGAGAATTCTTGGGGAGGTCACACTATAAAACCAACATTTGTACCCCAGTTAATCTTCCCCAAGAAAGCACGCACATTTAAAGTTTTTGAGAAGTCCCACAGAGTCTCTCTGCAAACTTTTGCCTTGTCCTTCTCCAGCAACTTCCCTCTCGGGAGAGTGGAAACATGAACCTGGACTTCTCGCTCACTTTGTACTCAGAGTACATCTTAGACACACACACATTTCGGGGTTCTAAGAAATGTAATAGTCTTGCTGAGGTACTTTCACTAATGGGAATCATGCTGACTATGCCAATATTAATGTCTTGGTGCAGAGAGGGTAAGAGACTCAATTCTTTTGAATATTCCTGTGTTATGAAATTAGAGGCACAAACGAGGCCAAAATATCAACAGTGAGGCTATTTATTAACAGAATAAAGTGGACAGAACAGAAGAAGAGGGAGAGAGAGGGAAAAAATAGAGAGGGAGGGGGAGAAGAGGGAGAGAGAAGTGGAAAGGAATTATATTACTACACCACTCACCCCCCCAAGACAGCTTGGGTCTGTGGAGGAAGGGTGCTGCCACTCTGGCATGAAGGAGATGTCATTCTTGTTGGTTGTGCTGTCCTCTGGTAGAGGAGGGGAGGGAGAGATCCTAAAGTCCAAGTCTGTCTCTGAGCAGCCTCTTCAGCTCCATGAGTTGCAGCAGGAGGAACTTAGGACATGGAGAGAGAGCTCCTCCTGGTCTGCTGCCTCCAGGCTACATGATGATGTCTTTTCTACTGTGTCTGTCCTTTTCTCTCCTAGTATTTTCTTCATGGCATTGCCCAGGTCTTTTCCTACTTCTGAGCCAGTAATTGCTCAGGCCTTTTATACATTTTTTAGGTATGTGTCCAAGTGGTGAAACCATTGTCCTTTTCACCATCCTCCCTTTCCAGGGTAGCTGATGGTAGAGATATCTTGTCTATGCACATTCCAGAGACTTTTTATCCAGTGGTCTGGATAACATGATTTTATCTTTGTTAAGTCACATCAAGGGAGACAAGATTTAGTCTCTTACACACTCCTCCCATGAAAAATGTCTACGTGTTAACCAGGCAAAGGTTAAACCATAGAATTATTTAGGTGGGAATGGACTTTTAAGATCATCAAGTTCAACCATCAAATGTGATGCTTCGGGGGTGTTTAAGAGTATGGTCTTTCTGGCCTGCATGAGGAATAGTGTGGCCAGCAGGAGCAGGGAAGTCATTGTGCCCCTGTACTCTGCATTGGTTAGGCTGCACCTTGAGTACTGTGTCCAGTTCTGGGCCCCTCAGTTTAAGAAGGACATTGAGACACTTGAACACGTACCAGAGAAGGGCAACAAGGCTGGTGAGAGGCCTTGAACACAAGCCCTATGAGGAGAGGCTGAGGGAGCTGGGATTGTTTAGCCTGGAGAAGAGGAGGCTCAAGGGTGACCTCATTGCCCTCTACAACTACCTGAAAGGTGGTTATAGCCAGGAAGGGGTTGGTCTCTTCTCCCAGACAACCAGCACCAGAACAAGGGGACACAGTCTCAAGCTGCACCAGGGGAGGTTTAGACTCGAGGTGAGGAGAAAGTTCTTCACGGAGAGAGTCATTAGTCATTGGAATGTGCTGCCCAGGGAGGTGGTGGAGTCACCGTCCCTGGATGTGTTCAAGAGGAGATTGGACGTGGCACTTGGTGCCATGGTTTAGTAATGAGGTCTGTGGTGCCAGGTTGGACTTGATGATCTTTGAGTTCTCTTCCAACCTTGGTTATACTGTGATACTGTGATACTGTCTTCTGTTTTCAATAACTGATCAATGAAAGAGACCCAGGTTTACTCTCCTGCACATCCAACACTTCCATCTAGAGGTGTTTTTTATTCTTCTCTCTTTTATTTTGCTTTCTGTTTTTTAAGCAATGTTGTTTAAAGGGCACAGAGGTTCACCTTAAGGGGATTGGTGGTAGGTAGCAATCACTCATCAAAAAGAATCCCTTTCAGAGAAAGAGGGAAGCAGAAATGACAAATGGCAGAAAGACTCTATGCAAATTTCTGAGTAAATACTTCTGGGGGCTCAAGTTCAGACACTTGTTGTGGGAGCCAGTATCCCTCCTCACATCCTGGCTTTCAGTGTAGCTGTTTGCTCACAAGCTACACAGGAGCCTGAATTTTGTGATTGCAGAACGGATGAATGATCGTCTTCTCCATCCGGCTCTGAACCTTTCACTCAGGATTTCTGAACCGTTATTTGCAAAGAGCAAAGCTGCCCATCAGACAATGTCGGGAAGTGAACCAAAAGGAGAAATGGTTTCACTATGAAATGAACCTATTGTGTGGGCACTTCAGAGCATGGTGACAGCAGCTTAAGATGTTCCTTTATTTTTTTCCTTCTGTAGATTGTTCTTTTTAGAAAGCTCACCCTGCATATGATTATTTTTTTTATTATTATGATCTGAGAAAAGGCTATGGGAACTGTTTATCTTTTTGTGTTTATATAAGTTCTCTAATCTAAATCTAACCACTCATCCATTCAAAAGCAAAAGAGACTTTTATGGAACTGTGAACAAAAAAGATCCTCCACTTGTAAATCAACATTTCACCATTGAATTTCAATTAATTTCACCCTTGGCTAAGTACACTGCAAGGGATCTAGGTAGCTGAGTGATCTGGCCTTTTGTTTTACTGGATTATAACATACAAACTTGTAGGAAGTAAAGGAATGGACATAATCATAGGTCATCACTCTGAGATAACATAGCTGTATATTTTATTTGAGCTTTGCAAGTATATTGCTGCACAGTACAAATTCTTTTATCAAGGAAAAAAAATAAAAATCATCACAGATCCAATTTAAAGAAGGTCATAAAAATAAAAAAGAAGAAAATTCTTTCCCTGCCATTTTACAGGAATGCAGCCTTTGGAACAGCAGTGTTCTTCAAATGCAGATGACTAGCTTACATGGACATGGATGGTTTTCAGAGTGGAAATATTCTTCAAATGCTTGGCTGCCAAAATAATAATGATCAATTTGTTGAAAATGTGCCTCTTTATTGCTGCACAAATTCTAACCACAAGTATCTTTAATTACCCAGAAGTAAAGGGAGGATTTTTCTTCAAATGGGCACTAGTACATAGTCTCCGGTTCTGGGTTTTCATCCATGAAATGACTGTAGGATCAGGCTTAAATGACTGAAGGATCAGTCTGTGAGCTGAGCAGCTTAGTACTAACACAAATAATAATAATAAAAGAAGACTAAGATGATAAAAGAAAGTCTTAGTCCTATTTGATACTGTCAGACATGGTTCTCAGAGATGTGTGCAAGGGAACAGTGTTTGCAGGACATACTGACTTTAGAAGATTGACATTAAATTTGGAAAGACTTTCTGGAGGCAGTCTTTAGCTGCTGTCACATTCTTGATACCTGCTGCCCTAGTTACCCAATCAAAGCATCTGTGTGAGAGATCATGGTTAGCCATTGAGTTTTCCATTAAGAGGAAGGACCCTGCAGACTCTCTGATGTGATGTGGCACTTAACCCTGCCCAAACCACACCTCAGAATCCTCACTTCACTGGGAAGGAGAACTGAGCTCTCCTTTCCTCTTTTGCAGAAATTAAATTGAAGGGGAAAAGGTCACATTACAATGGAAGTCAAGGGGAAAATTGGACTTTCCATTTTGTATAACATCCACACACATAGGTGCATTAGTCATAGCCTACTTCTAAAAATTAATAGTAATAATAACAATGGTAATAGTGTGCAGGTGAGTTGATCATATTCAGCTGAAACCTGGGTAGTTTCCATGGCAGTTAATGGTGTTTAGTGAGGCTTATCATGAAAATGATCTCAAGTTTAACAGAGGAAAAGGAAGAACCACAAAAATATGAAAAGGTTTAAAATAATGCATGCTGAGAAGATCTCAGTAGATTTTCTGAGTACTAAAGCAGAAGTCTAGAAGTTGCCAATACCTGCATCATTGTCCAATAAATTCAGAATACGTGTCAGTAGTTTGAAGTATCCTCTGCCACAAAGACCCTGGGGACAATATACAGCCCCAATGTGACTTAAGAGAAACTAAGATTTTTCTCTGGTCTTCTGACTCTAACCCTGAAACTGTCAAGGAGGTTGAGCTCCACTAACCACCATTGTGTCACATTCAAGAATAACTTGCTGAGGTCAGAATGGTTATGAGCAGTTTGCAGGTATGTTTTCTCCACCAAAATATGATTTTCCAGTCTGCCCTTACTATATTAGAGAAGCTCTGCTATCTTCTTAAAAAGAGATAGAGAACAGGAAACCATTTAATCAGTTTTAAAACCAGAGAACAGGAAACAATTTCATCAGCTCTAAAACCTTTTTTCAGCTCTGTATGCGCTCTTCTTTTCTCAGTAAGCCTCCTAAAGTTTTCCTTGCTAACTCTTCTCCATTAGAATCATAGAATCATTAAGGTTAGAAAAGACCTCTAAAATCATCATAAGTTTATTTACAATCAGGCCCATAGTTTCTAACTTTCCCTTTTTCACTCCTGCTATTTGATCAGAGGTCCAAGGGCCTTTTCACTGGTTTTGCTGCCTGGCAAGTGCTGCCAGAGAAAGAAAGGCACGAGCAGCAAGATTAGGACAGGAACTGGAGATGTGGGAACTTCAGTTCAATTCCTTTCACCGTATTTTTCCACCTCAGCTTTAAGCACATCTCTTCCTTAACACTTTACTGATTCAAAGCAAGGAGTACAAATGATTGGAGAGGGAGTTAGCTTGTCTAGGTGCAGGCAAGGGAGAAAATGAGAGATGTTTACATGCTATCACATTTGATCATATTTTTCTGTTGCTACTGGAAGATGAAAAGCAATACATTCCTGTTGTGTAATGAATAATCAAAGCCAGGTCGGTTGGAATTTCTTTCCAGCTGACTCCTGAAGCAACAGCACGGTGGGCTTTTAATGAGCCAGAGAGGAGGACAATGACCACAAATGTGGGTTGGGAGCACAGTCGTGTTGCCTTTTTTTTTTTTTTTTTTATTTCAGCCTTCTTAAACTCTCTCTTTTTGTCTATTTTTTTTTCGTGTTTAAAAAAAAAAAAAAGCCTTTGTTCTCTGTCTTTCAACAGATAGTTCTGTGGTATGGTTATAAATGACTTTACAGGCTGTTTTTAACTACATACACGCACACACACAGAGACTACATTCTGCAAAGTAAATGGCAACACTGGAATCAAGAACCATGCTTCTCCAACTCTAAACAAAGGCAGTGCAACTTTTCAGCAGCACTAGGATTTGACCTGGGGGTCCTCTGGAACAGCAACTACAAAAGATTAACATTTCAGTCTGCTGAGCCCACCAGTGCAGTCTCGCCTTATCTCATAAGCTCTGCCGGAGGAATGAATTACCCTAGTTCATTAAGACTCGTTTTGAATTGTGGTGAGAGGTCACCACGTAAGTCACCTTCAGTCTATTTTGTGAATAATATGGATTATGATAAAAGCCGGCTGGGAGGTTGAAGCCCAAGGATTTTGTTTTCTTTATTCTTCAAGGTGGGTAGAATGCAGGGTGGGGAAACCCTGATCTGGACATTTCCTAACGCTGCATAGTAGACTATAGAAAAGTCCTTTTTGTTCTGTTTTTTGTTTTGTTTTTGTTTGGTTTGGTTTTTTTAACCCATGAATAGGTGACCTCTTGATCTCTCTGACCCCTTTATTTTTGCCATGAAAGAACTAAACCGATCTGTGCCCATACAAAATCTTCTTTCGCCTCAGTTTTCTCATGATTAAATTCCCTGCTGTGTTTTTGTTTAAGTGCTCTGATGCTACCCTTTGGAATTGGGCAGATGTTTGCCTCTTTTAATTTAGCAGCGGTCTACTGTTGAGCCATGTACATCCACATCAGGACTAAAGAAGAAATGTTTCTGCAGTGGTGCTCAGGTCTTACATCCTGAAAGTACTTTGCAAGTGATACACTGGGATACAGTAATTGATAATTTGCATCAAACTTTGACGCACAGAATGCTGTGCATAATAAAACAAAGGCTGTCTCTGTGTTGGGTGGAAGGCTGGGAATATATGAATTACAGCTGCAGGCCTCTTCGAACCTAACCATGTCAAACATAGGTAATGGAGGGTAAGGTTGGAGGCAGATGGCATATGATCTACTTTAATAACTTACATAAAAATGAGTGGAAGGTAGTCATTGGGGAAAACATGTGAATATAATATTGAAGAAAATAGATGTGCTTCAGATATTATCAGTTAGTTCTGTACATGACTAATCCCACTGGCTCTGAGGGAGCTATGTTAATTCATTACTGGTGAAATCATGCTATTTAGGAGAGGAAAGGTAAACTTGGGTAATGTTTAGACATGGTATTGGAAGCACAGTTTTATCAGGATTGAACTAAATCCAGATTAATTTTCACTCAGCCCTTTGTTAGGCCTCTGTAAACTATGGTTATTAAAGATGAGCATTCATATAACATTAGTAACTGGTTGAGATCAAGGCATCGTTTTGCCACTCACTATACAAGTAAACTGAATTTCTCCCCCAAAGAAAGATAGGCTTAACATTTACCAAAAATGTCAGTAATATACTGGCTGAGCTAAATGATTCAATGCTCAAGCTTTGCAGTGCTGGACTTCTTAGAGTTGCTCTGAAAAAGGTGTGGCGAAACTTCCCACATTCCTCACAGAAGTGAACCAAGTCCTATGACATCTCTCTTTTGGCTACATTTCAGAGATGCTCTGCCTTACACTATGGAACCTAGCATCTCAGTTCAGCTCCTGGCAGGATTTAGGAGTCCAGGATTGTATGCCTCTCTGCCCCATCACTCTCACTCATGTGAGCAATCCTAGTCCATATAACTTTAGGTAATGCCTATTACCCAATTTACTTTCAGTTCTATGCACTCAAATACAAGGCAAATAAACCTGAAAGGAATAACATACAATCTATTAAATAGACTTGTACTGGCAACCAGCTCATGCTAAAGGCCACCCCCCTTGGGGACATTCTGGTTTAATTATCCACTTGAAAACATGTCTAAGGTTTCCAGCACAATTTTTTCAACCTTTACTTGAAAAACAAATTCCACCAAAGGACTGATCTTGCTCTGATCCCTCAGGAGGGTGCTTAGGATATGTTTCAAAATGTAAATATAATCCAAATATTTTAACCAAGAAAAAAGAGATTTCATATATATAGATAAAAAAAAATCCTTTCCAGTATTAGAACAACTTGTATTCAGTCTTGTCTTTCCATGGGATACTATTACTGGCAATGTTCAGTACAGACAGGGTGAAGTACAAGGAGGGTTCAGATCTCAACAGACAAGGCTCCTGTTCACTGTCTACTTAGAAAATAATGTCAGTGAAATATGGCTGGGGGTGACTTATACAGATCTGTAATCTTCTTCTTCCTCCTCATACTTTTCAAGACGCGAGATCACTGTCCTTTCCCCAGCCTTGGTTTACTGAAGGATGGATATAAGGGAGAGAGAGAGAGGGAGACTTAAAATGTGTCAGCTTTATCCTGGGAATGGCTGCACTGAAGTAAATTATTGCCTAGCAGTGAATTACCATTTTTGTGAGATCTTAAAAACCAACAGCTGTGAAATTGACTTCTAACCGATTTTAATTGAGATGGTCCAAAACTTAAAATATCAGAAATAAAAAGTCTGGATGCTGTATAGGGTCTGGCTGAGATGGAGTTCATTTTCCTCATAGCAGCCCTCTTATTGCTGTGTAGTAGTAGCTGGAAGGCTGTTGATAACACATCAGTGCTTTGGCTGAGCACTGCTACCACAGCATGAAGTCTGTCTCCACAATACTGCCTCTTCACCAGTAGGCTAGGGGGACACAGCCAGGACAGCTGACCCGAAATTACCAAAGGGATATCCCATCCCATATGATGTCTGCCCAGTAATAATAGGTAAGAGAAAAGAGAGAGAAGTGGGGATTTGATGTTGCATTTGTCTTCTGGAGTGCCCCCTATGGGTACCAAAGCCTGGCTTCCTAGAAAGTTGCTGGACATTGCCTGCTGGTGGGAGGTGGAGAATAAATCTTGTGTTTTCCTTTCCTTCAACGTGCAATCTTTGCTTTTGCTTTATTAAACTGACTTTGTCTTGACCCATGAGGTACTGGGTTTTTTTTTCCCTCCATCTTATTTTCTCCTTCTCCATCCTGTTGAACTGATAGAGTGTCCTGGTGGGCACCTGGCATCTAGCCAAGGTCAACCCACCACAGATGCTTATTCCTCTAGCTGCTGTGTGAATTACTTTATAGCATTCACTGAATGCCTGTTTCTTCCAGATAGGCAGAGAACGCGTAGTTTATCATGAGGTAGTACTTCAGCCATCCTTAGACACAAAGTTCAGACACAAATTCTGGCCACATTATATAAAATGTCCTATCCAGATTTTTCTTCTCATCTGAATTCTGCATTGTTTATGTGAATTTTTTTCACAGTATCACAGTATCACTAAGGTTGGAAGAGACCTCAAAGATCATCAAGTCCAACCTGTCACCACAGACCTCATGACTAGACCATGGCACCAACTTTCCTCCTTAATTGTCTTGTTTGGAAGTGTCATATCCCAAAAAGGAGTTGTTGAAATATTTGGGTATGCAAAAGTTTTTAAAAAGGTCACATAACATACAGAGTTTACATTGTCACCTCCCAGATATTCGAGGTAGACATTAAATCAATCCCTCAATTAGAGGGATTGAAAGGTTTGGGTTGGAAAGGACCTCTAAAGCTCATCTAATTCAACACTCCTGCCATGGTCAGATAAATCTTTCACTATATCAGGTTACTTGAAACCTTGTCCAAGTGTTTTTATTTGGATTAAATTAACAAGGTGGGAATTACAAAAGTACAGTTATCTTTATTTAAAAAAAAAAAGAAAGAAAAAAAAAACACCCAAAATTATGTATAAAACTGATTAAATTTTATTTAAGGGTTCTACTCGGTCATAAATTCTACAAGGATGCTTATGGGCAACTTGAGTACAATTTAGAGAATTCAGAAAATGGAAAAGGCTAAGCCCCAAAATAACTTTACCCCATTTATAAAATCAGTGACAAGCCAGGACCCTAGGGAAAGCAAGTGAGTCGGATTTTACTCACAAGGGTGAAGCAGGAATTTGGCGATGGTCCCTGGATCACCCCTCGTGGCATCCTCCAGAACTGCAAGCAATTTGTGAATCAGGTGGCATAAATCCAGAGGAAAAAGGGACTGCCAAAGTTAAAGTGTCCTTAGACCCGGCTCCCACGGGGCAAATCTTGTGGAGCAGTGCTGTCTTAGCAGCTCAAGAGAGGCCACACTGCCAGCGTGTTTCCAGCCAACAGCCAGGGCCCCAGGGTAGGCAGATCTGGGTGCTGCAGGCTAATGTTGCTGTGAATCTAGTGAGTCCCAGCATGAATCCCAGGAAACTGAGTCCAGAGCGAGTCCGAGACCACTTTCTGATACTGTCTTTTAAGATTTCACTACACAATGCCGATATATACTGGGAGCGAAGAATCCAGCCAATCGCTCTTCTATATCCCAGCGCAGGTGAATACACTTGTGAAAACACGAGGGACTTCAGCTCCTGGTAGGAAGAAAGGTGCCTGTTTTACCTTTCCCCACTCAAGCCCCCAGCGGAAGGAGTAGGCAATTTCATGCCTTTGTCTTCCCCCCATTCAAACCTCTGCAGATGGAGGTGGGGGAAGTGGGGTTTGGAGCACCCTGCAAGACCAAGCTATCTGTGAACACTTCCAGGGATGAGCTATCCACAGCTTTTGTTGGTAAGAAACATTTTCCCAATGTTTCACAACTCTCATAATCAAAAATTTCTTTTAGTCTAAACATTCCACATTAAAACCATTGCCCCCTGCTCCTGTCTCTACAATCTCTGGTAAAAGGTGTCTCTGGCTTTCTTATAGGCCCCTTTTAAGTGTTAAAAGGCTGCAGTAATGTCTGTCCAAACCCCTCTCCAGGCTTAACACTCCAGCTCTCTCAGCCTTCCTTCATAAGAGAGTTCTTCCATCCATCTGATGATTTCTGTGGCCCTCCTCTGCACTCTAACATATTCATGTATTTCTTGTACTGGAGACTCCAGAGCTTTAAGGATGAAAAATCAGAAAGTAGCCAACCTCCCCTAAAAAACCCTCAAGAACCTTGTCTTGTCAGAAAAGAATTACCAAGATTCTATGAAGAATGTGAGTGATTGTAAACTATGACAGATTACTATGACCTTGCAAAGCCTTGGAGGTGGCCACTGGCCATGCTGGACACTTGGGCTCCAATAGCTGATGTGATCCCTAAAGGAGTACAGCCTAACAGTAACTGTTATCTAACCTGAGTATATAACTTGTGAGCTGTAGCTAATGCTATAGTCAAAGGCTGGGTGTTAAAAGTTCTCTTTCAGGCAATTTATGACTCCTTGTACTTTCTATGTAGGTATGTATTTATTGTATAAAGAGCTGATGTGCAAAGAGCAGGACCCATTTCATTTTGGTAAGCTTTCAGGATTTTGCTGTTTTCCTCTTCCATACTCATAGTTGTTCAGTTGCCTTTCAAGTGACAAAAAAACATTTATTTACTGTGATGGTGACAGAACACTGGAACAGGCTGCCTAGTGAGATTGTGGAGTCTCCTTCCCTTCAGACTTTCAAAACCCACCTGGATACATCCCTGCACAACCTGCCCTAGGGGAACCTGCTTCAGCAGGGCGGTTGGACTAATAGAATTTAATAGAATAAACCAGGTTGGAAAAGACCTTCAAGATCATCGCGTCAAACCCATCAACCAATCCAACCCTCCTAAACAACTAACCATTGCACCAAGCACCCCACCAAGTCTCCTCCTGAACGCCTCCAATGATTGTGACTTCACCACCTCCCCAGGCAGCCCATTCCAATGGGCAATCACTCTGTCTGTATAGAACTTCTTCCTAACATCCTAAACCTCCCCTGGTGCAGCCTGAGACTGTGTCCTCTTGTTCTGAATTGACTAGATTATCTCCAGAGGTCCCTTACAACCCCTGCCATTCTGTGATTCTGTAACAGGAATTGCTAGGTCAGGTTCAACCCACATTACCCCACATCTTGGTATACAGACCACTACCAAATTCTTCTTTAGAAAATAAAGCACTATTATTGTAGATTATTATAGATTAACTTCCATACAGGGAGAATTGTTTTCAAACCTGAGGCTGTTAAAGGATGTATTATCTTCACTAACATCCCATGTTAAGGTGGGGTTTTCTGGTTACAAATATTGTGAATATAGAACCAGATTTTTTTTTTCCTGAAACCTGTAAAATTTGAAAGCAGATACAGATACTTTTTTTTTAGCATAGTTGCTAGGACATCTGCACAGTAATTATAGTAGTTATCACGTTCAAAAATGAAACAAGAATAATCAAACCAGGGCAGCAAGTTTCCCCGGTTAATAGCACAATATGTTGTCTTTAATAAATAATTGTGATTATTTTTTTAGAATTCATTGGGATTCATTTGCTTAGTATTGTCTCTTCAGAAATTTCAACTTTGAAAATAAAATTTTCCTAAAATCCTAAGTTGTTTGGATTTTTCTTTTTTCTTTCCAGACTTTTTTTGTTTCTTTTTGTTTTGTTTCTTTGGTTGGTTGATTGGGGATTTTTGTTTGGTTTGAGGTTTTTTGTTTGTTAGGTTTTTTGTTTGTTTGTTTGTTTGGTGGGTGGTGTTTTGGTTTTGGTTTTGTTTTTTTTTTTTTGTTAATACCAGAGAAAAAACAAACTTCATGAACTCACAAGCACACAAAGTTGATACTGCAGAAAGACACCTGGATTGCATTGTTCAGGTGTTAGCAAATTGAACTGAAATTTGGATGTTGTCCTCCATGGAGTTGTAGGCTTCCATGCAAGCACTTAGGTTTGTCATTGCATTCGAACTGAGGCGGCCATTCTTTCTAGGAAAACAGCTCCTCTGGGGACCCAGAAAGCTACTGCTGCTCTCCGTGAGACACTTTCTGTTTTGGTTTCATAACCAGAACAAATGACGAGAGAGTAATAGAACACAGATGGCAATTCAGAAACTGCAAGTAATCTATTAATCTTCGGGGGCTAATATCAAAAAGCAAGGAGTGTAACACTACTCTAAATTTAATTGAAAATTCTCTGCATAAAGGACAATTAATGAGAAATGAACAATTTGGTGTTTCAGGAGAGATGAAATGGTAGAACCTCGGGGTATATCAAAGATGTAAATGTTGAATTTGACTCTCTCCTGTGACAGGTGGGAAATTACTTAGTCATACAGATGTGTGCAGTATCTTATACTCTGTGGTGCTGTTCTGCAAAACAGGCCTAACTGTGCCCATTTGCACTCCTCCAGTATACACTGATGTCAGTGAGAAAACAAGAAGGTTGTTAAAAACATTGGAACTGATGTTGTGAAGTAAGCTGATGTTTGCAACTTGATTACCAGAGCTAAAATTGTCAGTGCTGCTGTTTTACAACTCGCCAGGTTTAATTGGCTCCATCTCATACAAAAAAAAAAAAAGGTGTGTTTGCCTTCCTTTATAAAGGTATCATGGAACAAATAGGACACAACAATGATCATCTGGGAAAGGATTTTCCTTTGTGGTTTTGTTTGGTTGTTTGGTTTGGGGGAGTGGTTTTGGGGTGCTTTTTTTTTTGTTGTTTTGGTGGGGGTTTTTTGGGTTTTTGGGGGTTGGTTGGTTGTTTTCTTTTAAAGGTGATTAGAGTGTAGGCTTTGGTGTAGGACCTCCTGAGATTTCATCTCTCTCCCACTCAACTACTGTATTTATTCTCAATACATGTAACAACAGGATGGGTCTTGTAGGTGCTAATTCTACCAGAACAGGGTGGTGCGGAGATTCATTATTTAGTTTTGATATCTGTAATGAGTTTGGTGCACTTCATGGTTTTAAATGTCAATACAATGACCAATTTTGGACCTAACTTTGGCCCTTTTTATCTTTAGTAATAATGATGCCCTTGATTCCTCATAATCAGCACAAAATGCATTGGTCTGGAGACCTTACAGAAATGAACAATTTCATTGAGCATAACTCTTCCTTGCTGGCAATTTTTTTTCAAGGACAGCATAAGCTTTTACAAAAACTGAAGACAATTTCTGTTCATTTCTTTCTGGTTTACTGTTCCAAAGGAGGTCAAGCAATCTGTTTGGCCATCAGATGTTCTCACTTGAGATTTTTGTGATTCAAAATGAGGAAAGATGAAACACTGAGTGAAGATTATTTTGAATAACGTTTGTTTGGCAGCAGTTGCTGCTCTTTGTTCTTTACATAGAGATGTTTTCTTGGAAAAAACATAAAAAGGCAAATTAATAAAATAACCCTTAAGGAACAATAAAAAGTGTTTAGATTGTTGTGAGGTGGGTTGCATGGTTTTTATGAGTTTTGGAGAGGCACTTGTATTTCAGCACTCCACTTGTATTTTGCTGGCCTTGGTTTACTATCACAGACCTATGTATTTGTAAGTATGCATGAGAGGAATTTCATTAAATTCTGATAAGCTGGAAGATGAGTTTGAAGGAGAGCAAGCATTATCAGAAGAGGGGAATGCAGAAATGGGGGAAATGTTTTTCAGTTTGGGAAAAATGTGTTGCTTATTATCTCCCTGCAAACCAGCAGTTGCACAGCAATCAAGGCAGTGTGCAGTTTTTGACTGCCTTGTAATATCTTCAGAAGCACCTGTAATAGCACAGGGAGAATGCTGCTTTAGGTTAATGTCTCAGGCATGCTGTGCCTGAGCTATTTCATTGCTTCATCTTAACACACACATGCATGTAGATGAACTGGAAATTGTGACATCACAAGAAATAAAGACATAAAGAAAATAAAAAAGCATTGGGCAGGATTCATCTGCATATTCAATGACATGAATTTTAGTGTCTTGTGAATTGAATCGTGAGATAGATGTCAAAGCTCCCTTAAAACTTGATCTACTCAATGTAGGCAATGCTGTTAGTATAGCTGTTTATCTGACCCTGAGGTAGACACCTGCATCTGACCAGCCAAATGGCTTTGTAAACTCCACTGACTGGGCTGATTAGGTCTCCTCTGACTGTAATTGAAGTGTAGACAGACACCTGCCTCTTGTGTAGAGGTCTAATTTCAGATGTCTGAATCTGGACCTTAGATCACCTTTGCTCTAACAGCTGAATCAACAAAACCTGCACATTTCAGAAGAAAATAAAATGATTCATTCTTTATGATGGCCCCACCAGTTTTTCCTGACTCCACCTGGTAATCAGTGTACCGCTTAAATCATGAAAATCAATGAATTTGACTACTATTCTAATTGCCAGTGTATCTGAAAATTGCCTTTTGATGCTGTTAACCTTTCCTTCCTGCCTTTGCTCACATTCAGATTACCTGAGATATACCAGGCTTCTCCACAGCATTAGCTGACTTAGCAATAGGATTAGAGTGTTGGCTGGGAACTAGTCCACCAATTAGCAGCTAAAATATGTGTTCAAACTTTGATCATTGTTGGTGATCACCCTTGTTAGCTCTTTCAGTGATGGTTTTACAACAAAACCAACTTTTAATTTTTATTTGTGCGTGTATGCCCCCAGCCTAGAAGGGCATTGAACTGTTGAAGCAGGTCCAGAGGATGGCAATAAAGATATGAGAGGGCTGGAAGACTGCATCCTGTGGGGACACTCTGAGAGAGTTGGAGCTCGTCAGTCTGGAGAAGGGAAGGCAAATAGTGATAGGTCAAGGGATAATGACTTTAAACGGAAAAAGAATAGATTTAGACTGGATATTAGAAAGAAATTCTTTACAGTGAGGATGGTGACACAGTGGGAGAGGTTGCCCTGGGAGGTTGTGAATGTCCAAGTTGGAGAGGGCCTTGAGCAACATATTCTAATGGATGGTGTCCCTGCCCAAAGAGGGGGGGGGAGAGGTGTGAGTTGGAACAACATAATCTTTAAGGTCCCTTTCAAGTCAAAACATTATATGACTATTTTTTTTTATTATTTTTATATTATATATATATTATATGCTTTTTTTTTGCTTCATTTGTTTGTGATTTTTAGTGTGTATTTGTGTGTACATATATGTGTCTTCGTCATTATCCAGGTCTTTACATAGCGGAGATAATAGATATGAAACATGCTTAGAACCATTAGGCTCTTTAATGGCATCGAGTTCTGCAAGTGGAGGTTTAAGTCAGACATTAGAAAAAGCTTCAGTACCTGAAGGATTATCAAAGACTTTAGAGAGGCTACCTAGGGAAGTGATTGAAACACCATCCCTGGAGATGTTTAAAAGCCATCCAGATATGGTGCTTAAGAATATATAGTACTAGTGGCCCCAATAGAGTCAGATAATGGTTGGATTTGGACTTAGTGATTTTAAAAGTCTTTTCCAACCACAGCAATCCAGATTCTCTTTCTCCTATGCTTTTTACTTGTGGTCTCAAACCCTACCCACAACTGATTACATTAAGCAAGAAATGTTTCTGTCTTTGGCTTCTGCAGTGCATCTGTTCACTACGCCATTAATCCCAGATTTGCGCAGGAAGACAATTGACATTTTGCTTACGGTAGGATAGAGTTACTAAAAGACAAGAAACACAAAAGCTATATGGATAACAGGATAAAAAAAGCTGTTACTTTTAAGCCAACATAGGGTTGTTATTTGCCTTTCTTGTTTGACAGCTGCAGTCAAGAACTCTCTAAAACATGGCTGCTAATACAGACTGTATATTGTTTTACAAAAAAAATAAAAAATCCTGTTTGTTCCACACCCTTCTGCAAGCCTGTGCACAGATCAGAGGATTTCTTGCCAGCCAACAACAACAAAAAAAGTCTACTGGGTTGACCCAGGCTCATTCCAATAATGTCTGCTCCAGATTGTCTTCACTTTAGTTATCCTGAACCACCTTAAAATGTGATGACACTTTTCAGACAGGTATGTGACTAGTTGATAAAAAGTTTGGTGTTGCCATGTTAGACTAATTAACTAAAACTTGAATAGTTTTGACTAGTGCATGTCTGCCACCCCAATGCAGCGCAACGAATTTAGGCAAATAGCACAGTAGGCTCCTTCAGCTCTGGCAAGCAAGCAGATATATGTTTATGCAGCCAATCTCTGAACAATTTCAAGTGCAAAATGGGACCTTGCATCCCAGAAGCCTGAAAAAAAAACCTTTATCTTCTTAACATGATTGCTTGTTTTCAACTAACTGAGCAGTGAGGTGGAGACAGGGAATTTGTAAGAGCCAGTGTGGAAAGAGAAGTGAGCAGTGTATTTTAAGAGCTAGTCCACAGAGTATGTCCCTTCCTCAAGTGTACAGAGATTTTTCTGAGTTATATATATCAGATAGTGATCTATCGGATATTAATATCAATAAATGTGACTTATGTCCTTATAAAAGGGATGGATATGCTCAGATGAGCTGCATAATGCTATGGGTTGAGGTTTGCTGTAGTCTGTGGATGTCTGCATTGGGTGTTATTGGGCTGCCAGCATAACTCGCAGCAGGATCCAGGTTATTTGCATGCAGTGCTTAAAGAAGTTGAGCCTGTTAGCTCCAAGTGAGCTCTCATTACCTCAAATGGATTCTTAGTCATCAAGAACCTTCCCCTTTTAGGAATCATAACATATGAAAGTTAACCAAATGCTCACAACTGATGCACTCTTGGCCATGAATACTGGTGTATAAAGCTTTTAGCTGTAACCTGATTCATATCTGCTCTCAGCACTTAAGCTGATGAAAAGTGACAAGCCTGAACTACTGCCACTGACCCAGCCTCCTTTTGTTAAGTAAATGGCAAAAAAAAAAAATCATACTAATTATTGATAACAATCTGCAATTTCCAAACTCTTTGCAGCACTGTGCAGACCATTTTCTGTGCATTTCTAAGCACAAAGTAGTGGCTTCAGGGGTTACAGTCCAGTTAGTCAAGAAAAAATAGCAGGAGTCATTATGTGGATATATGCCACTTCAGAGAAAGTCGTACTTGTTCTCTTCTGGCAGGCCAAAGAAGCCAAAAATTACCCCTAACCTTCTTCTCAGGCTTGAAATCATTATCTATATGATTTCCTATAAGATGTTTCAGACAGGCACAGCCTGTTCCTGCACCTTTAAGAATTCTTTCTTGAAGTAAGTCCAGTCCTCTTGGACCCCTTTGTTTTTAAGGGCTGTTTCCCAAGGTACCTTCTGAGTTAGTTCCTTGAGTAACCTGAAGTCTGCCCTCTGAAGTCCAGAGTGGAAGTTTTGTGGCTGCCCCTCTCAGCTTGACTGCATATTGAAAACTCAATTATTTCATGGTCACTGGACCCCAGACAGCCTCCAACCACCACATCTCCCACCAGCCCTTCTCTGTTTGTAAAAAGAAGGTCAAGCAAAGCCTTACCCCTCATAGGCTCACACAGCAGGTGGGATAAGAAGCTGTCCTCTATTCACTCTAAGAACCTTCTAGACTGCCTCCACTCTGTTGTGTTAAGTTCTCAGCAGATATCAGGCAGGTTAAAGTTGCCCATGAGAACAAGGTCTGGTGATCTTAAGACAGTCTCTAGCTGCCTACAGAATAATTCATCAACTTCTTCATCCTGGTTGGGTGGTCTATAACAGACTCCAACCAGGATGTCTGCCCTACTGGTCTTCCCTGTAATTTTCACCCACAGGCACTCAACTTGACCATCCTTGATCTCTAGTTCCATGGTGTCTAGATCCTCCCTGATGTACAGGGCCACCCCTCCACCCCTTCACCCTCGTCTCTCTCTCCTGAAGAGCCTGTAACCATCAATTACAGTGGTCCAGTCATGTGAGTCATCCCACCATGTTTCTGTGATGGCAACTGCATCATAACTTTGCTTCTGCAACAAGGCTTCCAGCTCCTCTTGTTTGTTACCCATGCTGTGTGCATTAGTATACATGCTCTTTAGCTTGGCTGCTGATTTCACCCCTGACTCCAGCTTACCACCCCAAGACTCCTGTCTGGGGGGACTGGTTGCAGCCCCTTCCCCCTTTGAATCTAGTTTAAAGCACAGTATCACAGTATCCCTTAGGTTGGAAAGGACCTCGGGGATCATCGAGTCCAACCTATCAACACAGACCCCATGACTAGACCATGGCACCAAGTGCCACGTCCAATCTCCCCTTGAACGCCTCCAGGGTCGATGACTCAACCACCTCCCTGGGCAACCGGTTCCAATGAGGAATGACTCGCTCGGTGAAGAACTTCCTCCTCACCTCGAGTCTGAACCTCCCCTGGCGCAGCTTGAGACTGTGTCCCCTTGTTCTGGTGCTGGTTGCCTGGGAGAAGAGGCCAACCCCCTCCTGGCTACAACCACCCTTCAGGTAGCTGTAGAGGGCAATGAGGTCACCCCTGAGCCTCCTCTTCTCCAGGCTAAGCAATCCCAGCTCCCTCAGCCTCTCCTCATAGGGCTTGTGTTCAAGGCCTCTCACCAGCCTTGTTGCCCTTCTCTGGACACCCTCAAGTGTTTCGATGTCCTTCTTAAACTGAGGGGCCCAGAACTGGACACAGTACTCAAGGTGCGGCCTAACCAGAGTACAGGGGCACTATGACCTCCCTGCTCCTGCTGGCCACACTATTCCTAATGCAGACCAGGATGCTATTGGCCCTCCTGGCCACCTGGGCACACTGCTGGCTCATATTCAGGTGGCTGTCGATCAGCACCCCCAGGTCCCTCTCTGTCTGGGAGCTCTCCAGCCACTCCGACCCCAGCCTATAGCTCTGCATGGGGTTGCCGTAGCCAAAGTGCAGCACCCAGCACTTGGACTTGTTGAAAGCCATCCCATTGGACTCTGCCCATCTTTCCAGTCGGTCGAGGTCCCTCTGCAGAGCCTTTCTACCCTCTAACTGACTAACATCTGCCCCTAACTTTGTGTCATCAGCAAACTTGCTGATGACTGACTCTACCCCCTCATCCAGATCATCAACGAATATGTTGAAGAGGACAGGGCCCAGCACTGATCCCTGGGGGACACCACTGGTGACTGGCCTCCAGCTGGATGTGGCACCATTCACCACCACTCTCTGGGCTCGGCCCTCCAGCCAGTTCCTAACCCAGCACAGAGTGTAATGGTCCAAGCCACGGGCTGACAGCTTAGTCAGCAGTTTGCTGTGGGGCACGGTGTCAAAGGCCTTGCTGAAGTCCAGGTAGACCACATCCACAGGCCTCCCCACATCCACCAGACGGGTCACCTGATCATAGAAGGAGATCAGGTTGGAGAGGCAGGATCTGCCCTTCCTGAATCCATGTTGGCTGGACCTGAGCCCTTGGCCATCCTTCAGGTGCGCAGTTATTGCCGCCAGGATAATCTGCTCCATCACTTTCCCTGGCACTGAGGTCAGGCTGACTGGCCTGGAGTTTCCAGGTTCCTCCATCCGACCCTTCCTGTGGATGGGGACCACGTTGGCCAGTTTCCAGTCATCTGGGACCTCACCAGTGAGCCAGGACTGGAGGAAAATGATGGAGAGTGGCCTAGCTAGCACATCTGCCAACTCTCTCAGCACCCTAGGATGGATCCCATCCGGTCCTATGGACTTGTGAATATCCAAGTGGCTCAGCAGGTCCCGAACTAACTCCTCATGGATTTCCAGGGTATTACACTGCTCCCCGACCCCATCGCCCAGCTCCGGAGGCCACTCGTCCTGAACTCCTGCCTTGCTGTTAAACATTGAGGCAAAGAAGGTGTTCAGAACCTCAGTTTTATCCTCATCCTCAGTCACCGTGTTCCCCTCCAGGTCCACCAGGGAGTGCAGGTTCTTCCTGCCCCTCTTCTTATTGTTAATATATTTATAAAAATGCTTTTTATTATCTTTGACTGAGGTGTTCAGCTTCAGTTCCAGCTGGGCCTTAGCCTCCCTAATTTTATTCCTACATAATCTAACAGCTTCCTTGAACATACCTCAAGAAGCCTTCCCCTCCTTCCAAAGGTGATACAGCCTCCTCTTCCCCCTTAAATCCTCCAGGAGCTGCTTGCTCATCCAGGCTGGTCGCCTTCCCCGCACTGTCAATGAGACCTTCCAACTCCCTTCCTAGAACCCTTTTCCCTCTGGAGGATAGGCCGTTCTCATGTGCTAGGATTTTTCTCCCCCTCTGGGACAGATGTACTCCATCTGTCGCTAGCTGACCTGGTGCCATAGAAAGTTCCCCAAGATGAAAAATCTAAAATTCTGTTGGTGGCACCAGCCTCTGAGCCACTTGTTAATTACAGCTGCTGTCCTGTTCCTTTCAGTATTCTTTCCTACAACTAAGGGTATTGATGAAAAAATTACCTGTGCCCCTGACCCCTCAGCCAGTTTTCCCAGAGCCTTGAAGTCCTTTTTGATTGCCTTTGGACCTCTGGTTTCAAAATCATCACTCCCTAACTGCATAACTACTAAGGGATAGTAATCAGAGGACTGTACCAGACTAGGTAGCCTTCTGGTAACATCCCTGACCCAGGCTCCAGGGAAGCAGCAGACTTCCCTGTGGGGAGAATCTGGCTGACATATGGGGCCCTCTGTTCCCCTCAGAAGGGAATCACTAATAACAATTACCCTTTTCTTTTTTTTGAGGGAACAAGTCCTGATGCAGGGGGTGGGCTGTTTTGCTTTAGGCAACACCTCAGATAGTGTCTCTTCTGTCGTCAGAATCAGCTCACCCTCAACTTACAGGGCCCCATATTTGTTTTGCAATGGCAGCTGGGAGGATGAGGGCAGCTGTAAGGGCTTTACTTTAAGTCTCCTAAGAGAGACTTGTATCCCTTTCCTGCTGCTCTGAGCTAGTGCCTGTTGGATATGCTGTATTGTAGCCGGTCATTTAACACCCCCAGCAAGAGGATAAACATGAAAGTATGCAAGTTTTGTTTTGCTTTTGCTCTTCTTGGCTTTTCTTTGGTGTCCTTGGATTTTGGAAATAATTCTTACTTTTTGTTTCTAAAGGGATGAGTACCCATTATTGCAAGTTATCTCATACTTCCTGGTGCTCTCTATGTGTAGAAGAGATAGATGACTCCTCCTTTACTGCCATTTGGGAAGAATAAAGCTGCTCTGGTTCTACTCACAGTTGGGCAAGGCTGTAATTCTCTTGCATTATGGTATGTTTTGGGCTGACGTGTGCTTCTGGAGTATGAATTTCCAAGCCAAGCAGAATCTGTGTCACTGTAGCACGGGGCCAAACCCATACTAATAGGCTCAGTATCAGTGGGGTTTATTAGCCCAGAGTTGTAAACATGCCAACACAGTCACACATTTTGACCTGGAGCTGAGCTGAGTGTTGTAGACATGGTAGTTTCATATCACCTCACAAGACATCACCCAGACCCATAAACACTGAGGAAGTTAGTGACTGAAAGGTGAAAAGGGGAAAAAAAGGATCCCCTTTCACCTTCATCCTCTGTTTTCCCAATATATACATAGTTACCAAAAACAAAATAAAACAAAAAAAAAACCCACCCCACAAAACCAAAACATGTTACTGAAGAATCTCAAAGAGTAACTTGCAAAGTTGATCTCCTTAAACTATTTGACTCTGAAAGTGAAAAGCATAAGATGCTTCAAGCGAAACCCAAACCAATCAGCTGGTATGTCTTACACAGCCACATTTGTTGTCACTGTCAGTTCTAATACAGACAGATTATGCTACTGGGCCATGAAAGCATAGACTCTGAGTTCAGCTGAACTGATTAAAAATACAGATTGACAAAAAAATATTTTTAAGCCATATCTGAGGATCTAGTTCATGTTTTTCCATGCCTGCACTTAGGAAGATGGTGGTGTTTCTGTCAGCAACCCATTTCATGCAGATGCAACTAAAGTTGCCAACAATTTCACAGTATAGTCAGGTTTGGAAGGAACCTCTGGTGATCTGGTGCTAAAGCAGAGCAGGTTGCACAGGATCACACAGACATGGATTTTGAAAGCATCCACAGAAGGAAACTCCACAACCTCTCTGAGCAGCCTGGTCCAGTGCTTCACACCCTCAAATGAAATAAATTTATGCTTATGTTTAATTGAAACAGTCTGTGTTCTAGTCTGTGCCTCTTGTCATTTGTCCTTGGGCACCAGTGCAAAGAGCCTTACACTTGCTCTTGTTGGACTTCATGAGGTTCAGCTGCTGCAAGCACAGACAGCAAACAAATGAAAATGAAGGGGGAAAAGCAAAGGAAATCTTTGTAAACCTGTTTGGATGGCATAACTGTGACATTCTCTGTGATTTAAAGACAGAAAGGCAGGCTTCTCTAAGAAAGACACTAACTTTCTATTCTCTTTCGATATATCCTGAGCAGTTGAATCTACTGACAAGGCACATATTTTGGATAAACCATTTCATCATCAGTATTTTGATGGCTTCCTCCCCTAATAGCCCTTATATTTCCATTTCTTAAATACATCCCCATTCACCAGGTGCTTTGTATCATTTTAAATAGCTCCCTTGCCACAGAGATGCTGACATCTCCCAAAGAATGTATGTTCTTTAGACACCTTCTTTGTCATCATGTAACCATATTCTGTATATTTACTTTCGGAAGTCATTCCTCATTAGTGAATCCTTACACATTCCTGTGAATAAAATGCTATGACAGTGACCACATTTAATGAACCCCTGCTGTTTTGACATATCTTAGGCTTCATGAGACTAGCGGTTATAAATGCAGCAATAGTCCCAGAAGCTGTGCTCCTCATGATCTTCTGTGGCTCATCAGAGCAGGACTGAAAATGGACAATGAAACAAATACAATCTTGGAAGAAGAGGTTTCCAAAAAGCAGGAAATCTTGGGAGTTTTTCACCTCTTTCTCATTCATATGTCCAGGATGAATGAATTCCAGCCATAGCTTGAACCAATTATTCACTGATCCAGAAGATAAAGAAGCACAATTAGTAAACTATCATATTCATAGTATGTAAAATGATTACACTTTAATCTTGGATGAGGAGCATTTTCAAGGTAATCCCAACAAGTTTATTATTCCAATTAAAAGAAAAAAATTACAAGCTTCATCATGATTAGGGTTTTCTGAATAATCTGTTTTATTTTGTTATTATTTCTAAAGCTTTTTTGCTGGTGTCTAATAGGCGAAGTTCTCTGCTGTGGTCTGCCCTGCATCCTGTGTGTGGCTTTCAGATCTCTGTGGCACAAGACCAGCAGTGGAAAAGTTGTGAGTGAAACAGAATTTCTGAAGCAGAAAGGCATGCTACAGAAAACCAGGGGGAGAGGTGTGCAGTGAAAACACATTTCATAAGAAATAATATTACATCAAACCTAAAAATAATATAAAGAGATTTACTTACCTACTGCTGTGACTCAGTTGTTGATGCTGCTGCACGCATCTCTTATACATAGGCCATATGTAAGCGTCTCAAAGTACTTAATGTGTAAGTAAGGAATAGTAGCCCATTTCATGCAGGAGAAAAGAGGTGGGGAAAAAAAAAAAGTGAGTGAAAAGGAAGGCACTGCTCAGCTCAGCATACAGTCATGTCTTCCAATAATTGAAATATATTTTTGGACTATGTAAATGTGGTTTGGGAGAAGAAATAAAGCTTCATGTCTCTTCTCCCAGGTAGCCAGCACCAGAACAAGAGGACACAGTCTCAGGCTGTGCCAGGGGAGGTTTAGGCTGGATGTTAGGAAGAAGTTCTATACAGAGAGAGTGATTGCCCATTGGAATGGGCTGTCTGGGGAGGTGGTGGAGTCACCATCATTGCAGGTGTTCAGGAGGAGACTTGATGGGGTGCTTGGTGCCATGGTTTAGTTTTTTAGGTGGGTTGGATTGGTTGATGGGTTGGACGTGATGATCTTGAAGGTCTTTTCCAACCTGGTCTATTCTATTCTATTCTATTCTATTCTATTCTATTCTATTCTATTCTATTCTATTCTATTCTATTCCTTCTCACAAAAAATGTAGAGGCTTTTTTTATTTGGTTGGTTTGGGGTTTTTTTGGTTTTAAGTATCACTTCATTTATGTTAGGCCAAAGCCTGACTTTGCAATGGTGAATATTCTCATGGGTTTGCACTGTATTGAGAATGAATTAATTTCATCCAGTGGCTCCATCGACCAGGAAAGAGAAGTCTTCAATTTCCCCATAAACAGACAACATGATCTATCTGACTCTTTACTCTGTTTAAAACAAAAGCCCTAAAAAAATGTGAGTTTCATTATATCTTTTCACAGGACTTTTAAGTGAGACATAAAGAAAGCATTGCCAAATGTGTAAGGCAATAAAGGATGTCTTCTGGTTGTTTTTATCTGCTTTTGGATAAGTCTTTGGATTCAGTGTTTGGGTCGGTTCTATCCAGGTCTGGATTATTACACATTTCTTTTACTGAACATCTATGCTGATTGCTTCCAAGTATTGTGGCTTGCCTTGTTATTGCTTCCTTTTGCTTCTTTCTGTGTAAATTCTTGACACTCTCTGTCTGAATGAGGCCCATCACTATACGGCAGATGTTATTCTCTTGTAAGTGCAGAGTAAGTTAAGAATTATTTGGCTTTATCGCATTAGTGACAGACTTTCACCACTGTAGCAAAGTACTAAGTGCATGGTAAGCCCCATGACAATATATTGGTAAAAGCAGCAAAATCCAGCAGCAATCCAGCTTTTAGATGTAAGTCAGTAACAGCTGTCTTTGTCTTCAAACAGAATAACATGGGGCTGCGTCTTCATATGCATTGTTTTAAGCACCCATGAATAGACCTTGATATTGCCATTCATTCTCATGGTGAAAGGAAATAAAACACCATGGAGAAAATTGATGTGCTTGGGGTGTATTGCACAGTGCTGGAGACCTCAGAGGAGACCTCTCCATGTGTAATTCGAGGATGTGCAGGTAGCACTAGAAAACAGAGCTCCAAATAATCCATCTTTGGATGAAAATTGGAACGAGGTATCTGTTGTGGGTTTTTTGGTTTTGTTTTTCCATAGGCATTTACACAGTCAGTGCAATGCAAGAAAGACTAATTTTGAAGTCAGATCATTTGAGAGTGGAAATTTGATATCATGTTCTCAGAGGAATGATTTCAGTGTTGAAAATGCTAGCAATTTTATTGCAAGTCAAATCGTATTTGGGATTCTTCAAGTCTTGCAGTTGGATAATTAGTCAAAGACCTCACTCTTTGTTTAGAAAGGAAAACGTCCTCAGATTTTCTAGTCACAAAGAACTACCTTGAAAAAATACTCTAATTCTGGAGCAAATTTGCACTTTTTTTGGGTATGTGTGTGTTCTTTTTAATTAAACTGCGCATGACACATGAAGCCTTATGGAAGACTGTCATTTAAGAAAAGATGGCATTTGTTTGGCCCATAACTGCAATTACAGAATGTTTTAATGCAATTGGATAGCAAAACCACCATGAATGGTATCTTCATCTTCACCTTAGGTTTCCTTAACCTGTGTCCTAGTTTTGAGCCGTGAGTTGTCGAGGGCAGAAGGACAGAAAAGAATATTTCACCCCTTCCCAATAAAATGCTCCACACTGGATTGGAAGTTTACATGGAAATTCTGTTTACAAATATACACAAAAAGTATCCAGGTAAAAGAAAAGGAATATGTTCAGAAATTAGGCTCAATCCTTCACCTGGGCCTGCCAGCCCAAAACCTTGCAGAGCTTTCCAGAAACCTTCACCCCACTCAAACTCAGAAGGCCCAAGATCAGGCCCAAATTGCACCCCTCCACACTAAATTTGCTGCCCTCCAATGCCAAGAGAAAGCCTCTCCCCTGCAAACCATGAATATAGCAGCACATATGTCCCAACTGGAGAGAAGAGAGAGATTTGGCTGTCCACTCCCTTAAACAGAGATATACAGCAAAACAGAATAGAATAACAGATTACAATATCCTGGGATGCTCTGCCTGTCCCCCTGGGACTCCCTAGCCTCTGGAGGACTTCTCTTTATGGTTATACCAATTAACTCTTGATTTCCCTTAACTTACAACACCCTGACTTCTTTGTTGTCATGTCTCCATCTGAGAAGAAAACTACAGTATGGCATCACTAGTGGATAACAATGAAGAAATTCCACTTGCAGGATGTCAAACAGGCATGGCAGCCCTGTTTCTTTCATGGTTATGCAGCAAGTTACTTTACTCTTTCTGATTTGGTTTCTTCATCTGTAATATGGGCTCCTTCCTAGAACACTTTTGAAACACTTTTGATTGCTGGAAAGGCTGAATATAAAGAATGAAGCTGACATGTTAGAGAGGGAGGGCAGCCACTTTGATGAGTTAAAAAAAAAAAAAAAGATGGAAGCAAGTTCTTAAATGCAGCATTAGAAAAATGGGGTGAGCAACAAGCTAGGGAAAGAAGTTGAAAACAAAGAAAATGGGTGAATGTGAAAGATCAGTTTAATGTGGGGACATTTACAGGGTGGCAGCTTACAGGGTGGCAGCAAAGTAACAGAAGAATCGGTATTGATCAGCTCTGAGGCTACAGAAGTACAACCATGCTGGCAGTTAATAATAAAGTAATCATTGGATCATAAGTCATCTGGAAGGGACTCAAAAGACCCCAAGTCAGGATCAGCTGTATTTGTTATTTCTGAAGCGTGTTTCCATCATTTGTTTTGAATGATTCCTTTGATGGAGACTTCACAGCCTCCCTAAGCTGCATATTCTCCTGGCTGTATGAAGGAGAAAAATTCCTTTTCCTCTTTGTGACAGCCTTGAATGCATTTCACCACAATTACAATGTAATCACTTCTTCTGGCAATTTTCTTAGTCCTTCCTCAAAATGCTATCATCTGGAGCCTTTTCAGGTGATCCACACCTTCTTTTAACAAGAGAGCTCAAAAGTGAGTAAGGTTACTTTTTTTTCTAAATCCTGCTCTCATATTGAGACTAGTTTAACACCCATTTTACTTCCATATTAGAAGATGGTACTTTGGGGTCAGTTTTTTTTAAGAAGACATCTTGAATTTATCAACATCTTCCTTAACCAGATCCAGATTCTCATACATTCTGCTGTTTGGATAGAAACAAGAACCATAGAGCTCAATCCACCAGCAGGGTCCCGGGATGATCTTCTCCAATACAAGCATTACTTAATCGCAGTGCAATGTATAATATATACCAGGGCTACTGAAAGTAGTCACGTAGGCATAAAATGAATGTCACATAGGAGCAAAGGAATTTAAACCTCCTGATGCCCTGCATAATGACATATAGTAGGTCAGGGAGCTGAGTCAACATGTATAATCCTTAAGGATGAACTTCTAGGGGAAAAAAAAAAAATCTGCCCTTTTTATTAAGTTTCAGTCTGTTTATATATATATTTTTATTATTCTTTTTGGGCTTTATGAGCACTTGACAAAGAAAGAAGTGCAGAAAAATGTTATGGTATTTTCTACTATTTTGATGATTATGCAGGACTGCACAGAACCTTCAAGAAA
The DNA here is from genome assembly GCF_026170545.1 of Melanerpes formicivorus. Classification (NCBI taxonomy): domain Eukaryota; kingdom Metazoa; phylum Chordata; class Aves; order Piciformes; family Picidae; genus Melanerpes; species Melanerpes formicivorus. The sequence goes on along the minus strand of NW_027142353.1, from coordinate 35,876,966 downwards.
AGATGTGTATGGAAGAAACCAATTAATTCATCCTGCTCATACATCCCTTTATTTTTCCAGCCACTGAATTGTAATGTTTAAAGTCCTCAGTACAAAACAAGCACCAACCACACCAGCACCTACTACAAAACAATCTCACCTGCACTCACTGTAAGTAAAGAACTTAGGCTCTAAGCACACAGGACCAGTAAAAATGCTTTCTGTCCAACATGAATTAGAATGCTCAGTTAAAAATTCATAGGAAGATTACATAAAACCATATGCTGCCTTTATTTTTCCCCTTTTGCATTAAAAATGTACAGCTGCTCTGCATTAGACATTCCATTAGCCTGTGAGTCTCACAATCTGGACTTCATAGTTAACGATGCGAGGATGACTAACGGAGAGGGGAGAAGAAGGAGAATCAAAGCGTTTCAGACACAATATTCAAGGCTTCCTTAAAAAAGGTAACATATAAGGTGGATAGAGGGTTTAAATGTGGGAGTGGAAGATACGCTGAGAGATACGCTGAGAGAACCAGAGACCTGGTTTTGGAATTATTGGCTTGCCCTCAGAAGCTCTGAGCAGCATCAGCAATAATTAAAATTATATAACCCGTTTCCTGTGGTCATTTGGGAAGAAAATAAAAAATCTATACTCCAAATGGACTCAGGAAATGTTTAGACTCCTCTAACAGTGTTAAGTCACAGAGAGTTTTATGGCCACTCTGTTTCTTCTGCAGGAGACCCTTTAATTTTGTTGGAAGTCTTCAAGGGTCCAGTTTTACTGTTAGATAATTGACTCTGTTGGGCAGTTAATTGCCTGGGATTGAAGATGTGACCATTTAATGTACTGACAAAATGAATTATTTCAGAATAGTCTTTCTATACATTATAATGAGATGCATTCCAAAGAGTCTTCATGATGATACTGTCAATAAATGTCCTAGAAGCCTGTATAGGAAAGCTTGTGAATATGCTGGTAGGTCTAGATGTACATGGTGTGATAATAATCACAACACGCAGTAAATTAGCTATGGAATAACTAATAGTCACTGAATGCTTTGGGTTGGAAAGGACTTTTCAAAGTTATGTAGTCCAACCACTCTGCAGTGAGCAGAGACATATTTAAGAAGATCAGGTTGCTCAGAGCCCAGTTTGGCCTGATGTGTTCTCTCACTTATTCACACATACCAGGCCTGAGCCTGTCTTTGTTCATGAGGTGGAAGCAAAGAGGAAAATTGAGAGCTTCTGGATCTGTCAGAAGTGATAGGCCTTACAGTGTGATCTCAACTACATGTATTCAATCATTTTGGGTGTGTCATGTGCCATCCCCCCATGAAGAAAACCTCACTAAACACAGGACATAATAGAAATAGTATTTAAAATATCCTCATCAGACAGAAAAAGAAGAAGTGTTTTGCTCTTCATTTGTGAGTTATGAAGGGGTTGTTTCATTTCTAACCTAGGCATGTTTCAATATTTCCTGTTTTATTATTTTACATGAAATACAAAAATGAGATATAGCACCATCACTGCTCTCTCTCTACACAGTTGATCCCCAAAGAGCCGTCTTGTGTTTTCTGCATACACTTATTTCTTCTTGGTCTTATCCAGTATTAAATATCATAAACATTGCACCTTTCTGGATTGATTATAGTTCTTCACACTTACATGAGATGAGAAAACTGAAGAATTTTTTTTGTTGTTTTTTGTTTGTTTGTTTGAGTCACAAATAAAATTTTAATACCAGGCATTGTGAAATGTGTGACACAGTCACCATTGCTAAGCTGCATGTTTAATTAACCACTGCCTGAGTGCAGGTACTAGGCAACAAGAACGCAAGAACACATTAGAGTGTCTTAATTAGATTATATGTGGTATGGCCATATTTAATTGTATATAGGACATGTTTTCTCCCTGGTTTTATTCCTACATGTCTTTATTTTATAAGCCATTGAGTAGATGGAGTATTTTTGAGGTACTATATATTCTATGATTCACAAGAAAATACAGTTTTCCCCTACATTTCTGGGGGTTGGATAAAATTTAAGGTGGTGTTTTGTTTCTCTAAGCATGCTGCAGGATGAGCATACCGACATTGATCATGCCACTATATTTGGCACTGATGAAGCCTCACCTCAAACACTGTGTTCAGTTGTGGGCTCTTCACTACAAGAAATACATTGAGTTGCTAAAGTGTGTTCAGAGAAGAACAATGAAGCTGGTGAAGCACCTGGAGAACAAGTCTTATGAGGAGTGGCTGAGGGAACTGGGACTGTTTAGTCTGGAGAGGAGGTGGCTGAGGGGAGACCTCATTGCTCTCTACAATTACCTGAAAGAAGGTTGCAGTGAAGTGAGGATCAGACTTTTCTCTCTAGTATCAGGTGACAGAACAAGAGGAAATGGCCTGAAATTCTATCAGGGGAGGTTTAGATTGGATATTAGGGAAAAATTCTTTACTGAAAGGAGTGTGGTCAGGAATTGGAATAGGCTGCCCAGGGAGATGGTATAGTCACCATCCCTGTAGCATTCAAAAAAAATGTGTAAACATGGCATTTCAGGACATGGTTTAATAGCCATGGCAGTCTTAGGTCAATGGTTGGTCTTGATAATCTTGGAGGTCTTTTCTAACCAAAACAATTCTATGATTCTATATAAGGAGCATCACAGTGAGTGGCATAAAAGAATCCTTGCTTTAGACCATACTCTCTTGAAATCCAAATTGCATATCATGCACCAAATACAGCTCTCTATATTGTCATGCTGGTCTAGGAAACAATTTTATGCATTGATGTATGTAATAGCTATGAATTTGTGGCTGATGACCAGTTCTTTTGTAGCTTTATACAGTCTGATATGTTTCTAAGAGTTTAAGCAAGTATTAGTGCTGGAACCAACCCCTGAAATAAATACTATGGATAAAACATACATTAATAAAGCAGAATTTTTTTATTTTGCCCTAATAGCAGTGCAGAATAAAAAGAACCCATTTGGAAGGCTGAGACCTTGGTTACAGCCCAAAGCAGATGTCATAGCCAGACATAAAGTCTACTTTCTTAGGGAGCACAGCAAAGTGCTGCAAAACCTCTAGCTACCAAAGCTGTGGAAAAGGATCTGTTTCTGCAAATTTTAAGGAAGCATCTTGACCTTTGCACCTTGAGAAGACAGCTTTATGTGATTATGAGTCAGTCTGAAAGAGCTGCTGTGCGCCAGAAAGATACAAGGTAGTCGCCATTCTTCAGCCAATGCATTGAAGAGGAGAAAGGATGATGTGAGCTTGGGGTCAACTAAGATGTTGCAGTAGTACCTGCTTTTGTCAAGCTTAAACTTGACCACAGTCTTAATACTGAGCCTGATACAACAGGATTTGGCAACATTAGTTTTGGTCAGATTTTTCTCTTCCTGCCACAGGGAAAGCTTTCCTTTGCTGCCAAGGCTGATTAATCCCAGTGGGGATATAGTACTATGCTTTGTAGCAGCATCTTAGTCTTTCTGGAGAGACTGAAATATAAATCAAAAACTTCCATTAGTCACTGCAAATATGACTTTCAGTGCTGGTCGAAGTGGCCTGGGAAGTACAATTAAACATCTCTTCTCTGTCCTATCACAGTTCTGTCTTCACCCCAGCTCTCTCTCCTATGCTGGACCTTGGCTTGACCAGTTATGGTCTTCTTCAGAGGCAAGACATTCTGGTCAGTGTAGGGCTGGAGGCTTCTTTTCACTGAGGACTTCACATACAACTAGTTCATGGCTTATGGCTCAGTCAGAAATGTGTGTGGCCAGGGAAAGTGAAAGAGAACCTCACAGTGAGCCATGGGGGCCTGCAGTAGAAGTGCTGGGACACACAATGATGGAAGTATGTGAGGTAGTATCAGATCAACACCATTTTCAGTGCATGAGATTCCATATGCTTCTGCACTTCTCCTCATACAGACTATCTTAGGCTAGGGTTCTGCAGAGCTATGCTGACCTTTTAATTATTGCAAATACAGAAGATCTGAAGTAATAATTGTTGTAATAGGAACCTTGCCCGTGGAAGCATCAGTCTCTGTCATGGCCTCAAGATGTCAAAATGGACACAACTGACATGAAATCTCCCCTGAAACCCTCCATCCTTAACAAAGCTTAAAGAAAACTAACATTGCACCAATGTTTTAAAAGGGTAAATGGAACAACCCAGGTAATTATCGTCTTGTCAGATTGACATTGATCCCAGGCAAAATAATGGAATGGCTGATGCAGCTCTCAAATAGTAAAGACATAGAAGAGGGTAATGTAATTAATGCCAATCAATGTAGTTTTCAGGAAAAAAAAAAAAAAAAAAAAAAAAAAAAAAAAGGAAAGTAAAAAAGAAGGGAAAAAAAGAAGGGAAAAAAATGTACATCTTGTCAAACGTCCTGATGTCTTTTTTATGAGATTACAAGTTTGGTAGAGAAAGGTAATAGTTTCATGTAACAGATTTACGCTTCTCTAGGTTTGACTTTGTGCTGTATGACATATTATTAAGAAACCAGAATGGTACAAGCTCAAACCAGAACTGATTAAAAGGCTAAAGCCTGGCTGAAGGCCTTAGGTCTTAAAATCTGTTTGTGAATGGGAAGATCAAGCAGGGCTGTTTCTAGTGGGCCAAACACATATAAGTTGCTGAGCCTCTGCCATTTGATAGTTCTAGGAACAATATGGAAGAAGATGCACTCATTACCTATAAAGTGTTCAGATTTCAGTCTGAGGGAGTGATACATCAGGAATAGAACTGATCATTGATACAGGACAATCTGGACTGCTTGATATCAGGGTATGAGACAAAAGTAAAGTCAAATGTGTAGGAACAAAGGCTACAGATTGATTCAGATATATGTCTGAGGGGTCCTGTTTTATCACTCACTAAACATTAGTGCCAAAAATAAGTACGGAGCACAGAGAGGCCAAAACTTAGTACCAAAAATAAGTAATGTATCTTTTGGGGGATCTTGAGTAAAACTGTCACCTTTGGGGTTTTGTGCTAACAAGACTGCTACCAGAATATTGTGTGTGGGGATGGTGCAGGCAAAACTCCTAAGAATGATTAAGCAATTAAGAAATGTGCACATAATGGAAGATTTCTGAATACTATAAATGCAGTTTAAATTAAAGAAGTAGCAAGAGACTTGGTTATGTCCTTACAGATACTTTTGCAGAAAATAAACATTGTAAATGGCTCTTCAATCCGTTGAAAAGAGCTGAGAAGATGTTGATGTAACCTGAACCAAGGATCACAAACGTATCTTTGAAATTAAGAACTAGTTCTTCAAAGGCTGAACTTCATTCTGCAAGTAGCTGGGGATTTTAAAATCAAGATAGGAGATCTTAAGAGATAGGATCTAGTTCAAATTCATTATGCAGGAATCACAGAATCACATAGAATGACAGAATGGTAGAAGGTAGAAGGGACCTCTGGAGATCATCTAATCCAATATGCTGCTGACACAGGTGGACCTAGATTAGGTTGCACAGGAACATGTCCAGGTGAATTTTGAAAGTGTCCAGAGTACAGAATGGTGATTGTGAAGGTCCTTTGAAATCCATGTATCAGTGCTCAGCTGTTCTGTGTATTCTTGTCAGACTCTGTGACAAAATTCAGGTTGGCTTCGCTGATAATGAGATCCATGCCTTCTTATATATATTACTGTGTTAGCTCATGCCTGTCCTCACACTGAAATCTCTGCCTTGGCCACCTATGCAGTAACACATCACTGCCTTTTTTTTTTTTTTACTGGGGGAAAAATTGACCTGTTTAAGAAGGTAGACCTTTGAAATAGCTCATTTTCCAGAAAGACTGGGAAATTTAAAGCGCTAAGTAAAAGCACTGTTGGATGGCTTTTGCTCTGGGCAAGAGCCTTGCCTTTGATTGCTGGAACTTCATTTTAGCCTCTGGTAGCTCTTGCTTCAAACCCTTTCTTATTCCTTCCTTTATGGTCTAATTTCTGTAGCATCTGAGTTGAACTCCTAGTCCTCTAACTTACACCATATAGAAAAGCAAGGGAGTGAGAAGTGCTGAGAGCTGGTGGCTATTGCCCATGTTTACCAGTGTCTCTTTATCTCTCCAGTAAAGGATGCTCTTCAGAGGACACAGAAAAAAAAAAAACTAGCTCCACAATAGTGATGCCTAGGCCTAATGAATCAATTAACTACACATATGCAGCTACTAATAATGAGAGCTATTTTGGAGAAGACTGAGGATCATATCATAACCCTAAACCCTGATAAAACCCTGGGCTTTCGCAGAAAGGCTTTTAACCTTCCACCTAGAGAAAATCACATGGCTGTTGGGAAAGTGCTTCAGAACCAGAGATATTATTTTTCTATAAGAATGTTCTTTGCTTCCCAGTCTTGTTGCTTCTCTTTCTGGGAACCTCTGCCCTTATGTAGGAATCTGAGTTCAGTAATAATATTTAGCCTTCATGACACGCTTAATCTCCAAAGCACTTTCTGAGAATTAATTAATTAATTAGGTCTCTCTTTCCTGACATGTGGTAAGGATTTGCAGTAGTCATCTTCTCACTTAACAGACACAGAAAAGTTGTGATTTGCCATGGGTCTCCTCAGTAACTAGTATCAGAGCCATAATTAACATTGTGGGTTCCAGTTCACCGTCCTTTGCTCTGATCCTTTAATGTCTTAATAGTGTCATTTAGAAAAAGAATTTTGGAAATAATAAGTATCAAGGTAGGTAGCTGATTACGAGAAAGTGAAGTCGAGGTCTTCTATGCATTTTGTCATCTCTTCACATTATCACTGTCTTTATTTGCCTGGTTCATATAACTCACAAAATATACCTGGCCTTTGTCTGGGAGCTTGTTTGTTATTATGGATCAAACCCAAACCAGAGAGGGTGCTGACATTAAACAATGTGGTCAGTCACACTCCTGTTCTCAAGCCCAAACCCCATCCCTGTTTAATTTAGTGGCATAGTTGTAGCTTTTGTGTCTGACTTCACCATTTATTAACTTGAGAAATATTTTGAGCCTCATGTGACTCAATACTGCAAGAAAATAAGGATCATGATGCTAAATATGCTGGGTGGTAGATGTGCTTTTCTTTCTATTTTTTGTCTGCTTGAGCTCTCAATAACCATGTTGTCCCTTCTTGGTGCCACACTGCTTGTCCCTGTTATGACTTTGAGGCAGGATGGCAGCAATGTGCATGATATTATCAAAAAACAGAGACAAAACTGGACATTTGAGACTCATTTTCCTTTGTCTGTGAACAGGAGTAGTCTATTATCAACTTGATCCATGGCTGTCTGTGTGCATTGTTCTCCCTATCTGTGACAGAGGGGGATTCCATGTGGATATTTCTCTTCTGGTTTGACCACCACAAGCACTCATTTTGGGTGCTAGTCACCCTGAAAAGGGCAATGCTGCCTCAAGCAGCTGATTCTAAGGCTCTTTCACTAAGCAAGAAGGTCATGACTCGAATTTCCTTCTCGCCTATCTTTCTGTAGGCAGGGAAGTCTGGAAAAGAGAGAGGAACATTTCTACCTCTGGTCTATGTGTCTCTTTCCTGTTGCTAGAAATGATAGAGCAGATTGGATGACCTTTTTCATGAAAGAGAATCTGGGGCTGATAGCAAATGATGTGGGCTGATGAGCCTGCTGATTAGCTTCTTTCAATGGTGAACATGAAGAGCCACCTCACTGCCTCTGCCACGTCTCTATCTTTACCAACACTGCACAAAGAAAGGTGGTTCAATATCTCAGTGCTGAGCTCTCACTACTGTCCTCACTGCTTTTAACCCCCAGGGTTCAAGGTGCCATCCTCACCATGTTGCCGTTAGATTTCCTTGGAAGCAGAGGCTGGTGTGTAGGGTCAAGGGAGAAGAGGCAACACTACACAGCTAGTGAAAAGCTCATTGTGTGGCCATACAGTTTCACAAGCTCTGTTTGGCCTTTGAGTTGAGTTGTTCTTAAATCTGCTTGTATCCAGGAGCTGGGCGATGGGGTAAGAACGACAGAAGGAATCAATAAAGGTCTCTTCCATTGTCTGGGAGGCCAAATGACCATTACCTAAACTGAAGGCTTGACTTTTGTGCTCAAAGATACAAAATGTTATTATTTTTCTGGACAAGCAAGTGATCTTCAGGCTTTGTTTACCTACTTTCCATGTAAGGGACATATGATAGATGTATCTAATCACTTGAACTTGGACTGAGATCATCAGTCTGTATTGTAGAAAGCAGAGAGTGTGAAGTAACTAATAAAAACTTCTGCTTACAGTGATCATGGGATGGATTTGACCTCTGTGTCACCTTAAAAACCTCAGACTACCACAGTTCCCTCCTGCAATTATTCTAATGAGCTGAAAATACGGTTTTGGACATGCTTTCAGAGTGTTGTTGACATATAAATAGACTCTAAGTGAGGACTACATAATGTTTTCCTGTTTATGCACAAAAAATAATGGAGCAGTAAGCCAGTGACCCAGAGGTGAAAGCCTGTGCATTCCATATTGCCGATTTATTACACATGCAAAATTTAAGTATATAACTTCATTCCAGTGCAGTTATAGAGCTTCAGTGTAATTTATCTCATCTATTTTTCAGTAATTTAGATTCTAAGCACTCCCCTTACAGCTTGATGAACCGCCATTGAAAAATCATACATGTTTCTTACTATTTCTGGGAGTTCTTGCCCTATAATCACCAATGAATGGTCATATCCAGCAGTGTGTGCTATCAGGGATGGTATAGCTGGTCTGCCTTGGTGGTTGGATGTTTCTGCAGATCTGGATCACATGTACCCTGACTCAGGCCCAACTCCCAGTTTTCAGTGTTTGAGCTATAGCTGCAGACATCAGTGATCAATTTTCAGCACTCAGTGGAAATCAGTCAAAGGCATAGTTTTGTTTGGATCAGGGGGTAAAGAAAAGCAGAATTTCTTCCTGCCATTGTCCAGACATAAACCTCTGTGCATAGATGTGAAACACATGTGCAATATGCCTGATGCGTACTGAACACATTAGAGTTCCAATGCACATGTTGGACACCTTCCCAGGTGAGTCCTATGTGTGAGTGGTCTTTGCTGCAGTACTTTGCTTTACTTTTGCAGTACTGTGGAGTATGTGCAAGTCTGGCATTTAGATGGGGAAATGTTTGTTTTCCCCGGCAGCAGCACAGAGCTGATCTGATCAAGCAACATGGAAAGAGTTATAATTTCCAGACCTGATGCAGGTGACTGGATCCCACATCTGACTGGGGCTGACACATCAGAAATTTAAGAGACATGAAGATCTGTAATTTGGTGTTGTTTTTGTCCTCAGAATTAAAAAAAAAAAAAATAAAATACTGCATACAGACTGTAGTCCTAGCAAAGGTAATAGCTAGGAGATTCTGGCCATTGCCTCACTCCCCATCAGCAACATGTTTTTGATGTGACCCTGGGAACAGGAGGGCATACAGCCTCCTCTAAACCACTGGTCCTTGCTTTTCTCCTTTTTCCCTGACAAACTTGTCACAATGCAGACTGGGAAACATATAATTGGTTGTACAGGAAGTAAAATTGTACCTCAGGCTTTAGACTAAGGCAGCTTTGCCTTCAAGGTTTAGGAAAGAGCATCACAGATGGATCTGGGAGTGGGTTCACTGGACTGACTGAGAACTGGGTCACCTTGCAGTAGGGGAAAGATCTCAGATTTAACAGACCAGTGATCTGTTTCTGCATGACGAATAGCCTCTGTTCTTGAACTGCAGCAGTAGAACCAAGTTAATAATTCTGTGAAAGAGAACCACCTCAAAAGAAAATAAGAAATACCCCAAACAAGCTAGAGTTTTGTAGATGAAACCATGCCATATCTCAAGGATATGTGTTATGTTTATTTACCCAAATTCCATTTCAGTTCCAACTTTTAGGAATCCTTTCTTCCTAAAATGACGGAAGAATAACAGATGAGAAAAGAGTCCAGATCTCTCATGATTTAACTGGCTACTAGTTTTTTTTGTGGGGGGTTTCAAGTGGTAGTCTCTGTAATCATTGACTCTTGTTGTGATTGCTAGGGCATTGGCATGTGTACCTCAGTCCTAGATATTCAGATTTTAGGTTTCTAGGGTCCAAATGCCATTGCTGTAAGCAGTACTCCTTTAGTTGTTGTTAATAAAACACTTTAATGAAATCATTATTTACCTGTCCTGTGTCCTCCCGGCAGCAGCTCTGGGTAGACATGTCTATGCAATTAGAATTAACGCAAACCACTTAAAACTTGAATGTCTAGCTTATTTTCAAATGGGAAGGTCAGCATCATTATCCTTGGTGGATTCAATTACCAAATCCAGCATAATCACAGAGCAAGCTTCCTGTCTGCTAATCATGACTTACTCTGCATACATTATGTGCAAATATAACCAAAACAAGAGATGGCATTTCCATATGTTTTGTGCCTGTAATTACTTCTTACAGGTTGTCTTTAACTTTCTTAGTATAATGTAAATTCCTTTTATTTCCTTTGTTTTCTTAAAACCCACAAAAGAATAATAAAAAACAGTGGCATACAAAAATAAGAAAGCACCTGTATGCAATTAATCCTTCTGCTTCATTTAGGCCCCACAGAATCTGTGAACGTAAGTCTCAACAGCAGTACAAAATTGTTAAAGGCGTTGCATTTGAAAATGCCTCTCATGAAGAACCGCATGAGTAATTAATGGCTTTGGAATCACAGAATCACAGAAACATTCAGGTTGGAAAAGACCCTCAGGATGATCAAGTCCAAATGATAACCCTACTCTACTCTAAACCATATCCCCAAGCACCACATCCAAACAACCTTTAAACACATCCAGGGTTGGTGTCTCAAGCACCTTCCTGGGCAGCACATTCCAATGCCTGAATTACTTTCTTGGGTTTGGTTTAGTGTCACTTTAGGTAGAGAACAGTTCCTTTTTATTGGCATTGAAGCAGTCACCATTATTGTAAACAAAAAATCCTCATGACAAAACCAAGAAGAATTAGCACACAGCAAAAAACGTAGTCACCAAATGAGATGTAAACATCCTCTAATGTTCTTGTGTGGAGAGCTTGGTCTACAACCAGTGTGAAGACAACAGGTGTCTTTCTCCAGCATTCAGTTTTGAATCAGAATTGATAAATACGTAACCTCTCTGTGCTCTTTTTAGTGCTCTGGAAGGTTAGAATCTGGCAATTTTTAATATTCTTGAAAATATCATCCACCCTCTGGGTTTTCTGTATGTATGTACACACAAGCACGTGCACAGGCACACTTTGTTGAGCTTGGGACTCTGAAGTATAGAAGTTTGATTCATCTTCTGTCTTAAATTGTTGTTCTTCTGACATCCTCAGGGCATGTGAACATACTCCCTTTTGTAACACTGGTAATATACCATCTGGATGGAAAATGTCATATATTAATATTAAGGCATGGCAGATATCTAGCTTCAGCCTTGCCGTGACAATTATTGTGAAGCTGCTCTCACACCTGGGTTTATTCCTTATTGATGTGTGAAAGACTTACCATCTCACAAATAGTAGGTAAATCAACTCCTGTGTTTGGCCATCATGGAGGGGTGCTACCTTACCACAATCTGATAGTCCTCTCTACCCAAAAAGTCCCTGTTCTTTGGGGAATGTTCTGAAACCACCCAAGTTTAGGCTCTCTGCCTTTGTGAGATGCATCACTGCAGGCATGGCCTTCATCCTGCCACTAGGTTCCTGCTGACACGGTTGAGATGCCATGTTCCCATATGTCACTCAACATGTGAGAGCAGCTGGGTTTTGATCTTCCCGCAAGAAGTCTACTCACTGTCATGATGCAGCCACATAATGGTAAGGAGGGTGGGCTGAAATAAAGGCTGTGCTGGTTTTCTGATTGTCTGTCAAAGAAACCCTGAGGTAAAGCTTGAAATGCAGAAGCAGAGAGCTTGCAAATGCTCTTGCTGACTTGCATCATGGAACAGCAAGTAAACGGTGATGACAATGTTGTAGATTACAAATTGCAGGCAATGCAGCTGTTACATGTAAAAAATCTCTAGCAGTATTCTTTGGATAAATGACTTTTAAGAATTCTTATAAACAGATCTAGATTTTTTTACTTTTTGAAATGCTTAATAGACCTATTTTCTTAAGCCAAAAAGTTCAACCCCAGCAAAAGGACAAAAATTCCTCAAACAAGCAAGTCAAAGAATTTTTATTAGAGGTATTTTAAAGATTTAAACATCTCTTTTTACTATAGATTTTATTAAATTCTCTCCATGAATTATCTAAACAATTATGTTTATCTTTTTCCTGAGAAAAGATTGTGAGCCCAAGCCAGAAATGGTTTAATCTTTGAAGTGAATCTCCACTGGCAAGAGAATTTCACTAAAGGGGAACTGAATAAGTTTTTAATCTACAAACAAGAGCAGAGGATACCAAGTCACAATTAGCAGAAGTACAAGACCATCAAAGATGAGTTTGTGTAAGACTGTGCATGCATACCATCAATATTTGAACCATTCTGCAAGCTAAACATAAGGAGAGCATAGAAATCAATGTGGAATGGAGTAGGTCTGTTTCTGGGTTTGTGTTCCCTCAGGTTTAGGCCAATATAATTGTAAAGATCTTGGTGGTACCATTCCTTGAGGCGAGAAACAGACTCACGAGCTATGGGATTTTGCATAGTAGAGAGTGGGACCTTGTTTAGCAACAAGCAACAGATCATGTTCCTTTTTCTCTTAACCAGGAATCATGTGAAACTCCCACCAGGTAGCATTGCTGCAGTGTGCAAAGTCTTTCATTTAAACTGAGTTTCCAATATGTCAATAACTTTTCAAGCTCTCAGTAAGAGACCCCCTAAAGCTTTACAGCCTAAATAATTCCCAGCTTCAAAGAGTTTCAATGAAGAGCTTTGGCACCTCTTGAGAGAGAGTAATTCTAGGGTAGGTTTTGCCTCCTCCTGCTTCAGATATTTCAGTGAAGTATTCTGAGTGTGAGCTCCTCAACTAAGCTCCTGAGTCAACAGAGGGCAAAATAGACATTTTCAGGTGTGATTTCTCTGACCTGTTTTAGATGTGTACCTTGGGATGGGATGAATCATGCCCCAGAAGCACTTTCCTTTTCTCTAAAGTGAGTATCAAAGGATCAGCTCAGACCTGGAGATGTACTTTGTAGATGTCTTAAGATAGGAGAGATGAATCTTGTAAAAATTCACAAAACTTGTAGTCTTCTGAACATTACAACTGAATTGAGGCAGGTAATGCCCTTTAAAACATGTTTTAAAATGGTCAGAAACAATCTTGAAGTAGGGTGATGGGAGTTATATAGCAAATGAAAGCAAAACAGAGCTCTGCTGATGGATGACACTCACCTGGGCTGTGATTTTAGAAGCTAATGTGACATGCTGGCAGGCTGCAAGTTTGTCATTGTGCTTTTTTGCCCCCAACTTCTGAACTCTCCATGAGAGCTCTTCTCAGGGTCTGCTGTCCCATTTTTGTGACTGCTGTCTGAAGACAACTCCCACTTTGTTCAAGGTCATTTATCTTGTCTATGGTTAGGGACATTTCTTTCCCTCCCTGTCTCCCTCTTCATCACCTTACAGTGCCAGCTACTGCTTCTGGCTTCTTTCACACTGGGTTCTGAGAGGGCCGTCTAATTCAGTCATGACTATGAAGCTGCTCTATTAATATCAGTGACAAACAGATGTTGGTGCAGTGCCTCAAGAAGGTGAAAAATTCCCTGCAGTTACTTCATGGTGAGATCAGCAAAGCTTTCTTTCTTCTGCTGTCGTCCAGCTCCCTCCGGCCCTTGGTGCTCAACGTGGTGTTGGGTATCCATCTGGCCTCGCTCATCTCTTTTTCACAGTTGGGTCAGGCCATTTCTTCTCAGCAAGGGGTTACTCTTGATCCTACACTGTTGTGAAAGGAAGGCAGGATGGGGCTTGCATACAGCATAATATGTTTTTCTACCAGTAAGAAAGCATCTAAAGAGAATGAGATCATTGCAGGAACACCAGATCACACAACTTCCCTGGCTGGGGCAAAAAAAAGAGTAATTCATCTGCTCATACAGAGTAACTTATTAATAAATTACAATTCCTACTTTGAATTGTAAGTATTGCTGCATACAAAGTTGCATATACATTTGAGAATTAGGCCCCTCTGCAGATTCCAGGTACCTGTCTGTTACCCTTACCTGGTCAAGGGCATTTCTAGTTACGCAGTTTCACCTGCAGGGTTCTGTAGCTTTGAATAGATTAATGACCCATTCTTCACTACAGAAATCTCTTGAGGTGCTAACCATCAGTTTCTATATATCTCTCTCCAAGCTGCTTTATATCTATGCCCATTCTCTTTTAATACAATATTTGACCATGATTTTCTTTTCATATCCACAATTTGGTGAAACACTGAATATCATAGCTAAGAACAAAAATATCTGTCAACCAGATCATGCTGCAATTTCATTTCTCACTTTCTCCCTACTTTGCACCCCAACAATGTCATGTATAAGTATATTTAACCAGTCTAGTAGATGGTAGCCTTTGCTATATAACTTAGGGAACTTGTTTCTCCATGTATGTATTGACCTGTAGGGTTCACCTGTTTCTCTGACTTTATTTCTGGAGCATTTACAATATATTTTAAGTTACAAAGATCACAGAGAAATTATTCTACCAAAATGCATGGAGGGAATAGAATCTACTCTGTTCACTCATAACCTCTTTGATCACAGGCAGTGCTGGTCCCATATGTGATCACAAATATTTAAGAGATTGATTTTTAACGTTTTCTAAGAGATGTGTCTTCACCAGCAAAAGTGATCACAAATCGTGCTTGGACTTTTCCTTCTGCTTCATTAGAGGGGAAAGATGCTGTTAGCTAGATCAACCTCCTAGCAAAAACTTGAGAAACTTTTTAGTATGGCTTGTTACGACTGGACAAAGCATTTTGGTTTTAATCTCAAAGAGGGTAGATTTAGACCAGGTATAAGGAAAAATTTTTACATGAGTGTGGTGAAACGCCTTGCCCAGGGTGTTGCCCTGGGAAGTGGTAGATACTCCACCCCTGGAAACAATCCAGATCAGGTTGGATGGGGCTCTGAGCAACCTGATCTACTTGAAGATGTCCCTGCTCACTGCAGGGGGGTTGGATTAGATGACCTTTAAAGGTCCCTTCCAACCCAAGGCGTTCTGTGATTCTGTGAAAATGCAGCAGGTTTCCTCTCAAGGCTTTGCTTTTGCCATTTATTGGGCTACTTTGAGTAGTTTTCTGCCTCTTCTTTTTCTGGCAATACATTCCAGATTTTTAGTTGTTTTCTTGATACACATTCCTGGGGTGGGTGGATGAGTAGAACAGAAGCATGAGTTAGTTTTGCTTCATTTCATTTTCAGCTTGTATACAACTTTCTTATTTTTGTAATTGAGCCATCTTCACCAGTTCTGCTGCTCCCACAACACTACAGGGAAGCTGTTGAATTCCCTTAACATTAATTTGCTTGTGCAAGGTGAAAAAAACAGCAACGATAAAAAAAGATATTTCCTGTTTTCTTATGCAAACTATGTTGTCTTTCTGGTCTGCACCAATTGGAAAGCATTTGAAAATGCTTCTGTCTCAGTCACTGAAAAACTGCCTCCCCATATGTTTTCCTGATTAAGAAATTCAGTCCACCAAATGGCAGAGTTTGCTCAGCTGGAGTTGACTGGTTGGGATTAATAAGCAGTATTCTTCTTCCCATACATCTTCCTGTTTAGCATAAAAGAAAACAAATTACTTTGGGGCTTTCCTGCTTATTTGTTCTTACACAAAAAAAGTGTATCTGCCTCCAAAATGCAACATGAAAGCATCTTGCAGGCTCTCTGCATCGTCCGTTGGTGCCTAACAAGATCTGTGTTTGGGCAGGGTGAGAGCCAGCTGGTTCAGCTGAGAATGCTGAGGGAGAGAGAAATAACTGACTGATCTGGGTTACACAAATTCTTATGGGGATTTATTGGTAGATTTTCTTTACAAAGACAAGAAGTGGCAAATTTAGTGCTTGGATTGATTGCTCAGGAAGCTGAAAATCCTTTGAGGGGAAGGCAAGCACTGCCCAGGCCAAGCAAAGCCATCATTCCTCATGCTGTCTTATATATGTGCCTATTTCTTTTATTTTTATATTTAACTTTTCCCATATGGCATCCACTTTATAGACTTCTAGGATGGACTTATGAACTTTTAGGGCTCCTGCCAGTACATCCACCAGCAAAGAAAGGTTAAAGAAATCATATACCCTCTGAGGAATGAGAATAGAGAGCTGGTGTCAACAGATGAAGGGAAGGCTGATGTAATCAATAACATTTTTACCTCAGTCTTCAGCGGCAAAATTTCTCTGCCTCCATCCCCATTTCACTAGGTGCAGAGCAGTGGGGTAAAGCAATTCACACTGTAAAGAAAGATCAAGTTCAGGATCACCTGAGGAACATCAACATATATAAATCTATGGGAGTTCTGAAGAAATTGGCTGATGTAGTTCCAAAGACACTCTCCATGATATTTTGATATTGATGATATTGTGGGTGACTTTAACCTGCAGGCGTCTGCTGGGAACTTAGTTCCGCAGAGAGGAGGCAGTCCAGAAGGTTCCTAGAGCATATGGAGGGCAGCTTCCTGATGCAGCTGTTAAGTGAGCCTACCAGGGGTCAGGCTCTGCTTGACCTGCTGTTCCCAAATAGAGAAGGGCTGGTGGGAGATGTGACCGTGGAAGGCTGTCTAGGGTGCAGCGATCATGAGATAGTGGAAATTTCAATATGCAGGGAAATAGGGAGGAGCAGTAACAGAACCCTCACTTTGGACTTTCAGAGGGCAAACTTCAACTTGTTCAAGAAACTGATTTGTAAATTACCCTGAGCAGCATCCCTTAAGAGCAAAGGGGTCCAGGAGCTCTTGAAGGCACAGGAACTGGCAGTTCCCATACGCCGAAAGATGAGCCGGTGGGGAAGGTGACCGCCCTGGATGGGCAAGCAGCTCTTGAAGGAATTATGGCAAAAAATAGGATGTATCACCTTTGGAAAGGGGGCGAGGCAACTTGTGATACATTTAAGGATGTTGTTAGATCACGTAGGAGAAAAATTAGAGAGGCAAAAGCCCAGTTAGAACTTAAGCTGGCCACTGCTGTGAAAGATAATAAAAAGCATTTTTATAAATATATTAATGGTAAAAAGAGGGGCAAGAAGAACCTCCACTCCTTATTGGACCTGGAGGGTAACATTGTAACTAAAGATGAGGAAAAGGCTGAGGTACTAAATACCTTCTTTGCCTCCATTTTTAACAATACAGCAGGAGGACTTCAGGATAGCTGGCCTCCTGAAAAGGTTTATGGGGTCAGGGAGCAGTGTAGTACCCCTGAAATCCATGAGGAATTAGTTTGGGACTCAGTGAGCCACTTGGACACTCACAAGTCCATGGGACTGGATGGGATCCATCCCAGGGTGCTGAGAGAGCTGGCAGATGAGCTGAAACAAGCCTCTCTCCATCATTTCCCACCAGTCCTGGCTCACGGGAGAAGTCACAGATGACTGTAAACTGGCCAATGTGATCCCCATCCACAAGAAGGGCCAGATGGAGGAACCTGGATATTAAAAGAGCTTAGAGCTATTGAGTGTGAGGTCTCAACTGAACTGGGGTGTCTAACACTAATAGGCCTCCTATCAAGTTAGGAACTTCCCCAAACCTAATGTTTTGGGACCACTGACCTAACCAGGTTCACCATCTGTGAATGGTACATGATGTGAGTTTTAAAAGACGATGGCTAGATGATGGTTTCATAAATATTTCCAATTTATTTTCCTCAATGCTTTATTCTAAAGCTCCTTCTTTTCATCTTTATGTGTCAATCTTTTTATTCTCTGAATGACTTTGGAACATTATGACATACACGTGTGTTCTTGCATGTGCAAATGTATCAGCCACAGTGATTCCTCTTCATAATTTACTTTTTTATTTTCTTCTGATGAAATTTCTGTAAAGATCATTGCAACAAATGAAACTTTCTGTGGTTGGCTTCTGACCAAAAGTGGAGTTTTTCACTCCCAGGTTGGAAAGCCAGTTCTTCCCAGGCTTTTTCTCATATGTGGAAGAACAAGGAAAGAAAATAGTGTGTTGTTGTCTAAATAAACTAGTTCTGCTTTGTTTTCTTTTCTGAACAGACTACAGGGACTTGGCTAAATTCAAGCTTAAGTGTAGCGTTTGAGATGAGGACTGAGGCCTGAATGCTCACAGAAAAGGATGTAGACATGGTACTTTGGGATGTGGTTTTTTGAGCATAGTGGTACTGAGTTAACAGTTGGACTTCATGATCATAGATGTCTTTTCCAAAATTAATGATTCTAGAGGGGGGAAAAAAAGGTAGGTAACTTGTTACTAGAGGCTGATCTGAAAGAGTTTTTGCTTTCTGTTACCTAAACACCTTTCCAACTTCAAAAAAAAAATATTCTAGAATCTGTATTTTCCAGTAGAATCCAGGCTCAGGCTGTATAGCTATGTTTGATGGGGATTTAGTGGGGTACAACAGACAAAAGCCTGTCAGCCTTTAGAAAGGGTAGATTCCACTGACTGTGGAGGTGTCTTTTTCTGAGAGCCACTTTAACTGTCCCAAATAATTCACGAAAGCATCTTTGTGAAACATCTGTTTCAAATTGCACCCAGTGAATGCAATATTGCACAGTGCTCATTCAACACCAGAGCATACAAAGAGCTGTACTGGGTAAGGGCAGAAGTTGCCAGCACGATTTCAAATCTCTTTCGTATGGAGATATGGGTGCAGGATGGACGTGCAGTGCAATTCCCCTGGACCACCTCCCAGCTCCCAGCAATCTGCTATTCTGGGACTACTTGAGCCAGAGGTGGTATCTTTGTGTTTAATAGCCCTTGATGGATTTTTCTGCAGCTGTCTGCTCCTATTTCTGGCATGTATTTATGCAAAAGAGCAGCAACAGGGAGCAACCGTAAGTGTCTCATTATACACCGACCAGGAGAAACAGAAAATAGCTCTCAACCTCTAAAGTTAGAAGTTTCCAGACTTTTCCATTTCCATTTCCCATTATAATTCTAGCATTTAACCAGCCACTTTAGAGCACTCATATTCCTTGCCAAGAAGCCATGCAAAGCTGCCAGGTTTCATTCTTCTAACCTGAGAAACACTTAGGTTTTGGTGTGTCTCTTTATTGAAGGTAGTGTTACATGGGTGTTTCCTAATATCAGCTGTGTTCAGGAATCTCTGTTGTACAATCAAAGGATAATTTCCCCTTAAGAGTTACGCTGATCTTTTGAAAGGCTATAATATTTCCTGTTTCATCTGTTCGTAGCCTGTGGCATTCTACAGGGCAGGGGGGAAAGCAGCAGCAGTGGAGCCAGGTAAATTCTGATCTATAGGCCATTGGCAGACAATGCAAGGTTTGTCCTCCTACCCATATGTAGAAGTGAGCAGCAAAGCCTTGCTGATGCTCTAGTGAATGGCCTGAAACTATCTTCTGCAGGATGGTCCAGTACAGGACACAGATGTACAGTATTAATTTTTTCAGTGAAGTGCAATGAAATCCTCAGACTAATGCTGTAGATGACTAAATGAATCCCTGTTTCTCTTCTGCTGAGGCAAATCATTTCCCTTTTGGCCAGTAGCTCCCTCTGCTCAAAATCTTTTTTCTCTCAAATTTTCTAATTGAGTAACACAGATTAATTAAACTTAAGTGTGTAATAACCCAGTACATTGCCTTTGGCACTAAAGCCACTTAAGGATTTCTTATCCCCATCTTGTTTCTTCTGCAGAATTTGCTGCCCCATTTTGTTATACTGTTTATTAGCCATGTTGTGTATACAGTCACTCAAACAATTGAGATAAAAAGAAATGGAAACAACAGTTAAATCAACATCATTGAACACACTGCTTTAAATCACAGTCATGCAGATGGTAGCATTGGCTCAGTTCATCTCAGTGAATGTAGAGGAGTGAGGAACCAGCAGGACCAAGTGCCTGGGAATAGAGTCTTATGCCAACTTTTATGCCAATGACAAAGTATTGTAGAATGACAATTTTGGAGCAATTATTCACAGTTTTGTTTTAGCTTGTATTTTCCTCCTTCTGCTTCAAGCCTGAGCATGTGCGTAAATGCTCAATTATTCTTTCCAAGTTTATCTGTTGGAGTAATAAAAGATAAAAATCTCTCCCCATAAATGTTGCCTCTTCAAAGCATATTTTCACATTACTTCAGTGTTCATTGTTTTTCTCATCATAACCAGACAAACCTGAAAGCAACACAACTGTAAACTATTAATGTGTGGGATTTTGAGAGCCAGTACTGAACACCATTAACACTGGATGAAGATTAATTTGTTGAAGTCTAAACTGAGGCTACTTTAGAAGCGTAAGAAACATCTTCAGTTCCTGGTATTATAAGTGACTAACCTGAGGCAGGCTCAAATCCTGTTTTATGGCAACGAATGCTTTACATTATCAACCCCCTTTGGAAACATCTCAGCTAGAGCTGCTAAACCCTGAGGCCCTCTAAACAACCAAACACTTTTGCAAATCTTGGCTTTCCCTTGGATCCTTCCTCATGACAGCCTTTTCTTTTCTTCTGTATTCCACCACAGACACATCTTCTCCCCATTTCTATTTGCCTTCAGGGAAAAGGCTGTCTTTTATCTAGGTTTGTATGGTAGGCACCAATAATACTGTTTAGAGTCTCTAGACACTACTGGAATGTGCATAAATAAAACCAGGATAAATCAGAACCACAGCTTAACATAACAAAACAAAAACAATCGCAGCAATAAAACAAATTGTGGAAAGAGGAATTTGTCAGTGGCAAGGTTCTCTGCTAGAAGGGAACTCTTATTTTTGCACTTGGGATTCAGGCACATAAATATGAGCATTCCTCAGCCTTTGTCAAAGTCCAGCAGTATCTGAGCTTTCCGCTTTTGAATGGTAGCTGTGATGTAGGGTCTGTAAAACATCCATCACCCTCTAGGATGGCTGTTAGAAACCAATCAGGACATTACCCGGTTGATTAAAATCCCCCTGAATGCTCTTACCTGAGGACCCCAAAAACATCAGTGATATAAATAATAGTTAATAACCATATAATGGGAATATTGATAAGAGCCGATCAGGATTTGTTGTATTTCTACACAAGTGTTTGGCAGTTCCCCCAGATGTATCATAGCACTTGTTTCCTTACCCACACAAAGCTGTTCTCTCTAGAGGAGTGTTTTTTGTTTATGGTAGTGATTACACTTTGATAGGTAATTTCAGACATTTAGACTTGCCCAGGGGGCATGAGCTCTCAAAGGAAGTGTCCTTATCTTCTTTGTTTGAATAAAGGACTATGATTTTTTACCAAATAGCTTGCTCGGTGTGGAGTCTGACAAGAGAATGGAGCCATGTTTGATGCTTTGTTAGGAGAGATGACTGATTGAAAATCCCAGAGGCAAATATCTGTAAGGATAAGGAGAAATTCCAGGTGGGATCTGAGTTTTGCATGGGGGCATAGTAGTGTCCCCTGCAAACTGCACTTGGACAACAGGACCACCCTCAGGCTCATAAGGGGAGGGTTTGTGGTGGAAAAAAATACATAAATCTTCCAGTTTTGTTTGTTTGCTTGTTTTGTTTTGTGTGTGTGCGTATTCTAAAAGGGATTTGAGAATGGACAGGGAAGGTGAAGGCATTGCAGATGAATGTGGATTCTACCATCAGGGCAGCTGCATAGCAGAAGATAGTTTTCAGCCCTGCTCCTAGCTCAGCAGCCGCTGGGTGCATTGATTCAATTTGTAGTGGAAAATGATGCAATTGTTTTAGTAGTTCCACAAGATAAATGTCTGTATTTCATCAGAACAAACACATAAATGAGCAGCAGCTCTAAAATCTATCCTTCTTGATGGCAGTGGAACTGAACACATTTGGCTCTGAAGTTATCAGCTTAGCTGAACTGGCAAGTCTCATTTGAACAGAAACAACTTTAGAAAGGAGAGTTTAATAAGACAGTGGAAAGTTTCTCATTCTTCTTCTTCGTCCCACTCTTTTACACAAAATCAAATACATATTTTAACTTCATTTTCCTTTCTGGAGCATGGTGCATTTCTTTAGGACAAGAATGAGCATTGTAAGCTTCCTTGGAGCCAAACACATCTGTATGAGTTAGCTTTAAGATGGTCCTTTGTTGTAACACAATTCCAGATGTAGCCATTCCCCTGTCCATACTCTCCACGTAAGATGTGGCTTTGGTGGCTCTTTTATCTTAATATGTCTTGTTAACCACAGGCCAGTGGGCTGACAGCCATATGCCCAGAGAGTTTTAAGAAGCTAAGGATAGTTTATAAATGCATGTGACATAAAGGGAGGTGGACATTGCTTTAATATTTTTCATACATCAATATTTGGCAAGCTTGTTCTCAATTAAGAATAACCTTCAGATGATAGAATCATTAAGGTTGGAAAAGACCTCTAAGAACATCTAGTCCAACTGTCAATCCAACACCACCATGGCCACTAAACCATGTCCTGAAGTGCCATGTCTACAAGCTTTGTGAACCACCTCCAAGGAGGTGGTTCACCTCCCTGGGCAGTCCATTCTAATGCCTGACCACTCTTTCAGTAAAGAAATTTTTCCTAATTTCCAAACTAACCCCTCCCTGATGCAGCTTGAGGTAATTTCCGCTCTTTTTATTGTTAGTTACTTGGGAGAAGAGACTGGTCCACACCTAACTACAATCTCCTTTCAGGTATTTGTAGAGACCAAGAAGATGGCCCCTAAGCCTCCTCTTCTCCAGACTAAACAACCTTAGTTGCCTCAACTGTTCCTCATAAGGTTTGTGCTCTAGGCCCTTAGCCACCTTTGTTGTCCTTCTCTGGACCCACTACAGCATTTTTCTTGTGGTGAGGGTCCCACAATAAGAAAACTTCCAGACATATGAATACAAAACCTCCTTGCATAGCCCAACAATCCTCACTAAGGTGAGGTCATGCCAGACAAACATGTGCAAGGAAATCAGAGCTTGAAAGGAAAAATTTAAGCACTTTCCTCCAGACATGGATATCGTGAAGAGGACTTACATAGTTGCAGAGAAGCACAGGAAAGAAAGTGGAAGGACATGTCTTCCCTTCTGTAAAGAAAACCAGGAAGTGCTATCAGAGGTCTGCAACCCCTCTTGCACCCCAGATAAGTCTGCCCACTCTAAGTGCTCTGTGTGTCTTCTTTGTAATTTGTCCGCTTACTGGAAGACAGCAGATTTTATCAAGCAAGGTTTGCATGAGAAATGGAGGTGATGTTTTACTTCTCTCTATTGCTTCCACATTTATTAAAGTCTTCAAACAATCACAGTGTCTCTAGATGCATAAGCAGCTGTCTACTCTGACAGGTCACATCTTTTGCAGAAGAGGACCAGCATTGAAATAAGAGAAAACCTCCCTACATTACATACACGCACATAGCAATTAGGGACCATAAATGGGTTCACTGTGCTTTGAGACAGAGGTCATCAAACTGTGCTGCATGACTCTGTGACATTATGAGAAACTGTTGGTAAGCTGCATGTTTACAACTCCTGTAGTATATTTAAATCATAGAAGCGTAGAACCATAAAATCACGGAATGGTTTGTGTTGGAAAGGATCTTACAGATCATCTAATTCCAACCTCCCTGCCATGGGCAAGGACAACTTCCACTAGATCAGGTTACTCAAAGCTCTATTCAATCTGGCTTTGAACACTTCCATGGATGGGGCATCCATAACTACTCTGGGCAGCCTATTTCAGTGCCTCATCACCCTCACAGTAAAGAATTTCTTCTTTATTTCTAGTCTAAATCTACTCCCTTTAAAGTCATTCCCCTTCATCCTATTATTACTTGTCCTTGTAACACATCTATATCCAGCTTATATGAAGGCCCCCTTTAAGTACTGGAAGACCATTATAAAGCCTCCCCAGAGCCTTCTCTTCTACAGGCTGAACAACTACAACTCTCTCCATAGGGGAAGTATTCCAGGCCTCTGATCACATTCATCACTCTCCTCTGGACCTGCTTGAGCATGTTCATATCTGTATGTTGGGTCCTTGGAGCTGGATACAGCACTAAAGGTGGGATCTCACAAGATTCAACAAATTCAAGTGCCAGGTGCTGCACTTTGGCCACGGCAACCCCATGCAGAGCTACAGGCTGGGGTCAGAGTGGCTGGAAAGCTCCCAAACAGAGAGGGACCTGGGGGTGCTGATTGACAGATGCCTAAACATGAGCCAGCAGTGTGCCCAGGTGGCCAAGAGGGCCAATGGCATCCTGACTGCATTAGGAATAGTGTGGCCAGCAGGAGCAGGGAAGTCATTGTGCCCCTGTACTCTGCATTGGTTAGGCCACCCTTGAGTACTGTGTCCAGTTCTGGGCCCCTCAGTTTAGGAAGGACATTGAGACACGTGAACATGTCCAGAGAAGGGCAACAAGGGTGGTAAGAGGCCTTGAGCACAAGCCCTATGAGGAGAGGCTGAGGGAGCTGGGATTGTTTAGCCTGGAGAAGAGAAGGCTCAGGGGTGACCTCATTGCTCTCTACAACTACCTGAAAGGTGGTTGTAGCCAGGAAGAGGTTGGTCTCTTCTCCCAGGCAACCAGCACCAGAACAAGGGGACACAGTCTCAAGCTGCACCAGGGAAAGTTTAGGCTGGAGGTGAGGAGAAAGTCTTCACCGAGAGAGTCATTTGTCATTGGAATGTGCTGCCCAGGGAGGTGGTGGAGCCACCATCCCTGGAGTGTTCAAGAGGGGATTGGACATGTCACTTGGTGCCATGGTTTAGTCATGAGGTCTGTGGTGCCAGGTTGGACTCGTTGATCTTTGAGGTCTCTTCCAACCTTAGTGATACTGTGATACTGTGAAGAACAGGGTAAAGGGTGAGAATGACCTCCCTTGACTTTCTAGCCATGCTTCTTTTGATGCAGCCCAGGATGCACATATTGAAGACATGTATTCATCCACTGTACTACTATTTCTCCATTAAACAACACAATTTCCCCAGGAATAAATTTGGTGGTGATAGGTGAGGCAGGAAGAACAAGGAGAGATTAGTCACGAAGCAAGCTTCTCGATGAATATGTGTGAGGGTAGGTTCTGAGAAGACATCTCTCGTCAATGCCAAAAGGTCTGCACAAACCTAAATGCACATACTGCAGAAAGTGTCCATGCCAGATGTCTGCTTTGCCACGAGTCTTAGCAGAAAAGCCAAGGACTTTGTGAAATGTTACTCTTCCCTGAAGCTATATTTTGAAGGGTTCAGCTCCCCTTGGCTTCTGAATCAATCCCACATCAGAGCCTAAATAGAAACATAGTGACCATAATGTTCACAGTCACTAATTTCCAGTCTGACGCTCTTAGTAAGAGTTTCAAAGGAACTAAAGAGTGGTGGGAATTTTCAGCCTGTATTTGTTAGTATACAGTAGCATGTATTTTCAATCTTAAGGGAAATCAAGTTTGTTTTAAAGCATGGTCCCAAGTGGTTGCACTGCTTTAGGATGACATTTTCAATAATTAAAAGAAAAAATATGCCAAGAACTGATCAGCCAGATTGTGTAAGCAGCTTCAGAAATGTCTCTGGTCCTGGAGATTTAAATGCAGAAGATGCTGTGAAAGCCCCAGCATCCTCATCCATCCTGTATATAAGGAGAGGTCACCTTTCCCTAAACCTTTCACACTCCAGTCTTTCACTCAATTTCTTATTCATCTGGAATGATGGCTGGGCTGTCATTTCCCATCGTGTTAGATGCCACCTGACACAGCATGGCCTGTGGATAGCAGCGTGTGTGCCAAGTGCTAAAAACACTCCATGAGAAAAGAGCAAGTGAAACAGGGAGAGTGGAGAGGGCTCGTGGAGGGTAAATCTCTGCACAGCAGTTAGGCTTAATTACTGGGGTCATCAGGGAAGAACTCTGAGGCCCATGAGTTACCTATTAATGGAATACAGACTTCTTTTATAAGATGGGACAGAGGCCTTTTTTGACTCCAGAGATCTGGAAGACGCATGTCTTGACCTTAACTGGCAGCATCTGCTTCTGTTTTGACTGTATTGATGAATAAGGCAACAGCAACGTGGTGGTGTGTAGAGCCCCAGGGAATATTTATAAGGCACATTAGCAAGGCAATGCAAACTAAAACAGCTATTGACAAGCATGGAGTTCAGAAGCTGTGATTTTGCCTGTAGCCATGACTGCTCCCCCTTGCCTCAAAAACCGTTGTCAAGATCGATCATTACAACATAAGAAGGCAAGAACAAGGTGCCATTTCCATGAAGCTAACCCAGCACTACAGGAAGGATAGAAAAGGGCTTTGGTAACCTTTATGCTAATTCATTGGGACTGTATGCAACAGGAAGGAGATGTTTCATGTCTAGATCCCTTCTCATGGGAGAGTTTAGGAAAGGGGTCTCCTGGAATTTTTACAATCTATCACATGTAGGAAGTTTCAGCTAAGTTTTATAAGATGTTACTTGCTTTCTGTGCTTTTACATTTGTAGTCTTTAATAAATGCTTTTCTGGGCTATCTAGTGAGCCGTAAGTCTTGCATGGAATCTTACAGGAAGCTTTAAAAAGCCTTGTAGTAAGGATTTCCTCATTAAAGTGGTAGTTAGGGCAGTTAGCATTATTTCGATAGAAACTGAATTAGACTTCAGTCAACATTCAATAAGGGAATGTTAGACTTTTAATCAAGACAAAAGTTCCATCACTGGTCTTTTTATTTAGGAATCCTTTGTCAGATATACTACAGCCACACATCCTATTTTAAAATACTCTAGGGCACAAAACTCAAGGAAAAAAATGAAGTAGACTTTATTTCTAGATTTCAATTGCTCCTTTTAGTTTTCTTGAGTAGGGGTTAATACTTAATTTTTCTACTCTTCAATTTCCCCATCTGTAAAATAAAGATAACACTTACCCACAACACAAGAATGCCTTCTCAGTCATGTTTAATTACTTCTCCAGGGATTCATATGAAATTTTATTTTGTTGAGGCAAAAACCTATGAGTGAGAAATACCACAGGAAGTTACAGTGAATCTTTAGTTGTGTCTTACAGATTCTTCAAGTTAGCAAGTGAGCACATATGCCTAAAAGAGTCCCTCTGCTCTGCAAAATGTAGTGTCAATTGTTTTGGCAAGCACGACTCACTTTTAGTTGTTTAGGGTAATTCCCCACTGGCTCTTAGTGTATTTTGTCTGGTATTTTTAAAAGAAATAGGATCTCATAATACAGAGAACAAGCTTGAGGGTAAAGCACTTGGATTCTGCTTTCACCACTAGTTTCCCTGTGTGACTCTGGCTAAATCACTAAATCTTTGCATTTTATTCCTATACCAAAAATAGTATATAAAATTATTTCAGTCTTAAGGCACTCTGCTACAATTTGCATGTTTCAAAAACATTAACTCCAGAGCAAAGGAGACCAAGGCTGTCCCCTAGCTTAGACTTGCAGTTTCACTCAGCCTTTTGGTTTTTCAGATTTAAGGTACCAACTGCACTCTTGAATGCAGCAATGTGACAGTTATCAAAGCACAAAGACTTATAAGATTTTTAATAACATCTTTTCACATTAACACACAGAAAAGTAAATTGAAACTCATTGTGCCAGATAATTTTCTCATTTTGTGATCTCCCTACTTCATTTTCACTACTCTTCTTCCTGTATTTATTTAATCTCTTCTCTGATCCAGATGGTACATACTGTTTGCAGAACAGTTTTTTTTTTTTTTTACATATTTATCTGTCCAGCATACAGAGTAAGAAAACCTTGATTCCAGATTGCTTTTCCTGGAACACAAAATGTAAAATATGACAACAACTAAATCTTGGACTTTGAGGGGAAAAAAAAAAAAATGTGAGAAGATAGCTTTTAAATTTTTCTATCAAAAAATATTTGCTAACAGCCCAGGGAGAAAAACAGGGTAGAAAAGGAAATTAAACTTATCAAATTATGAGTTGTCAAAGAATTCCTATTATTCTCTAACAAAAGATATGGTGCACTTGAGGGTTGGCTTTATGATTCTTACAACAAAGTGTATGAATCTTTTACTTACCTTCACCTCTCACATACCAGCTCTACCAACTTGATGGCATAGGACAATACATAGAACATATATAGAACAGCTTAAAATGGAAGGGACCTTCAAGATCATCTAGCTCCAACCCTCTTGTCATGCTCAGGGACAACTCCCCCTATACCAGGCTGCTCAAAGCCCTGCCTAGCCTGGTGGTAAACACTTCAAGGGATGAGGGGTCCACAACTTCTCTGGGCAACTGGTTCAAGTGTCTCACTACCCTCGTAGTAAAGAACTTCTTCCTAATGTCCAAAGTACATTTATAAATATATATTTAAATATGTAGATATACTTTATATATACTTATATATACTTATATATAAAGTTTATATATATATATAAGCAATATATATATAAAATAGATACTTTATATGTATATAAATATAGGAATATGTAAAGACTGACTTCAAGAAAGCACTGATGCATTAAACAGGATATTATGAAACACACATCCACCACGCTCAATTGTTTCATTAACCCTCTAGAAGATAACAAGAAACCTGGTCTGTCTATTTCTCTGAAATTCCATTTGGCAGGAATGGGATCTATTTTTACTCTATATCCAAACACTGTGTATCACAGCAATAAATTGTGGCCTTTTTGAGTCAAATTACCTTTGCCTTCAGTAGGAACTGAGCAAGCCACAAGTGAGGAAGGATTAACAAAGGATTTGTCAGAGATTAGTAATAAATTAGTCTATGTTGGCTAGTGGTTTTGAAAGGTTTAAGTTAGTAAGAATGAGGGTGGATGGTGGAGAGTGGCATTGACAACATGGGCAGCATGCTGTCTGAACGTATCAACAGTAGCAGATAGCATAATCTCATTTGCTGCATTAACTAACATAGGGAAAGTTGCTGAGAGATACCAGTGAGAAGAGAAACAGGAGGCGGGGAAAAAAGTGTTACAAATGGATTGCACTGAAGTTACAGCAGTGCTTAGATATACTGCCTTACACAGGAATACATCTCTGAGGCACAGATACAGTGTCCCCAGAAAAGCCCTCACACAAGCCAAGAGATAGAAGGGAGGATACACAAACAGTTTGTCTTAAGGTCTAACAAATTGCGAGTGTGGACAGGAGCTCTCTGCTTCGTAGGCTTGCTCAAGCTGGAAGTCTCATAGTCAAGAGTCAGAAGAGCTCACCATTGACATTTATGTTGTCAGAAAGACTGTAGAATTTCCCTAAGTAGTTTTCTTTCTGAAGTATAACACATTAGGTATTTGTGTGGTGGAGAATTTCTCATGCAAAGCCAAAAATTGGCATTACTAGTTATTTCATTGAAAATTTTGGCAAGTTCTTAACTATTCTCACTGTCCTATGAATTTAAATAATTTTACCATGAATTTATCTATCTTCTGCTTTCAGACAGTAAATATTGCAGCATATTCTTTTGGTAGCACTCTTGTTGGCAGTTATTTCACTCCATAACATGAATATTTCTTCATGATACAAGTTAACCCTGTAATGAAGGAACAGACCTTTGGCGTTGGCATGGAAACAGGAACTGTCTATCAAGAATTCTTCCGGTGTTCATCTCTTTCCTTTGACTCTGGAAGGAATTTGTTGATTTAACTGTGTCTAGAACGTATGACAAAGAACAAGGTCTTCTTTAGCCTGGTATGTGCAGTTTCTTCAAGAATTCAGATTGCCATACCTACAGCTTCCTGAGAGAACCAACAGATTCGTAGGTCCAGCTCCTTCTAAATTAATTTGTTACTATGTTTCCATGTCTGGCATTCATTTTGACTAAATCTTCCAGAGCATGTAAGTAATGAGTGTATATTATATTGGATGCCAGTTTGGGTCCAAGTCTTCTCATGTTAAGTCAAAGACATGATTCTCAAAATGTGATTATGGATGACACAAGAGATGAAGATTCTTCAGCAGTGATCAAAACCTTAATCTTATTCTTTTCCTTCCTTTTCTCAAGCTTTTTCAGCTGAATTGATTATTATTAAAGTACCTTCACTTTACTTAAGTGCCTTGGGAACTTTTGATGCAAACATGCCAAACACAGTCAATACTCTCCCTCATCTCTTGGTTCTGTAGATGGTGAAAGCTTGTGGACTCTGCCCAAATGAAAACAGATTGATTTAGTCACATAGGAGAAGCTAGAGGTGATTTACATTTGCATTTGTTTTTCTTCTCAGAGCTATGGCTCATGTTTGACAGACATTATATGAACTCCCTAAGAAATTGTTTGGTTTGGCTATTATGATGCTTAATCCTTCCCACATTGGGAGTCTATGAATTCTTTACTAGAGGGTATGTGTTCAAGTTTTTTGTGTTCTGTCAAGATAATGCAAGCTGACAAGTATGCAGGGAGATGATAAATCTACACTTGAGGTCTTTTTCATGGTAGGTGAAGAACAAGCTACAATTGTTTTTATGGAGAGGAGCAAACCTCGGCGGTAATTTTTCCAAGCATCAGGCAGTGCTGCAGTCATGTGGTTGCCATGAAAAATAGTCTGAAAGAGTCACATGTCTAACAACTCCTTCACAGTCGTTCTTCAAAAATGTACCTCTGGTTCAGTGGCTTAGAGATATGTGTTGATATTAACTGAAAAGGGCTGGGGTCTGAATTTCCTATCCCTTTGCCTAATTCCAGGGTTTAAGGGGAATTCAGAGTGTCCAGAAGCACGCAAGTGATGTTTTAGGGTAAACTCCCACCAAAACAATAGTTTCAAAGCTTCATTCAACCATCTGCACAGAATTCTTTTCTTGTGGGCTTGATATTCTTATGAGAGTTGCCATGAAGCTCCAGTATCTCCTTTCTTGACTACAGTCACCTCTTCCCTGCTGTATCATATACCTGTATTTTCTGCCTGTTCTAGAAATTTCTCTTTACTGTTGTTTGATTGTAAAGCCTCTCTCCCCCATTCTCCTTCATCCCCCTTTTATTTCTTTTGACAATTCCCTTTCACACCACCTGATCTTCAAACCTCTTGTGGTGTTCAAAGCCTCTGTCTGCTTCCCCCAAATACCTCAAATATCTGTCCTTCTCCAACTTCTGCCTGAAGATCCACTTCTATCACTGTATCCATAAGAAATGGATTGTGATCAGCCACAGAGATGGCAAATAGGACCTGCTGATATTTCTGAAGCTGAAGTGACTGACACGCAGAGATTTAGCTTAGATAAACTCCTGCTTTTATGACTGTGACTTTCTCCACAAAGCTCCTTTGTAATATCTGCTTGAAAAAGTTATGCTTCTGTTTTCTCTATGCAAAAAGTCTCTGAAACTGAGCCACAGGTTTCTTTGTATCTTTCTACCCTGGGAAAAAAAGCCTTTTTTCACCCCATCAAAATGCGTCCCTGTGAATATCCAAAGCTGCAGCATTTCAGCTTTGAGTCTTGGATTCTCCTTCTGGCTGTGACACCAAGTGAACAACTTTGCTTTATGTGCAGCATCTATATTGCATCAGCCTCAAAAGACATTGATTTTTTTCCTTTTACATTTCCTTTCTGTGTACCCTGCCCTTAAGACCACATTGTGTTTGCAGAGCCATACTCGGGAGACTCCACCAGCTATTGTGCTTTCACATCCCACGTGGAGCTCCCATTGATCTCCATGGGAGTTCAGTGTGGGATTCCAGCATAGGATGCACAAGAGGAGAGATAAGAAGGCACCTGATAAGAGTTCACATGGCTGATAAGGATTCTGTAGCATAGAGAGGAAAGCAACATTTTCACCTTAATTATCAGTCACCTTCTTTTGTGGTCCAATGAAGGATGCTCCATTTTAATAGAACATCAGCCCAGGCACCTAGGAACTGCCTGAAGTCCCACAGAAAATGGCACTGATACCATCTTTAAAGTGTACATGTCCCTTCTGCTGTGAATTTTAAATAAAGCCCTGTGTATCCTGAGCAGCACTCAGTGAGCAAGGGAGTACTGGCAAAAAAAAACAATGATCAAACACAGTCCTTGGTGATAATCTCCAGCAAACTAGTTCAGTGCTGAGCAACAAACCAAGGAGTCTTTGGAATGGATTTGCTTTTTTAGTACATGCCTTAAAAAATCAATTCCAATATTTCAGTTTGTATGACAGAAACGTGGAGGTTTTTTTGAAAGGCAGTGGTGATAACAATAGGCTTATTAATACTAAAACCCAAGCTATATAATTATAATAAAACTGTTGAGTCTCATTTCTTTTATATAGATGGCAGTATGTAAATGGGGAGCCATCCGCCTTGGTTTCTGCAGAAGCTATGAAATCCTTATTTGAAGAATTTCAATCTGGTTTTCCTGTAGCATTCAGTACTCAAAAGTCAGAAAAGAAGCTTCCTTCCCTCCTCTCCTTTTCTTTCTCAATATAACAATGCATTTTAAACTGCTCCAAAATTGCAAAGCTATTTCACAGTTTCATAGAGACGAAATGGCTTGAGGGAACCATTTGTTTTTTTATGCCTGGAACATCAAAATAAAATACCAAATGGGAAAATGAATTCTGTTGTATAAAGAATGGGAGCAAGACAGAAAGGGCTTTGTGACAGAGGGTGAGACGGTTAGGGAGCCTGAGTGGGATTGTAGAGTCTAGCAAGGGACCTTAGAGGTTGTTTTAGATATTCTGAGGCTGCCTGAGCACAGCAGGACTCCTTACGGGAACCTACAGCTCTTTGTTACCTGTTTCTCTAAGGACAAGTCCTGCATGGTCCTCATCATCAGGCAGGATATGTGGGTTATTAGAGATATCAGTGATGTAAAAATCAGTAGATTTATGGGGTCTCTCTGTCTCAGTTGTGGTAAAATAGGGGTTCCTAGAGAAATCTATCCACTTAGGGTTTGTGAGCAATGAGCTCTGCTTAAAGCAAACAGCTATCAGGAAATGCTAAACTACACTAAGAACTTTAAGAGCTTCATTGCTCCAAAGGAAAAAGTAGCTAATAACCTTTTGTGTTACTGGCTTCATTGGAAGTAAGCATATGTTTAGATGTCTCAAGAATAGGGATATTCTCAGGAATCAGAAAATGAAACCAAAGCTGGAATTAATTTCAAGATTAATGAAAAGTTTGGTGAAGCATTTCCTAGTGACTTGTTAATTATGCATTAATCAGCAGGGGAGGCTCAGACCTTGGCTGCAAATTTGAATTCAACTGCTACACATTGGTCTGGCTGAGATTTTAACTGGAAACTGGGCTCTTGTGTTCTCTTGCTTACTCAGAGGCTTCAGTGAAACTTGAATGCTCTGTTCTTCTCCAGGGTAGAACACACGGCATTTAACACTCTAATTTTGAGTCTCATCCTGCAAAGTGACCTTGGACAAAGTACTTTGTCTCTCTACTTTTACTTGCTCTTCTGCACAAATTGCAGGAGAATCTTCCAGCCTCTGAGCACCAAGAATTTTAGTCAAGGGCAATACGTGACATTGAGCACCATGAACGACAAGTAAGTGCCCTCTCCTGGGCCAGCTATAGAGAGAGCTGCTCAAAAGATTACATGATTCTCCTAGTGATCTTCACCTCTTAATAGACAAAGCCATCCGGGTCAAAAGAAAATGTTCACCTCAAGGTGTAGTACCTCTTACCTGCAGATTGCTTTTGTTACATTTCTGAAGATCTTGAAATGCCTCTCTGTGAGTTTATTATTTATCCTAAGGGACACGACTGATTTATTTTAGCATAAACCCATGATGCTTTGGGAATGCAGCACAGAATTCCAGATCTGAAATCTGAGCGGCCACTGAAGTGAAAGGGAATTGATTATGTACAATCTCTTAAGTAACTCTGAGAAGCTGTGACTGAGTTTTTTTTCCATGGGGGTCCTTCACTGATGCCCAGTGACAGGACAAGGGGCAAGGGGTGGAAGCTGAGGCATAGGAAGCTCCATGGAAACAGGAGGAAAAGTTTTTTCACTGTGAGGCGGATGAGGCACTGGAACAGACTGCCCAGGGGGGTTGTGGAGTCTCCCTCTCTGGAGATATTCAAGACCCACCTGGATGAGTTCCTGTATGATCTGGTAAAGGTGATCCTGTTGTGGTAGGGGGGTTGGACTGGATGATCTCTAGAGGTTCCTTCCAGCCCCTAACATTCTGTGATTCTGATTCTCTAGTAGGGAAAGAAAATACACTTCTACATAACATAAATTTAGAGATACCCATGGGGCTTGTTATTCCTTTGAAGGCATAAGCATGGTCTATATAGGGTGTGGTGATTTTGAGGCTCAGGTATCTTTAGAAGAAGACCACTAAGATTAAGTCCTCCAAAAGATAGAGAGTCCTAAGGAATGGACCTGGTCACCCCAGGATATTGTAACATGTTACTGTATTCTGATTTCTGGTATTGCACTATTTAAGGCAGTTTCTAGCTGATATTGCTCTTTTCCTCTCCTCCTCAAGAAGAACATGCACCTCTTATCCCTTGGTTTGTGTGGGAGAGACATCTTTGGCTGGCACAGGAATTTCAAGATGCATCAGCAGGCCTGGTGAAGCCTGGTAGGGCTACATCTGGTGGAGGGGCAGTTTTTGCCTGCTCTCACACCTGCTGAAGCTGGTAGTGGGGAGGACTCTGGAAGGTTTTGGCCTGGTAGACTCAGCCTAATTTGCAAATGCGTTCATTCTACCCAAATGCCTTTTTGTAAATACAATTTCCATTTAAACTTCCAGTAGTGTAGTATTTTTGTTCTTTCTCCCCAAAAAGGAGTAGAGTATCTTTTCTGTCCCTTGGTCTGGAGTAGCTCATGGCCCAAAACCGGGAAAACAGGGACAGATTTGCTAATGTAGTTGTAGCTACAAACCTGTTTCATGAAGACATATGTTTATACTGCTTAGCAGTAGCTTTTGGGTGTTTTTTTAATGTTAGTGACAAAAGTGATTTGAGGTGTTGTAACTACATCATGACAAGAGGTCTTGGTAGTACAGATTAATGGCATCAAGTCAAGCCCTGTTTATATATATAAAAATACATATTTCTGTTTGTGCATATTTCTGTACACAGATAACTGCTGTACATCCAGCATAACATATAAAGTTCATTTTATATATCTATCATTCTGGGTGAGTGAGTGCATATTTATATAAATCTATAGCAGCATACATTAAGAATGACAAAATCAGTGCTCTGTGTCTTCCCTTGCCATTGGAAATCCCTGCTCAATATCCACATTTTATAAAAAAGTCCAGTTAGAGAGAAAGTGGGGGGATATCTTTTTTTTTTTTTTTTAGAATAGAATAGAATAGAATAGAATAGAATAGAATAGAACCGAACAGAACAGGTTGGAAGAGATCTTTGAGATCATCAAGTCCAACCTCTCATCCAACATCACCTAATCAACTAAACCATGGCACCAAGCACCCTATGAAGTCTCCTCCTAAATACCTCCAATGATGGTGACCCCACCACCTCCCCAGGCAGCCCATTCCAATGGGCAAACACTCTCTCTGTGTAGAATTTCTTCCTAACCTCCAACCTAATGTTCCCCTGGTGCAGCTTGAGACTGTGTCCTCTGGTTCTGGTGCTGGTTGCCTGGGAGAAGAGATGAGCCCCCGCCTGTCTACAACCTCCCTTAAGGTAGTTGTAGAGAGCAATAAGGTCTACCCTGAGCCTCCTCTTCTCCAGGCTAAGCAACCCCAGCTCCCGCAGTCTCTCCTCATAGGGCTTGTGCTCCAAACCCCTCACCAACTTTGTTGCCCTTCTCTGGACACGTTCCAGCAACCATCCAGAAATGTCCTTCAGATGTGCTTGAATTTAGGCCAACAGATATTCAAAAGCACCAGGCAGTAGCAGTATGTCCCAGAACAAAGCAATAGTCACAGTTTGGTTCCCTTAAGCAGACCACACCTCACACCACATAGCTCTAGAAGAGAGAACACACAAAACCAGGAAAACTGTAACTGTTTTTCACAAGTGATATCCTGTCCAAAGAATATTTTTTTTTCCCTAAGTTAATGAAAAAGGCATTGCCAAAAAAAGTGTAGTAGTATGTGTATGTCTTCACTGAAAGGGCTGTCAAGCCCTGGAACAGACTGCCCAGCGGAATGGAGGAGTCTCCATCTGTGGAGGGATTGAAAAGCGGTGTGGATGTGGTGCTGCAGGACATAGTTTAGTGATGGACTTGGTAGTGCTGGGTTAATGGTTGGACTCGGTGATCTGAAAGGTCTTTTCCAATCAAAACGATGCTGTGACCCTGCTGTGATCCTGCTGCTTACATTAAACAAACATTGTTGTAAAGAATTGCATAGATGTTATTTAAGCTTCCTCTGATTTTTTAAAAATTTCTTTATTTTGAGTACAAGTGAACAGGACAAAAAAGAATCTGTGAAGTCTGTGAAAACTCTTGGACTTTCCTAGTGAGCTTTAGATCTCATAAGGTAACCTAGAATAGGGTTTGTGACTCCTCTTCTTAATGAATTATTGTGGAATCTCTCTTGAGAAACTCTTAGTTTGTCACTTGTCATTACAAAAACACACCAATAGCTGTTAAAATTAAGACAAGTATATACATTTGGTAATACAAATATGGCTGTGCTCTGGATTCTGTGGGTAAAAGCATGTTTTCCTAATTTTGGACCGTAACAGTAAGAAATAACGTTTCTCACTGGTGCTTTGAACTTGAATTCCAAAAACTTGAATAATTGTAGCAGAAGGGGCCCTGTTTTGAGTGAGGGAATTTCTGAGTTTAAAAGAAGCTGGAAAGAAAACAGATAAAAGAAGGGAGGAATATTTCAAGGAGGATCAAGGGGGAAAGTGGTTGGGTTTCAGGACTCTTGTATCTGAAATGATTGGGAAAAAGAGAACTGCCAAGATATAGCTCATACATATTTTACTCTACATAAATGAGAAAAAATGGAAATAAAAGACTTGCACTGCAGCATGGATCCTGGCTCCACATTGCTAGTGGGAGACTGACCTTGAAATCTGCTACCACATGGTAAAGGGGATCAGTATCGATTCTTGCATTCAAGGTGAAAGGTTGTTTTTTTCAGTTTGGTATGATTTCAAACAGCTGCAGTTCTTCACAAGCATTTAGGGGTTCCTTGCTCCAAGAAGACAGATGTGTTGGAGTTAAATAAAGGATCATAACCCACTTGTAGGTACTTTTGAATATTTTTTTCTCCTTCACATGCAGACATTCAGTCCTTCTAAACTACATTCAGATGCTCAAGTTCATCTGTGTCCCAAAAGTGAACTGTTTTACAGATATATTTTTACTGGCTTATAGAAGACATGACTATTATTTATAATTTCATGGTCTAGTTCAGAACTGAAACTGGCTGGAGACATTTTTTGACATCCACCAGCTTGCTTTGGTGGATGTCAGTTCAGTAAACACAAATTAGAATAACAAAACTTATTGCTTTGGGATTTCTCTCATATTCAGCATCCCAAATGAGTTACCAGATAACAAACAGTGTTAGTTCATTACTCAAAGAAAACAAAAAAAGAATGAGAAATAGTGGGTCCATATGTCTAGTGAGTTTTAACATTTTTTTATGTAGATTTCACTAAATCTTCCCTGCTCCTTTCTCTGCTCCTTCCCTCTACACATCTAGTTGCCTTGCCAAAAGATAATGTATCAAATTTACAGAATAAACCCGAGCCAAATTACCTGATACCATCACAACTTTCAAGTCTGTATCCAAAATATACACACCGAGGCAGGTGAGGATTACAGCACAAACTAGGAATCACATGTGGGAGATACCTTTACCAAGGCAGCAAAGTAGCATGAAGCCAAGGCTTTATCTATTCTAGCATTTCTGAAACTGAGTGCTGCCCCTGGCTTGTGTTCCTACACTGATTTTACCTTCCCCCAGGCTAGCAGGGTGCAGTACAGAAAGACCCAGCTGTATTTTGTCTTCTCAGCTTACTCTGGTGGTTCTTCTCCCCTGGTTAAAGCTCTGCATCTGTACTGGAGCAGTCCACAGTGTATGCTGGTTTCAGCAGCTCTGCTTTAAATCCTGTCTCAGCACACAGAGTGAATATCAAGCTCCACAAGTGGGATGTAATGGGAATATGCATGTGAACATATCACTGGTTGCTCTGAGCAGGTGCACGGAGACAGGTTCATTATCCCTGTTAACCAGGCTGTCTTTTGCAGCTAGTCCTGCCCTCTGCAATGTCAAATGTGTAGAAGCAGCAATGCAAGCAGCCCAGGCAATGTCTGTGTCAGTGCTCCTGCCACAGTCTGCAAATCTCTTTTTAAAGCAAGCAGATACAAGTCTTACTTAGACTATCTGCAGAGCCTAGGGAGGAGGAGAAGCCAAATCTGGATGCAATGCAGCAGTTCCCAGGCTGGGCTCCCAAGTTGCAACCCTGGGGCTCTCTTTCTTGTTAGGCTCTTGACCTGACTCTGGCCAAATCACTCGAGTCTTTAGGGCATAGATTTTCTCTTGCTGCTCTTAACGCTCAGACCAGTCAAACAAAAGGTCCATCTAGCCTCATATCTGTCTCTGATAGTAGCCACTTCTCAGCCCTTATGGAGGTGTTTGAAAACAGGGCACAAATGGCATGCTATTTCCCGAATACTCTTCTACCCCTTTGCCTGGCTACATTACAAATTCTTCAGGGCAGAGACAAAATCTCACACTGTGCACCTGCAGTGGGATCACAGTCAATTTTGAGGCCAGGTAGTGCTTCGATCATATGAAAAATATAATTAGTGGCCTGTGAGTGGCAATTGAAACTGGGTTCACAGCTACATGTGTGTTGCTGCTGCATCCAGACAAGACAAGGAGAGTCATTTCCATGCTATGGACAACTTCCTGCACTATCCCTATCACTGGGATTAACACACATACTGCTAGCAAGGACCTACTGAGGGTCTAAAAGTGTTACAGATGATGAGTGTATAACAGGAAAGTCAATTATCAGCTAGTAGATACTGGTGTTACCTTCCAAGGCACAGAATTATAGCCTGCCACTTGCCTTTTGCAGGTCATCTTTCATGATGTTACAGACCCACATTAAAATGACTTGTGACTAACGACAGAGCAGGGCTTAGTGCCTCCATCACTCTACAGTGAAAGGAAGTTCTTCTCTTTAATACTACAGGAAAAGCTTTGCAGTTCAGACTTCAGACTGCCTACAGAAGATTTGCATGGCTAAAAAGAATTGCTTCGTTTATGTTTTGACACCTCTCAGCTCACTGTTTGCATTATTCAAAGGGCCTGACAGAAACTATGTATTATTTTTTATTTTTACATTTTACACACACCATGGTAAATGTTTGCCTTGGTCCGTTACCTGCTCGGACTAACCTTTGCAGTACAAATTTTACACTAAACATTGGAAGAAACAGGGGTTTCTGTGATGCCTTTTAAAAAGTAGGTCATTGGTGCAGCTTCTGAAGAACATGAGTTTAAAATAAGAAAAACATAAATATGATCAAAAAAAAGAGGAAGATACTGGGAAATCCGTGCTCCTATGGGAGACAATGGCTTGTCTGTGATCTTTACAGCAGTCTCTAGACTGTTAAAAGAAACAGAATAGGGCTAAAGGACTTACCTATAGACTAAATGACAGGCGTTAAGAAGATCACATACTCATTGCCACCCTCTCCAGAGCTGATTTGTTTTGGTGAGATCCATCAGGAATGATCCAAAACACAGCTGTGGAGCACTAGTAGCCAAGTAGTGCCAACAACTGGGACAAGACTTGTATTCATCTAGAAGATCAGGATTAGAGCCTGGGCCATGCTCTGTCTTGGCAGTGTTGGGTTAACAGTTGGAGTCCATGATCTTGAAGGTATTTTCCAAGCTAAATGAGTCTATGATTGAGTCAGTGGATTCATACTGACAACCACCACCTGTGCAAGCATCATCCAATTTCATGCTCAGCCCTCAGAAATGGCTGCACATCATGAGTTGGTTACAGCTGCCCTGAAGAAGCCAAGCAGTCCTACATACTGTTCACATCTGAGTCACAACTTCCTCCATGCCTGGCTCTTTCTACAGCTAAAGCAACAAATAATCAACATTTGGTGTGCCACCTGTATGTACCAAGAAATGTTGAAGGAGGAGCTCAGGCTCTGTCCAAACATGCTCTCCCCAGCCTGAAGCAAGAAGGAATGAAATAGCGCAGATGTGTAATAAGTCTGAGATTCACTGAATGCTCCAAAAATAGAGGCTAGAAATACTGTGACAAGCAGACCTCAAGCAAACATAAAAGATTGCTTAGGGGAAAAAAAAAAAAAAAAGAAAAAGAGAAAAAAAAATCACAATGGCATGTATCTGAGGTTGATTAAAATGTCTCCATTATTTCAGAGTTTTTTAAACATGCTTTAAAAGAGCATTATGAATAATCTAGAGCAAATTTATAATCTAATACTGTATGAGGAAAAGCAAGGCCAAGTACCAGGTCTTACACTTGGGTCACAACAACCCCATTCAACACTACAGTTTGGGGGCAGGGTGTCTGGAAAGTCACCCAGCAGAAAAGGACCTGGACACGTTAGTCAACAGCCATCTGAAGATGAGCCAGCAGTGTGCCCAGGTAACCAAGAAGGCAAACATCATCCTGGCATGTATCAGCAATAGTGTAGTCAGCAGGACTAGAGCAGTGATTGTCCTCTGTACTCAGCACTGGTGAGGCTGCACCTCAAATACTGTGTTCAGTTTTGGTCCCCTCACTACAAGAAGGACATTTAGATGCTGGAGATGAAGGGTCTAGAGCACAAGTCTTCTGAAGAGCAGCTGAGGGACCTGGGACTGTTTAGTCTGGAGGAGGCTGAGGGGAGACCTTATTGCTCTCTGTAACTACCTGAAAGGAGGTTGTAGTAGCAAGGTGGGGGTCAGTGTCTTCTCCCAGATAACAGTGATAAGATCATAAGAAATGGCCTTAAGTTACATCAGGGGAGGTTTAGGCTGGATATTAGGAAAAAGCTCTTTCCCAAAGAGTTGTCAAGCCCTGGAACAGGCTGCCCACAGAAGCATCCTGGAGCTATTTGAAAGACCTGTAGATGTGATGCTGAGGGACATGCTTTAGTGGTGACCTCCCAATGTTGGATTAATGTTTGGATTTGACCTTAAAAATAATTTTCAACAAAAACAATTCTATGTCCTTCTTTGAAAGGAAAGTTTTAATCTTTTTGTTCAGAAACAGGACCAAATAGACCTGGTGATCAAATACCACCAGCTTTGGTTGCTGTTTTTTATTTGATGGTCAGTGAAAAGGTTATGGATCACAATTGAAAGGAACTTTAGAAGAAAATGTACCAAATCTTCAAGACTGGATAGCTGTAAAAATGTATAAAGAATAATCATTTTTTATTTGCTGTAGAACTAGAAATTGATTCATTGGACAAAATGAATATCACATCAATCATATATGCATTAAAAAATAAAATTGAGATAATGGGAATATAGTGGGATTGAAAATGTGATGCTGAGTGACTTGGCTTAGTGGTGGCCTAGTAGTATTGGGTTAGCAGTTGGACTTGATGTTCTTAAAATTATCTCTTCCAACCAATATGATTCTGTGATTCTATATTTCACTGCCTTTAGAGTGCACACTAAGAAGGCTTCTTTTTCTATATTGTTCCTAAGTGTCCTTACAGGGTTGCAAAAGTTAGTAAGATCTCTGTATGAGACACTTCTCCACAAAATCAATTTGTAAAGATCTTCAGGATCTTCTGAAATTAAAAGCACACCAGCTACATAAACTGTTGCTATCACTATTTTCACAAAACTAAAACTGTGTTCTTAAACTACTTAATGTTGTGGGGTTTTTTTTAAATCCCTCAGAAATATTGTTCTTCTTCCTTGATTGAGTACCAAAATAAGATTTATTTCCTTGTGGTTTTTATTCTGAAATGCAGTTATTTTTTTTAAGTATCATCTGGGAAGAATGGAAAGGGGGAAAAAAAAGGCAAGAAATCAACGCAAAGCCAAAGAATTTGTATGGTACACCATCTACAGTCTGGTCTTAATTCAGATCAGTATTGGCAGTGTGTTATTTAGGAAGTACTTTCTGGACTCTCTTGCCTGGGGGATTACATTTTAAAACCCTACCAATGGGCCATGTAACAGGAATCACGAAGAAAGTGTAGCCATAACATAACTGAATGTGTACATGTAATCTGTCTACAATCTGGAGGTGTTTTATTTATATGCCTGCTCTTAAATGTCCAATTAGTGAGTCCCTAGTGAGCAAGATTACTGTAATACATGCCCAGCATGTAGTTTATAGTGCAATCCCATCCTGCTTGTTAGAGTTTCCAACCCACGAAGGTATCTTCCCCTTCCCCCAGCTTGGTATTCAAAATATGCACACATCCACTCTGATCTGTGAAATGTTGCTCTCATTGTAACTCTCTGCTGGCATTAACTGCCTTCTGATGTGAAAAAAAAAATAATAAAAAAATGAAGGCATCATTATCAATTAAGTATATTAACAATGGATTGCTAATGAATTTAACCAAGCTGATGGCATTCCCTTCTCCTCCTTCCTGTTTGCCTAAGTAAATGCCAGCATGAAGTGGACCCTCTGGTCACAAGTAAGCAGTGGATGGAGAACATCCCTTCCCTAGCCCTAGAAGACATTCTCATCCAGCTTTGAACCAGCCCTGGAGTGAATAATCAGAATATTTTATGACTGAATGAGGAAACCTCTTTAAAAAGAGCCCAAAGCCAGCTGCTTTTCATCCCAATTTTTCTCCTCATCTCATATCAGACGAGTATCTCTCTTGACTTCAAGGGGGAACAGATGGGTCTATCTAACTGCATCTTCATTCTCTGAAAGCAGCACATTTGCAACCATTTACTTCCAAGCCGAATAAGATTTGATGAGAAGAATATAGGCTGATGCTTCCCTCTTAAGAGGACAGGAGAAGGATACAATGTAAGAGAGAAGTGGAGGAGGAGTCAAGGTTGCACCTAGACATGAGCAGCCACTGAGGTCTGTGTGTGCTCACAAGGGATCAAAAGTAAACAGTTCTGTTTCTGCACTGCTCATACACAAGAGAGGGAGGAGATGACCATTTGTAACAACCTCATGAAGGAAGATGAATGAGGCTTTAACTTAGGAATGATAGAAAAATGAAGAGGGTTTTCAGTCACTAAAGGAACAGGAATGAATCCAGCTACCTGGTGCAGTGACTTAAACATTGAAAGAAGTAAAGAGGGCAGAAAACTATATTCTGGTATGAGCATACTCCACCATGGGCTACACCCTGTTTTTATAATGAAGATGGTATCAGAAAATAGCAACAGAAGATATGGTGGTCTTGGGAAAACAGTTGGGCCACCTCTAGGAAAATCCCATGGAAAGACCAAGATGTGGGTTGTCCATTTTCGTGGATGCTTTCTGAGGCTGTCATTACAAACTTCTGCAGCACAGCCTAGATTTCACATCCATCACACCTGTCCTTCTGCACTGAGAGTGAGCC
This sequence comes from Melanerpes formicivorus, assembly GCF_026170545.1. NCBI lineage: Eukaryota > Metazoa > Chordata > Aves > Piciformes > Picidae > Melanerpes > Melanerpes formicivorus. The sequence continues at coordinate 35,833,605 of NW_027142353.1, read as the reverse complement.
AAACCCAGGAAAATAGTGTGAAGGGGCTCTCCATTGTTAATCCAGATCTATCATAGCCATTCTCTCATGTGATGTGCAAAATAAGCATGACTAAATTATCATCTTTCACTTGGTCATATGTCAGTTTCCTTCTCCCTAGAAAGCACTCCCTGGTAAGTGCTAAGCTGTCATAATGATAAAAAAAAAAAAAAGGAAAAGGAAATAATTAATTTCATATGCATTGAGAATTGCATTGTAAAAAGACAGGAGAGTCAATTTGCCTTCAGTCTTTTAACAGCAGAACTCAGTGCAGCACTGAAGTGGGTCAGCTAATGTTATCGCTGAGCATTGTGATGGGGAGGAAAGTTAGTGCTGTTTTTATGTCCTACAGGCTTTTAGGAGATAAAAGTGAATCAGAAATAAAATAATATGCTGATGAAAATTTTTGTTTGTTTTCTTGTTGTTTGTTGTTATTTGTCTTTTTGTTTTAGCTGAGGGTCACTACATCTGGCAGATATTGTGAAGGCTTTTTATTTTTTTTCTTGAGCAATACAGTGAATTTTGCTTGGAGGAAGCCAACTGAATCCAGGTCAATCTGATTAGAACAAATAAAATGGGCTTTGGGTATGCTGGAAAAGAAATTTGCCCCTGACCTTAGTTGCAAAGGGCACAAAAATCTCTCAGGTTTATGCAGGTTAAAGTCTGAAGAGCAAGGCTGCAGTCACTTCCAGTTATTTAAATACCCCAAAGTATTTCAAGATATTTTGATCTCTGTTTTTATGGTAGAATACTGAAGCCTTCATTGAAGTCACTCAATATTCACAGCAGCATTACAAGAATCCATAACATGTCATGTCTGCAGCATGACGGGATGTAAAACATCATTGCCTGTCCAGCTAAACCAAGGTCAGATTATTAAATACAAATCAATCTGTTATTGTTTAATGTGCCGCTCACTGTGCCTCATGTACATGACTGACAAAGAAGCACAGCATATAAAAGCAGGTGTTGTGTGGAAGTCATTTTCGATAAAGACAGCCCACTGGGGACAAAATGGTTAAGGGGTTTGTGCCTTTAGTGGAGGATAGCAGAAAAATAAGATTTGATTGACCTTCCTGGGAAGAACTTCACTGAAATATATGACAAGCTAACTAGTTATTCATTAAAAATACTCCTCTGAGCTTTCATAGCTCTGTTTATGTGACAACTATTAGCCAACTAATCCTCCTATGCACTTTGCAAAGTGATTATGTAAGAATTGTCCCCATTTTGTATGGGGGGAAACAAAGGCAGAAAAAAACAAATATATTCTCATGGCAACAGAGGGAATCTGCAAGAACTGGAGTCTGCAGGAATTTCACTTCCCCCTCTGCATTACTCTTACATGTACAGGATGTTCCCTTAGCGGTGATTTCTCAGCTCTATGTTTGTTTCACTCTTTCTTCTCCCTGTCTTAAGTGACCTGATTTTATCTTTCTTTAAGTGGAGAGGCCAGCAGCTCTCTTGTTTATGTGCATAGAGAAGCTGGGAGAAGCTCTGCAAATGTGGGGCATCTGTGGTTGTAACCCTTCCCTGCCCATGATGTCTCCTTCCAAAAAATACCCATCTCCATCTGCCTGGTAAATCCATCTAAGGGGTATGTCAGAAGGGAGAAATCCTAGGAAGGGCAAACTGCTTGTATATAAGATCATCCCACAGCAGGGATTTTCTTAGAAGTTTAGCAGTTTTGTAAACTCTCACATATTAACTCCATAAGTTCAAGAAAAATCATAGTATCTTTTTCTATCATATCTAGAGTCAGTCTGTTTTTTCTCTCCCACTTCACGTGATTATTTCACCCTGAAGAAGAGTTTTCACGATCAAGACCCTCCAGATTAGTCGCTCTTTGTAGCAAGGTGTAAACACCCCTCTGGCAGCTTGAAAGGTTTTGGGAGTCTTCATTCTACAAGTGTAAGGAGTGAGGAAGAGCAAAGGAGACTGTTATACACTCACTGTGCAAATAAGGAATTTTCACCCAGCCTACATGCATTTATTTCTCCAGAATGCCTTTCCGAGAGAGGTTGTACCTTGTGCAGGGATTGTGCACTAAATCATCTTTTTAGACTAATCTTCCATAGGGAATCATCTAGCTTGATGAAGTGCAAGCTCAAAGGAGTTTTCTGAGCATAATGTGCATTACCAACGAGGCCATTTTTGCTAGATACCTTCCTGAATCCGGCTTTTGTTTTAACAAGTGTCCTACCAAAGACTGTGGTCTAGCTTAATAGTCTACTTGGAGAGACATCATGGAAGGGAAAGGTGTCAGATACCCATTGTTTGCCAAAGTACTTATGAACTTATCTGTCCTGCAGAGCTAATGGGACAGAGCTCTGGGTTGCTTCAGTTTTAAAGATAACACTGGATCTCTTTTCTTAGAACAAGCATGTGAGTGCTTGGGAAGCTGCCATGAGTCTGACCAAGTCTGGAAGTCAAGTGACTCCCAGGTGGTTGTGCTTGGAGCTCGATTTAAAGAAAGCCTTGAGCAGAACCTGCCAGCCCAGTCCTCATGCAAAGCACAGAAGCCTCGTTTTTCCCCCCATGTTAGTTTGCTGTTGAAAGAGAAAAATTGAACAGGTAGCTTGGGGTTTCATTGTCTTAATCAAGGATTTGGATGGGTCTTCAAAAGTCTCAAGTCTTGAAACTGCCTATCTGAAGCTAGATCTAAAGCTTGCCTTGAAATTAATGTAGAGTTGGTGCCCCAGTGGTGCAAATGGGGAAGCTAACACTGTCATGCAGCTGTAGAACTGGTAGTAAAGCAGAACTCAGCATGTTTTATATGAGATATTAGGCAAAACCCTATTTAAGAGGTTACAGGTTTGAATCTTCAGCCTACAAATAAGAAAAATCTTACAGACCTGACATCCAGACCTAAGTTTTTTTTCTTCTAAGGCTTTCTGTGGGTTGGAATGCATGATTTCTCATGCTGTAAGCCAGAGAGCGTAAAAGAGCTCTATACTGCTCACACATTTTCATCCTGTTCTTCAGCGTTTTGTTCTCCAAGGAGTAGCTGCTATTGTGATTCAAGCAAGAAAAGGAAGCTTTCTGCAAACTCCGCTATCTCTTCACAAACTAGCCTTAGGGTGAAACTGTAGACCTGTAGAGACTGAAGAATAATTCAGGTACCTAGATATTCACTGCTATATGAGATGCCACAACATATTCCAGAAGATGAGCATGAAATGGGTGAAAAGCTGTGGGATACCCCAAGAGATCTCAAAACAGGACTACATGTCCCTACTTAGGCAAGTGAGGGACTCTCTTGGAGCTTTATTGTTGAACTCATCAAAGTTAATATTTTTTTTTCTCAGCATGTCACTTGTGTACTAAATATGAAGTTTGAATTTCAGAAAGAGGCATCATTTTATTTTTTTTAAATAGTTTTGGAATAATTTCTTCATCATCCTCAGCCACTGTGGGAAAGTCAGGGTAGAGTTTGTGTGCACGCAGTGATGGTTTTGTGAAGCTGATGGAGAGTGTTAACACTCCCAGCTTTCCCAGACTGCTGTCTGGCACCTCATTCATCTGAAGACCTCTAAGTATAAAAGGTCTATGATAAACAAAGGGGGTCTGTATTGTGCCTCTGGGTTTCCAGTGGCTTATTAAAGATTGGATTTTTTAATATTTTCCTTGAAGGGAGAAAGATTTCTGTGGCTAGGGAGACTCTTGCGTCACTGGATAAGAAAGAGCAAGGCTTTCATGTTACTTGTTTAAACCATTAAGCATTGATGTTTAGCTGTTTGACATGCCATTGTTTCTTGCTCTTTCTAACCAGTACTGTTTCTCTGTTCCTTGTGGTTAATTATTGCTCTCATTCTCTTTCCGGCACGTCTTCTCCTGCTCTGTTACTGGATCCGTAGCAGGAAAGTGACTGAGGGAACGAAGTGCAGGACCAAGGAGCAGAGGATTAACTGTCCCCATGGGAAGCTTGAGTTACTAGCTGCCGCATATGCACATTTTTATTGCTAACAGCCAAGAAAAAGTTAACAAAGAGCTTGTCACTTAGAACAGAATACAGAGGAGTAGGAAAAGATTCTGCAAGTAATTTGCGTTGCCTACCCATGACAGCACAATGCATGCAGTTCATCTCTAATTATTACTTTTTATCATTCATTATTTTCATTATGGTAACAACCACAGGTACCAGTCAGGGTTGCAGCAGAATCATGAGGGCTTCTGCTCCAGCACAAACAGGGTCAGCACTGGAAATTTTTAACAGTATAATTATGTCAGTTAAGAATATAAGTGTTCTACTAAAGCAACTCTGTTGTTATGAGGCATCGTATTGCATCATAGCAGATCTCTCTTATACTTTTGCAGCTTATTCCTCTTCCCACACAGGAACGAAATGATGCAGGGGTAAACAACTTTCTGTCATTTCAAGTATTTCTCTCTGAATGTAGCTGCAGCAGTTCAATGCTGCTGTAGTTTCAAGGCAATATGGGTCCACGGTTAGGCTCATGTAAAACAGACTCTGCCCCAGAAGACAGCAAGTCTCAGCAGGCAACAAGTGGGAAAGGAACCAAAAACATAAATGAGACATTAATCTGTTGAATGGTGGCACTGGACAAGGTGCCAGTGCCAGTGCTCATCCGTAGATCTGGGCTGGCATTTGCCTGCTACAGGAGGAGAAAAACTAGTCTGAACTCTAATTCCACCTCTGTGTCAATGCAGCTTTACTGAAGTTAATGAAAAGCTAGGGCAATTCTAATTAGCCTCCATCTGTCTAAAGGTCTGGTTTGTTATCTTCTGCTCTTATAAGTTAATGTGCCAGGGGCTTCTCAAAAATTAGCTGTTTGGCACGTTTGTTTTGCAACCTGAAATAACACTTATAGCCTGATATGCCTTGAAGATTGTCTTGGGCATCTTCTTCCCAATCACTAAGTACAACAGAAATAAAAAGGAATTCAGCTCCTGTTAGAGTTTGATATAGTTCCTGCCTCTGTCTGCTAACAGGTAGGTTGGTTTCATCTTGTGACAAGAGGTACTTGTGAAGGTGTGAGAATAAACACTCCTGTAGAATTTTCTTCAAGGCTCCATGTGACAAATAATATAAAGCAGTCAACTTCTGTTGAGCTTTTCTCTGGGATTTTAATGCAGTGGCTCTGAGGTTGATTGATGCACAGTTCTGGACCTTGCTGCTCCTGCAGCTGGGCTAGCAACTTTGTTGTTCAACAGATTCCTGACACAAGACTGGTAGCCTGATCTGGGCTTTGTTAGTGCTTTGTATATCACAGTGTTTTGTGCTTGAGACCTGTTCTGTCATTATCAACCATGTTCTCAGGATACTGTTTGTAGTAGGTGTAGAATCATAGAATGGTCTAGGCCAGAAGGGAACTCCAGAGGTCATGTAGTCTGACCTCCCAAGCTAGGCAGAGAGGGACCTAGGGGTGCTGGTTGATGGTAGGCTGAACATGAGCCTGTAGTGTGCCCAGGCAGCCAGGAGGGCCAATGGCATCCTGGCCTACATCAGGAGCAGGGAGGTCATTCTGCCCCTATACACTGCACTGGTTAGGCCGCACCTCGAGTACTGTGTCCAGTTCTGGGCCCCTCAGTTTTAGGAAAGATATTGACTTCCTGTAGCATGTCCAGAGAAGGGCAACAAAGTTGGTGAGGGGCTTAGAAGACAAGCCCTATGAGGAGAGACTGAGGGAGCTGGGGTTGCATAGCCTGGAGAAGAGGAGACTCAGGGGTGACCTTATTGCTCTCTACAACTACCTGAAGGGAGGTTGTAGACAGGCGGGGACTCATCTCTTCTCCCAGGCAACCAGCACCAGAACAAGAGGACAGCCTCAGGCTGTGCCAGGGGAGGTTTAGGCTGGAAGTTAGGAGGAAGTTTTACACAGAGAGAGTGATTGCCTATTGGAATGGGCTGCCCAAGGAGGTGGTGGTGTCGCCATCACTGGAGGTGTTCAGGAGTAGACTTGACAGGGTGCTTGGTTGCATGGTTTAGTTGATTAGGTGGTGTTGGATGATAGTTTGGACACGATGATCTTGAAGGTCTCTTCCAACCTGGTCTATTCTATTATTCTATTCTATTATTCTCCCACAAGTCAGTGGGGACGTCCCCAAGGAGATCAAGTTGCCCAGGGCCTCATTGAATCTTACCTTGAATATCTCCAATGAAAGGGCCTCAACCATCTCCCTGGGCAACCTGTTCCAGTGTTCCACCACCCTCATAGTGAAGGTGGATATCCAATCTCAATCTGCCCTTCTCTAGTTTGAAGCCATTGCTCCTCATCCTGTCACCACAGGCCCTTGTAAACATTCTCTTTCCATCCTTCTTGTAGTCCCTCTTCAGGTACTGCTATTAGGTCACCCCGGAGCCTCCTCTTCTCCAGGCTGAACAATCCCAGCTCCCTCAGCCTGTCCTCATAGCAGAAGTGCTCTGTGCCCCTGATCATTTTTGAAGCAAAGGTAAAGACTGAATAAAGCAAACAATCCTATCAGGTCCTGGAAAAAGTCCCAGGTTGGAACAGTGACCTCTCAGTTTAGCTGAATTCTGGGATGTTTTCTTCAAATACATTATGAGAACAGAAAACACTGATTTGTAAAATTTTAGTGTCTATGTGAAATACTTTTTATGGATATGTATGTTTTAAACAACCTGCCTGTACGCACAGATGTATCAAAGCATATGGATTAGCTTGTTTTATCACTTCCTGATTGATTATGGTCTCTATAGTCCTAATCAATAAAGTCTGCAGATTTGAGAAACTCTCTAATCCAGATTGTAGGCTAAAGCAGAGATATAGATATCAGAGGAAAAGTGATTTGGTGACTTGATAGATGGCAGTGAGTGAGAAATATGAGTAACAAAACTTCTGCTCTGTGTCTTCCCTGAAAGGGTTGTCAAGCCCTGGAACTTGATTATCTTAAAAGTCAAATAATTGCCTTATAACCAGAAGGATCTTATGAGGCTGTGATAACCAGCAATGTGGACACTGGATGCTTTCTGGTCTGCGACTACAGAAACCAGCATAGTTGACAGGAAAGGAAATACTGTGTGAACACCAATGTTAGGGTATGAAAAACATATCCAAACAGCTGGATATTTGCAGAGACCCACATGCTGTTGTGAAAATTACTTTTAAAAACAAGTAATTAAAAAACATTGTCTTTTTCCTGGCTTGTCATTTACTGCCCTAACTGTGGATGTAGTGGAACCACAAGAAGTCGTTGATCTCTTTTCCAGAATACATGATGTTACAGAGTCAGCAGAGCAGCACAAAACTTGTTACCCAGGTTCAGATGCTTTCAGTGGTGACCATCTCCCATAAAAGAGGAAAGTGAAAAAAAGGACTGAAGATGGATTATTGCTATATTCAGCAGACTAACTGATCACCCTACAAAACTTCACCTGTGTTTAATGCTATCTGTTGAGTCTACACTAAGTTTTGGAATTATGTTGACTGGTCTATTGAGAATCACTGGAGTGTGTAACAGCCTAAGTCAAGTACCACGGTGATAGATCAAAGAACTTCTTACTTCAAATGTCTTATTAATATTAGCAGTAATTATCTTATCTTTCTCTTCCTTGGATAGTCCATGATGATTTTCAGATATGATTTTTATCTCACACTAATTAGAGGTTTTTCTGTTGGATTGGGTGAGGTACAATGCATGGTGTGGGGAAAGGTCCAGTACCTCTTGAGTGCTACTTTTTAGAAACAGTTCCAAATTTCAGATTCATTTGGGGCTGCATCATTTCCAAGATAAACTTCTCAGATTCTCCATACATAATCTGCCTACTCTAGTCAGGCAGGAATCAGCTATTCATGACAGAGCTTGAAATGCCTGAGGCTCTTGTCTTTGCTTATATCCATTAGAGGTAAACCATGGCTGATTACAGGGAACACTGTACTTCTGATCATGTCAATGAACAGTGCTAGCAAGTGTTCAGGGGGTGAATTCTCATCTCATTTGCATTGGTGCAAATCATGAGTAATTAAGTTATTGCAGGCTGAGAGTACACAAACTGCCCTAATAGGATTTTCTGTCTCAATAAAGAAATTATCCAATTCAGGTAGATACTCTGTTTTGTCAGTTTTCCTTTGATTTTATGATGGTGTACAGTGTTTAGTTCTGGCTCAGAGCAAAGCCCACAAGTGTACAAGGTGAAGGTCACTGGGGAGGGAAATGCAGTTGAGTCTCAGTGCTAGGACCACTTGATTGTGAATAGAATTTTGCAGCAGTTGGTCCTGAAACAGTTTGTTTCTAATAATTTGTGTACCTGACTGCTAGCCCTAATCAAACCCAAATTCAGGGGAAACCGGTAGCTCTCATGTGCCATGATCACTCATCACAGAGATAGGTGGAGAGAAAAGCAACCCATACAGCAGAATGACATAAAGCTGAGAGATAAAAGACATTCTTAAGAAAAGAAAAGAAAAAAAAAAATAAAGAGCCTATCTTGAAAGATGATTTAAAAACAGAAAATTCCTCTCATGACTCTTTAAGACGACATAAGCCCCTTTTTGTTTCCTGCCTATTTCAGCCTGTTCCTGGTCAAGAACACCACAGCTAATAATTGTGTCAGAAAACCTTCCTGTCTGAAAATAATCTCTTCCTAATGGATAGATGATTCCATATGGTTTCATATGTCATAGATGGAGAGGGAACATATTGGACGACTGGCCACAGCTGGCAGTTCGTGTTAGTGCCATATGGATAAATGTTCAAGTTCTACTGTGTTGTGTACTTCAAGCAAACCATTTATCTAAACAGGTGCTGACCCACTGGGAATGCATTTTTATGGTCAAACTTGCAATGATATGAACTGCTTTTTTCCTCCTTGCCTTTTTCTGCAGTGCAAACACAAAACATTTAGGTATAATGTGACGCCATTCGACGTTGCACTGCATAACTTTGTTGATGCCCATAAAAACACATCTGGGCAGACCCTTTGTAAATGAGACCAGACTATAGCTCTCTGAATTGTATGGATATTAGAAGACCAGTATCCAAAATCCCCTTTGGGACCTAGTCTGTGATGCTCACTTCCACTAGATGTTCTTATATCATATTAAGAAGATTCAAGTCACCCCATTTATAAGGCTACATAAATAGGGAATTAAGCTTCCCAACTCTTGAGCTACTGTGCTCTATCCCTGGTTCCAGCTGAAATGTTTGTGCTCTCTTTCTCTCCATGCCATAACTGCCTCTTTGTCTAAACATGCTTCATTTTGGAATTCCTCTTGCTTGCATTCCTAATAATATGTGTGGTTCAAGGTACTTGCTGACTGATTTATGCAGAGCTTGTGTGGCTCCCTTGGAAATGGAGCAGAGCACATTCCATCCACCTGCGTAATAAAAACAGCCAATGTAGGGTGGGAGCACTCAAACCACAGCAGAAATAATCTTCACTTAAGTTTTGACTCACTCATCTGGCTCTCCATCAGCTCTTCTGATTGTCTGTGGTATTAAAATCATGCCTAAGGAGCAAATCTTCATGGGGAAAAAAAAAAAAAAGTCTCTAATTATACTGTTATTCTAGAGCTCTGCGTCACTGCCAGCATCAAATACTGGGGTGAGAGAAAATACCCTGTCTGTATTTGTTAGCAAGTACTTGGTCAAAACATCCATACATTTGTAATATCAATTAAACTCTTTGGACTCCTTATAGAATCATCAAATATCTTGGGTAAGAAGGGACCTTTAAAGGTCATCTAGTCTCTGCAATGAGGAGGGACATCTTCAGCTAGATCAAGCTGCTTGGGTTACATGCAACCCACCTCTTTCGGCAACCTGGGCCAGCGTTTCACCACCTTCGCTGCAACATGTTTTTACCTACACTTTTACTTACATTAGTATGAATCTCATTTTTCCAGCTTAAAACCATCACCCCTTGTGTCATCACTACAGAACCTGCTAAAGCAACCTGTCCCCTTCTGTTTTATAAAACACTCTTTAAGACCACAATTAGGTCTCTCCCTTTTTCTTTTTTACATGCAGTGTAACTCTCTTGCCTTTATCAGCTGTTTCACATTACTAATAGTTCACTTGTAGTATCTTGAGATGTGAGAAAACTGAGTGAGCTTCAACCACAGAATCATAGAACCACAGAATGAAAAGAGTTGGAAAAGACCTCTGGAGATCCTCCAGTCCAATCGCGCTCATAAGAGCAGGGTCATTTAAAGCAGGTTGCACAGGATGGCATTCAGGCAGGTTTTGAGTGACTCCAGTGATGGAGACCCCAACACCTCTCTGGGCAGCCTGTTTCAGTGCTCTACTATGCAGCCCAAAGAAGTTCCTCCTTGTGTTTAGATAGAATTTCCTATGTTCAGGTTTGTACCTGTTAACTCTTGCCCTGTCACTGGACAACACTGAAAAAGACTACCCCCATCTCCTGACACCCATCCTTTAAGTATTTATAAGCACTGACTTCTCCTCAGTGTTCTCTTCTCTAGGCTTAAAAGCCCCAAGTCCTCAGCCTTTCTTCATAAAAGAGATGTTCTAGTCCCCTAACCATCTCTGTAGCCCTTTGCTGTACCCTGTCAATCTTTTCCATGTCTTCTTGAACTGGGGAGTCCAGAACTGGACACAATACTCCAGATGAGGCCTCACTGTGGCAGAGCACAGGATGAGAAGAGCTTCCCTCTACCTGTCACCACACTTTTTGATGCACACCAGGAAGCCACTGGCCTTCTTGGCCATGAGGGCACATTGCTGGCTCATGGTCATCCTGTCATCTGCCAGGACATCAGAAAGAGGATGGTGATTTGAATTCTTATCTCCCATCATCTGCGTAATGGTACCCACACCCAAGGTGCACATTCCCTCATTTCAGTTTATCTGTGCTCATATACTCTGTACTTTAGTTAAGCTTTCACAGCGTAACAGTAATAAGGCAGTTTAAACAGCAAGTTCTCAGCTGTGTTTGGTGCACACTGTGCTGTGGGAGATTAAAAAGAAAATCAGAAAGTGCATGACGGAGATTAAGATGATTCTGAATTGCTGTGTAGAAGACTGAGTCCCCTTTGTGCCTCTTATCTGCTGTTTGATGTATGGTTACTTAAGCTGTGTTGGGGGGAGGGGGAGGAGAAGTCTTTCTGAGAGGATGTGAGAAGCCATTTCAAAAGATGATGCCTCTCCAGTAAATAAAGCACAAAAGTTTCAGGTCAGCACTGAAATGGTGGATGAGATGGAGTTGAACCCGAAAGAAAAATTGTGCATCCAGGAGGCTTTCAAATCTCGTCTCTGAGATAAAGAAGATCAAAGTGTTTAAACACGTTGATCCACTACTGAGGAAAATTTAGTGCTGGCAACAGAGAGCAGCTGCAGCAGAGCTGGTGTGTCTGAACTCACAGCAGGGGACTAATTGCTCCTATGGATAGAGGTTTGCTTTACAAAAACAGGTCTGAAGGAACGTTATTCTCATTCACAGAATGATGAAGTCCTATCGATAAGCAGTAAAATGCTGATGTATAATCACAGCCTGGGCTGGAGGGATAGGGCCCCTGGGAACCGAGCTGCAGTGTGAGCAAGGGGGATACAAAAACATCCTCTGCTTTTATTCAACTTGTATTGTGCAGGGAGAGATCACATCGATTCACTCCAGACGATAGCATTAGCTTTACAGAATCACAGAATGTTAAGGGTTGGAAGTGACCTCAAATGATCATCTAGTCCAGCCCCACTGCCAGAGCAGGATCACCTATAGTAGATCACACAGGAATTCATTCAGGTGGGTCTTGAATATCTCCAGAGAGAGAGACTCCACAACTGCCCTGGGCAACCTGTTCCTCCTTGAGATGTATTAAATAATTAAATGAGGATGAAGACCTCAATGTTGAATGTTAATAGTATTCATACAGTGTATTGTCCCAGAGGTAGCCTGGAGAGGGGGGCTGTTGCCATCTGGCCATTCCAAATTTTCTCTATGATATGTATTTTCATAATATATTACATTTTTATAATTATTAACTGCGCAGGTGGTGGAGAATAATGAGTCTTATTCTAAAAATTAATAATGCAGTGAACTATTCCTGATAAAATTGCAACTGTAAAGATATTTATGACAAGTTCTAGTGAAGAGGCTGCCATGGCATCTCTTTAAACAGGTTCCTTCTTGCAGTCCCAGCACTCAGCAGAGGGTGTGTTCTCATTTTATTAAGGGACTGTGCAGAAAGAAGGTCTGAAGCAAGGGTTAGTGATGGGGCTTTTCCCATGACACAGAAGTTGTTTCTGGCAGAGGTAGGAACTGAATGGGATTTTTGCATTTGGGTGTGACTATTGAGAAGTTTGAGTTCTTCTGTGTAGCTAAGATCTGAATACTCTTTTATTTTATTAGTTTTATTTCTTATTTTTTTTACTCAAAGAAAAATAAATAAATGCTGCAATTCTGATCCACAGCATCTCTCTCATAAAAGTATAGGCCTTAGTATCACTGTATGTACTCAGTACAAAGCAAAGGTGTCTTGGCTACCCCAGTTTTTCCAGTTAAGGAGAGACATTTTGCCTCTGGGAGGAAATTAAATACTTCTGTGCTGAGTCATTTCAGTACAGTACAATATGTCAGTCTAGCTCCTGCTGTTCAGCACTCATTTGGTATTTGCATTTCTTTTGATAATAGCAAATTTCACTTACGTGTATATATCTGTGTGTAGTTGTCTGTCTGTTTTCAGGCACTTAAGTGTATGTTTTTGAATGCCATTTCATTATTGGAACTTTCCAGAAATATCTAAATTATTCACCCTGGCCTTCCGGGATAGGCAGGAAAGGAAGAGAAGGCATTCAGTGGCCATAGCCCTCTCTTGTCACACCACAAATGAAAACCTTTCCACAGCCCTACCCTTGATTGCTCCTCTGCAATGGGGGACTCTTGTTAAAGCCATTCAAATGCAATATGTTGCCTAAATGTAGAAGGTACATTCTCCCATGGTTTCCAGCAAGGACATTGCATCATGCCTACATTTGCCTCAGCATGATGGCCAGCATGGCAGGCTACTAAGTGTGCAGCAGTGGAGTAACCACAGCATGTCATGAGTTGCAGAGCAAGAATACAGTTATGTGTCAGACCTGCCAGCCCAGAAGATACCTAAGGTAGTGGCATTCCTCAGGGTCAGAAGCACACTTGGTTAGTCCCAGGAGAATGACTGCCCATTCCTTCTTGGACCTGTCATGTGTTGGGGTGTGATACATGGAGCTGGAAGAGAAAGGTTGGGGCAGATGCACAGGAGATGGTATGTGAAGTCCCTATGTGGTCCACCTTGAGAACAACCCTTTCTCAAAACCTTCCCCCACAGGGTTACACCCTCAGGAAGCAAGGAGTGAACACTGAATGCCCATCCTCCCAAACCAGAAGCACTGATCTTCAGGAACAGTGTCCTTGCCCTATGCTCACATGGTACTGGTCTCACTAATGCCACAACCAATTGATTTACGTCAGCAAATCAATGACACATTAAGGAAAGAGTTCAGCAGCACATTTCAGGCACAATGTGCCCCAAGCAGTGCAGAACTATCAAACTCCAGCAGTTACGTAATGTTTTAATTTCTGATAAAGCAACTTTTAAAAATATGTTAAAAGATGAATTAATATTAATCTCCTGTGCCACAAATATGTCACAATGGTTGCATTGAGAGCTTTTGCTTTGTACAACTTGTTAACCACTGGTGGCTGGTATTTTTTATGCTTATTCTACTCTTAAGAAATTCACAAACAAAATGTTTCAGTGAAGTTTTTGTAGAGATTCTGTGGCATGTGGGATTAAAAGCATTGCTAGGAAGCTGCAATTTTCCTCAGTGTTTTCAAGACAGAGTGTGTCAAAGTTCAGATGTACAAATCACCTACAAAATGATCAGCCAAGATGTGTAAGATGATATGCAGAGTGTTTCTTGTCTACAAAAAATGTGGGCTCCACATAGCTTAGTCCACAATTGCCAGTTTTTATTAGGGTCAAGTTTTCTATCCCCAAGCTCAATAGCTGTGCTCCTGTAAACTTCTCTATGCCAGCTTACCTACCCATTGGAAAAAGAAATAAAATAAAAAAATAGGGGCAGCTTTTACCCTCCACTGCAAAGCATTTGAAGGAGCTTGGATTGTAGATCAACACTGGATAAAGGGAAAGATTATTGCTTCCATTTAACAGCTTTAATGAATGGTAAGATTACATTTTATTGTTGGTTGAGTCTTTGATGAAAGACCTGAAGCGACTACAGGACAACAGTTGAACAACAATGGTGGAAACATCTAGTGTAATCTGGGAAACATACTGTGATACTTTCCTAGGCAATACAGAAATTCTTTCTTCTACAGGGACACGCTTAATATACAGTTCAAATAGGCCAGTAGAAATGTTTTTACTTATGAAATGAACCCAACAGGAAAAATATTTTTTTTTTTTTTTCCACACAAAAAGGAGTAGCTGAAAAAATGATCCAGAAGCCAAAGAAGACATTTTGTTTCTCACAGTAGACCAGGAAAATATTTGTTTTGGAGATGCTGTTGCCCAAAAGTCATTTTAGTACTTTGAATTTAGCAATATGGGTTATGAGGGTTTCAAAGAAAGTTTTGCGGTAAGATCCAAAGAGAGGTTTTACGCGTACAGGAAATCTGGCTTTCTAAACTGCTTTGCAAGCCTTGATCAGATGAGTTTGCTAATTTTAAACTCTGCAAGTTTAACACCAACCACACTGTGAGAGAGAAGCTGTTGCACTCTGATACAATCAATTAGACCACTTGAAATCAAGCTTCAGTGAACCAGATTCCCACATCAGAAGCAATGCAGCTAAAGTCTCTGCACTCTACCCTTTGTCCCAGCTGGCCAAAACTGGATATTCTGTCCTCGAGTTCTTCTGACTTGATAAAATATGCTGTTTACCAGGCTTATTTTTGTGGTCAGCTGTAATGTTTTGAACAGCATAATTCCTGAAATGCTGTTTAGCCTTTGTCAAAGCAACACTGAATGTTTTGGTTGAAGGGTTAGAGAAAATATGGATTGAGGTGAGACTCATTAACTGTTAACTTATACAGCTGAAACTTAAACACCTAAGTGAGTCTAGGATGATAGCACTTTAGCTTCTAATACGTAGACATCAAAAGTTAGCTGAGATAAATCTGTGATGACCAAAGGAAATAGGTGCAAATGAGACATAGACATGGCATGATTAAAAATAGAACATACAAGCCAAGTTTTTGCACAAAGGCCTCACAAAGTGAGGAGGAAAAGCTGGGTACACAAAGGGCAAAGGACAGCAATTCTTTGATGAACAGCAACAGGATGCATTCCACATCCTTTATGTGTGCTGCCAATTCCCAGAAATCCCATTTTCCACCTGAAATTATTACACACTGAGAAAATTATCTGAATTCTTAGAGGCCTCCATTCTGTACTCTTTTATGATCTCTTTTATAAACTGCTTAAAAATGAGTCTTACCCTTCTTAGAAAAAACAACAAACCGACATAACAGCAGAGATAAAGGGCAACGAAATGGCCCTTACAATAAGATTGGAACAGATTGGGATGTGCAAAACACTCACTCCACTGGGAGCCGTCCTGACTGATGACGTTCAGAATTGATTTGATGGGTGCGCCAAAAAAGAAGAGATGCTTAGAGAAAGAGCAGCTCTTCAGGATTAACTGCTTCTGTAGGTCCTCCCCCAGGGTGGCTCTACCTGCACTCTCCAACCTCCCTCTAATGGTCTTTCCCTGTTTCCTTTTTGTGCAAAAGAGAAATGGATAACAAGTTTTAAGTCTTTCCCAACTGAATCAGTAGCAAGGGATGGTGGTCCCTCCTGGCAAATCTTACCTGTTATAGGTTGGTTATAAAGGACCTACTCCTAGCTTTCTAAGGTCTACCTTCCACATGTATTTCCTGCCAAGGGCTGATTGTGTGGATAATGTTCATGATGATAATTATAATAATTTTTTTTTCTACAGACAAGCTGTCAGTAGATATGGCAATGAAGCATTATGCCAAAGCTAATAAATATTTCCGCATGGCATGTCAATTTGGTGTGAAAAGAGAAGATGTGTAGGTCTTGTAGGTTGTTAAAGACCTCTAAGATCATCAAGTCCAACTGTTAATCCAGCACTGGTGAGTCCACCACTAAACCATGTCCCTAAGTCCCACATTTACACATCTTTTATAAACCTTCAGGGAAGGTGACTCCACCCCTTCCACTTCCCTGGGCAGCCTCTTCCAGGGCGTGACAAGTGTTTCAGTGAATAATTTTGTCCTAATATCCAATCAAAACCTCCCCTGGTGCCACTTAAAGTCATTTCCTCTCATCCTGTCACTTGTCACTTGGTAAAAGAGACCAACCCTCACTTTGCTACAACCTCCTTTCAGGTAGCTGTAGGGAGCATTATGGGAATGGATGGGCTTCAGGCATTGCAAAGGAATATGCTGCTTTTGAGAAAAGTGTCCTTTGGCTCTGCTGAACCCAATGAGACTCTCCTCTGCTTTCATTTGCTGTCTTCTGGAACATGCTTATGATCTCTGAATACATCAGCCATGCCTTTATGCTCTCTGTGGGGGAACAAAATAATGAGAGATTGTTCTGTGAGCAGGACTTCATTTGGGAGGATCATTTTCAGCTCATGTCTGTACGTGCTGTCTCTGCTTCCCACCTCACTCTGCTTAGCTGCTGTGTTAGACAGCAAACCCCAAGCCATCACTTGCAGCAGAGGGTGATAATGGAAAAAGAGATAGAGGAAAAAGTGCAACATGGAGACAATCAGAAGTAAAAGTGACCAGTTTCTATATGTATGTTCTCATTTAATCCTGGTCATGACTAAGTGTTCTCAACTCATCAGACTGTCACCATTCAGCCATGGCACTCTGAGGGAACACTTGACTTCAGGCAGATATTGAAGCTCTGCTGATTCTAGTAAGACGTATGATTAATGGTAACCATCTGCCAGAAGCATTATTTGGGGATGGTGTGGACTACAGAACATGTCTAACTGCTTTGCAGGATCCACAAATCAGGCCCAGAGTTGGGACTAAAGTATTCCTGGCCAGAAATGCCTAGTCTGAACTTCTTCGGTGAGGGCAAGTTCATACTCTATCTCTTCTCAACCTCCTAGCAACAACCAGGTCATCTATGACCATCTCTTATGCTGTTGAAAGTGGCATTTTTGCCATCTTGCAGAGGTTGTTTTCCTGCAAAGTAGACACTGTCACTAGAAATTCAGTTGGTACCAAAGTAATTCAGGGTCATCTCACCAAATGTGACTTAATGAAGGATGGACCATAGCAGCCCACTAAATAGAAAAAGTACTGCTATTTCCAGGGCTTAACACTGCTTAGACAGATCAGGTGTTTTTTTTAATATATGATACAATTTGAAATATTGTATCCAAAAAAAACAAACCAAACAAGCAAACCCTAAAACAATCCAACCATCAAAAGTCTAAATTAAAGAGCACAGGTGGCAAGACATTGTTATTTCCTTGTGTGTGGTCCCTGATGCAGATGCCTTATTTTCACAACACTGACAATGAAAACATTTTGAATTTTGGATACTCTTTAGGGTACAATGTAATACATCAAACTTAATCATTGCATCAGATGTCTGTTACAAACAAAAACTGATGTACCAAATGTAAAAGTTGCTCACTTTGATTAATCAGCGAGTATTGCCAATTTTGCTAACTGTGGAGAAACTGGTGCCCAGTGGTAGGACAAGGGAAAAGGGCACAAACTAGAACATAGGATGCTCTAAACATAAGGAAAAACATCTTTCCTGTGAGGGTGACAGAGACCTGGTCCAGGGTACGCAGAGAGGTTGTGGAGTCTCCTCTGGAGACTTTAAAAATCTACCTGGAGTTGGACTAGATAGTCCTCAGAGGTCCCTTCCAACCTCAACATTCTCTGATTCTTTGACAGAAATGGTATTGAAGTGCAAAATGTCAACTTGACATAAATAGATCTGTAAATGGTATATAGATTATTTAAAATCTGTATTAATTAATCAAAATTTGCAGAAGCCTTCTAGTACCTGAAGGGGGCCTACAAGAAAGCTGAGGAGGGGCTGTCTGTTTACCAAGATATGTAGCAACAGGAAAAGGAATGAAGGTTTTAAACAAGACAAAGGTAGATTTAGACTGGACATTAAGAAGAAGTTCTTTACTATGAAGCTGGTGAAACACTGGAACAGGTCACCCAGAGAGGTGGTGGAGGGCCCATGCCTGGAGAGATTCAAGGTCAGGCTTGATGGGGCTCTGAGTAACCAGATTTAGTTGGGAATGTTCCTGCTTACTTTAAGGGGTTTAGACTAGAGGACCTCTAAAGGTCCATTTCAAGTCAGTGCATTATATGATTCTATGAATCTATGGTAATTAAGTCTATAGATTATATATAAATATCTAAAAATTCACGTTTGTACAGATTTAGAGGTGATACTGTTTCAAGCAACAAGAAACCTCCCTTAGATCCATCCTTTAGCAGACACAACGTATTACATTCCCCCCCTCCCCTCCCCCGTTTTAACTTATTAAATTAATTCAATAATCATCATGTTATAAGAGGCATTAATTTCATCTGCTGTGGTGAAAACTTCTGATAGAGAGCATTAGCTACAAGGCCACCCTTCTTCCTTTGAGACAGGAAGTATCTGTGTGATGAATTAACTATGGGTGAATGCTAAGTCTTTAATGAAAAAAAACATGCTCTGTTGAATTTAGTCTTTCATATGAAAGCTGTTTGGGACCTTACTGAAAAGAATGTGTTAATCAAGAGAAAAGCATAATTACTGTCTTGTCAACAGACACAAATGGGAAAGCCTAGTAAAAATGAGATTGAAATTAAATCCAAAACACACACACAAAAAAAGTTTTTCTTTAAGGTTTTAGGAGAGCTCGCTTTACACTGCACAGTGATTTATGACAATTGGGATCTCACGATTTCTGCAATTAATATTACAGGATGCTTCCTATTCAGAGGAAAGTTAATCACAATAATGCAAATGGAAGTATTATTGCAGCTATGCCTCAGAGTTCATATTTCATATTGAGCCAAAGGTTCAATATTCAGCTTCTTTCTCAATGGAGCATTCACATTGTATGGATAGATGAATGTGCACCAAAGGTAAAATAACTGAATTAATATAAACCAGAATAACATGTCTGGCACAGAGCTTCCCATTTTCCCATTTTGCTGTAAGGTCCTGATTGTTCAGGCTTTTAAAATCAGTAATAAATTATTGCAATGCACTGCTAATTACACCTCATTGAAGTTGTATATAGTATAAATTGCACCAGAAATGAACTTAGAGTAAGTTTCTTGTGCTTATTATTAGCAAGTTAAAGGCAATTCATTTCTAACTAGGCTGTGTTTAAAAGTTTAGATAAAAAAAACAACAACCAAACCAAAACCAGTGTAATTATTTCCCTAATATAAGGAGAACATTTGTAACAAACACTTTGTCCTAGATGTGTTTTTGCACTAAATACATTAATGAGAAAAGCAGAAGCAAGAACACATATTAATTTTGACACATTTAAAAAACCCATAATGATTATTTATAAATTTTGCTCCAGCAAATATTTTCCAAATTGACTTCTTCATGTTTTTACCTCCCTCTGTGCTCCCTTAGATAATTTCTAAGCTCGTGATTATTATTTTTTTTATAACTGGTGATGATCCTGGAAATATTCTATTATTTTCCTTTTTCCTTCTGTTTTTCTTGTTAGGCTTTGTTGAGCTTCTTTGGGGGTTGGGTGGGTTTTGGTGTTTTGGTGGTGGTTGCTTATTTATTGTGGAGTTCTGGGTTTTTGTTTGGTTGGGGTATTTTTGCTTGGGTTTGGTTTGGTTTGGTTTTTTAGGGTGGATTGTGTTGCTGGTTTGGTTTGTTTTGTTGTTTTTTTGTCCCATGAGTTTCTATTAGTGAGAGAGGTAGAAAGGCAAAGGGGAAAATTGGATTTCAGCCTGGAGAAGAGGAGGTTCTGGGGAGACCTAATAGCAGTCTTCCAGTACCTGAAGGGGGCCTGCAAGAAGCATGGAGAGAGACTGTTTACAAAGGCCTGCAGTGATAGGACAAGGGGAAGTGGCTTCAAACTAGGGAAGAACAGATTTAGATTGGCTGTTAGAAACAGGTTCTTTACTATGAGGGTAGTGGAACACTGTAACACATTTCCCAGGGAGGTGGCTGGTGCCTCATCCCTGGAGATACTCGAAGTGAGGCTTGACAGGGCTCTGGGCAGCCCAATCTAGTTGAGGATGCCCCTGCCTAATGCAAAGGGGGTTGGACTAGATGATCTTAGGAGGTCCCTTCCAACCCAGACCACTCTATGATTCTATGATTTAATTTTTTTTTAATCCTGTTGGATTTTATTAAAAACACATGAAGTTTCTGGGATTATTTCAGAGCTGATTCAGAAGCATCAATTAATATTTCATAAAAGAAATAACCCGTGTAAAGAAATTCATGC
The DNA here is from genome assembly GCF_026170545.1 of Melanerpes formicivorus. Taxonomy (NCBI): domain Eukaryota; kingdom Metazoa; phylum Chordata; class Aves; order Piciformes; family Picidae; genus Melanerpes; species Melanerpes formicivorus. The sequence continues at coordinate 35,813,208 of NW_027142353.1, read as the reverse complement.
AACAAATGCCTTTTCTAATCCTTTCCTCTACAGCAGAAAGGTGCTCTTTATTTTCATCCAAAAGGATTGTAACTACCACATTAAAACTGGTTATTGAGAGGGGACAGTAAAAGAAGTTCTACACATGGACAGGGTGAGACCTTAATTTTTGGGGAACAAAAGAGTACAGTCATAGAGAAGTCACTGGAGTTTAAATGTCCATTGCATTAAATTATAATCCTCTTGATAGGAAAGAAGTTCTTAGGTAGGGAATACGTTTTAATGTTTGTAGTTCTGGGTTCAAATCCAGTGCAAACTCCCTGTATAACATCAAGGAAAGCACTTTGGTCAAAATCTTCAGAAATATCTCAACACCCATGCTGAGTGAGAGGAGGTGCCCAAATAACTTCCAGGAGCAGATCCAACATATATCACTCTGTTTTGCCTAGACTACGCAGGTTGTGTGCTTTGAGTGCCTGATGCTCACTTTTTCTGGCATTGCTTTACATCTAGTTGGACTTGGTCTTTCAAAATGGCATTCAGATCATGATACATTCTGACACAGATTCAGACTAGATAGAAGGAAGAAATGGGTTTTTTTACACTGAGTGTGGTGAAACACTGGCTCAGGTTGACCAGAGAAGTGGTACATGCTCCATCTCTGGAAACCAATTCAGGTCAAACATGATTCTGTGAAATCTGGTCTAGTTGAAGATGTCCTTGCTTAATGCAGGGGGGTTGGACTAGATGATTTTTAAAGGTCCCTTCTAAGGCAAACCCATAATTCTATGAAAATATATATTTTTTTTTTTTTTAATTAAAGATCAAATGCTATCACTTTGATGGTGCATTTGATGGGTCATGCCAGAGAAACACAGGCAGGCATAGCACAATATCTTCCAGAAGAGAGGCATAAATGAAAAAGCAACAATAACCTCTGAGTTTGTAACCATGACTGATGATGGAGCAGAACTGACCACCTCTTCTTTCCTTGCTGGAACTAATTCACAAAAGTGGGAATAATGTCACTTTCCTACTTTGGCAAGTAGTTTAAAAACTAATATTAAAATTCCTAATATTAAAAATTAGGAGAAGTATAGCTGTTATGGCAGGGAGGGACCATAAGTATGCCAGAGTCCTAGGAGAAGAGAATGAACACTTCTCACCTCCTCCTCATTTCCAGATGTCCCAGAAATGCATTCCACTGAGCAATGGCCTCTTCTGGTTTTGTTTTCCCTCTTGTTGAAGTGAACACCAGTGAGACAGGAGACTCACAAAATTAATTCAGATTGGCTTAGATAAGAACCCTGTGATGTTGATTAAAAACCATCCACAGGGCCATTAGCAAAGAGAGATAATAAATGAAAATGTGTTGAATTGCATGAGTTTTCTAGTGGGGGAACATCAGGGAGCAGTCTTGAGTCCATTCTTCTTTAAACATCTTCATTCATTAGCCAAAAGACAGGAAAAGAGTACATGTTAATTAAAATCACAGATGATCCAAATTGGGAGGCACTGCATAAATCAGTGAAGATAGAGACATTAGAAACCTTAGGCAGGAAATGACAAAATGAGATGCAGCTTCAGAAAATGCATGTGGAGGAGAAATAATCTGTATGAGGACACAATCAGCAGAAAGGAGGGTTGTTCAAAAAGCAGAATTAATGGGAGAAAGCTGAAGGATGTGGACCATAGAGTAAAGGGCAATGTAGCAGAGCAGCTATTTAAAGGTGACCTTTGCACCTTTTCACTGGATAGCTTGGATTCAAAATTAATTTGCAATTGGCAAGATTGAAAGGTCAATGCAGTTTTGGACTATATATGCAGAAAGAGGTTGCCAAGGAAAGATTTGGAAATCCACCTCCATCACAGTATGCTACCATGTTGTTCAGACTTCTGAATTTTATTTTTTTCCAGTGCTGCAAGACCTTGTGCAGCAGAGTGTGTCCAAAATAGATGCATATCAAGCAAACCCAGGTAGCCTGGAAAAGTGACTGGCCTGGGAAATACGGCTTTAATGAAACCACACATTCCCAATTGTTGTGGTCTCTTCCCCACCTCCCCAGGCCCTGTGGGACTTTGTCTCCTTGAGACAAGGAAAGGAGTTAAGAGAGGGGGCTTAGGGCTAATCAGCTAAGGAAAGGTGTAAAAGAAGAGGAGCCTCAGTGCTGTTCTACACTGTGTTTGGACCGCCTGCTTGCAGTGTGACAGGTTTTGTCACACAGGCATCATTACTTTTAAACTGGGGCTCTTCAATACCGCAAGTAACACAGATAAGACAAAATTTACTGATGTGAGTGGAAACAAGAAGCATCTGTGTAAGATCTTAATTGTTTTGCTCTAACAAGGGTAAAAGATTTAAGGAAGGAAATGTTCAGGATAACCACATAAATTAAAAAAAAAACAAAAATCACCTTCTGAGAACTGTAAAATCACACAACAGGGAAGCAACCTCTACCATGTTAATTGGAAACGCTTGAAACTACCATAGAGCAATGGGTAAATTACGCTTTTGGCAAAAGGATGGATGTTTGCAGTTAGCTAAGGACAGACATTTAATTCCTAAATGCTGTACAGAAAGCCTCAGTTTGTATTTAGCAATACACAGCCTCAAGTTGTGCCAGGGGAGGTTTAGATTGGATATTGGGAGGAAAAAAATTCTTTACTGAAAGTGTTGTGATGCATGGGAACAGACTGCCCAGGGAACTGATGGTATCACCATCCCTGGAGGTATTCAAAAACCATCTAGACGTGACTTTTGGACATGCTTTAGTAGGCATGGTGGTGTTGACAATTGGACTTGACTATCTTAGAGGTCTTATTCAACCTGAATGATTCTATGATTCTATGATTTATTTCCATGGGATGACTAAGCAAACCCTAGCACAGTAGTGATATGATATTACATTAGGAACCACATGTATATGACTGCTTTATGTACCCTAATTGTCAGCAGTAGTTTTCAATTCATTTAGGACAGCAGATAAAAAAATAAACAAAACACTGATTTACATGTATGCATGTATGTCTTCTTACAGGTAGACTGAGAATAGTACTGGTCCAGGTTAAAACTCCATCCTACAAGAAGTAATTGATGGATTATTCCTAGATATTTCTAAGAAGATAAATACAAAAAGTGAGTACTCATTCCAGTCCCTGGAATGTTTTAATTATCGTTTGTCATTTAAAATCAAATTACAACAGTTGTCATATTTCTTCTGCAGATTTATTTAATTACAGTCATGAGGAATTTCAGTAATTTCTTTAGAAGATGTCTATTATTGATCTGTGTTTATCTTTATTATCTGACAACAATAATCTACATTACAGTCCTGTTCAAGGGCTCATTTTTACTGTGCCAGGCACTCTGGGTGCATAGACATTCTCTGCATAAATTACTTATATCTATGAAGCCATGAGTAGGAACAGGCAGGTAGAGACCCATGGATGTAACCAGAAAGTGCTGGTTAGTTTGACAGGCAATGCTAACATAGCATCTGCAGCCTAACCCTTGTCAGTGCTTTCTAGATATTGCTGCAGAGAAGGGAAGACAATAAAAAGGTTATTTTATAGATATTTCTGGGAATCAGCATGGACAAAAACACAAAAGTTCTCATTTGAAAATCCAGCACGTAGACAATGGTTGTGTGGTATGACTGGATACAGACAGCCTAGTTTGGATATAAAATGGGAAAAGGAAGTCAGTGCTATTATCTGGGAAGAAATGGCCTTTGCATTCAGGGAATATCATAAGGGCATATTTACATGTGAAACATGAAAGAAAGGGATTGTGCAATAATTAAGATGATCAATAACGAAGTCTGAGGTAAGAGATCTACCTTGATGGGTAGAGAGAGAGAAGAAGCATCACCATAATTGTGTGACATAGGCCACATCTGCATGGTGTCAATGCCACTGGGAAGTGGTATCTGGGAGAGGAGTACAAATTGAAGAGGTTGTCAAGGTTATGGGCATGTGACAGGATGGTAGTGCTGTCCACAGTGAGAGAAGGAAGGCTGGTTGGAGATCATGTCTGGGACTCCTCAAATGGAATGAAAGTGAAGTTGACACTGCTGAATATGCAGGGGAAAAAAAAAAAAAAAGAAAAAAAAAAAAAAAAAGGAAAAGACCAGAAGAAGGAAGAGAGTAAAATAATGAATATTTGGGGTTAGTAGGGACCATTGGAAATTATCTAATCTAACCAGCTGCTCAAAGGTTTTCCTAGAGAGGGTTGGAGAGGTTTGGAGAGGAGAGGTTTGGAGAGGAGAGAGGAGGTTCGGAGAGGTTTGGAGAGGTTTGGTTCAGTTCGGAGAGGTTTGGTTTGGAGAGGTTCAGAGAGGAGAGGTTCAGAGAGGAGAGAGGAGGTTCGGAGAGGTTTAGTTCGGTTTGGAGAGGAGAGGTTTGGAGAGGTTCAGAGAGGAGAGGTTCAGAGAGGAGACAGGAGGTGAGGTTCGGAGAGGAGAGGTTCAGAGAGGAGAGCTTCAGAGAGGAGAGGAGAGCTTCAGAGAAGAGAGGTTCAGAGAGGAGAGGTTCGGAGAGGAGAGGTTCAGAGAGGAGAGCTTCAGAGAGGAGAGGAGAGCTTCAGAGAAGAGAGGTTCAGAGAGGAGAGGTTCGGAGAGGAGAGGTTCAGAGAGGAGAGGTTCAGAGAGGAGAGGAGAGGAGAGGAAAGGTTCGGAGAGGAGAGGTTCGGAGAGGAGAGGTTCAGAGAGGAGAGGAGAGGTTCAGAGAGGTTCAGAGAGGAGAGGTTCAGAGAGGAGAGGTTCAGAGAGGAGAGGAGAGGTTCAGAGAGGAGAGGAGAGGTTCAGAGAGGTTCAGAGAGGAGAGGAGAGGTTCAGAGAGGAGAGGAGAGGAGAGGAGAGGTTCGGAGAGGAGAGGAGAGGTTCGGAGAGGAGAGGAGAGGTTCAGAGAGGAGAGGAGAGGAGAGGTTCAGAGAGGAGAGGAGAGGAGAGGTTAGGAGAGGAGAGGAGAGGTTCAGAGAGGAGAGGAGAGGTTCAGAGAGGAGAGGAGAGGAGAGGAGAGGTTCAGAGAGGAGAGGAGAGGAGAGGTTCAGAGAGGAGAGGAGAGGTTCAGAGAGGAGAGGTTCAGAGAGGAGAGGAGAGGAGAGGTTCGGAGAGGAGAGGTTCAGGGAGGAGAGGAGAGGTTCAGAGAGGAGAGGAGAGGAGAGGAGAGGTTCAGAGAGGAGAGGAGAGGAGAGGTTCGGAGAGGAGAGGAGAGGTTCAGAGAGGAGAGGAGAGGTTCAGAGAGGAGAGGAGAGGAGAGGTTCAGAGAGGAGAGGAGAGGTTCAGAGAGGAGAGGAGAGGTTCAGAGAGGAGAGGAGAGGAGAGGTTCAGAGAGGAGAGGAGAGGTTCAGAGAGGAGAGGTTCAGAGAGGAGAGGTTCGGAGAGGAGAGGAGAGGAGAGGTTCGGAGAGGAGAGGTTCGGAGAGGAGAGGAGAGGAGAGGTTCGGAGAGGAGAGGAGAGGAGAGGTTCGGAGAGGAGAGGAGAGGAGAGGAGAGGAGAGGAGAGGAGAGGAGAGGAGAGGAGAGGAGAGGAGAGGAGAGGAGAGGAGAGGAGAGGAGAGGAGAGGAGAGGAGAGGAGAGGAGAGGAGAGGAGAGGAGTAAACAGAGGTGGAGACAGTAGGAGTAGGGAGTTCCAAGGCTAGAGTCAAATGGAACAAAGTTTTCAGAAACTGCATTTAGGGTAGAAAACTAGGGTGGATTTTAAGTGGGAAATAGAGAGAACTGAAGAAGAGAATGAATTAGCAGTAGGGAATGCTGACCTGATCAGATTATCCCCCAAGGTGCTTCAACAGGTGAGAAAAATAGGTGGGTTTGTGGGCATTTTGATAATGGATACTGAGATCTAAATGAAGAGCTGATCAATCCAGTCTTCCTGTGCAGGCAGTGGGGTGAATGTTGGATCTCTAAAATATGTAGGCCACAGAGCACATAAATTACTCATAGAGAAGTCTATCCCTCTTTCTCTCTCTTCCCCTGTAGACGGCTGTCTAGGACAACTAGATGCCTGAATTATGCATGACTGTTGTCCAAAGCTTGATGGGATGTTTGCAGGAATTAATGTCCCTAAGCCCTTATTTCTCATCTGTGATGTGGGATCAAAGTTCCTCTTTGATATTTATCTTCTCTATTCAGATTGTAAGAGCTTTTCCACCTGGAAGGTGTGCGTACAGCACCTAGCACTACAGATGTGGACTGGGACACCTACAGGTTCCTGTATTTTCATATTCACCTCAAACCAGAGAAGTGTTGAGGTGAATGATGAATGAAGAGAATGAAATGCCTTTTAATGATAAAACTACAAATATGGGAGGGAGAGTTCTAAAGCTCATAGCCCTGAATATAAAGTGATATGTAATTGAAATTAATATTGAATTGTGAGACACAATGGAAGTGGTTTAATCCCCAGTGTTGTACTGATATTGACATAAACAATAATAGGCAGTTCCCAAAGCATGGCAACTCTGCCTGCAGATTATGTCCAGGAATATGTTCTTTACTCTTGGAGGAGAAACCACTTGCTGCTATAATGAATTAAATTATTTCTTTCCACAGTAACAATGATCACTATGAATTCATTGGGAACTCAGAGTCTGTCTCATGTATATTTTTATATATTTATATATACTTTATCTCTCTCTATATATATATGTATATATATATCTATATTTGCCAGACAATTAATTGAGCTAAATTTTGCATGCTGAATCTGTAGCATTCAGAATCTTCTCCTGACTATAAACTGTAGGAACATCATGCAGGCAATGCAACTCAATCAGATCTTTCAGCTTCAGCCTTGTGAATATTTCCAAAATCTTCCAACACATCTGTGTAATTATTCAATATCCCTTGTCTTTAGATTATCAGGATGAAAGGAAATGGCCTCAAGTTGCAACAAAAAAGGTTTACATTGGTTATTGGGAAAATATGTTTTACTGAAAGGGTCATAAAGCATTGGACCAGGATGCCCAAAGCCTGCAGTGGGCAGTAGTGTCCTCCCTACTCTAGTCATGAGGTCTGTGGTGACAGGTTGGACTCGATCTTTGAGGTCCCTTCCAACCTTAGGAATACTGAATAACTGAATACTGAATAACTGAAGTGGTGGCTCTGTCACCATATCTGGAGGTATTTAAAAGATGAGTACATGTGGCACTTAGGGACATTGTTTAGTGGTGGACTTGGTAGTGCTGGGTTAAGAGTTGGGCTTGATGGTCCTATAGGTCTTTTACAACCTAAACAATTCTAAGATTCTTTAGGGGACAAATGTATGCATATCTACCCTACTCAAACGAAATACACATTGTGTTGGAGTTTGGTTACTCAGAATTATTAGAGCTGGTGTGAACTGAAATGTTGTGTCTGTAAGCATGATTTGAAAAAGCAGAGCCCTGAGAGAGATCTCACTGCAAGATAAAGAGTGTGCATCAAAGAAAAAGAGGGGGGCAGGGGAGGAAAAAAAAAAGAAAAGAGAGAGGTGAAAAATTGTCAGAGAAAAAAAATGGTTTCAAAGTCAGGGTTTCATGGTAAGTGGTAACAATATAATGAGGTGACAGCCTACAGCAAACTGAGTGGAGTGAGGAAAAGGAGAGGAAATCTCTAAAATAAAACTCCCCAAATTGCTGTGAGTCACTGAACATGACAAGCTCTCTTTACAGGAAGATATCTTCACAGGAAATATTGATGCCTTCTACTGAAGGTGAATTCTTACTTGTCAACATAATATGAAGAAGGCTGTTTCTTTAAAAAAGCAAAACAAAACACAACAACAAAAACAACAAAAGGCAAAAGGTCAGAGAGTCAAGAATAAACCCCAAATTGATTATTTTCTATGCAATCACAGAATTTTTTCGCTAGTTATGTCCAACTGAATGTGGGAGTCAGCCCATGCCAACCGTGGGGCAATCACATCTCCACTTCAAGGGGCTGGTCAATAGCTGCCTCCTGAGTATGCCATGTGGGCTGGTCCAACATTATCAGCTGAATCCAGCTGGCAAAAGGTAATGCACACAGAAAATGAGTAGGAACACTATAAATAACAGGGGCTGTTCTTTGACTCTCTCATTGAAAGGAATAAAATGCCTTCAGGGTAGGTACAGCATTTCTCAGGGTGCTTTTCAGCCAATATCTTTGTTTTGGAGCAGCCAGCATTGATCTGGAAACAGGCTGATTTTCAGAGTTGCTGCTCATTTGCAGCTCTGGATGGAAACCCTGGTTTGTTGCTGATTAGTCAGTTTTTACTCAGGTGAGGAAAGACAGTATTAGCTACCTGGCATTAGGTTCCCTAGCTTGCAAACACTGGCTGTTGATGGTTTTCATGCCATTTTGCTGCAACCAGTGCACTTTTTTCCTATTTTCCTGCTAAATCTGATAAGCAACTCTTAGGTATTTGGAGGCATTTACAAATGCTTTATATGAATAGCTTTGTAAAAAGTCCCCACTGTCCAGCTAATTTGAACCTGCTAGAAAATGTGTACATCTATTCATGTTTCTTTAAGCCCCTTGTTTTCTTAGCCTTGATCTACCTGTCACAGAAACTACATGGCATATCTTCTTGTTTACATTACAAATCCAAGTCAAGCATCTTTAGCAACTGTATATTTATACAGCATCCAACACCTTGGGCTGGTGATGCATTTAAAGCCCCCAGGTGCTACAGCTACAGAGAGGGCATGTAATAGGGAGCTGCCTATTCTCCAAGACATCTTGTTTCAACCCACAAAGTTGAGGGGCTGGAGCAAGTCCAGAGAAGGGCAATAAATTTGGTGAAGAGTCTAGAGCACAAGTTTTGTGAGGGACTGATTAGGCAGCTGGAGTTGTTTAGCTTGGCGAAGAGGAGGCTGAGGAGAGACCTTCTTGTTCTACAACTCCCTGAAAGGAGGTTTGTAGCAAGGTGGGGGTCAGTCTCTTGTCCCAAATAACAAGTGATATGGTAAGAGGAAATGGCCTCAAGATGCACCAAGGGAGGTTTAAATTGAGTAACTATGGAAATGTCTTTACTGAAAGAGTGGTCAGGCATTGCAACAGGTTGACCAGGGAAATGGTGGAATCACCATCCCTGGAGGTGTTTAAAAAGCATGCAGACAGGGCACTTGGGGATGTGGTTTAGTGGGCATGGTGGTGGTGGGTGGAGCTCTTTTCCAACCTTAATGATTCTGTGATTCAATTTTATGATTCTAGACAGAAAGGGATTAATGTAAAAGGTTCTATTTATCCAAATCAATTTGTCTTGCAGTGTTAATTAAGCATCAGTTCATGCTTGTTTTTCCAGGGCACTAGACTGTCATTTTTCATGATTAACCCTTGAAGTTTGATGGCACTCTGAGCAACTTGATCTAGTTGAAGATGTCTTGTAGAGTTGGACAGACTGAGAGCCGGGCAAAGAGGAACCTAATAAGGTTCAACAAGGATAAGTGCAGAGTACTGCATCTGGGAAGGGAAAATAAATTGCACCAGTACAGGCTGGGAGGTGATGTGGTAGAGAGCATCCCGATGGAGAATGACCTGGAAGTCCTGGTGGACAACAAGCTGTTCATGAGACAGCAATATGCCCCTGTGGCCCAGAAGGCCAATGGTATCCTGGGGTACATTAAGAGAAGTGTGTCCAGCAGATCCAGGGAGGTTCTCCTTCCCCCTCTACTCTGCTCTAGTGATTCCACACCTGGAATATTACATCCAGTTCTGGGCTCCCCAGTTCAAGAGGGACAGAGATCTACTTGAGAGAGTCCAGCGGAGGCCTACAAGTATGATTAAAGGACTGGAGCACTGCCTGGTGAGGAAAGGCTGAGAGACCTAGTCTGGAGAGGAAAAGACTGAGAGGCAATTTAATAAATGTTCATAAATATCTGAGGGCTGGGTGTCTGGAAGGAAGGGACAGCCTCTGCTCACTTGTGCCTGTGATAGGACAAGGATGTAAACTACAGCACAGGCAGTTCCACCTCAACATGAGGAAAAAACTTTTTTACTATAAGGGTCATGGAGCACTGGAATGGGCTCCCCAGAGAGGTTGTGGAGTCTTCTTCTTTGGAGACTTTCAGCATCCATTTGGATGTGTTCCTGTGCAACCTGCACTAGGTTCTGTGGTCCTGCTCTGGCAGGGGGATTGGACTCGATGATCTTCAGAAGTCCCTTCCACCCCTAGCAAGCTGTGATCCTGTGATTCTGTGATCCTGTCATGTCCCTGCTTACTGCCAAGACAGCTGGACTATATGACCTTTAAAGGTCCATTCTATGATTTGAAGTTTGCCTCAAGATACTGGAGGAAGGATGAAATAGGCTCATCTCTGTGACTACTAAAGGCATTATTTATTTATTTATCTATTCATTTGCTTATTTATTTTTTGCTTTCAAGTACATAATTTTCTTCCCTCCCATTATTTTCCAGAGAGGGAACTGGCAAAAAAATAAGAAGGATGTCATCAGGAATTTGGCTGTAGGATGTACGAAGGGGTGGGCGTAGAAACTAGTATCACAGTATCACTAAGGTTGGAAGAGACCTCAAAGATCATCAAGTCCAGCCTGTCACCACAGAACTCATGACTAGACCATGGCACCAAGTGCCACATCCAATCCCCTCTTGAACACCTCCAGGGATGGTGACTCCACCACCTCCCTGGGCAGCACATTCCAACGGCTAACAATTCTCTCAGTGAAGAACTTTCTCCTCACCTCGAGCCTAAACTTCCCCTGGTGCAGCTTGAGACTGTGTCCTCTTGTTCTGGTGCTGGTTGCCTGGGAGAAGAGAGCAACTCCTTCCTGGCTACAACCACCTTTCAGGTAGTTGTAGAGGGCAATCAGGTCACCCCTGAGCCTCCTCTTCTCCAGGCTAAACAATCCCAGCTCACTCAGCCCCTCCTCACAGGGCTGTGCTCAAGGCCTCTCCCCAGCCTTGTTGCCTTTCTCTGGACACGTTCAAGTGTCTTGATGTCCTTCTTAAACTGAGGGGCCCAGAACTGAGAAGTTTAGTAAGAGAAGTGCTTGTACACTGTTGGTCAATCATTTTCTCCCTGTTTAGATGTGCAAATGAATTTCAGAAGTATTTGTTTGGACAGATGAGATTTGAGTTTTCATTTGCTTTGCTGTAAGCAATTTTCAGCATAGGTTTTGCTCCTCCTAGCTGTGACACGCAGGAGATATGATCTCATACCCTCCAAAGAACTGATATAGCACAGCAACATCATAGCAAAGATCTCATCATGACCACGCTTGGAAAAAGAGATCATTTCATACCATCAGAACCACCTTTAGCTGCAGAAATAGAGTACCTTTGAGAAATCTTTCCCTGGGGATACTTACTGCTCATTTCCTTGTAGTTTCGTAATAGATGAAAATATCATAACATCTTCCTTCTCTTTGAAGAGCATTAATGATATAGGCTTACCCACAGCCTTTACACATACCACCCACCTTCACAAACAGGCTGAATCTCCCAGCTGATCTGGCATGATTTGGCTGCATTCAGGACCTTACCAAGCATCTTTCAGGGTTTCCTTGTACATCTCTGCAAAATCTCACAGTGTTCATTCCAGACAGATCTATCAGTGCTGTGCATGAGGCCAGTAGTCAGTACATGAAAACTGCTACAATCACAGCCTGTGACGCCAGATAGCACAGATGTCACAGTGGCAGGTGTTGTACCCTTGGTTCCCTTTCCACTGCTGCACGACTTTTGAGCAGGGTTTGTTGTGACAGGACATGGGTGATGGTTTAAAACTGAAGGAAGGGATATTTAGATTAGATTTAAAGAACCATTTTAAGATGAAAGTGGTGAAACACTGGCATGGGTTGCCCAGAGAGTTGGTAGAAGCCTCATCTCAAGAAACATTCAAGATAAATTGAATAAGGCTCTGAGCAGCGTGATCTAGTTGAAGATGTCTCTGCTCACTGCAAGGGGATTGGACTGGATGACCTTTAAAAGCTCCTTCCAATGCATATCATTCTATGATTCTATATCTTTTCTCCTTGAAGAAGACATGTAGTTCCTATTAGAATTGTAGCACTCTTTCAAGCAAGCCTGAAGCCCACTATAATGTGGCTAAAGCTCTTTGACTCTCCTTACTTTGTAGTTCTCATTGAGCAGCAAAGTTCATAGTGCCATTGGCCACTGTTGTGGACTCTCTGCAAGCTCTAGTATGTCAGCCACAGACATGGTACAGAGAACTGACTTCATTATGGATCCTAGTACGAACTATGTATCCAGGGATTCTTACCCCATTTTGCTTTCACTTGTTCATGTTGGCTGAGCTAAACTCATTTTGTTCATGGTAAGGCTTTCAAATGCTCTGGCTGACCTAGGATAGACTTGTTTTAATTTACAGATTCTAATTAGGCATTGACTGATAGGGTGGAGAGAATGGTGGGAAGAGTGAGAGGAATTTGCTTTGGGGCACATAAGAATCAGTTTCCATTTTGCAGCCAAGCCTTTTTATCTAATTTTAATGCTAACTTTTCAGCTGTATATGACTTCACCCTCAACTCTGTAGGTAGGGAAGTTTGGTTTAGCATGCTTTCTCACTGGGGCTAAGAAGCTACTGAATATCATAAGGCAAAACAGACAGGTATGTGAGTAAGAGCATTCATCTCTTGTGCAATAGGATAAAAATAAATGAAAGTGAGTTGTAGGATTTGTCTTCACCTGGTACAAGAAAGCACCCTTGAGTACTGCTGCTGCAAAAATCTTCAAGCATGTATTTAGCCCCTGTGAGGAGTCCTATTAAGTCCTAACATGAAGGACAGGCTTAAATAAGGAAGGCAATTTAAAATATACTTCAACAGGTGAGATCCTTCCCCTGACTCTATTTTGCAATAACAGCACAGTATTACCACTGATAATAATGGGCAAACATAAATCTGGTAACGGTTTATATGCCTTTGAAGTGAGCAGTCACCTTTTTCACTCTATTTGCTAAATTAAGTCTGGGGGTTTTTGTTTTGTTTTGGGAGTTTTGCTTGGTTGGTTGGTTTTTTTTCCCCCTCTGGATGCCAAAGAGACATGGGTCTTATCTGGTCCAGACAAAGGACCAAGTTCTTTGTTTTATCACATTTAACCTGATAGCAGGAACAGGCAGCCTGACTCAGCTGAAAGTGTTACCCTGAACACTTACTATTAACAGTATATTAACCTAATGTGGCCTTGCTGGGAAAGATAAGTACATTAGATTTTAATACAGAGATCAGCACCTCTGAATTGCAGCTCAGCTCGGAGAAGACAAGTAGCAGGATATGGTAGCCTTCACAAGGACCTTCCAAATCTACCCAAGAAAAGAAATAAAAGTGCCTGTGAGAATAACAGCCTAAATATCAAGATTCCAAAGGCTGGGAAAATGTTTTCCTGAGGTGGACATCTGGCTCAAGGAGGTTTGTTCATCTCTGCATGATGAAAACTGTTTTCTCCCAAGATTGCTAAACATAAGGTGGTTGTGAGGAGGGGAAGCTGGGTCTATGCCTAAGGCATGCACTCAGATCTACGGAGCATTCAGTCCTTTTGAGAAAATAAAAATGAGCTTGGCCAGCCTCATGCAGAGTTGCTGCCCTGTTCAAGGCAAACACACAATTCACCTGAAAGCCTCAATTTTCGCTGTCTGTGCCAAAAAATTGGCATTTTTAAGTGTAATTACCAACCACTAAGGAGTAATTCTGGTAGTTCCATAAAGGACAGAACAGGAGAGGCACTGTAACAAGCTTCATCAAGAGGCAAATGCAGAATATTCTGTTTATTTCTACAGGATCTTAATTCTCCCATATTAGACCATGTATAAAAATGCAGCTGTGATGGGCAGTGCTCAGCTGCAGCATTTGTTCATGTGATGTTCCCAGTTAGAGTCAGCCACACTGTGAAGGATGCTTTCAAAACATGTGCTCTACAGTCATAGATGGTAGCCTTGATGAGGCTGAAGTACTTTTTAACACTTCTCCACGCTCGCTTACAAGGAGGCCATCCATGACTTGAATATAGAAGATTTCACCTCAATGTGAGGAGAAACTTCTTTACAGCGAGTGTGATGGAGCACTGGAACAGGCTGCCCAGAGAGTTTGTGGAGTCTCCTTCTCTGGAGAGTTTCAAAACCCACCTGGATGCATTCCTGTGCAGACTACCTTAAGAGATCCTACTTTGGCAGGGGGTTGGACTCAATGATCTCTTGAGGTCCCTTCTAACCTCTAATGTACTGTGATACTGTGACCCTGAGAATTTGAGGGATGAGCTGCCATTTATCTGGAAGGTGTTTCTGAGTTTTGCTTTATTTTCTTAATTCTGTTGGGGGTGACATTTGCCAGGAAAAACATTTGCAGCAATAAATCTCATCAAAATCTCAACCAAAATCTCATCTATTGCTTGGCATTAATTTCAATCCTTTCCACCACAGCTGTCTCCCTGCAGGTTTCATCTCTGTGCTGGATTTGCTCATCCTGTTCCACTGCTCTCAGAGCAGCCTTTGGGTGTTATATAATGGGAGGGCACAGTGGAAATTTTGTGGTTTCGTAGTCAAATGCAGTGCATAATTTCCACATTGTTCTCCCTTGTTTGAACCTTTTCTAATCTCTTTAACCAAGTCCTTACCACTTCTTTGGGGATTTTTTACCACACTTACCCCACTCTCAGAAGCTCAAAAAAAATCTGTGAATAAATCCATAGTCAGGTGTACCAGTGGGACTGTTACTGTTTTCCCTGTTTGCAGCTGTGCTGCTTATTTAGAGAATCTGCAGCAGCCACCCTGTGTTTCAGGTGGTTTTTGGAGATAGGACATTGTCTTCCTCCCTCCATTGTACTGGCCAACCAGTAAAAAAGAAGCATGTGGAAAATGACAAAAGTCAAAAGCACATACTCAGTGACATTGTTTTCTGTTCAGGTAGGAGAATCGTGTAGCTGCAGCACTGAGCTCTCCAGGGAAGAAATCAGACAAGAGATTTGCTGCTGGAGGTCAAAGAGTTGATGGCTTCCTGAAAAACATCCTAACAGGCAATATTCTGTTAAATTGTTTTGGAAATGAACTCAATTAAGCAAGCCCATGAAATGATTGTAAAACTGAATATAGAATCATAGAATTATCAGGGTTGGAAGGGACCTCAAGGATCATCTAGTTCCAACACCCCTGCCATGGCCAGGGACACCTCACACTACATCAGGTTGCTCAGAGCCACATCCAGCCTGGCCTTAAAAACATCCAGGGATGAGGCTTCTACCACCTCTGTGGGCAACCTGTGCCAGTAACTCACCATCCTCATGGTGAAGAACTTCTTGCTAACATCCAATCTACCCATTTCTAGTTTTGCTCCATTCCCCCTAGTCCTATCACTACCTGACAGCCTAAAAAGTCCCCCACCACTTTCTTGTAGGCCCCCTTCAGATACTGGAAAGCCACAATAAGGTTTCCTCAGAGCCTTCTCTTCTCCAGACTGAACAGCCCCAACTCTCTCAGTCTGTCTCCATACATCTTAAAACTGTTAACACTGACATTTGATGACCATATCTTGGTACAGCAGAAGTGCCCCTCTGTAGCTCCTCTACAATGAGTATTCTACTTTCCACATTGGCAGATTGAGTTCTTCACCATGACACACAGCACCTTTCACAGGTTGAAAACAGAGTGGTGAAATATCCTAAAGAAAAAAAAAAAAAAAAGAAAAAGGAAAAGGAAAAGGAAAAGAAAAAGGAAAAGGAAAAGAAAAAGAAAAAGAAAAAGAAAAAGAAAAAGAAAAAGAAAAAGAAAAAGAAAAAGAAAAAGAAAAAGAAAAAGAAAAAGAAAAAGAAAAAGAAAAAGAAAAAGAAAAAGAAAAAGAAAAAGAAAAAGAAAAAGAAAAAGAAAAAAAAGAAAAAGAAAAAGAAAAAAAAAAAAAGAAAAAGAAAAAGAAAAAGAAAAAGAAAAAGAAAAAGAAAAAGAGAAAGAAAAAGAAAAAGAGAAAGAGAAAGAAAAAGAAAAAGAAAAAGAAAAAGAAAAAGAAAAAGAAAAAGAAAAAGAAAAAGAAAAAGAAAAAGAAAAAGAAAAAGAAAAAGAAAAAGAAAAAGAAAAAGAAAAAGAAAAAGAAAAAGAAAAAGAAAAAGAAAAAAAAAGAAAAAGAAAAAAAGTGGCAGCTTGTTTGTTTCCTTGCTCAGGTTTATTTAAGCCCAGTTACACCCAGGGGTAAAACAGGGGTGCAACTGGGACATGTACTGTTTCGTGATGGCCTGACTTGCTGAAGCGATAAAATGCATGACGTTTCCTGACACATGCATATTCTTAGTAGCTGCTGATGAGACAGAATGAGGGGTAGTGCAAACGTTTGCTAACTTGGGGATGGCTACTGATACAGAAGTTATGCAGAGCTATCTTTGAAGCCTGTAACAGCCAGGCACATATGTAACTAGAATCAGCCATGAGTGTTTGTTCTGTGAGGGCACCTCACTGATACAGGCTGGGCAGCAACTGGCCAGGACTTGGGCATGCTGGTGGATGAGAAGCTCAACATGAGCCAACAGTGTGCACTTGCAGCCCAGAAAGCAAATCACATCCTAGGCTGCATCAAGAGAAGCATAGCCAGCAGGTTGAGAGAGACGATTCTCCCCCTCTACTCTGCTCTAATGAGACTCCACTTGGAGTACTGCATCCAGTTCTGGAGGCCCTATTACAAGAAGAATCTGGAGGTGCTGGAATGTGTCCAGAAAAGGGCCACGAGGATGATCAGAGAGCTGGAGCACCTCTCCTATGAAGACAGACTGACAGAGTTGGGGCTGTTCAGTGTGGAGAAGAGAAGGCTCTGAGGAGACCTTATCATGGCCTTCCAGTATCTGAAAGGGGCTACAAGGAAGCTGGGGAGGGACATTCTAGGGTGTCAGGTAATGATAGGAATAGACGGAATTGAGCAAAACTAGAAATGGGTAGATTCAGATTGGATGTTAGGAAGAAGTTCTTCCCCATAAGGGTGGTGAGACACTGGCACAGGTTGCCCACAGAGGTGGTAGAAGTCTCATCCCTGGAGGTTTTTAAAGCCAGGCTGGATGTGGCTCTGAGCAACCTGATGTAGTGTGAGGTGTCCCCGCCCATGACAAGGGGTTTGTAACTAGATGATCCTTGAGGTCCCTTCCAACCCTAATAATTCTATGATTCAATGATTGTGTCAAACCCCCCAGGAATAAAACCCTAAAGGGGATGCTATTGGAGACATCTAAAAGTCCAAGCCACCTTGGAATGCTAAAAAAAGAAGATTTAGAGGCTGCAGGAACTCGTGTGTTGGCTATAGCTTTTTTGTATTCAGCAGCAGGATATAGACCTGGGAGTGGACTCTGGGCTGCAATTTGAAAGTGGTCTCATTATTTCCCCTGAAATGTTTATCCATAGCATTATGGTTTAATCCCAGATAGCAAATAACTCCACACAGCCCCTTGCTCACTCCCTACCAGTGGGATGGAGAAGAGAATGACACAGGTAAAAGTGAAAAAATTCAGGACCTAAGATGATGATAGTTTAATAGATGAAGTAAAGGCTTTCTAAGCAAGCAACCCAAAAGAAGGAATTAATTCACCACTTCACATGGGTAGGCATCTATTCAGACACATCTAGGAATGCAGGGCTCCATCTTATGTAGTGGTTGCTTAGGAAGACAAATGCCATTGCTCCAAACATCCCCCACCTTCCTTCTTCTTCCCTCAGCTTTATACATTGACCATGACAACACATGGTGTGGAATATCCTTTTGGTCAGTTAGGGCCAGTTGTGTCCCCTCCCAGCTTCTTGTGCACCCTCAGCCTGCTCACAGGGTTGGGTGGTGTGAGGAGCAGAGGCGGCCTTGACTCTGTGTGAACATTACCAGAAATAACAAAAACATGCCTGTGTTATCAGCACCGTTTTCTTCATGACACACAGCACCTTTCACATATCCAAAACATAGCCTCATAGTGGCTACTGTGAAGAAAATTCTGTTCTAGCTAAAACCTGAGTAAACTGTAGAGGAATTGTCAAGTTCATGGCTTTCTGAGACAGCTTGGGCTCTCTGAGAAGACACCTGTGTCTTTTTCTCTCTTCTTCTTTGGCTGCCTCCTTTATTTTTCCGGGCTTGAATCCAAGCTACATGAGTGCATTTTGAATCTTAGGTCAGTTACTCCCCTGTGAAAATAAATGCATTTAGAAAGTCTTCTAGAAAACTAGATCACATGTTTTAAGGCAGCACTACATTTCAGCTCACCAAAGCCTCTACCACTTCTGTCTCCTTTACATTCTTTATGATCCTTACAAGAATTTTCATAAGAAAAGGTAGCTGCTCTCAAACTAATAAAGCTTCTCCTCCCTGTGTTGATCCATTAGATGAGGATGCTAATGGCAAAAGGGAGATAATTGTACTTTAATTGGGTTCTGCTGGTTCAAAGAAAGAGGGGGCAACAGATGCCTTTTGGTTCCCATGGCCTTCTAGATAAGTTTCCACATAATGCCAATTAAGAGCAAGATAAAGACTATGCAAAACAGATGACAACTGCTGCTCTCCAGGAATCATTCTTTTGTGACTAAAACAATGGAGCCTTCAACCAAGGGTGCGCTTTTTGCTGCTTGTACTTTCCCTTGATTTTTTTTTTTTAATTGCATTTTGCTTAAGATTTGCTGCCCAGTGGATTGAGACTAGAAAAGTTTAAGATAAACATGACAGTGGGAGTCTTCCAATTGTATGTGTCTCTGTGTGTTTGTGTGTGTACAATTGCCAAAGGCAGAAAGGAAAGTCAAATCACTTTTTTATACTCTACAAGTTATTTTTATTTTGGTTTTATTTCAAAGGGAACTCTTGATTATAGGGAGGGGGAAGGGTTGGTGTTTTTCCCCTTCTACTTTTCTGCCTTTTTTTTTTTGTTGTTGTTTGTTTGTTTCCCCTTGTTTGTTAGTTTTAAGGGTAATTATTCATCAGGGCCTTTTCAACTGTCAAAATGCAACAAAAGGTAATCAGACTCCTTTCTATTCCCTACCCCCACACATGCCTTTCCCCACAACAAAAGCAGCCTTTGTTGGAGAGGGTCATCATTTCACAAGGATCCTTCTTCATCGGACAAGTTTGAAATGCCCTTCTAATTTATATCAAGACCTCTCAAAAATGCCTGGAGACTCAGAATGCTGCAGCTGATGCTCTGCCCTGGGTGATGTTTACCTGTGAACAACTGGCAACTTGACAAATTGACAGATACTTCAAATGTTTTCTTTTCCTTCAAGCAGGATTTTTAACTTGCTACATGAACTGGTTATCAATTTATCTACAATACATATCCTGGCAGCAATCAATCTTCATCTAAAGGGTGGTCCTTAACCACTGACTTAGGTTCACAGCTCCCTTTGATTGGGATGAACCCTCTAACTTCTCAAATTATGTTTTCTTTCACAGCTCCTTGCTGTTGAGGAAGCACATAGTGAAAAGAGCACTGTTCAATGCCAGTGCTTTTTGCAGACAGAATTATGCTCCTTGTAAATGGATCAATATATGCCAATCTCCAGCTTCATATAAATATTTGCTTAGATACTAAATTGATCTTGTCCTAGATTTGCCATAATTTAAGTCTACGAAGCTATAATCAAGACTCCTTGATAATAAAAAGAGCCCATCAGCAATTACACTAATTCACTTCCCCATATTCAAGGCTATTTCAGCATTTTACTGATAAACTCCTGTTTTCAATCAAATTTGCAGCGTGAAAATCAACATTGCACACCAGTTAATGATGCTGGAGTGCTCCGTGTGAGGCATTTTGAAGTTATCAGTGTGGAGACACAAGTGATTTCTGAGGGGCTTTTACATGATATGGAAACTAGGATTTAATAAAATATACATAAAACCTTCTCTCAAAGCTCAAACTGAATTTTCTCCTTGTGGATTTGGATGTACTTTTAAATTTCTGAAAGTTTACAGCAGCCAAATTTCTTGGAAACAGAAGCATCTAAATATGCTTCTGTCATAAATTCTGTCATGTATATCTCATCACCATGATCACTTAGAAGTTTTAGGATGGAATTATCTGGTAGTGTGAGCTATGCCAGAGACCCTTTTCACTAAATTCTGGGCTTCCCATCCCTGCTGTTTGTTCTGTGTAGAGGAAAGGGACAGAATATTGTGCCTGTTATGGAATGTTACTTCTATTTGTCAAGTGAGGAATGTGGTCTAAGAGAGATTTGTATTCTCACAGAGGAAGCCTTTTGAGGAAACAAATTGAAGTCTCCCAAGGTTCATTCTGGTCTGTGTCCCAACAGGAAAATTTTATTTAGAGAAGAGAAAAATAATTTTTACAATGAGTTCAATCAAACACCAGCATAGTAGGATAACCCCATCCTTGGTGATATTAAAAATTGGTTTGGATGAGATTCTGAACCACTTGATCTAGTTCCTCAGTTAGATCCAGCCTCAAACTTGGCCCTGCTGTGAGCTGGATGGTGGACTCAGTAGCCACCAAAGTTCCTCTCCTACCTAAATAACTGTAATGTTCTGAGGATTTGAAGTTCCCCTTCCAGTCAGAAGTTATGTATACATATATGCATACGCATCTAATAAGAACCCAGAGGAAGGCATATCTTGGTAAGCAATAATGGGAACAGGTTCATAGGTAGATACTGGTAATGACATCAGATGAAAATTGTTATAGGTTATGCTAACTGGAGGAAAGGGCTAAAATCCCTTTACTTTCACAGAAACACAGAATCACAGAGTGTTAGGAGCTGGAAGGGACCTCAAGAGATCATCTAGTCCAAACCTTCTGACAGAGCAACCTTGTGGGTGGGAGGAAAGGACTGGAAGGGCAAAACTACAAAAGCTCATGGGCTGAGATAAAGAGAGATTAACAGGCAAAACAAAAACCATGTGCAAAGCAAGATGAGAAATTTATTCACTACTTCCCATCAGCATGTAGATGTTTAGGCATCCCCATAAAAACAGGAATCCATCACACATAAGGGCTTCTTGGGAAGACAAGCGTAGCACCATATCAGCTACCATCTCAGCAAAAGCCAGTACACCCATCACTGACTAGTTTAGAGTTTTTTTTCTGAGCAAGACTTTACTTTCTGAATCATACCCTAGATCTGAAACATCTATCCTTATTCATAACCATTTGACCAGTCTGACAGTACTCTACAAATAGATGCTTTGGATGATCCTCTGAATCCATCACACTATCTCAACA
The DNA here is from genome assembly GCF_026170545.1 of Melanerpes formicivorus. NCBI lineage: Eukaryota > Metazoa > Chordata > Aves > Piciformes > Picidae > Melanerpes > Melanerpes formicivorus. The sequence goes on along the minus strand of NW_027142353.1, from coordinate 35,792,118 downwards.
TGTGTGGTTTCACCCATTATTAAAATGGATGTGAGTTAGGAGTGCTGTACAACACATGCTGAAAAATATCACCATTATAAGTGAAGAGCCACACGTGCAAATGAAGGCTTTAGATATGTCAGAATACTACATAAATAATGAACAGACATAATTAAATCAAGGGATAGCCTCAGGAATTTCATTCACATTAAAGATTATTTGGGATTTTTATAGCCAAACCAAAAAGAAGTATTTCAAACTCCACTACAACCTTATAGTCTTTCTTAATGCAGAAAAATACTTCTTAAGGACATGCTTTTGCTCTCTAAACAAGCATTGACATCCTATATGACATCAGATGCACACTGTATATTCCAGGGTGCACCTGTGCTGACAACCCTTCCACCACTTCTTGAGCATTTCATATTTCTTAAGCGGCCCGAAGCACTCAAAACAATTAGTAAACCAAATGCATCGTGCTTTCCTGAGAAAGGCAAATAGAATTAGACCTATTTTACAGATAAGAAAACTGAGGTAATTCACCAGCTGATGTCTGAAGTTAAGCACCTATCTTGTTGGTTGCAATTATAAAATGATGTAACCACTGACAGCCCCACAGTGCTGCCTCTTTACCTGCACTTTTGATACTCAAACCTTCAGCTCTCCCTGTCCCTTCCTCAATCCCCAGTGGTGGCTGTCACAATATTTCAGGCTTAATTGTCAGGAGAGCAGAGGCCCCTGGTAATCATCAAAAGGCTGTGGATGTGCAGCACCTTCTGAGTCCATTTAATGCCTGGCATTGCGTACAAGCCGAAGGTGACTTTTCTCAGGCTTGTCACCTGAATGAGCTGCAGACAAATGAGCTCTGGACAGAAAAATAAGAACTGCAGAGGGCTCTGGAAGCATTTGCTTGCTTGGTCTCCAAAAGGTCTTGCAAACTGTTTTGCTGATAATGTGAACAAATTGCTATTTAGGGCCTGGAGTCTAAATCAAAGAAAACATGCGGGAAAGTATCTAGTAAGCAGCACTCATTATCAGATTATCACTGGTTCCAGAGCCTGCAGGGCAGGATCATTTTCTGTTTCCTTTATCAGTCCCGCCAATAGCTGGAGCCAACACTGACATGTGGAGTTATCCCTCAGGATTACTTGCCACCTTCTTCCTAATGGCTGATCATTAACAAAAAAAAAAAAAAAAAAAAAAAAACACTGTACCATCTATTTCCTTAGAATAATAAAGTGAAATAATTTTGAATCCATTTTCTCTACCAGCATGCTCAACGCCATCCGGAGATGTTGCCCATGGGTGATGTAATGAATTTTGCAGAGCAATTAACAACTGGGGTATCTCTACTGGTGCTGTAGAGACGCGTGTGTGTCACATCACATCAGCACAGCCGTCCTGTCCCTGTGCGTGCCTGACCTTGCTTTCTCTTGCTTAAGGCTTGGCTCCCAGCAGCTGCGCTGGCACCAGAGATTAGAAATTCAGCTGCACAATAGCAGGTGGAAGGCTTTATTCTGTACTGATGTTAAAAAAAAAAAAAAAAGAAAAAAAAAAGTTTAACAAAACAACAGAAACAAAGCCAATTCATTTCTGAGTGTTCCTCCCTTCATGGTCAGCAGTTGTCAGGGTGGAAAGGTGGAAGTGATAAGAGATTGCTATGCCTTGCATGCAGGATGGTGTCTTCTTTCTCAGAGCAGCTGCATAGCCCTTGGGAACTGAGTAATAGGAGAGGGATGTGCTCAGGAGCAGGGGTGTAATGCATGGAAGAGCAATGCCAGAGCAGTCCCTTCCAATAAAACAGCTTATTTTTCTTTTATTTTTCTTTTATTTTTAATATAATATTTATTTTTTCATTGGATTTTAATAACCCTTTTCTGATTAGAAGAAACAATAACTTTCCATTTTCACATTACAGTAAAATAATGAATAGAGGAGTTGCAACCTGCAATCACCCTGCTTAATCCTACTTGAGGCAGTATTCATCTCACCTAAAAACCCTTAAGTGTCTTACAAATTTCAGATTGAAAAAGACATTTTAGCTGGCTAATTCCTTTCACCTTCACTGAATATATAAAACAGGGCAGCTAAATTGAGCACACAAATGTAGCTTTCCTTCTATTTTCTATACATCAGGGGAGTCTAGAAAACTAGCAAGGGGCAGCTGTCTCATGAGATGAATCCCATTTCCTAAGTCCCCTGGGCTTCTTCCAGATATAGACACCTCCAGAGGAGATCCATGGGTCTTAATGAGGAAACCACCCTCAGGAGCCTCCATTCTGTCTGCACCAATTAATGGAGGAAAATCCAGGACACACTATCTTTTTACCTAGACACATCAGCCAGGTTAAGTGAGATGTGAGATGAAACTGAACCCTCTGTTGCCCAAGGGCCATGCAGGTGTGAACATCACCTGGACATCTTCATAGAATAATAGAATCATTTAGGTTGGAAAAGACCCTTAAGATAATCAAGTCCAACCATTCTCCGCCTTCCTCAAAACAAAATCCACAACCTTACACTGTGCAGCTTCACAGCCAGCACTGTGGGAACGCTGTCTCTCAGTTACCATATGGAAAAATAATTTAAAATTAACCTCAAGGCTTCTTGATGAGTGTTGCACATTCATTGATTGAAAAAAAAAACCTGTAAGTGATGTCTAATGGATGTATTAAGCATAGCAGACACAAAACTTGAGAACATTAAGATAAAGTTCTTACTTAAAATACAGAGATGGTGAGATCAAAGTTGACTTCTTTTCCTTTCATGCCTGATGACTTTAAGGGGATGTCATCCAAAAAGTGGAGAATTGGCTTAGATTATCTTAAAAAGGAGACTAAGAGCAAACAAGAGGCAGTAAAAATACCAGAATGTGATTATAGGAAAACCTGTGCTTTCCTCAGCATGCTCTTTAAAAAACTTAGAGGAATTAAACTTTGGTTCTGAAGTTTTGTATTTCATACATTTGTATGCTCATTCTAGGGAAATATATGACCAGGACTTCTTAAATAAAATAATGTTTTAGTGTAATCAAATAATAAAACACTGTCATATTGACCTTTCCAAATGTTGAATAACTCCCATTGGATTGTTGAGTGTTTAAGAGACGCAGTTGAGTTTTGAGACCCGAGGCATGCAGCACATCTCAAAAAGCACTTGGCATAGAGGTAGCATTTGCTGTGCCTTATTTTTATCTCTCTGCAGTGCAAGCATCAACATTTTGGCTAGTCACCCTGGACTTCATCTGTAGACAATGAAGGGAAAGAGTTATGTGGAGCTCTTTATCTGGCATATTTTATGTGTGTACATTAGGATAAGATGAATTGCACCTGTAAAACCTATGTAGAGAGCTACAGACATTTTAATGTGGATGGAAAATTTGCACCCTTTTCATTATTTGAACAGAGGTCTGACGTTATCATTGTGTCACAGAGATTTGCAGGCTCTGTAGTCTACCTTTCTTGTGCTGATTATATATCCTCTAATGAAAATAAATACAAGTGTCCATCTTTGAGGTCCAATTTTTGTCTTAGCCTTGCTCTTTAACCTCACAGGAGACTCAATATTAATAATTAGCCTTGTTCCCCATAAATTTAAGCACAATGACTCCTATTTAAGTTTGCGGATGATTCTTTACTTTGTGGGTCATTCTTTGCTTCCCATGGATGGGTTATAACAGAATCAGAGAATGGCAGGATTTGGAAGGGACCTCTGTGGATTATATAGTCTGAACCAGATTTTCTTAAAACAGTTTGCACAGGAATGTGTTCAAAGTGGGTTTTGAAAGTCTCCAGAGAAGAAGACTCCACAACCTCTCTGGGCAGCCTCTTACAGAGTTCTGGCACCATCAAAGGAAAGATTTTTTTTCCTAATGTTCAGATGGAGCTTCCTGTGTTCTAGTTTGTGTCCATTGCCTCTTCTCCTATCACTGGGCACCACTGAAAAGAAGGTGAGGGAGAAAGCTTTGAGGAGTTGGAGACTTTGAGTGGACTAATATTTTGGTGGTCTGACTAAGAGGAGCTGAGAATATTATGGTAAACAACCTATTTCCTGAGGAGGTGGGAGAAAATTTTCCTGAAGAGGTGCCACTTAAAAACTATTTTCCTCTCCACAAGATTTAAAAAGAGGCATTTTTAAATAACATACCACACCACCTCCTCATCTGGGAAGCTGAGACAGGGTGTGGATAAGTGGTTTTGAGAAAGCATTTTCCTGAATTGGTGTTGAAGGTGCAGATAGTACTGAAAAAAATCTAACTCTCAGTAACAAAATTGCTCTTTTTCTGTGGATCCTTGTGACCAGTCAAAAAACATGAAGATTTCCAAACATGTGTTTTGTGTGTGTGTGTGTGTTAAAAAAAAAATAAACTAGCTGAGCCTCTGCAATTCCTGTTAGGTAGTGAAGACTGAATATCAATTTAAATACTCATTTTTGGAAGTTAGACAGAAGGATGTATGCCAGAGAAGATGTGATTATCTGAACTGCCTAGTTTTGTGGGTTCATGTTTAAAGAGTGAGTTAAGCATTGCATGCTAGGGTCTGAATGTCGACTTGAGGACCCATCTTTCCCACAAGGTCAGTATGGAGATGGTGGCTAATCTTCCATACCTTGATAAGAAGACATTTTGCAAGATTCCTCCACGGGCTTTACTAGTGGACACCATATGTCTCTTCTACAGCAGTAGGAGAAAATGTGGCAGACAAGACATGATCACATGGGTCGCACCCAAAATCTGGGCTATTATGATCCATCAATGTCTTCCGCTTTGCTAAATCTTTACATCTACATACATCCACATGGAGCAGAATCTTAAACCTACACCCCCCCAAAAAAAACACAAACCTTTTTAGCATTTGTACAGATAAGGCCATTTTTATTGGCAAATATTTTGCTTGGCACTGATTCAGTGTGTACTAATAGCTTAATAATTTTGGCAGACACACCAATGAAAAATGTTACTGAACCAGACCCAATTATGCGTATAAAATGTAAACAGTTGTGTCTGCTGGGGATAACTGCAGTATGTTGTCAAGCCACGGCTGTAAATTACATATGGTAGATTGCTCTAAATTTGTTTTTGACAAACGACCGTCTGATGAGGTTGTTCCAGGGCCACACAACTGATGGAAGGACATTATCAGCAGAGCGTAATACCAGCATGGCTTTTGTTTCTGCTCTCAGTCCAGCTTGCCAAACTTTGGCAGCATTGACATAAGTTTTGGGCTTGTTTTCTGCTGTTCACTTCCAGTAGACCCTCCACAATATTCTCATGCTGAAGTTATAATGAGTTAATTCCCGATAACTATTTCTTGTTCTTCGTATTAGCCATGAGTGGGACATCTATCTAAGCTAGTTCTTACTCTGGAAGAATTCCCATGGCACTGGCAGAAGCTGAAGTTCTATAGTGAAGTTTTGAAAGCAACACAAAGCCCTTTATTGCCTCCTTTATGCACCCATTTTGCTAAGCTGGATATACATATGCTATTGAAGCCACCATTCAACCCTCCAAACAGAAAAGGAGCTCTGGAACTGGTTAAAAATGCTTTCAGGAAGAACTTGAATTCAGCCTGGGCTGCAATTAAAGAATCACCACACCAAAGTCAGGGGGTTGGACTCTGAAGAAAAAGGGAAAAAAATAATGAAGCTTTTCAGAAAGTGGCAACGAGTAGACCCCACCAACCCAGCACCTGGTGAAACCATCAAGTCTGCCCTCCCACCAGCTTAAATTAGAGTAACACTGCCACGCAGCAGGCTCCTGCTAAAAGCAGGCATGGAGGGAAAGGTCTTAAAAAGAGGCTTTTCTGATGCATTCAGGTAGAAGAGTGTAAAGTAAATAATGAAGACGAAGTGCAATGCACAAGAGTGTGACTTTGCATTCCTTTCGTGCCAGCTGCCACAGCACTGAAGGAGAGAACGCAGAAAATGAACTACTGCAAGCCAGCATCAGTGGGGAAAGGAAGTTTGAGCTCTGGCTGTTTGGAGTGTAGCCTACCACTAATCACTGCCTTTATCAGACTTTTCCAGAGAGCCTATAAACATGCACACTTCAATAAGTGGCACGTTATAAATATGGGTGAGTAACAGCATTGCAGTGGAAAATAAAACCAGGCTATAATTTATCACCAACATTCTGTGATCATCATATTCCCATTCAAGTAGGTAGCTATTATGAGAGGTTATTGACAGGGTTTTGTCAAGCTTCATATGAGTAAGCTCAATTTCTAAATAACAATGGCTTGTTTGTTCAGTAGTTCCTAATATCACATTTTCACCTAAAATTCCCCAGCTTTAGAATTTCTTTAGTTTCACAGCAATATTGCATTTTTTTTTCCCCAGGTATTCAGTGACATAGATAAAGTAAGCCAAGGAGAATTGTTCATATGGTTAACTGGAAAATATGTTTGTTGGTATTAATCCAGATGGATTTTTATTTGTATATAAGTTATACACATTGTGAAATACATCTGTAACAAGGAATGAAATTTGAATATGAAATAATCATTATATGGCATGGAAAATATGGAACTGGCTCATTTTGTGTTGAGTTCAATGTTTTTTGAGCCAGATGAGATAAGAAAATATAAATAAAGTTATAGGCTTGAACAAACACGGTCTAATTCTTTGAGTGTTCCTGATACAGAATGAGTAATTGTGATAGGACATGACTAGGCTTCAAGCAAAGATTCATTACAGAAGATAAAACTGAAGGCAAAATTCTTCAAACACAGGAAGCTGTTTGATTAGTGAGGTTGACTTCATTGCAATCTTACTCCTCCATGAAATGGCATATAATGACTCTCAGTGTGCTTTAAATGCACATCTTTGTTGCCTTGATGCACTTTTGCTTCTGAACTAAGCTAATGAAAAATATAAAGCAGTCATACACAGGACTTCTCTGACATCACACCATATTTGCTCTTCTGTTCTAAATCTTTACGACACTGCCCAAGAAATTGACCCCAAATGATATGAACATAGGTCAGGACACCTGAATCTGATTTCCTGTTTGTGAGCCTGGGAAACAATGGGAACTCTTCCTTCATCCTTTGTGTTCAGGCAGTGAGTGGACTAGGAAGCTAGGCAATTATTGCTGATGATGAATAGGTCTTACAGGGCTTCATCCAAAATGGAATGCAGAACTGGCTTCAATATTGCAGTCTGCATGCAGATTGGCATCCAAGGTAGATATCTTGAGGAATCACTCTCACTTGGATTTCAAAGAGGAAGAAAGAACTCCAAAGAGCAGGGAAGCTGCTGAAAGATCTAGGGCACAAGTCGTATGAGGAGCAGCTGAGAGAACTCTTCTAAAGACCTTAAGGGATGGTGACTTCCCTAGACAGCATGTTCCAGTGCTTGACAACTCTTTCTGTGAAGATGTTTTTCCTATTTTCCAACCTAAACCTCAGCTCACACAAATTGAGGCCATTTACTCTTGCCCTGTCACTTGTTACTTGGGGGAACAAACTGACCCCCACCTTGCTACAACCTCCTTTCAGGTAGTTGTAGTGAGTGAGAAGGTCTCCCTTGAGTGTCCTTTTCTCCAGAAAAGTTCTAAATGTGGTGCTAAGGGACACGGTTTAATGGTGAACTGGTAGTGATGGGTTAATGGTAGGACCTGATGACCTTAAATGTTTCTTCTGACAAAAATGATTATAGGATTCTATGGTTCTATTTAAATAGGGAACAGTGACAAAGTCCACCAGGGATTTTCAAACAGGCAAGGAGTGTCCTATTGCACAGTGACCCGATAGCATAATGCAAACATCAATAGAAGTACTATCAGCAAGAACGATTTACAATAAGGCTGAATTTTACCTCTTTGAAGAACCTGATATTTTTTCCTAGACCTACAGCTATAAGGACTGTTATCCTACATACACCCTGCTGACTTCCATTTAAAAAGATCCTTACAGATTTTGCATATGATCTGCTCAGTTGTTGACCAGCCAGCATTTGAGGGTTAGCAGGTCGACAAGTAAAAAGAAATGGTTTGAGAAAGCAATTTTTACCAAACATAGGAAAAATGTATTTTTAACAGAACAATTCTTCTTTAAAGGGGTCCTTTTAAAATACACAAAAATCAGACAAATTTAGTGAGACTTCAGTTCTCACCTGGAAAAACCACAAATCCAAGGAGTTGCATGCAACAGAGTTTGCATGTCGTTTACCTGGACCTGAGCAAAGCCTTTGACACTGTCCCACACCACATCCTGCTCTCCAACCTGGTGACACATGGGTTTGATGGGTGGACCACTAGATGGATAAGGAACTGGCTTGATGGTCGCACCCAAAGAGTGGCTGTCAATGGCTCCATGTCCCAGTGGAGGCCAGTGACAAGCGGAGTCCCTCAGGGATCAGTCCTGGGACCTGTCTTGTTCAACATCTTTGTGGGTGACATGGACAGTGGCATTGAGTGCACCCTCAGCAAGTTTGCTGATGACACCAAGCTGTGTGGTGCAGCAGACACGCTGGAGGGAAGGGAGGCCATCCAGAGGGACCTTGACAGGCTGGAGAGGTGGGCACAAGCCAACCTCAGGAGGTTCAACAAGACCAAGTGCAGGGTCCTGCATCTGGGTCGAGGCAATCCCAGGCACAAATACAGGCTGGGCAGTGACTGGTTGGAAAGTAGCCCTGAGGAGAGAGACTTCGGAGTGCTGGTGGACAAAAAGCTCAACATGAGCTCTCAGTGTGCACTTACAGCCCACAAAGCCAATCAGATCCTGGGCTGCATCAGGAGAAGTGTGGCTAGCAGGTCGAGGGAGGTGATCCTCCCCCTCTACTCAGCCCTGGTGAGACCCCACCTGGAGTACTGTGTCCAGTTCTGGAGCCCCTATTACAAGAGGGATCTGGAGGTGCTGGAGCGTGTCCAGAGAAGGGCCACAAGGATGATCAGAGGGCTGGAGCACCTCTCCTATGAGGACAGGCTGAAGGAGTTGGGGCTGTTCAGTCTGCAGAAGAAAAGGCTCTGAGGTGACCTAATTGTGGCCTTCCAGTATCTGAAGGGGGCCTACAGGAAGGCTGGGGAAGGACTTCTCAGGATCTCAGGTAGTGGTAGGACTAGGGGGAATGGAATGAAGCTGGAGGTGGGGAGATTCAGGCTGGATGTGAGGAGGAGGTTCTTCACCATGAGAGTGGTGAAATCTTGGAATGGGTTGTCCAGGGAGGTGATTGAGGCCCCGTCCCTGGGGGTGTTTAAGACCAGGCTGGCTGAGGCTCTGGGCAGCCTGATCTAGTGTGGGGTGTCCCTGCCCATGGCAGGGGGGTTCGAACTAGATGATCCTTGTGGTCCCTTCCAACCCTGAATGATACTATGATACTATGATACTATGAAAGTTGGAGACCTGACTCAGGAAACAGATCTGCCAGTATCTTCATCCATTATACCCAAAATTTCAACTCCTCTATTTATAAGTAGTTAAATTACAGGCTGGGGTCGGAGTGGCTGGAGAACTCCCAGACAGAGAGGGACCTGGGGGTGCTGATCGACAGCCACCTGAATATGAGCCAGCAGTGTGCCCAGGTGGCCAGGAGGGCCAATAGCATCCTGGCCCGCATTAGGAACAGTGTGGCCAGCAGGAGCAGGGAGGTCATAGTGCCCCTGTACTCTGCACCTTGAGTACTATGTCCAGTTCTGGGCCCCTCAGTTTAAGAAGGACATCGAAACGCTTGAACATGTCCAGAGAAGGGCAACAAGGCTGATGAGAGGCCTTGAGCACAAGTCCTATGAGGAGAGGCTGAGGGAGCTGGGGTTGTTTAGCCTGGAGAAGAGGAGGCTCAGGGGTGACCTCATTGCCCTCTACAACTACCTGAAAGGTGGTTGTAGCCAGGAAGGGGTTGGCCTCTTCTCCCAGGCAACCAGCACCAGAACAAGGGGACACAGTCTCAAGCTGCGCCAGGGGAGGTTTAGACTCGAGGTGAGGAGGAAGTTCTTCACTGAGTCATTCGTCATTGGAACCGGTTGCCCAGGGAGGTGGTTGAGTCATCGACCCTGGAGGCGTTCAAGGGGAGATTGGACGTGGCACTTGGTGCCATGGTCTAGTAATGAGGTCTGTGTTGATAGGTTGGACTCGATGATCCTCGAGGTCCTTTCCAACCTAAGTGATACTCTGATACTGTGTGATACTGTGAAATTGTATCCAAGTCTGACTTTAGCTTCCCATTGATGAAGAAATTATTAATCTGATGGAAGTTCTTGTTCCACTCTAAACTGAGTCTCCAGTTTGAGCATACCTCAAGTATAAACACACTACTTATTGTGTAAATTAGGGCATTTGGATCCCACTCAACTACCCTGATCAGGCACACTTCCTAACTTATCCATTATGACAATTACAGTTTAGAAATATTCTTACTTCAGTATTTCGTGACTTGCTGTGAGATCTGATGTATTCACCAATATCCTTTCTTGCTACTTAAGAAGAAATTTTGCTGTGCAGTTCCCTGATGAAGTCAGTGGGATTTTTTTGCTTAAAAAAATGGCAGATACGCATCACAGTTACACCAAAGTCTAGACATGCTCAGCACTGTGCAAATTTACAGTAAGATGTGTATCTGGCCTTGAAGAATATGCAAGATACAAGAAAAAGTTTTTGGTTCAGACATGAAGACAGTGCCAGGCTAGAGAAAGAAGCACCCCAGGGAGAAAAACAAATCCTCTGGGCTCTCTGGTAACACAGAATCATAGAACTATAGAATGGTTTGTGTCAGAAAGGACCTTAAAGGTCATCTAGTCTCAAATCCCCTGCCACGTGTAAGGATATCTTCCACTAGCTCAGGTTGCTAAAAACCATCCAACCTGGCCTTGAACACTTCCTGGAAGGGGTCATCCTATCCTTAACTTTGCAGTGCATTGTTCTTGAACTGGATAAAGTGGCTGGCTGGAGTTTACATCTTTGGTAGAGCCAACTGATGTGCTGGAAGTCTCCTGGCTTCAAGATTGGGAAATAATTTTCCCTTGGTAATATTATCAGGGGGAAAGATGGTGGGTTATTTAAAGGTTCTACCTTTACAGGGAATTTACCCACCTTTACAGGGAATTTACAACACTGGCCATGCTCCTAGTCTGCTCTGGTTTTTATCTGTGGCCCATGTAGATTTTACCTCTCGTGGTTATAGGTACTGAAGGTCTTAACACTGTTACACTGTCTAGAGGAGTGATTTATGACCTGTGCTTTGTGTGTATGAGTGGATGTTGTGTGGGCAAGGGCTCAGCTTTGTTGCTGAATAACTTGGTGTTTGTATTAGGAGCCTTGCTGCCAAATCAGGCATCTTCGGGGTGGGGCTGCTGTGTCTGATGTGGGCTAAGTTGATCCCTGGGGGAAAGCTGGATACAACAACAGAGTGCCTTAATTTAGGTGGGTCTTAACATTTGATATAATTGTCTGTGATTGTAGGAGCCTAGACATGAAGGCAGTTCCTTCTGGTGCTTAGTGTGATAATGATGACTTATGAATGGTGTTGTAGCTCTTTTTTACCCAATCCTTTCTGCATTTGGTAAAGAACAAAACAATAGAGTGTGGAGTTTCAGCTCTCTCGTGAGTTTAACCAATTACTGTTTTCCTTCAAGCTATATAAATTGTGTGCATTTAATATTTAGTTATCTCCAGACTGTTTACACTAATTTTCATTTATACAATGTGTCTAGTAACTGAGGTAGAGTGAATTTCTTTTTCTATTTCTCTTTTGAATGAAAGCCTTGAGGGAAGCCCACAGTTTTTGATCGTGCTTTGCTTTGATGTAAGCAAATGTTTAAGTTATGCTCTGGCAGAATGTCTGAGACTCGTGTTCATGAATGATGCAGGATTTGTCCTCCTTCCTCAGCAGCTCTATTTATAGCCACAACTGTTTTTATTTTCCATGCAGCCATCAAAGAGAAGGTGAGAAGGAAGCAACCACAAGTCCTTTGTCTAGGCATAGCTAAGTTTGTTCTTGTGCTTTTGCTGTATTGCTGTATTCTTCCATGCTGCATTTCATCCATCTAGCTATAGACCAGAAAAAGGTTTTTCTGTGCCCTGGGGTCCAGAGACCCAAATCTGTACTGCTCTGCACTCCACAGGATCATGTAGTCTACAGCGATGTGGTTGCAGTGGAAAACAATGAATTTATTTCTGTGTTCCCACACAGCACATTCACTGTCCTGACCTATGTGTTATGATTATGCCAGTGTACAAATCCAAACCAGCCTACATCTGTGTGCAGAAGAAACCAAATAATTAATTCTGGGGTGTTTTTTTAATATTTGTTTTCCATTTCAGAGCTGCTCTTTGTCTTGTTAGACAGCAGTCCAAGGCTGTGTGTCTGGATCAGAATGCTCTGCAGTGTCAAGGACTGGGATGTTGTGATAAGACTGGGCAGGGTTCTAGCAATGGACAGTCATTCTCCAGGGCAGGATGTGCAGCTCTGAGCTGCTGCTGGATAGTAGACAAGGAGGCAGGACTGCTTCCAAAGTGTGCTTCTTTGGTGGGCCCGGGGCACTGGTTTTCCAGCATTTGATAGTAAAGCTTCCACTCAGCTCTTAAGGGGAATGAAAATTGCCTGTCCCTGGCACAAACCATGAAATACAGGAGTGTGCTGGTAGGGAATTAGCTCCCACACACCTGGCTCTTCTGTCAAATAAACCTCTGCTTTTCCATATCCTTCTGTGATTCAGGATTGCTATAAATGTCTGCACTGACAGTATATTAGACCTAAGGAGTCTGGGATCTGGCCAAGACATACCTTTAGAAAGAGTGATATATAATGCCAAAAAGAGACAAAATGTGCTGTGCTCAGTTCACACTCAAGCGAGCTCTCCTAATCAAGACAGAGAGAGGTGGAATTGGATATATCCACATCACAGCTTTTTCTTTAGGATAAGAACAGTAGGAAATAAACTCTGAACATAGATGGCGATTTCAGGGACACAATAGCAAGATCCAAGAAAATGTGGCAATTAGAGGCTTAATTAAAAACAAGTGACTCAGAAATGCAAGTTAGGGAAGAACTCAGCAATTAAGTTGTATGTAACAGAACAAAAGCTTTGCAAACCCTGTAGAGTTTGTTCTGCCAGGTTGCTGTCCTTTTTCTCCAAAGGAGCTCTGCCTGATTCTGTGAGTGATCAGATCTGTGCCTGGAGTTTGTGAATTAATTTGTTTTCCAACTCCTTTTTATTTCACCATTTCCTCTTCTTTGTGCTTTGGGAATCTGGTTCCACTGAGGCCAGCACTCAGATCACATTCTGTAGCCAAGGAAACAGTATCTCAGATGGATGGGAACTGGAGAGGGTCTCAGCATCTCACAGAGCTTGATGTCTTGTGGCCAATTTTAGAGAACTCTCAGTGGAAATCCAGCTGCTAAGAAGATATTTTGCAGTCTCACATCTTGGGATTTTACTACACTAAAAAAAAAAATAAAATAAAAAGCAGCACACATTTCCTGAGCACAGTGCATTCTAGCTCTTCACTTTGTTGGCTGTGTTTTAGTACTCTGTGTGGTACTTTGATATTTGAAGACTCTCAGTTATCCTATTTCCCAATAAATAAATAAATAAATAAATGGCCTGACTTACTGTTTCCCAAAATTTTGGAGGTTGCCCTTCATTAAAATGCAACTTTTGGAGACTAATTCCTCATCCTAATAGCTCTGGATTGTTTCCCTACTTCTTTCTTTCTTTGTTTCATTTTGCCCTTTCTTCTTTTTTCCCCCTTTAAAAAAAGAAAAAAAAATTCCTTTTCTTTTTCTGCTGTTCTTTAAACTAGGGAAAGATCTCATCTATTTCATTACTGCTACTTGGCTATAGTACAGACAGACTACTCCCAGGCCAGTAAGCAGCAGTTACAGTGATGTCTATATAACATGTACTGCTAAATATTGGCAAAACCAGCTTTTTACTAGTATCTGTTTATTATTGACTTGTCCAAGGTCAAACATCAGGGCAGTGGTAGAGTGCAAGAGGTCACCTACCTGGATGCCTCTGTCAGCATGGAGATCAGTCTCTCCTTTCCCCTACCTTTTTCTTTCCTTTTCCCAAAAGCAACACTGATTAGTGCTCATCAAGAAATAATACAGAAGTAGCCAAGACACAGACTTCCCACCAAGCTGTTGAGCCTTGTCCACCTCTGAGATCCCAGGCAACCAGCACCAGAACAAGGGGACACAGTCTCAAGCTGCGCCAGGGGAGGTTCAGACTCGAGGTGAGGAGGAAGTTCTTCACTGAGCGAGTCATTCGGCATTGGAATGGGTTGCCCAGGGAGGTGGTTGAGTCATCGACCCTGGAGGCGTTCAAGGGGAGATTGGACGTGGCACTTGGTGCCATGGTCTAGTCATGGGGTCTGCGGTGTCAGGTTGGACTCGATGATCCTCGAGGTCCTTTCCAACCTAAGTGATACTGTGATACTGTGATACTGTGATCTTTCTTGCCATTTTGCAAATCTAAGAGTCAACTGCTGCTTTTCCCCTTCCCTCCCCCTTGTGATGAAATAAAATATAATAAGAAAATGGAGCAAAGAGAAGAAACCACATAGGGAGAGAAAGAGGGAGAAGGTTACATGGACACTAGAGACATTAAGGCTGTGTACATCTGTGAAACACACTTCTCTAAGCCTAGCGATTGTAGCTGTAGCACCATGAGTGTACTCAACAGGGTTCTACTTGAGTTTCAGTTAATATAATTTTAGACACACTTTTAAGTGCTGAAACCCATTGGAAATAAATCTGAAGTAACCCAGTGGACTGATTTTTCTTCCACCAGCTTCCACTTAAAAAATAATATACACAAGCATCCTGTAACAGGGGCCTAGATCCTGTTTCCATTTATGCTGGTGGAATGAATGCCACATGATTCTATCAGTAAGTATCATTAAAATATTCAGGAGTGTCACTCAAGAGAACTAGATAGAAAAAAAAATTATTGATTTCATTTTTTCCCCCATAGATGTTTGTTTTTTTAACTTAGTAGTTCACTGCAGTCAAGTTCAATGCTAAAAGCAACATGAATACTAAGTGAAATTATTTACATTCACAACCTTCCTAAAGCAGCAAAACCTCACTGCATAAACACAGGACTGATACCAAGATGAATGAGGGTGTTTGATGTACCTTGTTTTTCAAATATATTCCCAGGGAGATCACCAGTCCTCTAATTCTTCTATTCATTTCCATGGGCTGGCAATAATACCTGATGGTAGGTCGATATAAAAGTGTGGTGATACTTTGTTTATGTTTTGAAGAAGGCAGACGGAGGTAGGGATTATTATATCAAATTTTGCAGGACTCATGTAACGTGTCTCCTTATCTTTCATTTACTCCACATTAGCTGAACAAATTACCCCTCTCTACAGTTTAACCAGCTCCTATGGATCACGCTATTAAGCTAAAAATAAATGAAGGTGGATTAATGAAATAGTCAAGAAATATGTCCAAACACTCAGCTGGTGATATCTTTTCGTCAGTGTTTTTCGTTCTAAAGAACAGTGCTGCACTATTGAACTTCAACTGTAAAATGCTATGGACCCTTTTTTACCACTTCCCTTCTCCTACGCTCATTTAGTTTTGTAAAATTGTGTAAAAATCTGTAAGATGGGAATGGTAGGCAACAGCTTTTCTTTCACTTTTGCCATTCCCAGCTGCATGGCTTTGCCCTCCTCCCTGCTCCTTGCTCCTGGACAGCTCCTTCCCAGCCCTTTCCAATGACTGGAGACATCTCAAAACATAATGAAACTAGTTTTATTATCAGACTAACCTCTCTATTTAGCAGTTTAGAAGGCACTCTCTATTACACCTTTCTTTTTTTTTTTCAAATGCTCTTCGGGACTTCTGAGTAGTATGCTAGTGAGTTTATCAAGACATGCTGCTTGAAAAAGTCCAGCACAGAGCAACAAGGATGATTAAGGGAGTGGAGCATCTTCCTAGGAGAGACTGAGGGAACTGGGGCTCTTTAGCTTAGAGAAGAGGTGTCTGAGAGGTGACCTCATCAATGTTTATAAATATGTAAAGGGTGAGTCCCAAGAGGATGGAGCCAGGCTCTTCTCAGTGGTGCCCAGAGACAGGACAAGGGGCAATGGGTGGAAGTTGAGGCATAGGAAGTTTCACGTAAATGTGAGGAAAAACTTTTTCACTGCAAGGGTGACAGAGCACTGGAACAGGCTGCCCAGGGAGGTTGTGGATTCTCCTTCTCTGGAGACTTTCAAAACCCACCTGGATGAGTTCCTGTGTAATCTGCTGTAGGTGATCCTGCTCTGGCAGAGGGGTTGGACAAGATGACCATTTGAGGTCCCTTCCAGACCCTGAAATTCTGTGATTCTGTGATGTCTTTAGCTGCTCCCATAAGTCTGCCCAGGCAAAATTTCCATGCCACGTTAAGGTTTTGTGCACTCAGCATGCTTTCCACACTCAAACTCTATCCATAGCCAAGTGTGGAGGATCTGGCTGCTATCACTACTGAAATGAGCAGGAATCTTTTCAGTGGCTAGCCTCCCAATTCTGAAGAATTGTGTCTGCAACTCAGGTGGCTGAGGCTGATACATCTGATGCTGAATTGGCTTATCTATGATTGTCTCCAGTCCACTATGAGAACTTTCATGCAGCTGCAGAACCACTTTGAATACTGGATTCTGCATTCTTCTCTAGGAGGCAGAATATCTAGTCATGATCATTTTAAGTAGTGTCTCACAAAATCAGAGAGTTTGGAAGGGACCTCTAGAGATCATCTAGTCCAAGCCTCCAGCTAAAGCAGGGTTACCCAGAGCAGGCTGCATAGGATCACAGTGTCCAGGCAGGTTTGGAATCTCTCCATAGAAAGACTCCACAGCCTCTCTGGGCAGCCTGGTCCAGTGCTCTGTCACCTCACAGAAAAGGAGTTTCTCCTTATGTTTCAGTGAAACATACTGTAAAAGATGCTACAGTCCCCTCAAGCATCTTCATAGCCTCCACTGAACTCTCTCCAGTAGTTCCTTGTCTCTCTTACAGTAAGGTGACCAGAACTGAAAACAGATGCAGCCTCGCTAAAGCAGCGTAGAGAGGGAAGAGAACCTTCTTCAACTTGTTGCTCACCCTCTTCTTAATACACCCTAGGACATCATTGGCCTTCTGTGCCACAGGAGCACATTGCTGGCTCAGGATGAACTTCTTGTTCATCAGGATTCCCAGGTCCTTCTCTGCAGAGCTGCTTTCCTGAAGGTCAGCCCCTAACCTTTACTGGTGCATGGGGTTATTCCTCTCCAGGCGTAGAACTCTACACTTGCCCTTGCTGAACTCTGTTAGGTTCTTCGCTGTCCAACTCTTCAGCCTGTCCAGGTCTCATGAATGCCAGCACAGCCATACAACAAACAGTTACTTATCATGAACATTTGATTGCATCTGATTTTGGCATGGCATATGCAATAACAGAACAAGTCAGAATATAAGGACATGTGATTTTCAACTGTGTCCATCTCGTTCCCACCAATCAGTGGAAAGATATTTTTATGCAGACACAGAGCAGAGATGCTGAGAGAAGGTGTACTTTGAATGAGAGAAGGCAAACAAGATAAATGTTCATTTTGTTGTACAAAATTCTGCAAATTACATGCTGTGGTCATCTGGATAACTTGTGGTGGTTTATTTAAAAGAAAGTATCTGTAGCCGTGCAACACTAAAATCCACAGGAAGAAGCAGTCCACTGAGCACCAGCTGAAGGATAATACTGCCTTCTCTTTTCCTGGCCAAAGATTATAAAATAAAATTAACAACCAAGATTAAATGTCTTCTCTTGCTAGACTGGGGATAGAGTTGCAACACATTTACACTCCCATAAATGAGATCAAATTTGGCCCTTCTTAATTAATCCGGGGTCATAGTGAGACTTCATAGTTCTTTACTCTGGAAAGCTGGAAATAACTTCAAAGAATGGATTTTAATTGACAAGTGCATTTATTGCCAGAGAGAGGTATAACATGAAAAGGGGATTAACACCCAGCTGTGCTCTGGAGGAAATTTAAGGCACAGACATACTGTAGATCAGATAAAACCTGAATTAATGCTCACAAATGTGAAATTTCATTGTCTTCACTAATGCTAAGCAGTGCACATCTGCCAATTAAATGTCTCTCCATTCTGGTGTCTTCTATCCAGTGGTAGGGCTGCTCACCCTGACTCCCTGCTACTATTGAATTACTGTGCAGTTATAGCTGCACATCTTCGTAGTCAGCAGAGTACTTGCTTCCTCCCTGTGGGTAATGCAAAGCTGGAACAAGCTGACAGTTTCCAGATCTCCAGTGAATACACCTCACTAAAGCAAGAACACTGGGATATTTTGAAGCTTAAGTGATGTTATTCGGTGGCTCTGATTCTCCTCTCTGTCAAAGCTGCTATGAGAAACATCTCCTGCTTTCAGTCAAGCTATCCTCTCAACCATCCTCCTGGGCCACCTTCCAACAGCTGTTGTGATAAGTTAAGGATTATTTAGGGCCCATTACAAACTTCTGGGGATTGCCATTGAGTATGGAATCTAGCCCATGCTCCGTACAAATAATAAGCAGATGTTTGAGAGGGGAGGAGGCTTGTACAGCAGTTTTGCAGCTCTGGAGGTTTTCCTTAGAAGAACCCATCTTGTCATACCAAGGCTATGAATTCAGGCTTTCTTTGGATCAATGAATTGCCTTCTGATTGTATAGAGGATCCCACAGCATTGTGATATAGATATGGATCTCCATTCAATGGAAACATTTTGCATTCCTATTGCCTTACAGTATTGGGCAGTGGCAAACTGGTTAGAAGCTTGGTCCACATCTGCCTCATTTGGGCTACTGGATTTTTGTAATCATTGTTGTGGATTTACCCACCTTCATTCTGAATTATCCAGTATAGTAATCCTGAGAAGTGGAAGAAAATCTACCATGTTATTACATTCCCAATCTAGCAGGATATTCCATTCCCAATCCAACACAATCTGAACATGAGCCAGCAGTGTGCTGAGGTGGACAGGAAGGCCAATGGCATCCTGGCCTGTATCAGGAATAGTGTGGCCAGCAGGACAAGGGAGGTTATTCTACTTCTCAAAGGGATCTGATCATTAGGAAAATGTTTCATTCCATTAATCAGAATTTTTCTTTCTCTTAATCAAACCTTCTTTTGAATTAGTTAGCACTGATATCCATCCTGGTTTTGTCTTGATGCTTGAATCCTCCAGATTTCCATGGATTTTTATGACCCCTTTGTCTCTACTGCCTGCTAGTCTACATCTGTTTATTGCATATGTTTAATAGATCAGTCCTTCTTACCTTTTCCCTTTAAGGTTTCCTATATACACACACTCCTCAGCATATTGATATGCTTTTGGTAGTGACCTAGAGATACATGACACATTCTAAGTCTGCTCATATTAGACTCCTGTAGAGCAAGATATACAAGTTTTCCTGCTGCAGGAGGTACTAATGTAACTGTGGAGTCTGTGATGCCACCTAGTCTATGAACTGAATAGAATTCTAGCTGCCTTCCCCATCTGCCCTCCTAAGAACACCTTACATCAAATGTAGGAAGCAACACCACCACTGTTATGATTACTTGTGTCCTATAGCACGACTGTGATGATAAACCCACCACAGCTGATTTTTAAACTGCTGGGGAGTTGTAAAGCAGCTGGGAGATCTGCTGAAAACAAAGAGACCTCAGTGTACTCCCCCATTCAGCCTGAAGGGACTAAACCTCACAGTTCTTATAAATCACGCCAATCAACAAGCAATAGTGCAGGAAGTGTGGAGGTGTGATTATCTTTGGAAGCAAGAAAGACTAAGAACAATTAATGGAGAAAAATAATAAATATGCCCTGTGCTCTTTACTATGAAATATAAGGTCTATAAGGTTTTCCCTTGTCTTCTATTCTCCAGGATGAAGAAACCAAACTATCCCTGCCTGTCTTCATTTTAATTGCATTAGTAATAGAGTCTGGATTTACATATCCTGCACTGGGATCACTAGGACTCAATTAGAATAGAATAGAATAGAATAGAATAGAATAGAATAGAATAGAATAGAATAGAATAGAATAGAATAGAATAGAATAGAATAGAATAGAATTAGAATTAACCAGGTTGGAGGAGACCTTTGAGATCATCAAGTCCAACCTATCATCCAACACTATCTAATCAACTAAACCATGGCACCAAGCACCCCATCAAGTCTCTTCCTGGACACCTCCACTGATGGTGACTCCACCACCTCCCCAGGCAGCCCATTCCAATGGGCAATCACTCTTTCTGTGTAGAACTTCTTCCTAACATCCAGCCTAAATGTCCCCTGGTGCAGCTTGAGACTGTGTCCTCTTGTGCTGGTGCTGGTTGCCTGGGAGGAGAGACCAACCCCCACCTGGCCACAACCTCCCTTCAGGTAGTTGTAGACAGCAATAAGGTCTGCCCTGAGCCTCCTCTCCTCCAGGCTAAGCAACCCCAGCTCCCTCAGCCTCTCCTCACAGGGCTGTGCTCCAAACCCCTCCCCAGCTTTGTTGCCCTTCTCTGGACATGTTCCAGCAACTCAACATCTTTCCTAAATTGAGGATCCCAGAACTGGACACAGGACTCAAGGTGTGGCCTAACCAGTGCTGAGTACAGGGGCAGAATGACTTCCCTGCTCCTGCTGGCCACACTGTTCCTGATCCAGGCCAGGATGTCATTGGCCTTCTTGGCCACCTGGACACACTGCTGGCTCATGTTCAGCCTACTATCAACCAGTATCCCTACGTCCCTTTCTGCCTGGCCACTCTACAGCCACTATGACCCCAGCCTGTAGCACTGCATCAGGTTATTGTGGCCAATGTGTAGCACCCGGCACTTGGATGTGTTAAATCTCATGCCCTTGTACTCTGCCCATCTGTCCAGCCTACCAAAGTCCCTGTGCAGAGCTCTCCTACCCTCTAACAGATCAACTCCTGCCCCCAGCTTGGTGTTGTCTGCAAACTTACTGATGATGGACTCAATCCCCTTGTCCAGATCTTTGATAAAGATATTAAAGAGGATGGGGCCCAGCACTGATCCCTGGGGAACACCACTAGTGACTGGCTGCCAGCTGGATGTGGCACCATTCACCACCACTCTCTGGGATCAACCCTCCAGCCAGCTCCTAACCCAATGCAGAGTGCTGTTGTCCAAGCTATGGACAGGAGTTTCCTGTGGGGGATGTTGTCAAAGACCTTACTGAAGTGCAGGTAGACTACATCCACAGGCTTCTCCACATCCACCAGGCAGTCACCTGATCATAGAAGGAGATCAGGTTGGTCAGGCAGGACCTGCCCTTCCTAAATCCATGCTGGCTGGGCCTGATCCCTTGGCCATCCCATAAGTGTTGTATGATTGCGCTCAAGATGATCTGTTCCATAATCTTGCTTGGCACTGAGGTCAGGCTGCGCCTTGAAGAACTCTTTCTTGAAGAAGGTCCAGTCCTTCTGGACCCAGGGCTGTTTCCCAAGGTACCTTTTGAGCTAGTTCCTGCATCAGGTCAACACTTACTGATCTGGAATAAGCCAACAGTCCTTTTTGAATGGATTAACCCAACTTCTCCTTACCTCAGAGCTTCTAATATCCCATGACAGGCTCAGATGGTCCCTTTCACCTGTTTCTTCCATTCCAAATAGAAATTTCAGATGATGTGCACCCTCCTCCCCACCTTAAGCTAACAAATGAAAAGTAAGTTTTGTTGCTGCTGTTGATGTTTTAAAGTATCTGTAATTAAGAAGATATAATCATTGCATTAGTACCCTGCTACAACTCTTTGACATTCATTTCAGTGGCTCAGGTCATAATTGCAAGGAAAGTATGAAGAACATCCCATTGCAGCAGGCATAGATGAATTATCTCCACTGCGCAGCCTTTTCCAACTTCTTCTTCAAGGTCCTATTTCTTATCTCCAGCAATGATTCACAGGGCAGTGACACAAACAGCATGGGCTACATGGACCTTCTATGCCACACAAATCCCCCTCTCTGTTTCATGGCCAGCATTTGCAGCCAAGCATGACGGAATGCATCTGACCCATTTATCAGACAGCTCACAAGTGGTTATCAGGGCTTGCCAGCCTCAAGCTTCTTGAGCTTTAAAGAAACAAATGCTCCTGATGCACAGTTCCCAGCTCTGCAGCATGTTTCTCCCATCGTGCTACTCTTCCTTCATTTCAGCAACCATTATTCTTACAGCAACACATTTTTCTCCTGTTTACATTTCAGATTGTAGACTGTACCCTACTTTTAAGCTCTTACACACCTTCAAGTCCTGTTTGCTCCTTTTATTGTTCTGTAGGCTGCTTCTTCTGATTTGGGAAGGTAAACTCCATGAGAGTTTCACTATATACAATCCATACCCATTGGAGGTTTCTCCTCAGCTTTCTTTGCTTAGAATGTTTCTCATCTTACCGTTTCTCTGTGTCTTCCAAGTGAGCAGGGTCATTCACTTTCTGCATAAATTTCTCCCCTTAGATGATATGAAAACATTCCCTGTTGAAGTTTGAGCCTTGCAGGTATAACCTCTGGACATTGTCATGAGACCCCAATATTTTCCTCAGGAGAACTGTAGAACATGACCTCATGATTAAGTCACCACATGCAGGTGCCTCCCATAGATGAGATTTGCTTTCAAATGGTATTTTGAGCTAATGAGATCTACAAGAGCAGCAGGTATTTCACTCTGTGCATCAGACTGCTTCTGACTTAGGAAGTTGCCTGGTCCTCTGCTGCCAAACTCACATCTTTCTACAGAGGTAAAGCATATGTCTGACAGTTGCTGTCTGGAGTCTATATAGTAAATGTGGCCTTAAAAGCAATAAAGATAAAAAGAAATGTGCAACAATCTAGCTCTGTTTTATTTAAAGGAGAGTTAGAGAAAGAAAATGGCATAATAGTCAAATTTAGTAGGAGCATGTGAAGTCACCACTGAAATATCCACTTGAGTTCATTGAAGCATCTGCATATTTGAATACAACTAAATAGGAAGGAAAAAAGCCAAGACATGTGGCAAGGGGAGGGAGGAAGGGATTTTAACTGTTAAGCCTACAAACTTAGGATGAAAATATGCTTTCCAGGGGATAATGCTTTCCCCACAGTGACAAAAAAAAAAAGCATAAGCATCTCAAAGATGAGACTAGTCTAACTACATGACTTAGACTAGACTGGTACCAAGAAAGAGATCTCCATTCAGATCCTGACTCTGCTGCCAGCAGAGGCATTGAGTGACTCACCACATGGGTTTGTCCCTGAGTTCTCTTCACTGTCTCTGCTTCCCCAGCCGTAACTGGAGCTCCGTTTTCCAACACACCATCTGTGGTCATTCCATAGACTTCTTTACCAAGAAGACATTTCTATTCTTAACACAGCTTGACAAGGAAACTTCTGTTACTAATGAGTGCACAGTCCTTTAATTATTCTACCTGTCTACCTCAGTGTGATATCCTCATTTGGGAACACAAAACTGATACAAACAAACAGAACCTCGTAAGTAGAAAGGGCTTGGACAGAAAATAAGGTAGATCTTTTTACGGTGATGCATAGGCAGGAGCATGGATCATTGCTAGAAACAGAGCTGCTTAGGTGCCTGCTCTTTGGCCAGGGCTAGAACATTTGACCTGTCTTGCCCACACTTTCTGTCACCTTCTGATTCATGATTAATTCACTTGATGGATGGCACTTTACAGATGTCAAGCAAAGTCGCAGCCCTGGCCTTCAGGGAGAGCACACCTCTGTGTCAAGCATCCTGAAGAAAAAGAGCAGCATAAATACTGCTGAGGTAGATTGCCTTGATCCTGGTAGGTCTCTGCAGGTGGTTTTTTCATTGAAAAATGCACAAAGGACCCAGGATTTCCTGCATTCATTGGTATGCCCCTCCAATATTTGCTTATTCAGCTTTCATTCAAAAAGGAGAGTCATGAGTAATGGACAGGTAATTCAATATAATGTTGGGAATTCAGCTTGGAGACAGGCTTTTAGATTAAGCCAACGAGCTGCTCTCATGTTCAGTCATGGCTCTGCATTTCTGCCTATGGCTCTGAGGGAAAGTTTTTGTCTGGATTTTTTTTATTTTATTTTATTTTGTTTTTCCTCTGAGAGGTTTCTTATACTCATGAGTTGCCAGCACTGGTGAAAGGGCCAGTTCTGCAGACATGGCAGGATTAAAGTGTTTTTTCTCCTGGTGGATCTCATGTGCTCATGGACTTTGAAACCAATTGTTCCTAATGCACCTTATTAAGGTGAAAACTCAAAGGTAGAGAGGAGAAAAGGGAGAGAGAAAGACATCTGCTTCAGAACATAATGAAATCACAGCCACATGCAGGCATGGGTGAGATCAAGGGATGCTTTTAAAATATTAACAAATCTGAAAACCAATCCCCAGGGGTGCTTTAGGAATATTTGATTTGACAATAACGCAATTACAATTCGCTCTTTGCCAAGAACCATGAAAGATAGCATTCACATCCAATAATCCCCCCAAATGGCATCTTTCTTTCTTAAACACCCCTTCATTATTGTTCCCATTGTTTGTCAATTTGCAGAGCTTCATGTAATAACTTGAAATCAGAGATTAGAGTCTGGATGGAAGCCTGGCAACATCTTCTTTCTGGCTAGTATTGCCTTCACTCCCAGACAACATGCTCTAAATGATATCTGCTCCATCAATGTACTGGTAATGAAAGACCAGTTCCATTTCATTTGCTCTTCTTACTCTTAAAAAAATAAAAGGGGGAGAAAGAAAATTGGAAAATAGAATGCTGTGAAAATTACACTGTTTAACCACCTTGGGAAGAAAGGGAAGGAGCAGGAATTTCCTTAAAAAACAAATCCAAGGTCCCATTTATTGCTCCATTCATGCCTTCCAGCTGTGAGATTACCAATGCCTAGCTCTTCCAACGACTCTGCAAGGCACATAAGGTGTGGGTTAAAGAGCAGGATATCACACTGATTTCATGACTTGTGTAATTAACTTACAATCAAAATAAAAACCACATTTTCATTCACAGAAGTATCTGAAAACTACTGGAAATATGGAAGTATTATTCCCCTGCAGCTTGGCCAGCTGCAGTTTTGGCTCTGCTTATGCTAATAAACTCAACACTGCTAGGGAGTTGTTGTTTATGTTGTTGAATGAAAACTAAACAACAATTAATAGAAGTTCCTGGCAAAGTTTTGACCTGGGCCAAACAATTTTTGAGCACAGCTCAGGCAACAGCATGGGCCAGGGACCAGTCCCAAAATGCAGAAGACTGCAATCACCCTGTTTTGGAGACTAGGAGGGTTTATTATATAGATGGAAGCTTCTCCATGCCAATTGGCCTCAGTACCAGGGAACAGTCCCAGACTGTTATTTACTGTAATAAAATATTTAATTTACTAGTGTAGATATCTCCTTTGTGTCTCAAATTTCGGCTGCACTGTTCCCAGATTACACTGGTGAAAAGTCTGGTTGAGGACCAATACAGTATTAGTATTCCTGTTCAGCAATAAATGTTAACCATCAAAGCTATTTAATGCTTTTGTTTCTGCTTGCTTGTTTGAAAAATAAAAATGGTCTAAATACATTTGATTCCAAACTTACAAATTACTGAAGCTTTTTTCTTATATCTTAGTGAAATATATTCATTTCAGCCTTAGCCTGGGGCTGACTGGAAAGCTGATACAGTTCTCACACCAGAAAAGGGGTAGGAGGTGTCACAAAAGAAGGGACACTGAGAGGCCAGCTAGTAATATCGATGTGACTAATATGCTGCTTAAACACTCAGGTTATGGTTTGACTTGATGATCTCAAGGTCTTTTCTAAACAGATGATTCTATGATTCTCCTGGAGTGTTTCTGCCTCTGCAGTCTATAGGAAAAAGTGTTGGCCAGACCCTAAACTAAACCCTTGGCCCTGCTTCTGCAGTTACCTTGTTTTCTAAATCCTGGAATCAGATATGTGGTCTACATTCTCCTTCCCTTATGAAATAGCTGCCTGTTCTGATATGGATCAACTATCTTGAGCTGAAAAGCATGAAGCAAGAGCCACAGGTGTCTTCACCTTAGGCCAGGATCTGTCTGTGATCCTATCTCCCCTTTCCCGTACATTTATGCAGAGCCTTCTCATCACGAGCAGTTTTGCACAGCACTGTAAAATCAAGGACTTAAAATATTACCAAGTCCACCTCTCTGCTTGCACTCCTGTTGTTGCTGCAGCAAAGGTGGTGGAAGGGAAGGTGAAAGGAGGCTCATGTCTGCCATCCTTGTGCCAATACAGTTTATGCAGTGTTAATAAATTCAGTTAGAATGCTGGGCTTTTCACTAATGAGGCTCCAGGGTAGGCACATTTATTTATTGCTGCTGCCCTCATATAACCATTGAACTCTAGAAGAAAGGGTGATGTGGAAAACCAGGCTTGGGAAGAAACATTCCATGTTACCACAAGTCTGGCCAGATCACCACTGTCACATCCCTTCTCCCTGCTTTTGGCAGCAATATCATTGTGTGCTTCCAGAGCTGTAGATGGCAGTCACTCAGCAGGGCAAGATGACCACTTGGTGCAACTTCTTGTTCTTAATTTTCCAGCCAAGGATATGCCAAAGAAGCCACTGACTGCTGTTCAGGGTGGGCTGGGGAGCAGACCAGAGCATCTAGACCATGTCCTCCCATCATGACTTGTGCCTTTTCAATGCCACTTCATGCCCTTGGTTTCTGCATGTACCTCCCCCATCTTCCTCAGAAGCAACTACTTAAGAAACAATCCTCAACAAATCTAAGCCATGGAGACCTCTGCTTGTTTCAATTAAGCATATAACTACACAGAGAATGTTGTTTGACTCATTGGCTTCAGTCCAAGCCAACACACAGACACCAAACAATGCCAGGGTAGGAGGTAAAACACATGTGAGTAAGATTTCCATTTACAGCTCCTTGCTTTGATGCTGTGCTCATCCCCCTTACTCGCATCCTTTCCTGAATCACAACTTGTAGGTTAATGCAAGCTTAGCTCAGCTGCAAAAGCTCAGCTACAGGATTCTCCTACACATTCCTGGGTAAGCTGAGCTGTGAGAGAGGCAAAAAGATGTTTAAGATCCTTCAGTTTGTCTGAAATCTTCACACCTTCTCCATCCAGATGTTGCAACATCTGGGGTGCAGAGCAGACAGCAGTTATAGTGAAATCCCGACCAGGACAGCAGGGAGAAGGGATGTGGGAGCTGCTTTTACCCTAAACAGCATTATTGTATCTCATAAATCCTCCTTCAGCCCATGCTTTGGCTAGCAGCAGATCCTGGCTGCTCTACACACAGTCTCATTGTGCAACAGTGAACCAGACTGGATCCTTGGTCTGAATAAAAAGCATCTGATTAAATTTAATTTTTGCAATCATTTTCTACCAGATAAGGGCCACACAGATACTTTTATTGCCGCAAGTAATGAGACATTCATAGGCAAAACCAACCAGACACAATGAGATAGGAGAGGATCTTTCATTTTTTTTCACTATGCACACACTTCTCTGCCTCAGAAAATTGTGAGGTGCACACATCCTGTGGTATGCTAGACACTTCAAAAGTAGTAACAGGAACAGGAAAATAAGGGAAAATATATTTGAGAAAGGAAGACCATAGAGACTCAGGTGGTGGTGGGGAAATCCCCTAATTAATTGGATTAATCCCCAGTTTACAGCTCAGACACCTGACCTACAGATTTGGCTTTTCATAGGATTTCCATCATCAGGATATATGTGTCTCAATATTATCCCTAGACAGAGCAAACAACTGAATGCTCTTCAGTTTATGTCGCAGCACTACATCTTCCAGTACATCTGGGACTGGACAGATGAAGGTACTGAACCCACCCTCAGAAGCCAAGGAGCATGGATCAACCTCTGTGTTGGCTTAAAAGCAAACCAGATTTTTAGAAGAATCATATATTCCACCTCCTTTTGCATTTAACCATTTATGGGGTGCATCTGCCAGCAGCAGGACTTTGTGTGTGTGCCCACACAGAGGGGCAAGGGTCAGATTTACACATCCACACATTTCAAGAAAGCTTCAAAGACATCCCAGCTATTGTCATTGGCAGGAGTGAATTTTTTTCCACCTGCTTTGGGATGCACTAATCACCATGGCACGAGCCACGGAGCACCTGGTGTATGTTCCCCACCTTTAGCATCATCACGGGTGTTTGCCTCCAGCCTTCAGTGCCTATGAGGATGTTAGGAGGTGTTTTCTGTCTTATATCCATTCCCATGAATTCAGTTGTATTTTGTGAGGTGTTTGTTTACATGAGTCCTCACTGCTCTCAGGGGAGCCATTAATTTATCTGCTTTGCTTTCTGTCAACAGGAGCTGACAGAGGGAGTTATGGGTTAACTGCTCTGTTTAGAGCAAGTGGCAGGTGCTGGTATCACTCAAGCAAAATGAAAATATAAATATCTCTTTACCTGCCCAAAAAATCAGCTTAAATGCACAGACCCCAGTGCTTAGGCTCAACTTGTTTATAAGCCAAATGACCCAATGAAGCAGTGAATGTATTTAGTGACAGCATGAAGGTTGAGGCTGCACCAGACCTCAGCTACATATAATTATGGAATGAAAAATTCAAAACTGCCTTAATTATAGTAGGCACTACACTTATAATGCCAGAAAGAAGTCTAATTTTATACAAATACCTGCTCAATCAAACTCAGTCCCTCCTGAAGGTCCTCAGGGGGATTCTTGCAAATTGGAGGTTCCCAAGGTCACAGGAAACATCTGAAAAAAATTGCCACTTTGCTTTCTTATATGTTTCTTCATTTTGGCTCATTCTGGGAAGGAGATTTCCAAAAGACTCCTATTTCTTAATTTTATTTTATTCCTTTTCCTCCTCAGCACTGATGCTTTTGAAGGCTGAAAGATGGTGCAGTGCAGCCCATGTCATAAATGTGAACATTAAAAGGTTGTGTACAAGGACCTGCACTTATAAATCCCCATTTTCCTTCCCAAGAGAAATAAATGGCAAATACTCCTATGTAATTTAATGAATCAGATGCACAGTCCATAGCAGCCATTGCTGGTTTAAAACCCAAGAGCAGTCAGGAGATGAGACAACAAATTCACTCCTCTCTGGTCAGAAATAGAGTTAGAAAAAAGTGTTTAGTAGAACATCTTAAAATATAGTTTACAGGATTAATGAATTGCACAACACAAAGCTACAAGGCAGTAGAGGAGATCTAATCTTTTATTTTATTTTTTAATGCAATAACAATTATTTTTCCTGTATGGGAAACCAAAAAATGTTACTAAAATGAAAGAAAAATGAAAATAAAATGCTGACTGTATTTGCTTTCAAGTGTTTTCAACTTGTCCTGAAAACATTGTGGTAAAGACATGATGGAGAAATCAAAGTATTAATAGAAATTCCAGTTAAAGATAGAGAAAATCCAGTCTGTAAGGAAAGAGAAGTGAATGTGGACATGAAGCAGAGGAGTTTCAGCAAGGCAACTTTCAGGAAGCAGTAGCAGCTCTTTTGACAGAAATGGAGCAATATCATCTCTAAGAGTTACAAAATGATCATTTTGTCATGGCTTGCAGGGGCTAGAACTGGAAAAGATGTATTAGAAGGGCTGTTAGAAACCTCTTGGTTTACAGCCTGAGAAATAGTTAGGAATGGGCAGCAGGCTGAAGGGGGTGATTCTGCCCCTCTACTTTGCTCTGGTGAGACCCTACCCGGAGTACACAGCTTTGAAAATCCTAAGAACTAAATACAGGTTTTGATTAGCTCACATCCTGGCAAAATATTTCTTTCATATAAAGTGCCTTTTTAATTGAATTATCCTTTGTGATTTTTAAAACATACAAAGTGGTTGGACCTCTGCTATTTATCATTCTTCTCTGCAAGAGCTTGCCAAGGTAGGAAGGGAATTGGGTCAAGAATTTATCACAGAAAAGCAGATAAGCATTTTACTTTAGTGTTCTTTTATGTCCTTGTTTCTGATGAGCCTAATAATCTTTGCAAATCATTAACATGTCATGGCCCAGAATCCATCCTGGAACTGTGTGATCTCACCTAATAAGTTTCTTGTTCGACTCCTGGACTCTCTCAGTCATCTTCTTAATAGTGATATATGTCTCATGGATTATTTATTGAAATGACATGCTTAAAAGCATCAAACAAGGGCCCTCTCCTTGGCTGTGAAACAGCTGAGAATAGTTATATCTGTTTTTCATAAAATAGGCCCAGAAGGTTAAATGCCTTGTCCAAGATCACACAATAAATTAATGGTATTTAGGCAGAAGAGGAACTAGTGCTCTTTCCCAGACTCTTGCTTCTCAGCAGTAGACATCACTATCTCTCCATCTCAGGAACAATTGCATGGTCCAAAATGGTTTATTCACTACTCAAACTCATGGCCTCAATCTCTCACACCGTCTTGTCATTTGACCCTATGCATGGTCAGAAATGAACGCAGCACATGGCAGAGATGGTGGCTGCATGCTAAGCTTCTAAACTTGGTGTGGTTTGTTATTGGGTTTTGTTTTTTTTTTGGGGGGGGCGGTGCCTTTTGTTGTGGGTTTTTTTTGTTTGTTTGTTTGTTTGTTTGTTTGTTTTTCAAAGACTCATAGAATGGTTTAGGTTGGAAAGGACCTTAAAGATCATCTAGTTCCAACTGCCTTGCCAAGGGAAAGGACAAATTCCACTACACCAAGGCCTCATCCAATCCAGCCTTTAACATCTCCAGGGATGTGTCATACATGACCTCACTGGGTAACCTGTTCCAGTGTCTCACCACCCTCACTGTAAAAGATTGCCAGAAGACAGACTTTCCAGAGAAAGAAAATCAAATTATGACTCCTAATGAAATGTTCACAATTCAGCAATAGTCACTGAATAAGTTTCTGTGTTTACCTGAATGTGCCCTACAACATCTCAGTTAAATAGTGGGGCCTGCTACTGCATTTTGCTTTTTTATGGTCTTATCTCCTAAGAAGTATAAAAGATTGAGTTTGTTGCATCCATTTGCAACAAATAGCAATAGTTAATGTTTATATAGCACTTTCTGCTTTCTAAGCACTGCACAAACAGTAACTAATTAGCCTTGGGTTAGTATAAATTAATGTAATCCTATTCTGGTTTGCAATCTATTTTTATCCTTTGTTGACCAAGAGCTAGCTCAATGGCTTCTAATCTTTGGTCTAACTATTCATTAAAGGTATGACTAGAAGAGCCATTTACATCTTCATTTGCCTTCTGCCTTTCCCAGGTCCTTCATTTGCTTTTCCCTTTTCTTCCCATAATGTCTTTTTGCAGAATATTCCTCAAACTGGATTCCTGAGCACAGTAGCAAAGCTCTCCTTCAGCAGATAACTGAGCCCTTTCACTCAGTTTGTTAAATGCCACAAAAGCTTTATCTTCAAAAGAATAATTTAATCTGGTTTGCCACAGAAAGTCAAAATAAACAACTTATCACTTAGTCAATAAATTAGTAATCTTCCTACCAACAATACATTGTTTAGTTTCTATTTGTACTTGGATAAACCACTTAATCTCTTACCTAGCATTTTATCTACAAAAAAAATGTGAGAAATATTTGGCTTTCATGAATACTGGCACATAGTCCAAGAACTCCAGTAAACAAGTTCTGCTACCAACTTCCTGCATAACCTTATTCAGGATACCTCTCTTCTTCCTAACTGTTCTGCCTATAGAACGGGAGAGATGCAAAGGTACCTTCTGGAATGGTAGAATCATCAAGAAACCACAATCATGCAACAACATGAATGAAGAACTCTATGGTGTGGTTAACCCAACACAATTTAGACATCTACTGTTGAATGAATCAGCAGGGGGTTGGACTCAATGATGTCTTTGGGTCCCTTCCAACCTCTGACATCCTGTGATCCTGTGAACCTAGGGTCCCTAGTCAATAAGGAGAAAGAGTCATTGCTAGGTAACAATTTATCGGTAATAAATGTCCAAAATATATATTTTTTAAATTAATCTTCACCTAAAAGTGTTTGGGGTTCTTTTGTTGTTGTTTTTGGGTTTGTTTTGCTGAATGTAGGAGCAATCAATTGTGACTAGTCTGGCTGCAGATACGTTGAGAATTGATGTCCAAAATTAGCTGAGACAAATTCTAGGGCATCTTGTTCACACTGCAATGTAGATTTACAACAAAAGTCTTCTATCAGAACCTAATATTTACCTTCTGAGATTTTACCATGGTGATGAAAAAAAAAAAAAAAAAAAAGTAAATGAAAATAAATCTTGCTTTTACTCTACAATCATTTGGCAAGTAGGAAAGCAGAAGTTTGCAAGGATAATATAAATGCAAGGTTTTATCTTTCTACCTAAGCTACAGTGCCACTTATCATTACCTTACCAAGCCCCCAGTGTGACACATCTTGCAGTCCTGCAGCATTTGTACATCTGGAAGAATGCACCGAGGTCAGTTTTTGAGGTTCTTACCCTGTGCATGTTAGCACTGAGCTGTAACCCAGCAATTAGGTGTAAGTCCTCTTGCCAGCATGCAGTTCGTGCCAAGAAGACAGTGATTTGTGGAGATGTGGGATGGAATTCTCTTTGTAAGAATTGCATCTGCATCTGCTTAAAATCTCTTCTTAGAGGTGATACTTCTCCTTGTTACTCCAAGGAGGGAGCCCTTTGTTTAAGAAGAGCCTTTGTTTAAGAAAAACACAAATGGCGATTAGTTTTTATTTCCAATTTACTATTTTTATCTCTCAGGTTTTCCCCCATAGGCATTTCACCTAAGAAAAATATACTGCCTAAGCTTGTGTAATTGAAAGTTAAGCTTTAGACACAGTAGGGGTTATACTGATTAATCAATCCCTAGCATCTCTCACTGCACGCTGATTATCTCACAGAGAAGTTTTAAATAAGTCCATAGAAAATCAGAAATCAATTCATGGGCCTTTGCAGTCTTTTTACTGATAATTCATATTTTAATAAACTTAGCTTGAAGTCAGACTCTTTGGGGGATTTTATCAACCAAAAAAAAAAGAGATCTTTTCATGTCCCTGTTGAAGGAAAGCAAGGACAGATTAGCCAGTACCACAGCATCTGAAACAAGAGCAGGGACAGTTTTATACATGATACTGTAGTAAAAGAAAGGACAGGATGGCCCTGTCACTAATTGTGCAGTGGTTTGGGGAGTTACCTGAATGTGGACATGATACATGTTTTTACCTATAAATAAATGAATAAATAAATAAATAAAAAGGCAGAGTAGCACACATTTCCCCTGTGTTGTTTCGTCATGCCTGCTTAGGTGAGAGGTTCCCTCTGCTGCAGGAAGTTCTCTGTCATGTCACTCTGCAGAATGTCTGTATAAATACTGTTAATAAATAAGCAGGTACAAAAGGAATCTGTCCCTGGCAATGCTTTCTGAGCAGACCTTAGAGTATATTCCTCCAAATTCAGTTGAGCCCATGGTGTCCCCTGCCATTCAATTGCAGCAGAGAATGCCAATGGAAGCATAAACTATTACTCTATTATTTTCACAGCCAAGCCAAAAAAGATTGAGATATTACAAGTTTGACATTGCACCTCTCCTTCAACTCAAGTTGTCACTCTGTGAGCAGCTCAGACCCCCAGGTTGCATAGGAAGAATGTAGAACAGGAGATGGGCTCTGAGCACTTTTTCACATCTGAGGTACACACCAACGTGACACTTTTGCTGAGGGTTACAGATACCTGACAAGGTTTATGCTTTAAACATTATCTTCCAATCATTCTCTCTTTCTTAGTTTGCCTGCAGCAAACACAGACACTCCTGATAGTGTCAATGTTTTTACAGGTAGGATTAGAGCCTGCAGTGGTGACTGCAGGAACAGGCAGACATGCCTTCTTTCATAAAAGAGCCTCAGCCTTCATTCAGTTCTCTTCTGTGAGAGGACAAATAATGTATAATATTGATGAATAGGGTATGTCTGAGAGTAGATATAAGTTCAAAGCCTTGTTCTTATGGAAAGGGTTGTGAGCTCATCAATATCCCCACAGAGGAGACAAAAGCTGTACACACCAGGTAGCGAGTTTAAAGGTGACAAGTCCTTTTTCACACAACAGGTAATCACATTGTGGGACTGCCCAGATGTCAGAAGGCCAAAAGTGTCAAATGAGATTAAACAAACTCTCAGAGGACAGGTCCATGAAGGACTGCCAAACTCAGTTGTCTAGTTAAAAAAATTTACTGGACTCCAGCCTTCTGGAATTGTATTGAGAGCAAGGACCAACTTTACTCCCTAAATCACTATTCCAAACCCTTTTCCCCTTCTCTTCCAAATCACCACTGGGAGACATGGTACAGGGCTTGATTGTCCTTTGGTCTAACCCAGTACAGCCATTCTCCTGTGCATGATTTCAGGACCTGAACTTCACAGTGTGGTCAGCTCTTAGACACAGCTGTATAACACACAACAAACATGAACTTGCAGAGTATAACCAATTATTTGATCAATTAATGAACAATCCTGTAAAACGTTTTCCTGTGTAAAAGAGTTCAGCTGGCCTTTGATACCTCACTAAGATTGCTGGTTCTGCTTTGTGTATCTATGAGCAGATAAGAGCCTTTCTTTCTTTCTGTTTTCCCTTAGAAGCTCATAGAAATGCAAACAATTCCTATGACTTTATCAAGTCCCTATAGGAGTAATAAAAGATGTATAGTTTCCTGTTCAGTTTACCTGGCATAGAAGCTGTGATACAGAGAGAGCATATCTAAGTGTGAGTATTCCCTTATCAAATGGTGGGATAAAGAGGTTGAATGACACATGGGAGTTTTCATGGGATTCTTGCTCCATTTTCCTATGGGCTATCATCTTCTAATACAAGGTCCCTGTAGATCACAGCAGACCACTGAGAATTACATACAAATCTTACTCAAGAGTGGGTACAAAGCTTACTATCCAAAATGCGAGTTTTTGGTCTGGCTGAGATGGAGTTCATTTTCCCCATAGTACACCTCACAGTGTTCTATGGTGGTAGCTGGAAATGTGCTGAGAACATACTAGTGCTCCAGCTACTGCTGAGCAATGCTACTACAGCACAGAGGCTCTCTCTTCAACATTAGCTAGTAGGCTGAGGGAACATAGCCAGGACAGCTGACCCAAGCTGACCAAAGGGGTATTCCATATCATGTCTGCTCAGCAATAAAAAAATAACAGAAAGGGGGAGGTAAGGGGCATTTATTATTACCTATGTGTAATGGGTCCTACTTCCCAGGAGGTTTGTTTTCTTTGCTTACATGCTTGGCATTTGCTTCTGCTACATTAAACTGCCTTTATCTTCACCCATGAGATTTTTTTCCCATCTTATTTTCTCCCTCCTTGTCCTCCCGAAGAGGGTAGTGGTAGAGCAGCTTGGTGGGCACCTGGAATCCAAGCATCATCAGCCCGCTACAGTGAGCCTTGTACCAGTCTTTTCTTATTGTCTAGAAGATGACTAGAGACTCATCAAACACATTTTGCCTTTTGGAAGGCAAAACAGAGTGTTTTTCTCTTCTAGAAGAAGAAGACTCTCCCAAGGTGATTGAGGAAGTCTGTGCCTTTGGCTTTCACTTGGGATTATTGAGACACATTCAACATTTTGTCCTGTGTATTTCACATTAGGAACTAAAATCTTAGTCTTCTGTATCCCAGGTAAAAGCCCATATCAGGAAATAGAGGGTGATGGAGGAAGAATAGAAATGCTTAAATGGAATTAATTGAGTGACTACATGCAATAGACATGCTACTTCTGCATTTGATGCCACCTGTGCTTTCTCACTCTGGGACTCCCTGACACACACTGGTTTCAGTGGCACACAACAGACCCAAGCCTTGAGTGTGACATAGTTAGCCAGGGCAGATTTGCAGGCTGAACCTAAATCAGTCTACATTGTCAGGCCGGCTCTCTGGGCATTTATTATTTAAACACCTTTATGCATTATCTATTAAATTGAGGTTCTGAAGAAAACCAGACTCTCCCAAGAATAGCTAAATAGACTAATAAAGAGTGTTTCAAGATAAAAAATAAGATTGTTTCCAAAGTCATTTCCATATTGGAAGAAGCCAGAGTAGTATTCTGATGACTGCAGCTGCAAACTGCTTACATTAGTCAAAAACTATTTGAAAGCTTTTTTAACTTCTGGCCTCAAAATCTTCCCCTAGCATAGGTTAAGGGCTGGAGCCCATGAGGGGAGACTGGGATATTTGTAAACCAGAAATAATTGAGATAATTGCATTCTAGCCCCCTTCATGCTTTCCCACCATACTTCAAATCTTAACTACCGTTTCAAGCTTTTCTAGACCTCCAGCTCATTACAGGTTTAAATTTATTCACGAAAAGGTCACAAAGCACATCCCTTGGACAGAACATTACCAGTTGCCTAACAAGTCTCTTATGAGTAGAAGAAAAGCTTGGTGGTTGAGACCACAAAAGGGAGTCTTTGTTGCTTTCTTCAAGCACTGGGTTGGAGCCAAGCAGTGTTAACTAAACTCTTCATTCTTCTCTCTCATACTTGCTTCTTTCCAAAGCCTTTGCCAAAAATGTGAGGGGATGTTATACCTACAGCTTAATTTATTTCCTACAAAGGCCTCCTGGGATTTGAATCTCTGTTATAAATCTGAAGCTTAAAGTTTAATAAAAAAACACAGGAGTCTTTTATGTTATAAAGAAGAATTTCTCAAAACCCTGGTAAATAGCATCACACTGTTTAAGCCATAGTTGTGTGTTTGATGAGATCAGACCATTGGAGCCTCTGATCACCTAGCAGTACAAATTTGCTTTGTATCACCCCTAAGTACATACCTAAATATGTGCTGAATACATCATGGCATTCAACACTACATTTATGCCAGCTTTGTTCTTTAGAGGTGTGGAATGGCAGGCAATATCATGGACCTTTATGGACAAATGGAAATTACCAAATATGGTCTTTCAGTTTGGATATTAGGAAAAATTTCTTTGCAGAAAGGGTTATCAGGCATTGCAACAGGCTTCCCAGGAAGGTGGTGTAGTCACCATCCCTGGAGTTATTTAAAAGAAACACAGATGTGGTGCTTAGGGATGTGGTTTAGTGCTAGTGGCTTAACAATAGTTGTGGGTTTGTGAGCTCTAGAGGAATGTTTGGACTTGATGATCTCCAAGGTCTGTTCCAACAACAGTTTTATGGTTCTAAGGTTTCCTCGGTGCAATATTGTGTCATGAGACCAGAATATGGAGCCTCAAACTGGGCATTTGCATCCTCACAGAAGTGTGGTGGGACTCTCACAGTGGACTGCATTGTTCCACATAAGATGTTAAATTTGAAGTGACGACTTAACTTGGTGTAGAACATTAATAACCACAGCCACAAAGTAATTTAATCATCTGAACTCACAACATCTTTGGTTGCAGTTTAAGATCCTAAATAACAGTGCTGGTATGGCTCCAATATCTCTTTGTGGTTTGGAGAAGATTATTATACAACATGGTGCAAAACTGCCTCTTTGGACTCTGAGCAGGACTTTCATCATTCACCATGGGATTTTACAGGTCAGATACAATCACAATTGTACATGGTCCACCATCCCTGACTGAAGAGCCTTCTGTAAACATGAAAGAGCATCTTGTTAATAATACCTGAGGTTCATACTACTCCTCTCACATAAAGATTTCAGACATGTATTGGCCAAGATTTTTTAAATTAAGTATTCTGCTGTAGTTATGTGACTTTACTCTCAAAACATCCAGGGGTCAGTGTCTGTTCTCAATTCTGTTACATTTTTCTTGAACCACCTTAAGCAAGTGGCTTTGACTTCCCATGCCTCATCTCTTCCTCTATAAAGTGAAGAAAAGGATACTTTCTCACTACTTACCAGCATCAGGTTTTAGTTAATGACTTGATTTGTGGAGTCCAAAGGTTTGTTGCTCTGTATTATGTGGCTGTGCACATTCTACAAAGGGCAGCAGCAATAAAAAAATAAGGGGGAAAAAAAATTGCCCTGAGCAGTGGAATGAGAAGACTGACTTTAAGAAGACAAAAAGCAGTCTCTGTCAAGTAAGACAATGCCATTTTTGCATAGGCAGTTTTGTGGAGGAAAATAAACAACAATGGAAAGTCACTTTGCTTCCTCCAGTACAAAGGTGGATTGAAATCGACCCACCAGGATTCATGCTCACATTTTCATGGAGACAAGATATTTCACTCCTTCAGCTTTCTCATCACCTTGTTGCCATAACTCTATAAGAAACACATAAAGCTATCTCTACCATTTAATGCTTCACATTTTGACAGAAAATTGGATGATATGACATGCTGCCTTCCAGAACAGGCGCTGTCTATCACCTAGCTGCTAATCTCTGTGATTAGTGACCTGCAATGTAAGTCAGCTATCAAAGACCACCTGTCCCTTTTGCTGTAAGCGCCTCCTAGCATATCACTTTGTGGTGTCACACTCTCTTGTCTAGGTTTTGATTGATGGAAGTTTGTCTTTTGAGCAGTGACTCAGAAAATAAATCATTCCCCTTGCCATTCATTGAGTGTGCTTCTGCAGCACAAAGCCGGTGTGGTTAATCAAAGCTCCAAAGAGCAACAAAAAAAGCAATAGTACCGAGAATGAGAAGGATAGATATAAAGGATAAAACATAATAAAAAGGATTATTTGGGAGCCCACCAAAGCAAAAGCAAAATAAAAAGAGCTGCAAATAAGCATCATGTTTACTGCACTACTGCACTAGAACTAGAAAGCTGATTTTATTTTCTCTGCTTCTTGACATATAAGCAATGATGTGAGAAGAGTCCCACACCTCTGAAATATACAACTGTGTCAAGGAGTCGGAGTTTATAGGCTTGAGCATATGAGTAACCCCTTCTGGGGTCAGTGGGATTTTTCTGAGCAGAGTAAGTAAAGTCTGACGGATGCCTCTATTGTGAATTGTGTTCCAATCCAGCTTGTGGTCCAGCTGGGATTGCACAGTCACTCAGAGAGCTGACAAAACCAAGAATGGCTATTGCCATTAATTAGCCTGGAGGATAAAAAAAAAAAAAAAAAAGAAGCAGAAATTTGATATGTTATGCAGACAGCAGTATGATGAAAGAATCAAACCCAGCCAGAAATGTCGCATTATAAAACAAGACAGTCCTTTCCAGCTAGAAATGGTTCAGAACACACTTTTATGGAGGGAGAAAAATAAAGGAATAGAAAGGACAATATTAGAAGCACTAAGGTTTTTTATATGAGGTACAGCAAGTTTATGGAAGCTTTTAAAATTATGAGGAGCAATCATGAGCTAGAGGAGGAAAGAAACTGGTTGAGTATGTAACTGAGATGAGTGTGATTCTTTGTATTTGCTGTGTGCCGGAGAAGTAAGGAAAAACTGTGAGGTGCTGATGGTGAAATTGTACCAGAAGTGAAATCAAGACTCAAGGAGTAGCAGATAAAATATAACAATCTATCACAGAAACACTACAAGGCAAATTCCCTGATGATGCAACTCCATTGAAGGCAAGATATCTAAACCATCTGGGAACTGGGTCATAAAAATGAGATGACAAGTACTGCATGTCCATGGAGAGGTGTTGCAAACTTACCTAA
This sequence comes from Melanerpes formicivorus, assembly GCF_026170545.1. Taxonomy (NCBI): domain Eukaryota; kingdom Metazoa; phylum Chordata; class Aves; order Piciformes; family Picidae; genus Melanerpes; species Melanerpes formicivorus. The sequence continues at coordinate 35,752,666 of NW_027142353.1, read as the reverse complement.
GTCAGCTGTAGGCAGCAGTTCCTTAAAAAAAAAAAAAAAAATAAATAAAACCACAACACAGAACACAAAACCTTCACTATGTGTTTTGGGGGTGACCTTTCTAGCAGAGAAGTGTCTCCTTACAAGCAACAAGAGAGAGAGAAAGAAAGGGCTGAGGAGCATTAAATTTATAAAGACATGAATGAACTGGGAATTGAAGCAGTGCTATAGAGGAATGTGTATGTGAGTGGTGCAAATTTACAGGGCTATTTTTGATGTACTGTAGGAGTATTTTCAGTTTTTCATCACCTTCCTTGACAAAAGGAAAAACCTTAATCTGGTGGGAATTCATTAAATTTCCTGATTTTTTTTCACAATTTCTTAAATTTCAAGGTTACTAATGATAATTACAGACCCCGTTTGTACCTTGTGACTCCAACACTACAGAAAGGTTTCCTTGGCACATGTGCCTCTCCAGCTAGAGGGTTTTTTAATCATAGAATTATCATAGGTCTGGGTTGGAAAGGACCTCCAAAGGTTATCTAGTCCAGCCCCCTCTGCAGTCAGCAGGGGCATCCTCAACTAGATCAGGCTGCCCAGAGCCCTGCTGAACCTCACCTTGAATATCTCCACTCCCTGGACAACTTGTTCCAGTGTTCCACCACCCTCATAGTAAAGAACCCATTCTTAACATCCAATCTAAATCTGCTTTTTTTCTAGTTTGAAGTCGTTGCCCCTTGTCCTATAACTACAGGCCTTTGTAAACAGTCTCTTCTCTATCCTTCTAGTAGGCCCCCCTTGAGTACTGGAAGGCCACTATTAGGTGTCCCCAGAGCCTCCTCTTCTCCAGGCTGGACAACCTCAGTTCCCTCAGCCTGTCATTGTAGCAGAGGTGCTCCAAACACCTGGCCCTTGGTAGGAATTGCTGCAATATTCATAGGTAGAGAGAAGCCACCTTTCTTTCTTAGAGAGTACAGTAACTGCTTCATGCTCACATTTTGTTATCTCCTTCCCCTGTGACAGTAAGTGTTCACTACAACAGCTCTTACTCCAGTGCTGGTACAAAGGAGTCTGTTTTAAGGTGTTTTATTAAAAGGTATAACAAACCTGCTCCTTTTGAGAATTTCACACAAGCAGAGCTGGAATAAAGGAAACAAAACAACTCAATAGCAGTCGCTAAAAACAACAAAAGTCACAATTTTCAAGCCAAAAAAATATTTGCTATTTTTTTACGGGTGGAAGACTGAAAAGAAATCAAATGTTCTATTCCTTTTGCCCCTCTCCCTTGTGAATGTGCCAATATATTTGATTCAATACAGAGAGTATCTACCAATATTTGGTAGATGTCTTACATGTTGTAACTATGTTAATCTGATCCTTAGCATAACAGTATTGCCTTTGCTATTGCTTCTACATCCGAGCATTCAATTTTTTGACCTCTTAAACCCTATTTGCATTCATGATATTGAACTCACATAGCTCATGAATGAATTTCAGTCCATGAGTTCCGTGGGTTTAAACATGTTTAAAATCAAAGTAGCGCTCAGATCTCTGGGGATGATTTAAGTGAAGCTTAAATATAAGACACTCACCTCTTTTCCCTGTCCTCCTTCCCCGCTGCACAGTCCCCCATTCATCCAAGTTGTGTTCAATAGTTTCTATGCATTTTGCTGACAGATAAGGAAGTATGAAGTTGGTCTGCTGCCATCACTGGAACACATTGCGAGATAATTAAGTGTACTGCTGTATCAGCTGTCGGAATTGGGTTCCATCATTGCAAAGTCCATTTCTGAGGTTAAGGGGACAAAACCCAGCCAGTAGTCTTAGCAAAGTCAGAATTCCAGAAATAGGAGTGAGGCTCTCTGTTTTCTTTGTCCAGGTGCAGGTGTATCTCACAGCTGTCCCTCTTCAGTCTCTCTTCAGCTCAAGTATTTGCTTAGTTATACTTACACCAGACACCGTGACAAGTGCAGAATCCATAACAAGTTGTTGTCTTCAAGCTTCTGCATTAGGGTTATGATTTTTAGGTTATCAGAGCCTGTGGTAAGAGTCTTCACAGGTTCAGAGGTTTGAGAGTCACAAATTGCCTAAGGCAAAGCAGCCTAAGGTTAAACAGCCTTCCCCTGGCATCAGGACCTGCTCCCTCAAATAATGATAGGTATTTTTTCATCCTCTCCCTCAAAAAAAAAGAGGAGGGTAATTGTTATTGGTGATTCCCTTCTGAGGGGAACAGAGGGCCCCATATGTCGGCCAGACCCAACTCATAGGGAACTCTGTTGTCTGCCAGGAGCCCAAGTTAATGATGTTACCAGAAGGCTGCTTATCCTGGTGCAGCCCTCTGACTACTATCCCTTACTAGTTATGCAGTTAGGGAATGATGATGTTGCAACCAAAACTCCCAGGGCTATCAAAAATTACTTCAGGGCCCTGGAAGACCTGGTTGAGGGGTCAGGTGCACAAATAATTTTTTCATCAATACCCTTAGTTGCAGGAGGGAATACCATAAGAAACAGGTCAGCAGCTATAGTTAACAAGTGGCTTAGAGGCTGGTGCAGTCAAAAGAATATTGGGCTTTCTGACCTTGGAAAACTTTCTACTGCATCAGGTCAGCTGGCAACAGATGGAGTACATCTGTCCCAGAGAAGGGGAAAGGTCACAATATATGAGAATGGCCTGTCCCCCAAAGGTAAAAAGATCCTGAGAAGGGAATTGGCAGGTCTCATCGACAGGGCTTTAAACTAGTTTTGAAGGGGGAAGGGGCTGAAACTAGTCCCCTCAGGCAAGAGTCTGGGGGCGATAAGCTAGAGTCAGAGGTGAAACCAGCAGCCCAGCTGCAGTGCATGTACACTAATACATGAAGCATGGGTAACAAACAAGAGGAGCTGGAAGCCTTGTTGCAGCAGGAAAGTTATGATGTAGTTGCCATCACAGAGACGTGGTGGGACGACTCACATGACTGGAGCGCTGCAATTGACGGCTACAGGCTCTTCAGGAGAGACAGGCAAGGAAAAAGGGGTGGAGGTGTGGCCCTGTACATCAGGGAGGCACTAGATGCCATTGAGATGGAGATTAGGGATGATCGGGTTGGGTCTCTTCCAACCTGGTTTATTCTATTCTAAATGCAAGTTACATCAAATCCCTTTAAACCAACATGCAAAGTTCACAGCACATCCCTCCTCAGCTGTTGCATCACAGCTGTGTTGTGATGCAACACAAATTCAGGCACACAACCTGAAGCAAGGTTGAGGTCTAAGAGTCATGGAGGAGTAAGATTTTATTAGCATGTTTGGGATTTAGGCTTTTGAGAGGGAGGTGATTCCACTCCTGAAGTGCTGTACCCAGCTCTGGGGCCTCCAACATAAGAAGGACATGGAGATGATCAGAGGAATAGAGAGCCTCTACAATGAAATCAGGCTGAGAGAGCTGGAATAGTTCAGCCTGGAGAACAGAAGGCTCCAGAGAGGCCTTACAGTAGCCATACAGTGCTTAAAGAGAACCTATAAGGAAGGTGGAAAGGGAACTTTACAAGGGCATGTTGTAATAGGACAAAGGGTAGTGGTTATAAGCTGAAAAAAGGTAGATTCAGATTAGATTTTAGGAAAAAATTTTTGCTGTCAGGGTGGTAAGGCACTGGAACAGATTGCACAGAGAACTTGTGGATGCCCCATCCCTGAAAGTTTTCAAGGCCAGGCTGCGTGTGGCTTTGAGCAGCCTGGTCTAGTTGAAGATGTCCCTGCCGAGGGGAAGGAAGTTAGAATTAAACTGTCTTTAAGGTCCCTTGCAACCCAAACCTTTCTATGATAATGAGATTCAGTCCTTGCCAATGCATTTCCATAGATATTTACTATTAAAAACACCAAAACAATGATAGGTATTTTCTCATCCTCTCCCTTTCTCTTTTTAAGTACTGCTAGTGAAAAAACAGTATGGCATTTAGAGACTCAGCATCTGTTCTTTAGCAGTCAGGAGGATTGAATTCCTGAGGAACTCAGCCTGTAATTACAGATTTCAATGTTTGGTTTGTGGGTTTTATCAGTATTTTTCCTCATAAACCAGTTTAGGTATTCAAAACGATATTTTATCATCTTGCTGCAAGCCATTGACTTTTTTTTTCTCTGTGGCTTCTGTTGCATCCAATAAACTTAAAATAAAAAGACAATTTATTAATTATTTTGACTAAACCACTTTTAGTACATGTTTTATTTCTGTTATCAATTTTCTCTGTGTGCAAATATGTGTGCTTGCATACCAGTGCATATATACTTTGTTTTCTCACAGGCATAAATCCCAGGTCATGCTGTTACATGAAGCAGAGCACTATCATTTATTTACACTTTCTCAGCTCTGCTTAAGTTCTAATATATTTCCAGCTGAGCTGAGATGAGCTCTCTGAACAGAAAGATATTTTCATCCTATTTCTATCCATACCTCACCCTGATGTTTCTTTTCTCCCTCTCCCTACCCTCTTGCCGTCTTGCTCTTTTGTTCATCCCTTCTAACCTCACGCTCTATCAAAACACTTTCAAAACCATAGGATGGTGTTTTCCCAAAGTCTTCTGGCTGTGCACATGGAAACATTTCCACGTGGCCTGTTTTCCCAAAGTCCTCTGGCTGTGCACATGGAAACATTTCCACGTGGCCTGATTTCCCAGAGATTAGGTGACTGATGTGCTGAAAATGTGCCTCCTTGATGTGTTTGAAGCACTTTCTAGGAAAAGAAGACACAGAAAAATCACAATCAGTATTGAATTCCCAAGTGTGTGCCTAGTTCACACAGATGCAGGTTGCTGCACATATGTGTCCCACAAACTGTGGCAATTATTATATGTCACACATAATTGAGACTTTCTTTCAATTGGTAATTGCTCTAAAAGGGTTTTCCTGCAGTCCGTTAAGTAACCTCTCTTTTGTTCATTGCAAGAATGCATAAAGAAGGAAAAATTGCCTTCAGGTGCCCAAAGGCGTGAACCTAGAACCTGTCTTATTCTCTCTTTCAGGTTATTCCAATCTGACCACCACACAGACTTTGTTATTTTAATGTTGAGTACTCAGACAAGGGTGCCATGGATGTAAAAGAAAGGAAACCCTATCGATCTCTGACTCGGCGCCGTGACACTGAGCGCCGCTACACCAGCTCTTCAGCTGAGAGTGAGGACAGCAAGGTACCCCAGAAGTCTTACAGCTCCAGTGAGACCCTGAAGGCTTACGATCAGGACTCCAGGCTGACCTACAGCAACAGGGTGAAAGACATGGTGCACCAGGAAGCTGATGAATTCTGCCGATCAGGTAAATACATTTCTATTCAGACTTACTATTCAGTATTCCTAAGGTTGGAAGGGACCTCAAAGATCATCGAGTCCAACCTGTCACCACAGACCCCATGACTAGAGTAGGGAGGACACTACTGCCCACTGCAGGCTTTGAACTCACGACCTTTCCATTAAGGGTCTGATGCACTACCAACTAAGCCACATTTCATCACATGTTGCTTCAAGTAGCATGAGTGAGAATCATATCATAGAATCTTAGATTGCCCTGGGTTGAAAGGCACCTTTATAGATCATCTAGTTCAACTACCCTGCAGTAAACAGGGATATCCTCAGCTAGATCAGGTGACTCAAAGCTTGGGCTTGACCTTTAATGTGTCCAGGGTGGGGCCTCCACCACCTCCCTGGGCAACCTGTTCCAGGGTTCCATCACCTTCCTAGTACAGAACTTATTCCTAATGTTCAGTCTAAATCTGCTCTTCTCTAGTTAAAAATCATTATCCTGTGTCCTGTCACTACATGATCTTGTAAACAGCCTCTTCCCAACTTTCTTGTAGGCTCCCTTCAGGTACTGGAAGACTTCTAGAAGGTCTCCCTTGAGCCTTCTGCCTTGGAGTTAATCAGCTTAGTGCTGGGGCTGGGTGAGAGGCTACTTTTGAAGGATTCTGGGGCTGAAAAGCAAGGTATACATAGGAATACAGCAAGGAACTTCAGTATGTTGCACAGGCATTGGATACATGCAAATCAGTGTCCTCAAATTAGATACCACTAGTCTAGGATACCACATTTTCTATGTCTTAGTCTTTCTGCCTCCAACTGCCCTTCTCCACTTTCCACACAAGACCATACCTCTTGTGCATCTGCCTCACCATACATACATAGAAAGCCCCTGCCTCCTCAGGAGACATCTTCACTACATAATGTTCCTGCTTCATCATGAATGAAGTCAATAAGGATGCTGAGGCAGAGACTATGAGGGAAGAGTGCCACTGTCCATTTGGGCCATCGTAAAACTCAAGAAGCCTGAAGGAAGGGAGGAAACAGAGCTGCACATGGGAGGAACCAATCTTAGCATTGCATGTGGCCTGCAGGCTGTATGTTTAAGATGGGACATGCTCCAATATTAGAGAAGTGGTAAAGAACCACTTTTAGGACTTACAGGTATTCATTTAGTGCATCTGTTTTACAGTACTTGTGAAGATGTGGAGGTTCAAGGATTAGTATGAGCTCCCCAGTCCTAACAGAGATTCTAGATACTTTCCTTCTTACTGCTAGCCTCAAGTCAGTGCAGCTGCATTTTCACTGCTGCTGTTGCCTACATGAGGTTGTGGCAGTTTGGGCTGGGTGCCTCCTGCTGCTGCCATACAGGGTGCACCACTGGTGACCCAGGTGTTCAGCCCAGTGGGTGTACACAGGAAGCTGTGTATTTCATACCTATAATGTCCTGCTCCTTATAAATCCATCTGCAAGGTCTCACACTTCCTTTTTCTTCTCTCGCTGCCCCTGTGGGAGATGCTCCCTATCTGGTAATGGAGGGGGAGTTATCTCAAGGCCTCTTAGGCCTGGCTTCACCTAATGCCAAGAGGAGAAAGGGAAGGGCAATCTGGCCAGCTGAGATTGGCCTCATGGCGGGGGGGGGGGGGGGGGAGGAAAGAGACCTGGGGGTTTTGGGTGTATCCATGTACCCTCAGGTAGGGAGAAAGGGAATGCTGAGATGCTTCTGGGTGTTCTGTGAAGGACTCTGTATGCTTTGGGATCTCTTTTGTCACTGTGCTTGTAGTTCTCTGTAAAACACTTCACTGCTTTTCCATTTAAACTTTCCATCACTTCTGCAATCCATTTGTTTGAGTCTCGTTTTTCTGCCCTGGTGGGAGGCAAGGGAAGATCTGCCTTCAAACTGGGACAGAGTTAGAATTCTGGCCCCTGTTATATTCTCATCTTCATTTTTTCCACAGAGACACAACTGTCTTAGTTTTGAAACCAAGCAGGGCTTCACATAAATTATTTTTAGAAGTCCATCAAGAAAAGCATAAAATGGTAAAGCGAGTCAAATAGTCAGCAGCATTCCAGACAATGAACATAAAATAGCTGACCCAGACTGTTCTAGGTGTATCCTCTGCAGTTTGGAAAAGACAACTGACCAAAGGGAATGTTCCTAAGTCCACTTGTTTAACATGGGGGCTGCTTAACTTCACTGTTAAAACACCCATGCACTTGTGGTTTTGGTGCAAGGCTCTTCTCTAAGTCACACACAAGCAAAATGGCTTGCAGAAGTCTCTTTATGCACATGGCTTTGGTGTTTGTATTTCAGGGTAACTGCAACAGGCAATAAGTAACAAAAGGGCCAATGGGTGCTGTAAGTAATATTTTGCAATCATAAAAGGAGTTTCCCTCTTAGCAACTCTGAAGTACTTCATCCTCTCTAAGGAATCTGCAAAGTTATAAAGAAAAGGAAACCTTTGAGGTCATTGAGTTTCTCACTTCATACAATATATTCACCATGCAGTATAGATGTGAATTAGCACAGGTCAGTGGTTTTCAACCTGAGGGTCTTTGAGGCCATGCAGGTCCATGGACTTCTCCTAAGAAGCCCACAAAAGATAAATAAGAAAAGCCAGCCTATTGACAGGGAGCATAAATTTGCTATACACAAGTTCATACTTCCCCAGGAAAATTTTGTAGGGTGTTGAGAAAACAGTAAAACTCACTGCTGGGTTTTACTGTTTTTTCCAGCAAGTGACTGAAATTAATTGAGAAGTTAAGATTAACCATGTCAGGGCACCAGTTCTGCTTCTGATATATAACCCACAGATTATTCAATTTATAATTGTTTCCCATCTTATCCTAAAAGTCCCCAAAGTGGCCTGAGGATTGTTAACAACCCCAGACTTTCTCTGCCACATTTACTACTGGCAGAAAGCCATGAATGGACGTCACGTTTTGGTGTGTTTGGTCTCCCGCCAACTGAAACCAAGCCTTATTAGCCTGCTTGACATCAACAAGGCAAAGTGAATTTCTCTCCTGCATTGGTTTTGAAGGCAGAGGAGGGAAATATTTCAAATTGACCAAATAAATTCAGTAAATAAACAAGTCAGCATTTAAATGGTTTTAGCTAGAGTGAGAGTGCCAGCAAACATGCAAGTCAGCACAGGAAAAAATAGACCAGATCTGAATTTAAAAGTCTCAGATATTTATTATCCTCCCTTTATTGACTTGACTTCTTGCAGCTTAAAAGGCAACAGTGAGCACAGAATATGAAAATCGATGCATCTCCTGCTGTTTATTGCAAATAAATCTGATTTTCAGTTAATTGTAGCAGTCATTTTTCATAATTTATGAGTTGCTGTTACTGGAGAGCACTAGTCATGCTACACATTGATAAGTCTGATGATGTTAAGTGTGGCATGTTTCAGAGGAGGGTGGAACTCACAATCAGTGTCTCAAATATGGAAACAAAACCAAAAGAAAATGTTTTCCATTACTCCACAGAAGATGGTTTAAAAACTATCCTGCCCTTGCACAAACGTCAGAACTGGAAGAGAAGACCAAGGTCTCTGGGGAGACCTTGTGTTTATAACTTAGGTCAAGTTCATTTTCTACCTCATGCCATGCAGTAATGGAGGATGCTCTGTCAGACTGCTTTGCAATCAACTTAAATGGATTAATTTGCCGCAAGCTTGCATTGTGCTTCCCATGCAAGGCTCTAGGGTTTGATGGAGGTGTAAACTCCAAGCAACCTTATCTGTCCACTCTGTCTGAAAGTTAACTGTATTATTCAGTCAATTATAAAGGTGTGAAGTTCATGAATGCTTTATATAGTCGGAGTGCTCTCAGCTGTATGTACATCTGCAAAAAGCTGAGCCATGGTTATTTCTTCCTGACGTCAAACAGCTCTTTCTCTGAGCTTTAGAAGGAAATGTTGCTCAGTCCTGTTATTCACCTTGCATTGAATCGTCTTCACTGTTCACTATGAGTTGCAAAGTCAGCTGGATGAAGACATTTAGTGAAATAGCATTTACTTAGGCCAGCTGATCTTCCAGTGGAACACTGAAACAGTTTGCCCAGGGAAGTGGTTGGGGCCCCATCCCTGTAGATATTCAAGGTGATGCTCAAAAGAGCTCTGCGCAACCTCATCTAGTTGAGGATGCCCCTGCTTACTACAGGGGGGGTTGGACTAGATGATCTTTGGTGGCTCCTTCCAGCCCAGAGCATTCTATGATTCCATGATTCAGTGCATGCATGCTACAATGTGAAACACTTTCACCATGAAGCAGGGCTCAGGGAAAAGTTAGTGTGCTACACAAGCATGAAACCAGACTATGGAAAAGTAGAAATCTGACTGTTTCTATTAGATAGACATTATCCACCATGTGATATTTCACAGAAACAAATGCAAATGTAAGGAGAGCCACTTGATTGTGTGGTTTTGAGCAGGGAGAGAATCAAAACTCAGTTTTGGATACAACTTCGAGATCCAGACTTGATAAACAGATTTCAATAATGAGTAGTTATGAACTTTACTGTTCAAAGGTAAGTTTGGGCCTGAACTTTGCTGGAGATGATGTACTCAAATTTGTCTTCTTGGGACACATCTGAGTTGCAACACTGCTGTAAATCTAAGTCAAAGAAGCATAGAATTGTTTTGGTTTGAAAAGACCTTTAAGGTTACCAAGTCTAATCATTAACCTAGCACTGCTAGATCACCACTAAAACATCTATAGGACTTTCAAACCTGTGGTCTGTGCATAGGAGGCCAATCTGGAGAATAGGAGTTTGGGGTGAGACTTTATTGCTCTCTACAACTACCTGAAAAGAGGTTGTAGTGAGGTAAGTGCTGGTGCCTCCTCCCTAGTATCAAAAGATAGAACAAGAGCAAATGGCCTCAAATTGTGCCAGAGAAAGTTTAGATTGGATATTAGGAAAAAAATATTTACTGAGAGTGTAGTCAGGCATTGGAACAGTTTGCCCAGGGAGGTGGTGGAGTCACCGTCCCTAGAGGTGTTTAAAAACTGTGTAGGCATGGCACTTTGGGACATGGTTTAATGGGAATGGTGGTGTTGTGTTGACAGTGGGACTTAATGATCTTTTAGGTCTTTTAAAACCAAGATAACAATTCTATAATGCTATGATTCTATCACTTTGGCAGATTTTACCTCATTTTTATTGCAGCCTCTCTGGGCAGACGGTCTCAATGCTCCATCACCTTCACTGTAAAGAAGTTTCTCCTCAGGTTGAGGTGAAATCTTCTATGTTCAAGTCTGTACCTATTGTTCCTTGTCTTATTACTGTGCACCACCAAAGAGATTGGCCCCCTCCACTTGACACCCACCCCTCAGATATTTATATACATTGATCAGATCCCCTCTCAGCCTTCTCTTCTGCAGAATAAACAGCCCAGGGTCTCTCAGTCTCTCTTCATAGGGGAGATGCTCAAGTCGCCTAATCATTCTCATGGCTCTCCTCTGGACTCTCTCCAGTAGGTCCCTGTCTCTCTTGAACTGGGAGCCCCAAACTAGAGAGAGTACTCCAAGTGTGGTCTCACTAGGGCAGAGTAGAAGGGCAGAAGAACCTCCCTAGACATGCTGAATACACTTTTTTTGATGCACCCCAGAATACCATTGGCTCTCTTGGCCACAAGGGCACATTGCTGCCGCATGGAGCCCCTCACCTGTGTTGGTGCCTGTTGTTATTCCTCCCCAGGTGCAGGACCCTGCACTTGTCTTTATTGAATTTCATGAGGTTAACCTTTACCCAGCTCTCCAGCCTGTCCAGATCTCAAAGGACATCTTGACTGAATCTGACCACTGGTCTTGGTATTTGGCCATGATCCAGGGTCTGATGCTTCCTACCAGTTATAGATAAATTTCTCTAATCCATCCAATCAAGACATAACATAACAGAATCAGGAGCACATTGTGCCACATAAATGCACAGTGCAGCTAAAGACATTCACAAGTGCCCAAAATCTTTTTAAGATATTCAGGGCTGAAAAATGAAAGTACATTAATAAATAAATATGGATTAAAATGGAGCCACTAATTGCTTTTGTCCACCTCTTCATGCAACTCTCCAAACAAAGTGTGGAGCCTCATTCACATTGATTTGGTCTGATTTTGAACTTCTGCAGGTAACTAGACATGAACTCAGGAGTAATTTTTCAGGTTGTGTTTTTAGTCAGCTACACAATGGCATCTGTTTGCAGCCAAATAACCTCCACTGTGACTGTATCAGAATAAATAGCTTAACTGAGTCAAGGTGTGAGTGGTCAGCAAGGGGAAGGGGAGCTTGCCAGAGGAAATTTAAATCCCCAGTATGTAATTACAGGGATTTCAATAAGCAGAACTCACTCAAATTTCCCCTTGTAGTAGAGTTGCCAAGTGTATGGTAGGACTTTTGATAATTGCATGCCTCATTTTGCTTTTCTCCCAAGAAGATTACTTTTTACCTTTCTTAAAGAATTCCAGTATTTATCCATCTGTATTTGCTTTCAAATTTGACCATTTTATTGAACACATCCTGAGTAAAGGTCAAGTTCCAGAAGTAGGAATCCAGCTGTTTTGGTCTTGGCAGGATCACTTGATCTCATTCTGAGCAAGCCCACAAAACAGGTTAATTGTTAGTATGATCATAGAACCACAGAATGCCTTTAGTTGGAAAGGACATGTAAAGGTCATCTAGTCCAGCTTTGCTGCAGTGAGCAAGGGCATCTGCAACCAGGGCTGGAACAATCCTCACTATCAATACAAACTGGATGATGAGGTGATTGAAAGGAGCCCTGCCAAAAAGGACTTGGGGATGCTTATGGACTACAAGCTGGACGTGAGCAGACAGTGTGAGCTTGCAGTCCAGAAGGTCAGTCACATCCTGGGCTGCACCAAAGGTAGCACTGCCACCAGATCCAGAGAGGTGATTCTGCCACTTTGATCTGGTGTGACCTCTCCTGGAGTACTGCATCCAGGTCTGGAGCCCTCTGGACCTGATGGAGCAGTTCCAAAGGAGGGCCATGAAAATGATCAGGGGCTGGAGCACCTCTGCTACAAAGACAGGCTGAGGAAGCTGAGGTTGTTCAGCCTGGAGAAGAGAAGTCTCCAGGGAAACCTAATAGCAGCCTTCCAGTACCTGAAAGGGGCCTACAAGAAGGATGGAGAGACTGTTTACAAAGGCCTGTAGCAACAGGATGAAGGGCAATGGCTTCAAACTAGAGAAGAGTAGATTTAGATCAGATGTTAGGAGCAAGTTCTTTACCATGAGAGTAGTGGAACACTGGAACAGATTGCCCAGGGAGGTGGTTTGGGCTTCATCCTTGGAGATATTCAAGGTGAGGCGCGCCAGGACTCTGGACAACCTGATCTAGTTGAGGATGTCCCAGATGAATGCAGAGGGGGTTGGACTAGATAACCTTTGGGGGTCCCTTCCAACCCAGACCATTCTATGTTTCCATGATTCTATGATTCTAAGTAGATCATGTTACTCAGAGCCCCATGCCACCGTTCCTTGAATGCTTCCAGGCGTGGGGCATCTACCACCATTCTGGGCAGTTGTTAGGACCCAGGTCCCGCTGCAGCCCACTTGAATACAGAGTATGAATGATTCTGCCATTGACTTATGCTGGAAGAAGCCATCCCCTATTAAAGAGTAATCAGGCTGCTGTGTTTTCTCCCAGGAGCCAACTTCTCTTTGCGAGAGCTGGGTCTTGAAGACGTGACACCCACACATGGGACTTTGTACCAGACTGATATTGGGCTGCCTCACTGTGGCTACTCCATCAGCACTGGCTCGGATGCTGACACAGAGGCAGATGTGGTCATGTCGCCTGAGCACCCTGTGAGGCTCTGGGGACGCAACACCAAGTCCGGACGCAGCTCCTGCTTGTCAAGCAGGGCCAACTCCAACCTCACCCTCACTGACACGGAGCACGAGAATACTGAAACCGGTAAGTGGTGACAGCCCCTGTGCTGTCAGCCTTGAGTTCTACCAGCAATGCTTCTCACCACTCCAGCTTAATCTTCCTTAGGTTTTCTGTTGGGTGTTTTTTATCAGACACAGTGAAAACACTCTTCTAATAGCCCCATGTCGTGTCCTTTTGTGCTGTCCTACAGAGTGTTTGTTAATAAACTGCTGGAGAAGCTCCTACTTATTTATCACAGCGACAGAGATCATTAAGTGGCTGTAATACTCTTTTTGCTTTTTGTAGTGACCTTTCAGACAAAAAGCATTTAAATCTCCCCTGCCCTGGCCAGTGCTGCTCTTATCTTTGCTACAGATTTTGGGGGCAGATAATTTCCTTCTTTTCCTTGCCGGTTCCTTGACAGGAGCTGTTTCATTTATGTAAATCAGCTGACTGCTCTCTGAAGGAAACTGATGGTGAAGTATTTTTAGAAGCCTTTTTCTTCATGTGAAATAAAAGCTGAAGGTCACAGATTTTTTTTATTTTTTTTTTATCTCTGTAACTTTGTGTCTCCAGCTGTGGGGACTCCTGCCTGTGTTTTGTAGGTCTCCAAACCTTTTTGGTCAGCAGTTCTGTCAAGCAGTGTAGGAAGGAGAGAGGATTTTGATTCAACTTCAGCTTGACCCAGGAGTTCACTGAGCCCTGTATGCCTTTGCACCTTTAATTCAATTATGGCACAGCCTGCTTCTTAATATAGCTGCTGCGTACAAGTGATTTGGAGCTTGAGCTAGCACAGAAAGCTGATGTGAAATGACTGTATTGCTTGTTCCCTTTATGCTTTTTGCCACAGTATTAGAGTGACAAATGATGATAACTTTTCCTTCGGAAGCCGTGACATGGTGAGACATACACCACCCACATGATTTTATGTTTAATTCCAACAAAATTACAGTAGAAGCTTATTAAGTTTCTGCTCAGAGATAATGATATATTAGGCAAAGTTCAAAGAGAGAAATGGCCTTTTCTTTAAAGAATGTACAGAAGAGTATTTTTAAATTGATTTACAATATTTTTTTAAAGTTTCTTAGCATAGTATCTTACAGGGTTGCACCTGTTAGGACAGACAGTAGTGCAGTGCCAGATTATACCATTTTCCTTCCAAGCCTTGTGTTTTGATGAAATATAGAGGGATCATCAGGGTCAATTAGTATTTTACACACTCCAAGAAATTGCTAGAAAACAACTAAAAGCAAACATCCTGCACTTCCATCCCACTCTCTTGTGCCTTCTATGGTAGTGTATGGGCAGCTGTGATCCTACCCTATATATTTTTCTTTCCATGCCTACAAAGAAAAGCAAAGTACAGAATTTTATTCTTTTTCAGTCTTTTTCTCTTATTCTTATTTTTTTTTTTCCTTAAGAGAGAAGAATATTTTAGCTTTTGGAGTCGTTTTCAGTGCTTTCTGTAATGTTACCTCTACATGTACAAACACAACCTTGTACCTACAAATGTAATTATACTATCAACAATGCATTAGCAACAGCACATGCCTTGAAAGACTTTACTGAAAGTAGTAGCTGAGGTAGTAGTAGCTGAGGTAGTAGTAGCTGTGTCAGGACTGAGATAACCTCCAATTCCTCTTCCCTTAAATGTGATGACACACTAGCCATTTGTTTAACTATCACTTCATAGCAATTAGAAAAGGTAGAGAAGATATCTAAGGGCATTTTAAGTGCTGTGCATATGTAGAAGGAATTTCTTTGAGCCATTGGCAATTGCAGCCTTAGATATTGAGTACTTTGAATGAGAAAGATTATATCAAACTCAAAATTATGATGTCTGTGCAGCATAAATAAAAGCTAGAGAGCAGTGGTGTCCAGTATGTAATTATATTGTTCATATCAACAAACAGGAGGTGGTGGAACTTGAGCAAAAATATTAGAATCCGAACTGTGCCATTGAAGAGCTTCAGATGATGCTTAGACTTCTCAGGGAAGATGACACAGATGTCAGTCAGGCTCAGGTCAGAAAATCTGTTCCAGAGTTGAGAGAAAGAGATATCATTTCAATATAGAGAATGCAGTTGAATTAGTGTTATAAACATATCCAAGCAAAGGCTGCAAGGGAGGAAGGGAAGAAAGAATAAAGAAAAGTCTTAAATGTACACAAATGATGTCCAAGATGCACTTAGAAACTTTGTCTAGCAGTTTCCTTCCTCTGCCCATACTCAGAGTTACTCTGGGCCCTCTGCTGCCAGCTATCACAGGGGCCATTTTGAGAAATCCCAGCTTTATAGGAGTGATGTTGCAAGAAGACATGAACTTTTGCTAATGGCAGCATAAAGTAGTGTAATGCTATGACTCAGTTTACAGGATACCTTTATTAGTCAATATTAATTGTTGACAGTATTGATAGGAGTTATAGCCTTTAGCTGAAGTCAATATGGAGCTTTATGAACCTGTCATCAATAGAAGATTTTATGGGCCCATTAAAACAACTTTTCCAATGAAGGTTAACATCAGCAATTTTTATGCTATTCATTATTTATCCAAAATAAATAATCAGAATTTACTTCTGATATTTGTAAATCCAAAGCTGTCTAAGGGAGATTCTGCCAAGGCATTTATTGTGTCCTTAGAAAATGAGAGGTTTGGTTCCCTCAAAAAGCAGATCTGCTTTTATTTCAGGAGTGGTGATGCTTCAAAGGAACAGATATGCTGCTCAGTAAGTGCAGCCACAATCCACTCCTCTGTCTTCAAGGAAACTGGTGAAGTGCTCTGGTTCCATGACATATTACAGACCATCAATCACTTACCTAGGCAGCTGGCACAAAAAGCCATGTGTTCTGTTATCTAAACTCTTCCCAGGCTTTCCAGGAGGTTGAATACTTGTATTACATTGAGAATTTGGTTTTACTGAAGTATTGGCTTGAGTTCTAACTCTGGCATTGCAGTGAGTTCAGATCCTTCCCACTCAATGGCTTTCCCTCTATTGGGCAACACTTTTTGCTCCACCTGGACCCTCAATTTGCAGAGTATGAAGACAGAGGGGACAGCTCAGGTTACTGCACTCTATCTGGGGATAATGCAATCACTCTTTGCAGCTAATAAGGCAGGTACTTCATGTAGCTCAAGCATCATTCTGCAGCATGACCACCTAGGCTAAGCTGAAATTGTAAAATCCTATTAAAAGTTCAGACCCATTTACGGGGATCAGTTTGGTTTCTTCACTGCAAGATTTCCAGGAACTTCTTTCCTACACCAGTTCTCATTGTTTCTCAGAAAGACTGATTCCAGCAAAAGAAATTCCTGAAGTGGTCATTTGGATCTGAGCCTGGAGTTAACTGGCATTACCTTAGGTAACCCTGAACAGGCTTTGTACTGAGCCAGCAATTGTTTAATATAGAGAAGAGCACAGTGAAGGAGAACAAGGTAATAGTCTCCCAGAAATTGACTGACTTGCAGCAATTTAGTCACATTCTAAAAGCAAAATACTTGTAATCATAAAGACATCATCATAAAAATACAGTACCACAGAATAATTTGTGTTGGAAGGTGTTGCTGACAGTCTCCAGTCTGGTCCCCTGCTTGATGTCATATTGGGTTGCTCAGGGCCTTGTTCATTTCATAGTTTCATAGTTTCATTCAGGGTTGGAAGGGACCACAAGGATCATCTAGTTCCAACCCCCCTGCCACGGGCAGGGACACCCCACACTAGATCAGGCTGGCCAGAGCCTCATCCAGCCTGCTCTTAAACACCCCCAGGGACGGGGCCTCGACCACCTCCCTGGACAACACATTCCAGGGTTTCACCACTCTCATGGTGAAGAACCTCCTCCTCACATCTAGCCTGAATCTCCCCACCTCCACTCAATACACATTGAGTATCTCCCAGATGGAGAGGCCACAACCTCTCTGTCCTGGTCATGATGTAGACCACACTTGTTGCAAAAAATTCTCCTAAGAGCTAGGCAGAAGTTGCGCTGCCTCAGCTTGTGTCAACTGCCTCTTGTCTACTCAGTGAGCATCTCCAAGAGCAGCCTGACTTCATCTTCTGTATATCCCCACACACCTAAAACAGTTAAGAGCTGGGTCTCCTTTTAGCCATCTGCTGAGCTGAACAAAGCCCCCAAGATCCTTCTTTCCTCATAAATAGTTTGTAGGCAGTTAAGCACTGGAAGAGATGGTCAGAGGAATGCAC
Source organism: Melanerpes formicivorus (assembly GCF_026170545.1). NCBI lineage: Eukaryota > Metazoa > Chordata > Aves > Piciformes > Picidae > Melanerpes > Melanerpes formicivorus. The sequence continues at coordinate 35,735,331 of NW_027142353.1, read as the reverse complement.
TGTCAGCAGAAGCCCATTGATAAAAGTTTTTAAGTGTAAACTGGATAAATATCTGCTCATAATGGTCTAGACTGGATGATGCTTTAGTCAGCATGGCTGCACATGCTGGTCTTTCCAACCTCCCTCCCTCTCCAATTTCAATAGTTTGTAGTATTGCTGAGCTTTCTTTGACTTCAGGGGCATACAGGACTGTTCAGACAGTATTTTGAACTTCTCAGGCTTTTGTGTTTCCCAGGGCACTCCTAATAAATGTAGAGATGGATGATGTTCATGTATAAGCACCCATGAAATGGTCCTTACCCTAGATCCACCCGAACCATTATGCATCATTCTGGTAGACCTTACCCCAGATCCACCCAAACTATTATGAATCATTCTGGTAGTACCTGGATAGATTCAATGTGGTGGAGAGCTTACTGGTTTATCCAGCTGTAGGATTACTTTCAACCTGGGGCCAACTGTAGTTTAACTTTTCACTATTCCAGAGAAGACTGGGAAAACTAAAGATTTGCTTTCTTTTAATCTGGACTTAGTTTTAATTTCCACCAAGGCATGCAGTTGGTTAAACACATGAAGGGGGAGAGAGAGAGGGGTTTTCTTCATTAGCAAGACAAGTTGGCAGTGATTAATGCTGTGTACATGTGCAGAGTAGAGCTGATGTTTCTCCCTGTCATCATCTCCTCTTGGGAAGAATGTGGGCAGTATCAAGAGGCCAAAAGGATCTCACAGGCAGGGTGAGTAACATCAGATGGCTCGAGACATTTCAACTGAGCCAGAGATGTTCAATTGTGATACATTATGTAAAGAAATTCTTGCAGCAGAAATGTTGCTGATGTGTCCCATTTTCTTATCTAACTGATTGAAAGATTAGTAAACATGAATTAAAATTCCACATCTAACCACCCTGGAAGCCAAAACGCAGGCTGTGGGACTACTGCTATCAGACTGCTGTGCTGTGCTGCTTCTGTCCACCTTAATCACCACTCAAAAAACATGTTGGAAGCATGTCATCCTGCAAACAATCCTGCATGCATTTCACGTGTGTAAAATGGCACTGCTGTACTCAGCTTTCCTATTTAACAATGAACTGGAGGCAGGCATGGTCAGCCTTAACACTTCTACTCAATATCTGTTGGTCATGACTGTTTAGGAAGAGCAGTTTAATATCCAGGTCTGTTTGTTTTTGGCTTCACCTCTGAGATGACCAATCAGTAGTACCAAAGTGGTATGGTGACTATAGCAATACAGACATTTACTCACTGGTGACATGATTAAGAGCACCAATTCATTTTGCTGTGCTGGACCCATATTCTACTGAGAGGACTAATTTTTCTTTTAGTCACTACTCTTCTGGGATGCATTTAAATGAGCTTTAACACTGTCAAGCAAACAACCAGCCCAATATCCAAATCCATTCTCCAAGCCTTGCCAACTTGCTTAGAAAGATAATGGATATGTTACAGTTAACTTTTGCTTTCCCATCAAATAAATTGCCTTTCTGGATAAATCTCATAGGCTTTTGTTAAAGCTGAAAGCATACTGGCAATCAGGAGCTGGAAAACACATATGGTAGCTCTGCCTGCTCTACCATCACAGACCCAACCCTTATCCATTTTCATGGACATAATACATGGTTTAAAGACCATTTCTTGCAGTAACTGCCATATTTTCTGCTTCCACACTGCTTCAGCCAATACTGCTGCTAGAAAGAGTTCTTAAAGGAACTGACAGGAAACTGGGACTCAATAGAATTGAATGCTCAGAGAAGAAGCACAAGGGTACATTACAGCAGGAAATAATTAAAGAGAAATCTTTCAAAGAAGGAACACCAGAGAAATGATATAATTTTATTTCTCCTGGGTAGTTAAGAAACCTAACACTTTCTCTTATTCAGTGGTATCTAAAGCAAATCTCACTGAAGCCTTTGAAAACTCTCATTTCCATCAGCAGTGTTAGATCAGCTCCTAGATGTATGGTGGTAACTGCTGCAAAATAGCTAGCCCACCAGTGTGATATAAACCCTAGTTCTCTAAGTTAAATACACCAAAAATACTGTTTACCCCTAGGTTTCTTGTATACATTTTGGCTTCTTTTAAACCAGAAAGCTGTCTTAATGATCAAGCCACATGCTCCAGAATTTGATCAGCTTTTTCCAAATATTTTCTCTTCACAGCTGTTCTACAATAGCTAGGGGAGTTCTAGTAAAGTGGTCATTATTTCTGTGTGGTTTTCTTCTTCCCTTTGGCTGTTCAGAGCTCATTCTTAATGTTGTTAATACTTGTTGCCAAAGGCCTTGCAAGGTTCCCCTAAATAGCTCTGACCGTCTGCAGAGGAAGGATTTTTACTGAGTCTTCTTTACATTCACCTTCCTGTTTCCCAAATCATGTTGACCCAAATCACTGGCCCAAGGTACAATTCAACACATCAGTGCAATTAGCAGTGCCAGAATTATTGTGTAATCTTAGCAGGACAAATTACTTGTTAATACCCCAGTTGATAATCCATGGTGACTCTTCTTTTTATTAGCATGTTTTTCTTTCAGGCTCCATACACTCTGTTGTTCATACAGTTACCGAGGTTGCAGCAGCAACATCTGTTTTTTTCTCTCTCTCATTTAAATTGAATAGTGTATTATAAAGCACTTCCAATAAAGGAATGTTTGCCTCAGACTTGTTTCTCCTGCAAACCATGTAGGCAAAAAAGTGGCTTTTCAAATCTGGAGAAGTCAGAAAGAAGAATTTTAAAATAATAATTAAAAAAAAATCTTCTCAATAAGTAAGAAAAAGCTACACTTTATTAAGTTTCCTTATACCTTTTGGGTAAGGGAAGACAAGAATAAATTAGAATTACCAAGTAAAAACCAGGCATCTGCTGGCTGTCACCTTTCACTTGCCTTCTATCAGTTGTAACCTTAATAACAAGATGTTTCAGCTTGAAATAAAAATTAGCCAGAACCTTTACCAGAAAAGATCCATCATCAGTTGCAGAAGTTAGGGAAGAACTACAAAAAAAGTGGCAAATCCAGAAGGGAATTTTCACTAATCCCCTTCCCTGTTTCACCTCTTCTAAGCTCATACACTGCTCCTTTCCAGGAAGGATTTGCAAGAAATTCCTCAGTCAAGGAGTACATGAGAATTGTTTAGCTATTCAGCTTACTGAAGCTGCCTTATAGAGATATTCAGAGACTTGGTAAGCACTTGAAATGTGAAGGTTAGAGGATGGAATTTACCTTCAGGCTCTCCAACTGTAAAGATATTCAGATTCCTATAAAGAATATTAATCCTAAAAAGGAGACTTTAGCTACATGACCATCCCTAATGCTACATACTCCACTGAAAAATGGATCCCTTGAAGGCTGTTACATCTTCCTTACTTGTGATCCAACTTTCTAACCACTGACATTCTTGATGATGGATTTCTTGTATTTTTTATGTTCTCTTATATTTTTTCTCCTTTTTAAATATTAGCCCTGAGATGCTTCTTGAAAGTGAAAACCTGGGGGATCATCTCAATTCTTCACAAGGGTTGCAAATTTCTACCTTGGTGGAACAGTAAAGTGATAGGGTTTAGGGAAAGAGATAATCTCTCTCCACATTCAACAAACCCTCATGTCCACTGAGTGTAAAGTAGCCTTTCAAATGAGGATGCCGCTGTCTCTCAGATAGGATTCAACCCACTCAAAGAACTGATTGTCCCTTTGGTAGCATGAGGGTCACTCCAAGGACCACAGAGGGAGCCTGCAGCATCCATATTCACAACTGAGGAAGTGAAGGTACACAGGATGTATCTGAGTTTAACTTTTGTTTGCTGCATTTGTGATCAATATCTTCACTTTGTTCCATGGTGAAGGAATTCCCTCTGATTTCTGGGACTAATGTCTTGCCAGTGGCCTCCTTGCTGCTAGAGGAAGTCTATCCATTTTCTTATTTTTACTCTCATATGGTATGTCCCACAGAGAATGTATTTTCTGTATTACTGTAATCTGTGCCTGAAAGGACACTGACATTAAATCCCTTCACAATATTATTTGGTTGGAATGAACTCAATTCAATACAGGTTAGTGTGTAGGTTTCACATGATAATTATTATTGTGATGATGATGAAGAAGCAGGGAAAAAAGGCCCAGATTCTAGAAACTCATTAATAGCCCGGATACTGGGAGAGAAGGCATGTAGAAACAACATTAACTGGTGAAAATTTACAGTTCTTTTCAACTATGCTGTTAATTTTTGTCCTTTCCTTTGCCACCTTAAATTTCCATGTCACAGATATTTTTTTTTTCCATTAAGGAAAATAATTGCATTTATTAATAATGCTGGAAAGCTGCCAAGTATTCTGGAAGCAAATCTATACATTTTTTACACTATATCCAACTGCCATAAATAACTCCTTTCAGAGTGAAACACCTTAGGGGGAATACAGATTAGTTCAGCAACATAAGACCTATTGCTCTTTTCATAGCAATACTTTGCTTCCAGTCTGGTTTTGAGGAAGAATTTCTGTGCAATGCCAATGGGGAATGGCTAATGTCCTGGAGAGAGGTTTATGGACAGGACACTGAGGGCCATCAGAACATAGACAGCAGGGCTTGGTTCAGGATGGACCTGCAGGTCAATCGGCGCTTGGAGCAGCATTTTGGTTTTAGGGCCAGGCACAAGTTCCATCCTCCTGGGATAGATGAAAGAGAAGCAGCATGGGGCAACGCAGAAGGCTCAAAGGGGACAATAAATCCAAACTTGGACAAGACAATGACTGAGGGCTCAGAATGATCTGATATCTATCTCTGCAACCAAAGGACCCCTGCCCTGCAGAGTTAAGCCTACTAGTTAATCATGGACCAGAGAGCCAAAGCTTTCCCTTTGCCTTTTCCCCTTTTTCTGCTTCATCCTGGATGGGCAAGGTCACATCAAGCTCCCAGCACTCCATCTCTGCCTTTCAAAGACATACCACACTATTGCCTGCACAGGGGAAAGGGCACAAGGCTTCTCCCCAACTTAGCATATCCAGCTGTGAATGTCTGTATTTCTGTGTTCCCATTTGGACCACTGTATCTGCGTCTAGATCCAGTCTGGTCCAGACTTCTTCCATGCCCCTTGAGGTCTGGCTTTGCTTTTTCCAGTGAAGATGCATCTCCACCCATAAGCAGAACAAAATGAGAGGAAAGAGAATGTCATTTATGTTTTACTCATGCTGAGAGGTGCACACTGAGCTCCAAATAAAGGAAAGCACAGCTTCTGCCAGGAGAATTTGTTCATTAAAATCTCATTGCTTTATTTCTCAGAGGCTTTTGATTAACTTCTAGGCAAAAATGCCATTTTATTCAATTGAGGGCAGTGATTGAAGAGGAGACACTGCCCTAATTCTGCAAAGTTTTCAGTATTTCTTTCAACTGCCCCTAAAAACTCTAATTATGTGCTCTAAGGCAGGATGTTGATATGTTCTGTCCATCTCAGCACAGATAATTTTTGAAACATGTATATAAACTTAAAATAGTAATTTCTATCTGGTATTCATACAGATTAAATATTTTCTAAAAGTAACTTCATTATGTTTCAGACAAAAATAAGTCTTTCCCACGTGTCAGAATGGTACAAAGACATTTGAGGAGCAGAGGTGTTACACGAATCAGTGACTTCACTCAGGACTTCAGTTCAAGAGATTTAATCCATAGCTCTGCTGCAGACAGTTTTTAATCTGGGGTTCATTCCTCTGTCTCAGTTCCCTGTTACAAAATTAGGATGTTATTTCTATTTTTTTCCTCCCCCTTGTAGTGATCTCAAATATTTTCTAATCAAGCCTATGGATAGCAGCAAACACAGTAACTACACTCCAGTTTTATCAAGGAGTCCATTAAGCATCCTCAGCACTGAAGTTTTTTAGTATTAGGCAGTCCCTCAAACATGAACCAAGCCAAATCTTGTGGTTCATATGCCAGAAGGACAGGATGTTATCCAGAGGAACCTGGGTAAGCTGGAGAAGTGGGCCCAGATGAACCTCCAGAAGTTCAACAAGACCAAGTGCAAGGTCCTGCACCTAGGTCTTGACAATCCCCATTATCAGTAGAGGCATGGAGAGCAGCCCTGCAGAAAAGGACTTGGGGGAACCGATGGGTGAAGAGCTGGACATGAGCCAACAATGTGCACTTGCAGCCCAGAAGGCCAAATGCATTGTGCATGCCCAATTGATTAGCCAGGAGATCAAGAGAAGCGATTCTGCCACTTCACTCTGCTCTGGTGAGATCTCACTAGAATACCGTGTCCAGCTCTGAGGCCCTCAACAGAAGGACATTCACCTGCTAGAGCAGGTCCAAAGGAGGGCCACAAAAATGATCAGTGGGGTGGAGCACCTCTGCTACAAAGACAGGCTGGGAGAGTTGGGGTTGTTCAGTCTGGAGAAAGCTCCAAGGATACCTTATAGCCTTCCAGTACTAGAAGGGGGCCTGTAAGAAAGCTGGGGAGGAACTGTTTACAAGGGCTTGTAGAACTAGGCCAAGGGGTAATGGCTTTAAACTACAGCAGGGTAGATTTAGATTGGACATTGGGAAGAGAGTTTTTGCTATGAGGGTGGTGGAACACTGGAGCAGGTTGCTCAGGGAAGTGGTAGAGGTCCCATCCCTGGCAACATTCAAGGTCAAGCTTGATGGGGCTCTGAGCAACCTGATCTAATTGGGGATGTCCTTCCTTACTTCAGGGTGTTAGTCTAGGTGACCTTGAAAGGTCAGTCATTCCATGATTCTATGAATTTGGGGGGTGACAAACCCCTGCTTTTTATTGTTGCTGCATTTTTTATAAGCCATGAAACTCGTCTGAGCAACTGTGAGACAAAAAGTATCAAAGAACCCATGCAGCATAAGCTGGAGATCACAAAAACTTCCTGGGTCCTCTAATGGTCCCAAGTACCCAGGGCACTCACTGATAACAGCATGAAAGGCTTCATAATGTTGCCATCTCACCCTCAATGGGGCACTCAGGCAGTAGCTTTCTGCTCCCCTTGCAACTCTTCAAAGGCAAGACCTTTTCATGGCAAGCAGCATGAACTGGCCGCCAGCTCAGCCCTCTTCTCACTGATGTGTTTAATGACCTCCCAAAGTATCACAGGGCTTCCACAACCAACTTCTTCAGTTAAAAACTCAGAAACTAAATACTTCATCAAAATGACAACCCAGAAACACCCTGTGATTTCTGCCCTGGTTTGGTCACTTTGTCCTAAGGTAGATAGAAACACTAATTTAAAAAAAAAAAAAAATTAAAAGTAATTGAAATTAAATACACATTTCTTCTTTTAACAGATAAACTGTTTAAACAAAATGGGAAATTATGACGGCTCAACAGAGGCTTAAATTCAGAATTCTGTGTTACAGCCTTGTAAATCATTTTTAAATCATTTCCAAGCAAACTGCCAAAGTCTTAAAGGAAGTCAAAGTAGTGAATTGGCTGTACCTAATGCCAGTCTGTGGAGGTGCCAGATCAGCTCCTGACAGCTGCTGCTGCTTCTGCAGGTGGAAAGGGAGGGTTTTTTCACATCAAGTCATTCAAGTAGATCAGCTCAATGAGCATCTAGAGAAGTCAGAAATCTACCAGCAGCTGAAAAGGAGGAGAGGGAGAAATCTGCATGAATAAAACCAGAGACAAGCTGCATTACAGCAACTTCCAGCACACTTTATATCTGCAAAGACGACTGATTCAAGAGGTTTTGAGCCCAGGTACCCATCCACATGCCCTCACAAGGGTTGTCCATCCCCATGGCCATGATGGTGCAATGGCTTATGGAGCCCAGATCTGATTTACCCCACACCCCCCCAAAACTCTGTGATTTTAAAGTCTTTACTCAAGGACAGGGTGTCAATGAGATCTGGTTTCACAACTCCCATGGGACCTCTGCCATCCCCCACAGAGAGAGATCAGAGGTGTAGAAAAGACATAGAGATGTGGTGTGGAGGGGTATGGCTTAGTGGTGACCTGGCAGCATTAGCTTATTGGTTGGACTTGATAATCAAAAGGTCTCTTTCAACCAAAATGATTCTATGATTCCACAATCAGTTCAAACCAGGGTAGAGAATGTGAAATGTCACTGTCACGGTCCGGAGACATTAGATGTCTCGGTCCAGAGACACAGTTCTTTTAAATATTCCCGTGTTGTGAAATTAATGGCACAAACGAGGCCAAAGTATCAACAGCTAGACTATTTATTACATAAAGAAAGTGGACATAAGAAAGGAAGAGGGAGAAAAGAGAGAGAGAGAGAGAGGGACAAGAGATAGAAGAGGAAAGGAATTATATTACCACACCCCTCATCCCCCCCAGGACAGTTAAAGTCTGTGGAGGAAAGGTGCTGCAGGAGATGTTTGGTTTGTAGAGACACCGTGGTGAGGCTTTTGCTGGAGAACAGCTGTGGTCCTCTGGGGAGATGTTGGGTTGATACAGGAACAGTGCTGAGGCTCCTCTGGGCAGCCTGGGTCTGTAGAGGGCTGGAGCTGTGGTCCTCCGGGCAGCTTCTGTTCTCCGGAGCAGCATTGTCCCGGCTTCTCAGCGGCCTGGCCCGTCTCCTGTGTTTCTCTCCTTTGTTTCTCTCAACAAACCAGCAGTTGCTCAAGTCTTTTATACAGTTTTTTAGTCCTTAGGTATGTAGTCAAATATTGTCCCTCAAGAATTCCAGTGGCAGGAAATCTGTGTGTTTGGGCAAGACCCTGGCTGGAGGAGGGGGGAATCTCCGTCTACCCTGTCTCCATCCAGACAAAGCTCAGGAAACAGGTGGTGATTATCTTGCCCTAAAGGTGTGATGGCTGGGTCCTTGGGTCCATTGTTGTAGTCCCGTGTTATCACGATGCAATCACAAGCTGATTTGCATCCAGGATTGGTGGACAGGATTCTTTCCACCTTCTTTCCAGTGGCTCTGCTATCACTTTTATCTTTGTTGACTCACATAGAGAGAGACAAACTTATTAGACTGTCACACCACCCCGTCAATCAAAGATAAAAGGAAGAAAGAAAGGAAAGAAAGGAAAGAAGTGGAAAAGGAAGGAAAGAAGTTTTAAACAATTTTTGCAATAGACATAAGTTTTGATTGGCTAACAGCACAAATCTGTTGTACACCATCATTAGACACAAACTGCATGTTGGACACTACATGTTGAATCACTGTATACAACAGGGATTTATACAAGATTGACAATGCTAAGAAAATATAACAAAATTAAACCAGGTAATTACACAAGGTGAAAGCATCCTTGTTCCTCCTGGAAGCCAGGAGAACAAACAAACCCATACCCCCCCACCCCGTCAGTCCTTCAGTTTGGAATTGAAGCGAGAGCTTCAGTCCAGATCTGAATGTCTGCGGGGTTATGGAAAGTACAGTCCTTGAAGAGATGTCTTCTGTGATGCAAAACTTGAGAAGTCTTCCATATTGTAGCAAGACAAGTCCTTCTGACAATACATCAGGTAGTCTTCAGCATTAGAACTTAAATTTAGCATTAGAACTTAAATAAGAAACACAAATAAGAAACACAACCTTGAAACATACAAAACTGGTATTTCCAGGTTACCATTCAGAGCCACCCTCTCAGGTGATAATTACTTTGAATGGGCCTGTAAGTATCGTTGATTGTTTCAGGTTCTCTCAAAGCCAAGCTAAACACAAACAAAGGCCTTTTTCCAAACCAAGTACAATTTTTTGGTGATCTCCTGACTCATGCTTCACCCCCCAATTCACCGCTGGGAAGTGAAGCCCTTAGTTGCCCTGGGGGCCATATCCCTCCCCTCATCAAATGGTCCCACCAAGAGGGGAGCAGTGACCTCAGCCCTCGTTTTAGGCTCGGGCCAACATTGCACAATGATTCGTAATTGTCTCGTGGCTACCCCATCAACCACTTCTTTTGGAATACCTTTCTCCCGACCCACCCCCCACCAATATTGCCGGGTATTCAAGTGTTCCCTGCCCCCAGCCAGGTGCCTACTAGGAATACGGCGCATCTGGCCCTGGGGGCTTGGTGGGTGAGTCATTTTCACATGTCTCAAGCCTCTAGTTTGAGGTTTTTTCATTTCCTCAGGTACACTATACTGCCTAGCATAATCTAATAATTCCCTCCCTACATCTTGCCATGTCCTGGAAGAAAGTGGGGTATTAGCTATTTCTTTTTGAAGCTGGATACCTCTTATTTTAAGCAAGTCAGAGAGGCCCCTGATCAAAGGAGTCATTCTGTTTGCATCCACCAGGATAGAAAGAGGGGATTCAAAATGATGTTTTAGTTCCCTTTCATATATCATCTGCAGGCATGCAGCTTTTTGCACATTCTCCATTATCTGATTCATCCCTCCCCGCAGAATTAGGGGTTCACCCCTCTCCTTGGGATCAAACCCCCCTGCCCAATAGGCAGCTCTTTGCGTAAGACTCCAGGCTCCACTTCTGTTTTTTGTAGTTAGGAAAACATTATCACCCCAATAGCCCATGGCTTCAGCTTCTGTTAACAGAATCTGATCACCTCCAGTTTTTGAAACTCGCCAGACATATTCCACCTCAGATTCCCCAGCAGAGCGTGCAAATTCTTTACGAATTTTGGCCAATTCAGTGTAGGAGAAAGGTGTTTCTTTGGTTGTGATAGTGGGGGTAACCTCCCCATCCTCATATAAAACTTCAGTTTTAATGAGAGGTCTGATATGCGCAGCAGCTTCCTTAGCCGCTGTCAATTCTGCCCGAGGATATATGGGGGCAGACTCCAAGTAATTCACACCCTCTTTTGAGTCCAAATACGAATTTTGCCTCCTCTCCTTTTCCAATTGAATTTTAAGATCTGCCACTACGTCTTTCAAAGTGGCAACATGGCTTTGTAGTGACGAAACTAAGTCCTGCAAAGAGGAAATAGTTATATTCTCCTGTTCATGCCATTCATCTTTCTCCTTCAGTGAGGCGGCTAAACAGGCACCTAAAACCGCACAAATAAAACCTTTGCCTTTCCCGGCTTTTGCTCGTGCATCTTTCTGCAGGGCCACAATTCTATCAGCCACACTCTGGAAATTATGCCAATTTTCACGGGCCCAGTCAAGTACCTGTACAGATGGGCGGGCACCGTGAACTTCTAAAAGGTTAAAAAGCTTCTCACTCCCGGCCATCTCTTTTGTTTCAGAAAGCATTTCTTAATAGGGCACTAAGTTTCGCGGGGAAGTCAGATCAAAGCACTGTTTGTACCAGCAAAATCTTCCCTGGAAAAACGTACACTTTTAAAAGGCTTACTCCAAAATAATCTTCTCCAGGAAAAAAAAAAATGCACAATAGATTTCCCAGGAGAGGTCACACACAAGAAAAAACAACAACAACTTGGGCTTCTCAAGGAAGTCACACTATTTCCCTGAGTGAACCCACACTTGCAAAAGCTTCTTAGCTTTTGTACCTCAAATTTTTTTTTGTTACACTAGGATAACAACCTTGTGATTCTTAGGGAAGAGTTACTCTGTTTCCCTGAGCGAACACACACCGGCAGAAGTTTCTTAACTTTTGCTGCAATACTGGGCTTCTCGGGAAAGCCACACTTTACAAATATCACCAACACTGGGTTTCCTAAAAGAGGGTACTGAGAATTCTCGGGGAGGTCACACTATAAAGTCAACAGTTGTACCCCAGATAATCTTCCCCGGGAATGCACACACAAATTTAAAGCAGGGTACAGAGGATTCTCGAGGAGGTCACACTATAAAACCAACAGTTGTACCCCGGATAATCTTCCCCGAGAAAGCACACACATTTAAAGCTTTTGAGAACTCCCACACAGTCTCTCTGAAAATTTCGCTTCGTCCTTCTCCGGCCACTTCCCTCGCGGGCGAGTGGAAACGCGAATCTGGACTCCACTCTCGCTTCGTACTAAAAGTACGTCTCAGGCACACACACACATTTCGGGGTTCTCAGAAATGCAATAATTTTGCTGTGATACTTTTCACTGCACGGGAATCCTGCCGACTACGCCATTTAAATGTCACGGTCCGGAGACATTAGATGTCTCGGTCCAGAGACACAGTTCTTTTAAATATTCCCGTGTTGTGAAATTAATGGCACAAACGAGGCCAAAGTATCAACAGCTAGACTATTTATTACATAAAGAAAGTGGACATAAGAAAGGAAGAGGGAGAAAAGAGAGAGAGAGAGAGAGGGACAAGAGATAGAAGAGGAAAGGAATTATATTACCACACCCCTCATCCCCCCCAGGACAGTTAAAGTCTGTGGAGGAAAGGTGCTGCAGGAGATGTTTGGTTTGTAGAGACACCGTGGTGAGGCTTTTGCTGGAGAACAGCTGTGGTCCTCTGGGGAGATGTTGGGTTGATACAGGAACAGTGCTGAGGCTCCTCTGGGCAGCCTGGGTCTGTAGAGGGCTGGAGCTGTGGTCCTCCGGGCAGCTTCTGTTCTCCGGAGCAGCATTGTCCCGGCTTCTCAGCGGCCTGGCCCGTCTCCTGTGTTTCTCTCCTTTGTTTCTCTCAACAAACCAGCAGTTGCTCAAGTCTTTTATACAGTTTTTTAGTCCTTAGGTATGTAGTCAAATATTGTCCCTCAAGAATTCCAGTGGCAGGAAATCTGTGTGTTTGGGCAAGACCCTGGCTGGAGGAGGGGGGAATCTCCGTCTACCCTGTCTCCATCCAGACAAAGCTCAGGAAACAGGTGGTGATTATCTTGCCCTAAAGGTGTGATGGCTGGGTCCTTGGGTCCATTGTTGTAGTCCCGTGTTATCACGATGCAATCACAAGCTGATTTGCATCCAGGATTGGTGGACAGGATTCTTTCCACCTTCTTTCCAGTGGCTCTGCTATCACTTTTATCTTTGTTGACTCACATAGAGAGAGACAAACTTATTAGACTGTCACAGTCACCCACCAGAAAATCTTGCTGATTTGGATCAAATATGGGCCAGTGACTTAGGACTGGGTAACAAAAACACCTGGGAGCTATTTAAGCCAGCAAGGAAGAAGGATCGCTGAGCTCTCTTGGAAATGCACCTCTGTTCAGTTCCCCAGCGACAGCTAGCGCAGTCTTTGTTAATGCCAACTCATTTTCTGTGCAAGACTTATTTTCTTCCTGTATCTCCAGCAGGTTCAAGTACTTTTATTACACTCAGTTTGGAAGGAGGGGAGTGAAATGATGACTAAATTCCAGTTTCCATGTAAATGCAGCTTGACATGAATTCAAAATAAATGAAAACCAAGAAAAAGAACAAAACAACAACAACAAAACATATCCAGCAATCATCCACTGAATAAGAAATCTGTTGTTCCCCATTTTCTCTTCATAGAAAATGTAAAAAGTAGGAATCTGAATAAATGCATACTGAACGATATAATTGCTGAAATAAATATGTATAGATATAGGATATTCTTTGATTTGGCGTAAAGAAGCAGCAAATTATACCAATCAGTGAGAATCAACCAGCACACATGCAAAACAAGATTAAGACTGATTATTTAAATCAAGATTCTCTGTTTCCTGGTTTACACCACGATTACAATTTAAATCAAGCCACCCTGCCATGAATACTTTAGGGACAATGGTTTCTCCCTCACATAATGTGTGGGTTTTATAGCCCAGAGAACCTCGTGCTGCTTGTAAGTAACGTGGCTCAACTGAGCTCCGTCTCTCGCCACATTCTTTGTTTAGTTCTGGCCCATTTTAGGGATGGAAATAGCAATATCAATCCTCAGCTCAAAGAGCAGGAATCTGGAAGCCCACAAAAAAAAAAAAAAAAAAAAAAAATTCTCAAAGATGCTTTTTCTTTTGGGAGCCTTGAATGGAAATTAAATTGAGAATCAACTGAAACTCCAGCACCAGGCTGCAATGCCGATTCCCCAGTAACATAGGGGCTGGAAAACCAGCTGTAGACCCATATTAGAGTATTAAGGGAAATGTCTCCCTCTCTCCTAGGCAGCATCACTTTGGCTAATTGCATTCCACTTAACAAAATTCCCTTTACACCTGCAGCTGGACGGGGTGTTTCTCCTCCATTAAATTGCTCTGTTTTGCTGCTGTGCTCTACCAAGCAGCTGTTAATGTTCCACCCCAGAGGTGTCTGCAGTTCAGCGATGGGCGAAATGATTAAGACTAGCAAGCCACTTGATCATTTGGAATGAAAGGTGCTACATAAACATACCCCATTAGTTTTATTAATGCTCAACAAAGCTAACTTTTCCTGTAGCTGGTTCTACTCCTCCTCGGCATTTAATGCAACAATGTTCCCTCTGGGAGACATGGCAGGTAAATGCAGCACACACGTGGTTTTCTGGATGTGCTCATAGAACGTTAAAGGTTGGAAGGAACCTCCAGAAATCATCAAGTCCAACCCCCCTGCCAAAACAGGATCACCTGGGGTAGTCCACATAGGAATCTCAGGTAGTGATAGGACTAGGGGGAATGGAATGAAGCTAGAGGTGGGGAGATTCAGGCTAGATGTGAGGAGGAGGTTCTTCACCATGAGAGTGGTGAAACCCTGGAATGGGTTGTCCAGGGAGGTGGTCGAGGCCCCGTCCCTGGGGGTGTTTAAGAGCAGGCTGGATGAGGCTCTGGGCAGCCTGATCTAGTGTGGGGTGTCCCTGGCCATGGCAGGGGGGTTGGAACTAGATGATCCTTGTGGTCCCTTCCAACCCTGAATGAAACTATGAAACTGTGAAACTATGAATGCAACCAGACAGGTTTTGAAAATCTCCAGAGAAGGAGGCTCCACCACCTCTCTGGGAAGCCTGTTCCAGTGTTCCATCATCCTCACTGTAAAGAAGTTTCTCCTCATGTTGAGGTAAAATCTTCTGTGTTCAAGTTTTCATCTATTGTTCCTTGTCATATTACTATGCACCAACATAAAAGAGATTGGGCCCCTCAATTTGACACCTACCCCTCAGATATTTATAGCCATTGACGAGATCCATTCTTAGTCTTCTCTTCTGCAGACTAAACAGCCCCAGAGCTCTCAGTCTCTTTTCACAGGGGAGAGGCTCAAGTCCACTAATCATCCTCATGGCTCTCTGTTGGACTCTCTCTGCATCGTTCTTTAAAGAAACCTGTTTTCCAAACTCAAAATTTCACCCATCACGCATTTGGGATCTACCATGAGATAAGTGCTGTGTTTGTAGAAGATTGAAGGAGTGCCAGTCTTGGGCCACTTCTCAGGAGAAGGAAGGTGATGTTCTAGGGCATTGCAGACAGTCACTAGCAGAGTAGAAAACTTGGCATGGGATGAGTCTACAAACAATTTATGTAAATGCAATTTAGATGTATTTGTAAATTGTACACCTAAACCAGACTTGTTGCACTGGGCCAAATGTAGTCTTCTTGAACCTTCCCAAGTTGTAGTGTTCCTCAACCCTGCTTGAATGTTTTTGATTGTTGACTGTGCCTCAAGTGTGGTTCCCCCCTGAGGACAGTCATTGCCATTTCATCTTCATGAGACCCCTTCCACTGGCATGCTCTCTGCTCTCAAATCATTACAAATTTGTTTTCTTTTGTCACTTGATTTCTGTTGGAGCTGTCAATGATGAAGGCAGAAAGCAGAGATAGACTCACAAAAGTTCCATGGCTCCTATTAAGGCTGAATACGAAATGTCAATACCTCCTTCTGATGGGGGTCATGCATCTTCATGGAGGGTTATCTTCTTTCATGTGGGCTAGAAGCAAATAGACTGATTCCCATATAAATTTTGGGTTATTAAATTTTCTTCTGCTCCTGTTAGACTCTGGAATTTGTATTAATTGAATCAGAGCCTTTGCGAAACATCAAGGGATAGTCCTACACCTTTGCTATATTCATTGGTGAGAGTTTCTGGGGCTGAAAGGGTAGGCATTTGGGCACTGGAAGTCAGCACAATGCTTTTCAATATTTTAGTGGTTAGTGGAAAAGTTAAACCTATGGCTGGTAATGTGCTTGGACATTAAAACTAGATAGTGTAGTAAAACAGCACAAATAGAAAGCTGTAAGGACAGAACCTAAACAGGCACATTACAGTGCAGGCAAGTGCAATGATCTACAGCTGTACAGGAATGGAAAGCTATTGAATGTAACGGGCTGACAGCACAGAGGTCTTGGCTCCTTCAAAAGTCATGGGGTCAGGGTAAGCAGCCTCCCAGAAGCCTCTCTGTGTGATGCCCTTGGTATCTTTCAACTCAGGTCTGAATATCTTACTAGAAGGCAAACAAAAATGAACAGGACAACCAGGTGGAAGCATCTGTGATACAGAAAACTTCAGACTGGCTTCTATTTGTAAGTTGCATGACTGTGGAACAGTCCAGTTTCAAAAGTTATGTTTGAGAAGGGATTAGTGCTTTTTCCTAGGGAGAGGGAGCTGTGGACATTTAGCCTGGAGAAGAGGAGGCTCAAGGGAGACCTTATTGCTTATTGCTGTAGCCAGGTGGGGGTTGGTCTCTTCTTCCAGGCAACCAGCAACAGAACAAGAGGACACAGTCTCAAGCTGTGCCAGGGGAAGTTTAGGCTTAATCTTAAAAAAAAAGTTCTTCACAGAAAGAGAGACTGGCCATTGGAATGGGCTGCCCAGGGAGGTGGTGGGGTCAACATCCCTGGAAGTGTTTAAAAAGAGCCTGGATGAGGCACTTAGTGCTATGGTGTAGTTGATTAGATAGGGTTGGGTGATCAGTCGGACTTGATGATCTTGGAGGTCTCTTCCAACCTGGTTGATTCTGTGTGATTCTATGAATTCTATGTTTTACCACCTCAGAACAGAAGTTTTTAATTTATTTTTTTTTTTAACTTTTAGGAAAAGCCATGTTCTGGCCACTGATGCAAATGCAGCTTCCAATAATTTTTATCTCAGTCAGTGGTTGAAGTTTTCATTCTTAGTATCAGACTATGGTTGGCTCCACTTGAGCACAAAAGGAAAGAGAGGATATTCAGGAAGCATTCCCAAAGACACCCTAGACCCTAGCATTGATTATTGTCCCTGAGCAGTACCCCAACAGATCTATGTCCTGATAGGCAGTGATGAACTGAATCCTTAACTTTCTTTTCGTTCTTTTTTTCTGGCATGTCTCACTGTAAGTAATCTTTTCCAAAGCTTTAATGTTCTCATGAGCCATGTCCTGTTTATCACTGTCCTCCCTGGATTGGATTTGGTGAGTTCATTCTTGGCTTTCTCTAAAGTTCTTGCAAATACATTTGCATCCTTCAAGAGAAGAATGTCCAGTCCCTGGTATAGATGGGAAGAGGTCAATTTCCCTTTCCCCAGCAGACACAGAGAATAGATAGATTCTGCAGAGGAATCACTCAGATGTTTTCCTGGAGAAACTACTAAAAAAATCTCTCCCAGAGCTGCGTCACAGATTGATGTCTTATAGATGGTGGCATGTGGGGGTTGAGAGGATAGGAGGGACAGATGGTCTATAAGGTTCCTTTGAGCTACAGCCAGACTCAAAGAAGAAAAAGGAAGATTGGTGAATTTCTGGAAGAGCTTATTTCCTCCTTGGACTTGAACAGGTTGTTGAAATTCATCCAACAGTCTCTAAAGCCTTTTGGATTCTAAGAAGACGACATAGATCTACAGCCTCATTATTGCTTATTCGGCTGTAAAACAAGTGCTGTAAGGAAGGAGGGAGACAATAGGGTTTGCTTCCTTCCTGTGTGTACGAGCTCATCTCCAATTCCAAATTTACTGATATGGCTGTTAGGAAATAATTATTTCAGCATCATTTCTTTTGGCACAAGTATCTGTCTGATCATTCTGATTCCGTGTAGTGAGTTACTTTGAAATTAATATTTCCAAATAATTTTTCCAGGAATAACTATATTGGTACATTTCCAAGTCTAGATAAATCTATGAATAAGATTCCAGAATAAGATGAAAAAAATAATAATTAGAAATTAGCAGATTATTTGCCTGCATTTTTTTCTGAAGTATGCAGACACACTAGCAAAAATACTGTCTGAAAACTGGTTATTGACTCTGGTTTAGAATATTTTTATGTAAGAATGTAAGGAATTACAGGGAATTCAGAAGGTCACTAGAGGGGAGTATGAGGGTAGGAGGCTGTCTAGGGTGCAGCGATCATGAGATAGTGGAGTTTTCAATATGCAGGGAAATAGGGAGGAGCAGTAACAGAAGCCTCACTTTGGACTTACAGAGGGCAAACTTAAACTTGTTCGAGAAACTTATTCAGACAACAGCCCTTAAGAGCAAGGGGGTCCAGGATGGTTGGACCTACTTCAAGAAGTAACTCTTGAAAGCACAGGAACTGGCAGTTCCCATGTGCCAAAAGATGAGCTGGTGGCGAGTGTGACCACCCTGGATGGGCAAGCAGCTCTTGAAGGAATTAAGGGAAAAAAAGAGGATGTATCACCTTTGGAAAGGGGGGGAGGCAACTTGTGATATGTTTAAGGATGTTGTTAGCTCATGGAGGAGAAAAAATAGAGAGGCAAAACCCCAGCTAGAACTTAAGCTGGCCACTTCTGTAAAAGATAATAAAAAGCATTTTTATAAATACATTAATGCTAAAAAGAGGGGCAAGAAGAACCTCCACTCCTTACTGGACCTGGAGGGTAACATTGTAACTAAAGATGAGGAACAGGCTGAGGTTCTAAATATCTTCTTTACCTCCATTTTCAACAGCAAGGCAGGAGGACTCCAGTGTAACTGGCCTCCTGAACTGGTAGACAGGGTCAGGGAGCAGTGTAGTACCCCTGAAATCCATGTGGAATTAGTTTGGGACTCGCTGAGCCACTTGGACACTCACAAGTCCATGGGACCGGATGGGATCCATCCTAGGGTGCTGAGAGAGCTGGCAGATGAGCTGGCCAAGCCTCTCTCCATCCTGGCTCAACAGAGAGGTCCCAGATGACTGGAAGCTGGCCAATGTGGTGCCTATCCACAAGAAGGGTCGGATGGAGGAGCCTGCAAACTCCAGGCCTGTCAGCCTGACTCCAGTGCCAAGGAAAATTATGGAGCAGATCATCCTGGGGGCAATCACTGCACACCTGAAGGATGGCCAAGGGATCAGGTCCAGCCAACATGGATTTAGGAAGGGCAGATCCTGCCTCACCAACCTGATCTCCTTCTATGATCAGGTGACCTGCCTGGTGGATGTGGGGCAGGCTGTGGATATAGTCTACCTGGACTTCAGCAAGGCCTTTGACACCAACCCCCACAGCAAACTCCTGGCCGAGCTGTCAGCCCGTGGCTTGGACAGTAGCACTCTACACTGGATCAGGAACTGGCTGGAGGTCTATGCCCAGAGAGTGGTGGTGAATGGTGCCACATCCAGCTGGAGGCCAGTCACTAGTGGTGTCCCCCTGGGATCAGTGCTGGGCCTCATCCTGTTCTTTAATGATTATCTGGATGAGGGGATTGAGTCAGTCATCAGTAAGTTTGCAGATGACACCAAGTTGGGAGCAGATGTTGGTTGGTTAGAGGGTGGAAGGGCTCTGCAGAGGGACCTTGACATGCTGGACAGATGGGCAGAGCCCAACAGGATGACATTTAACAAGTCCAAGTGCCAGGTGCTGCACTTTGGCCACAGCAACCCCTTGCAGAGCTACAGACTAGGGTTGGAGTGGCTGGAGAGCAGCCAAACAGAAAGGGAGCTGGGGGTGCTGATTGACAGCTGGCTGAACATGAGCCAGCAGTGTGTCCAGGTGGCCAAGAAGGCCAATGGCATCCTGGCCTGCATTAGAAATAGTGTGGCCAGCATGAGCAGGCAAGTCATTTTGTCCCTGTACTCTGCTTTGGTTAGGCCACACCTTGAGTGCTGTGTCCAGTTCTGGGCCCCTCAATTTAAGAAGGACATTGAGACACTTGAACATGTCCAGAGAAGGGCAACGAGGCTGGTGAGAGGCCTTGAGCACAGCCCTATGAGGGAGCTGGGATTGTTTAGCCTGGAGAAGAGGAGGCTCAAGGCAGACCTTATTGCTGTCTACAACTACCTGCAGGGAGGTTGTAGCCAGGAGGGGGCTGGTCTCTTCTCCCAGGCAATCAGCACCAGAACAAGAGGACACAGTCTCAAACTGTGCCAGGGGAAGTTTAGGCTTAAGGTGAGGAGAAAGTTCTTCACAGAGGGTTCTTAGCCATTGGAATATGTTGTTCAGGGACGTGGTGGAGTCACCATCCCTGGAGGTGTTCAAGAGGGGATTGGACGTGGCACTTGGTGCCGTGCTTTTAATAGTCATGAGGTGTTGGGTGACAGGTTGGACATGATGATCTTTGAGCTCTTTTCCAACCTTATTGATTCTATGATTCTATGAAAATATCACTGTATTAGGAAAGCTGGTATGCTAAGATCAGGAGTTATGATTTCTTGAGGTCTTATGAAGTCCTGCATGTGGTTAGAAAGCAGTCAGTAATCATCTTCATTGTGACATGCCACCACACCTTTCCTGTGAAGCCTAAAGGAGTTGAGGTCATTCAGCCTGGAGAAGAGAAGGCTCTGGCAAGACCTTATTGTGACCTTAAAGAGGGCCTACAGAAAGTACGGGGATGGTCTTTTTATCAGGGCCTGCTGTGACAGGACAAGGGGTGATGGCTTTAAACTAACGGACAGTACACTTAGAGTAGATGTAAGGAAGACATTTTGCAAGTGGCACAGGTTGCCCAGAGAGGTGGTAGATGCCCCAGCCCTGGAACCATTCCAGGTCAGGTTTGACATAACTGAGCAACCTGGTCTAGTTGAAGATGTTCCTGTTTACTGCAGGAAGGTTGGATTAGATGACCTTTAAGAAGAGCAGTTGCTAGCAGCTGGGTACTTGCCCATGAAAATGACATCACATACTCTTCTACACTAGCTCTCCAGCCAGACCCTGCAAAACAAGGCACGACCTTGCTCCAGGGTCATTTTTTTCTGTAGTGACTGCATGAAAGTTTTCCAGGGTGGGTTGTTGCAGTGTTTGCTTTATACAACCTCAAGCAGTCAAAAGAAAAAAAGAAAAGAAAAAAAAAAAAATCTGTTGCATGACTCAGACTCATCCAGCTTCTTCTTACCATTTACTGTTTCTTCCACTCAGATTTTGCATTCAGTATCCTTACTCACATGACTCCATTTCCTCCCTCCCTTTCTTCACCTTTATTTCTTCCTGATGAGCAATTCAGACAGCAAACGGTTCCTCTCCTTCACTCCTATCAGTGACTCCATTCAAAGTCCTGCCCATGTTCTTATTTTCCTGGCAGAGCTATATTCAGCGAATGCATTTGTTTCTCTAGCTAGAGAACAAAAATATCTTCAAGCAAACTCATTTCCCTTCCAAACTACTTAGGAGAGTAGTGCTGGGAAGTGGGAGGAAAGTGCTTTGTCAAGTATTAGAGGAACAAGAGAGACATCTCTCTCCCCCCTGATATCCCCCCTTTATTATTATTGGGAAGACTCTGTTAGTCTCTCTCTTCCCTGGGGACCTGAAATATCTTGAAAAGATCTTTCATGTAGGCAGATAACAAACTCACTGCAGAGCTGCATCAGAAAGGGAAAAATTACTTGCTAGTAACGATGTTTATCACAATCCTTCCTCCTTTCCCAATCCTACAAAGGAAGCTATCTCTCATAGAAAGGTGAAGCCTTGTGCCTTTTTTTTCCCCCTTTTTTATTTTTTTTTTCCTGGCAAACAACCCATTGCACAAATTCAGTACACATCAGCTTGGCTGATGGAATTTTTAACCAAAAACTGGCTTGACGTAGATGACAGCATGGGCCAGTATGATTTATTTGAGAAAGAGCCAGTCTGATAATACACACCACAAAAAAAGGCCAGGTTGCTTCTGCTCAATGAATTGGCACAAGGGCTATTTCCCCAGCAGAGCAGAATCAGTGAAGCCTGGGCCAGATGTCTAGGGGACTCATACTTGCACGGGACTGAACTCATCAGCAGAGTCCACTCAGCTTTTCATCCCACCAGGACAGGAAAACACAGTTACATGGCACTGTGAGTCCCTGCTTTGAAGGAGACTTTGATTTCATCTGCTCTGCATGGTTGTTAAAAATCTCACAGTGCTTTAATGGGAAGGGTGCCCCAGGTGTTTTGTGCTAAGGTGTCTTTCTCATCAGCAGCATATAACTAGCACTGAACTAACTGGCCACCATCCTCAATATTTCAGGCATCCACGTCCTAAATGAGGAATCATCTGTGCTAAAAGTTAAGTAAACCTCATGAAACTGCTGCAAAGCGGTAGTGTGCAAGTCTGCAAAGTGATGATGTGGAAGCCTGTAAAATATGGGTGTGCATGGGCAGCTGCAAGCAGGGGTGGCTTGCTGGGATGCATTTCCAGTCCTGTTAATTTTATCTGGCTGGTGTTGCATGCTCTGCCATCAGCAAGATTTGGACTAGAGCCCAGGGCTCTGACACCCAGTCCCCTGAATCTACCCAAAAATGGTGCTGAGATGGTCAGTGAATAGGAATTTATCTGGCATTACTGGCTTCAGGACATGATTTAAGGTCTGTGGTGGTGTTAGGTTGGACTCACTGATCTTAGAGATCTTTTCCACCCAAAAGAATTCTACAATTGTGTGAATCCAGCCCTCTGAAGCACTCATAACACAATCAGCTCACTGAATTTATGAGGCTGAAAACAAAGTTCCTGGTTCTAGTAGATGGTGAACTGAACTGATTAAATTCAAGAGGAAAAATACCCACATATCAACTCTCTTTTTCACAGACGCCAAAAGACAAATTCCTCCAAAGTATCCATTAATGAAAATAAAAGTACCATGTTAGTTGTCTAAGGTTCAGGGAAGTGTCAGCCCTAAAAAGTTGTCTACCTGGTAATGTTTCACTTTATGTCTTGTTTTACGATGAGTGAAAATAGTTTAAGATGCTGAACATCTTGTTAACATGGTGAGAATGAAATGGCAAAAATAAAATTATCTATAGATAAACAAATGACCAAAAAAACCAAAAAGAAATGAAAAAGAGCAAATTTCTGGAGGATCACAATTCAGTCTTCAGCATCTCCCTGTCTGAATTTCTTAGTAAGCATAAGAGTGCAATTGCTGGAAAGAAGAATTAGGTACCAAACAGACATATCCAAAGAGGACAACTTCTCTGGTTTTAACAGAGAGCTTCCGTTATCAGGAGAAAGATGTTTCTGATAGAAATGTACATAAATATATGACTTTTTAATAAGGGCATGTAGCTCATTACCCTCTGCAAATTAACCATATCTAATCATATATTTCCTAAAAAATAAAATCGCACATTGCATCTGTTAGTCTTCATTCAAATACAAACCAAATATGCATGAGTACTGTAGTATAAACTGTTCCATCTGTTTCCATGAATGTATAGTCACGCTGGTCAACCCCCACACACACAACAGAAGGGTCTTTTGCTCTTAGCATCTGTCTTCCTCTGAAGAACTGGGAGCAGTCAAGCAGCATGGAGTAAGAGCAGTACTACTGCAAAGCAACTCTTCAATCCTGGTGCTCGTGCTGCCATGGTTGTCCATAGCTTTAGTATTGCTGGGGGCAAATAGTTTAAGTTTTAGCACTAGCACAAAATTCAGCTTCAGTCTGGATTCTTAAAGAATGATGGAATGATTTGGTTTAAAAGGGATCTTTAAAGGTCCGACCTCACATCAATGAGCAGGGACATCTTCAACTACACTGGGTTGCTCAGATCCCTGTCCATCTTGACCTGGAATGTTTTGAGGGAAGAGGCATCCATCACCTCTATGGGTAACCTGTGTCAGCATTTATAGATACATTCAGAGTCTCTAGACAGATCTCTGAGATAACTCTCTACCCTCCAAAAGCACATCTCTCTCATGGATAAACATGATCATAGAATCATAGAATGGCTTGAGTTGCAAAGGACCTTAAAGGTCATCTAGTTCCAAGCTCCCTGTTATGGGAAGGTACACCTCCTACTAGGCTAGGTTGCTCAAAGCCTCATGCAGCCTGGTCTTAAACATTTCCAGAGATGAGAGTCTACAGCTTCTCTGGGCAACCCATTCCAGTTACAGTATTCGTTTGCATTTCCAGTAGCATGGAAATTGCAGTCATCACACTACAACTTATTTCTGAGAAAACAGGATCCTTCTTCTCATGTCTCATGTTTCACTTACATTACAGCAAAGCAGACAGTGAAATGGCAGCTTCATAAAACAGCCAAATTCCCAAGTTGTGCCTAGAAAGATGCTCTCAGTCATCACAACACTATAAAAATCACATCCTGAAACAGCAGCACTCGTGGGTGCACCTCAGGGAGTGCTGACCAAGTGGGGTGGGGTCTGATGAAGAAAGGTGCTGTGGAGGTTTGTCCCAGCTGGCCACTAGTGCCAGCACTGACATTTTAATTAGCCCTGTGTATATGCACACCTACAGAAAACACACTGCACCTCTTTAGCACCAGGATGGGTTCACTAAATACACATCAACAGAAATTACTTTAGGAAGAGCCTCAGCACTCAGCTTCCCACTTGCTTCTTTATGACAGCTGCCCAGACTCTGTAAAACACATCAGATGAAAGGCTCTGTAGAGCTACATCTAACAGATTACATCTAACAGATGAGCAATCAGATCTGAACTGACCGGGGACAGAGCATCTGAGGCAAGAGGAGAATCCTTTGGAGAGTCTGTTACCATGAAAGTAATACAATTCAGTATTTGTACCAGCAACTCTGAAATTCAACAGCAGTCAACCTAGTACTAGCATCCTTTTAAATATCATCTTTCATTACTTAGCAAACAGCAATATCCTATAACAACATTAGGACAGGAAAAGGAGGGGAGCTGCGCAGCAACCAAGCACATGTGCAAGAGGCAGTATGTGTAGGTAGGAGCATAAAAATCAAAGTCTTGATGAATTTGCAGGTGTTCTGAAAAACAAAGACACAAGTCTTATGAGGAACAGCTGAGGGAAATGGGATTGTTTAGTCTTTGGAAGAGGAAGCAGAAGGGAGACTTGATAACCCTCTACAACTACCTCAAAGGAGACTGGAATAAGATGGGGATCAGTCTCTTCTCACATGCAACAAGGACAGGACAAGGACAGGACAGTCTCAAACTGCACCGGAGGAAGTTTAGGCTCAAGGTGAGGAGAAAGTTCTTCACAGAGAGAGTTGTTAGCCATTGAAATGGGCTGCCCAGGGAGGTGGTGGAGTCACCATCCCTGGAGGTGTTCAAAAAGGGATTGGACATGGTACTTGGTGCCATGGTTTAGTCATAAAGTCTTGGGTGACAGGTTGGACTTGATTAACTTTGAGGTCTTTTCCAACCTTGTTGATTCTATGATGATTCTATGAAACAGCCTCAAGTTATGCCAGGGCAGGTTGAAGTTGGATATTAGGAAAAATATCCAAAGGGATGTGGGGGTGCTGGTAGATAGTAGGCTGAACATGAGCCAGCAGTGTGCTGAGGTGGACAGGAAGGCCAATGGCATCCTGGCCTGTATCAGGAATAGTGTGGCCAGCAAGACAAGAGAGGTTATTCTTCCCTTGTACTCAGCACTGGTCAGGCCACACCTGATTACTGTGTCCAGTTCTGGACCCCTCAATTCAAGAAAGATGTTGAGGTACTGGAACATGTCCAGAGAAGGGTGACGAAACTGGTGAGTGGCCTGGAACACAAGCCCTGTGAGAAGAGGCTGAGGGAGCTGGGGTTGCTTAGCCTGGAGAAGAGGAGGCTCGGGGAGACCTTCTTGCTCTCTACAACTACCTGAAGGGAGGTTGTAGCCAGGAGGAAAATGGTCTCTTCTCCCAGGCAACCAGCACCAGAACAAGAGGACACAGTCTCAAGCTGTGCCAGGGGAAGTTTAGGCTCGAGGTGAGGAGAAAGTTCTCCACTGAGAGAGCTGTTAACCATTGGAATGGGCTGCCCAGGGAGGTGGTGGAGTCATCATCCCTGGTTGTGTTCAAGAGGGGATTGGACGTGGCACTCGGTACCATGGTTTAGTCATGAGGTCTGTGGTGATGGGTTGGACTTAAAGATCTTTGAGGTCTCTTCCAACCTTGGTGATACTGTGATACCGTGATATTAGGAAGAAGTTCTTCACAAAGAGAGTAATTTTCAATAGGAATGTGCTGCCCAGGGAGGTGGTGGAATTGCCATCCCTGGATATCTTCAAGAAAAGACTGGATGAGGCATTTAGTGCCATGGTCTTGTTGATTGGATAGGGCTGGGTGACAGGTTGGCCTGGATGATCTTGGAGGTCTCTTCCAACCTGGTTGATTTTATGATTCTATGAAAATTTCTTTACAGAAAGGGCTATCAAGCATTGGAACATTCTGCCCATGGAAGTGCTGAAGTCACCATCCTCGGGGGTATTTAAAAGATGCATGGATGTGGTGCTTAGGGACATGGTTTAGTGATAATGGTTTAGCAGTAACGGTGGGATTGCAAGCTTAATACGAATGGTTGGACCTTGTGATCTCAGAGTTCTCTTGCAATCTCAACAGCTCTATGATTTTATGAATCTCTGATTCTATATACTGAGCTGAGCTGAAGCTTAAGCACAGGGCAAGTTACAGAGACCACCAGCAAGATGGTTGAGGGATGCAGCATTCAGCCAGGGGACACAGTCCTGCTGATACCATGAGCCCATGATGCTTATCTGTACCTGGAACAAATCCAAGTGGGTGAGCTATCTGAATATCTGTATGGTGGGCATTTGGTTTTTATTCAGAAGAAAATAGATAAGCAAAAGAAAATAAATAAATAAACCAAAACAAAAAAAAAAAACAACAAACCACCACAAAGCCAACAACCAAAAAAACAACAAAGAAAAAAAAAAAGGAAATAAATTTAAAAAAAAAAGAAAGAGAAAGAGGAAAGACTGAAATGTGCTCTGCCCATTAAAGACAGCTTTAGGGGAAAGACAGTGTGGAAATAAATGAAAACAGCTGCCCAAGAGTTTGTAAAGCTTTGTCTTTTTTTTTTTACTCCATAAGGTTATCTTTTTAATATGCAAAAAGAGCAGCAGCCTATTGATTAGCCTTAGGTTGCACTGCACCAATTTCCTCAGCAAATTCAATATCAATAACTCAAAATCAGGGAATAAACCAATAAACATGGACTGCAGTTGACCTTAGCAGTAACCTTCACACTGCTTCAGTGGAAAAAGGGAAAAGCAAGCACTGAAGATGATAATGAAAGCTCTTGTTTTAGCACATATTAATATGCACAGCCATCAAACGCTTCCTGCTAGATTTTCATTTCATGAGCAAATTGGATGAGACTTAGAAGATCACAGGGTGAAATGCTGGGTTTGAGATCCAAGTGACTCACACCTTAATAACCCTTTGCTGTGATGGAGGTATGCCATGAATAAAAATGTTTAAACGGGTAGTGCAAGGGGCTTGGTGTCAGGGGACTCAAATTCTCCTCTTGCCAACCTTTTTCTCTCTAGACTTTCATTTCCTTCATGGTAATGCTGACTCTAACCCTTATTTCTTTCCCTCACTCATATCTTGATGAATGAGTTCAAAAAGAAGAACTGAAACTAAAACCATTGCAAAAAAAATGGCAATTTGGATGGCTATGGCACAGGGGAGTTTGGGGTTACTGCAAAGCCTATCTGGGTTTCATCTGTCACAGTAAGGACTGGAGGAGGAAGGCAGGGAAAGGATGACTGCAGACTCTAAATATATCAGCCAGGTAAACACCAGGGAGGGAGCAGAGGTCTTTAAACTAAAAGATGCTGTTGAGGCCAAAAGAGGCCGAAAATAAATTTACACAGGAAACTAAAAATTTTCTACTTTTTAGAGAATGAGTAGTGGAATTCCTTCTCAGTCAGATTAGATGAGAAAATAACTACTATTAAGAGGAGGAGGCATGTATGGACAATACCTTTTATACTTGAGGGATAGAGTTGGTGACCTTGAACATCCCTCTTAATCCCACATTCCTTTTTCATTTGTGTGTTATCCAACACCTGCAGCGTCCTGTATAAGGTGCCTGAGAGAGTTGTGTCATACAGGTCACTTCTTCATACCTGCAGCCCCTGTTTTAATACACTTCCAGTTCACAAGGTGGAGTGCCACAGCAGTGAGAACAGATCAAAGACAAGCCATATTTGAAGGCTTTCTTGCCATGCAGGAAAGCAGAGAGATTGTTTAATTGCAAGCTATCCCAGACAGAAAGGATGCCTCTGCATTCATCATGGGAATGCAGGAACAAGGGAAATTCAAAAGTAGCCTGAAATTCATCTACACAAGTACTGTTATCTTTTGGTTTATGTATTTTTGCCTGGCTGTAAATTTGAGCCATTCAATGTAAAGTCAGAGCCCTGCTGGGCAAAGTGCTGTTCATTTCATGTTAAAGAACACTGCTTGTCCTAACAGAATCACAAATCTTGCTGGAGAAAGAGCTTATTGTCCCCACCTCACACATGGGGAATTGCAACAGGGGCTTCATTAGGGCTTTCTCTTTCTAAAAATGGCCTCAGCTTGGGCTCTTACAGTCTCAATCTTATTTACAGCTTCTCTGATAATAAGAGCAATTGAGTATGAAGCCTGACACCAAAAATGGTAACATTTTTTTTTCTGTTAAACACATTGCTGTTCTGCTTCTTACACTGTTTGACTCTTGGACCCAAGCTACCACCCCTGCTGCCATGTGTTCCTCCTCGTGCTTTGTGGCTGCCAAAGCCACTTTCAACCTACACTAGGACTGAGCAAAGTGAAGGGTTTTTTTGTGCCTCCACTAGGCAGAGCTGCCTGGCCATGCACTATGTAATTTAAGCAGAGAAGCAAACCCATGGCTCTCGGTTTTCATTTCTAATAAGACTTTAATCTGAACACTTACTATTTCACATTTTTCAACTACTGTTCCAAAGTATCTAGTCTCTGTATTATCTTCCTCTCCTCACCACTAATGCTCCCTGCCTAACTGAATTATCATCACCCTTGACAACCACTTTGTTCAGCAGTGATGTCTTAGTATTGATACCTAGCATTTGCCCTCAAAACGTTTGACATGGGATAAGAGAGCAAAACAATTAAAACACAATATTCTGCTGCATGATGATAATTTTCCCTCATTGGTGAACATTAGGAAATGGCATTATTGTAAAGACTCAATTACCTTTTTTATGAGCATTGTATATTTGGAAAGTAATAAAACAGAGTTATAAAACTCAAATGATTAGGAATCTCAGAAATGCTCTGCATTTTAAGGGGGGGGGTGGGGGTGGGGGGGGTGGAATATACTCTTAATTGCATCTGAGAGCAACAATTAGTTACTTTCAAAGCAATAAACATTACCTGGGAAGCAATAAACGGAAATGCAGGAAAGTTCTTTGATGGATGATTCCCAGAAGATATAAGACAAAAGAAGGGAATGTGGTTTAGTGGTTAGAGTAATAGCCTAGTAGTCAGGACACCTGCTGTCTTATGCAAGCTGGGAAGCTGACTTACTAGATGCTCTAGAGTGCAACATTTTCTTTTATTCAGTGTTAAACTGGGGTTAATAATACCCAAAGAACTGATGTGAAGATAAATATGCAAGTGTTTTTCAAGGCTTTGAAATGTAGGGTGAAAGAAGTCACTATAAATACAAAGTACAAGTGACTGAAAAATATGGAAGGTATTTTGTTGAAGTCTGTGTAAAATCTTAGCATAAGTGATAATGGACTAGGCATGTTCCTGTCATCTACAGGTCACAGATCAGTTGCTTAATTTGAGCAGGGAAAGCACAAACGTGTTTAATTTCAGATCCCAAAGCATTTAATGAAGCCTCATCTCACTTCCAGTGATTTCCATAATGCCAGCTTTAACCCTACAACCTGAATATGTTTAATGCAATCCCATGCCCTCCATCCCTCACAAATACCAGTTTTGTCCTTAGGTAACATGATCTCTCAGGGTGCAGGCAGAACAAGTGAGCAGAAAGAGATAGACAATCAAAGAGAAAATCTCTAGAAAAGAAACAAATTCTGATGTTTTTGTGTACCTTTGAAAATTATTCTATTACCTTATCCTTGATGGCTACAAGCAGATGCCACACAGTGGTCATAACTTTGTTAGTCATCTCCATTCCTAGAATTGTTTTGGAAGCACTTATGAGCACAAATGCAGAAATGAGGATTTAGACACATTAATTGAGTGATAAAGTTAAATCTATTGAGAAATATGAAAGGGAGCAAGATGTAGAAACAGCCAGAGACAAGACCACCCCTTATGTTGGGTTCTCACGTTCTTGTCAAACTTCTCGTCTGCGCTTTCCAACACAACTAGAAAAATGTGGCCTCTGGCTGCCCTTTTTGAGCACATGGAGGCCATCTAAAAATGCATAACCAAGTTGCTGGATCCTCCAAGAACACACATCCAAATAGAGGTATGTCTTATAATTTGATGGATACCAAAAAAAACCCACAAAACAATGCTTTAGGGGACTAGTTACTTTTTCATCCATACAAGCCCCTATGCAAACCAGTTAACAAAAATATTTTTAGAGCCTTTGGAACTGCTTGTCCTCATTTCCTCTGCTGCAGCCAGGTTTTGGGTGGATATTGGACTTTGTAAGTATTATTTTTATTTTGCATAACTCATTTCACAGATATCAGAAATCATTTAGCATATGAAAAACATGAGCCGTGTCAGATACACTTTCCTCCCACCCCTCAAGTCCAGACTGTGATCTTCAGGGACAAACACTGTCCATAAATTAATGAGATCATTTCCTTCCACTGATACAAATAGCCTGAAAGAAAATGAGGTCGCATGCACGCTTGGTTTTCTAGTATTTGTTTCTGGGCCAAAACATTTTATTTCCTTAATTATAAAGTCTTTTGACCATGTCTAAGCCAGAATTATACCATCCCTTTGTATGTAGCTACCTGATATTCCAGTGTTTTATTGTGTAATGCTGATGCAGTTGAGTACTTGACATAAAGATGTCTGTGTACACTTTGGGATTTAATGCTTGTACAGGATCTTTGAGGTCTCTTCCCACCTTGGTGATTCTGTGATTCTGTGTGATTCTGTGATACAGTGGTACAAGTCTCCTTCTCTGAAAACTTTCCAAACTCACCTGGGCACATTCCTAATCTAGGCAAACCTGCTGTAGCAGACAAGATGTTTTCCAGAGATCCCTTCCAATGCCCACGATTCTGTGATTCTGTGGTAGAGGGAGGAAAATCCTGTTCGAGACTCAGAGATGTTCGAGATCATCTGGGTTTGTCTTTTTAGTTTCATCACTTTTCATAGGTATTCACATTCAACTTTTATGGAGCAAAACTAGAAATGGGTAGATTCAGATTGGATGTCAGGAAGAAGTTCTTCACCATGAGGATGGTGAGACACTGGAACAGGTTGCCCAGGGAGGTGGTAAAAGCCCCACTCCTGGAAGTTTTTAAGGCCAGGCTGGATGTGGCTCTGAGCAACCTGATCCAGGGTGAGGTATCCCTGCCCATGGCAGGTGGATTGGAACTAGATGATCCTTGAGGTCCCTTCCAACCCTGACACTTTTAATGCAAAACAAAGAAAACATCCTGGATCTATCTGTCCTTCATTGAAGTCAGAGACCAATGCTCCCCTCTACTTCAGTTAAGTGCCTATAGATAGATGCCATAAATCTGGTGCAAACCCCTATTGATCTCCTTGGGATATAAGCAAGAGCTTAAAATTAGGCATAGCTGAAGTTCCGCTCCAAGATCAGGACCTCAGAGCATAATGCCACAAGATGCCAAAAACCTTTATGGTTCATTTAATCATCAAGAGCGTAGGACATTCAGCACCTTGCCAAGCTGGCCTCTCCAGCTGTGTTATATTGGTTTTGATTGCTCTTAGTTTACTCATGTTCATGCCCCGTTTCAATTTGATTTGAATGAAAACCAAGCCTCCAAAGGCTCTCTGCTGAGAGCTCCACAATCTACCCAGTTCTGCTGGGAAATGTGGAAGAATATTTTAGCTGCAATTTTAAAGCACAGAATCACAACAGCTCCTGTTCAGCTCCTGGGTTTGTTTTTGGGGGCATTCATGACAGAAAACATGAAGGGAAGTACAGGGAAAAGTCATTTGAGGAATGATTATGGGAAGCTTAGAATAAGAATGGAAGGAAGAGAAGAAAGCATACAGTTTGATGGCTTGCTCATTATGGTGAATGATAAAAATCCTATTGACTTTAATAGCACATGATCAGGCTTCCCATGTGTAAAGTTAATATTGAATAGGAAGCAGCCTAGCTTCTGAAGAATTCTTCTGGTGCTACCAGCTGGAACCTAAAAAACCCATATAGGAGCAGTTTCCATTGCCTTGCATTTTAACTAGGTGTATGCTAGTAAAAATCAATTTCAGAGTGGGTATTAAAAGTTCAGTTTGATAAAGGAGCATTTGAGTACTATTTTAACCCACTTTATACGAATATAAATGATTATTTTGTGCTGCAAAGAACCAGGGGATCAAGTCTGACCCTTTTCCATTTTTAAACCACCAGCTCTTGGGATATGTTGTGCTCTGCCAAATTAGCTGAGGATCTGGGAGAAAAGGAAGCATTCATCAATTCAGATTTGTTTTGCTGACCTGGAGTGGTGAGGAAGGAAAAAACACGTAGCAGATTTGCAGTCATGCAGCTTCTGTGAGGTTAAACTACCTTTTGGTGAAATAAGATGAAAACATCACGTTTGGATTATTTGCCTCCATAGTCAGAGATACTGTGACTTAGTCCAGATTCAATCTGCATTCTTCAGCCTCTGAGCAATTGTTGGCAAACTCCATACAAGTGCTGGGGTTGCAACATTTTCACAAACATCTGCTAGAGCTCCTTGATAACCACTTTCTTTTTTCTCAGTGTGTGTGAGGGTTTTAGAGGCAGAACTGTATTTTTAAAGCTTTGGAACAATAGCATTCAAGCCATGGCATCACCTACAGGAGCTGGTAACTCTCATTGCTTAATTGCAAAGAGTGTTTGAGTCTTGGACATCATCCTGGTTCATACTATTATTAAGTCGATAGGGGAGCTGAAAACTAGGCTTATTATACCCACATTCTGTGATCCTCTGTGTCTGACATTCCTAGATACAACTTGGGAATGCTGGATCTTTTCCTTGTTCTTCAGTAAAGTCCAGATGACAAGAAATGAAATAAGTGAGAACATGGATGACATTCCCATATATTGTTCAGGGTTGATTTTTTTTTTCATTTCTTCTCCACGAGCATATATTTTTCTTGACTTCTTATCCTAATCTCAATCACTATTTGCTCTAGACACTGTGCCCATCTCCAGAAGTAGCTGTACATAATGATTTGTCTCTTAGACACTCTTATACCTCTTTTAAAAGGTTATTTCAGAGCATTCAGTCATATGCAAAGGGATTTAATTACCCTGTCTTCAACCTGCTCAGGCTCCAACATGAGTCAGTATATGGCAAGGAATGAAAAAAACCCCATAAATTGATTCCTGCAAAAGATGTAAAAGATTCATTCAGTCAAAAGAAATAATTTTCCTGTGTCTGCATGAATGTAATTCCACTGTGCAACCATAAACAGAAGAGAGGTTATTGCCAATATGTGGCACAGAGTCTGTATGCTCTCAAGATTATCGAGTAATAATGGTTATTATGAACAAGGTTATGAATTTTTATACACACACATACTCACGGGCAAATACTCAAAACCCTTCAAAAAGCTTGAATATTTCTAACTCATCAGAGGCTCTTCCCTCATCATTTAGAGTTTTCTGGACTGTTAATTTTAATTCTCTCATTCATTTTGTTTAAATTGTTCATTATCTCATCACTACCAGAGTAAGTTGAGGCTTGTTGAAAGCACTCACTGTGAAGTTGTCTAACATCTGAGGCTTTGAAAAGTTGGAGGCACTTCCAAAATTATTTGACATGGCCAACAAAACCCCCAAGTTCAAGTGCTGTTGTGAGGATGATGAGGAAATAAAGAGAAAAAAACATCAATAGCTTCAGGTCTATAATGCTTTGCACTGCTAGTAAATGCTACTCTTCAAATGTCCCAGCATTTGCATAACTCTATTCAACGTGACAGATAAGAATAGTGAAGTAGAATTTATTTGTGGCCTTTTTTTTCATTATTACAGGGAAAGTGATTTTACTACGTTGTTGAAAATGGATTTCTCTCTTTTATTTTTCCCCTTGTATTATGAAACTCGCTCCATGTAGAGCATGCTGAGAATTCATCTTATTAGCATATGTAAACTGATAAGTTTGCAAGGCATTTTTCACTTGTGCTGGAGCTAGGTCCAGGCAAGAAATGAATTTGGTTTCACGCCCCAACACAAAAGGAAATAAAGCTTTATTTAAGTCAAAAAAATGTCACAGTTACAGCAGGATCAATGTTTTCTGCTGAGCAGATTTAGGCTGGGTCTGAAGGAGAGCAGAGAAACACCATTTCCACCACTCTGCTGATGCTGCAGAGCTGAGTCACCTCTGAAAATTCATCCTCACACACACACAAACCTTGTTCACCACTACAAAGCTCATTTTGCTCCACCGCCAGCCTACATTAAACCTTGCTGTCCTATACTGCTGTCCCAACATCCTTCCCCCTCCTTAGTACAGAGGACAGCAGTGGTGGTGTTTGTAGGTTTAGCCCCTTTATTCCTCACTAGCTCATCATTCAACAACCCTGTCTTGTTGTGGAGTATCTTCCCTTCTCCTGAGGTATAAACAGGAATTTAGCTCCCTATTTGCCCTTTCCCAGGAAGTGAGAACATTAATTTCTAGCCAGATCATGAAAGATATATCAGGAATTCTGGATTACTTCCTTGCTTTGCCCCTGCATCTCAGCATGGCCCCTGAAAAATCATTTGCATCCATATTCAAGTGCACTAAAGCCGAACACAATCTGGGATGCAGGGCTGCAGAGCTTTTCCTTTTTGCCGTTACCCATGTAGCAACAGGAAAAAGAGAAGAGCAGAGAAAAGGGTAGACATGGTGCTTTGGGACATGATTTAATGCTAGGCTGATAGTTGGGCTTGATGATCTTGGAGGCCTTTTCCAACCACAACAATTCTATGATTCTAAAATCCACTCTTAAATGTCTCCATTTGCAACAAGTCTCTCCTTGCACTATGAACAACAGCAAAATGCTTTGAATACCCTCAGTTGTGCAAATTTATGTGGTTCTTAGAGGTCCCTTCATAGGAGTATTTCCCTCCTCTGGCTCCTTTGATCAACAACTTTCAGAGGAAAACAAAATGGAACAAAAGGCCAAAATACAATTCCATGGAGAGAAAAATAAGTAAACTGCTTTGGTGTGACAGGCAGCTGGGTGATGGGTGCATGAGTCAGGTCCTCTTAGCAAACTGTTGTAGAGGTATCAGGGATGGATGATGCAGTGACTGAACAAGGGCTTTGGCTTTTTGTCTGTCTTACAACACATCCCAAGACACAGAGTTAGTGGCCACTGCAATGTTTTAGCAGCAAACTCAAGGCTGTTAGAGCAACCACACAAGGGCTCCCTTTCCTATAATTTTTCTTTCCAATTTCATCCTACCAAGAGTTCATTTCTACATATGGGAGGCAATCAGATTTTCTGCCCCATTCCACTGAGAGCAGCTTGGATTCACATTTCAGTTACCACTTGCCTCTTCTGAACTTGCAGGGTTCCTCCTTTCTCCCACCATCCCAGCTAGTTGTTGTATTGAAGACCATTAGTTGAGGTTTTTAAGCAGAGCTAGTTTGGTTAGGGCAGGAGAATACAGAATCATAGAATTATGAGATCACAGAATCAAAGAATCATAGAATAGTTTTGTTTGGAAGAGACCTTTAAGATCATCAAGTCCAACCACTAACCCAGGTCACCACTAAACCATTTCTGTAAGTGCCACATCCACATGTTTTTTACTACGTCTAGAAATGGGGCTTCACCACTTCCCTGGGCAGCCTGTTCCAATTTACCCGCTTAACAACCCTTTTGGTGAAGAAATGTCCAACCCGAGCCTCCCCCAGTGCAACCTGAGTCCATTTCCTCCTGTCCTATCTTTTGTGACTTAGAAGAGACCCACCTCACTCCAGCCTCCTTTTAGACAGCTCTCCCCTCAGCCTCTTTATGTCCAGATAAACAATCTCCTCTCAGCTGCTGCTCATACCACTTGTTTTCCAGACACTTCACCAGCTTTGTTGCCCTTTTTTGGATATTCCCTAGCACCTCAATACCTTTCTGGTGGTGAGGGGCCCAAAACTGAACCCAGTATGTGAGGTGCAGCCTCACTGTCCCCTGTATGGGGGGTCAATAAATTCCCTAATTTTTGGAATGTGAAGGGTCTCCAGGTGATTGCAAACTCAGCATCAGATGAGATCATTGCAGGAGACCTCAAATCATTGCATACCAGCCTCAAAACAGCTTCACATGGGATGAACACTCCAAAAGCCTTTAAGGCAATTTGGCACCATCCAGGTCCCAGTTGGCAGCTGGGGAACGCCAATAGCTTTTGACTCTGGAGTTGACTAAAAGGCAGGGAAATATTAGAAGAAGCAATGCATTGATTGTGTTATTCTCATAAACTAATTTTTAACATGTGGCAAAGAATAGCGTGTCTGGACCTGCTTTCATGCACGCTGTTCTCATAAAAGCACTGTGGGCAAACCATGGTCCTTGGTGGGCTTGCTTTTATATTTCCTCCCATTTATTCATTACAGGCTTTTCCAGCCTGAAATCTGTGCCTACCCAATATCCATGCTGTCTATTCAGTTTTCCTAAATGGGATTTATGGTGGGGAGGAGGAGTGGGTGAAGAGAGTAAGTCAGTATCAATAGGGATAAGTTAAGCAGATGCAGGAGTAAGCAGACATCATGCAAACATTTGGGCTTTTTAGGCTTGGAGTGAAGCCTGCTGGTCCATGGTACATGAAACAGAGCAATCCTGGCTTTCTGCAAATGCACAGGGAT
This sequence comes from Melanerpes formicivorus, assembly GCF_026170545.1. Classification (NCBI taxonomy): domain Eukaryota; kingdom Metazoa; phylum Chordata; class Aves; order Piciformes; family Picidae; genus Melanerpes; species Melanerpes formicivorus. The sequence goes on along the minus strand of NW_027142353.1, from coordinate 35,698,597 downwards.
GCTCTGCTCTCCCTTACAGTACTGTCCAGAGAGCAGCATCCCCTCTTCCTTCAAATTAGGCTGCATTTGCTGGAGCTCCAACCATAGAGGCATCAGAGACAACCCTAGAAAGATGCCTTCCTTCCACAGCTTCCAATGGACCTCAGCAAATGTTTGTGTCTTAGCAGCACATCATTTCTTCTAGGAATAAGATGAGTGGGTCCAGTGTATTGTGTCAGAGCAAGGACCTCTGGAAGAAGGGGAGTCATGAAACTGGAGGTCCTATCTTGGTAATGCAAAGACCTCCCTCTTTCTCTTTTCAGCTTGGTGGGTCTGGCACACTGCAGACACCATTAGAAACAAACAAACAAATACAAGTCAGGTCAGAAACACCTATGACTGCATTTTTGACAGCAATAACACTGCCAGATGGCAAGCTAGTAGGAGATACTTAGTGGAACAGCTTTCTCATGCCAACAATGTTTTCATGGAAGTCTGGCAAAGCAACAATTTGATTCCTGAACCCCTTCCCAGCTCCACATAAAAGCAAGGTACTTTATTCTTGTTTCACAAAAAGTTTCTGATGATACCTCAGTGTTAAAATGGGCTGCATGTATTTCAGAGGATTCTTGAGGAGCAGCTGACACTCCACACTTAGGACTAACTTTCTGTGCCTTGAAGCCTTTCTCAGATGCTCCAGACAGGGATTATAATTGCTGTATATTCAAAAGTTGGAATTTTCTATTAAGCATCCAATCCTGTCATTCCAATTATCTCATGAAGGTATGTTATTGCTGAATCAGATGCCTTCACAAGATATTCTGGTTTGAAACTGGGTTCATCCCTGCAGGTCTCTGTAAGGAGGTGGATGTCAGTCTCTTCTCCCAAATAATGTGCATAGAACAATGGCTTCAGGCTGCACCATGAGAGGTTGAAAGTGGATATTAGGAAAATATTCTTCCCTGAAAGTGTTGTCAAGCCCTAGATGAGGCTGCCCAAGGAAGTGGTGGAATCACCATCCCTGGAGGGATTTAGAAGGTGTGGTGCTGAGAGACACGGTTTAGTGGTGGACTTGGCAGTGTTGGGTTAACAGTCAGACTCAATGAGATAAATCCCAACCAAAGCAATTCTATGATTACTTAAACCCCCCTTGTTTATATTTCCAGCTATTGCTGTGGTGATCCAGACCTTGAACCTGAGACTGCAGCATCTTTCCTGCTAACCTTCTCTTTCCTCCTCTTTAGTCAGTGGCAACATAAACACCAATGCTGTTTACATGGGTGAAACCTGCTGGTTCAGTCTGGGTCTTGCCTCTTCACCTATCCTGCCCTGTGGCTGGATAGGAATGATGATGTACAAAATTTGGACAGGGAAAGCAACAGAGGTCACTTCTCACATTGTTCAGGCAGACCAGTTCAGGATGGCTTCAATGTGGAAGTAAACTGGAACATCAACAGATTTCTATAATCTTAAGGGAAAACAACCAACCAACCAAACAAACAAACAAACAAACCCACAACCCAAAAACACCCTGTGGTGGTTGAAATTTACCCCCAACATTTAATTGCCAGACCAGCTCAGCTGGAAGCAAATGAAGGTATATTTTCAAGCAAAACTACAATCTAAAATGAAATGCAATGAATAAATACAAAATACACAATATTTACAACATTTATAGGTATTTACAAACAGCACAAGAACCCCCCTAGACAAACCAGGGGGACTCCTAATAGCTTCCTCTTCCCTGCTCCATACATCCCTGGACATGTTAGAGAAGAAAAAGAGCAGAAAGCTGTTTGTTAAGATACTCAGACACAAAAAAGAACACAGCGAAGGTCAGCAAAGCCAAGCAGAAGCACAAGTTAGTGTCTCCCAGAGCAAGGAATAAGAAAAGAGTGAAAGACTATACAGACCAAATTTGTTAGTAGACAATCCAATGGGATTGTTTAGAATTTACCATTATTTTCCTTTTTTACATCCAATAGTAATTCATTTACATCCTACCACTTTCTGTTCAATATCTGTGGAAAATTTTCCAGGCACAGCTTGAAACCACCACGCACCCAAAAGCAAAACCTTTAGATTTGGGTGTGTTTGGTTTGGTTTGGTTTGTTTTTTTTTTTACAAAGACATCAACTAGTTAGTGGTTATTAATCAAGAAATGATCCCAGTGAAAGCTGCTGCTGCCAGTCTAATAAATCATTCATTAACAGGCCATTTCAGTGGGGTTGTTGTTTCCAAGAACCATACTTAGCTGCTTGAAACAACCTCCAAATACTTAAGGGGTGGGCTTGGTCATTATCTGATGGTTAATGATGCAGGGCTCCATGAGCTGAGCTGGGAAGCAAGAGTTGTACTCTTTGGTTGTTTTGTTGTTTGTGTTTGGGGTATTTTTTTCAGATTTGGATGGTTTCAAGGGAGAGTTAGGGGATTTGTGGGGTTACTATGGTGATTGTAAAATCACAGATGGATGATAGACGTGTTAAAAACACAGACATGCAAACCTTGCTTCTCTCTCTACTTTTAATACTCGAAAGATTGCAATATCGCTAGACTATCAATTAGAGTGAAAATGTCTCTTGTGCTTTTCTTCCACCAGATTAACAGTCCCTGAAGTGTAAAGAGGTGAATGTTTCACACTGCACAATTGCCCTGAACCATGACTGCTTTTTTTTTCTTTTTTTTTTTTTTTTTCTGCACTACATTTTGTTTATTAGGGTTTTAAAAACAGCAATAGACTGCTTTGATTACAAACCTGTCAGACCTTCCTTTGGTTCCAGCCTTTGCTCTTTTGCTTCCAACTTTGTCTTCTTGCTCAGAAAGCAGAGGCTGGATCCAGAGATGCCAGATCGAGGCTTTCAGCCTGTAGGATAGAGGGATCCTCTCCCCTCTCATTGCATGGAGAGACTGTACCATTTCCTGCCTTAAGAGTGGTGATGTGACCCTAAATGCCAGTCATTAATTTCCTTGAGTGTTAATTCCATTTCAAAGTTAAATCACCATTTTGGCTCACATGGGAACCTATTCTACGGATACAGCATTTCAAGTTCCAGAAAGCTATATTAAAGCATGTCAGAAGATTATAAGTGTATGGACAGATGCATATGGATAGCCCACCTGTAGTCTGTAAATAATTCAAATGTTAATTGTTGTGCTTGGCACTTCAGTGATGGCTTTTACTTCAGTAACACCTCAAGCCCTCAAGCAATTAACAGGATCCTGCTGTGCAGGTGTGACAGACTTGGTTAGAAAGGGCAATCCATAGCCTAGAGAGTTTGCTTTCCTGTTGCAAAATCCAGCCTTCCGAGAAAGTATCATTAAACAAATTAAAAAAAAAAATAAAAAATAGCAAGTCTCTTTTATTCAAGTCAATTAGCTCTGAGCTACTTCTTCTGATTAAGGGAGTTGCCTTCAGTACTTTGCTGGGCTGACACAGAATTGCTCAAAGTCTTGTGCCATAGAGGCAAATTTTCAAGGATGCCCATACCATTAAAAATGTTGTGGCTAATAAAGATGCTGCCCTTTTCTGATGCTCCAACTCACAACATTTCTAGGAGGAGGGAAGATTTGAGCTATACAGTGTTTAAGATCCATGATGCTCAGCTTAGCCTTACTGTTGCTTTTTTAAGGTGCTAAATTGTAATATATACCTTTGTCTCTGCAAGAAGAAAGAAAACAGGCTCTTGTGTTGAAAACCCAGCCCAGAAGCCAACCATATCCTGGGCTAAATCCAAAGTAGAGTGACCAACATGTCAAGGGAGGAGATTCTATCCCTCTAATCTGCTCTGCTGAGACGCCACCTGCAGTGCTGTGTCCAGCTCTGGAGTACCCAGCACAAGAAGGACATGGGCCTAGTGGAGCAGGTACAGAGTTATCCATAAAAATGATCAGAGGAATGGAATATCCCTCCTGTAAAGAAAGGATAGGATTTGGGACTGTTTAGCCTGGAGAAGCAAAGGCTGTCGGGAGACCTCATTGCAACCTTTCAATACTTAAAGTGGGCCTATAAGAAAGATGGATCAGACATTTTAGCAAGGGTTTTTGAAAATGGACTAGGAGTGATGATTTTAAATAAAAGAGAGGAGATTTAGACTAGATAGAAGGAAGAAAAGTTTTATGATGAGGGTGGTAAAACAGTGGCCCAGGTTGTCCAGAGATGGTAGGTGCCCCTGGAAACACTGAAGCTCAAATTGGATGGGGTTCTGAGCAACCTGAGCTAGTTGAAGATATCCCTGCTCACTGCAAGGGGTTTGATGACCTTTGAAGGTCCCTTCCAACCCAAACTATAAACTGATTCTAAGTGAAATTTTCCCCTGGCTGTGCCTTTAACTTCATGATTGCTCCTTGTTGAAACTAGGGCACTCACCTGTTTTCCAGTCTGGGTCGCAAGGTCAGTGTGCTGGTGCTTGTCCACTGGAGGGGATGCTGCACAAGCACAATTATCCAGAAAAAAACTACTCAGATGCTGTGGTGATGAGTTCTTCAAGATCTTTCTGCGCTAGAGCTTTTTGTTCTCTTTTGGCCAAGTCTAACACAAATGTGAAAGAACCACCACTGCCATTCACCATATTTCCTTCGTTGCTCATCAGCCTTTCAAGGTCCTCACTATACCCTGAAAAAATGTCTCTGGAACGCGTTCTCTTTTGTCTGGTGTGTGGCTCAGGAGCTCTTCTCATCCAGCACATCTTGATTACAAAAGGCCAGATTTCCTGGACTGTATTCTGGGATTTCTAAATAAAACATGCGGGTCTCTGCAGAGCCTTTTACAGTCTTTTCTAGCCTTGTGAAACACACACAGAGGCACTTTCTCTTGTTAGCACCACTGTTACTATCAAATAAAACCTCCATGCCCACATTTATAAAGGCTATCATGGAATTTTCTAATCAACTTCACCCCATACGCTTCAATCTTTCTCTGCAGCAGTGAATTATTTGTATCTTGTTGTGGGGGGTGTGGGTTTTTTTCCCTCCATGCTGGACTTCACTGTAGTGTTTTCTTAACTCATGAGTTGTTTGCCACTAAAACAAACAAACAAACAAACAAACAAAGACTTAAAAGCAGAGCACTGTTAAAAAGAGAGGATCAAAGTCTTATCCCAGCATCCTGGTTGATTTGCCCCTTTCAAAACACTTGAAAACAGAGACAACATGCTGTCTGTGATTTCATCCTACCTACTCTGGGGCTTTGTGTATTTTTCTTGTTCACATATTGTGTTTCAATGATGCCAACCCAATGTTTCATTTTGAAAGCTATTCAACCACCTTTCTTTAAAGTCTGTATTTTAATAGGTGCCAGCATCACATGAGCTGAGCCCAGGCATCCTGGTGATGCCAATAAGTGCAGAAACCCACATAATGGTTTAATAGATATGGGGCTTGTCTAAATTGGGTTTAAATATAACTTAAACTTTATTTCATTTGAGTGCACTATGAACATTAAGAGAAGTTTTGTCATTGACCTCACAGGCACAGTTTAGGGTCTTTGGGTCACTGTATCTTCTTCCCCACCTCTACACACAAGATACGTGGGAGGTTTGGCTCAGAGAAGTTACTTTTCTTAATGGTGTCCAGGCTTTTTCAAACCATATGTTACTAACTTCTCTGAGTCAGAAGAATTTATTTATATGCCACTGAGAAATATTTATTGCATTTCTCAGATTACCTCAGAATCTGTGGATCAGTGTTCATACATAAAAATACACACATATCTGTGGATACAGTTGAGAATATCTTGTTGCTAAAAGGTCTTGGAAAGTTGGAGCAGAGGGAAACACACAAACACACATATAAGATGTATAACACGTTGGACTAGATGATCTTTCGAGGTCTCTTCCAGCCCCTTAAATTCTGTGATAACACAGCCAACTCCTTTTTAGAACAGAAAAAATCCCTCCAATTTCCATTCTCTCCTGGGATTTTAAGCCACCTTCTTGTGGAGGGTTTCTCATTATTTTTCCTTCCTCCTTCCTCTTGTCCTAGTGGCCTTTACATCTTTTGCAGCCAAAATTCAGAATTTCTCCTTGCCTGCTTCCACTTGCACCCTTAACAAGGAATGAAGCACTCAGGAGCAGATGTGGACCAGTGTTGTTAACCCATTGCTTTTCCTTTGTTTCTATAGATTCTGGATAAAGAGGATGATTCCTTTCTGAGTTGGCTTTGAATAGAAATCTGCTCTGTCAGCATCAAAACCAGGCTTTATATAGCTGTTCAGTCTTTATTGTGGCAACACAACAAGGGGAAAAATGGGTGAAAAGCCTGAAATGATCTGTCACTGGGTATTTAATAGCCCTGCCCTGATCCACCAGCCTGTCCCACAACTGAACACCATTAGAGGTGGCACTTCCCAAATCTCATGAACAGTTAGTCTGAGTAGTCATTATGTGGTAGAGAATTTTAACTCAAGATAAAGAAATGTTGATGAAATCTCCCATTTAATCATGGAATTATGGAATGATTTAGTTTAGAAGGGACCTTTAAAGTCATCTAGCCCAACATCTCTGCAAAGAACATGGACATCTTCAACTAGATCAGGTTGCTCAGAGCCCTGTCCATGGGGCATCCAGAACCAAAACCTGTTCCAGTGTCTCACTACCCTCATGGTAAAACATTTCTTCCTTCTATCTACTCTAAATCTCCCCTCTTTTACTTAAAACCAACACTCCTTTCTTGTCCTATCAAAAGAGGCCCTGCTAAATAGTCTGTCCCCATCTTTCTTATAGGCCCCCTTTTAAGTACTGAAAGTCCACAATAACATATTCCTAGAGGCTTCTCTTCTCCAGGCTGAACAACCACAACTTTCTCAGGTGAGACCTAAGCAATCCCAAGAGTAGCAGGACATTCTTCTACATGGGGGTTGGATTAGATGACTTTTGGAGGTCCCTTCCAACCCAGATCATTCTATGATTCTGTGATCCTCATCTGATGCTTGTCTCTGTGGATGCACTTCTGCCTAGAGAACAGTTTGTACCATGAGAAAATTGGGTCTTATGTCTTTGAAAACAACTTGGCCACTCTAAGGAAAAGGCATATTGCATCATTTCTGAGCTGTTCTTTGTTTCTAAGAGTCATTGCCAGCTGACCAGCAGTAGCTGTGGACATCTACCAAGGCCATTTTTCTCCCTCCCTCTTCCCCCAACAGCACATATGGCAACTTGGGGAGAGTACACATTGGCTCCTAGGGAAGACAAACTGCAGAATCATTCCTCACAAGAAAACTTCTTGAAGCATCACAGAAAAATAAATAAAAACAGTGTCATTAACTCTGCAGGGGGAAAAGATACACTTCTCTCAGCTTTCACTATGTGATATAACTGCCATCCTCCTGTGAACATTCCTGGCATGCCAGATTACATCGTATAGGAGATGGAGCTTTATGTTAAATTATGCACTGCAAAGGAAGAGAGCCAGAACACTGAAGACAGCAGTAAGTGTTATTGGATTTACTTTATTGCCTATTGTATGGATTGGAAGCAACTTAGAATCTCATCAGTCCTCAAAACAGAGAAAACTTTGCCACCCACAGGTTGAGAATTTTGGTGAGAAAGTTGTTTTCATTTCATGAACAAGTGGTTTAAATGAGTTTTGTCTTCACTGCCAAAGACCTGCACTCAAAGACTTTGAATCTCCTTTAAAAAGTCATAAAATTCGCTTTATAATCATAAGACTTCAGCATAATGAGAATTCAGATTGCCTTTTCTCTTTAGCTTGTGATTTTTTTGAGCTTGCCAAGCATGTACTTTCTGGCTTTCTCCTGTAAACCAACAAAAACCACCTACAAAGTCAAGCAATGGAAGGAAGTGCCAAAGTTTTACAAAATCATTGCCCAGACCAAGATTTTCAGCACTACTGTGACGTTTTCAACATTGTCTTATCTCATGGAAGAGGAATTGGCCTGGAGCAGGAGGAGAGTGACAGAGGCACATAGGAGAGATGCATTAACTGCCACAAGTGACTCTTCTGTGTTATAGCTGACAACTATCTACATGGTGCTAGTTATAAGGTACCCCCCAAAAAAAATGGAGAAATGAATCCTTTTAAGACTGGATCATTAGGAAATTGATGGAAGGGAGAAAATTTGCCTGCCTACACAGAAAAAATTATGAGCTAAAGCTGCTGTTGGCTATAAAATAAGGCTAAAAGGCTCAAATTCCCTTAGTAGGAATAAACGTGTTTGTATGTACACATGCAAACACAGGGGTGGGTTTTTTTAAGTTTCTGTTTGGAAAAGGTATAAATTGATTTACATCAAGTGGAGGTTTGGCTCAGAGACTAACATTACACACACAATCACAGAATCATTAAGGTTGGAAAAAAAATTATCATCAAGTCCAACCATCAACCCAGCACCACTATGCCCACTAAACCATGTCTACAAATTTTTGAGCACCTCCAGGGATGGTGACTCCACTACTTCTCTAGACCACCTGTTCCAGGGCTTGAACACACTTTCAGTAAAGAAATTTGTCCAAATGTCCAATCTAAACCTGCCCTAGCACAACTTGAGACAGCTTCCTCTCATTCTACTGCTTTTTACTCGGGAGAAGAGACTAACCCCTACCCCACCACAACCTCCTTTCAGGTAGTTGTAAAGAGCAATAAGGTCTCCCCTCAGTTTCCTTTTCTCTGGGCTAAACGGCCCCAGTTCACTCAGATGCTCCTCATAAGACTTGCTCTCTAGACCCTTCACCAGCTTTGTTGCCCTTCTCTGGACATGCAGGATCTGGACAGCTCTCCTCCTGAAACTCAACTGCTCTTTTGAATGGTGTTTCATATTTGGAATTACCAGTTCTCAGCATTAGTGAGGCCAACCCACCAGTATAATTTTCATGTTCTTACATACTGGGGCTCATTCATGCTTGATGAAACCTGCTGATGTCAGCAGGCTCAGAGCTGGACTCTGCATGGGGCTGATGTGCTTCTACTGCACAGCTTAAGCTGCCAGGACATAACACTGTACTTCTATTTACAGCTAAAGATAGATATGAAATTGTACCTTGACATTTACATGAAAAACTCTGTTTCTGTTAGTTTTGGAGCTTGCTGTTTTATCATGTTCTATCATTACAAAGAGCTAAGCCTTGCAGACGAGGTGTTTCTTCGATCCTTGACAGTTTGCATTAACAGCTCACGCAGCACAGGTAGCTCGTGGGCTGAAGGGAAGACAACCCAACTGCCAAGCACACAGCCAAACTGCTGACATTTTATTCCTTCTGATCAGGTAACTCACTTATAGACTTGGTTCTGACTTTGTGCAGATTTTGTGAATAATGAAGAGAAGCAAATAGCAAGCAAGGGTGCTCGATGGTTCAGTGAGCTCCCAGCTTCATGTGGCACTTTAAACCTTGGCCAACCTCAAATCAAGAATACTGAGAGAGGATAATTCAGATTAATTCTTTTAGTTTTAAGGAGCTTTTCTCTCCATTAATTATTTTGCCTAGGAAAAAGACACTGTTTTTGCCCATGCTTTCAAGGTGGAAATACATTGATCACATCCATGTGATTCCTGACCCAGTCTGCAATGCACAGGCTAAACTCAAGCATTTGCTAATGATGAGCTGTGCATTAAGCCAGAATGTAAAAACAAAACAACAAAAAACCCCACCAGAAACTCCTCTCTACAACAAAGAGCCTTAGAGGCTCATGCTGCTTTTGCCATTTAATTTGCTGCAGGATAATTAGAACCTCCTACGATCATTTTCACTTTACAGAGAGAGAGATGGAGACCCTTCAGTATGCTCTCCTTTAGTGCACAAGGGGGTTCTCTCCTGTAGTTGTTTTCTTGCCAGCATGGGGTACAGGGGCTGGCAATTGACCACAGCACTTTTACCCACAGGTATAGCTATGTTTATGCCTTTAATTTTTCCATGCAAGATAAGCTTATTAGTTTTGCTAGTATGTTAGAAAAATATATTAAACGGATTTGAAGTGTTTGGAGACAGGAGGGTTTGTATTCTTTGTGGCTCTGGAAGATTCCATCCCCACTGCAGCGAAGGCTCGTTTTGTTCCCTGGTTTTCTATAGGTCTTGAGTTCAGTCCTTTATTTTATTGTTGTTTTTTTTTGGACTCATAACATGTCTCTGGAAAGAAAACAAGTCCATATTCCTATATTGTGACATGTTACAAAGGTTGTTCTTTTTTCCCTTGGGATTTTGACTCTCTACTCTGGTGAGTCTCAGGTTCAATTGCCAAAAATTTCCTATTTCTGAGTTGCAATGAAGGACATTTTAACTTCTGCAAGGAAAGGCTGAAAAACCTGGGGCTGTTTAGCCTGGAGAAGAGAAAGCTGAGAGGGGTCCTTATCAATGTTCACCAATAGCTAAAGGGTGGGTGGTAAGAGTATGAGGCCAGACTCTTTTCAGAAGTGCCCAGCAACAGGACAAAGGGCAACTGGTACAAACCAGAACACAGGGAGTTCCACCTAAACATAAGGAAAAACCTTTTTCCTGTGAGGGTAACAAGAGCCCTGGACAGACTATCCAGAGTGGCAGAGTGGCATTAGGGTCTCCTTCTCTGGAGACATTCAAAATGCACCTGGCTGTGGCCCTGTTTGAGCAGGAAGATTGGACTAGATGATCCCCAGAGGCCCCTCTCCAACTCACACCATTCTGAGTGCTGGTTTATTCTGACACACATGCACTTAGAGACAAATCCAGACATGGATTATAGCAATGCCACCAACTTCCACACCTCTGCATATAGACCTGATTCTTGGGTTTTTTTAACTTACGTTGTGTTGGACACAAGCAAGAGGTCATTAAAGAGATATCTGTGTATGCAGTATACTAAACTATCCTTAGCTTGTGAGTATTTTAATCTACTTGATGAAATATCTTTCTAATCCTCTTTAACATATTACACAAAATATTTTATTTGCTTCTGTTTATTTTTTTAATTGTTGAACATTATTCTTGTTAAAGAAAGCCCTTACATTGCATGAGTCCTGCAACTCATCTTCTCTGGTACTATTATACTAGGATGAGAGGAAATGGCCTCAAGTTGCACCAGGGCAGGTTTAGGTTGGATATTAGAAGAAACTTCTTTGCTGAAAGGGTTCTCAAAAACCGCAATAGGCTTCCCAGGGAGGTGGCTGAATCTCCCTCCCTGGAGGTGTTTAAGGTGCAGTGAGGTGGTGCTGAGGGACATGGTTTAGCACCAGACTTGGCAGAGTTAGATGATGGTTGGACTTGCTCTTAAATGTCTTTCCAACCAAAGTGATACTATGAATCTATATAGTTTGTACTGGACTTGGGTTGCCCCTATGTATCCCCTGTCTTATGCTAGCACTTACACTATGAGATATAAATTACATAATCCAATCTCACAGCCACCATGTATCTCACTTTGTGTGGTTACAGTAAGATAAACCTTCTGGTGACTCTATATTTCTCTATTGATGAAAATGAAAACTGTTTCTTAAGTAGGAACACTAATTTTAAGAATAAATTAGTTTAAATCCCCAAAGATATGTGGAGATGCTGATCACATTTTTGTAGTAGATAAGCTTCTGAATTTTTTTGTAGCTTCCAATAAGTTTCAAATATATCACACTTACAAAGTGGAATAATCTGTGTGCATGTGTTGGAGGTACAGCAAACTAGGAGGTGTTACACTATTTTAAAGTCTTTGACAGTAATGGATTAAACCCAGGTTTTATACTTAAATCTGAGAATTAAACTTCTCCATAAAACTTGGCAGAGCAATCCTATGATCTCTAAAAGCCACATTTTAGTCTAGTCAATGGCATTTCCAAATTCTGGCTCTGGTAGGATGTGGATAAAAGACTCTGGGACCCCAGGCTCCTTGCAGACAAGCTCAATGAAGAAATCTGCACTATATTAGATACTGAGAAGGGAGATTTTCTTTCAAATATATCTCTGAAAGCAATTTTCTACATGCTGGAGAAAGAAGCTCTTCCAGGCTACTTCATGTAAAAAGGGACAGCCTGCAAATTTGATGTGAATCTGGAAGCCACAAGAGCAGAACAATCTCGTGTCTGAAAAGGTGTGGGTGGGTCTATAGTGTCACTGTGAGAACTGCTTCACTGCAGGGTCTGCACAGACTCCACACAGGAGACCATTTGGAGTAAAGCATCCAAAGACTTTTGGTGGCTAGACTATTTCAAGGACAGTTCTAGTGGGAATAGGAATAAGACAGTCCATATCTTTGTCATTACTGATATGCTGGCCATGGGGCAGTCTTCTTGGGAATGCTATGAAGAGATATTAATTCTGTAATGAGTTGAAAAAAAAAACTGTTTAACTATCCAATGCCCAAAGAAAGACTACAAGGAGCTAGGAAGAAATATGGACCTTTTTAGAGTAACTTGAGCTACCCCAGATGAAGGGAGAAGGAAGGAATTCATAGCCCTGGCCACCTATGTGAGGGATTCAAACACGATCCCCAGGAGTGCTGCCCATCCACTTTAAGGCATTAACAATATAAAAAAATGATGACAAAACTCAGTTGGCAATGTGGCAGGTGTGGCAAGAAGGAGTGAAGGTGTGGGAAGGCTCTTCGTGAGCCATGTATGGCTGCAGGTCTTTTTTGAAGTAACCAAGCTAACTGTCACAGATGACTGAGAGAGTTGTTAGGCACTGGAATGGGCTGCCCAGGGAGGTGTTCAAGAGGGGATTGGACGTGGCACTTGGTGCCATGGTTTAGACATGAGGTCTGTGGTGATGGGTTGTACTTGATGATCTTTGAGGTCTCTTCCAACCTTGGTGATTCTGTGATTCTGTGATTCTGTGACTATAAGGAACTGAGTTATGAACCAGTTCACAACAATAGGCATTGAGATACAGGTGTCTCTCCTTGAAGAGAAACTGCTCTGCTCTGGTGAGACCCCACCTGCAGTGTTGTGCCAAGTTCAGCACAGAAAAGACATAAACCTTTTGGATTGGGCCCACATGAGGTCCCAGCAATGATGAAAGGGCTGGAACCACTCTGCTTTGAGGTCAGGCTCAGAGGTTTGGGATTGTTTAGCCTAGACATGAGAAGGCTCCAGGAGAAATTATTGCCACCTGTCACTACTTAAAGGGGGCATATAAGAAAGATGGGGACAAACTTTGTAGCACGGTCTGTTGTGACAGCATATGGGCTGATGGCGTTAAATTAAAAGAGGGGAGATTCAGACTCAATAAAGAAAGTAATTTTTCACAGTGAAGGTGGTGAAACACTGGCCCAGGTTGCCCAGAGAGATGGTTAAAGCTCCATCTTTGGAAACATTCAGGGTCAAGTTGGATGGAACTCCAAGCAACCTGAGCTAGTTGAAGATGTCCCTGCTCCCTGCAGGGATTTGGCCTAGGTGACTTTTAAAGGTAACCCTAATCATTTCATGATTCTATGCAAAAGGCAGGCCAGTCACATTGGGGTGTCAGCTGAAGTAGTTTTGCTGAGGAATCCAATCAGAAATTCTGCATGCTGCCCCTCTACCCCCAAAAGTAGGAGCTACAAGCTGCTTATGTCTCTGAGAAGTTTGTCTAATATGGGCACTCACCCAGCCATCCAAATACCAGCATTTAACATCTCTCTCTGTCTCACCTGCTTTGCCTGTTCATCACATTTTATTTTTATAACTAGAATTTACAGTTTCACCCTGCAGCACCCACAAAAGTACACAAACACCTAAGAAGGGATCACGTTTACTGAGGCAGTGCTAACGGGTAAATGCCTTTCCTCCCCCTGGCTGTCCATCTCCTAACTCAAGGAAAGGCAGACCCGTGAAAAGAGAAAGCCACGTGAACCAACACAAACAGCAGCGTCTCACACAAAGAACAGACTCAAGCAGCTGGGCAAGGTACCTGGGGGGAGTGACATGCCCACCGTGCTGCCAATTCCAACATAAACTAACTGCATTGTGATGGAAAATATCCTGCTCTCCCACCCATGCCTATCTGCTCCCCCCGCCTTTTCCTTAGACCTACTTTGGTAATAGGCAATTTCTTTTGATAATAGTGTGAAAGAAAATACTCCAGTAGAAGTGGTGTATAGCAATTGACTGCACCCCCATCACTGTGTCTCAGCTGTTGATAAGATTAGCAGGAGGATTTGATTGCTGTAAGTATCATTTAAAACAGCAATGACACAGATATTTGAGGAGAAAGGAGGCCAATGAAGCACCAACAAGAGAAGCAGGCAGAAAGCAACACCAAAACCAAATCAGATCAAGAGAGGATTCTGCCACTCTGCTCTGCTCTGATGAGACCTCATCTGGAGTACAATGTCTAGCTCTGGGCCCTCCGAAACAAGAGGGATATAGACCTGCTGAAGCATGACCTGGAGGAGGGTCATGAAGATGATCAGAGGGCTGGAGCACCTCTGCTATGAAGACAGGCTGAAAGAGTGGGGGCTTTTCAGCCTGGAGAAGAGAAGGCTCCAGGGAGACCTTATAACTACATTTCAATATCTGGAAAGGACCTGCAGGAAAGCTGGGGAAGGACTGTTTAGAAGAGCTTGGAGCAATAGGACAAGGAGCAATGGTTTTAAACTGCAGCTGGGTAGATTTAGGTTGGATATCAGGAGGAAGTTCTTTACAATGAGAGTGGTGAGATACTGGAACAGGTTGCCCAGGGATGTGGTTGAAATCCCATCGCTGGAGACATTCACCATCATTCTTGATGTGGTCCTGGGCAACCTGACCTAGTGTCCCTCCTCAATGCAGGGAGTTTGGACAAGATGACCTTTGAGGGTCCCTTCCAATCCAATGCATTCTTTGAATCTGTAAATGTTTGCTGGGGCCATTGCAATTCATTTAAAAAAACAGAGAGAGTTGCCTTTTAATCGTCTTTTATGTTTTCCCTCCCCACACTTTAATGCTTCTGTTTTGGTACCTGATGCAAAAATTCAGATGGCTCAATCTCACCCACCATTTCTGCATCTCCATTTATGGAACCACAGAAGCATCTCCAAACCCAGTAGCACCCAGCTGGCCACTGTTGTCTGCCTTGATCTGTTACTCTTCTGGTGATTTCTATGTATTGTTTTGCTCTGAGATAGGATCTTCAGGAATATCCTGGCCTTAGAGAGTATTTTCACTATTTGACCTGCCTAATCAGAACCAGTGTTCAAGCTCCATTTTTATTAACTTTAAAAAAAGCTGATGGTAAACAGATGCTTTTCAGCTAATAGTGAGTAACACAGGGATGGGTCTGAAAAGAAGAAAACCTTCCCAGCACTTGCTTTAATGAGTAGGCTTTCTTGCGTTTGATCATCTGTTTTCTCAGAGGAAGATGTTAAGGAGGCTTGTGATTAGCCACAGGCAATTCATGCAGACGGGGGAGTAAACTGCTGATGCTCCTTGTCAAGCAGTCCCATTCCCCTTCCCTCCCCATTCTCAACTACCATTGCAGCTGCAGAAAGCCACTGGATGTATAACCTGGAATCCTAAGTTCAAAATAATTGAGAAACAATAACTTCTGTAGCTAAGCAAACCAAGGCAGCTTGCAGAGACTGTCAATCTCCACACTTACAAGCCCCAATCTATTTTCACCACCGTAGGCTGCCAGGTTAATTAAATGGGACTCCTCGTGGTGTCAGGAAGCAAGTCAAGCAGCAAGTATTTGTAGAAACAGGCTTTCAAGTGAACAGCATATGAGGAAAGGGAGAAATTTCCTGTTACAAAGAGAGTTTTGCACATTTCTCAAGAGATGTGTTGTGCCTCAGCTGCTGCTTCACAGACATGCTGCCTTCCTAAATGGTGTCCTAGTTAACCTGGTGCAGTAATGCTTCTGTTCCTCACATCTAGGGATGCTGGGATGAATCCTCAGCTCAAAGTGTTTTGTTCACACTACAACTCTGAAAAAGAGTCTGGTCCAGAGAGCTGCTGAACACCTTCAGCTTCCTTGTTATTAGGGATAAGCCCTGGAAGTCCTCACATCTTTGTTTATTACAGCCTGTGAGCTAATATTACTGTGTTTCCTCCTCTTTTATGACTCATAAAGCTCACTCTCCTTTAATGTAAAAGCAGTAGCATCCTTCTTCTTTGTACCTGGAAAAAAATCCATGATTACCACAATTAAGACAGCAGTATCACACCTGATTTCTTTATTTTTCATATTATGGTGAGAACACTGCAGGGGTTTCCTAGACTTGATATCAGGAAAAGAAAAATGGCAATTTTCAGCAGCTCCCATTTCTCCTCACCTTGGCTCCTCTAGGAACTCAGAGCACTAAAAATCCAAAGCCACAGAAAGCAGTTGTCTGATGTTATTATTAATCACATCAATTTTGTTAACTGCTTGGTTCAGTGCAGCAGTTAACACTTATTGATGATATTCACCCCAAATTAAGGCATATCTATCTTTCCTTGAGTATTTTCTTTCCACACCAGGCTCTTGTGGTTAGAAAAAGAGAAAGAATACTAGTTTATTTAGGACATCTTCAAGTCACATCACCCATTTTGTATATTTAACTTGCTAAGCTATGGAAAATGGCAGTGGGTTTCCTGTTGCATCACTAAAATAGCCCAGTAAGTTCATAATGGTGATAGGGATAAGGTACAGCTAGATTTTCAGACTCAAAGTTAAGCTGCAAGAATGTCTGTTGAGGTGGGAGGTCAATCTGCTGGCTGAATTGAGCAGATCAGGTGTGAATGAGTCTAATCCACTTTTGTTCATGTTTAATACAGAGTAATTCTAGTGGAATTGCTGTTGCCTGGACAGACACCTTTGCACTGCAGAGCCCAACCTAACTTAATAAATCATGATCCCTACAATATCCTTTAATGGTCACTTGTCCATAAAGTAAACAAGTTTCACAAGGCCTTGAGCACAAGGCCTACGAGGAGAAGCTGAGGGAGCTGGGGTTGTTTAGCCTGGAGAAGAGGAGGCTCAGGGTAGACCTTATTGCTCTCTACAACTACCTGAAGGGTATTTGTAGCCAGGTGGGGGTTGGTCTCTTCTCTCAGGCAATCAGCACCAGAACAAGAGGACATAGTCCCAAACAGCACCAGGGGAAGTTTAGGCTTGAGGTGAGAAGAAAGTTCTTCACAGAGAGAGTTGCTAGCCATTGGAATGGGCTGCCCAGGGAGGTGGTGGAGTCACCATCCCTGGAGGTGTTCAAGAGGGGATTGGATGTGGCACTTGGTGCCATTGTCTAGTAGGCATGAGGTCTGTAGTGATAGGTTGTACTTGATGATCTTTGAGGTCTTTTCCAACCTTGCTGATACCAAGTTCTGAGGGCATGTCTTAAAGGGTCATCTTGATTCTTGCCATGTTTAAGGTAGATTCACTGTACCCTCCCATAACCTCCATCACTGACTTCCCTAGGAAAGCCTCTTTTCCATAATCTTAATATTTCAACCTTTTGTTTGGAATAGTCACTCATTCCCTGTACAGAACCACTTTATACTACTAAGCAGACATTAACCAAAAATCCATCCTTTCTTTTCATACTAAAATTAAAGAATTTAATGGAAAATGAAGGTGTCTATATAGATATCTGAAAAGTCTTTCTCAATTTAGAACAAAAAGAGATCTAATTCTCTGTCATGTTTTATGTGAGTTTGGAGTTATTCCTGTGAAGCCCTTTGGCATAATTCCTGTTCACCCATTTTACACTTTCCATAACAGCTGTAATACTGTATATGCGCAAGAAAGAAAACCCTGGCTGGTTTTAATGCTTCATTCCTTTCAAATAAGTATAAAGGCTCAGCAAAAATGGCTATCAGACCCCAAGTATCAATGACCATTCTTTATGCTAATCTTTCCATTTCCTGCTATTACCAGTTCCAGGGTCAGCAGTTAAAAAAAAAAATAATCCTGAACTATTGTAAAATCATCTGTCACTTTATTTTCTCCCCCAAGTCTCTTAAAGAGTGTCTGCAATGAATTACCTCCGTGTCTGAAATAAATTACTACTCCATCCCACACAAACACACCATCATTACCTGCCCCAAGCAAGGTCTGGAACTATATGGCTCTTGTATGTTAAACAATAGTCAGGCAATGGTGAGATGCAATTGATTATGTGAAACGTTAGAAAGCTTTAGTAAATCAGCTTCTCTGAAGTCATCTGGGCTTTAGGTGTAGCTGGTTTTGGTTTAAAAGGTTATTACACTCTTTGTTTCTTTTCCTTTCATTCTTTCTTTTTCTTTCTTTCTTTCTTTCTTTCTTTCTTTCTTTCTTTCTTTCTTTCTTTCTTTCTTTCTTTCTTTCTTTCATTCTTTCTTTCTTTCTTTCTTTTCTTTCTTTCTTTCTTTCTTTCTTTCTTTCTTTCTTTCTTTCTTTCTTTCTTTCTTTCTTTCTTTCTTTCTTTCTTTTTCTTTTTCTTTTTCTTTCTTTTTCTTTCTCATTTTATCTTTTTCTTTCTCATTTTATCTTTTTCTTTCCCTTTTTATATTTTTAATTTATTTTTTTGTTTCTCCTTTCCCCTTCCCTTCCCTTCCCTTCCCTTCCCTTCCCTTCCCTTCCCTTCCCTTCCCTTCCCTTCCCTTCCCTTCCCTTCCCTTCCCTTCCCTTCCCTTCCCTTCCCTTCCCTTCCCTTCCCTTCCCTTCCCTTCCCTTCCCTTCCCTTCCCTTCCCTTCCCTTCCCTTCCCTTCCCTTCCCTTCCCTTCCCTTCCCTTCCCTTCCCTTCCCTTCCTTCTGTCTTTCTTCCTTTCCCCCCCCTTCCTTCACTACTTCCTTTCCTTCCCTCTTTTTGAAGATGACACCAAAGAAAGGAAAGTGGCCAAATATTTGTTCGTTTGTTTCTTTAGGAGTGCCTGACTGTCGCTGAATTTTATTTGTTTAGGAGAAAAATTACCTAAATCACACTAAGTCACACATCATGGTTGGTCATTCAAGTAGCACCAAAACAATGGACCTGTATTCCTTAGGTAGCATTCCCCATTACCATGCAATTAAAATAGCCTTCCCCTGTAGCAAGACAGCCTATTAAGTGTTAAAACAAAGAGCCTGGGAAGAAGACAAACCAGCACATCTCTTCAACTTTTAGCAAGCAGTTGACCAAGGAAGGATAGATTCAGGTTTATATCCCACTTCAAACCAAGCTTCAATCCAACAGTTTCCCAGCACCATTATACAAGCCATAAACAACTGCCATACATTTCCATTTCTTAATCAAAACCCACATATCCTGCTGGTGCTGCAATGAGATCCCACACACATAGTGTCTGCACCCTTCACAGAGACCACAGTGGAAATGGGCTTAGTGTGGGATTTTCTTTTAATGCAGTGGTGCCCAGACACTTTGTTTCCCACTGTTTGCCTCCCGTTTCATTTCTCTTCTCAGACATTGCTTCTATTTGGGGGTATCGAGTTAGTTTGAGGAGAAAATATACTAGAGCACAGTATAAATAAGAATAATCTCTCCTGGAGCTGCTGTATGAGGCACATAAATCATGCCACGAAGCAATGAAAGATGAACTGTGCTGGTGTTGCTTCCACTCCAGTACCAAGCAAGGAATGCATGGAAATGAAAGAGGAATGCATAGCGGGGCCGTGTTTTGTACTGCAGCACCTTTCGGGATGACACTGATGAGAAAGTCAGTGGAGCTGCTGCATTGTACCAGTATAATGGAGGTCAGGATCCAGAGCAGCAGCCCTGTATCTATTAATGGGAAATAACAGATACTCACAGAGGAATAATCAAGCAGTTCTTTGCCCTGCAGATCTCTTACTGGTTTCACTGCCTATTTGGATCAAAGGGCATAACCTGCTTTTCAAGTGGTGTGCAGGTAAATGCGTTTGGTTAGAGGTTTGAGGCTGACATGCAGTGAGATATCTCAGGCAGATTTGATGATGAACAATGCGGGCATGGGTTAAAAAAAAAAAAAACCAACAAGGAAGTGTGGTCTCCTCTGTTCCACATTCTAACTGCATATTTAGTGAAACTTAAAAAAAGAGCTTGCAGAGTTGTTGTTCCTGTCATGCATTGTTGCGCCAAGGGAAGTTCAGGTTGGATCCTACGAAGAAATTCTTCACTTAAAGGGTTATCAGGCATTGGAAAGGCTTGCCCAGGGAGGTGGTGGAGTCACCATCCATGGTGGTATTTAAGAGTCATGCACATGTAGTGCTCTGGAATATAGTTTAGTTAAGGACTTGACAGTGTTAGGCTAATGATTGGACTCAGTGTTCTTAAAGGTCTTTTCCACTTTAGGCAATTCTGTGATTCTGTGAACTGTTATTTAACCATCTGAAAAGCAAATAGGTAGAGATCCTGGTTCAAATGCAGATCCAGAATCATTTTGAATGCTTCAAAATTTGTCACGGGCTTCATCCATGACTCATACCTGCAAGAAAGGAAGTTGTCACCACTTCTGTATCTGAAGCACACTGTACAGTGAGATCATAGAATCATAGAAAGCATTGGGTTGGAAGAGACTTCCAAAGGTCATCCAGTCCAACCCCCCTCCAGTAAAGCAAGGTCATCCCCAACTAGATCAGGTTCTTTGGAGCCCCATCAAACCTGATTTTGAATGTCTCCAGGGATGTGACCTCCTGGGGCAACCCACTCCAGTGCTTTATCACTCTCATAGCGAAGAACTTCTTCCTAGTTTTCCAATCTAAATCTGTCCAGATGAAGGAACTTGTCAAGGTTTGGAAGAGAAAAGGGTGAAAATCCACTGCTTTTAGGGCATTACTTGAACAAGTAGAAAGGACCCCTGGAACATACTAAGACAGTCACCTATCCACCATCCAGGCTTGGATCCATTTTATGCTAAGGAGAAGGTGGCACCAGCAGTTATGAAAACACAAAATGTTCCCATTAGAACAGAGAAGCCCTTTGCTGAGTTTAGCTGCTTTGCTGTCTGCATAAAGGAGCTAAGAGCTGGTGAGGCAGGGTAAGGCTGGTCACACACAGTGTGAATGTACAGATTTTTCAATCATTAGCCAGAAACAATAATTATGCCTTAAGAACAAAAGCCTGAAACAAAGACTTCATGAAGCAGGGGTTGTGCAGGGTTATCATATCAAGTATCTTCGCTGGTGTGTTTCTAAGCCAGGGGAAAGCCTTTCATATGGCTGTGGCTGAGCCCTCGCTTTATAACTGAACTTGAGATTTCATCACTGATTTATCAGTGATAAATCGAGTGTCTCCTGAAGAATTCTGTTAAACCACTAAGCACTCAGAATTGCATCAGATCAGCAAACACGAACAAGAAGCAGAGTCTGTCCACAGAGCAATGAATTACTTGGCAAGGGCTCAATGGCTTGGGGTGGTTCCAGTGTTTTTAACAGCAGAAGAGCAGCAATGTTCTCTGCTTCCAGTCTGCAGACCCCGTGTGATGCTGAGCACCTTACCCTGTGATCAGCCCCCAACACTGCTTCACTGCCCTTCACCTTACATACAAAACCTGCCTTCATTATTTACTGTTTGCAAGAGAAAAAACAGCTCTCCGTAAAATAGCCATCGGGGAGTGGGAATTTTTATGGCTGGCTACAGATTATTTTTTTATACTCTTTATCATCCCTATTTATGGTCACCTCTTCACACTGCTCCAGAGCCTGTCTGTTTTTCTCTCTGTTTACTTTAGGTGTATTAATCTTGCACCAAATAAATGTGCATTCACCAAGGGGCTAGTCACAAACCAGTTTCCTTGGCTGCAGTTTAGGGTGATCTGGCCCCTATCCAAACCGTCTGTCCTGGCCCCTTTACAGCATTGTGTGGCCGGCGTTCAGACACACTGCCGGGCCTTTAATGCCATTGGCCATGGCTCTCAGCAGCTCTCATCTCAATAATGCAGCAGAGCAGCGAGTCAAGCAGCCACCGACACGGTCTGTGCCCATCCAGAGGGTTTTTGGAGGATGTGGGCACACAGTCAAACCTCACCGCATCCTCCCAGTCTGACAGGTGCACCTGGCCCCACCCAGCTGCATGCTGGGGCACCGTTAGCTCAGCTCACCCTCTGCAGAACAGAGCAATTCAGACTAAGCAACAAATTGAAAAGCAACATTTTCCATCTCACAGTTAGGAGCCTGCCTCTAGACAGGGAGGCAGAAATCCTGAGTGCATTGCTGTCCCACTCAGCATCAGCCAATGTGCAATGCACTTCTGCATCATATGACATTGTCCCTTCCAGACACACAGGCTCTGCACCCAACCTTTTGAGTTACAGTGGCTCAACTAATGGCAGGCTATTAGGCCTCCATAATTCAGCTGCATTTGACTGTGTGTCCTTTCCTAGAGACAGTCCTACAGTCGCTGTGAATTCGTTCCCCACAGCAGTCATTTTTCCTTTATGACTGGCATAAGTCATTGGGGCTGCTGTCCCTCAAGGGGACTCTTGTGTTCATTCCCCTGTGCAAACTTTTGATGGATGTTAGGGAAGGGAACAGGATGGTAAGGAAGTCTTTGAGAAGGACAAAGGAGGGTTTTGCACTCCAGACAAAAAAACAATTTTTTGGGGGGAAAAAAAAGGAGCATCTTAGATAAGGTGACTGGGAAGCTTCTTTCAAGCTCAGCAAATCATTTTCTCACTGCAGCAAAGGGCTGTGGTAGTTCCATGACATTGAGTTTGGGGCAGCTTCACTAAATCTACTTAAGAGTGCAGCAAGGCAATGATACTTCCAATTGTTTTGTACAACAGCAGTATCCTCAGAAGTTTCTGCTGCTTCTGCCTTAATCAATAAAGGCCATTAGGAGCTCACTTTTCTGCTAATACTACTCTGAATACATCTTGTTGGGAGGTATTTTTTATGACACTAAGAGACACAATGAATTGATTTCTCCTGAGACATACAGCTTAGGGTTTCTTCTCATCCCATCACATAACACAATTTCCTTGCTATGTTTCTAACTCCTGGGACTTAATATTAGCAGTCAATGAAACACCTTCCTTAAGTTGCTTTATTTTTGTACGGAGGAATGACAGCAAATGCTTTTAAAACATTCATATGGGCCCATATACAGCTGATATGATGAGGTATAGCCATCATACACACACACAGACATACATAAATTAAATATCCCCATTACTCAATTATTGTTCTTCAAAGAAAATGGATCCTAAATGTTCTCCTGAAAAGCATCTAACAGATTCCTGGAGTGAGGTTCTCTGACTGACTATGTATTATATACAGTAGAGCATGGTACATTTTAAACCTTTTCCTTCCATAGCAAGTTGGACAGCGTTGCTGGGAGGATGAGCACAGACCTCAGGACTCCACAACCTTTGCCAACAAGGCTCTGAGATTTGGAATTAAGCTGGCAGGTTCTTAACTCCTTTTCTTTTTACTGGATGATTGACAAGCTAGTCCAGAAAATTATTAAAAGTGCTCAGACCATCCCAGAGTTTAATTCATAATCATAGAATCACAGATTAGTTAAGCTTGGAACTGACTTCTGTAGACCCACCTAGAGACAGTTTCCCAGGACCATGTCCAGAAGGCTTTTGATTATCTCCAAGGACGAAGACTCTACAAACTCCATGGGGAACCTGTTCCACCACCTGGCCAACCTCTCACTAAAAAGGTGTTCCCTTTCTTAACAGCTTCCATAGCCTATTGTCAGTCTTCCAAATCCTGCAGTTCCTCACATATTTAAAAATATCAGAGTTGAATTTGAATGCCAGAGAAGACCACAAAAAAGGCATTAACATTAAAGATTCTCAAGTCACTGAGAATAGGATCCATCTCAGGAAACTCTCGTCAGGCAGAATGAGTCATTAGATCCAAGCTGGTCCTCTAGGCAGTCCTGGTATTCAGCAGAGAGAGATCAGTGTCTCTAGAGGGTGATTTATGCTACCAAAATAAGTGCCTCGGGGAACAACTCACACTCCAAAGGTGCTACAGTATTTCTGTTCTTATTATTACAGACAGTGCCTTGCTGCTGAGACTAGACAGCTCAAATCAAACTGCATTGGATGTCTCTCCTGACAGAGAGGTGCTCATTCTTTGCTCTTGGGAATGGAGTTGATGCTTGTCATAGGAAGGGAAGTTACTTACTTCAGCATAGGGGACTGGAGGGATGAAGATCTGCTTGCTTCTTTAAAATGGAAACAGAGATCTCTGAATGATGGACCAGTGAACCTTATTCAGTTTGCTAAAATGGGAAATAGTGTTATAACAGTGTTATGAAAAGTTACAAATAAACCATATGTACATGGTGGAACAGATGTAAACACGTTTTCCCAGTC
This sequence comes from Melanerpes formicivorus, assembly GCF_026170545.1. Taxonomy (NCBI): domain Eukaryota; kingdom Metazoa; phylum Chordata; class Aves; order Piciformes; family Picidae; genus Melanerpes; species Melanerpes formicivorus. The sequence goes on along the minus strand of NW_027142353.1, from coordinate 35,674,544 downwards.
TGTTAGTCTTTCCCAGTTTACTTTGAACTTAAAGAGAAAAGTCTATGAAAAGACCATAGGATGTGTTTAATGTGGGCATTAAAAAATAAAAAAGTAGAATGCATCAAGGCAAAGGACTTTGAATGGACTCTGTTTAATATGCCCTTTACTGTCTTGGAAAAGCAGTAAAGAGAGAGGGGGCAACACTGGCAGATGGCCCAAAAGGCAGTGACAGAGCTACAGGAGGATAAGGAGGAAATCCAGAGCCATTTCACAATGCAAGGGAACAACCGAACTATCACCTGAGGAAATACAGATGGAAAAAACAAGAGGTAAAAATACACAGATTGGAGGTTCGAGCACATTGCTAGGTTCTGGAGGAATCAGATTTCAGTGCCAAGGTAAAATCATGGAGTTCTTGAATGGTTTGGGTTGGAAAGAACCTTTAAAGGCCATCTAGTCCATCCCCCCTGCACTCAGCAGGGACATCCCCAACTAGATCAGGTTGCTCAGAGTCCTGTCAAGACTGACCTTGAGTGTCTCCAGGGATGGGGCCTCCACCATCTCCCTGGGCAACCTGTTCCAGTGTTTTACCACCCTCGCAGTAAAGAACTGTGTTCTAATGTCCAATCTAAATCTACCCTTCTCTAGTGTAAAAACATTGCCCCTTGTCCCATTGCTACAAGCCTTTAAAATAAAATAAAGCAGGATAAAATCTAAATAAATAAGTAATTTTAGTTAAACAAATAGAAGGATTTCAGGGTGAAAGAAGTCTCCTGCAGCACAGAAAATATTAGGAAGAATGCAAAGGCAAGAGAGAGACAGAAAAGAGCAATTAGTTTAAAGAAAAGGTGAATAAAAAGGTGTTTCATGGAAGTGTATTACATTCTGAGTACTACAGGAAGGTAAATCGGCAGCCTTTACTCCCACTCATAAAATCAAACCAAGAACCATCCAGTAGAACTGAAGGGCAGTAAGTTTAGCAGTGATATAAGGCATACTTCCAAAGACAATATAACCGCTAAAATTCACTGCAGCACAATAGTGTTAAGACAAAACTTGATCAGGTTTGAGAAAGGAACAGAAATTTATATGACCAGTGAATATAAGCAGAGTCAAGTTAGACAAGAGCTAATAGAAATCCTTCAGGCTCTAAGCAAAACAAACAAACAAACAAAACCAACCCTCAAACACAACAAAACAACAACCATAAAAAACCCAACAAAAAACCCTGTCTTTTCTGCCAAAGGTCTGCATGAGTCTTCATCTATTGGAAAGTTGTTCCATAATTGGTCATGAAAGGTTTCTTACATATTCCTGTGATGTACCAAAACATCTAATATTAGTCACTGTCAGAGAAAGAATACTGGATTATATGGACCATTGATCTGACTCAGCATGGCAATTTTTATGGTTCTGTGAGCAAAATCCAATGGATTTGCAGGAGACCTTACAGAATAACAGCTTCAGTCTGAATTTTTCTCACTTCTACAGAGGCCATAGAAAGAGCAGCTACATTTCTGGCAGTGACATATCTCTGCAGGCAGGAGTGGTAGCAGTGCAGGTACCTACTGCTTTTATGCCATTTGCTGAGGATTATACAGCCATAATCTTTCCCATTAGCACTTTGTCTTGTTCTGTGTTGGAGATCCCATAATCTTTCCCCTCCCTCCACTCTCTCAAAATGCACCAAGCCAAAAAATAAATAGTGGGTGCCTGGACCACAACTTAATAACTGAGATTAATTATCAAACTACAGACCTACTTTCTATTAACCTTACATAACTTTTCAAATCACCCTATCCTCCCAGCAACTGAATTGCATCAACTGTGGTTTTCTTCCTTTTTCTTTCTTTTCCTTTTTATCTTTCTTTACTGCCTTATTTTCCACCTGTTATTGATTCTCTGCTCCAAGCAAATACATGTCTCTGTCACTTCCAAGTGCCCCACTTGCACCGCTGGTCAGTGACCATCTGCAGTGTTAGTGGGGTGTGAGATGAGATACTTATCAATCCATTTGGCTTTCATCTCGGGGAGATACTTGCTTGACAGAAGATCAGTTCTGAATACACCCTCACAAAAGGCAACAGCCATCAGAGTTTAATTTTTCTTCTGATTCTAAACTAAGCAAAGCTGAGTACTGTGTTCCCTGCCTCGGCACGAGGGCAGTCAAGCAAGTTGGTGAAAATTGCTGTAGGGATGGTGCATGTTTGCCTTCTATTAACAAGGAAGTGGCTATCAACTTCCAGAAATATGTTCCTTATCAGCAGGTATTTTTCAAAGAGAAAACAAATATTTTTGCTTCACAGAATCACAGAATGGTTGGGGTCGGAAAGGACATCTGAAGATCACCTAGGCTAATCCCACTGCTAAAGCAGGGTCACTCAGAGTAGACTCTGGGCAGCCTGGTCTAGTGCTCCAGTGCCCTCACAGGACAGAATTTTTTCCTTATGATTAGATAAAACTTCCTGTCTTCCAGTTTGTGCCCATTGCTCTTTGTTCTTTCACTGGGCACCACTGAAAAGAGTCCAGCCCCATCTCTTGATATTGATAAGCATTGTTAACATCCCCTTTCAGTCTTCTCTTCTCCAGGCTAAAGAGCCCCAGGTCTCTCAGTCTTTCTTCATGATCTTTGTTGCCCTCTGCTTAACTCTTTCCAGTAGTTCCTTGTCTTTCTTGAACTGGAAAGCCTAGAACTGGACACCGTACTCCAGGTGTGACGTCACTAGGTCCAAGCAAAGAGGGAGGAGGACCTCCCTTGCCCTACTCACCTTATTCTTCTTAATGCTCTGTTGACCTTCTTGGCCACAGGGACACATTACTGACTCATGGTTAACTTATCCACCAGCACTCCTGGTCCTTCTCCACAGAGCTGCTTTCCAGCACTTCAACCCCTAACCTGTACTGGAGCATGGGGCTATTCCTCCTGAAGTGCAAGATCCTCCACTTGACCTTGTTCAACATCATTAGGTCCCTTTCCACCCAACTCTCCAGTCTGTCCAGGTCCACTTTATTATACACAAGTGGGCACACTCCAGACATCAAGAAATAAGTAAGGAAGCTTGTTTTGGAAATCTGCACGGATGAAGGAAGATGGATTTGGGCCCAGATACAGCCTTGGGAGCTGGGCTGACACACTGGGGTCAAACCATGACCACTGTGAGCCCAAGCAACAGTGACATTAAGCAATGAAATTAATGTGAACTGGAGCTTGGATCCTCTTTTGCTTTCTGTGTGAGCACAGCTGCAATGTTTTTCTACTGAAAGTTGGTAGAGGCTCCTTGAAATTGTAAGCCTTGGAGGTGAACTTAATCCAGCCAATATATTGCTTGCAGCATTTCATTTTTTCTAAGCACCAGCCTTCCTTTTACAGGATCTCATAAAAACAAAACAATATGTTGCTCTCTTACAGATAACCTAAGAGTAGCAGTTGGTGAAGTAGCCCCACTGTCCAGAGCTACATTATATCTTTGATGTCTGGTTCTGCAGGAAAAATATTTCAGCAGAGCAAGACATAATGAAAGTTTAAGAGCTTGTTAAGGAACTGACTATTACAAAGAGCTGTGCTCATTTTGACTCTATTAGAAACACAAGAAAAATAATTTGTCACTTTCCCGTGACTAGAGGAATCTCAGGGGGAATCTCAGATAAGACATCAACATCGTTGGTGATTACTCAGCCTTTTTTCATTACAGTATATAAAGCCCTGAATAAGAAACCGGTTTATACTGGCATTCCAATCCTGCAAATGTGTCTTTACAAGACCCAGCTGTGGGAAAGACATTTATTTCCACTTTATAGATGAGGCAAGTGGATCGTAGGTGACTGGTGACTTGCACAAGTTCATGCTAAAAGAGTTTTGGTGCACTGTGGATGATTCTCCAACAATACCAATAACAATTTCTAGCAAATAGAAATCCTGAGTTCTCCTTCTGGGTCATAGCATGGACACTTTTCCTATTCTTTCTGAGTAGTTTCTATTTGGTTTCTATTTTATTTTTCTAAGCCAAACACAAAGTGGATGAAAAAAAAGAAAAAGTAATTTTCCTTGGGATCTAAAAACTTGTCAGAAATACACAGCTAATGGCTGATGTTCCTATCTGGCTGATACTTAATACATTTGTTCTGCTGTAATTGAGAAAAATATTCACGCTGGAGGATAAATTCCAGGGATAGCATTGCAACAGTTTGAGTGTTTTCCCCACCACGTGTCATTCCAACAGAGATAACCTTTTGCTTATTGAAATATAATTGTGCAGGGAGATAGTTGGTTTAAAACAGAATTAACAACACCAGCTGCACATTTTGTAGGAACTTTCCAGAATAGCCTGATTTTATGTCAGCTTCTCTAGAGCAAAGCATCACTTGTACTATAAAATTAATTGAAAATTGATAACTGAACAACAGGAGAGCTTTACTTTTCTGATACCACATTCCTGGAACTGTCTGCAGCATTGAAACTCCATTTAAATGTCAGTGATTCCTTTGTCAGCAATTATCCCACAGCAATACCAGAAAACGATACTCTCACACTTCTCTCCCCCTATATATGGATACAGGAAGGTATAGATACCGCTGTGGTAGCTGTGTCAATAGATGTGATGTTGTGTATTGACAGATTTTCAGAATGATCACAACACAGGCAGGATGCACCACTGCAATTATTTATTCATAAATCTTCACTCAATCCTCTCTACAGCATGTTATCAAATTAATTAAAGCATTCATGTATTCTTATTACACTTAAATGCTGGCATAAACATCTTTAATACATTGAAAAGCAGAAGGTGGCCCTACATATTCCTCTTCCCCAACTAAGTTCATACTCTGGTACTGCTAACTTTATGCCAAAATACATTCAGATATTTGTGGAATGGCTCCAATCTCTGAGATTGCCCTCAAGAGTAAACCTGCCTGAAGTATTGGGAGCAAACCTGTAACACAGCCACAGTCTCCTTTTCAGGTCACCAGTATGCTGGCTGTCTGCCATCCATTCACCAGTGGTTAAGTGTAGTACAGGTGTGTTTGAGTTTGGGACACATGAGGAACCTCCCTGTAGAGTGTAATCAGGGGATCAGAGCATCATGGTCCCAGGGAATGGTATGGGTATGTGTGAGAGAGGACTGCTGTCTGTATCCATTTGCCTTCTGGATTTCAGCTGTGATTGACTGATAGACAGGCCAATGATGTTGATTGTACTATGGCACGACTGAGTTGTAACAGTACCTATAGGGTCTGCTTCTGAGTTCTCAAAAAATGGCCAGGTCCTGGTGTCTGATCTCTCAAAGACCCTTTGTTTCATGGGAAGACCCCTCCTTTTCTAGAATGAACTGTGTGTCATCATTTCTTCAGCCATCCCTTAAGTTAAGGTTCCAGCCACCATCCTCTTCATGAACTGCTCTCCCTGCACTTTGTCCTGTCCTCTCTGCTCATGGTGGTGTTGCCAATCCCTGCCTACCAGACCAGCAGTAATTCCTGCCTCTTCCTCTGGTGAGGAGCTTTCACAGACATCTCTCTGCTGAGGGCAGCAATGCTGCTGATGAGTTCCTTAGGGTAGAAAAGATCCTAAGGGACAGGATAACAATGAAATTTTTTTTTTTTTTTTGCTTGATTTTGAGCTGACCTATTTCAGTAATGCAGTGAGCAGCACCACAGAGCATGCCCACTGCAGCCAACAGAGACAGTAATGTAAACCATGAGGCAGAAACAATACCTAGGGAGAGCTCAGCCATAGCTTGGCATAGCCTCTCCTTTGCTACCCGAACTGTATCACGGAATCACAAAGAAACATTCAGGTTGGAAAAGACCCTCGGGATCACCAGGGCCAACCAATAACCCTACTCTGAAAGGTTCACCCCTAAACTATATCCCCAAGTACCACATCCAAATAGCCTTTAAACACATCCAGGGTTGGTGACTCAACCACCTCCCTGCCCAGCCCATTCCAGTGCCTGACCACTCTTCCCATGAAAAAAATTTTCCTACTGTCCAGTCTAAACCTACCCAGTGGCAGCTTAAGGCCATTCCCTCTTGTTCTATCAGTAATTACCTGTGACAAGAGACCAGCAGCAGCCTCTCCACAATGTACTTTGAGGTAGTTGTAGACAGCAATAAGGTATCCTCTCAGCCTTCTCTTTCAAACTGAACAGCCTCACCTCCTTCATTTTCTCTTCATAAGATCTATTCTTCAGGCCCCTCCCCAGCTTCCTTGCTCTCCTCTGCACTGGCTCCAGCACCTCCACATCTCTCTTGTGTTGAGGTGTCCCAAACTGGACACAATACTCAAGGTGTGGCCTCACCAGTGCCAAGTACAAGAGGACGATCACCTCCCTACTCCAACAGCTTCACCTTCAGGCTCCTTGTGTCTTCATCAGTAACCATGTACAAGAGTTTTTTTATGTGGGCACCATTCATTCTGGTCACTGCAGGTAATGGACAGGGGTAGGTCCCAGCCAGTTGCTGCAGTGGTTTCCTCTCCCATCCCAGTATTATTTAGGATTGGGAGTTAGCTGTCAGTAGGCTGCTGGGGGAGTTTATTTCCCATTGAATCAGGCATCACTAATCAGACCTAGCACTTCCTCCCAGGTGCTATTAAACAGCAGTCTCTAATCTAGAAAACATTTCCAATATTAAGACTAATTGAGTGTCATAACGTCAGCCAAGGTAAATAAAGCACAAAAGGAAAGAAATAAGCTCTGGGAATGGAATGTGCTTTATTGAACACACATCAGCTACCCAGACCCACGCTGTCACTCAGGAAGGCATCATCCTGTAAACCTGATCAAACAAATCCCCACTGAACTGATAAAGCTGAGCAACTCTTCAGGTGGCTTAGCTGACACTTGAAAACCAGCTTGCAAGCCCGTGGGCTGACACTTGTGCTGGAAGGCAGTCAGGGTTTGAAGCTCACAGATACAGTCTCCTCTGGATTTCAGAAAGAGCAAGGTCAGACCCTGACAGCTCTCTCCTGCTTCCTTGTTTTCCCTTGGAAAAAAAAAAAAAAAAATAAAAGAAAAAAAAAGTCTCTTTTGGTTTATTTCTTCTTCTTCTCAGACAAACTGAGTGATCTCCATCCCAGGCATGGCTGTGTCACTTCAGCCAGTGCAGAGTTGGAATTTTAAAACCCTATTAATGCCAGTGTTTACTTGCAGTGTGTAAAAATATCTCATTTATTACATTTCCTTTTGGCTCCTTGTTTAGTATTAAAAAGATACAACAAAAAAATCCCCAGCACTTTCAAGAAGTAAATTGCTTGAGAAACATTATTTAGTCATTCCCAGTTAAAGAAACTACAGCTACAGGTAACTTCAATCTGCCTCTTTCTGCCTTCCCTTATCTTAAAAATATCTTATGCGGCACAATAAATACGGAGCATAAGGAAAAGTGATGCTTCAAGCAGGAGGGGAAAAACAACAGTGGTTGTCCTTAATCATGTTCAAACACAAATCTCAAGAACGAATGAACGTCCCTCCATGCATTTGCAGGCTGAATAGGATAGACTGAGTCCATGGGGATTTGTGTTTCAGACCTTGGTGTCAGTGTGCATTACTGTGGGCTTTGAATGATGCTCTTAAAATGCTTCTAAATAACCAAATGGAGCAACTCTCTCCAGCGTGATAATCTGGGCTGTTACTCCCGCAAGCTCTGGGGGCAGGGAAGGAGGTAAGGGAGTAGAGCTCTCTTCCAGCTGTGCCCCAGAAATCTTCTGCCACAATAAGCAATTAACATCAGGTTTGATCTTTCACAGCCTCGAGTAGAAGGTAGATCACAGTGTAACATCTGCACCTGGTTTGGATGTGCACTGCTTGCACATTTTGCATCCAAATGAGAGGGACAACAGCTTTTGAAGTCAGTGGCCAAGACAAATGGCATTAAGGTATTATGCAGGATTCCTCTCTGTGGATGATGCTACAGTACAAAGTCTCTCTGACACAGCTCAGTAGATATAGAATGAGGTCAGGCTTTGTTTAAGCAACATCAGAAGACTGGTGGTTGTTTTTTTCTTTTGCTGTCATGGACATGAAGCATTAGGCATGTGGCACTAGACTCTGCTGCTGCTGTGCAAAAGACACAACTCTTGAAGAAAAAAAAAAAACAACAACACAAAACAAAACACAAACATGCAGCACTAGATATGATGTAAACTTTAATAAACTCAACAAAAAATCTCTATTTTGCCTGCCTGCCTTTCAGTGATTGCATTTCAACTAATGTTCTAGGGCACTTTTATGAAAAAAAGCCTTAACTCCTAGGATGGCTCTTGCAAAATTCATGGCTGGTACTATTCCATGCCCTTATGACATGACAGTAACATCCATTTGTAGTCGTTTGGCACTGTGCAAGTAGGTCACATGATTATGATGAAGTTAAAATGAATTTTGCCTTCCTTGAAATGGTAGCAGAACAGTTACCAACTGATTAAGGAAAACATTAGCAAGTACCATTTTAATTGATTTGAATGCATGTGTGTTTTCTATTGGTTTAGTTTGAGGGCATTTTTAAACAAATAGCACTGTCATTGTGAGCCTTAATTAGATAATAAATTAATAGATAAATGGATTAGAAAGTTCAGTATGGCTTTCACAGTCACTGCTAGCGGCATAAAAATGAGGTGCTTGGTATTAGCAATGCTAATAAATGGCATAAGGAATGCGCTTGAGGAGAATGATGATGTGGCAGCTGAGTGACTGGTGAGGACCATGGTCTTTACTTTGCCCACACCTATTTTGGAAAACAAAGGTGCTCCTGTGCTTCTTTAGGAAAGATAACGGTGGTGCTGATCTGGAAGGGTAAATATGTCAGCTCCCCAGTGCACCTCAAAGCCTGCAGATTTAATGTGGGATTCATGAAAAATTCAGTAAACACATAGGATGTGTTCTAGGGGTTAGGCTGCATGGGGATCCGCTGAGAGATCTGCCAAGGGAAAAAAGGCTCAGTGCATGGAGAACATATTCTGTGACGGGAAAACTGCCTAACGGGGAGGGAAGTCTGGATCAGCTGGACTGGATACGGTTTGCATGAGAATCATTAGGATCATCCTGAAGAAGAGGGATTTTGTGGATGTTCTGCTGCTTGCTTAATTCTGTCAAGCAGCAAATCCAGGCATATGGATCTCGGTGCTGTTCACAGACGTAGTGACAGTAACTCAGATAACAGACACAGAGTGCTGCAGGTTGGAAAGTGATGCAAATAATCACTGGCAGGAGTTCAGGCTGAGTGTCAAATACCTGAAAAGAGAAAGTTGGAAGAGCACTTACAATGGTATGGATTGAATAGAGCACAGCTTGCCTGAAGACTCAGAGTAACTTGGATTTGGGTCTTTTGGGTTGATTTCTCCTCAGATATAACTGGCTACTTCATGGATAGCATTAGCCTGCAGCACTTGGTCATATTTAAAGTAAATTCTCTGAAAAGGTGTGTGGTGGTTTGAGCCTTAACTGGAATTTAAGAGCTCAGATGGTGGCAAGACTGAGAACTCCTACCCCTCTCCCCCTTCCTTTTCTTCCCAACAAGGGAGAAAAAAAGGAAAGGGAAAGAATAGGGGAAAAAAAAAAAAAAAAAAAAAAAAAAAGGGAAGAGAAGGGGGGGGAAAAGGGGGCTAAGGAAAAAGGGTAGGAGGTAAATCTACCAAGAAATAATTTGGAGGCTATTTGGAAGTAGAGAAGTGATTTTTTTTTTTTCCAAACAGAATATATATACATATATATATATACATATATATATATGTAAGAACAACAGAAGGGTAAGGAACAAAGATAAATAGGATAAATAGGAAGATATACAAAACCAACAGTCCTTTGGAGAAACGTGGATGCGGCAGCAAGAAGACTAGGCCTGACCACATGGCATAACCAGGAAGCCAGCAGTGGCTCTTCGTCCTTTCACACATGTGAAAAGGAGATAGCAAAAAAGGAGAAAATGTTCACTGTGCCCTCCCCTTTATAGTCTTGCTGGACAGGAAGGGGGAGTGGAACAGACTAACTTAGATCCAGGGGGGAGAGAGCAGGGTTCTGGCAATCCTCCCCCTCCCAGGATGGGTGCAACCCAGCACAAACTGTTTGAAGCCTGAATTATATTAAGAGTAGTTTTTTAGATTCTCATCAGAGTATGAAAGGACAGCAACTTTCTGCACAAAATCTCTACAGGATGGGCAGTATGGCTGAAATGTGAATACCACTGAAATATCTTTAGCACATAGAAGAAAACACTTGGATAGACCTTATTTCTACTTTTTAATACTTAAAACACAATCTCCTCTGCTGCTGCTTCCCTCTGGCTTGACTTTTTATGCTGGTGATTTTCAAGACAAGGTGAAATTCTTTAGCCATTAGTCCAGCCTTTGTTAGAAATGAACCATGGTGACAGAAACACCTCTTGATATATATCTCAGGAGCATTTGGATAAATGCTTTCTTTTATGGCACTATTTAACTACCTTGTGTACAGCATTCTGTTGCTTCTGTTAATGAGAATTACAGTTCCATCTGACTAAAGGCCAGCCTGATAAAAAGTGAGTAGTGTTCTACCCTCTCAGCTACATCACTAATAGTCTTATTATCAGCCTATCTAGAATATAAATGTTCATTCAAAAAATACTGCAATTACTGTATGGCATATTGCATGCTGTATAGACCTTATCACTTGAGTAATTTAAAGCCTATCAGTATAAAGTACATGAAAATATATGAGGACAGAGTCACAGCTATTCTTAGGTAGGAAGAGGTAAACAAGAAAATGGTCTTTTTCACCTCTACTTTTCAAAGCTGAAGACATTTGTCATCTGTGAGGTTGTTTAGCAAGTTTCTAATTAGTATCTTTTCCAAGTCTTGCTCCTACTCAAAGGGCTCCCATCCAAAGAAAATCTAAATGGGTTCAGAGATAGTAAATACATCACGCTGGGTTGTTGCATAAGCTTATACAACCCCAGTTCTTTGCCAGCTCCATGCATGTGTGTTGTAAATCTCAAAGCCATGCAGACATGTAGTGCAGTGCTGAGGACAACCAGTTAAACCACAGGAAAAGAGAGGCCCATGTCTAAACTGCTTCTGATGGGATTGGGGCATAGACTGTGTCAATATATTGACTGACATATTTAGCCTGAGACTCTGAGAATGGTGAGACTACTCAGCCTTAATATCTGTTTAGGAAGCAATGAAGGTTTAAGCCAGGCTAAGAAGGCGAGAGAGCACATCTGGCATGAAGAATGCAGCTACAACACAATTGGGATCTCAACAAATGTGGAAATCACAGAATCATAGAAGGGTTTGGGTCAGAAGGGACCTTTAAACTTCACCTAGTCCAACCTCCTCGCACTGAGCGGAAACACCTTCAACTTAGATCAGGTTGCTCAGAGACCTATTCAACCTGACTCAGAAGGTTTCCAGAGATGGGTTAAGTACCACCTCTCTGGGCAAACTTGGCCAGTGTTTCACCACCATCATAAAAATTTTCTGTATTCTGTTTTTGTATTTTATTCATTCTTTTTTCTGCTTCGAGTGTGCAGCTAGGACAGCTACTCATTTAGGTTGACCCTCCAGCATTGTACTTATACCCCTATCTTCCTTCATTTCTAACAGTTTTGCTGCCAGCCAAGGAGTCAGTGGCTTGCCTTCTCCCTGCAGTCTGCAAACTTTCACATAAAGTAATAGAGTTGGAATAAAGGTTGAAGCCCAGCACGCCAAGACTGGGCACTTGACAAAAGGGAGAAATGCTGAGGGAAACTTTGATCAGAGGTCAGTCTCCAGAATCAAAATGACAGCTTCATGGGATTTCTGAAAGGCAACAGAAACAGTGCTGGACCTCTTGTGGATAAAGTGCTAGCACTGGCTCTCATGACTTCTCCTGAAATTTCTCTCTAATTGTGTAAGTTAGTTGTCTTGAAAAGTCATAAAGAAAATGTTGGGATAGGCATTGTTCCCCTGCTCTGTTTCAGGTGTAAGTTCTTTTGCAGGTTCTGTAAATCAGCACAAATAATATAGCCACATACTGAGCTTATGAGTGCCACATGTGGCCACAAGCTGACATTTCTCAGAAATTTTCTTCACATCTTCTGCACTTCCTTCCTTCTTTCCATCCCTGATTCCATACGGATGACTTGGTGTAATTTCCTGTTCTTGTAGGATCTCACCTTTTTTCTACATAACCTATTTCTACCACTAAAAATCATGTCCTGGGGGAAAGGATCTGCACTCTGCATTCAGCTGGTGAAACAGCTAGTTTTGTTTAGCAACTTTTTGTTTGCTGTGAATCTTTGTATTGTAGGTACCTGTTTCAAACATCATGGAAAGAAAATGTGTCCCTTCTGGAAGAGAATACTCATTTGGCCTTGCATATAGTTTAATGCATGCTGGTGTTCAAAGCCTATTAAAAAGCAAAAGAAAGGACGGAAGGAAAAACCAGTAAAAAGCAAAGATAGATCTCCTTCTCATTATTTAAATTCCTGTTCATGCTTTGCAGTTTAACATTCTTTACAAGAGATTGACTAAGACCCTAAATCAAAAGCATATACTAAAATCTACATTTGGGTCAGAGAAGTCTGTGTCCAGCTTGAAGCACAGGACAGAGTACTGAAGCAGAATAATCACCCTGTAGGTCTTTTCCATTCCTAATGCCTCTGATTCCATGAACCATCAACTAAGAATTCATGTTTGGGCCATTCATGTAGCTGTTGCTCTTTCAAACCTTTCCTCTTTGCTCCAGGGATCAACAACATTGTCCAACTCACTGATCTTAAAGCACTTTTCGTGCTTCAGGTCTTGGCTTATGCTGAAGTTCACAAATTCCCCACCATGCCAATAGAGCAGTTTCCCCAGTGCATGCTTTTTAACTGTTTCTCTACATGACTCCTGTCCTCCAGTGGACCACCTCTGTGTATTTTGATATTTTGTGGTTTGTAGTTTTGATCTTTGGCTGAAGACTAAAATATCACCTTCTGTGACACAATTGAATTTGAAAACTCTGTGTTAGGAATAAATTGGTTTGAGAATTTGAATTGGTCCTTTCATAATTGGAGACTTGATCTAAGCTTTGAATGTATTATATGTATACATTCACATGCCAGCAAGCTGTTTGATTTTGTTGCTTCATCATGACCAAAAATGCCCCAAAATTCTTTATGACAAAATTCAGAAATGACCATGTTCTTCAATGTAGTGGAAAATTTGCTTCACTGCATATTTACATTCAGAAACAATTGTTTAAGAGAGCAATTCTTAAAAGGGAGTTAGATTTGTCCCTAAACCTGGCCAAGCAGTTAACTTGCCAGCACCCTTTATCCACCTCTGTTACAGTGCTTACCAGGAATCTGCACTCACTGACCCAGAACTATTTAAATATTTTCCTGCATTTTCTCCTTCTGCCCTAATAGCAGACCTCACCTGCTCTGCAAATAAACACAGGTCTCAGTTCTCCAAGGGAACCTTTACACCTAATATAATCATTTACCATGTGGACATTTGACTTAGGTTTGAATATGCTGAGTGTCGGGAGAGAAGCAGGATGGGCTTTCTCCATGAAGTAAACACAGACCTGGGGACTGGTATTGCGCTGACAACCCTGAAAACTGATAATTTCTGTTAATTTACAAAACAGGATAGGGTACGGAAAGATATGATAGTCTAGGGAAGAACATCTTAGTTTCTGAGTCTCCAGGGAGAAGTGACCATTTCTGGATATCCTCCCTAGGCACAGGCTTTCAGATGGGGAATGTGTGGGGGGTTCAGGTCCTACAGGCCATTATCTCTTTCACCATGCTATGTTAGCATTTGGCTGTCCCAATCAACCAACCAAATCTCCTAGGCACCACAGGAACATAGTAGGGGTACCCACCCCCCAATTCCCAAAAAGAGCACTGGGAATGTGTGCATCCTGCCATGCATATCTCACATTATTTTCTTCCAGAAGAATTAGCTGCCATATTATTTTGATAAATGAGGGAAAGCAGGGTGATGGCATGGGCTTGAGATGTGGCTACAAAGGAGAAAGATAAACTTGTAGCTCTTATGGATTAACTTCTGGTTTCTAAGAATAACATAGATAAGGCAGTCTCAATTAGGCAGAGCTTAAAATCACATATAAGGAATCTGAGACGGAAGAGATTGCTGTATCTGAAAGAGAAGTCACCACTCTTCTTTAGATAAGATCCCAGATTTGTAGATGAGAAAAAATAAATATTGCAGTAAAGGGTTTTCCCTACTTAACCTTCTCAGCCAGACTCACCAGGACCATTTTTTGCCTTGTTCACTTACCCAAGATGCCTGCCACTAAAACAGCAAGCTAGCTCAAACACGGGTATGGTTTCACCACAAATCATTCTGGTTATTGACCTATGTCCTTTTTTAACAACTAAGTTAACAGGTTGCACTTCTCCACACATTTGGGAGTTTCAGAATGATCTCTCCTCTCTTTCCTAACAAAAGGAAAGGTCCAAGCCAAAACTGTGCAAGCAAGGCAACCACATAAACAGGCAGAGATGTCTCACCCAAAACAGTCTGCACAGAATCTGCACTAGACCAATGTCTGTTTCTTATCTGTCATGTTAGTCATTTATTTTTATGAATGCTAGCATTCACTCACAAAAATAAAGCAGGGCAGCATTTCATCATGACTCTGTTTCCTCAGAGGTATTTCCTACAAGGTGTTGGATTCACTTTCTAGATGATCAACAGCTATTGCTGTGTAATTACCAGTGAGCAGGTACCAGTTCTGAAGGTCACACTGACAGCCTACATGTCCCTAGCACAGCTGCTTCTGTTTAACGTTCCAAATAAAGGGAGGGAGACATTTGATTTTGATCAAGGCTTTAAGAAACACCATATCTACAGAGGCCAGACATTTTCTTTCTCACTTCATCAGGCAACTTTTCAAGATGGAAATGCAGGGACTGAGCAGTTTATCACAGAGATGACCCAGCTTTTGCAAGTCTTGGATAGGTCACAGGCTTCCCACTGCCACTACAGGGAAGTTTTTTATCCTCAAATACAGCAGAAGCTGGTTAGTATACCTTTTCTGGGTTATATTTTGAGTCTGCTGTAGTTTTTCTGCAATCTTTTCATAGTTCTTGCTGCAACTTTAAGACAAAAGTGTATTTGTTTGCAAAGGGATGGCTCATTTCTTGCTTCTTTTTTTTTTTTTTTTTCTTGCCCATTTTTTTTTTTTTAATTTAAACTGCTTCTTTATAAAGGTCACTCAAGTCCAGAGCAAAAGAGGATTAATTACTAACAGCCATAATTTAAAGACAAATTACCCTCCTGATATTTTGGCCATCTAGGATACACCATGTAAAAGCCATTTATCTGAGAGAATGACACGGGTGACTGTAACCTACAGTCGTGTTGAGCACTGGTGTGCTTCATCTCCCCTGAAGAATGATGAGAAGTTTAATATATTAATAAGAAAGGGTATAAAAATACTGCCATACTTTGGTGCAACTTTTCTCATCCAAAGAAGTCAGATTTTTTTCCTCTTAATCAGAGTGGGCAAAAAGTTATTCTACAGGGATGTACATCGATTTTCACAGAACCACAGAATCACAAAAAACATCTGGTTGGAAGAGAACTTAAAGATCATCCAGTTCAACCTTTGACCTTCTTTAGGATCAATCCTAAACCATGTCCCTAAGCACCAGGTCCACATGCTGCTTAAACAACTGCAGAGATGGCAACTCCACCACTGCCCTGGGCAGACCATTCCAATGTTTGATAACCCTCTCTGTGAAGAAATATTTCCTAGCATCCAGCCTGGTGCAGTTTGAAGCCACTTCCTCTAGTCCTGTCACCTTCCCCCAAGGAGAAGAGGCTGCCGCCTCCTTGCTCCCTTCAGGTAGTTGTAGAGAGTGATGTGGTCTCCCCTCAGTCTCCTCTTCTCCACACTGAGCACCTGCAGCTCCCTCAGATGCTCCTTGTAGGCCAGGTGCTCCAGGCCTTTCACTATCCTCACTGCCTTTCTCTGGACATGCTCCAGAACCTCAATGTCCTTCTTGTAGTGAGGGACCCAGAACTGAACACAGTACTCAAAGTGCTGCCTCACCAGCGCCGAGTACAGGGGGATGATCACTGCTGAGTGTCTTTAGTGCTTGGCCGTGCTAAAGAGCCAAAGATTGCTTTATAGCTCTGGGCCACACCATGGAGGGTGATTATTATAGATGATGGAGATTGGAGTCAATACAGCTGACCAATATGATCAAGTATTGTTCCTTTACTGTTCCCGTACTGTAGGACTATAGCGTGAGTATAGCACAGTAAAGTAAAGCAAAGAAGAAGAAAGAAAAGGAAAGGCAGAAGTGCGTATCAAGAGAACTTCTACAACTTACATAAACTTGGAGAGCCTTGTTGGCATGGCTTCATTGGTTCCCTGTGAGTGACCACACATCGCACTATTACAGATTATTGGTCCAACTACTAATGACATGTGAGGTTGTTGATGCAGGTGCACGTCCTGTTGTCGCAAGATAACTTTCTGTGTCTATAGCTACCAGTGTCCTGTTTTAGTTACATGCTTCAGGCACAGCACTGTTTTGCTCCACTGCTAGCTGGCTCTGCACTTATGCTGAGCATGGCCTACCACCATGTCAGGCTCTAGGCCTGCACTGCCAGGTTGCTCACACTGATCATCGCTGGCATTGCCACAGATTATAGGGCAGCATCCCACTTGTATGTACACAGCTTTTTCATTTCCAAACCTGTCCTGTCTGAAGTCAGCTGTGTGTCGTCTCCTTCTGAGTGTCATCTCCGTCTGAGTGTCTCACTGACCATTTCTGAACCTAAACCATCAATCTCACATTATAGTTACACGTTTCTGTCATGCTGCTTATAAATACTTGTAACTTTCTTATAGTGAACTTTTCCACCTACAAATCTTTTCATAAAGACCATAATTTTTTCTACCACTGTTACCAGATAACATTTTTTTCAAAGGTCAGTCATAAATGCATTTATTCCACCTTATTATTCATATTGGCTTCTGCTCAATTTCTGATAAGTTCAGACCCTGGGACAACCTTAGAGCTTCACTCTGCTACCCCAAAGTTGGGGTCTTCTAAGAAAGGACAAGAACTTATGCTGAGAGAGTTCACATGAACCTTAACTAAAAAGGCAAAATAAGGGGGAAAAAGTTGTCAGACCAAAAGAGTTTGGGTTTACAAAACACTGGCCCAGACATTAATCAGTGTAGTTACTTTTTTAACATTTTCCACACTCTTTTATTTATGAATAATGTACAACTCTGTTTGGCATTATTGCAAGACAGTTAATTAGCATCCATAGGTTTATAAAGAGGATTTTACAGACTAGCTGATAAGCTGGTGCTATTAGTGTTCACTCCAGCTCTGCTCCCTCTTGAAATGAAGGTAGGTTTTAGTAGAACAGATCTTTCATAAAACACATCTATTCATTGCAGATTCCCATTAAGTGCCCAGGTGTGAGAGGTAGATTGGTTTAATCTGCTTTCTTTTCTGTCTCCATGCTGCACTTTTTAATAATATGAAAGTTTCTTGAGCAAGTGGGATAGAGAGCCCAGTGGTGGGAAGCGAGGGATGCACTGCACTTTTATCTGATCCACTGGAAGATGCTGGCCTGGTAGCTTTGCTGTTCATCTGTTTTTCCTCTAAGAAGCAAGCTCGCTTCTGTCAAACAGTTTGTCAGATCAAACATGATATGTGAACACTAAGCATTGTTCTGCTGGGACAGCTTTGGAAATTGAGTTTGGAATGCAATTTTTTATTGCTTTTTTTTCCAGTGACTCCTAAAGCCTTGGGGAACAGGTGACAGAAGAAGTTGTTATTCAGAGAATATTCAAAGCAATTCTAGGAATTTGCAAAATGCAAAAAACCTCATGCTCAAAGGCTTGTGCTTACCACCTCCAGGGGTCTGAGTGGACTAATTCCTGCCTGTAAAGCAAAGTTCACTTTGCTAGATGGACCACTTCTTATGGATTTTAGCACTGGCCGTGATAAAAGAAACCATTGAATAAATGAACTAATGAGATTGGGAAAATGTAATGGTTTGTGAAGTACTGTTCCAAGAATTGTAATTCCAGTTCCATCAGTGGTGGGTACAGAAATAATTCCTCCTATCCAGTTTTCTATTATATGGTTTAACAGCCACCTTGTACCATTGAAAAGGGTAAAATGGGACATGTAAAGAACATATTCATTGATCCATCTCTTGCCTGACTCCACAGCATCACAGCAACAGCAAGCAATACAACTTTTCCTGTTCCTCCAACTGGCCTTTGCCCACAAAAAAAGCAGATAAATTATTTTAATTTTACAAAAATAAGTTTTACAATGGTTGGCCATGTAAGCTTGAAATTATTTTAAATATACCTATTTCTTGAGGAACTGCAGAAGTTAATGGCTTAAAGAGTTGTTTTCACAGTTAGGGAAAATCCATGCCTGCTTGAGCTTTAAACTAGTATTGCTGTATAATCAGACACAAGCTTTCTATAAATAAAATGCTACCCCTTCCATTTTCTGACTAGCAATAACAAAAGCAGCAGAAATACCTATTGCTATGGAGAGTCTGAGCCAGAGACCAGTCTCTGTTCCTCTAGCCCACCTAGCTCACAACTTACAGCAGCTGAGGGATATTTTTCCCTGTGATGCATTTTCTGAACAGCTTTCACAAAGTAAACCAAAGGGGAAATCATACAGTCAAAGAGTGGCTTAGGTTGGAAGGGACCTTAAAGATCATCTGCTCCCAAGGCAGGGACACCTCTCAACTAGACTTGGTTGCTCAAGGCCTCATCCAGCTGGGCCTTGAACACTTCCAGGGAGGAGGCATCCACAGCCTCCCTAAGCAACCCATTCCAGAGTCTCACCACTCTCATACTGAAGAACTTCTTCCTAAAGTGTAATCTGAATGTACTTTCCCTCAGCTTAAAACGATTCCCCATTGTCCTGTCACTAGACACCCTTATGAAAAGTCCCTCTCCAGCCTTCCTGCTGGTTCCCTTCAGGTACTGGAAGGCAGCTATAAGGTTCCCCCAGAATCTACTCCTCCCCAGGCTGAACATCCACAGCAATCATTTGCTCTACCTTCCCATCCTATGAGTGCAATGGCAAACTTCATTACCATTATTTCATTAATTCCCTTCGTGTACATCATATTTTGCAGTGCCATGCAAAACTCTCCCATCTGTTTGTCTTGTACTCATATCCTACAAGCTTTCTCCAGCAGTTCCTGGTGGTCCCCCTCACAACAGATTTAACTTCTAGTGCCATCAGAAGTTTTCAACCTTCAAACTAGTTCAAACTAGTCCAAACTAGGCCTTTGTTTCTGCTACGTTTATGTGGTCTCGTGGATGAGCTCTTTGCTAGAGTACAATACAGGTTGAGAATTAAGACTGTGTACAAAGTCTAGATCATTCCAGAAATGGACACATTAAGATTGCTGATCTTCCATTTTTTCTCTGAGCTGTCTGAGACCTGTGGTAGATTTTGCCTATATTTTAAATAGCAGGTGTACTTCATATCATTTGCATCAGGTTTTCGCATCCTTCTATGACTTGAGGTGAGTGTTACCCCCATCAAAACTGGGAGGATACAGGGAACTCAGGTGCTTTACTAGGTGACAAGCTTTAAATTATTGTAAGTGTTACCAATACAGTTATAAAACCAATAGTGGAGCAGAAAACTGTTTCTCAAAATGAGCCAGCAAGCATCTGTATACCATTTGAGACCTTGAAATATCACCCTGGAGGCATATTTTTGTAGGTGTGATAATCTGAGGAGTTAGTCAAGAAAACAATTATAAGCATAGGTAACATCTTCATTAGAAGTGTTGTATTTGGAAAAAGCAGATGAATTTCTTCATATCTGAAATAGAAGCAGCAGACTTCACAGCTAAGTGCAAGTTTAGAGGAACTGCTCAGAGTTTATATCAGCACTTGTAGGAGTGAATACATATTTTTGCAGGGTAAATGGCATGGAATAATAGCTACCAGAACCCTTTTGTGTGTGTGTAGTTTTAATGTTCACACTGGAATGGCCACTTTGATTATGAAGTAGCTCTATTGCTCCCAGATTCCCAAGCCTCTGCTTTCATTGACTGGAAGGCCAGAATACTCAAACAGTGCCAGGTGCTGGCTTAGCTACCTCAGGGATATGCATAATAAAAATCACAAACCCATAACAAAAAGGAAATGTCATGCCTTTTCACATTTATCTTTGCATCATCTTCAGCACAAAAGAAAATGAAAAGAAAAAAGGAATAAGAATACAAGAAAAAAAGAAAGGCCAGAAGACAGTGTAGTTACTGCGCCACATCAGACAGATCCAACCAGAACTGCCTTTGAAGTAGCCTTAGATAAAGAAAGCCTTCAGGAACCTTCAGATGCAAAACAGTTTGTCAACAGTGCCTTTACCTGCCCATTGCTAGAATCCCAAATGCAAATGAGTTTGACCGTAGCTTCTGTGTACCCTCAGTCTAACACAAGGAGTGGTGAGCTTTTGTTTTCCTTAAAGCATCTCCAAATGTGTGTTGTTTTCCCAGGAGTGTGTAGTAGCTTAGTTTACACCCAAAGGCACAGGGACAGAGAGCAGCAGCTTTTTTCAGGAGGTAATACCGAAAGTACAACTTGTTCTTTCGGTACTAAGTCTGTGTGCAGGTCACTCTTGACTGTTTCAGATATATTTGGAAATAACACATGTTTAGAGTGATGTGTGTTAGCAATTTCAGGCACTGGCTCCTAAACATAATCTTGCTTGTTTGTTTGATTATATAAACAGATACACACCAAAATCCACTTGCTATCTTTAGTATGAGATTTGGGTTCTACAGGTAAGATGGGGAGGGATTTTATCAGGAAATGTAGTGATAAGATGAGAGGTAACAGTTCTAAACTGGAAGAGGGTAGATTTAGATTAGACAGCAGGAAGAAAATCTTTATTATGAGGGTGGTAATGCATGAGAACAGATTGCCCAGACATGCTGTGGATGCCTCATCCCTAGTAGAGTTTAAGGCCAGGGTGGATGGGGCTTTGAGTATCCTGTTTAAGATCACAGGATATCCTTAAGATCTTAAACAGGATATTTCTGCTAATGGCATGGGGTTTGCAAGTACATGATTTTTAAGGTTCCTTCCAACCCAAACCATTCTATGATTGCCTGTGAAAAAAATCTGATAGTAATATCACACACACACACAAAATAAAAAATAAAAACAAAAAAAATCCTGATCTCCTTGCTGTCAGAGGCTAATTTTAAGTGAAGAAAGGGAAAATTTGGTTCTTTGCCCTAAGGACTGAGGTCTACAGACTATGACGTCTATGCATACTCCATCATATATAACATAACCACTCTAAGAAACCTGGTGAAATTTGGGATATTTGATCCCAAACAGACTGGGACCAATCCAGTCTTGTGGTGGGTTGCAAATTCCCCCCAGCATTAAATTGTCAGACCAGCCCAGTTGGAAGCAAATGAAGCTGTATTTACAAGCAAAACTAGAACCTACAATGAAATGCAATGAATATGTACAAAATATAGAGTATTTACAATATTTACAGGTATGCAAAATTTATAAACAGCACAAGAACCCCCGCTGGCCAAAAACCAGGGGATCTAATAGATTTCCTTTCTCTGCTCCCCTCCACACCCCCCTGGACACAAAAGCACATGAGAAAGAGCAGAAAATTGCTTTTTAGTACTTAGCCAAAACAAAGAACAAAGCCAAGGTCAGCAAAGCCAGCCAGAAGCAAGCTAGTGTCTCCCAGAGCAAGGAAGCCAAAAGCGAAAGATAGTATATACAACCCCACTTTATTGATAGTGTCTCCAATGGGACTGTTTAGAACTTACCATTATTTTCCTTTTTACACCCAAAGGTGCTTTGCATTCTACCATTTTCTGT
This sequence comes from Melanerpes formicivorus, assembly GCF_026170545.1. Taxonomy (NCBI): domain Eukaryota; kingdom Metazoa; phylum Chordata; class Aves; order Piciformes; family Picidae; genus Melanerpes; species Melanerpes formicivorus. The sequence continues at coordinate 35,652,720 of NW_027142353.1, read as the reverse complement.
TTGAGATCTGCAGGAAATTTTAAAGGTACAGCCTAAAATTACCACAAATCTTTACCAAAAACCATCTGAATTTTGCCTTTCATGTCTTCAGGAAAGTGGAAATGACAGGAGGCAGATGGCCCTGAAGATAATCAGTGGAAGCTGTAGTCAACTTTCCCACTTTGATGGTACAGGGAGTTTGAGTGTCTCTTACGTGTTTTCTTACATTAATATCTTAACTTTTCCCATGAAACTAGTAAGAAGCCTTTGAGGGCCAGTCCTTTTAGCCATCTTCTGAAGGATGTGTGTGTGATGACAACACCTATCCCTTCTGAAATAATGCAGGAATTGAAACTTTTCTCTGAGTGGGAAATTTTTATTCTAGGCTCCATTCACTGTGGATGGGATTAGCTAACTTAGACCTTTACAAGATTGAAGAGAACTCTTCATCTTAGTGCACATTCCAACAAGGTGGAGCAAGAGAAATGTTTTTCTCTCTTTTTAGTGTTAAAAAGTCAATGAACAAGCGGGTTAAGTGGGAAGATGCTTAATGGGCATAATAACTTACAAACTGCATGGCACCTAGAAGTGATCAGGTTTGCTGACCATCTGGGACTTCAGGAATCTCCCTGGCATAATTTATATTCACATTGCTGTCCCATGATTTTTAATACTTTATGAAACAAAAGACAAAACTTAACATGTCTAGAACCAAACAGTGATACATTTTTAAAGACTTCTGCCTTCCAATACTCTTCATTTTAGTTATTACTCTGTGTCTTTTCCTGGTATCATTTTACTTTACACATCAAGGTCAGTTCTTAGAGAATACCAAGCAATTAAATAGCTTAATTGCAGTGCCTAAATAAATATACTAAATAAGGAAATTGATAGTCTGGGTAATTATCCTAACAGAAAAATCCCTGCTTATTTTATCTTTCTTCTTGCTGATAAGAAGTAGCTGTTATTCTTGGTTAAATTTTTCCAAATTATTTTTAGCACTCCTTTCCAGTCAGCCTTTGAATTTTTCCAGGTAATTCAGTAAAATGCTTCAGAACTGGGTGGGAAATTAATTTTCCAAGCATTTTTGTAAGTCTCTGAATAACGGACACCTTAGGAGTTCAAGAAAGAGCTAAGTTTATACTATTATCATCTTCACTGATAGGATCACTTTACAGGATGTGACATCAGTTAGGAAGCACACTGTAAGTTAAGGAAACAGCCCAGACAAATAAAATGGCTACTATATTTTTCTGTATGTAGGAAAGAAAACAACATAATACTGCTGGGAAGTTTCATGTGAAGAAGATAGTTTGCATGCATTATCCCACTGAGAATTATAATACAGCCTCATGGAAAATGGAGTTTTGGATTAGCCTGGATTTTTGTTGGTTGTTTTTTTTTTTTTTGTGTTTGCTTGGTTGGTTTGTTGCTTTTTTTGAGGTTGTTTTTTTGGTTTTTTTTTTTTGGTGGGTTTTTTTTTTCTTCTCTTTCTTTCTTTTGGATTGCAAAATGAGAAGCATCACTTAAAAAACTGTCCAGGAATGAAAAAGACCTTCTCATGTGGTGCTGGGCAATCACAGTTTTGAAGAGTACGGGTGAAATGTAGCTCATACAAATGTGTGCAGAGATAGCCAAAAGGTAAAAATTAGAGCAAAACTGAAGCCCAGAGCTGCTCATTAAAGCGTGGTGGAACTGCTGTAATGTCTGCAGAAGTGCCTCAAGGGCTATTTTGCAAAAACTTCTCCACTCCAGTCATTTGGCCAATGCACACGTGGAGTGTGTAGCAAGCTGATGAAAGGCACCTGAGTTTGCATGGTGCTTGCAGATCAGGGCCTTCAGTTGGAAAAGAGGTTAGAAAGAAAATAGCTGTATACAATAGTGAGCAGTGTACAGAAGGTCAAGCTTGTCAAAGAGGTCAGGCATGCAATCATCAGAATTAGAGATAAAGGAGACCACTATATTAGTATGTTCACCAGCCTACTGAAGAGTGTTCAGTGCAGTAAAACACATAAGCACATCTGAGAGCAGGTGTTGTTAGACCTCTAAGACTCTGGAACAGGCTGCCCAGTCTAATTCATTGTGAATTTCAAATTAGACTTTTTATAAAGGGATTTCTATGCTATAGTGAATAACTACCTCAGAGATGAACAAAGAAATCAAAAAGGGCTGTTTATTACCCAAACCATGAGGATTCTTCACCCAGAAAAATTTGGAGGCTTCAACCCTGGAAGCACTCAAAGCCAGGTTGGATGGGGCCTGTAGCAACCTGGTCTAGTAGGAGGGGTCCCTGCCCAGGCAGGGGTTTTGGAACTGTATGCCCTGGCAGTGAAGGGTTAACAGTTGGACTCAATGACCTTCAATGTCTCTTGCAACCAAAATAATTCTGTGATATTTAAAATTCCTTTGAATCAAAACCATTCTGTGATTCTATGATTTGAAACCTTTCTTTATGTAGTACCTTGCAGAATTTCAAGTTTTCCCTCCAAGTAGAGAAGTGAACAAAATTGAAGGTAAAATGTTGTTTTCTCACAGGACCAAAGTCAGTGAAACAATTATTAAAATATACAGATTGCAGATTTAAAGATCTTAATCAAGGCTTTGGAGAAAAAAGAAACAATACCAGTGATGTTTCTGAACTTCTCTGAAATCCTTGCTATTGCATTTACAAGTTGGAGTTGGTTTGCTGTCTGCTGAAAGATGTACAGCCATTTTGGAGGAAATATCACAGAATCCCGGAATGGTGATGATTAGAAGGGACCTCTGGAGATCATTGAGTCCAACCCTCCTGCTAAAGCCGGGTCACCCAGAGCAGGTTGCACAACATTGTATCCAGGCAGGTTTGGAAATTCCTCAGAGGAGACCCCACAATCTGTCTGGGCAGCCTTAGGAGTCCTGCAGTCTGGCACTTCTGCAGCACAATGGTGTGCAGAGATGCAGCCCCTTGAGCATGGTATCATGTCCAGCTGCTTGTGTCCAGAGCACATTAACTCTGGCTCAGCATCACTCCTTTGCAGTCATGCTGCTTTCTACTCCAGAGGAGCCTCATGCTTTCTACTCCTTCCAAGTCCAGAGCCCCAGGGCTAGCTCACAGAAAGGAGTTGCTATGGAACATAACCTTTCTTCTTAATCAGGTCCCTTTAGAACTGCAGCTAAGAAGACTCTTTTGGCACCAGAGTGCCTTGTTCTCTTTTCTCTGCTGAAGAAAGAGAATGATCTTCTGAGCCATGACTCTTAGATGTTGAAGGGAGGCTGTTCATTTTGTTGAAATTGTGTACTGGAGAAAAAAGTCTTCCCAAAATTAAGGGAGGCTGGGTAGAATATAAGAAATAACAGTCATTGGCTGGAATATAAGATGTAGCAGTCACTGGAAAATTACTTCCATACAATTTTAGGGATGCAAGCATCCAACCTTAATGGGGATAAAGAGTGAAATCAAGAGGAAATTGTCCCGTAAGTGTAAGAGGCTAAACAACTAAGTTCATTATTTTATATAGTGCAGAAGTCCAAAGCCAAAAGTAATTTTAACTGAAATAGGAAGAGATATAATCTCTTTATCCAGGCAACATTCTTCTCACCCTAAATCTCCTCCCCAGGGAGCTTGCAGATAGATGGGTTGGATTCTCACTGCGGTATAACTTTGATACCCCTTTGTCACGCTCTAGAGATCTGCAGCCATATGTTTTCCTTGGACTGAACTTACTCAGACAGACTACGTTTCTTCCCAAGAGAAGCATAAAGTATCATTGCTTCAAAGTTCTCCTTCACTGCAGTTTTTATCTCCAGCTGCCTATGTATTTAGTCTCCACTTCCATTGCTACTATACAGCACCTTTGTCTAGGAGCGTGGAAGGGAAGTGTTAAGTCTGCACATATGATGGGGCCTTAGGTATTATGGAGAAAACTAAAATATCACTGCCAAAAATGCATCTGTGCGATTTGCCTTATCCACAGACAGGTTCTAGACATTAAGTTCATGCTACTTTCATTTATGCACCTGAGCTAGGATCACCCAAGGCTCCCTGTATAATCGATGAAGAGAAATAAGACACTCCAGCTCAAATTGCAGACAGGCTAAGTGGCTTCTGGAAGATAAGGCTGTACTTCCCTTGACTGCAGGGAGATCCTGTAGTGACTATGCTGTGTGATATCACATTATCCTTTCATTTTCTCAAACAAGACCTGGAGTTCCTAATGGAGGCCTAGAAGAAAGATGAGGATAATCTTTATAGCGGGGCCTGTTGCAACAGGACAAGGGCTGATGGTTTGAAACTATAAGAGGGGAGATTCAGAGTAAATAGGAGAAATAATTTTTGTGCAATGAGAGTGGCAAAACTATGGCACACTGCCCAGAGAGGTAGTAGAAGCCCTATCCCTGAAAACATTCAGCATCGGGTTGGACAGGACTCTGAACAACCTGATCTAGTTAAAGATGTCCTTGCTCACTGCAGGGGAGTTAAACTATATGGCCTTTAAATCTCCTTTTCTGCTCAAAACATTCTATGATTCTATGATTCTCTTAACAACTGCCATCTTCATTCCTTTCAAGAAATGCTCATTTGTGATTGTCTAGTTAACAGAGAAAAACACACATCTCATCCCTTGACAGCACAGTTTGCCTGAACATGCATGTTTTTACACATACAGTGTACGCAAAACTCATCCACATTGGTCAGAAAGGTTCCAGAGTATATCAATGATTACTTGTGGATTTTTTGGTCTTTTGACTATAGGATGATTTCATCTTGCTCCCTGGTAGGCTCTAATAATATGAAATTTTGGTTGGACTCAAGTGTTCCACAGTTTTGACTCTTCCTGAATTAATTCAGAAGTTAATGTTAGAAAATTATTGCAAACTACTCTGAAAGATATTTATGTAAATATTATTTCCTGGAGCAGATGAAAAAATCTTGACATGGCTTTTCCCTCGTAGGGTAACTAGAATATGAAAGTATGCTTTGCCTTGACCGACTTACCGGAGAAAGTTTTGGGAGGCAAGTGTAAACCTCTTTGTTAGCATTAAGCTTAAGGAAAGCAATTTCTACAAAGCCTACAGTCTGGTGTTCAAATAAAAGAAAATGGACCTTTTAGGAGATTTGCATGTAATCATTTCCAGAGAACGTCATACTTTATATTAGGTGTTCTGGATCAGATAGAGCATTAGTGTCATATTGAGAAAGGCCATTTCCTAGGCAGCTCATCAGCCTTCCTACTGATTACATTACTCTTTTACAAGTTGGGTTTGAGTAAAGCTGCTCAAGCTTTTGTAACACTGATCTGTAATTAGGGGCTTGCATTTCCCTTAAAACTTTAGATGATGTGAATTACTTGCGTAAATATTTCCCAAGGAGCACTATAAATATTCTGTGGTGATTAGGATTGTTTATCCTGTGTCTATCAGAGGATGGTCTTTCTTGCTTGGTTCTTATTTCTCTGATTTTGAAGGAGATACAAGCAATCTTCCATCTATCTGGAAATTACACTACCTGCTTGTGCTTTTGACTAACAGCATGATCTCTGTTTTGGAGACTGATGTTTCAGAAAATCGCGTAGCTAACGTCCACAATCTGTTTCTACTGTTGTGTCTACAAATGAGCAAGCCGAGTTTCCGGCTCAGCCAATTGCCCATGTAATTTTCTGAAAATCTGCCATATTATTTTCTTGTGTTGGAAAAAAAGAAAAAAAAAAATAAATGGATGTGTGGCTGTGCTACTCCAGAGCACCCCAAGTCCCAGAGGAACTGTATTTCAGAAGGGAACAATTTCCTCCCTGCTCCTCTCCATCTTGCTCAGTAGATAATTGTCAGGTTAGTAAACTCAGGAGCTCAGGGAAAGGAGAACTGAGGTCCGTGTTATTTCTTGTCTCTTTCTACCTTCTGTTTCATTTGGGGAATGACTGTGTAAGGCCCAAACACTCAGTCCATGCTCTGTGCTGGAACAGAGGCAGAAAAGCAAGTAACACAGGCACAGAGCTGAGGCACTTGTGTATATCCCATTATCACACTCTTCCTCATAGGGCCACCACCACATTAGGCATTTCTCAACCAAAGGAAGTTAGGCTATAGTCTGCCCTGCACAAACAAGACTGTTCATCAGATCCCGCTGATAAAGACTTGGTAATTTCCTTGACAGAAAATACACCATCCTGACAAATGGAGAGAAAAAAATATTGTGTAAATTCACAGCATAGGAGAGGGAAAGAACAGAATTTGGAAGAGTAACACAAACCACCCACAAGGCAAGTGAAGTCCATGTACCATGTGTTCTTCATAGTCCCCTTCAGACAACTGAATTTATTCATTCCTTCCTAACCTCACATGGTCCTTTTTTCTCAACATGCCAGCCTTCCCATAGGGCATGTGATTATTTCTCATATTTGAGGCCCAACCACTCATTTCTTAATTTTGGTGACCTGGCAGCTGCCCAGGTTTTTCTTGTTAAGATGATATTCATTTATCCCCTTTATTTCATTTATTTTGCCCTCTGGCTCTATAGCTATAAATCAAATGCACAAAATTAAATTAAATAAACCAAACATACATGCAGGTGGAAATTCAGGAAATATAAATAACTACGAGTAGTTTTCCAACAATGATTTTTTAATCAATTCTAAATGCAAGATATATATTCCCTGTTGAACTAAGAACATTGTGACCACCTATTGTTAAAGAACAGCAATAAATCTGCTCACAATTCCAAACTCCTATGATTCCCTGACATGTTTTGCCAGGCAGCCAGTTCTACTTGCTCTTTTTCCAGAGGTGTTTTATGGAAAGGCATGATGTGGCATCATGAGAAAGGCAGAGATGCCTTTTGTGCCTTAGCAAAATTCCTTCTTTCTCCCATCTTTGAGGGAATGAGGCTCCTGGATGCTAAAACAGGGTTTTGCCATGTGATAATGAGGGCTCATCTTCAAATAATGTTACCCTTCATCTTGAAAAGCAAAATGTCAGATATTCTCCCACTCACCATCGCAAGCCAGCAGGGTCTCTAATGCAAAGCAGTGCCTTGAATATTCTGCGGAGAAGTAAACTCCACCATGCAGGTAGTGCATTGCCCTTCCCATCTTGGTCCATGTGGGGCCAGCAATCCAGCTCAGAGGAGCTGCCTGGAATGTCCCAGTGCCCAGTTTGCTGAATACAGAACAGTAGAATCTCAGAAGGGTTTTGGCTGGAAGGGACCTTTAAAGATCATCTAGTCAAACCCCTGCAGTGAAAACTGACATCTTCAACTAGACCAAGTTACTCAAAGACCTGTCCATCCTGACCTGCAATGCAAAAGGATGGGGTTTCTACCTCTACCTCTCTTGGCAATCTGGGCCAGTATATCACCAACCCCAGTATGAAAAATTTATTCTGCATACCTAGCTGGCATCTACCCTCTTTCATCACCCCCTGTCCTATCACTACACTCCTTGGTAAAGAGTACATCCTCATCTTTTCTGTAGGGCCCATTTAAGTACGGAAAGGCTGCAAGAAGGTTTCCCTGGAGCCTTCTCTTCCTCAGGCTGATCAACCCCAACTGTCTCAGCTTATCCTCACAGCAGAGTGGTTCCAGCCCTCTGATGATTTCTGTGGCTTTCTCTGGACCTACTCCAACAGGTCCATGACTTTTTTTGTGCTTAATCCTTGTGGGGTTTTAATCAATCAGAGAGAGTGTAGGATGAAATCCCCTGAGCTTTAGATTTATTTCTTTCTTTTACCTCTGTATTTCCATTGTGAAAGCAAGTCAAGGTTTTCACCAGCACAAGCCCAGCTACAGTTTTAATGGAGATCAATACAATTAGTTTTGATTAAAACCCACCCAAAACTACTGTGTAAAGTGAAGGGAAGACAAGAAAAAGAAGTTAGTGCATCTTTTTCTTTTCCTAGAATACATGCAGTCAGCACACTGCAGAATACTCCTGTAAACCCATGGGGCACACCAGTGCCCTACATTTTAAAGGCTGGAGCTGTATAGTGATGTCTGCTTGTAGCAATTCTTATCATTGCTGGTGCACCAATACTATTGTTGGAAACTTCCATATTTTAGGGCTGTAGGAAGGCTACAGCCCTACAGGCTACAGTAGTAAAACTCAATGCAAAAGCTCTGAAGTAACAACTACTGTAGTTGCTGTAGTGATCATCACTAATCATGATGACAGTACTTCTGCTCACCCACTCCACCCTCCAACCCCTGCAATCTTTCCTTCATGATAGGAATTGTGTTAATTTAAAGTATTTTGAGAGTGACAAACAGTTGTTTAGACTGTTTCAGTGTCTAGGGGTGCACTATGAAAACAGAAGAAATGACTGAACTTTGAATCAAATTATTTCACTCCTCTGTGACTCAGTTTCTGTATCTATCAGAAGTGCTAAGTGTGCTCCTCAGACAATCTACTTCCACGAGCCAATCTGATAACAGATCCCAATGGATATGGTAACAGTATTCCAGAGCTTACATACTCAACGATTTTAAAGCTCCTAAAGATTCTTGGTTCAAGCTTGACAGAAGGCGGCACTATGCGAGCAAAGCTGATACTAGTGATTTATTGACTGCAGATAATACCATTCTCAGTATATTGATCAGTATTCTGTTGCCTTCTGGTATCAGTTCTGTGAGAAGTCACCATGTCTTTATCCACACTTTTTCACCTCTTTTGGGATAAATTGTAAACATATGAGTATAATCCCCTGAATACAGTCTATGAAATAATTTACTGCCCTTCATTTAAAAGTATCTCCTTGAGTGTTATGAATTCCTGGGAGCCCTTCTATTCCCACTAGCAGGAATACACCCATTTTAAATCAGCTCGTAATCTCTGACGGCCAAACCCTGCAAGAGACAGAGTAATTCTAGAAACACGCCGTATTCTCAAATATTACAGCCAAATGTGTAGCATAAACTGAAGGCATGTTTACTGTTTGTCTTACTTTCCCCTAACTATTTAGAGTCTACTCTGGTCTGCTTCTTCCCTAAATTTAAAGCGGTTGCCTGAATTTTGCAGCGCTCCTTAGTGAAGCTGGGAAACAGATTCTCTGTGTTAACCTACTTCCAAAGTTTGTGTTTCCAAAGTGCATTCATAAATCTACCACAGACTGCAACATATCTTCCCCTATTTTTTTTTTCTTTTTTAATCTTAATCTGAAATACTGGCACATAGATAAAATAAAAGTTTATGTTCTGTTTTCCTCTGAATATGTGCAAGCAACGTATCACTCATCCAGAGACATTCGACTTATATTATTCCTGCCTCAAGTCCAAAGAACATAATTTTGACTGTTCGCTGTGAGCGGATATGTAAGATTGTTACAAATTGATGCCAAGGGGCCCATACATGTTTTTCTTTGAGTTAGCTTCCAAATTGCAAGAGTGTGCATAATGAATGTGTTATCTAGTCCTCCTGCTTTGGATTTTTGAAGGAGAAACAGCACATACCGCAAAGCAACTTGGCCTACTTGCTCAGGTTCCATAGCAACCCAGTATTGCTATAAATTCATTTTCTACTAATCAATTAGAAATTTTGCTCTGGCAGCTGGAATGGAAGTTTACGGGCCAAATCCTTCTTGTTTTACTTGGACCTGCAGTCTCAGTAAATTCAACGAGATGCTTGCCTGGGAAGAATACGAGCTTGTCTCCTCGTCTCTCTCTTGGTTTATTTTTTGTGAAAAGGTCAGGTTTAATTTTTGGTTTGCCATCCAAGCAAAGAAAAGGAGGTAGTTCCCTTAAAGGATCCACAACTTAAGAAAGCCTTGTGTTACAGACAGAGCTGCTGACAGGTTTAAAAGGAAGATATTGCTTGGCTCCCTATGCATTTTAACTGGCTACTGTCAGCATAGCTTCTATCCAGCAGCTTGTAAAAGCTCCTGTTGTGTCCACCCTAATATTGCGTGCCCAAAAGGGAGTCTTCCAGAGAACAGGGTGGTATCTGCCAGTGCCCTTCCCAGCAGCACAGCCCTCAGTGAAATGGTCAGTATGCACAACTCTGATGGAACCTTCCCTTGTAAAGGTCAGCGTGTGCACTGCCAGATGTGCATGTAACCATGCACATCATGTGCACTATGCAGGTGGTGCAGGTGATTAAAATCCAAAGCTTCCATTAAAGAGATATCTTTGGGTTTGGTTTTTTTGTTTGGGTTTGTTTGTTTTGTGTTTATTTTGTTTGGTTGGGGTTTTTTTGTTTGATTGTTTATTTTGTTTAGGTTTGGGGTTTTGCGTTGGGGGTTTTTTTTGTGTTTTTTTGTTTGTTTGGTTGGTTGGTTGGTTGGGTTTTTGTTTCTGTTTTTGTGTTTTTTTCCCCAGAATTTTTTCTTTTATCCTACCAAAACTGCAATACTGAGAGATGGGGAAAGTCCATGGCAAAATACTCAACCTGCAACCATATGGAAATGGTTCTGACATGGGCTGATAAAAGCACTGACATTTTGGGGTTTGGGCTACGCTTTCAAATTCAGCCTATTCTGCCTGGGGCTTTGTGTCCAGACTGCAGACATCGTGAATAGATATGCCAAGCATGCTGTCTGACCAAAACACAAGGAGAGCATTGGAAGTTTACTGCAATTTACTCCACAGTCTTTTTTCATGAGTAGTGGTCACACCATTAGCCTCCTCTTTATGCATTTTCACTGGGGTTTGGGTCAATGAGTCAGAGGATTCAAATATTTTTTTCAATCCAGTTTGCCTCTCAGCTGCTGGAAAAATGTGTTCTCCAGTTACAAAGTGCACTGAAAAACTGCATGGGTCTATAGGAAGACAAGAAAGCTTTAACACTTCCTTTCCAGTTCACTCATCATCATGCTAGAATTCTGCTCTGACTATACAGCATTAGAAATACATACCATCCTGTTTTGTAACAAATGCATAGAAAATCAAAGCAATGATTTAAACTTTACTATGTCAGGGCTCATCAAATCTCCACTGCAACAAAGGACAACACAGAGCAGACTTTGCCCCTTCAAGAGGACATGAGTTAGAGCTGAATAAGGGTCTGTTGCTCGGAAAGCAGTGCTCTACCACTTGCACACGCTCCCTTTTTTGCTGTCTCTCTCCAGCTCCTACCAGTGGTTAATACAATGGGAAGGTTATAGCCTTGGCACTGTAAAAAGGGTCAGGGAGCGTGAAGTGGGCTGTGAATTCCTTATAAGCTGCATTCCTAAAGGAGGAACTTCTCTGTCTGGAGGGTTGTCAGAAAGAACAAGACCCAGACAACTCCACTGCTGATCCAAACAAAACACACAGGGCTCACAACAACTGCACACTGTGCATACTGCAGTTCATGCAAGAAAGTGTAGGCTCTACCAAGGCTGGCCTCTCCTTTGGGTGACCCACAGTCACTTCAGTGTCTCTGAACACAGGTACAGTCCTGTCTTTTCTCCAGTTCCCAGGCTTTACCTCTGATGCCACAATTTCTACTCTGATTATAATCAGCAGTTTATAAAATCTGCATATGCCAAAGAGATGGCATCCAAGAGAAAAAATGATGACCAAACTTAGTAGAACCAGCTCTGGGGGATTTAAATGTTAAACCCACTTTATTGTTTTAGGTTTGTGTCTTTTTAAAAACTGTTTGTGTTGTGTTTAGTAAGAAGTATTGTACAGCTATGTTATGTGCTATGTTATGTTCAAGATGTGGTTTTTTTTAGAAATAGAATTTTTTTTAAGTTTCCCTGTGCTGACTGTTCATTTATTTTGATGGATTTTGCATGATAACATTTCAGTATTTGGAAAAATATGGGAGATTAATCATTATGAATTTCAGATCAACTATATCAAGGAGAAAAACTCATGTTTAAATGCATTGTCCTGCATTTTAAGCTATTATATGTCTGTGTTCATATTCTCCTTGTTTTATTGATGTACTGCACATATCTGACCTCCACGTTTGTCTGAAAAGTATTTTCATCAGTCTGAGGGTTCTGATTTCCCAGTTTTGTTTAAAAAATCTAATTGGCGTAAGACCTTGGTAACCATTAATCCTTTACAGTACACTTCTCAAACTGGATCTACTTAACCTCCATGTACCTGATCCAATTTCCTTGCATTCAGTGGAAGCTCCTCCTTGATCGGGCACATTTTTATGTAAAATATTATCTAAGAACCTAATCTGCCGCATTTCTCATTATTTAATCAATGAAATGACACTGCAGAAGCTTTGCTTCTGCCCTGTATCAGTGTCTGGGTTCATTGACACACTTCAACAACACATAGCAATGCATGGCTCTCTCCTCCACCTTCTGCCAGCATGAGGCAGCTTTTGGGCTGTTTAACCAATAAATTTGATAAGGGAACGGTTAAACCCAATTCCCAAAAGGATTTTACCCTTTTCACATGAAATCTGAAATAATTTAGCTCAGAATACCAGGCAAAACTTCTCCTTGAGTACAACGCAGCCCAGCACCAAGGCTTGGCCTGAAGGTGGCCGCTCTGTGGGAGATCTCGCACTGAGAGGCTCCCTCCAGTGCCTACATCTTAAAAAACTCTGTGGAGATGAGTTTTATCGGATGGTTACCGGCCGATAGGAGAAAGACAGACCCCTCAGAGCCGAAGGACAGCGGCGGCCCCCTCAGAGCCGCGGGCTGGCAGATACGTGCAGTTACCCGCCCCTCAGGCAGTGCTGCCCCGCTGGGGCAAGCGTCGGTAGAGGGTGGGCGGCTTTCCCTCGTACCCCGGCTACACTTTTTTTTTTTTTTTCTCTTGTCTGTGTTTTGTGGCTTTTTTGGTTGATTTTATTTCTTGTTGTCTTTTTTTTCTCCCCCTTTTCTCTGTGTGTGTGTATATGTTTGTGGCACGCAGGTCCTCCCCTGCGTTGTTCGTCCGCCTCCTCCACCCCCCCGGAGCAGTCCCCCTCCCCTCCCCCCTCGCCGCCGGCCAATGAGGGCCCGGGGCGGTTGCTGGGCAACGGCGCGGCCCAGCCGGCCGCGGACTCTGACTCTGAGGAAGAGTTTGTCCCTAATTCATTCTTAGTTAAAAGTGGCTCTGCAAACCTGTGTGTCGCCGCCAACGGTGAGTGACTTTTTCTCTCTATACCTACTTTTCTTGCTCGTCTGACAGCCATGCACGGGGGTAGGGGGGTGGTGGTGCTGCAGATGTGCCCTTTGGGTTGGTTTGGGGGATTTTGTTAAAACAAACAAAAATTGGGGAGGGGATTAAAAGAGAGGAGAAGTTAATCTCATAAAAGTTGAAAAATGCATCACTGGAAGGTTCGTGCTGGCTGCTGTGCACGTTGCAACAGCTCGTCTGAGCTCAAAAACTTCATGATGAGTTGAAGGTTGGGATCCTCTCCCTTTTTAGGGGGGATTTTGGGTTTCTTTGGAGCTTTTCACTTTTTAATATCCTGTCTGAAAAACTCACAGAGAAACTGCCTTCTCTGTGAGGACAGCAAGGTGCAGCCTGGGGGTTGGCAGGGCTGAAGGGAGGGTGGCCAGGTGGGCTCCACCGACGGCCCTCAGAAGCTGAAAGCAGCCCGAAGTCTCCTGCTGCTGTCAGGTATCTGTCACGGAAAGGGTGCATGAATGGAAAAGGAAATGCCGAAAACTCACAAATTTACTTTGTGAGTTGTACCAGCAGCATCAGTACTGTGTGCTCAGCCTCAGAGACTACAGAACGTTGTCTGTGTCCGTGTCTCTCTCAGAGGCGCTGGGAGATGCTCTCGGTAAGTATTTGAGGCAGCAGCACAACCCGTGCTTCTGCGATGCTCCGAGACTCCCCAATGGGGAGCTGAGGGTGTTCATCACTGCCACATGGACCGTGGTACTCAAACAAATTTCCAGAATAAGAATGAGATTCACAATTCTCTGCTGCAAAGACAATGAGGCATAAACACAGAGGTAACGCTCGTTGGCAAAGAAATGTGAAGTTTCATCAAGGGTGGTGTAACCTGACGAAGTGCAGATTACAGCAGTGGAATCGCAGTGGCCACTCAGGCTGCTGCCATCCGGCTTGAGTGATAATTGCTCCCAGGTCTGATTTATGATGAAGGAGAAGGCATTCAAAGATATCTTGAAAGAGAGAAAGAAAGGTGAGAGAGAGGTTTACTGCAGCTGGCAACAGCTTAACTGCATTTATGTTAAGCTTCTAAGAAGGTTTCCTAGTATGCTGTTATCTCCAAGTAAGGAGAGAAAGTTTGACATTTAATTTGTCTGTTCCCTCCCCTCCCTCCCCCCCAGCTTCCCTCTTTTCTTTAGTTGCATTTGTTATGATAAAAACAAACTTGCAGAGTTTTTCAAAGGAGAAGGTTATCTCCTCTGAATTGTCATCCTAAGGAGAGTAGGGGGAAATACAGTGTCGTATTCATTCAGGAAGCTGCTTAAAATTCATATCCTCTGTTCAGCTTTCCCCCTCCCCTTCCACCATGTAATACACACACCCATCTAACTCCCTGCAGTCCAATGCATCGAGATCTGAAATCAAGCAGATGACCTTTTGGTTGTAAATAAAGCCAAACTCACACTCCACCTCAGGTTTTCAACATCATGATGCATATACTTTACCTTTGTTCATTTAGAGAATATATGTGCACACAAGCACAGATATCCTCAGGTATAAAGAAGGAAGGTAGAGATGGCAAGTGAGATTAAAGACCTTAATCTCTTCTCTTACTAATTAGCTGAACAACAGAAAAAACATTGTTCAGAGTCCACAGTGGGTTGACGACATTATTGTATTATTGATGTGCTGGTGAGTTAGTTATACTTTTTAGCTAGGCTTTTCAACTTCATGCTTATTTATCCTCTTTTTTCTTAGTGCTTTTTGCATCATCTTGTAGATATACTACATTCCCTGAGGCCTCTTTGTGTGTAGGATTCATCAGGTTGCTAATAAATATGTCCAACACAAAGACAGGGCATCTGGGGTCTCCTTTGCATTCAGTAATCAGAAGTGCAGGTAATGCTGACACTCTGGTAACCTGTTAGGATCAGCTCAGCCTCACTCTGCTATCAGAAGGAAAACAAAGATTACTTACTATGCCACCTATCAACTCCTAATCTGGAAGTTCATGTGAATAAGAAGCACAGACCATACGAACCCATCATGTCTAAAACCCAATGACTCTTCTGACCTCTGTAAATGGATTTAATTGCTTTGGTTCCTTAATGTTCTGTTTCTATGAGGCTTAGTCAGCTTAAACTTTAAATGACAAAAGCAGGTCTTTATGTTCCTTAAATGGTGAAAATTAGTAAAAGCTTATTTTGGTTAGGACTAAGTTTAATACAGTTAGAGCACTCATTCTCAGAGAATAGTAGCTGTCTTAACAGCAGGACAGCCTGAGAATGCTGTCCAAAGGATTTGTGTTGCACTTTTTAATTGATTGTGGCTAGGTTTTCCTTCCACAGCTGTGTAAACTCAGCCTTAGAGAAGTCCATCCAAAGTAAGTAACACCCAGGGAGCAGCACTGCTGTTACGAATCCCCATGTAAATTGCAAACATAATGCACATGGAACTTAAGAAAAATGCTACTTTTTGAAGATACAGTAGGCTATTCTTTATCTAAGTTCCTTTCATTCCAGAAAGGTAATAATGTTCATAATATTATTTCTACACTTCCCAGGAAAATGCCCAACTAAACTTTCAAATGACGGCTGGGATAAGCTACTAAGTGTATAAACATGCAGGCATATTTTACATTCACATTGGATATATTACAAGCCATTGTTTGGATTTTTTTACTTTTAAAATAAAAGTCATTTAGAAGGTTAAAAATCCTCAGTTATTATTGTATATATACTATTAGCAAGTACCTAATTTTAAGTTAAAAAAAAAAAAAAGACTCTTCAGACTTGGGAATACTAGAATTTGGTTTTATATATATATCAACTCCAGAAGACCTTTTGCGTTATCTAAAATTACCCATAGTAATTTGGGTATGTGAATGTCTCCATTTCATAGAATCAGGGAATGGTTGGGCTGGCAAGGGCCTTTAAAGATCTTCTAGTTCCAACCCTCCTGCTGTGGATCTCATCTTCATGAGATCAGGTTGCTCAAAGCCCCAACCAACCTGACTTAACACTTCCAGGGATGGAGCATCTATAACTTCTCTGAGCAACCTGTTCCTGAACCTCACCACACTTACAGTGAATAATATCTCCCTAATATCAGATCTAAATCTTTCATTTTTTGTTTTAAAACCATCACTCCCTGTCCTATCTCTGATTAAAAGTCTCTCTCCATCTTCCCTTCAAGCCCCCTCTCAGTATTGAAAGACTACACTAAGCTTTCCCTTCTCCAAGCTAAACAACCCCAACTCTCTTAAACATCTCAGGATGTTTCCTTTGAGAAGCCTTAAAATGTTCTGTGTTGGGGTTATCAGCATTATTTGAAAAGCAGGCTGCTTTGGAGTGAACATTCAGAAACACCAATTATTTCTTCAGGTTTCTCATCAGTAGGTATATACTGGTGTATAGGTATTTGTGTATATGATTGGTGAGAAGCTAGAACTGTCTGAGTGCATCCAATCTTTAATCTGATTGTGTTAAGAAATTCACAAAGGCTGTATTGGATCAGAACATTGGTCCATGTTGTCTCTGACAGTGATATGGGAGGAGAAGCACAAGCCAGGGGTGCTGTAGGGCGATGCTGTCTGGATGGGAAAGGTTGAGTGCCACCCAAGGAGGAAAAGATAGAGTTTGGCTTGACATCAGCAGTTCTTATTCATTTGAACCAGTAAATAGCATTAAAAAAAAAATAAATAAATAAATAGTTGAATGCCTTTAGAGAGTGGTGTTTATGAAGAGATGACCATTGCTGTCCAATTCCCTCAGCATCCGCAGCATGGCAGTGGGAATGTTAGCAGGCACATCTCTGCTAAGTACAGCTGTGAGGTAGGAAAATGGGGCTGTATCCCCATGGGGGGCTGATGTGCAGAGTGACAAAGAACAGATTTTTGGAAAATATGTAAAATCTGTAGAAAGCTGACATCTCCTTGAAGACCACTTGACCATGTTGCCTTGTAGTCAAAGCCTCAGTGCATGACTTCTTCCAGCTCCTTCATCAGTGAGCAGGCATCAGTGGAAGTGTGCTTTTGTCATTTTGTGAGGTCTGGTGTGTTTCTCCAAGCTGTTTATGTTAGGCAGAGAAAAAGGGTGGATGTTGACATTTGAAACAACTTCTGCAGATGGAAGCCACAAAATCCAAAATCACCTCTCATTTGGGGTATATGAATATTCTCAAACACAACTTCAGAGACCAGGGTGTGGATTTTATTTAATTCTAGCAGAAGTAAAGAGATATCAGAAAGATGTAGGAATATATAAAACTGACTCTACAGTCCTAGAAATCACTTATGTGACACAGGAGGTAAAATAAAACCTCTGTTGGAATCAACTAACAGTGTGGATTCTCATTTCTGAATACCTCAGTTTCTTTGGCTTCTCCCTCAAATATATCCCTATCCCAAAACATTTTGCTCCCCCATAATTAACCAGCCCTGTTCCTTTTCTGCCACTGAGGGCATTTATTCACAAAAAAAAGCAGCAATGGAGAGTCATGCTGCCAGTCACAGTGACATTGCTGCTAGAGGGAGAGAGAGGCATGATTCACAGTGTTATTAGACTTTGAATTCCAAGGGGAGTGTTCAGCCTTGTGTGAAGCATGGACAATGCAGTCCTCACCTCAGGCACAGATGGTGTTGTCAGTGGATGGGAGGAGGGAAAACCATGTTGAGTACATATGGGAAAAGGTTAGATCCTTCAAGATGATCCATTAAATCCCTGATTTCAGTGGAAAATAGACCAAAATAGGATCAGTTTAATCAGAGAAGCTGATAAAAAGACAAAGCATGCTGCTTTTACCTAGTGGGATCTGTGTGAACAAGACATTTGGCCAACAAAATCCATGTTCAGGGAGTTAATGCAGTTTTGTGTACTGCCTGTGCCACTTTTTCTTTCTTTAGTTGAAGCAATATGTTCACCTAAGATCTTCCTTCTCATTTCTGACTAAATTGGACCAATCTAGACCTGATTTGTAACCTAAAGGACGTATGTTGTTTTCTGTCTAGGATATTTTTTCACTTTAATGATCAACATTGAGCTGTTGAAGACAATCACCATTTGTAATTTACCTCCATTTCCTATCCTTCAGAAGGAACTTTCTACCTTTTTATTAAATGATTTGGCCCAGATTTATGGAGATAAGTCCTTTACAAAAAGTCTGGTGAGGGATATGCTAGTCTTATCTGTGTTTTGTCAAATAGCTTAACTTGATAATAAACTGTGCATTTCTGGCACAGATCATCTGCCACGACCTGCTATGGATGGTTTTCTTCAGGCTCTAAAAGGAAGTCCTGTTCCAGAAGTACAGGGCATTTTCTGCTGGAAGTTTTTAATTTATCTACTGTATGTGCTCAGTGTTCCATTCTTTAGTATCCTTGGTGTGTTTGGTGCTGCACAGTCTGCCACACAGAGTTTTCAGACTCATTCTGCAGCCCAGTGTGACCAGCTGAAAGGCTGAGCTGAACATCAGCCTGCTTTGCATCAGGCATCACTCCTCTGATCTTCAGGTCTGACTTCAGACATGGGAGCTGTCCTGTACAAGTCCCACTCAAGCACAGGGTTAGGTGTTTACAACATGAGGATGGAAGAGACAGTCACAGAGAAATCAAACTGCAGCAGGGAGCCCAAAGGACACCGAATATGAAAGCATTTCAAAGAAAAAAAAGGGTATGTAAGGCTTCTTAGAAGTGGAGAATTTTCAGGGATCTGACTGAGAAGAGTAAAAGAATCTTTGATATTGCAGTCTTAACTGATATTTTGCTCATCTAATAATTATTAATAAATCCCAATTAAATTCAGTTTTCTTGTATGTAAGGCTTTTATGGTGTTCTTTCCAATAAAAAGGCTGGTGGATGGACGGCCTGTTCTCTTGCTGGGTTTTGTCTTTCTGCTTCTTCTTTCTTTTCTACTTCAGTAAATGTCTGAAGTAAGAATAACAATTAATGTCTGCACTCTTTGTCAGACATTTGCAGAGTCCATTCTGAGTCAGTGGTAATTCATAATTACAAAAGGGAAACTGAGGAATAGGGAGATACAGCAAATAATTTTCATATGTTCACCATACTCATCAACAACGTGGATGAAGGAACAGAATGTACTCTCAGACAGTTTGCTGATGATACAACACCGGGAGGAGTGGCTGATACCTGAGAAGGCTTTGCTGCCACTCAGACCTGAAAAGTCTGAGCAGAAGTGAAGCTCATGAAGTTCAGTAGGGGTAAGTGTAGAGTCCTGCATCTGGGGAGGAAAGACCCCTACACCAGTACAGATTAGTGGTTGACCTGCTGAAAGACCTGGGAGTGCTGGTGAACAAAAAGCTCACTGTGAGCCAGCAAGGTGCCCTCGTAGTCAAGAAGGACAGAGGTATTCTGGGACGCATGGAGAAGAGTGCAACCAGCAGGTTGAGGGAAGTTCTCATCCCCCTCTACTCTGCCCTGATGAGACCACATCTCGGGTATTGTGTCCAGTTCCGGGCTCCCCAGTTCAAGAGGAACAGGAAACTACTGAAGAGAATCCAATGGAGAGCCATAAGGATGATTAGGGGAGTAGAGAATCTCTTACAAAGAGAGGCTGAGATACCTAGAGCTCTTTAGCCTGGAAAAGAGAAGAGAGGGGATCTGTTCAATACTTAGCAATATCTAAAGGGTGGAGGTATAAGAACTGGGCTGGGCTCTTCAGTGGTACCTAGTGATAGGATGAGGGACAACAGGTACAAACTAAAACAACAGGAGGTTTCATTTGAACTTGAGAAATTTCTTTAAGGGTGACAAAGCTCTGGATGGGCTACCCAGAGAACTTGTGGAGTCTGGAGACTTTCAAAACCTGTTTGGACACATTCCTGCGCAACTTGATCTCGGCAAACGTGCTTTATCAGGGGGATTGGATTAGATGATCTCCAGAGGTCCCTTCCAACCCCATTTCTATGATTCTCTGATTTCATTATTCCTTGATTCTATGAACATGTTCAGAGTTCAGCCTGAGAAACCATAATCTAAAATTCTCCCTTTTAATTTTAGTCAGAAAGCTAAACAAGAGACATATTAATCATAGCTTTCAATTTAGTTTGAGGCATTTCAGGTCATCAGACTCTGTATCACCCTGAGGAGATTCCTCTTTTTCCACTCATTATGGAAAGAGCTGTGGCTGACTGTGAGTCCATAGGAGCCTGAGAAATTAGTTGGGGGTCTCAATCTGGTCATTTTGGTTTGATTTTCACAGTTGTCATCTATTAGACCACTGAAACCATTCAAAAAATCACTGGCATACTTGAAAATCTGTCTTCAAATCATTCCTTTGAAATTATCTTTGTCATAAAGATGACAACAAGCTTAAGGTTTTGAATTCCCAAGCATCAGACATTGCTTCTAAGACCCTGGAAGATCAAGTTAAAAGTTGTAAACTGGAATATATGAGGCGGATCACATCATGAATTATTCCTGCACCTCTTCTCTGAGTGGTGAGGCCATCCTGTTGAGTTTTTGTTTCTCCTATTTCACTCTTCCTACCAGGGGAAAAGATCAAAAAGACTTCAGTATGCAAACAGCAGATCTTTTGGAGGACATGATGCTCTAGAAGTGCCCACTTACCTTGTCACTTACCCTCTTGCCCCATGAATTCACCTTGCATCCTGAGAGTATTTGTTTAACCTGGCAATTGTTTGGCTTCAGGATGAGCCAAAGGTGAGAAGCAAATAATTTGCCATAGGACCAGATTCTTATCTCTGTTATTGGTGGGAGGCATTTGGATTGGATTGCTAGCATAATGAGGATCAAATCGTGACCCAGCTAAAACCCTTTTGGCTGAAAGAGGGAGGTTTGGTCAGCAGTGGATAATATGAGTACACAGAAAGCCAGTTTGGTTTTTATTTTCGCAAAGAATAAATATCCCAAAGAGAACAAAGCAAAGTTATGACTGTCACATTCAGCAAAGGGCAGCAATGAAATGAGTCACCTTTCCAGGCTGGTTGGGAACACACTGAATCAGTTAAAGCAGATTTATAGCTTTTTAGCTGTGATAAACCCCATATCACTGTGTATATGAATTTACATAGGAACATGGTGGGGATTTTGGTTTTTTTTTTCTTCTTCTTTATTTCTTTTAATGCAAGCCACATTGAAAAGCGTGCACAAAGGAGCCTCACTTTCAGGAAAGACAACTGGAACAAATTATATGCATTCAGACTTGTTAAACTGAATTGGCAGCAGAAATATTCCTGGTAACCTGAGCATTACAGCAGCATTGGTATAGTTAAGGTTATGTCAGCATTTCCATTAGAAACTCCTGCTTTCAGAGGTTTATATTTGCAGTAAAAATTCACTGTGGGTTGAAACTTGACAAGCTGTGCAAGGTCTCATCTGAGATGGATTTTTTTTTTTTGTTACCTTTTTTCTTTACAAAATCGGGGAGAAGAATCTGTTTGAATAGTCAAGCTACCAAGAGCACAAACAAAAATAGCAGCATTCTGGCTTTGATTCTTTTCAGTGTTACAAAACCCTGTTTCTTTCTTTGTAGTGTAACTGTCAAATGTGCAACAAAGTCTTGCTCTGAAGAAGGAATTAATCATTACACTATTAAAGGAAATGAAACATTAATTTATGGCCCATTAGATGCTTTTTCACTGCAGGACTGCTTGTGTTTGGTCTACCTCAGGTTATACTGAGAGATTTGTGACTAACATGAAACAAAGCCCCCAAAGGAACAGATTCTGTGTGGGAAAAAAATGCTTCTGGGCAGCTTTAGAAGAACAAAACATTGAAGGCAAAGTTATCCAGAGACTGAAGTGAGTAGTAGGAGTTCAGCCTTCTGGTTTCTGCCATAGGCTTCTGAGCTAAATAGCTTAACTTTCAGTTTCTCCATTGTAAATGGAGGCTATAGCAAGCTGTTGGCTTCAGTAGCCTTCCAAACTGTTTCCTGTGTGACACAGCTGGATGTAGCCATGGTTACTCTATGATGAGTAAGTATACAAAAGGGGAGCCATGGCTCCATACTTGCAGACATCAGATTCAGAGAGTAAACTAAGCTCTTTTTTTGTAAATCTCTTCAGATTTTGGGGTTCATAGCACTGAAATTGTTTTGGGGTTTCCTCTCTGAGCTTCTGTCTGCATGACTGAGATATGGGAGGTTGTGTATACGCTCAGCTTCTGTGTGGTTGTTTGTCTTCCACACTTTGAGAAGCCATACCTGATGTTCATCAGAACATTTTCCATTTACCAGATAAAAGCTGGTGTGGAAGTGCAAAGTATTATAAAATATAGGAAGGAAGTTTGATTGTGTACTCATGGCTGCGTTGTGTCATTACTGTGAAATGGATCTCTCAGTTGGGAATGAGCTCAAACTTTGGGAAGGTTTGTTCCATTAGCTGTTTTAAAGCCATATGTCTCAATTTTAAAATGAGGACCTAGGGGCTTTGAGCCTTATTTATAACCTGAAATTTGCTGGCCACTGTGAACCAGTGATTAATTTTTAAGGAAGAAGATGCCAGAAGTCTTGTTCTGACCTATGTGTTCATTCAAACCAAACACCCAATAGCTGCATAGCCTCAGAAGATGCCTCCCCCCACTTCCTCCTCCATGGTTTCTGTGCTTTGCATTATTCCTTGTGTTTATTGTAACACACTATTAATCTCCAACAAAGCTTTCAAACCATTATTTGAGTCCAACAAATTCTCCAACTCAAGCAGTCATAGCTTTAGGAATTCTGAGTGTAATCTTTGGGGCTTGGAGTAGAAGAGGAAGGATCAGGTTAAAATGTCTGAGGCAGTGACTCCAAGGGAAAAACTGCCTTCTGTGGATACAGCACAAGTCTGAAAAATGATATTTGGAACATGAGGGGATAGTGTAGCTTCTTGCTGTGTTCTTATGAAGCATGGTGTATCCTTTGAAATTACTTCCCATGCGTACCTGGGTGCAAAGCAGTAGGGTTCTTTTGTTCAAGAGAGGGCAATCCTTAACCATGTGTCTAACAGCAGGACCAAGCCCTTAGTGCCCATGCTTGGTAGTAAAGCTCATGTGATAGACAGTTATGGCACAGAAGAAGCCTTTGATCTTGAAAGGATTTATATGAAAGACTGTCACAGTTCCTTAAGAGTCAATTGGGTTAAGCCTTTGAGGACTACAAGCTCCAGTGTATGCATCCCACATCAGAATTAATTTTTGATGGCAGTTTGAATTCTGGCACCAGAATTTGAAGGGTTAAAAGGTTTGGGATTTTTAGTTCCCGCCACGGGAACTGAGACAAAAACCCCGAATACAACTGGAATAGCTGGTACAGTGTGTTCAATGCATGTAGTCTATGGCTACAAGGACAGTATTTTGTAGTAATTAATACCTAGAAAAAGGAGTCAGAAAACTGGTGACTGGTATCAGTGTGTGACCTTGGCCAAGTGACCTAAATGTTGGTGCTTGGCTTTTCCATGAATAAAATGGGAAATAATCATAGAATCATAAAATCATAGAATGGTCCAGGCCAGAAGAGGCCTCCAAAGGTCATCTAGTCTGACTCCCTGCAGTCAGCAGGGACATCCTCAACTAGAATAGGTTGCCCTGGGTCTTGTTGAACCTTACCTTGAATATCTCCAGGGAAGGAGCCTCAACCACCTCCCTGGGCAACCTGTTCCTGTGTTCCACCACCCTCCTAGTGAAGAACTTCTTCCTGATATCCAATCTAAATCTGCCCTTCTCTAGTTTGAAGCCATTGCCCCTCATCCTGTCACTGCAAGCCTTTATAAACAGTTTCTTTCCATCATTCCTGAAGGCCTCCTTCAGGTACTGGAAGGCTGCTCGTCCAGGTCCCTCTGGATGACATCCTATCCCTCTGGTATATTGACACCACCACTCAGTTTGGTGTCACCTGCAAATTTGCTGATGGTGCCTCGATCCCACTGAATATAGCATTGATAAAAATATGAAACAGTACATGTCCCAGTAGGGACCCCTGAGGGACACCACTTGTCACTCCTCTCCATCTGGACTTCAAGTCACTGAACACCACCCTCTGGATGTGACCATCAAGCCAATTCCTTATCCACTGAACAGTCCACTCATCAAATCATATCTCTCCAACTTGGTGAGCAGGATGTTGTGTGGACAGTGTCAAAGGCCTTGCGGAAGTCCAGATAGATCACATCCATAGGTCATCCTTTATCTATTGACATAGTCACTTTGTCATAGAAAACCACTAGGGTAGTCAAGCAGGACCTTCCCCTAGTAAAGCTATGATCACAGACCTACAGCACTACAGAATCACAGAACGGTGGAGGTTGGAAAGGACCTCTGGGAATCATCTAGTCCAACCCCTCTCCTCAAGCAGGGTCACCTAGAGCAGGCTGCACAGGCTTACATCCATATAGGCTTGGAATTTCTCCAGAGAAGACTCCACAGTCTTTCTGGGCAGCCCATTCAAGTGCTCTGGCACCCTCACAGGAAAAAATTGTTTGATTCTTGCAATCTTTTGGAGATGTTGAGATTCTTGAGTGAAAATGTAAAATACTGTCGTGCTCCTACTCTATTCTGCTGATATGTCCACAGCATCTCTGTGGGTAAAGGAATGGTGATACCATGAAGTTTAAGATCTCTTTTTGTGGCATGTCTTCAAAGTCTGGCCTTACTTTTCATAGAGGAAATTTGATTGATATTTTATCTTTCTGTGTAAATAATTAGACTGATTAATGGAAGCCTACTTAATTAAAGCCTTTTCCATATAAAACAGATAAACTGTAGCAAAAAGACAAAATGGTTCAAATCACATGACTGTATGACAGAGGTTGAAAAAATTCAGACATACAGTATGTCACATTTCTTTTTACAAGAGGTCAGCTGATGTTGACATGTCAAAGCAACATGCAAATATTCAACCATTCACTAAAAGCAACAACAGCCAGGCAACAGGCTGGTGATGGCATCTTACTTGAACTACCAAAGCCCAAGTCTGCCTCTTTAGTCATCAACTGTCTCCAAGAGCAAGTAATCTTATTGGTAAGAATGATCAAAATAAGAAGGCCAGATAGGCCCTTGTTAATTGCCTCCAATTAGGAGGCAATTCCTAATCTTTCACTTTTTAGGACATCAACATTACTTGGACATTAACACCACAAAGTATTGCCTGAGTGTTTGGGATGCCTCTTGGAGTAGGTTAAGAATTATTGTTGTCACTTCTTGTCTTTCTTACCTGTTCTAACTGAAGGTGCCCTAACAGGACAGTTAATTCATAGAAATAATAGAATATCTCTGAACATAGCATAGAATAGAATATTATAGTATTAGAATACAATTAGAATAAAATAATCTGTTGTGACATTAGAATAAACCTTTATTAGAATAAACCAAACCAGGTTGGAAGAGACCTTCAAGATCATTGCATCCAACCCATCAACCAATCCAACCCACCCAAACAGCTAACACATGGCACCAAGCACCCCATCAAGTCTCCTTCTGAACACCTTCAATGACGGCGACTCCACCACCTCCCCGGGCAACCCATTCCATAATGCAATCACTCTTTCTGTATAGAACTTCTTCCTAACATCCAACCTGAACCTCCCCTGGTGCAGCCTGAGACTGTGTCCTCTTGTTCTGGTACTGGATGCCTGGGAGAAGACACCATCATCAGCCTGTCTACAACCTCCCTTCAGGTAGTTGTAGACAGCAGTAAGGTCACCCCTGAGTCTCCTCTTCTCCAGGCTAAGCAATACCAGCTCCCTCAGTCTTTCCTCATAGGGCTTGTGTTCCAAACCCTTCACCAGCTTCATTGCCCTTCTCTGGACTCGTTCCAGCAAGTCAACATCCTTCCTAAACTGAGGAGCCCAGAACTGGACACAGTACTCGAGGTGTGGCCTAACCAGCGCAGTGTACAGGGGCAGAATGACCTCCCTGCTCCTGCTGGCCACACAGTTCTTGATGCAGGCCAGGATGCCATTGGCCCTCTTGGCTGCCTGAGCACACTGCAGGCTCATGTTCAGCCTACCATCAACCAGCACCCCCAGGTCCCTCTCTGCCTGGCTGCTCTCTAGCCACTCTGACCCCAGCCTGTAGCACTGCATGGGGTTGTTGTGGCCAATGTGCAGAACCCGGCACTTGGATGTGTTAAATTTCATGCCGTTGGATTCTGCCCATCTGTCCAGCCTGTCGAGGTCCCTCTGCAGAGCCTCTCTACCCTCCAGCAGATCAACTCTTGCCCCCAGCTTGGTGTCGTCAGCAAATTTAGTGATGATGGACTCAATGCCCTCATCCAGATCATCAATAAAGATGTTAAAGAGCACAGGGCCCAGCACTGATCCTTGGGGCACACCACTAGTGACTGGCTGCCAGCTGGATGTGGCACCATTCACCACCACTCTCTGGGCTCGGCCATCCAGCCAGTTCCTAACCCATCGCAGTGTGCTCCCGTCCAAGCCATGGGCTGACAGCTTGGCCAGCAGTTTGCTATGGGGGACGGTGTCAAAGGCCTTGCTGAGGTCCAGGTAGACTACATCAACAGGCCTCCCCACATCCACCAGGCGGGTCACCTGATCATAGGAGATCATGTTGGTCAGGCAGGACCTGCCCTTCCTAAATCCATGCTGGCTAGGCCTGATCCCTTGGCCATCCTGTAAGTGTTGTGTTATTGCACTCAGGATGACCTGTTCCATGATCTTGCCTGGCACTGAGGTCAGGCTGACAGGCCTGTAATTCCCTGGCTCATCCAACCGGCCCTTCTTATGGATGGGCACCACATTGGCCAGCTTCCAGTCCTCTGGGACCTCGCCAGTGAGCCAGGACTGCTGGAAAATTATGGAGAGTGGCTTGGCCAGCTCATCTGCCAGCTCTCTCAGCACCCTAGGATGAATCCCATCTGGTCCCATGGACTTGTGGGGATCCAAGCTGCTAAGGAGAGTTCCAACCACCGCCCCATGGAACATAGGGAAACTGTGCAGCTCCCTGGCTCCTTCTGCTAGCTCTGCAGGCCAGCTGTCAGGAAGACGTTCTGCCCTTCTAGTAAAAATTGAGGCAAAGAAGGTGTTAAGTATCTCTGCCTTTTCCTCATCCTTTGTTACAATGTTCCCCTCCGTATCCACCAAGGAGTGGAGGTTGTCCTTCCCCTTCCTCTTACTATTAATGTATTTATAGAAGGACTTTTTGTTGTCCTTCACAGTAGAGGCCAGTTTAAGCTCCAAGTGTGCTTTTGCCTCCCTAATTCTCTTCCTACAAGACCTAGCAACATCCTTAAACATTCTGTGGGTTGCCTCCCCTCGCTTCCAAAGGTGATACACCCTCTTTTTTTCCCTCAGTTCCATTAAAAGTTCATGAACCATCCAGGCTGGCCGTCTGCCCCGGCAGCTCATCTTCCGGCACATTGGCACAGCCTGTCCCTGAGCCTTCAACAATTCTTCATTGAAGTAGGTCCAGCTCTCCTGCACCCCTTTGTTTTTAAGGGCTTTATCCCAAGGAACCCTCTGAATTAGTTCCTTGAGTAACCCAAAGTCTGCCCTCCGGAAGTCCAGAGTGGAGGTCTTCTTGCCGCCCCTCTTGGCTTGACCAAAAACCGAGAATTCAATTATCTTGTGGTCACTGGACCCCAAACACCCTCCAACCACCACATTGCCCACCAGTCCTTCCCTGTTGGTGAAGAGGAGGTCAAGCATAGCCTTGCCCCTGGTAGGCTCTCGCAGCACCTGGAATAAGAAGCTGTCCTCCATTCATTCTAAAAACCTTCTAGACTGTCTCCTCTCTGCCGTGTTGAGTTCCCAGCAGATGTCAGGCAGGTTGAAGTCGCCCATGAGAACAAGGTCCGGAGATCTTGAGACAGCCCTAAGCTGCCTATAGAATGCTTCGTCAACACCTTCCTCCTGGTTGGGTGGTGTATAACAGACTCCAACCAGGGTGTCTGCCCTGCTGGTCTTCCCTCTAATTCTTATCCACAAGCATTCAACCCGATCGTCCCTAATCTCCATCTCAATGGCATCTAGTGCCTTCCTGATGTAAAGGGCCACCCTTCCACCCCTTCTTCCTCGCCTGTCTCGCATGACAAGGGGCAATGGTTTTAAACTAAAAGACTAGATAGAAGGAAGAAATCTTTTATGCTAAGGGTGGGGTAACACTGGCACAGGTTGACCAGAGAGGTGATAGATGCCCTATCCCTGGAAATATTGCAGGTTAGGTCGGTTGAGGCTTTAAGAAACCTACTCTGGTTGAAGATGTCCCTGCTGACTGCAGGGGGTTGGACTAAATGAGCTTTAAAGGCCTGTTCCAACCAAACCATTCTATGATTCTTGAGTTGGGAGGGACCCATAATTGCAGGCAATTTTTACCTGTTGTCTTAAAATATCTGGAGGATCTGAGCCTTTCTCTATTATGTTAAATCCTTGTGGGATTTCAGGTATTTCCAAGTGCCTCATCAATTTAGTCTCAATCTCATTGTGTTTCATTTTCTTTCTGTCTAAAGAAGACGTGTATTTCTGAGACAAACATCTACCTCTCAGAGTTATTGAGGTTAAGCAGGTTATAATTTCAGCATTTTGAAGACCTCAGGATATTAGATGTTCGATAAGTACAACATGCTGCAAATAGGGAAAAGCGTTCTGAAATCATAAGTGGCCATATTTCTTTTCAGCATCTGGGGGGAAAGGGTGTTGTGGTGGTCAGGCTGGTAAAATGAGAGTCTGTGTCATCATATGCACTGCTCAGAATCAGCCAGCCATGACAGCCCAGGAATTGGACTTCAGATTCTCCCACATGAGAGGAGAATTGAGCTTTGTGACCTGCTTCAGAAAAATTAGAGTAGCGACACATGCCTCATTAGCATGACAGCTATGGGAGTGGGCTTGGGATATAATAAAGTGCTGCAAGACCTTGGAGTGCTTCAGCAGGAAAGCTCACAAGTGTAAAATCAATGCTTTTGATACATTAGGTGGTAATGGAAGACACACAGCACAGAAGTGGTATGATCAGATGATTTAGTTATAGCCATAAATCTAGTGGCAGCATTGTGGCAACGTGATAGGACGCAGCATTTCATAAGGAGCATAGCAGAAAGGTTGATGCATCAGTCAAGTCTGGTGTTGAAGCACGTGTAGGTAGGGATTGCATTGCTGGTATAAATGACAGAGAGGTTCATCCTGGCAAACACACCGAGTGAAACAAGGCTCCTTCATTGGAAATGAGCACTTCAGACAGAGGTGCCAGTGTTTGTAATTCTGTATTGGTATTTCTGGGACAAAATTGTTCTGGTGAAATGAAAATCAGCATGGATTACTCCAGGTTAAAGCTAACACTTCCACACCGATGCCTTTCCTGCCTTAGTCTTCCTGGCCAAATGTGGAGATTCTGTAATAATTCTCCAGAATTGCATTTCTCCAGTAAATCTGCAACCACTTGATGGTGGCTTGTGCTGTATTTTAATGCAAATCAGCTCTTTGCCTTGCTACTCAGTTTACATGGATCCTGCCCAAATCACCTTAAACATCTTCTCTCCCTAAAACCAAATGGCTACATGAGGTTATCACAAGCATCTACATTCTACCTCAAGCCATATACCTCCTCATTCAAGCATCTTGTTTTCATATTCATTCTTCCTCTTAAATTACAACAGTTTTGCTGACTTTCTTCATATTGCAGTCAGTTTTCCTATACCTCTTTAATCATGTGGGACAACTGAGCTTGGTGTAACTTCACATATGCAGCAAGTACCCAGGGAGAAAGAGGTCAGGTAAAACCAGAAGGGAGTGATGCTGCTTCCTGCCATTAACGTGTGCTTGATTAGGAAAAATATCATTAGGAGTAGGATAGTAGAGCAGCAAGTCGGAGAAGACAGATCAGATTTTAGTGGTTTTGTAGAATGAGTTACAGAGATCCTTACTGTTGCTGCCTGTCACTTTTCTGATACACCAATGAAACTTGAAACAAGAGGTCGTCTCAAAGGGTAATAGCTTCCAGCTAAAATGTGCTTCAGTCTACCAGACCACCCATCCTTTCTTTATCAATGAGATCAAAATAATAGCTGAGCTTGACACTTTTACACAGATGAGTAAAATCTATTGTGTCACCAGTGGATATTCCAGAAACCTAACCCATGTAACTGTTTTTAATAGCAGAAGTAGTTATATTGTGCCTTTCCCATGTATGTCTCTACACAATTAGGAAACAGTAGGTTTCCTGGTACCTCCTTCATTCAGATAAGTGTGATTATCTCCGTTTTACAGAGGTCACAAGTGACTAGCCTGAGGTCACCCAGGCATTCTGCAATGCCATCACAGAGAGATTCACCTTGGCTTGTTCTCCCATTTCTGTAACAGCTACTACGCTATGTTCTCTCCCAAAAGCTGCACAGAGACACTTAACACAACCGAGTGCTTTGGTTCAATTGATTTCTAAAAGTCTGGTAGCCACTTCCTAGACCTAATTTCACCTGCTGACCATGGCTTAGGGTGATCAGGAGTTTTCCCCAGCTTATAGACAGCCACAATGTTCATGTGTGGAATCCATATAAAACCCCCAAACATGGACAGATATCCAAGATCTGCATAAAAGATCCTGCATGCTAATGGAATGAGAAATAGATTCTTTTCAAATGTAGCTGTGAAATTTGCAAAGGCACCATAACTATTTATTTCAAAATTGTGTCCTAGTTTTTAGTCACATGAATTACCAAACAGGGAATTTAGGTGTTTGGCTCAATTTAGGCTAAGAACTGTGGTAGCTTCTATTTAAACCAGTTTTCTTTCTCTCCCATTTCTTCTCTGCAAAAAAAACATGAGGATTTTATGTCAGTGTCAGTCCACTCCAGAAGTTCCTCCAATCCATCCTGAGCTAAAACACAAACAGTTCTCCACTGATTGAACTGTGGGTTGCTTGCTGTCACATGGAAAGCTGCCTAAAGCCCTTTAATTTCTGAAATGCTACATAGTCCTCGAAAGATTGCCTAAATGTTTTACTGCATGTCACTTTTTGTTGGAAACCAGAACCCATATTTGCCATGCTACCCATTAAGTAGAACCTCTTCAAATTACTTCTGCTTCTAAATGGTAATTTGTATGCGCTAACTTTTATCTGACAACTTCAAACAGGTCTCAGGGTTCTTGCACCCTTTTTACTATTTGTCTCCATCATGGCTGAGTGTAATATTTATGTGCAGGATTTAGAGGTGATCTTAAAACTTTCATATTTTTTTTTCCCCAAATAATTCTTTTCAGGGCACTGGAAGGGGTAATATTTAAGGTCCCTTCAAACAACAGCGATATCTTTTATCTGCTCAGATGCTGAGAGTAGGATGTTTGCATGCTACAATGACTGATAAATTATTGGGTACAAGAGGTAATGATAATGTTTGAAGCTTTACAGAGTTAATTTCCCTGGAAGTTTTTCATCACAGTAGCTCTGGAAAGCTTATTTCACATAGATTGAAGAACTGAAGGAAAGTGAAAGCATCTGTAGAGATTGGCACAAGTGACTTGCATAGCAAAAACATAATTCCTGAACACACCTGTGCAGCCAAAACACAACAGGTGGATTAGTTTTGTGCTTATAATCTGTCATTCTGGCTTTGTCTCTGTTACCTGCCTGTGTGGTTGTTGCTTGCCCAGCTCAAGTGTCGCGGCAGCTTCAGGAGCAGCCACCTGAGCGCTGGTAGATTTTGGTACTGAACAATGCTTGTTTGTTTGTTCATTATGAGTCTGGTGTCTGAGCTGGAATTTTTTTGGTATGACAAATGAGGGGAGGAAAGAGATAATAATAACCTGATCACTGAAATGCAGTGCTCAATGCAATTTCTTAGACTTTGCAGTCAAATTTGCTGTCATTTTCACAAGCATCTGCTCACCCATCCCCTTATCCCAGTAAAGTGGAATTCTGCTGTTAGTGTTATTCTGCCAGAAAGCAGGAGGCTTAAGTGCCTTGTCCTGCAGTTTTAATCCTTCCAGCTTGCCTTAGCACTTACTGAACAGTAGTTTCTCGTGTATTACAAGTTTCCTGGTGTTTTCCATTTTACACTGTGAGATTCCAAAGTCTTGTGCTGGGTGGCTGCCCATGAGTTTTGTAATTTCAGGAATATGCTGCTCAACTCTCAGAGTGCTGCTTATTAAGGTGGAAAGTGAGGAAAAGAGAAAATATTATAAGGACCTGTCTGCAATTTCGGCCACTGTTTGCATTTTGGAGGAAATGGTTTATTTGGATGCAGAACTTGCTGCAAAAGCCAATCTTCTGGCAGGAAAAAAAAATAAAAAAAAAATAGAGCATTAAATTCCAACCTGCAAACATTGAAGAGAGGAGGAAGAAGAGGGCAGAAAAAGACTTAAGACTGTGGAAGAAAGCTTTGTTTCAAATAAATTTGAGTTTCAGATTGTCCTGGTGTACTTCCTGTGGCGTTGAAGTGCTGTAAACTGGAAGTGTTCAGGTTGGAAATAGGTCTGAAGTGCTGATTTCTGAGCCCAAACAGAGTTGCACTTAGTGCCAGAATGGTTTATTCAGCCTGCTGGATGGGAGCCAACGGAACTGACCGCCCTGTGAGCTCAAACCAGTGCCAGCCAGCTGAAGAATAACATTGCTTTGACTGAAATGGCAACTGTTTGTTTGTTCTTACAGCAAAAGGGGGGGAAGAAAAAGCAGCTTTTAGTGCTGCTGGTGACAGAGAAGGTTAAAAATCGAAGAGGGAAAAAAAGATTATTGTGAAAGAGGATGAAAGGTTAGGAGCAAAATTTTCTCCTTGGTTACACTTCTGTAGTCACTTGGTCTGAGCTGGTTTGTAATTAAAAGAGAAGCTTGCTCTTCATTAGTTAACATACAGAGTTTTTTTCCTTCTTCTGCTAGAATATAGTAAAAGCTTCTATGTGATAAATTACCCTTACTAGTAGTGGTTATAATGTACCAGGCCCACAAGGCAGTGGGCACTGTCACTGCAATGTGATAGTTTCTACTCATCGTTTTTCATGTGTTAACAGGAGAGTATTTGAGTAAATCAGCAATTCAGTGTGACCTAGGGCTCAGTCTCAGTGACTTGAGTTTAAGGTGAGCAGAATATGCAACCTCAGATATTTCCAGGCCTGGTTTTTAGGTGACTCATGGGAAGGCTTGCTTTCCACCTGATGATTTTGTGGGCTGTCACACTGTGAGTTTAGGATGGATCACTTCTTGCTCTCGGTCTGCAGCAAACAGCAGCTCCTTATGTGCTGTAGCACAGAGTCCTTGTCTGGAGAACTTGTTGCTTGTTGCTGCAGTTTCACCCAAACTGTTTGTCTTGGTCTGCTTTCTTATTTTTATTCTGAGAGCTTTCATACCTTTTGGTATGAAGCTGCCCTGATTGCCTGCAGGATGTGCTGGCAGAGAGCTGGTACTGTTTAGCTGCAGGATTTACTACCCTCTGGATTGTAGATGTTCTAAGGGCAGGCTGGCAACATCAAACAACCTCAGCTGGAGCCAAGTTGCTGTCTGCCCCCCCTTAATGCCACACTCATCCTCAGGGAATGTCCACCTTGCCTTTTTCTGGTTGCTATGCAACTGTCAAAACTACTCTTTTTTTCCCTCAGCTTGTTAGTGTTTCTGGTAAGACAAATGGTTCCAGTTAGGCAATGTTACGGGTGATATTATAATACTTTTTTTCTGCATCTCTGATGGCAAAACCTGCATTTATATCTAGATATATTTGATGCTTATTTTTGTATGTCCACCCCTGGAATTTTCCAATTACCCAATAATTTTAATCCAGATAAAAGAATTATATAATACAGTTTCTAGTGCTCTTAATTTTATTTAAACTGGTTTAAACATGAGATAGCCTCAAACATTATAATTGAGAGGAATAAAATCCAAAACATGCTATTAAATACATTTTTGTAATTTTAGCAATGAAAAATAGTGAATTGTTTTAAAATTTAATTGCTTCTTTTTTAAAAACTTCAGAAGTTTTAAAGAAGTCATGGCGGTCATAGAATCATGAGTCTTAGTAGAAACTGTTTATTCTGTGGGGCAGATTAACTTTGAACAACATGGTTAGTGTAGAATCATAGAATCATTTTGGTTGGAAGAAACCTTTAAGATCATTAAGTCCAACCTCTAACCCAGCACTGCCAGGTGCTAAACCACAGCACTACATCTATATGTTTTCAAATATCTTTTGGGATAGTGATTCCACTACTTCCCTGGGGACCTTGTTCCTGTGCTTTACAATTACATGATTTTGGGACCTGCCTTTTCTTGGAGAAGGTTTATCCAACTCTTTTGGGTTGTGTAGACTATGTAAGGGACTACATCTGGTGAGGGAAAGTCAATCTGTCTCATTATTGTAATGAAGCATTCAAAGATGGTATTTTTCATGTCCATTTTCCAGATGCTGTTGGAGAGAAGCAGCTGTTTATGCAGATATCATAAATTTAGTTGAGATTTCAGAAATGTGATGGAGTAGGGAAGCAAGAAAGGAGAAGAAGTTGTCCTCTGGTTCCTTTTTGTCTTTTAATGCCTTAGATAATCTTTATCTCCCTTCTGTATTCCATGATTATCACTTGGGTATACTCTATCTTGTTTGGTCCTTCCAGCCTCCCCATACTGTCAGGTTTCTTTCTGTCTCCCAGTGGGACTTTGGGCCAGCTACCACTATACGTGACACTACAAGGTTAAATCCAAGTTACAAGTTGCCTGTCATGTGCTGATGTGGTTTGTTAGCTGCATGGTCTTCCTCCTTGGAACGCATGAATTTGCTCCTGCAATGCTAGGAGCACCACTTCCCACCATAGTAAGGGTTAAATCACATTTCTGTGCAGCGACGAACACCAGCATAGCTCCACTTTACTCCAGGTGAGTGGAAGGACAAAGATTTGGCCCACTGAATTTGTACTGCTGCTCTTTAGCAATGTGCCAGAAGGAGAGATTCCTTCTCGTGCCAGATGTGCTCTGCTTCAGAATTGCCATTCTGGGCATTCAGAGGGGAGGCAGAATGACAGGCTAAGCGCTTGCATTGCTAATACCTCAAACAAATGTTTTTCCGATTAATTAAAATAAATTGGCATAACAAGAAACACAGTGTGCGTCCTCAAAAGTGCAAAGTTGTTTTCTAATGCAGCTTCCTGTTAGAGCAAGTACTTTAATTACCTCTATTTGTGCTCGAAAGCAAATTTGGATTTTTTTTTTTCTTAGAAATTGTCATTGCTTGACTCCCATAGTGCTTAAAAGGCAGCAATGTGAAAGGCTGTTGTCCTTAACCACGAAGTGTGTTCTCCCCTATGCACGCAGTCTGTTCCCTTCAGCCTCCCTTAGGAGTGACCTGAGCAGGGCTCTAGGTGAAGCATTTTAATCTATGTTTGTACAGAATCGCTCCTTTGGCTTGCATTATATTATTATTTAAACATAACAAGCTTCAGTACTTCATGCACAGCGCACTGAGAGACAGGGCGTTGTGCTAGTCAGGAAAGCAGTGAGTTTTCCTCACTCAATATAGAGCCTCAAAAAAGAAGGAAAAAGCTCACTGCACTTGTCAGTCAGAATCCCATCACTATCAGCAGGAAAGGGAAAAGTAATTTTGTTATAGAAGGAGTTACTGGCCGATTCCTTACACAAACCGAAACAAGACATTAATACAAAAGAGCATTTTTATTTATGCTAGATTCCAGTTTGGGCTGAAAATTCATTTTGCTCATTGCCTTTTTTTTTTTATTTTTTACTAGAGTTTATAGAAAATTGCACATTACCCTTCACTATCAGCAGCACTGGTCATACGTTTTTTGACTTACAACACGTTGTCCTAAGAAACTAGTGGTGTTTTATCTTCTTTGATGCTATCAAATGTTGGGCAGGATCCATCCTTGAGTGGGAGACCTCCAAGGAATGCTTGCTGATTGTATTTGAATGGTTGCTGGTACTTCCCGACCTATCAGTTTTCGTTACCAGTCAGTGTCGAGCCAAAACTCTGTGGCAGTATCTGGGGTTCTCTTTAACAGATACATGAAACCAGACTCTTGAATACTTCTTTGTGGTTCCTTAAAGATCTCTTGCAATCTTTGCAATACACAGGTATCGACTCCTTTGTCCTAGTTATATTCTAATTTCAGTGATTCTGTTACACTTCTCCACATTTTCCCTCTCTTTGCTATTGGTTGAAGTAGGCTATTTTTTGGTTTCTTTCCAATTTGTATTCAAACCTTTGGTTTACTGTTCAGTGCAGTGAAACATGGGAGACTGGGCTACCCAGGAGATGAGGCTAGAAAACCAGATGTTCTTTTTTTTTTTTTTTTTTTTTTTAATCTTAAAACCTACAAATCTATGTAGTGCTGTTACATCGTCTTAGGCAGCTGCAATACAGAATAACAGGGTCGTTTAGATTAGAAGAATCCTTTAGGATCATTGAGTCCAACTGTTAACCTCAACACTGCCAGGTCACGAATAAACCATGTCTCTCAGTACCACATCTACAAGGCTGTTAAATATCTCCAGGGATGACACCACCACTTCCCTGAGCAGCCTGTTCCAGGGCTCAACAACCTCTTTGGAGAAGAAATTGTTCCTTGTGTCCAGCCTACCCCTCCCCTGGTGCAACATGAAACCTTTTTCTCTTGTTCTATCACTTGTTCCTTGTGAGAAGAGACCAACACCCACCTCACTACAACCTCTTTTCATACATTTCATTGCAGAAGAGCTCAGATGCTAGTGATATGGCTCTAGTGTCTCCTTACCTGTTGCAGAACAAGGTAGGAAGAAGCAGATAATTAAATTGTTGCAAATCAGTCTAAGATGTAAAGTCTATGACATCATAAAATGCAATCAGATTAGTCAAGCATGATTTCCTCTTGATAAATCTGTGTTCCTTGCAAATCATCAACTCTTACCAAACGCAGCGCAATCTTATGTCAACGGTTGAAAAGCTCCTGGCCACTGAATGCCACTGCCTTGAACATAGCCTCAAAGTCCTTTCTTACTTACTGCAGCTGAGCTGCCTTTAGGATATTTGCAGATTTTCAGCAGAAGTTAGAAGTTGTGTGGTATATTGAGAGAGCAAATGCCAGACTAGGAAAGTTTCTATTGTATAAAATAAGATCTTTCTAATGCTCTTGATTATGCATCCCAGCTGTCCTTGTTTTGCAAGTCCAATCATTTGAGGTTTTGTAGAAATGTTTGTTTATTGTGGTTTTTTTTCCCCTCTCCCTGCCTTGTACACACACCAGAAATTTTTTTTGTTTTGGTTTTTTTTTTCATTGTAGCTCATCTTTTATTTCAGGCAAAATAAAAGAAAACAAACCTCAGCTAATTGGCACTTTGTTCTCAATTTTTTGACAAGTGACAAACACTGAGATCAGATCGTAAGGAACATCCTGCAGTGGTCATATGGAGCCTGATATACTGAATCGCAAATTCTCCATAGATAGGCTCCCAATTATCATCAAGCTGCCTGCCTTTGGAGTGTTTGTGTTTAGGCATGGTGTGCCCCAAATGCTTCCTCTCGCAGTTAAAGAGATAACCTCTAGCCTGCCAATGTTCTGTGGAAAATAGCACACAACATTTAGACTTATCTCCTGTTCTGTCGCATTTCAGTTTATTTCATAGCTTTTGAGTCATGAAGGCTTGAACCTTGTTGCTAGGAAATGGTGAGAGTTTGGATAGCATTCCTAAGGCACCCATGAGACCTGCAGTCATTTTAAATTTATATACAACTGTGCTAAAATCTGCCCAGTGCTTGCTGTTCTGGAGGGTCTGGTCCTACTCATGTTTAGGTGCAAAACAGAATTCCTTCTGTCTTCATTAAGAATGGCCAAGGCCCAATGTCTGGGCAATCAGAGAAGGAAGATGCTTCCCTCAGGGAGTCAGGGCAGAGTTACGATTTTGTCTCTGTCCAGCCATTGCATGTAAAAGTCAACAGGCACTGTGCTGCTGGGGAGAGCATTGCATCTGACAGACCATGTAATTAAGCAGTTACTCATTACCTTATGTTTCCAGTCTCCTTTGTGCAGGACAGTATATGCCAGCTGTCTTATTATAGCATTTGAAAATCTGATGAAATTCTGCAAGAGCTTATCTGAACTCCTGCCCCACCATTGGGTCTTCTTTATTACTTTTTTACCTTCACCATAAATAGTTTTCATCAGCAAAGCATATTTGTTCTAAGATGTCTTGATTTTCTTCTTTTAATTTACAAATGCCCTGCTTTCTGCCAGTGGGCAGCTTACATAAACATGTGAATGAACAAGAGTGGATCATGTGAATTTAATTTAGAGATCCTTCCCTCTCCACCCCCAGAAGTGGAGTTAGCACCAGCTATTCCATAAAAAAACATGATGATTATTTTAAATAGTCCTTTTTTTGGCTTGTAATTCTCTCCTACTATGTCTCTGCAAGCAAGTAACCTCAGTTTAAGTGACTACCAGGGCAACAGAGAGGAGCCTGGGAGTTTGCTAGTCAGATTTGAGCAAACATCATAATGCAGTTTTAGACTGCAACTCAGAGGACTTTTCTTGGCCTCCACATTTTCTGCTTGAAGCCATAGCAGGTGTCAGATAACCCAGAAAAAGACCCAGGGGCTGACTAGGCCTTATCTGGCTGCTTTTTTATTTTAAGGGAGAACTAAGGGGGCATATATAAGGTTTCCCTCCCTCCTCACTTTATCTACTCCATCCTCTCTAGACTATGTAGAGACTATAAATTTTTGTTTGCTGAAGAAACAAGCATGGCCGCCTGGTAGGTAGTTGACAAGTTGTAAGTAAAGAATTTTCCTGGCTTATTGAGTCTTAAAATTTCGTTCTTGGTGCTCAGAATTTTTTTCCTTTCTTTTTAGTAAGATTTAGTGTAGAGCTAACAGTCCTGTGTTCAAACAACTGCCACTAGTCACAACCTGAGTTTAGGAAGGAGGAGGTTTCTGGCCAGTTCCTTGTGGCTGTAGTGAGTGGAAATCTCAGGAAGGCTTGAGTGGCATGGGGTGTGGGTTTTTTTTTTGTGTGGTGGAGGTTCCAGTACCTTAGAAATGCTGTCCTCATGGTGCCTTTACTTCTCCATCTCAGAAATCAGAAAAGTATATTTTAAGATTCCTTGGGTGCTAGGATTGAATGCTTATGGCCTTATTCACTGTGTATTCATTGATCAAGAGGAATATGGTCATTGAAATGGTGAGAGCCATCAGGCTGGCTAGATGTGTCTCCATTAGCAGAGCTCTTCTCATCTTTGCAGATCATCTTCTAGATGTCTGTGTCCTGTACTTTAACACATCTAGGTCACATTGGGCTGTTGAAGCTGGTAGGCTGCATTTTTGCTGGCGTTGTTCCAGCCTTAGCAGCAAGTCCATATCAGTAATCACTGGGAGATTTGATTATCAGGGATTTATCAATACTCACTCACATAGTTGCTTTGTGTGAGTTGTCCTGTTGCTTTAAATTACATTAGAGGATGAGGCAAGATTTATTTGCACACATAAAAATGAGGAAAGATTCCTAGAGGATTTATAAAGAGTGCCTAGCAGGCAAGCAGCCTCCTCTCCTGACATTTAAAGAGAGGTACCTTGCTGGTACAGACACTTTCATACTTTATATGTTACTAAAGATAAGCTTTTCAGAAGTGCCCAAGAGATTTAAGAGCCTAAGTCACAGTAACTTTTGGGAACACTTAGACTCTGAAATGCATGGACCACTTTTGAAATGAAATCTAACTTTGGCCTAAGGCTTTCTAGAAATAGATCTCCAATGCTTTCAGAAGTGTTCACCACATCATTCATCTCTTGCACTTTCACACACCTAAGTATCTTTGTAAACTTGGCCCTGCATTCCATTAAAACATATAATTTACCACTGTGGCTGTAAGTAGCTTCAGCTCTTCATACACACAAAGTGCTGCTTAAAGGCAAATGAAGAAACATGAGAAGCTGTGTCCCTACAAGTGTACCTTGTGTCACAGATCACAGCCATAGGGCAGCTGGTAACATACAGGGGGCTGTTTCTATCAGTTCTGTAACTCTTCCTGTATGCCATTGAGAGGGAAAGTTGGCACTCAGGAGGGACTTGCTTGAAGGTATCACAATGATGAAGTGAAATTTAAAATTACATTAGATGTTTGCTTAAGAAACAGCAGATGAGGCCCTGCGGATTCTCAAATCCTCCTTGCTACTCTGTAAAATGAAACCATAACCATTTGTTATTCTTCCACCAGCGTCTGGGAAGCCAAGGCAGAAAGGGATGACCTTTTAATGATGCTTTCCGGCTTTTGAATGGTTTGAATGTGTTGCTATTTTTGGTTCCATCCAATTTGCTGGTCATACAACCATATGAAACTGTCTTTTCCTCATGTGAAAGTTTGAAGCATTTTTAGTATTGAATCAATGAGATTGTAAAAACATTTCAGCCCTCCTTCACAGATTTTGCATGAATATGTCATTTGAGGTAATATAGTGAGAGTTTAATTTAAAGTCACTCATAGTAGCAAGGGAATTAGTAAATGGATTTTGAAACAGGACCTCTGATTGCTGTTAGCTGATGTGCTGAGCAAGTAGGCTTTTTTTTCTTTGAGGGAATGTCATTGCTGACATAGGTTACATTGGAAAATATAAATTAGGGTTGTAAAGGATTTAAATGGCTTAAATACAGGTTTGCAATGATTGCAGCATAGTTTTTCTTATCACCAGGCTAACTTTAATTAGACTTGGAAATGGAGACTTCTCAGTACAACAGCATCCCATGAAGGGCCTTTATTTTCTCAGTGTTGTGACTAAAAATGGCACATTTTGCTCAAAGGTGATGTATAACAAGCCAGTGTTTTCTAGGTTGTGAACTTTTGACACCAGTGAGAATTTCTGCCAAACAAAAATCCATTGCTTTTCAGATCCCTTGCATGACTGTATTCATGAAAGTGTTCCTCATAGTTCAACATGAAGTAGTGTATTATAAACCATTTTAACAAAGTCATCCTTTTCTCAGAGTTTCAGATCATTAGCATAGGTCCAACAGCACAGAGGACCAATTTCCATGATAAAGAAAGTCCTCTTGCATTTAATCACTTACCACCAAATGAACCATTTAATGCCACATTCAGATGTATTGTTTGAGGATTTCCCAAGGCTCCCCTTGATCCACTTACACTCCCTTATCTGCCTTTTGTCTCCTGTTAACCTGCTTGCTTTTTATAAGGGGAGGGACGGAAGGAAAAATCAAACCAATTGCAAGAGGCCTGCATCTGCCTAATTAAACTTTTTTCCCTCTTCAAAAGTTGCTTGAGATTTCTTGGGCCGCCTTCTTAGCATCATCTAATCACTGTAATTTAACAGAGTCTGTAATTACCTGCCTCACATGGAAGTGGCTTGATGGCTTGATTGCTGCTTCTTTGTCCAATCCAGTTGAACTTTCAATGGCAGCTGAATTTATTCTAGATGAATGGCCTGTGCAGTGAGAGCCCTGTCAGGGTGGTCTAGATTTATTTGCATCTTTAAAAGCTTCTAAAACAAGAGCAAAACGTTGTTCTACATTCATAGAAGAGTGGAGGTGCAAGACTTCTCTATTTGTATACTGAGGATCAGCTCCTCTAACCTTTGCTTTGAGTTGAGCATATGTGGTACTCATTTGGGAGAATATGAGTAAGTAAATTCTATTCAACGAGAATGAAAAACTGTGGAATATGCCTCAGAATCTGTATGGAAACCACTGACACTTTGATGATTCCACACTCTATGACAAATTCAGAGATATGGTATCAGTGCTCTTTAAGCCAGGAAATGAAGCATTTGACTCCAACTGTATTAAACTTAGTTCTGGCTGTGCATAAATAGTATTCAAAGAGCCACAGCTGCCATCAGTATGTTCATGCATCACTCTTCAGTGGTTCCAGTCAGATTACGTCTACTCTTGAGCTGAATCTTTTCTGTGCCATGAGGCTAGGTGTCAAAGAACACCCCATATCCATGCAAGTATGTCTGCTAGCCTAGAAAAGAGGATGGCTGTCTGTGAACAGGCCACTGGGCATTGCTCCTGAGCTGTGATGTCTCTTGAATCACATCCTTGAGTCATGTGTAGCCAAAACTGTGTCAGAAAGTGCTGGTGATATCATCCCCCCCATGAACAGGTTGTGCAGAATCAGACACCATAGCTGTATAAGCTGGACTGAGTGATGGCTTTCTAACATGTGCCTCTTTCAGCGATGTCCAAAGAATAGCAAATGCTTTTGTGAATGCACAAGTGAGGAAGAACGTTGTTTTCCCTTCTGTGTCTTAATTGAATATAAGGTACAGCAAAGAACAGAGAGAAAAGATGAAATAGAATAATCAGTCCCTTCAGCTCCCACCTTGGGACTGCTTCCTGCAGTCCATTTTGATATACTTCTGACTCTGCTGTTTTTAATATTCAAAGCAATGAAGTTGCCTTTAAACATAATGTGGAATTACATAACATTAAAAACACATCTGAAGATGCAGAAAAACGACAGTCTGTGCTTATAAGCTAATGCATAAAATAATGTTTATTTAAACACTGTGCTCCCTAGGACAGCCTCATTTCCTGAGGGTCTCAAGAGGAGAACAGTCATACAGTATAATCTTGTTAATTTAATATAAGTCAGCACAATGCAAACAATAAATACAGAACATTCTGACTAGAAATTGCAGTAACTATATTAAGGAATCACAATTTCAGTTCATTATGCACTGACAAGCTCCTTAAGATAAAGATATACTACTTTCTTTAACTCAAACAATATGTCACATTTTTAGTAATAATAATATTCAGCAATCACATAGCATGATTCTTCTTCAAAGGACTTTAAAAGTAATAATGTTTGAATCCCAAAGACATGTGTAGGTAAATATTATTAACCTACTGCACAGATGGAAGGATTGACACGGGTTAAATAGATTGCCTTGGACTAGCAGGATGGTCAGTCAGTGGCAAGGGCAGGATTCATACTGCTTCTTTTACCTTTGCTTTTTACCTTTCTTGACTGGTAAATGGCTGAAGGAATTTCTGGAGCCATTCAGCCCCTTCCATGATTTATCCACAAACTCTCTGTGTCTCTGAAGCTATCCCAAACTCTTCACTGTTGTTGTTTTTTCATCTGAGTAGGCCTGTATGTCTTCCTTCTTATTCATATGTAAGTCTTCCTGAAAGGCCAATTATTTCTTGACTTTGCATTAAACTAGCTGTTTAGATAAGAGATAATTCCCCTGATTAGTATCTTTGGATTTATTATTCTTATAACCTTGTAAGAAAATCTAGGTAGATCTCTCTCTTTCACCCCTGCATGTCTTTAGATACAAATTCAGGATTAACTTTTCATCTTTCCTTTATCAAATGTTTATTCAAGCAAGGGAAACAAAGAGACATGGTTGTAAGCTCCAGGACACCTAACGAACCCTAGACCTATTCCTGCAGACTTGCAGGAACAATAATGTGGGAGATTATTCTTTATTTAAAGCTCCCTCTGAGACATTTTTTACTTACTTAATAGCCACACATCCAGTTTGCAGACACTGCTTAGGATAAGAGCATAGTAAAAGTAGCTACCCCTTGGAATTCTCAGAAATCCTTTTGACAAAGGGATTGGTCCAAACACTATGATGGATTTACATGGTAAGAAAGTGGATTGCTCAAGGACCAAATTTTCTAACATTCAAGCAGAGCTGCTGCCAGTGTTTTCAGTTTTGAAATCAGTATGGAAAAAGAAAGGCTGCTTGTAAAACCAGGTAGGATACATTTCAGGATTGCTTATCTTTCATCTTATCATTCATTATGGACTAGGTAATGAACGTGTTAACCCACCACAGGTATGAAAATGACATTTCAGGTATGTCAGACATTTCAAGATATGCTATTAAAAAGCCACAATAAGCACAATTTATATATATATTTTGTTTTGTTTTATACTTAAACCCAATTCCTGTTTAATCAAGATTTTTTGACACAGAAGAGCCTGGTTTTCAGAATTGATAACACTCCTGTTTCTCAAAACTTTCAACAAAAGCTGACTTGTCCTGTGTGTCAGTATGAGAGACCCAGCCTGGGAGAGGCTCAGTCATGCAATTAAACGTGGATGGGACTTGAGTTTGTGATTTTGTGCTGCTAACCTTTAATAAATCCAATAAATACTTCCTTCACTCAAAGCCAAGCTGGACGGGCATTCACAAAAATGTTGTGGTGGAACTTTTCTTGTTCTAATTGCTCTTAAAGCATGTAGTTACCTACATCAAAAATATGAAATAAGAATGGTGATTTAGTATGATAGCTGCAGAGCAGTGAAACCCTGCTTGAGATGCACTATACAGCGAGGTAATTTCACTCTATTCATCCTTGTGTTGGCATTGAGAGCTGCTGGGGACAATTGCAGAAATATTACCACTAGCCTTTAGAACTGGACATTT
Source organism: Melanerpes formicivorus (assembly GCF_026170545.1). Taxonomy (NCBI): domain Eukaryota; kingdom Metazoa; phylum Chordata; class Aves; order Piciformes; family Picidae; genus Melanerpes; species Melanerpes formicivorus. The sequence goes on along the minus strand of NW_027142353.1, from coordinate 35,608,509 downwards.
ATAGGTGGGTTAAAAGACAGAAGAATTAAAGGACCATGAAATACTGAATTTAGGAGTGATTGTTAGCAGACAATAGGATAGAATAGGATAGAAGAACATTGTGTCTGGCATATGATAGAAAGATGGTACATAAGGTAAAGTCGATGAATTACAGCTGAGGAATAAGACTCTGATTTACAGCACTATCTATACTATTATTTGAAGTGTTGCCTTCAAAATAAGTTATTTATCTTCCCAAAGAGTGGGAATCTGTCAATGCAGATGTCAGAGCCGATGTTTGCCTGCGGTTACACGTGCACAGCTTTCATGAACTCTTCAGTGCCTGTGACCAAATGCACCATCTGTGTTTTCCAGTCCATCTATGCTGCTTTACTTTATTCATGTTCCATTTTCCCTCGTCTGTTTTCTTCGAGCCTTCTTTTGTTTGAGCTCTACAACCCACATAGAATTCCCTTTTCTTTGCTCAGAGCTCTGTGGCTGTCACTTTTCGTTGCTGGCTCTTCTTCAACTCCTTCCATTAACTTTCTTTAGCATGCTTTTCAAGCCCCAAAATATTGTTCATATCCTTGTCCTTTACCTTCTTTCCTGAAAGCCTTCCAGTCTGTCAGTAATACCAGCTGCAGTTCACCTACCCTGCAGGCAGTCGTATTCTTGTGATGGCTTCAGGGTACCTGGCCAGGTTTGCCATGTTTGCTAACCCACATCTTCACGATGGATAAGTAAGGAGCTCTTAGTAAAACTCAGAAAGAAAAAGGAGGTTTACATTATGTGGAAAAAAGGTCTAGTTAATTATAGAAACAGAGCCAGAGAATGTACAGATGCAACAAGGAAGGCCAAGGCCCTCTTGGAACTGAGTAATGCCAAGAGGTTGAAAGAGAACAAGAAGAGTTTTTTCAAATACATCAATGATAAAATGAAGAGCAAGCAAAAGCTGGGCCCCCTACTGAGTTATAGGGCAAATATGGTAACTGATGCAGAGATGGCAGAGTTGCTGAATGCCTTCTTTGCCTCAGTCTTTACTCCTAAGATCAGCCCTCAGGAACCTCAGTCTCTGGAATCAGGGGAGCAGAACTGGAGGGAAGAGTACACTCCACTGGTCAGTCAGGACCAGATTAGAGATCTTATACCAACTGAAGATCTGGGCCCTGATGGGGTGCATCTATGAGTGCTGAGAGAGCTGGCTGATATTGTTGCTGAACCTCTCTCCATCTTCTTTGAAAAGTCATGGAGAACAGGAGAGGTGCCTGATGACTGGAAGAAAGTAAATGTCACTCCAGTCTTCAAAAAAGGCAAGAAGGAGAATGCAGGCAACTACAGACCAGTCAGCCTCACCTCCATCCCTGCAAAGACAATGGAGCAGCTCATCCTAGATGTCATCTCTAACCACACAGAAGACAAGATTATGAGGAGTAGCCTACATGGATTTACCAAGGGGAGATCCAGCCTGACTAATCTGATAGCCTTCTATGAAACCATGTCCAAATAGGTAGATGAGGGAAGAGCAGTGGATGTCATATTCCTTGACTGCAGGAAAGCTTTTGATACTATTTCCCATAACATCCCCATAGAAGAGCTCAGGAGATGTGGCATAGACAGCTGATCTGTGAGGTGGATTGAAAACTGGCTCAACAACAGAGTTCAGGTCATCATCAGTGGCACAGAGTCAACTTGGAGGCCTGTGGCCAGTGGTGTTCCCCAGGGATCAGTACTGGGTCCAGTTTTGTTCAATATCTTTATCAGTGACCTGGATGACAGGATTGAGAATACCCTCAGCAAGTCTGCTGGTGATATAAAACTGGGGACTAGGGGGCTGATACCCCATCAGGCTGTGCAGCCATCAAACGAGATCTGGACAGGGTGAGAGATGGATGCAGGAAAATCTCATGAAGTTCAATAAGGACAAGTGCAGGGTCTTGCATCTGGGGAGGAACAACAACAGGCACCAGTACAGGTTAGGGGCTGCCCTGCTGGAAAGCAGCTCCACAGAGTCCTTGGAGTCCTAGTGGACAGCAAGTTCTTCATGGGACAGCGATGTGCCCTTGTGGTCAAGAGAGCCAATGGGATCTTGGGGTACATCAAGCAAAGTGTGTCCAGCAGGAGGTTATTCTCCCCCTCTACTCTGCCCTGTAGAGACCACACCTGGAATACTGCATCCAGTTTTGGGACCCCTGGTTCAAGAGAGACAGTGACCTACTGGAGAGAATCCAACAGAGAGCCACAAGGATGATTAGGTGACTTGAGCCCGTCCCCTGTGAAGAGAGACTGAGATCCCTGGGGCTGTTTAGTCTTGAGAAGACTGAGAGGGTATCTCAATGTATATAAATATAGGAGGGATGGGTGTCAAGTGGAGGGGACCAATGTCTTTATGGTGGTGTGCAATAATAAGACAAGAAACAATGGGTACAAGCTTGAACATAGAAGATTTCACCTCAACTTGAGGAGAAACTTCTTTAGCAGTGAGGGTGAAGGAGCACTGGAACAGGCTCCCCAGTGGGGTTGTGGAGTCTCCTTCTCTGGACACACTCAAAACCCGTCTGGATTCATTCCTGGGTGGACTACCCTAGGTGATCCTGCTTTGGCAGTGGGGTTGGACTAAATTGTCTCTGGAGGTCCCTTCCAAGCTCTAATATACTGTGATGCTGTGATCTGTAGAAAAAACCACAAGTGCCAGGTTTATGGGTTGGGACTTGATGGTGGCTCATGTAATTTTATAAAGGTTGGACTTGATTATCGTAAAGGTGTCCTCCAACCAAAATTATTCTGATTCTGTAAAAGCATCTAATAATATTTGAGCCTCTCCACCATCTGTAGAAGGAGCCTAGAGAAATGTCTGAGACTGGAAGGCTAGTCTGTAAGTGGCTAACACCAATGCAATCTTTTGAGTGTATTTTAACTTCACTGTGGCTGTTCCTTGGCTTTTCAACCAGTAATCCTATTTTTTACGTAAATTTAACTAGAAATTCTGTAGGACATCACCTTTTATTTTTTTGTCACTTGTAGTAGCCCTTGAGGAAGTTCATCCTGAGAACCTTCTCAGTCCTTTGCAATCAAGAGGAAAACAGAGCTCACTTCAGAGCATCACATTGACATAGTCTGTAGAACTTGAGACAATTCAATTAACTCTAACCTCTTTGTCCTTGTTATACTGAGTAATGATAGCTTAGTGTCACCAGTATTGTTTAGGCCCTTGCTTGCTGCATGGACCATGCTCTGGTCCCTACCAGCAAAGTAGTACCTGAGCACCTCACATGAATATATTTATCTTCCCACTAACTGGCTGAGACGGGGCAGTGAAGCAATAGAAACATAGAATCATAAAATGATTTATTTTGGAAGGGAGCTTAAAGATCATCCAGTTCCGAATCCCTGCCATGGGCAGGGACACCTTCCACTAGACCAGGTTGCTCAAGGCTTTGTCCAAACTGGCCTTGAACACTGCCAGGAAGGGGGCATCTACAGCCACAGGAGGAGTGCTAGTGGTGGAGGCTCTGCAGCATGTAAGGAGCAGTTCTGATTCTCTCCAGCAGTGAGTGGGTTCATGAATACAAAATGTGGATCTAACTCACATCTGAATTATACCAGCACAGGTCTGCTGAAGTTAACAGATTTATTCTAGATGAATGTTAAGCATACCACGGCTCAGATTCTCTCTCATACAGAATTCATTATACCATCAAGTTCTCCTCTGGTCAGACCCAGTAATAACTATGCAAGTTACTATAAAATATGGTGCAGTATGTGAAATAGCTCTACAGTGAAAATTGCTGCAGTAACATACAATTAGTCTGGGCGTTGACACTGAATAGTAAAAGGATGTTGAAGCAAAATCCAAACACTGCAGGAATGGAGACATTTAACACCTCTGAGAAATACCTTGCAGCAGCACTTGTCAAATTCCTTTTCAGCTGTAGTTTCCCCTGTTCGTGAATGCTGTACTAGTTGTTGGGTTTTTTTTTAAGAAACACTGTTGCTCAAGGGCCTACTTTTTAAAATGTCTTCCAGTGGATGCTAAAAATAATTCTGCCATTGTTGTTAGGAACTCAGAGTGCTGGATCAGAAGTTGGTTAAAATATTTAGCACCACAGAGGTAATTTTCTATGTTCTAAAATTGGTGATATATGTAGCAGTCCTCATTACTGAAACTTTTCAAACCATAATATGTTCTCAAGCACTTTCTCTTAGTTTAGCTGGAAATCTAAATTTTCTTCTCATTTATTCCTTTGCAAGCAGGTACCTCCCATGGAAACAGGGGTAGGATTTTTAGATTCTGAGAGCAGCTTCATTGCTATGATCTATGTGCCTCAGGGCATCCGCCAGCTGGTAGAAGAAGATCAAGAGAGAAGGGATAGCATCTCAAGGCTTCTGCAGACTGTCTTGGCCTGCCTTGGTAGAAAGATTAACTAGATTCCAATCACATACGCTTATATCCTGTAAAATCAATGCATTGTCTTTACATCAATTTGGCTTCAGCTGTTTCATTGGTGATACTATCTGAGGTTTAAAACAAGCCAGTTTAGCTCTCACTGACCAGGTTATATCAGCTGGTTTATAAAGCCGAACTTGTACTCTGGCTGTGCTTGAGGTGAAACTATAAACACAATCATACTTTCTACATGATCAGTGTTGCCAGTATTCATTCCAAAATAGCTGTTTAAAGCAAATCTATGAAAGCATTTCCAAATCCAAGAGAACACAAGCATATGGAATGGTGTGTACAGAGCTCAATGCATTTTTATTTTCTTAACTACGCATTTTATACTCCTGTTTTCTACACCAAATGCATCTGACTTTGAAACTGCTCAAAACCACAATACTTCCACCTATCCTAATGATACCACATCATGGCACATCCATGCACTCATTTTGTGAGCCTTTTTGCATTTTCTCAGATTAGGAGCTTTTACAGAAAAGGGCTGATAATTACACTTGTCACCCTCTCACTTGGCTACAGCTGCAGAGATATAATACAGTAGCAGGCTTGTGTTTAAAATGGCTTTGACTCAACTGTAACTCCCAAAGGTCACCATCATTAAAATCTAGGGCATGAGTTTTACATGTGTCATTAAGATCATGCAGATGAAGAAAATAATCTACAGAGAAAGATTTCAGGAGCTTGTAATTCTCCTGGATTTCAAAGCAATGATTATGTAAAGCCTAAGCTCATGGAGGCTGCAGAAAATAGAAATATATGAGCAAGAAAGCAGAAAATATGTATGAGGTCAGGCAAGGCAAACAGAACTGGTGTTGTAAGGTCAAGGCTCCCCCTGGTCTTCATACCTGGACTTTCTCATGTTTTTCTTTATCCTATAGTATAATGTGGAGCACTAATATTTGGTGATAATGACTTATACATGACAGGGAACTGGCAGATGTAGTTGGTCTCCATCATGTTAGAAGTCATGTCACTCAAAGTCCCTGGTGTCTAGGAAAAGGGAAATATCACATCCATTTTAAAAAGTGTAAGAAGGAAGACCTTGGGAGTTCTTGACCACTCATATAGTTCTGTGCTTGCATGGAACAGATCCACCTAGATGTTATGTCAAGACATATAGATGGCAAGAAGGTAGGTAGAGACAGTCAACATGGCTTCACAAAGGGCAAATTATGCCTGACTGATCTTATGGCCTATGACGGAGTGACTGTGGGGGTAAGGGAAAGGCAACTGATGTCATCCATCTTCTGTGCGTCCTCTGACATGGTCTCACACAACATCCTTGTCACTAAATTGGAGAGTCATGGGTTTGATGGTGTAATGAGCTAACCTTGGCTGGCTGTCAGGTGCCCACCAAGTTGCTCTATCACTCAATAGGACAGGGGGAGAAAATACAATGAAAAGCCCTTGGGACAGGGAGATCACTCAGCAATTGCCATCACAGAAAAAACAGACTCAGCTTAGAGAAAATAATATTATTTACTGCCAATTTAACAAAGAAGGATAAAGAGAAATAAGAAGAAATCTGAAAACACATTCTGTGGTAACACTGGGAAAAAAAGTGCCAGCTTCACACCAGCCTGAGGTTGATGTATGCACTTGCTTAGCTGTACGTAGGATTCAGCACTCTTTGGCATCTTGGAGCTACAGTGGTTTGTTTCCTTGGCATGTATTGATTCCTGTGCTATGTATTGGCTATCAGATCTCTTTGTTGTCACTTTATGTATATTCTATTCAATATCTAGATAAGATTTTTTTAGTGTCCTCCCCACACCCTCCAATCCTTCAATATCCTCTCTCATCCTTTAATTCTCTCGACAGCTGCCTGAAAGGAGGTTGTAGTGAGGTGGGTATCAGTCTCTTTTCCCAGGTAACAAGTGACAGAACAAAGGGATGTGGTCTCAAGTTGCACCAGAGGAGGTTTAGGTTGGATATTAGGAAAAATGTCTTCACTGAAAGAGTGATTAAACATTAGATCAGGCTGCCCAGGAAGGGGTGGATTCACCATCCCTGGAAGTGTTCAATAAATGTGTAGATGTGGAGTTTAGGGACATAGATTAGTGGTGAACTGGAAGTGTTGAGTTAACAGTTGTACTCAATGATCTTGCAAGTATTTTCCAATGTTAATGATTTTATTATTCTGTATGGTGCAACACCTGTGACAATGCCCCTTTTTGTGCCAGGGTACACTGTGAGGCTGCACTGGATCATTGGACTGCTTGTTGTAGTCTTTTTATTCTTCATGAGATTTTTCGTTGTGTGTGCACCTGCATTGTAACTGAGTGAGAAGCTGTAAAGGTTTCAAGTTTAATGGATTAATAGTAGCTGGTACATGGGGAAATATGTACTGTAAATATCCTTGCAAAGAACATAGAGCCGAGACTTAAGAAGCTTTTTGTCACTGCTTACAAAATGGCAAGGGTGACATGGGGTGATTTCTGAATACTAGAGAGAGGGTATGAAGAGGAGGGGAATGGAAAACAAAAGAGAGCGCTCTAATTGCTAAAATAGCCTTTGAAAGATAAAGCAGATAATCAGAGTCAGGAAATTTTCTCTAAGATCCATCTCTCAGCTTGACTTCAGAAAGGTCAGACAAAGTCCTAGACTGGTGGCTAAGATACAATCTTCTATGAACACAGGGAGTAGGTGACTGTTAAGAAAAGCCTTATAGAAATTTTGCCACAGATTTTATTATAACCAGATTTGGGTGTAATGTGTTGCCATGGCAATTGTATCTTAATTACTGAATTCTCACAGAGATAGTACAAATTAAAAAAAAAAAAAAAAATCAGCAGAAATGTTTGATCTTTTCTGCCACAACTGCAAATGACTGGGTTTGATGTAGAAATGATTGGGAGCTATTCTGTGACCCATAGCATATGAGTTTCATTTAGATGATCCTCATGGTCCTGGTGGCAATATTGGAGAGTCTGTAAGAGGGGAAAAGGAGGAGACAGATAAGAAGAGTATGCCTAAGAATGTAATCACTTACAATTTAGTGAACTAGATTCTGATCTAGCAAATACCTTGGCTTCAGAGGAATTTAGTTTGGATTTACATTGGTGTAAACAGGATCGTATCTGATCCAGATCTGGATCACTGAACCTTATCTAGCCACGAGAAATATATCTGGCATTTCCTGCAATGTGTGGTATTTTATGTCACTGCAGTATTTGCTAAATCACATCACTTGAAATTTAACCTGTTTTGGAAGGGCAGATAATACAGAAAGAGGAATTTATTTATTTTTTAATGTCATGTTTGATGTCTTTCTTTCAAGGGCAACTTCCAGCCTCCATCACATTGTGGCTTCATTGTAATTTAAATCACTAGATTCAGGGAAAGACAAGGTAATCCATCCTGAAGGAAAAAAGTAATCAATGCAAGTAGGTGTAATTAGTGGTACTTTCCTCTGGTAAGTCAATGGTGTAGAAAGAACTGAAAAAATGCTGCAGACTACATTTGTTCCTCCTAAAGTATTGTGGCTCCCTCACAGCTCTCATAATGAATTTGTTTAGATTTCCTCTAGGAATTATATGTCTCTTTATTTTTTTTTTTTCCCCTGGTTAAACATACTGACAGGCTCTAATATGCCATGAATAATTTTATCTATCGAGAAAGATCCAGACACACAGACTCACGTGGGCAGCAGGAGTTTAAATTTTTGTATTTGTTGAAAACTAGAATAAGCCTTTGATGAAGTGCTTACTTCACACTTCATGGTTTTTTACTGAGTTTATTACATATATTTATAAGTGTAAGTCTGTGGAGATTTTCTATCTAAATCTGAACTTGCTTCCAGTCCCTGGATGATGAGGGACAAGGATTTGTGTGCTATATATGTTGTTGATTGCTCCTTTGCATCCATTCTCATTTGCCAAGAGACTACTTTTTTCCTGACAACTTAAGTAGCATAAATTAGAAAAAGGAAATAGTAGTAGCCAAAAGATGAGCACATGAATGACTACTCCATGTGTTCCAGTTTCTCCACCAGTCAGGTTATTTGTTTCATAAACTTGAGCTAGTGGGAGTAAGTGCAGCATAAATCAACATCTGAAATGGAAAAAAATGCAACCCACAAACCCCACAGGCTTTTTTTGGAGTGGTTCTAAGCTGCATCTTTTACGCACACTGATGTAGAAGCAGATGTGTGACCACTAATATCTTAACACAATTTGCTCAGATTTTATCTGCTGATTTTATGTACTCGTATTAGTTCAGAATACTTTTCTCTGTTTTGGAGTTATTCACCCACTTCTATTTCCTCATGTTTTACATCTTGCTGGAGTCTTCAGTTTTCAGTTTTATCTTAACTTTTCCAACCTGTAGTACAGCTTCTGTAAATTGTACCTGAGCAGTATCTGGGCAGGTGTTCAGAAAAGCCCAGGATCCAATGCTTAAGGAAAAGCATAAGAACATGGGATGTGCATGTACAGAGTAGCCTTGGCAGCTACAAGGGAAAAACAAGGAAAGTGTCCCTCCTGGGATTTTTCCATATAAAGAGTTATGATTTTCCTTCATGCTACTGATCAAAGGTCCTCGTGGCTCAAGCCATGTTTTGCTAGATCTGTGAGGAATCACATTGGTGTAGCTCTGACCCTGGCTCAAAACTGAAATCCAGTTGCTTCTGGTTCTGAGATCTGAGCAGTAGACACTAGCTGTTGTCATACCCCACCATGAAAGACTGCTAAGCCAGCTGCCTCAGCACTGACCCCTTCAGATCAGTCTCTTGCCTGATTGTTTTTGGAATGGGATGAGGAAGGCCATGCACTTGCACGCCATAGCTTAGAGCACCCCTTGTTTCTGCATCAGAAATTTACAGCATGGGAAAGCTTGTGAAAGGCTGCTCAGATCACTAATGAGCTGGAGTCTTTGCTAATTTCCTCTCAGAAAGCCACCCTGTTCTCTTCATTGTGCCAGAGTGAGTTTCCAGCCAGCCTTCCACAGCTCATACAGCTCTAACTACTCAGCTGCCTTCACCTCCAGAGAAGCTGTTTGAGCCACCATTCTTTTCCTTGTCAGCCAAGGCTTTCCTTCTGTTTCCTACCTGTTCATTTGGCATGATTGGTAGGCAGAAACCCATTTAGAGGCAGCAGAATATTTATCTGTAACTCTGTGCCTGCTAAGAGAGAGAAATACTGTTGCTAGTTTGTGCATGGATCCTTGCTTGATTTGCTGGAGATGGTGATCTCTAATGATGGATGCCTATAGAGACAGCCAGAGACAGCTTCGGGAGAGGATGAATCAAATGTTCTTGATGTATTTGGATACAAGTGTTATTAATCTGCCAGCCTTCAGTCCTGAATGGCTAATTATCAGACAGCAGTAGTGTGATACAAACTTTTAATTAATGTAGCATCTCAGAATCTGTTGATTCCCACTGGATTGCAGAGGCAATTTTGGTGACTACAAAAGCTTTGATGGCTGTATATGCATATGGAGACTACGTCTCCTCCATGCAGGTTTCATGACTTCCAGTGTTTCATCCACACTTTTGACATCTTTCATCATTATGAGGAGGCTATTTGACTGGAGAAATCCCTCATCATAAGCTGTATGCTGTCTTCTGTGGATGATCTCATGGCGATCGTAAGTCATAGAATTACAGAATCAGAATTTTTCAGTTGGAAAAGACTTTTAAGATTGAGTCCAGCCATTATCTAGCTATCAAATCTGGTGCTAAAGCATGTCTAACACCTCTAACAATAGGGAGCATATTCCGGTATTTAATAACCCTTTCAGTAAAGAAATCTTTTAGAGGGAGGAAGAAAAAGAAGGTTCTTATTGCACTGAAGGACAATTAGGTGACGTGTCATTTTACTGGGGCCTTTATACTAATTCCTAAAAATAATGGAGCATCCTCTTTCTGTCCAAGACAAAAAGGTCAGTTCACCACTTTCTTTTTCTTTCCATAGAATCTTGAACTCCTCAAGATGAGGGCAGCATTTTACCTATAGAAGACCATACACGGTCTGCATATGTAGTCATTCAAGAAAAGCAGTAGTTTTGTCAGGTTTGTCATTGTTTCATGCTTCATATAATATTTGTCCTCTTGCAGCAATCAGCTTGGGCCTAAGTAACTTTATTACCTACCTGACACACCTTGCACATATTGTTTTTAAGCTGTTGCCTGCTTGATGGAGAGTCAGGTCTCAAAGATACCAAATTACTACGAGTTTTGTAGAAATTGGTGCCTTCGTATAAGAAAAGACAAGCAGAATTGCACTGATGACCATTCTTTTTGTCAGCAGCCTGCATGTCAGCCAAAATATGTGTGCGACCAACCAGCCATCACAAAGCCTCTCATTATTATTTCTGCTGGTTTGGAAATTACTTATTTCCAAGGGTCATAAAAAAAAAAAACATCTCCAGAAAACTATGTTCCAGCCATAATTTCAGTCAGGTATTCGCTGTTGTTTTGTGCTTTCTTTCCCCATTTGTCTCAGGCCAGAGAGGGTAAGAGACAGTTCTTTTGAATATTCCCATGTTATGAAATTAGAGGCACAAACAAGGGCAAAATATCAGCAGTGAGGCTATTTATTAACAGAATAAAGTGGACAGGAGAAGAGAGAGAGAGGGAGAAGAGGGAGAGAGAATTGGAAAGGAATTATGTTACCACACCCCCCACCCCCAAGACAGTTTGGGTTTGTGGAGGAATGGAGGAGATGTCATCCCTGTTGGCTGTGCTGTCCTCCACTGGAGCAGGGAAGGGAGAGACCCCAAAGTCCAAGTCCTTCTCTGAGCAGCCTCTTCAGCACTATGAGTTGCAGCAGGTGGAACTTACAACACGGAGAGAGGGTTCCTCCTGATCTGCTGCCTCCAGGCTACATGGTGATGTCTTTTTCTCCCGTGTCTGTCCTTTTGTCTCCTGGTATTCTCTTTATTTTTCTTCAGAGCGGCATTGCCCCGGTCTTTTCCTTCTTCTGAGCCAGTAGTTGCTCAGGTCTTTTATACAGTTTTTAAAGTATGTGTCCAGGTGGTGAATATGCATATTCCAGAAAGTATCAATAGCAGTGGTATCTGCCCACTATTCCAGGGCAGTTGCACTCTGGTGAGCAATCTTTAGATTTTGTACTGTCCTCCCTTTCCAGGGTAGCTGATGGGTAGAGATGATTTTGTCTGGGCACATTCCAGAGAGTTGTTATCCATTGGAGTCTGCCCGATGCACATCAGCTATTGTCTGGGCAAGCAGCAAAGGTGATTTTATCTTTGTTGAGTCACATCAAGAGAGATAAGATTTAGTCTCTCACACCACTCACTTAAGTACTCTTGACCTTTGTGAAAGCTGTCTCTTGGCCAGCCTTACTACCCTGCCACAGCAACACTTTGTACTTGGATTTCTCAGTAACAGGGGGACTACAGAACTGCTGGTGCATACTGCCCATCATGCAATGTTTTTTTCCCCATGGGAATAAAAAACTAATTCAGGATGCATTCTTGGTCTCAGCAAATATATCTGTCCAAAAGATAATAATTCTGAATGCATGCAGTATGTGTCTGTCAAGAATGGAGCCAAAACTGACCACAGATCTTGAAGAATTCCCATTACTGCCATCCAGACTGTTTCCTTTTGAAAGCCTGAAACATTTCAGCTCGCTCATCCCAGTTTAATTGCCACCACAGAACCCTGCATGTCTTACTGGTCTCATTGTTTTGCTGCTCCTCTGGTGTTAACCTCTATACCACAGCAAAGCTTCTACCAGATCTTTCAGATCTCACACACCTCACACACATGCTCCTAGCTAGAGGCAGGATTGGCCTAGAGAAATGAAACACAAAAGTTCATGTGTGCTCAGTCACAAATCTTTGTGCTCGACTTTGTTTTTGTTACTTCAGAGTTCAGTATTTTAATGCACAAATCAAGCACAGGTCCTTTCATCATTTCATTACCTTTAATTATAGTCATAATCATTGTAACATGGAGTCCTATTATCAGATGCTCTTAACTAATTAATGCTGTAAATTACTGGGAGAATTTTGGGTGAAAGTTGCTATGCAATAAAAAAATATTATTTATGTTCCTGGCTCTCAGTATACACCAGATAGATTAGTTTAAAAGCACCATGTCCCAGATAGGGACAATATCACTTTACTCCTTCACTAGACACTGCAATTACACAGAAGCACTTGGGCTTTGTAACTGACAGCTTTACTACCATGGATTTAGAGAAATGGAGAGTGTAACTTCCTTGCTGCTCGCTTAGAGCTTCTCTGTGATATTAGGCCATCTCTTGGTCCAGAAGTTCCCATCAGAGTTGGGTCTGTGGGTTCACTTCAGGAGCCATTCTGGTGCTTTGATTATGGATTGTCCGATAGATAACAAGATTGAATAGGGGAGAAGTACAGGGAGATTTGAGCACCTGCTTCCACCCACCCTGGTTTATACAGCTTATAAAGTCTGGTTTCAAGGACAGTTTGATGGGGCTTGGGGAATTTAGCTTTGGCTGATGGAAGATCAGGGATGGTCCAGCGAAATGGTCCAGATAGTTCAGAAGATCTGTTGAAGAATGAAAGGCAATCTGGTCCTTCTGTCAATGATCCTTTCTTCAGTGCTAACCTTCCCCTGCCTCACTCTTCTTGCTCTTCTCTGGCTCCGTTTGTGGTTTTTCAGTGTGATTTTCTTTTTCTGTCTGCAATTTCATGTTCTTCACCAACTGTATCCACAAACCCTGATCATTTATTTTTCTCCAGTGAGGTATCAAATCCTGATTAATCTCAGTGTATCCTCAGCTTCTATAACTTTCCTTAGAAGCCATACACTGCCCACACTGTGCACAAAACTGCTGCTGACATCAAGTTACCTTGCAGACCAAGCAGAGTATTGACAATCCAGGAGTTTTGCTGCAGATCAAGGGCAGTGCATCGCTGTGGGAGTTTCTGCACATTTCTTTCCTAGTGGTTGCACTGACAGGGAGGCAGGCTGCTAGATTCAAAACAACAAACACAAATTGCTGCCTGTCGTGGTTTGATCACTGGAACTGAGAATAAAGTCCTGCCTGGTTTCCACTATTAAAGTTCCCCTCAAGTATTAAGGTAGGGTTTTGTTTGTTTGTTTGTGGGGGTTTTGTTGTTGGTGTTTTTTTTTCCAGGAGCTGTAAAATTCCAGTCTTACTAAAGCCTGTCAGGGCTTTGTGGTTGTCATCAACAGAGTCAGGGCTTCATCCTTCATACAGCAGCTGTCTTGTTCTTTGGCAGGCATGGTGGCCTTCCCATGATAAGTGAAATGATTCTTTCCTGTAGTCTGATAAATATGTGAAGTGCTTTTGGAACCTTTAGGATGAAAGTAAGTAATACAAAGATCTATGCATAAACAAATTCCATAAAATTTAAGCCTTATAGCTAAAAATATTCTGTTATGATTCATTTAAATCATGTTATTAAGTAATTGTACTTCTGAAATGGATGCTTTGAAGGAAGGTCCCTCAGACTAGATTGAATAGCATGTGTTATGTTAGCATTCTTATAACCCTCCAGCCAGTTATTCATCCCACTGTTTAATTTACAGCCTGTGGTTTATGATGGGCCCATTCCAGACCGTACATTGTTCAGCTGGGGAATAAGGGAGGCTCTAGGACTACGAAGGGAACAATAAAAATCCCCTGTGTTACACATAGTTCTTGCATTAGAGATAATAAAATATATCTTTATCATCCTCTCTTTAATTAAACCAAAAAATTTTGTCACCCTCACAGAGTTGTGCCGGTTGGTGCCTATGGCACATAGTAAAGAAGTTTCAACAAGACTGTTGCTAAAAAAAGCAAGGCAGTATTTTAATACAACTCACTGCTGAACTTGATTTGTTCTGTTTAAAAGGAGTTAGAAATTAGGAGTTAGAAGGGGTATAAATTTTATAGCAAATGCTTCCAGAATGTAGCCAATATAAATGGTTTTGCTGGAGGTGTTCAAGAGGGAATTGGACATGGCACTTGGTGCCATGGTCTAGTCATGAGGTCTGTGGTGACAGGTTGGACTCGATGATCTTTGAGGTCTCTTCCAACCTTAGTGATACTGTGATACTATCAATGTTTGAAAGAGAAGTTTCAAATATAGCTTAAATGCATATTGTCAACAGACTTGAAGGTCATATAAAATTCCTTTTCTACACCAACCTGTTGTTTTAGTTCTTTGACAGTGCAAATATGAAATTATTGTTTACTATTTTGATCACACTGAAGCCCTTCCTAATATACAGGTGTGTGCATCCGTGCACCATATTTGTGAGTTGCTGATCTTTGTTTCTGAATCATACTGGGCTCACATTTTGTTGAACACTATTGTAAGAACACTATTACTTTTTATTTTTACATAGAAATAATAATAATAATAATAATAATAATAATAATAATAATAATAATAATAAACATAAACAGGTTGGAAGAGACCTTCAAGATCATCACGTCCAACCCATCAACCAATCCAACCCACCTAAACAACTAAACCATGGCACCAAGCACCCCATCAAGTCTCCTCCTGAACACCTCTAATGATGATGACTCCACCACCTCCCCAGGCAGCCCATTCCAATGGGCAATCACTCTCTCTGTATAGAACTTCTTCCTAACATCCAACCTAAACCTCCCCTGGTGCAGCCTGAGACTGTGTCCTCTTGTTCTGGTACTGGCTGCCTGGGAGAAGAGACCAACATGTGCCTGTCTACAACTTCCCTTCAGGTAGTTGTAGAGAGCAATATGGTCTCCCCTGAGCCTCCTCCTCTCCAGGCTAAGCAACTCCAGCTCCCTCAGCCTCTCCTCACAGGGCTTGTGTTCCAAACCCCTCACCAACTTTGTTGCCCTTCTCTGGACACATTCCAGCAAGTCAACATCTTTCCTAAACTGAGGGGCCCAGAACTGGAGACAGGACTCAAGGTGTGGCCTAACCAGTGTGGTGTACAGGGGGAGAATGACCTCCATGCTCCTGCTGGCTGCACTGTTCCTGATACAGTCCAGGATGCCATTGGCCCTCTTGGCTGCCTGGGCACGCTGCCTAGTGTCAACCAGTAGCCCTAGGTCCCTTTCTGCCTGGCCGATCTCCAGCCACTCTGACCCCAGCCTGTAGCACTGCATGGGGTTGTTGTGGCCCATGTGTAGAACCCAGCACTTAGATGTGTTCAATTTCATGCCCTTGGACTCTGCCCATCTGTCCAGCCCATCAAGGTCCCTCTGCAGAGCTCTCCTACCCTCTAACAGATCAACACCTGCCCCCAGCTTGGTGTCTGCAAATTTATTGATGATGGACTCAATGCCCTCATCCAGATCATCAATAAAGATATTAAAGAGCATGGGGCCCAGCACTGATCCTTGGGGCATACCACTAGTGACTGGCTGCCAGCTGGATGTGGCACCATTCACCATCATTCTCTGGGCTTGGCCATCCAGCCAGTTCCTAACCCAGCACAGAGTGCTGCTCTCCAAGCCATGAGCTGACAGCTTGGCCAGGAGTTTGCTGTGCGGGACAGTGTCAAAGGCCTTGCTGAAGTCCAGGTAGACTACATCCACAGCCTGCCCCACATCCACCAGGCAGTCACCTGATCATAGAAGGAGATCAGGTTGGTGAGGCTGGACCTGCCCTTCCTAAATCCATGCTGGCTGGAACTGATCCCTTGGCCATCCTGTAAGTGCTGAGTGATTGTACTCAGGATAACCTGTTCCATGATCTTGCCTGGCACTGAGATCAGGCTGACAGGTCTGTAATTCCCTGGCTCTTCCAACTGGCCCTTCTTATGGATGGGCACCACGTTGGCCATATTCCAGTCACCTGGGACCTCTCCAGTGAGCCAGGACACTTGAAAAATGATGGAGAGAGGCTTGGCCAGCTCATCTGCCAGCTCTCTCAGCATGCTAGGATGGATCCCATGCGGTCCCATGGACTTGTGGGGATCCAAGCAGCTAAGAATATCTCTAACTACTTCCTCCTGGATCACAGGGGAACTATGCTGCTCCCTGACTCTCATCTGCCAGCTCAGGAGGCCAGTTGTCTGGAACACAACCTATTAAAATTTGAGGCAAGGTAGGTGTTAAGTACCTCTGCCTTTTCCTCATCTTTTATTACCATGTTTCCGTCTGTGTCCACCAAGGAGTGGAGGTTGTCCTTGTCCCTCCTCTTGCTATTAATATATTTATAGAAGGATTTTTTGTTGTCCTTCACAGCAGAGGCCAGTCTGAGCTCTAAATGGGCTTTTGCCTCTCTAATTTTTTTCCTACATGACCTAGCAACATCCTTAAACATTCCATGGGTTACCTCACCTTTCTTCTAAAGATGATACACCCTCTTTTTTTCCCTTAACTCCTTTAGAAGCTCATTGCCCATCCAGGCTGGCCGTCTGCCCTGGTGGCTCATCTTCCAGCGCATTGGCACAGCCTGTTCCTGCGCCTTCAAGAGTTCTTTCTTGAAGTAGGTCCAGCCCTCCTGGACCCCTTTGTTTTTAAAAGCTGTTTCCCAAGGAACCTTCTGAGTTAGTTTCTTTGAGTAACCTGAAGTCCGCCCTCCAGACTAATTAGTTAAATCATGGCACCAATCAATTAACCATGGCACCAAGTGCCTCATCCAGTGTCTTTTTAAACACTTCCAGTGATGGTGACTCCACCACCTCCCTGGGCAGCACATTCCAATGGACAATCTCTCTTTCTGTGAAGAATTTCTTCCTCACATCCAGCCTAAACCTTCCCTGGCACAGCTTGAGACTGTGTCCTCTTGTTCTGTCACAGGTTGTCTGGGAGAAAAGACCAACCCCCACCTGGCTACAACCTTCCTTCAGGTAGTTGTAGATGCCAATAAGGTCTCCCCTGAGCATCCTCTTCTCCAGGCTAAGGAACCCCAGCTCCCTCAGCCTTTTCTCATAGGGCTTGTGCTCCAAACCCATCACCAGCTTTGTTGCCCTTCTCTGGACATGTTCCAGCAACTCAACATCTTTCCTATCATGCTATGCATATGGAATCATAGAATCACAGAATTGTTTCAATCATCAAGTCCAACCATCAGCACAAGACTACCATGGCCATTAAATCATGTACCAAAATGCCATGTCCACATATTTCTTAAACATCTCCAGGGATGGTAACTCCGCCACTTCCCCGAGCAGCCTATTCCAAAGCCTGCCCACTCTTTGAGGAAATAAGTTTCCCTAATATCCAACTTAAACCTCCCCTGGCACAATTTCAGGCCATTTCCTCTTGTTCTATCACTTGATGCTAGGGAGGAGAAAATGATCCCCACCTCACTCCAGCCTCCTTTCAGGGACTTGTAGAGAGCAATGAGGTCTCCCCATACCTTCCTCTTCTCCAAGATGAACAGTCCCAGTTCCCTCAGCCACTTCTCATGAGACTTGTTCTCCAGGCCCTTCACCAGTTTCATTGCCCTTCTTTGGATACACTCCAGCATCTCAATGTCCTTTTTGTAGTGAGAGGCCCAAAACCAAGCACAGTATTCGAGATGAGGCCTCATTTGTAACAAGGCAGAGATGTACAAAGGTACTTTTAGAATAATAGGGTAAAAAATTAGCATCAGCACATCTATAAATGTCTTTATTAGTACATAGGTGTCTTTATTAGTATTTAGGTGTGGGGGTATTTATAGTTTTGTTGATATATGTTACATAGTATCATAGTATCATAGTAGTATCATAGTCAGGGTTGGAAGGGACCACAAGGATCATCTAGTTCCAACCCCCCTGCCATGGGCAGGGACACCCCACACTAGATCAGGCTGCTCAGAGCTTCATCCAGCCTGGTCTTAAACACCTCCAGGGACTGGGCCCCAACCACCTCCCTGGACAACCCATTCCAGGGCTTCACCGCTCTCATGGTGAAGAACCATGAACATGCTAGAGATTTGCATTGTAAAACATAGAAAAAAAATAAAAAAAGAAGAATGTGCTAAATGAGACTTACCATAAATGAGGCTCACGGTGAATGTTTCCTCTCAGAAGTGCATTGCCAGAGGGACTGTATTAATTAGTGCTGAGATATTTAGGGGCAGAGGCGTTAGGAACAGAGAGACGAACAGACACACCAGAGAAAAGACATGGCCCTTCTGTCACAGTACTGTTGTTGAACAAAGTGCACCATTGCTGAGGAGGATCTTGACAGATTCATAGTTTTGATTTTCTTTTAGTAGCCTCTTCAAGTGTTAGTAAAAATAAAAAAGTTTTATGTGTGTTTCAGAATTATTTGGAGTGAAGCCTTTTGCCATCATGCTTCCAAGAATGTCAAAGAGAACCTGAAGGGAAAGGTCATGGAGCCCAGCTTTCACTAACCTGATTCCTGTGCCAAAGGGAGTAAGGTTTTCCACCTGTGCAGAGAGATTTCACACTTAACTGCACCCATGGTTTTCACCAAAGGAAGGCAGTCAGCTTTTGTACACACAGGGGCTGGGCTGGGGGGTATACATATTAATCACTGTGACAGGCATCACATCAGTTGCAGCTGTCAGATGGAATTGTCACCAGTTTATGTTGCACTTTGGAGGTGTTTAATAGAAATGGCTTTGTTAAATTTTAAAGGCAGGGGAAAAAAAAACAAAGACTATGGAGGGTGAGGAGGAAAGAAACGAAACAAAAATAGGTGAACTATATCTCTACTATGCAGTGCCTCTGTCTGGTGGTGGCACCTGGGTGGCAGCAGGTACAGAAGGGGATTTAAGTCATGTAAAAATCTGTGTTTGCCACTGAAGACTTGAAATAGTTTATTTCAGTTGCTGCCAACATGAAATTTCTCTGTTTATGTCTCTAGAGTGAATAATTAAAATCATTAGTGCTTGTTGGCATTATGCTACACCACATCATGTCACATTCCATAAGCACTTTGCTGTGGAATAATGGAATTGTGCATTTCCAGAGACTGATTCATTCACAAGCCTGGGACATGTACAAATGAAAAAGGGCAAACCCCTGTCTTGGATATCTGTGCCGTGCAACATCCTGGTGTCTCTGCCCCTCAGAGGTCAGAACCCAGACCCAGAGTCTGCAAGTTAACACTAAGTACAGTAAATTTTAAACTGCTTTGCAGCATATTAATCTTACACCCTGAGAACTAAAAGTCTGCTTACCTGCTCCTGTTGTGCAGTTGAGCTGCATGGAAATTCATCATATTTGCAATAGGACATTCTCTGGATCATTGCTGCTAACAGCATTGTAAAAATTCTATAAACCAGACTGTTTCCTCAGCTCCTATAAATAGTCAGCTTTACTGCTGGAGTTGGGGATCTGTCAGTCCTCTTTGTTTGTGTACAGCTAAGTCACAACAGCACTGCTGTTTAGATAAGACTTTTTGGAGGGCATAAGCAAAATGTAGAAACTGTTTCTTTTGGGTTTAGGGAGAAACAGGCAAAGATGATGTCTGTATTTCAAAGCTTTTCCAATACAGGTATATGAAATAAAATAAATAAATTAGCCAACAATGTTTGACAGAGCTCTGCTGCAAAATCCGATGTTTATTTGCTGTTACACAGTCAGAGGTAACTTTTGCGGATGTACTTTAGTTTAGGGAATGGCTTTACACAAACAAGCCAGAAATTTGGCAGTGTAACTACACCAGCTAATCGTGTCTGGTTTGGACAAGGCTGAACTGTGTGGTTTTCTGTTTGTTTAGATATTTGTCTCCAGATGTTACTGTATAGAAGAACCACACAACAGACACAGGACACAGCATATGCAGGGAAACCAGTTAAACGCGCTCTGTACAAGAGTTCCTCAGTGCCTCAAGTCAATAAACTGCAGGCATCAGAGAGGCACCACATTTCCTGAATCCCTTTCAAGAGGGATAACCTTAGGTGTAATAACAGTTATGTTTCTAACATGTTGGGATAACAGAAAATCTGAGGGTTATTTCCATTTCTCCAGGCCTTTTGTGCAGGAAGGGTGGCACCCAGCCACTTGTGCTGAGCCTGTGCAAGTTGGGCTCCACTAAAAGGAGATTTGTGAGTGGTAATCATCTAAGTGGCATAGACAAATGCCAAATTCCCAGCCACTGGGATAGTGTGGCTGGCTGCAGATGAGGTGTAGGGTTTATATAGCATGCACTTCAACATATAAACCAGGAGGAACTGAATACACCTTTTATCAGTTAGAGTCACATGTTTTCAGAAGTATATCAGATTGGATGTTAGGAAGACGTTCTTCACCATGAAGGTGGTAAGACACTGGAACAGGTTGCCCATGGAGGTGGTAGAATCCTCATCCCTGGAGGTTTTTAAAGCCAGGCTGGATGGGACTCTGAGCAACCTGATCTAGTGTGAGGTGTCCCTGCCCATGTCAGGGGGGATTTGAACTAGATGATTCTTGAGGTCCCTTCCAACCCTAACAATTCTATGATTCTGTGATTCTAAGTACTGACTTCCTACATCTCTTACTCAGAAAAAAAGAGAGCAGCAGGCTCCCAGTTCTTCATATGTTAGTCTGCAGTTGTAGGCAAACATGTTTAGAACTATTTGATGAGTGTGATTTGTAGCAACTCAAAATCAGATCACGGTTGTACCATCCTTCACTCAAGACAGTGGATTTTCTTGCCTACAATTAAGGTGCTGTCCCTTATTAAGATGCAGTGAAGGTGAGTTTTCCTCAGTCACTTAGCTGGAAGGGAGAATATAGAAACCATCAGTGCTGTCAGAATGGCACAGTAAAGTGATCTGAGCATCCTCTGGAGAACTGAGAGTTGTAACTATGACTTTGCAGACATGAGAACCCAGATCTGAGGGGCTGAGGGTACAATGTGGTGACTTCAGTATCTCAACAGAGTGGTGAGGCTCATGGGCAATTTTTATGTTTGGGGTATTTCTGAAAGTCAAGGAGCTGTATGTGTGTATGTAAGTTTATATATATTTTATATATATATGTATATATATATATATATAAAAGTATAATTTTTATTTGCTTATATGACTAAACCAGAAGGGCCAGCAGTTCAACAGTTTGAGACTTCAAAGGCTACCACTGCCTCCAGTGTGTAGTATCAGGGTAGTTAAAGGTGTTCATTTTTAGTAAGACCAACAGAAAATCCAGTCTCTGGGGCTGCAAGAAAATTTGTTTAGTTGGGCAGTGTACAGGCTACTTTCTCATGTTTCCAGTAACTTATTTAAGAACTTAAATATGTTAAATTTAAGTAACTCATTTACGCTTTGCCAGACATCATAAACTTTTTTCCCCCACTTTCCTCCCTGTTTAAGGCAATGATTCTTTATAAATTGTCAGAGTCTAAATAGTAATAATCTGTCTTGATTTTATTAGTCTGTGATTCGCTTTTATTAAGGAACAAACACGATGGGTTAGAAATCTGCATACCGTCCTCTGACAGTGACCTGGACCTTTTTAAAAGCATTACTTGTAGGGCATTCAATTGAATCAGATGCATACTGATGGAAAAACAACCACCCAGAGCTCTCATCGACTATGTACAGCCAAAGCTTGACAGCCTAGCATCAAACAAAAAATTGATTTCAAACCCCAAAGTCAATATTTTGCTTTTGCAAAGGCACTTTGGCACTTGAGAGGAAAGTTTGCATGTAATATACACATTTGATGAGAAAAATACAGTGAGGGTGGCTTGTTTGGACTTGATTTGGTATAGCTGTTGTTTCCTATAAAGCAAATGAAGTGTTAATCTGTGCAGCCAGAGAGTACCTTCAACTAATCCTAGAAGTGGCCATGTACAATCCAGCTGGGCCTATTTTCTTAGATCACTCAGCTAAACAAATAATGTTACTTAGGTGTGCTTCAGAAGCCCTTGTAGTTTGTAAAGCCTAGACTTGTCAGTTAATAACAAGGTGCTATTTTGCCATTTCATCTGCTGTTTGGTTTCTAGGTACTCCATTTCCACAGTCTGTTTACAAAATGAAGTATGGTTTCACGTGTCCAATTCTGGAGTCCTCGACAGAGGAAAAATATGGACCTGTTAGAGCAGGTTTAGAGAAGGAGATAAAAATTATCAGAGGGCTGGAACCACTCTGCTGTGAGGACAGACTGAGAGAGTTGGGGTTGTTCAGCCTACAGAAGAGTAGGCTCCGGGGACACATTTCAGTACTTAAAGGTGAGCCTACAAGAAAGATGGGGACAGTCTTTTTAGCAGGGCCTGTTACAATAGTACAAGGAGTGATGATGTGATTTTAAACTAAGAGAGGGAAGATATAGACTAGGTACAAGCAAGATGTTTTACATTGATGGTGGTAAAACATTGACATAGACTGCCCAGAGAGGTGGTAGATGCCCTATCCCTGGAAACATTCCAGGTCAGGTTGGATGGGTCTCTGAGCAATCTGCTCTAGTTGAAGATGTCCCTGCTCAATGCAGCAGGGGTTGACTAGATGACCTTTAAGATCCTTTCCAACCCATACCATTCTATGATTCTATGATTTTTCACACATTGTACACAGCTGGACTTCAAGTTTAGGTTTTGATAGTAACAGTCTTTTTTTTTTTTACTGGTCCTGGTATATGTAGCTTTATCAGCAATGTCTAAAATAGCTATGGATAGTGGCTGGAGACATTCAGAGGGACACTGTAGGTAGTGTTGTCATGAGCATTTGTTACAGCTTTTTATGGTCTGCATCTTTTTTTGGTATCTGCTTGTGATCACAGTAGTTTTTACAGATTCAGTGTCCAAGCTGTGCATTTAGAGGAGCACTCAAACCTGTTTACATTGGTCTAGCCATTTTCTTTTGCTAAATGGTTTCCTGAGCTTCTAGGATTTTTCTGAACAAAAGACTGCACCAAATTTTCAATGCAGGTGTGCACAGGAAGGTTTTTCTTAAGGTTTGATCATCCATAAAACATAGTTGGCTGCATGTCTATGCACATAGCATTATAAAGTACCAGTGAGATAAAAGGCTGTGAAGACTGGGATTCAAGGAGCTCAACTTTGAGAAGACTCTGAACCAGAATACTCTCCATAATGAGGACATAGACACTGCTGATTTTAACTGCATGGTGACTCTCTGGTGAGAGTCCCTGATGGAACAGCAGCTCTCTATTATGCTGTTGCTTAAAATACAATAGAGAAAAAAACCACCACAAGGTAGCTTTTCTATTGTTGTTTTGTTACTTAATGGAAATTATACCTCAGTCCTCTGTTTTCTTTTATGATTCAGTGTCGTTTTGTGGCTTAGCATTTCAAAAAACCAGCTGCACAATATGTTGCTGGAGAAAAACATGCATTTCACAGCGTGGTACAAACACTCCTCTTGATGGTAGGAGCAACTAGTCTTATGTCAAATTCAGTGGATCTACTTCTTAAGGAGAGATTTAATCACTCAAATTGTACCACTCATTCCAGGTTTTAGGTGTTAGTGAGGGAAAACAGACATCTCTGCACAGAAAAATAACCAGAATACTGAATGATCTGTTTCACTCCATTTCTGTCACTATCCTGTGACACGGCTTCCTCATTAGACTGCCTGAGTGTCCCATGTAGAAAAAGCCTGTTATAACACAGTCCCTGAAGGAGAAAATTCTCCTTCAGATTGCAGAATATCACTAATAGCCCTGCTTGGTTTGACAGAGCTGCCACTTTTGCACATTGCGCTTTCAGCATGGTGCAGATGGGGAGGAGGTCCTGGTCTGTGGGTGATCCTTGTTGTCATCAAAATCACCAGTCTATCCTATGAGTATACAATATCTCCCATTCTGATTTTGCTCCTCATATCTTTTCATTATCTGTCAACTCAAGGGTTAAATATTTTGCTTGCTTGTCATTTTGCACATGCCGTTGTTGGCTTGACTTGTGTTTGGTAGGGAACCTGTTTCTGGTAAGCTATCTCACTTTGAACATCAAACTCTCTGTGCCCCTTGCAAGGGTACTGGAGAAAACCTATCTGAGTCTCTCATAGTCCACCTGACCTTAGGTGGCTCGTGAGATTAATGACTGAAGGCATCCCAACTTCCATACCCAGTGGCAGTCAAAGTGAGAAGGGAGCCTACCCTATGAAGGTGATTTTAGCTGTCTAACGGTGTAAGTGTTGCGAGCAGCAGACTGAAGTATGGGCCTGGAGCTGAAGCGAGGCTGCTAGCTGTTCTGACAGTTGAATGCAGAGTTCATGATTTTAAAAAAGGGGAGGATTGCTCAGTGTGTGGGAATAAGCATGAGTGCTCAAAGTCACACTACCAAGTTAGTCATCAAAGCTACTGTGGAGTTTTAAGTTCAAGAGAGCAATGAGTGATTCATTCCACCTGGCAGTGAGTATAGCAAAATATTTTATGTACCCAACCCAGACACCAGCCAGGCATCAGGCTGTCTGAATATGAGCAGACATAGAAATGACAAATGTTTAGCAGAACAGGAGAAGCTGGGGAAGAAAAAAAAACAGATGAGAACACATTTTTCACTCTGAGGTTAGCACATTTGCCCTGAACAGAATCCCAAAACCTAATGAATCAGAAAGTGTAATTGTTACAGAGACTAATTTCAAAACAGTACTACTCATTACAAATTAAGGGAAAGAAAAGGAACATGGGATTCAGACCTTTTATTCAAATGTTGTCATATTAGCTCCTCATTGGTAATCTTTTTATGGTTCCCATTTATTCAATTCTTCATTCACAGGATTCTGTCAAGGCTCTCTAATATGTGCCAAGTACAAGCCTCATTAACTGAGTTATCTTTCAGCTCTGCTTTATCTGTGTTGCCAAGCCAGTGTTAGTCAATGACATTTTAATGTTAAACAACAAACAAAGGAAGTAACACAAAGGGAACTTGATTTCTATTGGTGTTCTTTGCAATCAGATTTTCAATGTTTCATTACATTTGAATACTGATATGTTTCATGTTTGATGCCCTTTGGAGACCCATTACAGAAAATGAAGCTTAAAGAGGTATTCATTAAGTTCTGAGCTATTTGGACTTCCACATTGCCAGCCTATCTTCCAGAAATGTTGAACTTTATCTCTGTGACTCTGCTTCCTTG
This sequence comes from Melanerpes formicivorus, assembly GCF_026170545.1. Taxonomy (NCBI): domain Eukaryota; kingdom Metazoa; phylum Chordata; class Aves; order Piciformes; family Picidae; genus Melanerpes; species Melanerpes formicivorus. The sequence continues at coordinate 35,583,191 of NW_027142353.1, read as the reverse complement.
ACACCTGGTGTCTAAGACTGAGAGGGTTCCTTTGGTATTGACAGGTCTTTTCAAGGCAAAAATCATCCCATAAATTGTGTTATTTAACTCTGGAGACTGTTAGGAATTTGGAGGGGTGGAGGGCTGGTCCTTCTGAATAGAATATGTTGGGTTTTTCATTCCAAGTAGAGAGGTAAGGACATTGTTTAGCACCAGATTTAGTAGGGTTAGGTAATAGTTGGGCTTGATGATCTTAAAGGTCTTTTCCAACCAAAGCAATGCTATGATTCTGTCATAAACTCCATGTCATGGAAACCAAAGAGGAAAACTGAGAAGGAAAATGTGGAAAATTCTCTCTCTTTGAGTAAACCAAGTTAACTTACAAATACTTGCAGTTATCCATCCTGGGGAACCTAGTGTAGAGGCCACTGTGTCCCGCCCTATAGAGTCTTCTGAATTCCTGTGATGCTGTTGTCCAAATACAGGCTCGTTGTCAGCTGTAGAAAGCTGTTGCTGGCTTTCCCTGCATCCAGGCTATGTGGTGGGATCTGCAAAACCTCAGTGCTGCCTAAGCAGCTATAAATATACAGGGTTTATATTTCACACATAGCAGGAGAATCAGAGCATCTTCCTACTGTCTAAGATCCACACACATACATGCAGCCAGCATGAAGGTTCCACTTCATGGGAGGAAATATGACCACACACTTTATACCACTCAAACATTGCTGAACAAGTCAGAAAGAGCATGTTCAAAGGAGGAGACAGTTGTAATTTTAGGAAATCAAGAAAGAATTTGCTTCTTGGGCTTCCCTTGTCCTGCAACCACTGAAGGTTAAGAACCTCAACAGTTTTGTCATGTCAGGAAAGTTATACACAGCTGCACTAATTTTCAGTGAAACATTTCATAGCTTGTGCTTTCATCTACACCTTTTTAAAAAATATTCTTTAACTTAAGAAGAAGTAAAAAAAAAAAATAATGGTAGGGCAAGGGAAATAGTTGCTAATCCTAGTCAAGGTATGTTTAATTCAGTAATGCTCAGACATGCCATAAATGTTCAGAACTTGTATATGAATGAAATTAAAAATATGCTGTTTGGAAAAACTGCTTCAATCTCAGAAAAAGAAAAAATGCAAGCTATAAAATCCTGTGAAAAATCACATAGAGGAGAATAAGATAGATGTGCTGTCTTTACTTAGCAAAGAAACCACAGAGGGTATGCAAATAGAGACTCAAAATGACACATTTTTACTTGATTTGAAAGCATTATCCATAAGAGCATCTGCAATGTGTCTGTAATAATAGGATGTAAATTGAAATTTGCATAACAGATCTTTGGAAACAGACTCTGATTCAGAGTGTGAAAGTGGAGTCTCCAGTAGGGAAAGTCAACTGATATCCAGGAGAACTTCACAAAGCACCTCTTGCATATTCCAGGATTTACCCTTTTGCCCTTTCCTGTTTGTGTCAAGTATTTATCTCAGACATCAGGTGTAATAAAACTGAAATAATTGGTGCTGGAAAACCTTTGGTAGGATGCCCTTATTGCACAAGTCATTTTCTCTGGGAAAAAATGAAATTCTTGTAATAGATTGAAAGCCCTAAAACCTGGAAATTCTCTATTTATGTTCATCTCCCTCATCCTGGAATTGCTGCATTGGTCTTGTCCTGAGACTGCAGATTTTGGTGCCTTCTGTGACTTCCTTTTGCCTCTCAGCAATCGAGACTAAGCCAAGGAGTCATGGCTGCTGTCTGTTGAGAGTGAAAAAGAGTCACCAACTCACCTAAGCTAGCAGTAGGTTTCTTCCACTCTTGTTTATATTGCCTCTGCGGTCAAGGCTTCATTTCACTGGCAGTCCCCAATAATATCCAGTTCAAGGATGATTGGATGCCTTAATTCACCTGGTGCTGCAAACATCAGGCCACAGATGATTTAGTTCTAACATTCTTCATCCATGCAGTCCATGGTCTTCTCTCTGTCCTTCCCTTTAGTTTGCTGACTGATGTATAGAAAGCTAACTAGTGTTAGATCAGAGTCCCTATAGTGTTATTAATTTTGGATGAGTAAGCTAAGACAGACTCCTGAACACTCCATTTGATTCCTGGGAATAATCATAGAATCATAGAACAGTTTGAGTTGGAAAGGACCTTTAAAGGTCATCTAGTTCAACCCCCTTCAGTGAGTGGGGACATCTTCAAGTAGATCAGGTTGCCCAGAGCCCCATGCAACCTGACCTGAAATGTTTCCAGGGGTGGGGCATCTACCACCGCTCTGGGTAACCTGTGGAGTGTCTCACCACCCTGACTGTAAAAAATTTCTCCCATCTGTCTAGTTGAATTTCCCTTTTTTTAGTTTAAAACCATCGCCCCCTGTGTGTCAGAATAGGCCCTGCTTAAAGGTCTGTCTCCATCTTTCTTATAGCCCCCCTTTAAATATGAAAGGCCACAATAAGGTCCCAGAATAGCAGAGAATCACAGAATATTGTTGATCCAACCTTCAGCTCAGCACTGCAAGGTCATCACTAAACCATGTCCCTAAAGGTCTTGCCAGAGCCTTGTCTTCTCCAGGCTGAACAACCCCAGTTCTCCAGCCTGGCCTCACAGAAGAGGGACTCTAGCACTTTCATCAATTTTGTGGCCCTTCTCTGGACCCACTCAAACAGGTCCATGACCTTCTTGTTCTGAGGACTCCAGACCTGGACACAGTACTGCAGGTGAGGTCTCACCACAGGGAAATAGGCAGACTCACCTACCAGATACAAACGGCCAGTAAGGACCTTTATTTTTAATCTTTTTTCCCCCCCTTTGTACTGATACAAAAGAGAGAAAACATCGCTTTGAAGATGTTCCTCTGACCTTTCTCAGAGTATAGGGTAAAAGGGGTTGGGATGATAAAGGTAATCAGTTCTCCCAATGGAATATATACCCCCTGTCTAACCTAACAAATGCTGTCTACAACTACCTGAAGGGGGGTTGTAGACAGGCAGAGGTTGGTCTCTTCTCCCAGGCAACCAGCACCAGAACAAGAGGACACAGTCTCAGGCTGCGTCAGGGGAGGTTCAGGCTGGAGGTCAGGAGGAAGTTTTACACAGAGAGAGTGATTGCCCATTGGAATGGGCTGCCCAGGGAGGGGGCCATCATTGGAGGTGTTCAGGAGGAGACTTGACAGGGTGCTTGGTTGCATGGTTTAGTTGATTAGGTGGTGTTGGATGATAGGTTGGACACGATGATCTTGAAGGTCTCTTCCAACCTGGTTTATTCTATTCTATTCTGTTCTATTCTATTCTATTCTATTCTATTCTAGGTGGAACATTGACACCTTCATAATTAACACCTGTTTTTTTTTTGCTAGACCCCTTTAACCACCCTAAGGTTTTGGTATAATCCACTACAGTAAATGGTAAGGTAGTGTGTGTAAATACATTATGAGGAGAGAAAGGATAGGATGTATCTTGCACATCTTTGTATTTTATCTTATGTCTAAATATCCAAAAGATTGCAGAGGCACTATAAATGCTTTCTCTGTTGGTCTCCTGAATCCAAGTCTTAATCCAGATTTCAAAAATGTCATTAAATATCAAGGTAAATTTTTATATCACCATCTATATTGTAATTTAGAACTGTGAAAAGTTCATTCAGTTCTGAGCTGTCTAATTAAAGAACATGAGTGTTAGCTTTTCATGGTACAGGACTGTCTCTGCTAAGTATTAGATTGATATCATACATGCCTTTTTTTTTCAAATAAGTCAGCAGATAAATGTTGTACCTTAATGGCTTACAAGCATAAACCTGGTAAAATCAGAGGGGAATGCTTCCTGTGTCTCATGTTCAGTATGCTGAGCTGTGGCTCTTTCTCCAGCTCCATCAAATATTTTATTTTTTCTTCACTTCCTTGGAAGGAACCTGTGAAGGTCATCTAGTCCAACCATCCTGCAGCAAGCCAGGGCACTTCCAACTAGATCAGGTTGCTCAGAGCCCCTTGAATGTCTTCAGAGATGGGGCTTCCAGCACCTCCCTGGGCAGCCTATTCTGTTGTTTCACCACCCTCAGAGTAAAAAACTTCTTCCTAATGTGCAGTCTAAATCTACCTTCCTCTAGTTTAAAACCATTCCCCCTGTCCTATTGCTACATGCTCTTGTAAACAGTCCCTCCTGAGCTTTCTTGTAGGCCCCCTCCAGCTACAGTAATTTTAAGTATCCTTCAGGTATTAGTGAATTAAATATCCTGGCTACTTAATGTAAAAACTAAACTATCAATATAATCAACACTAGATTGCTCTTTCCTAAATGTTTGCTATCCTCAATCTACTTCCCTCAGACTCAATAAAAGTGCATCACTATCACTGATCTTTTTTCACCATATGTTGTTTCATTTTCCTGACACCCCAGTTTTTATGCCACATGCATTTTTTACTCCATGTGAGTGCATCTCTCACAACACAAAGTATTGGATTTTGTGAAATTGTATAGCCCTGACACCTTTTATGGCTTTCCCTAAATTCAGCCTATGATTAAATGTATTCTCTGTCTTCTCATTGACTTAACTATTGGAAGTTCTCTGACAAAGCAGGCTGAACAAACTTCACTGGGAGCGGTATATCCATCATGAAATTGCTCTCAAGTGTTATCTAGCCAGGCCAGTTGGATTTTTCATGCTTTATCGTGAATCAGTGTCACAGATAGATTACAGTTTGCAACCTGCAGTTGTTCATTGGCGTTAACTTGGCTGTCAGGGCAGCCTTTTTGAAGTGCTTTAAGCTTTCAGAACTTCTGTGTATGAAACTGAAACATTTTTCTGTCCAGCTTGGGGATCAATGCATGTGTTACTACAGCATATAGAGCAAGGTTGTGTTACCCTTTGGAGTCTGATTTAGCATATGTTGGATCCCAGCCTTCCTACTTTTTAGGGGTGCCTGCCCAGAAATGAGTGTGCTACAGAGCAACTCAAACCTTAAACAAAATTTTTCTTTTGTTGTAGATCATCCTCCAAATCTTCAGAATCATTCGAGACTTCGAACTCCACCACCTCCAATATCACATGCTCACACCCCAAATCAACACCATGCAGCCTCCATCAATTCCCTAAACAGAGGGAATTTCACTCCACGCAGTAATCCCAGCCCAGCTCCTACGGACCACTCTCTCTCTGGAGAACAGCCAGCCAGCACGCAAGAGCCAGCCCATGCTCAGGACAACTGGTTACTTAACAGTAACATCCCACTGGAGACTAGGTAAGTAATTTTCTTTAGGACTTTGGAATGTTCTGCCTGTGTGTGCTAAGGATGGTATAGAAAATATATCTGTAGAGTTAGTCGTTCAGTTTCTGAGCTGGTGTTTGGCTGAAGTATTTTCTGTTGTGTTTATTACTCCTCATGTCTTTTTTATTTGGTCTAGGAGAAGAGGAAATTGCTCTTTGTTCACAAACTAAAAATATTGCCTTTAACAGCTGCTTATAAGATTATTTTCCTCATTTAAAATTGGAATCAGGGTCATAGATTAAAATATTCTTGGTTTTCTTTCTTTTGTTTTCCTTTAATGTATTTTCTTCCTATGTGGTAGGATAGATCAATAGCCTATTTAAGATACTGAAATCAGTCAATATTTGAAAAGATTTAGCTTTCTATCTGTACCTCATCAAGCAGATACTTTTGTAGTGCCTCGTTCAGGAAAGACTGATCTTGTTTCACCTCATGAGGAGAGGTTGGCTGCAGCATTTTACTCTGCTATACAATTGCTCCAGCAAGCATGAAACACTTGAAAGCCAGGCATCAATCAATTAATGCTGTTTGCATTTAGCCTTTAAATTATTTTCCACCCATGCAACATGTGAAGAGCGTGACCAGGGGCCACTGTTCTAGTTCATAGCTCTGCTTAGGTTCTGCATAGGTTTTGGGAAAACAAGTTATACTCCCTCAGCCTCAGTCCTCCCTTCTGATGGTGAGTGCATTCTTGCTGTCTACTTACAACTCAGTGTTTATGTTCTCCAGAGGTTTTGCTTCACCATTTCCTTTGCTTTTGAGAGACCACTGGAGATGCTGGAGTCATTAGCCTCTGTACATGATATCTTTTTCAGTCTGTAGAGAAGTCTTTCTTCCTTCATTTGTCTTACCTTCTGAAACCAACAAAAAGATTTTAGACGGCAAAAAAACATATACTAAATGAAAAGTGAGCCAGGGACTAAATTTGTTGCATCACTGCCTCTGAGAATCTCATAGAGATCAGGGTAGCTCTGTCTGTGTCCTGGAACAAAATGTGCCCAGTTTTGCCAGATTCTGCTAAGAAAATGTTTCTTAAAAATGAGTGCATCTGTTGATCTTTTTGAAGATGAGCTCTGTCTGCTGGCCCTCCGAAACTTCCAAATCAGACCTCAATATCACATTTGATGGCATTTAAAGATAATTAATTTTGTTGTAAATACCTGATTAAAAAGATCCAAATAAGAAGCTGAATCCAAAAGATTATGACAAAATTATAAGCAAGTACTGCAAGTGTGATTTGGCAACAGTTTCAGTATTTATACTGTGTTGCTAATTCTTGAACATATATACCCAAGCATTGACTTCTATGTGCTATTTCTTGGGGGAAAATAAAAATAAAAAACATTTAAAAAAATCCTTAGACCCCATTCCTGCAGCCTTTCAGCTACCTCTATAACTCAGGAGGTAGCCCTATGCCTTTTTCTAAACTATGCGACAATTTCTTTGGAGAAGAGACAATATACTGTTTTAATAGAACCAAGGCATCCTCACAGCTGACTGGAGTCTTTTAGAACCCACCATCACAGCTGAGAAAGAACATCCTTGCTGCTGGATCAGTGAAGGAATATCACAGAGAGAAACTCTTTGATGAAAGCATCATATCCCTGTTTGTCCAATTGTGATGGCAATCAGAGGGGGAGATGGGGAGGCAATGCTATCTTAATAAATTCTGGAGTTCATAGAACAATTATTGGGCTAGCCCTGGAGAACTCCTGTTAAATTCTAAATGAGTCCAGCCTTAAAGTCTGTTGTTGTTTCTTCTCCACAAAATCGTTGTGGATAACAGTTTTAAAAGACGTGAAACCAGCTGTTCTATCTTCAAGTGGGTTGGTTACATTCTTCCTGTTAACCAGATGGAATGTTGGAGGCCTACCTGCATGAAAAGCTCTTTCAGCATCATTTGATGATTTCACTTGCATCACAAATCAGTCACATTTGTAATTGATCCATAATTTAATGATTTTCTCAATTAGGTAGAAAATGGGTTGTTTCAAGACTGATGTTGTGGCTTTTGACACAGTGGTTGGAATGGCATCATTTTGGCCAGTGTCTCTTCAGACAAAGAACATCTTGGAAAAGAATCTGCACTTTGATGCCAAACAGCAAATAAGCACATTGACACAGCACAGCTGACAGGCTTTTGTGCCTTCTCTAAACAACATTAAGAAAAACAAATGTGTTATAATGGTGTCATAATGCACAGAATGCTGTGCAGCATAGTTAATCAGTAAATCTGTGACAAATCTCCACTCGACCAATCTGCTCTCCCAACATGGAGAACACTTCCATTTCCCTCAATGGGAATTCTGCAGACGTGTAAGATTAGGTTTCAGAACTGTCTGGCCAGCTTGGATGCCCAGCTCTACCTCATCCGTGAAGCTGCAAAGGTTTTTAGGACCAAAAAAAGACCTCCACCTAAGAGAATAAAATGTCCAATATGTAATAAAATAAATCCTTGCCAAGAGACATTAATCCAAGAATTAAGACCTTTGAAGTCTAGCAAGAGGAGATTATAGTAATCTCATGTCAAAACCAGAATTGTATTTCTGTTGAATATCCGTTATTTTTAAATCCCATATTAGTCGACAGAGAGAGGAAACATGAAGAAAAAGTGATGTCTTTTAAACAGGGATTGTGACAGGCTGTGAAACCTGCCCACAGTTATAGATTTGTAAGCACACCAGAGTTTAAAGAGGCTTGATTTTGACTGCCTTGGACTCCAGGCAACATTCAGAGCTGGGAATTTAGGATGCCACTGCCCTGAAACTTCCATACTTTGAAGCAAGGGCAGAGATGATACACTAGGCATACCCTCTATCTGAGAACATTATATATTGCAAGAAGAGCCCCTCCTCTTGTCTCCCTCCTTTTCTTTAGTTTCCCTTTACTCCCTTTTCTCTATTTCTCCTTTTTCCTCTTTCTTTTCCTGTCTGCTCCCTTTTTTTGTTGCTTTGAAAGCAATATATTAGCAAAGTTGTGGTGAGAAGATGTTTGCTCAGCAGTCACTCCTGGCAGGTAAGTTAGTTCCCCCCATATTTATTCCTCACTCTTCCTTCTGTAGCCTCCTTTCTGTTCCTGTGTATTTGACCTTTCAGGAGCAAATACATGCCAAGTATATGGACACATAGTTAACAAACTAACAGCTTTCAGGGGACTTCTATTCTCAGGAAATTTCATGTGATAATCATGTATGGTCAGATTCTACCGCAACTCATGATGAGAAGGGAGCATGGTTTGTAACTAGACAGCTATTCACAGGTAACCTCCAGGGGAGCAGACTCTGTCCAGCCTTCAGTGAGAAGGATAGTCATTCAGTAGTCACCTCAGTGACCCAGCGACATCTCTGTTGCAAATACATACATTATAAGATTATATAACCCTCCCCTCTTCTGTTTTATTGACAATAATCAACTGAAATTCATGGAACCAATTTGACATGGATTTTAACCACCGATGAACTTTTATTGATTGGTGTGTTGCTAGATACCTTGCCTCTTACCCATTAAATTCTCAGTGCATGTACATACGTTGCTTCTTCCTGCATTGGATTCAACATCCAACCTTTCCTGCATTCCCAGGGAATGTAAGGAAGCCATAAACACTTGGTGATAGATGGATCTCTCAAGTGCTATGGCACACAGCTCATGCATGTGAATCCACTTTACTCCAAAGTTATGAATAGGAGTCACTTTCATTCAGAGTTCTGTCAAAGCAGCCCAGGGGCCTCCAAAAGCCTTGAGCTGAGCTGAAGAAGTTCTGGCATTAGCAGCAGGAAGAGGAAGAAATAGAAATGAAAATGAAGGTTGATAAGGTTTTAGAAAAGACAGTATCACAGCTTGTATAATGTGACAGGCCTGGTTTCTCTTGCTCTACCATGTTACCTGCACCCAGTTTCTTTGGCAGGGGAGTTCTCATTTGAATTCACATTGTGTCACTTAAGTCCTGTAAATGCTTAAATCCTTCATAAGTGATAAAGTGTCACAATTCTGTTATGTTCCTTTTGCTAGTTCTGGCCAGGGAATTTATTCACAGTCAGACTTAAATTCAGTTTTGATGATGAAAACAGACATGGGCAAAATCAGGACTGTTTTTTTGTTTTAAAAGAACATGTGAGGAATATTCTTTTGCCAGGTCTTGAGGAACAAGCCTGAAGGTGAGAAAGGCACAGTCTGTTCCCAGCTGTGCTTCTGACTTAATTCTTTGTGTTCCTGCTATTCTCCTCAAAACTACAAAACAGTCTAGCATATATAGGCCAAAAAGTGACTCATCAAAGTACATGCTGGGGAGACCAGATACTGAAAAAGGCTACTGTTGTATTCCGGGTCAAAACCAGGCTTTTTAACATGCAGGCCTATTGCCTGTATTATCCAGACTACAGCCCATGCTCTGGTATTGGAATCTGGATTACAGCAAAACCTTTTTTCCAGCTTCTATCTGAATATCACAGATATTAAACAAAACTTGTATTCTGAAACTTCTAACTAGCAAGTTACTGCTCCACACAGGAAAACAAATTCATCAAACTGGTGACTAAAAAGCTCTCAAATGCAAACCAGAAATTCAAGCAAAGGAGTGGCAGATTATTGCTGGAAATCCATGAGGGTGTGAGGCATAGGTATTCTACAAAGGTATTGGCTGAAGTGGCTTTAGATAATGTGCTGTGCCTTTTCAGGGTAACAATAGCGCCAATGCAGGAGTATAACAAGGGTACAGCTGTACTGGATCAAAATCCAGCTTTTTGAATGCAGCAGTTCTGAAGGTTTCCTGTGTCACTGGCAATAAGTAATGTGAAATGAAGAAAGACATCAGCTCTTGTTTATACATGCACATGGGCGTGTGTGCTTGTATGTTTGTATATGCATATATACCAGGGGTATAGGGAGAGAATTGAACATTCTTGAAAGCTATATATGTATATGTGTAGCATCTTATACATATAAATATATGGTCCATCATTCTAATTCCACGCACAACTGCACTATAACCATTGTGATTTATAAGATCACACTTCATATATGCATGACTCACTGGCTTCATTCATGTTTCCATATGTATGTAGAAACATAGCAAAGCAGACATTCCTAGAGACATTGCAGGACAACCTCATTGAGATGGACATTCTCACCTCCTCCCGACATGACGGTGCTTACAATGATGGGTATGTGACACTTCCGTGGTCTTCCTCTTTACTGTACAGTCATTATGTGATCCTTGCATGAAAGCATTTGGTCGTTCCAATGATGTTTAAGGGCATCACCATTGCTGGCCTCTTCCAAGATGGCTTTAAAAGAATGAAGTTCTGAAGGTTGGAGCACTGTGTCCTGTACATATTAATGGCGGATTCATTAATATGCTAGTGAGCCACAGCATGCCATTTGCCTTTTTTTTCTTCTTTTTTTCCCTTGTTGCTTTGAAAGAAATTTCATTAGAAGTACCTACAGCAATTTTGAGTCTCATATAAACTAAGATTAATTTAATTTCCTTGGAAAATCTTAAACCATTATTGTGCTGGCAGCCTGATACTTCATTGTTAAACTGGTATTTTCTACATTATCTTACAAGTGTCTCCTGGTGGTGTTTGTAAGGCAAGCCTTTGATTTTGACTTAACTACTCATTCTGGTATCTCTGCCTAGCTTTTGATCATGTAACTTTTAAAGTTATAAGCAGCTTTTGACTTGGCATTTAGTGTAAAAGCTGTTGACCTTGTGTTGGCAGTTTCTAATTTGGTAGCCATCATTAAATGAAGATGTGATTAGAGCACCTGACACACTTTGGATATTGGACTTGATGATCTAAGAAGTTTTTCTAACCAAAACAATTGTATGATTCTGTGGTTCTACTTGAACTGCAGGTACTTTTTTGCACAGATCTGATACACCTGTGTCTAAATACTTTCCAAAACACAGGATGGTATCTGATTGTTTGCAAAAATGAATGTTTTGATGTAGAGCATTAGTGGAAATAATGTCTCTTCCTCTAATGTTCATCACTCATACTTAGAGCACCAATAAAACCAAGGCTGTAATGCTGCAAACACCTATTTTGGAGAATTATGTGTTACTTTATACTTCACAAATCAGTGGCTTTTCTGCATGGCAGTATTTCTGCATGTGACATTTCTCCCTGTGACTGCGTAAGTGACTTGTAGAGGAAAATGGAGTCATGTCTCCATCTGGTACAATCCACTGGTTTGCCTGACTACCATGGATCCATGCTGATTGTGTTTAAGCTGGCTGCAAATCTAGCCCCATAAGCCACGGCAGAAGGTGCTGCACTGGGGCTTTCTCTGTTCTGACAAGCTGCATTTTTGCTTTACATCAGCATGGTGATAGAAGAGTCCGATCTGTTTCCCAAGATTCATTCCCAGAATTTGAATGCCTTGTACTTCACAATGTCCCTCCAAATTAGGATTTTCATTTAGAATTCCCATGGAAAGAACTCCCATTCAGACATTTCTCTTCAGCAACTCATGAACTGTAGTGGGTTCTTTTTGTGCTGACTTTCATGAGTCTCACACAGGGTCCTCAGAGGCTGGCTTTCAGGCTGCATTTGTAGTAGTGGGCTAAAGACTGTGCCTCCCAATGTGTCACTGGACAGGAAATGCTGTTGCCTTTGACAGTAATTCACACTTTTCAAAAGCAGGCATCAAACTAAGGTGTTCTGGACAGCTTTCTGGAAGCAGATGCCTCTTCCCCTTGGCAATACACAGCACTTGGAATTCTGGCCTTTGATGCTTTTAGCCATGCCATTGTCCAACATTTGAACTTGCCATGCGGGGTCAGTGTGAATATTCCCCTCTGTGACAATTTGGGTGCTATGGAATGGCTTCAGGTCTCCCCATCTCCATTCACCAATGCCATATAAAAAAACGCTCTCATGCAGTGATCAATGAATTGGTAAACACCTTCCTCTCTTTAATCCAACCTATGCTCCTCTTCAGTCTCCATAGGGCGTTTCTGTGGGAACGTGAGCAGGCCCCTGGTGCTGCCCCTGCCACCAGTCTGTTGTAGCTGTGCTTGGGGTATTCATCTCACTCTAACGCCACCTCTTCCACAGAGAGGACTCCTGCCCTTGAAGAGTTCTCTGTGGCGTTGTTGGCACTGTGATTTTATTGTTTTGTTTTTCTTTACTCTGTGATTTGCCTTTGATTTTTATTCTTCTCTTTTGTGCATGCCATCCATGTCCATAGCCAGTGTTGAGAGGAGCTGCTTTCTTCGTCCTGGTAGCAGTCGTCATCCTCCTACCCCACATCTCCTTTGGCTTGTGTGAGAAGTCACTTGTTGTTGGTCTTTCTTCCTCAGGCACTTCCTCTTCAAACCTGGAGGCAGTTCTCCCCTTTTTTGTACAACTTCGCCGGGATATCCCTTGACGTCCAGCACTGTGTACTCACCTCCCCCTAGGCCCCTTCCCAGAAGTACCTTCTCTAGGCCTGCCTTTAATCTGAAGAAGCCCTATAAGTACTGTAACTGGAAATGTGCTGCTCTGAGTGCTATTGTCATCTCAGTCACGCTGGTGATCCTGCTGGCGTATTTCATAGGTAAGCGTATTTCTGTTTATTTTCTGCTTTTCTTGAATTTCTTTGAAAAACCCACCCTCAAAGCTAACATTTGAGAAGCAGAGGGTCAAGACTGCAGTACAACATGATGGGGAAATAAGACTTCTGATGATTTAACTGTGGTTGCAGTGCTATGGCAGGGAGCCTAACACGTCATAGAGCCAGAAGAGCTTAGTAAAGCATGAGTCGTGCCTTCAATGGCACAGACTGTTTACACCCTGCAAAGCATACCTGGAGTGACATAAACCCACCAAATTTTACCAAAGGAGCCCCTTAAAACAGGCAATGAGGTCCATGTCCAGTCCCAGTCACATCCTGGTCTGTGGGATTCTCTGCTCTTGACTTTGATGGGACAGGATCAGAACCAAGATCCTGATACACAAAAATGTGGCTTTATTGTATCTTTTGGTGGCACAATTTAGCCATTTAACCATCGATTCTGAATGCCACAGAGTAACCAGGAGGGTGGAGAAAGACTGAGATTAGATTGTGACATAACAGAGCCTTTCTTGAGTAGGGAGAGTCAGGGAAAGTTGTTCCTTGGGTGGAGAAGCAGTGGGTTTTTCATGAGCTGCTCCTGATCTGAATCTCTTTGGTTTAGAAGTGTTGTCAGCATTCATTTAAAAAAAGAAAAATATTCCCAGTGTTTGCTGCAAAATTAATTGAACTGTTAAAATTGAAAATTCTGTTTTTCAGCCTGTAAAGTTGGACAGTTACCATTACTTTTTCTTCAGTTAGATTGGATCTTTTGTTATAAATGTCTTACAAAAGTCCATTCTTAGACTTCTGTTTTAAACTCTCCGTGGCGCAAACTTACAGGTGTTATCATGGGTAACAGAGCCCATTTCTCATGGCACAAATGAGCCTTTTTGATTTCCCTGTGAGTTCCTGTACACTAATGATCTATAAAAGGTTGTGGTTAGAATTACAAATCTTAGCCTGGATCGAAAGATTTTTACTTTCATTTCACATGAGTATAATCACCACTACCACAAAGGATTGCTTTTACTGTGTTCTTTTTATGTACACTTCTTTAATGACTGATACTTTTCCACTTCTGCCTTGCATCATACTCTGGTCACTTTTTATGTCTCCTGTAAGAGGAGCAGGAGTGATTAATTAACCAACATTAAATCAGCAGCAGTTTGATGAAATATGCAATCAATTTTCATCATTTGCTGTGTACATTTGGACTCGCCTTTCTCATTTGTCTGGTATTCTCCTTATGCTCTGAACATGGTTCCTTTGGATATTATCTCAGCATGTCAGAGGAGTATCATTATAACTCAGAATAGCAGTGCCTGTTAATCCTGGTGGAGGAGGTGTGTGCTGTTTGATAGATTGAGAACAGTTTGGTTTGCCACTTTGTGTTCTCCAACTCAAAAACCTTCTCAGAGCTCCAAAAAGAGCAGGTTCCTATTTAAGAGCACAGTCAATCTGATTAAAAGGGAGGTCCACTGGGTCCCATCCTTGTTTCTCCAATCAAATGAATTCTGTGGCACTTGCCAGGCTCCATGGATGGCTGGCAAAGTGCCAGCAATGCTGATCAGGTTGAACTGCTGTAATTAAGGGTCATAATTACTAATTTCTAAAGGAACTATCAATTATTAGAAATCAAATTCGATGGTTCAGTTCAGCATAAACATATTTAGCAAAGATTGTCTCTACCAGACCCAGTGTTCTAATCAACAAGCAAAAAGGCAGATATTTAATTAGATTTTGATGAAAAATTGTGTTTAATTTCAAGTATAATCAATTATTAATTACTGTAATGAGTGACTCTGGTGGGGTTTACTAATTAACTCATTTAAACATTATGAATAACCTTTTCATTTGTAATTATTTTCTACATCCTGTCAAGTTGCAGATGAGAATTGTATCACCTAACCCAAAAGAAAAAAAATTAATCAGGGAGTCAAAATGTTTGTACTTTCACTAAGTTAAGCTGAGATGTTTTTCATTCTGATAAAAGCTAGACAGTTCTTATCAAGAACTTGTTCAGGCTTTAACCTGCTCTGTTTGCAGGTTTTCCTCCAGTTTTGTTGTTGTTGGTTTTTTACCTCTCTGTTTGCATAGTTGCATTTTCTTACAGATACCTTTCCTCATTTAAACAATATTTTGCTCTTTTTGATGCCATGGGGACCATTTGACTGGTAAATAATTTAATCATGAGTAAAGAAGGTCTGATCTGTATAACCATTCACAAGTGTTGGAAACTTGGCTACTTTCCTTCTGGTCTTATTAGTTAAAACAACCATAGAAATCATCTTTTTAATGACCATTTTCATCCTCCAAAGCAAACCTGAGCTCATTGGAAAGACTCCCATTCAAGTGCATAGGCTTTGGACTGGGTCCCATGGCAGTGGATTGGCATCTACTCTGTTTTTTTATATGCTGATTGGTTAATGGAAATGCTTCAGCGAAATGTCCAGGGCTTCAGGATGCTCTTCATAGCGCCAGACATGTCACAGATGTCAGTTTAGATATTAAAACCCACTCACTGCAAGCCTTACCTGCCTGTACAAATGTCTGGACCTATAGACATCAGGATATCCGTGAGCAACTCTGCTGTTGGCAAAACTTTTTCTGTGACAAATGCTCAGACACAGCTGTGATGGGCAACCATGTGAGGCAGGCAGAGAGGAAACAAGAAGGCATTGGGTCATTTCTGAAGTTCTTTGCTGAAACAGTTCTTTTTTCAAAATCACAGAATCATAGAATTGTTAGGGTTGGAAGGGACCTCAAGAATCATCTGGTTCCAACCGCCCTGACATGGGCAGGAACACCTCACACTAGATCAGGTTGCTCAGAGTCCCATCCAACCTGGTCTTAAAAGCTTCCAGGGATGAGGCTTCCACCACCTCCCTGGGCAACCTGTGCCAGTGTCTCACCACCCTCATGGGGGTGAAGCATTTGCTGAATCATTTGTTTAAGGCTAAAAGGCAGCATTTCCATTATTTTGTGAATGTATGGTATGTAATAGTCTGATGGTCATTTATCGTGCTGGGCTTTTTCAAAGAGGAGAGGAGACATAAATAGAAGTCCATGGAAACTGAATGGCTGGCATCATGCGTCAACACTGTGATCAGGCTGAAGGTTTTACAGAGTCGAGTCACTGGTCTGGAGAGATAATGACAAACAAAATACAACAGGCTGTATTAAACACCAGGAGCTGGTTTTCATTTGAATTTACCAGCTTTTGATTGACTTGTTGCCACCTTTCCGAATATTCAGATATAGGCACTAAGGCAGTGATGACAATGCACATCAAAGTTTTGCACACACACAGATTATGTAAATCTTGTGAGCTCAGCAGAAGTTTGTCTCATGGGGTGAGAGTGCCAAAGAGAAAAGCAGTGGCAGATCAGGGCTGGAACATTAAAAGGGCAGGGACGGCGTGGATGGAACCCCTGCCTCTTTAAGCAGCTTGTAACTGACCTGCAAATTCGCTGTTTGAGAAGGTGGTGAAGAGACATTGCTTGAAAGTTCAATTTCCCCATTTTAGGACTGACCATTTGGCTGACAGCTAAACAAGGAAAACTTTCGTGGCTTTTGCTGGGATGTGATAGGGTCGGTGTTCCATGGGAGCTCTGCCTTGGAGAGTGAATTTACAGTGAGATTGTTACAGCAGAGATAATGCTATGAGGTATGCTGCTATCCAAATATGTTGCCAACAGAGTTTCTTTACCTGTTAGGTGTCAGACCTACTAGCATAGCATGGTGAAGGATCTAGGACATTGCTGTGCTGCCTGGGAAGAAGGATTCTGAGTTTAGAAATGGACAGGACTTATTTGATTGTCCAGATCTCCATACCCAGCAGCTGTTTGGCTGGATCTGTGGAACAGTTTCTAACTGAATTAGTGATGGAGAATAGTTTCTTTCTTCTGAAACAGAAGGTATTATCCTCTGCCTGATGTAGATTCCAGACTAGATGGAGGTACAATTTGATATAGTTAGGCACTTGCAATTTTCCTATACTTAAGCATGTGCTGCGGTTGCATTGCATGAACAGCCAGAGAGATGGGCATTTGATTTAGATTAAGGTTAGGACTGGAAAATATATTATGAAGCCAAAACAGTCACTCATTTGGTTGGAGTCAGAGCTCTGTCTACTTTTCAGCTCTTCATTCCTTTGAACTCTGTACAGATGCAGCTTCACTTAAAGAACGGTGTTGCTTGCTACAGGCAAAATGCTTTGACAGTAAAATTGTGTTTGGAGGATGATGTGTTCATAAAGTGCCTTTTTATTGTCTAAAAATCACCCTGAAAGCTAGCTTAAGCTCAGTTTGTCCAGCATTCTTTGATGCTATTTAATAAACCCCATTTAAAGCAGCTCTCCAAAACTCTTAGCTATCTAACCTAGTTAGCTATGAATGTATTATATACCAGTCATTACAATGTTTACTTGCCACTTGAGATCAATAGGAGAAATTGTAAATGCTTAATTATTAAACTCCATCTGTATATATTAATCCTGCATTTATGCCTTGATATTAAGATTTTGCTGAAATTAAATTATAGACCAGTTTATTACCCTTCCAAGAAGTTTCTTTAATTCCCTGCTATCATATTTCTTTTCTGATCCCAGATTAGGTTCTATTTTGCCACTGTTGCCTTTTCTTCTTTTGATTCACATGGATCTTTCAGTATTTTCTACTTCCATCTTATCTTGGCTAAATCGAGGAATGGCAGCTAAACAATCTGTTCTGGTGAAGCCTTTATGTTATGAAATAAATCTGTTAGCTAAAGAGGAGCTTTGAGGTCCTTTCTCGGTTCTTTCAAATGTTCACAAAATTGTTGCACACAGCTCACTAAGTGACTAGGTCTCATTTGGTTCATTTACCTCTCTACCATGGTCTATTGAGACCACATCTGGAGTAGTGTCCAGTTCTGGGCTCTTCAGTTAGGAGAGACAAGGAACTGCTGGAGAGGATCCAATGAATAGCTACAGAGATGCTGAAGGGATTGGAGCATCTCTCTTAGGAGGAGAGGCTGAGAGACCTGGGGCTCTAGCCTGGAGAACAGCAGCTTGAGAAGGGATCTTTTCAATACTTATCAATATCTAAAGGGCAGGGGACAGGAGGATGGGAATGGGCTCTTTTCAGTGGTGCCCAGCAACATGACAAGGGATGACATGCACAAACTAGAACACAGAAGGTTTCACCTGACTGTGAGGAAGAACTTCATTCCTGTGAGGGTGATGGAGCACTGTAACAGGCTGCCCAAAGACATTGTGGAGTCTCCTCTGGAGACTTTAAAAACCTACATGGATGGGATCCTGCTCTTGGTGACCATCCTTTAGCAGGGAATTTGGACTAGATGGTTCCCACAGCTCTCTGCCAAATCTCTGTGGAGTCTCCATCTCCGGAGATAATAAAAATCTGCCTGGATGCATTCCTGTGTGGTCTGGTATAGGTCATCCTGCTCTGGCAGGGAGGTTGGACTAGATGATCTTTCACAGTCCCTTCCAGCCCTTAACATTCTGTGAAGTCTTAGGGGAGACCTTATTACCATGTACCAGTACATAAAGGTTATCTACCAGCATGATGGAGACTCCCTTTTTAATAGGAGTCACATGGAAAATACAAGGGGTAATGGCTAAAAGTTACTGCTGGGTAGATTCCAACTGGAATCCAGAAGAAAACTTTTCACCATGAGAACAGTTAGAGATTGGAATGTTCTCCCAAGGGAAGTAGTGGATTCCCATACATTGAACAGTTTTAAGACTCAGCTTGACAGAGTGCTGGGCCATCTTATTTAAACTGCCCTGTCACATAGAATGGTTGGACCAGGTGATCCTTGTGGTCCTTTCCAACCTGGCATTCTGTGATTCACTCCTGAAGTAATTTTCACTCTTCAGTTGCCAGTGTCCCATTTCATGGGCACAACATGTGTAAGTGTATAGTCACACTTGCCTAAGTGTATGGGCTGGCCTTTGACAACACATTTGGTTTGAACCTGAAGCACATTTGATGTGAATCATTCAAATTTAGTAGCTGTCCAGCTCTTCTGTTTATCTGTTCCATCCTCATCATTGTATTTGTCACTTGGATGCTCTCTGAGTCATCTGGATGTTTAGTCATCCATGATTTTATATTTACTTATGTAACATAAATGTAAATCTTGGATTGTTTCAGGCCAACTATCAGCTGTTGAATTTCAGAAGGAATGTTAACATTTAGTGGTTGTTCACCAATACTGATGATTTTAAAGTCTTCCAGTTAGTTTTTGAGCACGTGCACAATGCTTTTTATGTTTGGAAAGTGCTTGTCTCTTTAATTGAAAATCATACCAAATTAAATCCAATGTCTTCCTAAACTGCCATCTTACCAAAAAAGAGTAACTATTTCTTTATTAAGATTTGTTTTTCAGAACAGCAATATGCATGGCCTGTGTTATTCACTGTATTCTTCATCACAATTGAATTCTGTGTTATATTTTCCATTGTTTTGTCTGTAGCAGATGCTAGGCTACCCAATCTAAGTGACTTGCCTCCTCTTCTTTTCCTTTCTTGAATATTTCTACAGCATTAACCCTGTTCTAATCTCTTGGTAGCTGGTTGAGTATTAATCAGCGAGTCAGATTCTTCTGCTATCTCATTTACTGGATACAAGTTAAATGAGCCTGCAGATTTAGGAATGTTTGTCCTTGAATATGTGTCATTGAATATAATTCTTGGTTATTAATGGACTGGAAAAAAAAAAAAACCAAACCCAACTTATTTCCTGTGAAATAATTGCGTTATCATAGTTATTTTCAAAAACGAGAACAAAAATTCTTGCTGCACACTTCAGCCTCTACTGTAATATGATTAACAATTTCCCCATCTCCATCAGGGAAATAGCTCTACTGCTGCTTAGTTTGCTAGCTTTCCAGACACTTAAAAAGATGTTCTATTGTTCTTTGTTTTTCCAAGCCATGTATTTTTCCTTCGTGTCCCCAGCTTCCTTTATCAACCCTCTGCCTTGTCTTAGATTTATATAGATTACTCTCTGTTTCCCTATTGTTCTGGGGGTTTGCTTATTACCTTTTTTATATCTGCTTATTGTTTTATTTTGATAGTGAATAAAGAGGTCCTTCTGTCAAAGTCTGATCCTCTTTCAGCATTGTGTGATTATAGGAAGAATAGTTTCCCTTTAGAAGCAGACCTCCAATATGACTGATTCTTTAACTGGTGGAAAGCAGGTTGAGACCGTATACCCAGAGGGCTCCATCTGATCTTGAGGTTTACATCGGTGCACCACGAAACCACACATCAGTCACATAGCATCACAGTTAGCCCTTTAGATGCCTGTGCTGTTCTTAAATTTAAGGATCTTTAACACAAAAGGGACAAATTTAATTTCTTCTGGTTTCCTTAAATGGTAAGATATGGGCTCTCAGCTTTTATCAGTTGCTTTTAGTGAGTTTTTATAGTTGCTATAAGCCCCCAGAAAAGAAAATAACAAGCACGCTGACACCAGAAGTGCTGGCCTTGCCTTTATGACAGCAGCCCAGATGTGCTGCTATAATCTTCATTTGACATCTCAGGTTGACCTTTGCACACTGGCGCTGAAAAAGAGCCAGTTTTACAGATCTTAGTATCTACTGGAAGCAGTTCTCCCTGAGTCTGTGCTTTTATTTCATATTAATTAGTGTAAAATAACATAATTTAATTGCAGTTAAGTGGAGACAGAAATAAATCTTTCCTGCAATGGGCTCTCTTTCAGTGTTTTTAAATGCCATACATTTTTGTGGGTAACTAGTTGTAAGAGTAAGATCAGAGATGTCACTGATCGTGAAAAATACTCCTCAGTTCTAGTTTTAGTGTTTCTCCCCTGTTATTTTCTAGCATAAACTAGAAGATGGCTCCAAAGCCTGATTTGTAGCCAGGTCATTCATTTCTATTGGATATGTGCAGCAGTGATGCCTTCTCTGATTTTTTTTTCACCTGTAGTTAAAGTTGAGCTATGTGGTAGATGTACATCTTTACAGTGTTAAGTGAAGAGCTGTTGTTAAGTATACAATCCAGGTGACCTACTAGATGACCTGTAAAATAAAGAACAAAAGGTCCAATCTGCTCTTTCCCTCTGTGACAAGATTTCAACACTGCTGTTTGTGCTGAAGTTTAAAAGCTCCAAAATGACCACTTAACACAATTCCCTTTGAGATATCAGGATCTGATGCTCAACATTTAGGCGGATATAAGTTGCTGAATCTGTGTTCAAATGAGAAAGTAATAAGCTCTTCCACCATCACCAGCATTTCCTAACTTCTGCTTTATTTGATTTTATCATACCTTAGCTTCCAATCACCTCCTTACTGGAGTCAGAAGCTTTTGCCTAGAAAGATGATGAGAACAGCATATGTTAGCTATTTTCAAATATGGTAGCACATAACACAGCAGCAGCATCACACCTTGCTTGCCTGGTACAACTGTAGAATCACTTCATTATGCAAAGAGACTCTGAAAAGTGAAACAAAATAAGGCAGTTAGCAGAGCTGATGGCTATGCTTACAGTAACTAAGTATGTAAAAAGAAACTCTAATTGTACTATCAGTGGAGCAGAATCTCATTTAATTATGGCAGAAATTATAATGAAATCAAGCACCAAAAGGGCTTCCTGAGGCTTTTGGTGAAAAAAAAATCCCACGATTTAGGCCTAATGATATTCCACACAGTATTAATCCAAAGGGTCAGAGACGGTTTATTTATATTAGTATACCATCTCCAGTCAAGCTGGATGATGGGCTACTCCAGGCTGTGAAACATGTACGTGGGACTGTTCTGGGCATACAACTGATCCAGGATTGGCATTTCTATATTGTTAACTTCTGATGGATAGTCACATTCAAACAGAATCACAGAATGGTAATGTTTGGAAGGGATGTCTGGAGATCATCTAGTCCACACTCTCTTCTAAAACAGGTACATCTAGATCGGATTGCACAGAAATGCATCCAAGTGAGTTTAAAAAGTCTCCAGAGATAGGAGAATCTACAGCCTCTATGGGCAGACTGTTACAGTGCTCCATCACCCTCAAAGTAAAGACTTTTCTTCTCAAGTTCAAGTGAAACCTGTCACAGGCCAAAGGGCAGTGGGCACAATCTATAAAACAGGAGGTTCTGTCTGAACATGAGGGAAAACTTCTTTCCTGTGAGTGTGCCAGAACACTGGAACAGGCAGCCCAGAGAGCTTGTGGAGTCTCCTTCTTTGAAGAGATTTCAAAACCCACCTGGACCTGATCCTGTACAGCCTGCTCTGGGACCTGCTTTAGCAGGCAGGTTGGACTAGATGAACCCCAGAGTCCCAACCTCCACCATTCTGTGGTTCTGTGAATCAGAGCCAAACTCATGGTCCTTTCTAAGAAATAAGTGGTGTACACTGCTTGGTACCGTTTAATTCATTACTGTCATCATAGGCTTTGAGGATGAAGGGACAAGGTAATGTACTATGTCCCTGAGCATGTGCTTGGAAGCATTTGTACTTAACAATGAAACAAAATTATCATGGCCTAAGTAATCAAAAGTGAACATACCCCAAAAAGACTTGTGACAGCAGGGGGCTGGATCCCTACTGCCAGTGCAGTCATTCACTGATGCAGAACTTTGCTGTTGGATCCGCTCTTATTTTATATTGCAGAAGCCTGGGGGTAATGGAGAATTGTGGCACCTCTTCTCTATCAAGAACAAACAACAATGTGCACTTCATCATACCCCTGATCCACCCAGAACTGGCTGCCACAAAACTAGAAAACCGGAGTGCACACACATGCTCCGGAGGGACCTATTTAGAGTGCAGTAGCAAAACTGCACCAAGTGTGTTCCTTTCCTTTCCAACCCCCTCCTACTGCTACCAACCAGGCTGCACATATGGCATCCCTAGAAAGCAATTGAACATGCCACAATGCTGCAGTTGCCAGGGCTGAGTGGCAATTTCTGTGCAATTGTTCTGCTCAGCATTGGGGCAGTGGTAAAAAGAAAATAGCCTGTGATGAGCGAATTAAAGGCTATTACAGAGTACATATGCATAGAGGGGCAGATCTAAAATCACGCAAGCAGTCTTAATTCTATTCTTTGCTCACTTTTGACTGCTTGAATTTTTGAACTTAGAGTTTCTTTACCAAATGGGGTTTTTTTAGTTATAATTATACATAAAGATGACTGTGGGACTTTTAAGAGAACACTGTGGATTGCACTTGCTAGCACTTTCCTTAATCTGTGCTGAATTTAGTTCCAAGTCCAAGGGAACAAATCATCAGGTTGTGTTAAGTTTCATTGTTGAGAGAGCTTTTCACACTGATCTGAACCATTCACTTAGATTTATAGTACATGAAAGTACTGTGTTGGATTTTGCCCATGGTCTCTGGAAGGAAAAGTGTCTAGTGTCATTAGTTGTGCTGTGTCACCCACTTTATCGGCTTTCCCAGACTGTACATTTGTATCCATTTGCTGAGCTTTTGTACAGGAGGGAAAAAAAAGAATTGTTCCCTCTTTGGATGAACTGTTGGAATAGTCTATTGCTTTTCAAGTTTGTGTAAGGGAAAACCAGAAAATAAATTTAAGCATCTTAGCCTGTTTTAAACATACTCATGTGTTTGTCCTCCAAAACAGTCAAAACAGTCTCAACAATATGAAGATTAAATTTTGTCAGACCTCTTCTAAAGGTCACTAAACACAGTTGGTAGCACATAAGACCCTTAATGGGAAGGTCGTGAGTTCAAGCCTGCAATGGGCAGTAGTGTCCTCCCTATTCTAGTCATGAGGTCTGTGGTGACAGGTTGGACTCGATGATCTTTGAGGTCTCTTCCAACCTTAGTGATACTGAATACTAAAGTGAGAGGATCCTGCTTTAGAGCTCAGTTTTAACAATGCTGATGAGCTCTTTGGCCCTGACCTACACAATGTGTAAATTTTGAATTGTAAGCACCTCTAACATTCTCTTCAAGTCATTAGATTTACTCAGGGTAAGGAACGTTCCCATTAAACCTCCGCTTTGGACACCCAGGGATTCCAAAGATATCATTTTGTTAATTTTTCTTTCATCAGGTAGCACATCCCAAGTGGGGCTTCAGTGCTATTACAATGTGCATATTAGAGTAACACTCATGCAGTTTTCAGCTGATTTTGGGATTAAAACACAAGCAGTACTCTCAAATAATTTCCTTCTTTGTATGATAAAATCACATTTGTGTTCAGAAGGACAGATGAGCAGACAGCCACCTAAGAGATCAGCTTGCATTGAGGTGCTGGAGCAGGTCCAGAGAAGGGCAGCAAAGCTGGTGAAGAGTTAGGAGGAGCTGTTGAAGGAAGTGGGATTGTTTAGTATGGAGAAAAGAAGGCTGAGGGGAGACATTCTCACTCTCTACAACTGCCTGAAGGGATGTTGTAGCAATGTGATTGGATAGTAGTAGCAAATGATAGAATGAGAGGAAATGGCCTCAGGTTGCACCAGAGAAGGTTTAGGTAGATGTTAGAAGAAACCGCTTCACAAAAACGGTTCCCAAATACTGGGAACAGAATGCCCAGGTAGGTAGTAGAGTCACCATCCCTGGAAGTATTTAAAAGACTCAGTATGATGTGGTGCTGAAGGACATGGGTTAGCACCAGACTTGGTAGTTAGATAGTGATTGGACAGGATGATGTGAAAGGTCTTTTCAAACCAAAACTATTCCATGATCAAATGCTACAAGACTTAGTTCTTAACCTTCAAAGTGGGATACCAGATTTAAACTCTCATCCTACTTCTGTTGTGATAGAAGACAACAGGTATTGTTTGTGCCTTTTACAAAGCAAACTGCATTTTTTAGATTTTCAGAAACCTATTCTAGTAATTTAGGAACACAGGTTTCCCAACAATATATGGTAACCATGATAAGGAAGGGAGCATGTGAGAGGTTGTTGATTTACCTATGTAAATGACTCCCTTTTTAATTAGGAGCTCATCTTTTCTATGTCTGTAATGAAACTTTATTTGTAAAATGATACTGTCCATAGCAGGCTAGCCCAGAATTTCAGTAATTGCAAAGCAAGGTAGGAGGCCCTCTGGTAGGGCTGCCTGTCCTGATTTCTCTAATTGAAGTGAGTGCCCCAATGGGAAAACCATTATTTCTAGTGTTATGTGCACAAATTAAAACTCCATTTAGAGGTGCAGTGGGACCATCCTTTAATTGACTTTGATCTTGAAGAAATATCTCAGTAATATTTATAGTAATATGGTCTCTGTCAGAAAGGGTATCTAAAAGGGAAAAGATTATTTTACTGAGAAAGATCCAAGCATGTCTAACACCAAATTTACTAGAACTAGTGGGGGACTGATAGAAGTTTCTTTGGTGCAGTAAGCTGCTTAATAGCAGCAAAGCATTGCTGAGATCTCTCTTTCACCCTCTTATTCTGCTTTCACAATGGTGTAGATGCTGAAGGAAATTACAGTTTATATTTAAGCAGACAGCTCCTTGGATAAGCCACTCCACTTTTATGTCTGTTGTTTTCCTTTATGTTGACACTGAACAAAAAGCCTCCTAAAAATGCCCATAAAAATATTTAAATATATCCATTTAAAACAGCTTTTTCCCTTTCCTTCAGGAAATTACAAGCATCCAGCAAGCTACTATAGCACTGGAGGGGCTAGTGATCATCTGTTAGTGGTTTGAATAGACAGGCAATGGCTCGAAAGTCTTTGATCCCCAGGAGTAATTAGGGAGACGTTGAATAGGAAATGCTGACTCTTTGCATTGAACAAACATTGAGTTTAACTGCCTCGTTTTATAACAGGTCTTTCTAGTCACTCCTTGAAGGTTTCAAAGAAATGTGGTGCTTCAGCTAGAAGCTTTTTTCCTTCCCTATTAACAGCAATTGGGAATTAAATTAAAATATAAAGTGTTCTCCTAAGGAGGAACTAATACTGTTTGGTAGACTATCTGCTTCTGTCTTGGAAATCTTGGAAACAGCTCTTCAGTCAGGAGGGGTCAAAGAATAACTGGTTTGTGTCCAATCAAAGCAAGTAGATGCATTTGCAGCCAGGACTTAAGGTGATTACCGCAATCTTTTGTTCTCACAAGATGCAGTTCCCACTGTGGTGGCAAAATTTTAAGAGGTTGGGAGCTTTCCATCACTGGAATTCCTCCTTTGTACATGGTGATTCTAATTGAGGAAAGGAGGAAGCCTGAATTATGTCTGAAAGAACTGCTTCTGGTACTCGCATAGTTTGAGCTGTGAGTGTGGAGGAGTGGTCAGACAGGAAGCAGGGGCCCAGGTGTTAACTGGATGTATCCCATAGGATGTGCCTATACTGAACTGGCTGTGAAAGTACCTCTTACTTCAGGACATTTGTGGTTCTAATAAAACCCTGCAAATATGACACAGCTCCACATCTCTCTCTCTGGTTTATCATCTAAATCCTTCATTCTAATCTCTTCACCCAGGGATGGGTGGAAACACATTCTCCAGTTCTCAGAAGGAAGTACTTGCAGCCCAGCAGACTGTCTTCACTCCCAGCCTGTGAAGATGGCTTGTAACCCCTTTTATTCTTATTGAAGATTGGATCACTGAGCAGTCAGGGAGGGGGGCAAATGGGGAATTAACAATAGTGAGCCTTGTTCTAAATATCCCTCCTTGTGCTTTTTTTCTTAGCTATTGTTTTGTGTCAAATAAATCAACATGCCAGGAAGCAGAGCCATGGGACCTCCCAGCCACAAGCTGAGAGTCTCCACTTAAACCACATATAATCAAGCTGCCTTTTGGGCTTCACTCCATTGTGACCTATGAATTTTATACTTCTAACTACACAGCATCCCAAGTCCAGCTGGGCTGTGTTCAGTATTCTATGTTCCCACATGGCTGCAGTCCTGTACTGGTGTGCAAGCTCACATTCATTTGGGTAGTGGATGATTTTAGAAGTGTAGTTTTCTATTCCTTGAGTAAGAGCTTCAAGCCATGGAAGGAATGTGTTTACGCATAGGAAAAAAACTCAGATGCTAGAAAGGAGAGAGTGTTGTGCAGGGGTTTTGGTTGCAAGGTAGCTACCAAAGTCCATGCAAGAATTGGCCTGATATGTATGTGCAAATGATGTGATATTATGAATGAACCATTGGGATCTTTAGTTGGGATCTTTAGTCGGGATCTTTAGTTGGGATCTTTAATCAGGATCTTAGTTTCAATTCCAGACCTGAGAACCTGTTAGGTGCTTGGGAATTAAGTAACTGCAACACTCAGTGTCCCATGCCCTTAGATGAACAGATGATCTCTCTGGTCCAGGACTTGACCTTAGAAGAAAGTAGGGCTGGTACAATACGCTGCATCTAGGTTTGCTGCGTTTACCCTCTTCTAACACCAGTACGGCCACAGAGCCACAGCAGTCCTTAACTCTTGCTGTGTTCTGCCCTGCTGGGACACAAAAGCCTTGTCCAGCACTGAAATGCTACAGCAGCATAAAAGAAAAACAAACCAGTTGATTTCTTTCTTAAATGTTTGTTTTACTGTTTCTATTCTCTTTAATCTTACGTGACTCTTCCTTGATTTATTGAAGATTGACAAACCAGTGATTATTTCATGCTGCAAGGCTCCTTTTCATAACATCGAATGTCACAAAAATATGATTAATTCTGCAGCAGTCAATTCTCCCACTTCTACAGAAATCATATAATTTCAGTGTAGAGAGAGACAGTTATCTGGATAATTACAGTCAAGTTTATTCCTGAGACAGGAGTGAAAGCAATACATTTACTTGAGTCAAAATCAACCGTAAGTGGTGGAATTCAGATTTTTTTCAATTAGGAGAAAAGGCAAACCTCAGGTCTCATTTGAGAGAGTGTGCTATTATAAGTCTGACTGTCAAACCTGAGGGTTTGACCTCATATCACATCATGTGATTGATTCCACAAGAAGGAAGGGAGTGCAATGATGCAAAGTACAAAAATGTCTTCTCAACCAATGAAGCAGCTCCAGCTGATGTTCCTATACCAAGTCCCTTTTACATTTTTTCTTAGCTTTCCTTTGCTCTTTCCTAACTTTACTTTGGTTTTTTTTGTCCCCTTTAGTTCTTTTCAGTCTGTATGTATCTCACCTTCCTCCCTTTTTTTCCTGATTTTTATTCTCATTCATTATGGCATCAGTGCTTCTCAATGATTCCTTTTCCTGTTGTCTTTTGCTATTTTCTTCTTTGCCTTGTGCCACAGTGGGGAGCTGGGGAAAACCATTCTTCCTACCAGGAATGGTCCTTTGGCTTGGTTGGCTTTAGCTTTGCTATCACTCAGTGCAGTGAGGTGCTTGTAGAAACCAGTGGAGTAGTGGAACCAAACTTTTCTGCAGCAGAGCTGAAGAGGGTGGAGTGGCTGTGCAGAGAAGCCCAGTTTTCCCAAAGCTTGGATGCTTCCCTGTGTTATTATGAAAAATATGGTGCCATCCTCAGATAAATATGGATCCAAAATATGCAGCATTCTTAGTGCAAAGAGACCAGCTAAGATTTCCAAACAGGAAGCACAAAAGATTTTCTGTCTTGCCTGCATGACATTTACTATGTGTGCTGTAAATCCAGGCTGTGCACCACACTCCTGGTGGTGATGATTAACTTGTTTTGTTCAGCTTCCATTCTGAGAAGCTCTTTACTCACCATTCAGGGCAAGATAAGTTGTTAACTGTAAAACAGTTGCTGGTTTATTCATTCTTTAGCTTCTCTAGGAGCTTCAGCTGAGTGAAGAATCACCAGACCACCAGCAGTACCTGCCGGACTTAGCTCTGAAAGGACAGGCAAGAAGGCAGCAGCAAAGCCTGTCCTTTGGAAAGCCTGCACTATGGAAGCAGCTGGTGGCTTCAGCCCTGGCTTTAATTTTAAACATCGTAATTGATTGGTTTGGTTATTTATTACACTTAGCTTGCTGCTTTGGGCAAAGCAAGAAGCTAATAAAGGGCCAGCAGTGTGGTTTTCAATTTTTTTGCTGACTGGCGTGGTTTCTGGGGGTCTCATATGCTTCAGTAAGCATGTCTTGTCTTTTCTTCTCACTGTGATCTATCACAATTATCTGCCTCTCTCTGCTAACTCCTTCACTCCATCAACCTGTCCCAAGAGATGTCCATTTTGTTGACCATGTGAATTATTATCTTTGTTTGTCCTTTTTCATCCTAAATGCTGTACCAGTTTCTTTGTTCTCTACTCTGCTGAGTAAGTTGTTTTGACTTCAGCATTTTGCTGTGTCATAAGCAAGTGACAATAACACAAAAGATACCCAAAAGCCTGGGTCTCTTCGAAACAAACTTGGGAACAATGTTCTTTATCTAGCTTAATAACACCAGCTAATGCTGCTTATGGCCTCCACAAACAGCTGTGGAGTTGGAATAACACAATACCAAAGAGATCATGTGTTAAAACCTAAAGAACCATAATCCATAATACTTGCTTCCACCAATATGACCTTTGATTTATTTGGATGGTTAAACAGCTTAACTGGTTCTAAACTGTTTGTAAATTTGCTTTGTTAAAGTGAATCTGAGCCCAATAAATGAACAGCCCCATAGCACTGTCAATGCTGAAATGCTGAACTCATCAAAGTAATCAAACCCTGGAAGGCCCAGAGTTTGGCTTCCATCTTTTCCCCACCAAGAAGGCAGCCAGAAGTGACTTAGGACTGAGGACAAGGTGGTTTATTCAGCCACAGAAAATTCTGCTACCCACTCAGCAAGTTTCAAGGCAGTTTTTGTTAGCACTTAACTACAGTTAAAAGGTTGGGCAAGTCAAAGACTTGATGACAAAACATGAGCATAGTGGGCCAGAGGCCCCAGATACCTTTATATCATCCAGGTTGTTGGCATTCTAACAATCCAGAGAGGAGTCATGCAGAGTTTCCTCTAAGTGTTGTTTCCATTCCAAGAGAAGGCAGACAAAAGCGTTTTCTTAGCCACGGGAAATACAACCACAGCTTCCGCAAAGAGCATGTCATGAGGCTTCCCAGGCAGTGAAAGCTACATGGTATTTTACTAAAGGGTACACTTTAATGATTGTTAATTGCTGTGTTCTCTTTTAATACATGGGGAGTCTTCAATATCTGAATATCTACTGAGCAGCATGTTGGGGAGGAAGAAGGACATGGGGGCTTTCAGGAGGGCAATTGCTCATGGTGAGCCACATCTTACATCTATCTGAGCAGAAGGTTAAAAAAAAAAAAAGCAAGCCAAAGAAAATGTCAGCAGTGGGTTCCATTGACCTGGAGACTGAGAACATCAGGAATTTAAAACTGTTTTTACAGCTTCACTTTGCTTTTAGGAACATTAACACTTCAAAGCTATGACTGTGCCTCTCATCCATGGTTCCTGGGATTTTCATTTTTCTCTGATTATCATCTTCCTTCCCCCTCCCCCCCCAAAAAAAAAATAAAAAACCAACACACCTTTGCATCAATTTAGCACAGATCAAGGTTGATTTATGCCTCTCCTAAAAGATTTAAACAACTGTATGCATCAACACTGTTACACTTCCCACTGAGATGTAGAGACCCAAAAGTCCACTGCTGTTACTATTTTATTGAGAGTGTGGCTATGATGGGGAGCAAGCAGAAGAATGAGCATTCTACAAGCTTGCCCATCAGATACTACTGGTATTTAGGAGACAGTAATGATAAACACTTAATGATAAACACTTAATCGGTTATTTCCTAGTAATATGTCTGCTATCAGAGTGTGTTTCCAAAGTAAATCAGACTTTTTGTTCTGGTTTCAAGAAGGATTCCGTGGTTATTACCTACCTGCAGCAAAAATTGCATGATGCCTGCTTGTCTTATGGGTGGGAATCTTTACAGGGTTTTATTTTGGGCTGAGAAACATCTGACAGAAGCCCTGAATAGAGCATTAGCTGCAAGCTTTTCAACTCTGTTTTCTGAATTCTTTTTAAGTCACTTAGTAATCAAAGTGCTTTTCAAATAATTGTCTGCATTTCTCAGATTTTTGCACTTTCGTAGGCATGGTGTGCACAGAACTCATTCTTATGGGTCATCATTGGAGACCTGCTTACAGCCTTTCAGTACCTAAGGGGGCTTGTAAAAAAGATGGAGACAGACATTTCACCAGGGCCTGTAGTGACAGGAACACAGGTAACTGTTGTAAATCACAGAGTCATAGAATGGTCTGGGCCAGAAGAGGCCTCCAAAAGTCATCTAGTCCGACCTCCTCACAGTCAGCAGGGACATCCCCAACTAGATCAGGCAGCCCAGAGCCTCATCGAGCCTCACCTTGAATATCTCATGGGAAGGGGCCTCAACTACCTCCCTGGGCAACCTATTCCAATGTTCCACTACCCTCATAGTAAAGAAGTTGTTCCTAGCATCCAGTCTAAATCTGCTCTTCTCCAGCTTAAAGCCATTGCCCCTCATCCTGTCGCTGCAGCCCTTTGTGAACAGTCTTTCTCCATCCCCCTTCAGGTACTATTAGGTGTCCCTGGAGCCTCCTCTTCTCCAGGCTGAACAACCCCATCTCTCTCAATCTGTCCTCACAGCAGAAGTGCTCCAACCCCTGGTCATTCTTGTGGCCCTCCTCTGGACATGCTCCATCAGGTCCACATCTTTCCTGCATCTTTTGATACAGCCCAGGATGTGATTTCCCTTCTGGGCTGCAAGCTCACACTGTTTGCTCACGTTCAGCTTCTCATCCATCAGCACCCCCAAGTCCTTTTCCTCAGGGCTACTTTCTAACACCTCATCCGCCAGTTTGAATTGATAGCAAGGATTGTTCTGACCCAGGTGCAGAACCCTGCACTTGCTCTTGAAAGAAAGAGGGTAGATTTAGATCTTGCATAAGAAATTCTTTGCTATGAGGGTGGTGAAACACTAGAACAAGTTGCCCAGAGAAGTTGTGGCTACTGCTTCCATGGAAGTCTTCAAGATCAGATTAGACAGGCCTTTGAGAGATCTGAAGGAAGGAAGATGCTCCTGTCCATGACAGGGGAGTTGGACTAGATGATCTTTAAATATCCTTTCCAACCCAAACCATCCTGTGATTCTGTGATTCTATGCTCTATTTGGTGTTGAAATCAATGTCCACAAGACAGTCCACAAGACAGACTGCTTTTGACAGTATCTATTAACCCAAGATAAAAGTTAACATATTCACGTTCATATCTCTGTGATAACACAGCATATATAATTCTGTCATATTTGCTATTCTGGGACATTTTGCAAATGTTTAGGAATGGGTGGCAACATGGAATGGTTGATTCACTTCCTCAGGGGGATGGCTAATGTGCAAAAAAGACGCAGCGCTTCCCGGTTA
Organism: Melanerpes formicivorus; assembly: GCF_026170545.1. NCBI lineage: Eukaryota > Metazoa > Chordata > Aves > Piciformes > Picidae > Melanerpes > Melanerpes formicivorus. Next base: position 35,551,165 of record NW_027142353.1, on the reverse strand, counting down.
TCAGTTCTGTCATTACACATAGGCAAGATGCTCCCTACACAAGATATTTCCTCTCAGGTGTTTTAAAATTTATTTTATGTGCTGGAAGAAATGTTCAGAGCTTTTCTACTGCACCCCAAACAACACTGAGTTCTTCACCTTCATTTTCTTGCAGTAAATAATAGTTTACAAACAACACATTCCTCTGAAGCATTGCCCTTTCAAAGAGCAATGTCCTTTCAATGTGTTCCTAAGCATTTATGTGGCACTTAGATTGTGATATTTGAAGGACAGAGCAAGTGCACTATAAAAAAAAATCCTGCCACTGGCTCAATTCCTGCCTGAACCAGAGATGCCCAGTATGAGAGCATGCAAGTCATTGTAATATGAAGACATCTGGTAGATGGAGTTAGGATTCAGCACTTAGGACCAGCAGCAGCATCTGGGCTGCCAGCTGTTTAGGGTTGCCTGAGTTTGGAGAGGCAAACATTAGTTTTCTTTCTGCTTGGAATTGCAAAGATCCTCGTGGTGGAACACGGGAACCTGGACATGCTCAGAGCACCTAAACCCCAGAGCTCTGTAACAGCTCAGCAGTACCTGACTAACACTCTGGTCCATTGAAAGGACCAGCCTGGATGGAATTCTTCTGAGGCAGCATCTAGTATTGACCTTAGCACAAAAACTGCTGGTGAAAGGGATGCATGAACTGCCTGTTGGGGCTTGCGAACATATGTACATAGAGTAAATTAAGTGAATTAACACCCGATCACCTTGTAATGCCCAAGCAAGTGAACTGAGTCAGTCCTTAGTCTGCTGCAGTTCTCTTTTTCCTTTCTGCAAAACAGAAACAACAGATTCCTGCCTGATGAGGTTTTATGAGGTTAATAGCTATGAAGTGCCAGGCACCCTGAAGATGAGGGACGTATAAACACAAAGTTATTATGCAAGCGCAGCAATGCCAAACATAGCAATGCCAAAATTCCTTGCTCCCAGACTGTTTTCCTTCCTTCCCTTGCACAGTTTCTGTGCCATGTAAATATACTCCTTCAGATAAAAACACCAACCCTTCTGCCTAAAGTATCTTGGTTGACTTAAAATTTGTGCTGGTGACATTCCTTCTTGGTACATGTACCTGTGTAAAAATGGTTGAGCTTTGAACAGGCTCTTGGGAGATTTTTGCTGCTTAGGAGTGTTTTCTTTTCTAATGGTTAAGCCTGTTAACAAACTGGTTCCCACTTACATGGTAAAAGAAGGGGTTTGCTCTCATGTTCTTTTGTGATGCTGTAGTAGTGCAAAACCAGCTTGCTTGTGTTACTGAATGATAGATGAACTAATTGAGACTGGAGTGGAAAAAATCCACTGATTCCAACAAATTGCTTAAATATCCTGGGTTTGGAGAGCTACTCAGCTTACTTTTCAGTCCTCTTGAAAAAATTGTTCCTGATGCACAGGTTTAAATGAACTAACCACTTGTCCCTGACAGGGTTTGCCAAGCTCAGATGTGTCTTTGTGAATAAACTACAGGCAATGGAAATGCTCCTGTTTCTTGACTGGTTTTGTGTACACTAAATGGCTGTGATGCCAATGCCATTGTACAGTTTCTTGGAGAAATTACAGTGTAAAATATCGAGGCGTTCCCTTAAAAAAGAAATGCCACTCCAGGTCCAGCAAATATCAGATCATTTAGTTGTGTAGAGCCTGGAGCTAAACTGGATACTGATCAAGTATGAAATGTTTATGTCGAGGAAGGAAAAACTGATACAGGAAGCCACATTCTTTTGCTTTATATTTTCAAGGGGCAAATATAAGTTGTGTAGGCATATGATTTTCCATAGTCCTCATACATGTGTTTGCTTTTTAAGTATTCTGTCTTGTTCCTTAACTTCACTTGTCTTCCTGTAATGCCTTGAAATAGATTCATGTGTGCACTGGATGACTTTGCGTGGCCCAGAAACCTACAGAGAGCTGTGCCCTGATGTCACACAAATCTAAATGGTGTTGCTTATATTTAAATCTTGAGGATGTATCTTTGATCTGAATAGGAGACGCTATGCTGAGGAGTGCTCAGTCATAGTTGCTCTCAGCCCTGGTGCTGAGCACAAAGGCATGTGTGGCAAGATAGATCTTAAATTGTCTTAGTTTTTACGTGGTTTTATACAGGAAGAACTGTCAGAGATGTCTGTAAGAGCTTCTGTGTATAATTGGTGGGGGAAAAAAACAAACAAGCAATTTACATAATATGTTGTGGATACAGCAAAATGAACCAGAGAGCAGCTTCCTGGGATTTAATGATAGATTGATAAATTACGGTCCTTGTAGTTCCATGCTCACCGCATTGTCAACCCAGCCTTGGGAGCTGTCTGAAACACAGTGCCTCACTAATGTATCACACAGGCCATGAGTCAGGAGTGGTTTACTGGAAGGAGAGTGGACTGGTACAGGTGATTCAAACCAGGTTTAAGTGGGTGGAAAGACCTAGGGAGTTGTTATGGTAGACGCAGAAAGGACTGTCCAAGTACATTAATCCTGTTCTTGTCCTAAACCAATGACCACTAATAAGGCAGTGAAGTGAGGGTTTAGAAAGTGCCCCTCTAGTTCTGAAACTCTCCCAAACAGAAAAAGATGACTTTTCTCATTGCTCACCACAGCCATGCACCTGTTTGGCCTAAACTGGCACCTGCAGCCGATGGAAGGGCAGATGTATGAAATCACGGAAGACACAGCCAGCAGTTGGCCAGTGCCAACGGACGTCTCCTTATATCCTTCAGGGGGCACAGGGTTAGAGTTACCTGACAGGAAAGGCAAAGGAACCAGTGAAGGTATGGTTGGTGTGTGTTCATGTTGTGAGTCTTCTCTCTTACTCTGAACTCCAGCCACCCAATCTCATATTCCATTACTCTTGATGATGCCATCATCAGGTGCTTTTTCCAGTCTTTCACATCTAGAACTAGTAGGCTTCAGCCTTGTTTCCATATGTTTCTAAGCTTCATACCCTTCTGATGTCCACTAATATGATAAAACTCTGTGCAACCCTCATCATACATCTCATACATTCTCAAGGTGGAACCATCTGTACCATATCCCACAGGATACCTCATGAAAATCCTGCCTTGAGTGGCTATTTTCATGGTAAAAATTATGACTTGAAAATTAAGTGATTCCTGGAGCACTGAATGAAGCTTTCTCTTCAACAATTCAAAAATGCTTCGGTTTGCCTACTTCCTGCCACCTAGTCCCAAATGTTTTGAGAACCAAAATATTTACAAAGAGTTATTACACTGTGACTTTTAACACTGCAGAGTTGGACACTTCTTTGCAAAAGTAGACAGAAAAAAGACCTGATCTCCACAAAGTATTGTGGTGTCAACAACTTGCAATTTTAACAGAAATTAGAAGCAACGGGTGGGTCAGAAATTCATCAGAAATTTGTCACCCAGCAGCTTCACTTATTTCTGTGTGCATGTTACAGAAGAAGCACTGCCAAAAGTACCTGCAAGCTCTGCAAAGGAAAGGTGTTTTATGCCTCCAAAGACTTAGCTGGAGAAATGAGAAATTCAAACTTTCAGAAAGCTCTTTTTTTTGTGTGTAGAGCTTCTTTATATGAGATGAATGGAATCCAGCAAAATTGGAATAATTGGCTATTTTGGGGAGGTGTTTTGGAGGAGGTAGTTTTGGAGGAGGTAGTTTTGTGGGTAAGAGATAAGAATGCTACTGTTCTGGCAACTCAGTGGATTCAGAAGGTCCCTAGATTTGGCTAAGAGCCTATGTTTATATTTTCAATTCAAATGAATTGTAGGATTTTTGTCTTTAAGAGCTTATCTGTCTTTATTAGCCCAAATAAAGGCCATAATTATGTATGTTCCTTGAAACAGCATGTTTACTAGAACCGATGGCTGACATCAAGTTGCTACAAGGGAAAATCAGCTAAGCAGGTTATTCTCAGCAAACCTTAGTAGACAGTACAGCAAGCTGCAGATATCCCTGCTGTTGTATTCAAAAATACTTCATGACAGATCCTTTCCCCCCCCCCCCAACTTGCCATCTGTTTAATTTTTGAAAAACCTAGTTTTGATCTGTTAGTTTCTTTTTAAAAGTCAAAAGGAAAATAAATGGATGGATCCAAAGCTGCTGTCCAGATCAAAAACCTCCACTTGACTTGTTTGTCAGCCATGCTTATAGTGACATCAGCAGAAGTAAGCTGTGCCAAATAAGCTGTGCCAAAAGAGAAATCAGGGAAATACCCCAGTTATGTAATTAGAAGACCTATCACACTAGTGCTTTGTAGAGGTGTTAGGGAATCTGTAGGCTTTAGAGGAGAATATCTCATCGTGACTTAAAACCACATCAGAACAACATCATTATTGCAGGAGCATCAGCCTTAAAATGCCTTTCTCTCTCCTCATCAAGTGATTATACAACTAATCCTGGAGCAGCATTGTGTGGTTGCTCTTCTAAACCAGGATGTAGGTGATTGAGGTGGATTGGAAGCCATTTGAAAGTCATCTTGATCACATAGAAATAAGCTGGAAGATCCCCACAGCTGATCTGAATGAATTGTTACCAGTGTCTTGCCAATTCTCAGCAAGCCATTCCTTCTCAACCGTTGCTGTGCTCCAGCACAGTATTTACCTGTGCTTAAGCCCCTTCCTGTTTAGCAAAGCACTTAATCACATGCTCATATTTAAGCATGTAATTAACTGTGATTGAAGTCAGAGAAATGTGTATTCTTAAGTGTTTTGATGAGTCAGGGTACCTTGCTGTCAAAAATACAAACAGATTCAGCAAGGCTTGAAATGAAATAGTTCATTTTGATATCCAAGTTAAATTAGAAATAGTTGCTACAGCAACTGAAAAGTTCAAGGTATTATGTGGAAAGAACAAAGTAATTGACAGCCCAATTAAGAATTCAGACCTGAAGTTAATTTTGAGGAATCAGACACTCTGATTAAAACCTAATTTCTGATTAGAAAGTGAAATGGCTTTCTTATTGTACTTTCTTTGTGAAGTACCTGGTCCTTAGGGTCTGATCCTGCTCTAAGTTAAAACCAAATGAAAGAGGGATGGACTTCAGGAGCTGAATTCATCCAGGTGAAGAGAGCCTTTCTTTGGGCTTCTGTACCAGCATAGATGTCAACTCCTGGCAACATGATATAATAACTTCTAGGATATCAGCTTCTCAGACATACAGCTGTCCACCAAGAAGAGACATACACTTTGTGACTGTATGTAAAATTATATCAGTGGAATTCTCTTTTGCTATCACAGAAGCATTTTGGCTGGCATGAGCAGGCACTGCTCTCTCTACAGGCAGAATGCACACCACACTCAGCTTCTCCATGCTCTCTCTTGCATAGCAACATCTACCATATTAAATTCTCACACCCCCAACATACAGTCTTTATTAATGGACAATCAGGGTGCATAACAAATGCTTCAAGTTTTCATCTGAATTTCTAAGAATCTATAAAACATGTCAGTAGTAATCAGAAAAATATATCCTTCACTTGAATCAAACCATGTGCTGTCTTTAGCTGGTTTTTAATGGAATACAGAATTTTTCCATTTTACAATAATGGAATAAGAAACTTTCCATGAAGACATGGGAACTATTTCCTTTAATCCTGACAGCGTGAAAAGTAATTTTTAGCATGCCAAATAAACATTAACAATCCAGTTGATAAAGTAATCCCCTTTAGAATCAAGCTAGCTGATATTCAGTGAACAATTGTACTCTATCGGCACAAAACCATTTGGAAAGAATGTCCATTTGCTTAACCTGCTTCTGATTATCTCTATTTAAATACACACTTTGAATAAAAAAGGATAAAAAGCATTCAGATTTCCCCCTAGTATTTATTTTAATGCAATGAAGAAGGATAAATGAGGATCTTATAAACTCACCAGAAGCTTTTCTACTATGAACATGTATACACCCTATGTTTTCTAGACTGGACTGGTGTGCATAAAACTCCTGTCACAAGAGAGCAGAGAAATGAAAAATGCCATCAAGTCCTGCTCCAGCAGTTGCTGTCTCTAAATCAAGGGTTAGTCTTACTGGGGCCAAAAGTTCTGCTAAGAAAGTTTTATATCAGTTTAAAAGAAAAATAGAAAAAAAGGAGAGAGAAAGAAAAGAACTAAGAGGAAAAATGCTCCATCCTACAGAGAAACACCTTCAGCTCTTTCTTTTGTTGACAGCTAAAATGCACAGAATTTCTATACAGATTTTCAGAGTCAGCTTGCAATTTCCATCTCTTTCTCTTGGAGAGTTTATGTGGGATGGTATATGGAGAAGTTTAAGGAAATGTAATTAATATAATATAATATAATATAATATAATATAATATAATATAATATAATATAATATAATATAATATAATATAATAGCAAAGGAAACATCATTTGAAACAATAAGATGAAAGGCTGTTCTACCAATCACCTTTTCACCACAGCAAGTCAATTTGAAGACTATCTGACCCAAATTCATAATGGGTAGGAAAAGATGTTTTGGTTTCCCACTTCCCTAATGTAGGTTCTGAAAGAGAAAAAAAAAATAAAATAAAAAAGACAGTGTGATTTTCCTACAAAAATTATAGGTACCTGGAAATTTCCTTCTCATTTTCTTGCTTGATCTGTGCAACACAGAATAGTGTGCTGTAATGGCATGGAGAGAACAAATTTCTTTGAGATTCTAAAATTAATAATTAGTCTTAGCTGGTGGCATGATACTCTCCCTACAAAAACCAATTCTTTACTGCATACCTTTTGACCAGAAGTGATCTTAGGTAAAGGCTGTTTGCTAAGCAGTTGCCTTCATCATCTCTATGTAGTGCAGGTGAAGATGTGGCTGTTGCCTTTAGCAAAGGCTTCAAAGGCCACATTCTGGCATTTTATTTTTCATTCTGCCCCTTATTCTCTGGGATTATCTTTGGGTTCAATTTTTTTGAAGTGGCCACCAGTTTTGAGAACTGCAAGTCAGTGAATTTGTAACCTGGAGTTTCTTAGGTGTGTTTTCCAGGGATGCTGAGCTCCCTGCTGACTGCCTTGGATGTTATGACCTGTACTGATTGCCATCTGGATACTCAGGCTCTCCAACCTGGTGGTGCCTTTAAGAAACAGATGCTTCCATTTGCTTGTCTTCTGCAAGAAGATGAATAATCATAACACACTTTACAGATTGTATTGAAGTTCAGTTAAAACCTCTCAGATTTCTTAGTAGATGTTACTCAAGGGCAGGGTTTGATTTCCTTCATTTTTCTCAGTACTGTTTTATTCTTAAGCTTTTTTTAGGCTGTTGAACGAATTTCAAATGCTGTTATCACTGTCAAGAACAAATTTAATAAACATTTTCCTTTCCTCACTTAAGCATTGTTCATGCTGCTGTTCTCCACACTGCCATTCCATTCTGTGACGTCTACCTCACTCTAACAATGCTTCTCTTTGCTAATTCAATGACTTCTTCGTCTGTGAACTTGTGTTCATTTATGATATAATGTCAGATGATATAATGATTTATTCTTATTTTCAGAATGTGATTACACACTCTCTGAAGTTACAACTTAAACAAAAGGCCATTTTTTTCTCCAGGTTGTTCTTCCCATGTTCATGTTTTTAAACAAAACAGTTATGAAAGCCAGGAATAACCCTTCCAGCTTTTCCTCCCATAATCATGTATATTAGCTAGATAAAGTACTCTGAAGGCCTCAGAGCACTAATAGACTGTTTCTGAAGATCAGTGTTAGAGATACCAGTCTGACTGGATTACTTTTAGGATCTAAAGCTAATCCAAGCTTTTTGTTCCTGTGTTTTGGCAGGAAAGCCCAGTAGTTTCTTTCCAGATGACAGTTTTATAGACTCTGGAGAAATTGATGTTGGAAGACGAGCCACACAGAAGATCCCTCCTGGTATCTTTTGGAGATCTCAGGTGTTCATCGACCACCCAGTGCATCTGAAATTCAATGTGTCTTTAGGAAAGGCTGCTCTGGTTGGCATCTATGGCAGAAAAGGCCTCCCACCATCACATACACAGGTAATGAAACCTCGTATCAATTAAATAATAATTCTCTTAAATTGTATATTCCTATGGCTTATTGTTTTATTTCAGCTATTTCTTTCAGGAATTTGTTGTATGCTTGCAATATATTAAAGATCATCCATCCAGAGAAAGAGAATCCAGTGATAATTGCAACATTTGCACACATTAAACTGGTGGGCTGTAGGCACAGGCAAAGCAGGCACTTGCCTAAAACAGCAAGCTGCCAGAAGGAGAAATTTTTTTTCTGGGCTGGTTATCACTCACCATCAGCTGGCTGCTCCTAGCAGTATGAGATACCATTTTCTTTATCCTGTGCCCCTAGCAGCAGCAGCCACAATCAAACTACAGCAAAAAGAATAACCTTTTAAGTGGTGGTTCTGATTTTGCTGGGACAGAATCCCAGGCCAGTCATGGGCTGCAGGCCATTAGCAGTTCTGAGTCAGCCAGGACAGCTGACTTGAGTTGGCTGCAGGTGTATCCTAGACCATGAGCATCCCACTCAGTGTAAAGGTGGAAGTCTGGGGACTGGAGTCTTATGCTAGAGCCTCCTGCTTGAGCTTCTCACGATTTGTCTTGTCTTCTTACTGTGGATGATTGCCTTTCTGGATATTGGGACTGCTGCACTTATGCTGGGCTCTATATAACTTTACATATTTTGTATTGGCATTTATATTAATTTGCTTTTTTGTTAAATCTGTTTTCATTCCAGCCTGTGAGTCTTCTCTCTTTTTCATGATTCTACTTTCTGTGCTGGGGAGAAGTCACTAGGCGATAGAGTAACTGCCATAGCTTAGTGCCAGATACAGGCAAAATGTAGGCACGTATCTCAGATCTGTTTCTACTTCTCACCTTTCTTTTCTTTTGCCTTTCCCCCTTCTTGTGGTAAGAGCAGGAAGACCTCTGTTGCTTACCCTCATGGGAGCACAATTCCTTTTTGTCTTAAGTGCTGAAATGCCTTAAGCCACCTCTTCTCATTATGCACATTGACTTGGGCTAGTTGGAGCTTGGTCAGTGCCCATAATTGGTGTACAGCCAAACAAAATCCAGTTTTTACAGGTGACTGCTTAGGCAGAAATTAAGATATAGTTATGTGACCATTTAAGGCTGTGCCTTTAAGAAAGGGACAGTGCTGGTATACACTGGCTGAATATTTTGTAAACAAAGACAGGTCTAAATGAATTTCATTGGTAGATTGGTAGAACGCAGATTTAAGTTTTAGTGCAGCTGGAATTTTTCTCAGTTCGTTCCTTTCCCTCTCCCTTTTCCAGCTTGCCTGCTTCTGGGCGCCTATCCAGAGCGACCTTGGATAAGATAAGCACTAATCCTGTAATTAATTCGCATGAGGCCTACTAAAACAATTTTTCCTTAATAACTGCCTTTTTCTCTCTCTAACCCTTTTTGGGAAAAAAGTGAGGGTGTACAGTGGGAGGAACCCTTCTCTGTCTGGAGGAGGGAATTTCGTTCCTGTATTCTTTTTTTTTCCTTGCTGTATATTTCTGTACATAAATTGTAAATACTGTATATATTGTGGATATATACAACCTGCATTTTCACATCGCTTGTAAACATAGCATCCCTTTGGCTTCTCAAACTGAGTTAGCTGTGGTTTGTTTTTTTTTCCTCTTTGTGGGGGAGGGAAAGCTAGGCCTTCTCTCTCAACCCACTACAAGTTATTAGTCTGTGGGACAGAAGTAGAAATGATTGCCTTTCCTGACACGCTTTGACAGAAGCTGTGTCAAGCAATTGTTTTCTTGGAAAAAATATGAAAAAACATTCCCTTAAATATGGATTTTGTAGGTCATTTTCTCTACATTTCAGTTTTAAGACATGTGCCATCCACTATTCACTGAAAAGCCCAGCAACCAACACAGCTATTTGAGATGTATAGAAATATTCTGCCTTTATTTTCCTTTTGAGCAAAGGTATATTTATTACGATCTTTCTGAGTAATACGGTATTTTTTACATATTAACACACCTGCAACTTATTTATGTCAAAGAGGTGTCATAAATCTGTGCTTTCTCTGCCTATTTTTCCACAGAATTAAAATATTTCAATAGGATCAGCAGTTCATAAATGCAGTGACACAGTGGTGCTGTTATTGCCCATTTTTAGTCTCATTTTACAGGAGGATTCAAACCCTTAAACCTCTTGTATTTAAATAAAAGCTCAAGTCATGGTCACGTAATACTGACTACAGATCAGAAGTCTGTATTGATTTTACTTGTTATCATTATTAATTTCTGTGATGGAACAGCACTTACCACATGAGTAGTTTAAATAACAAATGTAAAATTTGACACCTAAGCCTCAGGTCTATTAAACTTAAAGCAAAATCTCTACACTGGGCCCTGTACTCAACCATAGGAATGATTTAAGCAATTCAGAAGCCCTCACAGATTTCACCATCACTGCTAGTGTATTTCTTTAACTTCTGCTGGAATATTGTGATCTGGCAGTGGCAGAGCTTTTCCCATTTAACACTGCATGGTTGTGTATCAGTTGAAGGCTGAGCTGAGAATGAGACGTTGACTGTGAGAGAGTCACATGTCTCAATATTGCATGCTGGACAAGGCAATGCACTTGCTCAATCCATATAAGTGCTTCTTTTTGTGTAGCCACTAATTTGAGCTGCAAAGTAATAAATTTAAAAAAAAAAAAATAATCATCATGTGGACCAAACCACCATAAAAATGCCTACAGGGACGTTTTTATTCAAAGAATAAAAATTGTGATACGCTAGTAGAAGCAGATCAAACCCCCCACCCTCTTCTGTAGACATAACTAGTGAAGTTGGAGGCAATATATCAAAATTGATTTATTACTTGTAAATATTTTAAGGTTTAGATTATTTCTTTTTCTGAATTCATTATTTTGTAAACCTGTAGTCAACTAAAACACCTCTTAGAGGTGATTCTGCCACTTTGCTCTGCTGAGACCTCACCTGGAGTTAGCTCTGGAGCCCTCAATACGGAAAGGACATGGAACTGATGGAGTGAGTTGGAGAAGGGCCATGAAAATGGTCAGGGCATTGGAACACCTCTGCTTCAAAGCCAGGCTGTGGGAGCTGGGGTTGTTCAGTCTGGAGAAGTCTCCAGGGAGACCTAATAGCAACCTTCCAGTACCTGAAGCGGCCTCCATGAGGGATAGAAAGAGACTGTTTGCAAAGGCCTGCAGTGGTAACATGAGGCAATGATTTGAAATTAGTGAAGAGCAGATTTAGATTGGATATTAGGAACAAGCTCTTTACCATGAGGGTATTGTAACATTGCAACAGGTTGCCCAGGGAGATAGTTGCGGCTGCATCTCTGGAGATATTCAAGGTGAGGCTAGAATGGGCTCTGGGCAACCTGATCTAGTTAAGGATGTCCCTGCTAACTGCACAGGGATTTGGACTAGAAGAGCTTTAGCGGTCCCTTCCAACCCAAACTATTCTGTGATTATTCTCCTTCTGTATATCTTTATGATATTTAATTTCACCAAAGTTTATTTGTAGGAGTCATTATATTGGTGACTTTCTTTGCTGTGTTGAAATTATAAATGTGGCTTTTGTACTTTATACGTAACACACAAATCTCATATTTTCTTTTGCACAACCAGCCTATCTGTTGCATCCCAACACTCTGCGCAGTGAGTTTTATATTTCTAAATTTTATATGGAATTTCATAAAGAAGGCCTTGGCAAAATGTGTGCTTGGAGCAGTGGTCTTGTCTCTTCCAGAAGGGTTTAGTCAAGGGTTATCTACTTTTCCCTAGCCTACCTTGTTGATGGCAGTTGTAAAATTCTAACTTATAATCATAGAATCATAGAATCAGTCAGGGTTGGAAGGGACCACAAGGATCATCTAGTTCCAACCCCCCTGCCATGGGCAGGGACACCCCACACTAGATCAGCCTGGCCAGAGCCTCATCCAGCCTGGTCTTAAACACATCCAGGGACGGGGCCTCAACCACCTTCCTGGACAACCCATTCCAGGGCTTCACCACTCTCACGGTGAAGAGCCTCTCCCTCACATCCAGCCTGAATCTCCCCACCTCCAGCTTCATTCCATTCATTCCAATCAATTTGCGTTTTTCTTTTGTTTGTTTTTCTGTTAGATAATTGGTTATGTCTTCTGGTTAGATAATGCATCTTCTTTAGTGTGACCCCTAACATAGTCTATTTTCTTTTGGGATCTTTCAATTAACCCGTAATTGTAGAGCCCTTGCATCAATTCCTGAGTTTGGTAAAATGTGAAAAGTTTTATTTATTGATGCTAAACCAACAAACTATTCCAGATTCTTTTTGGGAATGGTTTGCTGCTGTGGTAATCTTTCTTATAGTTGAGATTACTTGCAACTATGGACACTAAAAAACATGGAGAAAGAGAATGCTCCAAATTGCCATAGTCTTAGAAATAGAGCCTAGAATATTTTACTGTTAACTAAAGGGGTATTTTTTCTCATTCTTCTCAACAAACCATAAAAAAAGTTACACAATTTTATGCAGTCTCTTAGATTTAATCTTCCTAGATCAAATAAGTTTGCAAACTTTTAAACTTAAGCCAGATTTTGTTAAATCACAAGTTTCAGGGATTGGCCACCACATCTTGTGGGAGGCATTTTTCCACTTGTACAATCTGATTAACGTGGTATTTTATCTATGATTTCCTTGCTTTGCAATAACTCTAATAATTGCATATTAAAAATCTCTGAATGTATTAAAATGCAATAAAGCATTTGTAGTTCAATTAATATTTACAGCTCATAACTTTCCAAATTCATCAACATCTGCAGCAGCACCTTGCAAATATTTATAAAGATAAGCTTTTACTCTTGGCAGGAAGCCCCAAGTAAGTGCAACCCAGGTTGGAATGGAACAACAGCACCTCTGCATAGCTGGGTGCCTCAAAATTGGATTTACTCACTAATCTTTAAGCATCTATGTCTAGTGTGTAGCAAGAAATAGTTGTTCATAGTCCATGGGACATTTCTTATATCAACTGGGATGAGAGAGATTGCATTCTAGAAGTCTCTTTCTTTGACTGCAGTCCAACTGGAAAACTAATTCAAGCTGCCAGAGATGTCAGCATTTTGTGAAATGAACTTTACCTTTTCTAACTCTAGTCAGTCTGTCTCATCATGCTCCAAAGTGGAAATGAGTAGGTTTGGTTTTTGCCCCTCTTACCGATTTTTACTTATTCAGTGTACTTGGCCAATGCATTCCTTAGTCAAACTCAACTCCTTTGAGACATTGCCCGCAACCAGACAGCTTCAGGCTGTCCTCTGTCATGGCCCTTCTTTGCTGTGTCAGGCATGGCCATGTTTGAGGCATGAGGAGTGATCAGTCTAAGCAAAAGCTCATCCTCAGAATGACTACAAATACCTGGCTCACAGTGTCTAACTCTCAGGACTATTTTCTTAAGTCACAGAATTACAGAATGCATTGGGTTAGGAGGGACCCTCAAAGGACATCTTGTCAATACCACTGCAGTAAGCCAGAACACCTCCAAACAGATCAGGTTGCTCAGAGACCCATCAGTTTTGACCTTGAATATCTCCAGGGACACGACCTCAACCACATCTCTGGGCAACCTGTTTCAGTGTTTCACCACTCTCATTGAAGAACTTCTTCCTAATGTCCAATCTAAATCTGCCCTGCTCCAGTGTAAAACCATTGTCCCTTGTGCTATCACTATGTGCTTTTAAAATTAAATTTTTCTCAAAACAAATTAACATTTTTAACTGTGTATTAGATTCTGTAGTTACCTTCCATTTTATATTTTATGCTCTCAATTTTAATAATTTATGTTTACATTATTTTGAAATAAACTGTCCCTGCCAAAGCTTACTTGGACAGACACCTGAAAAGAAGGCCCTTTACAGGTGTGACAGCTTTCACATTCTCAAAAGCCACTTCAGCACCAAATTTCAGAGATCTGTATACTGAAATACAACTTTAAAAATAATTCATGTAAATACATTTTTAAAATACACTACTGAAAACACTCTAAGGACAAATTTTGTCATTTCATGTTCAAGCTTTGTCATGCAGAGATTTTTCTCAATGTTGTTGGGAATGAACACTTTCTTTTTACCTTAGAAATTACTGCAGAGGAAAGAACATGTCCTCAGGTTCTTGTCTTGATTGACTTTGAAGTCCATATCAAACCAGTAACAGAAATGCCCAAATTTTGCTACAATAAAGTCAAAAGGCATAAGAAGGTTTAATATTGTTGTCACACTCAGTCAACACTCAGCAGCTGTTCAGTGCAACAACATCTACTGGTACAAAAATAAGCAGTGTTGTTTCTTTCTGCCTGTTTTCCTCCTTCCTGCCAAAAACTACAAGCTTATTTGTCCAACTAGATGAGAGAGGCAAAATCAAGTGAAGTCAGGGAATTGAAAAACTAAGCTGTGCCTCAGCTGCTGGGTTCTGCTCACAGAATCACAGAAAACCTCTGATTGGAAGAGACTTCAAAGATCTTCCAGTTCAACCTTCAATCCAGTTTAGGGTCAATCCTAAACCATGTCCCTAGCAGCAGATCCACGTGCTACATAAATACCTCCAGGGATGGTGACTCCACCACTGTTCTGGGCAGGCCTTTCCAATGTTGGATAACCCTCTCTATGAGGAATTATTTCCTAGCATCCAGCTTGAACCTTCACAGCATGAAACCATTTTCTTTAGTCCTGTTACTGGACACCAAGGATAAAAGGCTGGCCCCCTTCTTGCTACAACCTCCATTCAGGTAACTGTAGAGGGTGATGAGGTCCTGTTCATTTAAACACAGTAAAATTTAGATTAGATACAGTTCACTCAACATTTGTGGTGTCTGCTAGGCTTATATCTGACTTGTCCTGTTAAGATATTACCACATAAAATGCTATTATTACACACATGTTGCCCCCTTTCCCTCCCCCATTGCCCTTGCATAATAAGTATGAGGCCCTGCAGGATAAGGGCAATGTGGATCATCCTAGGGTGCTGAGAGAGCTGGCAGGTGAGCTGGCCAAGCCTCTCTCTATCATTTTCGACCAGTCCTGGCTCAACAGAGAGGTCCCAGATGACTGGAAATTGACCAATGTGATGCCCATCCACAAGAAGGGTCAGACAGAGGAACCTGGAAACTCCAGGCCTGTCAGCCTGACCTCAGTGCCAGGGAAAATTAAGGAGCAGACCATCTTGAGGGCAATCACTGTGCACCTGAAGGATGGCCAAGGGATCAGGTCCAGCCAACATGGATTTAGGAAGGGCAGGTCCAGCCTCACCAACCTGATCTCCTTCTATGATCAGGTGACCCATCTGGTGGATGTGGGGCAGGCTGTGGGTGTAATCTACCTGGACTTCAGCAAAGCCTCTGATACTGTCCCCCACAGGAAACTCCTGGCCAAACTGTTAGCTCGTGGCTTGGACAGTAGCACTCTGTGCTGGGTTAGAAACTGGCTGGAGGGCTGTGCCCAGAGAGTGGTGGTGAATGGTGCCACATCCAGATGGCAGCCAGTCACTAGTGGTGTCCCCTAGGGATCAGTGCTGGGCCTCATCCTATTCAACATCTTTATTGATGATCTGGATGAGGGGATTGAGTCAGTCTTCAGTAAATTTGCAGATGACACGAAGCTGCAGGCAGGTGTTGATCTGTTAGAGGGTAGAAGGGCTCTCCAGAGGGACCTTGATGGGCTGGACAGATGGTCAGAGTCCAACATGATGACATTTAACAAGTCCAAGTGCCGGGTTCTGCACTTTGGCCACAACAACCCCATGCAGAGCTACAGGCTGGGGTTGGAGTGGCTGGAGAGTGGCCAAACAGAAAGGGACCTGCGGGTACTGATTGATAGCTGGCTGAACAAGAGCCAGCAGTGTGCCCAGGTGGCCAAGAAGTCCAATGGAGTCCTGGCCTGCATCAGATGTGGTCAGCAGGAGCAGGGAAGGCATTGCACCCCTGTACTCAGCACTGGTCAGTACCTTGAATACTGTGTCCAGTACTGGGCCCCTCAATTTAAGAAGGACATTGAGACTCTTGAACTTATCCAGAGAAGGGCAACGAGGCTAGTGAGAGGCCTCAAGCACAAGCGCTATGAGGAGAGGATGAGTGAGCTGGAGTTGTTTAGCGTGGAGAAGAGGAGGCTCAGGGAAGACCTTACTGCTGTCTACAACTACCTGAAGGGAGGTTGTAGCCAGGAAGGGGTTGGTCTCTTCTCCCAGGCAATCAGCACCAGAACAAGAGGACACAGCTGCACCAGGGGAAGTTTAGGCTCAAGGTGAGGAGAAGGTTCTTCACTGAGAGAGTTGTTAGCCATTGGAATGTGCTGCCCAGGGAGGTAATGGAGTCACTATCATCCCTGGCAATGTTCAAGACGGGATTGGACGTGCACTTGGTGCCATGGTTTAGTAGTCATGAGGTCTGTGGTGACAGGCTGGACTTGAGGACCCTTTAGGTCTTTTCCAACCTTATTGATTCTATTCTATGATTCTATGAAATAAAGGTAGTTACAATACTAGTAGCGAAACTCAAAGCAGCTGTCCATCTGCAGTTACTCTGGCAAAACAAAATAAAGATGTCTGTCCTTTTGAGGAAAACATCCAAAAGCTACTGAGTGAGACTTTTCTATATTTCTTTGTCTCTTTTTCCATATTATCTTCTATCATCCCTTAACCACTTTTGCTATTGTTTTTATATAAAGCCTTTCCTGGCTAAGCAAAACACTTCTGCAAAATCTCTGCTAGAATTTACTTACTCTTTACTTCATTCTTTACTTTCCTTGATACCTCTTGCCTTGGTGACCCATAGCAGTTCTGGCAAGCAACCCATTTAGACTGAATAAATTTTTCTGCCTGCTTTCTGTATTAGTTAGGACACAAAGAAGTTAACAAATAAGGTTCTTTCCATGCATACAAAGTAATTTAGGCATGAACCCTGGACCTTATGTTTCCCTGGCTGTTTTTCCACAGAATAAGAATGTATCAGTAGGGACAATATGCCCCAAGTCACATTCTAAATAATGCTGATTTCTTGATTCATGTAATTCAGAATATATATTTGTAGCACAGTTATTTCCAAAATGAGTGCTTGCAGGTAATTCAGGAACATACTGGAGTTACTGGACAAAATCGTGTTTACACTTCTGTAGATGTATCTTTCTAATACCCAATGTGAACTATGTCTGTCTCCCCCGTAAGACAGACCCAGAACCAGAGACTAAACTTAAGGTAGCCTGAAATCCACACAAACACTGTTCTTTTTTATGTTTCAGTTTGACTTTGTTGAGCTCCTTGATGGAAGACGTCTACTGACACAGGAGGCAAGAAGCCTAGAAGGACCTCAGCGGCAGCACAGAGCTTTTGTGCCCTTGTCCAGTCATGAGACAGGCTTCATCCAGTATTTAGATTCAGGAATATGGCATTTAGCCTTCTACAATGATGGCAAGGAATCGGAAGTGGTTTCTTTTCTTACTACTGCTATTGGTAAGGATTTCCTGCATTATTCCTAAATATGCCTTCAGGCCAGGTATTAACACACGTTCTCAGATTGCATGGAAGCTTACTGTGGTTTTGGATAGAGTGCTTGTGGAGGATGTATTTAACAACAGGCTGAATACCGTTAGGCACTAAATCACCCATAAATATTTCGTAGGCCTTTTCAGTAACTATATCCATAACAAGATTCTACCCAGTGCCAAAGATGGATTACAAACTCGGAATTCCCTGCTTCGTGTTGTTCCTTTGACAATCTTTTAATTTAGGTTTTGTTCTGTTTGGTTGGTTGTTTTGTTTTTCTTTTTTCTCTCTGCTGCAGAGGTATAGAAATGATTGAAGAGCAGACAGCAGCACCATGCAACAGTTTGGTGTGAAAGACAGTCCTGCCTTTGAACACTGTCAAAATTACTCAAGCTAGAGTTCAGTCAGAGTACTGGGGTTAAAACTACAGTAAAGAGCACTGCAAGGCTTGGTAGTAGGAAACACAACAACAAGAACCTCTGTTTGTCCTTGCCAACAGAAGGAAGGTGAAATTTCTTAAAAACAAATTAACTAAACAGGTCTCTCAGTTTCTCTGGCAGTAAAGTTCTCTTCCAGTTCAGCATGTAGGCACCAATTTGTTGCTGTCCAAAGAGGAAAATATGCTACCTGTAGGCAGCCTAGCATACTAGATACTATTTCTCTACCCAGTAAATATCAGAATCTCTTTCTGATTCAATAATACTTACTTTAAAATTTGACCAACTTACTGAAACTGTTTGGCTCTAGTTTAAATATTGCTCCATGAAACTAGCACTCGGCTTTCTTCTAGCTATTGTCATTGTCTAATAGACTTTTTTTTTTTCCTTTGCTGATAAAAACAGATTAATTCCAAACTTGCTACTAATCCCTCTCCCAGAAGAGGCATTGGTGTTGAATCTCAGCTGTCTGCAATAGTTACCTATGAGCTATGGACTGTAATTTGACTTGGCAGATTAATTAAAACTTTAGGTTTTATTAAAGAAAAGTCATTAAGATCCCAATATTCCAATGTAGTGCTGAAGTTTATCTAATGCAGAAGTGGAAACTGCTGTAATATTGTGTGAAATTTTAAACCTGGAAATGCACATATTCAATCCTGGTCATGCTCAGGCAATGCCAGAAAGAGTTTTGCATATTAGCTTATGAAATTGAAGTTCTATAGAATGCAGATGTGCTTTCATTTATACAATGTAAGTTTTACTTGCACTAACTACCTTCTGCCCAGAAGAACCTCCGTGTATTTTTCTGAAAGTGATCTTTCTATTCCATGTCTAAAAGTTTCTTCAGTTTAAAATTTCCCATCACAGGAAAATCAGTGAGGCTTTCACAGCAGAAAACAGTTTTAAAGGACAGTCTCTAGCTGTCTTTGATTTCAAAGTGTACAGGAAAAACTGTTTCAGCACAAGCTATGCACTTTGAAATGCATTTGAGCTAAGAAAAAAAATAATCATAGGAATATGTAACTTCTCCATTAATTTTGGCCAGAGAAGTGCAGCTTCTTTTAAGTACCATTAAAAAATGCAATAGCCTTAATAAATTGGTACCTTTCTTCTTATCTGGATTTCAACAGCTTGTTTAGAAAAAATCAAAGCAGGTGTGTTTTGTGTGAATGTATTGTAGTGCTTCAGAGCCTTTCTAGTGTATTCATGAGGTCTGGCAACAAAAGTTGCTAGATTTTAAGTCTATAAATACCACAGGACTGTGGTGTTACGATTTTTGTCAGTGCCAGAGTAAAGGGGACACAGCAACCTGACACAGTGTTTATGAATCAGGGTGGGGGGGGTAAATTTGCAATGCCAAACAAATAAATCAAGTTGCATGTGATGGGAGCCTTAGATCTGTCTGTGTGGGGTGAGGAACCTGCAGAGGAGTTGTGTTGACTGTCAAGAGGCAAGGCACCATTTAATTTGATTTCCATGGCAGGGGCACATAGAAAAAAATCTCCTCTCATTATTACACTTGACATAAGGCTTACAGTGAAAGTGTGCTTAAAATGTACAACTGTGATACAGGAAGAAGTAGGATATTGTGATCTGAGAAGAGGAACAGCAGCCTAGAACTCCTGAATTCTGATTGATATGCTAATTCTGATACAGCCTAGTCTCATGCTTCAGCTGCTCACCATGCTCCGAGGTGACCTAATTGTGGCCTTCCAGTATCTGAAGGGGGCCTACAGGAAGGCTGGGGAAGGACTTCTCAGGATCTCAGGTAGTGATAGGACTAGGGGGAATGGAATGAAGCTGGAGGTGGGGAGATTCAGGCTAGATGTGAGGACGAGGTTCTTCACCATGAGAGTGGTGAAGCCCTGGAATGGGTTGTCCAGGGAGGTGGTCGAGGCCCCATCCCTGGGGGTGTTTAAGAGCAGGCTGGATGAGGCTCTGTCCAGCCTGCTCTAGTGTGGGGTGTCCCTGCCCATGGCAGGGGGTTTGGAACTAGATGATCCTTGTGGTCCCTTCCAACCCTGAATGAAACTATGAAACTATGAAACTATGTAAAACTGAGAGTGGTGTTGCCCCAGAGATGCTGCGAGGGTGATAGAACTGCTGGGAAAATGTGTTAAGCATTAATCAATAATCACAGGTAGCAGAAGAAAGCACAAAAGTGATAATGGTGATCATAATGATCAGCTCCTAAAGCCAAACTGTATAGTCAGTCCTTCAGGCATACCTCCCCTCTGAGTGAGGACTCATCTGGTTGGATGAGCCAGGGAATTACAGGCCTGTCAGCCTGACCTCAGTGCCAGGCAAGATCATGGAACAGGTCATCCTGAGTGCAATCACACAGCACTTAGAGGATGTCCAAGGGATCAGGCCTAGCCAGCATGGATTTAGGAAGGGCAGGTCCTGCCTGACCAACCTCATCTCCTTCTATGAGCAGGTGACCTGCCTGGTGGATGTGGGGAGGCCTGTGAATGTGGTCTACCTGGACCTCAGCAAGGCCTTTGACACCATCCCCCATAGCAAACTCCTGGGCCAAGCTGTCAGCCCATGGCTTGGATGGGAGCACACTGCACTGGGTTAGGAACTGGCTGGATGGCCGAGCCCAGAGAGTGGTGGTGAATGGTGCTACATCCAGCTGGCAGCCAGTCACCAGTGGTGTGCCCCAGGGATCAGTGCTGGGCCCTGTGCTCTTTAAAATCATTATTGATGATCTGGATGAGGGCATTGAGTCCATCATCAGTAAATTTGTGGATGACACCAAGCTGGGGGCAGGAGTTGATCTGTTAGAGGGTAGAGAGGCTCTGCAGAGGGACCTCGACAGGCTGGACAGATGGGCAGAGTCCAAGGGCATGAGATTTAACACATCCAAGTGCCGGGTTCTGCACATTGGCCACAACAACCCCATGCAGTGATACAGGCTGGGGTCAGAGTGGCTGGAGAGCAGCCAGGCAGAGAGGGACCTGGGGGTGCTGGTTGATGGTAGGCTGAACATGAGCCTGCAGTGTGCCCAGGCAGCCAGGAGGGCCAATGGCATCCTGGCCTGCATCAAGACCAGTGTGGCCAGTAGGAGCAGGGAGGTCATTCTGCCCCTGTACACTGCACTGGTTAGGCCACACCTCGAGTCCTGTGTCCAGTTCTGGGCCCCTCAGTTTAGGAAGGAGGTTGACTTGCTGGAGCGTGTCCAGAGAAGGGCAACAACGTTGGTGAGGTGCTTGGAACACAAGCCCTATGAGGAGAGACTGAGGGAGCTGGGATTGATTAGCCTGGAGAAGAGGAGACTGAGGGGTGACCTTATCACCCTCTACACCTACCTGAAGGGAGGTTGTAGACAGGCAGATGATGGTCCCTTCTCGCAGGCAGCCAGTACCACAGTCTCAGGCTGCACCAGGGGAGGTTCAGGTTAGATGTTAGGAAGAAGTTCTATACAGAGAGAGTGATTGCCCATTGGAATGGGCTGCCTGGGGAGGTGGTGGAGTCGCTGTCATTGGAGGTGTTCAGGAGGAGACTTGGTGGGGTGCTTGGTGCCATGGGTTAGTTGTTTAGGTGGGTTGGATTGGTTGATGGGTTGGACGCGATGATCTTGAATGTCTCTTCCAACCTGGTTTGGTTTATTCTAAATAAAGGTTTATTCTAAAGGACCAGAGCTTTTCTTTCAGCAATAAAAATGGTGAATGGAAAGGGTGTTGATTTTTGAAGCGTATCTGCTATGTTCCAACAGGCTGAACTTTTCAGAGCCTGTCAAATCATTGCAAGCTCTGTATGACAATCTCCACTGCAATTACTGTGCAGTGCTTGTCTGGAATGATTTGGTCTCCATTATTCTAGAGAAAAGTGGGGAAAAAAGCATCTGTATTCCCAGTTTGAAAACACACAGTTAATTTCCTAAATTGTGAGGCTGTCCATCAGGCAGTTTTGGAATCGGATGTAGCTGTAACTGAGCCCACTCAGGAACATTAGCACTGAGGGCAGGAGATGGCAGTTTGGCCTGTTTTCTAAAAGTGTGTGAAATCATTGTCACTAAAGAGTGATGTCAAATTGTGTGCCTGTTACATGGCACTGCACATAAACCTGGGGAGAATGCAACATTGTAGTGCCTGTCAGCGCCTCTGCTTCTGCATATCACAAGCAGTTCAGGTCGAGGAAAAGAAAGATACTGAGAAAGTTTTCAGCTTTTAATAGCATTTTTATATCCCATTCCTCTTAATTACAATGCAAGGTATCATAAAGGAATGGTCAATCCAGGTCTCTCAGTAATACATTAACCTTTTTGCAAAGGACATTGGCAGCACTTTCTGAAATTTCTAATAGAAACACTTCTCTGAAAAGTGCCTTTTGGGTTCACCTCTGCCTGACAGTGGCGATTTATTCAGGAACAATCTCATATAAGTAGAGCAAAATACTAGGCTGAGGAATCAACTGGAATTAGCACATATAAGACAGATGTTGGCCAAAAATCTGCTCAGTAGAAGCAAGAAACATCTAAGAGCTTGAAAACAGCATCTATGGAGTTGGAGAGAAAGTGTCTTCCAGCAGCTGCTACCACTGAGCTCAGGCAAGCTTGACTGTGCAGGGCCTCTGAGAAAGCAAAAGCAGCTGTCTGTTGGAGAAGAGCTTAACTGTTTACCAGCATGTCACCCAACTATCAACAGGAAACATATGTAGAACCCCTGTGATAGGATTCAAGGTTTTAGCTCACTATTTTTTTTTCTGCAAGAGACAAGGCTTAAGAAAAGGACCTTTGTCCCTACTGTCCCCTCTACTATCCATAAAGTATTGCATGTTCCTCCATCGAAGTGCAAAGTGAGCTGGTGGTGTTATTTATAAGGGGCTGCCAGCAGATGCGGCACTTCACAATATACATCAAAAGGCAGCTCCTTTCCTGCATGG
This sequence comes from Melanerpes formicivorus, assembly GCF_026170545.1. Taxonomy (NCBI): domain Eukaryota; kingdom Metazoa; phylum Chordata; class Aves; order Piciformes; family Picidae; genus Melanerpes; species Melanerpes formicivorus. The sequence goes on along the minus strand of NW_027142353.1, from coordinate 35,528,349 downwards.
CCTGAAATACAGCTCCCCCCGTACAGTCCCTAGGACAGCAGCTCAGACATGAGAAGGGCACCAACAGAGCAGAATTTCAAGGTAGGACTGGCTTAGAGAGGAGAAATTACAGTGCACAAAAACAAGCATGGGACTTGTGTGAGAGCTATTATCACTCTCCCTCAACTTCGAATGAAAGTGCTTTTGTGTTCAGCTTGTTCTTAGCAAAGAAGAAAGGAAGAGCCTGAGTAACCCAGATTTGCTTCCCTTATTTTTGCTGTTTGCATGTAGACTGACTTAAACTCTAACTGCCAGTTCAGAAGGGATACATATATGTGAACCATTCACATTATTTATGCTTGCTTTGCTAATGTCTGGAAAAGTCTGAATTGGTTTTGTGTAAATACTGAGGAGTCAGGAGACTGTGCAGACTAATGTAGAGCATGATCTGTTCTGGCTTAAACTTTCTTCAAGCTCCTTAATGACTGAATTACTCAAAAGTCCCCCACATACAATTAGATCTTCAGGACTATGAATGAGAAGAATTGGTTTTAGTGTCCTTTTCTGAACATCTCCTTAGGCTATGTCCAGCAAAAAAGTGGAAAGTTTAGCAAGTGCTTTGATGAATCTGTGACTCCAGCTACTACATGGAAGTGCTCAGTTGTTACAAGTGTTGTCCTCACCCATTCAGAGCTGTCCTGTAGGCCTACTTGAGGTACTGGAAGGCTGATATAGTCTTCCAGAGGCTTCTCCAGGCTGAACATCTCCAATTTTCTCACACCTTCCTCATAAAGGAGGTGTTCCAGCCCCTGATCATCTTCATGGCTCTCCTCTGGCCCTTCAACGGGTCTATATCTTTCCTGTGCTGAGAACTCCAAAGCTGGACATAGCACTGCAGGTGGGGTCTCAAGAAAGCAAATCAGGAGGGCAGAATCCCCTTCCTCAACCTGCTGGCCAGGATACAATTTGCCCTCTCAGCTGCAAGTGCACTTTGCCAGGTCACACTGAACTTTTCATCAACACCCCCAAGTCTTTCTCCTCAAGGCTGCTCTTAATCTGTTCTCCCCCAGCCTGTATTTGTGCTTGGGACTGCCCCAATCTCTGTGCAGGACCTTGCATTTACCCTTGTTGAACTTCATGAGTATGGTCACCTTCCCCTGTTTCACACAAGGACTTTGGCGCACCTCCACCTTATCACAGCTTTCTACAGATAATTAGTTAGTGGCCTATTCCTTCCCAGACTCAAAACTCTTTTCTTGCTCTGCACCAAAAAGGAAATATATTGGCATAGCAGGGCCACGGCAGGAAGGAAAAATCACAAGATCATTCTTGATGTTATTGATCTCTCTCCTGCAAAACAACAGCAGAGCTTTGCATGCTCTACAAATGGTGGTTGTTTTTTTGCCTTCAGCTCTGTGTCCCATTACAAGCCTTTGCTTGACAGATACTCTTTCAGTTGGTCAGTGCTTTTTTTGATTACTCTTGTAATAAAAAAAACTCCTGATGCTGCCACTTTTTTATTTATTTTTTTTTTAAATTAGTGTCTGCAGAAGGATGGCAAAGGGGGAAGAGATTGCCATCTCCATCCTAGCCACGTGCAGCACAGCCTGAGAGGTGGGGTATTGCCTGGAGAGCCAGAAATCTGGAGTGAACTCTCTCTGTCTGGGCTTTCTATGAGCTGCAAGAATTCCCCTCTCCAAGTAGGTGTGCTGGGTGAGATTTCACTTTTTCATCCAGCCCAGGTGTAAGTCTAATCTGTTTGCTTTATAGGGCTTAATAAAAAATAAACCTAGCCTGAGCCTGGATCTGGAAATGGAAGGAGGGTTTTGTGCAGGTGAAACTTTTTTCGTGTTAGTTTGCACTCCCTGTGCCCAGAGGATTTTTATTTGCTATTCTCAGTAAAGCAGTGATGGTGTTTTTACATGGATTGATACATCTCTTAAAACTTCAGCAGCTAGAAGGCAACAATAGCTTTATCAGTGCTTCCTTAATCTTTTTACCTTTTTCTCAGGAACTGATGAACAATCTCATTTTGCAGTGAAGTGAGCCAAGGGGTGAGCATGTCCCAGTGTTGGAGTTTAGCTCCCTGTCTGCCTTTTCAGATAATTCCTCACAGATCATACATTGCTTCTGGTTCTTAAATCCCTTTCAGCTTCAGTCAGTGATGACTTTACATGATCCTATAGCACACCACTGCCTGACTGCTACCTGCAGCATTCTGCCTGCTTCTGATGGGGCTACAGCACTTGCAAGAAACCTGAAGTCAGACCAATTGTTCCAAATCTACATCTTATTTGTGCTGACCTTTTTTCACTCTGCAAGTGTGAAACAATTTTTGCATAATAACCCTGCTTCTGAAGCCATAATGACAAGCAAAATTATTATTTCAGGATTTTTCTTTTGAGAAGTAAGGCATCTCTAATAAAGTGGAAATTAGGGACACATCTCAAAGATAATTAAATAATAAGCAGCCTGTAGAGGTCAGATACTTGTCTCTTAAAAACTTCTTCATCTGCTTTTTCCATACAGAATGTATAATTTCATTGATGCTCTGTGAGTAAAAGCAGTAGAAAACATCAATGTGTAAAGCTATCTGAGCTTTAAAGCACAGGTGGAATAAATTATTTATTGTTACACCATAGCTTTCTGTTGTTTAATTTTTATTTTGATTGATGCATGTACATTTGTCTTTGAGTAGGTCTTATGATCACAGCTGGCAATTTGGGTGGGTGTGGTGGTTTGAGCCTTAACTGGGACTTAAGAGCTCAGATGGGGACAAGGCTGAGAATCGCTCCCCCGCTCGTCCCTCCTCTTTCCCAATAGAGAGGAAAAGAAAGGGAAGGAGCAAATCCACCAAGAAATAATTTGGAGTCGGCTTGGAAGTAGAGAGGTAAAGAATTTTTCTTTAAACAATATATATATATATGTCCGTATGTATATATGTATATGTAACAATAACAGGTAGGATTCACAAGGGTAAGGAACAAGGATGGATGGGGAAAAAATATGAAATACAAAACCAGTCATTTGCAGAGGTGTGGAAGTAGCAGGGAGGACCACGTGGCGGAGAAGCAGCAAGCCAGCAGCAACTCTCTTTCATCCCTGTGAGGCAGAAGGAAGAGAGCAACGGCTGCAGTGTCCTCCTTTTTATACCCTTGCTGGACAGGGAGGGGGAGTGAAACAGACTAAGTCAGTTTCCCAGGGGGAAAACACCTTCAGGGAGGGCAAAAGCTCTCACAAGCCCTCCCCCACTGCTTCCAGGATGGGCATAACCCATCACAGTGGGAAAAATAGACAACATATTTTTCTTCATATTATAACACATGACACATTTTTATTCATATTATTGTACAAAAGAAATTAAGGCATGTTTGGCAAGATTGCTTGGATACCAAGAAGTATTCATCTCAGTAGGAGTGAGACATCTGAATGTTTTTAGTGACCAACATTTTGTCTGGCTTTGATCATGTTTTAAAGTGGTAGAAAAATGAAGGTAGGTTTGTCTTTCTGAAAAACCTTTGATTACATCCGTACTTCCATGGGCTGGTAGCCTTGAACTTGCTTGTCAGTGGACTGTTCGCAAGCAGGCAAGTTCTCTTGATCTGACAAAGTAGGGTCAAGAAAGGGTTTATTTAATGCTGAAGTTAAAACCTTTTTCCTTCTTTCTGTTATTTCTGTCCTTTTTTTTTTTCCTTTTTTTTTTTTTTCTCAGAGCAGCAGAATTCTGCTTTAATAACACAGCATATCGTGCTGTCTGAGGGCTTCTGGAGAAACGTGTAAAACAGTGCATATGGTTTTTGTTTTTACACTTTTGTATATAGCTCTTTCCATGCAGCCCAGACTGCAGGCTAATGTAAGCACAGCTTGTTTTATTCCTGGGTCGTATTACTTAGCTGCTAGAACAGGTCTGTGCAGACTTTTCTTTCCATGAATGCTCCCTTGCTAAAACATAGAAATGAGGCTGTGGGAGGTACTCATCCTCTTTGGCAAACAAAAGGAGAACCTGTTCTCTGCTAGAACAACAGACGTTCAAAAGACTTATTTTTCTAAAGGCTACATTAAAGTCTGTGTACTTGCCTGTGTTTAACTGACCACAGAAAAACCAGAAGCAAATAGCATCAGCACCTTAGGAGTTACTGGACCAATCTCCACTTTTGCACAGAGACTGGGTGGAATGAGAAGGACATAGTCTGTACAGTAACTCCTGGCATATGTTGACTTTTTAAATGATAACACTTAGTCTGTGTATTAGATATATGACTGCTTTCTTTATCCAAGTGCTAAACAGTCTCTGGAAAAAGTTACAAAAATTATGGTGAACTGATTTCTAGAGGACTTGCTGGAGGCTCTGAGGAGAACCTGATTTAACCAAGTTTGCGCAGCAAGCCTGCCAGAGTCAAAACCAGAGCCAGAAGTCCTGCTGTTTCTCTGGCTCTGATGCAAGACCACTGGGAGCTGAATGCAGTTGCCTGAGCACAAACATCTGGAGCACCTGCAATGCCCCAGTGAGTTGAGGGCACCTCTACAGGGGAGCAGTTCTGACGTGAAAGATAGAGGAGACTCAGACCTTTCTGTGATAGGGACTGGAGACCAGGCCATTGTATTTGAGGGCATCTACCTAGCACCAGGGACCTACTTAACTGAATTTCAGACATCAGTCATTTCAGTCAATACATCCTAGTTTATCAGGCTGGATATATTTGCTGAAGACTTTATGTAAAATAAAACTTAGTCTTTAATGCACCCAAAATCATAATATCACCCCAAGCTTGGTGGCATTTGTTTGATCAAATGAGGACCCATAGGAAGGTCTCTGTGTGTATGTATGCAAGAATGGTTTGCTTTTTATTTTCCCCCTAGAATACACCAACTTAATCATTTAAAATTAAATTCAAGGCCAGCTTTAGCCTTGCCCTGAGCTACAAGAGCAGAAATTGTAATGTACTGAACATGAAGTAACTTCCCGCTTGCTCCAGAAGTTGAACCGTTGAACCCTGAAGGCTGAATAATTGTTCTTTCCTGTATTAGTTTGTAACAATTTATGAGAGTGGGAACCAGAAAAAAAAAATATTCTTTAGAATCCCTTGGGCAAATTTGGGATATGAGGGTTTCATTCACTGGAGCAAAATTCGGGTTTAAAAATATTCTAGCTGCAAAAAAGGAAAACTAGGAGAAAAAGAAACATTCACAAGCCATCTTGCTTGATCTCCACAACCTTGTCATGTGTATGTTACAAGTATGAGGTTAGTGTTATTGTGCTTAGAAGCTGCGTTGTGGAAGGAAGAAGGCTTCAGCCCACCAGCTACTGTGTTTAAAATCATTCGCTGGTATTTTTGTTCCCAGCTAACTTCTAACCTGTGCTCATGTTTCAAGTGATTTAGAGCAGAGGGATTTTTCAGATGGTCAGTGTGTGATTCCTGAAGTACTGTATTTCATAAAGCCTTTCATGCTCACATTCTCAGGAAAAAAAAAAAAAAAACAAAAAAAAACCAACCAACAGTGTTGCCTCTGTATCCCTCTCAACAGCAGAAGTACATTAGCAGGATTTTCTAAAAGTTGCCTTCCCTCTGGTCCCAGTGAAGTCAAAGGAGATTTTGCCATTAACTTAAATGCAGTATACAGAGCCTGGTGCTCAAGTGCTTTTGAAATCCCATTACACCTTATTCTTTCAACCATCTGATAGCTTTAGATTATAAGGCATTCTGCACTGGAAAGATTTCCTCTTAAAAAGGAAACAGTAAGAGAAAGGAATGAATCAGTGAGATAAAGCTCCTGTCTCAAAGGGCAAACCAAATTCAGACCAAATGTGGCACAAGCTTCTGAAACAGTCAGGCTTGTTCTCTTTTTATATTTACTCCCCAAACTATTCCCACTTGGTCCCTGCTTCAGCTGAAGAGAGAGTCAAAAATAATGCACAGAAAAGCTGGTTTTGTAGTACTTCCAGCTGGGCTCAAAGTTGAATGTGCTTGAAATAGCATGAGGAGGACTGACATTATTATGGTGAGAGTCATTTGAGTACCTGGGTATGTATCTCAAGCCAGGCCTAGAAGCAAAAGTACAGATACCTCTAAGGGAAATGTGCTCATGTGCTGTACTGTCAAATTTGGCCAACTCACTAGCGCTTGATAGCTTCAGTGCACAACTCAAACTGATCCTGAGTGCCAAACCTTCTGTGTTTCACCATCACCTTTTAAAAACTAATCCAGCCTCTGGAGTCACTGCTAGCTGGAGCAGGTGTTTGCTCGCAGTACACTGGTGGAGATGTGGCGTATCTGCTATTAAAAATGTGGAGTTTCTTCAAGTTCTTAGAGAAAAAGACTGGAGGAACAATAACATGCAATTGGATACTGTGATTACTGTACTTCACTCTGACTTTCCAGACTCAGGAGTGACTCGAGGAGCAGTTTAAAAGACTGCCTGCCTGTGGCCCTTTTCCTAATTTAGCATCCTCATAGCTGCATGCGAAGGTTAGGGTTTCACTGGGATAAGAGAGCACAACAGGGTTATATGCATGGATCTTTAATTAAAACAAACCTCCCAGCCTTCAGAAGAAGGAAAAAAAACCACCACACGCACACACAATAAAAAAAAAAAAAAAAAAAAACACACAAAAAAACCCAAAACCTCACTCTCAAAATCTGGCCCAATATCAAGTGGCATTAGCAGTATCAGCATCACACTAGGTGCCTTACAGAAAGAGGAAACTGTGAAAGAGCACTCAGAAATAATGACTGAGCTTCCATGATGCTGTCAAGACTTTCACATCTCTGGCTGCCAGGTGTGGTTACTTGAGCTACAAATATAAAAACCTTATAAAATACAAATGAAGCAGAAAAAAAATGAAATCTCAGCAGGTGAGTATGTACCATAAGAAGGAATTCAGCTAGGAAAGGAAGAGGAGGAGTGAGAGAATACCAGACCCAGCATTTCCACATTTCCTTTGTTTCCAGGCAATTCTGCCCCCTGCCACCCCTCACCCCCCTTTTTTCTTTCCCCTTTTTTTTCCCTCATAATGTCAAGTCTGATGTTTCAAGATATCTGTAACCTGTTTTATCCACTCTCACCTCCACGTCTCCCTTGGCATTGTTGTCACAATTACAAGGGCAGGTGACAGTTCTCTAGGTTTAGAATCCAACCTACCCTGCAGTGAAATTCAATTGTGTAGCATCATTTCTTTGAAAAATAAACAAGACTGCAAGCTCTGCAACTGGGAAGTAAATTAAATGTGCTCACAGAGCTTCAGAATCTTCTTTGCCTTTCATGTTATACTGCCTGGCTGCCTATTAAAATTAATGCTAATGTAGTCAGGGCAGTGACAGGGAGCATTTTGTGAAAGAGACATTATTGCAATGAGCTTGTTGATGACAGCTTTATCCTGGACAAGCAGGTCTAGGAGAAAGAATATATGGCTTGCTGAGGTTGTTCTGGTGCAGCAGCAGAGAATAAGGTGAAATTATGTAATGTCCCTTTGCTCTCCCATGGGATGTAATTTGTTATAGGGTGAGAGGAATGCTGTGCACTCCCGATAGCCCTTTCACATTGATGTGGCTCACATAGTGGATTTCAAGGTTAGGTATGAACCATGGAATCTACATACCTACTGTCCTGCTCCCTCCTTCCCCTTCTTTAGCAGGCATGAAGAAAGCAAAACACTTCCTTTACCAACAGGAAACCACTAGGCAAAAATTAAGTCAGTGGACAGCAACAATTTCTTTCTATGTGAGAATAAATGTATGTATTTATGTGATAAACAATTCTTCCCTAAATATGTGAGTTAATTCCAATATTTTATTTTTTTTTAGATGTACTCACTAAAAAAAATAAAATTAGTGCATCTGTATATACAGATGGTTGGCATTCATAAGGCAAGGGGAGAACCTTGTATCACACCAATTTTTATGTATACTGCATCTACCTGGGCAGCTGGATTGGAAGATGTGCAATTTAATTCAAGTTCAGTAGCCTTCTATATCTTCTTTGATGCACAGAAGACTTTGAGGCCATTTCTTGCATAGAGTTATAGTAGACTACTAGTTGAAGAGGCCAAACATTGAGATAACCTTTAAAAAAAAGCCCTGCTCTTTTCTTTGCATCTAATACTTAGTATTCTCAATGTTTTCACTTCCTTTGAACCTTCACTCCAGGAACTGAGGTTAGCATTGAAGAATAATTTTTCCAGTGCAGTCCTCTACTCAGCCCTGGTGAGACCCCACCTGGAGTACTGTGTCCAGTTCTGGAGCCCCTATTACAAGAGGGATGTGGAGGTGCTGGAACGTGTCCAGAGAAGGGCCACAAGGATGATCAGAGGGCTGGAGCACCTCTCCTATGAGGACAGACTGAGGGAGTTGGGGCTGTTCAGTCTGCAGAAGAGAAGGCTCCGAGGTGACCTAATTGTGGCCTTCCAGTATCTGAAGGGGGCCTACAGGCAGGCTGGGGAAGGACTTCTCAGGATCTCAGGTAGTGACAGGACTAGGGGGAATGGAATGAAGCTGGAGGTGGGGAGATTCAGGCTAGATGTGAGGACGAGGTTCTTCACCATGAGAGTGGTGAAACCCTGGAATGTGTTGTCCAGGGAGGTAGTCGAGGCCCCGTCCCTGGAGGTGTTTAAGCCCAGGCTGGATGAGGCTGTGGCCAGCCTGATCTAGTGTGGGGTGTCCCTGCCCATGGCAGGGGGGTTGGAACTAGATGATCCTTGTAGTCCCTTCCAACCCTGAATGATACTATGATACTATGATATTATTGACAGATGTTTCTGGCACCAAACACTATCAGCTCAAGAACAACTCTTTGAGGTTACATTTGAATTCGTACAACCACACCGTGTATTTCATCAGTTCTTAGAAAGCAGTCCTGGCGCTTATTAACTCCCAGCAAAACTACTGCCTTCAGTTCCCAGCTAGATAACTTTTTTCTTTACCAATAGATAGTTGCCTCTAAATGCCTAGGGAATGATGACGTTTGGTGGCAAGTGTAGCCTGTAAAATATTTATCTTTAACTCACAATTGTGTTACTGCAGCTTTTAACAGGATTTGGTGTCAGGCAAACATCTGCCTTGGCCTCTGGCCCAAAGATATAGAAATAAGCTATTAAGTTGAATGTTGCATAGCAAATAGATAAGGTGGAAATACTGTTATGGTAGCTATACTGCTGACCAACAAACACGGTGAGTACATAAAAAATAAGTCCTTCAAGATTCTAACAACTTCTCTGCCTCTTTAATATGTTTATTGTATTTCATCCTGATAAAGGTAATTCGTGTAGGTAATTGCAAGCCAGGCGAACAGATCTTTATAGAGCTCACCACAGTAGAGTTGGCTTTCACAGGGCCTTTTGTCAGCAGCAAAGTGGTCCCCTGCGCAGACCATTAGCCTGGGAGTTTTGTCGCTGTCACATGAGTCAGTTTATGGTATGAAGCAAACAGTGTATTTGGCTATGCCTCAGATTACCAGCCTAAAAAAAATTACAGTAGTAACAATGAGCAATTTCCGTTGAACTTGGTGATATCCTTAAATGAAAGATAGTGTAGTGTGAAGTCTTATCATGAGTATGGGCAGAAGCATGCCATTTTATAAGTTCTGTCAGGGTAAAGAGTGACTGCAGTGGGAAAAGAAGCAATGAGATAAAGGTTTAAACCAAGTTTCCCTCAAAATCTACCAGCTGTGAGATTATTCATACTGGATAAGTCCCCTGAGACAAATGGCAAAAATCCCAAAGTATCTTCAGCAGCTGTAAGTCAGCATGGTGCATGAAGTAAAGCTGGCTTGCTCCAAGCTGTTTCATTCTCTGCTTTGATAATTAAAGCTCTTAAGCAGGAAGGACCTTAAAGAGTACTTCAGAAGAAGAGTTTGGCTCCTTGAGAAGTTTAGGCTTTCACATTTAATGAATGTTTTCCATCTCTCATTTTTATGAATCTAGAAGCACTTGTGTAGATCCTTCATTTCCTGAGTGAGGTAGGCTATACTAGGGTAGGGAATACCTGCTGCCTCAGACAGGCATTTCTGTGCCATTCTTCAAAATGAGACAATGTGGATCTGAAGACCTTGTGTCTCATTATCCCATTTACTCTTTCTCCCAAAGGAGATGTGGATGTTTACAATATTGATTCAGGAAATTGCTTGTGTAGGGTTTTTTTGGTTGTTCGGTTTGGGGTTTTGTTCTGGTTTGGTTTGGTTTGGTTTTTTTTTTTTAAGTTTCTAATTAGATTTTGAAGCTGGCAGGACAATTACTTCCATGCACAAGCTTCTGCAGTCCCCATTAGAAGCCGCATCAGCTTAAGTTTTGCTGGTCTGTTCCCAGTGTGAGTTATTTGCTTTCAGGAGGTTTGCTCCTATGCTGTTGGTTGTTAGAAAGTGGCATGGGAGCTTTGGACACAATATCAAAAACATATGAAAGCATCATGCATCATCCATTCGCTGACCTTCCAATTCATAATCTTTGCTCTTACCAGCTGGTGTCAATCACACTGGCGATTTGGAAGCCAAAAGAAAGCTGTGGGAGTCAGACTGAAAACAGGGAATGTACATCTCTTTCTGAAAAATCATCACCCATGGTCTCCCAGTGAACTTTAACAATAAAACAAACAAAACATTGTTATGATTCTCTAAAGCAGTTCCCAAAGCATTATTCATGAAACACCATATGGAATTTTGTGTATATTGGAAAATATGTAACAGCTTAGAATTGTAGAATGAAGACTAGAACCTTGCCATGACTGCAGTGACCTGTTTATTGATTGGCAGCTTCTCACCTGTGCAGCATTGTTGATTACGAATATATTAAAGATAATTTCTTTGTGCCACTAACTTAAGGTCTCCCTATAAGTTAAGAGTTTGATCTTTTCTATCATCTAAGTCCCATTAGATAGCAATTTGACTAAGTCCCAGCTTCTGAAATGTTGTCCATTTGAATCTTCATTATCTCTAGGATTCCCTCATCATGACTCCCTAATTTCTGAAGCCAAGTCACCCACCACCTTCTGTTTGGTTGTGAATTTAGATATTAGAGCATTGTGCATATATGTGTACATGTTATGTGTACATTTCAGAAATTACATAAAATCAGCTTACCTGTCCAGCTGGCACAGTCTTCAACCGCTGAAGTGAAATCCAGTCCTTGTATGAAGACAGGCATTTTTCTGGGAAGTCTTCAGTGACTATGGCTGTAAGGGACCTTGAAAGATCATCCAGTCCAACCCCCTGCCAGAGCAGGATCATATATACCAGATCACACAAGGAATGCATTCCAGCAGGTTTTGAATATCTCCAGAAAGGGAGACTCCTCAATCCCCTGAGCAGCCTGTTCCAGTGTTCTGTCACCCTTATAGTGAAAACATTTTCCTCACCTCTCTGCCTATGACTTGCTAATGCCTGGGATCTTCAAAGTAAAAAGCAATTCCAGTTTGTGATTTTACCTAAGAATATGACTAGACTAGGTTCATTCTCAGTATTGCACATGACACTCAGACCTGTTGCTCACAAGCCTAACTCACAACCCTTGCTTCTTCCCATTAGCTCAAGTTCATGTGGCAAGTTCATTTAAAGCTTCCTTAGTGGAAATACTTTTTGAGCTGTTTGGGAGCATCTTTGAGGCAAAGATGTACTGCATGAATCTTCATCACTTTTTGGAATTGATTCTCAGTAGTAAAGAACTTCTGGGACTGTGCAGAGACCTTAATTGCTCTGAGTCACACCAGGCAAGTTTTAACTGCTAAAAAATGGGAAGTGGCACCAGCCAAGCCACTGAAGGGAAGAGTTTCTCTTCACTTCATCTCATCCTTATCAGGTTATTCCAGGGCAAAGTGAGCTTGTGTAAGCTGAGAACAAGTTAGAAATGTTACTCTGGGCAATATTAGAAAAACAAGGAGCATCAAAGGAAACAGTGAAGTAGGATGAAGGGAGTTTTAAGGGCCTACTCTATTATTAATAGCATAGGAAATTCAGGCCACAATTTAAAGCTATTCAGGTACTTCAGTGAAGAAAGTACAGTGAGTTTCATTCACCTGGTTGGTTTTAGTTTTTTCTTCCTTTTCTGTTGGCCACAATCTGGTATAAGGTAGTTTGGGCACAGCTGCAAAGAAGAACTTGGGAAATCACCAACTGAGGAGGCAGTGAACTGTGAAGTGATCTGTGAGCACACAACTGCATTTTTTCAGAGTAGACTGCCAGATCTATAGATTAATCTCAAAATAGACATGAACTTTTTTTTTTTTTTTGGTTTGGCATGCTTTAGTGTTGATCACTGTGGATGAGATCTGAACAATTAGGGGTGGACTTTGATGATAATATCTACATCAGAGGAGTAAAGGAAGCACTACTGAAGTTAAGTTTATTAGATTAATTCACCCTAAGGTGCATTACTCCAACAGGACAAGAGATGATGGTTTTAAACCAAAAGAGGGTAGATTTAGACTAGATATAAGGAAGACACTTTTTACAGTGATGGTGGTGAAACACTGGCACAAGTTCCCCAGAGAGATAGTAGTTGTCACATCCCTGGAAACATTCCAGCTCAAGTTGTTTGGGGTTTTGAGCAACCTGATCTAGTTGAAGATATTCCTGCTAAATGCAGGGAGGTTTGACTGGATGACCTTGAAAGGTCCCTTCCAAACCAAAACATTTTGTGATTGTGAGAGTCGAGAAATTTTGGTTACTTAAACACAGTTACACTGCATTTCTGTGGTCATTCTCAACTTCTAGATCCCATTATACATAGTCAGTACGGTGGAAGAGTCATCCAGTATAACCTCCTGTAGACACCTAATTGGTGTATTGAGTATTGCCTGTCTTTTCCTGGGTTCCACAAATACCTCAGCTGAACAACGCTGAACTTTAATATTTCCAGTAACAAAGTTTACCTTTCAAATTGGTGTGGTGCATGATTGCCCTTTGGAACAGCTGCCATGCCTGATGTTATGTTGCTTTTTAGATGTTGCTTTGATTTTTAAAATTATTTTGCATCACTATTATTTATTATATTGCATAAACTTACCAAGAAAGTTGAATGGATGTTTTACTCCTTCTCAAGGACTCAATTCAGTCCTTTCAAGCAAAACCTTGGGGGGAAAAAAAAAAAAAAAAAAAAAAGAAAAGAAAAAAAAAAGCTTTTAAAAGGAGTTATTAATTTACCATAGGTGTTGTCATAACACTGGGGGTCTGCCCTTCATCTAGCACTGACAGAGGTATTCCAATTGACTTCAAAGGTCATGCATACATAACCTCCAAGCAGTGTTGCTACAGCTTGTAGACCCTGACCCAGAATGACAGCGTGCTGGTGTGGTTTCAGGAGACATCTAAGTACTGCCCTGATGCTGAACAGAGTGGCCCTGCTACTGCTTCCAATTTTGGGGCAGTAGAAAGCAGTTTTTTCTCAGCTGTATTAATGTTTTTGCCACCTTTTGAGCTTAAGTGACTCATTGAAAGGGGTGATGAGTTCCAAAAGCAGCACAAGAAGAGGGAAATTAGACTTGCACCTAGGATGAGAGAATTAGAGGAAAAGGAGGGAAGTGACCCTTTCAGCAACAGGCGAGCTGTTAAATCTCCTTTCCCATCTCATTCTCTATTTTCACAGTACTCAGACTCTCTGTGTTCCTCCTAAGTATGTATATGTGCATAGAAGAATCATAGAATGACTTGAGTTGAAAGGGATCATAAAGATTGTCTATTTCTGATCCCTCTGTCATGGGCAGGGACCCCTTCACTAGACCATGTTGCTCAAAGCCTCATCTGCTCTTAAACATTTCCAATGCCACTCTCATGAGGCCCCACTACATGGCGAACTGCATCCAATTCTGGGGCCTCCAGCACAAGAGGGTTATCGAACTGCTGGAGCAGGTCTCGAGGAGGGCCACAAAAATGATAAGAGGGATTTAGACTCTCCTCTGTGGGAACAGGCTCTATGGGGCTGTTCAGTTTGGAGAAGAGAAATTTCCAAGGAGACCTTATAGCAGCCTTCCAGTACCCAAAGGGGGCCTACAAGAAAGCTGGGGAGGAACTTTTTACAAGGGCTTCTAGTGACAGTATGAGAAGAGATGGCTTTAAGCTAAAAGAGGATGGATTTAGACTTGATATTATGAAGAAATTATTTACAGTGAGGGTGATGAGACTTTGGAACAGTTTGCCCTGAGAGGTTGTGGATGCCCTTACCTTGGAGGTGTTTAAGGTCAGATTGGGTGAGGTCTTGAGCAACCTCTTTGAATGGAAAGTGTTCCTGTCCATGGCAGAGGGGTTAGAACTGGATAATCCTTATGGTCCTTTTCAACCTAAACCATTCTATGAATTTATGAGGTGTCCACAACTACTCTGGGCAACCCTTTCCATATCCACATGTGTTTCCTGAAGACAAGAAGGCTATAATCATTGTAAACAAAAGCATAGAGAAAAAATGCATAAAGCAGAACTATTTCTGTTTCCAGCAGTGAAACTAAACCATCACCAAGTTCTGAAGACTATGTACATATGGGTTATTATTAAATTTTCATTTACAGGTTAGATTTATGTTTATACCTGTTGTTAAGTGAATATCTGCTTAACTATAGAGGTTAAGCATTAGAAAACTGGCAGCAGTCCTTTGTACCTTCCTTGCTGCATGGAGCTATCTTATTATGAAATGCCCAATGCCAAGACTTAAAGCACAAATGCTTGAAACTGGTTTTATTATTTAAAACTGCTGTTGCTCTTTATGAATGATTAAATTACACCACATCCTTTAAAATGTCCTTCAGAAACCTCTATTGTTTGGAGAACACCCATCCAGAAACAGGCTTCCTTCCAGTTGTGATTGGAAGCTAATCTCCACATCTCTGCTGCAGCTGTTTCTCTTCACTTGCACCAATAGGAAGTTTACAAATAACTTTGCTACCACAAGGCCTTGTGAAGTACATCTGTGAAAGCAGAATCATTATTCACATGGCTGAGATTTCCACTCCATTCCATGACAGATGTACCACTGTGACCCCTCCTCTGTAGATAAATGCAGTTTTAATCTGATATGCATCTTCCTCAGAGAAAACATAAAATAATAGTGTGGAATGAACCATAGTATTCCATCAGCTTTCCAAACCCACTCACAGTTACTCAGTCTCCACTCACAGTAAGATACGAATGCCTTTACCTGCTTATGTTCTTTCATGGAAGATAATTTTTAACCCAAATATTCTGATCTGTCCTCAAAATAGAAGTGGTAGATAACATTTTTCTTACCTGTGAACTTCCTTTGAAAGATGAATAGCCACTGATTTTGCCAAAGTCAGGGAATTTCAGATGGTAACTAAAAAGAAAAGAAAGTGTGAAACAGTCCCATTCCTGTTCCAACAAGATACAATATTAGCCCCACCACTTTGGGCTGTTTGGATAATATTGCAGAACAAACCAGAAGACATTTGATTAGAAATAATCCTCCAACAGACAGAAAGGATGAACCAAGTGTCTCTATTCAGTAACTTCATGGTGGAATGTTTCTGGCATAGCTCAGCTCTGTTTGGCACAAGTGTCCCAAATTCACTTAACCCGGTCAACAAAATCAGACCAAAGGTGCATGTTCTGCCATGAGAATGGTGTGTATTGCTTCTCTCCCATAAATTCAAAATCAGAAAGTGACTGGAAAACTCATAGAACCATAGAATAAAGGTTGAAAACACCTCTAACATTGAATCCAACCATCAGCCCAACACCACTGTGAACCCTAAGCCATGACCCAGGGTGCCAAATCTGCACATTTTCTGAACACTTCCAGGGATGCACTCCATTGCCTCTGTGGGTAGCCTGTTCCAATGTCTGGCTTCTCATTCAGTAAAGAAATTTTTCCTAGTATCCAGTCTAAATCTCCTCTGGTGCAACTTGAGGCCAGAAGAAAAGAAACATGGAAATTCTCAGGTACTGAGTAAGGATAAAGCTGGGTGGGTGCTGAGCAGCTGTGATTTAATCATAGGATTTGCTGTTGCTCCACACTAATGTGTTATGGTTGAACTATGAATTGGTGTAAACGGATGAGCAAGTAGAGCTCAGACTAATGCTTTCAGCCCCAAGTGTGGTGATTGCTTTGATGTTTCAGCTGTCCTGCCATCCAGAGCCCTCTCAAACTCAGAGGTGTTTTCTTGCCTAAAGATGTATCTGAATTCTCTTTTGTTTTCCAGAATCAGTGGATAATTGTCCCAGTAATTGCTATGGGAATGGAGACTGTGTGTCCGGGACTTGCCATTGCTTCCTTGGCTTTCTGGGCCCCGACTGTGGCAGAGGTAGGAATTCATACTTGATTATCCTTCTTCTCTTTGGTTAGCATTTTTCTTGTGGAAATTAATATTCATGTCTGTGCTTTTTATAAAGTATACTTCACCCAGCTTGGAGATACTGCACTAGGATGGAAACAGTTTGGATCTGTGTATTTCTGTGACCTTAGCAACAAAAGTCCAGCTGCATCTGGATGGGCAACATGTCACATTGGGAATTTTCTCTCTGGGAGCAAGTTCAGAAAACATGACTTGGAAATGTGGCATTATTATTGTTTGGTTAGCAGAGCTCTCTACCATTGTGTGGCATGACCCAAGAATAGAATAGAATAGAATAGAATAGAATAGAATAGAATAGAATAGACCAGACCAGGTTGGAAGAGACCTTCAAGATCATTGCGTCCAACCTATCAACCAATCCAACACCACCTAATCAACTAAACCATACAACCAAGAACCCTAACAAGTCTCCTCCTGAACACCTCCAAGGATGGTGACTCAGAAATTAAGTACCTTTTTCATTGCTGCAGGCTCTGCAAGTCTTCCAGAGCTGTAAGCGATTGCTGAAAGTCTGGCTATGAGGAGTGAGGCAGGGCTAGAGTAAGGCTGGGAGTGGAGGAACGGCAGGAAGAACTGGATATTCTCGCCAAAACTGGGAAGGAGTCTTACTCCAGCAAAGCAAATAATACATTTTTCTGCTTAAGTCAAAAGTATTTTTAATAAATGGTTTTGGAATGATTTTCATTTGACCCAAAATTCTTAGGTTATTTAAACATTTTAAAAACAAACTGCAGTACTTTTAGTAAGAACACGTTTTAGACTGAGAAATCAAAACGTTCCATGTGAGAAATGCCAGAATGCTGTGCATCAACCTTTGTGAGGCCTTTTTTTGGCTCAGACAGTCCAACAAAATAAGTGCAGATTTATAAATTTAGGGAGGGAGGGAGTGTAAAAAGTTAATGCCCACACAAGGAGCTTTGCTAAGGCAACAGGTCAGTCCCTCACCCCAGCTCATCACTTTGGAAAGCAGGCTGGCTCCTTCCCAAGAAAGAGATCGAAATTCTGTCCAATCCTGTGTCCTCTCTGCCTCCAGCTGAGCTTGGGTCACATTGGTGTATCCCAGCCCAGAGATAAGGAGAGCCACACACCCCGCAGGCAAGGAGCTCTCTGCTGAAGCAGTGTGGTCCAGGCTGAAACCCCAGTGGTGTTTCAGAGTTCACAGCCCAGTAAGATGGATGTGGCAGTCTGCATCCCTGAGAGCTGTTATGTCAAACTTCTTGCTGACTCAGATTACACTTGGTTTGCATTTCCTTACACTTGGTTTGCATTTCCAAGCTCCTTTTCAAACCCGTAGAGCAGGACACAAAAGGAGTGCTTTTCTTCCATCTCCCACAGCATATTCCTACTCACACTTCCTAACTTTAGGTAGGGGCAGAAGTTCAGGGTTTGTTTTCCTCAAGGCTCCCTGCAGAGTTAGTGGAGAAAGAGAATCTCCTTCACAAGGCAGAATATTTAAACTTTTGTTCTGAATTCCCTTTCAGAGGAATTTCCCTCCCTTCATGGGTTGTATACCCAGCTTGCTCAGGCACTTCAGCTGAGCCACATGAGTATCTCCTGCTTCACTAGTGTGTTAATTCTGGATGATAGGAACACATTTTACCTGTCTCTGTCTTTTGATTCAGAATAATTTGTAGTTATCAGATTGCTCCCTGCCTTTAGGAAGACAGATTAGTACCTGGAGTGTCAAACTGATATTTATACATGCATTTCCACCCAGTGGGCTTGTTAAATGGATCATCTTGCCATGAGCATGAGATACAAGGACTCCAGCATTGCCTTCCTGTTTGTTTTCAGGGGAATCTAAGACGCTGCTTTTGACCTCCAAATCCCTCAGAGGGCAGCAACTGTGGCATGTGTAAGTCTGCTACAGTATCTGTCTGCAGCTGTCTATCAGTTCCTGCCCTGAGCAGTAATCCTTAAATAAGCAAGTCAGTAAGTCAGCCCACATGAAGATTTCTACATCATAGATATCCTGGATGTTCCTCTGTTTCTATCCAGCTTTGAAATTCACCTTCCAAACAAGTGGGAAACTGTGGAGCAGAAAATAGTTCTGCTTTTAATAACAGTTAATTATTAATGCATTATTAATGCATTATTTTAAACCAAGTAAAACAGAACAAATCACCAAGGCCTACTTGGACATGGGAGACATCATTTTAAGGTTCTATATGAAGTAAACAGCCAACCAGACAGGCTGTGGAGTCTCCTTCATGGAGACTTTCAAAACCTGCCTGGATGTATTCCTGTGTGACCTGCTCTAGATGGTCCTGCTCTGGCAGGACTGATCTTTTGAGGTCCCTTCCAACTCCTAACATTCTGTGATTAACCAAATGATCTGACTCTGATGCTAAACCTTCCCAGAAAAGTGGGCTGCATTTGGGCTGCTGCTGCCATAACCACACTAGAGGATTACTATAATTTCAGCATCTTCAGACTTGATGCTGGAATCTGAATGATCAAACAATAATTATGTCTTTATATCTGGAAAAGGAAAAAATCCAGGAACCTCTTTTGTCTTTATTCATTATAGCATGCTACAAAGGAGGTTTATTCCTGCCATTGCCTTGACATTTGTAGCAACACTTTCCAGTTATGCTGAAGGTGTTCTCCATAGAAGGCTCTGTGGAGGGCCAGTCTAACTGCAGATGGCTTCTAATTTATCTGATCTCATACTGATTGATCAGCTGTCTTTTCAGAAAACATCTAAGTATTTCTCAGCAACCTCTCACTGGTTATATGCAATTAGTCTTTCTTCTTGTTGAAAAAAAGCTGCAGGCTATCCTCTTCCAGTGCCTTGAAAGAGCAGGCTCCATTACTGAGCATTTGAAACTCGAGACAAGGCGGGCGGAAAATGCCATCAGCCGAGCTGAAAAGTGAAATTACAGAGCAAGTTTGCTGTGAATCATGTGCACATTACAGTGCATCTTAAACAATTTGTGTCTCGTGTTGTGTAGGTGGATACCTCCTTGCAAATGATGCGCTTGACTCGCACCACTGCAGTGTGCTTCGTTTAAAGGGAACAGAGGGCTCCTTGGTAATAGCAGATGCCAAGTTCCTTTATTTTCTAAACCTCTTTTACCTTGGCCAGGCAAATATAGTTCATTGCATGTCAGAACTGGCAATGCTTTGTGTTTTGTTGAGGTTGCTGTAATTCTGTAGCACTCTAACCAATCTGACTGTAAGTCAAACTCCAAAATATCTTAACACATGGAAACTACAGAGGATGCACATTGTGTGATTACTGTCTGAAAAGATGGGAAGAAGAGAGGAATGTTTCCCTTAACCATGCTAACACCTCTTCCCACATGTAATCAGAGTCTGGAACAAAGCCAAAGAGGTTCATTATTTTCATCACATGCCTAATGCAGTTGAATTAAGCAACAGACTAGAATATTCCTTTCACATTTGCCCTGCATAAAGACATTCATAAAGTGCCTTTCTGAGGAACAGAGGAGAAGCCCAGCTGCTCTCACCTAAGGGTGATGTACAGCAGTGAACAGAAAGAAGTCTGAGTGTAGCTGAGCTGGAGTGGAAGAGAAGAGGGCTTAAAAAAGAGGCTTAAGAGAGTGTGAACAGGGTAAGGCTCTTCTTTCTGATAGTCAGGAATCAGCAGCTTCCTCAGTAAAATCACAAAATCAAAGAATAGCCGGAGTTGGAAGGGACATCTGGAGATCATCTAGTCCAACCTCTGCTAAATCAAGCTTACATGGAGCAGGTTGCATAGAATAGAATAGAATAGAATAGAATAGAATAGAATAGAATAGAATAGAATAGAATAGAATAGAATAGAATAGAATAGAATAGAATAGAATAGACCAGGTTGGAAGAGACCTTCAAGATCATCGTGTCCAACCTATCATCCAACACCATCTAATCAACTAACCCATGCAACCAAGCACCCTGTCAAGTCTACTCCTGAACACCTCCAGTGATGGCGATTCCACCACTTCCCCAGGCAGCCCATTCCAATGGGCAATCACTCTCTCCGTGTAGAATTTCCTCCTGACCTCCAGCCTGAACCTCCCCTGGCACAGCCTGAGACTGTGTCCTCTTGTTTTGGTGCTGGTTGCCTTCAGGTAATTGTAGAGAACAATAAGGTCACCCCTGAGTCTCCTCTTCTCCAGGCTAAGCAGCCCCAGCTCCCTCAGCCTTTCCTCATAGGGCTTGTGTTCCAAGCCCCTCACCAACGTTGTTGCCCTTCTCTGGACACGCTCCAGCAAGTCAACATCCTTCCTAAACTGAGGGGCCCAGAACTGGACACAGGACTCGAGGTGTGGCCTAACCAGCGCAGTGTACAGGGGCAGAATGACCTCCCTGCTCCTACTGGCCACACTGGTCTTGATGCAGGCCAGGATGCCATTGCCCCTGCTGGCCGCCTGGGCACACTGCAGGCTCATGTTCAGCCTACCATCAACCAGCACCCCCAGGTCCCTCTCTGCCTGGCTGCTTTCCAGCCACTCTGACCCCAGCCTGTATCACTGCATGGAGTTGTTGTGGCCGATGTGCAGAACCCGGCACTTGGATGTGTTAAATCTCATGCCCTTGGACTCTTCCCATCTGTCCAGCCTGTTGAGGTCTCTCTGCAGAGCCTCTTTATCCTCCAGCAGCTCCACTCCTGCCCCCAGCTTGGTGTCATCCACAAATTTACTGATGATGGACTCAATGCCCTCATCCAGATCATCAATAAAGACGTTAAAGAGCATGGGGCCCAGCACTGATCCCTGGGGCACACCACTAGTGACTGGCCGCCAGCTGGATGTGGCACCATTCACCACCACTCTCTGGGCTCGGCCATCCAGCCAGTTCCTAACCCATCGCAGTGTGCTCCCATCCAAGCCATGGGCTGACAGCTTGGCCAGCAGTTTGCTATGGGGGACGGTGTCAAAGGCCTTGCTGAAGTCCAGGTAGACTACATCAACAGGCCTCCCCACATCCACCAGGCAGTCACCTGCTCATAGAAGGAGATGAGGTTGGTCAGGCAGGACCTGCCCTTCCTAAATCCATGCTGGCTGGGCCTGATCCCTTGGCCATCCTCTAAGTGCTGTGTGATTGCACTCAGGATGACCTGTTCCATGATCTTGCCTGGCACTGAGGTCAGGCTGACAGGCCTATAATTCCCTGGCTCATCCAACCGGCCCTTCTTGTGGATGGGCATCACACTGGCCAGCTTCCAGTCCTCTGGGACATCTCCAGTAGGCAGGACTGTTGAAAAATGATGGAGAGTGGCTTGGCCAGCTCCTCTGACAGCTCTCTCAGCACCCTTGGATGGATCCCATCTGGTCCCATGGACTTGTGAGGATCCAAGCAGCTGAGCAGATCACCAACTACCCCATTCTGGAACAGAGGATCACATAAACCAGAACAGCAGAAAAAATTGAGTGTAAGGTGGCAGCTGTGGAGAATAGAAAAGGGAAAAGACATCATCAGAGCTGAAAGGAAGCTGAAAGGAGCAGTGATTACCAAAACTTTGGTTGTGGAGACTGGGGTCTGGTCCTTAATGCCCTCTGCTTCCCTGGAGAATGTGCTCTGTATCCTTCATTCCACTCTGCCTGATGTTGTCCAAATTCAGCTCAGAAAACACTCAATCCTGGAAGCTATCATGCCACAGCTTGAGCCTGTCATCTCCTCTTTATCACAGCGAAGAAGTCCTGTAACTGGTTGGCCTTGACAATCAACCTACTTTGCTGTAAACAAGAGCAATGAAAAATACCTTTATAAACTGATACAAAGATCAGAGGACAAATGTAGAGAACTTTTATTACATGGGATTTGGGAAGACCAGAGGCATTGTGTCTGATGATAAATGAAGTCCAGCAAGGTGATAACACAAAATAAGGGTGGAGATGCAGTTGGTAGTATGACATGATCTAAATCAGGGAAATAGTCTTAATGTGGCATTCTGGACTCTGAGCAAAGCAGATGAAGCCTGTAAAGCTGAGAAGTATAAGAGAAAAACAGGGAGTGATTTGTGTACAGCTAAGGTCCTCAGCAGAGGCAGTGCCAAGGAAAGTATGAAGTCTGGCAGTGGACTGGGGATAGTGATAACAATCTGAAGTCAGTGGTGCTGCTGAAAGAAGACACCAGTACACTGAAAAGTCAGAGTACAAGAAAATTCTGACTTTAGTTGGTGAAAAAAAGTCTCAGAGGCACAAAGCAAGGAGATATTCTAACTCAAGGGCACTGTTTGTTTGCTTTATGCAGTCACAGGAGAATACTGTTCACAGCTGGGTGTCATCCACGTAAAAGAATTGGTTTTGGCACTGAAGACTGTCTATGAAGAGCATAAATCCCATGCTGCACTCTTGTGCTTTTTTTTTGGAGTGAGAGTCATGTACAGTTGTATTTTAATGTGATTACTATGATCTGTCCCCAGCATCCTGCCCAGTGCTGTGCAGTGGAAATGGGCAGTACATGAAGGGGAGGTGCTTGTGCCACAGTGGCTGGAAAGGAGCAGAATGTGATGTCCCAACCAACCAGTGCATCGATGTCTCCTGCAATAACCATGGCACCTGCATCATGGGGACCTGTATCTGCAACCCAGGCTACAAAGGCGAGAGCTGTGAAGAAGGTATTTGCAAGATTCACTCCATTAGCCTTTTGCTTTGACTGCTGTTGCAGAATTGCATGGGCAGAGGCAATTCAGGGTAGGACTGGCACTTAAACAGAACAGTAATGGGCACCTTAGAGATACAATGGGTGAATGCAACACAAAAATGAAACATTGCAATAACTCATCGTTAGCTATCATATTTGTTAAGTAATGAGATGAAAAGCCATCAAATGCTTCAAACAGAAAAATCTAGTTGAAAGACCAGGACATCTAATCATATGTTCAAATGTTCTTATTAAAGCATCATTTCCATTTGCACATCTCAGTGTATAATTACTTTTACAGTGCTTTCCTCTCTGCTACGCTATGCCAAGCGATTTCAGTTGCTTACATACACAAAGTGGTGGCATGTGAGTGAAAGTCCCTGATTCTTGTCAGCTTTAAAAGCATAGAAATGATTAGGACTTGGAGTAAATTCTGCTTCAAAATTGGATATTATTTTAATGGCTTTTCCATAGCTTTTTTCTCATGTTAGCCAGGAAACATTTTTCATTTACATTTAGATTTGTGGTTCAGACATACAGTACGTTTTAGCACTTATCTTTAACTTTTTTGTGTAAGAAGTCACCTGCCACCATAAACCTGAGTCTGTGACTGCTTCTTATTGCTAAATGAAAAAAGTGGACAGTTTTGAAATGCTCAAATTATTCAGACAATTATAAAAATACATCCCAAAGTGCCTGATTTAAAGAGCAACACTCAACACTTCTGAAAACTATTCTCATAATCCTATGCAGATGACCTGACAGATAATTATGTTTCAATTACACCTCTACAGATATATATTTAAGCCTTCTGCACCACCTGATGGGTTTAAGACATCCGTTTGATTCATAGAGTAATAGAATGGTTTGGATCGGAAGGGACATTAAAGATGATCTAGTTCCAACCCTCTGCCATGGGCAGGGATACCTTCTACTAGACCAGGTTTCTCAAGGCCTTGTCCAGCCTGGCCTTGAACACCTCCAGGGTGGGGGCATCCACAACCAGTGCTGGGTAACCTGCTCCAGCATCATCACTGTAAAGAATTGAATCTTCCTAGTATTCAGTCTAAATTTACCCTCCTCAAACTTCAATACATGTATAAGCTTCAATACATGTATAAGAATCACAATGGCTTAAATGAATTTATGGTTGTCTTCATATATGGAGGATAAAGATTTGTCTGAAGAGGCTTTACTTTCTGGACAATGAAAATAGGCTGAATTGGAGCCAGACACTGAAATGGCATCTAATAGAGCAATTCCTCAGATGCTTTAAGCGTATTGGATTGGGACATCTCTGATGTAAAGTAGCTTCAGTGTCAGTAAATGTTAGAGATGAATACAGTGTCAGCTCTATACCAATGTCTCATCTCTGGAGAAAGCTTCATTTTGGCTTAAGAAAGCACAATTCAGTGAAGCCATGGGGTATGCAAACCCCAAAGATGGTGACTGCTGAAGTATCTTTAAAGCATCATATCTCTACTGGATAAACAGAAATGAAAAGATCCTGATTTTGCCTTCAGCTAGACGTGTTTGATGTGTGTAAGTCAGAGTAATATTTGGCCTTTTTCTAACAGGAACCTCTTTTCCCTGGTCACATTTAAAGCAGAAAAACCAGACACTAGTTAGTTATTTTATCTTATCACTGGAGCAGGGGACGGTGTCAGACCCACTAGGTAAAAACTTGAAAGAGAAGGAAGAACAAAGAGAACATCATTTTTCTAGTGAGCTATTTAGTATTTTTCCAAGTCATGCATTTGTTTTTCACATCCTAGGCATAATTTGTATTGTGTTGTGAGGGGGTGAAGTAACTCAGAAATATGCCACGGGGGAAATCTTGAGGACATATATATGTATATTTAGATCTAGTAAAAGCAGTTGATATATACTATTTTTTAAATTCCTCTTACTTTTTAATTTCTTTTCTAAGAAGAACCATCTGGCATTGATTACTTTTTATTATTTCTCAGCTCTCCTAGCTTCACTGCTTAGTCCACATTTGTAATGGGTTTTCATTCCAAGGTTTCGTCTGTCTTTCTTTTTCCCCTGTAGAAGTTCAGCAATGTTTATAAGACATCAGCCAACAATCATACATGAGTTTTTCTTTTCTCCTTCCTTCATTTATTGGTTCATATTTTATAAGGCACGGGCTAAGCCAGTGAGACATTAAAGGGAGGGGAGCAAATTTAAGCAGCAAAAAAATGAGAAGTTACTCTTTGGGTACCAGCTAAGCCTAACAACTTGTGTGACCAATGAAGCATGAAGCATACTGGGTAAAAGCATAGAAGAGGCACTAACTTGCTGCACGATTTAGCTCCCTGGCAAAGATTCTGTACAAGGCTGAAGTATAAATGGGGCATTTTCCAACAGGAATTAGACCACCTGGGACATTTTCCAAGCAGCAATGCAGATATATGCAAAATTTTCTTTTTTTCCCTTCTTGTTTTCCAAGTATATCAGATCTTGTCAGCTCTGCCCTAGTGCCTTGCTCTCCATCTCTGCTTCTCTCAGAGCTGAGCAGTTATATGTGTCAAACAGAGCCCCCTAAAAATATACCATTGTACTCCAAATCCACTAAGCAATTGATTAAGAAGAAAGAAGAAGCCTATAATCCTGTCCCGGGGCCCTTCCAATGGTGCAGAGAGCCTAAAGAGATACTGCTAGTGAGGCTGAGGTTAAAGTAGCCATTGTGTGTGACGTTTCCTGAAAGGGCTCATTTCAACATGAAAAATGGCCCTGGGATTATGATAAATGGGGGGTTCTGACATGCACATTCCCCTCCTATAATCGTCTGTGTTAGAGCTGAGATAGCAGATTGTCTGCCTCCTGTGCTGGAACCCCCCTGTAAAACTCACCTTTTTCCCAACTGACCTTCAGTAGGGATGATTAATTGCCTGGAGGTAGCCTCTTGTCAGTTAGCCTGTGATCTTTGTTCTCTGTGTTGAAACCATCTGCTGAGAACTTACAGGGCTGCTAGTCTGTTTCTTAGTCCTTTTCATTCTTATTATTGCTGGGAAAGAAGAGGGCCAGGGCTTCAAGGGTCTCATGCTAAAATTGGCACCCTAGCTCCCAGCCTACGAACAGTGAAGGAGATTTATAGACTCATCCTTTCCAGCCTCTTACAATTTTCAAGGATTGTTCCAGCTATGAGCAGGACTTCAGGAATCAAATAAAATCAGAAAATGCTCTCACATGCCTTGGGATAGTAATTGCTGAGCCATTACTTGTCAGGCTGAGAAGGTTTTAAGAATCCAGGGAATTATCAGAGCAGCTGTTGTGTTTCCTTTTAAGGTTTCTGGATCTTGAACAGGTCATTGAGATTCTTATTAGCTTTTGCAGGGTCAGGGGGGAAATATAAACCACAAACCCACTGCCTGTGAGTTGCCCATGTTCGACTCTTCTATATGAGAGCCAGGAGCTGAATAGCTTTCCCCTTGCTGCTTAGCCAGACTGACACTTGTCACTGATCCCCAGGGCACTGCCACACACCATTTGAGGAGATGGGAAGAATTTCTCCAGGCTGTCCTAGAAGCTTTTCTATATAAATAGATGATTGACTCCTCCAGTCCTTTTCTGAGAGGGTGTCTGGTGTGTTTCATGTTTTGTGATTGCTGGGTGAAATTCCCCCATGGACAGAGGAGTTGACAATTGCCTGCAGAACACGAGTCAGGAATCAGGCTGCAGTACATTCAGTCTCTTGGTGGACACTGCCATACAGTGACCCTGACTGAATGGTCTCCAGTCTTGTTAGGAAAGTACCTCTTTGGGGAAATAAAATCCCAAACACTGGAACAAATTGCCCAGGGAGGTAGTTGGGGCCCCATCCCTGGAGATATTCAAGGTGAGGCTTGACAGGACTCTGGGCAGCCTGATCTAGTTGAGGATGCCCCTGCTGACTGCACAGGGGGTTGGACTAGATGACCAGACCATTCTATGACTCTGTGTTTCTATGATTCTGTGGAACACTCTTAATTGGTCAAAAATAAAACCAGAAGTACAGTTTTATACATACATATATACATATATATATATAATTTTGTTTCAATCCTTGCTTCAGAAAACTGCCTGGGGATATGTTTAATGTTAAACTTCTGTGTCTGTGAAGCCTCTCTAGATTTCAGTAGATTCTTCACTTTAAGTATGTGTTTTGCTGAATAAGGACATCAGCTTCTGCTGAATCTTTCTGTAAAATTATTTCTCAGAAAATTAGAGCTCAGCTTTGAATTAATTAGTAATTTAGGTGTTCTAATGGAATAAATGGAACTATAATATGTGTGCAAGAGAACAGTCATCTTCTTCTATTCTTAATTGATATTAGCCTGTTCTTGCTAGAAATAACATTTATTAATGTGGACCTGGGTAAAAAAGTGGATTTTGTCGTTAAGTTTGTCTTTGTTTTTAATGTAAGTGGTTTAGGTCTCACTGTCTTTTTGGGACACTGTCTTCTTACATTAAACATTTGGTTTGTGCACAGTGGGGCTCTGCTTTCTGGCTGGAGCCTTGAGAAACTATTTCAATCTGTTTGTGCAGATGGCAGTCTGATAGCTTTTTGTCTGAAATTCCCATTTGCTTTCCCTGTCTGTTCCCTCCTCTTTCTCACCTATAGTGGACTGCATGGATCCCACCTGCTCGGGACGAGGCGTCTGCGTGCGAGGAGAATGTCATTGTTCGGTTGGCTGGGGAGGAACAAACTGTGAGACTCCAAGAGCCACTTGTCTGGACCAATGCTCTGGTCACGGGACCTTCCTCCCAGATACTGGGCTCTGCAGCTGTGATCCCAACTGGACTGGACATGATTGCTCAATCGGTAACGTCAGCAGTGATTTACTGTTGTTTGTTGGTTTATTTAAACTTTGTGAAATATTCAGGGTCAGAACTGCAAGGAGAGCACTACAAATGGGGTCCAGTAAAGCACAAGTAGGACATGACTGGAAGCAGAAATTCCATAGCTCAACTACATAAATAATTCTGCTACCATTGCTGAGCATGGAGTAATACAATACATAACCTCATTAACACCACCTGGACTTGCTACTGTTCATTATATTGCTGGGAAGGTAACTGATGGGCTGCGTAAAACTGTTTGTTCTGCTGTTAGTTCTTGATGAATGCCAGTAGCCACCAAAGGGCCTGTTTTGATTTTTAGGAGGTGGTTAAATATTCTTGTAAACAGGAAGGAGGAGGTGACAATCCTTCAGGTCTCATTTTCCTTTGTAATGTCCTTTTCTAGGCTCGGCTAGAGAAGGATAACTGTCACATGCAGTTCATAGTAAAAGACCATAAGTGTTGTCAAGTGAAAATAGGTTAACTAAGTAGAAATATTTAGTAGTGCAAGCACCTACCAAGGAGACAGATTTTTATGGTCAGTTCTGTGTATAGGTCTGGGATTGTGACCTTCCTTCATTCCTTGGCTCAGCGGGCATCTTGCTCAAAATCTGCATCAGGTACCTGAAGGCTAGAGAAAAACTATTCAGGAGCCTTTTCTTCCAACTGCAGTTAGGCTTTTGATGCCATGCTGAGAAATCCTACAGTACATGAAATAGTCAGAACCTATGGAACATTTGTCTTTTGGCTTTTGTGCTGTATATTGTGCTCACAAACAGAAGACTGCAGCACTAACAGCTTCTTTACCTTGCACAGCTGGGGTGGAACTAGGCCAAAAATCCAGGGCAGCTCAGTATAAGCAGTGAAATGAATTTTCAGCAAAGCAACAACAAAGAAAAAAAGCCCCAAACTGTTGGGAGAGTGGATATAGTAGAAAAATTACATAATATTTTCACCAAGGAATTACTGTCATGTGTAAAGAAAATCAGGTTAACAGCTTGCAAGTATTTTAAGAGAGTAATTTCCAAGGATGAAGAAAACTGAATCAACTGGTACCAGGGATATGAGTGAAAAAAAACCCAAACAACAAAAAAACCACAAACCCCTTTTCAAAAGTCATCATTTAGATTAGATGTTAGGAAGATTGTCATAAAGCAGAATTGACTGGACTGAAGAATTAAAAGAGAAGACCTACTTGCCTGGAGCTAAAACTAGGTTGATCAAAACTTTTGCAGCTGTGGGAAGGGAGGCTTTCCCGCATTGATAGGAAGATAAATTTGGTGTTAGGCTTTTTCTTTCTCTATGTTAACATATTCTTTATTCCATTCAGTAATGTGCATCCGGAAGGCTGATAACTTCCTAGCAAGTGTCAAAAACCATCTTCAGTTCCATACTTTGTGTATTCATTTATAAGACCACCATGAGGGGCAAGGTAGCCCTGTATTTCTAGTGGTTTTGTAGCATAGCTCATAATTGAGTCATTATTCTGAGTTTATATGGAGGTTTGGGGATTGCAGGGATGGATTTAGAAAAATGTTCATTTCTAGACGCAAACAGAATTCACTTCCCCTTTGTTAACCTGCAGGGTCATGAACAGATGATTTATAAGCTTTCCTTTTACCGCTTTTATAAATCCATCTAGTGCAAACTTTCTTTGGCAGTGTGAGGTTATTTGAGACAAACTTAAGCATCATTCCAAGACCCTTTTCCTCACCGAGCTGCTTGTAACATTCAGGTTATTGTGCCTCACAGCTAAAATCACAGCTAAGGTGATTTGTAAACTTCCATGTCTAGCCTGGACCTTTCCACTGAATTGATGACTTGATTTGAAAGACAGATTTACTCACAGGATGTGTGGTACTCTTCTTGCATGATTAAAATAGAGCGAGCAAGCATGTTAGTACATATAACAACACACTGCCCAACCCACTGGGGTGGAGGTTCTGCAGAAGGGTCTAAAGGAGCCAGATTTTTATTGTCCTGTAAACCAAGACCAAATAGAACAGAAGAATTATTAAGTGAAAAAATTAAGTCCTGGTATAAATCAACCTCAGGTCAGCCAAGTTGTTAGGAATGTGTTCAGTCCCAGTGAAATCTGTAGGACTGTGCCTACATGGGCTAGTGCCAAGGACAGCCTCTTTATTAAACCGCATTGAGAAGCAGACCCTGAGAAACAGCATAATCATATGGAAATACAGAGTGAAAAATGAATTTTCCAGCTCTTAACACCTTGAAGTTAATGCTGTGTGCTCTATTCATTTAGAAGGTATCAGTCAGTGTGTGAGCAACTGGGTGAAGTCTGGGGAATCATATATAAAAAGTGAAACTAAACTCTCCTTGAACCTTAGACTCAGCTAAGTAGGTAGATTTCACCTGCCTTTAGTGGCAATATTAGAGGAACACAGATTACTGGATCAAACCTCTAGTTTGTCACAAGATAATGATATTACAGAGATTTCTGTTTTCTATTTGTGTTATCTTTTTTCTTTACACTTAGCCTGTACCTTCATGGGCAAGCTGTGCAATTCAATTTCTTGTGAATTCTACTATGTACAGCATCATAGGAAGAAGTAATGATACAGGTTGGGGGGTTCTGACTTCATGTGTGTCCACCAACAATGCATCTTGAGATAGGGCTGCTGCCATGCTGCCTCAGATTTTTCACTCTAGAAAGAAACTTCTTAAGCTGCTTCACTGTTCCATGCAAGGGACGCTTTCTTGGAATGCCCCTTCTCTCACTATCCACTCCTCTTTGGTTGATTCCCAAATTCTTTTTCAGAGAAAGGTGCAGAGGTAAGTCCAGAGATTACCTCAACTGAGCATCAAAAGGGGCATTCTGATTTCTCTAGGTGAGGACCAAATCCCTTCTCCTTTGCATCTTAGTACTGTTGCACAAGCAAATACAAAAAGGTCCTTTATAACTCAGCTCAACTAAAAAGTCCAAGGCAATGCTTAGTACAAAAAAAATAATTAAGAACCACTCATCCTAAACCCCTTTCTCCAAGATCTGCCATCACAGATCCTCTGTATACCAGGCTTTGGGCGACCTATTTCCCTTCACCTTTTAATTAGCCCTAGCAAAGGACTTCATTCTCCAAATTCTTGCAACTAATGAAGTCATTATAGGGTAGCTCTCTTAACCTCTTATTGTCTAAGTGTAGTGGCCATAAAGAAATGACCTGTGCTGCAACATGAAACAGAGCTTAATATGTGATAGCCTCACTCCTCACCTATTTAAACTGGACTGAGTATTTCTGGCTAATCAAGAAGCAGCAAACCACATACCATAGGGCACATTTGCTGAGTGCAGTGAAATGAAGAAGTGAGTCAAGTTATCTGGGAAATGAATCATTTCCTACAGGTATCTTAGTGCTGCATCAGTACAATCCCAGGCCCATCAAAACAGTATAATGCTTGGATGCAAAATCATTCTCAATGGAATTAACTTATCTGGTGGTGTCCTTCACTCTCCTCAAATTTAAATCAGTGTTTTTCACACTGTTCTCTGTTTGGTGTTTGACATCTTGACATGCATGATATTCTCTAGACCCATCGAAAAGCTGATTATTCAAAGCAGAGAGAAATTATGTTCTCTGTGTAATAACTGTACTGACTTTTTCTGGGCAGTTGACAGTGGTTTTACACCAACCTGCATACAGATAAGGATTCCTTTGCAATCACTCATTTGTAATGACTCACTTTATGCACAGTTGACATCCAGCACTGTACTTCAGACTCTTAAAAGTACACTGGAGAAGAGCAGTAATAGGAATAGTACTTTGTATGTGGTGGTCTGAAATTGGCAGTGGAGATATAAACTCTAGGGCTGTTCATTTAATGGCAAGAGAGGGGAATTGGAAACTGGGACTCAGTGAAGAAGGTAGAAGTTATGATGCTTCACTTCACATTATGATGTTTCACTACACAGGTGGGCCCAAGTGAACCTCATGAGGTTCAACAAGAGCAAGTGCAGGGTCCTGCACCTGGGTCAGAACAATCTTCCCTATCAATACAGGCTGAGGGTTGAGGTGATAGAAAGCATCCCTGTGAAAAAGGACTAGGGGGTGCCGGTGGATGAGAAGCTGGACATGAGCAGACAGTGTGAGCTTGCAGCCCAGATGGTCAATAGCATCCTGGGCTGCATCAAAGGATCATTGCCAGCAGATCCAGAGAGGTGATTGTGACACTCTGCTCTGGTGACACCTCACCTGGAGTACTGCATGTAGGTCTGGAGCTCTTGATATAGGAACAACATAGACCTGATGGAGCAGGTCTAGATGATCAGGAGGCT
The DNA here is from genome assembly GCF_026170545.1 of Melanerpes formicivorus. Lineage (NCBI taxonomy): Eukaryota > Metazoa > Chordata > Aves > Piciformes > Picidae > Melanerpes > Melanerpes formicivorus. The sequence continues at coordinate 35,496,378 of NW_027142353.1, read as the reverse complement.
GGAGTACCTCTGCTACAAGGACAAGCTGAGGGAGCTGGGGCCGTTCGACCTGGAGAAGAGAAGGCTCCAGGGAGACCTAATTGCCACCTTCCAGTACCTGAAGGGGGCCTGAAAGAAGGATGGAGAGAGACTGTTTACAAAGGCCTCTAGTGATAGGACAAGGGGCAATGACTTCAAACTACAGAAGAATAGATTTAGATTGGATGTTAGGAACAAGTTCTTTACAATGAGGTGGGTGTAACACAGGTTGCCCAGGGAGATTGTTGTGGCTCTATCCCTGGAGATAATCAAGGTGAGGCCCTATAGGGCTCTGGGCATTCTGATCTAGTTGAGGATGTCCCTGTTTACTGTAGGGGGTGTTGGGCTAGATGACCTTTGGAGGTCCCTTGCAATCACTTGTGTGATAGCATCCATGGAAATGTCTATGGATCTGTCACGGGCATTTACAACTTACCTTAAGCAAATGCAGTTTATTTAATGTTACCTAAGTGGTACAGAGAACTTTTCAACCTCTCTCTCAACTTCTGAGGCATTTCACTATTAAAGCTCTCTATTGAAAACCTACCTTAAGTTGCTCATTTTTTTCTGGGGCACATGCCTCAGATGTCCCCTCAGTATGAGGAACTACTTCTTGAGAGAGTATCCCACCTGTCAGGTCAATGCAGATGCTACAAGTAGTTATCTAAAAGAAAAGAAGTAACTGACTGGGCCAATCTAAAGGGATGTTGAAGTTGAGGATGAGGCTTTCAACTGGGTGTTATCCTAAAGCACAGAGTGTGTGTCATTTGGGACAAGAACAGAGTTTCAGACTATCCATCTCCTCAGTATTTCCAGCACTGCAGCACTCACCCTGGCCACACTTACTCTGTCCAGAAATGTTAAGTTTTTAGTGGACAGAAAGCAAAATGCGTTTGGATTTATGCCCAGTTCCAAGCTGCCTTCTGCTTTTAGAATTCCCATGACAGTACCAATTCAGTGAGATAGTTGTGGGATAGAGAAGAGAAACCTCTGCAGAGGTCAGTTCAGATTTTATTTAAGTGGAAACCCTTGAAAGAGTGTAATTGATGCCTCATCGATTCAGCTGCCTACTTGTTTGAGTACTTCATGTTACTTTAGGGCAGTTTGGGTTTCAGCTTTTGAAAGATCTTCAGTTGTGCCAAATAAGTGTGGAAGGCCCATCAGATGTCATGATCACGGATTCCTCAGGAGAGAGGTAATTACAGAACTGTCACAGTTAGCATAAAAATAGGAAACCTTTCTTGGCCTGTGTGATTAATTTAAAAAAGCTTAGGAGGGTCCTTTTCCTCTATTCCCTGCTGAGGCCACTTCTGGAGTATTGTGTCCAGTTCTGGGCTCCCCAGCTCAAGAAGGACGGGGATATACAGAAGCTCTCCAATGGAGAAATGAGTGGACGATTAAAGGACTGGAACACCTGTCTGATGGGGAAAGGCTGAGAGATGTGGGGCTGTTTAGTCAAGAGAAGAGGAGATCTTATTAATGTTTATAAGTACCTGAAGGGTTGGTGTCAAGAAGAGAGTGCCAGTCTCTTTTCAATGGTGTTCTGTGATAGGGCAAGGAGCAATGCATACAAACTGGAGCCTAGGAAGTTACATCTCAACATGAGGAAAATCTTCTTACTGTAAAGGTGACAAAACACTGGAACAGGCTCCCCAGAGAGGTTGTGGAGTCTCCTCTAGAGAATTTCAAGACACATTTGGATGTGTTCCTGTGCAATCTGCCCTAGTTGATCCTGCTCTGGCAGGGGGGTTGGACTTGATGGTCTCTGGAAGCCCCTTCCAGGCACTACCATTCTATGATTCTGTGATGATTGTATGACTCTGACTGCCGTGTTGTGATCACAATCCTGGCTTATATGCCTAGATAAACCTGGCCTCCAAGCACAGTGGGGAAATATTGTGGGTATCCATAGGGCTACCAGAAGATCAGCCACTAACCCTGCAGTTGTAAAACAGTGCTCCATGGCTTTGCTGCTTTTGGTAGTCTGAGGAGCTGCATTTAAAGTAAAACTTGCATGGAAACCATATTCTTATAAATTATTGCCCACTACGTTGAAGTTGATGGAGAAGTTTGTATTTACTCTGCAGAAGTATGGGTCAGTTTGAGCCCATCCAAAAAACAATGATTGGATTTACAATTCTGTGTCAGCTAACGGTAATGGTTGGATTTTTTAGTACCAATTTAGTTGTTCACATTAACAATGGGAAAAGCCATTCTGATAACACCGAGAAGAGTTCCTCACCCCAAAGTTGCACAGTTCATTGAAACAGGCATATTTTCTTTATTCCAATTAGTAGATAAGGAGACCAAGAAGAATGAAAGAGGAAATGTAGAGCAAACACACCTTTACCTTCCAATGCCATTTTCTCTTCAGGCATTGTACAGGAGATTATTGCACACACACACACATACAGACACACAGAAACACAGTTCTCTTATATCTTACCAGACAACATCATATCCCATTGGTCAAACAGCACCAGGGTTAATACAACATGTGAGACAAAAATCGTTTTCCTTGTGCTTATTGATGTCAACCTCACCAAACAAAATCTCATGTTAAATTTATGTCATGCCCAAGGCCAACAAGATACAAATCAGTCCTTGGAAAATGTTCATATAATTCCTCCTTTAAACCATCATTTTCTTCATTAAAGGTAAAAATGCCTCTGTAAAAGATGGATAATGCATCAGCTGGCACATGATGCAGGCTTGTACCTTACTGCAGACTAGGGCCCCCTTTAATGCTTAAGAAATCACTCCATTGTCTTTTGCTTAACTTTGAAACAGATGGGGAAGAACAAGAGAGCCAAACCTCAGGATAAAACACCTGAAATTAAGAAATATAGAATCACAGAATGGATTGGGTTGGAAGGGACCTTTGAAGGTCACCTAGTCCAACTTCCATGCAGTGAGCAGGGACATCTTCAACTAGATCAAGTTGCTTAGAGCCCTGTCCAACCTGACCTGGGATATTTTCAGGGATGAGGGTTCTACCACCTCCCTGGGCAACCTGGGCCAGTGGCTCACCACCCTTACTGTAAACATTCTTTCTTATATCTCCCCTCTTTTAGTTTAAAACCATCACCCCATGTCCTTCTCACAAAAGGCCCTGCTAAAATGATTGTCCCCATCTTTCTGTTAGGCCCCCTTTATATGTATGTATTTTAAACCTTAAGAAAATATATTAATAACTCTGTAATCTAATGCCACTTTGAATGATCTTCCTTCACCTTGAAACTTACTCATCTCACCACCCTTGCAATGTGGTGACAAACATTAGTCTGAAGCAACTGAAAGTATGAAAGTAAAGGGTCTTCAAAGCTAGGCTTCAGAAGATACCATCAAAATCTGTCCTGGATCAATCCTGAAGGCTTTAACTTGGTCTTATTACAGTTGTTGGAGGCCAGGAAATGTTTTGTACCAGCAGGGATTTCATCCTCAGACTTGCAGAACCATAACATGCTGATTTGTGAGCCTGTGATCTTCCACATTTTATTTGTGTGGAGAGAAGTGAGTTTTCTCTCTGAAGGCATAAAGTATGTGCAGCCCAGTGCTGCTACACAAGGCTATCGCAGGCTTGCCTGGCAGATACCTGCTTTGTGGATTGTGAAATAATAAGTGAATCCAGACAATCAGCAGCGATAACAAGAGCTATCATTGTACAAAACATAAAGTTTTTTATGTAGTTGGGATTGTGAGCACAGATTTTAGCCTACCCATCGCCAAGATGAACTTATCCTTTAAAGTCTTCTAAGCTTTTTATTAAAAATACAATAAAGGACTGAAAACAGCCAAAACATTTGAAATAAAAGTATTCAGGAAGGCTTTAATTTAAATTCCTTTTTTACTCCCTTTCCCTTTGCTTATTGAAAATATATGTAAGGTGATCCTGGGCGGGGGGGGTGGGGGGGGTGGGGGGGAAAAGGCAATAGATGAAATGAGCTGTAGTTATTTTTGTGGGGAGCCAAATCTTCAAAAGTCTAAATATCTTTGTGGTCAGCAGATGAAAAAGACATACTAAAGGGAAGGCAAAAACACACAATAGGATAGAAAATGAAACTTTGTGTTCAAATGTGGATTCTTACTTACAAGCTGATAGTTAAGGCATTTCCCTGGCCAAGCAGAGATCCATCAAACTTCTCTCAGCTTTAGGGCAGCTTTTAAGCCACCTCTCTGTTTTGCAGCAGTCCACATAGTCTTGGTCATGTGCAACCAAGGGAGAGACTGAAGGAAGTGTAAACTTGTGTTCTAGCTGACATTTCAAACCTGGCTAAAACCAGTGGAAATGGTGATATCATCAGTTTGGCTCTGACCATTAGATCACAAAACATTTGGTATAATTAGGTCATGTCTCTGGCCAAGAATAGTGTATGAAGAGAATAGTGGTGTAAGAAGCAGTCCTTGTTCTCCACTGACCTCAGGCATACTGTGATGAATAAGGCTTCCTTCTCTCCTACCAGCATCAATGTAAATTTATGGACCCCCTCAAAGGGCAGTGGGCAGCCTATTCAATTCCATCCCTGTTTGTTTTCTGCCACAATTAGGACTAATTCCCGTCATGCCACTTTTAGTTCAGCATTCAGAGGGTTGGAGCATTTCTCCTTTGGAGACAGACTGAGAGAGCTGGGATTATTCTGTCTGGAGAAGAGAAGGCTCTGAGGAGACCTTATTGTGGCCTTCCAGCATCTGAAGAGGGCCTGTAAGAAAGCTGGTGAGGGACTTTCTAGGGTGTTGGGTAGTGGTAGAGAGAATGGAGCAAAACTAGAATTGGGTAGATTCAGATTGGCTATCAGGAAAAAGTTCTTCCCCGTGAGGGTAGTAAGACACTGGACGAGGTTGCCCAGGAAGGTGGTAGAAGCCACATCCCTGGAGGTTTTAAAGGCCAACTGGATGGGGTTCTGAGCAGCCTGGTCCAGTGTGAGGTGTCCCTGCCCATGGCAGAGGGGTTGGAACTGGATGATCTTTGAGGTCCCTTCCAACCCTGACAATTCTATGATTCTATGATTCTTCCTTGTCTCCAAATGTGACCTCAGCAGTCACACCATGACCTCAGAAAATCTTTTTATTTGGATCAGTTATGCTTTGTGATGCGAACTTTTCTGCCTGAAAAGAGCAGTGATGTACTGGACTCTTTGGGGTTTATGTTGACTTGGCTAACTGGAAGAACAGATATTTCATAACACCAAAACAAACTGATAAATTCCATGGTTAAAACAGGCTACCATTAAATAGAGTGTCTTGAGGATGGTAAACCAATTAATACATTTGCCTGCGTCATTGAAAACTTGAGCCTCAGATGACCAAATTTTGTCTTTCTCTCTGGCTTTGCTTTTGAAAGGAGAAGCCTTGGAGCCCTTACAGTTTCTGGACTTACATCATGCCAACATGGAGGCTGATCATAATTTAGCCCTTCCTCTCCAATGGAGTAACTGTGATAAAGTTGCTGCTTTTAAAACTGTATTAAGGCCCTTCTTCGACACAATAAGTGTAATCCAGCTGCCACTGAGGGCAAAACTAGTCTTCTGCAAGAATGATATGAAATGGTTCAAGTTCTTTTGGAAAGAAAACAAGTTGATCAAGACAGTTGAGAGTCTTCAGCATTAAAGTCACAGCATGGAATAGGTCATGCTCATAAAAGCAGAGGAATCAGTGTGTGATTCTGCAGGTTTAAGGTTGCTCTATGGCTGGATGAGGCTCTGGCCAGCCTTATCTAGTGTGGGGTGTCCCTGCCCATGGCAGGGGGGGTGGAACTAGATGATCCTTGTGGTCCCTTCCAACCCTGAATGAAACTATGAAACTATGAAACTATGAAACTTGTGCAGCTAGTGAACTGAAGACACATAATGTTCAATAAGTCTGGCCAATCACTTTGAACCAACTCACAGAAGGCCATGTAGACATTATCTTGGTTTTGTGAGCTTAGACCTCTGCTTTTGACTGTTCCTTCTTTTAACTAGAATATCAGAAGACTTGATGCTTGTCCATAGTCCGGTTCTGCCCATGACCTGCTTTAACTAGGCTGGATCAAGACTGTCCTCTCATATCTCACTTATTTGGCTCAGCAGCAATGGGCATAGGTTCTGTCACGGCTTCTCCACATGCCTTCAGTCAATTCCATGCTGTTGTTGGATAGCTCTTGGACTGTGACATTGCATTTCAAACAAACTGGAGCTTGTAATGCTCAGTGTTTCTGCAAAAGTTTATTGGAAGTTTTCATCTTCAAATCATGTTTCATTCCAATTTAAACTGGCACAGAATATAACCTGGAGTCAGTAAAACAGAGTAACATAAAAATGAGCTAGTAAAGCTAATGTCAGACCAATGATTGTCATATCATGGATCGGCACCTACTCAAGGCCAGAAATTTATGATACAATCAGCTGTCGGAAGTGGATGTATTTGGTTTAGTATCACTTCTCTGATCCCTTCCAAGCTGTAAGATGTTCATATTCCAAACCCTATTATTGCAATTTGCACTAATGAGCACCTTTCTAATGATCTTCGCAGATGAGAGTTTGAAAGGGCTTTGGAGAGAGCTAAAGCTTCTTTTTCATAAAGGTCATCCTTCCAGACCAGTGTTGAGGCATCTGGACAGCACAGCAGATGCAAAGCTTCTGGACCATCTGCTGCTGCATCCTATTTGTGTGGAGAAACAGACTGAGAAACTGGAGAAACGGCTGAGTATGTCATCCCAGTACATTTCATACATGTTCTGTTTCTCCTTTTGAAAAAGGCAGTTAAGATTTCTGATTTTCTTGGTGAGCTGTTGTCTGAAGAAACAGGAAGCCTTGTTGGGGATTTCTGTATAGCTCTGACTAAGGGAATCTCAAGCTTGTGATGACTTCAGCACACAGATTTATAAATGCTCTGTTGAATTTGTTTTAGACAAACCCAAAATGTACAGAATTGGAAAAGAAATTAATTAATTCTAATGACTGTAAACCTGAGCAAAAGGCTTTTCTACTGTCAAATTGTCTTCCAATAGGCCCAGAGGAGAAATTATTTTAGATCCCAGAGAAGCATCCTTGCTAGGGGCTTCATTTAATACATTAGGAATTGTTTCTTCTCCATGAAGCTTTAACTCACATTCCAGAAAGCAGAGAGTTCCAATTAAGCATCAAAGAGAAAAACATAATTCTGCACTTTGGGATATTTATTTTATTCAAAAAATCTCAATTCTAGGACTGAAGTCCATCAAAACCTGGCATTTCATGTCCTGCTATTCAACAGCAAGAGACAGTTTAAAATAAAGTTCAGAATAATAAATAAAGGGAAGATTGACATGAGTACAAAAGTAAATCACAGCTATAGAGCAGATGTTTCAGACACAAGGTGATGGTCAGTCCCTAGCATTTAAGGCAAGAATGAAAATAGGGTATAAATATTGTAGAAACTAGAAGCTAATAAAAGACAGCAGAACAGTTTAATGGAATTTTGTCTCACAGACTTATGGCTTTTGAGACAGGATCTGCAAAACCTTTATGCAAATATGAAGCAAGCTGAAATTACACTTAGAGGTGAGGTTTCTCTTAGCAGATATCCCAACTACACCACTGTACCTTGTGCAGCTGCACAGGGTGGATAGGAGTTGTGATCCATTAGCAGGGGGATTGCTAATGACTGCTTCTGTCCTCACTGTTGCTTGCTCTATCAAGGACTCCCAAGAGGCCTGTTGCGCTAGGTGCTGTGTGTTTAGAGTAAGAGTCTTGGAGGGCAGACATACATTAGCTGAAATATTTTACCATGTTGAACTTTTTCATTACTCATTTTAGAGATGAAAGGTGGCTTCCAAGGCAGTTATGGGACAGATCTCCTGGATTTGCTCAGCCCATTTGAGGAGCTATGCTGTGGACTCTTCATCTTCAAGTTAGGCAGCTCAAAGCCACCTAGATTCCTGATTTGCATCTCTAGAGATGTGACCTAGAAGGGGATTTGCAGAAATCTTTCAGTTAAACACAAAGCTGCTTATGCAAGTAAAGAACTAAATGCCAGAAGGAAAATGGGGGAAAGGGCTAAGTGGGATTAATCTTTTGTGGCTAGCTGAGGGCCAGAGGTGGGTGCTTTCTTTTATCAGGGATGTCTACCAACCCTTTTCATAGGTAGACAGCTCAGCTTAGAGTCAAAACTCTCTTCTCTTCTGTCATGCACAGGTTTTATACCTCCTTTGTGCATATCCCATCTTGTCTGCAGGTATAAATTTGTTGCTTCTGCACATATATTGAAGGCCTGTACTCAATCATCCTGCAGACCCCAGCAAGAATCATTTAAGGCAACTGAAGTGCCCTGGTTAGGGTCACACTGTAATACAGGATGCCCCAAGGGCAGGCACTCCAGGATGCTCCTCAGGGCTTCATCTTCAGCAGTTGAACACTTAGGTGTCCTGAGTCACATTGCAAAACCATCACTGAAGGTCACTGTTCTTCCTGCTGAGAGGTGATAGCAAGGCTGATGAATTAATTTCCAGTCTCTGGAGAGCATCTTTTAATCTTGATTTCATCATCCATGGAAGGAGAAGAAATAGCCTTTACCTTTCAGATAAATTCAGTTTGCTGAGTTATGTAAAATGCATTCTGATCCTGGAGTGTAGCAAACAGTCATCTTGGTACCAGAAGTCTAATTACACTCATACAAGCAAACAGGTTTTCTATTTAATGACATAAATAGTAATTACTATTTCTACTAATTGAGGCATGTTTTGAAAACAGGTAAACATTGTTTGTATGAAGGCATTAAATTATGCAGACCTTGCTTGTAGAACATGTCCTCTGAAGGAAAAAACACATGGCCTTCAATTAATGACTCTGACACAAACTGCTGAATGTTCCCCAGTCACTACTGAGGCAGGGTGGTTTTCATAGGATCTCATGCTACAGATTCATTAGTGACAAGGGCAGAAAATGCAGGTTTTGTCTTGCTCCATAGTTTGAACCCATATAACATTGTGTAAAAAGGATGGTTTTAAAAGCTAATGAGGTTTATGTCTTCCTCAGGTCCAGCAGAGTTCATATGTCACTACAAAGTCATCGAGTCATACAAATGATAGTTTTGTAACTCTGCAAAATGTGTTTCATTCTGAATAAAGTATTTAGCACTTCACTGCTATCTAAAGCACAGAATCACAAGACATTAGAGTTTGGAAGGGACCTCCAAAGATCAAGTCCAACCCCCCTGCCAAAGCAAGATCACCTAGGGTAGTCTGCACAGGAATGCATCCAGGTGGGTTTTGAAAGTCTCAAGAGGAGAGTCCACAACCTCCCTGGGCAGCCTGTTCCAGTGCTCCATCACCCTCACTGTAAAGGAGTTTCTCCTCATGTTGAGGTGAAATGTTCTGTGTTCAAGTTTGAACCTCCTGTTTCTTGTCTTATTATTGCACATCACAGAAAAGAGCTTGCCCCCCTCCACTTGACACCCACCCGTCAGATAATGATAGACGTTGATGAGATCCCCTCTCAGTCTGCTCAAGATTAACCATCCCCTGGGCTGTCAGTCTCTCTTCATAAGGGAAATGCTCAAGTCCCCTAATCATCCTCATGGCTCTTTTTTGGATTCTCTCCAGCAGTTCCCTATCTCTCTTGAACTGGGGAGCCCATCATGCCAATCATGCCAGTCATGAACCTTCTGGTATCTCCATCCATATCTTCCTACTAGATGCTTTTCCCAGATATTCCTCATAACTTGCTTTCTAAAGCAAATGCAAGGTTAGCCCCTCAGCAAACTTTGCGTTTCAAGTCTGTGCTTCTTTTCAGGAAAAATCTGTCAGAGGCTGCAAATTGCCTCAGATGAACCAACTCGAAATGGGAAAATCCCAGTTAAGATAGATATTTAATTATTCAATTTTCTATTAATATGTTGAAGGTCAGCAGAACTGCCCTAGTTTTCAGGAAGCTCTGAGCAATTTCACCTGATCTTATATTTTAGCACTAAATCCATATTTATTAAAGGATTTAGCAGGCAGGGCAGCAGCAGCTAAATTTCTGATTCTGCATCCCATGAATGCTAAAGAAAAATTTTCATCTGCATTGCTTTTCTCTAAGCTGGAAAGCTTTAAACTGTTGTCAAGCCAATTTTAGGATTTTGCAAGGATGGGGGTAAACATGTAAAACTGGATTTGGCATAAATGAAGCATAAATTGACATCATTGTCCCTTTCCCAACCCAATTCTTTAATGTAATGTGAAAATAATTGGGAATTCTGGATTATGCCACTTCTTGTGTTGGAAGGTTCCATGTCTATTATACCAATTACAAAGTGCCATGAACAAAGCACTACACTGGTGGCCAGTGTTTGATAGGTTTCTTTTCCCACTTTTCTTCTGAAATATCAAAGGCAGAATAGCAGACTTTTTATTCTCAAGGGGACAGATTTGGGTCACTGTTTAGCAGGATATTCAAGAGAAAAAAAATAAATTAAGAAAATAAAATAAAAAAATCAGGTATAAGGTTTTTATTTGTATGAGTAATTGTTTTAGTATTCTTACTTTTGAAGTGTTGTTAATGGGCTGTGACCTCATTACACCTGGCACAGTGCAAAGGCAGAACGAAAGGGATAATCTTGGCCTCAGACAGTTGAGATTCTTAAGCATTAGGTGAATGACAACAGACAGAGACAGGCTGGTGGAGGTAGAATAAAATTATAATGCATTTTTCATCCATGCAACATGGAAAAGTTCCAGCCCATCAGCAGCCACTGGCAAGATTTCAGGTAGGTTTCAGGAGCACAAGTCTTATGAGTAGTGGCTGAAGGAGCTGGGATTGTTTAGCCTGGAGAAAAAGGAACTCAGGGGAGACCTTGCTGCTCTCTGCAACTACCTGAAAGGAGGTTGTAGTGAGATGGGTGTCAGTCTGTTCTTCCAAGTAATGAGTGATAGGACAAAAGTTGTGTCAGTGCAGGCTTACGTTGCATATTAGGAAAACTTTCTTCCCTGAAAGAGTTGTCAAGCCCTTTCACAGACTGCTCAGGGAAGTGTTGCATTCAAAAGGCATGTAGAATAGAATAGAATAGAATAGAATAGAATAGAATAGAATAGAATAGAATAGAATAGAATAGAATAGAATAGAATAGAATAGAATAGAATAGAATAGAATAGAATAGGACCAGGTTGGAAGAGACCTTCAAGATCATCATCATCAAGATCTTCAAGCACTGCACAGTAATTGCAGTGGAGATTGTCATACAGAGCTTGCAATGATTTGACAGGCTCTGAAAAGTTCAGCCTGTTGGAACATAGCAGATATGCTTCAAAAATCAACACCCTTTCCATTCACCATTTTTATTGCTGAAAGAAAAGCTCTGGTCCTTTAGAATAAACCTTTATTTAGAATAAACCAAACCAGGTTGGAAGAGACCTTCGAGATCATTGCTTCCAACCCATCAACCAATCCAACCCACCTAAACAACTAACCCATGGCACCAAGCACCCCACCAAGTCTCCTCCTGAACACCTCCAATGATGGCGACTCCACCACCTCCCCAGGCAGCCCATTCCAATGGGTAATCACTCTCTCTGTATAGAACTTCTTACTAACATCCAGCCTAAACCTCCCCTGGTGCAGTCTGAGACATGTAGGTACAGTGCTGAGGGAAAGGGCTTAGTGGTGACCTGATAGTGCTTGATTAACAGCTGCAATGGATGATCTTAAAAGTCTCTTCCAACCAAAATGATTCTGTGTTTCAAGCTGGATTATGACTCTTTAGAAAACCTTGAGGAATTCTGAGGCAGCTTTTATAGACCAGAGGGAAATCTCTCTCTCAGCCATGAGGGAGAAAAAAAAGCGCCATTTGTCTGAAAACTAGCCAGCAGGTAGTTAGGCAGTTGAGGCTGGTCTCAGGGTCTGGTTCCTGGTGGAGGTAAAGCAGTGATGGAACAAAACAGTTCCTGAAACTGAAGATAAGTATATTATTATTATTACCACCCTGAAAAATTACCATTATTCTGTTAGAATGGTATTATTCTTTTGTAAGGATAATGTTAATAATGCATCTGATAGCCTTGGGTGAACCACCCAAACCTCAACAGTGTGCTCCAGAAGTTCTCTGTAAACGTTTTCAGGTGAATAGGCCTCTGGAGCTACATGTCTTTCCTTCTTGAGGGCAACTAAGCTCAGTTGAGTTCTTCAGGTAAGTGTGTAACATAAGATGAGGTGAAATCAAGGCAATGGAAGACACCAACAGCAACACAGCAAAGATTCAGATGGTAGAAGAGAAATGAACTTGATTCCTTAGATAAAACCTGCATCCATGCATCAATTGATGCCCATCAGCACCCTCTGGAAAAACCAAGTGTCAGGGTGTCACTCAGAGTCCAGGTAGTACCCACAGGGCTGCATGGGCTGATTGTACCTTCTGAGGACATATTTCCTGTAAAATTGAGCACCGGATTTGCTCAGGAGATCCCCTTCCTTCAAGGAACTACAGGCAGCTTTGAAAGCTGCACGACAAGGTGAAGTAAAACACAATGCACCTCTAGGAAAGGATAAGGAAGGGCTAAGCTGTTCATACAAACAGTGGAAGAGATTAAAGATGAAAGGAAATATTTAGTCACCTTTTGGGAACAGCTGGTGTGAAAATATTTAACAGGAAGGTCTTTTATGCACAAGCACAGCATTCTAACTAAGATTAAATAGGCAGGAGCAATAAAGTGCAGCTGGCCAGCCTGTGAATACTGTAATAGGAGAATTAAAAGCTTTCCTTCTCATTTGCTCACACAGCTCAGATGGTAGCTAATCATGTTCTCTAATTTTAACAACAGAATTGGGAAATGTACCAAAAAAAAAAAAAAAAAAAGAAAGAAAGGAAAAAAAAAAAAGTAGCTCGTAATAAGAACAGAGGTGGCAAATTCTGTCCCTGGGACTGAATGATGAAGAAATTATTCATATGCCCTTTTCTGTAAATCAGCCTTAGTCGTCTTGAGATGCCTGAAAGGACCCACTTTTGAGTGGAAACTTAATCTGAAATCCATTTTGATCATTTCTTTGAGTGCCACCAGAAAAGTAAAAGCTACTCTGACTATTTAATCACCCGTCAGAAAGCTGTGAGCGTTTAAGAGCACCATGTTATAAAGGGCCAGGGCATACAGCAGGGTGTTTAAAGTGTATGGTTCCCATCTACCTTTAAACTAGCAGCTAAATGGAAGCTTGAGGTTCCAGAGTTCCTGGCTCCTGGTTCCCTGTCAGCAATAATTAAACTACGTTTTAGGGAGACTGTCGTAAGTGGTTTGCATCACAAGTGTTATTCACAGCTGAGGGTCTTTATTACAGCTCTTGGCCCCTGGGAATCCAAACTACCTTACACACCCATTAAACAGGAATTATACATTCAGAACCCAGAGCCTGCACTCTCCTGTGTGCATGGGTGGTGGCATGGCTGGGGTCTCAGCTGGGTGGGAGATGAAACCCAAAGCATCCCCAGTGCTCCTGTTCTGGGTTATCTGTTTGGTTTGGATCATGCAGTGCCTGTCCCTGGCCCATGTGTGCAAAACTGTTCTTTGGCAGCATGTTGTCTGAGAAAAAGTTCAGTCAAGAGGAAAATGTCCCAGTGGGTTTTCCATCCCATTTCATAGGAATGACTCTGCAGAGATTCTGCCTTTCAGAAAGTGCTTTTCCCCCCTTTCCTCACCATTTTTGAATGTCACTCCATTATCCTCATCTTTACATAACTCCAAGAAGGCATCTGACTATCGCTCCAAATAGCTTCCTTTTCTCTCTGGTGTTTGGTTTGGTTTTGGGGGTTGGGGGGGGGGGAGCGGGGGGAGTGTGGATTGATGTTTTTTTTTTGCCTCCACCATCATCCTGTAGATATCTGACCAACTATGAGCTGCATTTCCCAGTCCTAGCAACAGAACATAAGATTGCATGTCAGGACATCTAGAAAGTCCTGCACCTCTCACAGAGCTCGCATATACCTGTAGACCCATCACTGTAGTATATTACCTCCCTGGCATCTAGAAACTGTGAAAATCTGTGTCTTAATGCCACATGAAATGTAAAAACTTCTGTCAGCAACTCAAGAGTCTTTCTTCAGCCATGTGCTAAGTTAAAGGTTACATTAGATGCTGCTACATTCCTGCAGCAAGTGACATGTGCATGTCCCTGGTTTAAGCACTCAAGGTGCCCAAATGCACAAGTACTTGAGACAGACAAGTTCTTGAGTACCATAAGCACATTTGAACTCTAAAATTCTTTTATTAGATATTTAAATATATGAGACTAAAGGTTTGAAAGACTTTGGAGACATCCAAGGCACTGCAGAAGATGACCTTCTGAAGACTGTTCCAGCACCCTCGACTGTAGAGTAAGCAGGAGTTAGGTATTTGTTCATGTCTCGCTCAGGAAATGAGGTGTTTTTTAGACATGGTGCTGAAGGACATGGTTTAGCACCAGAACTGGTAGTTAGATAGTAGCTTAACTCAATGATCTTATGGGTTTTTCCCAACCAAAATGGTTCTATGATTCTTATAATGACTGTCATAGTAACCATTACCTAAAGAACTCTCTCTGATCCTTGGAGATAAGAGCCTATTTCATGGTAAGTGGCTGATCACCCTGCAACTCTCTCTTAAGGTGCAAAACTTTCCTCCTGGTGTTGAAGTGGATATTCCAGCCCTGTATCAGAACTGTATTAAGAGTCCTCACACAGCCCAAGCTTCTTGTTACTGGTGATAGTCATTAGCAAAAGAGTAAGAGCAACTGAAGTAAGGCTGAGTTTCAGTCAGGTGTGATGTTAATGCAGGCTGAGTAGTTTGGAATATATTATGTGCAGCCAGTGACCTGCAGTAAATGTCTTGCCCAGTTGCCCTTCCACCATAAGCCTTGAAGCCTGAATCCTGCACTTAATATGCTCAGAGGCCCAATGAAAGGCACTGGAGATGGGCTGGTGTCTGAGATACTCATTCTGAGGGTACATAGCTGGGAGACCAGAGAGAGGATGTGCTCTGCACAGTACTCTGGTAGTCCTTCCTCCGTTTCTACCCCAGCCACATTCAGTGTTTCTTCTGTCCACATCTTCTTTCCATTCTCCCCAAGAAGAACTGTGTCCTTAGCCTGTAAAACCTATAAAATGGCTCAGTCAAGCAGAATACTTGAGTTCAAAACATTTGGGAAAGTTCAATCCAATTTAGAAGCATCAGGCAGAAGTCAGAGAGAAAGTGGGGGGGGGGGGGGGAGGGGGAAGCTGCTAATCTGACATAGTCTGAATTGCCTTTCCTCTGACTGAGGAGAGTGCAGTCATGGTTTATGGGAGATCCAAAGTGAGCAGTCAGGGGATGAGCCTGGAGGAGAAGAAATAGATTTGTTTAACTTCATCTGCAGCATAACACTGCAACAGTATTTGGGTTTATTTTTCTTCCCCTCAAAATCAGTCCTGCATAGTACTGGTGGTAGCAGTCATTTTAACACCTGACTCATGGGTACCTCTTCTCCACCAAGTCTCAGTCTTTCCAGACAAATATAGTGCAGATGAAAAGGTGAAGTCTTCCAAAGTCATGTCAATGGCATGCCAGTCTAGTGCTGAACAAAAACCATTATGCATATCTATGTCCTCATGCCCACTTGGGCTCATGGGGGAAAGGAAGGGCAGGACCTCTGAAAAGACAATGTCCTTTAGCTCTTCGCTTTTGTGGAGGTAAGTACTGAAATACCCAGCTGGGTGTCCAGTGCTTCCATTAACTCCAATAAGACTTGGGAACAGGCATCATCCTATCAACTCCAGTGCATGTACCTCAAAAGAAAGAGGATGGTAGTACCTCTGAACACCTAAGAAGAGATTTTTAATGGGATGGTAGGAGAACAGGGACACAGCAGATCTGCAGACTCAGCAGAAACAGAAATATCCTATAATCATTTTAAAGGGAGAGGAAGGGTCTTAATGAACCCTATCCCCAGAAGCGTGGGTTAACAAGCCATAAACAGGCTTTGCCAGCACTTAACTTTAGCATCAGCAGTTTATCAGCACGTCATTTCCACACTTAACCAGAGTTTAATTAAATGTGACTTTTGTTCTGCTTATTGGAAAAGCCTTCCCCTTTGGATCTGGCGATCACAACAGCTTAAAGAGCACAGGAGAATTAGAAAGCGAATAGGAGGATCAATGGCAGCAGACCTCTGCAATCCATGTTCATCTCCTTTTTTTTTTTGTGATGTACTTATTAGATTCTTATTGTCAGGAAGGATTAGGGTTATGAGCTCCAGGAATTTCTTTCATCACCCCATAAGGCGAGGTAGTGAAGTGTGGCTGCTTTTCTTAACAATAACACTCTGGATTTTTCTCCCCCCCCCCCCCCCCCACCCACCCCTCCACCTCTCCTTTCTCTCCACCCATATCCCCTCCTCTCTCTTCTCTCCTCTCCCACAGAGATTTGTGCAGCCGACTGTGGAGGACATGGCATTTGTGTTGGAGGCAGCTGCCGCTGCGAGGAGGGCTGGATGGGCACAGCCTGTGATCAGCGAGCGTGTCACCCGCGCTGCAATGAGCACGGGACCTGCCGTGACGGCAAGTGTGAATGCAGCCCGGGATGGAACGGAGAGCACTGCACTATTGGTAGGGAGAAAGAAAACCCAACTACTACTTTTCAAAGAGTGATTGATCATCAGGGAGGAGAAAAGGCGCATGCTTAAATGAATATGTGTGACTTAGTGTAGCATGAGCACCTTTGTTCTTGGATTTCCAGTTCTGACATCATACATTTTCATGTGGGAAAAAGATTAAATGTCCTTTCATTTGTTAGTAACAGGGATACATATATTTTATTATCAGACACAAAGTACACCTATGTGGTGCTTGATCTCATAGAGACAAGCTGTCAAACGTCAGAGAGATGGTTTTGAAAACATCCTGCTTTGCTTCTCTTAAAAGGTCTTTCTGTGGCCCCCAAGACTTCTCTCTCCTGTGATGACATTTTCAGAAACATGCATCTGATTTAAAGTTTTCTCTAGTTTTGTTTGCTCCATTATTTGTGCTGCCACTTTGCTTGCCAATATAACAGAGGAAACTGCATTCTCGCTGGCAATTAGCTATCTTGCTTATCTCTTGTCTGCTTTGCTACCTTTCTGACCATTTCATTTCCCTCTCTCTTTACCTCTCTATTCCTCATGCACCCGACACTTATCTTAAGCTCTCAATGTCATGTCTGTTATTAGCAGTAATAGTAAAGAGCTACCAATACTCCAAAAACATGCAAAGAGTTGCAGTTCTCACATTAAACAGTTTGCAGCATCATTAATGAATTGGCTTGGCTTGGCTTTACCTTCTTCCTTCATCTCACTTACCTCCTTGATGTATTTTCCTTTCTTCTTTTTTCCTGACTGTCATGCATTCAAGTACTTTAGTTCCCATTCCATTAGCCATACTATAAAATCAGTAGCATTAAAACTCCCTAGATCACATTTATTATACATTAATGGAAACCTAAATTAGTAAATCCACTTCTACTCTCAATAATGCCTGTGTGAGACCTGAAAAAAAATCAGTTGACTTTAGAAGAGTTGTTCCAGAGTGAGAACTCTCCTCCAGTCATTTTTATTTAATCAACTCCTTTTAAAGATAAGAAATTTTACCTCTATGTTACTTTCTTTATATCATAATACATATAGATCACACTACATCAAAACTACCTACTGTCTACACCTGGGCCAATGTCAGCATAGTTATCCATGTGGATTAGCACCTTAGTTATATATATGAATCACCTTCTTTGAGCCCACACAGACAGACTGGAAATGAAGCCTGATCACAAGAGGCTTTTTTAATTCCAGCAGTAAGATAATGGTACAAACCATATCTGTGGCTCAGTTCTATTTATCCTTTAAGCTAATGTCACCCTGCCACATTATGGCCTCCACATGCATCCCTCTAATGAAAAATAGTTAGCTCTTAAAATTCCCTGTCTCATTAGACATTACACCGTGCTTGCTTTTCGATGTCCCTAGCAGCTGTTGTTTCTTTTCACAATGAAAAGATTTTTTTAAAAAAATCAACAAAACCTTTCTTAAATTACTTTAAAAGAGAGCAATCCTGTGCTAATTGGAATCCTGTGTTTCTATAATAATGTTTATTTTATAGCCTTGTGTTTAAGCACTTTGATTTGGAAAGCGACACGGATTCCTGGGGGAAAAAAAAACTATCTGAAACTCAGGGGACAATTTCATGTAAAAATCATTTATTCAAAAAAAAACCCAAAAAAAACAAAGGCAGCCTGATTCATGCCCTCAGTACCATTTTATTAGTTCTGCTGCAAAACCAAAATGCCACTCCTTTGGCATGTGAGATTTCTCCACACAGCTGATATGCCTGGATTGGTTTGGAGCAACAAACTTTTATTTTCCCTGGTAATTAAATTTTCCCAATTATTTGCAGTATTCCTTACTCCACGTAGAGAGAATCCGTGTTCTTGTGGGAAAGTTCAGCACTGCAATGCAGTCAACATTGAGATTTTACTGTGGTAAAATTTTACCGTAGTGCTGCTGCCTTCCTATTGCAGTGCTGCCCTGGATTAGGAATCATTCTTTAATACTTAAGAATGCTGGAGCAATTCTGTTTCTTTTCACTTCCACCCCTCCCTCATCTACTTGCATGGTGATTTAGCAACAAATTTGTACATAGTCTCATGCCTCTGAAGCTGTAAACAGTATTTCCTGCAGAATATTTCATTGATAAATGTGTGGAATATAAAGGAGATTTGGCAAAGTCATAAACACCCAAGAAAATTGAATAGCTTTGGAAGGCGTAATAAGCTAGTTCTATTGGCACAGATGAAAGGACATTGACTTGGAATTACATTAACTATGTGGAAAGCATTCCCCTTGTCCTTGTGTAATTTCCCTGCATGGCAACTTGTTCTGTTGACAATAATTCCTTCTGTGTCTGCATCATGGCTCAGTTTGCTTTAGCACTGACAAGCACAAACCCCCATTGCTGAAGTGATGCTTTAACAACATTGCCATGTGTGCAGGTGACATGGTCGAAATGGATGATACAAGTAAAGGACACTTCTTCCATTTCCTGTTGAGCATCTTTGAGAGTAAGAAATCCTTTTGGTTTGAAGGTCATAGGAGGCTCTTTCTTTTGGTGTTCAAGGAAACTCTGATCCCGGTGGATTAATTTTGTTTGCTCGTACAAGGAGTCATGTTACCAAATATATTGGCTTGATTGCTCACATTCAGAGATTTCATTAGAGGAACCCCAGTTAATTCCCAACCAGGAAATTGATGCAGAAGCTTGCATTCACCATCCTAATTCAGCAAACTTAAGGCACCCAGGCAAGAGTAGAACAGAAAGTTGATAATGTAGCTGCAGGAATCCTGAAACTCAGAAGAATGGTTCAATCACTTTAATTTCTTAATGGAAGAAAACAAAACCATGACAACAGTCACAATGCAAGACTCCTATGATGGTGCTCTCCAGCATATTCCAAATTTGTCCCCAGTTAGAAGCATTGCAAGAATTCAACTTTCTTCTGTTCTGGCCCAAATCACATCGAAGGAGTACAGCGGGTTTAGGAGCATTGAGGGGAGATAAACCCTCTTGAGATGAAGGAAACCCTCTTACTGTGAGCTTAGCAAGGCCAAATTACAGCTCAGCTCTGTGGTAGGCTCCTCTATGGGATTAGCTCACAGGTAGCACCATGTTTATTAAAGAACCCCAGAAATTTCCTAGGGCTGTAACAGCCTGGTCTCAAATTTGGTATGGTTGATAATATGCCCTGGACAGTGCTCCAGGTGCTCTGCATCCCACCTCAGAGATACAAAAGGAGACTTCACTCTGCCTATGTGGGCTTTGCTGAGATACTGAGATTGTATCTGATACATGAAAGTCAATCTGATTCAGCAAGGAGATTAATCACTTGATTCATTTTAGGGTTCTTTAGACAAGTAATGGCAGAGATGGCTTCCCTGTGTGGTGAAGTTGGGATGTTCATAAACTTTGAACAGTCTGGACACCAGACCAAAGCCGTCATTTGAAGTTCAGTTGCTGCACCTGAATTCTACAGGGTCTCTAGAATGCTGAGGCACCAACAGCTAGCTCCAAGCACACAACAGACTACCTAGCAGGATTTAGGATGTTCAGAGCACCTCAGTGCCTAATTCCCATTGATCTCTGCAAAAGCTGCATACTTAAACCCACTTGAAAATCTACTCTTGGCATGTACTGGTGAT
Organism: Melanerpes formicivorus; assembly: GCF_026170545.1. NCBI lineage: Eukaryota > Metazoa > Chordata > Aves > Piciformes > Picidae > Melanerpes > Melanerpes formicivorus. The sequence continues at coordinate 35,476,210 of NW_027142353.1, read as the reverse complement.
GTATGGAATAGCAAGTGCCTAGACAGACAGGTGGGTAGCCCATCCCACATGAGCTTCTGCTTATGGTGCTGTAGGGCTGGGGTTTGTTTTACTTAGCAAAACTTTAAATTTTGAAAAATCTGTCCCTTGAAGTTTGTCTTTCATCAGCCTTCTTGCAAAAATAATCACACATGTTCTGAGCAGCCAAGGTTGTAATCAATGCCTCCCAGGCTCTGCTGGAGCAGCTGGAATCCAAACAAGTCCAGATTCCATGTGGATCCTGGTCTCTTTTCCCCAGCTTTCTAACACATCACTTGTTCCATTTAAATCTATACAACAGCTTGGTCCATGTGCAACAATTCCACCAGTGTTTGTTGAAGATTCTGTCTACCCAACTGAGCAAATAGTCACATCACTGCAGCCCTCAGGCATATCTGCACCTGAAGGTGGGCTGTGTTTGACCCTGTGTCACCCACCCTGTCTGGTCAAGATGGGTACCTTTGGACAAGAGAACTATGGTTATAAGAGTCAGTGGAAAATATATACTTGCTGCTTTGTTCCAACATGATTTTGCATGAAACTGAAGGTAATCTAACCTTAAGTAGATTGGCAGCATATTTGACAGTAAGTACTAAGCACAGATGAACTTCAAAGAGTCTTTTCCCCTTCCCCTGTGGCATAAACTCCTTGTGCCATCAGTGGTTCAGCAATGAATGGCTACTTTCTCCTCTCCTTCAAATTGTGTTCTCCATTTAACTCCAGTGATTTCACTGAGGTTCTGTCTACTTCACCCCACAGGGAAGATAAAAGGAAAATACATATTTAGAAAATGAAGAACAAGAGCATACTGGAGGAGTTCTGTCCAAGAACCTCTTCCAGCACCTCTTCTCTTTTCCATCTCTATGACCTAAGAGAAATGCTGATAGGATTCTTCCCAATGTGTTTCAGACAAATCAGACCAAGTTAGCTCAGACTGGTGGAATGAGAGGACTTTCAGACTGAAAATGCTCATATGACCTCTCCACATAGCAGATTTGAAGGGACAGTGGCTTCCTGGAGGAAGGTAGTAATACAGAGCTGAACATGGTGCCTTTGGGTTCAGAGAACACCTTAGAAAGGTGGCTTTTCTTCTATGTAGCCCCTACGTAGTTCTTTATCACATCTCCCATGCCTGCAGCATTTCCAAAGGAATTCCTGTAAATGGTAAGATGATATTTTAATGCCAGAAGAATAGCATGGGAATGTGACAATGCAGGTTTAGAGAAGACAGATTTGTGCTACCACAGAATATTCCCATAGAAGATCCTCATTGTTTTTCAGATGACAAGAAAACATTGACACATAACTGATGTATGGTAGGTGTTGGCAACCATGTGCAACCATGCAACCATGTGCACAGCAACTGCTGCCTAAGTTTACAAGTTGGGCTGGTGTGGATGTCAAAATCCATGGGACACATTCCCAGGCTTCAGCCACCATCCAAGTAGATGGTGATGCTGTGCTTTCTGCATCACTGCCACTACACTGAGGTGATTAGTTAATCTCATTTCCAAGGGGGAGTCTCAGTAACTGCTCCACACTAGGTTAGATTTGATCCTCCCAGCCCTCTCCAGTTGCTTACAATAGTGCTTCAACAGATCCATTGAATTCATAGCATGGAATCATAGAATCATAGAATGGTTTGGGTTGGAAGTGGCCTCCAAAGATTATCTAGTCCAAAGGCTGTGACCTCCCAGGTGGGCAGTGTGTATGAACCCACCTGAAACAAAAACCTCCTTAAAAGAGTACCGGGGCACAACTGAGAAATTGCAGAGAACAAGGGAAATAATGTTTAAGCAGGTAATGAAAGAGAGAATTGCAGGACTCAGAACCTTTTGTTTATGGATAAAGACCAGTTAGGACAGAGAGTGCCGCCTGCTGGCACATGCAAAGGTTCTCTCCTTGTGTCTTTGCCACCAACTTTCTGTTTAATGCCAGAAAATCAATTAGAAGGTGGTTTTCCAAATAATGTTCCATGGGAATTGGGCACTGCTCCCACAACATCTGTAACTTTCTTTTTTTCCATTAGTCCTCCTTGGAATGAGTATATTAATACCTACCTGGTAGAGCTGCCATGAGGTTAATTTAACATCTATAAAATAATTTGATCTGGGGCTAGAGAATGCTGTATAAATGCAATGTATTCCCATCAAGAAGATCCAGGGAAAAGCCTCTCCCAATCTGGTAAGGTCACAGAACTGTGCCTCTTTTGTGGAAAAATATAGGACAATATGCAGGTCAGGTGGAGCACCTTCAAATTACTCTGGTTTTCCTGATGAGAAGGAAAGCGCTCAGTAAAACAGAGGCAGACTGCTGCAAATGAGCAGAGCATTACAATATTCTGCCATATATATATTTATATATATATATATTTATATCTATATGTACCTATATATAAAACCACATACATATATACATAAAACTTTCCTGTTTCTCTTCCTGATCTTAATGAGCAAAGATGACTGATTGTCTAAACACAGCCTTCTTGAGCTCTTTGACTGAGGAGGGCTGTGCTCCACCCTTCTTCCTTTTTTTCTCTCCTCATAATCAAGGTTTTTCTTTTCATACCACAGCGAACTCTCCTTTGCCTTTTCTAGCACCTGCACAATTTCGTAGTAAGCTGCAATGCACTTATTCAATCCTACCTTAAATGTCCTGTCTTTTATCTCCCAAGCTCACTATCTGGATAAGGTAGTGAAAGGTATGCTCTTCCTTCCTATTTTTTCCTATTGTCTTTGTGTTTCTCTTTAAAAACAATGCACCATGAACATGCTGTGTGGAAGTTGCCACTCTTCCTCATTGTCACCAAAGTGCTCCCTAATGTCTGGAAGGGTGATCTTTCCAGTCATTTAGGTAGGAAATACCTCTGTAAGTGCTGTGCCCCTGTGTTAACATCGTATCAGTGTTCCTACCTACCATTCCCCATGTCCCTGCCCTGCCCTCCAAATCATCTCTCATCCTCACCCCTCCTACCCAGGTAAGGCAAGTCAGGAGGAAACAAAAGTGTCTGTGAATACAGCAGGAGCCCTGTAGAGTGATGTGTTTTAATTAAATGTCTATAACCCATTTTGTACCAAGCAGGTGAGTGCACTTTCTGTGTGGAGTCTTCATGGGTTTGATCCATCACTGCAAAGTCTTATGTGGGAACTCTAGTAATGAAATATTCATTGTTTGAACATTTTTTGTTCTTAATACAAAAATGTTAACACCACAAAGCATCTGGTTTTATAAACCAGCAAAATTACTGAAACTACTGATGTTGTGTTAATGTACACTACAATAAAACCCAAGCCCAGTGTTCCTATTTGTAAATGTAAAGGAAGCCTAAGAACTGTGTCTTTCTCCCATGAAGAATAAAAGGAATTAATTGTTGCAGAATAGAGATAATCTGCTATCCATAAAACATCCCCATTATTTACTAACCAGAACAATGAGCTAAATTAATGTAGAACTTTTAGACAGCAAAAGACAGTTCCACAGTGTCCCTTAGTTTTTCTAAACTATTGGGGTAGCACACAAGTAGTTAAATGCAACAGTCTGACAATAAGTGTGACTGAGTTGGACACAAACATCTTTCTACGTGGCTGATTTGACACTAATGGCAACACAGTTCTGACACCACACAGCATCATATGTTTGCTGGTTAAACAAACCAAAAAATCAGGTTGAACAAATCAGTTCCATAGCATTACCCTCCTTTTCAGGTTGTGAGCAATCAGAAATAGCAGCTGTGAGAGGCTGATGAAGAAAGACAGATATGCCAAAATATTTGTTCAGGGAACAGTTAAAATGAAGTCTCTGCCATACAGGGCTCTTGTGATGTGACAAGAAACATGGTTGCCCTACTGACTTTGCTCTCCAGATGAATTTATAATCTAATGTTTCTCTCTTGTTTCCACTGAGGCTTAAAGGCAAGTTCAGGTACAATCACAAACAGGAAAAAACTTTGAACAGACAAACAAATATTAATCATAAGGAAATGTCCACAGTTTAATTAAGGAGGCTTTCATCTTCAGTGCAGCAACTGGTAGTTGTCCTTGGTCTCCAGTTTATAGATCAGCAGATTGGTCAGTGTTAGTTGCTTTCCTCCCCTTGGTTAGTGTCAGTAAAACATGCCTGACTTTATTAGGAGCAAAAGTATGTTCTTGTTCTGAGATCAAGAAAAAAGGATCACTTACTTGTGCCCTTATGAAGCACTAGTGGTGACATCCTTAGAAACAGATGTGGGCCATCACTAGGGAGTGTGATCAGAACCTCTGGTTAATGTTCCACATCTCAGTGCTTTGTATTTCAAAACCCCAGGATTCCTCCTTTTCATCTCAACATACATTGGAAAAGGTTGGATGTAAAGGTAGCAGATAATCACCATGGGCATAGAAAAGATGAGAATACAACCTGCAGAACCTGGGTCCAAAGACCTTCAGTGCTGATTTGCCCATTTAGTGGTCCAGTTTTTTTCACTAAGTCTTCTCTGGCTGTCATTATTCTTCTAGAAAGCCTTTTGACTCACCTTTATGCCCAAGAATAAAGACATACTATATTTAGTGAGTATTTCAGTGGGTAACAGCTTAAGCAGCCTACTAGGAATAAAAGATTGGCTTTTAACATGCATGGCCTCTTTTGGAAAGATTAGCAATAGCTGAAACATTAAAAGTACATGGTTTTTACTTGGCTAACTCCATGGTGTGCATTTTTCAAAACTAAATTACTCATGCCCTTTTGGCTTTCTTAATTATTAACATCCCTCTGGTTGAAATCCCTTCCCAGTAATCTTGTGTTGTCAAGGGTGAGCCTGATTTACTGCTGAATCTTTCCAACAGCTTTAACAGTAAACCAGTAAGGCAAAGGAGATGCAGAATTGCTCATAAATTGGAGGGCAAGTTTCAGTGCTAAACATCAGCATCATTAAACCAAGGAACTCTAACTAGAATTGGAGTGGAGTCTTCCAAATTGCTCTCTAATTAACACTGGTAATGCTTAAAGTGAAGAGAGGTGCCTGCTGTTAAAGGGGTGCTGACTTTAGAGAGCACCATTCAGAATCCCTCTGGAGCTGATGGTACAGACACATAACTAATTCCTGTTGTTGGGTAGCAATTATACCTCAAAAAAATAATCACATTAACAACTGTAGTCAGGCATATAAACATCTAGTCTGAAATGTAAAGATGCTGATCATTTGAGCTCAGGATGGCTGCAAGGTGATTTCTTTGGGCTGCTCATCAAGCTTGACAAGCAGTAAGAACCTGAGATCTGACTGCAGTGTTTCCCCATTTGTACAATTACAAGCAATAGAAGCTCTGGCAAGTAACTTTTTAATCTTTGCCTGATTAACAGTTTATGGATTCCTACCATCACAAAATATCATGGTTTGAGTGTTTTCCAGAACGCTTTACTGAGTTTCTCAGAATTTGCAGGAATCAGCTAATGCTTTGCTCTTCCACTTCAGTCCTACAGACGTTCTGCAGCTCACTTATTGATTCTTGTTCTCTCAAGCTCCAAGTTCCAGGTGTTTGCATATCCTGCATTCAGCCATATCCTGAACTCAACCACTATTGGCACTTGCTAGAACATCCATCAGTGCTTTCATATTGACAATGGAGGAATGATAATAGCCTTATCTTTTAAGTCCAATTTCAAGTGGCAATGAGGCTTGGCTTGAGGAAAAAATCCCCTTGAACATTGTTTATAATTGGACTAATTAGAGAAAGCCTTAACTGTACAGATCATTAAGAGCAGATTATTTCACCAAGTCTTAACGTGACAGGATAATTTCTTACTCTGGTGACAGTCTCCTTGGACTCTGACAGTCTTCCCTTGTCTACTTCAAAATTAGTCCATGTTCTATATCGCTTCCCTGGCCTGCACTGTCTCTTGCTTGGCAGCCCTGACGTCTTTGTGAATGTCCTGCAGTACTGCCATCATTCAGATGCTCATTTATGTGTTCCAGTTGGAAACTCACATATAGGATTGATCACCAGCACCACCTCAAAAAGCCCTATCCATTTATTTAATTCTATTAATCACCCAAGTACCCTTAACAAACACAAACAGGAAGAATGGCTTATTAGTGGCTCTGGGGATGAGAAATCAGAGCTGCAAGCTTATGGTGGTGTAAACCTATGAGGATTAAGCCATCCTGCTGTGCTGAAATTCAGAAGCACTTTGGAGACAAGATGATCTTTTTGCTTTATTCCCCAGCATGGGGGAAAGGAGAGGATCAAGTTTATCTGTTTCATCTTTTTTTGTGAAGTGTTTTGAAGTGCACTGTTTGTGGGACAGGAAACACTGTATATTCTTGTCTTTGTAGTGCTACTGGTGGTCAAGTCTTTATGCAGTGAACCAGTTTCGAAATGGTAGTACTTACAAGTCCATTCTCCTAGATATATTTGCCTACACATCCATATTATATTCTTTCTAAAGGTATGAGTCCTGTGGTAGCTGCTGTTTAATTGTGTTACTTTCTATTAATGGTCATTACTTCTGAAAACTCTCTTCTCTACTACCAGACACATGACACAGGAGAGTTACACCTTAATCCTCACAGCACTGATACTTTGCTGTATCTTGTAATGTAAGATCTGAATATCTGAATATCTTGTAATGTTAATATCTGAAAGCTTTTACGTTCATGAATCTGTGAAGAGGATTTTATCTGCCATTAAGAAACAGTTCTTTCTGGTTCCTCGACAGAGATTTATCTCACTAGGAAACAGAGATGACTCTTTCCATAGTGGGAAGGGGTAAACTTGCTTTCTAGACTTGAAAGATGTCAGGAGAATAGAAGATGAAATTGCAGGTGGGAGTTATGCTGCTTTAGGTGTCTACAGCATAGATGCTTATATCTTGTCTGGTCACCTTGAATCCCTTAATAGTCAATAAGAGGAATAGATATTTGGGAAGGCATAATTTCATGAGGTATTTGTCCTCTGTCTCTCCTTTCCTGACTGATGCTATTCTCTATCTGCTTTCTGAGATGCTTAGTTTCCTTGCATTCAGATCAAGAAGATTCAGAAGAAATCCTGAAAGTCCATTAAAATGCTCACAAATGCATTTCATATAGACAGTGAATTACCCTGAAAATTCAAAGACATGGGACTAAAAGGGGTCTCCTCAGTCAGAGTCCAGTCCTCTGCTGTTAAGGGCAACCACACTATATAAACCTTTGGATAAATTTGCCATGGATAGATAAATGGATAGGTCAATGAGGCTTCTTCTCCTTAATACTCTTACTGGGAGGCTACACCAAAATTTTGTTCCTTTGATCCTGGCATATTTTTTTTTTTTTTAATTTCCAACCAGAATTTATTAATGCTTGGTTTATGTTCATTTGTTCTTCTGCCAGTGTTATACTCTTTAGCTTAAATAGTTGATGTCCCTTCTCAGTGTTCATCTGTTTCATGAATTTGTGGTAAACAATCATAGTCTTTTTAGCTTTTGCTGTGCTAGAGTAGATAAATCAAGCTCTTGTAATTTCCTCAGATGCAGAAGGTACCTCATCCAAATCATATCCATTATTTTCTATCACTCTAAATCCTCCCTCTCCTAAGCCTGGAGAAGAGCACATGCAGTTCCATATGAGCTCCTGATTTTTACAGTTCTAGTAGTTTTTCCTTATACTTACTGGCTATGCCTCATATGAGACATTTGAAGATCATTTGCTTTTTTCAGTCTTCGAGCAAGTGATCAGTCACTGCAGTATCTTTTCTGTCTAATAATGCTAGATCTTTGCACTTGAGATCTTTGTTTATGAAATGCAAATATAATTGAAGGAAGAACAATACAACAGAATTGCTCTTTTCCCTCTGAAATTTCATCATGTGACATTTCATAGGCTTAACTTAAACTACTTTTAGGATTTGGATCTGTTCCTACATGGCTTGGAACTAAACTTAAAGAGACTTTTTGTCTATAGCTCCCATCGAAAAATTATTAAATACATCTTCCCACTGCAGAAAATAAAATTCTGCTCCAGGATTTAAACAATAATTGCTGGGTTTAAAAAAATCTAGTGGTATCCAACCCTACTCTTATCCTTCTGCACTGGTGTCTTCTAATCTACCAACTCCTTTTGGTTCTCACTGCACTCCTGTTCACGTCAATGCCATAGTACCCATGCAAGGAGTTTTCTGCCCATCCTCTTCAACTGCAGGATAGAAAATAACTTCCTAGGATAGGCTATAAATAGTTCAAGCAAGTAAAAACATGAGGTGTGCTCAGTGATGATGCAGCAGCCAAACTCTGATGGAGCTTTGCGAAAGACACATAAAGTGAGATTTCTACAGAGGTTTTTCATCCTTTAATTTAGGCAGGTTTATAAACTGGGAAATAAAATCCCTATCTTTACTCTCTGGATGGTCCCACCCAGACTCAATTTATCTACTCCAAAGCAGGATTACCTACCCAGCCAAGTAATTTTAACAGATTATTTTAACAATACGTTTCTTTCATTCTCCAAAACAGCTGAATGCTTTCAGCTTATACTGAAAGTAGAGAACAAACATATGAATTAGCTCTAGCATGGAAAGAAAATCAGAATCAGTGGTTAAAAGTTTGGCACTGTTGTAAGTAACTGAAGACAGGATATTAAAATGGAGGATTTCCAGTAGCCTTCCCTATAAATAGTTCTTCTATGGTGTAGACATGATAATGCAGCATACACACACAGATCTATAGATTGCACACACACAAGCATGCTCACACATACTTGCACATTTTATAAGATTGATGTACAACAAAAATGTTTATAAATGAAAAAAATACTTAAGATCCTTTTAAAGGACTTTTTCTTATCACCTTTTAATTTTTTTCCATCTGATCCCTGAAAATCTGTCACTTGTTAGAAAAACAATTCAAGAATAGGTTGGAAGCTCACCATGAAACAATTCTTTAGTTACAAGGCACTTCTGAATGGACACAAATGAACACACAAAAGTGTGATGTGCTCTACGTGGTGTCTCAGCACTTCTAGGGCAGACCTCATCAACCAGATGTGGCAATAGCTTGCACCTCTTTGTCATCAGGTTGTAACCCTTTAGGACAGGATAATCATAAAAAAAGAATGGTAGGAACCTCTGGAGACCATCTGGTTCAACCTGCCTGCTAAAGCAGGGTCACCCAGAGCAGGTTGTAAAAGGACCATGTCCAGGTGGGTTTTGAAAGTCACCAGAAAAGGAGACTTAACAGCCTCTCTGGGCAGTCTGTTCACTGCTCCATCACCCTCACATGAAAGAGGTGTTTCTTTTCGTTCAGATGGAACTTCCTGTGTTGTTTACACAGTTCACAAACAAACCTGTCTTGCAAAGCTGAGGGCCTGAAGAAAATCAAACTGTATGGCAGGATTGCACAACACACATATAAATAGAGAAGGTATTAAAACAGGGCTTAGGAAGACTGAATTGTGTTCCTGGTATAATCAGTCCCGCTGAGTGACCTTGACAGTCACTTCAGTCCCTTGTACTTCAATTTCCAAAGCTGTAAAATGTGTCTTACATTTCTGACAGCTTCTTGGTAAAGATTTTTGATCTCTGCAGGTAAAAAGCCCCTAGAGCTGTAGAAGTTAAGCAGCCTTCCTCCCACTGCTGCTTACTGTGGAAATTACCCTGCAATTTTCTTGGGGGGAGGGGTGGGAGGTAGGGATGATGAAGGGGAGAAAAGGAGGGAAATCTCAGTGGGAGGTCATCAGATGAGAAATATCAAACCCTAGTGAGCAGCCTGGGAGCTTGGTGTTCATCCACCCTAAGTTTTAGCACCAAAGAAACCTAAGGTCTTTGTAGTTACTGGGGAGAAATGGATGTTTCCAGAGTTTGCTTCTGCTCATCAGGATGGGCATCTGACACAAATGAGGAGGTTTATGCCATGGGTCAGTCTGTTTCTCTGCTGACTACAGAGAGAGTTGCAAGGCTCTCTGGTATAGAGGAATCCCACCCAAAATGACTACAGCAGAAATATCGGGTGTTTTCCAAATACTTTCTTGCATAGGAAATGCCTTCCCTTTCCAGCCAGCTTTGACTGCTTACCAGTCTGAGGTCTCAATATTGCTGGAAGCCAATTGCTTTACCCTGCTGGGTGATAGGAACTTCAACCCCATGTGCAATTAAAGTAACCCAAGTAACTCCAAATCTCAATCTTAGAAAGCAAATCTTTGAGAGCCTTGGAGGGGAAGCTGGGTTTTACAATCATTGAAGCAGGAAGAACTCCCTGCCTCTCTGAAGCTCACCATTCCCTTGATCCAATTAGAGAGGCTGTGCTGTGAGGACCTCCTGGGAGATAGCAGCCCACTGAGTGGCTCTCACCATCTCCTAAACTGGGACAGTTCACTCCAGGTGGGAAGACACAAAGTGGAAGCGGAGAAATAAACTGAAGGCAATGGGGAAGAGCTGTTTAATTAGCCCCTTTCCAGGCTATGTTGCTTTGTCTTTCCAGTGCATTTGAAGGTGTGGCTGTTTGCCTTGCAGAGGGATGTCCTGGCTTGTGCAACGGCAACGGCAGATGCACCCTGGACATGAATGGCTGGCACTGTGTCTGCCAGCTGGGCTGGAGAGGAGCCGGCTGCGACACTTCCATGGAGACGGCATGCGGCGATGGCAAAGACAACGACGGAGGTAGGACACCAGCACATGTGAGATGTCAGGCTTCACAGAGCCTGGAAGCCTTGCACAGTGAGCAGTCAGCTGGGCTTGATTCTGCAGGACAGATTGTTTTTTGACAGCTGGTGGAGAACAGACAGCACTGCCTGCCAGGCTGACTCAGCCAGAGTGGATCTGAATACAAATGAAATGGATTCGGACTTGGGATTCGAGGGCTGGAGAGGGAGGTTTGTTTGTCTTCTAATCAAGGCCATACACCAGTGCAGGCAGAGGCTATGCAGTCCACTCCAGCCAGGTTGCTCAGCACTGACATGATGGGACCACCTCAGATAGTATATGTCCTGGACTGTTGAAACTTTGGCCTCACTGCCTCAGGTTTTCATCGAGGTTCTCTGGTAGGCCACTACTGACTTGGGATGGATGTTTTGCAGAAACTTAGAGGGTTTGGTGACTGATCCCCATGCCCACAAGCCATCCAATCCCTCTCGAACCATGTTTTATTGATTAGGGTTTCATATATAATGATGTCAGGCATGTGAATAATAGCTCTGCGTAATGCAAACTTAATATTCAGAGTTATCTCATTACAAAGGAAACTATGGTGCAGTGTGAAGGTTTGAATTAGAGGTCAGGATATGAGATATTAAATTTAAGGCATAAGGGAGACTGCATAATTTGTTTTGTTGTCACTCAGCAAAAGGCTTTGTAAACCACAAGTCTGGGCCAGGACTCAGACTGTGAATTGGAGACTGCTTTTGCAAGCCTCTGTTTTATCATACTTGCAAGAGCAGTACAGTTGAAAAAAAATAATAAAAAAAAAATAGCCAAGCCAAGACTGTGATTATCTGCTTCACAGCAACTGGGATTCTGATTGAATATTTAAAATACTTCTGCACATCTGGCATAGCAAATGGACCAAATTATCCCTTTAGAGAAGATGGAAAAAATCGGAGAACCAAACAAAGAGTGTGCACTATAAAACAAAGGTCACTTTTTGCATCATATGAAACTGAATGTCACTGTAGTCCTCTGTCCTACTTATAGCTGACACAGGGCAGCCATTAAGTTTATCACATCAGTTGTGTGAAAAAATGTTAAATAAAAGCTGAGGATAATCCCACTTTCCATGGAAAAATATAACCAGCAAAAAGCCTGTGAAGAGAGAGGGAAGAAGGAGCAATCCAGTCTTACATATAGTGTAGATGATGACCAGACTCTGAGCAGGTTGGTGGAACACCATCACCTTGTATCTCCTGGTTCAAGGTGCTAACCTGGTAGCTGGGTTCCCCTCACCTTGAAACAGGCCATTTGTTGCCTTGTTAGCCTGAGAGGACAGCAGTAGACAGGAGAGACAATGGACACCGACGTGTTTACAACTTAGCGCTCATCAGCTGCTAACTTGCATTTGGTGAACTTGTATGGAGCAGTGGTGTACACAGCTAGAGCAGAGCAACTGACAGGTTGTAGCACATTGCCTGGTGACAGCTTATTCATGTGTCAGACCTACAGATGAGTGCTGGTTTTACTGTTGGTGCACTGCAAACAATGCACATACATCGTGCGCTTTGCAGAGTGCAGATAATCCATGTTACATGTTGTGCTCTTCCTCTGAGTTTGCTGCAGTACTGGTAAGGACTCTCCTCGGCTGGAAAGTGGAACAGTGGGATATATTTACCTTTTAAACTTGATTTTTTTGCATTTTTATGGACCGTTTTTACTTGTGGCCTCAAACCTGGAACTTCAACCCCTGAGATGTAGGGGTGTGAGCATTGGTGGGCATTTCTGCTGAGTTCCTTGTTTAGGGATTTGAATACAGTTCCATGGATTCATGAAGAAAGAGTGATTCTGGACCTATTTCCTATGTTCTGATTTCGATAGCAAGGCAGCTGGGGACATTTGTAGAACATCTAAAGAATAATGGAGGTTGGAAGAAACCTCCAGCAGCTAGCTAATTCAGTGCCCTGCTTAAAGCAATTAGAATCACATCAGGTTGCTCAAGAATATCCAGTCAACTCTTGAAAACCTCCAAGGATTAAGATTCTACCTCTCTTGGCAACCTGCTGCAGTATATGACCATCATTACAGGAAACTTTTTTCTCCTAATATCTAATCATAACTTTTCCATTATGAAACTTAATGTCTTTTACCATTTGTCCAGCATTGTCTGAGACTTCCTAGAGTAATCCAGCTGGCTTCTGGCTTCCCATTCACAGTATCCTGGATCTCTAGTACACAAGATAGATAGATACATAGATAGGTATGTGTATTTCTTGTGTGACTGCAGACTTTGGATTCTTCAGATATCCAAAGGCAACTAACTCAAATGACAGTAGGTACCTGTGTTTTAGAAGTAAAATTGAACCCATATTCACTTTGTCACCACAAACATTTTTGGGATCCCGTCAGAGTCTCTGGAGTGATACCTGCTCAGGGCTGGAGAAAGGTGCTTTATTTTGGTTCAGTGTAAAGGATTTCAAGGCTGTATGTTGTCTTCATATGCACATGAATGCAGACAATGGAGACTGTAGTCCTTTCATGAAGTTTTAGAAGTCAGACATCTGAGCTAGTCACCATGGTGACCATCAGTGGAGAGAGATAGATTTAGGAGTTTTAGATTGGATATTAGAAACATCTATTTATGGAAGAAGTGGTCAGGCAGTAGAATAGAATAGAATTAACCAGGTTGGAAAAGACCTTCGAGATCATCAAGTCCAACCTATCACCCAACACCATCTAATCAACTAAACCATGGCATCAAGGGCCTCATCCAGTCTCCTATTAAACACCTCCAGTGATGGCGACTCCACCACCTCCCTGGGCAGCCCATTCTAATGGACAACCTCTCTTTCTGTGAAGAACTTCTTCCTAACATTCAGCCTAAAACTCCCCTGGCACAGCTTGAGACCGTGTCCTCTTGTTCTGGTGCTGGTTGCCTGGGAGAACAGACCAACCCCCACTTGGCTAGACCTCCCTTCAGGTAGTTGTAGAGAGTAATAAGGTCTCCTCCAAGCCTCCTCCAGGCTAAGCAACCCCAGCTCCCTCAGCCTCTCCTCATAGGGCTGTGCTCCAAACCCCTCCCCAGCTTTGTTGCCCTTCTCTGGACACGTTCCAGCAACTCAACATTTTTCCTAAACTGAGAGGCCCAGAACTGGACACAGTACTTAAGGTGAGGCCTTACCAGTGCTGAGTACTGCCCAAGGAAGCGGTGGAGTCACCATTCCTGAAGGCATTGAAGAAGGTGTTGTGGACATGGCACCTCAGAATCACAGAATGCATCCAGTTGGAAGAGACCTCAAAGATCATTTTCAGGGATTTGGAATGGTCTGCCCAGGGAGATGTTGAACAGCCAACCCTGGATGTGGTTTGGATGTGGTGCAAGGGAGTTTGGTTTAGGGGTGAACCTTGTAGAGTAGGGTTATCAGTTGGACTTGGTGGTCCTGAGGGTCTTTTCCAACCTGAATGTTTCTGTGATTCTGTGATCATTCAGTCCAACCCTTGACCCAGCACTGAAGGATCAACACTAAACCAAGTGCCAAGTTCACACACTGCTTAAACACCTCCATGGACAGTGACTCCACAAGTGCTCTGGGCAGAACATTCCAATGTTTGAGAATCCTTTTAGTGAAGAAATATTTCCTAACATCCAGCCTAAACCTCCCTTGGCATGTCTTGAAACCATTTCCTCTAGTCCTGTTGCTTTACACCAGGGAGAATGGCTGACCTCCTTCTTGCTCCAGCCTCCCTTGAGATAGTTGTAGAGAGCAGTGAGGTCTTCCCTCAGCCTCCTCTTCTCCAAACTGAACAACCCCAGCTCCCTCAAACACTCCTCATGGGCCATGTGCTCCAGCCCCTTCATGAGCCTCACTGCCTTTCTCAGAACACACTCCAGCACCTCAGTGTCCTTCTTATCGTGAGGAGCCCATAACTGAACACAATATTTGAGGTGTGGCCTCACCAGTGCTGAGTACAGGAGAATGATTGCCTCCCTTCAGGTTGTGGTTTAATGGCCATGGTGGTCTTAGGTTGATGGTTGAACTCTTTTCCAACCAAAACAATTCTGTGATTCTGTGGTTTGATGATCCTCCCTTTGAGCTATTTCAGATATCATCTCATAGTTGCTTACTTCCTGCACAGAGCATCACCTCTCAAAACTGAGACACCATGGTGGGGCTCTTCATGCTACAGGGGGGTTCCCTCTGCCTGAGCTCCTCAGAAGCTGCTTCTTGTGCTGTGGTATTGAGTGTCAGCTAGTCAAGATCCCTGCAGCCGGAAATTCCTTGGGATAATGGTAGCTGAAGTCAGAATCCTTTTCATCAGATCCCAGCCTAATCATACCCTGAGGCAGACGGGTACCGAATTACAGGGCGTGTTTTCCTCTTAAGTCTGGAGGCTGTTCAGATAAATAATAACAAGCTAAGCAGAAAGACTTATTGAAATGTACTCTCTGTTCAGGTTAGAAAAAAGGTGTCTGGGAGAGCAGTCCTCTCTCCTCACAGGGGTGTCATTTGTCAAAGCTAGCACTTAGGTTTCACACCCAGATCCACTTTATTTACACTTTTAAACATAAAGCCCATCAACTTGAAAGGGATCATAGCAAGTAACTGAGAGCAGGTCATCATCCAATATCAGTCAAGGGAAAACAGTTCAGTGACAGAGCTGTAACAATCTGCGTGAAAGGCTGGGATTTGGCACATTTGACCTAAGAGGCCACCTGTATTACAACAAATGGAAGGTGTTTCCTTAAAACAAGCTGAGAAAAGTGGTTCTGGCCTCTCTTTGGCAGAAAATAACCTCTCTAATTCATGGCTGTGAACACTCACTACCTGAGAGTAGTCCTGTCTCACCCCACACTGAGTGCTCTGTCATGTGCTAGGAGAAAGAGACGTTTGAAGGCTTAAATGACCAAGGAAATTATCTTCTGTGACAAGTCCTATTAGCAGAGTGAAGAGCATTTGACAAAACCTTGAGAAAAGGCTGATATTCCATGGGCTAAATATGGGTTCTGCTGCATTTGTAGACTCTTCTGTTAGGAAAAGAATGTACAGGAAAAATGGAGAGGTCGAGGATATTCTTCACAATCTCACAGATGTGATATTGGGCAGCAAAGCTGCATTAACCATCTTTGCTCCAGGAAAATCACCTAGGTATATGATTCCCTCTGTACTGAGAGCCAGCATTTCAGCCAGTTCACCATTGTTCCAGTTTCCTAGGACAGGTGACTCCACCACTTCCCTGGGCAGCCTTTTCCAGGACTCAACAACCTGTTCAGTGAGGAAATTTTTCCTAATGTCGAATCTAAACCTCTCATGACACAACTTGAGGCCGTTTCTTCTCATCCTATCACTTGTTACTTGTGAGAAGAGACCAACTCCCACACTGCTGCAACCTCTTTTCAGTTAGTTGCAGAGAGCAATAAGGTCCTTGCTCAGCCTCCTTTTCTCCAGGCTAAAAAACCCCAGTTCCCTCAGACTCTCCTCATAATCCTTGTACTCTAGATGCTTCACCACCTTTATTGCTTTTCTTTGGATGTGATCTGGCACCACAATGACTGTGTGATAGCAATAAGGTGGAGACTTGGATAATGGTTTGGGACAGCAGCATTACAAACTCTTTGGCAAAAGACATTTTGGCAGTGCACACTGACCTTTTCAACACCCATGTGTCCACCATCTGCCCACCACATGCCAAATAATCCCTGAGAGAGCTGGCAGGAGTCTGCTTTGTTCCTTGCCAGTACATACGTTTACACCTGAAGGTAGTACAACCTGGAGGGTTGTAAAAGGAGTTGTAAAGAATCCAGGAGAAGTCCAGAGCACAACCCTTTGTCTTTGCAAATGTTTGAGCTGCAGACAAGGTGGTGAGGTGATTTCTGGTATTTGCTTTCTCCACACTGTTATGAACCTTTACTTCATGCCTGCAAGGCTTTTATAGCAGGAGAAGATTGTCTCCTGGGCGTGATGTGGGAGCTGTCTACTTCCTCGAAACCATAAAAAATGATGCATTAATGTTCTTGCTACACTTATGAAGGGAAGTGTTGAGATCTGAACGCACCTGGGAAAAACAGCCATCATAAATTAGTATTTCCCATCACAGATAGATCCAGTCATACAACAGGATCATCTTGGAGGAACCACAAAGCACTACTAAAAAGAGGAGATAGTCTTCTCTACCTGTCTAGCTGGTACAATTTGTTATAAATCACCAACCTTCTCTTCCTCTGTTTTATGATGACTGTTAATCAAGTTTTCCTCAAGTAAGAGAACAAAATGACCATTCACATTTTCAGTTTGAGCTCTTTTCTGGTTCACTGTTGGACAGTAACACATGGGTGTCACCTGCTACTGGTTGTTAGCACTGGGGCTGTCAAGATGGTGGTGGTAACTCATGTATTACAGCATGCAGAAGCAAGTGTTAGTTGTGCCATTACAGATGATGATGTGTTGTGAACTGAGGGTCTAACAGTGGTTGTGGGTTCTCCTGACAGCTTGGGAGAGTTCTTGGAACTTCTGACTTGTCCTTAATGAAATGTCTTTGATTAATAGATTAAGAAAGAAAACATGCAAGTGTCCTCTGTGTCAAAAGAAACTTACCATTGTCTACTGAAATGAGGGAAGTTACTCATGGGGAGGAGGCACTACTGATAGCTAAGAGATAACAAAAGGTGACATGAGCCATCTTCAGAAAATACAGGCTTGGACATGCATTTCACAAAGCATATCTGCACCTGAAAAGAAGCTTAAACAGAGTTTGGCCATCAATACTCAAAGGAGAAACTCAAAAAAACTCCACCAGATCTTCCTTATCACCTGAGGCAAAGCCTTGCCTCTTCCTGGGGCAGAAGGCACTCTTAAAATCCTAATATCTTGTCACAAGTGTGACCAGCATGCAAAGCAGGCATGGCCACTTTCTTCTTCACTAGGAGTTGAGAAATGTACCTACATCTGATGTATCACAAACCACCTTCCAATCTGTGCCCAAATGATTGCCTGAACTGCCTTGGATTCAAGTCATAGAATACATTAGGGTGAATTTTTCAGCAGTAGCTTAACACTTGGAGCACTTGCCAAGAAATTGAGAGGCCTTGGTGACAAGGATATCTCAAGTGCTGAGGGTGTGAACCCATTGCTCCCACAAAATATTTCTAAACTCTGAGTCATGTGTTCTCAGAGGAATCACTTTTGAGAGATGCTTTGGCTCCTTAAAGAGGCAGTTTCAGGTAGAATATTGCATGTGCATTGATCAGGTTAAGCCACCTACGCACTGCCCATTCTGAATGCTGGTCTCTCCCATGCTGAGACAAGCCCTCAGATACTCTGCTTCATGATTACCGAGTTTCTGTACTGCTTTGCTGGTTGTGCAATGTGTAAATCCCTTTGTTAAGAATCTGCCTGGAGAGAGGAAGCAACCCATTAAACCAGCTGCATCAACTGTATTCTCCAGAGCCCTGGTGAGTTGGGGGATGCTGTGAACTTATAAACTATAAACACATTATTGTAGCTCTGGTTTATGCCCAGCTAGTGGTGATTATTGTGTGTTTTCTGTCATTTCCTCCTTGCACTTCCCTTCTTTTTCTTTTCAGATGACTTTTTAAGTAATGTCTGGATTAGGATGAGCTTTTCTTGCAGAGTATTTCTGTAGTGACTAGCCCTGCAGAGCTCTGCTTCTGCACTAGAGCCCAAGGACTCCTGCAATTCAAATACATGATTGCTATTACATATGACTATGTTATTTGGAACCTGCAAACATATGCTAAGCACTTTGAGAAAGATGTGAGGACAATTCCTTTCCCAGGCAGCCAGCAAACTAATTTAGCCAGGATACAACCAGTGAGAATCTTATTCAGGTAAAATCAAAACAGAACAAGTGGGACAGAAAGAGCAAAGAGAACATTAATAGTTAAAGTGATCACAGGGGGTTGACAGTCACATTGCTGTTGTTCCTTGTGTTTGTATTTTGTTTCCCTTTGATTCCTCAGAGAGAGGCCAAATGCTACAGCTCTGTTGTTGAATAGGTAAAATTGTTCTCTGCAAAGTGCTGGAATAACACCTGTTTATTCCCCAAATCCAATTGAAGTAAATTGAGTGTTGATCCTCAACTCAAGGCAGAACATCATTACTCCTGTAAACCTTTGTCAGCACAAGCTTTCCCATGAACAATAACTTTTGCTTTGTGCAGAAGTACTGAGCCATTCTTCTAGCCTCTGGTTCACCAGAGCTTAGACTAGAGCTGGAAGGCTAAAACCTGACCTGCTCAATGTTAAGACTAGAATCTTGTTAGCTTTACATCTGAGCATCTTCATTTTAAACTTTCCCCATCCAAACTCTCCCAGTAATGGAATCACAGAATCATAAAATCATAGAATAGTTTAGGTTGGAAAAGGCCTTTAAGACTGAGTCTATCTGTTAACACAGCAGTGCCAAATCCACCAAAAAAAACATATCCCTTAGCACCACATTTATACATCTTTTAAATGCCTCCAGGAATGGTGACTACACCACTTCCCTGGGCAACCTGCTTAGAGGGCTTAGCAACCCTTTCAGGGAAAAAAATATTCCTAATATGCAACCTAAACCTTGCCCAGCACAACTTGAGGCCATTTCCTCATGTCCTGCTGCTTGTTACCTGGGAGAAAATTTCTTTCAGGTAGATGTAGAGAGCAGTAAGGCCTCCCTGAGACACCTAAAGTCTCAGCACAGGCAGAGTCCCCACAACAAATGCTAATGCAGCCTGGTGAATGGGAGAGAAAGGAAAGTGAAAGATAAGAACTGGGTAAGGTGAGAGACTCGATTTGGTATAATCAGCTTTCCTTGGCAATGGAAATACTCCTGGAAAGGCAAGGAGGTTTTACTGGGATTTTTTTTCTGAGCTTTTAGCTAGACCTAATGCCAAGAGGAGAAGGGGGAAGGGCAATCTCAGATCTGGCCAGGTGAGATTAGTTTAACAGTGGAGGTGGGGAAGAATGAGCCCTGGGGGGTTTGGGTATACCCTCAGGTAGGGAGAGGGGAGTGCTGGGAGGCTTCTGGGTATACTTTGGGATCTTCTTTTGTCACTGGGCTTGTAGTTTCTCTGTAAAACACTCACTGCTTTTCCTTTTAAACTTTCCATCACTTCTGCAATCCATTTGTCTGAGTCTCATTTTTCTGCCCTGGTGGGAGGTAAGAGAGAATCTGCTTTCCAACTCACCACACTTTGCCTACTACAGTTTCTTACAAGTATTCTTCCCACTGCAGTCAGTGGCAAAAAGTCTCATGATCATGAGTTTGCCATGAACACTTTCCTAGATTTACCTCAGTAAGGCTTCTTAGGCTCACCTCTTCCTGTGTGTCTGGGGCTCCTGATGTGCATCGTGGTCCACAGGATGCTCACTGCCTACAGACAGGTCTTTCTCTAGCTGTGTCCTGGCTGTTCCAGCCCAACACTTGACTTGCAGCACCTGTCAGAGTCTGCTTAAACACATAATAACACCTCTGGCTGAAGGTTATTTGCATTCCATTGTTGATGTTAGCATGATGGATTTTTGTTGCAGCATCCATAACTCTGTAGAAATGCTCAATTATTCAATCGCAGCGAGCTAAGAGGCTGCCCATTAAATCAGCCAACACAATTGTGGGGCCGTGAAAAGTCACAGCTAATTTGAAATTTTATTAGCTCATGGCTGATCTTGTTTACTGCAGAGTCAGTCTCTCAAAACCAGCCCTTTGCTTCTGTACAACACTAATCCTTGACACCTTGTTGGCACTACGTGGTGGTGGGTGAAGGGCTTGAAGCCAGACTGCATGAGGCTTGAAAGACGAATGAGTCTGCTGTGGGGTTTGTGAGCATTTTTCAGCCAGCAAGTGCAGCAGCAACCCAAGGAACTCAGGGATAGTAGCCCCATCGCTGCTGGGGAGTAAATATTTTGTAGGATAGTAGTGGCTATGGACATGACAATTAGTTTTGGTTCTGAGAAGGGAATATGTCAAAGAATCAGAGAATCATAGAATCAACTGTGTTGGAAGGGTCCCCCAAAGGTCATCTAGTCCAAACCCCTGCAGTAGGCAGGGGCATCCTCAACAAGATCAGGTTGTCCAAAGCCCTGTTGAGCCTTCCCTTGAGTATCTCCAGGGATGGGGCCTCAACCACCTCCCTGGGCAACCTGTTCCAGTTCTCAACCATCCTCATTGTAAAGATCTTTTTCCTAACATCCAATCTAAGTCTACTCTTCTCTAATTTCAAACCATTGCCCCTCATCCTACCATTGCAGGCTTTTGTAAACAATCTCCCTCCAGCTTTCTTGTAGGCCCCCTTCCAGTACTGGAAGGCTGCTATTAGGTCTCCCTGGAGCCTTCTCTTCTCCAGGCTGAACAACACCCTCAGCCTGTCCTTGTAGCAGAGATGCTCCAGCCACCTGATCATTCGCTTGTAGGGCCAAGGGCCTGCTCCAAGAAGGCATGGATAGCTTTAGAGTTTAGTCCCTTCCATTAAGCAGTGCCTGCATGGAGAACAGGCTGAAAATAGACTGCAGATACAAATCTTTAATGAGAATTGTGGTTATTTTATTGTGTTATCTTGGCACTTCCAAGCCCTTTGGGACTGGAGCAGATGTTTTATGATCAGAAAATAAAAAGACCGTCTCTGTTCCCAGAGAATTTAAAGTTTGTTTGGAAGAGCTCACTAACAAGATTGGTGAATTTGCAATCTTTTAAATGGAACAGAGCATCTTTCTAAAAACAATATTCCAGCTCCACCCAGGAGATACAAGCTGGATGCAGTAATCCCAAACTAAACTCCCTGTCTAGTGATATAAAATCATAGAATCATTTAGGCTGGAAGAGACCTTAAAGATCCTTGAGTCCAACCATTAATCCTACTCTACCAAGTCCACCACTAAGCCATATCCCAAAGCATGGCTTTTAAACACATCCAGGTGTAGCAACTCAACCACCTCCCTGGGCAGCCTGTTCCAATGCCTGACAACCCTTTCAGTGAAAAAATGTTCCCTTATGTCTGGCCAAAACCTCCCCTGGTGCAGATTCAGGCTGTTCCCTCTTCTCTCACTAGTTACTTGGGAGAAAAATATGTTACCGAGCACAGGTTATCTGATCAAAGTGGACTTGGTCCCCTAAAAAATAATGTGAACTGAATAAATTGTAGCTGCTTCATCCTCAGTGGCAGAAAAGGAAGGGTTTCTGCTGAGCTCAGTTTATTCTTTTTCATATCAGTCTCTCTCTGAAGGGAATGAGAGAGAGCTCACAAGATGACCTGCAGACATCCCATCCAGTCTTGCTTATTTTATGATTACATGAGTCTTAATGAAAGATGCCAAGCACTGATCACATTATTTACCAGAAGTGGCAATGTCTGGCCGCTGTCTCCTTTCTCACAAAGGCAGTGATTTGATTCACCCCATGATAACTCTGAGATCACAAGAGATATTTATTTCCTGGGTTTATACAAAGGAGGCGTGACAAAGAGTTTCGTTTTTGGCAAGATTGCCAAAAGGACACGTGAGTCTATATGGAATGCAGAAAGTGTCTCAAAGGTGTAAAAACTCTAATTACATGGAAATAGTAATGAGGAACATGAGAGGTGGCTTAAAATCTGGCAGAATGACAGATCTCTGAGTTAATTTGTTAATTGAAAGGCATCCATGGTGGAAGCTGTTTCTGAAGGGATCCCTTGGAACTGGTTCTTGTTGTACCCAACCTTATTCAACATTTTAATCATTGTCTTTATCGTGTACTTTAGGTCTCTCCTGGTAAAATCTTTGGGTCACGTAAAGCTTCAAGTGGTGGTAAATAGCATAGCCAGATCATTCTGATACTGAGTGATCTGACACACGATGCTACAAGGTCACAATCAAACAAAATCTGTCTCAGTGCAGCAAAATGCAAGATAATCCCCCTGGGAACAAAGGAAGTATGTTATACTTATGAGCTGGGAGGCTTTTGAAAAGCAATGACTCAGAACAGGATTTAGAGGTCACTGGAGATAATTGTCTCAACATGAGCTCTCAGTGCAAGGCTGTGGCTAAAAGGCTACTGTGAACCTTAGAAGTATAAAAAACCCAACAAGTTGGGAAGTTGTCTCTCTTCTGTACCCAATTGCTGCCACAGTTCTGTGTCCAGTGTTGGTGCCCACACATAACAAAAGATGTGAAATTACTGGAAAGAGATGAAGGGAGGCCACAAAGAAAAATCCAGTGGCTAGGAAAAAAAGCTTACAATGGGAAGTTTAATCTTCCTCAACTATTAAGAGAAAAGGTTTGAAAGAGATTGTTGCTCTGTATGGACTTGCACTTGGAAAAGACATCTGAGCATTGCAGGGCAGAAGGAAACATTGATAACCTTACAAAATTAATTCCAGTGGTGGGACTTTGTATTTAGACACTCTCAACCTTGAAATAAGGTGCAGTTTTCTGGCAGTAATTAAGCTTTTGACTAGCTTACTGGAGGAAGTGGTGAACTCACTGTAATCAGCTGCCTTTGATATATGAGATGTCTTTCTAAATGACAGGCTTTAATCCTGTTCTGGGGCAAGAGAAAAAGAACAGCCTGTGTATATAAGAGGTCAGACAAACTGATCATAGTAGCCTCTCTAACCTGAAAGCACATGAATTACTGTAATTTCTCTACATAGCGCTTTCAACCATGCATGGAGATAATTAAGTACCATATTTGCTCTCCAGTTTGTGCTGGTTTTGCTGGGATAGAATCCCAAGCAAGCCATGGGCTGCAGGCCATAAGCAGTTCTGAGTCAGCCAGGACAGCTGACTTGAGTTGGCTACAGGTGTATGCCAGACCATGATCATCACACTCAGTAGCAAGGGGAAAGTTTGGAAAGAAGACTCCTGCTAGAGACTTCTGTTTGGGTTTTTCCTCATTCTGCTCCTCTTCCTGCTCCTGAGTACTGCCTTCCTGGATATTGTGGTAGCTGCACCTTTGCTGGGCTGAGTATAACTTCATATGCTTTGTATTGACACTGGAAGCAGTTTGGCTATTTCATTAATTCCATTTTCATTTCAACCTGTGGGTCTTCTTTTCCTGAGAGACTTGTCTGTAGATGAGGCCTCAGCGTTCCCACCTGTACCTGTGCATCTGTTTTTCAAGCATATATCTCCTGTTTCCTGCAAACCCCACATTTTCTTGCTATCTTGCAGCTTCAGATCCCAAAACACATTTCTGATGCCTGCAATAAAGACAGGGTAATGAAGAAGTATGGTTCAGCTGGCTCATGGTCCTCAGCTGAGTGTCTGTAGCCTTAGAAAACATTTTTAATGTGTGTGGGGAAAATGACAATGTTTTATCTTACTTGAGACTTTAATCAATATAGTTACAAGGTTAGTTTGTTGTTCCTTTTCCATCTCTTTTTTTTTCTATATTTTTTTATTTCCATCAGTATTTTTGTATTTCTATCAGGATAAGGTTATTGCATCTATGCAGAGCTTGATTCACTGACTGTCTCTTAAACTCCATCTGAGATTTGACCTGCCAGAATCCTACTGGCCTAACCATCTTCAGCAAGTCATATTTTGTAAATAAGCAAATAAAATGTAATTTGTTGGGTTTTGGGTGGGTTTTTTCATTATCACTAGTCATTGGGAGGAAAGACAGCTGGGTAGGTTTTGTGCCTGAGCTGATACATTTTTGTGGCAATTTTGCAAGGAGTTATAAAACTGTAAAGATATCAGAACAGACAGAGCTAAGGATAATGGATGGGATTTTCACAAGCACTTTTGCTAATCTAACACTGCTTCCATTGTCATTGGTGGCAGGAGCATCACACTTGTGAAAGTGACTCACTGTGCATGTGTCTGTATGGAGCAGATATTCAGTGCTCTTTGTCCTATTCCTAGACTGGAAGCTCTGGGAGTAGGTTATCTGTGAATGGATACCCACATGAAGTTATTTTCCCAGTGATCATAAAATCAAAAAAATGTGATCATTGAGTCCAGCCATCAACCTAAGACCACCATGGCCATTAAACCATGTCCTGAAGTGCCATCGCCACATTTTTCTTGAAAACCTCCAGGGACAGTGACTCCACCACCTCCCTGGGCAACCTATGCACTAGGTACACATGTTTTGCAGTGCTAAAAGTCTTCCAAGAACGGGACAGGTATAACTTAAGACAATCAGAATCCATGATGCATAAACCATTGTTAGTACAGGAGCAATAATACCAGACCAGATTGTCATCTTCAAAAAGGTGCTAGAGCATGTCCAAAGAAGGGCAATGAACCTGGTGAAGTCTTATGAGGAGAAAAGAATACTCAGGAGACATCTTCTCGCTCTCTACAGTTACCTGAAAGTGAGGTGGGGGGTTGGTCTATCCTCAGTACCAAGAGACAGGACAAAAGGAAACTACCTCCATTGCACCAGAGAAGGTTTAGGTTGGACATTAGGAAAAATTTCTTCCCTGAAGAGGATTTTAACACTCTGGAACAAGCTGTCCAGGGCAGTGGTGAGTCACCATCCCTGGAGGTATTTAAAAATCCTGTAGATGTGGTGCTGAGGGCCATGGGTCAGTAGTGGCCTGGTACTGCTAGGTTAGTAGTTGGACCTGATGATCTTAACGGTTCTTTGCAAATAAAATTATTCGATAATTTGATTCTAAATTAAAAGTAATGTGAATAACATTAGTGAAAGGACCTCTTATTTGTACTAGTACAAGTCTAGAGATCTTCAAAACCCACCTGGATGCATTCCTGTGTGACCTGCTCTATGTGATCTTCCTTTGCAGGAGGGTTGGATTTGATCTCTGGAGGTCCCTTCCAACCCCTAATATTCTGTGATTCTATAGCTGGGATGAAACCGAAGCTCAAAATCTCTAAT
Source organism: Melanerpes formicivorus (assembly GCF_026170545.1). NCBI lineage: Eukaryota > Metazoa > Chordata > Aves > Piciformes > Picidae > Melanerpes > Melanerpes formicivorus. The sequence goes on along the minus strand of NW_027142353.1, from coordinate 35,450,793 downwards.
AATGATTGTCTTGTTTTAATTTACTCTTTCTTTGAAATGAAAAACACTGTATTGTGACAACTCCAAACCTCATTCCACTGTAGGTGAGACCTACTTGTCAGGACAGTGTTGCTCTCTGAGTACATTCATTCCTTACTGTATACTGAAATCATTAGTAAGATGCCAGCTGTAAAGGTGGGCTCTCTGATATGTGGAGCTCCCAGAAACTACAGCCACTCATTTCAATAGGGCTTTGAACAGCCATCAGATCATAGCAATTTTCATTCACTATCAAGCTGTCTTTCTTGAACTGATGAGTTGGAAGTGAAGGGTTCCATATCCCATTATCCCAGAACAAAAGCATCCAGTTCCTTTATCTGATTTAAAGATCCATTTCTACTACATGCTAACAACTTTTTTATTTCTAAATGTCATGCTTCGTCAAACCTTCTGATCTTTTTTGATTTCCTTTCCTGTCACCTCTCTTTACTAAGCTGTCTGCAATGAACAGTGGCATCTCACAATGAACAGGGGAATGCTGCTCTAGTGGTGGGAGGGGAGCAGTTCTGTCTGTGCACTTGATGGCTGACAGATATGCAAACCTTCATTTCACTAGAGTAGGCTTGGCAAACTCTACTCATGTGTGTCCACTGTTGTATTATTGCTATTACTAATTTAGTGTTGCTGAACGTGTGAGATTTATATCCTGAGAGTTTGAGGTCATCTGTTGGTGTGGAATAAATGTGACAAAGGCCAAGAGAGACCAAATCTTCTCAGCAAAATTTCCCTTACTTTCTCATTTATCAAGGCAGAATCTTTAGTGTGTTGCATGTGTAGATCTCTCTGTAGCCCTGGTAGATACTGTGGCTTTATTCACTATTTATTCCTACTGAAAGCAGCTGTGATAGTTTTGGTATGATGCAACGTGCCTGTGATTTACACAGGGAGCAGGACTACTGTAAAAGAGTTGTTTGCATATTGATAGGAAAAAATTCACCTTTTGGGGCTCTGAAGTTATCTCAGTGAGATGTGAAATGGCATACCCCAGAATTAACCTCAAAAATGTGGTGTAATTTTTTAGGGTCCAATCTCATGTATATGTGTGTTTCCATATAGTACATATTAATGTTACATATTAATACACATTTGAGGTCCTTTACTGGAACTTTTAGAGAGCATGCTTTACTCTCTGTTGGTCTCAATTAATCTCTGCCTGCACTGCAAGGAGTTCTTGCACCCTACTTACTATTGCTCTGAAATCTTCCTTGTCCTTCTACAGATGGCTTGGTGGATTGCATGGACCCAGACTGCTGCTTGCAGCCTCTGTGCCACGTCAATGCCCTGTGCCTCGGCTCCCCAGACCCTCTGGATATCATCCAGGAGACCCAAACCCCTGTCTCCCAGCAGAGCTTGCATTCGTTCTACGATCGGATCAAGTTCCTGATCGGCAAGGACAGCACTCATGTCATCCCAGGAGACAATCCTTTCGAAGGAGGGTAAGTGAATTTTGGTTTTTATTCAGGAAGAGATAAAGTGTAAAGCCACTTGACCATTTTAAGACTTGGGACCACAGCAAGATGCAGTGCACAGAAATTGTCTAAGGAAAGCAAATATCTGAAGAGTTTTGTGGTCAGATTCTCCTGTCTTCTCATCCGCAATGTCTTGCAGACAGACAAGATGCTTCTCACCCAGCACAAATGGGCAGCTGCATCTTTCCTGCTTTCTCTTATTTCATGGAGTGAAAGCCCTCCATTCAGCAGGGACCTTCTAGTTCAAGCAAAAGACATCTTTCCAGAAGCATCTCATAAGTGGCAAGAGCAGAACTTGTTCCTTTGACAGGGCCAAAAGAGGGGAAACTAGAATGGTATTTGTAATCTATACTGTGACCATTGGAGAACTCAGAAGAGCTGAAGAAAATCTTAGTCTAGGGAGGGCTATCAAAGTGATTTGCAATGTAAACAATCAACTTGAGTATAGATTAGTTTTAATACTGAGATGTTCATTATCACTGGAATCATCAAGAAACAGGAACTGGCAAAGAAATCTTACACAGGTTGCTTCTGTGACTGCATCTCAGCTCTTTGCTGAAAGACACACTTGGCTGTCAGAGGAAGTCATCCTGCTAAAATCATGTGCTGGGATGTTAGATTCTTAGATCATTCAGTGGCTGCCCTGAATGTTGCCTTCAGAAGTGGTGACCCTGAACTGGGAGATGATTCCTCATCATTTAGGTTTGGACTCTGTTGAATGCCACTCAGTCAGCTGCTTACTTTCAGCTTTCCCACACAGCAGTGAATAGCTTGGCACTGAAAATATACAACCCTTATGTCTGCATGGGTATTTACTTCAACAGCTGCATCTCAGCAGGCCTCTCACGCCCTTCCAGGTCTTAACTAATGCTTTCCCATGAAGGGACATTGTCGGCATCCTTTGGTGGTCTACATGCTGACCTTATACATGAACCATTTAGAAGCCCACCAGTATGATGTGATAGTTTCCCTGACTTGTCTTCCTGCCAGGGCCTTCAGAATCCGAGAAAGCTGACAACAGTGATTCTGATTAAAGCCAAACTGTCTTGTACTTTAGCAGCATTCTGGAGACTGAAGGTTCTGGATACTGAACAGTACAGACTCTGGACTAAATGTTATCACAGTCAGTTCTCTCCTGTCACTTGTTGTGATTTCTTGCTGTAAAACCAGGCTTCAGACTATAGAACAGATTATACTCAAAATTTCATTTTTTCTGATGTTTTTAGAGTTTCATAGTTTCATAGTTTCATTCAGGGTTGGAAGGGACCACACGGATCATCTAGTTCCAACCCCCCTGCCATGGGCAGGGACACCCCACACTAGATCAGGCTGGACAGAGCCTCATCCAGCCTGCTCTTAAACACCTCCAGGGACGGGGCCTCAACCACCTCCCTGGACAACACATTCCAGGGTTTCACCACTCTCATGGTGAAGAACGTCCTCCTCACATCTAGCCTGAATCTCCCCACCTCCAGCTTCATTCCATTCCCCCTAGTCCTGTCACTACCTGAGATCCTGAGAAGTCCTTCCCCAGCCTTCCTGTAGGCCCCCTTCAGATACTGGAAGGCCACAATTAGGTCACCTCTGAGCCTTCTCTTCTGCAGACTGAACAGCCCCAACTCCTTCAGTCTGTCCTCATAGGAGAGGAGCTCCAGCCCTCTGATCATCCTTGTGGCCCTTCTCTGGACACGCTCCAGCACCTCCACATCCCTCTTGTAATAGGGGCTCCAGAACTGGACACAGTACTCCAGGTGGGGTCTCACCAGGGCTGAGTAGAGGGGGACGATCACCTCCCTCGACCTGCTAGCCACACTTCTCCTGATGCAGCCCAGGATCTGATTGGCTTTGCGGGCTGCAAGTGCACATTGAGAGCTCACGTTGAGCTTTTTGTCCACCAGCACCCCCAAGTCTCTCTCCTCAGGGCTACTTTCCAGCCAGTTATTGCCCAGCCTGGACTTGTGCCTAGGATTGCCTAGACCCAGATGCAGGACCTTGCACTTGCTCTTATTGAACCTCATGAGGTTGGCCTGTGCCCACCTCTCCAGCCTGTCAAGGTCCCTCTGGATGGCCTCCCTTCCCTCCAGCGTGTCTGCTGCACCACACAGCTTGGTGTCATCAGCAAACTTGCTGAGGGTGCACTCAATGCCACTGTCCATGTCACTGACAAAGATGTTGAATAAGACAGGTCCCAGGACTGATCCCTGAGGGACTCCGCTTGTCACTGGCCTCCACTGGGACATGGAGCCATTGACAGCCACTCTTTGTGTGCGACCATCAAGCCAGTTCCTTATCCATCTAGTGGTCCACCCATCAAACCCATGTGTCACCAGTTTGGAGACCAGGATGTGGTGTGGGACAGTGTCGAAGGCTTTGCTCAGGTCCAGGTAAACGACATCAGTTGCTCGCCCCTCAGCTATTAATTTTGTCACCTGCTCATAGAATGCCACCAGGTTGGTCAGGCAGGATTTGCCCTTGGCAAAGCCATGCTGACTGCTCCCAATCACCTCTTCACTATTCTTTTGAGCAAGTAGTGACTCCAGGAGGATCTGCTCCATGATCTTTCCAGGCACAGAGGTGAGACTGACTGGCCTGTAGTTCCCTGGTTCCTGCTTCTTACTCTTTTTGAAGATGGGGGCAATGTTTCCCTTTTTCCAGTCTGTGGGGACTTCACCAGATTGCCATGACTTTTGAAATATAATAGAGAGGGGCTTAGCAACCTCATCTGCCAGTTCTCTCAGTACCCGGGGGTGTATCCCGTCGGGTCCCATGGACTTGAACACTTTCAGGTTCTTCAGGTGATCACGAACCTGATCTGCACTTACAATGGGCAGTTCTTCCTCCCCGTCCCTGGCTTTGACTTCCATAACATCAGGAGTGTGGCTAGAGGCCCTTGCAGTGAAGACTGAGGTAAAGAAGTTATTGAGTACCTCAGCCTTTTCCTCATCACTTGTGAACATGTCACCATTTTCCTTTCTGAGGGGGCCCACACCTTCCCTAGTCTTCTTCTTCCCATTAATATACCTGTAAAAGTTCTTAGTGTTCCCTTTAATCTCCCTGGCTAGATTCAATTCAAACTCTGCTTTGGCTTTCCTAACCAGGACTCTTGCTGCTCGGGCAGCTTCCTTATATACCCCCTGTTCTACCTGTCCTTCTCTCCACTTCCTGTAGAGTTTCTTTTTAAGTAATAGTGTGAGTTACAATTCCTGAGCTGAATTCAGTTGAAAGTCCTTCCACACAACTCTGGCACCAGGTCCACGTGTGTCCCTTCTGATAGATAGAGTTTTGGTAGACACACATTTCATGTACTTTTCTATACAACCATAAGAGTCTTCACACATATCTGTTTAAAAATATTTACAGCTTGTCTTTAAAGACTGCTTGCATTCAGCAGCACACAGAGGTGGGTGAAAATAATGGGAATTTTTCATTTACACAGTGAATTTGCTTCAAGGTGTGCCAACAGGGAACCAGCAGAAAGACTGCACCATTTAGGGTCACAAATGCCTGCAACAGTTGCATGTGTTTCATAGGTCTGATGATAGATCTCCAGAACAAGGGGACACAGTCTCAAGCTGTGCCAGGGGAGGTTTAGGCTCGAGGAGAGGAGAAAGTTCTTCACTGAGAGAGTCATTAGTCATTGAAATGTGCTGCCCAGGGAGGTGGTGGAGTCACCATCCCTGGAGGTGTTCAAGAGAGGATTGGATGTGGCACTTGGTGCCATGGTCTAGTCATGAGGTCTGTGGTGACAGGTTGGACTCGATGATCTTTGAGGTCTCTTCCAACCTTGGTGATACTGTGATACTGTGTGATAACAAGGAATTACTTTCCATCTGTAGATGTCCTGCTAAAAAGAGATTTGGGATTCAAAAAGAAGCACCTGCTAGCAGAAATGTTTATCTGGCATATAGATTGCTAGAGTAAGGGCATGCAAAGATTTGAATCAATAGGAATGGGTTTAATGATTGCTTTTCATTAGCTGTAGTGGAACTAATAAATGGGGCTCCATGTTCTGTTTAAGTTAACTCAAAGGATTAAGCAGAGATGGTGATTTATGAGGTTGTCATTCTTAAAATATCAGCATAGAGTGTGTATCACTAAATATGGTCTACAGATCTCACCTCAAGCTGTGATTGTGTTGCATGTCTCAAGTTAAATACCTTGACTCATCACAAGTAGTTACAAATAACAGCAAAGGACCTCAACAGAAGGTTTATTTTTCCCCTGAGACAGCACCAGGCTTATTGGTGTGTTGGGTTGCTAAAAATGCTGTTACTCTTTTGGGATCTTAAAAGATGTTGTGTGTTTGTATTAGTTCTTAATGATCCTGTAGATGTGGATAAATCCAACCACTACAAGTGTTTTCTGCTTGCTTGGCTTCTCTCTATAGTTTCAATTGCCTATTTTCACCACCTAGAAAGCTGCACCTTTAAACAGCCATCTCTTGTCACCCTGGAAATGACAGTGCTTCAGCATTGGTCAGACACTGACTGCTCTGTGGAGGAGTATGGGCTGAAGCTGTCTGGAACCCTGTTAGTCTGAGCAAATGAGATAATTTGCATGTGTGGGCATGCCCTTTTGTGGTGGGTTGAAATTACCCCCCAAAATAAAATTGCCAGACTAAAATCTAGAAATATCAAATGTAATTAATATGTACAAAATATACAATATTTACATATTGTTACAATTTATAAACAACACAGGACCCCCCCTGGACAAAACCAGGGGGTTACCAGCAGCTTCCTCCTCTTCCCCCCTGTACATGGGACAAGAGAAAGAGGAGCAGATGGTAGCTTGTTAGTACTTAGCCATAACAAAGAATGCAGCCAAGGTCAGCAACAGCCAAGCAGAAAGTACCAGTTAGTATCTGCTAGAGCAAAGAAGTTAAAAAAAGAGAAAGAGATAGTTTACACAACTAACTAGATACCAGGCCAATGGGATTATTTAGACCTTATCATTATTTTCCCTTTTATATCCAATGGTCATTTATGTACATTCTACCACTTTTCTACTCAATCTGTGGAAAATTTTCCTAGGCACAGCCTGAAACTGCCACACCTTTCTTCAGCAGTGTTCTCAGTGTTGAATCTTCTACCATTAATCTTACAGCAGCCAGGTGATAATATCCCTCCTACCCATGGAATTGCTTAGGATCTTCATGAAGATCACAGCAGCAGCTGGAGCAAGATGAACCATTTTCATCTGTCCTTCCAGCTGCCAGCTCAATAGCTTGTCCAGCAGGAGAGAGAGCAGGGAATTTTGTTCTGGTAGAGGACTGCAGCATCCTGCCTCAGGACAGCCCGCTCCCTTCTGTTGCTTCCACTGATTCATGAAGTCGTGTCCTGCTTGGTGTAGATCAGGACTGTAGATTGATGGGCAGAGGATGTCTTGCATCTTTCTTATGAGGAAAGGCTATATAGTCTGGAGAAGACTGAGGGAATCATTATTGTTTACAAATATCTGAAGGGTCGGTGTCAGGAAGAAGCTGCCAGTCTCTTTCCAGTGGTGTCTTGTGATAGGACAAGTAGCAAGAGGTACAAACTGGAACACAGGAAGTTTCACCTCAACATGAGGAAAAACTTCTTTACTGTAAGGGTGACAGAGCACTGGAAGAGGCTGCCCAGAGAGCTTGTGGAGTCTCCTTCTCTAGAGACTTCTAGAGACTTTCAGGACCCATCTGGATACATTCCTGTGTGACTTGTCTCAGTGATCCTGCTTTGACAGGGAGGTTGGACTCATTCTTCGGAGGTCCCTTCCAATCCCTGCTATTCTGTGATTTTGTTCCGGCATCATCATCCTCATAGGGCAGGACTGGAGTTGTATGCATGCTACTTCCTGTGAGCAGTCCCCTGCAAGCAAACAACACAAAGGTGACTTGAACAGAATCACAGAATCACAGAATGTTAGGGGCTGGAAGGGACTTCAAAAGATCATCCAGTCCAACCCCCCTGCCTAAGCAGGATCACCTAGACCAGGTCACACAGGAACACATCCAGGCAAGTCTTGAATATCTCCAGAGAGGGAAACTCCACAACCCCCTGGGCAGCCTGTTCCAGTGTTCCATAACCATCACAGTGAGAAAAAAAAAGCCTCTGTCTCCTGCACGTTTGATGTCCTGCAGAGACACCTGTGGCACAGGCACACTCATCATTCAGGTCAGGAACCACAGCCTGTTCCTCAGGGCTTTACCAGGTCATGGCTGGCTGATTATCATGCTCGGGGGAACCACAGCACATTTACATTCCTGTCTGGCCTGTGCAGAAGTGGTAGCAGCATGGAGGAGGTGATTGAATATCTGAGCAATATATTTCCCAGGCTTCAGAAACCCAGCTTAGCTACCCTTTAGAGAGAACAGCAGTGCAGATCACCTAATGGATACATGTAAATGAATGCCTTGTGACAGCTAGCCTTTGAGTGAATTTATTATTGAATTACACTACAGCTTTTTAAGAACAAGCTGAGCTGAAAAGCTCTCTCACCACTGCAGAAGAAAAAGAAAGACAATGATAAATTACCCTGATGGATAAAGGTAAAGACCTTGTCTCCTCCAAAATACCAGCAGTTATATATTATTCATGTTTTGGAAAGAAAAATAAAATCTTGTCCATATTGAAATGAGTGTTTATGATGATAAAGCAAGTAGCTAAATTAAATTCTGAATGCACGGCATGTCTTTTCACATCATTTTGATGAAGAGATAACAAGTACTCTTCTGCTACTTGATCGTTCTTCTATTGATTTTGAAACCACTTACTCTTGCTGTTTGCTTTGTGTTTTTAAGCCATCCTTAGTTGTCCATCACCATAAGGAGCAGCACAAGATGCAGTGGTGTCAAGTTGTTGGCTTTCAAGTAGGACACCTGATATATTTGTTTTCTCTTGAGGGACAGAGTCAGAAAACTGCAAGAACATGCTGAAGTCCTGATCCACACAGTCTTTCATGTTAGGTGTTGACATATGGTTTCCTGAGGTACTTTAATCCTGTGCAGAATTGGCATATTTTTTTTTGGTCAAAAATCCTTGAAATTAAGTGAGTTTTAAGTAGGTCTGCTTTATACCCGTTATTCTGGGAAAGGTTATGTATATCTACTTGCTGCCAGCAGTATTATCCCCATTAAACAGGCAGCTATGAATAATAAGCTGAGCTATAAAGAAACATCAGAGAGAAGAATCTGGTATTAGTTGCAACAGTGAGTAGTCCCTTGTTTCCCACATGTCAGTAGCCTGTACAAAAAGTAGTTAGCTTTTACATTGTTTAAAATTCTAATCAGAATTAAATGTGCACCTTTTTTTTTTTGTCCCCTAGTGGTATCTGAAAACTTGTCTGGAACAGGTTGCCCAGAGTTGTGTACTCTGACAGTGTTCAAGGCCAGGTTGGCCAGTCACCTGGTCTAGTGGAAGATGTCCCTGCCTGTGTCAGAGGGCTAGAATTAGATGATGTTTAAGGCCCCTTCCAACCAAAACCATTCTGTGATTCTGTCATAGAATCATAGAATGGTCTGGGTTGGAAGGGACCTCTGAAGATTATCTAGTCCAACACCCCTCTGCAGTAAGCAGGGGCATTCTCAGCTAGATCAGGTTGTCCGTAGCCCCACCTTGAATATCTCCAGGGATAGGCCCCCAACCATCTCCCTGGGCAACCTGTTCTAGTGTTCCACCACCCTCATAGTAAAGAACCTGTTCCTAACATCCCTCTGAACCTGTTCTTGTAGTGGTTTGAGCCTTAGATGGAGTTTAAGAATTCAGATGGTAGCAAGAAACTGAGAAATCATCCCCCCACCCCTGAAGAGACTACCAAAAAATCTACTAAATCTCCCAAAAAAATAATCTGGAGTCAGTTTGGAAGTAGGAGAAGTAAATTTTTTAACAATATGTATATATATATATATATATATATAAAAAACAGTAACAGGGAGGGTTTACAAGGGTAAGGAATAAGGATGAATAGGAAAATGTACAAAACCAAATTTGGATGGCCTTGTACCTCCCTCGATGTATGTGGATTTCAGTCATTTAGAGAAGCATGGACGCGGCAGGGAGAAGACCAGACACGACCACATGGCAGAACCAGGATGCTAGCAGCAGTTGTTGGTCCTTTAGAACAGGTGAGACAGGAGCAAAGAGAAAGATGTCTGCCATGCCCTCCCCTTTATAGTCTTGCTGGATAGGAAAGAGAAGTGGAACAGACCAACTTAGACCTGGGGGACCGCTCCCCCTGGGAGGGGGAAGCCAAGTCCACCTGGATCAGGTTTCTTTTGTCCCCCGGGGGAAGCAGGGCTCTTGCAACCCTCCCCCCACCCCAAGGTGGGTGTAACCCAGCATAGTTCTTTAGTTGGAAGCCATTGTCCTTCATCCTGTCACTGCAGGCCTTTGTAAACAGTCTCTCCATCCTTCTCTGTAGGCCCCCTGCAGGTACTGGAATGCCTTTATTAGGTCTTACCAGAGCCGCCTTCTCTCTCTGCTGAGCAACCCCAGCTTCCTCAGCCTGTCCTTGTAGCAGAGGTGCTCCAGCCCCCCAGATAATTTTTATGGCCCTTCTCTGGACCTGATCCATCAGGTCCATGTCCTTCCTATATTGAAGGCTCCAGACCTGGATGCAGTACTCCAGGTGAAGTCTCACCAGAGCAAAGTGCCATCTCCCTGTGTCCTTGCCATGTTCCAGGCTGTACAATTTATCTTAGAGATCCTTAGTGGAGAGGGAGCACTGTTGCACCAAGATATGCAGGCGTACTATAAATGCTTGTGTGCACTACTTTACTGTAACTAAATTGATGCAGTTTAACAATAAAAAAACATTAATCCCAAGCCCCATCAAAACAAGAACTGTGAGTACTGATCATGGCCAAAGAACAAGAGAATAGGGTAGGATCAAAATGGATTTCAAAACATTTTGTTGATCCACCCACCTGCCTCAGTTCTGAATTGTTTAAAAGAATATTACCTTAGTAACCTTGAAGGAAGACGTTCAAAGCACCTTCTCTTTTCCTTTCACCCATTTCTTCCCACATCTGGAAGGCTGCAGGTTCACCCCAGCAGATCTTCCTGAGGTTTCTTCACAGAGAAACCGTAGTGCTTTTTCTTTTCTGTACTTTTTCCTTCAATAAAAGTGTAGGTTTGATACAGCAAAGTAAGAAATGGTGCTTTTCTAGCCAAAGAACTCAAGAAACCCACACTCATGAAGTGAGCTTTCTGATGATTTTTTCTGATTTGGCTGATCTAGCCTACAGCTCTGGCCTGGCTGCAGGAGAATGTGGCTCTGTTGGGCTGGCAGTGAAATGCCATGGGCTGGATGCACCTACTGAAAGGCAGGAGCCCATGGGACACAGCAGCTCTAAAAGTTAGGGCAGCTTTGAAAGATAAATGCACCGTCTGTTTAAGACTGAGTGAGAGATACTAGACAACCATGGCACAACATGGTACCTACATTGACCTACATTGATGGGAATAGGGTCATTTCTTCCTCCTGTATTTTAAAACAAACTAACCCAACACCTTTCCAAACCTTCTCCTTCCCAGCATTGCTGTCTTCCAAAGAGATCATTCTGATTTTGTTCTTTCCTGCTTAAATGAACTACTTTTAGATATAGAATTAGATATAGAATAAACCAGGTTGGAAGAGACCTTCACGATCATCGCGTCCAGCCCTTCAACCAATCCAACCCACCTAAACAACTAACCCATGGCGCCAAGCACCCCATCAAGTCTCCTTCTGAAAACCTCCAATGACGGCGATTCCACCACCTCCTTGGGCAGCCCATTCCAATGAGCAATCACTCTTTCTGTATAGAACTTCTTCCTAACATCCAACCTGAACCTCCCCTGGCGCAGCCTGAGACTGTGTCCTCTTGTTCTGGTACTGGGTGCCTGGGAGAAGAGACCAACATCCGCCTGTCTACAACCTCCCTTCAGGTAGCTGTAGAGAGTAATAAGGTCACCCCTGAGTCTCCTCCTCTCCAGGCTAAGCAACCCCAGCTCCCTCAGTCTTTCCTCGTAGGGCTTGTGTTCCAAACCCCTCACCAACTTTGTTGCCCTTCTCTGGACTCATTCCAGCAAGTCAACCTCCTTCCTAAACTGGGGGGCCCAGAACTGGACACAGTACTCGAGGTGCGGCCTAACCAGTGCAGTATGCAGGGGCAGAATGACCTCCCTGCTCCTGCTGGCCACACTGTTCCTGATGCAGGCCAGGATGCCATTGGCCCTGTTGGCTGCCTGGGCACACTGCAGGCTCATGTTCAGCCTACCATCGACCAGTACCCCCAGGTCCCTCTCTGTTTGGGAGCTCTCCAGCCACTCTGACCCCAGCCTGTAGCTCTGCATGGGGTTGCTGTGGCCGATGTGCAGAACCCAGCACTTGGATGTGTTCAATCTCAAGATGTTGGACTCTGCCCATCTGTCCAACCTGTCAAGGTCCCTCTGCAGAGCCTCTCTACCCTCCAGCAGATCAACTCCTGCCCCCAGCTTGGTGTTGTTCGCAAATTTACTGATGACTGACTCAATGCCCTCATCCAGATCATCAATAAAGATGTTAAAGTATCGGACGATGGAGATAGGAATCAATACGGCTGACCAGTATGATCGAGTATTGTTCCTTTATTGTTCCAGTGTTGCAGGCCGATGGTGCAGGCCTATGGAGCAGGCCTGTAGTGCAAGTATAGCACAGTAAAGTGAAGAAGAAACAGGAGACAGGAAAGGCAGAAGTGCGTAGCAAGGCAACTGCTACAACTTATATAAACTCGGAGTGCCCTGTTGGCATGGCTCCATTGGTTCCCTCTGAGTGACCACACATTGCACTATTACAGATTATTGGTCCAACTACTAACGACACAACGAGGTTGTTGATGCAGGTGCATGTCCTGTTGTCCCAAGATAACTGTCCATGTTTATAGCTACCAGTGTCTTGGTTTAGTTACATGCTGCAGGCACAGCACTGTTTTGCTCCACTGCTAGCTGGCTCTGCACTTAGGCTGAGCATGGCCTACCACCATGTCAGGCTCTAGGCCTGCACTGCCAGATTGCTCACACTGCTCATCGCTGGCATTGCCACATTAAAGTGCACAGGGCCCAGCACTGATCCTTGGGGCACACCACTAGTGACTGACCGCCAGCTGGCTGTGGCACCATTCACCATCACTCTCTGGGCTCAGCCCTCCAGCCAGTTCCTAACCCAATGCAGCGTGCTCCCATGCAAGCCACGAGCTGACAGCTTGGCCAGGAGTTTGCTATGGGGGATGGTATCAAAGGCCTTGCTGAGGTCCAGGTAGACCACATCCACAGGCCTCCACATCCACCAGGCAGTCACCTGATCATAGAAGGAGATCAGGTTGGTCAGGCAGGACCTGCCCTTCCTAAATCCATGCTGGCTGGGCCTGATCCCTTGGCCTGAAATAGAGGGAAATAACAAGGAATTTTCAGTGACTTGGTGTTTTTCATTTTGGTAATTATTCCTTTTAAGCACATGAAAGCATACTTTTAAAACTTAGGTTTTCAGTATACAGGTCATATAATGATATATATTTTCAGTGTTCCTTTTTTAGTTTTATTTTATATTTATATAGTATGAAATTATTTCTGCTTGAAGTGACTTTGAGTTGCCAATTCAATATATGCACCTGCTTATTTCCAGTTTGTGAGGTTTCTCCCAACGTTTCTCCTATAAAAGCAAAGTTCCCATCCATACTAATGATTTATTTTTTTTTTCCATAACAGTGTAATCATAGAATGGTTTGAGTGAGAAGGGACCTTTAAAGGTTATCTAGTCCACCTCCTTTGCAGTGAGCGGAGACATCTCACCTTGATCAGGTTGCTCAGAGCCCTGTCCAACCCAGCCTGGAATGTTTCCAAGGATAAAGCATCTACCATTTCTCTGGGCAGCCTGGGCCAGTGTTTCACAACCCTCATTGTGAAGAAAAAATCTTCCTTTTGTCAAGTCTAAATCCCCCTTCTTTTAGTTTAAAACCATCTCTTGTCTTGTCACAGCAGGCCCTGCCAGAAGTCTGTCTCCATCACTCTCTCATAGGTTCTCTTTCAGTACCAAAAGCCTACAATAAGGTCTCACCAAAGCCTTCTTTTCTCCAGGCTGAGCAATCCCAACTCCCTCAGCCTGTCCTCATAGCAGAGGTATTGCAGCCTTCTGATTATTTTTGTGGCCTTCCCTGGATCTGCTCCAACAGGTCCATGTCTTTCCTGTGCTGAGGACCCTGGAGCTGGATACAGCACTGCAGGTAGGGTCTCACCAGAGTAGAGGAGGAGAATTACTTCTCTTGACCTGCTGGCTACTAACCACATTGTAATTGTATTCCACTTTCATATGTGGCAGTAGAAGGAAGTCCTATGCACAGGCATTAGAGATGCTGGAGTGCAAGTTTTAACAAATAGTAAAAACCATTGGATATTTATTATGAAGCACAAACTCTTCAGTTTGAAGCTCTTTGAGATTCTTCCTGGTGTGATTTCGGCATGCTTCCAGGATCAGGAAAGGCAGCTGATTTAAATGCTGCACCATCCATTACCTGGGATTAAAAGGTCTCAGGCATGATACCTGTACCTTGGAGCATGCAGAAAGTAAAAGTTAAGCTTTCAAAGCTTCCAAGCAGAAAAACAAAACTCTAATGAGTTAAGTGCCTCACAGATTACACACATGCTGATGTGTTTGGTTTTAGGAGTCTAAACTAATGTGTGATGCTGATGCATTCTCTTGGCTCTGGCATTGCAGATATTTGATTAATATTAATTCAATATTCAAGGTCTGTTCCTCTTGAAAATCAGCAGTCCACATGCCCATTGTTTTACATCGCTCGTTGATGGATGTGTCAGGAGTGGTAACTCTGAGCTGAGTCAGTAGCTCCTTCCAGTATAATAACATCACCAGGAACTACATGTCCTGTTCAATGGAGAGATTTGATTATTTCATTACAGCTTAAGGCTTCTTAAAATTTAATACCCACTCAGTGGTGTAATGATTCTCATGTGGGACCCTAGCATATTTACTCTGCAAAAAGTTTTCTGCCCCCAGCTATTTGCTGCCTCACTTCTTTACCATGAGGGTAGTTTAGGAACAAGTTCCTTACCGTAAGAGTAGTGGAATACTGGAACAGATTGCCCAGGGAGGGAGTTGAGATATTTGTGGTCAGTCTCAACAGCACTATCGGCAATCTGAACTAGTTGAGGATGTCCCTGCTCACGGTAGAGGGGGTTGGACTAGATGACCTTTGGAGGTCCCTTCACACTCAGACCATTCTTTGATTCTGCCAAGATTTGCTGACTATAGACCGATCTGGAGAGCACCCCTCAGTCTATGCAAAATCCCCTTTACAGTATCACAGTATCACCAAGGTTGGAAGAGACCTCAAAGATCATCAAGTCCAACCTGTCACCACAGACCTCATGACTAGACCATGGCACCAAGTGCCACGTCCAATCCCCTCTTGAACACCTCCAGGGATGGTGACTCCACCACCTCCCTGGGCAGCCCATTCCAATGGCCAATGATTCTCTCCATGAAGAACTTTCTCCTCTCCTCGAGCCTAAACTTCCCCTGGTGCAGCTTGAGACTGTGTCCCCTTGTTCTGGTGCTGGTTGATTGAGAGAAGAGACCAACCCCTTCCTGGCTACAATTTCAGGTAGTTATAGAGAGCAATGAGGTCTCCCCTGAGCCTCCTCTTCTCCAGGCTAAACAATCCCAGCTCCCTCAGCCTCTCCTCATAGGGCTTGTGCTCAAGGCCTCTCCCCAGCCTTGTTGCCCTTCTCTGGACACATTCAAGTGTCTCAATGTCCTTCTTAAACTGAAGGGCCCAGAACTGGACACAGGACTCAAGGTGTGGCCTAACCAATGCAGTGTACAGGGGCAAAATGACTTCCTGCTCCTGCTGGCCACACTATTCTTGATACAGGCCAGGATGCCATTGGCCTTCTTGGCCACCTGGGCACACTGCTGGCTCATGTTTAGGCATCTGTCAATCAGCACCCCCAGGTCCCTCTCTGTTTGGGAGCTCTCCAGCCACTCTGACCCCAGCCTGTAGCTCTGCATGGGGTTGCTGTGGCCAAAGTGCAGCACCCAGCACTTGGACTTGTTGAATGCCATCCCTTTGGACTCTGCCCATCTGTCCAGTCAGTTGAGGTCCCTCTGCAGAGCCCTTCCACCCTCTAGCTGACCAACATCTGCTCCCAGCTTGGTGCCGTCTGCAGATTTGCTGATGACTGACTCAATCCCTTCATCCAGATCATCAATGAAGATGTTAAAGAGGATGGGGCTCAGCACTGATCCCTGGGGGATGCCACTGGTGACTGGCCGCCAGCTGGATGTGGCACCATTCACCACCACTCTCTGGGCTCAGCCCTCCAGCCAGTTCCTAACCCAGCACAGAGTGTTGCGGTCCAAGCCATGAGCTGACAGCTTAGCCAGCAGTTTGCTGTGGGGGATGGTGTCATAGGCCTTGCTGAAGTCCAGGTAGACCACATCCACAGGCCTCCCCACATCCACCAAATGGGTCACCGGATTATAGAAGGAGATCAGGTTGGAGAGGCAGGATCCATTTACATCCATGCTGGCTGGACCTGATCCCTTGGCCATCCTTCAGGTGCGCAGTTATGGCTGCCAGGATAATCTGCTCCATAATTTTCCCTGGCACTGAGGTCAGGCTGACTGGCCTGTAGTTTCCAGGTTCCTCCGTCTGACCTTTCTTATGGATGGGAATCGCATTGGCCAATTTCCAGTCACCTGGAACCTCACCAGTGAGGCAGGACTTAAAACTGCAGGGGAAACTGGTGTGAGCTGATCCTGTTGGCTTTACACTGATTCAATGAAGTTCTGCCTTGCCAGGTCAGCTTGGGGGCAGTTACCTCTTGCTATGGGGTCTTAACTGGATCCTACTACAGTTTTCAACCATTTTAGTATCAGGAAGAGTTTGTCCTTTGAGTGTGACATTTACTTGTTATATTGGTTAAATCCTTCTAAGGTGAAAAAAAAACCCATAAAATCAGTTTTAAAATACCAATCATTATAATTTTTTAATTGAACCACCTTTTTCTTTTCCTCATAGTTCCTTTGGATCATTGCAAAGCTGTAGATATCTTACATGTAGTTAAAGTATTTTCTGTAAGATCATCAGAAAGAGAGTTCACTTTGTAGTTAACATGGAAATAATGTATTTTTCCTGATGTTCTGCTCAGTTCTGCTTTCATGGGGCCTCAAGTTCAGTGGAAGAAAATGATTTTATTTGGGGTATTCTGCAGAGCTGAAAGTGGCCACAAAATAAATGGCAGATATAAAATAGTAGAATAATACAGAACTGGTAAGTTCTGCAGATGGTTTGGGGGAAGACTTAACATGAGCTCATTATTCAATTCTGAAAGTTACTACACCTTAAATTTTTTACCCCTCACAGAAATAACGGTTATGGGATCACTTCTGAACAATTATGGAATGAGCATATTAATATCAGGTGGAAAAATTATTTTGCACCTTAGAAGCTACTGAACACTTGACTTGGATTTTACAGACCCTAAAAAACAAAGGGAACATGATTCTGTTTCTTCAGATCTTGTGCAAAGGAAGAACACGTTTCTCTGGTTGTACTGAGGTAAAGGAGAGAATCATCAACTTCTAAGGCATTACTTAGTCAACTACATTGTAAATAAAAGGATTCTTCATTAAAACTTTGCAGTAAAGCACAGCTCAACTTTATTATGTGTTGCATTTCCTACAATACTCAGTTCTAAAATACTTTCACTTAAATAGTAGAGTTTGAGCCAGTTTTATTATTTCACAGACCAGCATTAGTGTCTTTCCTTCTTTGTTTCCTGCTTGCTGAGCAGCCTTCCTATATCCCTTATCCTCCCACCTTGCCATTATATCTCAACTGAGACATCTTGGAATGCAGAAATA
Source organism: Melanerpes formicivorus (assembly GCF_026170545.1). NCBI lineage: Eukaryota > Metazoa > Chordata > Aves > Piciformes > Picidae > Melanerpes > Melanerpes formicivorus. The sequence continues at coordinate 35,433,406 of NW_027142353.1, read as the reverse complement.
GTGAGTCAATGAGGCACATAGAGCCAAGATGTTTTGGATGGCAGAAGTGGCATCTCTTTCCAACAGTGGCAGGATTGCTTGGTAGATCAAAGAGAAGGATTGTGCTTTCATAAAGAGAAAAAGGACACACATTGAGTATGTGAGTAGGTGAATGAGGTTCAGATCTTGGGAGAAGTTTTCAAAGCAATATGGGCCTGAGTCTTGCAGGAGTGGAGCTGAGAGGGAATTGGTTTGAAAGCAATAATCATTTGATCATGGTTTTTCTAGAAGCAGAGGTGGTCTTCAGGAGGTACTACATTTTTTTGACTAAACTGTCGTCAATAAAGATACCTTCTTCTTTTGGCTCAGCTACAATTGCATTTTGTAAGTCTTCCTGGACAGAACGGAATCTGATCCATGAAGTGTGGAGTTTGAGAAACTGAGCATCAGCTAGTCATAAAACCAAGCTTTCTCATGGGTACTGAAAATATCAGATGAAGAAGACTCACCGTTTTGATAGTCAGGTTAGACCATATCTAAAGAGACAAGATAAAATCTGTATCTAGAGGTGCCATTGCAAATCTTGATTAATGAGCACTTTCCTCTTGGTCTTTAAATGCCAACTTCATAAGCCACATTTGTAAAAGTATCTGAGCATTTTGTTCCTTTCTCCCCTGTCCTTGCTTACAGAGTTTAAGGGAAGGGATTTCACTGAAGCATTTTAAACCAGTTAGTTTTACTGTGTGTCTTGTAGAATATCTAAAAGACTTGCAAAAAGTTAACACCTAATGACCATACCTACATAAAGAATCATCAGCATCTCCTGAATTTTCTGTTATAGGCACTTATAAATATCTTCAGTGTGTAGGCTAAACAAAAACAGCAGAAACTGTTTCTTACTGCAAGCAACTTAGAATTGACTTTCCCTTATTAAGCCTGATCAGAGCTCTTGACAACTTCACTCTTCATTCCCTGCTCTTTTTCTCATGAGTCTTCCACTCCATCAGCTGCTCAGAAAGATGAGTGGCAGGGTCTGTTGCAAAACCATGTCTGTCAGTGCCACTTTACCAGGTCCCTGTCTGGGACTTGGTCAAATGTCAGTGCATTTAGTCCCTTTGTCAGACTGACAGTGGCATTCTGGTGCTGCCCTTATTGGTGAGCTTTTCAGCTCAGCCTAATTAATGATTTGTATCCCAGCTTCCCACTGTGTGCCAAACCCTTTCAGAAACTCATTTGTGCTACCTGTGGTGGTACAGAGGTCTTTCTAGATGACTACATTTTAATTTTCATTTTTTCATAAGTGGACCCTTCTTGTCTAACAAGGAACCCTTCAGCAGAAACTTCTCCATTCTTTTTCCTAGTGTTGATTCCTCAACTCCTTGAAGTTGGTGGCTACAAGCAGTAGGTAGGTTTCAACTTTGAACTTTTGCTACAGCTAAACTGAACTGAAGCAATCAGGAAAGGATTGGCTCACTTCAAGGAGAGACTACCAGGAGCAGGGGGTTTTGGTACAGTTGGGCAGGACTGGTTTTGCAGACAGTTTTTGACCATGGAAGTGGTGGAGTCACCATCACAGGAGGTGTTTAAGAAGAGACTGGATGAGGCACTTGGTGCCAAGGTTTAGTTGATTAGATGGTGTTGGGTGATGGGTTGAACTTGATGATCTCAAAGGTCTTTTCCAACCTGATCTATTCTATTCTATTCCATTCTATTCTATTCTATTCTATTCTATTCTATTCTATTCTATTCTATTCTATTCTATTCTATTCTATTCTATGCTATGCTATTCTATTCTATTCTATTCTATTCTATTCTATTCTATTCTATTCTATTCTATTCTATTCTATTCTATTCTATGTGAAATACTGCCATAAACAATGAACTTGAAGGCCTGTATGTTCTGCTGTTTCCTCTTCTTCTTTTGTCCTTCATCTGCCAGCATTTTGTGTCATATGTTTGACCATGATGCCCTTAACTTTTCACCTGGCACTCTACTAATTTTCCTGTCTGTCCTAGTACTAGACTGTCCTGAGGTTGTTGAACATGAGACAGGTGCAGTCAACTCAAAACAGATGAAGTACAGTGTGCTGCATCCTGAGTTATTATTATGCAAAAAGGTCACCACAGCTCAGTTCAAGAAGGACCTCACAGAACTGCTTGAAAGAGTCCAGTACAGAGCCACAAAAACAATTAAAAGAATGGAGCATCTTCCATACAAGGAGACTGAGGGAGCTGGGGCTCTTTAGATTGGAGGAGACTGCAGGGTGATCTCATCAATGTTTATAAATATGTAAAGGGTGACTGCCAAGAGGGTGGAGCCAGGCTCTGCTCAGTAATGCCCTCAGTAGGACAAGGGGCAATGGGTGGAATTTGAGGCATAGCAAGTTCCATGGAAACAGGAAGAAAAATGTTTTCACTGTGAGGGTGACAAAACACTGGAACAGGCTGCCCAGGCAGGTTGTGGAGTCTCCTTCTCAGGAGATATTCAAAACCTGCCTGAATGTGTTCCTGTGTGATCTGGTCTAGGTGATCCTGCTCTGGCAGGGGGTTGAACTGGATGATCTTCCAACGTCCCTTCTAGCCCCTAACATTTAGTGATTCTGTGATTCTCAGTGAGCATAGATTTTTGCTCCATGGTGCTTTGTTGAAGTTTCATCCAGAGCAGAAGGATAAGTCCCATACATACACCAAAAAATATGGAAGTGGTAAGTTCAAAGAGATGAAGAGATTGATATTGGCAAATTGAAATATTTATTATAAATAACTTGGCTGAGGAAAGCTAAGCAATCATGATAAGCAACTCCATACATCTGAAACCTTTAAAGGAGAAGGCAGAATGAGTTACAGTGGAAATATTTTGAGGAACTGCAGAAATTCATTGGGGTGAGACTTCTCATGGCACCTATTCTCGGTCAAGGAAAAAATACACATTTCTTGCAGCAAAACAGGGGTTAGGAATTTTCTTTCCCAGTGAAATTTGTTTGGCAGAAGCAATACTTTTGTCTCTTTTGTAATGCCAAGCTCAGTGTCAGCAGAAAACATCTATGAGTAAGAACTATTGGAAGGGCCAGTGTCTAAGTTATGAGGCACTGGATCACAGTCGCTATTAAAGACAAATCTTTAATGTGCTCCTGTAATGAAAAATGGGTTTGGGGGAGTTTACTTTTCTGGCTTCTATTCTAAAGCTGGCTTTGTCTGCTTGAATTTTGTTGAGAACCTATCAGACTTTCTTTATATCTGAGCAGTAGGAACGCTGAGACCACTGTGGCAAAGATCTTACTAGCAAGACCTGATTCAGTTTTCTAGGGAATAAAGAATGACTTCACAAAGTGATGGTGTAAAATTGATACACCATCTGGCATTCTAGATAGCATCTGTACAATAAGTTGGTCTTTCAGGGAAGCTTGTATGGACAAAATAAATAAAGAAAAATAGAAATAAAAAGTCTAATTAAAGAAGAGGGGGAAAGCTGTCTGCTTTCCATTGCAAAACAAGAATCCACAGAGTCTTCTGTAAAATGAGTGAAGGAAACAAACAAAAAACTTGAGAGAATAGATGGAATCTGTTAATAATTCAATGGGAAGATGAGGCCCCAGCTATGAGAAATTCAGTTTTGATCAACTGCAGAAAACACTCTGAACTGGCAGGCCTCAACTGATGGAATAAATCTCTTCTATTAACATGAGAGATAATTTTATGTAAATATATTAGGAGACCTTCTAGCAGAGCTGAACGGTTTAGCAGTACTGCTTAACTCGTTTGTAGCATTTGGACCAAGGTCTTCTGAAGGAAATGTCTGACTAAATTAGTATTAACCAGGTTCCTGGGAGGCTCAGTGTGTTGTGGGTATGTCTCGGTCCAGAGAGGGAAAGAGACTCAGTTTTTTTGAATATTCCCGTGTTATGAAATTAGAGGCACAAATGAGGCAAAAAAATCAACAGCTAGACCATTTATTACACAAATGAAGTGGATGGATCAGAAGGGGAGAGAGAGAAAATAGGGAGAGAGAGAAGAGGAAAGGAATTATATTACCACACCCCTCATCGACCAAGACAGTTTGAATCTGTGGAGGAAAGATGCTGCAGCGTTAGGTGTAGAAGAGATGCTGGGTCTGTAGAGGAAGGGTGCTGCAGCTTTGGCTGTGTTGTCCTCTGAGCAGCCTCTTCAGCTCCATGAGTTGCAGCAGGTGGAACTTAGGACACAGAGGGAGGGTTCCTCTTGGTCTGCTACTTCCAAGCTACAAGGTGATGTCTCTGTCCTGGTATTCTCTCCGTTTTTCCTTCTTGGCGGCATTGGCCATTGTCTTCCTTCTCCTGTGTTTTTCTTGTGTGTTTTTCTTCTCCTGAGCCAGTAGTTGCTCAGGTCTTTTTATACAGTGTTTTAGTCCTTAGGTATGTGTCCAAGTATTGTCCCCCAGGAAATTGTCCTTAGGTAAGTGTCCAGGTATTGTTCCCCAGGAAATCTTCTTGTGTATTCCTTTGTGTTTGGACAGGGGTCTGGAGGAAGTGGGGGTGGGGGTGGGAGGTGGGGGTGATGAGGGACCTCTGCCTCCTCCTCCATTTACCTGCCCACACACCCAATACAGGGGCCAGGTGGTGAATCCATTGTCTCACCATCCTCCCTTTCCAGGGTACCTGATGGGTGGAGATGATCTTGTCTTATGCACATTCCTGAAGGTATCAATAGCAGTGGCCTTGGTCCATTGTCTGGACCAGCAGCAAAGGTGATTTTATCTTTGTTGAGTCACATCAGGAGAGAGAAGATTTTTACAGGGTAGTTGATCTTGCCTCCAGAAATGACATGTTGATGCTAGTTATGCCAGCTGCTTCCAACACACTGTATTAGCTACCTTTCCCAAGTGGGGCAAATTCTGTCACCTAGGAAAAGAGATTTGAAAATCAGATCAGGCTGTGTCTGGGCTTTGGTTCTCCTCCAGTTTCCATCCTTTCTGCTTTTAACTGGTTTCACATTTGTGTGTGTTGTTCCAGCTTCTTTTTATTGTTGAGGTTTGGGAAAGATCTCCCATTTGTGGGAACCTCTTTATAGCATGTAAATAAGCTATTGTTATAAGTCCTCAAGACACTGGTGGATGCAGCTGGGCTTGCTGACAAGCTGCTTCTCTGAGAAAGATGCCACCATCATCCAAGTTAGTCAGCCTGTAGATGTGCTAACATAGTTGAAGTGCAGTGCAGCGAAGCATCATCTAGAACAGGAACCGAGCATCTTGCTGGTTCTCTCATGCAATGCTGCAGGCTTGGCAAAGAGTGTCTGGAGAGCTGTCCAGCAGAGAAAGACCTGGGGGTGTTGGTCCATAGCCAGCTGAAGATGAGCCATGAGTGTGCTCAGGTGACCAAGAAGGCCAACAGTGTCCTGGGGTGTATCAGAAATAGTGTGGCTGGCATGACCAAGGAAATTAATATCCCCCTATGCTCAGCACTGGTGAGGCCACATCTTGAATACTGTGCTCAGTTTTGAGCCCCTCGTTACAAGAAAGACACTGAGGTGCTGGAGGGTTTCCAGAGAAGGGCAGCGAGGCTGATGAAGGGTCTAGAGCACAAGTGTTATGAGGAGTGTTTGAGGCAACTGGGGTTGTTTAGCCTGGAGAAAAGGAGGCTGAGGGGAGACTCTCTCATTCTCTACAACTCCCAGAAAGGAGGTTGCAACCAGGTGAGGGTTGTCTCTTCTCACAAGAAATAAGCAATACATCAAGAGGAAATGGTCTCATGATATACCTGGGAAGTTTTAGATTGGATATTAGGAAAAATTTTTTCCCTGAAGAAGGCTGCCCAGGGAAGCGATGGAGTCACCATCCCTGGAGGTGTTTAAAAGACACACACATGTGTGGTGCTGAGGGATATGGTTTAGCATCAGACTTGGTAGAGTTAGGCAATGGTTGGACTCAATGATCTTAAAGGTGTTTTCCAATAAAACAATTCTATGATTCTTCCTGGAAGGTGTGAGTTCAAATACATTTGTTACAGCTGCCAAAGACAGAGGAAGCTCTCTTTGTCCATGTTGTGCTGGTGCTCGTTATTGTACAAATGCTTGTACAAATACTTGTCAGTGATGTGTAATGGACCAGATGCTTCTTCCTGATACAAAGCACATCCCTCCAATTAACATGAGCTGAGAATCTAGGCCAATGTGCTTGCAGTACTGCTTAGAAGTTTGCAACTGCCTGGACATGTCTTTTGTGTAGGACAGCAGGAGAAACATCTGCAGCCTTGTAATTTTTCCTCTGCTTCCTTTTAGGTCCTAGAAGGAAAAAAAATATAGGTAGAAGTGCGCTCTTTGGGTTCACAAAAATGTATGACCTTATCTCTCAAGTATTTTGAAACATTCATAATCCCACTGTTGACTTGAATGTGCTGGTAGAAATTCAGAACATTGAGTCTCTGATGCTCAGGTCTGAGTCTGCAAGCGACAGTCCACAGTTGCCTTTCACAAAATGTGCAACCATTTTGACAACAAGCTGAGAGAAAACAGTTGCAAACCATTCCTCAGGTGTCTCTAAAGGATGGATAAGGAGATGGAGCAGGGTGGAGGAGATCATGGAAAAATCTGAGAAGAGAAAGCCTGGCTTCTGCTTATAGCTCAGATGAGACACATGTGCTTTGTGAAAAAGCTGTGCTGCAGTTGGTACCCTATTGACCTCAGTAGGGTTATTTTAACCCATGACATTTTACCAAGCATAGAATCATAGAATCATGTTGTTTGGAAGGGACCTTTAAGATCATCAGGTGCAATGCTGACAGGTCACCACTAAACCACGTCTGCACCTACAGGTCTTTTAAATACCTCCAGGAATGGTGACACTGTCACTTCATGATCCTTTGAATTATGCTTTGCCCTCTGTGTTAGAGAGTGATGTAGATAAGACTGTGCTGGAAGATTGTTTTAAATTTGTTGTATGTGGAAAGCTGAGCTGGGAGAAGCAATAAAAGTATTGAAAAGCAATAGGAGCATGAATCACAGAATCATTCAGGTTGGAAAAGACCCTCAGGATCACCAAGTCCAACCAAGAACCCTGCTCTACAAGATTTTCCCCTAAACCATATTCCCAAGCACCACATCCAAACAACCTTTAAAAACATCAAGGGTTGGCAACTCTATGACCTCCCTGGGCAGCCCAATCCGATGCCTGAAATTAAGAATATTATTAGCTCCAAGTTGACTCCAAGTCCTTTCCTACATGACTCCTAACAAGTCATATGGTATGATATATCAGAGAAAACACAGTGACAGAAAAGTCATTTCCATTATCTCATTTTCCTGTGTCCTGTTCCAGAATTGCACATGAATCCAGGTGTATTTTAGATTGCTAACACATTCTAGTAACACTTTGAGAACTTTTGTTCATATTGGAGGTCTCCATTTAGACCAGGAGGGTTTTGGTTTAAGCCTCCCTGGCTAATAGTCTGTTTTCTGTCCTGTGGAACATACAAATAGCACAGCCCTTATTAAATATGAATTATACTTTATCTTTTTGTGTTATACAATGTCACATTTGCAGGTGCAGTGTCAGATGATAACCTGGTGATCTGTGTTTAGGAAATCATCTTTACAAAACATTGTGGGTTATCATCTTTTGCCTCAGTGAGCCAGAGGAGTGACATTTCTCAGCTGAAGTGGGTAGACAGAAAATGCATCTGAGATGATTTACTCCAGCTGAGAACTGGTCCTGCACCTGTGGGAACAGTGGCTTTCAATCTCTGCTCTCCAGCAGGACAGCACTTAGGAAAATCACTCACTGCATCATGTTAGCACACTGACACCACAATTTGCTGTTGCTGCTTGGAAAAATAGTCACCTTCAGCCAAAAATTGGGTTCAGACACTATCACAGGCATGTGTGTAATGCTTTGTCTTTATAGGAAGCTTCTAAGGTTGCATTGTAGTAATGACTTAGGTGTCTGGAAACAGAATTTGGAATAAGAACCTGGAAAATCTATCTTTGGCTTTACTGCAGATTTTCTAACTGACCTTGGACAACTGAAAATCACTCTATGCTTTATTTCCTTTCTCTGTAAAATACCTATCTTGCAGTATTAATGTTTGTAAAGATCCTTGAAATCCTAAGATAAAAGACCACATTATGGAGCACAGAGTAATTGGAATAGATGTATCCTATAAAACAGAGCCACCTTCCAAACTTGGGGGAAGAAAAAAGACAGGAAGAAAAAGCCCATCCTGTCAGCATTCTCAGTTCCCCAAGCAGTTTGTAGGGAAGCTACCTAAACCTAGCAAATTATCTGTCGTGGTCTTCCCAAGTGTGGAAGAAATGAGCCATCAAGCCTTGATTAGGCTGCTTCTGTGGCTTTTGGGCCTTAAATATGGCCATGTAGTACTTGGTGGGTTTCTGTTCTCATTGCTTTTAACATGTGCTTTGCCTTTAGTGAGGGCAAGACACAGTGAAGCTTAGCTGGTTATAGCAAATTCCAATGTGATGATGTGAATCCTACAGAAGTCCATGGTTAATGAAGTACATGCTGAAGCTGTTGCTTTTTGAGAGTAGGCTAAAGGTGAACCTCATCTTACTTGTTGAAAGTTCTTAGACAAGTCTTAAGAAAGTCTTCAGGAGCAGCATCCCACCATCAAGACATGCATTATGGCTCCCAGCTTTTCAAGACACAAGGGCCTGAGCTTTCTGACCCTTAGGAATTTCCAGCCACAGAGCTAGAGGTAAAAAAACCTGATTTTGTCAATAGACTTACTGTTTCTTTTCTTTTTTCTCTTTCTTGCAGACACGCATGCGTGATTCGAGGCCAGGTGATGACAGCAGATGGGACCCCTCTAGTTGGAGTAAACATCAGCTTTGCCAACAATCCTCTCTTTGGATACACAATCAGCAGACAAGATGGCAGGTAGGATGTCTTTATAGGATTTACCATGTTCAAGCAGCAGTTACAGCATTAGTGCCATCAGCAGTAAAGAGAAACTCCTTCCAAGAATGCATTCATTGTTGATGCCTTATGATTATGTTGCTGCATTGTTAGTTGTTATGGGATTGCATCTGGCTGGTGACTGGTCACCAGCAGTATTCCTCCAAGTTCAATTCTAGGACCAGTCCTCTTCAATGATCTGGATACAGGAGATGAATGCACCATTAACAAATTTCCTGATGATACCAAACTGGGAGGTACTTTTGACTATATCAAGGGACATGAGGCCTTGCAGAGAGATCTGGATAGATTGGACAGTGATTAATGGAATGAAATTTAACAAGTCCAAGTGCTGGATTCTAACATGGAGTAATTCTGCTCACAAGTATAAAATGGGAGAGGAGTGGCTGGAAAGCAACCCTGTGGAAAGGGATCTTTGACTGCTGGTTGACAACAGGCTCAGTATGAGTCAGTGTTGTGTCCTGGCGGCCAAAAGGACTCCAGGATGCACTCCACATCCTGGAGTGCATCAAACACAGTATGACCATCTGGTCAAAAGAGATGATTATCCCACTGTGTTCAGTGCTGTTGTGACCTCACCTTCAGTACTGTGTGCAACTCTGAGCCACACAACTTAAGGGTGTGAAGGTACTTGAATGCTTCCAGAGGAGGGCAAAAAAGTTGGTGAAAGAGCTGGAAGAAGTATCCTGTGAGGAGTGCCTAAGAATTTTTGGCTTGTCTAAATTGGAGAAAAGGAAGCTGAGGCAACCTTATTACTTTCTGCAGCTACCTGAGGGGAAAACATGAAGAGAGAGGTGCTGATCTCTTCTCCCTTGTACCCAGTGGTAAGACACATGGGAATGGCTGCACTAGAGGAGGTTTAGATGGGACATTAGGAAGTATTTTTTACTAAGAGGGTGGTGAAACAACTGAAACAGGCTTCCTAGAGAGGTGGTCGATATCCCAAGCCTGCCAGTGATTAAGAGGAACTTGGACATTGCCTGTAACATGCTTTAACTTTTGGTCAGCTCTGAAAGTGGTCTTGCAGTTGGACTGGATGATTGTTGTGGGTCCCTTCCAGATGAAGTATTCTATTCTGATCTTTATCAGCTATTATAATTAACTTTGTGATAACATCTAGTATCTTCATCCAACAACTGGGCAATGAGTGCCCATGCATGTAAAGAAAGAGGCCTCCAGTTCTATTCTTACTTAACTCATGCTAATGAATAGGAAGAAGTCATTAGGGTTACAGTTGTGTTAGAGGCACGTGCTTAAAATCTGAGCAATCATCCTCAGCCAAAACAAAAGCATTGGAAATTGGGAAAGCCTTTCTTATCTTTTGCCTGTCAGTGCTAATTAACTCCTTTCTTTTCAGAACAAAAATGAAGCACAAGGGGTTCCAGATGCACATGCTCTGTGTCTTGACTACCAACCACTAACGTTTGGGAGAGTATTTATAGATTTTAGCATCTCTCCAATCTGTGGCTTTCATTAATGTTTGCCTTGGCCAGAGAAGCTGGTAGAATAATGATGGTGGCTAGGAGGATTTCTGAGTGATGTTTCCTCTCATGGGTGACATGTCTGTCAGGGCAGGTTCACAGATTTTATTGGGTTGGAAGGGACCTTCAAAGGTCATCTTGTCCCTACTCACTGCACCAACTGCCTCCAACTAGATGAGGCCGAGGACCTGAAGAATTCCTGGACAGTAATGCCTGCCATAACCCTTTTCCAGCTGTTTCCTTGTCATATGTACAACACCAGGCTACTGTGTGTGACCTTTAACTTAGATTACAAGTATTTTGAGTAAGTGACAATCTCTCTGCTTTAAAATGGCTCTGTGCTTCTCTCCTCTGGGGGTTTATCCTCAACTGCACTACTAGGCAGCAAACACACCGGTGAGCTAAACAGGGACGGAGCACGGAGTTCAGTGCTGCTATCCCATCTCAAGACTTTTGTAACATTTGACTATTTCCAGTGCCTGTGCAGTGACAGGCAAATTCCCCCTATCACAGTGTCACAGTATCACAGTATCACCAAGGTGGGAAGAGACCTCAAAGATCATTGAGTCCAGCCTGTCACCACAGACCTCATGACTAGACCATGGCACCAAGTGCTACGTCCAATCCCCTCTTGAACACCTCCAGGGATGGTGACTCCACCACCTCCCTGGGCAGCCCATTCCAATGGCCAATGATTCTCTCCATGAAGAACTTTCTCCTCTCCTCGAGCCTAAACTTCCCCTGGTGCAGCTTGAGACTGTGTCGCCTTGTTCTGGTGCTGGTTGATTGAGAGAAGAGACCAACCCCTTCCTGGCTACAACCACCTTTCAGGTAGTTATAGAGAGCAATGAGGTCTCCCCTGAGCCTCCTCTTCTCCAGGCTAAACAATCCCAGCTCCCTCAGCCTCTCCTCATAGGGCTTGTGCTCAAGGCCTCTCCCCAGCCTTGTTGCCCTTCTCTGGACACATTCAAGTGTCTCAATGTCCTTCTTAAACTGAGGGGGCCAGAACTGGACACAGGACTCAAGGTGCAGCCTAACCAATGCAGAGTACAGGGGCACAATGACTTCCCTGCTCCTGCTTGCCACACTATTCCTGCTGCAGGCCAGGATGCCATTGGCCGCCTTGGCCACCTGGGCACACTGCTGGCTCATGTTTAGGCATCTGTCAATCAGCACCCCCAGGTCCCTCTCTGTTTGGGAGCTCTCCAGCCACTCCGACCCCAGCCTGTAGCTCTGCATGGGATTGCCGTAGCCAAAGTGCAGCACTCAGCACTTGGACTTGTTGAATGCCATCCCATTGGACTCCGCCCATCTGTTCAGTCGGTCGAGGTCCCTCTGCAGAGCCCTTCCACCCTCTAACTGACTAACATCTGCTCCCAGCTTGGTGCCATCTGCAAATTTGCTGATGACTGACTCAATCCCCTCATCCAGGTCATCAATGAAGATGTTAAAGCGGATAGGGCCCAGCACCGATCCCTGGGGGACGCCACTGGTGACTGGCCTCCAGCTGGATGTGGCACCATTCACCACCACTCTCTGGGCTCAGCCCTCCAGCCGGTTCCTAACCCAGCACAGAGTGTTGTGCTCCAAGCCACGAGCTGACAGCTTAGACAGCAGTTTGCTGTGGGGGACAGGAAAGGCCTTGCTGAAGTCCAGGTAGACCACATCCACAGGCCTCCCCACATCCACCAGACTGGACACCTGATCATAGAAGGAGATCAGGTTGGAGAGGCAGGACCTGCCCCTCCTAAATCCATGTTGGCTGGACCTGAGCCCTTGGCCATCCTTCAGATGCACAGTTATTGCCACCAGGATAATCTGCTCCATCACTTTCCCTGGCACTGAGGTCAGGCTGACTGGCCTGTAGTTTCCAGGTTCCTCCGTCTGACCTTTCTTATGGATGGGGACCACACTGGCCAGTTTCCAGTCACCTGGGACCTCACTGGTTAGCCAGGACTGGAGGAAAATGATGGAGAGTGGCTTGACCAGCTCATCTGCCAGCTCTCTCAGCACCCTAGGATGGATCCCATCTGGTCCCATGGACTTGTGAGTGTCCAAGTGGCTCAGCAGGTCCTGAACTAATTCCTCATGGATTACCGGGGCACTACACTGCTCCCCGACCCCATCGCCCAGCTCAGGAGGCCACTCATCCTGAATTCCTCCTGCCTTGCTGTTAAACATTGAGGCAAAGAAGGTGTTCAGGACCTCAGCCTTTTCCTTGTCTTCAGTCACAGTGTTTCCCTCCAGGTCCTATAAGGAGTGCAGGTTCTTCTTGCCCTTCTTTTTAGTGTTAATGTATTTGTAAAAATGCTTTTTATTGTCTTTGACAGAGGTGGCCAGCTTAAGTTCCAACTGGGCCTTTGCCTCTCTAATTTTTTTCCTGAATAATCTAACAGCTTCCTTAAACATACCTCGAGAAGCCTTCCTCTCCTTCCAAAGGTGATACAGCCTCTTTTTTCCCCGTAAATCCTCCAGGAGCTGCTTGCTCATCCAGGCCAGTCACCTTCCCCGACGGCTTGTCTTTCGGCACGTGGGAACTGCCAGTTCCTGTGCCTTCAAGAGCTCCTCTTTGAAGTAGGCCCAACCAGTCTGGACCCCTTGGTTCTTGAGGGCTGCTACCCAGGGAGCTTTACAAATAAGTTTTTTAAACAGGCTGAAGTTTGCCCTCCGGAAGTCCAAGGTGAAGGTTCTGTTGGTGCTCCTCCCTATCTCCCTGCACTTCACTATCCCTGCACCCTAGGCAGCCTCCCACAATCACATCGCCCACCAGCCCTTCTCTATTGGAGAACAGCAGGTCAAGCAGAGCCTGGCCTCTGGTAGGCTCACTAAACAGCTGCATCAGGAAGCAGTCCTCCATGCACTCCAGGAATCTTCTGGACTGCCTCCTCTCTGCTGAATTAAGTTCCCAGCAGATATCTGGCAGGTTGAAGTCACCCACCCTACTATAAACCTACTTCTACTGTCAGTTCAAGTCATAGAATCATAGAAAAATAGAATGGTCTGGGCCAGAAGGGACCTCCAAAGGTCATCCTCACTGACCTTCCTGCAGTCAGCAGGGACATCCTTAACTACAGCAGGTTTCCCAGGGCCCCATTGAGCCTTACCTTGAATATCTTCAGAGAAGGGGCCTCTACCACCTCTCTGGGCAACCTGTTCCAGTGTTCCACTACCCTTATAGTAAAAAACTTCTTTCTAACATCCAGTCTAAACCTGCTCTTCTCCAGTTTGAAGCCATTGCCCCTCATCCTGTCACTGCAGGCCGTTGTAAACAGTCTCTCTCCATCCATCCTGTAGGCCCCCTTCAGGTACTGGAAGGCTGCTATTAGGTCTCCCCAGAGCCTCCTCTTCTCCATGATGAACAACCCCAGTTCCCTCAGCCTGTCCTCATAGCAGAGGTGCTCCAACCCCTTGATCATTCTCATGGCCCTCCTCTGGACCTGCTGCATCAAGTCCATGTCCTTCCTATATTGAGGGCTCCAGACCTGTACACAGTACTTCAGGTGAGGTCTCACCAGGTCAGAGTAAAGTCAAAGGTGTTCCTTCCACATTGTGTCCTTCCCAGCCTCCAGCTGAGCAGGGTGCCCAGGGCAGGGGAGAAAACAATGTAGCTGGAGCATCAGTATGCTCCTCCAATCTTCAGTGGACTGCTGGTTCCTCAGGGCCAGCTGCCAGCCACCAGAACTTAAATTAGTTTCAAGGAGCTCTGTGCTGCAGTTTGCTGACTCAGCCCCCAACAGATACTCAGCTCCAAATGATAAAAATGACAGAGATAGCTGTCTGAGAACAGGGAATATGACACCAAGTAGCATTCATCCTGAATCTGGGGTTTCTGTCGCCAGCTGCTGGTGGTCAGTCTAACCCCACACTGTGTGGTGTCAGCTCTTTTGATTTTACTTTTTTCACCTTGCCCTCAAAGCAATCTGCTTCTACAGAAACCTTGTGCATGTCCAACGTTCAGCAAATTGCCCAGTTGCAGTACTGAGTCTCCAGGATCATAAAAATACCTTCCAAGACTGGCTGAGGAATATGTGCACATATTTTTTTCAAATGAGGGAGCACAGCAGTGCATCTGTGTACTCTGGAGGTAATAAATGGACAAGGGAAAGCCCTTCTTTTAAAGAACACCCAAAACCAACATCTTCCTCAAGTGCTGAGATCTTCTAAAAATTACCTTGAAAAATTAAGAGCATGCAGACTAAAATTGTCAGGGCAGAAAATTATGTGAGACATCCCTTACTTCTAATCCTATCTTTGCTGCTGATTTAGCAGGTAGCATTAGATGCCTCTCTTAACCTCCCTTGGCCAGCCAACCAGCCTGTGAAAGGGAGATATTTACTTGCCTTCCTTACTGATTGTTACAGCATTTATTAAATACTATTTGTAAAGCACTTGTAAAAGTGTGCAAAGAATTATTTCTATTACAGTTTCTATTATGCGTTTTGATGGGTTTCAGTAATTTTCTGAAAGGAGCATGACTTTGTTCTCATCAGCTTCTTCACAGGGCAGTTTTCATGTGATTGAGACACTTTATTAAAAACAAATACAACAAAAAACCCAAAACCCACCAACCAAAAAGATGCTCTTAAGCAAGTAGCTCTTCCCAAACTGCAGTAGCAGCCTGCATGCATTCCCAGTCTGTAGTACTGCACCGTCATAGACCATCTTTGATAGCATTCTGGGTTGGAGTGGAGGGAAAATGGAAGCACATGCTTGCATGCTCTGTATTCTAGGGGTTATGAGAGAACTGCAGAAAGCTCACTGGCTTTATTATTTGACATACCCACCACAAGACTATCTGTTCTTGAAAATGTGCACTGAGTTGCCTTAAATTGATTTAACAAATCAACTTACTGATAGTAAGGCAATAACTGTGTGTTTGAAGTGAAGAAGTTTAAAAGGCAGAATTGGATCAGTTTAGCAAAGTTGATTCTTAGGCTGATTTTGTTGTTTCAGATTTGGCTTTTTGGTTGGTTGTTTTGTTGGTTTAAGGTTTCTTTTGTTTGTTTCTTTGCTTGTTTTAGCTTTATTTTGCCATAGCCAAGTTTCAAAATGAGTAAACTCACAGAATACATCCAGTTGAAAAAGATCTCAAAGATCATCTCAGGTTTTAAATGAATGAGCTGAATTCTTCACCCCTCTTAGTGGGTTCACTGTATTCAAGGTTTCTGCATCTGTGGAGCTCCTCTCCTTGGAAGACAGACTGGAAGAGTTGGGGCTATTCATTCTTGAGAGGAGAAGGCTCCAAGGAGACCTTCTTGTGGCCTTCCAGTATCTTAAGGGGCTTACAAGAGAGCTGGCAAGGAACTTTTTAGGATGTCAGGTAATGATAGGACTAGGGGGAATGGAACAAAAATTGAAATGGGTAGATTCACATTGCATGTTAGGAAGAAGTTCTTCATCATGAGGGTGGTGAGACATTGGAACAGGTTGCCCAGAGAGGTGGTAGAAGCCTCATCCCTGGAAGTTTTGAAGGCCAGGCTGGATGTGGTTCTGAGCAACCTGATGTAGTGTAAGGTGTCCCTGCCTTTGGCAGCGTGGTTGGAACTAGATTATCCTTAAGGTCCCTTTCAAACCTGACAATTCTATGATTCTGTACATCCTCCAATAGTGAAATCCTGGTTCTGTTTAATTCATGGCACTGAGTCTGAGCAAGCTTTTGGTAAGTTCAAGGCTTGTGTGTGGTTTTAGCCTAATTATTGGGGGACAGACTTTTTTTCAGATAACAAAGCATAAAGATAAAATGAAAACTCTTAAACTGCTCTGTTGTATGCATTTCATTGCAAAAGAGTGTTGATAGGTGGAGCAAAGTATCAGTACTGAACCTTTACTCCAGGGAAACCTTACTTGCACCCTTTCAGTACTTAAAGGAGGCCTATAAGAAAGGTGGGGACAGACTTTTTAGCAGGGCCTGCTGAGACACGTGCTGGGTTGAGGCAGCCCCCCTCCCCACTACGGGCAAAAACTAACAACTCAGACAAACGGATTGCAAAAGTGATGGAAAGTTTAAATAGAAGGCAGTGAATGTTTACAGAAAACCAAAAGCGCAGTGACAGAGAAAGATCCCAAACCAGACCCAGAGATATCCCATCCCCACCTGAGGGTACACCCAAGACCCCCAGGGCTCCTCCTTTCCCCTCCCCACCACTGCTAGGCTAGTCTCAGCTGGCCAGATCTGAGACTGCCCATCCCCCGTGGCCTTGGGCCTAGCCAGGCCCAAAGCCAGGAGACATCTCCCCCAGTTACCGGCTGAAGGAGAAGGAAGCAAGAGGAAGTGCTAGACCCTGCACTGGATCTTATAGTGGTGCAGGAATTATGGTAAGAAGTACCTAATTTCCTGTGTCTGCCCACTGGGCTGGACCTCTGGACACAGGAAGCACCTCACGTAGCAGAGGGCACCCAGCCCAAACTGCAACAACAGGACAAGGGGTGATGGTTTTAAACTAAAAGAGGGGAGATTTAGACTACATATATGGAAGAAATTATTTATGGTGAGGATAGTGAAACACTGGCCCAGGTTGCCCAGAGAGGTGATAGATGCTAAAGTCTTGGAAACATGCCAGGTCAGGTTGGAGTTCTGAGCAACCTGCTCTAATTGAAGATTAGTGTAGGGCAGTTGGAGTAGATGACCTTTAAAAGTCCCTTCCAATGCAAAATATTCTGTGATTCTATAAACCACATTTTAAAATAAAGCTTTAAATATGGTGAAGCTGCTACTTTATAAAGGCTGCAAGTCCTCAGTACCCCATGGTGGTAGGGATATTTTTAATGAGCTATCAGGATTGTCTTTAAACTTATTCAGTGTCACCTGCCATCACATTTACAGAATCACAGAATGTTACTGGCTGGAAGGGACCTCGAAAGATAATCCAGTCCAAGCCCTCCTGCCAGAGCAGTATCACCTCTACCAGATCACACAGGAATGTATCCAGACAGACCTTGAATATCTCCAGAGAGGCAGACTCCACAACCCCCCTGGGCAGCCTGTTCCAGTGTTCTGTCACCCTCACAGTGAAAAATGTTTTCCTCCTTTTTCCATGGAACTTCCTATGCCTCAACTTCCACCCATTTCCCCTTGTTCTGTCATTAAGCATCACAGCAGCTTTGGCATGGCTCTCTCAGAATGACCAAATACATGAACTTTCAGAGCAAAGAAATAAGAAAGGGTTACAATTTTCTGTGTTTGGGGTTTTTTTGTGTGTGTTTTTTCTTAATCTGCTTTGTGGATAAATACAGGATTTCATCCTCTGGCCTGTCTCTCCAGAGTCTTTTAAGAAAAACAGAACAATATGACTGTACCACAAGGATGATTTTTTCAGAGTGATAAAAGAGACATTAGAGAGCAGCAGCAAAACCAGAAACAAAATTATCTCATTCTTTCAATCCCAAGACACTTTTGCTCTTGCTTAATTTAATTTCACTAAGGGAAGCTGGGAGGAAGGTTTTTCAGGTTTGGGTTTTCTGTTTGGTTTAGGTTTTCACTTTTGTTCAGCTCATCAAGGTAACTTCAAAGCTTCACCCTGTGACTCTGGGAAAACTGGCTCATTAGTAACAGTGCCTGCTAAAAAATACTGCCTGCCTCTGTTTTCACAGCTGCTGGAACCTGATGTGGAGCTGGTGCTTTCCCTTCTGCATCCTGATTTGTGGATGCAGGAGAGGCAAGGATGTTTCTTTCCAGCAGGCCACCATCCTTGGTCTAAGCTTAATGAAGTCAAGAACTGCTCACAAAGGAGTGAACTGAAGGTGTTTCCAAATAAAAACTCTTCCCACTTGCTTGCAAACTTGTTGAGCATCATTTGTAATGTTTGTTTCTTTCCTCCCGTTTCCCCTTTCAGTGCCTGGATTCATGCAGAGCAAGCTTCTCCCTCCTAGCTGAAGGGCTTGCCAAATGCTAATTGACTGTTAAAAATGTTCTCATCAAAGTACAAATGCTGTGCAGCTTTGCTGGCAGTCCTTGCAAGTGACTCTGCAGGCTGTTGCAAGCCAAGCTCCATAGGGCTGGGAAGCTGATGCCCTTACTTGAGTGGTAGAATAAACACATCTTTAGCTTTTGAAAATGCTTTCCACTACCCCACCCTGTGGACTCAGTTTAAGGTTCTTTCCTGAATGACTTTCTTTTCATAATTATATTTACTAAATGCCACCTCACTCTAGCATCCATAAAAAAGAAAAAAGATTCTCTTGAATGATTGCTTGCCAAAGATTTTTGTTTAGGAGTAGTTTTTACCTGTTGTTGCTCCTCTGGGAGTTTTGAAGCTGATCTGAAAGCCTCTTAATTAATTAAAATAATTTCAAAGACTTTTGCCCAGATTCTTTCTGCCCTTTTAATTACAAAGTGTATAATGCCTGGCTTTGGGCTGTCAGTGCTTTCAGATCCTAGTTCTCATGCATGGAAAAGTTCTTAAGCACAATGGTCTTAAGCAGAGGAGCAGCTCTGCCGAAGCCAGTGAGCTTACGATCTGTGTGAGACTGTTGCACACTAGTGCCAAGCATCAAAAGTGAGAAGCAGGGATGAGAAAACTTTATTTGCCTGAAACACACACTTAGCATTACAATTGAATAGATACTGATGAAAAGGCCAAAGAAGCTAAACAGAGGGATCTTCAAATTGTGTTGAAATCCCTCCCTTTCTCAATTAACACTTCTTTTTGTAGTCTATACATAGCAAATACATCCTGTGGCACTTCATAAAATCTCCATCTCTAAGAAGGAGTGAAATGTAAATGGAAAACTAAGAAAAAACCCCACAGAACTCTGTATCAATATCTTTACATCCAGGAGATGAATATTTTCCTCCTTGAGGTGATGTCCTTTCACACAGCTCAGGAGACCTGATACTGTGCTATTCAGTATTAACGCAGGCAGAAAAGCCACTTGGCCAGAGATAGCATAGGGTAAAGTTGCAGACCACAGGCGGTAAGTTGTATCCCCCCTGCTGTAAATGATCAAGAGTCAAACAAGACTATGTTCTGAGTTCTGTGGTGCAGAGACTGCCTGCATGATGTTCATCTCTTCCCCATGCTTCCCCATGCTGGGCTCTGTCTGTGAGTGGGCTCCATATGTTCCACAAGTTGTAGGGTTGCATTAGGCCTTCGTTAGGTTAGCAGTGATGCCAAGGCAATTTATCTGGTGGTGTGTCAGAGAAACCACTTTCCAAACAGTTTATTTCACCATGTGAACTGATCCAATCTATGACTGTGTTTGGATGATAAATACTATTTTAAAACAAAACAAAACAAAACACCCAAAGCAAGCCCCCCCCTCAAAAAAAAAATAAAAAGAAATCAAATGAAAATATGAGTATGTATGGTCAAATAACAGTAGCAAAACACTAACAAAAATAGACATCTGTCTCAAAACAAGGGATGGGTATGGTTTTAATACACATGAGAACAACATACAAAGAAGCTGCGTTTGTGCTCCTGCCTCTGCCACTTGCTCTTACTCAGCTAAATCTTCTGTGGGCTGCAGGTTTTAGGCTTGTAAAATGTGGCTGATGGTATTTCTTGCAACAGTTTTTCAGGGGGTCCTTGCTTGGGTGCTGTTGCAAACAGATGGGGTGGGGCTGGCACTAACTTTGTATTCCATCTCCTCAAACAGCTTTGATTTGGTTACCATTGGTGGGATCTCCATTATCCTGCACTTTGAGCGGGCTCCCTTCATCACCCAGGAACACACACTGTGGCTGCCATGGGATCGCTTCTTCGTGATGGAAACCATAGTCATGAGGCACGAGGAGAATGAGATCCCAAGCTGTGACCTCAGTAACTTTGCCCGGCCCAACCCTGTGGTCTCCCCATCTCCGCTGACAGCTTTTGCAAGCTCCTGCTCGGAAAAAGGTCCTATTGTTCCAGAAATCCAGGTATGAGTTGTCTGAACCAAGGAGAAAGGGTTCATATAATCATAGAATGGTTCAGGTTGGAAGGGTCCTTAAAGACCACCTAGTTTCAACCCCCCTGCCAGGGGCAGAACACCTTCAATTAGATCAGCTTGCTCAAAGCCCCAAACACCCTTACCTTAAATGTTTCCAGGGATGGAGTGTCCACATCCTCTCTTGACAACCTTTTCCAGTGCCTCACCACCTTCACTGTAAAGAATCTAAATCTGCCTTTTTTAAGTTTAAAACTGTTGCACCCTATCCTCTCCCTATACTCCCTGATAGAGCCCCTCACTGTCTTTCCTGTAGGCCCCCTTTGAGTACTGGAACGCTGGAGTAAATTCTCCCTGCTCTAGACTGAACAACCCCTACTCTCTAAGCCCATCCTCATAAAAGAGGTGCTCCTTCTAATCCAGCTCCTTTCTGTGGTCTTTTTGCCTGCTTTGAGCAACATGCATGCCACTGTGCTTCTGGGTCTTTCACTGTTCCCCTGCTTTCCTAAAAACAATCATTCCCTGTTTGTTGCACCATTTCTCAGATGTTTGCCAGGAGCACTCTCTCACAACCACACACTTAGCCTGAAGGTTTGTTTTCCCTTATTCCTGAAGTATGGATGCAAAGCACTCATGGCCAGCAGTATAAACCTACACGGGCTCTGCTCTGTTTTCACCTCTCATCTGCAGGAGATGGGCTGGGACCCTACTGTGACCCACAACGAGCCTTCAGGCAGCCCTTTGGTATTTAGTATGCCCAGCATGAGGCTGAAGGACCTCTTACGCTCTAATGCCTTTCTTCTGTTCAGGAGCAAATTTCACCCACTGGGCATTATGGACCTCAGTGGTGGAGTGATGAGTGTGAACTTTCTCAGGGTTTGAAGGCATACCCCTCATCCTACAAAGCTGCTAAGATGTGCAATCTGCCAGCAGATGGTTGGCAAATGGTCAGCTTGCAGAGCACTGGGGGTTTATTACATTTCATGATATTTGGGATATATGAGGGTTAGCAAGAGGGTTACTTTTAATCGATCATCCCCACTTTCCTTTTTGAAGGATATGAATCTGATATAAAGCAGCTTATCAAACTGCTATGTACTCAAAGTGCTTTGCCAAATAGAAAGATGTGTTTGAAATGGGATTGTCCAAACAACAGAATTACTCATCTTCCTTAAAAATGCTCACTGTCTTGGAATATATGGATGTAGCAGCATTCAGGCTTTCCTTTCTTGGACATGTTGTGCCCAGGGTTTTAGATGACATCATTAAACATGTCCTGGGTATTGCGTTTAGCAACCAATAATAGACTGCCAAGGTAAAAATAGTAACAAGTGTAGTGACAAATTGTGTGTTTCCTGCTTGGCTCCATTGGGGTTGGGTTGTGGTAGCATTAATGAGCAAAGAAGTCACTTTTTGTTGCCTAATTTTAATACTCCAGGTACTGAATCCAGCAACTTTACCTTTCCCTCAGGACCAAATCCTGTGATCCTTTCTCACACTAATTTCTATTTACAGTCACCAGGTTTGTCACAGCTTAATTACTAATTAAGTCTTGCACCTTGTAAAGTCCATCAGATTGCCAATTCTTTGTTCAGTTTTCACATCTTTTATCCTAAACCAACAAGCACCATGAAAGATAATGTTCAGTGCTGGCTGGGAAAGAAGCAAATAGTGCAACAGTGCAAGTATAATTGTAGTCTCACTCATTATTTGGTAGGATACTAATTAATTTGTGTTAATTATGTATAATTGGACTAAAGCATTCTAAAACTCCTCTTCAATAAGAGCATGTGTCTGTGCACTGTGAAAGGAGCCAGAGATGTCGATCATAAGCAATGGTTTGATACAGTTTCTTGACTATAGATCATAGAATGGTTAGGGCTGGAAGGGAACTTTAAAAGATATCTTGTCCAACCCCCCTGCAGTAAGCAGGGACATCTTTGACTAGAGCAAGTTGCTCAGAGCCTGTTCAATATGACTTGGAATATTTCCAAGAATAGGTCATCTAGAACCTCTGTGGGCAACCTATGCCAGTGTTTCACCAACCATACTGCAGATGTTTGGTGCCATTTGAAATGTTCTGCATAAATCTTGATTGGCCTCCAACTACCAACCTGGAATAATTACCCTATCAGTGTCCTACATTCTATCTGCCAACCCCAATCCAGTTCTGGGCTCCCCAGTTCAAGAGGGACAGAGATCTACTTGAGAGAGTCCAATGGAGGGCTACAAGGATGATTAAGGGACTAGAGCACTGCCTGATGAGGAAAGGCTGAGAGACCTGGGGCTGTTTAGTCCGGAGAGGAGAAGACTGAGAGGGGATCTAATCAATGTATATAAATGTCTGAGGGCTCTGTGTCAGGAAGGAAGGGACAGCCTCTTCTTACTTGTGCCCTGTGATAGGACAGGGGGCAATCAATGTAAACTACAGCACAGGCAGTTCCTCCTCAACATGAGGATGAACTATACTGTAAGGGTCACAGAGCACTGGAACAGGCTCCCCAGAGAGGTTGTGGAGTCTCCTTCTGTGGAGACTTTCAAGACCCATCTGGATGTGTTCCTGTGTGACTTGTGCTAGATTGTATGGTCCTGCTCTGGCAGGGGGGTTGGACTTGAAGATCTCCAGAGGTCACTTCCAAACCGTAACATCCTGTGATCCAGTGATCCCTTGTGAACATCACAGAACCTGGACATCCCAAATCACACTAGACACCTATAAGTATGGAATCTAATTAATACCTAAGTGGGACTCATTTTGAGATTATGGCACCTAAATAAGGTGCTCACACGCAGTCATCTGGATGTGTGCTAGATGCCCAAGCTCCCATTAAACCTGACAGAAATCTAATCAATACTGTCTATGGAACCTACAGATCAATTAAGCTGACCATCTTGAAGACACTTGCTTCCCACTGACGATATCGTTTAGATCTTCCCTGACTATAATTGATGTTTACATGGCTACCTCACTTGCACACACTTACATATCTACACTAGATTTGGATGCCTTAAAACAGAAGAGTATCCAACTCTTAAGTTTACATGCCAACACCTACGTTCTAAAGAGCCTGCCTCTGCTTGTTTGCCATGGAAAGACCTAGAAGATTAGTTCGGAGGAGACTCCTAACAGGTTCGCAAGTTTAGGTAAGATGAATTCCATACATGATGAACAGTACTTTGCCAACGTGTCAAATGTTTGAGCTAAAACCTGTTTAAACAGTATTCCACCTCAGATTTTGACAGCTGAAGGTTTACAGAGTTTTGGTGCGGGAGTATACATGGTAAATCTGATATATAACAGAGTCCTGAGCATACTTCAGTTCATAAATGGATTCCTTCTCATTCCTGTGCTGGTGGTACTTAAAAAATAACCAAGCTGTCAGTTTCTGCAGCTGCATTTTATAATGTACAGTTCTCAATAGAGAAATGTTAAATATAAAAGGCATGAGCACACAGCTGGGAGGAGGTGACAAGTGGATGGCAGGGCTGGGAAAGAAATTTCGACAAGTGGGCAGATAGAAACCTCATGAGTTCCAACAAATAGATGCAGTGTCCTCTACCTGGATGCATTCAAAAGACTAAATAATACATTTTAAGTGTTTTATTCAGGTTCCTAGAGATAGATTTGGTGCTATTTAAAATGCCCTGAAGTGTCCCCTCAGGCCTCCAGCTGTAGCTTCAAAAGGGCAGGGATCTCAGGAAGGTCCATGTCAGATCTGTTAGTCCTTTGCAGAAGTTTTGGATCCTATAGAAGATCTCAAAAGCACTTGATGTCTATGTTAAGTCCTCTGAATCAAACCCTAAATTCTTTTCCAGTACCTGAAAGGAGCCTACAAGAAAGCTGGGGATGCCCCCTCCTTGGATGTGTTCAAGGCCAGGTTTGACAGGGCCTTGAGCAATCTGGTCTAGTGGAGGGTGTCCCTGCCTATGGCAAGGGGATTGAAACTAGACAAACTTAAAATCCCTTCCAACCATTCTATGAGTGTTTCTCAAAATTCCTTCTGAGCATCTGTCACGGTCCGGAGACATTAGATGTCTCGGTCCAGAGACACAGTTCTTTTAAATATTCCCGTGTTGTGAAATTAAAGGCACAAACGAGGCCAAAGTATCAACAGCTAGACTATTTATTACATAAAGAAAGTGGACATAAGAAAGGAAGAGGGAGAAAATAGAGAAAGTGGACATAAGAAGGGGAAGGGAGAAAAGAGAGAGAGAGAGACGAGAGATAGAAGCTCTGAGAGAGAAGAGGAAAGGAATTATATTACCACACCCCTCATCCCCCCCAGGATAAAGTCTGTGGAGGAAAGGTGCTGCAGGAGATGTTGGGTTTGTAGAGACACCGTGGTGAGGCTTTTGCTGGAGAACAGCTGTGGTCCTCTGGGGAGATGTTGGGTTGATACAGGAACGGTGCTGAGGATTTGGCTGGAGCTGTGGTCCTCCGGGCAGCTTCTTTTCTCCGGAGCAGCATTGTCCCGGCTTCTCAGCGGCCTGGCCCGTCTCCTGTGTTTTCCTTCATCTCCATTTTTCTCCCCGTTTTTCTCCTCTGTTTCTCTCCTCTGTTTCTCTCTACAAACCAGTAGTTGCTCAAGTCTTTTATACAGTTTTTTAGTCCTTAGGTATGTAGTCAAATATTGTCCCTCAGGAATTCCAGTGGCAGGAAATCTGTGTGTTTAGGCAAGACCCTGGCTGGAGGAGGGGGGAATCTCCGTCTACCCTGTCTCCATCCAGACAAAGCTCAGGAAACAGGTGGTGATTATCTTGCCCTAAAGGTGTGATGGCTGGGTCCTTGGGTCCATTGTTGTAGTCCCGTGTTATCACGATGCAATCACAAGCTGATTTGCATCCAGGATTGGTGGACAGGATTCTTTCCACCTTCTTTCCAGTGGCTCTGCTATCACTTTTATCTTTGTTGACTCACATAGAGAGAGACAAACTTATTAGACTGTCACACCACCCCGTCAATCAAAGATAAAAGGAAGAAAGAAAGGAAAGAAAGGAAAGAAGTGGAAAAGGAAGGAAAGAAGTTTTAAACAATTTTTGCAATAGACATAAGTTTTGATTGGCTAACAGCACAAATCTGTTGTACACCATCATTAGACACAAACTGCATGTTGGACACTACATGTTGAATCACTGTATACAACAGGGATTTATACAAGATTGACAATGCTAAGAAAATATAACAAAATTAAACCAGGTAATTACACAAGGTGAAAGCATCCTTGTTCCTCCTGGAAGCCAGGAGAACAAACAAACCCATACCCCCCCACCCCGTCAGTCCTTCAGTTTGGAATTGAAGTGAGAGCTTCAGTCCAGATCTGAATGTCTGCGGGGTTATGGAAAGTACAGTCCTTGAAGAGATGTCTTCTGTGATGCAAAACTTGAGAAGTCTTCCATATTGTAGCAAGACAAGTCCTTCTGACAATACATCAGGTAGTCTTCAGCATTAGAACTTAAATTTAGCATTAGAACTTAAATAAGAAACACAAATAAGAAACACAACCTTGAAACATACAAAACTGGTATTTCCAGGTTACCATTCAGAGCCACCCTCTCAGGTGATAATTACTTTGAATGGGCCTGTAAGTATCGTTGAGTGTTTCAGGTTCTCTCAAAGCCAAGCTAAACACAAACAAAAGCCTTTTTCCAAACCAAGTACAATTTTTTGGTGATCTCCTGACTCATGCTTCACCCCCCAATTCACCGCTGGGAAGTGAAGCCCTTAGTTGCCCTGGGGGCCATATCCCTCCCCTCATCAAATGGTCCCACCAAGAGGGGAGCAGTGACCTCAGCCCTCTTTTTAGGCTCGGGCCAACATTGCACAATGATTCGTAATTGTCTCGTGGCTACCCCATCAACCACTTCTTTTGGAATACCTTTCTCCCGACCCACCCCCCACCAATATTGCCGGGTATTCAAGTGTTCCCTGCCCCCAGCCAGGTGCCTACTAGGAATACGGCGCATCTGGCCCTGGGGGCTTGGTGGGTGAGTCATTTTCACATGTCTCAAGCCTCTAGTTTGAGGTTTTTTCATTTCCTCAGGTACACTATACTGCCTAGCATAATCTAATAATTCCCTCCCCACATCTTGCCATGTCCTGGAAGAAAATGGGGTATTAGCTATTTCTTTTTGAAGCTGGATACCTCTTATTTTAAGCAAGTCAGAGAGGCCCCTGATCAAAGGAGTCATTCTGTTTGCATCCACCAGGATAGAAAGAGGGGATTCAAAATGATGTTTTAGTTCCCTTTCATATATCATCTGCAGGCATGCAGCTTTTTGCACATTCTCCATTATCTGATTCATCCCTCCCCGCAGAATTAGGGGTTCACCCCTCTCCTTTGGATCAAACCCCCCTGCCCAATAGGCAGCTCTTTGCGTAAGACTCCAGGGTCCACTTCTGTTTTTTGTAGTTAGAAAAACATTATCACCCCAATAGCCCATGGCTTCAGCTTCTGTTAACATAATCTGATCACCTCCAGTTTTTGAAACTCGCCAGACATATTCCACCTCAGATTCCCCAGCAGAGCGTGCAAATTCTGCACGAATTTTGGCCAATTCAGTGTAGGAGAAAGGCGTTTCTTTGGTTGTGATAGTGGGGGTAACCTCCCCATCCTCATATAAAACTTCAGTTTTAATGAGAGGTCTGATATGCGCAGCAGCTTCCTTAGCCACTGTCAGTTCTGCCCGAGGGCACATAGGGGCAGACTCCAAGTAATTCACACCCTCTTTTGAGTCCAAATACGAATTTTGCCTCCTCTCCTTTTCCAATTGAATTTTAAGATCTGCCACTACGTCTTTCAAAGTGGCAACATGGCTTTGCAGTGACGAAACTAAGTCCTGCAAAGAGGAAATAGTTATATTTTCCTGTTCATGCCATTCCTCTTTCTCCTTCACTGAGGCGGCTAAACAGGCACCTAAAACCGCACAAATAAAACCTTTGCCTTTCCCGGCTTTTGCTCGTGCATCTTTCTGCAGGGCCACAATTCTATCAGCCACACTCTGGAAATTATGCCAATTTTCACGGGCCCAGTCAAGTACCTGTACAGAGGGGCGGGCACCGTGAACTTCTAAAAGGTTAAAAAGCTTCTCACTCCCGGCCATCTCTTTTGTTTCACAAAGCATTTCTTAATAGGGCACTAAGTTTCATGGGGAAGTCAGATCAAAACACTGTTTTGTACCAGCAAAACCTTCCCTGGAAAAACGTACACTTTTAAAAGGCTTACTACAAAATAATCTTCTCCAGGAAAAATGCACAATAGGTTTCTCAGGAGAGGTCACACACAAGAAAAAACAACAACAACCTGGGCTTCTCAAGGAAGTCACACTATTTCGCTGAGTGAACCCACACTTGCAAAAGCTTCTCAGCTTTTGTACCTCAAAATTTTTTGTTACACTAGGATAACAACCTTGTAATTCTTAGGGAAGAGTTACTCTGTTTCCCTGAGCGAACACACACCAGCAGAAGTTTCTCAACTTTTGCTTCAATACTGGGCTTCTCGGGAAAGCCACACTTTACAAATATCACCAACACTGGGTTCCCTAAAAGAGGGTACTGAGAATTCTCGGGGAGGTCACACTATAAAGTCAACAGTTGTACCCCAGATAATCTTCCCCGGGAATGCACACACAAATTTAAAGCAGGGTACAGAGGATTCTCGAGGAGGTCACACTATAAAACCAACAGTTGTACCCCGGATAATCTTCCCCGAGAAAGCACACACATTTAAAGCTTTTGAGAACTCCCACACAGTCTCTCTGAAAATTTCGCTTCGTCCTTCTCCGGCCACTTCCCTCGCGGGCGAGTGGAAACGCGAATCTGGACTCCACTCTCGCTTCGTACTAAAAGTACGTCTCAGGCACACACACACATTTCGGGGTTCTCAGAAATGCAATAATTTTGCTGTGATACTTTTCACTGCACGGGAATCCTGCCGACTACGCCATTTAAATGTCACGGTCCGGAGACATTAGATGTCTCGGTCCAGAGACACAGTTCTTTTAAATATTCCCGTGTTGTGAAATTAAAGGCACAAACGAGGCCAAAGTATCAACAGCTAGACTATTTATTACATAAAGAAAGTGGACATAAGAAAGGAAGAGGGAGAAAATAGAGAAAGTGGACATAAGAAGGGGAAGGGAGAAAAGAGAGAGAGAGAGACGAGAGATAGAAGCTCTGAGAGAGAAGAGGAAAGGAATTATATTACCACACCCCTCATCCCCCCCAGGATAAAGTCTGTGGAGGAAAGGTGCTGCAGGAGATGTTGGGTTTGTAGAGACACCGTGGTGAGGCTTTTGCTGGAGAACAGCTGTGGTCCTCTGGGGAGATGTTGGGTTGATACAGGAACGGTGCTGAGGATTTGGCTGGAGCTGTGGTCCTCCGGGCAGCTTCTTTTCTCCGGAGCAGCATTGTCCCGGCTTCTCAGCGGCCTGGCCCGTCTCCTGTGTTTTCCTTCATCTCCATTTTTCTCCCCGTTTTTCTCCTCTGTTTCTCTCCTCTGTTTCTCTCTACAAACCAGTAGTTGCTCAAGTCTTTTATACAGTTTTTTAGTCCTTAGGTATGTAGTCAAATATTGTCCCTCAGGAATTCCAGTGGCAGGAAATCTGTGTGTTTAGGCAAGACCCTGGCTGGAGGAGGGGGGAATCTCCGTCTACCCTGTCTCCATCCAGACAAAGCTCAGGAAACAGGTGGTGATTATCTTGCCCTAAAGGTGTGATGGCTGGGTCCTTGGGTCCATTGTTGTAGTCCCGTGTTATCACGATGCAATCACAAGCTGATTTGCATCCAGGATTGGTGGACAGGATTCTTTCCACCTTCTTTCCAGTGGCTCTGCTATCACTTTTATCTTTGTTGACTCACATAGAGAGAGACAAACTTATTAGACTGTCACAGCATCATGTTAAAAAATAAGGTGATTATTCCTTGTCATGTCTGCTGAAAGAGTAGCTATAAGAGAAGTGTGTAACCCAGCACACAGAAACAAGATTTCCTCTGTCATCTCATGCAAGGAGTGGAAGAATTGTGACTTACACAAGCATACATCAACACCCAGAAGCTAAGGGAAAAGCCTGCGTAAGCCTAAAAAACCCAGCTCTTCTGCCTGACCAGCCAGGTAGCTGAACCATTTTAAAGAGAAGGTTATAATATTGGTCAGGCTTTGATAAACTCTAAGAGCCCTAGTCTTCCACAAGGACAGAGCATATGAATTTATCTGGACCAAACAGCAATTATCGAATAGAATTAAGGGCACAATTCAGATGTCATTACTTTTGGTGAGTTTAGGCTATTTTAAAGCTTATTTTTTCCCTTCTTCTCCTGTCAATATTTTGTAGGATTATACTCCCCCACTCCAAGACCCTTCTTTGTTGCTACTTTATCACTGCTTACAAACTACCAATGCATTGCAGATCATCTGAATTACCTTTTGAACCCCCTCTTCAAGCAGGCACCTTTAAACACAGCCCCTTGTGCTGCTCAGTGCCTCAGCACCACTGTGCCGACCCTTTCTCTGGAATGGTGGACAGCAGAGACAGATCACAACAGAGAGAAATAATAATTTCTGACAGGGATTTGAACCAGACACTGCAAATAGTACCTCTGTGACAATTATTTCTGCCTGGCTTTTTTCTAGAGGGGTTACTTATGGAGACAGATTTGATACAAGGGACCACCTTTACTGCAGCTTGTCTCAGCTGGTCTCTGATTGAGCTTGGTCCCAGCCCAGCTTGTTGCTGAGCTCATAAAATATATTTTTAAATTCCTGAGTTTTCCCAGATCTATCATTTCTCAGCCTCCCAAGAACTGAGATATGTAAATTGAAAAGGCTGCATTAGAGAAAGTAAATATTTATAAGCACAGTGGAACAGCACTTTAACTTTTGGCTGTGTCTGTTTGTCAAGTGCTGCAATGCTCAGAGGCTGTAAGTCATCACTCAGAGCAGTGTTGGGCCTTAGAAAATAACTTAAAAGAGGTCTTTCAGGTGCCAGGACTAGTTGTTACTGTTAACA
The DNA here is from genome assembly GCF_026170545.1 of Melanerpes formicivorus. Lineage (NCBI taxonomy): Eukaryota > Metazoa > Chordata > Aves > Piciformes > Picidae > Melanerpes > Melanerpes formicivorus. The sequence goes on along the minus strand of NW_027142353.1, from coordinate 35,403,172 downwards.
CTAACCACAAAACCTGATCACGCCAGTGAAGTTAGTTTAGGAGGTACCATAGGAGTTGAGTTGTAGAAGCCACTTAACTTGGAGGACACCTCAGGATCATAGAGTCATAAAATTGTTTTGGTTGGAAGGAACCTTTCATGATTATCAAATTCCACCATTATCCCAGCCATGTCACCAGTAAACCATGTCCCTCAGCACTACATCAACACCACTTTGAAATCCCCCAGGGACCCGGACTCCAACGCTTCCCTGGGCAACCTGTTCCAGGGCTTGACAACTCTTCTGTGCAACAGTTTTTCCCCTATTGTCTAATCTAATCCTCCCCTTGAGGCCATTTCCTCTTGTCCTGTCATTTGTTCCTTGTGAGAACAGATCAACATCCACCTTGTTACAACCTCCTTTCAGGGAGTTGTAAAGAGCAAAAAGGTCTCCCCTCAGCCACTTCTTCTCAAGACTAACAACTACAGTTCCCTGAGCTGCTCCTCAGACTTGTTTCTAGTCCCTTCACCAACTTCATTGCCCTTCTCTAGACACACTCCAGCACCTTGACGTCCTTGTAGTGAAGGGTCCAAAACTGAACCCAGTATTTGAAGTATGGCCTCAGCAGTGCCAAGTACAGGGGCAATGATCACTGCCCTAGTCCCGCTGGCCACACTATTTCTGGTACAAGTGGGATGCCATTGGCCTTGGATACCTGTGATCTCTTCCTGATGGGTGGTTCTCTTCAACTCTCCATGCCTTTAACATTATGAAAGCTGATTACTGCCAGGAAGGTGTTTTCACAGCTCATTTAGAGTCCAGCACCCTGAAGTATATCAGAAGTGACACAGGAGAGAACAGCGCCAGCTGTGACCTTCTGACACATCCCATTATCAGACTAAGTTTTCCAGCTTGCTGCTAAGCTTCTACCTTCATCCGTCAAACTTTGCCAAAGGTTACTAGCCTGTGCTGACCATGTACATGTTGGGTGCTAACTTAAGAGGGAAATTTTCTGGAAAATTACAACTAATATTTGTTTTTCTCCTGAGACTTAAGATAGAAATGCCCTTCTTTCTCAGTATTTTTTTGTGGCAGGATCAGCAGGGATGTATGTTGGATCACTTCCCCTTGCATTTTTCCAACTAAAAAAAATAAAAATAGAAAGACATTTTAAGATCTGTTTATACTTTAGCAGGCAAATTAGCTAAAAATCCTATCCTTACTGAGACTTTTTGTTCTGAAAGCAGAGCAGAGGCAAACAAAACATTCCATGATGTTTCTTTATTCTTTGGTGAAATTTTGTACTGGAATGGGCATCTGTGACATAACCATTTCAGTCAGAAATAGAATATAGAATGCTGGTAAGGGATTTAAGGCTGTTGCATATCATAGCAGCTTAGAGGTAGAATATAGAATAAACCAGGTTGGAAGAGACCTTCAAGATCATCGCGTCCAACCCTTCAACCAATCCAACCCACCTAAACAACTAACCCATGGCACCAAGCACCCCATCAAGTCTCCTCCTGAAAACCTCCAATGACGGCGACTCCACCAGCTCCGCAGGCAGCCCATTCCAATGGGCAATCACTCTCTCTGTATAGAACTTCTTCCTAACATTCAACCTAAACCTCCCCTGGTGCAGCCTGAGACTGTGTCCTCTTGTTCTGGTACTGGCTGCCTGGGAGAAGAGACCATCATCTGCCTGTCTACAACCCCCCTTCAGGTAGTACCCACATTCATGGGTGGAAGAGAAAACAAAGCAATTCACCTAGGAAACAGGAATCAGGAGAAGGAAGGGAAAATGCAAGAGAAAAAAAAGGCATTACTGGTGGTAGGTCAGGCCAAGAGCTTCATCAGACACATAAGAGGGCAAGGAATTTTAAGCAAGGACCAGGGTAAGTAGGAAGAAATACGAGATCAGAAAATAAGAACCAGGGGACAGGAAAAAAAAAAAAAGTCTGGAGAAGAATATTCAGACATGAGGTAGGAGAGGAGCAGCTTCAAAGGAGAGATGAGTATCACAGAATCACAGAATGTTAGAGGTTGGAAGGGACATCCAGAGATCATCGAGTCCAACCGCCCTGCCATAGCAGGATCACTTAGGGTAGTCTGCACAGGAATGCATCCAGGTGGGTTTTGAAAGTCTCCAAAACAGAAGACTCCACCACCCCCCTGGGCAGCCTGTTCCAGTGCTTCTTCACCCTAACTATAAAGAAGTTTCTCCTCATGTTGAGATGAAAATTTCTATATTCAAGTTTGTATCTAATGACATAAAGAGAATGGCAGGTTATGATCAGGGTGAGGGAACATCCATAACGATAGAAGCCAAGTAGGGCTTGATGTTTTACTGCGAAAAAGTAGCCGAGACATTAAACCCCACAAACTCTACCAAGATAAAAGATAGAAATTAGAATCTAAATAGGTGGGCTGGAATAATTTCAGAACCCAAGCTCCTTTCACTAAGGGTATTGGGACTCCTTCTAACAGGGAGTCACATGTAAATACTGACTTTAGTCCTGGAATCAGACAATCACAGAGTAGTTTGGGTTGGAATGGACCTTAAAAGATCATCTAGTTCCACCCCTCCTGCCATGGGCAGAGACACCTTCCACTAGACCAGGTTGCTCTGAGTCCCCTCCAGCCTGGGGTTGAACATTTCCAGGGATGGGCATCTACAACCTGTCTGGGCAACTTGTGCTGTTTATCTCACCATCTACACAGTAAAGAATTTCCTTCTGACAACTAATCCAAATCTCTCCTCTTTTAGTTTGAAACTGTTACCCCTTGCACTGTCACTATGCTCCCTGATGAAGAGTCCCTCCTCACCTTTTCTGTAGGCCCCCATTCAGTATTGAAAGGCTGCAATAAGGAGCCTTCTTTTCTTCGGGCTGAACTCCAGCTCTCTCAGCCTGTCCTCATAGGGACAATGTGATATTTTGGTCTCCTGTTTTTCCATGTAACAGATATAGAGAAAGAGGGGGGTACTCTTTGGCTGCCACAACTAACCCTATAAATTACATATATGATTTCATGCTCGGTGCCTACTAGCTGTGCTTTTTCTAGACATGTCTACCAGAGGTTTTATAAAGGTGTGTTTGATAAATTACAGCTTCCCTGCCTTTTCCTGTCTGCTGGCTGCTGATTTAACACCTCCTGGATTGCTTTTCCACAGGCTCTACAGGAGGAGATTAACGTTTCCGGTAGTAAAATAAAAGTGAGTTACCTGAGCAGTCGCACAGCTGGCTACAAATCAGTCCTGAGGATCAGCATGACCCACCCCACCATCCCTTTCAACCTCATGAAAGTCCACCTCATGGTGGCCGTCGAGGGACGCCTCTTCAGAAAGTGGTTTGCAGCTGCTCCAGACCTTTCCTATTATTTCATCTGGGATAAGACAGACGTCTACAGCCAGAAGGTGTATGGGCTCTCAGAAGCCTTTGGTAAGTGACCCCAGGGCTTCTGTCTCTTTATAGAAGCAGCTAAGTGGTAATGCACAGGCCTTGTCCTAGATCAGTATGGTCCAACTGCTAACTCATAAGATAGTCCCTGCTGGTTCACTGCTGTTTCCTTTGGGAGGACTGGGCCCAGCTGTTCAGGCAGCACACATTTCCCCAGCAGATGAGTACTTAGCTGTTCTCTGGCTCATGGCCCAGCACACACATCCTGAGCTGCTACAATCAGATTCATACAGAAGGAATGAACTGGGGCTAGAGGCGTTTGGCTGCCTCTTGCCTGTAGCCAAAAGCTGTCGGCACTGCTTTGAAAGAAATCCCTAGAACAGAGCCCTGGTCTCCACTCCTCCTTGTGCCTGACCTTCTCGATTGCTCTAATCTTAGTTTCCCCTTCATTACCTATTGAAGAATGCCATCCCAAACTGGGGCATGATCTTCCCTTATGAATCTTGTGCATTCATTTACAACTGCAAAAGACTGTCAGGAGCTACAAGAATAGGAAGGTTCTACATACTCAATGTGCCACACTACCAGCACCAAGCGTTGTGACCCATGACACCCTCTCTACAGGGACAGAAGCTGAAGCCCATGGTGGGGTAGGACATTATGCTGCAGATATATGCAGAGACATGCTTCATTCCCCTTCTTGCTGCCATCCCAGACCTCACCCAGGGATCCTTGGATGATGGTGCTGGCGTAAAGGGGGTGTTTTGAGTGTTTATTGAGCAGACGTGATGCTGCTCTGTGATCACAACCAGAAGGCATCCAGTTACAGGTCTTCAACAGAGTCTAGACTAAACCCTTCAGGCTGCCAAGGAAATTATATCAGCAAAATGAGGGAGATTCCGAATTAGCAAATAGATTTCACATTGACAGAATGGTGGTTGCTGATGCTTCACAGCCCAACTGAAGATAGACCTCTTTAGAGGTGCTGTAGGTGCCTTGTTTTCTTGGAGGAAGAATGGGTGCCTTCCTCTCACTGAGGCTCAGCTGCCTTGAGCATGCTGGATGACACAACCTGCTGAACCTTATGCAGGTTTGAGTCCACAAAGTGAAATGTATCCTGGTAGCATATCCTGAAAAACTCTTTACATGCTCTTTAAGATGCTAGACCAGCAGTAGGTTCTGAGGTGCTCCATGATGCAACTTTGCAGCCCCAGAGTAAATCTGAGCACATCAGCACTGAGGTTTTCAATGTTTCTTACCTCTAGTGGTGGTAAGTGCAATGGAAAGTATCAAGCCTTCATTTCCTAAATTATATCTTCTGATATTGTCTGATTCTGCAAAAGGCTGTATTTGGTGAGGGATCCTGAGTTCACACAGCACTTTCTAAGGAGCCTTGGAAAGTTGTAAGATCAAGCCTTTATTTTTATCTAGTTAAAAAAAAAAAAAAAGTGATCTGTGTAATTGCTTTTCATTTTTAGTTCTGCTCTGCTTCATCTGTTAGCACTGAAAAGATCAGGTAGGGCAGAAGAAAAGCAGACCATTGAAAACTGGTCCTGCTTCTTCTGAGGAAATAATAAAAGAGTCATTATTCTGTCAACATTGTGTTTTAACTTCTCCTGACATCATTTTAAGCAAGTCCAATGTGTTCAGCAGAGTTACTCCTGAAAAGCTCTGATTAGAGACATCATGGCAAGCAAAGCCTTTTGACATTAACAATCGCCACAGGTCAACCTGGTCTAACCCTGCTGGGTCTGCTCCTTGCCTCATTTATATTTGTCTTTACTTTCCAAGAAAGGGCATGATTTTTAGCAAGTTCCTGACATTAAGTGCTTGATTAAAGATAGTAGGTAGGCCTGAAATACTTCCATTTAGGATTTCTGCAGTGGTTTACACTTTCCAATACTCATTGTTTTAAAATATGTCTTTAAAACAATGCCTTTAAAATATTTAACACATTTCCCCAACATCTACAACTCTGTTGACCTTTTTAAATGAAAGATGGCCTTTAAAGAGAACAATACTACAACTCCAACTTATGATGATGATGATATTTTAAACAGAATTGGCAGCTGCCTATAGAAATGCTCTTACCTCTGCTCAGCTGAAACTGTGTGTGCTGACTGTGCATCCCTGAGTTACTAATCTATTGGCATCTTTTTTTCATTCTCTTTTTCACAGTGTCAGTAGGTTACGAATATGAATCTTGTCCTGACTTAATCCTGTGGGAGAAGAGGACAGCTGTGCTCCAGGGTTATGAAATTGATGCTTCCAAACTTGGAGGATGGTCCCTGGACAAACACCATGCCCTCAACATACAAAGTGGTAGGTTGTCCGTAACACATCAAAAGAATAATGCAGTGTTGCAAGGCCCAGTTGCTGCTTACTGCTAAGAATTAAAGAAAAGGAAAGAAACCAAACCAACATATGTACTGTCCTTAGTATATTACTAACAAATTATTTCAAGTAACCTACACTTAGAGGCAATTTGGTGTACGTAAATGCAAAAACTGCTGGCCATCACTGGAGTAGTTGAACATCATCAGGTCTAACTTAGTAGTATCTTAATAAAAGAGTATTAACAAGGAAGGTATTCTGAAACATACTGGCAGAAGCAAGAGGCTTTATAAGTCATAAGGAAAAATGGAATGTGCCACAGACCTTTAAGTCTGCTCAAGACTGCAGCACAGAATCACAGAATGGTAGGGGCTGGATGGGTCTTCTGAAGATCATCTGTTCCAACCTCCTTGCTAAAGCTTAATCATCTAGAGTAAATCACACAAGAACATCTAGGTGGAGTTTGAATGCCTGCAGAGAAGAAGACTCCACAACCTCTCTGGGCATCCTGTTCCAGTGCTCCATTAGCCTCAAAGTGAAGACTTTTTTTCCATAGGTTTACATCAAACCTTCTGTGTTCTTTCAGACAGGGAGGCTTGAAAGCTGATCAGAACACATTCAAAAGATGGAAGCACTGTGTCCATCTGGGTGATAGCAGTGGTATGGGAGCAAACTTCTAATTCTGCCCACATCACTGCTGAAAGCACTACACTTCTGGGGAACATAAGCAGAGCTCCTTTCAAGCTTTGCAGATGAAACATTTCTCTAGAGAATACATCCTGGTGTTTTTGTCCCTTATTTTTCCATGAACTATGTAATTTCTTTTTTTATCTGGTAGACTGCAGATTTAACAGGACAAGGAGGGACAGAATAGACAGGTGAAAATTCAGGAGACAGTGAAAATTGTATTTTGTTCAAAGGTAATGCCAGTCTTCTTCTCCCTTCATAGTTCTGTTCTGCAGGAATTGTCTATAAAAAATACTTCAGATAAGAGAATCCTCATTGGAAACCACCACAAAGCAATGCTATGAAAGATGATGAGCCCTCCTTGCTACTTGACATATTCCCCAGCCAGTATGGGTTTCCTTTGGTCTCAATTTCCTTGTGTCTCTATTTGATTTCCATATTACTGTTTTCTCTCTTTAGGCATCCTACATAAAGGAAATGGGGAGAACCAGTTTATTTCCCAGCAGCCACCTGTAATTGGAAGCATCATGGGCAATGGCCGCAGACGGAGCATTTCTTGTCCAAGCTGCAATGGTCTTGCAGATGGCAACAAGCTCCTGGCTCCTGTTGCCCTAACATGTGGGTCTGATGGAAGTCTTTACGTTGGAGATTTCAACTACATCCGAAGGATCTTTCCCTCTGGCAATGTCACCAACATCCTGGAGCTGAGGTACGCTGTGCTGAATGTGGCCATTACAGTTATGCCTTTAAGTTCTGCAAAAATCTCTAGTGCCCAAAAGGAAAATTAGTAAACCTCTTTAAGAAAACCAGAGCAAACCAGAATAGCTGTCCAGATCTGCCTCTTCTGCAGCACTGCCGACTTTGAGTTACACCAGAGAAACACAGGCCTAACAAGTGAAGTCCCTCAGACCCCACCACTGAATCACACACTGAAAACACTGCCACATTTTTGTTCTGCTAAGCCATACTCTGTTGATGTCTCCTTCTTGGGTAGATAGAGACCAGTGGGACTTAAAATTAACAGACCAGTAAGACTTGCTAAAATTAACAGCATCTGACAAAACCTAAACTTGGATGGACACAGCACTGATGATGACATCTAGAGGTTAATCAGAGCAGATGATTCATAATTAAGACAGGATGATCGCTCTAGGAAGTCAGAGATAGGGATTTTCTAGTTTGTTTGGTTTGTGGGTTGTTTGGGGGAGGGGTTCTGAGAACAAATATGTCAAAACCTGTCCCTCAGTCTCCAGCTGAACAGCAGTGTCAAGGTGAACATAGAGATGGGTCATAGCTGTGGGTCATCTAAGCGTATCTATGGATCATCTGAGCAAAGTGCTCCTTTTAACCTTAAATAGCAGAATTAAAAACATATATTAGGAGAAATATGTAGGATGAGGAAGGAATATCTGTTAAAAACAAGGAAGGAGAGGGAAAAGTACAGATTTGTGACAAGTTCTGAGAAAATTAAACAGATTCTGACTGAATCAGAAATTCAGATTGACCTCACTGGAGGGATTTTTTTCCATCTAAAATTCCCACAACAAATACAATTAATCATTTCAAAGCATCAGGGCCTGATTCTGGACTCTTCGTGGCCAGACAGGACTCACTCCAGGACTGTCATTAGAGCTAAATGAGTGTTTCTGAATGAGTCTTCTCTCCTTGAAGGGCCAGACCTAAGTTTCTAAGGTGTTGATGTGAGGTGACCATAGTAGGAAGGTTCACATTCCCATTTACCTCTCAAGATCTGGCCTGAAAATGAGAATCTTCCATCAAGTAAGAACCTCTCTGCTCCATTCAGATTTGATGTCCTGACTGCTGACGACAAAAGTGAGGCTCCATTTCTGCAAGGACTGCCATGTGGGAGCTTACTAGCTAGCTTCCTAGGGCAGCAAGATCCCATACACCATTACCTTGTATTTCTCTTTGTGCTGCAAGGCCACAGGGGAAAATGGAAGAGCTGATCTGCAGAAACATTGGTGCAAGATCCCATTAGTCCCTCATTTACAGACCAGTCATTAGACCTTCCTAAAGGTCCTATTTGGCACACAGAACCATTGTTGTAGATCATAGTGTATGAGAAGAAAAACCCAGACAGCCATCGTAAGGCTGGCACTTAGAGAACATCTGTCTTGATATGCTCACAGGACAACAAGGAAATCAGGAGTCGTTGAATTAGGAAGCCCACAATGAGATGTTTACAGTCCAAGTTCAGAGGACTGACGTATCTTCTAAGTAAAAAAGCAAGAACCTGCTTTGTGTTCTTCTGTGACATATGAGAACTCAATATTTCTGATGTTTGTAAGGTGGGAAGCTGAGATAAATCTCCAGGCCTGGTCCATGTTAAAGAACATAATATTCTTCCAGTGCCAGAAAGTTATTTTAATGGCTAAAGGTGAGATTTCCAGAAGAGCCTAGGTGTTTTGGGGGCCCAAATCCCATTGCAACTGAGTGGGATTAGTATCTCATTCCCAGAAGTACCATTTTGAAAACCTGATCCCTGTTTCATTGTCAGTGGAAATACCAGGCCCAGCAGAGGTTTTGCAGAGTATTTCCTGGTTGGAAAGGAGAAAATTGGGAGCCTTGATGGAATGGCCTTGCTGGCTTTTGTGTAGAGCCACAGAGTTAAATTTACTCCAGAGTTAAATCTGCTGGAACGATTGCTGCTTCAACTGTGCAAACACTTAGGTTACTGGATCTAATAAATGTTTCTTCACTCTGATGTGCCATAAAGTAAGTGGGTTCAGATGCTAGCTGACCAAAAGCTGTGGAGGAAAGCCATTGCTTTTGGACTAAATGGAGTTTGCTTGTGTCTTCTCAAATCGGCATCTCCTTGGAGATTAACACCCTCACTATTTGGCTTTGGGGTTTTGTTTAGGAGGATGTGTTTTGAGTGTAGTGTCCTGTTGCAGAGGGGAAAGCAAGTGCATTGTGGGTCACAAGCAGCTGCAGATGGGTATGTAACTAGACCCTTGAAAAATGTCCAGCTTGGCATAATTTCAGTCCTCTGGGCTAGAGTTCACTAGGTTATGGCAATGAACTGCCACACATAACTGTGCAAATGCTAAGTGGCCTTTGTAAATCAAAAGTAACTGCTTTGAGGGTGGAAAAAACCCCTCTAAAGATATCTGCATCTAAATGTACTTAGGACTGCTCTGAATGATAAAGTCTGCTTGGTCCTCTCTCTTGCATAACTTCAAGCAGGTGAGATCACACCTCCTGTGCGATGTGCAACAGCACATGTGAGCTCACTGCCAAGCAATATCCAACATAAAATATATCGGTGTCATTCCAGCTAAGTCTTTATTTATTATTGCATTGTATGATACAGTTACTGTCAAGTTTTCAATCTGCTAATATTGCATCGAACTGAGCTGCTAACACCTCATTCTTTCTTCTATTCCCTGCTTTCCTGTCTTCTGTCAGAAATAAAGATTTCAGACATAGGTAAGCCAACCAGTGGAGAATTCTTATGCCGCTCCCTGTCTTGTTGCATGTTGTTACACAGTGAGCCACAAGTGCCATTTCCAGATGATTCAATAGCAAATGAAGCTGGCGTGATTAAAACTGGCGTAAGCAATCAGTCATCGGAACTGGGAGCCATTAATCACAGAGCACAGTCGCACAGACTTCTGCATGAGCTGTTTGTTATAGCTGCAGGCAGGGGAAATGCAGAGATGAGAAGCAGTGTAACAAGAGGAGGAGGGTGGAAGGAAAAAATGGGTGGGAATGAAGCAAGAAAGTAAAATGAGGACATCGTCAGGATACAGGTCACTAGAGTAGCATGATATAAAAACAATTCTCATATGTCAGAAGGTCTTTTTGAGCTTGTGGAGTGTAGCAGGCATAATGAAGGGCCATATGTACCCCAGGATCACCTGGAGAAGTAAGTTTTTGTAACTTTTTGTCAACCTGAGCTATTCATAGAGAGCCCTCACATTATGTGAAAGTATGTCAGGCTCAGGCAGGAGGTAGAGCAACTCAGAACCTCGGTCAGGAAATGCAATTAAAAAAAAAGAGAAAGAGTAATGACAAGAAAACAAGATGAAAGAGAGACTTCTAAATTGGAGCTTTGTCACTAAGAATATTTGTCTTGGGTTCACTGGCATTTCAGTGAGTTTGATCCAATCAGTTGCATTCAGGAAGATGTCTGAATGTCAACCTCCTGTCACTGTGTTTGCAGGGACTTCTCTGTCTCTGACAAGTTTCCCATCCTTCTCCCTGGTTGCTTAGACTGTAGAGTTGGGAATTTATTTTTGGTATGTGTGTTTGGTTTTCTTTTTGCATTTGGGATTGGGGATTTTTCTTGCTACGTGCTTTTTATTTGTGGCTTCTTTGACTTCATAGAGGCTGTGTGAAACCAGAAATGTTCTTTTTATCTGCATGCCTGAAAACACAATGGAGTAGAAACTTTTTTTGTCTTATTGCCAGAACATTAATGAAGGGCTGAGCATCCACAGTACAGCACACTGGCCCAAAGCAACTATTAGTAGGGCTAGGAGATTGGTACACAAGAACTCTGCACTGACTGTCTTCATCAGGCTGAGTTCCAGTCCCGCAGCTCCTCCTTCACATCATTTGAAGGCAATAGAAAAACTAATTTCTCTTTGAAACAGCCAGATTGTATGTTTAATGTCCTAAAAATACACAGCCACTAAGGTACACCTGCTTTGACAATGAAGGGCAGCAGCTGAACAGCTGTTACAAGAAGAGGCTTTATATATGAAGGCAATAACTGAGTGAAGATGTGTGGACTGGCCACAGATGCCACCAGAGCCTTACAAGATTGCCAGGGCTTCAGCCTTTAGGCAATTCCTAAAGTCTAAGTAGTGAAATTAAATAAAGGAAAACTAAGACATGCTTGCATCAGCACAGGGTAGGGCAAAGGGGACCAAAAAGGGAAGAAGGAATTGAGGAGCTCTAGAACAAATATTCCCCTCTGTGACTACACTGAGAGAAGTCATTCATGTGAGTTAGCAGCTCCTCTGTGTCATTTCCCATAATACTTCTTGTTAGGAAGCCTCTTCATAGGGAAATGAGTGGATGTAGATTTAGCTAAATTTCCAGTGCTTTGAGCTCCAGAAGGTCTTAAGTTTGACGCCATAAACAGGCAACAGTTGCAAAGGGTGAGATCCACACCACTGAATCTTGGTGGTTTGGAAAAGCTGCAATGTGTACACAGCAGCTTCCTCACTTGAGCAGAAAGAATTCATCCCCACTATGTAGCCTGTGATGAGCTTGATCTGCAGAGATTCTGGACCTACCAACTAAGAGGCTTGGCCCTACAGGACAGGGTAGGTAGCCCAGGTCTAGCTCTGCAACCTCCAAAATGGCTGTTTGGCAACATGGGGAATGTTAGCTAAGCCAAAACACATCACCCAACTGTGATGCCTTCCAAGTTTACACCCATTTCTCATTTAGTAATAGATTAATGGGAACTTTTTCCAGTATGACTGTGTATAGGCCTGTCTTGATGGGCTTACAGAATCTAACTGTTTCCAAGCATGGCAATAATAAGTTGCAGTTAATTATCATTATCTTTTCACTGCAGAAGCATGGAGGGTAGTGAGGCATTTGTCTTGCAAATATGCAAAAAAATAGCCACACTTAGATAGATTCTTCCTTTCTTGTTTCCATTCATGCCTTAGAAAAACAAATCTATAATTAGTGGCAAAGAAAGGTATCTCAGAAAACTGCCCTAGGATCAGTTTAAAAGTCCCTTGCAGTCCCTGGGTTGGCTTATGGCATTGCTGCGAAGTTTTATTATCCAGCCTGTGACACTAGAAGTGCTTTGGGCATCACAGACAAATGGAAAACACTAAAAGGCCAAGTGTAAATTCAGCTCACTGCACTGTGTAGCCTCCTTATGTATTAATCTATTGAATGTCACCTAAGGAAAAAAAAATAAAAGAGCAGGACTTCACACAAGCCATAATAAAATCCTTTGTTTGTGAGCTGCAGGGTGCTTAGCTTGGAGTCATGGAAACACAGCCCCACTGAACAAAAAATGCTTGGCTGGAGGAATTTGGTGCTTCTTTAGTCACCAGCAAATGCATGTGGCCAGCAAGATTCAGAGGGTAAAGAGGCAGCTAGCACAGAAAGTTTCATAGAAGTGGTTTCATGTCTCTAAACAGAGATATCAGATCCAAAGAAGCCTCAGGGTTTTATTCAGTTGTTATGGGTAACTAACTTTGGTGTTGTAACTGCTCCTGTCTGTTGACCACAGTGGGAGCCAGAGCCATACTGTTACAGTTATCAGAAATTGTCCTTTAGAGGAGAATTATAGAATGGTTTGGGTTAGAAGGAACCTTAAAGATCATCTACTTCCACCTGCCCTGCCATGGGCAGAGACAACTTCCAGTGCTCAAAACCCCATGCAACCCAACCTTGAGTACTTCCAGGGATGGAGGTTGTAGATGCCCTTACATTTGAGAAACTGAGATGTAGTTCATGTGGAAAAATGTTGAAAATGACCCTTACAAATTGTGCCCCCAAAATGCTATTTCTCTCCACTGCTTATAAAGGGAGTTAAGGCAGCCAATTCAGGTGTCGGCATCTATTATGTAGCCATCAAAAGCTTGGTCACATGAATCTTCTGTCTTTGAACAGAAACCATGAAAAGGTAAAATCTGCTCTGCTGATGCATTATAGGTAACAAACTGAAACCAGGAACCATCTACCATCTCCCTTTTCTCATCTTTATTTCTTAGAGCCTGGCTTTCCATGCTGGAACAGGAGGTTCCTCCAAAACATAGGCTCTGGTCCCAAGAGGGTAATACCAACTTATTCTTAGAACTTGTGCATCTCTCATAGCACTACAGAAGCAATCCACATGAATCCCACTTGTCTACCTATTCCTTAAATCCCCCAACTTTTTATTCCTTTCTTTCCTCAGAGAATAGTAGAACAGTTTGGAAAGGACCTTTAAAAGCCATGTAATCCAACCCCTCTGGAATGAGCAGGGACATCTTTAACTAGATCAGGTTGCTCAAAATCCTGTCCAACCTGACCTGGAATGTTTTCAGAGAAGGGGCATCTACCACCTCTTTGGGCAATCTGGGCCAGTATTCCACCATCCCTCAGTGTAAAATAAATAGATAGATAGATAGATAGATAGATAGATAGATAGATAGATAGATAGATAGATAGATAGATAGATAGATAAACAAAAGTCTTCTTATTCACTAGTCTGAATCTACCCTCTTTTGTTTGAAACCATCACCCCTTGTCCACTCACAACAAGTCCTGTTAAAATGACTCTCCCCATCTTTCTTATAGGCTCTCTTTAAATACTGGAAGAATCACAGAAAGTTCAGGATTGAAAGGGATCTCTAACATCAAGTTCAAACGCACTTGCCAAGGCAGGATCACCTAGAGCAGGTCACACAGAAATGCATCCAGAGAAGGAGACTCCACAAAGGTGCCATGCCCATGTATAAGGAGTCTCTTAACGTGTCTGCAGAGCTCCCCAAATAGAGCTGGCACAATCCTGTCCAACTGATGAGAATGAAAAAAGGGACAAGGCAGGTGGATGAAAGTCCTGGTTTAAGGACATCCCACAAACAGCTGGGCTCAGTGTGAACCCTGAGGTTTTTCCCTGTGCTTTTCCAGCACATGGCTGTATCACAAGCACACAAGGAAGCAGTATCACCTCCATTTCACTTTGGCCTGCAGAACATCTGCTTATGAAACTGTCCTCATTCCCAGTGACTACACCACCATGCCCACTAATACAAAAAGTCTTTATTCTTTGCCAGGGACCAGCCTGTCCCATCCCTGCAACTTTGGGTTGTTGCTTCAGGCAATACAGTCCTCAGGGTTACTTCTTAAAAGCCCTAATAGCAAAAGGAATGACCTCATTGGGAAATCAGCTCTTCATCCACAGCCCTTTTCTAGTGGTGGCAGTGTCAATATGGGGGATAAATATTTGAAGACTGCAAATACTGTAACGGAATGACTCTTCTGAATAGTGAAAACTCCTGTCTTTTGCTTTGCTCTGTTGCCTAATTAAGCAATAAGAGAGGATGAAAGGGAAAGGAAGAAAAAGAAATTCTCTGCTTTGCCCCAGGCAGATTTATTTCAGTTTTTCTTCAGATCAGTCCAATTTGCCACTTGGATTTGCCTATTGATTGTGGCTTTAAATAAAAAGCAGAGCCCCAGTGTTCCCAGCTCCGTGATCATGGATCATCACAGAGGAAGAGAAGCAGTTTGGGAATTTTTACATTGCTAATGTATGGGGTTTCTTGAGCATCTCTCATCCTGGATGATTTCAAAGTGTTAAACAAGAGCTCCGGTGTATAATACTGCAATTCATGCAAGGGCAGAGAATGACACCTTCCTAGTGCATGTGCTCACTCCTCCCCTGGGTAGGATGGGGAGGAGAATCAAAACAAAGTAAAACTCATGGGTTGAGATAAGAACAGTTTAATAATTGAAATAAAAATTACTTGTAATAATGAAAAGGAAGATAACAAAAGGAGAGGGAAATAAAACCCAAGAAAGCCAAGTGATGCACAGTGCAATTGCTCAGCTAGTCCCCAGGCAGCTATCAGCCAGTCCCAGCCAGTTTCTCCTCCAATTTATATACTAGGCATGATATCATATGTTATGGAATATGCCTTTGGCCAGTTTGTGTCAGCTGTCCTGTCTGTGTCCCCTCCCAACTTCTTGTGCCCTTTCAGCCTACTCACCAGCAGGGCAGTGTGAGAAGCTGAAAAGTCCTTGACTTAATACAAACACTACTTAGCAACATCTGAAACATCAGTGTGTTATCAGCATTGTTCTCATCCTGAATCCCAAACACAGCACTATACCAGCTACCAGGAAGAAAATTAACTCCATCCCAGCAGAAACCAGGACAGTGGTGAAAACTGCTACCAGAGGCAAGGAGGGTAAATTCCACTTTGACTGTTTTTAACAGTTTGTGGTTTACCTTCCATGCTCCAATGCATCCCAGCTTAAATACTCCATTGCCTAAGCCATCCCAGCAGGCCTTCCACCCACAAAAGTTCTGTGCATGGAGCAAGGTGTGGGAGACCATGATAAGCCAAGCTTGTAAATATAAGTTTGGCTGATAAAAATGAACAGCACTTCCTATGGGTCTCAAAGAGCCATGCAGAAGAAAAGATGTCTTTTGTGTTGGGTCTTCCCATACCGTTAAACAACATTAGCTTTAGAAAGGTAATTGTGTGTCGTAGGAGTTTCACTAGCAGCTCACCAGGTGAAATCCAGACTCAAGTGACTCAAGATTTTACGTGACCCAAGACACATAGAATAGAATTATAGAATCATTTTGGTTGGAAGAGGCCTTTAAATCCAGTCATTAACCCAATACTGCTAAGTCACCACTAAACCATGTCCCTAAGCAACACATTATTATACTCCTATGGGTAGTTCAATCAACATAAGTTTCTACCTCTACCTCTTTCAAAGTACTGGTTTAGGTGTGTGTCCCTGTGGCATCCAGCTATGCAGGGGATTAAAAGTTCAACCATTTAGAACTAATTTTGTGATGATTGTGTACACTGAACTTGCCCCTACTTTTTTTTTCCCAGCATCTCTATGCATAGCCTCATTAATAAAAGTAAACTTAAGTTGCCAGAGTACCCAAAGCTCTACCCTAATAAGACAGTGGGAAGTACTGTTCAGCTTTTCTGCTGGATGAATATTTTGCTTTTGCCTGGTTCTCTGATCCATGGCTAAAAGTAAGCATCATTTGTTTTGCTGTTCATTCTACCTAGCAACCAGGATTATAAAATAGTTTGAAAATCTCCCTGTTCTGCAGAAAGTTGTAATTGATAGTTAAATCCACCAGAGCAAGGCTGTGAAATCCAAAAGTAAATTGTAACAATAGTTCTGGGAGAGGGGAGTGGGAACTTCCAGTTCAGCCACCATTTTTCTCCATCTTTGGGGAAATTATTTACCTTTGCCCATCTGCAAATGGCCTGCTGTAAGGCTTGGTGAAAGCTATCTGTTCTTTCCAGGCAAAGACATTAAAGCATTGCAAAGTGCCATTAAAGATGTTCTCCTCTTGTCCACTTCTCATGCAAAAGAGAGATTATGAGCAGCTCAAAAGCTGACTGACATTCAGCTGGGCTTTGTTAGGACAGTCAGAAGAAAATGCAAGGCCCTGATCAAACTGGATGATGGATTCCCACAGGAAACTTCTTCCACTGGGGTTGAAGCCACTTGCTTAGTGTGAGTGACAGGCAGGTAAATGAAATAATACCCTACCAGCCTGCTGTCAGTGGAAAGGAATACAGATGGAGACTCAACTGTCAGGCGGAGCTGTCTTGAAGGTCAAAGCATTTTATTTAGCGAGAATCAGTGTCATTTGTGGAGATGAAATCTGCTCAGATTTTAATAGGATAAATCACAAGGGATACTCCAGAATAAATCAGAAAGGCTCCTTTTTTATTTTTTTAACCAAAGTATTAAGTAATTTGCACAAAGAACCAACTCATATTTTTTTAAAGCACTAAAGACTAATCCAGTAGTTTTTATGTGTCTGAAGAAGGGTTAATTTTCCTAACATAAAGGTTGAAGGAGAGAGGATATTTCTTATTATGAGGGAGAGAGCCAACTGTGATTGACACTCAGGTTTCTAACCAGCTTCTCTTGGAACAATTCCACCAAGTGCAAAACTGTGACCTATGGCCTATAGGTTTATTATGAATTCTTGGGACCTGATGAATTTGGACAGCTTTAAGATGTTCTGGAGTGAAGTAGAGACTTTTTCATACTTATTCTAATTACTACTTAGCCTTTCTTAGAAGGAAGGAGACCTGTGTTCAGGCATCAGGTGCTACAAGTTTAATCTGTTGGTTTCTGGCTTAGAAGAGATGCAGCTCAATACACACTAATAGCAAACTCTTAAAGAAGTTAATGTTTAGTATCTATACCAAACTATACATAGAATCCTTGAAAGACAGCTTTTTAGGGCAAAATTCGTCACTCCAAGGACCATTTTGTTTCTGTCTTCATTGAGGTCCAGCTGAATTCTGTGGCAGGAATGATAATTTCCATGAGAGCAGGACAGGACTCTAGAGCCTCTGCTGGAGTTGGCAAGAGCACCAGATAAGCCTTGATAAAGTAATCTTGAAGAGTATATATTCAAGTGCTTTTTACTTGGGAGTCTGCTTTTGAGCTTTGGTATTGGGTATTAGGAGGGCAGATTTTTTAATTTCATTTTTTTGGTCTGGTTTTGGGTTTGTTTTTCCTTTAGTCCCTAGTGCACTCTGCTTTCCCTTCACTTTCTGGCACTGCACTAACACCAGTTTCAGGACTGTGTATGTATTAAGTAAATTAAGGACAGTCAGGTGCTGGGACTCAAACTGTAGTAGTTCCTAGCATGGTTTTGGCTCAGCCTAGTGAGCCCTTTCCTTTAGTAGCTGTTCTCCATGCTCAGGATCCTGCTGTAGCACTCCTTGTACTAATGTTGTTGAACACAGTACTGCTTCACTTTCCCAGTCTGTCTGCCCTGTGCATTTTTATTCTCTGAAGTGCTTGCGTTGCCTGTTGACTTAAGGAAACAAATAATCCAAGAAAATAATAACGTCATACCCTTGTTTTTCAGCCACAGCCCAGCTCATAAGTATTACTTGACCACAGATCCAATCACCGGCTCCATCTACCTCTCCGACACCAACAGCAGACGCATCTATAAAATCAAGTCAACCACATCAGTGAAAGACATTGTGAAGAACTCCGAGGTCTTGGCTGGAACCGGGGATCAGTGCCTCCCATTCGATGACACCCGCTGCGGAGATGGAGGCAAAGGCACTGATGCTACCCTGACCAATCCTAGGGGTGAGACTGCTTCTTCTCCACAGTTATTTTTTTAAAGGGGTCTTCTGGAAAGGGGCTTGTTTAGCCACACCAGAGACTGCTTTCCTCTCCAATTCAGAAAACACCACTGAGAGTTTTGCAAGCCTTCCCAGTCAAGCCACATATACATCATAAGGGCTTGTCTTTGGCAGCACATGGGTACACCCCACCCTCAGCCAGTCCTGGTTCTTCTTGTTGAGGTTGCTGGAAGGAGGGCCAAATCAGAGGGTTGTAGTGATGAGCACATGTGCAAAGGGCAAGAGAATAAATCCACTCATCATTTTATACCCACTTAGCCTTTACTTCTCCTTAACAAATAACGGTGTTTGGTCTTTCCTAATCTGGACTGGATTCACTTATGTTCAGTTCACTGAGGCTTTCTCGGCAAGCTTTGTTAGCTTGTAGTGATGGAAACAGGGGTAATGGCTTCAAGTTGAAAGAGGATAGATTAAAAATGGATGTTAGGAAGAAATTCTTTACAGTCAGGGTGTTGAGACACTGCAAAACAGGTTGCCCAGGGAAGTTTTGGATGCCCCCTCCCTGGAGGTTTTCAAGACCCAGGTTAGATGGGGCCTTGAGCAACCTGGTCTAGTGGAAGGTGTCCCTGCTCATGGCAGGGAGGGTTGGAATTAGATGATCTTTAAGGCCCCTTCCAACTCAAACAAGTCTATGATTAAAAAAAAACCCAAAACTCTGCAAACATTGCTATATTTAAAAAATAGAAAAAAAAAAAACCAGCACACAGCTCAGAGGGACCCAAAGTGAGGTTTATACATTGGCGCACTGTATTGTGGCATCCAGCTTAAATCCTATAGGCTTAGACATCTCAATGTGGGAATGGTCTAATTCAGTATGACCTCACCTGGTTCCTGAGTAGTTTACTAAAATATAATAAAGGCACAGTCAAATCAGAAGAAAAGCACCACACAGCCTTCATGCCTCTCAAGTAAACTGTTCAAAACAGGTTTAGCCAAACATATGTAGTCCTGTGTGTAGCCAAGACTTCAGTCTGGCAGTCTCAAGGTAACAAGCTCTGCATATGGAGGATGTCACTCCTGCCAGCTGTCCACAGCTCCTCAGGAAAAAAACAAAAATCAAAAAAACACGCAGAGTGGATAGTGATGAGGTGGAAGTTACTGTTGGTGTGCACACCTTCTGCATTGCTTCTGAACAGGGCTAAGAATGACACCCATGCGTGAGTACTTTTAGAAATGTGGCATTTTTGTCTGTGTCTTCTTGCCCAGTTTTTATGAGGAGTTATTCATAGCTCCTTTGCTTTGGCATGAGTGTGCTGCCCGTTTCCCTTTTCCTTCCATCTGGGTAGCTCCCTCCCTGATCACACAGGAATTTTCAAGTCTATCCCAACCTCTTTGTAAAGCAACCCCTCAGCAAAACCAGGGGATTCTTTAACAATTTATTTCAGGCAAGATGAAGACAGTTGAGTTGTTGTTTCTCTTCTTGGCTAGACTAAGGAAGTTGACACAGAGATGAATTATTGTTACTGAATCCAGGAAACTCAAACTGAGTTACTGTCCATTTGTGTCAGCTCCAGTTGTGATTTTTTTTTATCTTTTTTGTTACTTGTTGGCTCATTGTTTTCTGGCAGAATGGAGAAAAATAAAACTTGAGAAACTTGTTCTGTGCCAAAAAGCACAGAAAGCCAAACTGCTACCTGTGTGATATTCAAAGGGCCCAACATGGTTTCCAAGGACTCTAGACTCCCATGAGGCGCTCATTATGCTGGGATGAAGTTATTGCCTGAGGCACAGATATAGAAAGGGAACAGCTACCTGTGGTCAGGTTGCAGTGTAGAAATTGGCTCACTGAATTGAGAGAGGTGAGTGAAAAGAAAATTAGGTGACTTGGGCAGAGATGCAGAGTCCAGCAGATGAGTTATAAGATCAGGGAATGCAGAAATCTGTAATCCAGTTTTCTACACCACTTTGATGTGCAAAAAATCCCAACACCAAAACTTTTGTTGGACCTCCATTCTCCCTTGTACAAGATAAGAAAAATATTATTCATTTCATTACATGGGTGGATGTTGCAAGGTTTAGATGAATTATGTTTCTGCTTTGCTCTGGGAAATAGAGCTCTGGAGTTCAAAGCTTTCAGTACTGAAATACTTCTTGTTGGCAATTCAAGCTCTCAGGAGAGACTGTTCTTCCACCTCAATCACATAGCGGCAAAATGCATGCATCCACTCCTCACAGCTCTGAAATTTCACAAAATAGGAGTAAATTGAGGGTGAAAGAGGATATGACATGAAGCAAAATGACAACAAGAAAATAATAATCCAGAAAGCACACACTGCCAATGCAAAGTTTGTAAACAGTCTTCCCTCATCTGGTTCCATCCTGAGTTTGCAAAGTCTGCCAAGACAATAGCTTTGGCAGGTGTGACTCATTTCCAGTTCACTTCAATACATGATTAACAGTCAAAACTCACACTGACAGTGTAATGTCAGCTTTCTTTATACCTTCACAGCAGTTCATCCTAGTAGAAAAATCCAGCAAATTCCCTTCCTTCGTGTGATTGTTTTTCATAATAGTTCAAAGTAAAGATGATTTATTGTACAAGTAACCAGCAGACCATAAGTTACTCTCTGCTTCCCTGTCTTGGCAAGGGAACAGACACTCATAAGTGAATGGTCAGAGGAAATTAGAAAATTATTCTGTAGCTGTAGAGATAGCAGCTGACCAGAGAAGGTCTTGAAAAGTTCAGCTCTTCAAGAATCACTGCTCTTCACTGAACTCGACTTTTTAATGCTAAAGTTTTTTTACTTTTGACTGAAGATAATTGTTCCATGCAAAATAGGATTTGTGTATTTTAAGGTCATCTTTGCACTTGTTCATAAACTGTATGAAAACAAGGTCTTGTCTCCACTTCCAGGAGGTTTTAATTAGCTGATATTTGCAGCTCACTGGAAAATACACAGAATACACTCCTGACGGGTAAGAAATAGCAATTCATAAAGGCTGGAGAGTCAGTCATGAGGTGTCAACACATATTTTTACAGCTGCCTTTAGCATCCAATCTGTTTTTGCTTCTCTTCTCAGTGGGAAGAGAGAGGAACCCTGAAAGTGGTTGATTCTATGCCAGTGCTTGTGTTCAAAGTGGGGCGACCCACATTCTAGGAGTGACGATTGCCTCCTGCAGGTGATAGGCTGAAGGATGAGGTCCCCACCTTTTCCCCCCAGTTTTGATCACTTCTTCCAGTTCCCACCTTACTTCCTGAGTGAACAACTTCATAGAATCTTAGAATCACAGAATGGTTTAGGTTGGAAGGGATCTTCAAAGACATCTTTGTGCTTTGACAGTGGGGTTGGACTAGAAGATCTCTAGACATTCCTTCTAACCCCTAACATTCTATGATTCTATGATCTTTCATTAGATCAGGTTCCTCAAAGCCCCATCCAACCTGATGGAGCTTAAATAAGTCCAGTGATGGAGCATCCACAATTTCTCTGGACAACCTGTTCCAGTGTCTCATCATCCTCTGTCCTCCTGGATAAAGGTTCTCATGCTTCCCTTTCTTAAAGGCACAGCCTAAAACGGTCACACCATTGAAGCATCATCCCTTTATATGGTCAGCATTAGGAAGGATAAGAGCCAGAAATGTGACATTTCCCTGTCTTTGGTTTCTCTGATAAAAGTCAGCCGTACAAACACAGGACAGGTAGACCAACAGATGCAGTAGTGGTGGCAGTTGCTTGGTCAGGGTATTTATCACAGCCGTTAGGAACCAGTCTGGTACTTTCAGTTCATTTGCCACAGAGCACAGCAAAGCATTCAGATGCTAATGAATTTCAATATATCCTTGCAAATTAAAGTGTTACCACTTTCTAATTATCATCTGCTAATAACGATCCTCTTCTACAAGCAATCTAAAGAAAAATTAAAACTCCAGCTTGTCACAGCATTTGTTTTCATCTGAGTACTCATCAGTGGATCTCCTTGGGAAAATGTTGTGGCAGAGAAATTACCAAGGAGTTTACAATTAGGAGAGATTGCAGTGACAAGCCTGACACAATAGGAAGAAGGTTTCAGAAGGGACATTAGGGAGGATGGAGCATCTCATTCATTTAGCACCACAAAACCAATGCAAAATTGAAGTAATTAATTTGGGGACAGATTGCTTCCTTTGCTGTGTCCTGCTAAATGTGTAAACAACATCTCAGTTGTTCTCTGAGCGTTCATGAGTTCCACAAAATTAGAAGAAGAAACTCAATTCTTCACAACTTTGTAACATTTTGATTATCCAATGCTAATGTAAGGGCCACGTAAGGGAAGAGCAGAGGCTGACCAAACGGAATTTATTGTCTCTTACTGTAGCCAGAAAAGACACATAGGGAAAGGGGCATTGATAATGTGGCCTTTCATAGAATGTGTTTTGGTTGGAAAAGACCTTTAAGATCATGGAGTCCAACTATTATCTAACTCTACCAAGACAGGTACTAAATCATGTAACTCAGCATGATGTCTCAGCCTTTTTGAAACATTTCCAGGAATGAGGATTCAACCACCTCCCTGAGGACTCTCAAGCTGCACCAGGGAAGGTTTAGACTCGAGGTGAGGAGGAAGTTCTTCACTGAGCGAGTAATTCGTCATTGGAACGGGTTGCCCAGGGACGTGGTTGAGTCATCGACCCTGGAGGCGTTCAAGGGGAGTTTGGACGTGGCACTTGGTGCCATGGTCTAGTCATGGGGTCTGTGTTGATAGGTTGGACTCGATGATCCTCAAGGTCCTTTCCAACCTAAGTGATACTGTGATACTGTGATACTGTGACTCTCTTCCAGGGTTTGAGAACACTTTCAGTCAAGAAGTTTCTTCTAAGATCTAACCTAAACCTCCCTTAATGCAACTTGAGCCCACTTCCTCCTGTCCCATCACATGTCACTAGAGAGAAGAAACCAACTCCCACATAGCTCTATCCTCCTTTCAGGGAGCTGCAGAGAGCCCTGCTGATTCTAGTCCACTCCAGATTCTAGTCATTGACATTTGAGGCACTTTCTGAAAAGGCTGTACCTCTGCTTAGATATCACCATGAACTTGCCTCCCTGAACACTTAGCTTTTTTCCCTTCCAGACATCCTGTGCTAACAATTCTCATGATTTTTTCAGCCACAGCATGAAAAATTGTGGTCTTCTTGAGGCCAGATTGTTGCTTTCTGGTTTTCTGTCTGTGCCTATCCTAATCCAATCCTGGCTTCTAGCTCCCTCCTGGACCACTGGTGAGCACAAAGCTGATCTTTGCAGAAAACTTTTCACAGGGATTCTGAAATTTTTTTCCTCTGATCTATTTTACAGCTTGTCGTGGCGTATGGGTAGTTAGGCTTACTCCTTCCCCTGTGAATTCCTGTCTACTTATTGACATTGATTTTCATCTGCCATTTTATCACTCAGTCATTCAGCATCCATCCAGACAAGAAAGCTCCAAATTTGGATTCCTTTAGCACCTATTTTTTTTAGTTAAAAGAGTTGTGGTCTGGTTTTTTACCCCTAAGCAGAGCTACATGTGCAATGCAATCCCTTTTAGCAGTTCATCTTCTAGAATAAACCCACCACATCCAAGTAGCTATTTGCAGCGAATGTTGTGCTGTCACCTCCCTACACTACAAGGTCCTGACATTTGAAGCAAATGTCATCTGATCATAACTTTCTATCAGCACAACTCACTGGTGCGATGCACGCGGTGCTACAAGTCCTTGTTTTATATGGGATCTCCAACTATCCAAGAGGAGCCAACATGATTTCATAGCAAATGTATCACATATCTCAGAGCTTAAACTACCTGGGTAAGGGTAGCAGATGTTCTCTTTCAGTAACTGTGAGAGTGAACTTTGAGCTGTATGCTGAAAATCTTTAATCCCCTTATGTTCCTATGGAAACATGAGAGGACCCTTCTGCCAAAGCAAGCCAAGGCCTTTAGCTTTACATGCATGCATAACATGTGAATTACCCATTTCTGTGCCCATTTGCAGAAGCCAGCTCCTAGCACTGGAACCATGCCATTATCGGAAAGGAAACACAGAAAGGTCCAATCTAACCTCTACAATCTGCTGCAAAGAAACCATGAGATGCTTCTTTCCCTCTGTGCAGAAGTCATCCATCCAAAGATGTTTGTGTGTGGGAGAGCAGGGTTCCTCTCCATAGTTAGATTTCATTCCAAAACAATCAGCTCAAGTCAGGAAGGGATTGCAGCACTTGCTGTGTGAGGAGCATGTGCAAATGGGAATTTAGGGTTTTCACTGACTGCAAATTCTGTTACCCTGCAGAACATCCTAGGAAATGCAAAGCAATTGAGATTGCTTAGCTTCCGTGAAAGAGGGATAAGCAGAGAAGTGCTCTGTGATAAGAACACATATGCACATGCTGTTCCCCCAGAGCAGGATGATAAGTGGTAACTTTGCTATCCCACTTCAACTCACTTGAGTGTGCAAGCTCTTTGTCTAAGCTGGAATGCAAAAGAAAGTTGTGCTCTATCAACAGATCAGAGCTGGCTCAAGAGCCAGAGTAGGTACAGGTTGTTATTACTGTAACTGGTTAATCAGACCAGCCATCAGACCTCAGCTCTGCACACCCTGAGCAGCTGTCAGCACACACTGCTGATAAATCCAATTCAATACATATGGAACTAGCTAAGAGAGGAAATTCTGCCTCATTTAAAATTGCATTATCCACCTTGCTACCCTTCACTGGCTTTTGGCCTGTCACACAGACTAATGGACAGGTGCCCTGAAAAATACTTGTTGTGAATCTAGGAATGGCTAAGAGCATCTTGTATTTGACAAAAGCCAATTAGGATCAACTAAACCTTCTATCAGGCCTCTTCCAAGAAAGCACGTCTGCCATATCGCTGAAAGAGCTCAGTTGTATTCCTGGTTGTCAAGCAAACACCAAGAAATATCCAAGAACTTGCCATTCAGTGGGCAGAATAATTAAAGCAGCAGTAACCTTCAACAGCAGATGCCAGTGACAGGTGACATGTGCCAACATCCTGGATCACTCATTGGATAGGGCAAAAACTGGCACACAATGCTGACAGATCTTGTGGCAGATAAAGATAGCTTCCTGAAAGCCATCAGTGCCTGTGAGATATTGATCCTTATACCACCCTCCGCAAGCTTTTAAGAAAGTGCTAAGATACCACAAATGAGTTTATACTGTATGGCAAGAGTAAATGGCCACAACTATGGCTTCTCTTTTAGACTGGATATCAGGAAATATATCTTTACTGAAGAGTGGCCAGGCATTGGAACAGGCTGCCTAGGGAAGTGGTGTAGTCACCATCCCCTGGAGGTGTTCAAAAAACATGTAGACATGGCACTTCGAGACATGTTTAGTGGGCATAGAGGTCTTGTCCAACCTTAATGATTCTCTGATTCTCCCATAACATTCCAATGTGCAACAGGTCCCTGTCACTCGTCTTTGAGGTTCTTGTTTCATGGGCCTGCAAAGATCAGCCCTATCTTGGCATGAATTAAACATAGGTATTGGAATGTAGAACTAGAAGCAATCTTTTGGGTCATTTAGTCCTGTCATCCATTATCTCAGCAATCCTGTCATATAATCCTCTCCAAAATTAATGAACTTCATCTTAAAAACAGCAAGTAATTTTTTTCCTCACTACCCTAGAGGCTATTCTGAAACCTCACTGCTCTGATGGTCAAATACCCAATCCAGGTCAAGACGATGTCCTTCAGACAAAGAGACACTGTGAAGAACTAAGGAAAATGCTGGTTTCACCTTCCAGTGAAAATGCACAGCTCCCATTCAGCTCAATGATCTGAAACTTCAGTTCCTTGACTCCTAATTGAATTTGAATCCACAAGTTGCAGCCCTCTCTGAGTCCCTTCCTTTACCTCAGATCAGTGAAGTTACAGAATCACAGAATATATCTGATTGGAAGAGACCTCCAAGATCATCCAGTCCAACCCTTGACCCAGCACTAAAGGCTCAACACTAAACCATGTCCCTAAGCACCAAGTCCACAAGCTGCTTGAATACCCCCAGGGATGGTGACTCCACCACTGCCCTGGGCAGACCACTCCAATGTTTGAGAACCCTTTCAGTGAAGAAATGTTTTCTAACATCCAGCCTGAACCCCGCCAGTGGTGCAGCTTGAAACCATTTCCTCTAGTCTATTGCTTGTCATCGAGGAGAAGAGGCTGGTCCCCTTCTCACTCTGACTTCCCTTCAGGTAGTTGTAAAGAACAATAGGGTCTCCCCTCATCCTTTTCTTCCCTAGACTGAACAACCCCAGCTCCCTCAGTTTGTTCTTTCCCTCAAACAATGACTTAGTCCTGAGGTTTTCCTGTCATTACATCTAGGCTCAGTTATCTTCTCTGGGTCTCTCTCTGACCAAATACAATACATTTTGCCACATATCGTCCACCTCTGTGGCTTCCAGCCTGGGTCATAGTCACAGTGGTGGCTGAAGGTCATGATTTTAATTGCCAAAGCAATCAGGAGATTAGTCCCTACTATGTAAAAGTCTAAAATTTTTGATCTGTGAACTGCTGTACTTCACAGCATAGCTCACAGTGGATGAAGATGGAGGGTAAATATTTCAAACTAGGGGATCTGGCTGTAAAACAGCATTCTGGAGGAACACAAGATCTGATGGCTTCTCAGAAACATTCTCCAAGCTTTCCATCTGAACAGATCATTTCTGTCACCACAATGAGAGCCAAAAAAAACAAACCACCACCAAAAAAAAACCCAAACCAAAACCAACAAACCCAACTACGATAGTGAGGATTTATTTCAACAACTTTTTCTGTCTACAATATAAATGTTTCCTTTGGAGGGATTTGCTGTAGTCTCCATTTATAGGCAGTGGGGAGGAAAAGGTGTTTTTCAAAGGATTCACATATTCTCTTCAGGATATCAGCTTTGAGGTGATATGAATGGCAGCCTGGAAGCAGGCATTTCTCTCCATTGACTGGAAAAGCTCCAGACACTTGCTTGGATGCACAATGCAGATGTCTGCTTTTTGCTGAGGGATTGCTACCCTGCTAGTGAAAGAAACCGAATGGGGAGATCCTAACATTCATATATTCCAAGCAGAATTTCACTTGCATGGAAAAGGGTGTTACAGGCTTCTACATTTTTTTACTGTTCCATTACATTCTTCTGGTGTCTCTAAGACACTCAAATATTATGCTGAGTGGCATTCTGCCACCTTAGGGTGGATGAGATGGATGACTCTATTAGGATCTGTGGAGTTATTTTTAATTTATACTAGCATAAAAGAGAGGTGAATGGGGCCCTTAGCTTTATACTCCTGCCTTAGTCATGGTCCTTCTCTGTGACCTTGTGAAAATTGCTTTATCTGTTATTTTCCCAATATGTAAAATCAGGGTGTTCACACTCACAAACTGCTATGAGGTGTAATTAGTAAGTGTAAAGCACCATGAAATCCTCTGATGGAAGATGCAGAGTATAGCTGGCATGGGATAAAAGAGGTTTTGCTAACATAACAAATACTTGAGAAATGATGCTTAGGGACAAGTGAAATGGCATGTAGCTGCAGGTGAGGAAACAAGAAGCAGCAGCCTATAGCTCCAGTTGGCAGACTTCAGATCCACTGACAGGAGTATGTCTACAAAGGAGGGTTAGACAACAGAATGAATCACTTAGCAGATGTCAGAAACAGATGAAATGCATCCAATTGGTAAGATTGTCCTAAGAAAAAACCTTCCACATTCATCCATCTGAAATTTGGTTGACCTGATGGATCTTTCACAGCCTTCTTCACTGCTATTTCTGAAAGATTCACTAGTGTAACATTTCCATGTGCATGGCTAAATAGTCAACCATGAGAAGTAACACCATGTTTCTGAACATGCAGACACCTATTTAGATAACCAAAGGATCATTTCAGCTGGAAAAAACCTTCAAGATTATCAACTGTTAACTCAACACCACCATGCCCTCTAATCCATGTCCCAAATTGTCATATCTGCATGTTTTTAGAACACCTTCAGGGATGGTGACTCCACCACATCCCTGAACAGCCTCATCAGTGCTGGACTAGTCTTTCAGTAAAGATTTTTTTCATAATATCCAATCTAAACCTGCCCAGATACCACTTGAGGCCATTGCCTCATGTCCTTGTTAGGAAACCTTTCCCTTTCGGAAGTTCACTAAATGCCATGCCCTTCTCCAGAAGTGAACAGGGATTTCTAAATTGCACCTTGTGTGTGGTGGCTTGACCATGGCTGAACACCCAAGTACCTACCAAAGCCTCTCAGCTGGACAAGGGAGAGAAAAATATAATGAAAAGTTCATGTTAAGGTAAGGACAGGAAGAGATCACTCAGCAATTACTGGCATGGACAAAACAGACCTGCAGAAAAAAAAAATCAATTAATTACCAATCAAATCAGAGTGGGATAATGATAAATAAAAGTTATTTCTTAAAAAACACCTTCCCCTCACTCCTCCCGTCTTCTCAGGCTTAACAACTTCTCCAATTTCTCTGTCTCCTCCTCTCCAGCAATGCAAGGGGACAGGGAATGGGGATTGTGGTCAGTTCATCATATGTCATCTCTGCTGCTCCCTACTTGGGGGAAAGACTCCTCACACTCTTCCCATCCTCCAGCATGGGGTCCTTCCCATGTGTGAGTCCTTCATGAACTTCTCCCATGGGCTACAGTTCTTCACAATCTGCTCTAACACAGGTCCTTCTCACGGGGTGTAGTCCTTCAGAAGCAGACTGCTTCAGCATGGATACCCCACAAAGTCACTAGTCCTACCAGCAAACCTGCTCCAGCATGGGCTCCCCTATCCTTGAGTTCACAGGTCCTGCTGGAAGCCTGCTCAAGAATGGGCTTCCCACAAGATCGCAACCCCTTTCCACCTGGACTGCAGGTGGATATCTGCTCCACTGTTAACCTCCATTGGCTACAGACAGACAGTCTGCCTCACTGCAGTCTTAACCACAAGCTGCAGGAGAATCTCGGCTCCAGCACCTGGAGCATCTCTGCCGCTTTATTCAGTGACTTTGGTGCCTGCAGTCCTTTATTCTCTCATGATCTCCCTCCTCTCTGTGGCTGTAATTGCTGTTGCATGGTAACTTTTTCCCATTCTTTAATATGTTGTTGTCACAGAGGTGGTACAACCATTGCTGATGGGCTTGGCATTGACCAGCAGGTCCATCTTGGAGCCAGATGAAATTGGCTCTGTCCGACATAGGGGAAGCTTCTAGCAGCTTCTCACAGAAGCCACCCATGTTACCCTCTTCTACCAAAGCCAGGTGGAAGTGCCTTCCATGGAATGCTGCCATTTCAAAGCTCCTGATAACCAGGACTCCCACATGTCCAGCTCTCATCTCATCCTTTTTGAATGCCATAAAATATATTGCTCTGAACCAAAACAAGTAGCCCTACTCTTTCATCACCATGTCATCACTTTGTGACTATCTTGCTTTTTTTGCTCCTCAGGCATCACTGTGGACAAGTTTGGGCTGATTTACTTTGTGGATGGCACAATGATCAGGCGGATTGATCAGAATGGGATCATCTCAACAGTGCTGGGCTCCAATGACTTGACATCTGCTCGGCCTCTCAGCTGTGACTCTGTCATGGACATTTCTCAGGTAAGATGATGGTTTGGTTTGGTTTCTACAGAATACAAGCCTATGCCATCACCCCATCTGCATGCCCATGTGTCTCCTCAATTTTGACAAAGGTAAGGGCTCCAGGACAATTACATCTCTACATTATTGTTGGTATGAAACTGGCTGGGTCAAAAAGAAAGATCATATAAAGACTGAAGGAAAGACCTAGCTGACCTAACTCAGAGATCTCTGGGAAGAGAGATCTTAAAGACACAGAATAGAGAATACAGAATTAACCATGTTGGAAAAGACCTTTGAGATCATCGAGTCCAACCTATCACCCAACACCATCTAATCAACTAAACCATGGCACCAAGTGCCTCATCCAGTCTCCTCTTAAACACCTCCAGTGATGGCAACTCCACCACCCCCCAGAGCAGCCCATTCCAATACCCAATCTCTCTTTCTGTGAAGAATTTCTTCCTAACATCCAGCCTAAACCTCCCCAGCACAGCTTGAAACTGTGTCCTCTTGTTCTGTCACAGCTTGTCAGGGAGAAAAGACCAACCCCCTCCTGGCCACAACCTCCCTTCAGGTAGTTGTAGAAAGCAATAAGTCTCCCCTGAGCCTCCTCTTCTCCAGGTGAAGCAACCCCAGCTCCCTCAGCCTCTCTCATAGGGCTGTGCTCCAAACCCCTCACCAGCTGGGTTGCCCTTCTCTGGACTTGTTCCAGCAACTCAACATCTTTCCTAAACTGAGGGGCCCAGAACTGGACACAGGACTCAAGGTGTGGCCTAACCAGTGCTGAGTACAGGGGCAAAATTACTTCCCTGCTCCTGCTGGCCACACTATTTCTGATGCAGACCAGGATGCCACTGTCCTTCTTGGCCACTTGGGCACACTGCTGGCTCGTGTTCAGCCTGCTATCAACCACTACCCCCAGGTCCATCCACTCTGACCCCAGCCTATAGCACTGCATGGGGTTGTTGTGGCCAATGTGTAGAACCTGGCACTTGGATGTGTTAAATCTTGGACTCTGCCCATCTGTCCAGCCTGTCAAGGTCCCTCTGCAGAGCTCTCCTACCCTCTAACAGATCAACACCTCAGATGTCTCAGCCACAGAAGAAACTTTTTTCAGAGCTAGGAGACATTAAAACCAGGCTTCATTAGCCTAATTTCTCAAGAAACAAGTTGCTTTAAACTATGAGAAGAGGCTGAGGGAGCTGAGGTTTATTCTGGAGAAGTGGAGACTCAGGGGTCACCTTATTGCTGCTCTCTACAACTACCTGAAAGGAGGTTGTAGCCAAGTGGGGGTCAGTCTCTTCTCCCAGGCAACCCGTGGCAGAACAAGAGGACATAGTCTCAAGCTGTGCCAGGGGAAGTTTAGGCTGGAGGTTAGGAAGAAATTCTTCACAGAGAGAGTGATTTGCCATTGGAATGGGCTGCCTGGGGAAGTGGTGGAGTCACTGTCCTTGGAAGTGTTTAAAAAAACACTGGATGAGGCATTTAGTGCCATGGTTTAGTTGATTAGATAGTATTGGGTGATACGTTGGACTTGATGATCTCAGGGATCCTTTTCAACCTGGTTAATTCTGTGAGTCTGTATAAAGACCAGGCAGCCATATTCATTTTAGTGGTGCTGTATGCCATGTTCTAACAAGTTAGCTAAACACAGGATTTTTTCCTTTGCCTCCCCCCATCCTAATTTGGCCCAGCACAATTTTAAACCTGAATTAAATTAGCGTCTAGAAAATACTGATTGGATGCTGTGGTGCCAAAATTAGCAACAGCAGGAAAACTAGAATCTTGAATTGCATCAGATTGAAAATTGGTTGCAGCTACCATCATGCTGAGCTTTTAAGTCCTGCTGCTTAAAGGTGGAGAGGAAAAAAAAAGAGAGAGAGGGAGAATAAGAAATCTCAGTTTAACGATTGCTTTCCTTCTCCATGGCACAGAAGAGAACTCTGCTACAACCCAGTACTTGATTTTATGGGGCACTGGCCAACCTGTCAAATTGCCAGTTTGGAGGCTTTGTAAGCTTTGTGTCACTTGTTTTCCTGGTTACAGGAATGTTGCCCTCTCCTATGAAAATATAGATCATAGCTGGAGGGCTAAGCACTGTTATTCAGCCACAATAGATGTCAACAGGGTTTCCTTTTTGTAACTACCTAGATAATTTCTATGCTTCCACATGGAATCTGTTCTTCTTGGTTTTCCTTCTAATTTGAAAAGATTGTTCTTGCTTCTTTACAACTAGTTCCCACTGTTCTCAATTTATGAACATGCTGAAATTATGAGTTTAAAAGCTCTCAGGCCTTCTACAGAGGAAAACTTGGCTGGGTGAAGGCCACCTTGAGTATGGTTTTTTCTCTCTCTCTGAATTTCAGAGGCGGTTTCCACAAGACTGTTGTGGACTGAGGCTTTAAAAATCATTTTCTAGCAGTTGTGTACCTTATATGCATACCAATTTACCATTTCTGAGATGAGCTAAAATAGACTAGCTGAAGACTCCTTTTTTTCTCTTCATGAAATGACAGGGGGCATTTTCAGGTTAACCTGTACTGTGATGGACAGATTAACAGGTACTGTTCTGGACAGACACACCAAAACCAAGTTTAATTAAAACAAAACAAAACAGCAACAGCCCAAACCAGGCCAAAAAAATCCTTAGCTTGGGTAATAGCTTTTCATCATTTACAGTGACTAGAAGGATCTTTACTGTCAGGTCCCTGAGGCTCCCTGGAACATGAGGACATGAAATATTTAGCTGCCAATGTTGACAAGGAATGGTTTTTAAGAAATTGAAAATTCCCATGTCAGTTCAGAATAAACTCTGCTCTTGATGCTAACTCAATGCTGCAGAGCTTAAACACCACTGGGAGGGATGGAGGCATGCATTATTAAAGAGAAAACCACAGGCTATAATGTTTTACTACAGGAAGGGTTAAAATAGGCCAGGAGCTGAGAAAAGGAAGGAGATTTTGCAAACAGAGAAACAGAGCAGACAAAGCTCAGCTCAATGCTTAGCCATTAAAATGAGCTTCACAGGCCCAGCCATTAGAAGGCACAATGAACTGAATACCTTGCATGTGATGGTCTTTAAATAGAAAAAGTTGAAGAAGGATTTAAACATGAGTAGAAGCATCAAAAGCAAAGCATTACTGTCTCAGAAATGTTCAAATACAGGTTTCACAAATAAGAATCTATGTGCCTCTAGATCTTACCTGGTCTCTTCTTGTTCTTGGTTTAAGCAAAATCACAGTAAGAGATGTTTTGCTGGACTTGAGCCTACTGGCCTCTCCTCCTCCTCCTCCTTCCAATAATTTTGACAGCTTATGGATGCAAAATACCCCTCCCAAACTTACTGACCTCAGACAAATAACAAGCAGCTGCCCCTGAGATGGATGACGGGAGAGGAAAGCTTGTAACAAAGAAACAAGGGAGATCCTGGAACTGCACAGCATTGAGTGTGACCAAATCCCCGAGCTCTCCATTACAGCACATCATGCTCTTGGGTACAGAGCAAAAAACCTCACAGGTGCAGGGAGAATGGTACAAAGTGGCCAGCTTCTCAGTTAACCAGTAGATACCAAGGCCATCTGCTCTAACTTAAAGTTCACTGGCTGACTGAAAGAAGCTATACCACCAGAACAGCTTTTCTTTCTTACTTAGCTGGAAGTGTTTGCTTCCCAACACCATTTGCACTTCTACTATGAGCAAGATCATAGAATCATAGAATTATTTGGGTTGGAAGGAATCATAAAGGTCATTTAGTTACAATCTCCCTGCAGTGATCAGGCACACCTTCCACTAGATCAGGTTGTTCAGAGCCCTAACCAACCTTGAACAGTTCCAGGGATGAGGCTTCTCCAACTTCTCTGGGCATCCTGTTTCACTACCTCATCACCCTCACTGCAAAGAATTTCTGCAATGTAATATAAATCTGCCTTTTTTCAGTTTAAAACTGTTACCTCTCATCCTCTCACTACACCCCCTGATAAAAAGTCCCTCCCCAGCTTTCCTGTAGACCCTACTTAAGTAATTAAATGTGACAACACCAACTCCTTAGAGACTTATCCAGGCTGAATAATCCCAAGTCTCTTGGCCTTTCTTCACAGCAAGGAGGTTCTAGTCCCCCAGTCATCTTTGAGGCCTTCCTCTGGGCCAACAGGTCCGTGTCTTTCCTGTGTTGACGGTTCCAGATCTGGACACAGTTCTTCTTCAGGTGTGGTCTCACCAGAGCAGAACAGAGGGGCATGATCACCTCCCTTATCTACTGTCCACACTTCCCTTGATGAAGCCCAGGACTGTGAGCAAGCATAGAATCATAGAATGGTCTGGTTTGGAAGGAACCTCCAAAGATCATCTATTCCAACCTCCTCTGCAGTACACAGGGGTATCCTCAACTAGATCAGGTTGCCCAGAGCCTGTTGAGCCTCACTTTTAATGTCTCTAGGGATGGGGCCCCAACCACCTCCCTGGGCAACCAGTTCCAGTGTTCCAGTACCTTCATGGTAAAGAACTTGTTCCTAACATCCAATCTAAATGTGCTTTTTCATAGTTAGAAGCCATTGCCCCTCATCTATCACTACAGGCTTCTCATATTCTGATTTTCATCCACCAACATCCCTGAATCCTTCTCCACATGGCTACTCTCAATCTATTAATTCCCAACATGTATTTATGCTTTGGATTTCCCAAAGCAAACCATTAGGAAAACATTTAAGTGTTAGTTGGTTCCCATCAAGACCTTGGCTTTCTTTTTTTTTCTATATAAATCTGGAGTTAAAAAAAATAAAAATTGCACACTTTAGATTTTTTAACTGAAAAATTAAATTACTCTGAATTCTGTTGGTAAACATGTTGTAGGTTTGGCAACTAAATGGATAGACTCATTTGAAAAGACAGAGTGTTGTACAAGTAGAGCTAGAAATAGAGACCTCACTCATTATGGTGTTACCAACAACTTTTTCAGTTTGTTTATGTATATAGATTATCGGTGCAGAGCTGTGGTGACCACTTTTTCCATGATGCTGGGAAAAAAAACCAACTCTGAAAACCACTGTGAAGACACAAGTCTTTTATTCAGTGTGCTGAAATTGCCTGAATTCCTTGGGAATTGCTGTTTTGCATTTTTGCAACATCAAGCAGAAAATGGGTGGTTATAACTTAGACATACACACATGCTGACACAGCTGCCAGTTTTGTCCCTCTCTCCTTGTCATTCGCCCAGAGCAGATCAGCCACTTGTCTGTAAAATCCTTCAGCAAGAGGATCATTGTTTCATTTGACTGAATTCATAGCACTTCACAAAATTCCTAGTCCCGGGTCTCTGCTATCAGATCCAGGCTCCATCAATTCAAAAACATAGGAATGCTTGGCAAAGGGAAATCTCCCTTGAATCTTTAGATATTTGTGTTTATCCCTGCATTCCCTGGGCAATGTGCCCCTTCCCACAGCCCCTCACACCAAGATGGAGAAGCAGGAAGAAGCCATGGTGCAGAGCAAGAGGATAATTAGGGGACTTGAACATCTCCCCTATGAAAAGAGACTGAGAGACCTGGGACTGTTTGGTCTTGAGAAGGCTGAGAGGGGATCTGATCAATGTCTTAGCAATATTTGAGGGGTGGGTGTCAAGTGGATGGAGCCAATCTCTTTTTGGTGGTGCACAGTAATAAGACAAGGAACAATGTACATAAATCTGAACATAGAAGGTTTCACCTCAACATAAAAAGAAACTTTTTTATAGTGAGGGTGATGGAGTACTGGAACAGGCTGCCTAGGAGAGGGGTGGGGTGTGGAATCTCCCTCTCTGGAGACTCAGAACCCACCTGGATGCATTCCTGTGCAGACTACCCTAGGTGATCCTGCTTTTGGCAGGAAGGTTGGACTCAATGATCTCTGGAGGTCCCTTCCAACCTCTGTGATTCTGTGAAGATGTAATCAAGGCCTGCCGGTCCATCAGCCTGCTCCCACCACTGCTGCAATGCAGACTGTGGATGTCCACATGTCTGCTTTGTGTGACCAGCAGCTAAGCATCCCCCCTCACACCAAGTTCTGTCCTCTATGGCCACCATATCAAGCAGTAATAATTAGCTGTGCTTTATTTACCCTTTCTCCCTTTAATACATGTTGAAACCTCCTCCTTGTGATGGGTTTCTGGCAATCATGCAGTGTAAAAGCCCTTGCTGTAATAATTCCCTTGTGTTATCTTGCCATTAAGGTTCGTCTGGAATGGCCCACGGACCTTGCAGTCAATCCAATGGACAACTCGCTCTATGTCCTTGACAACAACGTTGTCTTACAAATATCTGAGAACCACCAAGTGCGCATTGTGGCAGGGAGACCTATGCATTGCCAGGTGCCAGGCATGGATCACTTCCTCCTTAGCAAGGTGGCAATCCATGCCACGCTGGAGTCTGCTACCGCCCTGGCCGTCTCCCATAACGGGGTCCTCTATATTGCTGAGACCGACGAAAAGAAGATCAACCGTGTCAGGCAGGTCACCACCAATGGAGAGATTTCTCTGGTCGCTGGGGCACCAAGCAGCTGTGACTGCAAGAATGATGCTAACTGCGACTGCTTCTCAGGGGATGATGGCTATGCCAAGGATGCCAAGCTCAATGCGCCATCCTCCCTGGCAGTGTGTGCCGATGGGGAGCTGTACGTTGCTGACCTGGGAAATATCCGCATCCGCTTCATTCGGAAAAACAAACCCTTCCTCAACACACAAAACCTCTATGAGTTGTCCTCACCCATAGACCAGGAGCTCTACTTGTTTGACACCAGTGGCAAGCACCTTTATACTCAGAGCCTTACCACTGGAGATTATCTTTACAATTTTACTTACTCTGGAGATGGAGATATAACCCTGATCACTGACAACAATGGCAACTTAGTCAACATCCGAAGAGATTCCACGGGGATGCCCCTGTGGCTGGTGGTGCCCGATGGCCAAGTCTACTGGGTGACAATTGGTACCAACAGCGCCCTCAAGAGTGTAACAACGCAGGGGCATGAAGTGGCCATGATGACCTACCACGGCAACTCTGGTCTCCTTGCCACCAAAAGCAATGAAAATGGTTGGACAACATTTTATGAGTAAGTATATTATGAACATTGTGCTGCTGACTTCATTCTGTCTTCTCTGAAGTTGATGGAATTTAATTCCCTGCACAGAATTATTGCCTGAAACAGGGAATATCTGATCTCACACAAACACCTCATGCTAGAAGTATGTTAAGTTTGAATAAACTCCCTCTACCAAGTCAAGAGTCAGTCAGGGTTTCTGCTCAGTTTTTCTAAGTCATCTAAGTAATTTGGACACCTGGCTCTCTTTAACTGTAGTTATCACTGGGGATTTAGGCTACTGTCAGAGAATTTTGCTTGGCTTCGAAAGCCTTAGAAGTGTGAAAGTTCCATCAGATCCTCTTTTTTGCAGCTTTTCACCTCCTTCCCCTGACGCAGTGTCTTTGCTGAGCTTGTTTGAAATGGCTGATGTAGGATGACAACCAGCAATGACTAATGACAGCTTGCTCAGAAAATGAGGCTGTAATTAACGGACTGCTCAGTTTCTATTGTTGTAACTGGCCTCACGAAGCTTTACAAACATTCTCAGAACAGTTCAAGACCATCCCTGCCCCAAAGAGCTTTTTCAGCAGAGACAGGATGCCTTGAAAAACCCAGAGGTAGCTGTGACTTGGTTTGACTTTTTTGTATTAGTATTAGCAATTCCCTGCTTGTCAATGACATGAAGACAACACTTTTCTGATATCAAATAGGAAAAAGATAGGTACCTGAATTAAGGACATCTAGAATGATGGTCTGCAAAGCCATCCTGCCATTGGGAGTCCTTTCCCCTCCCTCTTCAGCAGGGTCATTTGGATTTTCAAGTCTGGCCTCTATGAAATTCCCTCTTTGGTGCCTATTTTCCCACATGATTTGAATGGATACATGGAATTGTTCAGCTACCATAATAATAGACCCATTGTCAGAGCCCCATTTGACTAGAAGAGACAGTCTCCAAGATTACAAATTAAAAAACTGTAAAAGCCAAAAGAGACTCAGGGAAGGAAAGCTGGCTGAACCCACATGGCTGTGTGCTAGGCATGCAGTTGCTTTGGTTCTTTCTTTAAAATGTTCCAGGCCTGGTTTCACATTTCTCTGCTTAATGCTCACCATTACTCCTCTTGCTTCAAAAGGAACTGCTGGAAACTCTGTGATGAATCTTAGGAAAGGTTATTTGCATTCCATCAATGTTCTGCTTGCAATTACTATAGCAATATTCCTCCCTGAATCAAAGTTAATACCCTTCCAACTCTTACATTGAATTTGCTTGAGGAAGGCTTTAGGGAGGCAAGACAGGGTGTTTTTCTCTACAGGAATGGGAGCTTGCTGCATTGTCAGGACCATTGTGCTAAATCAAGAGGTGTTTTCTTTTTGCAAAGAACCCAAATAGTTCCTGTGCTTGAAAACAGATGTAGCCATGGACAGTGAAGCAAACCAAACATTACATTCTAATTGTGGTCAGATTTATACATCAAACATAATCTTTTATTTAAAAGCGTGACTGCAGATATAAAGGAGATAAAATGAGGCAGAAGCTGAAATACAACTTGTTCCCTGGATGTATTTATAACGGTGATCCATTATTTCTTGCTATCCAACAAAATAGAGGGTTTGTGGAAGTCATCCTTCTGGTCCTTTTAAGCACTTCAGAAGAGTCATAAGAAAGCATTTTAGAGGTAAATGGAAGATGGTATTCTCTAGTGGTTAGGCTATGGAAATCTTGACTGGAGCAACTCAGCACTATATGATAGCACAGCATCACTGAAAATAGAATTGGGAATGTGCCTTCAGAGATATCTCATCCAAACCTGTGATCAGTTATCTCTATTTAACTGTTCCTGGCAGATTCTGATACAGCTTTATAGAACTACAGGGTAAAAGGCTATATCTGAATTAGTTACCTCAGCCTCCCTTTATAGGCAATGGAGAGAAGAGGCACTTTTGAGATGAGTTTCTAATGGGTTGTGTCAGGTGTCTGCTTTGGGATGAGATGAGGGGAGTTGTGTTTTGAAAGTTTCTCTCTGTAAAGGTAGTCCAGAAGGATTAGCTCAGCTGCGGATGTTTACAGTGCAGATGTCCACATTCTGGTCAAATGCATACTATCAAAATCCAAAGAAGGGCAGCAAAGCTTCTGAAGGGTCTTGAGCACAAATGATATTGAAGCCCAGCTGAGGGAACTGGGATTGATTAACCTGGAGAAAGAAGGCTGAAGGGAGACCTTCTTGCTCTCTACAACTATCAGAAAGGCAGTTGTAGTGAGGTGGGGGTCACTCTTTTTTCCCGAGTAACAAGAGATACGACAAGAGGAAAAGGACACATGTTGCACCAGGGGAAGTTTAGTTTGGGCATTTGGAAAGATTTTTTCACCCTAGTGGTTGTCAAGGGAAGTGGTGGAGTCACCCACCATTCCTTGTGGTGGGTTGAGAGAAGGCCTAGCTCTCCCTCCCCCACAAAGAAAGAAACCACAGCTAGCCCAGTCAGAGAAGCAAAAGGGTAGAGCTGTATTCACAAGCAATATGGAATGCAGGTTGTATATACACAATATATACAGTATTTACAATTATATATACAGAAATATACAGCAAAGAAAAATACAGGAACAAAACTCCCTCCTCCAGACAGAGGAGGGTTCCCCCCCTGTACCTCCCTCTCTCCCCCTACCTCTCTTTTTTCCCAAAAAGGGTTAGAGAGAGAAAAGACAGTTATTATGGAAGAGAATTCTTATTAGGCCTCCAAGCGCATGCAGGGTTAGTGCTTATCTGGTATTCAAGGTCAAAACTCCAGCTAGTTGCTCAGAAGCAGACAGGCTGGAAAGGGAGAGCAGAGAGGAATGGAACTGAGGAAAATTCCAGCTACACTAAAACTTAAAGTTGCATTCTACCAATCTACCAATGAAATTTGTTTAGACCTCTCTTTGTTTTCAAAATATTCAGCCAGAGTGTTCCAGCACTGTCCCTTTCTTAAAGGCACAGCCTCAAATGGTCACATTCCATGAAGGATTTAAAAGTAGATATGGTGTTGAGGGACATGGTTTAGTGGTGATTGTGGCGGTGCTGGGTTAACAGTTGGACTTGACGATCTTACAGTCTCTTCCAACCTAAACAATTCTAAAGTTATCTAGGTTATTCATAAACATTGCTATTGATAATACATTTACTTAGCTTATTGTTAGAAAGCTTTTTTTATAACCTCAATCTAAATCTTCCTTACTTAAATGTTACTTACTTTAACATGGGAGTTGGACTAGATGATCTTCAGAGGTCCCTTCCAGCCCCTATCACTCTATGGTTCTGTGAATCAGACTGTCACTCTTAATCCTATCCTATCCTATCCTATCCTATCCTATCCTATCCTATCCTATCCTATCCTATCCTATCCTATCCTATCCTATCCTATCCTATCCTATGCTGTCTTGTCCTGTCCACTAAGGACTTGGAAAGCAGATCATCTCTTCTTCCAAGCTGTGAAAA
This sequence comes from Melanerpes formicivorus, assembly GCF_026170545.1. Taxonomy (NCBI): domain Eukaryota; kingdom Metazoa; phylum Chordata; class Aves; order Piciformes; family Picidae; genus Melanerpes; species Melanerpes formicivorus. Next base: position 35,362,843 of record NW_027142353.1, on the reverse strand, counting down.
GTACATATCAGAACTTGTTCTGTGATAGCTCTCAGAAAGTAATCAGCAGTAGGGAATCATCCAAGGAGGTTGCTTGGGATGAATTGGCAGGGACTGATTCTACCCAAGTTTTGCATGCATAATCCTGGGGGAAATATAAAATTAGAACTGATAAAATGGCAAGATTAGTAAATGAAAGTGAGATAACTTAGATTGCTTGATAAGTAGGTTTTGTGGAAACTAATCAATTCTTACACAGTCTAATGCCAGGATAAGCAAAAAAACCAGGCCACATCTGAAGAACTGGGATGAGCATTGAATCTGAGAGGTTGTAGTGAGCAATGTGTCTAGTCATTCAGTGTGATCCTCAGCATTGGACTTGTCAGTGCTAGGTTAATGGTTGGACTCAATGATCTTAAAGGTCTTTTCCAACCTAAATGATTCTATCATTCTGATCCTCTGATTCTGTAATTCCATTGCAAATCTGTCTAACTTGTCATTTAGATGGACAAAAAAAAAAAAAAAAAGAGTGCATTTACTTGTCCAACTCTACTTGTAGTGGATAGTAGGAGGCTGATTTTGTCCCTCTACAGGATTGATGAGACTAATACTGTCAGTTGTCATATTTGCATTTTATGAAGGAGAGTAAAAGATGAAGGCTGTTCAGAAAAAAAAAACCAAACAAAAATGCATTCATGAGGAGAAAGTGCATTAAGCTGGAGAACAAAGATTTGATCTTTTTATCTTAACATGAAGAAGACTGGGAAGTGTCTCCATCACAGCATGTCACCATAAACCTATCACCAATCTTAATCTATCAGGGAAAGACTTCAGAAGGGTAAGGGGCTAGAAGACAAAGCTAGAGATAATCAAGTTGACAGGAAGGCATGACTGAGGCTACCTAACGAGTAGAGTGAGCAACCATGAGAAATAGTATATTCTCAATTTCTTGCTGTCTTACATCATGTCTCTGGATGCCTCTCTAAAGACATACTCTTGCCAGATAGAAGATTTGCATGAGTCAAACACAAACTATAGGGCATGCCTGGATGAAATCTAAGTCCTTTGACATCCAAGAAGTCAAAAAAGATAGTGTAAACCAAATCAGCATCCAATACCTCCAGGTTATTGGTTTCTGTATCAGAACATCAGGAAATATACACTGAGGAAGTCTAAGTGATTTAGATAAATCCCATGATCAAGAGCAGCTGGAAGGTGCTCTGAGTAATGTTCAGTTCTGCTTGAGGGGAGGGGAGAATGTGAAGCTCATATTTCTGTTTTCCTTGTGGCCAAGAAAATGAAGCCATCAAATCTGACTGAGGAAAACCTTCATGTTTCTCACAGTATGTAAGAGTTGCTTATGGGCTAGGGCACGCTGTTTAAAGTGTTAAGAGTAAACAACCACACCAGTGACCCTATGAAGAATATCCTTCTAAGGTTTGCCTTTATCTGACTGTCTGTAGAGAACCATCTTCTATGCAAAACTGAAGATCAAACCCCACACCATGCCTCATGATAGTGGTTGTAAAATATGATCAAGGTATCATTTGGAAGTTGTTCATGCTATTTCCGTCTTTTGTAACTACTTACAGGTTCTGAAAGAATTTTATGGGTAATAGGTTGGACTTGATGATCTTGAAGGTCTTTTCCAACCTGGTTGATTCTGTGATTCCGTGATAAACCAGACACCACACAGGGTGGTTGGCAACATTTGCAAGAGTGGCAACACTATGTATGTGAATGTCCAGCATTTCTGGTCCTCCTTCATTTTCTGCTCTTCCCAGGGCATTTCTCACAGTATGACAGTACATTAGAGGTTGGAAGGGACCTCCAGAGATCATGGGATCCACCCCCCCGCCAAAGCAAGATCACCCAGGGTAGTCAGACTTTATGACAATACAGCAAAGAGCCGTGACCTAGAATCATGGAATCATTAAGGTTGGAAGAAGCCTATAAGATCATCAAGTCCAACTGTCAACACAACACCACTCTGCCCACTAAACCATGGCCTGAAGTGCCATGTCTATATGTTTCTTGAACACCTCCAGAAATGGTGAATCCACCACTTCCCTGGGCAGCTTTTTCCATTGCCTGACAACTCTTTCAGTAAGCAATTTTTTCCTAATATCTAACTTAAAGCTTCCCCAGTGCAACTTGAGGTAATTTCCTCTTATCCTCTCACTAGTTACTTGGAAGAAAAGACTGACCCCACACTAACAGAGTGCATGAGGTCTATGTACTGGAGTCCTGGAGGTCAGTACTCTGGCACTGGTGTTCAGTTTTGAACCCCTCGCTACAAGAAGGACATTGAGGTAATAGACCATGTCCAAAGAAGAGCAACTACACTGGTGAAGGGCCTTGAACACAAGCCTTATGAGGAATGGTTGAGGGAACTGTTGTTGTTTAGTTGTCAGAACAGGAGACTGAGGGGAGACCTCACCACCCTCTGCAGTTACCTCAAATGAGGTTGTGGAGAGATAGATGTCAGTCTCTTCTCACATACAACAAATGAGAGAATAAAAGGAAATGGGCTCAAGTTGTACAAGGGGAAGTTCAGGCTGGATATTAGGAAACGCTTCTTCACAGAGTAAGTTATCAGGAACAGGCTGCCCAGGTATGTGGTAGAGTCACCATCCCTGGAGGTATTTAAAAGATATGGATATGCTGCTTAGGGACATGGTTTAGTGGTAGTAGCTTAGGAATAGTGGTGGGATTGTGGGCTCTAGGCAAGCAGTTGAACTTGATGATCTCAAAGGTGTCTTCCAACTTCAACAGCTCTATGATTCTATGATTCTATATGTCCAGGGCATGCCAGGGAATCCAGGTCCTCCCAGGGTTTGGGCTGGGCTGTCATGGTCGGCTCTTCATTTCTGTAGGGGAAGGAGACAGATGCTGTCTTCAGACAGTGACAGACTTGCTTACAGCTCTTCCTTTCACACATCCTACACCAAAGCTTGCTCTAACAATCCTGCTTTACTAGGTTTAGAGCTGAGTAAGGTTCAGCATATAATGGTGTGCAGTTTCCCTTTCCTTTGAGAGTGAAACCTAGCTCCCTGCAGTAATTAGCCCATCCCCAAAGGCCTATCTAGGACTTCTTTGAGGATTTTAGCATTATGTAGACTTTCTCTGCCTCTGCAGAGAGCTTGACATTCACTGTCAATTAATGCAGTGCAGCACAGCTTGTCCAGTAACTGGATTAAAGACTTGCCTTCCTGTTGAACCTGTGACAGTGATAATCAGCAGCAAAGGAAGTTGATCTGGAAGTAGTGCCAGGGGAACAGCTTCTTGTTGTTCAGCTCCTCAAGTCAAAGACAAAGGATGCTGTGTGACTATTCGCTGCTTTGTGCTTGCTGCTTTTTCACTTGACCTGAAAAAATTGCTACCAGCCTTAACCAAGTTTCTTAGCAGTTGCTGTTTATCTGCTTCAGAATCCGGAAATTCTCATTAATGTATTTGTTTAAACCAAGAATACGGCAATTATCTTGATTAGCTCCCTGAGATGGTATCACTGCATGTTAATTCAATTTCCCTCTGAGCTAAAGTCAAACCTTCTATGTATTATTTAGCCCAGATGAGGCTCTTTCACTTAGGTCCTTTGTGTGCTCAATTAGTTTCAAAGGTCACCTCCTCCCATACAGCATGAAATACTTAAACATCACTTCAGCCAAACCCAGAAATTCAAAACCTTTTCATGGGCTGCCCGAGAAGTGGCTCACAGATGCCTGGAGGGCAAAGAGCCTTGTGGAGCCAGATCTTCAGATGGGAGGTAAGGTGAGCTTTGGCTGGTAGTGTTTTCCAGAGAATCAAACTCTGCCAAACCTCACACACTGTAATGAATGGAAGGTAGGAGCCAGCTGGACTGAGCATGCAAGAAGACCTTGGATGGCTTCCCAATGACCCCTGGGACTCTTCAGAAGTCCAACCCCAGCACCAGCAGTGTTTGGGCACCCTGGTCTGGGTGACGCAGATGCTAGAATTGGGCATCGTGGTCACCTCATGGTGAGGTGAAGACTCAGCCTGCCTTGTAGTTGCCATAAAGGCTTTGCAATTTTTCTTAAAAAACAGAGACAAAATGAACACTTACTGCCTTTAGAAGAGCTGCCACCTCTTGCCTCAGTCTCATTCTCTGGAGATACTCAAAACTCTGTGGATTTGTGTGCCCAATTAGCTTCATGTATCCCTCCCCCCCCTCCCCCCCCCCCCCCCCCCCCCCGTGCCCAGATGCATTCCTGTGTGATCTGGTACAGGTGATCCTGCTCTGGCAGGGGGTTGGACTGGATGATCTTTCGAGGTCCATTCCAACCCCTAACATTCTGTGATTCTGTGAAGAGCTAGCTCACTCTATCTATAACATCCCTTTATCTCCTCATGATATTTGGTGGCATCCTTGGTTTAGTGTAATTCAAGTGAGCATTTCCTTCTGCTTCTGCAGCAGACAGGAATATGAGAAACATTTTTTTGCTTTTTAATTTTTTTCTTCAGTTGGAAGGTCATGAAACACTGGAATAGGTTGCCCAGGGACATTGTGGATAACTTCTCCCTTGTGGTGTTCGAGGCTGAACTGGATGAGGCCTCGAGCAGCTGAGTCTAACTGAGAGGTGTCCCTGCCCATGATGGGGAGGTTGGAGCAGATACCTTTAAGGTCCTTTCAACTTAAGCCATTCTATCAGTCTATGATTTTACTCTCCTACCTTGTTTTGGAATATTCCTTTGCTTCACAACTTCTTCATGATAAAGTATATTCTCATTATTGTTCCTCTGAAGAAGTTAGGTGAAACTCTAGTAAAAGCCATGAAAAAATAGTACTTGTCCAGTATTAATGCAACTCTTAAGTTTCAAGGTGATGTTTTGAGCCTGAAATGAATGCCTGGCATCAGAGTTTAGCTGAGAACCAAGCAAATAGTGAGTATTATAAAAACCAGAGGGAGATCTTCCTCCCCTTGTTCTGGCAAAATTCTGCAGACAGTGGCTGCAACCTAACCTTGTGTCACCGTAGAGAGGACTTGCCTTCATACACATTTGAGTAGTATCAGTTTGTCTGTTATGGATTTGATTTTAATGTTGTGTTTAATGTTGTTTTGAAAATTGGGAAGAGATGAGCTTGTTCGGAGGGGGTGGGTACACATCTGCATAAGCACACACAAAGTGTAGCTTGGAAGGTACATTAGGACACTTTGGCACTAAATGCAATATTATCATGGTGATTTTTTTTCCAATCTGTTTGACTTGTAGTTTTAAAAGGCCAATGGAATGTGTAAAAGCTAAAATGAGGAAACCCAGAGACTGAGGCAAGGAATTGATTTCTGAATAGACGGTACTTAGGATGCTCTTTTTAATTCCCAAGGCCCAGGTCTCTACACAATGGTAATGTGATAAATGAAAGCTCTGAATGTTTACAAGCTAACAATTAAGCCTCATAAGCACCAAATACCATTTTAATTCTGTGCATTGAACCTTAGCTAAATGCATTTCCAATTGGGAACGGATGGCAACGGCTTCCTTTGCTGGCCTAATAATTGTCAGCGTAATTGTGAGCACTGGGTCTTTGCAGCAGGTTTGAATGGGAGGCAGCAGCTGTGTTAGCAGGTGATGAATTCATTGCTCCGAGTGGCTGCTGTGTGCTCTCCCCTGGTTCAGCAAGTCCTTAATTCTGCTGCTTTCAGAGCATTTGGAGAACACAGAAATCTTAGGCTGTGATGAAAACTGGTCCACCTCTAAATCCAGAGACTGTGGAAACAGGCCTAGGCAGCTTAGCTACAAAATGAGGTGACTAGGAGAGATTTGTCTTACTGCAAATACCAGGGCACACCTGCAGCTACAGGATCTTGGCCTTCCTTTCCAAGTAAAGGATGTGCCCTATAAGTGCCTTTACAGGGCTGAAAACAGAGGTAGAATGATTTGAGTCGTTTAACTTGTTAAGCACATTTATCAGTTTGGGATGTGCAAGCTTTCAAGCTGCTGCATCTGTGACTATGTGATAGATGATACCAGGTATGTACTGTGCGATCTAAATCAAGGGGAAGGGGGGGAAATGCTCCATTCCTGAGTAAAACAGAAACAAAGAACTGCTTGGCAAGAGAAAAACACCATGTGCGTCCATGCTAACTGGCTTCCCACACCTCTTTTGCGTTGCCATCACAGCGCTAAAAGGAGTTTCTGTCTGGGCACAAGTGTTTTACACTTCATCTGCCACCAATTAAAATTAATAATAAAAATGGGAACAGTCTAATTGTGCTGCCTCCCCTCCTTTCTCCCTTTGTTAGGCATGACCTCCTTGCAGCTGCAAATAGGTGAGCTGTCACCCCCAAAGTGAGTGCTTGCAAGGTCCCTGCCTGGCTGCTTGGTGGAGGGGTAGCAGCTCTTGCAAATGCAGAAAACACAGATGGTCCAGGTTATTTCTGGTGGAGGCTAATGGGGTGACTAAGGAGTTGCCAAAAGTCTAATATAAATGTGCAGACATCTTAAACCCATTCCAGACTGTTCTGGTCCAAAACTAGCCTTGCTTCTCAGGACTCAAAGTCTCAAATGGAAGTCCTTGCTCTTGGTGAAGTTCTTCCCCATAGAGTGAATTTTCTATAGCTGAAAAAATGTGACTGTGTAAATTAAGCCTCTTGTACTTACTCATTTTGACTTAAATAGAAAAATATGTGCACAGAGGTCTAGGCACCAGCACATACTTTCATTATGCTGTAACCCATTTTACACAGGCAGAGGTTACTTGAACATCTGCCCAGAAGAGAGATGGAGGACCCTTTGTAAGGGTGATGGGAACTGGATGTCCAGGAACAGAGTTTAAGGAGCTTGGTGTCTGCTGCTGCTTGGGGCTGTTAGCTGAGTCGCCAGAGGTTTTTGAAACTCTCTTTGGAGTACCTAAGTAGGGCTTGCATGGAGTGTAGGTTTTGTGCTGACTCTCAGAAAGGTGCTGAGTGTTGTTCAATTAGGATAAAATATAGATGTGATGCTAAGTGACATGGTTTAGCACTAGGCATGGTAGTTAGATAATGGTTGGACTCTATAATCTCAAAGGTCTTATCCAGCCAATACCATTTTATGATTCTATATGACTCACAGGACATTGAGTCAGCATTTAAATAAAATGGCAGCCAATTCTATCACATGAGCAAGCTCTCAGCACCTGTTCTGACTTTCACTGTCCTTTCCCTAATCTGCAGACTTGCTTCCTTTCACACTCACACCTGAGATTACATCTGGCACCAAACTCCCCCTTTAGGCCTCAATGAAGCATGTCTAGCTTTGTGCCATTATTTTTAGGAGTTGAATCAAGCTCCATTTCAGGAGCAGTTCATTATTTTAAAGGTAAATAGAACAGTATAAATAAATTCTGTACAGTTACTAATCCCACCAAGTCAGAGGTGCCAGATTCAGATCCACCTTTTCTGAATTTCTGAGCGGTTGAGATCTGAGTCTACCCTTATGGCTCAGGCTGGTTTATTCACTGGACTATTGATGTCATAGTAGAAAGAATTCAGGGTGTTACACAACACACCTTTAGCATGTCTTCTCTGCTCAAGTGAGAGACTAAATTGTGTCCTGTCTCAGCAGAACCTGTGATTTTAGAGGAGATGTGCAGATGACTGTGCAGAAAGCACAATGAAAACACATGGCATCTCAGTGCAAACAGGACAGCCACAAGCATGGAGCAAAGCATTTGGTAGTGAGAGCACTTCAGTTCTGGCTGTTGCAAGGAGATTCAGTTCAGTTCCGAGCTGTGTGCTGCTAGCTGCTTGGAAAAGCTTTAACTGATCTCTGCCAAACTCCTGCAATGCACTTCTGAATTTATCCCTGGTTTTTTTTTTCCTTCCTTCTACTCTGTTTTGTGAGTAGCTGCTTGATCACCAAGGGAAAGGGCAAGGCTCCTCCATCCTCTGTGTGTGGATAACGCCATGACTGATAGGCTGACACTGTGGAGGACCAAATGGTCTCATCTAACTTCCTAACTCCCCCTCTGCCCATTGGCCAAGAAAAGCCTCATGCAATGGTTTCTTCAAACCCAAGGGCTGTAGTGACTCGCAATGAGGTCACCCACTTAGTCATCATACACTGAATACTAAACTTGGGCAGAAATCACCTTTTCAGCCAGCCCTTCCTCATACTGAGTCATGACCAGAATATTGTCAAACGTGAACTACCAGCACCGTCAACAAATCTGGGGGAAAAAAAGAGAGTGGAAGAGGAGGTTATTGTTTTCTGCATAGTTCAGAGCTCATCCAATGGCTGCTTCGAGGTCTTCCATGAGTTGCAGTTCAAGAGCACTTTTTCTTCTTTCCTCACCCCTTTTTCCTTATCCATCTTGTTCTGTTATTTGTTGGGGGCTGTTGTCGTATTCCCCATCTCAGAGTAATTCTGAAGAGGAGGACTGAGAGCTTTTCAACCATCTAGTCCCTCTGAAGTCTGATCACTGTGTCCAGACTCTAACATATTTCTCTCACCTGTTCTTAAAAGCATTGGGCAGTGGGATCTCCAGCACTCCATCTGTTCCTCTGCTTAAAGCAACCACATAGCTGGAAAACATTCTCAATCTTTGACACCAAGCCAAGTGGTGCTGTCAATACACCACAGGGGATGGGATGTCATCCAGAGGGACCTGGACAAGCTGGAGAGCTGGGTCCAGGTGAACCTCATGAGGCTCAACAAGAGCAAGTGCAGGGTTCTGCACCTGGGCCAGAACAATCCTCACTATCAATACAGAGTGGGGATTAAAGTGTTAGAAAGTAGCCCTGTGGAAAAGGACTCGGGGGTCCTGATGGACAAGAAGCTGAATGTGAGCAGACAGTGTGAGCTTGCAGCTCAGAAGGTCAATGGCATCCTGGGCTGCATCAAAAGATGTGTTGCCATCAGATCCAGAGAGGTGATTCTGCCACTTGACTCTGGTGAGACCTCGCCTGGAGTACTGCGTCCAGGTCTGGAGTCCTCGGTACAGGAAGAACATAGACCTGATGGAGTAGGTCCAGAGGAGGGCCATGAGAATGATTAGGAGGTTAGAGAACCCCTGCTATGAAGACAGGCTCTGGGGAGACCTAACAATGTTTTTTCAGAACCTGAAGGGTGCCTACAAGAAGGATGGGAAGAGTCTGTTTACAAAGGCTTGCAGTGATAGGATGAGAGGCAATGGCTTCAAACTAGAGAAGAGCAGATTTAGATTGAATGTTAGGAACAAGTTCTTTACCATGAGGGTGGTGGAACACTTGAACAGATTGCCTAGGTAGATGGTTGGAGCCCCACCCCTGGAGACATTCAAGGTGATGTCCCTGCTGACTACAGAGGGGCTCGGGCTAGACTGCCTTCAGAGGTCCCTTACAACCCAGACCATTCTATGATTCTATGATCTTCTGACCTGAATCTTCCTTGTTTCCATTCAACCTGATTACTTTTTGTCACATCCTCAACAGTCATGACAGACATCTAATTAGAATCCTCTTCAGAACAACTGTTGTCAAGGTGGTGTCATCCCACTTCTTTGTTTTTTCTCTTCTAAATCAACTAATACATTTTTTTGTCTTTGCCTCTTAGATCATGTTTTCTAAGCTTGCTGTCTTTAATGTATCATTTACATCACTTTATCATTCTGAGGAATGGTGCCCTTCACTAGACACTGTGCTCCATCAAAGGCTTGCCTCTGAGTATTGCAGAAAAACACATCCTATCTGCTCACCCACCATTCACTTTGCATCTCTAAGTGATCTGTTTTCTTGGTAGCATATAAATCATTCTTAAATATGTGGGCAGGACTTGAAAAAAGTGACTGTTTTTGCTGGACTCTTTCTATTTTCTCCCTATTTAAATATCCCTTCTCTGAAGGTCCATCTCATCCATGGCTACCCAAGAATCAGAAAGTCCAAGCCACCAGAGCTTTCTGCTGCTCTCCATCTCAGTTTACAATAGCCTCACTGCAAAAGTCTTTTGCCAGTCCTCTCCTCTCAGCTCAGTCTGTGACCCAAGGACACCCTCTTTGCAGTGCCACAAATGGCAGGATGGTGTGTTTGCTCTGTCAACTCAGGAGGTCTCTAGGCACAAGTGTCTAATCCTTTTTATTGAAAATTAAGCCCCCAGCTTGTTAACTTCTGTGGACCTGCATTTCTGTAGCTTATTTTATCTGGGTCCTGGTACACAGGTGTCCACATCAGAGAAACCTTCCCAGATGGTGCTCATGTTGATTCCCTCATTGGAAAAGCCAAGGACACAGTAGGGGTGAAAACTGGGCTGCTTTTTCATGGTTTTAAATTGGTCCTTCCAGATGGACCGATGAACAGAAACAGTAGATGTGGGGGTCTCAGCTGTGCCCAGAGCTCTACACAATGTTCACAAAGGATATTTCTTTGCCTGATGTGGTCAGTCTGCTAGGTTCTTGTTACTACCTTAATGTTAGCTTTTAAAATAAGACAGAAAAGAAAAAACATTAAAAAAGAGAATTACTAAAGAGTTCATGACACAACCATACAAAAGAGTTGGTTGCCTTCAGAAACTCCTAGTTCTGCTAGACACGGCGCACAGCCCAGTGCTTTTCCATAAGCACAGTGGATGGGAAATAAAGTTACTCTTGTAAACAAGCGTAATGTAGGTGATAAGTATAGGGAAACTCATGTTAAAATACAGACTAATACTTGTTTAGTCATTTTCTGTTTGCTTGATTTTCCTCAGCTAAAAGCTGTGATTTTCTTCTCAGGAAGCCAAAAAAGTCAAGACAGTCTGACAGAGTAACAGCGTGTTTTCCTGTGGGAAAAATCTGGGTGAAGCCTTCAGGACCTGATCTCTAATTATACAGGATGATTCCTGTATCCTCTGCTGAAGCTTTTGACTTCACTCCGTCCTCCATTTCAGGTACGACAGCTTTGGCCGCCTGACCAACGTGACCTTCCCTACTGGCCAAGTGAGCAGCTTCCGCAGCGACACTGACAGCTCCGTGCATGTCCAGGTGGAAACCTCCAGCAAGGATGATGTTACAATAACCACTAATTTATCAGCATCTGGAGCCTTCTACACCCTGCTCCAAGGTGAGTTGGGCCACTGTCCCTCTCCCAGCCAAGCTGCATGCAATGGATTATCCATCAGGAAACACGCATTGTTTTGGTAATCTCAGTACCAAGAATCACCTGCATCCTCTACTTCCCAGAGCTCCCCACCTGCTGGTACAGACACACTGACACCTACTCAGACACGTTCCCTCTCACCATGGCTGCTCTGCAGATGTTTTCTGCTTCATTCTCGGCCAGTCCCTTGCTGAGCAGTCCTCACGCACCACAGTCCTCCATCATCATTACCATTATTGTTATAACAAATAGGGTTGCATAAATCTAGCCACACTTCCAGCTGACCCCTTTGCTTCATTCTCTTAATGGCTTCCAACTTAACAGTTACTTTCCTCCTGGAACAGGCTTCCAGCTGGTTACTGGAAATTGCTCCGATTCTTTGTTTTCTGGCTGTTCAAACATTCACAAGGAAGCATCCAGAAAAATTATCATCCCTGTCCTCAAGAGCTCTGGTTTTGAGCTAAAGGGCTGATATAGGGAGGCACAAAATAAAAAAGAAGTGGGTAGCCAGGGTAGGACTGATGGAACCATTTTGTTGCTTTTGGAAATGAGCACAGTTCTAGTGGTGATGGTAAGGTGAGGAAGTGGAGGATTGATGAGGTGGAGGAAAAGGTGATGAAGTGGGAAAGAAAAGAGGAATAAATTGCCAGGGAGCACTGTGCTGATACATTGGTAGGGGCAGAAGTTGTAGTGCAGAAACCATGCCAGACTGACTCTCCAGTTTCTGAATACCGAAGCCTCCTTAGGGTCAGGGTGAGCCATGGCTCGTGTTCCCTGGGCCTTAGAGAAAGAAAAAGAATCAGCAAACTCTTTACTTTTTCACTCCCCCACTCTCATTTACTCATGGTCGGTGCCTGATGGCAATGGGGTGTCAAACATCATTTGCCCTTGTGAGGAACAAAATGTTCCATGTGACAGCAACATGTTCCAGCATCACATTTGTCCCCACATCTCTGGGACACGCATTTCCTTCCCAATCTCTATAACAGCAGCAAGTGTTCCTACAAGAAAGCTTTGCCTTCTGTGCCTGAACACTGCTTTTCCTGCCTTTGGAAAAGGTGGCTCTGAGAGGGTGCCAGTACCTTCAATCCATCCTCACTATTCCCATAGGGGAGCACAATGACTTTCTTATTCTTTCCTCCAGCTTGTAAAACAGATCCAACCTACCTCACTCCAGCCCAGACAAGTGCATTAAGATGCTTGGCAGCTGCACAGACATGAGGTTGGCTTCACCTCAAGAGCCTAATTAAGCAATAGAGCCCACTGCTGGGAGCCCTTTCATGAGATAATTGACTATGATGTGATTGATACACCCAGGGCTGAAGGCACAGTTACATAATGGTGTCACGTTTGATTACATCATTGTGCTGCCCTCCAGCAGAGCGGCACTCTTGCCATTGGGACACGGAGTGTTACAAACAGCTTGACCATCTTCAGAAGTAGAAAATTATGAAACTGTGTGGATCTAAAGAAATACACTTATCTGAAAATAGGTTCAACAAGGGCAAGTGCAGGGTTCCGTACCTGGGGAGTAATAACCCCAAGCACCAGTACAAGGTGGGGGTTGACCTGCTGGAAATCAGTTCTGCAGAGAAGTACCTGGGAATCCTGATGGACAACAGGTTCACCATGAGCCAGCAGTGTGCTATTGTGGACTAAAAGGACAACGGTCTTCTGGGATGCGTTAAAAGAAGTGTGGTCAGCAGGTCACGGGAAGTCCACTTTCTCCTCTGCCCTAGTGAGGCCACACCTGGAGTATTGTGTCCAGTTCTGGGCTTCCCAGTTCAAGAGAGACAAGAAGCTGCTGCAGAGAGTCCAGTGGAGGGCTATGAAGACAAGGGTACTGGAATCATCTTTCTGGAGGAGAAAAGGCTGAGAGGCATGGGGCTGTTTAACCTGGAGAAGGGAAGACTGAGAAGGAAATCTTATCAATGCTTATCAATATCTAAAGGGCGTGGGTCAAGAATATGGGGCCAGACTCTTCAGTGGTGCCCAGTGATAGGACAAGGGGCAACAGGCACAAACTAGATACAGGAAGCTCCACCTAAACATGAGGAAAAACTTCTTTCCTCTGAAGGTGCCAGAAGACTGGAACAGGCTGCCCAGAGTGTTTGTGGAGTTTCCTTGCTATGTTACTCAAAAGGAACATCACATGTCCAGTGAGTTTCATGGAGACCTTCAAGCTTTCCCCTGATTCCTGGGGAAGGATGAAGGAGGGAGGAGTGTATTGGCTGTGCAGAGATGTTTGACTGATTTGATTTAAAGTGCATCTCTGACCACTTTCTCACCAAACCAAGCAGCTAAGAAAAGAATGGGGACAGCTGACTAATTGTTCCCTTTCTCTCCATTTGCACTGGACTAGAGTGGGTTTTGCCTCTGCTGGAGTCCATGTCAAAAGACTATTAACTCAAATATTCAGTGATACAGCTAAACTACTTGGGTCTACACTGTGGGTCACAGCTATACGTGTTCCAAAAATCCAGTGCCACAGCAGCTCCAGACCATCACTACTGTGTACAGTGAGTTGAGCTGCAGTCCTGCTGAGATCAGTGTGGCAAGACTCCAGCTGGCTACATGAGGAGTAACATCAGACTCACAATAAAAAAGACCAACTGGTGTCAAGTTTCCTTCCCTAATCATACCAGACTGTGCTCTTTGCTGATCTACTTCATCCAGACAAGAGATGATAATTTCACTGTGATCTTGTTTCCTGCTGAGCGATGGCAGAGTAACTAGTGAACAAAACCCAACTTGCCTCAGAATGGAAAAGCAATTGACATGCATTTTTAATGGGTGGTTTTACTCACAATTAGGTATTTGTGGCAGCCTAGGAGACAGAAATTGTCATATTTTCCAGCTCCCGAGGAGCTTTAGGTAAGGCCATCATTGTATAATGTGCCTTTTAAAGCCATTCTGGTCGGAGCAAGTCTCATAGAATCATAGAATGGTAGGGGTTGGAAGGGACCTCTGGAGATCATCTAGTCCAATACCCCTGCTAACACAGGCCTGCCTAGGATCACATCCAGGTGGGTTTTGAAAGTCTCCAGAGAAGGAGACTGTACAACCTCTATGGGCAGTGTGTTTCACTGCTCTGGCACCCTCAAGGGAAAGAAGCTTTTCCTTAAGTTCAAGTTAAACCTGCTGTGTTCTAGTTTGTACCTGTTGTCCCTTCTCCTATCACTGGCCAGCACTGAAAATAGCTCAGCCCCATTGTCATGGCCTCCACCCTTCAGATATTTATATGCATTTAAGATTGCTTCTCAGTCTTCTCTTTTCCAGGCTACTTTCATGTTTTCTTACTCTTCATGAGCTCTGCTCTGCAGAGAGCAATGTCAGTTGGAGACTCAAAGGACAGGGCCTGAGTATTTTATAAAAGACGTGGAAGGGATTTTACTCTTTCACTCCTCAACTTCCAAACCCTGACCTCAAAATCTACTGATCTTTTAGAAGCTGGGGGAGGCCAGATGTACAGATATCTGTGGGACCTTAGTGTCTCTTTTCTCTCTCCAAACATGAGAACTTCAGTTCCCTCCTCAAAAATTACCCAAGTGGAAGACTTTGTCTGTTGCTTGGGAACTGGTTAGCATTAAATGTGCTGTGCAATCTCCTGTCCTTGTTAGATGGTGTATAAGATGAGGAAAGTAGGTGGCCCTACTTTTTCATATACAGTAGTGAAACTGGGATCTTTAGGATATAAAAACAAGGGAAGTTTCAGCCAGAATGTGATTTAAGGCAAATTATGTCACCATCCAGTGTTTTAGCTTGGAGGAATGTGTGCCTTCCACTGGTGCCTTTTCTAGCCTGTGTAAGAATTTGAGGTGTAGAACCTCATCAGAATGAAAAAGAAATTGTCCATGTTTACATTGTCCATCTTTACATTGCCCATCTTTTATGAAACTCAAGTCTTGCTCGGTGTGAGCAGGATGGGTGAATGATAGAGTGCATTTCGTGACAGCCACCAGAAATTCTGATGAAGCCAAAGTGAGGGAGCAAATGAAAGGTTGGAATTGCATCACTGGGGAGCCATAGGAAAAGCTCTCTTTTCTCTTTCCAGATCAAGTCCGAAACAGCTATTACATTGGTGCCGATGGCTCTCTCAGACTGATGCTCGCTAATGGCATGGAGGTGGCCCTGCAAACCGAACCACATCTGCTGGCTGGCACTGTCAACCCCACAGTGGGGAAGAGGAACGTCACCCTGCCCATTGACAATGGCCTCAATCTCGTGGAGTGGAGGCAGAGGAAGGAGCAAGCAAGGGGACAGGTCACTGTCTTTGGACGTCGCCTGAGGGTAAGTGAAAAGCATGAGCAGTTCACAGGATCACAGGATGTTAGAGGTTGGAAGGGACCTCCAAAGATCATCAAGTGCACCCCCCCCCGCCAGAACAGCACCATGGAATCTAACACAGCTCACACAGGAACACATCCAGATGGGTCTTGAAAGTCTCCACAGAAGGAGACTCCACAACCACTTCCCAACAATTCTCAGCTCAACAGTCCCCAGTCTTGTGACAGGAAGGGACAGGACTGATTTTCATTGCTGCAGTAGGGATGAGGCTGCAGAACAGAGAATTGTCTGATCATCCTCAGTGACACTGCCTTTATGACTTGAATATATCCTTATGTCTCTTTATGAGCTGGTGTTCTCTTAAGCATCACAGATAGTGGTGAGTCCTCTGCATCACCGGTAATGTGTGACCTCCCATCAGACATCACAGGTTTAACCATCATGTCAGGCTGTTTAAGCAAGCAAGGGATGATCATAACTATAAAATATAGCATCAATTACTATAGATATTTTCTGCCTGTGCTGCTGGCTATAATAGACCTGAGCACCAACAGCTTTGCAACCTTATGAGGACATGATGAAACAGTTGGGGTTGTTCAGACTAGAAAAGAGAAGGCTCTGGGGAGATCTCATTGCAGCCTTTCAATACTTAAAGGGATCTGGTGAGAAAGATTGGGGGGAATCTATCAGAGAGTGCAGTGTTAGGACAAGGGATAGTGGTTTTAAACTGGAAGAGGGGAGATTGAGAATAGATTTTATGGATAAAATTATTTGCTGTGAGAGTGATGCAAGAAGTTACCCGTAGAGGTGACAGATGTCCCATCCCTAGAAGCATTTGAGGCCAAATAGGATGGGGCTTTTGGTGTGGTGTAAGATGTCCCTTTCCATGGCAGGTGAGCTGGAGACCCTTAAGGTCCCTTGCAACTCAAACCACTTCTATGATTCTATGGTTATTGTTCACTGAGTAGACTCAAAAAAATCTCTAGATTCCTGAAACTTGCTCATCTGTTGAAGAACTGAGCCCACAGGGCATTACATCACAGTTTGTATTGTTCTCTGAAGTGTTGCAAAGAGCTCCGGCTTTGATGGTTCTCTCTCCTCCAGAAGTCCTGTTTGTGCTTGAGAGTGAAGTGTTTGAAACACCTTGTTCTGCACAGTGCACCACAGGCTTGTCAAGGCTGTTTAAAGATCTTGCCCAATAAGCCTCTAATTCCTCTGCTAGCTGCTGGCAAGGCTGGTAACTGGCAACAGCAAGTCCTGTGCACTCCCCCTGTACCTTGCTAGTCTCAGAGTCATGGGCTGATGAACAGTTCCTGGGAAGCTGCTCAGCACCTGGCAAATTCAAGGCCTCTGAGAAATAAGTTTTGTGCTGTGTAATGCCACCACAGCAAAAGGACTGCAGCCATTTATTCACACTTAAGCTTTGCAGTAAATATTTATGCTCTGGTTTTGGCATATGTGTTTCCCAGTCCTCACTCTTCACCTCTCCTTATTCCCTGCAGTGTGACCCCTGCCACCTTGGTGTGATTTATCCCATCTCTCCTCACTTACACTTGTCAAATACTGCTCCTCAGCCTCTCCAGCCCAGCCTCTGTTCTTTTCCCCTTGCCTCAGTAGCCTCCTATTTTGTTACCAGGAGAAAAACTGCAAACTGTACTGAAAGCTGAAGCTGCTCCTTCACTGGGAACTGCTGTATATCTGCAAATCATCTGGCATCACCCTTCTTGTTTGCTTTGTCATGGGGTTTTTATTTTGTTCTAATAACCAAAGAAATGATCAGGCAGGTCCTTTTCTGAAAGGAGAGAGCCTACTGAAATCTGCAGCTGTGTCACAGCTATTTTGTGTTCAAAGCAGTTTCTACCCATTTAGCCACAGCTCAGCTGCCCGCGTCATTTTTATCTTCCCAGATTTTCACAGTGGATTCAAACACAGAATGTGCCTTTGTTTTATATTGTGCTGCACTTGGAAAAACACTTGCACAATGAGGTTTCAGGCTGGTTGCTTGTGTCCCTATAAATCTGCCAGCATTTACTCACATTTCGAGCCCTCCTAGTGAAGCAGAAGAGCATCTTGCATGGTTGAAGGACTAAGTTATGGCTCTGTTCAGGGGTTCAGAGCAGATGAGGTTGTACAAGACATTTTCAGCTGCTTGTCTGTACCTGCATGGAAGCATCTGCACCCCGAAGACATAAACCTGCAAGGTGCTAATTGCTTCCCTGGGGATTGCCTGGCATTTAACATAGTCTGTGTGTCATGTTCTCCTCTTGCCTCATAGCAGTAATTGCTGCTTTCCCTGGCAAGAGAGAAGCTTAGGGAAGTTAAGTTCAACATGTTTATGTTCATTTGGGGAAATGTTATCATTTTCTGCCATATGTGAGTAAATCATTACTTTCCCTCTCCCCTCACCCCACCGCTCCCATGAGACAGCAGCAAAGACTTGGTGCTCCATGGGGAAACAGCATGCCCAAAAGAGGCTGCAGCATCACTTCAGGAAGATTCTGAGACAGGGAGAACAGGATCTGGCCACTGTAAAAGAGAGAGTTCTCCTGAAACCAGCCTCCTTGCTGCTGCCATCTCATGGCTCCACATTTTATGAGTTGCAGTCCTTCCTCCCATGGTTGCGGGGTGTTCTTGGGGATTGATGACCTGTAACCATGAACTCAAACCTGTCCAGCATAATGAAGTCAGTTTCTCAGATGCCTCCTTGAACATCTAGGAAATAAGGACCTAGGAAATAAGACAATACAAATGTTTCTTGACTGCAGGGATAAGGCACAGGGCAGGGACTTCTGCATGGATGAGGGGAAAAGGGCCAATCTTCATGCCTTTTTCCCATCTCCATCAATACTGACCCGGTTCTGTGCTTGGCCAGGTATCAGTAAAGCAGTACAAATATGTTAAAAGAGTCCTATTTTCCCTTTCCTATCCCATACTTCCCATGGAAGGCTGTGATATCTGTGAATCTAGCAGTGAGGTATCTTTGCAAATTGGCTGACTGCAATTTCAACCTACCAGTAGCCAACAGCAACACAAAGGCCATCTGCAAGGGAAAGAATTAGGTAAACTCCGCTCCAAGGAACAGAGCTCCTTCCTTCTTTTTTTTTTTTCCCCCATTAAACAAACTTGAGGTTTTTTCAATTAAGAAGGATGTAAAATAATCTCTGACAGTGGAGCAAATAGGACAGCCAAAAGAGACAGAGCTGCTGGCTCAGCTCCTTCATTTGTTTAACCATGGAAACTAAACTGTAAGTCACTTTGTTTTTCCAAGTCCTTGGCAGCAAGTTAATGGTGGCATCAAAACCTGGTGTCCCAGACACTCCCAAGAACTGGCATGACCAGAGAGGTCTCTTTGGATATGCTGCTAACCATTCATGGTGCATTGATCAACAAGGACAGTCCAGCATCATCTCTACAATTTCTTCATGGTGTCAGGGTCTGGATGTAGCCACCCCAACAGTTTTAGCAGCTCGCTGGGGAAATTGCTTTGTAGGCAGCCATTTATCACATGGATGTTGTTGACTCCTGGAGTTGTCACTGCAGAGGTATTGTTTGCCCTCCTCTGCTGAAGGTTGCCAGAGTGTTTTCATGAGAAATCTTCCCTTTTTGTGCTCCTGTGCTCCCAGGGAGATCAATGCATGTTGTTTAATTTTAATTTCAGCTAAAGGAGCTCCATGGGAAGCATAGGGGAAATGGGAGATGGTGGCATGTATATGCTCTTGATTTTCTTGAGCAAGCTAAGGGATTGAGTAAGGTGCTGTGGAACAAGAGCTTGGGGTTGAATTTAGTCTCTCACACATTATAAAGAGGACAGCAAATACACTGTGAACCATGGATTTAAATTGATCCTGTATTGAGCCTGTGCTGATCAAAAACCTTGCCAAATGCTCTGAGGGGCAAGAGCCTTTTTGCAGGAGCTTTTCAGACCCTGTTCCAGGATAAGAACTCCAGGATGTAGGATGGCACCTTATTTAGCTGCTCGCTGTAAAACATAGATATTGGACTGAAGCCTGCAGCCCTGTCAGTGCCTCGGCAGAAAATTCATTTCTATTCATTCTGGAGGAGAGAAGGCTCTGGGAGACCTTAGAGAAGTGTTTCAGTACTTAAAGGGGGTCTACAAGAGAACTGGAGAAGGACTCGTAACAAGGGTGTGTAGTAACAGGACAAGGGGTAATGGTTTTAAAGTGAAAGAGGGGAAGATACTAGATCAGGAAGAAATTCTTTAATGTGAGAGTGACGAGGCACTGGAGCAGGTTGCCCAGAGAAGTTATAGATGCCCCATCCCTGGAAATGTTCAAGGCCAGGCTGGATGAGGCTTTGAGCAGCCTACTCTAGTTGAAGAGTCTATGATTCAAGGATTTCATCCTTGAACAAGGCTGAAAGAGATTTATCCCCTCTTCAGAGGCTATCTGGCAGGGTAGAGTTCACTTTGCCTATCATCATGAGGGGTGGCTGTTGGCACTGCAACACTTCTCAGAGATAAGAGAGATTACACCAAGAGAGCAGCAGAAAGCACAGCATAAAATAAAAGAGATTGGCTCCAACTAGTCCTGCAAAAATTGCTTGCCAGAGCATGGGGAGGGTGGAATGACTTAGGGCACTACTAATGGGAGGCAGAAATTTGGACTGTGCTTAAGAGATATCCTGGGAGCTGTTATTTGGTCCTTCCACCACATTGAATGGCAATGCTGCTGGCGTAGGGATTAAGGGGACCGTTTTCAGCCTGGATTACTGTCCCAGGCTGGAAGAGCTCTTTCCAACTCTCTTGGCAGAGACCAGTAGTGGAAGAAGCTGCAGCTGCCAGGCTGGAGCTGTTCTGTTAATAGATGGAAGACAGAAATCCTATTCCTTCCTGCTTTGCAGGGTTGTGTTTTCAGCAAGCAGTTGCCACTTCTGTTTATTTATAGCAGCAAGCATTTACCAGGTATCAAATGGCTCCATTAATTACTTGTATCTGTATTTACAGTCATGATACCTTTTTAATTTTTTCCCAGCTTGCCCCTTACAGTGGACTGTTGGCTGATTCCCTTTCTCCTGCCCATTTACATTCTGGTTTAGATGCATTGAACTGGAGCATCATCTACTTTTCCATGCCATTCCTTGCCTCGAATCATACCTGCCTTTTGGCATCGTTATTCATAAGCTGAAAATAGTTTTTTGCACTTGCCTCCTCTTACATCATCTTCACACTTACATCATGGCACAGATTCCTTCTCTCTTGGCTGGCCACATGCATCCTCAGCTCATTTCCAGTTTCTCAGCTGTGATTTTGCCTCTTCCAGCCCCAACTTCTGGGTTACCTTCTTTTGAATTCTGATTTATGTCCCCTGTGAGGACTTGTCCCCTAAGACTACAGGCTGAGAGCATCGGGGTTGTTCAGCATGGAGAAGAGAAGGCTCCAGGAAGACCCTGTTGCAGCCTGTCAGTACTTAAAGGGGGCCTACAGGAAAGACGGAGAGAGACTCTTTATCAGGGAGTGTAGTGATAGGACAAAGGGTGATGGTTTTAAGCTGAAAGAGGGTAGGTTTAGACTAGATATCAGGAAAAAAAAATTAATTCATTACCCTGAAGGTGGTGAGACACTGGTGCATGTTGCCCAGAGAAGGTGTGGATGCTTCCTCCCTGGAAGTTGGATAGGGCTGTGAGCAACCTAGTCTAGTGGAAAGTGTCTCTGCTGATGCCAGGCAAGTGTGGAACTAGATGATATTTAAGGTCCCTTCCCACCCAAACCATTCTATGATTCTGTGATGTTGCAGTGTCCCCATTCTCTAGGTTTCACCATAGATATCTGCCCTCTCCCATCCCTACAGGGCTGAGGAGCTCCTTATCTATTGGCTCTGTCACATCCTTTCTCCTGATATTTAGCTCTCAGATACTCTCACATCTCTCAAAATATAGGAGAAAGTCAATCACACATCTTGAAGCAATGGCAAGAATAAAAGCTGGATGCGAACTGAGAGCAGTGCTCAGGTCAGGATTCTCAGCTTCACTCAGTATAGAAGGCAGCGTGTTTAACTTGCAGTCTGAAGACCTTACAGCAGCAGTAAACCTCGGTTTACTGACTGCAGGTGAAGTGCCACAAAGAGAACTGAAACCCAAGTCAACTATTTGGAGTTTGAAATTCATGCCAGAAGCCTGTGTAGCTTGAAAGACGTTGTAGAGAGGCTGGTGCTGGTCTCTTCTCACAGGTGACAGAACAAGAGGGAACAGACTCAAGCTGCGACTGAGTAGGTTTAGACTGGACATTAGGAAAAAAAGTTTCACAGCAAGAGTGGTCAGGCATTGGAATGGGCTGCCCAGGGAGGTGGTTGAGTCACCAACCCTTGATGTGTTTAAAGGTCATTTGGATGTGATGCTTTGGGATACAGTTCAGGGGTGAACTTTGTAGAGTAGGGTTATCGGTGGGACTTGGTGATCCTGAGGGTCTTTTCCAACCTGAATGAATGTTTCTATGTTTCTATTTTTAAACCCTGCAAAAAGTGGGGTTCAGCAGCTGAAAGAGGTTCAGAACTGATGAGATGGAAAAAAGAGCTGTCTTCACTGGCAAGCTCACACTAGATTATTGGGGCTTTTGTCCTTGCTGAGTACTTTGCTGCTGTGATGATGTGGCTTTGTAAGTCTCCTTGCTCACGTGGCTAAACATGAGTTGAGTTATCAGCTCCTTTTTGTATCACTGTGTGCTACAATCCCTGAATCAAAATGTGTTCCTGCTCCTTCCTTTGAAGTAGATACCTTTGATCTTTGGAAATGCAGAGGCAGTGAAGGTAGCAGGAGTGTAATTATGCAGCACTGAATAACCCCATGACAGCGAAGCTACAACTCCAGCTCTCACAGAGAGTTCTTGACCTGTGTAACCTCTACAGTGGTCAGGGCCTCCATATTTTATCCTGGGGGAAAGGCTAAACCTCCTGTGACTGCAGTATATTCGTAAACTCAGATTAAAACTCTGTTTTCCACTATGATGACAAAAAATCCATCCATCTTCACATTAGGAAAAAAAAATTCACAGAAGGAGTGGTTGAGCATTGGAGTGTGCTGCACAGGGAGGAAGTGGTTGAGCCACCAGCCCTGGATGTGTTTAAAGGTCATTTAGATGTGGTTTAGGTGCTTGGGGATATGGTTCAGGGGTGAACTTTGCAGAGTAGTTTGGACTTGATGATCCTCAGGATCTTTTCCAATCTGAATATTTCCATGGTTCTGTGATTCTTTCTGCAAGTGTTATTTTTCAACACCTATGAAAACAAAAGAGAACCTACCCCAGGTTTTGTAGAATGCCTTGCAACAAGTTGTCATTACATCTTCTCTAGGCCTATAATGACAAGACTGCTGTAGCAGGCCTAAGCATAGGTTTGGAATAGGGACAATATTCCTTCACTGTGGTGATGTTTCACAAGTACCCTGTTGTTCTGCTTCTCTCCTCACTGGAGTCAACAGAAGCAGCATTAGGACGACTCGAGGTGAGGAGAAAGTTCTTCACGGAGAGAGTCATTCGTCATTGGAATGGGCTGCTCAAGGAGGTGGTGGAGTCACCATCCCTGGAGGTGTTCAAGAGGGGATTGGATGTGGCACTTGGTGCCATGGTCTAGTCATGAGGTCTGTGGTGACAGGTTGGACTCGATGATCTTTGAGGTCTCTTCCAACCTTGGTGATACTGTGATACTGTGACTCTTAGCTATGAAAATTGCCTCTTATCCAGAAGTAATGAACAGCTGGATATTCTCCCATGTGATGGAAAGAGGTGTCTAGTGAAACAAGGAATGCCCTTGTAATTTAAATGGTTCCAGCTTTCTAATTCTCCATCTCTTTGCTGTAGGTTCACAACAGAAACCTGCTGTCCCTTGACTTTGATCGTGTGACAAGGACAGAGAAAATCTATGATGACCACCGCAAGTTCACGCTTCGCATCCTCTACGACCAGGCAGGGAGGCCCAGCCTCTGGTCACCCAGCAGTCGACTGAATGGGGTTAATGTCACCTATTCCTCAGGAGGACACATTGCAGGGATTCAGAGGGGCACAATGTCAGAAAGGATGGAGTATGATCAGTCTGGCAGAATTACATCAAGGATCTTTGCTGATGGCAAGTCATGGAGCTACACTTACTTGGAGAAGGTACGAGTCCTCTTATCTCTCAAGAAGAACATGCTGATCTCTTTTCATTGGTGTCCTATGACAGGGCAAGGGGCAATGAATACAAAATGGAACACAGGAAGTTCCACATCAACATGAGGAATAGCTTCTGTAACTGTAATGGTGACGGAGCACTGGAACAGGCTGCCCAGAGAGGTTGTGGAGTCTCCTTCTCTGGAGACTTTCAAGATCCATCTGGATGCATTCCTGTATGACCTGCCCTAAATGATCCTGCTCTGGCAGCGAGGTTGGACCCAGTGATCTCCAGAGTTACCTTCTAACCCCTAACATTCTATGATTCTGTGCATTTGGTGCAAATGAGCTTTACTCCTTTGTCTTCAGTACAGCTGTTCTTCTCCAGCTGATTTATGGTCCTTGTAGCCTAATACTGCTATTCTGCCCACACTAAGGTGCACACAGTAACTTTGTTGCCAGACCACTGAAGTGCAGATGAAAATAGCTTAAGAAGCTTCTTCCCAGTCATGCTGGGAGCATGTCTTAATGCTGTGAGGCTTTGACATTTGATTTTGTAAGCACAGCATCCCTTTGTTGAGCTAGCTGCAATATCAAATATCTTCAGGAAAAAGCAGAGGTGTGAACAGTAGGAGTGAAAACAAACCATGCAGTCTGACATCCTGCCTTCTTCAAATGGCCCATTCCTGCCTCATAGGAAATAAATACATGTGATTTATAAGTATGAGGCAAGAATCCAGCAGCTCACTGTAGAGGGTTTTCTGTAGTCTGTGCTCTCTTGACTGGTGTGAGACTAAAATTCTTCTGGGTATTACCATTGCCCAGTGTCCTGTAGATACAGATGCTGCATACCAGGGGCTGGAATTTTTTATTCCCTAGTTTTGTATAAAGCCTGTCCCTACAGCAGCTGAAGGAAACTGCAGTAACGTAGCTTTTAAAAAACAAGAAGTATTGACTTGCTTCTTGTATTATACAAGCTGTATGGATGAGTTTTAACAATGCAAAAACCAATCCCAGGACAACTAAACATGCAGGCGGAAGCTCGCAGTAAGAGACTAAAAGATATGGAGACACAATGAATTAATTGGGCATGGGAAGGTGTCAGGGGACACTTGTTTCAAGCACTGTTTCAGTAGCTCTAGCAATTTTATTTATTTAGTCTGTAAAAGCTTTTGGCACAGGGAATTTGGGCAGAGACAGCTCGCTACAGGGTATTGATCTGATCAGCTGAGCATCCTGAACTTAGCCCTTCGTCTCTGCATTAACTGCTTCTTCCTCTGACCCATTCCTACCTGGGGATGTTCAATGTGCTGTGCAGTGCATACCTTTCACCACTGAATCCTGTGGTTGCAGACTTCTATCTCACTTGCCATGCTCATTGGATTGGAGAATCTTGCAGGTTTTGTGGGAGTTGAGTACTCAGCTCTGCCTGAAAACCAGGAATATAATCTATGCTTTTCTCCTTCCCATCCAGTCCATGGTGCTGCTCCTTCACAGCCAGAGGCAGTACATCTTTGAGTTTGATAAGAACGACCGGTTGTCCTCTGTGACCATGCCCAACGTTGCCCGCCAGACTTTAGAAACCATTCGTTCCATTGGTTACTACAGGAACATCTACAGGCCACCAGAAGGCAACGCCTCAGTGATTCAGGATTTCACAGAGGATGAGCAGCTCCTCCACACTCTGTACTTGGGCACAGGGAGACGTGTCATCTACAAGTATGGAAAGCTGTCCAAGTTAGCTGAGATGCTCTACGACACCACAAAGATCAGTTTCACCTATGATGAAACTGCTGGGATGCTGAAGACCATCAACTTGCAGAATGAAGGCTTCACCTGCACAATCAGATACAGACAGATAGGGCCCCTCATCGACAGACAGATTTTCCGCTTCACTGAGGAAGGCATGGTGAACGCACGCTTTGACTATAACTATGACAACAGCTTCCGGGTCACCAGCATGCAAGCAGTCATCAATGAGACACCTTTACCCATTGATCTCTACAGGTATGATGATGTTTCAGGCAAAACTGAGCAATTTGGCAAATTTGGAGTCATTTACTATGATATCAACCAGATTATCACCACTGCTGTCATGACTCACACTAAACATTTTGATGCCTATGGCAGGATGAAGGAGGTCCAGTATGAGATATTTCGGTCTCTCATGTACTGGATGACTGTGCAGTATGACAACATGGGGAGAGTGGTCAAGAAAGAGCTGAAGGTTGGCCCTTACGCAAACACAACTAGGTACTCATATGAATATGATGCTGATGGCCAGTTGCAGACAGTGTCTATCAATGACAAACCACTCTGGCGTTACAGCTATGACCTGAATGGAAACCTCCATTTGTTGAGTCCAGGGAACAGTGCCCGCCTTACACCACTCCGGTATGACCTCAGGGACAGGATTACTAGACTGGGGGATGTGCAGTACAAAATGGATGAAGATGGTTTTCTGAAGCAAAGGGGCAATGATATCTTTGAGTACAATTCAGCTGGCCTGCTCATCAAAGCCTACAATAAAGCTAGTGGGTGGAGTGTGAAATATCGTTATGACGGCCTAGGAAGGAGAGTCTCTAGCAAAACCAGCCATGGCCATCACTTGCAGTTCTTCTACGCAGACCTGACCAGCCCAACCAAGGTCACACATTTATACAACCACTCGAGCTCCGAGATCACCTCTCTCTACTATGACCTCCAAGGCCACCTCTTTGCAATGGAGCTCAGCAGCGGTGATGAATTCTACATAGCCTGTGATAACATTGGCACTCCTTTGGCTGTGTTCAGTGGGACTGGCTTAATGATTAAGCAGATACTGTACACAGCATATGGGGAGATCTATATGGACACCAATCCCAACTTCCAGATCATCATTGGCTACCATGGAGGACTGTATGACCCCCTCACAAAGCTTATCCATATGGGACGGAGAGACTACGATGTGCTAGCGGGTCGGTGGACAAGTCCTGACCATGATATGTGGAAGCATCTAAGTAGCAATAATATAATGCCTTTCAACCTGTATATGTTCAAAAACAACAATCCCATTAGCAACTCTCAGGATATCAAGTGTTACATGACAGGTAAGACATTTAAATTAATTAAGATGTTCACAAGCTTGCCATCAGTGAATAGATTTCTTCTCTCTCCGTATTGTGGTCACCGTGAGGTTTTCCAGTGTTTAATATAATGGACACAAGTTTTTCCTTGCCATTTGACCCTTGTGTCCAGGACATTTTTAATTCATTAACATCAATGCAGACTTTAAATCCCAAAGCTCCTTCTTTTTCTTTTCCTTGGTGTTTGCTTTATTTTGCTTCCAGATACCATAAATTTAATTCCCAATTAATGTCCTGATAACCTTTTCCTTTGTAAGAGGAGCAGCTGTTTACACAATTTTGCCTAGAGATTTATTTGCAAGTAAACAAATGACAGATTTGTTTTAGCAGAATGGCAACAACAACTTAAACCTTTTATTACAGAGCAGAGGCCAAAACCCAATTAGAATTTAATCTGGCTACTGCTGTGAAAAACAATAAAAAGTATTTCTGTAAATCCATTAACAGCAAAAGGAGGGCTAAGGAGAACCTTCATCCTTTATTGGATGTTGGGAGAAACATAGTGACCAAGAATAAATAAAAGGCTGAGGTGCTTAATGCCATTTTTGCTTCAGTCTTTAGTAGTAAAATCAGTTGTCCTCCGAGTGCCCAGCCCCCTGAGCTGGATGACAGTGATGGGGAGCAGAATGAAGCAGGTAAGCACCTGCTACACCACTTAGACAAGTTCTTCACGGAGAGTCATTCATCATTGGAATGGGCTGCCCAGGGAGGTGGTGGAGTCACCATCCCTGGAGGTGTTCAAGAGGGGATTGGACGTGGCACTCGGTGTCATGGTCTAGTCATGAGGTCTGTGGTGACAGGTTGGACTTGATGATCTTTGAGGTCTCTTCCAACCTTGGTGATACTGTGATACTGTGACAAACAGCAGTCTATGGAGACAGATTGGATCCACCTAAGGATACTGTGGGAGCTGGCCAAAGTGCTCACCAAGCCACTTTCCGCCACTTCCCAGCAGTTCTGACTAGTCAGGGAGGTCTACTTTGACTAGAGATTGATAAATGTCATGCCCATCTGCAAGAAGGGCCAGAAGGGTATCCAGGGAACTACAGGCCTGTCACTCTGACCTCAAGTAATGGAGTAGACAAATTTCAGCGCTATCACACATCACATACAGGAGAACCAGGTGATCAGGTCCAGTCACCATGGGTTTATGAAAGGCAGGTCCTACTTGACTGAACTGGTCTCTTTCTACAAAAATGATGACCTGCCTTGTGGATGAGTCTGTGAATGTTGCTTTCATGAACTTTAGTAAAGGTTTTGACACTGTCTCCCGCAGCATCCTTGTAGAGAAAATGGTTTGGATGGGTGGACAATTCCCTGGATAAAAACCAGGCTGGATGGCCAGGCCCAAAGAGTGGTGGTGAATGGATTTAAATCCAGTCAGTGGACAGTCACCAGTGGTGTTCCCCAGGGCTCAGTTTTGGGAACAGTCTTGTTTAATATCTTTATCAACGATCTGGACGAGGGACTTTTTTGGTGGGACTCTTTTCTATATAATTCCCATTGGAAAGCCAGGCTGCACAGTCAGAAATCTGATGTGCAGACTTCTTCAAGGAGATGGAATTAATTTTAAAATACTCCTGCTGTGGCTTAATAGCAAAATTGGCTTAATGGCCAAAAAAAAAAAAAGTTACCAAATAAAAATCCTGGTTTCTGTTCCACTTGTTTTTCTCGCCACTGAGATTCATGTTTTCAGGTACTTCTGCAATAATCACGGGGATTAGATTATTGGTTGTTGGGTTTTTTTTTTTAATTAGAATCTGTTTTCTCCAGAGCTGAGAAGATGATGCCATAAGGGAAGTGAAATATGGAATTAGTAGAATTGCAGAATTAGAGAATTACAGAATTAAATAGGTTGGAAAAGACCTTTGAGATCATCAAGCCCAACCTATCACCCAACACCATCTAAACAACTAAACCATGTCTTCTTAAACACCTCCAGTGATGGTGACTCCACCACCACCCTGGGCAGCACTTTCCTATGGCCAGTCTCTCTTTCTGGGAACAATTTCTTCTTCACATCCAGCCCAAACCTCCCCTGGAGCAGCTTGAGACTGTGTCTACAACAACCTGAAAGGAGGTTGTAGTAAGGAGGGGGTTAGAATAGAATAGAATAGAATAGAATAGAATAGAATAGAATAGAATAGAATAGAATAGACCAGACCAGGTTGGAAGAGACCTTCAAAATCATCGTGTCCAACCTATCATCCAACACCACCTAATCAACTAAACCATGCAACCAAGCACCCTATCAAGTCTCTTCCTGAACACCTCCAGTGATGGTGATCCCACCACCTCCCTGGGCAGTCCATTCCAATGGGCTTCCTAACCTCCAGCCTAAACCTCCCCTGGCACAGCTTGAGACTGTGTCCTCTTGTTCTGGTCCTGGTTGCCTGGGAGAAGAGACCAGCCTATCTACAACCTCCCTTCAGGTAATTGTAGAGAGCAATAAGGTCTCCCCTGAGCCTCCTCTTCTCCAGGCTTAGCAACCCCAGCTCCCTCAGCCTCTCCTCATTAGGGCTTGTGTTCCAAACCCCTCACCAACTATGTCAAAAGATCCTGTGTATTGGCCACCCTCTGACAATTAAGGCTGGCAGAGAATACTTTGAAGTAAGTTCTCCTAACAGAAAATGCTCATTTGTCAAAACTGAATTTGCTTATGGGAGAAGGTAGAGCTTGAGAGGTTTCTGAGCAGAAACATTGTAAACAGC
Source organism: Melanerpes formicivorus (assembly GCF_026170545.1). NCBI lineage: Eukaryota > Metazoa > Chordata > Aves > Piciformes > Picidae > Melanerpes > Melanerpes formicivorus. The sequence goes on along the minus strand of NW_027142353.1, from coordinate 35,333,595 downwards.
TCTCACAACTGTCTAAATGACAAATTCCAAAGTAGCGTAGAAGAAAAATGCTTTTAGGGGTGTTCAACTTTCTGAAGTGAAGTGAAAGCTAAGAATTGAAGACTAGAAAAGAAATATTAAGGACTCAAAACCAAAATGGAAGATCTTAATTTGAAATTGTTGTCTTAAATCGATTTAGGTTTTGAATAATTGGTTTGGGATATATTAACATAATTTTGTTTTCCTCTGATGGGGCAAAATTCCCAGCCCTGTCTTGGAACAGGAGATCAGTTTTCCTACCAGTTCTGATGATAACATCAAGATGTCCAAATCTGATATTTTAATGTTTTAAATGCAACTAATAACTTTTTCCACTGTCATAAAAGTTCTGGTTTAAATCTTTCAGGAATACAGAGCCCAAACACAGTTTTTAAGTTTCTCCTCTCCCAGGGCGTGGAAGAAACTGATCATGTCATGGGATGAGTGCTATGATGCAAGGCTGCTGCTCTGGTGTTTCCATCTGCTGAAGCATTCAGGCAGGTCATGGACAGGATCCATGAAGAGTGTGTCCTTGCCATCACAGCCCAATCTGCCCATAAGGAACCACTTTCTGTCCCTCGGTCCCCATCATGGGACCTGCTGTCCTCAGTGGGAACTCAGTGCCCAGGACATGGGTGGCCAACACATGCTGTGGTCTCCAGTGATGAGGTTTCTGAGCTAGTGGGTACAAATTGGAGGCATGTGGAGGGGAGAGCAGGAGAAGCAGGTATTTACCTTTTGAGAGGCCCATTGTTAAACATGAATATTTTAGTGATTGTACACTTCATGGCACAGAGCTTTGCTGCCAGCTTCAGCAATCCTGATGGATTGAACTGACATTTCCATTACATGTGTCTGCATTAAGCACTCTTTTTCTTTGCCCTCAAATGAATTTACTGTGAAATGTGTTGGCAGGGTTACTGTAGCTGAAAAAAACCTCTGTGATGTGAAATGTACTTTTCTGTCACAAAAGTTGTCACTGCCTCTTGGCAAATTAATATTTTCCCCTCTGTTTTCTCAGCTCCACACCTTCCACCCATGTTTTTAAGTTGGTGGAGGGTTTTTTTGTTGTTGTTGTTCTGGGTACTCCAACACCTCTTCCCAAAAAGAACAAACTCCTGTTTGCAAATGTTTTCAAAGTCAGCTTTCTGAGAAGTAGAAAAAAAAAAGAGGGAAAAAAAAAAAAGAAAAGCCTGTCTTGAATCTTTCCAGATATGTCACATAGTTTTCTGCTCTTCAGCATCCCTGCTCTGTATCCTTTTTAATGTTTGTGAAGTACTTGGCGAATAGTTCCCGCACCAATGCCGACCTTCACTGTTTTACTTTGTTCTCCTGACCACCTGGTCCACAATATGTACATCAAAGGTTTTCATTTTGCATGAGAAGGATTTGGAAGTAGGCTGGCTTAGCGTTAAGCGGGGGGGGGGCAGAAATAATCAAATGAGCCTTTTAATTTCTTTCCCTCCCTCCAACCTCTCTGTTTCAAAGGCACTCCACAGCCAATCTGTACATTGAGCAAACAGAAGTGTTTTTATTACAGAAATCCTCCCCCTTCCACATGGATTGTCACAAGGGCTTTTTGGAAATCTGCCCAAGCTCAACATTTTGGCCCGTAAGAAAACAAGCAACAGATAGTGTGTTTTTTTGGCTCCTGGTTCTCCAGTCATCTCGAAGTGCCTTATTTGCCACCTGAATCCATAATTTCTTTTCCAACCAGCTCTTCAAAACACTCATTTAGACTCATGGAGAATAGAGAAAAAAGTATTTAAAGATGCCTATTTGATTATTTAAGTTGATCCTTTTTTTCAGATTCTTTCAACAACGCTTACTGAGTTCACCAAAATGAAAGCCAGACCTCTTGCACATCCAACTTGAAGCAAAGCAATCACCAACACAATCCCAGTTACATCTACAACAATTATGACCCTTTGGAGCTGATACTAGTTAAACTTTCCTTTTTATTGCCATGTCTATTTCTGTGCCAAATGCATGCCATATTGCTCAGGGACTGTAGCAGGTGTGTCCTTCTCTAGAGTTCACTGAAGGCAAACAAGGTGAGATCATCAAAGGCTCTGATGCTGATCCTAAGCAGATCTAGGAGTTAGCCAACCCCATCATTATTTTCTCCAGCAGATTGACTCTCAGCTGCTATTCTTCATAGCTGTACAATCAAAAATCAGGGAAGACTTGGTACTGTCACGTGAATACAGGAATGACATTTGAACTAGATGACCTCTAAAGGTCCCTTCTCACCCCAAACATTTTATGATATCCCAGGTGGAGGTTTTCCATCATGTCCTTTTTAGCGCCAGTGGTCTCTCTTTTGTATAGGACAATAGTTTATCACTTGTAGCCTGCAGTTTTCTCACGATCCATGGACTTTTTCTAAGGGGTTTATGAGAAGTGCCCAAGTAAAGCAATCTTGTATCTGTGTGCTTATTTTCACTATAATATGTCTTGTCAGGTAGTGTGGAGGATTTGAAGTGTCACTATAAAAGATGACAGGTGTCTTTACAATGGCTTAATACTCTAACTACACCTTCTTATGAAAAATGCCAAGGAACTCAGGACTGAACTGGAAATGCCATGGAAAAAGCAAAGGATATGTCCAGAGCCTATTCCATGAGCATCTCTAGATGACCACACTCTCTCTCCTTCATGTCCTGGTATTCTGGCTGACATAGCTCTAAATTTAATCTATAACCTGTAGTCCTTTTGAGAGTCCTGAGGAAGAGTTTTGTTGTGACTGACTGTGGGACTTGACAACACTTCCCTTTCAGCTGGAGCATCTCAACTTCCATTAGCAGACTGATGTTCCCGTGCTTCTCCTGCATACCTTAGACCAGTGCCTGGTTCCTGCTGACAAAGGGCAGACATGGAGCTGGCTTTGATTTGAGTCATTTGGTTGCTGCCAGTTGTTTCAGAGCTGGCAAAGTGTAGAACTGGGCTGTGGTTGGAGGTGGAAAGCCCAGCTTTGGCACACAGTTCTTTCAAGGACCATTAAGATTTGTGCCCTTGACACAAAGTAAACACTCATCATTCTAGCTAGGCTGCTGCAGTGCCAGACACCATAAGATCCTCCTCTGTGCCTTCTCCTGGGCAACCCTGCTTGGGAGAGTAGATAATCTGATTTATGTTTTTCTTTCCTTTCAGATGTCAACAGCTGGCTGCTCACCTTTGGGTTCCAGCTGCACAACGTCATTCCTGGCTACCCCAAGCCAGACATGGATGCCATGGAGCCATCCTATGAGCTGATCCACACACAGATGAAAACCCAAGAATGGGACAACAGCAAGGTGATCTATGCAACTCTATACTCTATCTCACATCCTCAGCAGCAGACTTTCCTGTTGCAACCTTTGTTTTGAAAAACTGCAGGGAGGGTGGACTGACCGTTAAAGGTTCCTTCCAACCCAAACCATCTCTCAGTCTCTTTTCTCAGATAAACTGGGAGATTAAGAGCAAGTCAGTCCCCATTATAGTAATGAAATCTGGTTAAATCATCATATTTTATGTTCTTTACTGTCATTGTGCTTTTTTCTTGTTTTTTTTTTTCGGTTGTTCTTCAAGGAATTATATGTCAGTGCTTTCTCCCACAAGAGGCCATATTGCAGGCTAAATTCAAGGCCTTTGCACCAAGGAGTCTTGAAAGTGGGGGAAAAAAAGCAAATCATGACACAGAATAAGTGTCTACAGATTTTTTTCTACACACTTACTGGTTTAAAATGTCTTAAACAAGTGGCAATACTTCACTAGGAAACTGTTCTGCATTGCAGTGGGTCTCACCAGAATAAAGGTTCAGATGATAGTTAACTTTCTTTTTACCTGTCTGAGTTTAATCCCAAAGCAGGGATTGACCTAAAGATTTAATCCCAAAATTTAATCCTATGTCCTGCCTTTAAAACTAGGCCAGCATCACAAGCCATTTTGGTAGGTGCCAGCAGAAAATTCAGTGATGAAACTGGCAAAAAAAGCTTTTACAGTGTAATCATTTCCCTCATTTTCTTCCTGTTGGGAATTATTCTGCTGAAAGATGGAGGCAGTGCTGTTAAAGGTTAGCACACTGGGTCAGGATGTGAGAGCCTTGAGTTACTCCCAGCCCTACTGCTTATCAGTTGTGTGAACTTAAAGAAGCCATTTACCTCTCAGGATACTCTTTCATCTCCCAGCCTGATTTTATTCTGGGGTTGCTTTCATCTGTTTAGTCCAAATCCTCTTTAGTCTGAACTCCTGCTTGCTCTTGCTGTGCATTCAAACATCACGAGAGCAGCGTGGCACCAATATCCTTGGGGAGATCAGGATAACATTTTTGCTAATAAAATGATAACAGTAGGAAGTGGATTCCAGCTGCCCTCCTAGACTTTTTATTTATGAGTTCACTGAAATCACACTGTCCTGTGACAGATTCTATGGGTCCTATAAACATATTAAAGCAGGAGTTAAAATATGGAATCACAGAATCACCGAATCACCAAGGTTGGAAGAGACCTCAAAGATCATCGAGTCCAACCTGTCACCACAGACCCCATGACTAAACCATGGCACCAAGTGCCACATCCAATCCCCTCTTGAACACCTCTAGGGATACAGTGTCACGTTTCCCAAACCACAAGAAGTATCACTTAGAGCTAAGGACAAGATACTGCAGGTTAATAAAATAGAATCTCAGAACCCACAAGTTTGGAAAAGACCTCAGAGATCATCAAGTCCAACCTAGTACCTAACACCTCATGACTAACCAAACCATGGCTTCAAGTGCCACGTCCAATCCTTTTTTGAACACCTCCAGGGACGGTGACTCCACCACCTCCCCAGGCAGCCCATTTCAGTGGCCAATTACTCTTTCTGTGAAAAGCTTTCTCCTCACCTCAATCCTAAACTTCCCTTGGCACACCTTGAGATTATGTACTCTGGTGCTGATGGTGGTTGCCTGGGAGAAGAGGCCAACCCCCACCTGGCTACAACCTCCCTTCAGGTAGTTGTAGAGAGCAATAAGGTCTCCCCTGAGCTGCTTCTTCAACAGGCTAAGCAACCCCAGCTCCTTCAGCCTCTCCTCGTAGGGCTTGTGCTCGAAACCTCTCCCCAGCCTTGTTGCCCTTTTCTGGACATGTTCAAGTGCCTCAATGTCCTTCTTAAATTGAGGGGCCCAGAACTGGACACAGGACTCAAGGTGTAGCCTAACCAGTGCTGAGTACAGGGTCACAATGACTTTCCTGCTCCTGCTGGCCACACTATTTCTGATGCAGGCCAGGATGCCATTGGCCTTCTTGGCCACCTGAGCACACTGTTGGCTCATGTTCAGCTGGCTGTCAACCACTACTCCCAGGTCCCTTTCTGCCTGGCTGCTCTCCAGCCGCTACAACCCCAGCCTGAAGCACTGCATGGGGGTGTTGTGGCCAAAATGCAGCACCTGGCACGTGGACTTGTTAAATGCCATGTGGACTTGTTAAAGAATCATGTGTCAGCTCATCCTCATAGCAATGGTGAAGACAAGCTAAAATATACAAGCTTCAACATTAATAAGAGATTTATTTTAAGGCTTTGTATCACTTTATAATAGAGGCAAACCAAAAGAACTATGCCTTTTGCTACCATGACAGAATTGATGCTTGAAAATCATCATGCCACAGTAACTCAGTTGTGTTTTGGAGCTCAGAGACCCCTTTTTTGTTTCTCTTTTCCTTGGATTAAACAATAAAATGTTAATACAGATGACTTCTAAAATGAGAAATAGCCTCAGGATTTTTTCTTCTCTCTGATGTGGCACAGTCTCCCCAGGCAAAGCTGTACAGGAGAAGGCAAACAGGGAAGGCTCATTCAGAGACCACACAAAAGACTGTCTCTGAATTGTTCTGTGCAGTAGATAAATAACTCTCACAGAACTGCAACAGAAATTATTATTAGTGGTCTTGTTATTGTGCCATTATTTTCTCATTAATTCAGTATTATTACTAGACTTCCTGAATAGCCAACTTGAGTGACAGCTTGAGATAAAGACTGGCACATGCTCAAACAGGCAGCTGAGCTGGAAATAAAACCAAGGAGCCCTCCTTTCCATCCACCTATTTCAGGTGAATTCCTGAATGAGCAGGGAGAATAAAAGAAAATCTCCATATCCCCATCAGGTTTGGAAAGCAGCAAGCTGCAGTGAGGATGGTACAGGGACCTGCTTCATAAACCAGAGATTCATGCAGCTATCATGCTTCCAGATGAGTCACTTCACACTCAAGTGCTGAAAGTGGAATTTAGCTATTGGAGGCTCTTTCCTGCTCTTCCTGTGTTATGACAGCAACAAAACATGAGCATTTTTATTTCAGTCTGCAGTTGCAGGATCATGCTGTGATAGCAAGCGGCTCTCCAGTTCTGCAGTGCAGGATTCCCTTCCTTTCTGTCACATCCAGCACACTGTAGGCATATATTTGCAAAAAATAAATTAATTCACATATGATACCTGAACACATGATCCATTTTCTCCTAAGCCTATCCATGCATCCAAAGCTGTTCTCCCAGCCCTTCCAGCCACATGCACACACACCCAGACACAATCCAGCCCTCCATCCTTCTGGTGGTGAAGCATGGGGAAGAAATAGAAAACTTTGAACATTTTACATAGCAAATGATGGAATTAAATAAAGCTAAATGGAAGCACAAGACATTTTTCAGGTAGTAAGACTGATCAAATTGTGAAGCGGTCTTCCAGAGTATGTGGACTAAGCTCCAGCGCTTTAGTCATTTAAAACACCAGCACAGGTTGCCCAGAGAGCTGATTGGTGACCCATCCCTGGAGACATTGAAGGTCACGTTGGACAGAGCTCTGAGCAGCCTGGTCTAGCTGAAGATTACTCTCTCAGTTAACAAGCAATAGGACAAGAGGAAAAGGCTCCAAGTGGCACCAGGGAAGGTTTACATTGGATATTAGGAAAAAATTCTTTCCTGAAAGAGTGGCCAGACATTGGAACAAGCTGCCTGAGGAAGTGGTGGAGTCACCACCCCTAGAGGTGTTTAAAAAACTTGTACACGTGGCACTTCAGGACATAGAATCATAGAATCAAACAGGTTGGAAAATACCTCAGAGATCATCAAGTCTAACCTATTACCTAATAGCTAACACCTCAGTTCAGTGAGCATGGTGGTGCTGGGTTGGTGTTTGGACTTGATTCTCTTAGAGGACTTTTCCAACCTTTATGGTTCCATGGTTCTCTTCTATGATTCTATGTCTCTGCTCACTGCAGGGAGGTTAGACCAGATGACCCTTAAAGGACCCTTCCAACCCAAACCATTCTGTGGTTCTATGATTCTAAAAGAAGTCTGGAGGAGGCAGTGTACAATATCCATCCAGGGATATTCACTGAATGATGCAATATAGCTTTCTTATCTGTACACCTTCCAATGCCTGATTTCTCTGGGCCACATACCTCCTTGTGATAAACTAAAGTAAATCTGAGTAACTCCACTGGCTTTGCTGATCAAAGCTGTGGCCCAGCAGATCGAGTCAGTTGTTTTATCAGTGAGGAATGAATGACAGGAGCACAACAGCAAAGTAACCAGCTCCACAGAAATGGCTGCTTCCTATCACTTCAGAGTGCATAACCAACGGGTCACAGTATCTCCTTCCAAAATATTGCTGGTACTTGCCTTGCAGGGCCAGAAGATGGAAGAAATAGCTCTGACTTTGAGCATCCACCAGCTCAGAAACAGCCAGTGTGTCATCAACCTTGCACTAACCCCCTGCAGCTCTGGAGTGACATTTAAAATCCAATACTCTGTTGTGCAGCACTTCCCTCCCCTCCTCCTTACATCTGAGAGGCTGTCACTAAATTGTTTGTTGAACAAGTTCAGTGTTATTGGCCACCAGGGGACTCTGGGTGACCTCTGGCATATCGTGGAGCTGCTGCACCTGAATCCAATTTATCTTTTTGGTTTTGGTTTTTATTTTGTTCTTTGTTTGTGGGGTTTTGTTTGGTTCCCCCCCCCCCTCCCCCCCGCTCCTTTTTGTCTTGTTGAACTGTCAGATAATCGTTGGAACCAGAACAAGTCTATTTGCAGGGAGGGATGTTTTTCACTTGGCACTTGTATCCTTAACTGCATCATAGAATAACAGACTTCTTTGAGTTGGAAGGGACTTCTAAAGATCTTCTAATCCACCACCCCTCCTGCAGTGAGCAGGGACATCTTCAACTAGATCAGATTGCTCTGAGCCCTGGCCAACCTGAACTACAGTGTTCCCACAAATGGGGCATCTGCTACCTCTCTGGGCAAACTGGGCCAGTGTTTCACCACCACCCTCAGCACAAAAAAATATCTTCCTCCTATCTAGTATAAATCTCCCCTCTTTTAGTTTAAAGCCAGCACCTCTCATCCTATCACAATAGGCCCTACTGAAAAAGATTGTCCCCGTCTTTCTTAAAGCCCCCCTTTGAATTATTGAAAGGCCACAATAAGGTCTCCCCAGAGGCTTCTCCAGGCTGAAAAATCCCAACTCAGTATTCAGTATTCAGTATCACTAAGGTTCGAAGAGACCTCAAAGATCATCAAGTCCAACCTGTCACCACAGACCTCATGATTAGAGTAGGGAGGACACTACTGCCCACTGCAGGCTTGAACTCACGGCCTTCCCATTAGGGGTCTGATATCATCATGTTCTCACAGCAGAGGTGTTCCAGCCCTTTGCTCATCTTAGTGGCTTCCTCTGAACCCCCTTCAGCAGGTCCATGTCCTCTTTTTACTAAGGGCTCCAGATCTGAATACAGTACTCCAAGTGAGGTCTAACCAGAGTGGAGTGGAGGGGCAGAATCACCTCCCTCCTCCTGCTGGCTATACTTCATTCGATGCAGGCTGGGTTGTGAGCACGCATGGCTGGCTCATTACCAGCTTTTCATCCACCAGCGCCCCTGAGTCCTCATAGAATTGACAGCACTTCTCCATGAGCTCTGTGCCTCCAGGAAGGGTACTGTTTTCCTGCAGTACCCATTACAGGCTCTGTTGGCAGAGCAGCTTTTGGCATCCTTCATGAAGCAGCATTTTGGAGGTAAGGACTGCTTTGGGATGCTCAGCAGGGTGTGAGCTGTAGGGCTATGCTTTCTGGCACAGCTTCTCTCAAGGACAATCTGTTTGAGGGACTGGCTCTGCCAGTGCTCATCATTCGGGGAGGACATCCTCACATGGCAGGTGCTTTGTCCTGGGCTTGGGCCATCATGCTGTCTGCAAGTCAGTTCATCAACCCCTAGTTTTGTTTTGCAAAAGTAGTGGCCATTTTTTTCATTGGATCTGATGCAGAGAAAGGAGTTGAAGTCTCAAAGACATTAATCTCCTGAAGCTTTATGAAAATAGATGAGCAAGAGAAGGAGGCAAATCCTCTTATTTCCCCACAGATGTAAATTTGCTTAATGAGCTCAACTTCGTTATCCCCCTACAGCTGTGTACACTGGCAGGAGGCAGGGGAGCCCTGTCCTCTAAGCCCAAGAGTTGTCACTTTTGTTTTGCTTACTGTTAACCAATCAGCATCTACAGCACCAGGCCTGCTCACCTCTTTTGTGCCACTTGCACCCATGGTTGACAGGTTGCTAAGCATGCACTTGGCTTCTCTGCCAACCAGTGTCCAGTGCTGATGGTTGTGCAGCGTGCAGTGTGCAGCCTGATAGGCTTTTGTGGTTGATGGCATCCTCCTGTACCTTCACCTGCTGGGATTTGGTGGGGGACATCCAAAATGAGGATTTGTTTTCAACATGGCTTGGTGGAATCAGAGAATGATTTGGGTTGGAAGTCACCATTAAAGGTCATCCAATCCAAACCCTCTTCAGTAAGCAGAGACATAGGATCACAGTATCACAGGATGTTAGGGATTGGAAGATACCTCTGGACATCTTCAAGTCCAATACCCCCTCCAGAGCAGGGTTATAGAATTGAGTGCAGGTCGCACAAGAAACACATCCAGATGGGTCTTGAAAGTCTCCAAAGGAGACTCCACAACCTCTCTGGGGAGCCTGTTCCAGCACTCTGTGACCCTTTACAGTAAAGAAGTTCTTCTTCATGTTGAGGTGGGACTTCCTGTGCTGTGCCCGTTGTCCTGTCACGGGGTGCAAGTGAGGAGAGGCTGTCCCTTCCTTCTTGACACCCAGCCCTCATATACATTTGTTAGATCCCCTCTCAGTCTTCTCTTCAGCAGACTAAACAGCCCCAGATCTCTCAACCTTTCCTCATCAGGCAGTGTTCCAGTCCCTTAATCATCCTCGTAGCCCTCCATTGGACTTTTTCAAGTAGATCCCTGGCTCTCTTGAACTGGGGATCCCAGAACTGGATGCAATATTCCAGCTGGGACGTCATTAGGGCAGAGTAAAGGGGGAGAAGATCCTCCCTTGATCTGCTGGACACTCTCTTCTAAATGCACCCCAGGATATCATTGGCCTTCTTGGCCACAAGGCCAAGCTTATGGAGGGATGAGGCTGATTTCTGAAGAATGATTTTGTTAATAGACAGCTAAGGAATAAATAGGAAGGAGTTAATGATTCAGAGTATTTTGGGGTAGTCATAACTTCCAAGGCATTTGGAAGAAGTGGCTTTCTGTGTTGTAAGCCATATGGTGGTAAGAGAAACACCTATCTGTGTATAATGGCACAAGGATGGAGAGAAACTTGCAAACATGTGCATGTATTTCATATCTTGGATCTTTGATGGGAAATTAAAGCTTTCAGTCTGACACTGGAAGGCGGTATTTAAAAACAACAGATGATAGTATCTGCCTGTGGTATTTCAAACCCTCAAGAGGTGCTGGCAAAATGCAAGAGGCTATTCAGAGTGCTCTGTAATGTGCCATTCTCTTGAGCCCCGTGCAGCAGCAAACAAATGATGAAGGTCGTTCTCTGCTCTCCAATGGGTTGTTACCAGATAAAGTGAAATGTCACCTAAGGACATCTGATTAAAAAAGACTGTGAGGAGAAAACAAGCCCAGCATATCTGTCACTCGCCTCTAGCAGCAAATACTGAAATAAAATAGTTATGAATTCCCTTCTTTCTTCTGCAAAACTGTTTTTATAGACACCTTGGTTTACAGTTGCTAAAAGCAGCAGCGTATTTAGAGAATGCCAGCCTTGGATAGAAATTTTCTGTTTCTCTTCTCTGCCAGTTCATTAAAATGAGTTCCAAGATGAAACAGAAATGGTAATTTCAAAGTCAGGGATACACAGCCTCTTTGAACTACCCATAATCTGTTTGCCTTCATCCCCTTTACATTCACAGCAGAGCACACAAGCTGGCTGTACTCTGCTTTGCCTGAATCTGTGGAGGTTTGTAGAGTGATTTTTTTTCTGTTGGATATGTTTGCTTTTCCTCCTAAAAAAAAAAAAAAATAAAGAAAAAGAAAGAAAGAAAAAAAAGAGGTGTTCCCAAATACACTCTTTCCTCAAAGAAACACACTCAAAAAGTCATTTCAAAGTGCTCCTGGGCTCATTTTCAAGATAACAGAGATTGTTATCTTAGTTAGTGTAATAGCTAAGTGGTGATGATGTTGAGCATTGCAGCTGTGCACGTGTATGATCTCCTACTTCCCTACATGAAAAAAGATGAGGAGCCCAGAAGGCCTGCAACCAGTCTCCAGTGGAGAACCCTTCGGATGTGATTTTTTTTCTTGATTAAGACAACTAAATTTAGGTCTCTGCCTGTGAACTTGACATCCAAGCTTCCATTATAGCCAGCAGAGATTAACAATGAACTCCCTTGCAGGTGTCATTTGAGATAGCCAAGAGTTTCCTGAACTTCCTCATGTCTACAGCATGGATTACCTGCACCCTGCTAGAGCAAGAATTGATGGCCCAGCAGGATTTCCCATAGTGTCAAAAATTATTTGGCTGACCTGTCAGTGGAGCCCAGAGGACAGTTCAGATAATAGATGCTAGGAACAAGGATTGAATTCAATGTAGATATAGAGGTCTCCATGCATGCTAGCTGTGTCTACCCACTCTGGTCTCTCAACATCTAGCTCATACAGACAGTGGATCTCACTTAAAGGGCTGTCCATGTGCTAGGCATTAATTGTAGACCAAGATGAGAATGCTATAGGGTCCTCTGGCCTTGCAAAGTAGAGGTTTGATTCATCTGTCTGTATAAGGGCCAAGTAAGCAAAGTGGCCTCCAGGTGCTACTTGGAGGATAAATATCTCCCAGAACTTTTTCAGTTTCTCACTGCTCTGTGCAGATGCTGAATGCATTCTGAGGCATCTCAGAACACACTAGACATCCATGTACGGACGACTGAAACCGTCCTGTAGTCAATGTGTATGAGAAGCAAGTGCATGGGATGCTGGGACAGCCACACATCGACAAAGGCTCAGTTTTTTTGCCAGGAAGGTGGTTCAAGCCCTCAGTTTCATGAACCTCCCACCTGCAGTGTCTCTAAGCAGGCACGTGACTGGACGTCAAGAGATTCTTAATTCCATGGCTTTGGTCAGCCCGTTTATCTGTGTTTCAGCTATCAGAGAACAGTGCCAGTGACAGTCCCAGTGCAACACAAGAAATACCTTCCCACTATAGAGAAGATGTCCTGGGTGGAGACCAAGAGGACAGCAACAAGGCATTTGGCCTGGTGTCCTGTGTGGGTGTCCTTAGGCAGGAAATGACAGTTTCATTGCTTCTAGATCATGGTGTAGTCCCTTAAACCTCCACATCCTGCCAGTAGCAGGGTGCGTGCTGCTTATATTCTTTCCAAATTACATCCAGGTGAACAGTGGAGCTGTGGACTTCCACAGCTTCATATAGCATCACACAAAGCTTCATATAACATCACAAAGGCATTATGCAGCTAGGCCAAGGAAAGGTCCAGCATTGGGCCATAAATTGTAAAAGAAAGAAAAGAAAACAAAACAAAACCACCACAAACCAACCCAAAAACTTTAAAAATCAGACTTTCCTTTTGTAATGGGCAATTACTGCTCTGAAATTCAAAGCTGTGGAGAATTTGACCATAAAATGGAAAACTGAAAATTACCTCAGGCTAGAAGGTCCAAGGTACTGGTTTTGGAATTTGAGGTAGATCATGGCACAGTTTTTGGCTGTGATACCTGTTATGTGATGGCGTGTATCAACCATGCTACCATCCATCCTGAATTAATGGCAAACCCAGGGACACTATCCAACCACAAACTGTCTTCTACAACTGTTATACTCACAAGACTCCATAACATCATTTTTGAATATGTCTCTGCAACTAAGTCTAAGACCAATCCCTGGCCCAAAAGGTAGAGGAAAGTTAGAAAAATGTCAAGAGTTAGGAAACATATTGTGGAAAAAGCAGTTACAGGAGTCCAAAACTAAACCAGGAATTAGAACAAAACCAATCCATGTGAATGACAAGAGGTGCAATACAACATCTCTTTGTCTTTAGCAGCATTTACTTTTTACAGTTTCATGAAACTGTATTATTTATAAAATATTTATTTTATATTTAGCAATATAAACATATGGATACAAACCCTATGTCCCACTTGTCCAAAGCACATCAGATTGTCGTTTCACAGGGTCTGTCTTGCACCATCAGCAAGTTTTCAGAGCTTATGGATGTGAACTACAGCACAGGAAGTTCCACCTCAACATGAGGAAGAACTTTGTTTTTATAAGGGTCACTGGAACAGGCTTCCCAGAAAGGTGGTGGAGTCTCTTTCTTTGGAGACTTTCAAGACCCATCTGGATGTGTTCCTGTGCAACCTGCACCTGATTTTATGGTCCTACTTGGGCAGAAGGGTTGGACTCAGTGATCTCCAGAGGTCCCTTCCAACCTTTAACATCCCATGATCCCGTTGCAAACTCAATTTTTATTTGAGACTGGAATAAAAGACAAAAGACTAGTGTCCAGCCCCACTGCTTTGTTGGAGCAGCCCAGTTTGGAGGCAGCAGCACCAGGCACAGGGAATCTATACCTAATAATTTGCTCAGCATTGACAAGTGCTAGAATTCCTGCAACTTATCAACAGCAAGGTGATGAAGACAAAACAGGAGGAGAATGGGCGTGATTTCTGATAGGAATAATTCTTACACGCCCATGTATTCTGACCTCCCAGAGCTCCCTTCCTCTAAGTGATAATCAGTAGATGGTGCAATTAATTCCAGAGCCTGTGTATCACTCAACTGCTGGTAAACATGGTGATGTATATATAGATGGTGATTTATAAATCATGACAGGACATTGCAGTGCAATGCAGAAGACCTGATTTACATCCTTGAGTGAAGGAGCTCAGGCCATGCTGGTGATTCAGCATGAGTAATGAGAAATGTCTTTTCCCATCACGTGCAAAAATTTACTGAGGCAAGTTGGAAGAGCAAAGTGGCATTGAGTAGTGGGACCACCTGGAGCCAGTCCGCATGAGATGCACTTGAGAAGAAAGCCTCCTCATTTAAACTTCTCTGAAGTAGAAACAGCTAAGTAAGGCTGTGCAGTATACACTTATTTAGAGCAGTAGGTGTCTCCTGGAGCCTAGAAACCTAATTGTTCTGTGTCCATCATCAGTGACATCTACATTAATTACGTCCATTTCTTGCATAATTACAGCTCTTGTGCAGTTGGCAGGGGAGCTGGGTTTGGCTCCCTGTCAGTCTGTTAATTATATTGCTCTCTAGGCTGTGTGCAAGATCCCCTGCAGGCATTATGGGGAGAACCACAAAGACCTCCTCTTTCATAGGTGACTGCTTCCCTCTCCAGCTCCTATGCTGTTAATCAAAAGGGGGAAAGGAGAAGCTATGCCTGCCCGCATGGCACTTTGAATAAAAGTCAGTGCTGGATATTTTAATGCTTTACAACCCAAACCACACTCTTGAACCTGTGTGTCTCTGTTTCCTTATAGTTTTCTGCTTTATAGATCAACACTGCTTGTAATGCCTGAGCAAGCTGCAGTGCTAAATCCTTTATTTTAATTTTTTAATGTCCTGAGACCCCTCTTTGGAAAAGCCACCATGGAAATGAAGGTTTATTTCCCTTCCCTCTCCACCTTACAAGTGTTAGTTGAGAGTTCCACAGCCAAGTGCCTGCATTCTCTGAATTCATAGAACAGTTTTGGTTGGAAAAGACCTCTAGGATCATCAAGTCCAACCATCAACCTAACACCACCATGGCCATTACATCATGTCCTAAAGAGCCATGTCCATAGGTTTCTTGAACACCTCCAGGGACAGTGACACCACCATCTCCCTAGGCAGCCTATTCCAATACCTGACCACTCTTTCAGTAAAGATATTTTTTGCTAATGTCCAACCTAAACCTCCCCTGGCACAATTTCCTCTCATTCTAGCACCTAATACTAGGGAGAAGAGACTGACATCCACCTCATTTCAAATTCCTTTCAGGGAGTTGTAGAGAACAATGAGGTCTCTCCTCAGCCCCCTCTTCTCCAGACTAAACAACCCCAGTTCCCTCAGCCACTTATCATGAGACAATCTCTAGACCTTTCACCAGCTTTGTTGTCAATCATAGCATGCTTCGAGTTGGAAGAGACCTTTAAAGGATATCTACTCCAAGACCCCTGCAGCCAGCAGGGACATCTTCAACTAGATGAGGTTGCTCAGAGCCTCATCCAACCTAACCTGAATTTTTTTTTTTTTCAGGGATGAGGTTTTTACAAACTGTCTGGGCAACCTGTGCCAGGGTTTCACTACCTTCATTGTAAAAAACTTCGTCTTCGTATTAAGTCTAAATTTCCCCTCTTTTGGTTTATAGCCACCCCTTGTCCTGTCTTAACAGGCTCTGCTAAAGAAGATTGCCCCCCATCTTTCTTATAGCCCCCCCTTTGAATTATTGAAAGGCCACAATAGAATCTCCCTGGAGCTTTCTCTTCTCCAGAAGAATTGTCTTCTCTCAGCCAGGGAAGGATGTCAGCCTTAACTTGTGGATGGTTTAAGGCAATATCCTTCATGGATGTTAAATTTCCTCGAAATAATTGGAGTGCAGCAAACTTTCCTGTGTAGCCTATTTTTAATCCTGGATGTCATTACATTATTGAACTGAGCCATTGGCAGAGCCAGGAGAGTTTTGTCAGAGCATCCTCTTGCTTTTGTGAAATTTGAGCAAAGAATTGTTTGTGAACAGGAGTCTGTGAGAAACCTGTGCTGCCATGAATTGATGAGAGCACTTCCAAAGACATTTTGCAGTAATGATGAGCTGCTGACTTGCTGTGTGCTTGCTCCATTATGTGTTAATACCAAAACTGACTTTGTATTGTACCTGACTGCAAATGCTCCAAGCTGTTGCCTTTCAGCAGTTTTGCTTCCAAAACTTAAGCATCAGGTGTGGCTGGACTTATCTCAGGGAGCCTGCCACATTTTAGAGGTTTTGCAGGCAATAGAGGTTGGATTTAAGACATTCCTTGAATGTTGGACTACCTGCTTTGGCCAAGATGAAATGGGATATAGCAGGGTTATGGCCACTTTGAGGGTCATATGTGTGATGCAGAGCTCTTGAAGGTAGCACAAGGAGCTACAAAGTGAAGTTAGAGAGAACTTTTGCAAGTAGGATCCCTGCTTTTTCACAGGAAATCTGAAAGCATTTTGCAAAGCATCGCAGCTGCAGGATGAATGATTTCTTACGTCCAGATGAGAAACACTGAAGCACAAAATAATTGCATGTCCAAACTAGACCTTCAAACCACTGAGGCAAAAAAAAAAGTCCTTTTTCTATCTCTACATCCTTTAGTCTGTGAGATTTAATACAGTTTGGTTTATTGAAACAATGAGTATCAGGGGGCATAGCCTGCCAAGATGTCTCTCTTTAAGAAGAGTTAAAAATCTGGAAAAGTGGTAAGGATAAAAAAAAAAAGTGGGGCTCCTCATTAGGTGTTTCCAGGATGATCTGCTGCTCTCCAGCATGCTAATAATGCCTTTGGGTCCTCAAGTTTCTCTTTCTAATGTGTCACTCTATTCTTTCTCTTCCTGCTCAGTCAATTCTGGGGGTCCAATGTGAAGTGCAGAAGCAGCTGAAAGCCTTTGTCACTCTTGAGCGCTTTGAACAGATCTACAGCTCCAGCATCGCCGGGTGCCGGCAGGTCAAGAAGAACAAGAACTTTGCCTCTGGAGGCTCCATCTTTGGCAAAGGCGTCAAGTTCGCCATGAAGGATGGGCGCGTGGCCACCGACATCATCAGCGTGGCCAACGAGGATGGGCGGAGGATCGCAGCCATCCTGAACAATGCCCACTACCTGGAGAACCTGCACTTCACCATCGATGGGGTGGACACGCACTATTTCATTAAGCAAGGGCCGTCGGAGGGTGATCTGTCCATCCTGGGCCTCAGCGGTGGGCGGAGGACCCTGGAGAACGGCGTGAACGTGACCGTGTCCCAGATCAACACAGTGCTGGGCGGAAGGACTAGACGTTACACGGACATCCAGCTGCAGCATGGCGCGCTCTGCCTCAACACTCGCTATGGGACCACCCTGGACGAGGAGAAGGCTCGTGTCCTGGAGCTGGCCCGGCAGCGTGCCGTTGCCCAAGCCTGGTCCCGGGAACAGCAGAGACTGCGGGACGGGGAGGAGGGTATTCGCTCCTGGACAGATGGGGAGAAGCAGCAAGTGCTAAACACAGGCCGGGTACAGGGCTACGATGGCTACTTTGTGATCTCAGTGGAGCAGTACCCCGAACTCTCAGACAGCGCCAACAACATCCACTTCATGAGACAGAGCGAAATGGGCAGAAGGTGACAGAGAGGGTCAATGCGGTGACTTCTTGCCAAAGACAGCTACTATTTTGTGGCCACTTACCTGACTGTGTTGTACTCAATCCTTTTTCTAAACTGAACAAGGTGGGGGGAGGGAGGAACATAGAAGGAGGAGGAATAATACAGTTGCACTGTAACTCATGCAACATACTTTTTGGTTTGGGTTTGGTTTTTTTCCCCTCTTTAATTTGGCCTTCACACTTTTTGTTTTGCAATGAACAGAAGGTATCTTTTGCCGTAGTGTGATCACCGTGAAATTTAGTGTCTCTTGTCCTTTTTTTATTTGTTATTGTTGTTATTGTTGTTTTGGGGCTTTTTTTTTAATCCCCACTCCCACCCTTTGTAAGGAATTTGAAGTGGGGAGTCGTCAACGTCCGTCCGTCCTTAGGTGTGAAGCGCGAAATGGGTGTCTGTGCTGACTTACGTCATCCTAACCCTTTCTGATTTGGGGCAGGGACAGATAAGCCTTCCGCCCAACACACGGGGAGCCCACAGCATGCTGGCGAGCTCAGCCTGGGAAGAAAGGAGATGGAAAAACCGACGCTGATTCTGATACTCCGAAAGCAACCGTCCAAATCATGTGCCTCAAAAGAGACCTTACCAGTAGTTTTCACGTTTCACTTGGGACATAAAGGGGGGGGGGGGGGGGCGGGGGGGTGGGAGGGGGGTCCTGCTGAGCAGAAGTAGATTATAGAGGCAAAGGAGCTGATTATATTAACTTGCAAGATGATTCTCTTCCTTCCTGAACTGGAATAAAAAAAAAAAGGAAAAAAAAAAAATCAGTCTTTTTTCATTATGAGAGTAGATACTTGTGGGGGTGGACTTCTTTTTGTTTTGTTTTGTTTTTTGTATGGGCACAACTCCTGATTTTAGCTAAAAACAAAAAAATAATAGCAAAAGCCAAGAAAGGCCCTCCTGCTCTATTGAGTAAAGCTAAAATAAGTCCTCTCTCTCTCTCTCTCGTACGTAGAGCTGTTCTATAGGTGGATTTAATGCACCCATGTTGTACATTTGCTAATGGCATAACTTCATTAAATGTATAGTGTTTCAGTACACGAGGCTACGTGTTTAACAGTCCACTGTGCTGTATCTGATAAAAAACAGTTAATTTTTAGGAAGCTGATTTGAATTTAAAAGTAGTTATAGTATCCCGGTGTAATACCACTGAAAATTAGAGCAAGCCAAACCCTGCTTTTCCTAATTTCTGGAGCTTGTATTTATTGGCTGGGAAATGCAGTTTTGAGTAGCATGCTGGCAAGTCGTTTATGACGATGGCAGATAAATGTCTCCCGGGGACTTTGGCAGCAGGGATTTTAAAATGTTTAATAAGTAGCAACAGCTTGTGCGTGGTGGGACAAGGAGGGGGATATTGGAATCAACCCTCTCACTGTTTCTTACATGAGTTCGAATTAAATGGAGAGCCCAGTTGACTGTTAGTGGTGAAGAAGGGGGAGGTTGAATGGAAATGCCCACTACAGAGGGGACCAAGTGCTTTAATAAGAAACTGCTGACAAAGTTACTCGGCATGCTAATGTAATTTGTATTCACATAACCTCTGTGCTCTGGTATTTGCAAGAGTCCTTGAAATTCAAGGGAACAAGGAGATGAGCTTAACATCCTCTTCCCTGCCTGAGACAGCCCCTGTGGTAGCAAGGGCCATTCCTGCAGGCAACCCTGTCACTCCACCTCTTGCTGGAGCTTTGGCCGGATATGGCCAACCCTGGTCCCAAGTAGATGTCTCTATCACACTTACACGTGAACGTATCCTGACTCTTAAGAGCTCTCACCACGTCTCTCTGGGAACACCTCAGGCCTGATTCTTTTTTCATTTCATCCACTGTGATTTTTTTTTCCTGGTTCTGCAGAGAGATAACCTGAGATGTGCAAATCCATGCTAAGACTGATTCCCTACTCTGAGCCCTACAATGCATGCAGAGCCAGCTCTTCTGCACTCATGCCAGCACCACTGACACCCTTCAATGAAGCCTGGTACATCTCTGCAGGTTCCAGCCCCCAAGATAAAGCAGGGATGTGTTGGGCATGCGGTCCTCAAGCAGTGAAATGTTGGCAGCTCCAATGCTATTGTGGTTTCCCCATCGATGCCAGCTGCCAGCTCCGTCTGCCTTGCCTCTCTGTTTCCGGGTGCTTGCCAGGAGGAAGGTGATGGGATGGAAATTCCCCCAACAGACTGTTCGTCCTCCAGTTCCCAATCCCTAATACCTTTGGCTTCATGACCAGAGTTTTGGCAGCTGCAGAGCTCCAGGGCTGACCCACTTTGGGGCCACCTACTAGTATAGGCCTGATTTTCTGGTGGCCTCCCCTGCTTGCAGCAAGGGTGACAGTACTAGTGCTGTATGCCAGTGATGTACTTTGAACCACCCTTTGCAACATGCAATCTTTATTACTTTGGCTGGAGTGAGTTACAAGCAGCCAGGATAGAAAAGGTATCCAGCTCTGGCAGGGCTGGCTGGGAGGAAATGTGTTGGCTGGACCAGATCTAGGCTTTGGCAAGGGATCAGTTACTTTGGGCAGCTGCCTGCCAGGGATGGTTAAAGGCCATGATATTACATGGTATCAAACTCCTGGCAAGCCTCAATTGCCCTGAGCAGCACTGGTGAGGATTAGGGCAGTGTTATCCAAGCAAGCAGTTGCCACTTACTTCAAGGGGTCAGCACCTTATTCCCAGAGGTACCCAGTGCTCTGCTTCCCCCCCCTAGACACACTATGGACAAATTCCTCCCAAATTCCTGAGTGTCTAAAACAGCATGCATGGAGCACACAAAAAAAAAAAAACCCAAACTAAAAAAGGACCTGTGGGAGCTGGGTCGAAAAGGTATAAACCCCCAGCAAAGACCTGCAGTGCTAAGAGAGCTCCATGTGCATCCCATTTATACTGCTCCTCTCCAAGCAGCTCTGAAGAGAGATGATGCTTCTATCTCCATCCCTGTCCACCTGTTGCAATGCCAAGAGGAGTAGTGCAAGATTAAATGGGCCACCTTTCCACACAGCTAAGGAAAGAGCTTCAAGTGTGAAGTATTCCTACTGGAACCCTGCCAGCCTGAGATGCCACCTGTACAGCCTTACACAGACTCTTCAGGTTATTACATGCGCTAACGACTTTGAGGAGTTCACCAGTTCTCAAGAGTCTTATGCTCCCGCCGCACGCATACAGCGCACCTAGACCAGGAGCCATCCCGGCCTGCGTCTTGGTGAAGGCAGCTCAGCTTCCATTTGTCAGCATCCTCCAGCAGTGGTAGGATGTGACTACACCTATCTGCCTGCCAGGTCCATAGGGGACTCCTAGACCTTCATCTGGGGCAGGCACTATGGGCATCATGTCAAAAAACGGGGGAAATAAATCCTCTATGTACAAGCATATATATGTATGTGTTGCTCTTCTCTTTATCAAAACCAAAACCATTCAAAGGGATGGCTGTCTACTGCTGGGGAGAAACCTGCCCAAAGACAGCTGCTGCATACCTGAATCCTTAGCATCTCCAAAGGCTTTCTACTTTATGTAGATGGCAAAACAAGGAAAGAATATTTTTGGTCCTGAATCCCTAAATTTCTCCCCTCATTAGTGAAAAATGTTCCTTCTACAGGATCGCAAGTCCATTCCCCTGGAATTTGCTGGAACAGGATGTGACCACAAAGAGCTGCATCTTCCTCAAGAGACTGCACTCAACTTCACAAGCATTTCCACTCAGCTGATGGACCCACATCCCCTTCCCAGCCCTTGCATTGCCCAATTTGCCTCCCCATGGGGCCAAGCTATGTCTGCATGACTCTTTTCACTCTGCTCGTGGGCAGAGGGGTAGCAGAGCCTCACTTCTCCAGCACTGGTTGGTCCTAGGCGCAGATACCAGGGCACTAATGTCAATATCCCCTTCCTCTACGTGCTCTTTCAAAGGCCAGTTGCTTGCCAGACCATCACCAAGGGAAAATGTCACTATGGCCACATGTGCCTTTATGGCTTGACTTTGAGAAGTTGCTCTTTTCGTAACTCCCCCAAAAAACAGGACTTGCACCTCCTCCAAGAAGGCTTTCCCTTCAAAATACAAAAGCATAGATGAAATGACTTTGAACTCTTGAGGTGTTCTTCGGTCCAAAGGGTGGTGAGAAGGATGTATTGGCCAAGGCTCACAGCTCAAGATGAGAAAATCCAGCAGTCTGGAGCAGGGGCTGCAGCTCCTGGTGTGAGTGGTGGGTGAGGCACAACAGTGATGAAACCAATCTGCTGCGGTACCCAGACATGAGCCCATGCCATGAGGGAATTCTGCAGCTGAAAAACATCCTGTGTGCTCAGCCCAAGGGCAGAGGAGCAAGACTGATTTGGCATTGTGAGGAATGCCACAATGTTTATTTTGTTTTTTATATATATATATGTTTGGGGTTTTTTTATTATATTTTTTCCCTTTCAACTAAAGATTGGAGCTTGGAAAAATCATTAAGCAACAGTGACTGGAGGGAATCAGGTGGCTCATCATATCTTTGTCATCACAGCTATTGATCAGAGCCATGATGAAAATGGGCCAACAACTCTGAGCGACACCAGGAGAGAGCTGATGAGACGAAGGTCATTAAGAACCCTGATGCTTGGTTTGGGTTTAAAAGACGCAGATGATTGGGAGCAGTCCCTGGGACACTATTTGGCTGTAAGTTAGAAACAGTGAGGGACTTCTGTAATCTATCTGTAGTCGCTTTATTGAGTGCAAGGATAGGATTGGGATTCTGCTCGGTCTGTTCTACCAGAATAAATCAAAATTGGTTTAAAAAAAGAAAAAAAGAAAAAATAAATATATGTAATAAAGCACTTTCTCAGCCATGACTTATAAGTGTCACGGTGGGAGATGGCCATGCAATCCATTAAGCGAAGACAAGGCTTTTAACATGAAATTTTAGCCCTGGCTTTTACGTTGTATGGAGAGGGCCCCCCTTGTATTTACGGCACAGCAGTCTGTTCTGGTTCAGTCTCCACATAATTGAAACCAGGGCCAGGGATCTTGGTGAGCCCTATGGCTGGTTTTTACATGTGGAGGAGAAATAAAGCACCTATCACACTAATAATGGAGTCTAAAAAGATGGCTTTGCTCATTAAATCTCAGTCACTTTATTCTCCCAGCTCTGGTGCCACTGCCAAAATACAGAATCATAAAATCATAGAATCGTTTTGGTTGGAAAAGACCTCTAGCGTCATCCAGTCCAGCTGTTGACTTAACACCACTATGGCCATTAAACCATGTTCTGGAGTGAAATATGGATGCTGCATGGAGGCTGGGGCTTGGTGGGATAAAATCTGGCTCCCATATGGCCAGGAGCATCCTCCACCCCACAACAGGCATGGCCCAGGGGTGTTTGTGCTCCTGTTGTTCCAGTCCTCCACAGAACAGCAAGCTTTTTAGCATCTCTTTTTATTATAATCGCTCTTTTTATTATGATCACTAAATAGTTAGATATCTGAATCCCTCTGTTACACAGAAGAATTTGCATGAGTTTTATAAAAAATAAATTTAAACCTCACAACTTTTGTTGTTGTTTTTCATTACTTGCTTTTGTGAATTTATTTTTCATCTCTAGGGTATATGTAAACAAAATTATGTGTGACTGTAGAGCAGCTTTAAACAGACACCCTGGGGATATGTAGTGCCCTGGCCCAGACCTCCTATCTTGCTCCTGGACAAAAGGCCATTGACATGTCCCAGGGACCATTTCCCATGGTGCTTGTCCGTCCTTTTCCTACCCAAACTAAGAACAACTGGGGCCACCTGAGGGAAACCTTTTGTGTCTCTTCCCCCATTTCCTCTGATCACCTTAAAATTTCATATTCTTGACAAAGTGTTACATGGCTCAACTGCCAACTCCCATCCCAGAGGTCAATGCTTTCTGGGCCAGGGGAGCATAGAAAACCACAAGTGAAAACTAACTAAAAATATATATACATATACATATATATATATTGGTTTTTTTCCCTTTTCCCCTCAGAGCTGGAAACTGCTCAAGCAAACAACAGAACTTTCCAAACAGAAACTTAAAGCTTTTGGACAGTTTGTGGAGGGTTGAAATAACAAATCAAAGAATCACGATTTTCTATTGAAAAAAAAAAAAAAAAAAAAAGGTCAAAAAGTTTATTTTGTGTGAGGACTTCTGATGCAGCTCCAGCCCAGAAGAGGACTTTGTGTGAAAGCTGCATCTGTAAGCCCAGCACTGAAGACTCTTGTCATTACCCTGTGTAAGAATTTTCCTGAAGTCTGGAACTAATTTTTTTGAGAAATTTTTTTTTCTCAACACTTTTGTGTTTCTAATATTGTACTCTTGACTGTGTAAATACAACCAGGCTGTAAATAAGTGCAGATGTAGATACCTTCTAGGAGAAAAAAAAAAAAAAAAAAAAGGAAAAAACCCAATAATAATTGAGCAGACAGAGAGAAGTGACCGTGTGTAGCCTTCGGTGACAAATAAAAGAATATTTTGTGTTTAAATTGTGTGTGTTGGGGCTTTTGTTCTCTGCGAAAATCACAGAATCATAGAATTGTCAGGGTTGGAAGGGATCTCGAGGATCATCTAGTTCCAACTCCCCTGCCATGGGCAGGGACACCTCACACTAGAGCAGGTTGCTCAGAGCCATATCCAGTCTGCCCTTAAAAACCTCCAGAGATGAAGCTTCTACCACCTCCCTGGGTAACCTGTTCCAGTGTCTCACCAAGTCCCAAGTGCCATGTCTATACATTTTTTAACATCTCTAGGGATGGTGAGTCCATCCCTAGCACTTCCCTGAGCAGCCTGTTTCAACACCTGACCACTTTTTCAGTAATTTTTCCTAATGTCCAATCTAAAAGCCTTCTGATGCAACTTGAAGCCATTTCCTTTCATCCTATTGCTTGTTACATGGGAGCCAAGACAGACACCCACCTCACTACAACCTCCTTTCTTGCCCTAGAAAATGCCTACTGAGACAATTGATGGTGACTTGAATGTCCTCCCCTGAGCCTGTGGGTCTTATTTGCAGCCTCTGCTCTGAGGCAGATGCATTGGTTTGCATCAGGCTGTTATTCAGAATGACAGAAATATTCAGGTTGGAAAAGAAACCCAGGATCACCAAGTCCAATCAAGAGCCCTACTCTACAAGGTTCACCCCTAAACCCCCAAGCACCACATCCAAACAACCTTTAGCACATCCAGGGTGCTGACTCAACCACCTCCCTGGGCAGCACATTCCAATGCCTGATCACTTTTTCAGTGATATTTTTTTTCCCTCACATGCATCTTCTCAGGCCATGCTTAGCCAGGGGAATCACCCTGTGATAGCAACCTGCCCTTGCTGGTGCCCACCATCCATTACTCATCGTGCCACCTGCAGTGGAAAAGAGCCTGCTTTAAATCATTGATAACTATATTGAAATGCATTGAACCAAGGACTAATCCCTGAGGGTAACTAAGGAAACAGCAACATTTTAAGCTGTCAGTGTGTCGGGTTTGCCTTTATCTCATGTGGTCATGCCAGATAAGACCAATGTTTTAATCAAAATATTGTGGGCATTAAATCAAGGGCACTCCTCTGCCATGCCAGTTCAACAGCCAAAGTGGACTTACCACATCATGTTTGTAACAGGGGCCACAGCCAGAGGCTGTTGGCTTATCTTTCAGGAGACTGCTTGGAGGATGGGAACACAGCAAAATTTGTCCTCTTCTACATCTCTTGTAGAATGTAACTCAAGCCTGGACAGCTCTTGTGTCACTGGAAAGCAGTAAAATCAAAGACTGAGGATTATACTGGGGTGGGAGAAATGGACACATGGAGAACACAAGTGGTGTGGCTTCAGTGGGTCATCCCCTTAGGTGCAAGTGCTCCAGCTTGATATATTCATTCCAGAGCCTTTGCTTGGCACAGTACATTACAGGGCTCACCTGAAATCTCAGAATATTAGGGGTTGGAAGGGACCTCCAGAGATCATCAGATCCAACCCCTCCCCTGCCAAAGCAGGATCACGTAGAGCAGGTCACACAGGAACGTATCCAGGGTTCTCCAGAGTTTTTTTTGCTTGGTTAATGTGTGTATTGAGATGGTGTATTCACCAGCCATGCAGTGCAACAGCCCAGGCAGGTAAATGCCATCTGCAGCACCCTCCACCACACAGCATGGATGGGGCAGTGCCACACCTGCAGGCTGGGGAAAGCCCAGGCTGCAATCTAACACTAGCAATGTCTTCAGCACTCCTTAAAAAATATGTAGTTTCAAGGCACAGGAAAGTTGAGCTGCTGCTGAGAGCAGAGACAGAGACTCTTTTGCAAAGAGTGACCTGCTTTTAAAAAATTATCTGGTCATTAACATGTCCTTTTGAAGCAACTGAGCTTGGGCTTTGTCAAAACATGACATTTCTGGTTTGCATCAGTCATTTTTATGTGGTGATGATTTGTAGAGAAATTTTCAGGGTGAGAGGAGCTCCCTTGAATACAGAATGATGAAACAGTGGCAGTCCAGGCAAGAGATTTGGATATTTTAAGAGCATTTCTTGGTTTTTGCCTGGAAAACTGTTACAACTAGCAGCCCACTACATAAATCACAAGCCCTAGCACCTCTTTCTTCTCCAACTTGTTGTTTGTAAAAACATGAGCCTTCCAAACCCCTGCCAGCACATCCTTGTCAGGATTTACTTGGCAAATGATGGGGAAGAACAGAGAAGCAGGGCAAGCACTGCATCCTTGTGGTTAACAACCCAGCGTGCTTAGGCTTCATACCAGCTTGCCTCCCGCTCCCTGAATTAAATAAACAAGAACCACAGCAGAAGCACAGTTCTGATTTTGTACTTTGGCCTGCCACGTTGCTCAGGCAGCTCAAGTGGCTCTGAGTCTACCTCCTGACTCACAGAGCAGGGTTTTTTAACCTGGAGTTCAGAAAATGTTTTCTTACCCTGGGGTTTCCTGGGCAGAGGAAGTCAGTGGCCAGATCATTAGAGTGAGCTCGTTCAGCAAAGCTGGTCCCACCAGTGAGATGCTGTAAGCCATCAGGGCTGCCTGATGGCTTTGATTTCTGCCTCCAAGAGCAGATGAGAGGTCTCTGTTAGCTCATCATTATGGTGTTATTTTCCATCTGGGAGACACTCATGTCCTCCAGGAGTTTTACATAACCAGACCTCATCATCCACCATCAATCTGAGCTTCAGAACCCTCAAGACCTAAACTTGAAGCCAGAGTGTGACAAGCCTGGCAGAAAAGCATCCTTCACAAGCAGGGCTGCTCATCAGTGGCACAGGGATAGTCAAGGCAGCAGGCTAATAAGTCACGGCAGGTCAGAAGCTGGCAGAAAATTGTGTGAATACACCCTGTGATGCAGCCAGAAAGGGTTTCATCAAATGACTTCTATAAATCTTCCTTTGTGTTCCCAATTTTTTAATTAAAAAAAAAAAAATAAAAGGAAAGAAAAAGAAAAAATATTTAAACTGATTAGCAAAGGAAGCATATAAAGAAATAAGCACTTTGGTGGGGTTGGGGTTTTTTTGCAATAGCTGTGCTTCATACCTGTGCTGTGGTTCCCCTCTGGAATCTCCTTCCAGCATTAGAAAATATTATCCCCATTTTACAAGTGGGACAAGTAAGGCACTGAGGTTAAATGTTTGGTCTGAGATCACACCATTGGGGGACAAAGAATGAAAAAGCTGTGACTCTAGAGCCCTGTGCCACTTGCTCGCTGGTAACACCTCTGGGCTGAGTCTTCTTACTGATTGACATCTGGCTGAACGTGAGCCAGCAGTATGCCCAGGTGGCCAAGAAGGCCAATGGCATCCTGGCCTGCATTAGAAACAGTGTGGCCAGCAGGAGCAGGGAAGTCATTCTGCCCCTGTACTCTGCATTGGTTAGGCCACACCTTGAATCCTGTGTCCAGTTCTGGGCCCCTCAGTTTAAGAAGGACATTGAGATGCTTGAGGGTGTCCAGAGAAGGGCAACAAGGTTGGGGAGAGGCCTTGAGCACAAGCCTTATGAGGAGAGGCTGAGGGAGCTGGGATTGTTTAGCCTGGAGAAGAGGAGGCTCAGGGGAGTCCTTATTGCTCTCTACAACTACCTGAAGGGTGGTTGTAGCCAGGAGGGGTTGGTCTCTTCTCCCAAGCAACCAGTACCAGAACAAGAGGACACAGTCTCAAGCTGCACCAGGGGAAGTTTAGGCTCGAGGAGAGGAGAAAGTTCTTCACTGAGAGAGTAATTTGTCATTGGAATGTGCTGCCCAGGGAGGTGATGGAGTCACCGTCCCCGGAGGTGTTCAAGAGGGGATTGGACATGGCACTCAATGCCACGTCATGAGGTCATGAGGTCTGTGGTGATGGGTTGGACCTGATGATCTTTGAGGTCTCTTCCAACCTTGGTGATTCTGTGATTCTTCTTGTTGTACCTCTTTATTTTGCTATCTGAGTCACAACATTTTTACTTAGAGCTGCTCCCACATTCCCATAATAAACCAGGATTTGAAAGGGGTTTATTGCAAACTGCAAGGATCAAAAAGCATTTGACAAAGGCACTGCGACCCATCATTGGGTTTGTGAGTTCTATCTCATCACTGGAGGCAAGCAGGCTCTTCTTCATAACAGGATGGGACTGAAACTCAGGACAAAAGGAAATGGGTTCCAGTTGTGCCATGGGAGGTTCAGGTTGGATACTTGGAAACATTTCTTCACAGGCTGGAACAGGCTGCCCAGGGAGTTGGTAGTGTCACCATCCCTAGAGACATTTAAAAGATGCATAGATGTGATATTTAGGATGTAGTTTAGTGGTAGTGACTTAGCAGTTGTCTTGGCATTGTGAGGTCTAGGTGAGTGGTTGGACTTGACCATCTCACAGGTCTCTTCTCACCTCAACAATTTCATGATTCTATGATTCTATGATATGCTGCATTTCAGAATTGCCTCTAGTCTTTGGGGAAGATCTGTCTGGGTTTGCTTTCCTGTGTATGATCTTGGCTGCAGAATGGAGCTTTCTTATAAATGAGAACAAAATGTTCACAAACAGCAATAATCTGGAGTTTCTTAGACAGCTTAAAGGATGCTTGATTAGCACATTGTATCAGATGACCACATCCAGCATGTGGCAGTCCACATTAATGTGGCCATGAATCAGCCACAGACAAACTCATGGCAAGAAACACTGGAGCACAGGGTCAGTCAGGAGTTACTTGTTTCTACACCTAAGAGGCTTCTGTGTTTATATTGCACAGGGTAAGCATACCTGGGGCAGGAAGCAAGTATACCAAACCTTTTTACAACAATTAAGAAGCAGGTCCACAGAGTGGCTCAAAAAACTTTTCACAGGAGCCACCCCTGTAGCTTCGTCCCCACTATACAAACCACACAAGGGTACTGCACACTGGCATCACTTTGCCTCTCCCCCATGCCTTCAATGCTGTTCCCCCACTGCTCTCATACCTCTGGAAAAGCCACCTCCAGCAAGGAGGTCACCTGTGTGCATACTACTTTGGGAAACACAGGACTTCACACCTACATGCCACAGAGGCACACAAAGCTGCAGTGTGGGTGTGGTGCTGAGGGATGTGATTAAGTGCTGACCTGGCAGTTCTGGGTTAATGGTTGAACTTGATCTTAAAGGTTTGTTCCAACCAAAACCATTTGATGAGCTCCACTGTTGAAAAAGAGTTCTTTATTTGCCTAGAAATAGCTGTGTATATATAGACAAATGTGTGAGTGCTTATATGGAGCAGCCACAAGAGGGATTTTCAGGTATTATAAACACTTAGGAGAGTCTTCCATCCCTTCCTGCTCTCCCCCTACCCTCACAAAGAGATACACACACACCCCCCATCCCTGCTCTCCCCCCTGCAGGTGCACTTTGAACAAGCACAGCACCGTGTGATTGCTCAGTGCCCTACATCCCCAGGTCTTGTCATCTGGCAGCTTTGCTAAACAAGGATTTCTTCCTCTCAGCAATTCTGTGGGGACCTTGAGAAAGGACTGCAGCAAACATGCCCTGGCGCTTCAAAGTTGGAAGGTTGATGACTCTTGAAATGTGCTTTTCTTCTGGTCTTACTCCTCTCCTCTCCTCTCCTCTCCTCTCCTCTCCTCTCCTCTCCTCTCCTCTCCTCTCCTCTCCTCTCCTCTCCTCTCCTCTCCTCTCCTCTCCTCTCCGAACCTCTCCTCTCCTCTCCGAACCTCTCCTCTCCTCTCCGAACCTCTCCTCTCCGAACCTCTCCTCTCCTCTCCGAACCTCTCCTCTCCGAACCTCTCCTCTCCTCACCGAACCTCTCCTCTCCAAACCTCTCCTCTCCAAACCTCTCCTCTCCTCTCCAAACCTCTCCTCACTGAACCGAACCAAACCTCTCCTCTCCAAACCTCTCCGAACCTCTCCTAACCTCTCCTCTCTGAACTTTTCCTCTCCTCTCCAAATCTCTCCTCTCCCCTCCTCTCCTCTCCTAGAGCCATCCAGGTCCAAGGATGTTTTTAATATTTTTTATTATCAAGTAAGGAAAAGCAAATTCCTCTTTGAAAACCCTTGGGATGACATAAAAAGCAGTCTTGTTTTTACATTTTGCAGCATACAGCTCCTTAGAGATGGCCAAATTCTTCCTCCCAAATTTAGATTTCTGGCTGAAATGCATAGAGGAGGAGCTCACTGCCACATACTACAGCAAACAGAGAACAAGTGACTGCAGTCTTAGTGAAGCTGATGGCTGGTTTTGTCTTCAGGCCATATCTCTACCTATGGGACCGTCTTCCTCAAGCAGGCACCTCAGAGAAGTGGATGAAGTCAAAGAATTATAAAACCATAGAATCATTTTGGTTGGAAGAAACTTGAAGATCATCAAGTTCAACTGTTAAGCCAGCACTAGCAAGTCCATCCTTAAACCATGTTCTTCAGCACCACATCTACACATTTATTAAATCCCTAAAGGGATGTTGCGCACCACCTCCCCGGGCAGCCTGTTCCAGGGCTTGACAACCCTTTCGGGGAATAATTGTTTTCCTAATATCCAGCCTTAACCCCTGGTACAACCTGTAGTTGTTTCCTCTTTTTTCATTCCTTTTACTTAGTAGAAGAGACCAACACCCGTGAGACCAACACCCACCCTGCTTTCAGTGAGCTCTAGACAGCAAGAAGGTCTCCCCTAGGCCTCCTTTTCTCCAGGTTAAACAATCCTAGTTATGTCAGCTGCCCCTCAAAGGGCTTGTGCTCTTCATGATTCACCAGTTTAGTTTCTTTTCTTTGGACATGCTCCAGCATCTCAATGTCCTTCTTGTAGTGAGGGGCCCAAAACGGAAACCAGTATTCAAAGTGTAGTTTCAATCACTTCCCTGGTCCTGATGGCCACACTGTTCTCAATACAGGCCAGGATGCTGCTGGCCTTCTTGGCCACTTGAGCACACTGATGGCTCATGCTGTCAGCCAGCATCCCCAGGTTCTTTTCCATCAGACAGATTTACAGCCACTCTACCCCAAGCCTGCCTAACTTGGTGTGACAGTTTTAGGCTGTGCCTTTAAGAAAGGCAGATTACACCACACTTGGTGTACTTTGCAGACTTACTGAGAGTGCACTCAAGTCCCTCATCCGGATCACTGATAATGATAGTAAAAGAAACTGGCCTCAATACTGAGCCCTGAAGAACACCACCTCTGACTGGTCACCAACTGGATTTAACTCTATTCACCACCACTCTTTGGGCCCAGCTATTCAGGTAGATTTTTATCCAGCTGAATGTCCACCCACCCAAGCCATGAG
This sequence comes from Melanerpes formicivorus, assembly GCF_026170545.1. NCBI lineage: Eukaryota > Metazoa > Chordata > Aves > Piciformes > Picidae > Melanerpes > Melanerpes formicivorus. Next base: position 35,302,175 of record NW_027142353.1, on the reverse strand, counting down.
AAGCCAGTTTCTCCAGGACTATATTATGGGAAACAGTCAGCTGAACTTGATGCAGAAAACCCAACTCAACCTGTTGATCTCAGGCACCTCATCTTTTATTTTCCTCAAAAAGAAATGTTAGTGCTCTGCAGCCTCATTGTGAGAAACACTCAGTGAGGAGCTCAGCTCCTAAACTAGACAGAGGAGGTTTAGGCTGGATGTTAGGAAGAAGTTCTACACAGAGAGAGTGATTGCCCATTGGAATAGGCTGCCTGGGGAGGTGGTGGAGTCACCATCATTGGAGGTGTTCAGGAGGAGATTTGATAGGGTGCTTGGTGCCATGGGTTAGTTGATTAAATGGTGTTGGTGTTGGTGTTGATTAGTTGATAGGTTGGACGTGAAAATCTTGAAGGTCTCTTCCAAACTGGTCTATTCTATTCTATTCTATTCTATTCTATTCTATTCCATTCCATTCCATTCCATTCCATTCTATTCTATTCTAGATAACAGAATATAACTGCAAAGCAAGAAATGTCTTTCATGAAGGTCTTCATTCAGGAATGGGATAAAGTATCCATTTTAGCCAGGAGTACAGTGAGCATCACAGTCCCACCAACACTTGCTCAGGCATTTTTATGTCACTTGTTCTTATCTGGGTCATAACAACAGCTCTGGCTGCTGTTTGCCTCCTCCCCCTCATCCCAGTGTCTATGATCTTCCAGGGAGAATTTGGACTGCTTCTTGGCTGAATAATGACAATAAGCTCATTCCAAATCTTTAGTTTTGTATAGAGTGATTGAAGCATGTTTTAATTCTTTTCTTCTTCTTCTTTCACCATCAGTCAATCTTTGTAATCCAAAGGCTGTTATGGAATGAACATTTCACTTAAAAATTCAAACCACTCACTTTCACCAATCCATAAAGGAAAAAATAACAAAACACTAAAGTCTTGTTTTGACTTATGCAAAAGGGGGTTTTACTGAGTCTATTCAAATGCTGAATCTATTTAAATGTATCTCAAATTCACAATCCTTACGGTTTCCATGCAAATTGCTTTGATAAGCGCATCCTTGGTCCAAGCACCATGGCTGCTATCTGTCTGCTTTGGCCTCTTACTTGCAAAAGCTGTATGATGGAGCGTACTGGCTCCTGTGGGGTCCACCTTCAGGACCACCTCTACTTGGCCTTGGTTCACAACTTCATGCACTGAAGGTAGAGGACTTGCTGGGGCATCTCTGACTGGCAATTCTGTCTTGATGTGTGCATTCCCTATACTCAGTGGAACATGCATTGAGAGCACAGAATGAATGTTGAATACCAGTGAGCTCCACATCCATTGAAACCTGAAGATTTTCTTCTATTATCACTCCCTTGGTGCTCTATGGCTGTTCCATTCGTGTCCAAAGACTCATCAATGGACATGTCAGTGCTAAAAGATGTGTAACCAGGTTGTGCTCCAGGGCAACATCTAATGGAAGAGACCATGTACCACTGTGAAGCATCCAGAAACAGCTGTGGTCCTCGGGCCAGGCTGTACTACTGAAGACAATGGGAATTTCTCCACCTCAGCTAGGAACCTCTCCCCAGCAGCAAATATCATACACTTCACTTGTACGAGGATGAAAACATTCACACACACACCCCTCCATCAGCATTCATTCCCAACTTTGGAAGGGGTATGAAACATCAGCTGTTGAGCAATGATTGCCCCTTTCAGAGCTTCTTCTCTTAGAAGAAAATCTGTGTTTGTCAGACTAATTTGTGATATTTTCTATGTCAATGGATCAAAGTGCCCTAATATTAAAAATTAAACAGAATCAAAATGTATGAAGGCTAATGATAAATCTCCTTTCTGAATATCATTTAAATGCAAAAAGTGACGTAGCTGAAGCCTGAAGAAAATGTCCAGTACTCACAGTATCACAGTATAACTTAGGTTGGAAGGGACCTCGAGGATCATCGAGTCCAACCTATCAACACAGACCCCATGACTAGACCATGGCACCAAGTGCCACGTCCAGTCTCCTCTTGAACGCCTCCAGGGTCGATGACTCAACCACCTCCCTGGGCAGCCCGTTCCAATGAGGAATGACTCGCTCGGTGAAGAACTTCCTCCTCACCTCGAGTCTAAACCTCCCCTGGCGCAGCTTGAGACTGTGTCCCCTTGGTCTGGTGCTGGTTGCCTGGGAGAAGAGACCAACCCCTCCCGGCTACAACCACCTTTCAGGTAGTTGTAGAGGGCAATGAGGTCACCCCTGAGCCTCCTCTTCTCCAGGCTAAACAACCCCAGCTCCCTCAGCCTCTCCTCATAGGGCTTGTGCTCAAGGCCTCTCCCCAGCCTTGTTGCCCTTCTCTGGACACATTCAAGTGTCTCAATGTCCTTCTTAAACTGAGGGGCCCAGAACTGGACACAGGACTCAAGGTGTGGTCTAACCAAAGCAGAGTACAGGGGCACAATGACTTCCCTGCTCCTGCTGGCCACACTATTCCTAATACAGGCCAGGATGCCATTGGCCTTTTTGGCCACCTGGGCACACTGCTGGCTCGTGTTTAGGCAGCTGTCAATCAGCACCCCCAGGTCCCTCTCTGTTTGGGAGCTCTCCAGCCACTCCGACCCCAGCCTGTAGCTCTGCATGGGATTGCCATGGCCAAAGTGCAGCACTCGGCACTTGGACTTGTTGAAAGCCATCCCATTGGACTCTGCCCATCTGTCCAGTCAGTCGAGGTCCCTCTGCAGAGCCTTTCTACCCTCTAACTGACTAACATCTACTCCTAACTTGGTGTCATCTGCAAATTTGCTGATGACTGACTCGACCCCCTCATCCAGATCATCATACTCCAGTTAAGGGAGATAGATTCTACATGGCCTTCCCTTCCCTTCCCTTCCCTTCCCTTCCCTTCCCTTCCCTTCCCTTCCCTTCCCTTCCCTTCCCTTCCCTTCCCTTCCCTTCCCTTCCCTTCCCTTCCCTTCCCTTCCCTTCCCTTCCCTTCCCTTCCCTTCCCTTCCCTTCCCTTCCCTTCCCTTCCCTTCCCTTCCCTATGTTCCTTTTTTTCTTTTTTTTTTTCCCCTTTTTTCAATTAGTTTATTTTTACATTCCTTCTGCATTTTAAGCTGTCAGGTGGGGTTGGGCGGGACTGGGGGGTGGAAATCCTTCCCAGGGCCATTCAAGCCAAGCCATGGTTTCCTAACCCTTTTGACTGAAAACGCCAATGAAACTTCTTCCAGTTATTCCCCATCTTCCTTTGGTCTCTTCTTATTAGTCTCATCATTTTAGTGCCTCCTTTGATATATGATCCCTTTATGTTAGGCATGATAAATCAAAATAAAGTGCACCACTGAGTGATTTTATTGTTACTTAAAAGGTCATCTGTGAGAGGGTCATATCCTGTCACACATCCTGGAGAATTCATGGGAAGTGCTTTAAAAAACAGGAGGCACCATACTTCTTGATTCTGTTTAAAGGCTACAACATCCCTTCAGGTGAGCTCTTTTATGGATTTGACAACACATTATGGTCCAGACAGTGCTGCAAAGAAACATATCCATGTCCTCTGGAGGGAGCTGCAAATGTCATTCCCCACTAAGAGGAATACTGAATTAACAATGAGGTCTACTCATCAGGAAGGTGTTTCCCCAAATCCTTCAAAGTAGTCAGGGTCCATTACAGAAACCTACTATGCACTGGGTTGAGAGGAGCCTCTAAAGGTCTACTGGACAATCCCAACTAGATCAGGTTGCTCAGAGCCCCATCCAGCCTGACCTTGAATGTCTCCAAGGGAGGGGCCTCCACCATCTCCATGGACAAGCTGCTCTGGTGTTCCACCACCCTGATAGTACAGACCTTCTTCCAAATGTCCAATCTACCTTTCTCCAGTTTAAAACCATTGCTAGATGCTTTTGTAAATACTCCCTCCCCAGCTTTCTTGTAGGCCCCCTTCAGGGACTGGAAGGCTGGTATAAAATGTCTCAGGAACCTTCTCTTCTCAGAATACAGAATTAACCAGGTTGGAAAAGACCTCAGAGATCATCAAGTCCAACCTATCACCCAACACCATATCATCAATTAAACCATGGCATCAAGTGCTTCATCCAGTCTCTTTTTAAACACCTCCAGTGATGGTGACTCCACCACCTCCCAGGGCAGCACATCCCAATGGCCAATCTCTCTTTCTGGGAAGAATTTCTTCCTAACATCCAGCCTAAACCTCCCCTGGTGCAGCTTGAGACTGTGTCGTCTTGTTCTGCTGCTGGCTGCCTGGGAGAAGAGACCAACCTCCACCTGGTTACAACCTCCCTTCAGGTAGTTGTAGAGAGCAATAAGGTCTCCCCTGGGCATCCTCTTCTCCAGGCTAAACAACCCCAGCTCCCTCAGCCTCTCCTCTCAGGGCTTGTGCTCCAAACCCCTCACCAGCTTTATTGCCCTTTTCTGGACATGTTCTAGCAACTCAGCATCTTTCTTAAACATCTCCAGGCTGAACAACACAAACTCTCTCTGCCTGTCTTTGTAGGTGCTCCAGCCCTCTGATCTTTTTGTGGCCCTTCTCAGGACCCTCTCCATCTGGTCCATGCCCATCTTGTATTGAGGACCCTAGAGCTGGACGCAGTACTCCAGATGAGGTCTCACCAGAAGAGAAGAGAATAAACTCCATTATCCCCACCACAGTGTTCTGCTGCCCTGTCCTGCTACCTTGGCAGCCAGGGCATGCTGGGGATTGATAAGGGGACACTGTTTTAGGGACAACAAAACCTTCTGCAGAGGCCTTATCACCCTCACATCACACAGCACTGATGTCTGAAATGTCCTTGGAGCATGTATTAAGGGCCTGTCAATAAGCTCTTCCTCAAAGTGCTTTTAAGATACATCAGCATGCCTTTTTCCCATCACTTGCAAGAGTGCAATAGCCTGATCCTTCAGCAGCTTACCTGGTTACGCTGATGCCCAGAAGCAGATCCCCTACAGTTTCAGAAATAATTCCTCTGTAGTGCAGGAGCACTAATCCAAAGCACTGCCAGATCAGGGCAGAAGGTGTCAGGCAGCAGCTGAAGATACAAAAAGGGAAGGTAAAAAAATGTAACACCTTTTATGTAGTTTCTTATTCCTTCCTCACCCTCTTGCTCCTTTCCGACAAACTCACATGAACCAGGGACCACACAAGAGGCAACATGGAAGGAAATGTGGAAAATGGTGTTTCCTGACCACAGAGGGGGGGAAGTGATTAAACACTCTCTCATAGTGGGAAGAAGCAGTTTAAAACTGCCTCTGTTTCTGCCCCTGCATTTGGAACTTCCTCATTTTGCCAGAAAAGAAAACAAAAATTTAAAACAAAATTGCAAAGAATCATAGAATCAGAGAGTCATAGAATCACAGAGCCATAGAATCACAGAGTCATAGAATGCTTTGGGATGGAAGGAACCTCCAAAGGTCATCCAGTCCAACCCGCACTGCATTCAGGGACATCCCCCACTAGATCAGGTTGTCCAGGGCCCCGTTGAGCCTCACCTTGAGTATCTCCAGGAATGGAGCCTCAACCATCTCCCTGGGCAACGTGGGGATGAATTTCCCTGTGGATGCAAATCTTCCTCTTTTACCCAGCTCAAATCATTCACCTTAACACACAAAAAAACTCCAACAAAAACCCAACCCCACACCCACACTACCCAAACGAAAACACAACTACAAGAATTTGCTCTGGGTCTGGATGAAGAAAACTGCAGAAATCAATAACCAGAAACAAGCACACTAAAAGAATTAAGTGCTAGAGGACAGGCAGTAACAGGCAAGTCAAATCTCCAAATCCCTGAGCGTGCTGAAGAGCATGTCACAGACTCAGGCCTCCAGCCCTACTGATTTGGTCAGCAATAGGTAAGCCACTCTCCTTGCTCCTCCAGGAAATGCTCTTCCTGAGTTCTGCACACCCAGCCTGCCAGGTGCTGGATGTGTGCAAATCTAACAGATCACAGAAACACAGAATAACAGAATGGTAGGGGTTGGAAGTGACCTCTGAACATCATCTAGTCCAGCCCCCTTGCTAGAGCAGGGTCACTTAGAGTAAATTGCCCAGGAACACATCTAGGTGGGTTTTGAATGCCCGCAGAGGAGACTTCACAGCCTCTCTGGGCAGCCTGCTTCAGTGGTCTTCCACCTACACAGCGAAGATTTTTTTTTTCCTTATGTTTATGCAGAACCTCCTGTGTACCATTTTGTGTCCATTGCCCCTTGTCCTGTCACCAGACACCACTGAGAAGAGTCTGTCCTCATCTTCCTGACTTCCACCCTTTAGATATTGATGAGCATTGAGAAGACACTCCCCCCAGGCCCTCTCAGTCTCCACTTTTTTAGGCTGAACAGACCCAGCTCTCTCAGCCTTTCCTCAGAATGTAGAAGTTCCAGTCCCCTTGTCATGGAATCATAGAATTGTCAGGGTTGGAAGGAACCTCAAGGATCATCCAGTTCCAACTCCTCTGCCACCTCACACTGGATCAGGTTGCTCAGAGCCACATCAAGCCGGGACTTAAAAACATCCAGGGATGAGGCTTCCACCACCTCCCTGGGCAACCTGTTCCAGTGTCTCACCACCCTCATGGTGAAGAACTTCTTCCTAATATCTAATCTGAACTACCCACTTCTAGTTTTGCTCCATTCCCCCTAGTCCTATCATAACCTGACATCCTAAAAAGTCCCTCCCCAGCTTTCTTTTAGGCCCCCTTAAGATACTGGAAAGCTGCAATAAGGTGTCCTCAGAGCCTTCTCTTCTCCAGACTGATCAGCCCCAACTCCCTCAGTCTGTCTCCATAGGAGAGGAGCACCAGCCCTCTGATCTGCTGCCTTATCTTTGTGGCTGTCTGCTGGCCTTTCTCCAGTAGTTTCTTGCCTTTCATGCCTTGGACCAACCTTCAAAAGTTGCCCAATTTTCAAAGACTCTGCCTCATGTTTTTTGCTCCCTGCCACCAGAAGTGGTGCACAAGAGCTTTGTTTTACTGTGGGGAGATCCACACTGGCCTCCAAAGGCTTGGGACACTGTGTGCAAGCAAAGCAAGTGATGGAAGGAGAAATTAGGAGTAAGGTGGCGTATGCCTTGTCCCCACCAGTCACATATTAGCAAAGCACATGGGCTGATAGCACAAAACAAACACCTCACGTGGTGTTTGCTCAAAAATGGCTTGGGTGAGCTATTAACACTTCATTAATACGTAATGAAAGGCAAATTTGGAGAGCTCCCCAAAGTGATTGAGAGCTCCAAGGGGCACATAAATGAAATGATAATGCAATGTAAATAAGGCTGTGTAATACAAAGATTGGGAATTAGCCTATGATCCAACAAAACCCAACCAGCTATTACCAGAAATGCCTTCCCCACCTTCCCTCCACCTTCCCCAGTTATCTGCAAAGGTAAGGCTGAAGCATTATGTATTGCCAGAGCAAAATTTTCTACCTCCATAAACAAACAAGAAAACAAAGAAACAAAAAAACAGCACCCAAAAAAACAAACAAGCAAACCAAAGAGACCAAACAAAAAAGCAACCAAACAGAAAACCCTCACACAAAAAAAGAGAGGAGCAGAAACAGGATTTTATATAGATCCATCAAATCCTATAGATTGGAGTTCCTGCCCTGCAGAGCAGAGGGACCTGTGGGTCCTGGTGGACAGAAGGATAACCATGAGCCAGCAATGAGCCCTTGTGGCCAAGAAGGCCAATGGGATCCTGGGGTGTATTAGAAGTGGAGTAGTTAGTAGGTCAAGAGAGGTTCTTCTCCCCCTCTACTCTGCCTTGCTGAGGCCACATCTGGAATATTGTGTCCAGTTCTGGGCCCCTCAGTTCAAGAAGGTCCTCAGGGAACTGTTTGAAAGAGTCCAGCACAGAGCCACAAAAATGATGAAAGCAGTGGAACATCTTCCTGATGAGGAAAGCCTGAGGGAGCTGGGGCTCTTTAGCTTGAAGAGGAGACTGAGAGGTGACCTCAGTCATGTTTATAAAGATGTGAAGGGCAGTGTCAGAAGGATGGAGCCAGGCTCTGCTCAGTGATGTCCTTTGATAAATCAAGGGGCAATGGGTGCAAGACAGAGCAGAGGAGGTTCCACATGAACATAAGGAAAAACTTTTTCGCTGTGTGGGTGGCAGAACTGGAACAAGCTGCCCAGAGAGGTTGTGGAGTCTTCTTGTCTGGAGATATTCAAAACCTGCCTTGAAAAGTTCCTGTGTGACCTGTTGTAGGTGATCCTGCTCTGGCAGGGGGGTTAGACTGGGTGATCTTTTGAAGTCCCTTCCAACCCCTAACATTCTGTGATTCTATTAAGAAAAAGGTGGGTCAGAAAAGACACCAGTATGCAGGAAACATTGTTCTGGAATTTCAAAAATTTAGGTTGATGTGTTCCTCTGGAATAATATGAAACAGTATCAGTCCTTATCTCACTAAATTGTGTCCAGCTTTGGGGCCCCCACACAAGAACCTGATGGAGAGAGTCCAGAGGACAGCCACAAATACGATCAGAGGGCTGAAGCACCTTTCCTACATGGAGAGGCTGAGTGATTGGGTCTGTACATCCTGGAGAAGAGAAGGCTCTAAGGAGACCTTATTGCAGTACTTAGAGGGGGCTACAGGAATGCTGGAGAGGAACTGTTTATAAGGTCATGTGGTGATTAAGATAAGATAAGATAAGATAAGATAAGATAAGATAAGATAAGATAAGATAAGATAAGATAGGAGGCAATGATTTTAAACTAGAGCAGAGTAGATTTAGATTGGACATTAGGAAGAAGTTCTTTACTATGAGAGTTGTGCGTGCCTCATCCCTGGACGTGTTTAAGATGAGGCTGGATGGTGCCTTGAGTAACCTGGTCTAGTGGGAGGCATCCCTGTCCATGGCTGGGGGGTTGGAAAGAGATGGTATTTAAGGTTCCTTCTAACTCAAGCCATTCTGTGATTCTATGAAGTATTTCACAGCTCCGCCACCTGAAATCCCTAGAGGTGTTCCCATGTTGCCCATTAACTCACTCAGACAGAAATAGCCCAGGCAACATTGTTTCACTTTGGACAATGACACCAAATTAATTTTAGGCAGAGAGTGGACAGTGATAACAGAAGCCCATTAATGATAATATCTCTCCAACTATTGAAGAGGTCATTGAATGTGATTATTTTCGGTGAGTTTGAAAACGAGTGATTGCCCATTGGCATGGGCTGCCCAGGGAGGTGGTGGAGTCACCATCGCTGGAGGTGTTCAGGAGGAGACTTGATAGGGTGCTTGGTTGCATGGTTTAGTTGATTAGGTGGTGTTGGATGATAGGTTGGACATGATGATCTTGAAGGTGATCTTGAAGGTCTCTTCCAACCTGGTCTATTCTATTCTATTCTATTCTATTCTATTCTATTCTATTCTATTCTATTCTATTCTATTCTATTCTATTCTATTCTATTCTATAGTGGATGTAGTTCCTTCTCCATCGGAAGTGATCAAAGGAAGTGTCCATCCTCTCCATCATTAGACTCCTGAAACATCACCACCCATTCAACTAATTTCACTGCTGTTCTATTATATTCAACCAAGAGCAATGGGGTCATGATCCATCTCATTCTAAGACAGATGGCTACATTAGGCAGATGCCTCATGTTCTAGAACTGACTTTTTCTCCTCACTGGCTATAAAGGGAGACGAAGCTGAGCTTAGATGGTGGTTGCTGCTGGCTGCCATGAGTCTCACCCTCACTGACAACTCCCGGACCTGAACCTTGGCCATGTGCTCTTCTCCCACCCAAGTGAACAGACTGGTGTCGTGGCCTCGCAGAACATGTTTGCATGGAAGGGAAAGCTTGAATTATTCTTCAGTGGTAAATCTATTCTCTAAAAATAGTTTTTAGCAAGTAGCTGGGAGAGATTTTCTTGGAGGCTCTGCAAAGTGTCAAGGAAGGATGGAAACTTATGTGTCTTTGGGGAGAAAAGACATTCCTGGCTTTCCAAAGGGATATTAATGACTAGCAGATGGTTAAGAGAGTGGGAAAAATTAATATTTCAAAGATGCCATAAAATGGAAGGACTCCTACACGAAGCTGTCCACTGATTTAAAAATTTAGGTATTCCTCTTTTTTTTTTTTTTTTTTTGGTGAATGAGATTCACCAGCATTGATCTGCTCAAGCCAAGACAAGCAGGTTTATATCCCTGCCCCAGTCAAGCCCCTGGTTGCTACTCATGTGAGCCTTCACAAGTCAGGTCAGTGGACACATTTCTCCCACCACCATACTCCCATAGGTGATTTTTCACAGCAATACAATGTGAAGTATGTTTTTCATCACTTCTGGCCCTTTACACTCTCATTCCACATCCCTCTGTGTGTTGGCTAACGTGAGAACGGGTGGATACTGCCTGTTTCCAAACCTGGGATGAAAGCCTGGGGGTTTTATCATCTTTCCATGAGCCAGCTTGGTTAGCTTCATTATTGCTATTGGCACACAGATCAGCACTTATCAATAGCCAAATGCAGAGCATTTGCCACAGCTTCTCTGGGTGGCAAGTCCTAGCAACAGCAGCCTGCTACTTGTTAAGTCAAACGTGCTCCGTTTTATTTCCTTTGACAGATGTCTGCTTATTTGGCACAAACCCCATGAATTGTAGTCACACAGATGGACGACTGTGTTGAAATGTATGTTAGTCAAAATTCTAGTTACCTTCACATAGATGCAAATGTCTGCTTCTTTGGTGATGAACAGCAGCTCTTCACATCCTCATCTGAACTGGGTCCATTCATTTCCTAGTCACTGGGGCAGGGGGGGACAGGAGGGAAGAGAAAGAGCAAAAAACCAAGGTCCAAAATCATGTCCAAAGCTTGGCAAGGCCAATTGCTGACTAGCAAACATCTGTCCTGAACCCACAGAAACACCACTTGGGAAGTGCAGCTTTCCAAAGCTTTGGAAAGGAGGAAAACAGCCCTGCTGGATCCCAGTTTGGAAACAGTCCATGCTGTACGAATGGCTTGGCTGCAGAGAGCAGCAAGAATGCCACTGCAGTTTGACACCAACCAGCAGCTCCTGTTTTCATCCATTTCGCTGTGCACACACTGCAGGGTTTATAAATCTCCACTTTATATCCAGAATATTCCTGGGAAACAGATTGCTTCTGACAAGGGTTTCTTTTTTTTTTATTATTATTATTCTTTTAGTTTTGAAATATAGATTTATTTATTTTTTAATACAGCATGCTTCCATTGTGTTAGATATTGCAGATGACAAACTTCCCAGATGGTAATTTTCAATCATTTGTAACAGCACCGTGAGAGTCCATCTTTTTATATCATATCATATATCTGAAATAGGTTGGAAAATATAAAATTATATGAAACTGATAATAAATACATCTCAGCAGACAGACACACGCAGGAGAAAACCTTCAGATTTTCCTCTCTGCCATATTATGTCTTTATCTATTCTCCACATATCACTCTCTGAGGCTTTAGCTGGGAGTTTACCACTGGGAAGCTAGCAAAAGTGAACAGCTTGTGCCGAACAGCTTCTGTTAGATTACCAGAGCTGTTCCGTCTTCAGGTCAGAAAATCTCAAGCTTTCATGAAGCAAGTAATTAAAAAAAGTCTTTGATCTTCAACTAACATTGTCCAGGAAAGAGGAATAAACCCAGCACAGCCTGGTTAGAGGGGCAGCTAGCAAAAGCATGGGAGGACAAGGTGATGCTGGAACACCTTCAGCAGGTAGGGTAAATCATAGAATCATAGAATTCTAGTTTGGTCTGGGTTGGAAAGGTCATTTAGTCCAAGTCCTCTGCAGTCAGCAGGGACATACTCAACTAGATCAGGTTCCCCAGAGCCCTGTCAAGCCTCACCTTTAATATCTCCAGAAATGGGACCACAACCACCTCCTTGGGCAGCCTGTTCCAGTGGTCCACTACCCTCATGGTAAAGAACTTGCTCCTAACATCCAATCTAAATCTACTCTTCTCTAGCTATTGTCATTAGAAGCCATTGCCCCTCATCCTGTCACTGCAGGCCTTTGTAAACAGTCCCTCTGAAGCCTTCTTGTAGGCCCCCTTCAGGTACCAGAAGGCTGCTATTAGGTCTCCCTAAAGCTTTCTCTTCTCCAGGCTGAACAACCCCGGCTCCTTCAGTCTGTCTTCACAGCAGAGGTGCTTCAACCCCAGGATCATATTTTTGGCCTTCCTCTGGACTGGTTCTATCAGGTCCAGGTCCTTCCTGTACTGAGGGCTCTTGCAGGGAAGATTGGTGGCCCACTGATGAGCCCGCAGTCAGGTTATGCATCTACTGAAGGAAATCTTGTTCTGTAAAAGCGACAAGTGAGCAAGTAGACAAGTTTACCAGCTCTTAAAAACCATTGCAACCAGGGCTCGCTGAACAGCAATCCTTGCTAGTGAGGTACCTGATGGCAGAAAGGGAAGGGAGAAGCATCTTGATGGGAGATGTTTACAGCATATACAGGTGACAAGCCACGTAGCATCCACCTCTCCCATGATACCCTAGCCCCTCACAGAGAATAAGGAGTATATACTCAGGGAAGGAAAGCCTTCATACTCCCATAGGAAACTGAAATATGGAGAGATCATGTAACCAGATCAAGGTCATATAGAAAATCTGAGTCAGAGCATGACAACTGAATGCCAGGTTCTCACAGATATCCCACACTGACTACAAAATCTTCCACCCCTCAAAATAAGCAAGGCTCAGGTGACAAATAGAGCCCATCATGAACTCCCTGGGATAATCATTACAGTCTCAGGATCTCACTGCATTTCCAGTTTTAAGCGGAAGTTTAGGCTGGAGGTTAGGAGGAAGTTCTATACAGAGAGAGTGATTGCCCATTGGAATGGGCTGCCTGGGGAGGTGGTGGAGTCACCATCACTGGAGGTGTTCAGGAGGAAACTTGCTAGGGTGCTTGATTGCATGGTTTAGTTGATTAGGTGGTGTTAGATGAAGGTTGTACACGATGATCTTGAGGGTCTCTTCCAACCTGGTTTATTCTATTCTATGGTCTGGATATAGAAGGGCATGACTCCATCTGTCAGACACACCAAAGTGATCCTCATCATTTTTTCCACAGTGTGTTGTCCACGTTGTGAAATGGTCAAGGTCAGGTACCACCAACAAATGAGCATCACAGAAATGACACCTCAGCAAATGGACTCAATTAACAACCAAAAACCTTGGGGTTTTCCCTCCATTCCCAGCCAGGACACCTACTACCTGGGTGGAACTCATGCCAGTTGCAAGAGGTTCCACATACGAAGCTTTGTGCTTAGCCAGGTGATTCCCATTGTAAAAAAAAAAGCAGCAGGACAGCTGAAAAAAGCCCTGTGTGACCCAACACTGAGTTAAATGGCTGCTCAGGATCAGTGAAAATACATCAGTGTCACTTTAGAGCATCCACTACTCTACAACACCCAGCCCTTGTTTCCTCCACCTGCTGCCACCTCATCCATGAAACTGTCCTAGCTGAGTTTCTTTTCCCCAGGTCTTTTCTCTTTTTTTTGGATGCTGCAAAACATTCACAGCAGGAGCCACCAATCTCTGCTTAGGGAAGGAAATACTTCCAGATGCTCTTGGAAGCACCTCTTATTCACAGCATGGGGAGAAAGGAAAATCACCTCCCTTCCATGAGTGTTTTTGTGGGATGGAAAAACTATTCAGACTCCAGGGTGGGGAGAAAAACCTATCAGAGCTTCACTGTTTTCTCAGATTTTAGCCTGCTCCAGCTGCTCAAATTCTTCTGCCATCAGTTATCACTGCCTCTTCCTCTCCTGCTGCCACAGGGGAAAATAATAATGTTTAAGTATGAAGTTGCAAAGAGGCACTGTTGTTTGTGGCTTGTTTTAATCCCACCCTGAAAGACATGAAGCAGAAGGTGGAGGATTTATAATTATGTATTATGCATTTGCTGGCAAAGGCTTATTACAAAGAGAAACAGGCACAAGATCTTGCAGTCCCTGGAAAAATTTAGGGGTCTTCATGTGAGCAGCCTCACACACACCAATGGGCACCAGCACAGAAGATCACAAGTGAGGTTATCCAAACTAGAAATACCCAAAACAATATATCCCAGCTTTTGATACTTCTGGTACTTTATTTGACTTGACTCAAAAGATGCTTCAAAGCCATGTAAGTGATCACTTCCCATTTAAAATAAGAAAAATAAGAAAAGGAAGGAAGGAAGGAAGGAAGGAAGGAAGGAAGGAAGGAAGGAAGGAAGGAAGGAAGGAAGGAAGGAAGGAAGGAAGGAAGGAAGGAAGGAAGGAAGGAAGGAAGGAAGGAAGGAAGGAAGGAAGGAAGGAAGGAAGGAAGGAAGGAAGGAAGGAAGGAAGGAAGGAAGGAAGGAAGGAAGGAAGGAAGGAAGGAAGGAAGGAAGGAAGGAAGGAAGGAAGGAAGGAAGGAAGGAAGGAAGGAAGGAAGGAAGGAAGGAAGGAAGGAAGGAAGGAAGGAAGGAAGGAAGGAAGGAAAAGAAACCAGCCAAATATGTCGCCATTTTCTAGAGCTGGCTCAAGGCTCAGAAAAAGGTTTCCAGCAGCCACTGATGTTGGGCAGCTGCAGGAACAGGAGGTGCCATCAGGCACTGCAGCATGCGGTGTGTGACTGATGTAAGGAATCAAGAGCCATATTTTTCTCCAAATTACTAAGTTGCAGGCAAACTCTACTGCACAGAGATCCTAGATCATTTAGGAAGGGACTGGGTCACAGAATCACAAAATCACAGAATCACCAAGGTTGGAAGAGACCTCAAAGATCATCAAGTCCAGCCTGTCAGAACAGACCACATGACTAAACCATGGCATGAAGTGCCACGTCCAATCCCCTCTTGAACATCTCCAGGGATGGTGACTCCACCACCTCCACTCCCATCTTTATATTTTTCTTATTGAATTGTAGACAATTTGGGGTCAGAATGGACCCTTAAACATCATCTAGTCCAAGTCCCCTGCAGTAAGCAGGGCCTCTTGGAGAAGGCCCTGGGAGTCCTGGTGGACAAGAAGTTATTCATGGGACAGCAATGTACCTTTGTGGCCAAGAAGGCCAATGGGATCCTGGGGTGCATTAAGAAGAGTGTGTCCAGCAGATCCAGGGAGGTTCTCCTCCCTCTCTGCTCTGCGCTGGTGAGGCCCCACCTGAATATTGCATCCAGTTCTGGGCTCTCCAGTTGAAGAGGGACAGAAATCTACTTGAGAGAATCCAATGAAGGGCTACAAGGACTGGAGCACTGCCTGATGGAGAAAGACTGAGAGACCTGAGGCTGTTTAATCTGGAGAGGAGAAGACTGAGAGGGGATGTAATAAATGTTTATAAATATCTGCCGGCTTGGTATCAAGAAGGAAGGGACAGCCTCTTCTCACTTGTGCCCTGTGACAGGACCAGAAGCAATGGCTGTAAACTACAGCACAGGCAGTTCCACCTCAACATGAGGAAGAATTTCTTTACTGTAAGGGTCACAGAGCCCTGGAACAGGCTCCCCAGAGAGATTGTGGAGTCTCCTTCCCTGGAGGCTTTCAAGACCCATCTGGATGTGTTCCTGTGTGACCTGTGCTAGATTCTATGGTCCTGCTCTGGCAGGGGGTTAGATCTCCAAAGATCTCAAAGATCTCCAGAGGTCCCTTCCAACCCCTAACGTCCTGAGATCCTGTGACATCTTTAACTTATACAGTTCATATCACACAAAACATCTTCTGAACTGGAGGGCCCCATTGGGGTAACACCAAATCTTCAACATCATTGGTACTTCTCCAGGACTAACCACAGCAGCTGGGATCTGCTGAGTTCCTTGCAGCCCACAGTGTGCCAATGGCAAAGGCCCAGGTATCATAAACTCTTTAAGGAGCAGCAGCTCTGGATTAGGGAGGTTCAGAAGGAACAGTGTGGTTATGGAATCCTTACTTCCAAGTCTGTTATCTGTGGGTGTTTTCCTCAGGCTTCTGCCTGGAGACTTTCAAGACCCATTTGTATGTGTTCCTGTGTGACCTGCACTAGATTCTATGATCCTGCTCTGGCAGGGGGATTGGACTCAATGAAGTCCCTTCCAACTCCTATCATCCTGTGATCCTTCAGAGTCACACTGTCAAATAGGTATCACAGCTTGGAGATGCTGAGGGAAAAATAAGAATTTCTTAACACTGGAAGAGAATTAAACACACTCAAAGAATGTGGGAGAAGGATTTTACACCTGCATGAAGACAAATCTCAATCATGCTTGCAATTTCCACGCCAGCCTAGGTGACTGGAGATGGCCCAGTCACAACTTCTATGAAAAACCAGCACTGCAGCTACTCCTTCCCTAGAAAAAATCTTCTTCATATCCTTTCTACTTAATGCATTAACCCATGAAGTTCAGCCAAAGTCTTTCCTGAATAAACACATCATGAGCACCCATGGGAGTTCTGCAGAGCTTAACCCAAGACCACTGGGACCTTTCCAAAACATGCCATCATGAATCAAATGTTTTTACTGTAAAGCAGTTAAGGATGAAAAAGACATTATTGTTTGCAACTAAAGCAGACATTGTGGTTGTGAGAGTATAAATATAAAATAACTCAAATATGTTAATATAAAATAAAGCAGATAATATTACTATTGTTTGGTAATTGGCACAGAGAGAATAAGTCTGGTCTAAGATGCGTGCAGATGATCATGGTAATACCTATGCAGATTCAGCCCCTTGGTCATGTCCCAGTCTCAACTCCATTGGTAATAAGCCAAGGCAACTTAATGAATTTGATGAATTTACTCTCTGTAGCAAGAAAACCCAACAAAACCTTGGCCCACTGACTCTTTTTTAAGCACATGTGCATGTGTGTGTGCATTTTAGATGGTCTGATAAATCCACAGCTATCTGGATTTGGAACTAATCTTACCCTGTGTGGAACCAACATGCTGGAAAAATTACTTTATGGGCAGAAAGAATAATTCTTCTGAGTCATAAATCAGAGCTCTTTAGGAGAGAAAGATGCATCATGGATTTATGGTTTTTTTTATTTTTTTTTAATTCCCCTTTCCAAAAAGCCTTACACACATGGCCACATTAAAAGACATTTTCAAATGAAAACTGAAAATAGTTTCAGAAAAGGAGACAGCAGAAAGCAAATGGGGCTTGGTTTGATACTAAGGGAACACAGAGGCTGAGGAAGAACATTACCAGCTGGGATTCATCTGATGCAAGAGACTTTGCTTTCGAAAATAAGCTCGGCACAGGGGAAGGGTCAAAATTGTACCTGGGATTTAGGATTATGTTATCTGCTGTTCTGCAACATGGTGGCAGAGAGAAAAGTCTCGCTGATAGTGCTGATAGAGGGAATTGGAGTCTGAGGATTAAGCAACAGCACAGATAGCAGCCAGCTTTTCTTCTGTTGGCCTTTCATAGATTGCAAAACATAAAATAAAAAATAAAAAAGGGTGCCTGCCCACATGAAGCAGACATAAGCTCTATGCCCTGTTGATGAGGCACTGGGTAGGAGACATATAAATACCAAAAAGTTGCATTATTATTTAAACTGGGGGGTGAAGGAATGGCCAAGGGCTTCTAAGAGCAATGTGGCTTTAAGGAAAGTTTCCAAAGCCCAGCAGAGATCTGAAGAAGAGGGTGAGGATCTGCCCTAACCCTCTCAGCTTTGGCTGTCCAAGAAGACTCTCAAATCCTCAGTGGGTCTCATTGAGAGATAAGGCTTGCAGTTATGTTGGAGACCTGGTTGTGGTGATAGACACATGATTGTTGGCATTACCTTCTCCAGGTGCTCACCTCTGCCTTCCTGCTGGGACAGCAGAGTTGTTTGGCATCCATGTGCTCAGCCAAGGACTGCAGATAGCAGTTTCACAGCAAAGCCAAATGAGTGTCATCTGCTCCCTGGCCCTTGGGTGGCTCAACCATCTCTGTGCCTTCACTGCCATCTCCCATTACATATCAAAATCCTCAGACATAAACCATGTCCCTCTGCTGACCTACAGGATTGAAATCTGCTCTGAATCAGACTGCTTCCCAGGCATTTGTCCATGGAGCAGAGGATGTGCAGAGGGAAGGCTCTGTTCTGCAGTTTGGCACAATTCAGCCCAAACAGTTCTCTCAAGCTGAGAAGATCCACAGAGCAGACAAGCAATGGAAGGAATTTTGCAAGGAGACAGTACTCAAAAATTCAAGATTCACTTAAACATACAAAATCAGTAAAGAAAGTGCTGCAAGCACACAGTACAATAAGCAAGTATTACCCTGCTTTGAGTGTGAGGAGGTGGACAGGTGACCTCCAGCAGTCCCTTCTAAACCAATTGCTCTACAAACTGGGGTGAGAGCAATGCTTTGGCTTTTCTAAGGCTCCTTGCACCAATAAACCAGCCTTACACTTCTTTCCAAATGCTGAGCTGCACTACACCCCAGCCAGACCTTTTTGCACACTGTAATAACTGCAGATAGAGCTTAAGGCTCTGCTGGGCTGAAGCTCCAAACCCAAACCTCACAAGTGAGAGACACAGGCCCAGTGGAAGTGCTCAGCTCTTCCAACACCCAACCTCATGCCATAACCTCACTTACTAAATGCTGCTCCCTCCTCAGCGCACGTGCTCCTCACTTGCTCAGCCTTGCTCTTCTCACAGCCAGCTGAAAATTCCTAGCCAGAGCCTGTGATGGGAGACAGATGCAGAGCCGCTCCCAACATCCTGCTCTGCCTCACGCGCTGTCTACCACATCACCACCTAAATTGGTTCCAGCATCCTCCTCACTGCTGACGAGGTGCAAAGCAGATGAAACGCAGCCAGAGCTGCCCGTGCCAGCTGGAAGAGGTGAGCTTGGGTGTACAGCAACACACCCTGTTCAAACGGGTGCCGTCAGTCAAATCTCACAGCAGAAGTTCAAAATACCTCTTTACGACACAAGGAATGGTTTGGGCCTTGAGTTTACCCTTGGTGCTGCAGAACATTACCCATTACCTTTACAGCAGGAGATAGGAATTTCCAGGTTGAGCAAGAAACTGCTTGAACAGATGCCAACACATCTAGGAGTAACTCTCTTTGCTGCATGTCAGGTCTAAATTCATCTCTCATCTGCTCTGCCAACATGGAGGAGTGTGCTGGCCATCAGAGAAGAAAAAAATTTATGAGTTTTAGTGCATGTATTGAAAAAGTCAAGTAGAATAAAAAGGTAATGGTCTCTTCTTCCAAGGAAAGAATGCACCATTCCTGGAAACATTCAAGGTGAGGTTGGGCAGGACTCCGAGTGACCTGATCTAGGTGAAGATGTCCCTACTCACTGCAGGGGGTTTGAGTAGATGATCTTAAAAGATCCTTCCAACCCTAAGTATTCAGTGATTCTATAAAGGCAACAGGAGTGAATTTGGGATCAAGTTGGAGCACAAGGCTGGCATTGGCTCCTGGATTAGTGCTACAATTACAGGGAGGCAGCCCAGGAAGGTCTGCTGCAAGTGAGGAACATCCCATGCAGAGAGCAGATATGAAGCTGGCACAGGAGACAGCAGGGAGAAATTGAGATGTAGATTTTGGCTGCTCACAATGGGGCTGCAATGTAAAGCAGGGGCTGGGCCTGGGCCAGGACACTCTACAACCTTTAGTCCCTGAGGTAAATGTGGTTGACAGCCTCCCCAGATAAGCTGTGCAGTAGAGCTGAAGGTCTTTTGGGAAATCACTGGATTTTCTAATTCTTCTGACATTGAACTGCAGCAGGTGGAAGCTGAGCTGCAGGAAGACATTGAGGGCCAGTGAGCTGCTTGATCCCAATAGGAGTCAGAGGTGGTGTGCTCAGGGGTGCAGTGGCAGTCTGCACATCCAGCCACAGGTACAGGGGAACTCTGTGAAAGATCATCTCTGATGCTGAGATCAGCCAACAGGAATCATCAGCAGCTGCACTGTACTGTGCAGTTGGATGAAGATGGATGATTTTTTCCAAGAGGAGGTGGTAAAGCAGAGCAAAGCACACAGGATGTGATTTCAGTGCTGATCATAAGGACTTGGCCACACGTGCAGAGGCTGAATTTCTGTTCCAGTACAGTCCCATGCTGTCATGTGTCTTCTCCAAACTATTCGCCCGTACATCATCTGCCCAAGCATCAGCTACTTCAGTTTCTGCACCGCTGGATCCAGCTGTGCTGGATGAAAGCTTGTATACGCTCCAAAATGAGGCTTGGAAGACCAGGACTATGAAGAAACAGAAAAGGATTTATGATTAGTTGAGCACAGATGTCTGTTCTAGGCTGCTCAGGAGTAGGATGATGGTGGAAGCAGCTTTGGAGCACTGTATGGAGAGCCAGCACACAGAATCATAGAATTGTTAGGGTTGGAAAGGTTGTCAAAGATTGTTTAGTTCCTACCCCTCTGCCATGGGCAGAAACACCTAACACTAGATCAGGTTGCTCAGAGCCACATCCAGCCTGACCTTCAAAACATCCAGGGATGAGGCTTCTACTACCTCCCTGGGCAACCTTTTAGTGTCTCACCACCCTCACAGTGAAGAATTTCTTCCTAACATCCAATCTGAATCTACACATTTCTATTTTTGTTCCATTCCCCCTGATTCTATCACTACCTGACACCCTAAAAAGTCCCTCCCCAGTTTTTCCTATAGGCCCCCTTCAGATACTGGATGAACACAATAATGTCTCCTTGGCACCTTCTCTTCTCCAGACTGAATAGCCCAAACTCTCTCAATCTATCTTCATAGGAGAGGTGCTCGAGCCCTCTGATGCAGTCATCCAGTCCCTGAGAGAAACCCATAAAATGGTACCTCTGGCTCAGCTGGATGTCAGTGCAGAGCAAAATAAATACCAACATAGCTACTTATTTATTGTGGTATTTGTATTTCTGAACACACCGCCACCACCTCACAGGCAATAATGCAAGGCACAGATTATTATAATCCACTGACAGCTATTGATCCATGATGATATCAACAACCAGAACAATACACATGTCTCTTTCAATGTTCAAACATTAGCCCGTCATAGCGCTGGCAGCAAGAAGACCCAAATAAATTTTGTGAATAAAAGAGTACTCTAAATAAGACATCCAGGCTCTTTCTATCCACCCTTTAAACTGAATTATTGAGGAACAAGGTATTTTCTCTGTAAATTACTTGCTCCTGTAATTCATGGATAATGGAAAAAAGAAATCTGCTCTTTGAGAGCAATAATGGTCCAATCCTTTCCTCTGAGTTGTCCCAAGATAGAGTCCTCCAGAGCATCAGGAGAGCTGTTCTGCTGCTAAGCAACAGGCAGACTCCCAGACAGCTGAAGATTTTACCAAACAGATGAATGCCAAAGGTAAAATATGGGCAAATGCTGCAAGAAATTTCTTCTCCCCCACTTCTTTTCCACCCCCTAGTAAGTTTATTCAGGTTTGACAATCAGCAGGTATTTCAAATTTTCATCCACATCTCCAGTCAAATGGAAACAGAAATCCAATGTATTCATTCCTGTGTCACCAACACTGAGACCTAAGGAGAGCTCCTTCACTTTCTGAGAATGAGATATTCCTTGGAGCTGGGGTTACTTAGCCTGGAGAAGAGGAGACTCAGGGGTGACCTTATTGCTCTCTACAACTACCTGAAGGGAGGTTGTAGACAGGCGGATGTTGGTCTCTTCTCCCAGGCAACCAGCACCAGAACAAGAGGACACAGTCTCAGGCTGCACCAGGGGAGGTTTAGGTTGGATGTTAGGAAGAAGTTCTATACAGAGAGAGTGATTGCCCATTGGAATGTGCTGCCCTGGGAGGTGGTGGAGTCACCATCACTGGAGGTGTTCAGGAGGAGACTTGATGGGGTGCTTGGTGCCATGGGTTAGCTGTTTGGGTGGGTTGGATTGGTTGATGGGTTGGATGTGATGATCTTGAAGGTCTCTTCCAACCTGATTTATTCTATATAATTCTATTCTATGTAATTCTTTGCACACCAAAGTTCAAAATTACAGGGCAACCTTGCCAGCTTGCTTTGAGCTGGCATGCTCCAAGGATTGAAGTCTTTATGCTGGGTTAGATTTTCCTTACCTTGCCAGATGATTTTTTTTTTTCTACACAGAGATACAGCCTTGCACATGAAGGCTGAATAAACTACTGTAAAAAAGCAACAAAACAAGCTGACTGCAAGTGTTCACTCACACATGCTTCTTGTGTATCTCCTCTGCAGCCACCTCTCATGCTGAGGAAGAAGTCTTTAATCCAGGAGATAAAGAATGGTCATAGTCTATACAAGCCTATATGCACGAGTTACATGGCTGAAGTTTCTTCTAGCAACATTTCCTCTTTCCAATGTGCAGGAGAAATACAGTATTCTGGAGAGCACCACAAAATCAGTATTCACCTAGAGCTATCACAGAAGGCTTACACTCCATGAATATAAAGTGTCCACGAGGAGTATAAAATATTCCTTGAGCATGGAATCAGGTACAGGGATGAGTATCCACATCTTCCACTAGTAACCGTTGGAAAATGAGATCTTTCTTGACTCTTTTGGGTAGTGACGGCGCAAGCATAGAAGATAACTCTGTACCTCAGAGAAGAGCCCACTCTTTGAGAAATTATCATAGAATCATAGAAAGGTCTGGGTTGGAAGGGACCTCCAAAAGTCATCTAGTCCAACCAGCTCTGCAACAAGTAGGGACATCCTCGACTAGATGAGGTTGCCCAGATACCTGTCAAGCCTCAACTTGAATATCTTGAGGGATGGGGTCTCAACCACCTGCCTGGGCATTTAATTCCATCAAATGAGTAATCCTGAGGCTTAAACTGAATCTGTTGGTTATATTGTAGTTCAGAACAAGCCACATCTCCTGCTTCCTCTGCTGCTTGTCTTGCAGATGCATGGCAATGCAAATGAGCTCCATTTTCCTGAGGTGAGAAAAGATTTAGGGAGACCTTTCAGTACTTAAAGAGGGCCTACAAGAGATATGGGGACAATCTTTTTAGCAGGGCCTGCTGTCATATGATAAGGGATGGTGGTTAAAACTAAAAAAGGTGAGATATAGACTAGAAGCAAGGAAAAACGTTTTTATGCTGAAGCTGCTGAAACACTGGCCCAGGTTGTCAGAGAGGTGGTGGAAGCCCCATCCCTGGAAACATTTAAGGTCAGGTTGGATGGGGCCTTGAGCAACCTGATTTAGTTGAAGCTGACCCTGCTCACCACAGGGGGATTGGACCAGATGACCTTTAAAGGTCCCTTCCAACCCAAAACATTCTCTGATTCTACTCTATGATGTTTGATCACCTGCAGAATTCACCTGAAACACAAAACATGGCCTTTTTCTGGAGATTTTGTTGAAGTTAAACAAGTGGTCGATTTCATGATGGCTTAAATGAATGCTCAAGAGTCATACAGTGTAAAATAAATGGTAAGCAGAATTCTTCACTGCCTCATTGCCCAAAGAGTTTGGCTGTATCTTACTAGAATCTTCTTTACCGTAACAGTGGGACAGATACTTTGGACACTATGGGCATGAGAGAAAACATGGAGTCCTAGTAAAGTGTAAATCAGAACTGCTATCGAATAGCAAACTAGTCACTACCATTATGTCATTTTTCAGTGTTGTACTACACCCAGCACAAGGTTGGTTCACTGTCATCACTGTCATCACACTGTCATCACATATTTTTGACCATGTGGCCTCCATTTCTATAAAGGGAGAGTTCATTATCATGCATAAAAGGAAACATCAAGAAATTGAAAGCAGTTTATCAGAGAATCACAGGATCACAGAATGTTAGGAGTTGGAAGGGAGCTTGAAAGATCATCCAGTCCAACCCCACTGCCAGAGCAGGATCGCCTAGACCAGATCACACAGGAACACATCCAGGCAGGTTTTGAATGTCTTCAGAGAGGGTGACTCCACAACCCCCCGGGCAACCTGTTCCAGTGTTCTGTCACCCTCATAATGAAAAAAATTTTCCTCGTGTTTCCACAGAACTTCCTATGCCTCAGTTTCCACCCATTGCCCCTTGTCCTGTCATTGGGCATCACCCAGCACAGCCTGGCTCCATCCTCTTGGCACTCACCCTTTACATCTCCCATCTCAAACTCTGATAATTCACACAGAAAGCCCAAAGAAACAGGCAATGAATTTTTGGTGTACCTGAAGTCACAACCAGCTGCCAGAAGATTTGGATTTTTTAATGTAGAGGATCTGACAGGAAGGCCATGAGGTCCTTGTATTACTCAAGTTTAAGATCACAAACATCTTAAATGCATATTGAGCTTCCTGCCTGACAGCACAGGTCTGGAACAAGTGCCACTTGCTGGTGAAATTTCTGTTGAATTCTCTTTCTTCAAAGCTATTAGCATGAAGGAACAACAATCCTTATGGCCTCTCAGACAGATTGTTGAGATCCTTGTTTTCAGCAGCAATTTCTTCTGACTCTGAATGAAACACTGTACTTGATCCCCTCAGTACTTGATTCCATAGTGTGAGGGATATTTTCTTCCTATTAAGTCTCTACTTCACCTACCCCAAAATATTGCTGGGATTTGCAAAACTTCTTCACAAACAGGCTCTTTGGATTCTCTCTGCCTGTTTAATTGCTCAGCTCCTACAATCATTGTGGCTTTTAATTTTGTGGAGATAAGTTTGATGTAAAATCTGCTAAGTTTTCCTAGCTTTTCAGAAAATGACATTTAATGTCTTGAGACGTCCACAAACACCCTTGTAAGGTCACATCATTGCAGAGTCCATCCCTTGGAAACATTTTACTGTGAGCCACACAGCAAAATATGAGTCTGTGAAATCTTTCTGTCTTGAGCTGGAATTTTGCCTGAATGAAGAACCTGGACAGGCTGGAGCGTTGGACAGAGGGGAACCCTATAAAGTTCAAGAGCAAGTGTAGGGTTCTGCACATGGGAATGAATAACTCCCTGCAGAAATACAGTTGAGAGTCCGTCCTGCTGAAAGGCAGCTCTGTGGAGAAGGACTTGGGAGTGTTGGTGGACAACCATAAGTTCACCATAAGCCAGCAATGTGCCCTCATGTCCAAGAAGGCAAAAGGTGTCCTGGGTTTCATTAAGAAGAGAGTGGCCAACAAGTCAAGGGAGGTTCTCTTCCCCCTCTACTCTGCCTTGGTGAGGCCACACCTGGAGTATTGTGTCCACTTCAGGGCTCCCCAGTCCAAAAGAGACAGGAAACTACTGGAGAGAGTCCAGTGAAGGAATATAAAAAAGCTGAGGGGACTGGAGCATCTTCTTGAGAAAAGGTTGAGAGACCTGGGGCTTTTTAGTCTGGAGAAGAGATTGAGAGGGCATCTTTTCAACGTTTATCAATATCTAAAGGATGTCAAGAGGATAGGGCCACACTTTCTTCAGTGGTGCCCAGAGACAGCACAAGGGGCACAAGTTGGAACACAGGAAGTTCCATATGATTAAAAAACTTCTTTCCTTTGAGAGTGGCATAGCACTGAACCAGGCTGGGCAGAGAGATTGTGGGCCCTACTTCTCTGGTGAGATTCCAAGCCTGCATAGACATAGCCCTGTGCAGCCTGCTCAAGGGGAACCTGCTTGAGCAGGGGGCTTGGACTAGATGATCCCTAGAGGTGCCTTCCAACACTTCCAACCTCCACCATTCTGTGATACTGTGATTCTGTGTCTAGCTGCAGTTCAGTAAATGGTCCTCAAAGAAACCCAAGCCAGCCTGGAAAATGCCCCTCGTTTCTGAGTGGGTAATTTCACATCCTTAACAAACTCACCAGCACCTTGCAACACAAGGTGTATTCTGAGGACCAGATTAGTTTAGCAATCATATATCCTGCTTAACCACAGGGAAAGAGAAAGACAACAGAGAAAGAGGGAAGGACCCAGACACATGTTCTTCATGTGAGATCTGAAGCACTTGATTTCCTGGGGCAAAAAAACTTTCCTCATCTGTAATGTTTCAGAAAAGGAAGTAAATGAGACGGTGCTGAGCTACAAGGGGAATGGTGTGCAAATCAGGGGCAATGACATGTTTTGCTTTGCAAAGGAGCAGCTACATCTCACCCAGAGGAGCGTGTATGTGACCCATGACCTTGTCTCAGATATTCTGCAATTACCCTGGAGGGGCAGACCTTTGGAGAATGACACAAAGCATTCCAAAATTCCTGGATATTGGTATGAGGGAGAGTTGAGGAAATGGGAGTTTATTTTCACTGCAAGAGGCAGCTGGGAGGCAGTGATTTAATCGCCACCTTTGGAATTATGAAAAGGCTTGAAACTCCTCCTAGCAAACCATGGCATGCTGGTAAAATGTTGCAAGGTGGAAGTGTGTGATGTGAACAGTGGTGCGGCTTTCACTGGGAGGATAATAAATATATGGACCAGATCACTGAGGAGACCTAAGAACAGTCAAAAAAAACCCCAAACAACCAAAAAAGAAGGCATGAATGAGATCAAGAGGGAACAGGTGAAAAAAAAATACCAAATCATGCTGGGATGCCAGCAGTTCTCCTTTCTCCAGGCATGGGCTGCATAGCTTTACAGAAATGTTTTGCTCAGCCTTTCAAAGGCCTTTCAGAGCTTTCTTGCCAGCTCAGATTTTAAGCATGATTTGCAATGGTGCTTCCCCCACCCACATATAAGGGAAGAAAAGCTCTTGCCAGCAGATTTTGCATCTAGAGCCAGATGAAAAGAGTGGCTCATTGCAGGCTGAGGCTGGAGCTGACCAGAATAGCTTAAGACCAGGTTAGACCCTGATGACTCTGACTTAGCATTGAAAATTTGGTTCAAGAGATGAAAGAGTAGCCAACTCTATAGAAGATTGCCTCACAGATAAAAGCAGCATCCAACACAACATGTGAGGTTACAGGCAGCTCTCCGAGGAGCCAAAGCAATCAAGAAGAGCTTATTCTGCATCAGGACATCTGGGAATTTGGAGTGCTGGGGACACAGAGAAAAGTAGCTGGTGGAAGAGCATCTCCCAGGGAGCCTAGATCAACACTGGAGTCTGGCATGAAGCTCCTGGGACCTTCCACATAACTCAAGTGGGAACCCATGAAAGAAGAAGAGCTGGCAGTGTCACCATGGGATGCATGTGAAATGCATTTCTCTAGCGGCACCAGTGCCTGCTGTGGGGGACTAAGCCCTGCGCTGCTGCTAGCTGGCTCACCTCCAGAAACCAGTTGGCCAATTCAGAGCCTGCTAACATCCTGCTGATATGGGAATAAGAAACTAATGAGGCCTTAACTCCTGTATAACTACAGGCCAGGGTTTGGCTCAGAGCATAGCTTGGAGGCTGGCCAGGCAATGCGGGAAATTGCCGCCTGTGTTTGCAGGGGGAGGAGGGTGGACATGGCAAGGCTGCTCTCTTTAACAGCACAGAAGTTCCTCATTGCCAGCTCTGGGCATTTGGGCAACAGCACCAACCCCTTCAGCATCTTATTACTGTGCCTGTATTAAAACTGCAAGGCCAGTAGTGACATTCCTAGGGTTTTTTTCTTCATTTCTCACCATTTTTGCCAATTTACATCACAGAAATGAAACAGCAGCAATTTTTGTTTTGAAAGAGGCAAAGGAAAAGCAATTACTACAGAGAGGACAAAGTCCCACTTCTGCACAAGAAAACAAAGCAAAAGGTCTGATTTTGCCCACAAAGCAGAGCTTGGCTTGTTCTGAGTGCAAGGGAAGTGCCAGTGCAGTGTGACTGTAATCTACTGTATCTTTACCATCAATCACATTTTAATGAGAGTAAATTGAAATTCCAGGCACACATTAATAATGAATGGATGAGTTTACTCCAAGAAACCAGCTGATGATGCTTTCACTGGGCTGTGATATCTACAGGCTAACATCACATTAGGTTACTTTCTGGACATATTATGGGGGAAACTTGGAATGGAAACATTTGCACCAAGGCCCAGACCTTCAAAAGCTGACCTGTATGTCAGCTGAAATGGAATTCTGGAGACCCTCAGAAAACACACCTACCTGCCCAGGCATATCAGTATTCATAGTGGTGATACTCATTGCATAAACATTCCTTCAGTGCCTCAATTTTCATCAGTAAATTCCACTACAGAGGTGTTGCCCCCTTAAGTCACAGTACGGATAGAATTGCAGAATTGCATCAGGTTGCAATTGCAGAATCACAGAATGTTAGGGGCTGAAAGGGACCTTGAAAGATCATCCAGTCCAACCCTCCTGCCAGAGAAGGATCACCTAGACCAGATCACACAAGAACACATCAAGGCAGGTTTTGAATATCTCCAGAGAGGGAGGCTCCACAACCTCCCTGGGCAGCCTGTTCCAGTGTTCCATCACGCTCACTGTGAAAACATTTGTCCTCATGTTTACATGGAACTTCCTAAAGGACTCTCAAAGAACATCTCATCCACACCACACACACACACACCAGTAGTGAGCAGAGACAGCTTTAAATAGAAGACATTGCTTGAATGTCTCCAGGAATGGAGCCTCCACCACTTTTCTGGCTCAGGTTGTTAGTGTTTGCAATTGCACCCCAAAACCAGGATTTCTTTTGCCTAAAGTGTCAGAAAGGCTTGTTATGGGCAAGGTGGGGAAAAAACTCCCAACCCAGTTGAAGAAAAGATGCAGTCACATTTGCAAGATAGGCAGATCTCTATGGTGTTCATTTGGGTAGGAAAAAAAAAAAAAAAAAAGCTTTATTTTTAAAGTAAGCAATGCAGGAGACCTGATGTATCCTTTCTGTTGTGAATGATGATAGGCTCCAGGCAGTCAGAGCAGGCATCGTGAGTCTGTAGTCAGGGCAAGCATCAGAAATCCCCTAAAACCCATCAGCTGCATTCCCTGTAAGTGCAACCCAGCACTAACATGACCTAAAATCCCAGTTTAACAAACCTTGGCTGCTCACTCTGGAGATTCCCAGCCCATTTCCCACCATGGAAGCCAAAATAGTGGCTGCTATAGCTGACAAAATCAGTTTGGCTGGACCTGCAAGCACAGGATGTTTTCTCCATTTGGCTAGGGGATGCTTGTCCGTGTGAGAATTTTGGAAACATCTTCCTTTGCAAAGCTCAGGACGTGTCTCCTGTTTAAGTGTAGGGATCTCCCAGTGCAGAGTGATTGCAAAGGCCTGTTATGCAGGGCAAAAGAAATAAAATAAATGCTTAAAATCTTGGAGATTCATGGCTTTGGTGAACTTCAGGCATGCATTAGCTGCTTAAGAGATGGTTGGCCAAGGCAGTCCCTAGAAACATCTGCTACATCAAAGAGGTTTACTTGAATCCAACATTCCCTTCTCCCCAAGCTGTTGACCACATATCTCTGTAAAAGGAATGAGAAATGAATATTTTGAGGAGCTGAGGTAGGAGTTTGTTCTGATCTTTCTCATACCAATGTTGTACCTCTTGGTCCCCATCAGCCCCAGGCACCACCACAGTGAAGCTACTCTGATGACACAAGTCCTCACTCCATCACTATATCATTTCTTCATGCTTTATTGTGGAGGAGGATTTTATGGAGGCATCTCTGTGTTTTGCCACTCCTCCTCACCCTTTCCCTTCTCAGCAGCATGCCATGCAGAAGACATCACCACCCTCCAGATGTATTTCTGATCATACAAGCCTCCAAACCCACACATCCATCCCTTAGAGCAGCTCCAAAATCAGAGGTATGTAACACCCAACACCATGATGCCAACTCTCTTCAATACCCTCCAGTTCTAGGGGCAAAACTTGCCTCACACTGAACAGACCAGTCACTGCTGGTTCAGACACATCACAGAACTATAGTGGTTGGAAGTGATCTCTGGAGATCATCTAGTCCAAATCCCCTGCCAGAGCAGTTTCACACAGAGCAGGTTGCATAGGATGGCACCCAGTTGCATTTTGAATGGTGCCAGAGGTGAAGACCACCTCTCTGGACAGATATCATCAAAGTAGAAAAGTTCCTCCTGAAGTTTAGATGGAACTTCCTGTGTTGAAGCCGGTGCCCATTACCTTCTTCTCTGACACTGGACACCACTGAAAAAATGACTGGCCCCATCCTCCTGACACCCTTTAAGCACTTACAAGCAGTCAGTCTCCTCGAGGTTTTAGACTTTTCAAAGCCCCAGGTCCCTCAGCTTTTCCTCATAAGAGATCTTCTAAACCCCTCATCATCTTTGTAGCCCTTTGGTGTAGGCTCTGAAGGGAGGTTGTAGCCAGGTGGGGGTTGGTCTCTTTTCCCAGGCAACCACCAACAGAACAAGAGGACACAGTCTCGAGCTGCACCAGGGGAGGTTTAGGCTGGGTGTTAGGAAGAAATTCTTCATAGAGAGAGTGATTGCCCATCGGAATGGGCTGCCTGGGGAGGAGGTGGAATTGCCATCATTGGGAGTGTTTAGGAGGAGACTTGATAGGGTGCTTGGTGCCATGGTTTAGTTGATAAGATGGTGTTGGGTGATAGGTTGGACCTAATGATCTCGAAGTTCTTTTCCAACCTGGTTAATTCTGTTCTGTTCTATTCTCTTCTCTCAAGCAGTTCCCTGTCCTCCTTAAATGCTAGTCAGAAACAGCTCTCCCCTCCAACTCATAGCACAGCTGGAAAAAGAAGAGACCAGTCTGCTTCTCCATCTTATTTTCCCTTTATTATAAGCTTGTTTTTCTGGGCTCCTCCACCCTCATCCTAATATCCTCAATCCCTTCCTCGCCTCTGGCTCTTTTGTATTTCCCTAGCAGCCTGCTGACACACCTCTTGAACTTATTTATAGTCTTATTTATAGCACAGCTTCAGCCACCTCACTTGTTAACCTATTCCAGATGTTTATTCCCCTTTGTGCGAAATCAGGCTGTGTGAGCTCGTCTCTATCCCTGGGGCCTTTTCATTTCAGATGGTGGCCCCAGCTGCCCTGCCCTTCACATGAGACCTGATTTTCGCTCCAGCAAACAAAAGAGCAGCTCAGAAATGGTCCAGGATGATGAGATAAATATGCCAGCTTTGTGGCACCCCTAATAAAGATGAGTGTCCACAGCATGTCCTCTGCAACCTGTGTAGCAGGTTTTTACTCCTAAGAGCATCTCAATGGGAAGAAAGTGGACCAGACTCAGCTGTATCCAGAGGGATTCAGAGAATGGGAAGTAGCTCTCACTGGGGATTCATCCTCAGCTTTTGCTTCATTAAGTTCACAGCACTGCTAGCAAACTCTGCTCTTAACTTTACCCATCCTCTGCTGTCTCATCCCTGGGGATGCTGTGATCCAACATCTTAACTCATTTTGGAGTCATCACTGTTTCTGGTGACACACAGATGACCAGTGCCCCAAGCACAGTTTCTCATCCCAGATCACAGGGATGAGCTTCCCAAAAGCACCCAGATTGAGTGGTATTTCCTAGAGTTGCAAGTGTCTGAACCTCCAGATCTATCTAAGCTGAAAGATAAGCAACCTCCAGGTACCACCTCTGAAGTCTTTTCCAACCTGGTTTATTCAGTGATACCACCACCCAAATGACCAGCAGCAATTCATGCTAAAAGGTGGGCCATTATTCCAAGCAATGAAATTTTTTATGATGAAAGTGTTGAAAGACTGACCCAGGCTGCCCACAGAAGTGGTGGATCCCTGGAAGTATTCCAGGTCAGTTTGGACTGGGCTCTGAACAATCTTTTCTAGTTGAAGGTTCTTGCTGCATGAGGGTTGGAATAAACCTCTAAAGGTCTCTTCCAACACAAACCATTCTGTGACTAAGGTTTTACCAGCTCTCCATTTCACTTCAGTTGTCAGCAGGGTAGGATGCTAAACCTCTCACGTTACTCCTTCATGGTCAGGGGTTGGTGGCTGTGTGACAGGGTTAATTCACACACGGGGCCCCATTAAAAGGCCACCATGGAAGCACATCTGCCCTTCCCTCCTTGTCTGCAAGCCCAGCTGCAGGCAAGCAGAGCTCTGCTCTGTAGAGTAGCCCCTGATATGCCATAAATGTGTGAAATAAGAGTTTTCTTGGGGGACCATCAGTGATTGCAGCCAGTGCTGTAAGCCCAAGGTGCCTCAGAAACACAACAGGTCCACGTTCATCATGAGAGCAGCTTTAGAGGCAAGCAAGCTAATACTGTGCTGGATGTCTCCTTGCTGTATTCTGCTCTTTATGCTCAGTTCTCTCCTCTCCTCCCCTCAGCTAGCAGCAATAAGTCATCCTGGAAACCACCAGCCAGAGCCTGCCAGCACCCGCTTTGCTTCCTAGCAGCTTTTTCCAATCCCCTGCACAGGGCACTTTACTCTTCCTCCTCCTGCCTTGCAAGGAATATGTTGATAGGACTTTTCCTAACACCTCCTTGCCGTCTGCATCCCTCATGCCCTAAAGCCACTCTGTTGTAAATGCCAGCATCTCACAGCCAGCCTCTCCTCCCCTAACTGCTCCAGCAGCTGCTCGCTCTCTCTTTTTTCATGGTGCCAGCTTTTGTTCTCTTCAATGCATGACTGAGAAACACCCTGTACTTTTCCAGCCTCATTGCATCCCTTCCCCAGCAATTGCAGAGGCCTTCAGAGCAGGCTGTCAGCAATCCCCTTTTTCTCTTATTTCCTCTTCCAAAAAGAAAAATTTTTCCCATGGTGAATTTCATAATACTGGTGACTCTTATGCAAAATGAACCAACAAACACCTCCCCCCTCCCCAAGGCTCGAACTAAATGATAAAAGTCAGTTTTGCCCACCAGAAAGCATCAAAACAAGCACATGTTCACTTTTGCTTTCTTCTTTGCTAGGTTTTTCAGGTCAGCATTAGGCAGGGAAAAAAAAAACCTCAGGCTGACAGTAATATCTCCAAGGCAATTCAAGAGTCTCCCCAGGGAAGCAGCAGGAGTCTCATTATTTTATATTCTCCCAGACAGAATACTAAATTTGGGGAAAAGCCTACCCCGACCTTTGCAATAAGAAAGGAAACTTCTCAAATTGCTCTCCAAAGCCCTCCGATTCCTGTTTCATTACCTCGGCATGAGCATTCCCAGGCGTCTTTTTTTTAATCCCTGTTGATCAAGAGGGGCAAGGCTCAGCACATCTCTGGCCAAAAGGCTCGTTCAATATTATGAGCAAGTCTTAATATGAGCAGAGGGAAGGGAAAGTACTCACTCTGCAAATTCACTTCACCTTTTCTGCTGTAAAGCATGCTGGATTTTAATGATTTCTCTTTACCAGGAACCTCAGATTAGCTTTAAAGCATTTAGCAGTAATTCATTTTCTTCTTTTTTCTTTCTTTTCTTGCTTTTTTCCTTTTTTTTTTTCCTTTTTTTTTTTCCTTTGTTAACTGTGAAACAACAGAAAAAAAAAAAAAAGGGGAAAAAAACCCTCACAAGCCTGCAAGCTTTGAGTCAGAAAGCAGACAAGATTGCAAGGTCTCATTTTTCTGGAAAACCGCTGTGCCGGCAAGGCTAGAGAGAGATTGTTCAGATACAAAGAAGGGGAGAAACAAAGAAGAAGAAGAAAAAAAAAAAATATCAGATCCAAATATATCTGTAGATAAATATTTCACGCTCCTTTCAAAGAGCTGGGTGGGATCAGCCAAGCAACCGAGAGTCCTACGCTGTGCGAGGCTGCCATCTTCTGGGGAGGGCAGCCCCAGTGCCAGGACATCCACTACGATTCTTGGAATCACTTTGGTTGGAAAAGACCTTTCAGATCATCAAATCCAACTGTTAAATGAGTTAGGTTTGATATCTTAACCCTGGAAAATATTGCTTCCCAGAGAAAAAGTATTGACACTGTGTTCCAGATCATCCTCATAGGTAAACTCAGGAAATTTGGGTTAGACGAGTAGGATTGAGAACAGGCAGAATCAGAGCATCACAGAATTCACAGAATCACCAAGATTGGAAGAAACCTCAAAGATCAAGTCCAACCTGTCACCACAGACCTCATGACTATTAAACCATGGCACCACGTGCCACATCCAATCCCCTCTTGAACCAAGGGCCCATCTTGAGCCAAGGGCTCAGGTCCAGCCAACATGGATTTAGGAGGGGCAGGTCCTGCCTGATCTCCTTCTATGATCAGGTTACCCATCTGGTGGACATGGGGAGGCCTGTGGATGTGGTCTACCTGGACTTCAGCAAGGCCTTTGACACCGTCCCCCACAGCAAACTGCTGGCTAAGCTGTCAGCTCAAGGCTTGGACCACAACACTCTGTGCTGGGTTAGGAACCAGCTGGAGGGCCGAGCCCAGAGAGTGGTAGTGAATGGTGCCATATCCAGCTGGCAGCCAGTCACCAGTGGCGTCCCCCAGGGATCAGTGCTGGGCCCCATCCTCTTTAACATCTTCATTGATGATCTGGATGAGGGCATTGAGTCAATCATCAGCAAATTTGCAGATGACAACAAGCTAGGGGCAGATGTTAGTCAGTTAGAGGGTGGAAGGGCTCTGCAGAGGGACCTCGACCAACTGCACAGATGGGCAGAGTCCAATGGGATGGCATTCAACAAGTCCAAGTGCCAGGTGCTGCACTTTGGCCACGGCAACCCCATGCAGAGCTACAGGATGGGGTCAGAGTGGCTGGAGAGCACCAAAACAGAGAGGGACCTGGGGGTGCTGATTGACAGCTGCCTAAACACGAGCCAGCAGTGTGCCCAGGTGGCCAAGAAGGCCAATGACATCCTGGCCTGCATTAAGAATAGTGTGGCCAGCAGGAGCTGGGAGGTCATTGTGCCCCTGTACTCTGCATTGGTTAGGCCACACCTTGAGTCCTGTGTCCACTTCTGGGCCCCTCAGTTTAAGAAGGACATCAAGACACTTGAACATGTCCAGAGAAGGCAACAAGGCTGGGGAGAGGCCTTGAGCACAGCCCTATGAGGAGAGGCTGAGGGAGCTGGGATTGTTTAGCCTGGAGAGGAGGAGGCTCAGGGGTGACCTCATTGCTCTCTACAACTACCTGAAGGGTGGTTGTAGCCAGGAAGGGGTTGGTCTCTTCTCCCAGGCAACCAGCACCAGTCACTATCCCTGAAGGTGTTCAAGAGGAGATTGGACGTGGCACTTGGTGCCATGGTCTAGTCATGAGGTCTGTGGTGACAGGTTGGACTCGATGATCCCCGAGGTCTCTTCCAACCTTGGCGATACTGTGATACTGTGAACACCTCCAGGGACAGTGATTCCAGCACCTCCCTGGGCAGCCCATTCCAATGGCTAAAACTCTCACTGTGAAGAACATTCTCCTCACCTTGAACCTAAACTTCCCCTGGCACAGCTTAGGACTGTGTCCTCTTGTTCTGGTGCTGGTTGCTTGAGAGAAGAGACCAACTCCCTCCTGGCT
Source organism: Melanerpes formicivorus (assembly GCF_026170545.1). NCBI lineage: Eukaryota > Metazoa > Chordata > Aves > Piciformes > Picidae > Melanerpes > Melanerpes formicivorus. Next base: position 35,267,071 of record NW_027142353.1, on the reverse strand, counting down.
ACAACCCCCCTTCAGCCAGTTGTAGATGGCAATAAAGTCTCCCCTGAGCCTCCTCTTCTCCAGGCTAAACAACCTCAGCTCCCTCAGCCTCTCCTCACAGGACTTGTGCTCAAGGCCTCTCCCCAGCCTCATTGCCCTTCTCTGGACATGTTTAAGTGTTTCAATGTCCTTTTTAAACTGAGGGCCCCAAAACTGAATTGTTTCAGTTGGAAAAGACCTCTAAGATTACCAAGTCCAACTGTTGACATACCACCATGGCCATTAAACCATGTCACAAATTGCTACATCTACACAATTTTTTTAATACCTCCAGGGATGGTGACTCCACCACCTCCCTGGACAACCTATTCCAATGTCTGACCTCTCTTTCAACGAAGAAATTTTTCCTAATGTCCAACCTAAACTTCCCCTGCCACAATCTCAGGCCATTTCCTCTTGTTCTGTCACCTGATACTAGGGAGATGAGACCAACCCCTGACTCACTCCAACCTGCTTTCAGGGAGAGAGCAATGAGGTCTCCCCTCAGCCTCATTTTCCCCAAACTAAACAACCCCATTTCCCTCAGTTGCTCCTCACAAGACTTGTTCTCTAAATAGCAGTGCTCAGAGGGTTGTGATCAGTGGTATAGGATCTAGTTGGAAGCCTGTAACTAGTGGTGTTCCCCAGGAGTCAGTACTGGGTCCAGTCTCATTTAGCATTTTAATCAGTGATCTGGATGAAGGGCTGGAGTCTACTCTTAACAAGTTTGCTGGTGATTCAAAACTGGGAGGAGCAGCTGACACAACAAAAAATATATAAAGCTATACTCAGCTTAGCAAAAATGCAGCAGTCACAATATCCAGGAAGGCAGTCCTCAAGAACAGGAAAAGAAAGAAGATGAGAAAGAAAGCCAGTAAAAGACCCAAACAAAAACCTCCTCTCTCCTTAACAAACCTCCCCTTTTATACTGAGTGTGATGCTCATGGTCTGATACACACCTGTAGCCAACCCAAGTCAGCTCTCCTGGCTGACTCAGAGCTAACAGCCTGCAGCCTACGTCTGGCCTGGGATTGTGTTACAGAAAAGCCAGGACACCTGGACAGGTTCAGGAGTTGGGTCAAGGGGAATGCAATGAAGTTCAACACGGTCAAGTGTAGTCCTGCACCTGGTGAGGAATAACTCTCTGCACCAGTACAGGTGAGGGGTTCACCTGCTGGAAAGCAGCTCCACAGAGAAGGACCTGGGAGTGCTGATGAAGAAGTATAAGTGCATTTGTATGTAACTGCATCTCAAAATACTGCATTTCGATATCTGAAGGGCACCTACAAGAAGGCTGGGGAAGGACTGTTTAGAAGGGCTTGTAGTGAAGGGGCAATGTTTTTAAACTGGAACAAGGTAGATCTAGGTTGGACATTAGAATGAAGTTCTTTACAATGAGAGCAAAGAAATACTGGAACAGGTTGCCCAGGGATGTGGTTGAGGCCCCATGCCTGGAGACATTCACAGTCAGACTTGATGTAGCCTTCAGCTACCTGATCTAGTTGGAGGTGTCCCTGATGTCTGCAGGGGGGGGTTGGACAAGATAACCCCTGAGGGTTCCTTCCAATTCAATGTATTCTGTGAATCTCTGAACCAATGTGAGCCAGCAATGTGCTTTCTGTAGCCAAGGCCAGTGGTATTCCGGCATGCATTAAGATTGTTGCCAGTATGTTGAGGGAGGTTTTCCTTCCCTTCTACTCTGCCCTAGTGAGGCCATATCTGGAGTATTGTGTCCAGTTCTGGACTCCCCAGCTCAAGAGAGACATTGGGGAGATACAAAAATGCTGAGGGGACTGAAGCCTCTCTCTGAGGAGGAAAGGCTGAAAGACCTGGACCTCTTTAGCCTGGAAGAGACTGAGAGGTTAACTTCTTAGTGTTTATCAATATCTAAAGAGCAGGGTCAAATGATGGCTCCAGTCTCTTTTCAGTGGTGCCCAGAGAGAGCACAAGGGGCAACAGGCACAAACTGGAACATACTAAGCTCCATCTGAACATTAGGAAATTTTTTTCATTGTGGGTTCTGGAGCACTGCAACAGGCTGCCCACAGAGGCTGTGGGGCCCCCTTCTCTGAAGACATTCCAAACCTGCTGGGACATAATCCTATGCAATGTGCTCTACGTACCCCTGCTTGAGCAGGAGGGTTGGACTAGATGATGACTAGAGGTCCCTTCCAACCTCTAATATTCTGTGACTGTTATTAGGTTCAGTTCAGTAAATGGTCCCAAATGAAACCAAGTCAGCCTGGAAGATGCCCATTCACTTCATGATCTGCTCTAAGGAAACCTGCTTTAGCGCAGAGGTTGGACTAGATGATCTCCAGAGGCTCCTTCCAACTCCTACCATTCTGTGATTCTGTGAATTGATGCCTCTATCTCCAGCTTTTGCCAAGAGTGGAGAGCAGAATCCAAAGAGCAGAGTGGGTATACACACACTTTTGTTTACAAGGACTTGATGAGGCAATGTGGATAACTGGGGCATGCTGCATTTCAGCAAGCAAACTACGCACTTCTCTATTTATTGCATCTGCTGGTCTTTTATTACAATGGTATTTCCCTCCACTACGGTGCCACCAGCCCATTTTCAGTTACATCTGATTTGTCCCTTTCCCAGGAGCCTCCTGATGGCACCACAGAGGTGGAAATCAAGGATATAGCAGGTTTGGCTGGGTGAGCAATGGGCTATGGGAGAGAAGAGATAAGGGATGTGTGCTATTCAGCTGCCTTGACCAGGTAACTCCTGATGTCCTTTGGATGCTCTGACTCCACCTGCATGTGTCAGAAAATCTCTGTGCTGGTGGAGGCTGGCTGCAGCTGTTTCTCACAGGGATGAGGCTAGTACGAGGGCTCTTACCATGGTCCTGTGCAGCAGGCAAGCTTAGGTTTTGGCAGTAGTGGTGTTACCCTTGGCAGAGAGCAACCTGGATGCTGATCTGGTTTAGGAGCATAAAGGCACGGGTTTAGTACAGGAACAGAGTCTTTCTGTGCTGCACTTAGAGAACTATTAAAGGGGGAAGATGCCCCTGGGAGTAAAAGATGCCCAAGGCCAAGAGCAGAAGAGAACCACTTGGTCATCTAGGTCCCCCTTCTGCATGTCACAGGTGCAACATCTTCCCATACATGGCCTATATTAAGTCAAATTAGAGCAAAGTATTTAATCCTAATGCATGGTACAGATGGAAGCCAGGGTAGATGAAGGTGCAGAAAGTCTGTTAGGAGGTCAAAAGCAGCCTGATACCTCGCTGCAAAAGACAGAAAATCTCATAGGCCCCAAATGTCCTAAAAAAGTGGGAAAATATCCAAGTTGCACACTCATAGGCTGTTGGCTGCTGCCAGACTGAACTGCACAGGCACAACATGAATGGGATGCTGCAAGGGGTCAACCTGGAAGTAGTAGCATGAAATGCCACCACATCCTGCAAATATGTTTCTTCTTCCTTCCAAGGAGTTTTACTCAATAGGAGCAGCCCCCTGTAATCACCCTGAAACTGCTAACAGCTCTCTGGGTTTCAGAGAGAAGAATTAAAAACAAATTAGAGGTAATGAGCTCTTAAATTGCTTCTGAATCCACTGTGTGGATGAGAGTTTTGGTGGATATGGATAACAAAATTGAGCAGGATCCAGGGCATGCAGGAGGGTGGTATGGAATTTAAGAATATTTTGAAGCTTCCCACTGAATATCAAATGTGATGCAGCTACCCTTTTCTCACTGAAAACAGTAGTAAGAAACTCACCCAAAGCTGAAGCCAAGAATCCGATTCAGCCTGAAGAAATGCTGTTCTCCCCCACATGAACTGTGCCAGCACCACATTAGCTGACTTCTGTTATTAGTTACTTCTTCCCTTCTTCTGGAATAGTTATATATAGTTACTCTTCTGTTATTAGTTACTCCAGGCCTAAATGGTTGCAGATGATCTGCAGAAAGAGACATAAGGTGATGGGAACTGAGGGGCCCTTCAGTTCTCTCCATCCTTTTCTGCATAGTAGTACTGAGTTTGTTGTCAAGGCTTACAAGAATGACTTATAGGATGTGGGACAGGCTTTTTTTGTGGGGGTCAGGTACCCCATGGATGGGCTGCCCAGGAATGGGGCTGCATTTAGCTATGCAGATGAACATCAGTGTGGACACTCTGCACCAAAACTCCACAAGTTCAGCTGTCAATGTCAAAGGACAAGGTGGTGGGGCACATCTTGCTGTTAGCAGATGGCTAAAGCTTATCTGTCTAAATTCATTTACTAATCAAAATCAACAGTTTATGTGTTTTGGAAGGTGAAAACAGCAGAAATCAGTATTTAGAAGCAGGACAGGATGAACCCTAAGCCACTTAGCACAAACTTGTTTGCAATGTGCTACTAATCCCCTCCTATCCTGTCTTCATTAACCTCGTGTACACTGTACCTGTGCAACCGATAACGCGGCAGTGTTTGGGAAGCAGCTTTCAAACAGCCTCCCTTCCCCACTCAGGGATCCCATCCAGTAATGTTCTAAAGCATGTCTTGTATCTCAGTGGAAGGGTTTTTTTGTCCTAAACTTTTATGGAAACAAAGTAAGCCACCTTGCTGGGAAATGTAGTCTTTGCCAATGTCTACAGCAGTCACCTCTGTGTAGTGGTTAGAACGTCCCACTCTCAGCCAAGCCCTGACTTCATGCACAACGGTCACCCTCACCAACTTTCCCAGGTCATCTCTGCTGCTGGCTCTGACTGAACACTTGCATGAGTGAATTTATCCTCCTGAAAACCAGCTCATGAGCAGAGGAGCCAGGACAGCCTGGCAAAAGGGAAGAGATTAATCATGTCTTCAGGCTTCCTACAGAGGTGCCCCAGCCCATCAGTGTTTAAGAAGTTTTTTGGACAATGTCCTTAGCAGTATGTTTTCAGTTTTGGTCAGCAGTGAAGTGGTCAGGCATTTGGACTTGATGATTATTGTAGGTCACTTAAAATTAATACTTTAAATTATCTCCTTTCTCCTCTTTGGTCTTCTTCCCTTCCCTTCCCTTCCCTTCCATTCCCTTCCATTCCCTTCCCTAGAATACAGCTCCAAAGTAGTGACCATAAACAACTTTCAAGCATAAGGCCACCTTAACCTTAAACTTGCCACACACTCATTCAGCTCAGAATCAGACCTGCAGGTGAAACCCAGGGCAAGTAAAGTGGAACACCACTCCTTGCTTTGATGATCCCATTGACTCAGCTGGGAAGGGAACAAACTTGTGCCCCTAACTGTTTCTTTTATGAAAGGAGGGCTGCAGCATCCCTTTACAACCTCACCAGTTTACTTTCTTTCCTTAAAAAAAAAAAAGACTGCAGCTTTCAGGCTTCCTTTTAACGGAGAATCTAGAACCCTATGCAACACTACAGATTTGGGGCAGAGGGGCTGGAAAGCTGTCAGTAGAAAATGGCCTAGGGGTATTGGCAGAAATCTAGCTAAATATGAACCAGTAGTTTGCCCAGGTGTGGCAGTACATCCAAATCCTCTCCCCTCCCTTCTCACAAAAACAGGATGGGGGGAAACAGGGAAGCTGGGATGAAGGGAGAGAGAGGAGACAATTCCTCCTCCTCCCAGGCCTGTAGATCAGTGGGTTCACCTGGGCCCTTTCCCCAAGCCACATGTCCTGCCAGGCACAGACCCCATCCAGGGCCAAGTCTGGGCATGTTTTGGTCAAGTCTGGGCATGTCTAAGTAGACAACTGATGGTTATCCAATTCTGGTCTTTTTCAGCTTGGGATATGCTTAAAGATAACACAAAAATTATCTGGCTGAATTAAAACAGATGAGCTACAGAGAGCACAAGGCTCTTCTCCTGGGTTTTTGCCATATACTCACATGGATTATAAGCAGCAGCAGTTCAGAAGGATTCACCAATAAAAAGAGACAAAAGAGAAATTCCCACAATTGGCAAACATCATTATGACTAATTGATACATTCCTAAAGTCTCCAGGAAATTCCTACCTTTTATTAGCAGGGATAACATCCTTGTTTTGGATTTATCTTCTTCTAAATACTGCTCTCAAACCATTTGTAACCATTCCTGTTGTGAAGATAATTCCTCAACCGAATACCAAACCTTTTATAACCTTTATAACTTTTGTATGTAGTTACGTGGGAGGCAGAGCCAAATTAATAAATAATTCATACTTTCATTAATTTCTCACCATATTACCCTTTATTCATAACACCAGATGGCCATGAAGACCAACAGCATAGTGGCTTATATCAGAAAAAATGTGACCAGCAGGACCAGGGAAGTCATCATGTCTCTATACTTGGCACCAGTGAGGCCGAACCTCAAATACTGGGCTCAGTTTTGAACCCTTCAGTACAAGAAAAACATTGAGGTGCTGGAGCATGTCCAGAGAAGGACAACAAAGCTGGTAAATGGTCTAGAGCAAAAGTCTTCTGAGGATCAGTTGAGGGAACTGGGGTTGTTCAGCCTGGAGAAAAGGAGGGGAGACCTGAAAGGAGGTATAAGTGAGGTGGTGGTTGGTCTCTTCTGCCAAGTAACAAATGATAGACCAAGAACAAAACAGCCTCAAGGTGTGCCAGGGGAGATTTAGTGGAATTTTAGGACAACAGTTTTCACTCAAAAGGGTTATCAAGCCTTGAAACAGCCTGCCCAGAGAAATCCCATCCCCAGGGTTATTTAAAAGGTGTGTAGATGTAGTGTGGAGGGACATAGTTCAGTGCTCACCTACTAGTGTTTGGTTAATGATCAGACTTGATGATCTGAAAGGTCTCTTCCAAGCAATATAGTTCTATGTTTCTATGATTCTAAGGTTTGTGTTGTCATCCCAAGGAATGGCCAAGGGCTCGGGTCCAGCCAAAATGGATTTAGGAGGGGCATGTCCTGCCTCTCCAACCTGATCTCCTTCTATGATCAGGTTACCCGTTTGGTGGATGTGGGGAGGCCTGTGGATGTGGTCTACCTGGACTTCAGCAAGGCCTTTGATACCATTCCCCACAGCAAACTGCTGGCTAAGCTGTCAGCTCAAGGCTTGGACCACAACACTCTGTGCTGGGTTAGGAACCGGCTGGAGGGCCGAGCCCAGAGAGTGGTGATGAATGGTGCCACATCCAGCTGGTGGTGTCCCCCAGTGGTGTCCCCCAGGGATCAGTGCTGGGCCCCATCCTCTTTAACATCTTCATTGATGATCTGGATGAAGGGATTGAGTCAGTCATGAGCAAATTTGCAGATGACACCAAGTTAGGGGCAGATGTTAGTCAGAGGGTGGAAGGGCTCTGCAGAGGGACCTCAACCGACTGGACAGATGGGCGGAGACCAATGGGATAGCATTCAATAGGTCCAAGTGCCGAGTGCTGCACTTTGGCTATGGCAATCCCATGCAGAGCTACAGGATGGGGTCAGAGTGGCTGGAGAGCTGCCAAACGGAGAGGGACCTGGGGGTGCTGATCGACAGCTGCCTGAATATGAGCCAGCAGTGTCCCCAGGTGACCAGGAGGGCCAATGGTATCCTGGCCTGCATTAGGAATAGTGTGGCCAGCAGGAGCAGGGAAGTCATTGTGCCCCTGTACTCTGCATTGGTTAAGCTGCAACTTGAGTCCTGTGTCCAGTTCTGGGCCCCTCAGTTTAAGGACATTGAGACACTTGAACGTGTCCAGAGAAGGCAACAAGACTGGTGAGAGGCCTTGAGCACAGCCCTATGAGGAGAGGCTGAGGGAGCTGGGATTGTTTAGCCTGGAGAAGAGGAGGCTCAGGGGTGACCTCATTGCCCTCTACAACTACCTGAAGGGTGGTTGTAGCCAGGAAGGGGTTGATCTCTTCTCTCTAGCAACGAGCACCAGAACAAGGGGACACAGTCTCAAGCTGCACCAGGGGAAGTTTAGGCTCGAGGTGAGGAGAAAGTTCTTCACCAAGCGAGTCGTTTGTCATTGGAATGTGCTGCCCAGGGAGGTGGTTGAGTCGCCATCCCTGGAAGCATTCAAGAGGAGATTGGACGTGGCACTTGGTGCCATGGTCTAGTCATGAGGTCTGTGGTGACAGGTTGGACTTTATGATCCTCAAGGTCTCTTCCAACCTTGGCGATACTGTGAAAGATTTAAAAAGCAGGTTGCCTCCAGGACTTAATCTTACTATTTCCTATTTTCTTCTTTTATAACTAATCTTCCTACTCACTGGAAGCAGAACGTCAGGGCTTGATGCTCCCCACAGTCTGGGTAAGGATTTTGTGCATCCAGTCCCCTGGCAGAAGGATGTCCCTTTCCCTCTGCAGGCCAGGATTAATATAAAGCAGTTAACTTAACTAGCAGCATATGTCTGCATCTTTTTTTCCCAATGCCATGTAATCTCTCTTATCCACTGACCATGCAAGTCTACCATAATCACTGCAGAGTAATTATGTGATTATTCCAGCCCTCTAAATTACAGCTGCAGCTTGGACTCTAGCAATTGCAGGTGACACAGGGAGGCCAACTTTTCTCAACTGTTAGTTAATTACAATTAGACAGAAGAAAAAAAATGAAAGGAAAAAAAAATTTAAAAACAAAACAAAGCAAACAACAACAACAAAAAACACAAACTACCCCAAACTAACCACACAATAATAATAACAATAAAACAACCTGCCAGAAAATGCAACGTCTGCTGTGAATTTTCACCCCAGTCTTTCTCATCACAAGGAAGATTAGAGTGGGAGCCATTAATAAGATGGCAATTTATGTTAATTTATCAGCACCTAAGCCCAAGAGCCTTAATAAAACTAGCTAAAAGGAAATTTATGATAAACAAAGGCAATTATGTTGTTGCTGCTATTACAGTGGCATTTCAAATCCTGTTGTGCTGGGTAGTATTGTCTAACTGGCTCGGGTGTGAAGGAGGAGGATGGGATGTGCAACAGAAGGTCTTGCAAAAGGTTGAGGACAAGATCAGATAGATCAGCAGGTCCTCTTCGGACTCTGTTTTGCAAAGCCTGCATAATTAGCTGTCCAGGTTTGAACTGGAACAGCTCCAGACAGAGGACAGAATGTATTTTACCCCACTTCCCCTCCTGCTTCCCCCATGGGGAAAAACTAGGCAAGGGAAGGTAAAAGGAGTAAATCATAGAATCACAGAACGGGCTGAGCCAGGCCAGAATGGACCTCCAAAGGTCATCTAGTCCAACCTCCCCACAGTCAGCAGGGAAATCCACAACAAGAAAAGGCTGCCCAGGGCCTTGTTAAGCCTCACCTTGAATATCTCCAGGGAAGGGACCTCAGCAACCTCCCTGGGCAACCTGTTCCAGTGTTCCACCACCCTCATAGTAAAGAACCTGTTTCTAACATCCAGTCTAAATCTGCTCTTCTCCAATTTGACGCCATTGTCCCTTGTCCTGTCACTGCAGGCCTTTGTAAACAGTCTCTCTCCATCCTTCTTGTAGCCCCCTTCAGGTACTGAAGGATGCTATTAGGTCTCCCTGGAGCATCCCCTTCTCCAGGCTGAACACCCTGAGCTCCCTCAGCCTGGCCTCATTTTTGTGGCTCTCCTCTGGACCCTCTCCATCAGGTCTATGTCCTTCCTATATTGAGGGCTCCAGACCCGTACACAGTACTCCAGGTGAGGTCTCACCAGAGCAGAGTCAAGTGGCAGAATCACCTCTCTGGATCTGCTGGCTACACATCTTTTGATGCAGCCCAGGGTGTGACTGACCTTGCACAGAACTGGAAGTTAATAAAAGTAATACTATTTACAAAAGCAAACAAAAGTACAAGAGCTATTAAGGGAAAAGGATGTATACAATCAGAATCAGCTATGGTCTACCTGCTGCCTGCTAGGCCCTGAACTGGGTCTCAACTACACAGTAAAAATATCTTCCAGCCAATGAAGCCTCCTCCTTGCTGCAAGAGAAAGCAAAAGCCATGTGCCCAGAGCAGGAAGAGAGAGATGACCAGAAAGTCGTCTTCTTGTACAGGGATAATACAGGAAAGGGGATAACACACTACAACATCCTGTGCCTCCCTCCTGGGACTTTCTAGACTCTCAGGGGAGTTTTCATCTCTATGGTATACCAATTAATCCTTAAACTACAACACCAGCAAACCACAAGATTCAAAAACCAATGAAATGAGTAGAGATGAGGCTTTTACAAGGGAGTGAATGAACCAGAAGACCAACTTGCAGTCCCCCTCCTTGCCTTTATGACCATTTCATGTGGCTTTCCTCCAGTGGTAGGGTCTTTCTGATGCCATTGAGCTAGGGCTGAAACTTTTCTCCTTGATGTAGGGAGGCGATCAAAGATTCCAAGGCACAAAGATGTGCAAGAGAGAAGAACACCCCCAAAAGTTACAAGATTATTGGTTTTTTGCCTTTTTTCCCTCAGTATTTGGAATTCTGATGAGAATTCCTAAAGTGTAAATGGCTTCTCAACTGATGAAAAGTTGGTAAAGTATTAGGCATCTGCAAGGTTTCTTTTATTTTGGTTGGTTGGTTTTGGTTTGTTGTTTGTTTTTTTTTTTTTTCAGTGAGTCTCACTTAAATGAGAAAAGGCCATGAATGTTCTTTTTGAATCTGCTGGGTTTCAGCCATCTCCATGGCAGGCTGAAGTGCCATGGGCTTCTTTTTCCCTGCACACTGACATCCCCAGCATGGGGAAAAGGATGGAAAATACATGAATGAAAACAAGAGTTGGGAAGATGTCTTCCCCAAGGAACATGGTAAAAGGCTAGAGGTGAAGTGCATTAGAAGTGAAAAGGATGTGATTTTAATCCCAAATTGTAAAATCCACCAAAATCAGAGGAGAAACCCCTGAGGACTGCAGAATGTATTCTGGCTCTGATTCAGAGTCATGCATTCCTCTATCTGGATTGAGCTGGACACACAACAAAGAGAAATCCTCTATGGATGTAAATCCTCATCACCTGTACAGTTTAATTCAGTGTTTCTGTCTGATCTCTGCTTTCTTCCTTTCCATTCAAGCTCATCACCTTATTCCACAGTATGATTGAACACAAGTTTTCCATCACACTTAAATTTATCTACCAAGCACATTGTACTGTCCAGGTGCTCCTGAGTTCTTTGAGAGCTCACAAAGAGACAACGAACTGGAATCATGGCCCAGTCTGTAGCTGTAATTGATGGCATCAGCAAATTCAGAGCTACAATTGGAACTGAAACACTATAAAAGGCCATATCAAGAAATGGTGTTGGGTCAGATGCTTTATGCTATTAATGAGCAGAGCCTTGCAGTGTTCTGCAAATGTCTGTATGGGTCACTTAGATTTTTCCCACAGAGATTTGAAGAGACAATCTTGTGGGTTTGCAATGTGACATCAGAGAGTGGAAAAAAAAAAAAAATGAAAGGAAGGGGGAAAAAATCTGGTGATGAACTGCAAAATAAACTGCCTTTCCAGCAACCCAATGAAGGGAGAAGAATATACTCCATTTCCAGAGGGAAGATGGAGAAGAGCAAAGATGTACTTTAAAACCCATTGTTCTGGTAGAGACTAGGGGTCTGCTGACATTGATTTGACGCATTCCCTTCGCTTCCCTCAAAAGAAAACTGAGCAAACCACTATGATTTAAGAAATGATAGCCCAACAGACTTTCTCCACAGGCAACCTTCAACAAACATTAGCCTCTTGGCTGCACTGCAGAGCAGCCAGTTTTCAGTCTGTTTTAGAAGACCCTTATTTTATCCCTCGCTGTTTATGATGAGAATAGTCCATCTATTTTCACAAAAGCCTTCTGCCAAACTCCCTGATCAAGTGAAAAATAGCAGGACTTTCCCAGTCATACTTGGGAAATGCTCATTAAAGTTCAGAAGGACTTTGCTGTTGGCATTGTGTTTTAAAAAGAGGTTAGAACTGATTTTGATAAACTGCACTCAAAAAAAAAAAAAAAAAAAAAAAGAGAGAGAGAGGGAAAACTTCAGCTGTTCTTCTTATCTGGCTTTGTTTGCTTTGTTTGCTCTGTACTAATTTGTTATGTGTTTATGTCCAAACTCATGTTAAGGACAAGCAGCTACAGCAGTTAATAACGTCACGTGCACACCACATTTGGGCTGTAGAGTTTGAAGACCTGAGGAAATAGAAGAATCACAGAATCACAGGATCACAGAATGTTAAGGGTTGAAAGGGACCTTAAAAGATCATCCAGTCCAACCCCCCTGCCAGAGCAGGATCACCCAGACCAGATCTCACATAAACATTTCCAGGCAGGTTTTGAGTATCTCCAGAGAGGGAGACTCCACAAACCCCCTGGGCAGCCTGTTCAGTGTTCCATCACCCTCACAATGAAAAATGTTTTCCTCATCTTTCCATGGAAGTTCCTATACCTCAGCTTCCACCCATTGCCCTTTGTCCTGTCATTGGGCATCACTGAGTAGACCCTGGCTCCATCCTCTTGGCACTCACTCTTTACATGTTGGTAAACATGATTGAGGTCACCTCTCAGTCTCCTCTTCTCCAAGCTAAATAGCCCCAGCTCCTTCAGGCTCGCCTCGTAAGGAAGATGTTCCATTCCCTTAAACATTTTTGTGGCTGTGCACTGGACTCTTTCAACCAGTTCCCTGAGGTCCTTCTTGAACTGAGGGGCCCAGAGCTAGACATAATATTCCAAATTCATACTTACCAGGGCAGAGTAGAGGGGGAGGAGAACCTCTCTTGACCTACTAATGCCTTCTAATTTATCCCAGAATTGTGTTGGATTTCTTGGCCACAAGATCACATTGCTGGCTCATGGTCAACCTTCCATCTACTAGGACTCTCAGGTCCTTTTCTCTTTCACTGCTCTCCAAGGGTATCAAAATGATCCAACTGCCCAAATGTAATGTGACTCACTGGTGCAAATGGGAATGAAAGGCAAATGTTCTAGTTTGCCAAGATTCCTGTGAGGTACTGGCAGTGTCTCTACTCAAGGTTACAGCCAAAGGAGAGTGCTGTATGTTCATGACACAATCAAAGGGTTCAGAAATGCTCTCCTGTAGGATGAGAAGGGAGCACAAACACCTCTAATGTTACCTACACCAGGGAATTAAACATTCCAAGGACAATCACCAAGCCTTGCATGTGTTTACAGTCAGGGAGGATGCTCTGTCCCTCTTGTAGCTGTGACCAACAGTGGTAGTATTCAACCAAGATGTGAGTAATACATCTTCTGCTCTGCCTCAGTTCAAATCTGGGTGCTTCGCTGGCCAAAACCCACCTGGGTTTTGGATGTTTTATACCTGGAGCTAATCTCATTTCTGATTTCAGATGGTGAGATTGACTACATCAGGTGAAACACAGAAAGCCAAGGGTTATCAAGAATACAGAATCACACCTCAAGAGGGATTACCTGGTTGCGGTCTCTGCTGTAAATACAACCCTATGTCAAAAAGAAATATTTCCTGAAGCAAAGTCTTGGGTCCAGGATCCTCTCACCAGGAGATGTCTCAGTGCAGGGCAACAAATTGATTGACTTTTTGCTGAGGCCAGATGACACAATGCTTCCATGTGTCATGGGACAACCTCAGTGAGAGAGGTGCTTGATACCTCTAACTCTGGGACAAAGGCTAGGTGATCTTCACCTAAATGAACTTTCTTTAGCTGGAGGTTGAACTAGATAATTTTCAGATTCCTTCCAACCCCTACCATTCTGTGATTCTGTGACAGTCATGAACTCAGATGCAATGCATGCTTGAACAGGAACCAAATGTGAGTTTCTTTCTTTCTGCAGAGATGTCCCAACCACCACAAAGTAGAGGTGGGAATCCTATATTCTTCCAGCCCTACCTTAGTGTGGAGCAAAACAGCACAAGCCAGATTTATAAGGTCCACACTATCACGCATGCCCAGCTCATGCTCACTATTTCTAATACTGGGGAGCTTCAGGCCAGGGACAGATTTGGGGTGTTAGGGAAGGTTAAGCAGGAAAAAATAAGTTTGTGAAGAACACTAGCACCTGCAGAAAGAGAAGCAGCCAAGCACTACGAGAGAAGGATCTCCATTTTGCATCCTGTTGCCTGAGGGGCAGAAATGCACTTCAGGGAACATAGCCTGTGGTATTTTAAGCACCTCCAGAAAATGACACCTCCACCTAAATGACTTCTTTAATCAGGCCCAAGCACTGCAGTTCTTGTCCTAAAGGCAGGGCCAAGGATGCTGCTGGGGCTCCATTATCTTTTTGTGCTCAGCTCATGTTGTTCTGTTTAAAAGATTAATGAGACATACACTCTCAATCAAGAAGCTATTTCAGAAGCTCTTACTTCCAATCAGTTGTACAGTTCAGTTAGTATCATCATCTGCCCTTATTTTGGTTGGGAGTTTTAGCAAAATGATTTATGGATATTTATTTCCCAGAGTAGCATTTGCACATCAATGGACTGAATATTGATGGTGCTAAAGCCAGATAATCAATGCTCATCTAATGGTGCATGGAGTGTGCTAAACTGCCCAGCAGTGATTTGGGGTAGGAAGGTGCATAGAAGAGGATACCTGAAGGGTGGTTGTAGCCAGGTGGGGGTTGGTTTCTTCTCCCAGGCAACCAGTGACAGAACAAGAAGACAGAGTCTCCAGCTGTGCAGGGGGAAGTTTAGGCTTGATCTTAGAAAGAAGTTCTTCACAGAAAGAGAGATTGCCCATTGGAATGGGCTGCCCAGGGAGGTGGTGGGGTCAGTGTGTCCCTTGAGTTGTTTAAGAAAAGACTGGATGAGGCACTTAGTACCATGGTCCAGTTGATTAGTCAGGTTTGGGTGATTGGTTGGATTTGATGATCTTGGAGGTCTCTTCCAACCTTGCTGATTCTGTGATTCTTCCTTCAGTGGCCTGTGTTTTTGCAGGTCATAGCATCTCAATCACAGAAAGTTTTGGGTTGGAAGGGACCTTAAATATCACCTAGTTCCACCCTCCCTGTCATGGGCAAGGACACCTTCCACTAGATGACATTGTTCAAAGCCCTATCCACGAGCTGAAGAGCACATATTTATTGCCAAGAGGTGAGTAAACAACAGGGGAATAACATATGAGCATCTTGCCCCCTATGGCTGTAGCTAAGTGAAGATACACAGATTGTTTTTTGACAGGCTGACCTCACCCAGCTAAGATGAAGAGGACTTCTTCCCTATGCAAGATGTTATCCTATTTCAGTAATTCCTAATTCATGTCTTGTAGGTCTCATCTCATCCATATCAGTGCTCATTCCCCTATGCTATCTCTGAATTTAGTACAAATCCTTGGGACATCTTGTCACTATGCAGCTCAGCATGAAGCTGTGGCAGCAAGATGTGCAAGGAGACACTACCACAGCAGAGTATTTTGGTCTTCTCTTTGTAAAAGTAAGCTACAACAACCAGTAACACTTCCCCTCTAGACACCTAAACGTGGTTTACATGACTTGCAGCCAGAATCTTGATCTATGACCAGCCTGAGATGCTCAGAGTGTAAGTTTTGGACCATGGTTCTGATGGAGGAAGAATGAAGTCACTGACAAAGAGTCCAGACAGGAAGGCAGCTTGATGCTATACTTGCAGTAGAGAAGTCAAGTTATAGTAGAAACATTTACCAGATTCCAGAAGCCTCTCAGTTGCTCTTTCTTTGGGGCATCTCTGGTGAGTATCACCTTGTTCCTTGTTCTGGAAATAGTCAATATCCTCATAACACAACTCTGAGGTTTTCAGCAGCAAATTAGCTTGCATTGCAATTTGTATTACAGCACTTAGGAAAAAAAAACAACCAACAAAACACCACATTCAGCTCCACTTTAACTGTTTTAACAGCACTCAGTAAGTCTCTCAGGAGCTCCCAGAAGAACTGTGTGTGCTGGCTGGTCTTCTAAGAGGCCCATCCATCTCTGTCCTTCTGCTCATTCCTTTACAACTTCACAACGTTATCAGTTTTTTCTGTACTTTTAGGGCTATTTCTGCAGATTTCATAACCCTATTCCTCCTACTAGGAATAGCTTGCAAGTGCACTATGATTCTTCCACAACTCTTCCTCAGGAGTTTGTATGTCCCTAATCCTCTGTATCAGGATGAACCAATGTACCAATGTATACAACAGCTGCAGGGTCTTGAGTACCTGGATCTTTTTCAACACATTTCATAGAATCATAGAATAACAGAATCATAAAATCATAGAATCATAGAATCACAGAATGGTCTGGGTTGGAAGGGACCTCCAAAGGTCATCTAGACCAACCCCCTCTGCAGTAAGCAGGGGCATCCTCAACTAGATCAGATTGACCATAGCCCTGTCAAGCTTCACTTTGAACATCTCCAGGCATAGGGCCCCAAACACCTCCCTGGGCAATCTGTTCCACCAGCTTCATAGTAATGAGCCTGTTCTTAACATCCAGTCTAAATATGCTCTTCTCTAGTTTAAAGCCACTGGCCCTTCTCCTGTCACTGCAGGCCTTTGTAAACAGTCTCTCTCCATTCTTCTTGTAGGCCTCCTTCAGGTACTGGAAGGCTGCTATTAGGTCTCCCAGGAGCCTTCTCTTCTCCAGGCTAAACAACCCCAGCTCCCTCAGCCTGTCTTCATAGCAGAGGTGCTCCAACACCCTGATCATTCCTGTATCCCTCCTCTGGACCCCCTTCATCAGGTCCATGTCCTTCCTATACTGAGGGCTCCAGACCTGGACGCAGTACCCCAGGTTAGGTCTCACCAGAGCAAAGTGGCAGAATCACTTCTCTGGGTCTGTTGGTAACACATCTTTTGATGCAGCCCAGGATGCCACACTGCCTGCTTATGTCCAGCTTCTCATCCATCAGAACCCCCAGGTAATTTCCTACAGGGCTGTTTTCTGTCACCTCCTCCCCTAGTCTGTACTGATAGCATGGATTGTTCTGGCCCAGGTGCAGAGCCCTGAACTTGCTCTTGTTGAACGTCATGAGGTTCACCTGGACCCACCTCTCCAAGCTTGTCCAGGTCCCTCTGGATGACATCCTGTCCCTCTGATGTATTGACAGTACCACTCAGCTTGGTGTCATGTGCAAACTTGCTGATGGTGCCTCGATCCCACTGAATATAGCATAGATGAAAATATTAAACAGAACATGTCCCAGTATGGACCCCTGTGGTGGGTTAACGCCCATTCTGGAAACAAAAACAAACAAAGCAGGGTGGAGGGCTTGTGGGTACTTTGCCCTCCCTGCAGGGCGTTTCTCCCCTGGGAAGCTGAGTCTATTCCACTCCCCCCTCCCTGCCCAGCTAGGGTATAAAAAGCAGGACATTGTAGCTGTTAGTACTCCTTTTGGCTCCTGCCTTTCCTGGATGAGAGCTACTGCGGCTGCTTTCCTGCTCCTCTGCCACATGGTCAGGCCTGATCCTTCTCCCTGCTGCCTCCGTGGCTCTTCAGAGAAAAACTGGTTTTGTATTCTTCCTCTTTGTCCCCCTCCCATCCATCCCTGTTCCTTGCCCTTGTGAATCTTACCTGTTATTGACATATATATATATAGTTTTGTTTTACTTTGTTTAAAGAAAAAAACTTTTTACCTCTCTACTTCCAAGCCAACTCCAAATTACTGTTTGGTGGATGTGCTCCTTCTTTTTTTTTCCCCTCTCTGTTGGAAGGGAGGAGGGGGGAGTGGGGGAAGACATTCTCAGCCTTGCCCCCATCTGAGATCTTAACTCCCAGTTAAGGCTCAAACCACCACAACCCCTGAGGAACACCACTTGTCACTGCTCTCCATCTGGACTTCAAGCTATTGAGTACTACCCTCTGGATGTGACCATCAAGCCAATTCCTTATCCACTGAACAGTCCACCCATCAAATCATATCTCTCCAACTTGGTGAGCAGGATGTTGTGGGGGACTGTGTCAGAGGTCTTGCAGAAGTCCAGATATATCACATCCATTTTGGAGTCTACAGAGCAGAAATCTACCATTGCAGATGTCCTCCACTAGGGTTTTTTGCACGGTTTTGGACAGACAGGAATTCAGATCCATGAGCACCTACCATCTGTGTAAGTCTTGTTCACTGAACCAGCAGGTTGTCATTGCTGGAATCCTAAGTCTGGCAAATATCATAGAATCAGAATCATTTGGGTTGGAAAAGACCTCTAAGATCATTGAGTCCAACTGACACCACCAAGGCCAATGATAATGGATTTGGTGTTAGATTTTCCACTAAAGGAAATACCAAGGCAGAGTGAATAAGACAAAGCTAAGAAATAGTCACTGTTGTGTACTATATATTTGGACTCTGGCTTCAAGAACTCCTGACTTATCATCACCAGGGTCCTGCCTGCACTGCAGTTTTCAGCAAATGTCACACATTTCAAGATTTTATCTGTCCACTTTGCATTTTGTGGCCTGGATACTTCATTTGGGGCTCTTCTTTAGGCTTTTCTAGGTTGTGACCGTTTGAGGCTGTGCCTTTAAGAAAGGGAATATGGTGGACGGATGTTGGTAAATGAAAAGAACGGATCTAAACTAATTTCATTGGAAGAGTGGGAGGAAGCACCTTCTGAACTGGGAGTGAACTGGGCATTCCAGCACTTTTCTATCAGTCTTGCTTCCGCTCCTCCACAGTGCAGCAGCTCTCTCTGTGCTGGGCTTTCTGCCAAGGCTTCGGCCTTGAAACCGATAAGATATAAGGCCTGTATTAACTGCTTTCCAATTAACACAAAACTGCTTTTAACTTCTTTCTTTCTCTCTCTCTCTCTCTTCTAACCTACTCTGGGGAAAGGGGGGAGAGAGGGGAGAGAGGAGGTGGGGAACCCCCTCAGCAGAGGGGGGAACTCTTATTTCTGTGTTACTTTATTGTATATCTTTGTATATATTGTAAATATGGTAAATTTGTATATATTCCCCTGCATATCCTACATTGCTTTGTAAATATACAGCTCCACTGCTTTGCTATTTCAGCTTGCGAGTTTTTTTTTCCTTTCCCTTCAATTTTTTTTCCCTTTACCTTACAAGGGGGAAGGGAGGAGGCTTCTTGGCCTTACCCTTCCAACCCTCCACATAGGTACATCCACTTAACCTTCCAGTATTTATGTGAGTTATTTCAAGGAAGGCTGAGCTTCTGCAGTATATGTGTTTATCCTCAGATAATCTGCCATGGATTGCCACAATTCTTCAGTTGGAGCTGGAAATACCAGTACCTGTGGGCTCTCCTGGCCAGTCCACAATCACATCCACGACAGCTTCCAGGGATGGCTCACCCTCTGCTGCAGCTTCTGTAAATGTGTTCCATGCCGGTTTTGAAACTGGATGATTCTTTTTGATCAAACATGCATGTATTACACTGTTTCCTGTATCAGTTTCAAGTGCAGCCTCACCAAATACTCTCAGGAGTATATCTACTATCAATAGTTGTTTTCTTGGCTTATTGTCTATTTCATATCCTACAAGTGACATTGGAGGGATATCAGTCAGTCCCTTTGGTGCTGTGGATATAAGCTATCCAGACTCAGGTTTTTACCACAACCTCTGAATTAATAAGTAAAATCTGTCATCTGAAGTCCCAGTAGAGAGCAAGCTTGCACAGGACATTCCAGACCAGTAAATGCATATACATAAGAAATTTTCACTGAATTCCAGTAGTCACATAAAAAATATCTTATCAAGGCAGACCAAAGGTCTAACTGGACCATATCTCTTTCAACTCCAAAATTTTAGCTCTGACAGTGTTTTGCAGCAAGGCCTTCAGTACTTCATCTCCTTGCTATGGGGAGAAATAAAGTCATGAACACTGGAAAGCTGGTCCTTTTAATTTTAAACACTAAAATATTCCCATTATTCCAATGCAATGTTTCTTGCATCAGGAGCCACAATTAGCTATTCCTTCTTTAACTTCCCTTATCACTTGTGACTCCTGTGTCCTCCTCAGCTGTTGTTACAGAAACCATACCACAGCCTTCACGATTCTTGATGCTCTTCTTTCTGCCTTTTTCATCTCTAGTAAATCAGTCTGGAGATGAGGGAAACAGAACTGCACATGGCATTTCAGAGGGTTTTGCACAACAGCATGATGATATCATTGAGTCATGGAATCATACACTAATAGAATGGTTTGGCTTGGAGGAGATCTTTAAAGGTCACCTAGTCCAACATCCCCACAGTAAGCAGGGACATCTCCAACTAGATCAGGTTGCTCAGAGCCCAATCAAGCCTAATCCTGAAGGTCTTCAAGGATGGGCTGCCCTCCACCAACTCCCTGGGCCCTCCACCAACTCCTGTTCCAGTGTTCCACCACCCTCATAGTGAAGAACTTCCTCCTAATGTCCAATCTAAATCTGCCTTTCTGTAGTTTAGAATCATTGTCCCTTGTCCTGTTGCTACATGTCCTTGTAAACAGTCCCCTCCCCAGCTTTCTCATAGCCCCCCTTTGGGTACTGAAAGCCACTATAAGGTCTCCCTGGAGCCTTCTCTTCAGGCTGGGTTCATAGCAGAGGTGCTCCAGATCTCTGATCATCTTTGTGGCCCTCCTCTGGATCTAATCCAGCAGATTCATGCCCCTAATGTGTTGGGGATCCCACAGCTGGACACAGTACTCCAGGAGAGGTCTCACCAGAGCAGAGTGACAGAATCACTGCTCTCAACTTGCCGGCCATGTTTCTTTTGATGCAGCCCAGGATTTGACTGGGCTTCTGGAGTGCCAGTGAACATTGCTGCCTCATGCCCACAGCCCCAGGTTCGTTTCCAGTGGGCTTTTTTTTTCTAACAGGACTTAAAATTCAATTTGGTTTGGGTTGTTCCTTTTTTTATGCGTTGAAGTGGTGCTCTTCTGGGAGTGCTGGTGGACACCAAGTTCACCATGAGTCAGCAATGGGCCCTTGTGGCCACAAGTGCCAATGGTGTTCTTGGGTGGCATTCTTAGGTGGTATTCTGGACTCGCTCCAATAGCTTTTGTCCTTTTTATGATGGGGACCTACTCAGAAGCATTCTCAAATCAAAGGTAATTAAATTTTATTTTACAATTACATCAATCAAAAGTGAAAAAGAACAAAAAAAGAAGGAAAAAAACAAAAAGCAAAATCAAGATGAAGAAAATTGATTTTCTCTGCTTGCTTTGTTGGCAGCTCGCTGCTGTTTGCTCTTTAGTCTTTTCTCTAATGTCTCTTTTTCTCCTTGCTACAACCTATGCTTAGGTCCTGATGCTTTCCATCACCTCACAGCAAATGCTTGATTTCAGCAGGAAATTTGAACACAAATTTAAATTCCAAATATCCACTATTAAAAAAAAAAAGGAAAAAGCAAACAAACAAACAAATAAAACCCCATACCACGTTAGCTTGAACTCTCAAATAAATAAATCTGCAGTGATATTTCCCTTATTGAAACCTACCTTCATTCACTTAATTCATACTAAACAACATATCCTTTGCTCTTATGCATGACACAAACATTTTGATGGAGCTATTCAATTCTTTACTTCCTGATAATGACAAACACACCTCACACACACGACAGTGCTGCACACTGAAGTGCTTGTATGTGCTTTATCTTGACAAACACTGATAAAATAGGTAGGGAAATTACAAACTTGAAAATAAAAAAGCCTCAATATTGTTGACTTGCAAGAAAAGAAAGGTTACATCCTCTTGCATTGTCATACAAATGGAGAAGAAAGCCTAGGGAAAATGGCCTCATTATATACATATATATATATATATATATTAATATTATAATTCAGCCAAACAAAGCTCTGTGAAGTACCAGAAGCAGAGTCTAAAATATGTGGGAATCATTACTATTAATGTTAAACATTTTGAGATACACTGACATCACTGGGAATATTTATTAACAAAAAGTAGAAGTGCAGTAGCAGTAATATAATAGTTACCCTAAAAATGTCCAAGTTTTGTTCAGAAGGTTATATTTCTCATCAAGTGGAAGTACTGGAGTGGGTCCAGAGGAGAGCAACAAGATTGGTGAAGGGATTGGAGGGAAAGTCTTATGACAAGAAGCTGAGGGAGCTGGGGCTGTTTAGCCTGGAGGAGACTCAGGGGACCTTATACACTGTACAAGTATGGGAAGGGAAGTTGTAGTAAGGTGGGCATTGGGCTCTTCTCCCAGGCAATTTGTGACAAGAGGGCATTGCCTGAAGCTGCACCAGGGGAGGTTTAGTTTGAATGTTAGGAGGCACTTCCTCATGGAAAGGGTAATTAGATACTGGAATGGACTGCACAGGGAGGAGGTGGAGTCGCCACCCCTGGAGGTGTTTAAGACTGGATGTAGCATTTAGTCACATGGTCTAGCTGATGTGGTGGTGTTAGGTCATAGGCTGGATTTGATGATCTCAGAGATCTATTCCAGCCTCAAAAATTCTGTGATTCTCTTATTCCCATATGTTCACATTTTCTACGTTTGACTCCAGAAGGTAAATAAAGCTAGACAGAGGGAAAACTGCAGAAGTCAGGCTTTCTGGAGATTTTTCCCATCTCTACTGGAAATAGAGGGCAACACTGGAAAGTCAGAATCACAGAAACATGGAATCATTAAGGTTGGAAAAGACTTCTAAGATCATCCAGTCCTACTGTCAACCCAACACCACCATGCCCACTAAACCAGTCCAGGCTCCTTGGCTTGTTCAGTCCTGGATTTCCAAGGACGACCTAACTCATCAAGCTCTTGTTGTTTTAATGCCTAGAATGCCCATGTGACTTTGCCCACCCTGAGTTTGCCTAGGTTTTAGGCACAGATGGACTAGCTGTGCTGTGGTGCAGCTACAGTGCAGATCTATTTAGGTAATACCAGTAAAAAGGAATATGATTTCACCCATGTAATTTTAACCTTCACAGTTCAGACAAGTAGCCATAATCAGCCATTTGGGCATCTTCCACAGTGAGCAGAGAAGAAACATTTTGATGAGGGCTGGGTCCAGTTTTAAACACCCATAGAGGTGGTCTCAGCCAAGCAGAGTGTCCTGGTGAGCTAGTTAAGGTATCTCATGTAGCTTCCACCAGCACAACACAGAAATAACCTTTGAAGCAAATCCAGAAGATTCAAAGTGTGCAGCATGTCAAGATGAACCCTACTTGACATCAAGCCTTACAATAACATCATCTGCAGTGTGGCACTGATTTCATGCTTTCTAGTGGTGGTCTGTTGAGGGTTGAAACGTACTATGGAGAGGTCTGTGGCTGCCTTCACACAGACCACCCAGCCACCAGCAGACAGAAAGTTCTTGCTGAGCCAAAATGGAGGCCAGCAGATGAGGCACTCCCTAATACTGTACAAAAAACCCCACTCATATCATGAAGAGATATTTCTTAATGCACTGAAAAGATATTTTAAGCAGTTTTACAGAGCAGTTAATTTATCATCTTGAGCCAACTACACCAGGTTTCATGGCAAATCATTGAATTCAACCTTATCTGAAGTAATTCCTCAGAATAATTTAACAAGCCAACTGATTTTTTTTTAATTTTTTTACTGTATATCCTTTAGACCTCGATGATTTTTTTATTAACACATCTTAAATTAAATATATATATATATGTATAAAATTGCTGATAAAAACATGGCCCTTTGTAACTGGTTTATTGCAGCTCAAATTAAAATGTCATACATCCTTAGACTGGTTCCAAAAAGGACTTGAAAAGCTTTTCATGATCTTTATGCTTTCTTAAAACTCATTAAATAAGTATTCCCTCCGCTTTCCAAGGTGTAACGTCACCACTTGATGTTCTCCTACCAAGATTAAGTATCTTTCAAGAAAATATGCTTTAGTCAACATTAGGTTTTGGACTCAAAAGGAGTAGCAGGGTGGAATTCACCAGTCTGTTATACATCCAGTCACATCTAATGGTCCTTTTGGCCGTAAAACCTGCAAAAGTAAAATTACCCCTTCTCTCTCCCCTTCCTTCTCCAGACCAGTAGTTAAAAGATGGCAATCCGCACAAGCTAAATCTTGTACTTTAATTACTAGCCTTATGTTTACATAGGAACCAAGTAGTTCAAAGTTGAATGTGCAGTAATTAAAGTATTTCCAGATGTGTTCAGTGATCCTGCTCTGTTTTTACGGCCTCCAGTTGTCATACATTTTCCTTTGGTGGCTGCACTGGACACAAAACCTAGCCATTTTATTTTTAAATTGTGTTTTTGAACCAGAAATATTCCTGGATGTCAGAGCTGGTGTGACCACTGTCTTGATAATGAGAGCTCTGATCCAGCAAAACGCTTCAAGATGATTCTAACTTTTACTACTTGAGACACGCCCTATTGACAGAAATTTCTCAAAACCCAACAGAGCAGAGAATTCCACAGATAATGTGAACCACATTGTGGAATTAAAAATGCTGTGGGGAGAGGAGGGAACTTTCCCACTAAAATCTGCTAAAGAAAACATTTTAAATTTTCCTTTAAAAAATGCACTGTTTTCCCCTTTTTTTTTTTTCCCTAACAGGCTACAGAATATGATTATTCATCATGCTTGTGTTTTTACATCGCTAAGTGAACACCAAGGACTGTTGATTTCCAAACTTACTTTGCAGATGAAACAGAAATAATGGCGTTATCAGCACACGAGGAAAATGTTCTTAGCATCAGGGGGGAAAAAAGTGCCAAGCGAAAATCTAATCTCCACCCTGGCAATGCCCGAGTGCTCCTGCCCATCCCAGCAGGAAAATTGCCAATTGAGCAAGAGGCAAAGATGATAGAAGAGGTTTCTCATACAGAAAGATGTGCTGCAAGGGAGGGAGTGCAGCTCTAAAATCACTGGGATGAATAAATTTGTGCACTATGCAAAAAAAACCAAACCCAAAAAACCCAATTCTACACTCAGAAAAGCTTAGTGACAGCTAACAACTTGACAGACCTTTTCCTTTTCCTCTGATTGGTTTTGATAGGTCCTAATTAGCGGCCGATCTGGCAACTTTCTGTGAAATCAGACGAGCTTAAGAGAGTCATCTCTCATGTTTTCAGGCTTCTGAGCCATTCCCCTCCACACACACCTACCTCCACCCACCCAGAAGATGAAATATAACAGTCCAGACAAGATGAAATTCAGTGCTCCTACAGTTTTGTTTGATTTATTAAAAGGAGAGAAGTAACCAAGTGGAAGGAAAATAGGTCAAATGTTCTAGATCCTTATACAGAGCTAAAAGCATCACTCTTGATTTTCAACATCTCTTTCAAAGTGGTGCTGTGTGTTTTCAAGACACTACGGTGTGGAAGGGGGCTGGAGTTGAGGGAAGCCTGGGTCATTTAAGGATGCTGATGAGTGGAGGGAAAAGCAAAAAGATGACTTTTCAATCACCGAGAGAGGGACAAGCAGTGGTGTCACGCTCCTGGCAAAGAGATGGGACAGCTGCGAGGCATGCCTAGTAGTACCCATGCCACACTAATGAGCCAAAGCTGAGGCCATCTCAAGCTTCTCCATGAAGTTCTCCATGAACTTTCCCACAAGGAACATTTTCTTCTGGACATTAAAAGCAAGACAGGGAACTACTGAAGATATTTTCACTCTCCTTGGCCTCTCTGGTTTCTGTAGGCCTCAGCCCCACCCCTCTGATTTGTCACCATGTCACTTCATTCCATTTGTCTCCATAAAAGTGTCCAACTGTCTCATAAACCTCTCCCTGCTCTTTGCTTCAGAGGTCTTATTGGTTTTATTACTCCACTTCTTACTGCTCACTCGTCCTCTAAGGAGTACAACTTTTCTTCCAGGTGCAAACCTTGCTGCTATCAGTCTTGGGATGTCCTGCGGGTAATCACAGAATTGTCAGGGTTGGAGGGACCTCAAGGATCATCTAGTTCCTATGCCCCTGCCCAGAGCCCACATCCAGCTCGGCCATAAAAACATCCAGGGATGAGGTTTCCACCACCTCCCTGAGCAACCTGTGCCAGTGTCTCACCACCTTCATGGGGAAGAACTTCTTTCTAATGACTAATCTAAATCTCGCCTCCTCTAGCTTGGATCCATTCCCCCTACTCCTATCACTACCCAACACCCTAAAAGTCCCTCCCCAGCTTTCTTGAAACCCCCTTCACATACTGGAAGGCCACAATAAGGTCCCCTCAGAGCCTTCTCTTATCTACATTGAACAACCCCAACTATCAGACTACCCCCATAGGAGAGGTGCTCCAGCCCTCTGATCATCCTCATGGCCCTTCTCTGGACATGTTCCAGTGCGTCCATATCTTTCTTGTCTTCTGTTGCAGTTTAATGAGCAGGCAGATTGCTCTATTGCTCCAAAAGGGGCAAAACAATAACGCTCACACTAAGGATTGGATAGTATTGCAAAGTTTAAATGGAAAGGTTACAATACTACAATTCTATAGTGGTAAGCATAGCAAAGCATATAAAATACACAAAAATTCATAATCTGGGCTTGACACAGAAGCTCATCAAGCCAAAGCTTCACCCAAAACTATCTTTATACCAAGCCAAACCAACCCAGGCTTTCAATCCCCCCTCCCTACCAAGGACTCTCTGCCCTCCATACCACAAAAGCATCCAGCTCCAGAGAAGTGATTCTGCCACCTGACTCTGCTCTGGTGGGACCTCACCTGGAGTACTGCATCCAGGTCTGGAGCCCTCAAGACAGGAAGACATGGACCTGATGGAGTAGGTCCAGAGGAGGGCCACAAAAATGATCAGGGAGTTGGAGCAGCTCTGCTCTGAGGCCAGGCTGAGGGAGCTGGGGGTGTTCAGCCTGGAGAAGAGAAGGCTCTGGGAGACCTAATAGCAGCCTGCCAGTACCTGAAGGGGGCTACAGGAAGGATGGAGGGAGACTGTTTACAAAGGCCTGCACTAACAGGACAAGGAGCAATGGCTTCAAACTTGAGAAGGGCAGATTTAGATTGGATATCAAGAAGAAATTCTTCACTATGAGGGTGGTGGAACACTGGAACAAGTTGCCCAGGGAGGTGGCTTGGGCCCCTTCCCTGGAGATACTCAAAGGAAGGCTCAAGAGGCTCGATGAGGCCCTTGGCAACCAGATCTAATTGAGGATGTCCCAGCTGAATGTGGGGAGGTCACGCTAGATCAGCTCCCTTCTGGCCTGGACCATTCTGTGATTCTGTGATTCCATAATGATGCAGCACAACATTCAGTTTGGCAACTGAATGTTAAACCACCAGTTAAGCCACCTCTGCCTAACTGGCAGCATTGACAAGGCCAAAAACCAGGCCTCATTCCTCTGCAAGAGATCAGAGCCTGGACATCTTGCCGGGAAGAGAGAGGAAGGGGAAAAGGGAAGAAAATCACTTTGCAGCCAGATTTACAGGGATTGAGGATGTGTGGGAAGAAATACGAAGATTACAGCTTCTGGTACATTTCCTGGACATTCTAGATCCTGGAAGTCTCAACTCTGTGGCCCTCTTAAAGGCAACCAGCCTCAAAATGCTACATCCTCTGACCGAATACTGGTCGATAATAGGTGGAACATGAACATGAACAGCTACTGAGTGTGCATTTTGGGATTAACATTAGCAAAATGCCCCTGTTTGACTATGTTCAAATCAGGTTTCATACCTGGGAGAAAGGGGCAATGATATCTGGTGGTTCTGCAGTCAAATCAGAAAGTTCAGATGGAAATAAGGAGTGACTTCCCTACAGGTTTCCTGGAAAATAGCCTACCTAGGACCACAGCAGCATCTCCGAAACATGGAATTCTGGGGGTCTGGGTCCCTGGGGCGGGTGAATAAGCACAGCCCTTTGAGCTCAGTCTTTCCCTCAGGCATAGCACACTGCATTCAGCCTCCTACCCATTGACTCCCACCCCACTGAGCCTATCTGCTCCTAGTCTCAGTCTTTAGGGAATCACCAAGAGAATGGGGAAAAAAAATTGGCATGGGTAATCTTTTGCTCATCTCATGCCACTTTTAGTAAGCAACTAGAGATCTACAATCTTCACAAACTACCTGAAGGCTCTAGAGGATGCCCCTTGGCCAAACCTTACTGGCATTTTAGAGGTCAACCAGCACCTTTGTCTTCAGATTAGCTTTCTTACATATGACAAAAGATAAACATTTTCAGAGCACTACATCCTCTCATAGGTAGCCCCAGGTTCATTTTGCCCATGTGTCCCATCAGTAAGCACATCACTTCCACTTATGCAGATCAGGGGAACAAAACATCCTCTATTTTATCACGGTGATGTCACATCCAACAGAAAAATAACTTTAGACTACATCAGCTCTTGCTAAGCAAAGCTTTTTCAAGACCAAAATCCTGTGATGAGGGACAACACAGTACTGCCTGTCACATCATCAAGTAACAAAACTGAACCTCCTTTGAGGAACAACAGCTTAAGCTACTTTCTCAAAATAACAAGGTTCTTCACCATATGAAAACCACTTAAATTCAAGATACAGCTCTTCAGCCAAGTGTTTTCTTATGGTCTGTTAAACTGGACTTAAAGTGTACATGTGTGGGCATATGTTACTTATACATTTGAGTTTGATCCATCCATAAACACTCCTACAAAGAGATTCCAGCTCATTTATAAGGTTGTCAAATAATCTTCACTTTGTTGGAAGCAATACAAACTAAACCCTTTGTAATTTGGTACATGGACATGAAAAAAACAATTAATTAGGTGGGGTAAACCCATAGACCCATTCAGTTCCAAAGTTCCTGATATCATTCACAGCCCAAGGAAAAACACTTTCTGCCATATCACTCAGCCAGTGCCAGGGCCACACATGGTCACATCCACAATTTCTCTGTGGTGTTCTCAGGGATGTGGCAGATTCTTTCTTTGATCAGGAACTGACTGGCTAACATTACTCTGGACCTTGTGTGAGTGGGCTGTAGGTACGAAATCCGCAAGTTACACAAATTGCACAAAATGAAAGGCTGAGGGACTTGGGGCTTTTAAGCTTAGAGAAGACTGAGAGGGGATCTTATCAGTGCTTATAAATACTTCAAGGGTGGGTGTCAGGAGGATGGAGTCAATGTCTTTTCCATGGTGTTCAGTGACAGGACAGGAAGCAACAGGCACTAAGATGAACACAGGGAGTTCCATCAAAACCTGAGGAGGATTTTCTTTACTTTGAGGGTGGTAGTGCACTGGAACAAGCTGCCTCTCTCGATTGTTGAGTCTTCTTCCCTGGAGTCATTCACAACCTACCTGGACAATGTCCTCTGCAACCTGCTCTCAGTGAACCTGCTTTGCCATGGGGGCTGGACTAAATGTTCTCCAGAGATCCCTTCTAACCCCCACCATTCTGTGTTTCTGTGCAAATGGATATTATACATCCAAGATGAATTTATAAATGGAAATCACAATGCTATGTGCAAGCCAACATAGAAAAAGAGGTTTGTACCTTGACACATACACAGTCAGATTGGTCACAGGAATATTTTTCTAAGAGATGTTCTAGAAAACCAAGGAAAAAGTTATGATCCCAACACAGACATTAATGGCTGACATTCTTTGTGCTTTGTTTTGTACAAGGTGGGGCTATACAATCATAGTGGTGTCTTTAAAATGTATAAATACAGAGCTCCCCTTATGATTAAATCATCATACACCTCCCAGAGGAAAGGGAATTATAGTGCCCCCTTTAATGGAGTGGGAAATTAGGCACAGCTTTACACCAGTCATAATTATCTTCTCTACCTAAGGGTTCACAATGGCTTACTGTGTGGAAAAACTCTGCTGTACAAGTAATTCATGAAAAAGACTGTGACTCACTTTTAACCTGTCCCCACAACAAAATAACCCCAAATGTGTAGTTGTAGAGTGCCCTTTCAGATGTCAGTGAGAAAGCTTCCAGAGATGGGGGTAGAAAAGCAGATGTGATCCCAGGGAGTTTCCAGGGGGCTGGAGAAAGAAGGCAGTTCTGTCTGTGGACCCTCCATCATCCTCTGAAGGATGACTCCTGGCTCTCTCCTGAGCCAGGAGGTCCACAGGAAGAAGAGGTAGCTCCTGGGCTACAAGCCTTGCAGGCCTTCAGTACAAGGCAGGCTGAGGGGAATGGTTGGAACATAAGGAGCTACTGTCATCACCAGAGACAATTGCAAAGGGATTTTGTGTTTCACACAACCAATTCTAAAGAGGGGAAAGCTAGCTATATAATTTGGAATTTGCATGCCAGGCCTCTGCAGAGGCTCTGGATTTGCATCAGAAATGCCTCATAGAAAGAAAGCCTGCGGGGAAGGGCTATTTTCCTTGCTTTTGAATTTTAATAGTAGACTATTTTGTTCTGTTACCAGGCGCCTGGAAAGCATCTGGATTCTCTAGAGAAAAAGAGCCCTGGGAGATGGGTTGCATTTGTTTCTTGTGTAGTGCTCTGTATGGGGATGGTGATCTACAAATGTCAACGTGTTCTAGACCAGGAGTGACCAGAAGTTGTAACTGGGTTTGAGTTCACCTGTGTTAAATGGCACTGGTAACTGTAGTTCCATTTTTGTGGGGCTGTGTATGTTGATGAATGACAGCTCGTATGTCAGTGCAGCCTGGCTCCAAGGAGTGCAATAGCTGCTAGGCTTACAATCAGATTCATGGAATCATAAAAGGGTTTCATTTGGAAGGAACTTTTAAATGTCATCTAGTACAACCCTCTTGCAATAAGCACGGACATCTTCAACTGGATCAGGTTGCTTAGAGCCCCAAACAACCTGACCTTGAATGCTTGCAGGGGTAGAGGATCTGCCACCTCTCTGGGGCAACCTGGGCCAGTGTTTCATCAATCTTATTGGAAAAAAATGTGTTCCTTCTATCTAGTCTGAATCTTCATCCTTTAGTTTAAAATTGCCACCCCTTGCTCTGTCACAATAGGTCCTGCTAGAAAGTCTGTCCCACTCTTTTCTAAAGGCCCCTTTAAGTTTAAGAAAACCACATTAGGCTCTCCTCAGACCTTTCTTTTCTCTAGGCAATAACCACCCCAACTCCCTCAGCCTGTCCTCACAGCAGAGGGGTTCCAGCACTCTGATCATTTCTGTGATCTCTTCTGGACCTGCTGTAACAGGTCCATATCTTTCTTGTGTTGATGACACAGATGGGGTCTCACCAGGGTGGAGTAGAGGGGCAGAATCATCTCCCTCAACCTGTTGCCCGTGCTGCTTTGGATGCAGCCCAGGGCACAGTTGGTTCTGGGCTGAGAGTGCACATTACTGGCTTATGTCCAGCTTTTCATCCACCAGCAACCCCAATGCCTTTTTCTCAGGGCTGTTCTCCATTTCCTCATTCCTCAGCCTGTATTGATTCTGGGGATTACTCCAACCAGTGTGCAGGACCTTGTTGAACCTGTGAAGTTTCTGACCCTCACGAGGGCCTCTGATGTAGCAGAAAGCAGCAAAAGCCATCAGTCCTCACATAGTCAGGAGTCCGAAGAGTGAATATTAACAGCAATAATGTGGTCAAAATCTGCACTGCAATACCTAGTCCCAGGAATTCAATTTAGCTGGACTAGCAAAGGGTGAACTGGAGTATGTAACAATTGCAAAGCTTTTTCTTCTCTAGTAAACAGTATTATCTAACTAATTCTCCTCTTCCTCATGGAAGATGCAGGAGAAAAATTTGGAGTCAAGAAATGGAAGCACAAAAAGGGTAAATAAAATGCTTCAATACAACTGGAAAATCATGGTCAGACTCGGGACTAGACATCTAGACCCCTCAGCTCTAGGGCAGTTTCTAATCCAACCTTAGCTGTGAGCCTTTTGCCCAATGGCAAAGGAAAAACTACACTGCTTTTGGCCTTCTCTGAGTTTTGCTGAGAGCTGGAAGACCACAACCTCCTGGGTTGTCTAAGCACCTTTTGCCAAAACTGACCTGAAATATGGCTTATGCAGTTTTGCTTGATTTACTTTATTCCTTTGATGTGCAAGGATTTAGTGGCATGCTTAGCAACACGGTAGCTTGATACACATTGCATAAAATCAAATCACTGCTGGGGCAGATGCTTCCAGTTTTAAAAGCTCAATTGATACCATAGACACGTAGCTACCTAACTGCAGGCTGTTTCTCCTGAGACTCAGCCTGTGATGGGTTTCTCAGGACCCCTCTTAGTCCCAAAACTGTAGTAACAAGGCTTAGAAGTCACCCTCTGAATCTCAGGGTGAATGTTTTAGGTCAGCAGTAGCTGATCTATAACATTCAGGCTGTACCAGTGTCTCTAAAGGTCTGCTTTCAGCTCTGATTCATCAGGAAGCATCACCCTTCTCCCCTCCCTTCACCAACCTGCCAGCTGTGGCTATGGCCAGGGTGACCTAGATACTTGTCAGCTCCAGAGTGGATTTTACCTTGATTCACAGCTCCTAAAATAGGAGATGAAACAGATGGGCAGATCCTAGCTGGTTCATATAGGTACTGCCTCATGCTCTGAGACATGTCAAGGTCCTCTGCTGGTGATGGGCAGCTCCAAAACTGAGTCTCTCCTCTCCTCAACTCTCCTCTCCTTTTCTCTCTTCTCCTACCGTACCCCAACCTATTCCATGGGATTCAGGTTGGCACACACTGGACTGCTCAGGACACACAGCAAACAGCCTCTGAGCTCTTCCTTCCCAGGGATGGGATTCACCTCACCCCCAAGTGTCAGCAATTGGTCTAAGTGACTCATCTAAGCTTTCCCTTCATAGCCAACTGAGAGGCACAAGCCTCTCTTGACACTTCCTAACTCCCGTTTTAGCTACTCATCCTAGGAAGAGCAGAACCATTCGAGGGAGATGTTTTGTCATATGGGAATACTGCCAGTTTTATTTGGCTACAATGAACTGGGAGCCATGATTCTTCAGAAACCTCCATCTCCACCACCAGGAACAACTAGAGCATGACACCAAAGAAACAATTTCATGTCTCCTTCATCCAACTGTAGGCTAGAGATTGAATGATTAAAAATTAAAATGCTGGGTTTGTTTTCCATCATAATACACTACAACAGCTCCTTAGGGATATGATCCTGCATGGGCCAAGTCAATAGGAGCAGAGGGCCAAGGACTGATCATGAAGGGCTACCAGTATCCATATGTTATCACTCTCTTTGAATGTAAAAATTGTACTGCAGGGAAAACAAAGGCATCAACCTCTGCAGAAAACAACATGGAAGCTTCCTCTAGTCACTGAGAAGAAGCTTGAGATATGTTTTCATGTTTTACAATATCTGAAAGATTCAACTGGTCTTGGTATCTGTTCAGCCCTGGTGCTGACAAGGACAAATTCTTGGACCACGCCCAAGAGCTGCAGGCACCGAAGATTGCTGCTGGGGATTTAGGTTTAAGAATTTTGTAATGAAAATCCTCCTTGTGAAATATTGTCCCAGAATCTCCTATGAAACTATGAATAAATCACACAGACTATCTCCAAAAGTGTCCTGGGCTCTCCTAAGAATATAGATCATACCTTCCCCACATAATACCTTTGCACAGATTGGAGACCTGGCTCAGTTAATAATCAGACAAGGTTCATGTGTTCATGTAGAGCTCTCAGCTAGACCACAGCCTGAATCTGCCCCCTACATAGCAGCGCAGGTACAGAAATCACTCATTGGACTGACTCGTGTCAAAAAAACCCTAGCCTTTTTTTCTGGTTTTCTGCACCTGCTAAGGGTATTCCTGATAACAGAATCATTCATCATTAAACCATTCTTCTTAAAAAAATCACCCATTTCACCTCTTATCTAACTCTCAATTATCAGGCCTATATCCCACTGAGAAGAAGTAATTACTGCATGCGTTAAAATCCATCCATTCACCTATCCAACCATCCATCCATCCATCCATCCATCCACCCACCCACCCATCTTAAATATTTACACTCATTTGTATGTGTCAATTCCCAATTATCACTGCAATCCTCTCCCCAGCTCTGTGCCTGCAGGTATTGTACAGGAGCTGGTTGTACAGGACTGGAGGGTTATCTGTGAGTGCTCCTATGGAATTAAATAAGATGGACAGTGTCCATCTTTGGAAACCACAAGTCTACCTTCGACTAAAAGGCATAAGCAGGTGTGAGAGAAACTCTTAAAAATAGGATGTGGACATGGAGGTGCTGAAACAGGAAAATGCACACAAGCTGCACTGCACCAAAGGTGCAAGTTTTTATTTTAATGTTGTATTTTTACATAATCAGACAAATAAGTAGATGAACAGTAGTTTAAAGTTGTCAGGATGGCAACCCAACAGGTTGTCCCAGGCTTGAACTGCCAGGTGTAGAAACCACACACACCCTGGGTTCAGAGCAGTCCTTGGTGTGATGTTATGAGACCTCTGCTGTCATCTAGTGACAAAAGGGAAGAAGTAGCTGAAAAGAGTGGAAAATCTTGGGATGAAAGAAATGTCAGCTCAGGTTGTGATGGGAGAAGCAGAAAACAGTGTATTTTGAACACCTGGAGCTCACTAGTAGCAGTGAGGTCTCACCTGTACACGCCGAGCCAGTGGAGATGTTTTTTAAGCTGTTCCCCCTGGCACTGCAGGATCGCTCTAACACCTTGAGCATTGCCTACAGCAAACATACCTCAGATGGGTACATGTCTCCTAATCATGGAGGCTTTGCCACCTGAGACTGCCATCTCAGACTGTCCTGTGAGCATTCATCCAGGCTATTTTAGATGTATGCTTCAGGATAGGACATCTTGCTCCTTAGAGGAGCTAATTTGTCTCTATCAGCCAGCTACAAAGGAGTGTGAACAATGGCTAGATGCAGACATCTCCATGGCAGTGCTCTAGAGTCAGGTGAGATGGCTGCTGTCCCTTAACTGAAAGGTGACATTCTCCTGGAGCAGTCAGAATTTCTCCTAAAACCATACCATCCTAATTTATGAAGATTTTACAGAGTTAAAACTCACAATGGCCATCCCGCAGACCCACTGATCACAAGGCAGCCTTTTCTTTCACACAGAGCAAGGAGCTCCTCCAACTTTTTGGGGACATGGCCTCTATGGGTATATGTTCCCTACAGAGGACATGTCCCCTGTGGAGACACACTGGAGGCAGCAAAAAGCATCTTTGGCAGCTGGAAGAGGTCGAAGGCAGCATAAAGTCTCTGGAATGAAACGAGGCATGAGAAAAACAAGAGCTGATGGTGCATGCACAGAACAAGACTTTGGAAGGTCAGGGTGCAAATCCCATGCGTGACCTTGACCTTTCGTGTGATTTAGAACAAGTTATTTCAGCAGTGTAGCCCACTGGCACAACAGGATACTGGTTTCCCATGGGAACTCTCCAAATGAATTAAAACTTGGTGGCAAACACCTCAGTGCTGCTGGGCACAGCAGTCTGGAGATACTCCAATTTCAGACAATATTTGGGTTTCACCAACAAAAAGCTGGTTTCCTCTCCCTACTTTTAAAACGCTACAGGTGAACAGTGGTAAGAAAGACATAGTTTTGCTCTTGTCAGTAGGGCTGAAGCAACTAGATCTGAATTTTGCCTTTGTTTGCCTTTTCCCCCTAGGATTCTTCAGTCATGTTGCAAGAGTGAGTATGAAACACTACCAACGTTTCCCGCTCTACTGGTAACAGACCCTCAGTTCCTTCTGTATCTTTATGAATCACTTCATTAGGTTCAAAAACCTGCCAAAGGATATTTCAGAGATTTCCTTTTAAGTCTTGAAAATAAAAATATTAAGCACAATCAATCATTTCTTGTGACAGTTTCTTTATCCATGAGCTATTTGCATTCATCAGAAACCAACTACTTAGAGGCCACAGTGCGTGGGAGAGGAGTAGGTATTACAAAATATAAAAAGCCATTTCTTGATCCTAACACCAAAGCATGGTCTGATTTTCTTTGTTTTCCTGCTAGAGTCACATATTTGAGGTACAGCCATGCCTTGAATAAGGCAGGAACATTACGAATGCTCAGCAAGGTCCCACCATCTAGGGCACCATGCTAAGGGCAGAGACTCAGCTTTCACAGCAGGCAGATTTTCACTCGCACATAAAGCCAAGCTCAACAGCATGTCCTGAAATGACTGAGAAATGCCTTTCAGTGCTTACTGAAGTCCCAATGTAAGCTCTGAAAGGGAGAGTTCATGCTGGGAGCTTGAACCTTAAAGGTCTGAAAAGCATGAAGCTTCTCAAGACCAGCCAGTGCTGGGAACCAGGCTCACAGAATCATAGAATCACAGAATCATAGAATGGTAGGGGTTGGAAGGGACCTCTGGAGATGCCAAAGCAGGATCACCTAGGGCAGGTCACCCAGGAATGCATCCAGATGGGTCACTAGAAGGTCACTAGAGAGAGAAACTCCACAACCTCTCTGGGCAGCCTGTTCTAGTGCTCTGTCACCCTCAAAGGAAAGTTCTTCCTCATGTTGAGGTGGAACCTCCTGTGTTGCAGTTTGTGTCCACTGGAACACAAGTTCACATGGCCCATTTCCTCTTGCTACCCCAGAAAGTAGCAGAAAATCAGCAGCTATTGTCTATGTATTTGTAGCTACTAATGTCTATATTTTCAGGATAAGTAGAATATTTCTAAGTAGGATTAAGGGTCTTGTGTCATCCTGAAAGGAAAGGCAAGTTCAGGGTGAATTCAGGACCAAGGTCTCAGCTTGTCCTAGTCGTTATGCACCTTGGCATCAAGGAGGCATAATGTCTCTTCATTAAGAAGAGGTTTTCTTACAGCTGAAGGGATGCTGTGAGAGATGGCAATGCACCCCACAACACCTTGGAAGGAGCTGCAGGGTGTCCCAACCCAAAATGGTTAACGTCTGCATGAAGAAGTGGAAAGAGGTGGTACATGGCAATATTTCACAATGGCACACAGAGGCAGCTCACCTCAGGTAAATATGATGTGGAAGATTAATAAAAAGTGTCTGGGTTGCTTGAAGTACAGGCTGTCATGGAAACCCTGGCAGGAGCAGCATGTTTAGTTGAGTCACTTAGGAGTGACAGAAAAAGGGCATCGAGTCTCAGGAGGTGACAGAATTCAGAGCTTAAACACGCTGAGCGAGGATGAATTTTGGGCTTGGAAATTCTTCAGCATAGTTCCAGGCCCATCCAGGTCCTGGCCTAACCATCCTGGGACACGTCATAATCTTTCAATACTTCTCCGCAAGCTGGAGTGGATTTTCCCCTGTTAGACCTGCTGAAAATGTCTGGGTCCTTCAGAACAATAAACACCCCTCTGTACCCCCTAGTACTTGGGCTGCCTCTGGATAAGTGGGGGCTGAGGGGAGACCTTCTCACTCTCCACAACTGAATCACAGAATCACAGAAACATTCAGATTGGAAAAGACCCTCAGGATCACCAAGTCCAACCGAGAACCCTACTCTTCAAGGTTCACCCATAAGCCATATCCTCAAGCACCACACCTAAATATCCATTAGACACATCCAGGGTTGGTGATCCAACCACCTCCCTGGACAGCACATACCAATGCCTGACCACTCTTTCTGTGAGGTTTTTTCTTATGTCCAGGAAAGGAGGTTGTGGTGAGGTGGGGGTCAATCTCTTCTCCCTAGTAACAAGTGATGGGACAAGAGGAAATGCCCTTGAGTTGCACTGGTGGAGGATTAGATTGGACATTAGAAGAAACTTTTTCACTGAAAAGGTTCTCAAAGCACTGGAACAGGCTCTCCAGGGAAGTGATGGAATCCCCATCCCTGGAGGTGTTTAAAAGACACAGAGCTGTGGTGCAAAGGGACATGGTTTAGCACCAGAAGTGGTAGAATGGTTGGACTTGGTGATCTTAAAGGTCTTTTTCAACCGAAGCAATTTAGTTTATGTCTTAATTGGCATCACCCAAACCACTTCAGCATGAAGGTAGACAACCTGATAAACACAAGAACCTGTCCTCCCTTTGGTGTCTTTCCCACCACTTCCCCTTCCAGGCAGCCTTTTAACACTTTCTTGAAAGGAAAGGGCCAGGGAGTCCCCAAACCTCACAGCAGCAGGGCACTGGAGATAAGGTAGGGAAACAAACTATTTCACTCACAAGGAAACTGTGCTCATCTTGCACTAACATCCCCATCCTCTGGAATCCAAGGCAATAATTACAGCAATTTGTAGATAATTATTTGTTAATTAAAAACAGGCTTGCTGGGTACAGTTACCAATTTCCTCCGCTGGCTGCATAGGGCTGCACAAGGAGACACTGGGGGACTGGGGGATTGTCAGTTTCGTAAAGTCGTTTGCTTGTTCAGCTCAGAAAAAAAAGCCCCTGGGTGGGTTGTCTCTCCCCTCTCCCCACATCCTGGCAGGTCTGATTCATTCTCCCAAGACAACCCAGAGAGATTCATGCCTGGCTTTCTCTTGGTGATTTTCAGCAAAGGTGACTGCTGCATCCCCCTACTGCTGCCTGCTTCCCTGCCTAGTTTAATTAACAGCCCTGTGCTCACACAGGTTCCTTTCCAACCACACTCAAATTAGTAACTCCTAAAGAGGGAGTTGTGAACCCACATCGAGGTCATGAAGCCAAGAGAATTTCATCTACATCCCTTTTTTATATTAGCAGGAATGAAGGGTGTGTAGATGGAATTACAACTAGGAACAAACCAAAGCTGATGGCATAAGTAGTGCTGCTGGGGGCAATTATTGTGACTGAGGTTGGGCAGTCTGTAGTTTTTGGTATCTTCCCAGGCACAACTGCCACAGCAGCTGTAATAAGAAGCAGTATTAGGATTGTCCTGTCATAGGACAAAGGGCAATGGACACAAACTGGAACACAGGAAAATCCACCTCAGCATGATGAAAAACTTCTGTAACTAATGATGATGGAGCACTGGAACAGACTGCCCAGCGTGGTTCACAGGATCAAGGATGTCAGGGGTTGGAAGAGACCCCCTGCCAGAGCAGGACCATACAATCTAGCTCAGGTCACAGAGGAACGCATCCAGACAGGCCTTGAAAGTCTCCAGAGAAGGAGACTCCACAACCTCTCTGGGGAGCCTGTTCCAGTGCTCTGTGACCCTTACAGTAACAAAGTTCTCCCTTGTGTTGAGGTGGAACCTCCTGTGCTGCAGCTTATATCCATTGCTCCTTGTCCTATCACAGGAAGCAAGTGAGCAGAGCCTGTCCCCTCCCTCCTGACACCCAGCCCTCAGATATTTATAAACATTTATTATATCCCCTCTAAGTCTTCTCTTTTCCAGACTAAAAGTCCCAGGTCCCTCAGCGTCTCCTCGTAAGGCAGTGCCCCAGTCCCCTAATCATCCTTGCTGCCCTCCGCTGGGCCCTCTCCAGCAGATCCCTGTCCCTCTTAAACTGGGAAGCCCAAAACTGAACATAGTACTCAAGATGAGGTCTCACCAGGGCAGAGTAGAAGGGGAGAACCTCCCTCGACCTGCTGGACACATTCTTTTTAATACACCCCAGGATCCCATTGGCCTTCTTGTCCACGATGGCACATTGCTGTCCCATGCAGAACTTGCTATCCACCAGGACTCCTAGGTCTCTCTCCACAGGGCTGCTCTCCAACAGATCAGCTCCCAGCCTGTACTGGTGCAGTTTATTCTTCCTCCCCAGATGCAGGACTCTGCACTTGTCCTCGTTGAACCTCATTTGGTTCCTCTCTGCCCAGCTTTTCAGTCTGTCCAAGTCTCATTGGATGGCCTCACAGTCTTCAGCTGTATCAGTCAAGGCTCCTAATTTGGTATCATCAGCAAACTTGCTGAGCAGACACTGTTGCCTCATCAATACCACTGGTTGTGGAGTCTCCTTCTCTAGAGTCTTTCAGGACCCATCTGGATGTGTTCCTGTGTGACCTGCCTCAATGATTCTGCTTTGGCAGGGGATTGGACTTGATATTCAGATGCCCCTTCCAACCTCTACCATTCTATGATTCTATGATCCTATGATTCTATGATTTCAGAA
Organism: Melanerpes formicivorus; assembly: GCF_026170545.1. NCBI lineage: Eukaryota > Metazoa > Chordata > Aves > Piciformes > Picidae > Melanerpes > Melanerpes formicivorus. Next base: position 35,227,494 of record NW_027142353.1, on the reverse strand, counting down.
GTCTCCCACTAAATATTGCTTCTACAAGGAGTGTGTCACAGGATGATGGCCTTCATGATGTGCCAGGATTTTCAATCTTGTGAGCCTTCTGTCTCTGCTTCATCTGCAGACCAGACCTTCTCCTGGGCCCACCATGATCCACCAAGTCACCAACATGCTCTAGGATGCACTACAGATCCAGAGCCAGGAGCTGGATATAGGAAAGTTAGAGAAGTTCCTCCTTAACTGCTGCTGGATTGAGAGGGCTCTGGGCAGTCACTTCAGATAACCTTTCTTCTGTGGCACTGAGGAAACAGCTCATGGAACTCTGAGAGTTGGCTGTGTAGGTTGTACACCAAAACAGTACCAACACCACCAGTATAAACCCTCACAGAAAAGCAGGTCCATGGCCAACTACGGGGCAAAGAGAAAGTGATCAGCATCCTCCTCCTGGATGTAGCAGAGCAGCTGAAAGGCATGGTGATAAGGATGAGACCAAGTCATAACACAACCATTCTATCACCATGTGCCTAGAAGTAGATTGTTTCCATCCCCCCAGCAAAGTAGTGGCATCAATGAGAACAAACCAGTGACTATGGGAAGGGGAAACAAATTAGACTGTCAATATCCTCTTCATGGAAATCATCTCACAGGTTGTTAGTCACACAGGGCTGGCCTCACCCCTCTAATTTTCTCTCATACATGGGCTTTAGTGCTCCTCTCATCACCTTAGCAGCTGAGTGCCTGCACCATGTGCAGAGGCATCACAATTAAGCCAAGTGGCTGGATGTCACAATAGAAGGGACTACAGCTCTGCTTCAGCAGCACAGGAAGCTAGCAAGGAGCTGAGATTAAACACCAGGTTAATTAGTACATTTAATTAGCTCCCAGTTATCAAATCTTTTCAGACCATTAGATAGAATGCTCCAAGTACAAAACATTCCCTAGAAATGCTATTGATTTTTTCTCTCTCCGGGTGGATGCAGGGCTGGGAAGCTCCAGTTTTCCTTCTGCAGCATCATGCAGGAGCAGAGTCCACCTCAACAGCCCTTGAATTTACAGCTCTTCTGAGAGGGAAAGGGACAGCACCATGCTAACACAGGCAGCCATAGGAGGAAAGGGAATAGCATTGGGGAAAAAACAGAGAGAATCATAGAACCACAGAATGCCTTGTGTTAGAAGGCACCAGCAAAGGTCACCTAGTCTAACTCCCTTAAAGTAAACAGAGACATCTTCAACTAGACCAGGTTGCTCACAGTCCCATCCAACCTGACCTGGAATGTTTCCAGGAATGGTGCATCTACTACCTCTCTGGGTAACCTGTTCCACTGTTTCACCACCCCCAGTGTAAAACAACTATTCCTTCTATCTAGTCTGAATTTGCCCTCATTTAGTTTAAAACTACCACCCCTTTGTCCTGTCACAACAGATTCTGCTTAAAAAGATTGTCCCTACCTTTCTGATAGGCCCCTTTTAAGTACTGAGAGGCCACAACAAGGTCCTCCTGGAGCTTTTTCTTCCCCAGGCTGAACAAATCAAATTCTCTCAGCCTGTCCTCACAGCAAAGGGGTTCCAGCCCTTGGATCATTTTTGTGGCCTCCTCTGCTGCCACTCCAGCAAGTCCATGTCTTTCCTGTGCTGAGGACTCCGGAACCAGTTCTGTAGGTGGGATCTCATCAAAGTGGAACAGAATCACCTGCCTCAACCTTCTACCCATGCTGCTGTGATATGATTTTGCCTTCTGGGCTGAGTGCACATTGCCAGCTTATGGACAGCTTTTCATTTTTCATCCATCAAGAGCAGCAACAGCTCCTTTAAAAAAACTCTGAGAGAAACAGATGCAGAGAGATATGCTGTGGACTTAGTCATCCAGTAGTGTGTCCCTTTTCTGTGTTGCCTTTCACTGTAGCTGAAGCAGACAGGCATGGCAAGGAAAAAAGAGCACAACTGCTTGTAGGAACTTCTTGTGCAGGCTTTGGAGAATTGCCAGTCACTGTTCCAGCTAGACTGAGAGATAGGAAAAGCTCCTTCAGGATCCTGTTACCAGTCTCCTGCATTCACCTCCCTGAATTTTTCTTCTGGTTTCCATGTTCATCCTAACATGAGCATGGCTGCATCTCTGCTCTGAAGTTCTGGAGTAGCTGCCAACATGCTCCCTCTCCTCATCATCACCAAGTGTATGGTGCTCCCATGCTAACCCACCACACAGAGCTGCTAAGAGACAAGGGGTCAGCTGAGCTTCTGAGAGCCCAAGGAAGCCCTGCTGGAGGCCATTCTGGTAGAAGATTTCTTTATGGCAGGGGAATCCAGATTCTGAGATGAGCTTGGAGACCTACTCAAGGCATTTGTCATTTAGATAATGCAGGGCCCTAAAAACACCAGTGCAACAAGCTCAGGCTCCAGGCAGGTTGGAGAACCATACACTGTTCTCATCATAGTTCACTGGGAAACTAATATTTGGGACACAAAATGGAATTTCAGCATTTTCAGCACCAAGCCTTCACAGAATCACAGAATGCTAGGGGCTGGAAGGAACCTTGAAAGATCATCTAGTCCAACCCCCCTGCCAGAGCAGGATCACCTAGACCAGATCACACAGGAACACATCCAGGCAGGTTTTGAATGTCTCCAGAGAGGGAAACTCCACAACCCCCCTGGGCAGCCTGTTCCAGTGTTCTGTCACCCTCACAGTGAAAAAAAAAATTCCTCCTGTTTCCATGGAAATTCCTATGCCTCAACTTCCACCCTTTGCCCCTTGTCCTGTCATTGGGCATCACCCAGCAGAGCCTGGCTCCATCCTCTTGGCACTCACCCTAGTTGTGACAGTGGGGAAGGAATTCAGGTCATCCTGATGTTGGTGACCTAAACCTATAAGCCGAGAATTCACAAAGACAAAGGGCTGCGGTGGGTGTGGCTTGTTTAAGGAAGTTTGCTTAGGAAAAATAACAGTGCAGGATGAAGCTGAGGTTGCACCATGAAAAATATCACATGACAATGACTTACCCAGTGTTTGGTTGTGATTCTAATAATCTTACATTATTAGAAAGGAAAAAGCAAAGACTGGGGTCAGATGCTGTTACTAGCAAAACAGCATTTTGAGAACAAGGCTGCAGCTTTCTGGGAAGATAATGTTCTCTCTTTTCTCCCCTGCATGATTTCAAAAGAAGGGTATTTAATCCTTCTATAAATAAGTATGAGTGTATTTGCTTCTAGAGGCTACAAAATATGTCTGCAACAAAGCAATGTGGAGACATTTGGGAATAAAGTAGCTAATTTGATACTCGTAAGAAACCATAACCGGAGTCTAGGACTGTATCTCTGAGGACTGGGATGACCTTTCAGCAGCTGATGATAGTTTTAAAATGGCTTCTCATCACTGAAAGCCCAATCTAACATCAGTTAAAATAAATTAAAAGCTATCACTGGCTCCTACAGATATTGGATTAGATCATATAAAACCTACTTGAATGCTGGGAACCCAAGGAAATTGTCATGGTAAATCTAAATTCTGGTGAAGCCTTACAGGCTTTAAAACATCTCTCTGCAGCCCCATTAAGAATGAGTTTCTCCTTAGCTCATGAATAATTTGCCTTTCTTTTTCTTCTGATAGATGACAAGTACCACCATGATGAAGCAGCACAAAGCCCATCTTCTTGCTCACAGGAGATCCAGATGTTTCTGTTGAGAGAGTAGTCCAGACAGTAAAGGCCACAGCTAGATATTGCTTCCTCCCAAAATACCTTTTCTACTGTCCTGCTGTCCCCACAGACCTAGAAGTAACTCTTCTTAAAATTTTCTGATCTCTCCATTTCCAGCTGCTCACCCCAGGTGATGGTAAGGGGCTCTGGTGGGGTGACATGCTCTACCTGGCAAGCACAGATATCCCCTTGCACACCTAAGTGTGACTTCCAAAGCGTCCAGGATCTGGAAAGACTAATCACTATTTAGGAGGATGTCCTCATAAACAACCTTGTCCATCTCCTCCTGCCCATTTTTTAACCACTTGATCTTAATTTCTAAAGGATAAAACCTTGTTGCAGAACAGACCAGCTACTTAGGATAAGCCCACAGCTGTTTGCATGGAAGAGATCTTCACTGTGCATTTAACTGCAAGACAGAAAGGAAGAGATGGAAACCTCTGACCCATCCTCAGGATTCACTCCTAGCAACAGGACCTGCAAATATCAAAAGTATTTCTGCTTTCAAACCCATTTGTCAACATAGTCCAGGTTGGTCCAGACTCACTACCTTTAACATGACATCACATTACATGTCTGGTAGCCACAGTCATCTTTAATCGTAGACTCATCAAATGGTTTGGGTTGGAAGAGATCTTAAAGATCATCTATAATCTAGTTCTTCTTTCTTTTTTCCCTCAGTGAAGTACCATCACAGAAGGTGAACTCTGCTTCTACCACAAACATCTAGTATGAGCACCACTCAGGTGGGTCCATTGCTCCAGGAATTGGGAGGAGGACAGGTGTACTTGCTAGGCTTGGGAGTCCTGTCCGACACTCTTCTACAAGGCTCCTGCAAGCCACTTCCTCCTGTCTTATGCTCAAATTAAAGATGCTTACTGTTCTGGTCCACGGCACTCATTCTCCCAATGCCCCACTGAACTCAGACTTGGCTCCCACCATCCACTGAGCTCCTCTGACATCCACTGTCTGCCAGAGAAGTGGCAGTGGTGAGTAAGCGTGGTCTCAGACTGAGGAAGCAGAGTTTTCCCATTCTGCTTTTTATTCTCCACAGACTCACTTCTCCAGTCCAGGTACCTCACCCAGTGAATGTCATTCGTGTAGTGACACCCCTGTTTCCACTGAAGCAGGAAATGCTCTGAGTGGAGACATGTGGAACAAGATCAGGTTGGACATCTTGCTGCTGCATTCCTTTGTGCTTGAATATCTGAGATCTCTGCTCATCAGGAAGGTCTATATGAAGAGTCATATTGTTCCTCATTGCTGTCATAATGGATGGAGCTAGAAGCCAGGAGGTTTTGAACTCAGGAACCCCCAGGCTGTTGTTGTTCAGGCTGGGGGGAAGGAAAAAGTTTGGAGAACTGGACTGCTAACAACCACATTTCAGGTCAAAGTAGGAAGGTGTGAATGGAGGAACTTGAAGAAGTTCCCCCATTCATTGAGGCAACTGGTCAGTGATTCACCTAGTATTGGGCAATATCACTGGTAACCAGGTAGGAAAGGGTTCAGATTTTGCCTTTCACTAGAAACTTTTCTGCAGGAAAGCAGCATATGGGTTTCACCAGCAGACACCACAAAGGAGTGCTGTCAGAGTAGAACAGTTAACAAAGCAGCTCAGACACTGCTGTGCAGCTCCCAAGGCTCCATCCTTGGCTTGTTCTCTCTGGGCTGGACCTTCCCAGGGACAGAAGTTCTTTCAGAGGACTGCGAATACAGCCCAGACCCAGCAGAGCAAGCTTAGAGCCTCTGAAAGCACCACCACCAACCTGGGCAAAGAATGGCACTATGAAACTGTTCCTGTCATGAAACATAAAGTCAGCCAAGCCAAGTCATGTGCTATCCTCTGACAGAAGGACAGGCTCTCCATTTTTCTCCATCTGTTGGGACACATAAAGAAAAATCTGAAGGACATGGTAAGAAGCAGGTTTTGCATCTGCTTTGGTTTGGTTTTCAGTGAAAGGTTCAGGGAAAAAAACTCCTGGAAGTTGAGATAGAAAGAATGAAATATCTAAACTGGAGAATCACTCAGGGAAAATCAACTTTATTTCCTGGAAGGAATGTGTTACATGTTGTGTCTCACTTCAGTAGAACGTTGCTATTGTGAAGCAAAGAAACATACATCCTTTCCCTTGAAATAAAGACAAATGTTCTTCATTTCAGGTTACCAAGCTACCACTGAAGCAAAGGTCAGCACTTTCTAATCACACTGTCCCCACTCCTACATCTAATACACAGCAGGATTTTTACTATCTTGTGTGTCTAAGTTTCAAACTAGAACCTTTAAGGACACCAAAGGGTATTCACTGACAAAGTGAGAAGACTTCACAACTATGGGGAGTCTGCCAGATTGAAGAGCTGCATATTATCCTTCAGTTAACAAAGATTTATCTGCCTTTCTCTTCTCTCTTTGGGGAGGACAAGCTCACGCCCTGCATGCATAGTTCTTTATCTGCACAGAAGGTGCCATGTTGAGCTTCAGGTAGAAGGTACAAGTTGATCTCCTGGCACAGAAGTCAAAAGGATGCTGGACTTTTCTGGGGATGCTCAGGACTATAGATCAGAGGCCCATGAATAGTGGACACTGCTGCTGATAAAAGCCCTCTCGAAAGAGCCCTTAAAATCAGAAAGAGATGCCACTGCACATCTTCAGGGCTATCAAAAGGAGAGATGGATAAAATTTCCACAGGCTCAGCCCTGAGGAAAGTTTTTGTGTAACAGCATCTCTAATTCCAAACTGTGTGGACAGACCAGGTTCATATCATCAGACTCCAGACAGATGAGGGTCATCTTGGAGGAGGCAAGATTTGATTTCTTGCTTTGTACTGCTGTCATCCTGTTCCTTGCTTTCTCAGCAGTCCCAGATCAGAGATGCCTCCAGGATCTCCAAGGCCAGATCTGGAGGATCTGAGGCTACAAGCCTCAGAATCAGAATGAAACAAGGACATACTCATTTTGAAAGCAGATGTGTGGAGCCTATCCTCCTCCACTTGCTAGAAAGGACAAAATAAAGGAACAGAAATATGCAGAGGGGCATTGGTGAGGAGGCTTCATGTGGCGACAGTCTGGAGCTAAAGCACCAGGCTGAAACATCCATAAAGAAGGCATTTCAGAATACTTATGCCAGGTGAAGGCTGGGCATTGCTATATGGATGACACCAAAGAGGGGATGCTCTACAAGCACAAGACTTGATTTTCCACTCCTACCCAAAAACTGACACTGCCTGTTTGGAAGCTCCTTCCCACCACTGCTCCATGGTTTCTCCACAGACCTTACAACCAGCTGGGAACAAAAGTGAATCATTATTTCCCACCATCCTTTATACCTCCTTCCCTGAAGATAACCTGACAACATCTTCCTATCTCCCTGTTCAGACTTACATTACTAATCTAATCCAATCCATAGGCAGCACCAGTGCCCTCTGGAGAGCTTTTGGAAGAACTCTGCAGAGAATGAAACAAATCATGTATCCAGACACTGTCATATCTTTGTAGACACTTGAAACAGCTACAAAACACACACTTCATGTTCCCAAGAAGGAACAGAGCTATGAACTAGGTCCAGCACTGCATGGGCCCAAATGGAGCTATTGAAACAGCCTTAGATCTGGAGCCATCACCAGGGCTATGGTTCATGGTCCTGCTACTCATTGAGGACAGCATCCAGCAGTGGAAAGGGGATGGGCAGCTCTGACAGGAGCCAATCTATGTTTGTTGGAGAATTTGGAACACAGTAACCCCTGCCTCTTCCTCTGCCATCTTAAAATACTGCTGTAGACTGTGTCTGTCAGCACACAAACACTGCCTGCAGTTCAGGAGGATGAAATGCCTCGCAGACACGTAAGCCTCAGCAGCACCAGCCCCAGGGGAGGAACTCAGCAAAAGGAGTATAGAGCAAGATAGGGTGTGTGGAACAGTAGCTGATCTAGGAGCTGATCTCTAAGGGCAGAAAAACACATGAGACCATCAGCTTTGCACTCTGGTAGTGCTTTACCAGAAGTTTCTTTTGGGGACTGACAGACCAAATTCCTGTCCTCTCCATTTGGTCTTTAGATGGAAGAATATTCAGTCAGATGGGAAAAAGCTCAAGTCCAGTTCTAGAAGTTTGAGGACAGACTCTCCTGTGTTACCCCTTGCCTCCAAATACCCACAGTTGGCCCTGGACCAGAAAAGTCTTAGAGGATGGACTATGGCCTCTTCCTGGTACATTTAGACACTGTCATTCATGTTAGTCTCAAATTATTCTCTAAATTAACTGTTTTTCTGGCCTTGAGAGAATTTTATGAGTCAAATAGCCCTGGAAGAAAATAAACTGGGCAGTATGGGCTGAACAAGTGCAAAAACACCTATAGCTGAGAGCAGTAAGAAGTACACCATCTGTGACTGGGCAGAGAGAACATACAGCATGCACTGAACATTCATTACACACTCATTTAATTCTCACATTAAGCCAGGAGTTCCCTGAACAACAGAGCCCTAATTTCCTAGCAATTATATCCTGTATCTCTGCCTCACACTGTAGCAGTACCAGCTCCTTCCTGTGCTGTGACTCTCTAAGAAGCCACATCACAATGTTGGGCAGGCACACAGCAAAGCTCAATGCTGGCACTTACAGGAGGGGATGGTGATTGACATTAAAACAAAACTAATTTTGCTCACTCAGGAGCACTAAGACCTGTGTGTCCCTGTTTTTCCATCAAGCACTGAGGTAATAACCTGCCTGTGTCCAAGTGAGGTGCCTTGCAGTGGCATGGAGGATGGACACTGGACAAGCTGTCCTCATTGGATGAGGATGCATTTCTAGCACAGTTTTTATCTTCCCTCCCTGTACCTCTCCCTGCAATCTCCTGTCTTTCCTCTCAATATCTTTCTCATCCACCTGGATACAGCTGTGCCCCTGCTCTGCAGCTCTAATTCCTTGGGATGGCCTCTCAAGGCAGCTTGGAGCTCAGGTCTAGACTAAGAACCACAGGTGGAGACATGGTCTCACTGGGAGCAAAGGCAGAGGTGAAGGAAGGCCCATGCATGGGGAAGCAGCATGGGGACTTCAGAGACAAGAAGCTTTTCATGCACAGATGAAAAAGGCCATGAGGGAAAAGTCAAAAATAGGCATCTACAAAGCTTTCCACTTCTCTTTCCCATAAGCCCAGCTTTTTTCTTTTAAATGAGGTTTCTGGCCAGCAATTCTTTTCATAACTGAGGCTTTGAAGTGAGGTAGAGATTTGGTTCCCTAGAAGTAGTGCCACTACCAAGGCTGACTCCCAGCACCTCCTGGCCCTGGGGCATAACACTGCTGCTGTCTCTTGTTTCACCCATTGTACTCCAAAGATCAATGCACAGGAGTGAGACAACCCCTGACCACCAGCACAGCAGACATGTTCAGTAGCTGCCTTCCCACAGTGTGACTGAGCAGAAGAGGGATGCACATGGATTAGGCAAAGGGCAGGGCAGAGCAACAAAGTCCAGGCAGTGTGGGGAAGCAGCACTGACTTTAATCTTTCCTCATAGAATGGTTTTGGATGGAAAGAACCTTTAAAGATCATCAGATTCAAACCCTTCATCCATGAGCAAGGACATCTTCCACTAGATCAGGTTGCTCAAAGCCCCATCCAACCTGGCCTTGAATGCTGGGCAATTCATTCCAGTACCTCACTACCCTCACAGTAAAAAAAATTTCTTCCTTACATCCAACATAAAACTACCTTCTTACAGTTTAAAACTGCTCTTACCCTGTCACTTCAGGCCTTAGTAAAAAAGCACCACAGCCCTGAGAATGCTAGTGGGAGGACACTGAAGGGAGAAGCCACCCTCCTCAGCTGCAGTGCAGTCTAGGGTCAGTGTGCTGAGAATTTCAGGCACCATCTGTCACTCTCCTGACCTCCTGGGTCTCTCTCTGAGGAGAAATGCCCCATGTCAGTCCATGCCTTCCTCGATCAGGGACTCAGGACTTTGTTCTGCTCTGCAACCCTTGCTGGAGGACAAGACTCTCTCATTTCTCAGCCTCATGACCCCCTCCCTTCCTCTGGCCTCTTTGAATAAAACTTGAGAAGCATCTATCAAGAACACAAGTGTCTCCAGCCCTGCAGAGGATTTGGGAGTACTTGTTGGCAAACAATAGGACATAGGCAGGCAATGTGCATTGGCAGTCCAGAACGCCACCTGCATCCTGGGTTGCCAAAAAAAAAGCAGTGGCAGCAGGTTAGGGGAGGGGATTTCACCCCTCTACTCTGGTGAGACCCCTACCTGCACTGCTGGGTCCTCAGCACAGGAAAGACATGGATTGGAACAGGTCCAGAGAAGGCCACAAAAATAATCAGGGGGCTGGAACTGTTGTGCTGCAACGACAGGCTGGGAGAGTCCAGGTTGTTCAGCCTGGAGAAGACTCTGATGAGCCCCTGTTGAGACCTTTCAGTTCTTAAAGGGGGCTTCTAAATGAGAAATGTTTTAGTAAGGCCTGTAATGACAGGACAAGATACAATGGTTAAGAACTGTAAGAGGGTAGATTTAGATGTAAGGAAGAAATTCTTTGTTATGAATTGGTATGACACTGGCACAGGTTGCCCAGAGGAGTTGTTGATGCGTCATTCCTGGAAGGGTTCAAGTGTTAAAGGCTGAAGTGTTGGAGCAATCTGGTTTAGAGGAAGGTGTCCCTGCCCATGGCAGGGAGGTTGGAACCATATGGTTTCTGCAGCCCAAACCACTCTGATTCTATGAGAAAGGGGTAACATCAGTGCCACTGCTAGTCTGTTAAACTGATGCCTTTATGTATCCTTCTTTTGTTTTGTTTTGTTTGTTTGTTTTCAATATATTCCTTTAAACTAGGCTAACTAAACTTACTCTAGGAATAGTAGGAATAGGATAATTATACAAAGATCAGTTAGTGAGCAGCTCAGCATAAAATCACAAACATTACTTCCCCACACAGCCTGGACTTTGCTGATCTATGACAGGTCCTGGAAAGCGAAATACTCCTTACACACTCCATGGGGATCCCTCCCACAGCCATTGGTGTCCTTTATCGCCCCGCCATGAGGATCGCATCCCGCCGTACCCTGCTCAGTGCCATCCCAAGAACTACATTTCCCAGAGTGCCTTGCGCCAACACGGAGACAGAGACCGTCCTTAGGGCCTGGAGCTCTCCCGTTTCGATTGGCTGGCTGGAGCAGCCTCTGGCGGCCATTGGCTGAGAAGATCACGTGTGGCGACGGGTGGTGTGTTGCCTCACGGGAACTGTGCGGGAGCGGGCCGGCGTGGAGCGAGTGTTCCGGGAGGGCTGAGGCCGGGCCGCCGCGGAGAGCAGACCCGCTAGGCCTGCGCCATGCTGGGTACCCGGGGTGGGTGGCAGGCCCTCCGCCGCTGCGCCTCCCTGCCTCAGGCGGTGCGGCTGCGGGTCAGCGAGGCGCTGGGGGCCCGAGAGTCCGGTGGCGAGGTTAAAGTGCAGGTGTGTCCAGGGGAGGTCGGGGTATACCTGGTAACCCACCCAGACCCTTACTGGGAGGGGAGCTGGAGTGGCGTGGCCCACCCCGGATACACTGGCTTTGCTTCAGGGAGGAAAGCTAGAATCTCTGCAGCTCGTTTTACTGAACTTGCAGATCTCCTTTACAGTTTCCAGGGCGAGCTCTCACTGTTCAGATTGCTGTTGACAGAGCACGTAACAAAGCTGTGAAATTCCTCGGGGCGTGTGCAGGGAAAAGCTGCCACTGTGATGGGCTTTGCTTAAACGTGCACTGTCTGGTTTTGGTTTTATCAGCTCTAGTTTGGAGGACCAAACCATTGCCTCTGTGCTGATGACTTTAAATAGTTGCTTTAGGTCTTGTTCCTTGTCTAGATTTATAGTAGTGTCAGGTAGAGATAACAATAACTGTTTGTTGTTTGTGTCTGGCTCCTGTCGTGAAGCAAGTTCGACTGGGATAAATAGGTTTTTATCAGTGGAACTCTATCCTCAGTACACGTTGTGTGTCCCTCTGCTTTCTGGTGTTCCTGACTGATAGGGTAATGGTTGCAGATGCATATTTCCTGGTTTAGTGCAAGGCCCCTCGCTAGAACTGTGCAGCTGTCACTATTTCTGGATGAATCTGTAAAGGTCTAGGGTACTTTGTAACAGTTTTAAATTTAACTGGAAGAGGATAGATTTAAATTTATGGGGAAGAAATTCTTCTCTATGAGGGTGGTGAGGTGCTGGAACAGTTTGCTCAGATTAAGTGTTACATACTTCTTCCCTGGAAGTGTTTAGGGCCAGGTAGGATGGAGATTTGAGCAGCTAATCTGGGGAAAGATGTCCCTGTCCACAGCAAGGAGATTTGGGTTAGATGATTTTTGACAGTGCTTCATCACTGGTGACCCAAAACACAATTTATAGCACACTGATACTCCTGCACACACATAGATGAAGCCTTATAGGGTAGGAAGAAGTTCATTCAGTACAGGTGCTGTAGTTTTATGAATAATACAAACTGATGCTGAAATTTACAGTACTTCTTTTTGCCCCAGGTCTTTGCTGCTTTATTGCTTTTCCTCTGTGCTGGCAAAAAATATATTTTGTATTAAACTGGCCTGGGGAACTGGCCTGGCTTAAACCCAACTTTATTATGACTGGGTTATTGGAACGTGCAGTGTGGTCTGAGTCATAATTGTCACTACACGTTGCTTCTAGTAAGGTGTGAAGTGCTTAAAACATTGCTGCCATAACCTCTGTGGGTCCAATACAAGCCTGGGGGTATGTTTGTCACTTCTTACTGTGGGATGCAAGACTCATCTCCCTACTTTACAGATCCCAGAAGAACTTGACGAGGTAGAACAAAATCTCTTGAGAATGTTTCTTTGTTTAGGGATTTTGTGTGTTTCATTAAGGAGAGCTTATGAGGAAAGAAAATATGCATTAAATTTGATTTATCAAGTATAATATGTATGGGCTGTTGTGGGGATTTACTGGGATACAAAGGATAAGCACAGCAGCTTCAGGTGTGTTATTGTATGAAAGGCCTTTTAAACATCTGCTGCTTTAGCCACAGAAATAGGAGATTATTCAAATGATCAGACCATAATTTTACACTCCTGTCTTCACAGAATGGTGGGGGTTGGAAAGCACCTTTACAGATTATCTAATCCTTGCACTAGTTCTTGCCTCAAGTGTAACACCCTGAAGAGGTTGTTTAGGTAAATGCTTGGCAGAAGTTGTGCAGCTAGAGCAAAAGCTGAAGTTCAGTTAATCGCTAAATTCATGGCTTTAAAATCTTTCATAGTTCTTGTATGCAGTTGTCCACTCCCTGTTATACCAGCCTTTCTAATGCCTTGTCTGTGTTTGTAGTCATATTGCAGTTTCAAGGATGCTTTACCTCTGATACTGTTTGATTCTTCATGTTTGTTCCATCTAGACGACAGAAGTAGATGATTTGCATTGATTTGGTATAAAATACCTAAAGCACTTGTGTGATGTGAAGTGGTTGGAACTACTTGGGCACTTACACTTAAGAGAAAAACAAAACTGACTGGAAAAGAGGCAGCTTGGTTACTTAATCAGCACTTTGGTAGGTTGTTCTCTGCAGCATGAAGGTGAACTGGAAGCTTTACAAAGGGTAGTCTTGCTTTTAAGTTTTGCTTTTAACTCTTGTGAGCTGGGGAGCAACTAGAATCCTAGAATTGTCAGGGCTGGAAGGGACTTCAAGGATCACCTAGTTCCAACTCCCCTGCCATGGGCAGGGACACCTCACACTAGATCAGGTTGCCCAGAGCCGCATCCAGCCTGGCCTTAAAAACCTCCAGGGATGAGGCTTCCATCACCTCCCTGGGCAACCTGTTCCAGTGTCTCACCACCCTCATGGGGAAGAACTTCTTCCTAACATCCAAACTGAATCTACCCATTTCTATATTGTTTCAGTTCCCTCTAGTCCTGTCATTACCTGACACCCTAAAAAGCCCCTCCCCAGCTTTCTTGTAGATGACTTTAAGATACTGGAAGGCCACAATTAGGTCTCTTCAGAGCCTTCTTTTCTCCAGACTGAATAGTCCCAACTCCTTCAGTCTGTCCTCATAGGAGAGGTGCTCCAGCCCTCTGATCATCCTCGTGGCCCTTCTCTGGACATGCTCCAGCACCTCCAGATCCTTCTTGTAATAGGGGCTCCAGAACTGGACACAGTACTCCAGGTGGTGTCTCACCAGAGTGGAGTAGAGGGGGTGAATCTCCTCCCTCAACCTGCTGTCTATGCAGCTAAGGGAGTTGTATTTTGAATGCTGTTACTGTTGCTTGTTCTCGTGATACTTGCTTAACTTTTAATTATTATTTTTTTGAGTATTATTAAGGGAAATGTTATTTCTCTTTGAAACACTTAAGACATTACCCTGGCATATATGTGGTCAGTTCTACTGGTTTTCTGTTACAAAGAACTGCTTTACTGTGTTTATTCTTATAGTCAAACTGGAAAAGAACATTTACAGATTTTTTTCCTCAATATTTTTTCCCATGGAGACAGTGGAGCAGTCTTGATTTTGAAGTGTAAAGAGAAACACTCAAGGCATTAGTTTTTATTTTTGTTTTCACAGATTTCATCAAGTTGAAAGGGATCCTCAAAGGTTATCTTGCTCAACCCCCTGCAATGAGCAGGGACACTCCAACTAGATCAGGCTGCCCAAGGCCACATGAATGTGTTTTCATCTGAATCTATTGGCTGCAGCATCATTCTTTTAGCAGTCCAGTGGCTTAGGGCATGTAGGAAGGAGGTTGACTTGCTGGAACATGTCCAGAGAAGGGCAACGAAGTTGGTGAGGGGTTTGGAACACAAGCCCTGTGAGGAGAGACTGAGAGAGCTGGGGTTGCTTAGCCTGGAGAAGAGGAGACTCAGGGGTGACCTTATTGCCCTCTACAACTACCTGAAGGGAGGTTGTAGACAGGCAGATGATGGTCTCTTCTCCCAGGAAGCCAGCACCAGAACAAGAGGACACAGTCTCAGGCTGCGCCAGGGGAGGTTTAGGTTGGCTGTTAGGAAGAAGTTCTACATAGAGAGAGTGATTGCCCATTGGAATGGGCTGCCTGGAGAGGTGGTGGAGTTGCCGTCATTGGAGGTGTTCAGGAGGAGACTTGATGGGGTGCTTGGTGCCATGGGTTAGTTGTTTAGGTGGGTTGGATTGGTTGATGGGTTGGACACGATGATCTTGAAGATCTCTTCTGACCTGGTTTATTCTATTCTATTCTAAACAGCCAATGAACAAATTGCAGTGGAAAACTTCCCACAGGTGATGCAGCAACAAAAATGGATACTAAAAATCATCAAAGGAGCTTTGAGTGTTTTATCATAGAAAGCTGTGCATTACTTGTCTCTCTTGTTTCAGCAAGAAGTGTTTTGAAGAGACATCACTAGGAAGAACATGTATTTTGTTAAAATGTTTTTCATCTTCTGAGCACTTTGTAGCTTTCTGGAGTCTCATCTTCCCTGAGATTCAGGTAGATCTTAGTTGTCCCTGCTGTCCTCAAGAGAAGAGTTGATATCTCTGCCTAAGTATTTGTATCTCTTTGCTTTGAAGTCAGTAGAAAAGCTGACACTGACTTGTTTTAAACATTATTTTTTATCTTTGTTCCCCCTAAATAAATATTTCTTTTCCCTTCAATAAGAAGTCGAAATAGGCCTAAGGTAGCATGTCCAGCTCAGCAGGGAGAAGAGCATGACCGTCCATGCCAAGAAATAACAAGTTTCTTTTTCTTTTGCCTCTAGGGTTGGGTCCGCTCTGTCCGATCCCAGAAAGAAATTTTGTTCCTGCACATAAATGATGGGAGTTCTCTGGAACACCTCCAGGTGGTTGCTGATCCCAGCCTGGAAAATAGGTTGGTCACCTTGAGATACTTGGAAAAGTATCTGTGTTGAGCAATGCTTCGAGGAGTCTGCTCAGGCTTCCTTCCCATTGCCAGGGGGTCACAAGCAGCTGGCAGCTGGCCACAGGACAGGCACTACTTCAGCTCAGGGTCTCCGGGTGTGTTTTTAGGCTGCAGAGTGTGACTACTCTGTCTCTGCTTAGCTGAGGCTTTCTTAGCTTAGTTAAGCTGAGGTACTTCTAAGGAAGTGATTGTGCCCCAGTACCTAGCACCTCAAGTACTTTGTCCAGGTTTGGGCACCTCAGTGTAAAACAGATATTGAGGTGCTGGAGTGGGCGTGGAGAAGGGTGACAAAGTTGTTTTGCAGAACATGTCTTATGAGGAGAGGCTGAGGGAGCTGAGGTAGTTTAGCCTGAAGAAGAGGATGCTGAGAGGAGACGTTATTGCTCTCTACAGCTACCTAAAAGGAGGTTCTAGCGAGGTCAGTGCTAGAGGGCAATGAAGAGGAAAAGGACCTGGGGGTTGTAGTGGATGGGAAGTTAACCATGAGCCACCAATGTGCTCTGGTGGCCAGAAAGGCCAATGCCATTCTGGGGTGTATTAGGAGGAGTGTGGTTAGTAGGTCGAGAGAGGTTCTCCTTGCCTTTACTCTGCCACATCTGGAACATTGTGTCCAGTTCTGGGCCCTTCACTTCAAGAAGGACCTTAGGGAACTGCTCGAAAGAGTCCAGTGCAGAGCCACAAAAATGCTGAAGGCAGTGGAACATCTTCCTTATGAGGAGAGACTGAGGGAGCTGGGGCTCTGTAGCTTGGAGGAGAATGAGCGGTGACCTCATTCATGTTTATAAATATGTAAAGGGTGAATGCCAAGGGGATGGAGCCAGGCTCTGCTCAGTGATGCCCAATGACAGGGCAAGGGGCAAAGGGTAGAAGTTGAGGCATAGGAAGTTCCATGTGAACATGAGGACAACTTTATTCACTGTGAAGATGATGGAACTGGAACAGGCTGCCCAGGGGGTTTGTGGAGTCTCCCTCTCTGGAGATATTCAAGATCCACCTGGATGCATTCCTGTGTGATCTGGTCTAGGTGATCCTGCTCTGGCAGTGGGGTTGGACTGGATGAACCTTTGAAATCCTTTCCAGCCCCTAAAATTCTGTGGTTCTGTGTTTCCCGCTTCTCCCAAGTAACTAATGACAGGACAAGATAATGGCCTCAAGCTGTTCCAGCTTGATTGAATATCAGGAAAATATCAGGTTTAGATTGAATGTCAGGAAAAATTTATTTACTGAAAAACTGGTGAGGTACTGGAACAGGCAGCCCAGGGAGGTGATGGAGTCATCATCACTGGAGGTGTTAAAAAACAAAGTAGATGTGACACCTGGGGCCATGGTCTAGTTGTCAAGGAAGTATTGGGTAGAGGGTTGGACTTCATGATCTTAAGAGGTCTTTTCCAAGCGTAATGATTCCATGGTTCTGTTTCAGTTGCCTGTCATGTGAGAGTAATTTGGACTTAATTTTCTTGAAAGCTGTAGCAGTGTGGGCACTTTGGACTGCTATTGGATTTGCTTGGAGATCACCCAATGTAGCCTTGGATAACTGTCCCCCAGATTTTAGAGAGTGCTGTTGCTCTTCCTGTAACAATCTGAGGCTGACTCAGTAGATATACCCCACGGATGGGCATGTCTGGTTTGTTTTAATCAAACAATGCATTTCTTTTACAGATTCATCTTGTTTGTTACTCTCAGTTGTGCTGTCTGGGGGGAGGGCTGCATTTGGGAGCTGTGGGGTGATCCAAGAACCTTCTGCCTATAACTTGTTTTTTGATTATTATTTTTTTTGTCTGTCTGGTGTGTGCCCACCAAGAGCCCCTTCTCATAAAAACCTGTCTCTTTTTCCCCTCATTTGTCCTAAATTATTCTTTACCTTTGTGAATCTATTCAGGTTCCCACCTATGAGGACAGGCCTAAGGAGGTGGGGTTGTTTAGCCTGGGGAAGAGAAGGCTCTGGGGAGACCTAATAGTGGCCTGCCAATACCTCAAGGGGACCTACATGAAGGCTGTAGAGGGACTACAAAGGCCTGTAGCAATAGGATGAGGGGCAGTAGTTTGAAAATAGAGAACAGAAGATTTAGATTGGATGTTAGGAACAAGTTCTTGACCACGAGGCTTGTGGAACGCTGGAACAGGTTGCCCAGGGAGGTAGTTGCGTCCTCATTCCTGGAGATATTCAAGGTCAGGCTTGACAAAACTCTGAGCAGCCTGATCTAGTGGAGGATGTCTCTGCTGACTGCAGGGGAGTTGGACTAGATGACCTTTGGAGGTTCTTTCTGACCCAAACCATTCTATGCATTTAATAAATTTTCATTTGATCCTTTAAGCCCTATCACTGCAGTAGCTCTTGTGATCTCAGGTGGCCCAGCTAAATTAAGAGGAATGTATCTGACTTTGTGTCAGTGCTTAGTTAAGCTGACATTTTTTTCCTCTTGGTTTCTTAGAGATCTGACTTTTGGAAGCGCAGTGGAAGTGCGAGGGAAACTGGTCAAAAGTCCTCATCGGAGGCAGAACATGGAGCTGCGAGCTGAAAGCATCCGTGTGGTGGGAGCCTGTGATACTTGGGTATGTCACTGCAGCAGGTGGCCAACTGGTAGAACTGCTTTGGAAAGAAGTTTCAAAAGGTCCAATATCCAACAAAGTGTTCTGCAGAGTGTTTAAGTCTGAGTGGTCCTGCAGGCTTTGATAAGTCAGCAGTGTCTGTAGAGTACCTCAAAGGAGACACATGAGATCACTGTGAAAGCTCTTCTCTGCAGCAGAGCTGTTTCTGTGTGGAAACTGGTGCACATGCTGGCAACTAAGCATGTGCATTTATCCCACCCTGAAGCACTTCCTTGTGCCAGGTGGTTTGCCTGGTAAGTTTGGCTTGGGATGCAATTTGGAGAAGCTGTGGGACTGGCAAAACACCCTGGATTGTGCAGGTGGAAGAGCTGTGTCTGCCGCAGGCATGTTTGGAACTGTCTGGCTGTTGTGGCAGTGGGATGAGCAGCTGGCTTGCAAGGGGGCTTAGCATCCAGAAGGTGGAGCATGTCAGAGTGCTGATACCTTGTCTTGTGTTCATGGCTTCTGCTCTGCTGAAAGCTTTATAAAATCCACAGCAAAACTAGAAAAAACAGGCAGAAGTATGTAGTTCCTCTCTGCTCTGTACTGAAAACTGGGTTTTAGCAGGCAGCGATGCTGCTCCATGAATAGCAATAAAACTACATTGGCTCTGAGTTCTCATCTTCTTCAGTTTATTTCCTTGTTTTTCAGACATTCCCCTTGAAAATGAAGGAGAGGCACCCACTGGAGTATGTCCGACAGTTCCCTCACCTGCGATGCAGGAGCAACACCCTCGCCTCCCTCTTGAGAATCCGCAGTGAAGCCACTGCAGCCATCCACTCCTTCTTCCAGGTAATCCCTTCTGCACTGAGCCTTAGGTGTAAAACACTCCACCAGTCTGGCTTCATGGGAGCATGAAGGGAGGGGAGGGAGTGTGACATCTTTACTGCAAGGTATGGATTTTGAACATGGTGGTTTTCTTCCCAGTCCTAGGTTTGCCTGAGGCCTTGGCTAGACTGTTAGCTGTGATCAGATTAGCACATCTGTGATCTTTCCACCCATTTCCTGTTAGTTATTTTATCCCTTTCATTAAGCAGCAATATAATTGCCTGCCAATGTGTGTGGTCTGTGGAACAGAACATAATATTGAGTTGTTTAACCCATCCTCAGCAGTGACCTTACGGTCCTTGGATAGAAGCCTCCTCCCACATGGAGAAATCTGATGCAGGAAGGCTACCAACAGAATAAGCTCTTCATGTTATTCTGTTAAGTTCTTGACTTTTTATTGCTGTGTTGCAAGTCTGTGTAGATGCTGATAGATGAGATTGAGTCTCCTGTTTTCTTGGAATTGTACAACGGTTTGAGTTGGAAGGGACCTTAAGGATCATGTAATTCCAACCCTGCTGCAGGGACCAGAGACATCTTCACTACACCAGGCTGCTCAAAGCTGCGTCCAGCCTGGGCTTGAACACTTCCAAGGATGGGACATCCACAGCCTCTCTGGACAACCTGTCCCAGTGTCTCACCACCCTCACAATGAAGAATTTCTTCCTTCTATCTATAGCAGCAAGGAGTCATCATGGGGCAAAGAAGGTCACCAGCCTCCTGGGCTGTGTTAGGCAGAGCACTACCAGTAGGGCAAGGGAGGGGATCTCTCCCCATCTGCACAGCACTCTTGATTTATCAGGGTTGCTGGGTGAGGTGCTTGCATTCCCAGTGCAAGAGATACATGAGCATTGATACATTTTGAACTGCATTTTATGAACCTGTCACTCTTTAGCTGTGGGCGTGGTACAGGCATTTTGCAGGCAGTAGATGAACTCTGGTTACAGATATCATGTAGAGGTCATGCAAGTAAAGAAAGATGAAGTCCTCAAGTGTATCTGAGCCCCTTCTTTTAAAGCCTTTTGTTGCAACAAACTTATTTTACTTTAGATAAGCTGCTTTTACCTTGAGTAGAATCACATCCAGAGTAGTCTGATTACAAAATTCCTGTGTAGTAATCAGTATGACTCCACAGGTCAGAATGGTTGAGATTGAATTTCAGGTCCCAGCTATGCTGGTGCTGTCACCTGCAGTGGCAGAAAAGGCTTGCCTGCTCCAAGAGATACCTGTATGGCACCACAGGGCATTTAGAAGATATTTTTTGGGGGGTTCTGATTTATTTTATTTTTTTAAGAGCATAGTAGAAATACTATGTCAGGTAAAGCTGTGGTGGTGTCAGTGTTGTGCCAGCTGCTAAGGCAGAAGCCCGCTCAATTTGGAACCGGTCTTTACTGGTGTGGAGCCACTAGATGGCATTGCCTGCAACAGTTTCAGGCACAGGCTAGGAAGGCAGCGAGATACAAAAGAAGTATCTTATTTTGATACAAGGTTTATTTCTCCAAATTAACTCCAGCTCAGGCCCTGACATACCTTCCTGTTTAAAATGTTTAAGAGGCAAGGTTGAAGAAAAAATGAATTATTAATTTAGCAGGAATAGCTACATTAAAGTTATTTTTAAAGGAATAAGGAAGATTTGGTCCCAGACCTGGTATTTGAGAATGCTTATGTCCCAACTCTCCTAGCACCAGGAATGTCTGTGGTTTGCTCCATCTGATGGAAGGAAAGCAGACTTCTTAAATTGCCACCTACATCACCCTAAGAATGCTCTGATTTCTGACTTGACAATGGCAGAACACACCATAACTAGAAAGTATAATTGGAGAGTTTTCATTGTGCAGAGCTGTAAAGAGCTTAATAGGGAAAGAAAATAAGGGGTGTTTTGAGTACACACTTGAAGTGGCCAGCAGGGTGAGGGAAGTGATTCTGTCCCTCTGCTCTGGTGAGGCTTCATTTGACATGCTGAGTCCAGCTCTGTAGTCCTCGGTACAGGAAAGACATGGACCTGGTGGGGTGGGTCCAAAGGAGACCACAAAGATAATGATGAGAGGGATGAAACTCCTCTGCTGTGAGGAGAGGCTGACAGAGTTGGTATTGTTTATCCTGAAGAAGAGAAGGCTTCAGGAAAACCTTTTAGTACTTAAATGGGTCCTATAGGAAAGATGAGAACAATCTTTTTAGCAGGGCCTGTGTTGCTAGAGACAAGGGGTGATGGCTTTAAACTAAAAGAGGGGAGATTCAGATGAGATAGAAGAAAGAAATCTTTTACAATGAAGGTGGTGAAACCCTGGCACAGGTTGTCCAGAGGTGGTAGATGCCCCATCCCTGGAAACATTCTTGGTCAGGTTAGACTGGACTCTGAGCAACCTGGTCTAGGACCTGATGTCCCTGCCTGTGGCAGGAGGGGTGGAGCTAGACAATCCTGGAGGTCCCTTCCAACCCTGACAATTCTCTGATTCTCTGTGCCTGCTTACTGCAGGGTGTTGTGGACTACATGACCCTTAAAGGTCCCTTCCAACTCCAAACAGTCTATGAGTCGATGAAATGATCTCGACTCTAACTATGGAAAGTGGTGGGGATTTTTTAGCCTAGTCATTTCCATCAGTGGCTGACTAATGCCAAATGCCTTTGGTTTGGACGCTGAAGCCTCAAATGTCATCTTTGTATCTTCTCCTGAGTATTGTGGGGTCCATATAGGAGAGAAACATTGTTCTGAGACACAGTAAAATAGTTACTGTGTGACTGTCAAGCTTCACTTTGCACATTAACTTCCAGGTTTGTCAGAACCAGTGATGCTACTTGAAGTATTTTAGGAGGGGAGCAATCCAAGAGGGTTTTATGGGTTTCTCATCTTTCAGACCTGTGCAGTTCACATACCCTTTTTATATCATCTAAGGGATGTGAAATGTACTTCTTTACAGTGGCTGGCACCACAGTATGAGGAATTTAGGCAATTTTCCAAAATCTCATGTATGCTTGGATGGCCACATGACCAGCAGGTCTCTGGAGTATGCATGGAATTGTGGCAGTGACCTTCATTTTGCATTGGTAGGCTGAAACTGGCAAAGCAAGTAGTTCTGGCTCCTAAATTTCTTTCTGTTGTCACTGGATCTCGGTGAGAAGTTCCTGCTGATTGCTCAGTAAGCTGAGGTCTTTTCACCTGTAACCAATGTAGCCTACACCTGACTGCAGGGACTTGCTCCCTCTTCCTTCAATTATGGTGAAGCCACAAAATATGTTGTGTCCACACCAACTCTTTGGTCCAAATTAATTTTAGGTTGATTCTCAGGATGGGCACTAAATCCTGCTCCTGTTTTCCTGGCCTTTAACTAGCTGGTGATAAGGTGCAGGACCTCTCATGAGAGTGGCCCTGTGAAATTAAACTTTTAGAAACATTTGTTTTTTCATCTGTTTTTTTAGTTAGTGTTTTATGTAAATAGACAATGAGTTATGCTCTGTCATTGCCTCTGTCTTGGTCATGCTGGCACACCCTGATTTTAAAGGAGTTGCCTTCATGCTATACATTACAGTGATGCAAGGGAGAACAAATCCTTTGTTCATAGCTAAAATCAGCTAGTTCCAGGTTCTTGTTTACCTTGAGATACACAAGTAGTGAGACTAAATTAGGAAAGTGATGGGTACTAGAGTTCTGTTCCTGGTTTTGCACCTAACATGCTGTATGTAATTGTCTGAGGACTGCAAACTGTGTTGCAGCTGGTTTAAAAGCCTACAGTTGTGCTTCAGAAATACCTACAGAATGGTAGAATCGTGGGGATTGGATGAGACCTCAAAAAAGGACCAAGTCCAACTCTTCTGCTAAGGCGGGGTCACCTAGAGAGAGTTGCATGGGGTAGTGTCCAGGCAGATTTTGAATCTCTTCAGAGGAGACTCCACAACCTACCTGGGCAGCCTGTTCCAGTGCTGTGGCACTGCCAAAGGAAAGTTTTTTCCACATGTTTAGATGGAACCTCCTGTGTTCCAGTTTGTGCCAGTTGCCCCTTGCCCTGTTTCCAGGCACCACTGAAAAGTCTGGTCCCATCCTATTGACCCCTGCCCAGAGAAGAGGCACTCTTCCTACAATCTTCCTGGTTTCAGAGCCCTCAGCTGTTATGAACTGTTAAATGAATGAATAATTCTCCAGGTACTTGTAGGATGACCAAGCCAGAGTACACATATATGATGTCTCTTAAAACCAGTTTGACTTCGATATCTCAGATCTGAGGTGGGACTGATATTTTCATGGTAGTTGGGTGTTTTTAAGGCCTCTCTCCCGTGGAGAACATGAAGAGAGAGTATCCTCTGCCTAACCATCATCATCTGAAAGGCTGGAAGAAACTGAAATATTGAGGCTGTAGGATTGAATTTGATTGAAACTGCCCAAAAATATAAAAACAGTGAGAAGCAAGGGGAATAGCATGGAGATGAGCAGTTGCAAAACCCCACGGTAAAAGCAGAAACTTTGTTACTTATGAAACATGGGTTTGTAAATTATACCAGCTTTTAGTTAGTCCTCTGTCCATATGAGGCAGAAGTTGCCTATCGGAGTACATGTGCTGTCCTGCTTGGGAACTAACTGCTCAGCTATGAAGTGTGCTGGTTGATAGTATCCTTGAAGCTGCTGGTTTGTATCTTCAGCTAGTTCACTTCAGCCTTCTTTCTGTTCCAGGATAATGGCTACGTGCATATTCATACCCCCATCATTACATCAAATGACTGTGAAGGTGCTGGGGAGCTCTTTCAAATTGAGGTAAGTTGGGCTGCCTAAAGTTTCTTTTGATTTTTGCTTGGAAAGCAGTTCTGTAGGTTGTTAAAGGCTAGAGGAAATGTTTGTCTTTACAAACCCTTTCCTTCATGTACTTCTGTACATGTGTTTGTTTATTTTTTGATACAGCAGTTCTTTGCTGAAGCTAGTAATTCAGGCACAGTTAAACAGATGCATTACTATAATTTAAATTGCTGCTTTGTGCTTTAGTCAGCACCTTTTATACTGACGAGGTTTTTCTGTCCCTGGTGCTGTGAAAAAGTGTACAAAGGAAAACAGAGTGAAATAGAAGATCTTAGTAAATGGAGAGATGGGATCACAGTATCACCAAGGTTGGAAGAGACCTCAAAGATCATCAAGTCCAACCTGTCACCACAGACCTCATGACTAGACCATGGCCCCAAGTGCCACGTCCAATCCCCTCTTGAACACCTCCAGGGATGGTGACTCCACCACCTCCCTGGGCAGCACATTCCAATGACGAATGACTCTCTCAGTGAAGAACTTTCTCCTCACCTCGAGCCAAAACCTCCCCTGGTGCAGCTTGAGACTGTGTCCTCTTGTTCTGGTGCTGGTTGCTTGAGAGAAGAGACCAACCCCTTCCTGGCTACAACCACCTTTCAGGTAATTGTAGAGAGCAATGAGGTCACCCCTGAGCCTCCTTCTCTCCAGGCTAAACAACCCCAGCTCCCTCAGCCTCTCCTCACAGGGCTGTGCTCAAGGCCTCTCCCCAGCCTTGTTGCCCTTCTCTGGACACGTTCAAGTGTCTCGATATCCTTCTTAAACTGAGGGGCCCAGAACTGGACACAGGACTCAAGGTGTGGCCTAACCAGTGCAGTGTACAGGGGCAGAATGACCTCCCTGCTCCTGCTGGCCACACTGTTCCTAATGCAGGCCAGGATGCCATTGGCCTTCTTGGCCACCTGGGCACACTGCTGGCTCATGTTTAGGCAGCTGTCAATCAGCAGGGATGGGATGGTCAGGACAGCCTATTACACACAAATATTTCTTAGCTTTGAAATGAAGAATGTAATTTACCTTGAGATAGCTCCTTCAAAGAAAGTCAGCAATACCCAAAACTTCTTTTCACCCGTATATGAATTCCTGCCTACAAGCTGCTCCTGTTTTATGTTGGAATTATCCCCCAGTGTGGCCAAGTCTCCCCAGTCATCTGCCAGATTACTGCCACATTCTCTCGTTACATGAAGGCCTTCACATCTTGGGTCAAAACCTCTTATGAAACATAAATACACCTATAACCACTAGGATCTTCCCCACATGTCTCTCATAGTTCCTAACCCCTATATGCATGAATCCTTTTTTATTTCATAGAATTGTTGCAGTTGGAAAAGACCTCCGAGTCCACCATCAGCCTAGCACCACCATGGACATTGAACTGTATCCCAAAATGCCATGTCCACGCGTTTCTTGAACACCTCCAGGGATGGTGACTCCACCACCTTCCTGGGCAGCCTGTTCCAATGCCTGACCACTCTTTCAGTGAAAGAAATTTTTCCTAATATTCAATCTAAACATCCCTTGGCACAATTTCAGGCCATTTCCTCTTGTTTTGTCACTTTATACTATGGAGAAGAGACCAGCCCCCACCTCAATCCAACCTCCTTTCAGGGAGCTGTAGAGAGCATTGAGGTCTGCCTTCAGCCTCCTCTTCTCCAAACTAAACAATCCCAGTTTCCTCAGACAGTCCTTATCAGACTTGTTCTCTAGACCTTTCTCCAGCTTTGTTGCCCTCCTTTGGACACTGTCCAGTGCCTCAATGTCTTTGTTGTAGTGAGGGGCCCAAAACTGAACCAAATATTTGAGATGTAGCCTCACCAGTGCCAAGTACAGGGAGACAGTCACTTCCCCGCTCTTGCTGGCCACACTGTTTGTGATCCAGGCCAGGAAGCTGTTGGCCTTCTTGGCCATATTTGAAATCCACTTGCCTGTTTCAGACAGTTGCATCCATTGCCACTTATGCTTACTGGCTCCAGCCTTGCTAGTGAATCATCTGCAAGCAAAAGACAAGTTGTTGAGGCAGCAGTTGTTTGCTGCAGGATCTCATCTTCCACCAACTACAGAGCCTCATGACAAAAAATGCCTCTGTGTGCTCATCTTTCAGGATGTCAAGGTCTAACCTGTGCTACTGGTGATTCCCTTCTAAACCAGTATGTGTGGCTCAGCCTTTTGCTTGCTGGGACAATAGAGTTGATTAGCTAAACTAAATTGTTCCTCTTTAAATGAGATCTCTTAATGCTACCCAAAGGTTCGTTCAAGGCTGTTGCATGCAAATTAAGATGTGAAAACAAGTGACACTTAATGATGAGAACATTACAGGGTTTGCAGCTGTACAGTGTGTTACATCTTTGGTACAAATTGTATCCACTTGAAAGCTGTAGAGGATGCAGGACTGCAGCGTAGGTGGCTGCTGGTAACAGAAGCACTGATGCAAATGTTGATTGAGGTGCTAAATTGCAAGTCTCAAACGTGGATAAACTGGATCTTAACTAAATGTTCAAGGCAAATCTCTAGCTCTCTCTCAAATGTGATTGCTTAGGTAAGTAATACCTGTCTTGGAGAAATGTAATGGCAGCCCTGCTTGAAAGGTGAGGAGTAAATGCTGAGTTGGATCCCATTTAATGGCCTGTGCCACAAGGAAAGAGCTTCAAAAATTCACTTGCTAGTATGAAGTTCTCCCTGGTTTCCTCTTTCTTGAGTACTGCTTCATTGTCTGGCCTAATTTAGGTCTTGGTTTTGTTTTTGCAAAGCTCTGTTCAGAATTAGCCTTGGCTAGCATAGACCCAAGACCCAATGTTACCCTGCTGTGACCACTTCACTCCACAGGAGCAGTGACGGTGTTTCTTGACAGTGGAAGTCTGGGGAAGATTAAGCTTGTCTCAGGGCAGGCATGTGACACTGTCAGACATAAAAACAAGGGTGTGATATTTGTTACAAAGCCAGGAATCTCTATATACTTTTAATCATACCAACCATCAAGACATTCCCTGTCTGCTGTATTCAGTCACTTTAAACTCGTCCTTAATTCACTGTTTGCACTGACTGAGGGAGAAAATAAATTCCTGTTCCTCTTATATTTCAGCAGCAGCCAAGATTCCCATCAGTGAAAGCAACCTGCAAATTAGATTCTTCAGTGCAAAAGATGTCTAAATCCTGTACTGAAAGTTTTAAGACCTATCCTCCAGTTGCAAACAGAATGTGACTTGATGTCCTATTGCTCCCAGGCTTGTGGTAGTTACAATGCACCTGCTGCTTACAGGTTCCTTTTTCAGCCCCTGTGGTTTTTTTTGTTTTCATTTTAGCTCCCTTGAGCAGTGTCCAAAGCTGATTATCTCACCAGTTTAGCTATCCTGTACTGGGTAGAATAAGTTGAAAACTTGGGTTGAGTAGCCTGTATGTCCCACACAGAGGCTATTTTTGCACCCATTGTGAACTGTTGCCTTTTAATAGCTGTCTTCTCCTGACTGGCACAATTTTAATCCTCTGACTAATGTCTGATGGCTGCTCAGGCTCCTGCATTCCTCAGAAATGGTGGCAAGAAAAGAGAGCAGGAATCTGGTTTTACATGAGACTTGAAGAGATGAAGGAAAAAGTAACTTGAGTTAGAAGAAAAAGGCTTTTTGAAGGCATGTGGTCTTTGATTCCTAGACCTCCTAATCCTGTAGGATTTGTGTTTGTTTATATGTTCAGCTTCCTCATTATCTTTGTTTGGTTTTGGGTGTACTGATTAGACTGTACATAGCTTTGGCTGGGATGTTCTCATACCAGGACTTTGGATTGGAGGAGAATCTCTTCCATCTCTTCTGGGCAAATCAATTCAGTTAAATATTTTTAAAATGAAGTATTGTCACAATGAAAAGAGGGTGGTAAGCAGAGGACATTTAAAATAAATCACAAGATGGTAAGAACTCCAAAGAAATCTTTACAGTTGAGATTTTTCTGCACCTGAGAAATGTAGTCCTGAGGAAATGTTGGAGAAGAAACTGTTAGACGTGTGAAAACAGCCAGTCAGACCATGACCCACAGGGAGGAGAATATCAGCAACACCAGCTTGTGAATTTCTGCACCTTTGAATGTGTCTGTGCCTCCGGTGGAACCCTGGAGGGGAGAAGTATCTTGGTTTTGTGCTGCTTTCTTTACAGCAAATTTACTGAAAACACCAAAAAAGCTTTGAACACTGGAAGCTGAGTTTTAGCAGAATGCAAAGTAGGAGGAGGTAATTCTTATAATGGGGGAAGGCAGATCAGCAAGGGTGAGACAGCTGTTTTTATTTTGATTTAATCTGAGAATAATTCCTCTGAACAAAGTATTTGCACCTCAAGGCAGATCCTTCCCTTGCCTTTTTTGAAGTCTGCAATTCTTAGCAGCTTGGTATATTGCAAGCACAAGCAGCTTTGTGTATTGCAAGCAGCCTTCTGGGGCTGCTTCCTAGGAAATCTGCCTTCCTTTTGTCTTTGTGACCCAGCTGCATGTCTGTTCCCTGCTATTTTCAGTAGCCTCCCACTCTGTCTGCAGTTTTGAAGGCTCCCTGCTTTCTGGGCCTCGTGTTCTCTCTTTTCCACTTCACTCCCTGGGAAGTTTCCTTGTTTGACTGTCTTCAGCTGCTGTGGAGAAGGTGGAGGCTTCTCTACTCTCTGAAAGAGTCTTTTTGGCTCAAGATGCTCCAGCCAGTATGATGAGGCCCTGGAAAGCCACTTTTCCTGTGGCCCAGCTGCAGCCTTTTAATAGAACTCGGCATGCAATGAGTTAGAAAGCGCAACAGCTGCATTGGCATTCACAGCTCCTTAAAGTAGATCTCAGATGTGTTTTCTACTGCCTGTGGCCTTACTCATTCCTGAGGACCTTGCTCTAAATGTAGGAAGTTCTGCACTCTACCTGTTAGCTCCATAGAATCATAGAATGATGGGAAATGGAAGGCACCTCCATACAGTCCATCTCCCTGCCAAAGCAGGGTCACCTAGGGCAGGTCACCCAGGAATGCATCCAGACAGGTCTTGAAAGTCTCTAATGAGGGAGATTCCACAATCCCTCTGGGGCAGCCTGTTCCAGTGCTCCATCACCATTACAGTTACAGAAATTTTTCCTCATGTTGATGTGGAACTTCCTGTGTTCCAATTTGTGTCCACTGCCCCTTGTTTTATCACAAGACATAGTTGCGAAGAGACTGGCATGTTCTTGACATCCACCTGTCAAATATTTGTAAACATTAATAAGTTCTTCTCTTAGTCTTCTCCAGACTAAACAGCCCCAGATCTCAGTCTTTCCTCATCAGACAGATATTCCAGTCCCTTAATCATTCTCCCAGCCATTCATTCTAGTATATCCCTGTCCCTCTTGAACTGGGGAGCCCAGAAGTGGACACAATGCTCTCGATATGGTCTCAGGTCAGAGCAGAAGGGAAGTAGAGCCTTCTTTGACCTGCTGGCCACACTTCTTAATGTACCCTAGGATACCATGGGCCTTCTTGGCCACAAGGGCACATTACTGTCCCTTGGATAACTTATTATCCACCTCCAGCAGAGGTGATATGTGCTATGCATCAGGCTTGTCTCTTTCCACATACTTCTGGGTGCTGTTTGACTGCACTCAGAGCATGGATCATGCTGTTTTACTATTTGAAAGGACACTTGACTGTAAACCCAAATCCAGGTATTGTTCTCCAAAATATTTCCAGAGATTGGATGGCATTTGGCTTTTGGGGTTATTTTGCCACTTGCCCACAAGAGTGAGTGTAAAAGATTTTAGATCCCTGAGGGGGGGATCCCTGGCTGTTCCACCAGTAGTATGTAACTGCTGGTGAAGCTGCAGAAACTCCCTCCTACCATTCCTTTGCTACTGCTGAGAAACAGCCTCATCAGCAGCAAGGAACACTGGGATCTGCTGGAAAAAATCCCAAATTAAATGCAGCAGTGTTAGAATCTGTCAGGTGTTTTCCCTTTTACAGATGTGTCACAATCTGGGAGACAGCCTGGGAGAAAGACTTCAGAGGGCTGCTCAGCAGGAATCAGAATAAGCTGGAACTGATCTGAGGGAGGAGGACATGCTCCTGCATTTTCTAGCTCCCCCAGTTTCTGCTTCTTTCTACCTGGTTCATCACTACCTGCAATTCCAGTCCTTATTCATGTGATGTTTGTCTCAGCAGAGCCAGCTGCTGTTGCCCAATGCAGGTCCTCCGCCTGATCAGAATTAGGACTGTAAGGAAGACTCTGTGGAAGTCAGGAATTTTGCAGTGCTTGTCTAAAGGGAAAATTCAGTCATGTTTATAATGGGACATCATAGAATCACTGAATTTTTTTAGTTGGAAAAGACCTCAAAGATTGAGTACAACTGTCAACCTCACACCACTATAGTGACTAAACCATGTCTTAAACGGCCATGCCCACATGTTTCTTGAACACCTCCAGGGATGATGACTCCACCACCTCCCTGGGAAGCCTGTTCCAATGCCTGACCACACTTTAAGTAAAGAAATGTTTCCTAATATCCAATCTAAACATCCCTTGGCACAATTTCAGGCCATTTCCTCTCATTCTGTCACCTGACACAAGGGGGAAGAGACCAATCCAACCTCACTCCAACCTCTTTTCAGGAAGTTGTAAAGAGCAATGAGATCTCCCCTCAGCTTCCTGTTCTCTAGACTAAACAATTTGAGTTACTTCAGCTGCTCCTCATAAGACTGGTTCTCTAGACCCTTCACTAGGTTTGCCCTTCTCTGGAGATGCTCCTCACCTCAATGTCCTTCTTGTAGTGAGGTGTTCGAAACTGAACACGATGTTCAGGGTGCAGCCTCACTGCTGCAGAAGACAGGTCCAGATTACAGACATGATGCTGTGAAACTTCAGCAGTTGGTTTTGTGGGCCTGGGCTAGAACTACAGTGCTGATTTCTCTGAGCTTTTCAAGTCTTCTCTGATCCCTTTGTGCTTTTAGCTTGCACCGAGTGAAAGACAGATTCAAACGGTATATACTCTCCTGAAGCTAGTTGCCTCAAGTGAAAGTTAATATAAGAGTGACATCAAAGAGAATAATTTTAAATTACATCATTAGACATTTGAGGAGATGGAAACAAAACAGGTACTAAATCCAGTTGTTCTCGTATTTAGAATGAGAATAAAAAGCCTTTGATGTTGACATCAAATCCTGGTACGTTTACTCTGAGACACTAAAATGCTTCGTTTACTCTGAGACACTAAAATGCTTCATACAGCTTCCCCCTCCCTCTTTCCCCGTTGTAATTTGAGTAGTTTTTGACTAGAGAATGGAGAGAACTTGAAAGCACGCACATTATTCCCCTCTAATCTTTTATCAAGCAGGTGTTTTGGGATTGGGAATTGCAAGAGAAGTCCTATCTATTGAAATTAAATGCACCACAATGTTGTCACTTCATTTTGTTAGTCATGGACATGAAAAACAATGTCTCTCAGTGTCAGGTGTGAAGAGAGAGCATCACCTACTATTTATTTCTTGTCTTCTACCAGTGGCTGTAGTGGTTTATAATAAAGAAACAAGCTTTGTCTAAAAATCTGACCTAAATCTGGGACACACACACCTGAAATCGCTGGCCTTGATCCTGTGCCTAAATGTGTGAAGTGGAAGAACCGACATCTTTATACATGTGAAATGTCAAGCTGCTAGTTATGGGATATCTCCTTGCTGAAAGGACCCCTTCTGAAGGAAAAGGGAGGCATTTCATTTTCCCTGTGTAGCAGGTGGATTGGCTCTGCAGTTCACAACACCAAGCTTCGCCTCAAAATGAGGGAAAGGAAGTGGGCAGCAGGCATTCATATCATGATGGAGGAGTAAACTATTATCTCTATATTGCCATGGTGACTCTTCACCTTCTGTTGGATGCCATCCAGGAGCTGCTCACAGTGCAGACCCATGCTTTGGGAGCTCTCTGTAGGCTCTCAATCTGGCTCCAGGTTTTTTTAAGTCTAGTTGAGCTGTAGACTTTCTCATACTCTTCCTCCAGTCACTTACTGTTGTGTCTATTTTAGTTTTGCATCTCTGAGATTACATCTGATTTGGAGAATGAAAAATGACAGAGAGGCATTACAAATAAACCAAGCTCCAGCTCCTGGAGACAGCTGTATCCTGTTTGTGGACCTGGGAAGAAGATTTCATGGCTGATTTCTTCTGTTCTTTTCCTGCTTCCAGTCTGTCTCTTTTTTGTTGTTTAGAAGTTGCATCCTACAGGATTAGATGGGATTTTTCACTGGTGGAATGTGGAATGTAGCTGAACTAAGCTTGCAGTAGGAGAAACTTGAGTGGCCCATGACTCTTCAGTGTTCTGGCTGTGATTCTGGGACTGTGATGTATGGATGTTTGTATATTTATTAATACCCTTATTGTTTTTGAGCAAATACTCTAAGTTTATTTGAAGAAAACAATAGGGCTCTGCTTCTGAATCCTTGGGTTTTGTTGTTAGGGGTTTTTAGAACTACAAGACCTAGGGAACAAAGGAAGCAGTCCTGGGGTTGCAACCACCAGTTGTTGCATTTTCATTGATCTCTGTGAAGCAAGTCAAGCTTGCTCTTTTCCTTAATGTGATGCTGAGGAGAGATAAAACTGCCTTGTGATCTAAGATCTTTGGCAGTCTCTGTTTTATCTCTGTGATGAGCAGCAGAGCTTTTTAAGAACAGAAACAACACCTTCCATCTCATTGAGAAAAATGGCAGGTGGCAGTATATCAAAGGCTGGCAAACCCACCTGGTCCTTGTGACAAAGCAAGCTGGGGAGCAGGGTGTCTGGAGACAGTGACATTCTTAGCTGAGCTAGTGACACTTGGCACAACTCCTGGGCTCTATGCTTTGAAAAGTGGGTATTCCAAACTTACCTCAGAAGAAAGCAGTCATTTGGAAGTGAATGTAGGTCAGCCAAACCTCAGCTTCACAAATTTCTTTCTGCCTTTCTCCTGAACCTTTTACTCCTCTAAAGCTTAGGGATGACATTGAGATGTAGAAAATGCTGGAAGAAAAATCTCATTTATCTTCAGGTTTTCTTAAAAGTCAGAGAAATCATCTAATCAATCTCACTTCTCTCTAGGTCAGTTAGAACAAGTTGCTCAGAACTCTGTCCTGCTGCGTTTTGGGAACAGGTTGCCCAAAGAGGTGGTGGATGCCCCATCCCTGGAAGTTTTTAAGGCCAGGCTGGATGTGGCTCTGGGCAACCTGATCTAGTGAAAAGTGTCCCTGCCCATGGCAGGGGGGTTGGAACTAGATGATCCTTGAGGTCCCTTCCAACCCTGACAATTCTGTGATTCTGTGAATGTCTTCCCAGATGGAGATTTTGCATCCTCTCAGTACAACCTGTTCTAGTGTTTGACCACTCTCACAGTAAATAAAGTGTATATTCTTGTTTTCAGGTGAAATTTCATCTGTCTGTTTTAAAATTGATGCCCATTGCCTCTTTTCCTCTCAGCAAGCACAGCTGAGATGAGCATGGTACATTCTTCATTCCCTTCCAGGAGGTATTTCTACCACAAGGATAAGATCCCACCTGAGCCTTCTCTTTTCTGTACTGAACAGTCCCATCTTGCTCAGCCTCTCTTCTACAAAAGATGCTCCAGTCCATTTGCCATTATTTGTGGCCCTTTGCTGGACTCAATAGAGTGTGCCCACATCTCTTGTACTGGGGGTGCAAGGACTGCACCCGGCAATCCTGGTGAGTCCCTGGCTACATATCGTAGGGTCCAGATAGGGATTGTTCCACTGGGATCTCGCTTGGTAGAAGCTTTTCTGAGTTAATTAGCTAAAAGTGAACTAGGTGCTGCTTTCACCAAGGGGAGCTGCACATCCTGGTAACTCAGCCATGAACTCTATTTGGAGAGTAATGGAAAGGAGCTTTAAAACTGCTAAAAATGTTTGAGATATTTCCTTTTCTGGCTGCAGCTTGACTTTGCTGCTGCTTACAGTATCTGAAAAATTTGGAGGGCTTCTCTTTCTTAAAGAGAGGAAAATGAGCTTGTCTCTTTCATCCCAAGATGACTTATTCTACAAAATGTTAGAACTGTTTGATTTTTCAAAACTAAAGGGGGTGAACCTTGGTTCAGGGGTGAGCCTTGTAAAGTAGGGATATCAGTTGGACTTGGTGATCCTGAGGGTCTTTTCCAACCTGAACATTTCTGTGATTCTGATCCTGAGTCACCAGTGCTGTGCAGAGGGGAAGGATACATGACCTGCTGGCAGTGCTCTGTCCAAAATATCTCAAGAGGCTGGTGGCTTTCTTTGCCTGTGATGTCTCCCTGCAGTCATAGATACAAGGACAAAAGTTTTCTTTGTGAGACACTGGAACAGTTTGCCCCAAGAGGTTGTGGATGCTCCATCCCTGGAAATGTTCAAAGCCAGGTTGGATGTGGCTTTGAGCAGCCTGGTCTGGAGGAAAGTGTCCCTGGTCACTACAGCAAGGTTGAAACTAGCTGGTCTTTAAGGTTCCTTCCAACCCAAACCATTCTGTGATTCGTGATAGGATTATGGCCAGCTTGGTGTCTGCAAGAGATGCGGTAAAGCACAGTCCTTATGCTCAAATGATTTTCAAGTACTTCACACAGAGGTCTTCTGATTTTTCTTTTGTACCTGTAAATGAACTGCCCAAAATATGCTGTCACTTTAATGGGACTGTTTTAGGGTGTTTCTTTTCATAATGAAACATAGAACTTGCGAAATTTTCCATTACTCTTAGTTTTTTATATGCTTAAATTATCTGAAGACCTGAAAAAATATGCAAAAGCTGCAGTGAAACAGTTTGGCTTTCAGTGCCTATATAGTCTGTAAGCAGTGTTGTTTCTAACTCCACATTATTTCAGTTCTGCTGTTTTTGAGGACTGAAGAACAAGTCCTAAGAGCACATTGCATTTCCTTTTTTCCTTACTTTTTTTTCTGAGTAGTGTTTGTCATTTTACAATGGAAACAAATTCATTTACCCATGAAAAGGAAATAACACTACTTTTAAAAGTCTTTGCTAGAAGCCAGTGCACCTGACACAGAAAATATTCTTCCATTTTCTCATCACACTTGAAATTGAATTTTCAAGGTAATGCTGTGTGAGGACTCAAACTTCCAAACAGTAGAGATTCTTCTCTTCCCCCTCACAATTCCTCTTGGGAGGAAAGAGTGAGAATTCAGTACTTCATAGAAACTGGGACCCTTCTTTTGTATGTTGCTGGGGAAAACGTTCTTCAACAGGTATTCCAGAGGGGTTTTCATTTTGTACGTCTGCATTTCCTAGGAGCATGAGTTGTGGTTTCTCTATCACAGTATCACCAAGGTTAGAAGAGACCTCAAAGATCATCGAGTCCAACCTGTCACCACAGACCTCATGACTAGACCATGGCACCAAGTGCCACATCCAATCCCCTCTTGAATACCTTCAGGGATGGTGACTCCACCACCTCCCTGGGCAGCACATTCCAATGGTGAATGACTCTCTCAGTGAAGAACTTTCTCCTCACCTCCAGCCTTAACTTCCCCTGGTGCAGCTTGAGACTGTGTCCTCTTGTTCTGGTGCTGGTTGCTAGAGAGAAGAGACCAACCCCTTCCTGGCTACAACCACCCTTCAGGTAGTTGTAGAGAGCAATGAGGTCTCCCCTGAGCCTCCTCTTCTCCAGGCTAAACAACCCCAGGTCCCTCAGCCTCTCCTCATAGGGCTGTGCTCAAGGCCTCTCCCCAGCCTTGTTGCCCTTCTCTGGACACGTTCAAGTTTTTCGATGTCCTTCTTAAACTGAGGGGTCCAGAACTGGACACAGGACTCAAGGTGTGGCCCAACCAGTGCTGACTCCAGAGGCACAATGACTTCCCTGCTCCTGCTGGCCACACTATTCTTGATCCAGGCCAGGATGCCATTGGCCTTCTTGGCCACCTGGGCACACTGCTGGCTCATGTTTAGGCAGCTGTCAATCAGCACCCGCAGGTCCCTTTCTGTTTGGCAGCTCTCCAGCCACTCTGACCCCATGCATGGGCTTGTTGTGGCCAATGTGCAGCACCTGGCACTTGGATTTGTTGAATGCCATCCTGTTGGACTCCGCCCATCTGTCCAGTCGGTCAAGGTCCCTCTGCAGAGCCCTTCCACCCTCTAACTGATCAACATCTGCTCCCAACTTGGTGTCATCTGTAAATGTGCTGATGACTGACTCAATCCCCTCATCCAGATCATCCCAAATTCCTAGGTAGACCAAGCCCTTAGCTATATATGTATTACTTTATCAGGGAGGCAGAAATCAGAGGCTGCTCTAGAAAATCTGCTTTTCTCCTACACATGTTCTCAGACTCGGGAAATGGTGAATCTGTGCTTCCTGACATTTTGAGTTACCTCCTCCCTTTCTACAATGTTATTCCTAATTCAGATCATGGATATTGGACATTAGGAAGAAGCTCTTCACAATGATGGTAGTAAAAGACTGGAAATGGTTGCCCGGAGATGTGGTGGAGTACCCATCCCTGGAGACATTCAGGGTTAAACTTGATCACAGAATCAAGCAGGTTGGAAGAGACCTCTAAGATCATCAAGTCCAACTGATCACCCAACCCTGTCTAATCAACTAGACCATGGCACTAAGTGCCTCATCCAGTCTTTTCTTGAACAATGGGGCTCTGAGCAACCTATCTAGTTGAGGATGTCCCTGCTTCCTGCAGGGGGGTTGGACAAGATGAAATTTGAGGGTCCCTTCCAGCCCAATGCATTCTATGATTCTGTGTTTAAAAACATAAGTCACAGATTTCTTTGAGTAAAATTTAGAGCTCGTGGCATACCCAGATACAAAGGCAAGAGGTAAGAAGAGCCACATATTATTTTAGTTTTGTATGAACATTTACTGCCGACAAAGCAGGCTAGGGTGGCTCTGCAGAGGCACTTGGATAGATTGGATCAATGGGCCACCATTAATAGGATGAGCTTCCACAAGGCCAAATGCCAGGTCCTGCACTTGGGTCACAGCAACCCCAAGCAATGCTGCAGGCTTGGGACAGTGTGGCTGTAAAGCTGTCTGGCAGAAAGGTTCTAATGGACAAGCAACTGAATAGGAGCGAGCAATGTGCCCAGGTGGCCAAGAAAGCCAATGGCATCCTGGCTTGTATCAGAAATGCTGTGTCCAGCAAGAGTAGGGAGGTGATTGTCCCCTTGTACTCAGCTCTGGTGAGGCCACACCTTGAGTATTGTGTTCAGTTTTAGGCACCTCAATACAGGAGAGATGTGGAGGTGCTGGAGCCAGTGCAGAGGAGGGCAAGGAAGCTGTGAAGGGCCTGGAGAATAAATCTGATGAAGAGCAACTGAAGGAGCTGGGGATGGTTAGTTTGGAAAAGAGGGGCTGAGGGGAGACCTCATTGCTGTCTGCAGCTACCTGTAGGGCATTGTGGATAGGCTGCTGCTGGTCTCTTGTCACAGGAAACTAGTGATAGAACAAGAGGGAATGGCCTCAAGATGCCACTGAGTAGGTTTAGACTGGACAGTAGGAAAAAAGTTTTCATGGCAAGAGTGGTCAGGCACTGGAATGGGCTGACAGCAGGGAGGTGGTTGAGTCACCAACCTGGATGTGTTTAAAGGTTGTTTGGTTGTGGTGCTTGGGAGTATGGTTTAGGAAGTGAACCTTGTACAGTAGGGTTATCACTTGGATTTGGTGATCCTTAGGGTCTTTTCCAACCTGAATTTTTCTGTGATTCCATCAAAGTTTAGGGCAAACAAACTCCATGCAACTGAGTCATCTTACCATGGAGAGCCTGGGGAAGAGAAGATTCAAAGGGCATTTTCTCAATGCTTATCAATATCTAAAGGGTAGGTGTCAAGAGGATAGGGTACAGACTCATTTCACTAGTGCCCAGTGGCAAGGGGCAACTGCCACAAACTGGGAGACAGGAAGTTCCACCTAAACATCTGGAAAAAAATCTTTCCTTTGAGAGTGCCAGAGCACTGGAACAGGCTGCGTGGAGAGGCTGTGGAGTTTTCTTCTCTGGACATGATTCTGGGCAATCTGCTTTAGGTGACCCTGCTTTAGCAGAGGAGCTGGACTAGGTGATCTCCAGAGGTCACTTCCAACCCCCACCATTCTGTGGCTCACATTCAGCTGAACTAACTGATTGCTGGTGATCCAATTTATGGGCCCTGTTAGTTCTTTCAGATGTGTCCAAGCTGTGCTGGTGACACTGGGGATGCATGCCTACTGTCTTGTTCTGTAAGTTGCTGTGGTACTTATGTCCTATATCCTCATAGGTCACTGAAAATGGAGGTGGGAACTGTGGTGTTTCATAAGCTAGGAGCTTTCTTTTTATTCAGATACCAACAGTCTGACTTCTTGCTCTCTTTTTGATTTGCAGACCTCAAATGAGGCAAAAGAAAAGACCCACTTCTTCAATGTGCCTGCCTTCCTGACAGTTTCTGGCCAGCTCCACTTGGAAGTGATGGCAGGGTGAGCAAAAAGAGAACTTCTTGGCTTGGTCTATGGAACCATCTCATTTGGTATTTATCTCGGTCCAGAGAGGGAAAGAGACTCAGTTCTTTTGAATATTCCCATGTTATGAAATTAGAGGCACAAGTGAGGCCAAAATATCAACAGCGAGGCTATTTATTAACAGAATAAAGTGGTCGGAACAGAAGGAGGGAGAGAGAGAGGTTAAAAATAGAAACAGGGAGAAGAGGGAGAGCAGGAAAGAGATTATATTACCATTGATCAGAGGTGGAGAGAGAGAGAGGTTTTAGAGTCCAAGTTGGTTTGTGTTGCCCCGTGATGTTTCCAGCATGCGGTGTTGTCTTCTTCTGCTCTGCCAGTATTGCTCGGGTCTTTTTTTTAGTCCTTAGGTATGTGTCCAGGTATTGGCCCCCAGGAAATCTTCCTGTGTATGCCTTGTGTTTGTACAGGGGTCAGGAGGAACTGGGGGGTCTCCACCTCCTCCTTCTCCATTTACCTGCCCACACACATAATACACATCAGGGGCCAGGTGGTGAATCCATTGTCTCACCATCCTCTCTTTCTGGGGTACTGGATGGGTGGAGATGATCCTGTCTTAATGCATATTCCAGAGAGTATCGATAGCAGTGGTATCTGCCCATTGTTCCAGGGCAGCTGCAGTATGGTGAGCAATCTTTATCCTTTTTAGGGCACATCTCAGTTCATGGTACAATCACAAGGTGATTTTCATCCAGGATTTGTATACAGGATTCCTACAGTATTTTGACCTCATCAAAGAATGTATCAAGCAGCAGTGGCTGGATGGTGGTGTGAGAGGACAGCCTCAGCAGGGGAAAATTAAGTTACTTTTTAATTTTGGTCTATGAACTATTTTAAAATATTTGGAGTCTCCTTCTGCTTGCCATAGGTTGGGAATATTGGATGGCTAATCCTGTCTATAGGATTCTTGCTCATAATTGTAATGCCTTAAGTGTATTCTTCCTGTGGCATGTCTCAGCAAGAAAATCTTTCGGGCTATCACATTCCTTTCCTCTTTTCTCTATTCTTTTCCTTAA
Organism: Melanerpes formicivorus; assembly: GCF_026170545.1. Lineage (NCBI taxonomy): Eukaryota > Metazoa > Chordata > Aves > Piciformes > Picidae > Melanerpes > Melanerpes formicivorus. The sequence continues at coordinate 35,188,315 of NW_027142353.1, read as the reverse complement.
GCTGCTTTTTTTCAGTCTTCCTTGTGTGTTTCTTCCTTCACTTTTCATTTCTCCTGTTTCATGGCTTTCAAACTTGATGCATATCAAAAAAAAATCATAGAATGGTTTAGCAGGTACCTTTAAAGATAATCTAGTCTTACCCCCCCTGCTCTGAGCAGGGACATCCCCAACTGGATCAGGTTGCTCAGAGCTCCATCAAGCCTAACGTTGAATGTTTTCAGGAATGGGACATGTATTTCCTCTTTGGGCAACCTGGGCCAGTGTTTCACCACCCCATTGTAAAAAATTTCTTCCTAATATCTAGTCTTTGTTCATTCTAGCCACCAAAGTGATCCCAGTCAAATAGTCAATATTGACTTTGATTTAACAAAATATATCCTTAAGCTTTTAATGCTAATATTTCACTGAGCTTGTGAGGGCAGAGAGTGTCAGTCTGTCAGAGAGACAGATCCCTTTAATTAGGAGGTTTGATCCTCTTCTACACTGAATTTTCCCAATAAATTAGCTAGATCAGGACATTAAACAGATGGAGTGAAATCAGCACACTCCCTTGTTTTCAGCCACAGTTTTCTGAGCACTTGCAGCCTGGATTCCCCTCAGATGTGGTACTTCAGCCAAAACACTGCTTGCCAGCTGAATGGCTGATAAAACCTGTCAGAGACCAGATCTCAGGCGGGCAGCACTGAAGTTTGCCACTTGCTAAGGGGATGTGTCAGTCACTTGCTGTGACTTTGTTAGTTGCTGTCCAGTGCAAGTCTTCTGAAGAGGGATTAAATCCTAGCTTTAGAAAATGGGAGCTCCCTGTTCATGTGAAGGTTCTGATGAGTATTTCTTACAGTATTTGCAGTTCATGCCTCATATCCACCGTTGAGAACCAGTGTTTCTTAATTTAATCACTGTTGCACAGCTTAATTGGCTGCTAGCAAATATCTGCAGTGAAATTATTCAAAGGGCAAGCTTTGCCTGTAAATCAAAAGGTATAAATTTCTTCAGAAAGCTGTTTTCTGCCTGGATTGTTTCCTCTGAGGGACACTGTCTCTCTTCTCAGACCATCTAGACTCTGGCTGGATAGGATATTTCTCCTGTGGTTCCTTGGCTGCTGTGACAGAAGCACACGTCACCTGGCAGCCAGAGTCTGGTGCGTCATCCCAAATATTAGCTGGGGAAAGTTAATGAGGAAAAAGAGGTTTGTTTAACTGTAGGGGTGAAGGAGTTTTGAGTACCTGAAAGATGCTGGGACGTCATGCATCTGCACACATTAGACCTAATTGACTGTCACATGCTGTGACCTTTACTGGAAGACGTAATTCCACAAATCAAATGAGTCCAAAGGAAATGTATGGATTGTAATGATTAACCTGAAACACAGTCTCCCTCTCCTGCATCAGTCTGTTCCTTTTAAATAGCACACAGCCTGATATGGGATGGAGCAGAAGGCTCAACTGGGCAGATGCAAAACCTGTCTGCTAAATGTTTTTTCCACTGATAGCACTCAGGTGCACCTTGCTCGCTGAGGATGAATAACAAAATCAATGTCCTTCAGCCTGCAGGACATTACATTGCTGCTTCATGTGCCTGCTTTACAGTAGAGTTCTTACAGGCATTTTAAATGGATCCAGTGCCATCTACATTTAGATAAGCTATGTTTATTCACTATGGGACATAGCTGGTCTGTGAACCTGCCCTTTTTACTTTTGTTTTTATTTTATTTAATCACACTGACTTTTTGAGGCCTACAGCTCAGGTGGTTATGAATCCCTTCAGTCTTCAAAAACAGATCAAGCTCTTCTAGTTGCAGAAGCACTGTAGTGATGCTTGGCTATGATGAAATTGAGACCAGCCCTGCAGAAAAGTGGGAGTCTTTCTGCCCTCAAAACAGACATTCTAGTCTCCCCAATAAGCAAAGCCATGAAAACAGTAAAGATTTAGGTGGTATGGATTTAATCTTGTGATATTTATCCTTTGTTTTAGTCAGACTAAATCTTGAATGTCCCAAAATGGAACTGTTCTTCAGAGATTCCCTCTGTCAAAAATTACCTTTATTATTGACATGCCGCAGTCTTAAGTCTTTCAGGAACAACTGATCCCTGACAGTTTCTGGCTGGACACCAAGACAGAAAAGCTTCAGAGACCATTCCCCATCCATTCCTGGCCCATATCCTGTTGTGACTTGCTGTGGGACATGGGATTTCAAGAACATATCTTACTGAAGTCCATTAGAAACCTGGGGTGGAACAGGATAGGTATGAGAGGTAGGGTAGGGAGGAACTTGTAGGGAACAGAATCGCATAACATTTGGGGTTGGAAGGGACCTCAAAAGATTATCAAGTCCAAACCAGAGCAGGATCACCTAGAGTAGGTCACACAAGAACATGTCCAGGAGGATTTTGAATGTCTCCAAAGGAGACTCCACAACCTCTCTGGGCAGCCTGTTCCAGTGTTTTGTCACCCTCACAGTGAAAGTTTTTCCTTCTGTTTATGTGGAACCTTCTGTGCTCCAGCTTGCACCCATAACCTCTTGTCCTATCATTGGACATCACTGAGCAGAGCCTGACTCCTTCCTCCTGACACTTGCCCTTCTTATCTTTGTAAATTTGAATGAGATCACCTCTAAGCCAGGCTAAAGAGCCTGAGGTCCCTCAGCCTTTCCTCATCGGGGGATGTTCCACTCCCTTCAGCATCTTTGTGGCTCTGTGCTGGGCTCTTATAAGCAGTTCCTTGAGATTCTTCTTGAACTGAGGGACCCAAAACTAGACAAAACATTCCAGATGCAGCCTCGCCAGAGCAGAGTAGAGGGGTAGCAGACCAGAAAGCCAAGCAGTCGTGTCTGTTTTGAGTTACCTTGTAGATATGATGATCTGGATGAGGGCATTGAGTCGATCATCAGTAAATTTGCAGACAACACCAAGCTGGGGGCAGGAGTTGATCTGCTGGAGGGTAGAGAGGCTCTGCAGAGGGACCTCGACAGGCTGGACAGATGGGCAGAGTCCAAGGGCATGAGATTTAACACATCCAAGTGCTGGGCTCTGCACATTGGCCACAACAATCCCATGCAGTGCTACAGGCTGGGGTCAGAGTGGCTGGAGAGCGGCCAGGTAGAGAGGGACCTGGGGCTACTGGTCGATGGTAGGCTGAACATGAGCCAGCAGTGTGCCCAGGCAGCCAAGAGGGCCAACAGCATCCTGGCCTGCATCAGGAACAGTGTGGCCAGCAGGAGCAGAGAGGTCATTCTGCCCCTGTACACTGCACTGGTTAGGCCATACCTTGAGTCTTGTCTCCAGTTCTGGGCCCTTCAGTTTAGGAAGGAGGTTGACTTGCTGGAACTTGTCCAGAGAAGGGCAACAAAGCTGGTGAGGGGTTTGGAACACAAGCCCTATGAGGAGAGACTGAGGGAGCTGGGGTTGCTTAGCCTGGGGAGGAGGAGACTCAGGGGTGACCTTATTGCTCTCTACAACTACCTGAAGGGAGGTTGTAGCCAGACAGAGGTTGGTCTCTTCTCCCAGGCAGCCAGCACCAGAACAAGAGGACACAGTCTCAGGTTGTGCCAGGGGAGGTTTAGGCTGGATGTTAGGAAGAAGTTCTATACAGAGAGAGTGATTGCCCATTGGAATGGACTGGCTGGAGAGGTGGTGGAGTCACCATCATTGGAGGTTTTCAGGAGGAGACTTGATGGGGTGCTTGGTTGCATGGTTTAGTTGTTTAGGTGGGTTGGATTGGTTGATGGGTTGGACACGATGATCTTGAAGGTCTCTTCCAACCTGGTTTATTCTATTCTATTCATATACAGCACTCATGAGCGACCTCCAAGCTGTAAGTGAGAAAGTCTGGCCATGGATGGTCTGGAAAAGACTTACTGGGTGTGTCTTGAACCAGATCTTCTGTCCTTGTGGAGAGTTCCTCTGCAGCCCACAAGATACCATCTGAGTACCCATGCCTGCCTGTCATCCAGGGCTCAGGGCTCTGTTTTACAGCAGAGCTGCTTGCTGCTATTCCTAATTACAGGAGGGAAGGATGAGCCATTCATAATTTGTCAGTTTGTACTCTTTTGCTTTGAGGAGGAGTGGGAAAAGAGGTGTTCCTGCATTTACTGACTGTCTGCTGTGCTGTGCCGGCTTGTTACTGAAGGCAAGGACGGAGAAGCTCATCTTGTCTCTCAGTATGACATCGACGGCCTAGTTGGCACAACTTCTCAGCTCATTGTACTTCAGCTTTGTAGTGATGGCATCTCAGCAGACTGCTCAGAGTGTCTGCCTCATTGTCAGCTGCTGTAAATCTGCAGGCTCTTTAAGGTCTCCAGCAAAGTCTTTATTCGGTAACACAGCTCCCCACTTCAGGCTTCTCAGGCTCAGATGAGTCAGTAACCAATGCATGTGGTAGAAGCTTGTAGGACTCTGTGTGTCCTGATAACTGCTTTTAAATGTCACTGGTTTGCTGAGATGTCCTTGTGGCTCTTCCTTACCCCATGGTTCTCCTGTGAGGATAAAACCCCTTTGGGGACCTGAACTAGGCTGGAGGGTCTACAGTAACTGAAGATGATTCTGTTGTACTGGAGACAGCCAAATCCAGCTGCTGGCAAGTAGTACAGCTAACTGGCTGTATTGTTTATCCTCCTTCCATTCATGTGCACTTCCCACAAGCTCTACCAGCTCCTCTCCTTTCAGCCCCTCTTGCTAGAAGAGTCTCATGTATTTCCAACCCCTCTGCCATGGACAGGGACACCTTTCACTAGACCAGGTGTCTCAAAGCCTCATCCAGCCTGGTCCTAAACACTTCCAGAGATGAGGCACTCACAACTTCTCTGGGCAACCTGTAGCGTTTCACTACCCTCATAGTAAAGAACTTCTTCCTATTATCTAATCTAAATGTACTCTGCTCTAGTTTAAAACCATTGCCACTTGTCCTATCACCACAGGCCTTTATGAACAGTCCCTCTCCAGCTTTCTTATAGGCCGTCTTCAGGTACTGGAAGAGCGCTATAGGGTCTCCCCAGAGCCTTCCCTTCTGCAGGCTGAACAGACCCAACTCCCTCAGCCAGCCCTCTGATCACCATTCTGTCCCTGCTCTGGCTCACCTCCAACAGGTCCATGTCCTTATGTTGGGGGATCCAGAGCTGGACACTGTACTCTCTGCAACTGCTTTTTGCAGCTTGCAGAGAGGCTCTAAAAACATCTTGGTCATCCAGGCCATTTTAGCTGTGTTTGCTTGAGTTTGTAGAGAGCTGGAGGCAGTGAATTTCCACTTTCAAGAAGTAACACCGATTTCACTTTTAAAATGCCAGTGCTTCACTGCTTCTCAGAGCATGGAAAGAGATGGAGAGAGATAGCTGTCACTTTGGGCTGGTGTACAATAAAACACTGCAGAGCTGAAGAGAGATGCATTTGAGGCCATCTTCCATAAAAGAATCTTCATTTTCAGCAGCCTGGCAAACGCAGCCTTAAAATTTGATGCCAAAATAAGTGGCTGATGATGGAACAGATTGCATTGTCTTAAAGCAAATATTTGCTCTACACTGTACAATTGGAACTACTTGTGAATGCAGCTGCAGGAATGATGTCCTGTTGTATAACATTCCTGTTGCTAAGAAGTAACAAAAATAAGTGTAATTATTTATCTTGGGTGCCTGAAAAAAAAAATCTCTTGACATTTCTTGCACAACGTTTGTTTGAGTCTGAGTCACAACACAGACTCTTATAATTAGCACACTAACTTCCATTAATTAGGCTGACACTTAATTTCAGCTATAAAAAGCAACCATGACATGTCTGTTTTTAATCAATTACCGCATACTTCAGTCTGGTTCATGACTGCTGCAGTGATTGCTAATGACTGTGTGTCACTGGGAGGCTAAAGGAAGGAACTTAGTAGGTACAACAATGAGCCTAGGGTCGTTTGGCTGGTTGGAGCTTTGCAGTCCATGTTGATGTGCTTGTAAACTAAAAGAGAGGAGAGGCAGACCAGATATAAGGAAGAGATGTTTTTCAGTGAGGGTGATGAAACACCCTCAGGTTGCCCAGAGAGGTGTTAGATGCCCCCACCTGGGCCAGAACAATCCTCACTGTCAATACAGACTGGGGAATAAAGTGATAGAAGGCAGCTCTCCAGAAAAGGACTTGGGGGTGCTGATGGGCAAGAAGCTGGACATGAGCAGACAGTGTGAGCTTGCAGCCCAGAAGGCCAATGGCAGCCTGGGCTGCATCAAAAGAAGCATGGCCAGCAGACTGAGTGAGGTGATTCTATCACGCTTGGAGAAGAGGAGACTCAGGGTTGACCTTACTGCTCTCTACAACTACCTGAAGGGAGGTTGTAGACAGGCAGAGGTTGATCTCTTCTCCCAGGCAACCAGTACCAGAACAAGAGGACACAGTCTCAGGCTGCACCAGGGGAGGTTTAGGCTGGAGGTTAGGAGGAAGTTTTACAGAGAGAGAGTGATTGCCCATTGGAATGGGCTGCCTGGGGAGGTAGTGGAGTCAACATCATTGGAGGTGTTCAGGAGGAGACTTGATAGGGTGCTTGGTTGCATGGTTTAGTTGGTTAGGTGGTGTTGGATGATAGATTGGACATGATGATCTTGAAGGTCTCTTCCAACCTGCTCTGGTCTATTCTGTTCTGTTCTGTTCTGTTCTGTTCTATTCTATTCTATTCTATTCTATTCTATTCTATTCTATTCTATTCTATTCATCACTTTACTCTGCTCACCTGGAGTACTGCATCCAGCTTTGGAGCCCTCAATACAGGAAGGAAATGGACCCGAAGAAGACAGGCTGAGGGAGCTGGGAGTGTTCAGCCTGGAGAAGAGGAGGTTCTGGGGAGACCTAATAACAACCTTCCAGTACCTGAAGGAGGCCTACAAGAAGAATGGAGAGAAACTGTTTACAAAAGCCTGCAATGACAGGAAAAGGGACAATGGTTTCAAACTGGAGAAGAGCAGATTTACATTGAATGTTAGGAACAAGTTCTTTACTATGAGGGTTGTGTAACACTGGAACACGTTGCCCAGGGAGGTGGTTGTGGCCCCAGTCCTGGAAATGTTCGAGGTGAGGCTTGACAGGGTGCTCAACAACCTGATCTAGTTGAGGATGCCCCTGCTTACTGCAGAGGGGGTTGGACTAGATGACCTTTAACAGTCCCTTCTGTGAAGTTTTTAGCTCCTGACTGTAAAAAGCAAGTGCAAGTAGCAACACAAAAACAATTGTTATGCTTGTCTGGTGAAAGATGTCATCAGTTGAAATTCTTGGTCATCCCTTTACAAGCATGCTAAGACAAACTTGTCTTGAATCCAGTGCATGGTTCCTTTTCCTTCTCTGTCTTGTCATCCCTATTCAAAGCAGCAATAGGCTCCTTAGGATCCATGCCAGAAAATCCTGGGATCCAAGTTTGTGTAGGACCTTGCAGCTTAACATCATGCATGTGCCCAGACAAAACCATGAGAGCTGCAGTGGGGTAAGAAACTGTGGCTTTGTATGTTACAATAGAGCTGTTACAACCCTCTGTCCACACATTGCCCATACCACAGTAGTCACATTCATGGTGGGCACCTTCTCTGAACTTGTTTCTCCTTACAGCTGGAGTAAGCAAGAATCATAGAATGGCTTAGGTTGGAAGAGACCTTAGAGGTCTTCTACTCCAACCTCCCCACCATGGGCAGGGAAGCCTCTCATCTAGACTTGGCTGCTCATGCAATGTAGAAAGGGACCTTCAGGGTCATCTTGTTCTACCTCTTCTGCCATGGGCAGGGACGCCTTCCTGAACTGAGGGAAATGGTCTGAAGTTGTGCCAGGTGAGGTTTAGGGTGGGTATTAGGAAAAATGTCTTTCCTGAAAGAGTGGTCAGGCATTGGAACAGGCTGCCTAGGGAGCTGGTGGAGTCACCAGCCCTGGAGAAGTTCAAAAAGCTTGCAAACATAGTATTTTGGGACATGGTTTAGTGGGCACAGTGGTGTTAGGTTGATGGTTGAACTCTGTGATCTTAGAAGCCTTTTCCAACCAAAACAATTCTATGATTCTATGAAATGTGGCCTGAACCCTGTCTCCCTTTGTGCAGCTATACAGATTTTGTGCTGTGATTCATATTTATGAAGTTCATAGAACCAGTGCCCATATGAAAAACTTAATAGCAAAAAACCCAAAGTCCTCTTCATAGGTATCAGAGTGGAGTTTCTGGAGAACATGTGGGCTTTCTACTCTGAAAGAAAAAAGACTTAACCTACTTGTTTTCCCCTCTCCCTGTTGGTAGCATATTTTTATGGAGTCACTTGGATTAATAAGTTTGGAAAACATCTTTGCTCCCCGTCTTGTTTAAATCCTTGAGACATTTTCTATCACTCCTTTGTAGAAGATCCCTGTTAAATTGAGCATGGGAAATGGTTATTTGAAGAAACACTGAACTGCTCTGGTGGCTTTCATCAACCCAGCTTGATTTACCATTGCTAATCAGTCATTTTATTGACTTTAATTAGTAATAATAATATCAAAACTAGGACAAAACAAGACTCCACTGCAAGTAAAGTACAGCAGTGTCACACGAAAGGGCAGGGAATCCACGCTGATGAGATCTTTGAGCCTGAAGCAAAAGAGATGTTATGGCTCTGAGTAAGGATTTGCTTTGTCTCCATTTCCCCCTATTCTCCTGCCATGTCTAAACGAGCAGCAGCACCTAGGAGTGCTGTGAGGTTTCATAAACAGATCAAAGTGCGTTTTGCCAGCTGATTAGGGTATGTGGGTCACGTTGTTAAATTACTCAGGTGTGCCTGGATCATTTTCATGCAGAGGTGGCTGATCTGGGGAGGATCATTGTTCCTTCTCCTCCTATTCTTGCTGCTGAAGCTGGAGCAAAGGACCTGGTGCAGGGATAGCTGATCCTGGAGCATGGATGCAGAGTGCTGCCACACACATAACCTCATGGGTGTGGTAGGACTCTACCCTTGTGGTGGTTTAGGCTATGCCTTTAAATTTTTTCACAGATCTTGAACAGAAAAATAGTAAAATGTAAATAAATCACTATTGGGTGTAAAAAGGAAAATAAAGATAATTCTAAGCAATCCCATTGGAGAGTTATCCTCTGTAAGATCTTGTTCCCAAAACAGTATCTCTTCTCTTCTCTCTTCTTTATTCTGGGAGAGATACTAACTTGCTTCTGCCTGACCTTGGCTGCATTGTTTTGGTACTAACTTCTCTGCTTCTGTCTCTTCTCCCTTTTGTACAGAAGGATGAGGGAGGGGCAGAGAGGGAAAAGCTAGTAGCTTCCCCTGGGCTTTGACCAGGGGGGTTCTTGTGCTGTTTATTAATTGTAAATACCTGTAAATATTGTAAATCCTGTATATTTTGTTCATATTCATGGTCTGCTTGTAAATACAGCTTTCATTTGCTTCCACCTGAGCTGGTCTGGCAAACTTAATGTTGGGGGTGGGGGGTGTGGATTTTCAACCCACCACACCTTTGCGGGATGCAGCGAGGGAAACTGCTGTGCTGCTTCAGTCTGACTGGCTGGGGTGAGGGGGGGAAGTTGGCACTTCCCAGTGCCAGTCTGGGAACTTAGACAGCTCTTTTTTTTCTTTTCTTTTTAATTTATGTATTTATTTTTGGCTGCCTACAAAAGGAAGTACAGCCCCATCTTGCAACATGAATTGAAACCCATCTCCTTGCAGCACGAATCGGAACCTTAGCTCTGCTGCTGCCCAGGCCTAAGGCTCATTTACTGCTACAAAAACTCCTGTCAAGACACAACTTTTCTCATCTGTGCTTCCTGTTTTCTGTGAGGAAGCTTTTAGAAGTCCTTTTTCTGATAATTTTCTGGATAAAATTCAATCCCCCCACCCCACCTTTTCAACAGAAATGTGCATTTTCATTGTGCAAAATCCAAACCACCAAACAATAGTAATGGGAGTGTTATTTTTATACTGAAGTTAAAACCCAAGTACTTCTGTCCAGCTCTGAGGTTTTGTTTTAGAACAGTCTACCCAGCTCAAAGATGTAGAAATATTCTTCCTCTTCTCCAAACTGCTGGGCACCCAGATCTCACTATCCTCATTTGGAGCACTGAGTTTCCAGCCCTTCTGAAAACTGGACCCTGGAGGCATTGAATCAGTGTGTTTCAATAGTTGTGTGTGTGCATGTGGTTTCTTACAGTGGGCCAGAACATCTTTAAACATCAAATTTCAGCATCTTAGAACAATCCCAGTCATGCTTAGGTCAAGCACTGTAGCTGACTGCATCTCCTGGCAGCCAAGCAAAGTCATCTGCTTGTTTTGATGAAGCAGGCAGGTCCTCCATGCTCAAAATGTATATGACCGTGTTGGAAGAGAGTGGAATTAAATCAGATGGTTCACTTTATTTATTTCTTCCCTTCTTAAGGGAAAGGACAACGAAGCTGACAAAGCTAAACTCCTTTGTGCTTTAGGGTCACCTTGCTCTCCTTTACTCCTCTGCTGACACCATAGAATGGTTTGGATTGGAAGGCACCTTTAAAGTCACCTAGTCCAACCCCCTTGTCCCTGGGTGAGAAGCTAAATTGTTTCTAGATGGGTTTTTTCCATGTACATTTAAGTGCATGTATGTGTGTGATGGGGAGGGTTGGTGGATAATGGTCCTGGGAAACATACTGTGTTGAAGGGTCACATGCTGTGAACATGAAATGAGCACATTTAGTTTGGCCAAAGATGAGATTTGCCACTCAGCTCAACTTTTCACTGCAGACCTCATCAGAGTAATTACTGTGTTTGTGTTTGTGCACAATACCTGTAGTATTTTGCGGTGAGAAGGAGGACACTGTACAGATGAATAGCTGCCTGTACTGGTGTGGTTTAGTGCTCAGCCCTGAGTCACAGCAACCATCTCCTGCCTCCAGCTTTGTCACTGCTGTGTGGTATGACCTTGGCATGGGCTATAAGCTGACTGTGCAGGGATTGCATCTTCTTGATTAATAGCCTTGCTCAGAGTTATATCCCCTTGGTCCAACAGCACAAATAAGTCTTTATTACCTCCGTAGCAGCTTGGAGTCCTGGCTCAGAAAAGGAGCACAATCCATTCTTGGCTTGAGAGCCATCACAACAATTAATTCTATTTGGATTGCAGTGTAAAAATTGCCAGTGAGGCAGAGACACTCAAGCCTACAAACTCTGCCTGGGTTTAATTAAAAGGATGATTTTAAGCAGCTTTGGATGCAGATAGTTTATACTTCTGTATTGGTTTCTATCACTCCCTCAACTTGTCAACAAGTTCAAATGAAGCGAGCTTTCATTCTGCATGACTTAAAACTCTCAGAGGCAGAGATGTTGCTGCTTTGGAAGAGGGTGTTAGTAGTGTCTGAAATAAGAATGAAAAAAGAGGGTGTTTCTCCCTTCCTGGCTGTTTCTAAGGTGGAGATCACAACTGCAGGCTCTGCAAGAGTGAGCCTTCACCAGGCAATTATTGGTGTGGAGGATGGCTGGGCTCCAGCAATGTATCCAAGCACTGCTCTCTGCATCCAAAGGGGCTTTTGGAGCCTACACCTAGAAGGTGGCTAAGCCCTTCACTGGGCTGGGGCAAGCATGCTCAGTGTTGCTCAGGACAGGACCCTGGCTTCTGCAGTGTTCCTGTGTGTCAGAGGGAATGCTGTGCTGGAGATATTCTCTTGGCCTCCACATTAAGCCCTCAGATTTTCCCAGGGAGCCAGGCAGAGCAAAATCCAGTCCCAGAAAGGGAGCAATTAATTAAAGCAGCTCTGTGCCTTCTTCTGGTGTCGACCCTGGCAGCGCCTGTGAACTGCATAAATGCACTCAGGCTTGCTGTCCAGAGCTCTGATCTGTGTGAAGCTGACTGCAAAGGGGACTCGTTTCAAAGCCTCTCTTGTGTTCTTTGCTAGCACGTACAAGGACAGTGCTACAGACATTACTGCTCTGCCTGTAATGGCTAAGAAGAAGGGCTCAACAGATTATTGGGCTTGCTTGTTCCCCTCCCCCTGCCCTGTGTGTGCTTTTGTTGGAGATGAAGAATTAGCACTACTGATAATTTATTTTTTTTTAAGACTTTTGTGTGCCCACAACCCCAACTGACCTAGGCACTTTTGGAGACTCCAGGCAGAATTTCCAGGTTATTTTTAAATGCTGGAAGTCTTGCAGTGGTCTGGGAATGTGAAATGATTGATTATTTACATTGCAGAGCAAAGAAGGCAGAGCCCTGGACTGAGGCTCCATTGTGCTAGGTGCTGAATGCACACAGAACAAAATGACTGGGTTTGCCCTCTGTACCATGAAATTGGAGCAGAGACAGCTCCCAACCCCTCTTTTCTAGTATATTTATACATGTTCAGTGCATCAAATCACAGATATGCTTTTTAATAGCAGATGAAGTACAAATAAAGGTCAGGTTTGTGTGGTGGACATTTGATTCATGGCTCAAAAGGCAGAGCACAGTAAACAGTGTATGGATGCCTGAATGAAAAAGAGTTGTTCACGCTTGGAGTTGATAAAGTGGCTGCATGTATTTTTAGCTGTGTTCCTCTGGCATGCCCAGGATCTCTGGCCAGTGCTGCATTGCCACTACCAGATGAGTTGTGTTTATTGTGCTCCTTTGATCACTTTGCCAACATGACATCTGGTTCGTTTCTCTTTGCCAGGGTCCTGGGATTGTGGTGAAGTTCTCACAGTTATTTGTATCTATCTTTTCTCTTTACTCTTAGCTTGAGAAATGCATGATTTCTCCTCCCCCTGCAGAGAAGGGTTTGTTTGGGAGTTTGAGTTGGGTTTTTTCCCCCTTCTTCCAAGGGGCAGGCAGGCAAATTCAGCCTGACACCAGTGATGTTCTCTACAGGCTATCACAAAGCCTTTATTCCTGCTGTTGCTGAGCATGCTTCAAATTTCAAGAGACCTTTAAAGTTCTCCTAGTCTGACCCCCCTGCAGTGAGCAGGGACGTGTTCCACTAGAGCAGGTTGCTCAGAGCCCTGTCCATCCTGATTTTGAATGTTTCCAGGGATGGGGCATCTACCACCTCTCTGTGCAACCCATGTCAGTGTATCACCACCCTCAGTGTGAAAAGTTATTTCCTTCTATCTAGTCTGAATATCTATCACCCCTTGTGCTGTTTCTACAGGCCCTGCTAAAAAGATTGCCCTCATCTTTCTTATAGGCCCCCTTTAAGTACTGAAACGTGGCAAAAAGGTCTCCCTGGAGCCTTCTCTTCTCCATGCTGAACAACCCCAATTAACTAAGCCTGACCTCACAGCACAGGGGTTCCAGCCTTCTGATCATTTCTGTGGCCTCCTCTGGACCTGCTCCAACGGGTTTATGTTATTCTTGTGTTGAGGACTCCAGAGCTGCACACAGCAGTGCAGGTGGAGGTCTCACCATGGTTCATTTTGTAGGTGTAGATGGTGCCCAGTATACTAATCAGAGAAGAATGATTCTAAGAGGATGCACAGAGCTGACAAAAGACTGAAGTTGTTTCCTGCAGTTGTTCTGCAGTTGGCCGCCTCAAAATCTCCATCTTGGGCACAGAGAGGCTTTATTCTTTCAGCACAAAATCAGTCTGTGACTGAAGTATTTAACTTCAGTTGACATCTTGGACCAATAAGGTGGTGGTTTTTATTTTTGGATATCTTGCAGCCTGCACCCCCTTGGAAGATGAGTAACCAGGTATGCTTGGGCTGTTAGTGAGTAGGAATTAAGAGCAGTTCAAAGTGCTCATGGTAGCATGCGTTGCTGGAGACTCTTATTTGCCACAGTAACCTACAGTAACTGAAGTGTCAGTGCCTGTGCTTGGACAACTGCTGAGGATCATAGAATGATCTGAGTCAGAAGGGACTTCCAAAGGTCATGTAGACCAACCCATCCCCCTGCAGTTAGCAGGGGCATCCTCAACTAGATCAGGTTGCCCTGAGTACTGTTGAGCCTCATCTTGAATGTCACCAGGGATGGGGCCCCAACCACCTCCATGCACAACCTGTTCCAGTGTTCCACCACCCTCATAGTAAAGAACTTTTCCCTAACATCCAATCTAAATCTGCTTTTCTCTAGTTTGAAGCCACTGCCCCTCATCCTATCATTACAGGCCTTTGTAAACAGTCTCTCTCCATCCTTCTTGTAGGTCCCTTCCAGGTACTGGTAGTTCATTATTAGGTCGCCCCAGAGCCTTCCTTCTCCAGGCTTAACACTCAGCAGAACCCAGACAACCTTCAGGCTGTCTTCATAGCAGAGCTGCTTCAACCCCCTGATCATTTTTCTGGCCCTCCTCTGGACCCACTCCATCAGGTCCATGTCCTTCTTGTCTCTGACTGAGGCCAGACTGTTGCTCTGTGGGACAGGATCTCCTGCTAGCCAGCTGGTGTCACACTTTAGTTCTGTTAATTTGAAGACTTCATGACAGCTAGAAATTAGAGATTTGCACCTCAAACTGAGGAGTCCTGAGTGGATACTTCAGCAATGGCATGTCATGTGTCCAGTCCTGGCCCAGTCACAATCTGAACTTTTGACTAAACTCATTTATTTAGGGCTTAATTTTTTCTCTAAATGCTTCAAAGTGAAACATTTTAGTGCTTCAAACCAAAATATTTTAGGACAAGTCTGAAGCACAGGCACAGGTAGAACAAGAACCTGCATTTCCTGTTTCCCTCTGCAAGCCAACCTCCAGGGCCTGGCAAGCAAAAGTTTTTGACCAGTTCTGCTTTAAACACCAAACAGTTTTGGCCAAGTGACTCATTGTTTCATATTTGTTGTTTGTATTGCTATAGCAGTGCAGGCTCTTAAGGTTTGGATCCAAGACCTTGTTGTGCCAGGTGTTGTATGAACATAGGAAAAAAAGGCAAAACACAAAAAGGGCTTGTGAGGAAGAATGTGTGTTTCTGTATGACCCAAGACAGCAGATGGCTGCAGATGGGGGAGCACAGGGAACTGATGAGATAATACTGACCTGTGCAGTGAGTAATAGTCTTGGTACATCACTTATCTAAACACTGCTGGGGTTTTATGGACACTATAGCAAAAGGCAGTTTGAAGTGGGCTGATCAAGTGACTGCAAAAGTTTACAGTAACATTGCACCAAGCAAAGAAAGCAGCAGGGGGGGAAGAGACATGCTGGAAATGATCATAGAATCATACAATAGTAGGGTTTAGAAGGGACTTCTGGAGGTTGCGTCCAATCCCCCTGCATCCAGACGGGTCTTGAAAGTCTCTAGAGAAGGAGACTCCACAACCTCTCTGGGCAGCCTGTTCCAGTGCTCTGTCACCATTACAGTTACAGAAGTTTTTCCTCATGCTGAAGTGGAACTTCCTGTATTCCAGTTTATACCCATTGCCCCTTATCCTATCACAAGATACCACTGAAAAGAGACTGTCCCCTTCTTCTTGACCCACCCTTCCAATATGTAGAAACATTAATAAGATCTCCTCTCAGTTTTCTCTTCTCCAGACTATACAGCTTTAGGTCTCTCAGCCTTAATGATGCTGGAGGAAAGATGTTTGCTGCAAAACCTGGTTAGTGTCATGGATGTTGTGGTCATGTAGGAGAGAGTGCAGGTATGGGGGCGGAAAGTGGATTTGTCATAGCAGGGACAGCAGAACCAGCAGAAAGAAGAGACCTGCAGTTAGACTATGTATTAAGTCTTGACCTGGAACTTTCCACTGCTGTGTTTACTACTAGCAACTCAAGGAAAAAGAAAGTGCTGTTTCTTTAGATCATAACCTTTAACCATCATGTGACATGAGGGAGCAGATGAGGGAAGCAGAATGTGTGTGTTCCTTTCTTTGCAGTGCAGATGCCTCCATAAGGGGCAAAGGGAAAATGCTGCTTTTTGTAGTGGTTTTTGTTTAAACTTAAGTTTAACAAAATTACCCTGTGCAGAAACTTCAACAAACATCTTCTTTAACTTGCAGACTGAGGTGCAAGTCAAGTGCCAACCCCAGCAATTAACACACATCCTTTCATGAGTTTTAAACTGTGCTTAATCTCTGCTGATCAGGTTCTTTCTTCTATGTGCTGGCTCCAGCTACAAATAATACCAAATTAAAGATGTACCAAGAAGCTGTCCAGACCATGGTTTTTTGCTAAAGAAGCTTGCTCTCTCCCTGTTAATGGTTTGCTTCCCATGCAGCATGAGAGGAAACACAGCTGTCATGGCATCTGTTTAGGAAGCTGTCGCTGGCTTGTGCATGTCCAGGAGCCCAAGTGCTCATTGCCCACAGTGTAAAAGGTATTGCTTGCAGTGCAGCTTCTCCACAGTAAAAATAAAGGTTCTAAAGGTGTGTTGCTGTTTGGTAAGAAGGTTCCTTACAAAGGAAGTGGAGGATCAAGAAGGTTGTTGTATCCTGTGTCACACAGCATGACCTGGCTGCAAAACAGGGGGGGTTATATTTAAATAGACTCTCCAGAAGCTTGCTGGAGAAATAGCTTCACAATAGGAAATGCATTGTTTGCCTCGGTGTTAAATGATATCCCAGCTGTGTTCTGTGCAGTAGGGACCCCTTGTAGCTGAACCGTTGTCAGCTGTGTGGAAGGAGCCCAGTTCTAGATCTCAGCAGTAAATTTGTGTCTTGCCACTAGAGGGGGACTGCAAGCCACGCACCGTGCATCATCCTGCTGGGCTTCACCAGCGCCTCTCAGTGCGATCAGCCAGCCCAGCAATTCTGGCAGCAGGACCTTCTCAGCTTTCTTGAGCTCTGGGATGTCACAGCAGCCGTAAAGGTCAGATCCTGCAGCCCAGCAAATATGAAGGGACATAGACAAGAGCATATGTATGATGTCTGGGTGCTCCTCCAATGAGCTCACTTATGCCCCAAGCACAAATGGTGCTCAGTGAAAGCTGAACAGGATTTGTACTAGCTCCCTGAGTCACAAAGAGGTGTGAACAACACCTCTCCATGTCTGGACAAAGGATTGGAACATCAGTGTACCCATCAGTGGCATTAATGTAGTCAAAGATTAAATGAACACAGGAGAGCTTCTAGCTCCTGGGAGAAAAGCGAGGGCTTTAAGTATAACAGACCCACTGGTGTACCAGGCCTGACCTACCTGTTCCTTCTCATCTTGCAGGGCTTTTACTCGTGTGTTTACCTTTGGGCCAACATTCCGAGCAGAAGACTCACAGAGTCGCCGGCACCTGGCAGAGTTCTATATGGTGGAGGCTGAGCTGTCCTTCACTGAAAGCCTCCAAGACATCATGCAGGTGGGTACACCAAGTGTCTATGCAGAACCAGTGCCAGAACTTCATCCTGCCTGAGCTGTGCTCCCTGCCCCTGACAGAGGTCACAGCTCCTCTCACCCTGTGTGAGCTGGGTATAGGTTGCACAGGCACTTCCCAAGGATGCGGCTTTGTTCAGCAGAGATGAAACTGCAGAGGGTATTTGGAAAGGAAGATAGAGGTGCAAACGCAACCCTCCTCTGGGTGGGAGGCTGCACGGTTGCTATATTGCCAGGAAATGTGTAAATGTGCTTGACTGGCACTAATGAAAGTGGCACTTTCCCCTTCAAACCTTCAGCATCTCTCCAGTGAATCTAAGCAGTATTAATCAGCATGTCACTTGGTGTGCTCTGTAAAGAGCTCCTTGAAAGCTACATTGAAATCTCAAGTAGAAACAACAGTTCCTGGCATGCACTATTGACTGTGGCTTTAACAGAAGACTGAAAGAACTCCTTAGTCAGCTAGCTTTTGATTTTTCAGGGTTGACCTCTCAGTTGCAGTCTAACCACATGATGGATACTAATGCATCTCACTAGTCTCAGCATATAAGGCAGCTTATGCCCAGTAATACTTGTGAATAAACATCCACACGCACTCTCATATATCAGATAAGCTTCTTAGAAGGCTGTTGGAGAAACAGTTTTAAAAAGAGAAAGACCTGAGGCACTGGCTACAGATTTATCAAATAACATCCAGGTGGTAGTTTCTTCAGCCTGGATCATACACAGTCTGCTGAGTCAGTGCAGCCTGACAGCAGAGCTGACATACTCTGTCTCCTCTGTGTCCTGCTTCTGCATCTTGAATGTCTGGGTGGCAGTGGGCTATGTGGACTGACCTGTGGAGAATCTCTGTGCCCCATCATTAATAGCATCCTGCTCTTTCTTTTGGCTCTCCTTTTCTCCAGAAGAACTTTGTGTATTCTCAGAGCATAGCATGTGTGTATGTTTATACCTTCTGAGTTCCCTGTTTCTCTGGGTGACCAGGAGCTGATTGAAATCTTCACTGCTTTTATCCACTGTAATAAGCAGGATCTCATTAAGTCTTGTTAAGTGATGTTTGAGCCCTTGAACACAGCATGAACACATCTCTACTCTTGTGCTGAGAACCCTAATTCCTTGGCTTTTGAAGTACAGCCAGCCAGTTCAGACAATCTAGAGAATTAGATTTCAGAACTGGTCTGGAATGTGCAGGGCTTGAAAAGAAAAACTTCCCCCTTCAGTTTGGCTTTTGTTGTTAAATATCTTGAGAAGTCTCCATTTGTACTTTCCTCTTCACTTCTTCCCTCTGTCCCGAAGTCTTTGATAAGCATCTTTCCCCATGACAGAAAGTCACCCAGAAGCCATCATGTTATACTCCTCACATCGAGTCCACATTGCAGCATGCTTCACTTTTGTGATGTTCTCATTGCAAAAGTGGAGTTCCCCTTTTGTTTATTTTTAAATCATTGGGCAATCTCTTTTTTTTTAAAGCAAAAACAAGCAGCTGACCACTGCTCTAAAGCCTGAGTTAAGTTGCTTTTTTTTTTCCCCACATAACTGACCTAAATTCCCTGTTCTCTGCCCGTTGGACAATTTATCTGTTTGTCATCATCTGCAAGTTCTTTGTTTGGCGCAAAACGCCCAGTTGAAAACCTTGGGGGCTCTTAGCCAGGGTTAGCATCTGAACTTTGTCCTCACATAAAGAGCTGGATTGTTTAACATTTATTTTTAAAGTTGGTATTCAGCATTTGGACTGAATACCTCCATCTTCAGCGAGTTAGTGTGCTGGGAATGCTCAGCTGCTTCAGGGTGTTCTTGAAGTATTTGCTTGTACACTATTGAAGAAGAGCCTTGCTCTAAAGATGTGCATGTTTACAGCTCTCTGGTGAGGCTTGGGCTCTGTCTCTCAGCCAAAGCTCCAAAAGAAACATAGTTTCCCTTAGAAAATAGAAGGAAAATGATTTAGTAACAAAGTTACATGTATTTGGGAGCAAAGGGCTTGAAATCCTGGAGCAACAGTCCTTTTTTCCCTGCTGTAATTGTGCAGAGTAGCACTCAGTTATTCCTAAATTAGCTGCACAGTTCTTGTGAAGTCTCATTCATCATTGGTCATGCAATCTAAATTTCTGTTCTGTGCCAAAACATGGTTTAGTGCTATAAAGAAGCTTCAACTCTCGCAGCCCTGGTTTCACAATACTTTCTGTGGAAAGTCCCCTGTGCTTGGTGCAGTACTGGATGCTGCAAAGCTGGGTGATAGTATTGCTACTGTAGTGTACAGGGTATCTGTATGTACCTAAAGAGAGGCCTCTGTGGCCTCTTTCCATGACGGTCTAGTCAAGAAGTTAAGTCGCCCCAAGGCACTTTCCCTCCAAACTGGATGAGAAAGAGAGGGAGTTATTGAGAGAGGTCCAATTGGTATGGAAGTGTCTGGACTTACTAGAGCCATTTCCTCTCCAATCCCTGAATTGGAATTCCCAGTTCTCTATCTGTTGTCGGAGATGCCTGCTGCCACCCTCCCCCTTTCTCTTCAGTGCTGTGTTATGTAGCCATTTTTGTATGTTATTCTCTCTTGGTTTTTGTTCCACTGCCTTGGCGGTGCAGTGGATGTGGATGTTCCTGTTTCATTCATGACACTAATGGGGTCTCAAAGAGCCCATATGATGGCAGTAGTCATTGAATTTCATCAAATGGATGTACACAACCATGCTTTTAAAAAATTATTTAGGCTGTAAAGTTAGGAAATGCCTGAAGGGAGTTTTCCTGAGGGTGTTTTTGGCATGTCACACACAGTGTTATTCTTTCTTAACAAGATCCCATACTAGCACCACTGTCTCTTTAAGAGATGGAAAATGCATCTCTTTAAAGAGGGTGAAGACAATTTAACACACAGAATTTGAGCTCTGTCCTGAGGGCAGCAGTATTGTCTTCCATTGGTTATGTACTTGATCAAAATTAATCTGCTGTCATTACAGCCCAGTGACATGGAGCAATAATACCTCTCTTTTACAGAAGGGAGTTCAGGCATGAAATGAAATCAGCAGTAGCACTGATTTTGGGTGTCAGGTTCAGGGACCTTATATCTGAAACAGAGATGTGGTTTGACTTCCAAAATAGTTTGCATTCAGAATACTTTCTGTCTTTAGTGCCAAGGCTGAGACAGTTGGTCAAATCTGGCTGCACTCTCAAGGCAGCAAACACTGGTAACCACATAGGGAAGATCTTTTCCAAGTATCTTGTGCAGCATAAGGACATTGGGGTTTCTACAGGGCTGTAGGTTCCTTCCCTGGAGTGACATCCAGCTGCTATAGCTGAAGCTCCTTCTGTTTCCTAACTTCCATCAGCATTTCTTGCTCAGCTTTCATGGCCAGCAAAGCAGTAGTCTGACAGACAAGTCTTCTTCCTTTCGAAACAGCAGTCTCTCTCCATAGTGGGTCCTAGGCTGTTGGTCATAGTTTTATAGTTTCATTCAGCGTTGGAAGGGACCACAAGGATCATCTAGTTCCAACCCCCCTGCCATGGGCAGGGACACCCCACACTAGATCAGGCTGGCCAGAGCCTCATCCAGCCTGCTCTTAAACACCCCCAGGGACTGGGCCTCAGCCACCTCCCTGGACAACCCATTCCAGGGTTTCACCACTCTCATGGTGAAGAACCTCCTCCTCACATCCAGCCTCAATCTCCCCACCTCCTGCTTCATTCCATTCCCCCTAGTCCTGTCACTACCTGAGATCCTGAGAAGTCCTTCCCCAGCCTTCCTGTAGGCCCCCTTCAGATACTGGAAGGCCACAATTAGGTCACCTGGGAGCCTTCTCTTCTCCAGACTGAACAGCCCCAACTCCTTCAGTCTGCCCTCATAGGAGAGGTGCTCCAGCCCTCTGATCATCCTCGTGGCCCTTCTCTGGACACGCTCCAGCACCTGCACATCCCTCTTGTAATAGGGGCTCCAGAACTGGACACAGTACTCCAGGTGGGGTCTCACCAGGGCTGAGTAGAGGGGGAGGATCACCTCCCTCGACCTGCTGGCCACACTTCTCCTGATGCAGCCCAGGATTTGATTGGCTTTGCGGGCTGCAAGTGCACACTGAGAGCTCATGTTGAGCTTCTTGTCCACCAGCACCCCCAAGTCTCTCTCCTCAGGGCTACTTTCCAGCCAGTCACTGCCCAGCCTGTATTTGTGCCTGGGATTGCCTCGACCCAGATGCAGGACCCTGCACTTGCTCTTATTGAACCTCATGAGGTTGGCTTGTGCCCACCTCTCCAGCCTGTCAAGGTCCCTCTGGATGGCCTCCCTTCCCTCCAGCGTGTCTGCTGCACCACACAGCTTGGTGTCATCAGCAAACTTGCTGAGGGTGCACTCAATGCCACTGTCCATGTCCCCCACAAAGATGTTGAACAAGACAGGTCCCAGGACTGATCCCTGAGGGACTCCGCTTGTCACTGGCCTCCACTGGGACATGGAGCCATTGACAGCCACTCTTTGGGTGCGGCCATCAAGCCAGTTCCTTATCCATCTAGTGGTCCACCCATCAAACCCATGTGTCACCAGTTTGGAGACCAGGATGTGGTGTGGGACAGTGTCGAAGGCTTTGCTCAGGTCCAGGTAAACGACATCAGTTGCTCGCCCCTCAGCTATTAATTTTGTCACCTGCTCATAGAAGGCCACCAGGTTGGTCAGGCAGGATTTGCCCTTGGCAAAGCCATGCTGACTGTTCCAAATCACCTCTTCACTATTCTTTTGAGCGAGTAGTGACTCCAGGAGGATCTGCTCCATGATCTTTCCAGGCACAGAGGTGAGACTGACTGGCCTGTAGTTCCCTGGTTCCTCCTTCTTACCCTTTTTGAAGATGGGGGCAATGTTTCCCCTTTTCCAGTCTGTGGGGACTTCCCCAGACTGCCATGACTTTTGAAATATAATAGAGAGGGGTTTAGCAACCTCATCTGCCAGTTCTCTCAGCACCCGTGGGTGTATCCCGTCGGGTCCCATGGACTTGAACACTTTCAGGTTCTTCAGATGATCACGAACCTGATCTGCACTTACAATGGGCAGTTCTTCCTCCCCGTCCCTGGCTTTGACTTCCATAACATCAGGAGTGTGGCTAGAGGCCCTTGCAGTGAAGACTGAGGTAAAGAAGTTATTAAGTCCCTCAGCCTTTTCCTCATCACTTGTGACCATGTCACCATTTTCCTTTCTGAGGGGGCCCACACCTTCCCTAGGCTTCTTCTTCCCATTAATATACCTGTGAAAGTTCTTAGTGTTCCCTTTAATCTCCCTGGCTAGATTCAATTCAAACTCTGCTTTGGCTTTCCTAACCAGGACTCTTGCTGCTCGGGCAGCTTCCTTATATTCCCCCTGTTCTACCTGTCCTTCTCTCCACTTCCTGTAGAATTTCCTTTTAAGTAATAGAGCTGAAGGAAAGGACTTTATGGGTGAGACCAGATGCAGATGTCCCCTCTGTGTGTGTGTGTATGTGCACACATCTGTGGTGTGTGGGAGCAAGCATGAAGGCAAGGAGTAATGATCCACTTGATGAATGTTTCCTATTTAAATACCCTGTGATAGGCGCTGTATCCATATGCATGCCCCATGTAGATACATAAAGAAAAATCCTTCTGAATGTCTCCTATGTCATGAAAACACTGATTTGAACCCTCCTTGTAGTGCACTGCACCTTCAATTGCTGCTGCTACCATTTACTGCTGTTCTGTTGATGATTTCTTCTGTTTCAACTCTGGTCATAACTTTATTTGGGCAGAGGATAAGTTGCAACATCAAAATATCCAAGTTAAAATTAAACAATACAGTTGGGAGCTGCTTCTAATCAAAATTGAACAGTTTGTATAAAGTTTCGCATCACCATCGGGGAAGGCCAAGACCAATACTGCTGAACTTCCTAGAAAGGTGAAAATCGAGACAGAAAGGCTGGAATGGATGAGAGAGAAGGAAAAACTTCTACCTCTTTCCTCCTCACCTGGCTTCTTACCAGCACCACTTTTGCATTTCCATTACCATAGAATCACAGAATGGTTTGGATTGGAAGGGACCTTAAAGGTCATCCATGTTCCCACCCCCCTGCCATGGGCAGGGGCACCTTCCACCAGACCAGGTTGCACAAGGCCTCATCCCACCTGGCCTTGGAACACCTCCAGGAAGTGGACACCCACGACCTCCCTGGACAGGCTATTCCAGTGTCTCATCACCCTTAACTGTAAAGAATTGAATGATGAAGCAACCAAATTAATGGGCTGTTGGACATCAGGAGTCCCACCTCTGCAATGAGCTACTTGTAGTGATTCCATTGTCTTTCTCTCTGAGTAAAGTCTCCTGCCAAACATGTTTCCTTCAGAATACCTTCAAACCAGTCACTTTGCATGTGTTTCCAGTCCATGTGTTCCCTCAGGCCAGCAAGAGAGTTGTTGTGCTTCTCTGCTCATTTTTCTTATGGTCTGCTTTCCAGTTCTTCATTATATTATCTGCTTAAAGCTGTTAAGTTCTCAGTTCAAGAGTTGTGTGGTGGTTTTAGGCTGTGTCTGTAAAGTTTAGTTCCAGATTTTGAGCAGAAAAGTAGAAAAATATGAATAAATCACTATTGGGTGTAAAAAGGAAAACAAAATATTATTCTAAACAGATTCATTGGATAAATATCTAGAATAAGACTGGCTGTACCTAAACAATTTTTTCTTCTTTCCTGATCTCTGCTGTTTTGCTTTGCTTGGGAGAGATTAACGTGCTTGTTGGCTGGCCTTGGCTGAAATTGCTTAGTTAAGTCCAAGCCACTGCTTTCTCTCTGCTTCTCTCTCTCTTGAGAGACACAGGGGGCAGGGGGACAGTGGAATGGCTTCCCTGGTCTCTGACCAGGGGGAGTTTCATGTTGTTTACTAATTGTAAATACCTGTATAATATTGTAAATACTGTATATTTTGTTCATATTCATTGCATTCCATTGTACAGTGTAGTTCTTGCTTGTAAATACAGCTTCATTTGCTTCTAACTGAGTTGGTCTGGCAAAGTTAATGCTGGTGGGGAAACTTCAACCCACCATCTTTTTACCCCCTTTTCTTTTTTCCTTCCACTGTTTGTTCCTGGTTCATTTGGCATATGGAATGGAATGGAATGGAATGGAATGGAATGGAATGGAATGGAATGGAATGGAATGGAATGGAATGGAATGGAATGGAATGGAATGGAATGGAATGGAATGGAATGGACCAGGTTGGAAGAGACCTTTAAGATCATTGTGTCCAACCTATCATCCAACAACACCTAATCAACTAAACCATACAACCAAGCACCCCATCAAGTCTTCTTGAACACCTCCAATGATGGGGACTCCACCACCACCCTGGGCAGCACATTCCAATGGGCAATCACTCTCTCTATGTAGAACTTCTTCCTAACATCCAGCCTAAACCTTCCCTGGTGCAGCTTGAGACTGTGTCCTCTTGTTCTGGTGCTGATTGCCTGGGAGAAGAGACCAACTTCCGCCTGTCTACAGCCTCCCTTCAGGTAGTTGTAGAGGGTAATAAGGTCTCCCTGAGCCTCCTCTTCTCCAGGCTAAGCAACCCCAGCTCCCTCAGTCTCTCCTCATAGGGCTTTTGTTCCAAGCCCCTCACCAACTTCCTTGCCCTTCTCTGGACACGTTCCAGCAAGTCAACATCCTTCCTAAACTGAGGGGCCCAGAACTGGACACAGGACTCAAGGTGTGGCCTAACCAGTGCAGTGTACAGGGCCAGAATGACCTCCCTGCTCCTGCTGGCCACACTGTTCCTCATGCAGGCCAGGATGCCATTGGCCCTCTTGGCTGCTGGGGCACACTGCAGGCTCATGTTCAGCCTACCATCGACCAGTACCCCCAGGTCCCTCTCTGCCTGGCTGCTCTCAGGCGACTCTGACCCCAGCCTGTAGCACTGCATGGGGTTGCTGTGGCCAATGTGCAGCACCCGGCCCTTACAAGAGCAGGGAGGAAGCCAATGCATGACCCACGTGTCTTTTTTTTTTGGCCAGGCTAAAACCTCAGTCTCAAACCTGGAAATATTTCTCAGATTGTTTTTCCCATACCACCCACATCTTTTTTTCCACAAGAGGAAGCTGCTTATGTTGAATGCTGTGGGAACTTAATTGTTACTTTATCGCACAGTGAGGGGGGGCAGGGAGGGAAAAAAAAATTGCTAATTAACCAACATGGTTTTCTGAAACCAGATGCTACTTTCATTTTCTGGAAAGAGGAAGCTTAATGTAAAATCCCTTCGTCCCTGCCTGGTGAAACCAGATGAGTTGCCAAGAAGTTTTCTAATTTTATTTGCATAAGCCCTTTTCTAACCACTTTGAAGAATGTTCAAAGCTGGCTGTTTGGTTGTTTGCCACTCAGCAGCAGGAATGCTTGCTTTTCATTTCCTCCATGTTTGAGAAGCAGTTGGGATAAAACCATTCATCTGCATATGATAATGCTGTTCCTCTGGTTGGCTCATCCCTTCTGAAAAAAAGAGGGCCCAGATTGATGCAGGAGGCTGGTGGGATGCAGAAATTGTTTGTCAGTGCAGAGCTTCATCAGTTTGGAACAGGCAAAGAACGGGAGAAGTTGAACAATGTGCCTGAAATCTTGTCTTGGTGTCATAGATGAATATGTTTGACACAATTTCATTTATCAGCAATTCAAGATTTATTAACAAAGTGGGATAAATCAAAGGCTGATTTTAGCAGCACTTACTGTAACAAGTGATGTAGTAAAACAGTGACTTAATTACAGGTTCAAGGATGACAAGATGACAACTTACTACAATGTTTCTCCAGCCAAAGCATCCATAAACACAAAGCATACAGACACAGAAATATTTGACCAGTGTAATATGTAAATGCTCACACAAGCAAATGCATGAAATCAAATGCCTGGAAGGGTAGAGAGGTGGGTAAAAGTGACTAGCCCATAATAAAAAATTTCCCTCTTTGAGTTTAAATACTCACAATGCATCAGCATTTCTCAGTGAGCAGGAGTTGAGTCTCAAAGAGTTAATCTCACCCAGACCTTGTGTCAGCTTTGCCATTACAGGTCCTAAGAGGCATTCTAGCTGAGTTGAGTGCTGGATGCAGCCTGGTGTGATCCAGGAGAGCTAAAAGGGTCTCATTTTTGGATCACTTTTTGTAGGGTCTGAGTTAATTGCCTTTTTTGTCAGGTGCTTTTCCATTTTGGCTTCTCTTAAATATTGCAGTATTCTGGTTTGTGTAAGTCTCAGACTCAAGGGTCCTGGTACTTTTCCATCAGTTGCACCTGCTTACTGAATCTTGAGGTCCTGGTATCTATCTCCCTTCATGGCCAAGACCCAAGTACATGCGTACCAAGTTGTAAGAGGATCCGCTGTTCATCCAAGACAATAAGGAGGGGAGTAAGAGCCAGGGGTGCTAAGGGGGTGCCTCAGCACTGGGATCCACTGCAGGAAGTAATTGTCCTTATTGTCCCCAGAGAACAGAGGGGACAGGAGGTATGTTAAGAGGATGTTTTAACTAATGCTCTAGTACATGTCCTTTCACAACTGCTGTGTGGACCTGGGAGAAGAACTGCAGCCTGTACTGAGTTGGCTTATGAGTGGGGAGGGGGAAATCATACCACTACACTAGGTCAATAGCCCAGCTGCTTCTTTTCTGTGCCTTTTGTTCCTCTTACACTATAAGGTCTGGTTTTTTCCTCAGCTTCTTCCACAGCTCTGCTGACTGAAAGTGGGGGACATTTTTCAGTTATTCTCCCTGGGCTATGTGGTGCCTAGGGACTGCTGCCCACCTACAAATCATGGCTGGATACTTCATCTCTCAGCTGCAATTAATGAAGCAGTCATTGTGTTCACAATAAAAATACAGGAATGTGGCATGACTTCCAAAGGTGCTTTTTGTTGGGAAAAGCTTGGTCCCATCTCAGGATGAAATGATGTGCAGCCCAGCCTGCATTGCAGTGTTCCTTACAAAGGAGATGAGAATAAGGAGGGTGATTGTGTAGAAGAGTTGGGATCATCAGTACTACGCAAGTGGCAATGACCTGCTTGGTGCAGGCAGAAGACTACAAGTAGTCATGAGAACCCTTCAATTTGCACAGCAGCAAGTCTCTTGTATGGTCTGCTTTGCTTAACCAAAAGAGAAAATTACTCTTAAAACAGGTTGATCAAAATGCAGTGGCATCCCACGTGGGGGCTCTTTTTGTTTAGCACTGAAATGGCATTTTAATTCCTTAATGGATAAGTTTATCCAAATTGGATGATAATGTCATCTAGTTAATCCACATGAGTTTAGGGAAATGAAACCACATATTTTTTTAGTTTCTCAAACATTCCTGCATTGTTGTGTCCTCTGCCTTAGCTCTCTGCTTGTCTCTGTGCACGTTCTCTTTGCTTGGCTCTTACTGCATAGAGTCTCTTTATCTCAAATAGCACACGGTTATTTCCTCTCCTTTAGTTCTGCCTCTTCTAACAATAAAGCAGAAAACCAGAATTGCTCATTACAGGACAGACACCAGTCACCACAAATGGTTTTAATCTGTGTTTGTGGCTGACCATTCCTGCTGCATTTTCACTGAAGTTACCTGACTGAAGATTCTGAGGCCATCAGCAGACACTGAAGCCCTAAACTCACAGCCGAAATACAGGTCCCAGTCCCAGCTACTGAGGAAGCCTGCTAATTAGGAGCATTAGCAAGCTGATGCCCTCTTAAGCAGTCTGACCATGCAGAAGGACAGAAGCTCCTTCTGTACCCTTTGGCTGATGTGTACCTTGTTTTATTTATGGTCTGGGACACCTAAGCAGTGTTAATTTTTCATGCATTCCTGTTTTCTCTGCTAGGTTATGGAAGATCTTTTCAAGACAGTGACAAGTACTGTCCTCTCCAAATGTCCTCATGATGTTGAGCTTTTTCATAAATACATAGCTCCTGCTCAGAAGGTAATAAATGTGACAGAAAAGACCTGCAGTCCTGTTAGACACTTGGGGTTTCTTTGCTATAGGGAGGCTTAATTTTGGTTTTATTTTTTACTGTGTTGTCCTCTGATAGCAAACCATGAAGAGCTAAAAGTTACTCTGAGCTTATGCGGCTGTTCAGACCAACAGAAAGAGGACACACAACTTTCTGTAGCTGGTAGCAAGTGTGGGAGGACTGTGGCTGTCAAAACATGTGAGAGCCTCTGAATGATCAACTTCAATAATTGGGTATCCTTGTAGCACTCAATGTGTGGGAGTGGATTTTGACCCCATCTGGATTACAGTGCAGACCTACAAATTAAAACTTGGAGGGAGATGACTTTTCTGAGTTTCCACTGGGCCCCAGAACCCTTCAGAGTAGCTTTACATTTTATTTCTTTTCTTGTTTTGACCAAGGGCAGGTTGGAACAAATTCTGAAGCACAAATTTGTGACGTAAGTAAAATTTGGTCCTATTTTGTGTTCTCCTTCTTTCCTAACTCAGTGTCTTCTGGGTTAGCATGATGTCTCCAAAAGGGAATGAAATGCAGTTCCTTTGTGCTGTTGCCAGTTACCCTTTCATCTCTGCATGTACCTGACCTCTGAATCTGTTGGCCTTTGGCTTTTGTTTCTCTGGGCAAAACCCTTCTTCTCGAGCAGTATCCTTCTCCCAGCATGTACCTGTGCAGTGGTTTGCTCACTGTAATGCTTGATTTTGGCTTTGGTGCTTTGCTTTCCTTCACACTTCACTCCAGTGACTCCCTTTTTATGAAACTATGTTTTGATATTTAAAAGCCCTAATCGGTTTTCTTTTCCCAATTGTTTTTCAATCCCCAATAGCTTGTGCAGTTTCTTCTCCCATTTTTTCTGTGTGCTCAAGGACTGAAGGAGTTTTGGTTTCCCACCGTGGCCTCCAAAAATACCTCTTCTTCTCCACTCTTGCCTGTCTTCTTCGAATAGTGGTGCTCTCCATGCATCCTACAGAGCACTGTAGGGCAGCTCAGCCCTGCGCTGTTTTTTGTGCTTAGCAGCTACAGCCACATTGGGGCAACAGGATCATGGTAGATCCTTGTGTGCCTCATGCCCTTTGCACTCTGGGCTGTTATTTTTGCCTAACACTACTCTGAACAATGGAGCTGTGCCAGTGAGGGCACGTTGTTTCCGTAACAAAATCCACATGGTTCTAAGAAGCAACTCTTTGCAGAGCTCACCTCTGACTGAAATGCAACATTGCAATTCAGCTGCAATTGCAGAAGTGTCTTGAGAGCTCAGTACTTCCTGCCCTACGTGTAGCTGAAGCACAGGGGAAAACATAGGATTCTTGCCATATAAAATGGCTTTTGGTTTCTGTCCAAAGAACCTTTGCTGGGAAGTCTGACATCACAGCACAAGTTGGCATGGTGGTGGGGAAATGCCTCCTCAATTTTCCAGTGTGGCACTTAGCCAGAAAACTTCCTTGTTTTTCCTTTCATCCTTATCTTAAAGGCTTTTTTTTTTTTTTCCTCCCCCTCCTGCAGAATTTCCTACAATGAGGCAGTGGAAATTCTGAAGCAAGCATCTCAAACTTTCACTTTCAAGCCAGAGGTAGGTGGTTGAGTGGTGGCTTGACCCTGTACATATTCATATGCAGAGCCAGCTTGAACTTTATCATCTAATCATTTTGGTTTGAAGTGACCTTTAGGGTCATCAAGTCTAACCATCAATTCAGGACTGTCAGGGCAACTCTAAACTATTGTCCCTCAGCACATCTACATATCTTTTAAACACTTCCAGGAATATTGACTCCACCAATTCCCTGGGCAGCCTGTTCCAGGCCTTGACAACCCTTTTGGGGAAGATATTTTTCCTGATATCCAACCTAAAACTCCCCTAGCACAACTTGAAGCCATTTCCTTTTGTTCTGTTGCTTGTTAATTGAGAGAAATGACCAACCTCGACCTCACTATAACCTCCTTTCAGATAGTTCTAGAAAGTGAGCAGATCTCCCTTGAGCCTTTTTTTCCAGTTCCCTCATCACTTGGTAGATCTCTTTTTGATACCCTGAGATTTGTTACTTTGTACAGGGTATCTGCCTCCTGGGGTGTTTGCTCAGTTGTAATCCAAGTGTAACTTTTTCCCTCTATGGCTGAAATGGAAGTGAGATCTGTAGCACAAGAACTTGTAACTTTGCAGGAGAGGAAGTGATGAGCTTGCTATTGAAGGACCAAGGCTTTGCCAAAAGCACTTCTCCTTCCTGTGTATAAGTAGTGTTGAGTACATTGTGGATTTAGTAGCAGTCATCTGAAGAGGATTATTTTCCTGGTCCTCAAATAAAGGAATCATTAGGACAGTACCAAAAGTTTGACAAGGGCTAATAAACCAAAGCAGGCCTAATGATGTCATCTAGATGTAGGTAAAGGGAATCCCTTGTCTTTCCATAGCATAGACATTGGGGAAAAGAATCACATACTAGTCCTTCTAACACTGTTAAAGTTTGAAAGCAGATCCTCCCTTGCCTCCCACCGGGGCAGAAAAACAAGGCTCAAACAAATGGATTGCAGAAGTGATGGAAAGTTTAAATGGGAAAGCAGTGAGTGTTTTACAGAGAAACTACAAGCACAGTGACAAAAGAGATCCCAAAGCATACCCAGAAGCCTCCCAGCACTCCCCTTCTCCCTACCTGAGGCTACACCCAAACCCCCCAGGGCTCTTTCTTCCCCCCCTCCACTGTTAGGCTAATCTCAGCTGGCCAGATCTGAGATTGCCCTTCCCCCTTCTCCTCCTGGCATTAGGCCTAGCCAGGCCCAAGAGGCCTTGAGATAACCCCTTCTATAACCAGATAGGGAGCATCTCCCATGGGAGTGGCAAGGGAAGAAAGAGGAAGTGTGAGACCTTGCAGATGGATTTGTAGGGAGCAGGACATTATGGGTATGAAATACGCAGCTTCCTCTGTCCACCCACTGGGCTGGACACCTGAGGCACCAGAGGTGCACCCCGTATGGCAGCAGCAGGAGGCACCCAGCCCAAACTGCCACAAACACTAACTCTGCCTGATTTCAAACACACACACTATGAAGAGAATTCTTGGTGCTCATCTCATGTGTACTGACTGATCTTCATCTCCTTCTGGTGCTTTGAGGACAATAACCCTCAAGCTGAAGCTGCCTTTGCAGCCAGCTGGGAAACTGTCATGTCGCTGTGTACAAGTGGGTGTGGAACCTCAAATTCTGTATCTGTACTACCCCAATCTGAGACAGCAAACTCAGCGTGTTTTCAGATGAGGAGAGTCTGCAGAGTATCTGTTCCTCTCTTCCTCTTCCGCTCCCTCCGTTCTTTGTGCATCCTATAATGGATGGGAGGTCTCTAGTCAAAGGCCACAGAATTTATAACATTGATGGAAGAAAGGAGAAGTGAAGGGCATTGCAAACATCCTGGGTTTCTGATGGCAAAGAATTGTTTCATAGGATGCTGGGCTTTCTTAAGTGAGAATTAATGCAGCACATAAGAGGACACAGCAGGGAAAAAGGTGATCAGCCTAGTGATGCTGCTTTCTCTATGCCAGAGATAAGACTGAAATAAGGCTGGGTTGAGTGAGCTGATTTTGGATAGGTTCCTATTGCCCTTAAGCTGTGCAGGGTGTGGTTTGGGGTGGGAATGTTATTTGTTTGTTTGTATGGCTTATTTTCTGATTTGATACCAGATGCTTGAGCTTGATGCAGGGATGATCTGGCCCTGTTCTGCAGAAGTTAAACCATGTTAGTTTCATTGCTTTGCCCTGTCTTAAAACTTGTGAAACCCTACCTGCTTAGCAGATGTTCCCAGTGTAAGAAGTTGCTGTGTTTGATTTCACATCATTCAAGGTTTCACATCACTCCTGTGGAGGGATTTTGCTTTGTCTTTTGCCACAGGCAAGATGCACCAAAGCAGGATCCCAGGTCCCTTTTGCTGTCTTTACAGTGGGGCTGTGACCTCCAAACAGAGCATGAAAAGTACCTGGTGAAGCACTGCGGTGAGGTTCCTGTGTTTGTGATTAACTACCCATACGACCTCAAACCTTTCTACATGCGGGACAATGAAGATGGACCTCAACACACAGTGAGTCCATAGGTCACTTTCCACCTCTTCTCTTTTATTTGACTAGATACGTATCTTAGCCTACTCATATAAGGGTAGTCTTCTGCTAGACCTCCAGTCAAGAAGTCCAAGATAAGATGTGACCATCAGGTCATCTTGTTCAGTCATTTTCCTGTTGTAGAAGAAATCCTCAAAGCAAGAACAAAAGCAAGAGGATTCAGGAGCTGAGTAATGGTAAACCTGAAGTCCTTTAAGACAGATTTGCCAGAGTTTATTTCTTTGCCTAGTAGGCTTCTTTACTAATATGTGAAATGCCTAGAATTACATGACTCCAAGCAATCCATGAGTCTCATGTCATCTAAATCTAGCATCTTTGTAGTCCTTAAATAGTAGATGGACACAGGACATAAACACTTCCTCCCCAAATCTCATGCTTTGAGGGTGTGATCTCCTAGTTGAACTGAGACAACCTTCTAAAAAGAGTCACTACCCAACCGTGTGCTGCTGTCAATTCACTGGCTTTAGTTCTAGCAACAGCTCAGCTGTGGGATAAGAGAAGTAACTATAAAACAAAACAGAGAAGAAAACCAGCCCAAACCTAAGAGCAGAGGTTACAACATCAGGATTCTCACACATGGATCAGCACCTCAATGCGATTTATCCGTTGGTATCATTACCACTACAGCTGGCTCAAGGAATGAGGTAAAACACAAGTTGTAAGCATCAGAGTAGCTTAAACTGCTAGGGAACCAGATCTTCAGGAGACTTGCCCATGTGTCTCTTGCCTTGTGAGCCATCTTTGAGTTCTTCACACCCTGCACAGGCTTGCTACATGGACAGGTTGTCACCAGAGTAACCTGTAGGATAGAGTAGAGCAGAGTAGAGTAGAGTAGAGTAGAGTAGAGTAGAGTAGAGTAGAGTAGAGTAGAATAGAATAGAATAGACCAGACCAGACCAGACCAGGTTGGAAGAGACCCTCAAGACCATCGTGTACAACCTATTATCCAACACCACCTAATCAACTAAACCATGCAACCAAGCACCCTGTCAAGTCTCCTCCTGAACACCTCCAGCGATGGTGACTCCACCACCTCCCTGGGCAGCCCATTCCAATGGGCAATCACTCTCTCTGTGTAGAACTTCTTCCTAACATCCAGCCTAAACCTCCGCTGGTGCAGCCTGAGACTGTGTCCTCTTGTTCTGGTGCTGGTTGCCTGGGAGAAGAGACCAACCTCTGCCTGTCTACAACCTCCTTTAAGGTAGTTGTAGAGAGCAATAAGGTTACCCCTGAGTCTCCTCCTCTCCAGGCTAAGCAACTCCAGCTCCCTCAGCCTCTCCTCATAGGGCTTGTGTTCCAAACCCCTCACCAACTTTGTTTCCCTTCTCTGGACACGTTCCAGCAAGTCAACATCCTTCCTAAACTGAGGGGCCCAGAACTGGACACAGTACTCAAGGTGTGGCCTAACCAGTGCAGTGTACAGGGCCAGAATGACCTCCCTGCTCCTGCTGGCCACACTGTTCCTGATGCAGGCCAGGATGCCATTGGCCCTCCTGGCTGCAGGCTCATGTTCAGCCTACCATCAACCAGTACCCCCAGGTCCCTCTGCCTGGCCGCTCTCCAGCCACTGGAGAAGTTCCCTCGCAGCCTTCTCCTGTCAAGAAGAGGCTTTTCAAGCATTTGCAGCTATTTACCTAAGTGTTCTGGATTCAGTAATAAAAATTAGAGGGGCTATTTACAAACATCCATCAGTACCAACTGTACTTCTGCTGTAGACTGTAAGGCTGCATGGCATGACTTATGCTTAGGTTTCTTTCTTTGAAGGTTGCAGCTGTTGATCTCCTCGTACCAGGAGTAGGAGAGTTGTGTGGAGGCAGCCTGAGAGAGGAGCGACTGCCCTTCCTCGAGTCACGCTTGCAGAGGTAAGGAAAACCCACAGGTACCACGGGACTGTTTTGAGAGCTGCTGGTGATTGCCAAGACAGAGGAGTAGATGGGCAACTAATGCTGTTTTTAAAAAGCCTGTTTGTTTCTTTATCTATTTAACCAAGTAGGTGGTTGTGAACCAGTGAAGAAGTTCTTGTGCTTCTGTTGTAGGTGTGGGAACTGCCTCCTTGTTTTAGCTCATCAGAGAAAGAGAATTTATTTTGTTAGACCAGAGCAACAGAATCCCTCAGCTCTGCTGGAACTGTCTGGAACAGGGTCTTGTGTGAGGCACTTCATCCTTGAGCCTTTTCCTTGCAGCTTTTGTGGCTGGGACTGGATTGTGAAGGTGGAAGTTGTCACGTAGAGAGAGCTTAGATGTATTTGTCACAGCATTGTGTAACTGAGGAACTGCAGCTTTGGTTGAAAGCTTTGCTGGCTGTGATGCAGCTGGCCTCAGTGGCATCATTTAAGAGAATACAGTTCTTTGCTGACAGCTTGATGGGAAGCTTCACTGGAAGTGCTTGGGACCTCTACTGAGTCACATGGCTCTTTCCCTGCTGCTTTTTTTCTGGATCATGTGACAGTAATTTTAGGCTACATTCAGTGTCAGAGTATTGAAGCTGCTGTTTAGTTAACAATAATTGACGTTATTGGTGGGGTAATTCTCCACAGACAATTATTCACTGGATCTTCCCTGACTGTTCAAAAGAACCTTTCATAACTCAGACAAGCCCATTGGGGCCAGTCATACTCTTGTGCAAAGCAATTTTGGAGGAGGATTAATCCCAGAGTAACGTAATTTGCAGGCTGGGAATGAATTTGTTGCTTAAATCAAGCACATACTCACATAAATGTATCTAGTCAGTGGAGAAGAGCAAAATCCATTTCAATGAATCCAAAAGGCACAGGGCAATTAAAATCACCAGTACATTGGTTCTCAATTTGTGGTCTAGGATGATATTATTCCCTGTGCTTCCTGTTACTCTTGCTGTGAGCTCTCCCAAGGCAGGCTTGCTTCAGCTGAAGCAAAGTATAGTGTTGGCAGCTGCACTTTTTCACTTGAAATTTTTGCCAGTAGGATAGACAGTCCACAGCCATCAAGGTGTGGGACTGGAGGAGGGATCCATGTAGAGGCTGAAGCCAGACTTTTCTTGCACGTCAGGAAAGTCAAAGAAAGTGTTTCAAGCTACAAATATGATATGCCTTTAGTGACCTGGAAGTACAGCTCTGCATTGGAGATGACCTGGAAAAGTGACACCCCTTTTCACACATTGTTCTCAGTTTTGAGTAATCAGGATCTTAACTGCTGAGCCCAAACACTTTCTTAAGGCTTTTTAGTTGTACTTCCTGCAGCCCCAGCATAATTAAGTGAAATTAAAAACAGTATTCTTGTCTCTTCATGCACATTTCATACAGTAGCTCTCAACATCCCAGTCAGGGACAGCTGCAGTGCACTGAAGATGAGAGAAGTGGCCTCTCTTTGTCAACAGTTTTCTGTTAACGTTCAGAGAAATGGAAGAGAACCCATCAACTTCCCTCTGCTTCTGCCAGAGCAGGAAAAGGAGAGAGGGTGCACTGGTGGCAATTAGAAAAAGACATCTTTTATTTAGTAGTTTTACAGAAGTTAAAATGCATTGATAAAGCTGTAGGAGTTCAGTGGGGTTTTACACTACAGAAAGGGAGCTGTGTAGCCACATGTGAAGAGATTTTGACTCACTCATAAATGAGGTTGGCTGCATTATAGATTTAATTGTAAATTTAATATTGTAAATGTAATATTCAGGCCTGTCCTCTGCAAGCATTCACAAGTAGAGTTTATTGATAGACTTAGAAGTTAAGAATACGCACAAGTCTTTGCATGAAGCTCAGCTCAATCCTCCATGTTGACAAAACAAACTTTGCATTTTAGAGAAGCGTGTTGGGAATCTGTTCAAGTTTGTCTAGCAATTACTAGAACTGACAGGCACTGATCAAGGTTTCCCTTAATTTCTTGTCTTACCTTTTTCAACTGAATTTGGTCACCAGACTCTCCCTTTTCGTGTAGTGTACTCTTCCAGACAAATTCTGCTTGTGCAGATCTCCTCCGTTCCTGTACTTACAAAGGATTTTGGTTTTGTTCCACAGGTTAAAAATTGCAGATGCCTACCAATGGTAAGACACTACCTTGACTTATTTCTTCTTTAGACACTCTTTTTTTTTGCTGCCTCATTTTTTTGATCCTGCTCTTGAGGGAACATTTCTTGGCCGAGTTGTCCTACCATCACTGCCAGTCTAAATGGAACAGCCCGTTCATTTAAGCAAAGTTTAATGCTATTTAGTTTATCTACCCAACTTGTTCCCTTGCAGCAGAGGTTACTTCTTCAAGATTGCCTGCAGTAGATGAATAGGCAAGCCGTAATGATTGTTGATATTAAATCATTAGGCTGTGTTTGAAGCTGAGTCATAGAATGGTCTGGGTTGGAAGGGACCTCCAAAGGTCACCTAGTCCAGCTCTCCCTCCAGTAAAGCAGGGGCATCCTCAACTAGATCAGAATAGTTTCTGACCACCATTGCATGAGATAAACAGGTTGCAGAACCACAAACAATTTGTGACCTTTAGCATCTCTATGAATAACTCCCAAGGCAATTGGATTGAAAAGCCTTCCCTAACAAAGTGGTTGAAGCAATTAAAACTGTCCTGTGAAGGAGACAGATCAACCTTTTGAATTAGTGGTTTAACCTATTAAAATGACAGATTTTAGTGTTCCTCTTGACAAGTGTTTCTTGGTATGTGCTTTGTCATAGCTTCTGAAGGGGTAACAGTGCAGAGAATTTTAAATTCTGAAGAGTGCATTCAAATACTCTTCAGCATCTTGACTGATCACTAGGGAAGCTGCCTTGAAAAAGAGTTAGGTGTAGGATTCTTCATTCTCTTCTTCTCACAATGAGAAATCACTTAGGAACAGCCCAGTGCATGGCAGACATTTATATCATCCATTTTAAAATGGAGTAACTTATATGTCTTTCTTTGTGGTTTGCATTTATGGGCCAGACTATACCGTATCATTTCATCTGAGGGAAGGATTATCCTCTCCAAGGTTGGTCAGTCATGTGGTTAGATAGAATAGAATAGAATAGAATAGAATAGAATAGAATAGAATAGAATAGAATAGAATAGAATAGAATAGAATAGAATAGAATCATGGAATTGTTTGGGTTGGAAAAGACCATTAAGATCATTGAGTCCAACCATCAACCTAGCACCACCATGGTCATCAAACCATGTACCATGTGCCAAGTCCACACATTTCTTGAACACCTCCAGGGATGACGACTCCACCACCTCCCTGGACAGCCTGTTCCAATGCCTGACCACACTTTCATGAAGAAATTTTTCCTGATATCCAACCCAACCCCGCCCCAGTGCCATTCCAGGTAATTTCTGCTCATCCTATCACCTGATCCTAGAGAGAAGATGCTGAGACATGGGCTGCGAAGATCTGATGTTCAGTGGCAGAGCATTCCTGCTCTACAGAGAGAGCTCAGCTCTGCCGCTTGCTTCCCGCAAGAGAGAAGATTAAATGGCCTGCCAGCCATTTGCAGTTTCATGTCATATGAAGCAGTCGCATTCTGGAAATTCTTTCCCCCTGTGATCTTATAGAGATTCCTTCCTCCTCTGTTCTCTCCACTCCATCACAGATGATTGACTTCCCAGGGATTCCCAGGGTCTGGTGTCTTAGGAAGGTGCAGGATATGAGTTAACCTGGATGCTTCTGGATTACAGTTCAGTATCTGCCAGAAAACAGGTACGTGGCTTGCCAGCATCCATCTTTTTAGTGGAGGTGGAAAGAGAGACTGAAATTAGTCTCCTCCAATTTAGTGATTGAATTTAGTCTCCAAAGCTGGCTCGCACACTCCTTGCAGAACAGTTGAGTCATTCCTTTTAAAGTATAATATTTGCTGACATCAGAATGGGCAGCTGTAGATGTGATCCTCCAGTTTCAAATGCCTTTTTTATTGTTGTATCTCGCTTTTTGCCTCTTTTCTACTCCTGTTAAGCATGAAGATACTGTGGGGGCTGACTCCTTCAGGACTGCCTTCTTGTTTGCAGGAGAATCATTGTGCAGAGGCAACTGATGATGTGAAATACTGTTGTGATTCTACCCATTCCTGCCTTCTAGAAAGCTTTTCATAAAAACTAGGTAAAGGGACACAGGCAAAGTCCTCTGAATCTTCCTTATGTCACTGGATCTTTCCTGTTGTGCCAGTTTCTTTCCATTAAGAATATGAGTTGGAGAAGTATTTGGCTTGATTTGCAGAGTTATTTTATCTTATTTTCACACTCCTTCCTTTGAACTGTAGATACAAAAAGAGCTCGGTAGCGTAGATGATGATCTTGGCTGAAGTGAGAGAGATCCGTGGAAGTGAGGTGGGAAAGCTGAACAGTCAGAGTTTTCTCTGGGAAGTCACTTGCTTTCTCTGTCACTGAGGAGTCTGTTGCCTTGTACACAGGGTACCTGGTCCTACTCGCAGCCTCCACTTAGCACAAGCAATAACAAGATACTTTGTAATGAATGTGTCCCCACTGCTCTCAGCTCTGGCAGCATCTGAGTCTTTCTACATGTAAGGCACTCATTTCCTCCCTCTGGTGATCATCATGTGCATCAAGGGAGAACATGCCCTCATCCTGAAACCTCTACCATCCAGGTACCTTTCTGATCTTGTGGTGTAACGCTACTGAGAGTACACAGTGGCAAAGCAGATCTTATCTGCTGTCTTAGAATGGATATTACTATGTTCTCTTGGCCTTCTTCCTGCTCTAGGTGGAGTAGAGTGAGCTCTGTTGGGCTCTTTGATTTCTAATTTTCTTTGAAGCACAAATGCTGGAATGTTCTATTGTGTCTTTGTGTGGTAAGACAGAAGGGAGGAGTTGGACTTGAGTTGCTACACTGGTGAGCCACTTACAATCCATGGCCATTGACAACATTCATACCACCCTTTAACATCCTTCAGAGCCCAGCAAAAACTGGAAGCAGGTGCCTGGTCCAGTTAGTCCTGCTCTGGGGAGAAACCAGAGTATTGTGCTGGGCCATACAGAGGCAAGCATGTGCCCAAATGTCAATAGGAGTGTTTTAGATTGACCCCCCTGAATGCTTTTTGTGTGGATTCCCACAAAGCTGTAGTAAAGCCAAAGCTGCCTGAAACCAAAGAGAGTGTTTGAGGGAGAATCAGAACTTGATGATGCTTCACGTGTTTATTTCCTGAAACATTCAACAAAAAGGTCTTTCAGATGTCACTTCATTAGTAGTCTTTCATTAGCCTCGTTTTTGCTCTATTGTTTTGTTTCTTTCTAGTAGAATATCGAGCTCTGTGGACTGCAGTATCTTTGTTCTTTCATCCTTACTTTTCTCCAACTGGCTGCAGAGGCTTCAGTCAAACAAGGGGGTTGCAGGAAAGATCAAGATTGTATTTGTTTTGAAAGGAGATGGAGAAGAATACATTCTGCTTATGAATGGTCACTAAGAGGGCACTGATCTTCCTAGTGCCTTGCTGTGCAACACAGGAGATGGTGATGATGATAAGAGGGTATACATTTTTAAAAGGATGAAAGGAAATGCTCTTCTAACTTGGCGCATAACAATGTCCTGGAATTCATTGCTGGGGGACGTTGTTGGAGCACATACTTTCAAATTGCTGAAAAACTGACAGTCTTTCAGGTCCAGAACATGAACTCTGGGGTTAGCTGGGGTCACATAAACTTATTTCCTACAGGAAATAATGTTACACAGTCCCCCAGTTGCCATTAGAGTGCTCAGCTCTCCTCTTCAATATCAGCTATGAGGAGAAATAGCCAGACCCGTTCTTGACTCTTTTTGAGGTGAGAAACATCCAAAGTCTGGTGATTTTCGAATGAAGGAAAACCTCAGGGAGTATTTTGCAGCCTAAAGGGAATATTCTCTTCATCTGCAGACAGTTGCTTTTTCTTTCATCTTGGAAGAATGGGAAAATGCTCAATTTCTTTGCTGCTTTTGAGCACAATCATCAGAAAGGATTCACAGTCTTGATCCTCAGCACGTTTACTTCAATGGGCTTTTTCCATTAACTGTAATGGGGTTTGTTTCACTCCTTTTGCCAAAATGGCCTCTCAAAGTGCTTTGAGATCTACAGATGAAAGCCCTGGATAAGCAAGGGTAGAATTTATTATTATTGTTCATCTGGAAGAAGCTGAGTTATTTAATCTCCTTACAATGATTTGTAGCCGTTGCCAGCAAAAGGGGAGAGAAGATGCTAGGCATGTCTCAGCTGTCTCTGCACAGACTGAGAGATACTTATAGACATCAGCAGAAGTGCTTGTGCTGTTATTTATGTTACTAGTTGCAGCTAGAGCTGTCACCAGCTGGTTTGCCTGCTCTGCTCTACCCTTCACATTTATGAGGTCTTTTCTGTTTCACGAGTTGCCACCCTCAGCATCAGGTCTCCCCATCATCTTCCTTGCAAACACTTGAAAAGCTGTTGCTTCTGGGGGCAGTTCCCAGCATGCAATCTGTGTGAACTGGATAGAGATGAAGACCGCCATGCTCTTGCCCAGCCTTTGTATTCATGTTGTAAACATAGCCTTTATCACATGGTGTTGGGTGGATAGAGCTGAGCCTTAGCAAGTCAAGCAAACACCCAGCACCACATATAATGGGTCCCAAGGTTCAGAAAATTTATGTCCCACCCCTGAGTCTGCAGTGTAGTCGTAACTGCACCTTGTGTGTCAGTTCTAGTAGAAACAGGTAAGGAGTCCTAGGATTTTGTGAGGTTCTGCTTCTGATTTTGCCACATGGGTGGTGGAGGCAGGGGGGGAAAAACATAATGAAGATTTTATTTGATGTAATAAATGGCTTCCCAGATTTTTAACTACTCTTAATGAACTGCAAGGAAAAATGATATTTATAGAATAATAGAATCATTAAGGTTGGAAAAGTCCTTTAAGATCATTGAGTCCAACCATAACCCAACTACCATGATCAGTAAAACATATTGTGAAGCACTTACATATACATGCTTCTCGAGCACCTCCAGGGATGGCGACTCCACCACCGCCCTGTACAGCCTGTTCCAATGCCTGACCACTCTTTCAGGAGAGAAATTTTTCCTAATATCCAATCTAAACCTCCTCTGGCACAACTTAAGCCCTTTTCCTCTTGTCCTGTTCCTGGTTCCTTGGGAAAAGAGACCAACCCCAGCATCACTGCAGCCTCCTTTCAGGTCATTGTAGTATTTCATGATATGAAAGGCATACTGTCAAACTGAGTCTGCCAGGGCAATCTTTTCACAGAATCAATCACAGAATCAACCAGGTTGGAAAAGACCTCAGAGATCATCAAGTCCAACCTATTACCTAATACCTAACAGCTCATGACAACTAAATCATGGCTCCACGTGCCACATCCAATCCTTTTTTGAATGCCTCCAGGGATGGGGACTTCACCACTTCCCTGGGCAGCACATCCCAATGGCCAATTACTCTTTCTGTGAAGAACTTTCTCTTCACCTTGAGCCTAAACTTTCCCTGGCACAGCTTGAGACGGTGTCCTCTTGTGCTGCTGCTGGTTGTCTGGGAGAAGAGACCAACCCCCACCTGGCTACAACCTCCCTTCAGGCAGTTGTAGACAGCCAGAAGGTCTCCCCTGAGCCTCCTCTTCTGCAGGCTAAACAACCCCAGCTCCCTCAGCCTCTCCTCATAGGGCTTGTGCTCCAGACCCATCACCAGCTTTGCTGCCCTTCTCTGGACACATTCAAGTATCTCAATGTCCTTCTTAAATTGAGGAGCCTGGAACTGGACACAGGACTCAAGGTGTGGCCTAACCAGTGCTGAGTACAGGGACACAATGACTTCCCTGCTCCTGATGGCCACACTATTTCTGATGCAGTCCAGGATGACATCAGCCTTCATGGATATCTGGGCACACTGCTGGCTCATGTTCAGCCTTCTGTGAACCACTACCCCCAGGTCCCTTTCTGCCTGGCCACTCTCCAGCTACTGCAACCCCAGCCTGTAGTGCTGCATGGGGTTGTTGTGGCCAAAGTGCAGAACCCAGCACTTGGACTTGTTAAGCGCTTTTTCAGCTATAGAATTTGTTGGAGAGTAATTTTGGTTTGCAAGTAAAGATGATCAATGGTGATCACTTCTGGCTTCACTCTATTTAAATGTAGTCTTCAAGCCAACACAATTGTGAAACACATGGAATCCAGTAAAGTACACCTATTTCTTCTTCCCCTTTACTCTGCTCTTGTGAGACCCCACCTCAAGTACTGCATCCAGTTCTAGTGTCCCCATTGTAAGAAGGACATGGAACTGTTGGAGCGAGTCAGGAGGAGGGCCACAAAGATGATCCAAGAGCTGCTGCACCTCTGCTATGAGGACAGGCTGAGGGAGATGGGGTTGTTCAGCCTGGAGAATACGATACTCTGCGGAGACCTTAGAGCTGCCTTCCAATATCTGAAGGGATCCTACAGGAAGGCTGGTGAGGGACTTTTATCCATAAGAGTATCTAGAGCCAGGACAAGGGGGAATGGTTTTAAGCTGAGGGAGAGTAGGTTTAGACTGGATCTTAGGAAGAAGTTTTTCAGTATGAGGATGGTGGGACTCTAGAATAGGTTGCCTAGAGTGGTTACGGATGCCTCCTCTTTGGAGGTCTTTATGCCAGATGGCATGAGGCCTTGGCCAGCCAAGTCTATTTGAGAGGTGTCCTTGCCCATGGCAGGAGGGTTGGAGTAGATGATCTCTGAGGTCCTTTCCAACCTAAGCCATTCTATGATTTTTAAATACATATTTATAGATATAAAGTAAATAGACTTATATATGATTCATATTTTAAGTGTGTGTGTGTATACATATATTTAAATACATACATATACACTCTAAAAATCCAGTTTTTCCTTGCAGTTGATTTAACAGTAGTTAAAATTTGGGAAACCATTTATTACAATCAATGCAATCTTCAGGTGCTTTGACAGTTCCTTTCTTCCTCTATTTCACTGCCTAAGTGATAAAACATA
The DNA here is from genome assembly GCF_026170545.1 of Melanerpes formicivorus. NCBI lineage: Eukaryota > Metazoa > Chordata > Aves > Piciformes > Picidae > Melanerpes > Melanerpes formicivorus. The sequence goes on along the minus strand of NW_027142353.1, from coordinate 35,145,257 downwards.
CATATTTTTTTATATGCATATTTTATGTTTAAGTGCATTTGCTTCTTTTTAAAACTGGGGTGATGAAGTGTTCATGTACAAGACAAGAGGAATGTAATCCATCTGTAGTCTCTCAATCCCTCACTAGTGCTTTCATAAAACGAAGAATAACTTTTGTGGCCTCAGCATGCTCTGAAGTGGCCCCATAAATCACTAGAACCACTGAGATTTTTTTCACTCACATTAAAATAAAACTGTTGGTGACAATGTATAGCTGCAAATATAGGTCCTGTGTGTCACATCAGCTACTGTCCAGCTGGAAAACTGGGGGCTCTAAAGAACCATCATAATCTTCTTGTACATCCCCTGTGTTTGGAATACCTGAGTTTTTCTGTGTGCCACAGAAAATGTTCTCCATTAAATGTTCTCCAAATGAAATGTCTTGTTCCAGATCTCATTTTTGGAGAAGGTATGTCCAAGATTTTTTGCTGACTTCTTGTGGAAATAAATTAATCAGTGGTTTGAAGGGGGAAAGAAAAAAAAAAAACCAAAAAAGAAGGAATATTCACCAGACAGCAAGATCTGTATAGGCTTCTGAAGAAACCACTGGAAATGAAATAAGACCACTGGAATATTACATCCAGTTCTGGGCTCCCCATTTCAAGAGGGACAGGAATCTGCATGAGAGAGTCCAACAGAGGACTACCAGGATGATTAAGGGACTGGAGCACTGCCTGATGAGGTACAGTGGTAAATTCCAAACCACTGCATTATACAAAATAATAGGCTGAGAGACTTTGAGCTGTTTAGTCTGGAGAGGAGAAGACTGAGAAGGGATCTAATAAATGTATATAAATATCTGAGGGCTGGGAGTCAGTAAGGAAGGGACAGCCTCTGCTCACCTGTGCCCTGTCATAGGACAAGGGACAATGGATGTAAACCACAGCACAGGAAGTTCCACCTCAACATGGGGAAGAACTTCATTACTGTAAGGGTCACAGAGCACTGGAACAAGCTCCCCAGAAAGGCTGGGGAGTTTCCTTCTCTGGAGACTCTCAACCCCCATTTGGATGTGTTGCTCTGTGACCTGTGCTAGATTCTGCGGTCCTGCTCTGGCACGGTATTGGACTCAAAGATCTCCAGAGGTCCCTTCCAACTGCTGACATACTGTGACCCTGTGAAAAGAAGACAGAAATGAAAGAATTTGTTGGATGGCAGATGTTAGCATGAGCATGGCAGGGGTTAAACAAACCCAACCAGGCAACTCCATCTCTGACACTGAAAATGTCAAAGTTGGTGAGACATTGGAACAGGTTACCCAGGGAGTTGTGGATGTCCCCTGCCTTGAGGTGTTCAAGGCCAGGTTGGACATGACAGGGGAACTGGAGCTGGATGTTTGTTAAGGTCCCTTCCAACTCAAACCATTCTATAATTTTCTGAAAATGTGTTGTGATTCTGCAGGAACCTGGATTTGTGCCGCTGCTTGGAATGCTTTAGATACTGAAACTTACAAATAGGCTCCTAGTAGGAGCAGAGCTCTGATGTTCAGTCTGTTCTTCGTACCCAAATGGGTCTTATGCTCCTAAACAAATCAGGCTGTAGCGTGTTGGCAGAGCATAGCTGGTGCTGGTTTCAATGTGTTTGCACTTGGGGTTTCTGCTAATACAATCCTGCCTGTCAGGGAACCGCACCTCCTCGCACCCCTGACCAACATCAGCTGTGTTGGCAGAAATCCACTAGTGGTTAGGGTCAAAGGGAAGCAATTAAGATGGAAAGCAAAACCCTAGATAAAAAGCTGTCTGTAATTACATCAGCATAACCACGCTGCACATGTAACTGTCTGTTTAAATTCCAGGTATCTAGACCTCCGAAAGTACGGCTCTGTTCCTCATGGAGGCTTCGGAATGGGGTTTGAACGCTACCTGCAGTACATCCTGGGCGTTGCCAATATCAAAGATGTTATCCCTTTCCCCAGGTTTTCTCACTCCTGTCTCCTGTAGCTCAGCAGTCGACTCGCCTGGAGAGAACTGCTGCTGTGACTGTATGTGTATAACACTCTCAGATATGACTGAGTGTGTTTAGTGGGAAATCAAAATCATTTTCATACCAGTGGAACTCTGCTTTGCTGAAAATAATGTATGTGCTGGTGAGATTATGGAAGCACACTGGCAGTTCATCTGTTATCAGTTCCTGGCTTCAAGAATATTAATAAATCCCACTTAACTAAAGGGTTAAGGTTCTTGTGAGACTACTACAAGCCATAGAAGTCCTGAATAAGCTATGTTGAGAGGTAGTGGGGGTTTTATGTGAAATATTAATAAGGAGGTGTGACCTAAAGTGGACTGGGAGCCAGGACTGCTGTGAGGCTTTAATAGGCTTTAATTAAATGCCTGAAGAGTGCTTTGAAGATTGAGTGCTATAAAACTGCAAGGTATTGTGCTGGCTGTGATGCATTTGCTCTTACGAAATGGCAACTGTAAAGCATGAGTTCTCCCCACCCCAAGTTAAAAGCCAATATTGTTTACCTTGGAAAAATCAGTCAAACCTAGCAAGGAAAACTGTCACACTGCAGCTGCTGGAGTGAATTGGGTGACTGGTGTTTGATTGTGTGAATCATCAATAAAGCCGTACCACTGGTTTGTTTTGTAACTCTGTATGGTTTCTTCTTCTGTTATAAAGCCGTAGTGCTCAGCATCATAGCATTTCCTTCAGCATCTTGGGTAGATGTTTCTATTTCTGTAAACCCAGATTAGTTGAACAACTTCTGCAGGAGATATCTGTTTTCTGTCTCTGAGAGAGCACGTGTTCACAGCAGGCAGAAATGCTGGGTTAGATGAGCCAACTTGCAGTTTCTTGGTGGTTTGGTTTTTTTGTTGTTGCTTTGCCGTTTTGTGGTTGTTATTGAGCAAATCTCTCATGTGCTCATCAGACCAAGCAGTTTTGTCTGTACTTGGAAACAACTGACATATGCTGCCAAGCATTGCAGTTGTATTAAGTAATTGTTTATCACTATAGGATCTGAACTCCTTGCAGTCTTTAATGGGTTTATGCTCTCAGCTTCCCTGACATACTCATTTCTGTTCTGAAGAGGGGATTATGGGAAGATCAAGTGACTTGCTCAAGGCAATTAGAAACCAGTGGCTTATTTGGGAATGAAATTGAGAATTTCCAGCATCCATCTTCCCTTCCAAATTATCCCAATCCAACAAGTGGTCATTTTCCTAGTGCTTACTACTCCAGACCCCGAGGTGCCTGCAGTGTCAGCAATAAATGTAAAGAGGCAAAGCACCTCTGTGAGGACTGGCTGAAGGTATTTGGTCTGTTCAGCCTGGAGAAGAGATCTTTAAGATTAGCTAAGAGATGACCTTTAAGGTCCCCTCCAACTGAAGCCATTCTATGATTCAAGGTAATAGACTAGTTGCTCATAAACTCATAACTTCATAAACATGAAGTGGCTGCAGGATAGCCCTGGAAGCTTCTCTCCCAAGTAGGTGAAAGAGGTTGAAAAGTAGTAATCAAGCAACATTGCAGTCACAGTTCTCTCTGGAAGGGCTGTATAATACTGCACCTGCAGAATCTAAAAATACATCTTGATGTCATGTGGCACCTGTCATGGTTCAGTTGGGCCCAGGGCTGGGACTTTTACATGTTATAATCATGCAAAGAACATCACTACAAGGCTGCTGCTTTGGGGTGTTTGTTGTATGCACTGAGACATCCCCTGTACATCAAGGTTTATTTTTTTTAGTATCTCCTTGGTCTGTTTGATCAGGCAGGTGTTAACTGTGCCTTTGCTGGTTTGCATTTCCTGATGCAGCTTTGTGTTGGTAAGTCTGGTTCCATGAAACAGTTCAAGCACCTGCCTTCCCCTTGAAACCACTGAGATGTGCCTGCAGCAGACACTCCAGTATGCTTACAAACAAGCGGTGGCTGTCAGGAAGGTGGGGCCAGACTCTTCTCAGTGGTCCCCAGTATCAGAAAAAGAGGTAATGGGCATAAACTTGAACATAGGAAGTTCCATCTGAAGATGAGAAGGAACTTCTTTACTTTGAGGGTAGCAGAGCACAGAACAGGCTGCCCAGAGGTGGTGGAATCTTGGTCTCTGGAGACTTTCAGGGCCCGTCTGGATGTGTTCCTATGTGATCTGCTTTAGGTGATCCTGCTCTGGCAGGGGGGTTGGACTTGTTAATCTTCAGAGGTCCCTTCCAATTCCTACCATTCTGTGATACCTTCCTGCATTTGGACCTTACCTCCTTTTAATGCATTGTCTTAAATGTTACTGCTTGCTTTTATGTTTTGGAATTACTTCTCTCAGCAGAAAGATGTGGAAGGAGTACAGCCGACAAACAGCCCCATCCCTACCATGTTCCTAAATAACTTGTGATGAGCAGGTGTCCTTGTTGAAATCCTTAGTCACTGGTTCTGCCACAGTTGATGTAAATGAGAGCGCTTGGACTGGAAGCCCATCTGCTCAAAACAGAGTGGGTGGATGGCAAAGCCGTCTCCTGTCCACTCTGCTTCCATTCCTAGCAGCTCAAGGCTGACTCTGTTGGTTTTGGCATCAGCAGACTGTAGTCAGCTGGAGATTGTTGATCACCCTGTGAGATGCCAGATCTAATGAGCAGGGTGGGGCTAAACAGCAACAGGTGAAAAACAAAGTGTGGAGAGGAAGACAAAAGAAGGTGCCAAAATGTCATAGGGTGATGTGGCATGAGTCAGAAGTTACAGGGAAGGACAGCAAGACTGTTTCTAACAGGCTTGCAGAGTGGCTGGCAGGGATTTACATGAGGTGACAGCTTGCATGAACTGATAGGATCCACCCTTCATTCTTTGCCTTGATAAGAGGTTGTTGGAGGGCAGAGGGAAAAGGTTGAACTTTTGACTTGTAGACAGAATCATAGAATGATTTGAGTTGGAATGTCATCTAGTCTAACCCCCCTGCAGTCAGCAGGGCCATCTTAACTAGAGCAGGTTACTCAAAGCTCCATCTAGCGTGACCTTATCTTTCCAGGGATGGGGCTTCTACCATGTCTCCGGGCAACCTGGGCCAGTGTTCCACTACATTCACTGGAAAATATCTAGTCTGATTGGTCCCCCTTTTAGTTTAAAAGCATCACCCTTTGTCCTGTCACAATAGGCCCTGCTAAAAAGTTTTCTCATCTTTCTTTCAGCCCTCTTTAAGTACTGGAAGGCTGCAATAAGGTGTCCCAGGATCCCTCTCCAGGCTATGCAACCTCAACTCAGCCTTGTAGCCAGGAATTGCAGTATGAGTTGTTCTTCATACATTTCTGACTAGGTATTCAAGAGTCTCCTGACTCCTGACTAGGTCTCCCCAATCTTCTGCATGTATTTCGATTTCATTCAAAGGTACTGGATGAGTTGGAGATCTGATGGGCAGGGTTGAGCTAAGAGGGCATCGCCCTTGAGTCAAAAAAATCTACCCACAATAGTCTGGAAGAACAAGCAGGAGGAAAGCTGGGTAGTTTCCAGCAGAACTAACCAGATGAAGGTGAAGTTTCAGTAGATAGAAGAAAGGGTTGCCCACTCTTTGAAACAGCCTTCCACGTGTGTTGTTTTTCCTGTCGGTGGGAGTGAGGAGAAGGTAGAGCCTGAGGCCCCTGTGCATGATAGTACTGCTTAGAGTTAATATTGAGGTTGGCAATCTTGTGAGAAGCAAGGCTAGGAGTCACTCTTTTGCTCCAGGCTGGCATTGTTGGCCTCCTGATATGTATGTATAACATGGCTTGGTATTGCCAAGGAATGCAACGTGGTTTCCCTGGGATTTCCATGTGGAATGTCATGTATTTCCTTCAAATCTCCTCTCCCAGAATGAAACGGAAGTGTATCTGAGGGACAGGGGAGGTTGTTCCTCTTGGCCGTGTAGGCAGGGAAACACACCAAGAATTGCCTAGATTGAAGCCTTTTTCCTTGCTATATCTTTGCTTAGACTCTGCTCTTTGACAGTGTTGGAAGCCAGCTAAAAACTGACAGTTTCTCAGGTAAAAAGCTGTTGCTCTTTGCATACAGGAATCATCTCAACCTGAGCATGAACTGTGGTAGTTCCCACTGTGGTAAGCAGTCAGCTTGCAAGCCCAGGTGACCAGCACAGTCTCTGCTAGCATCCTTTTGGTAAGTATTTCTTGAAGCTTCAGTTCCTTGGCAGCTAACACTGCCTCTTTCCAGGTTTGTCTTTACTTTGAGCTTCGGAAGAAAGAATCAGTGTCATTGATTACTGCATCTGTGGCTTTGTGGCATTAGGACAGTGATGGGACAGCAACGGGGCTGCAAATAAAATAGCAATGCCATAAAATTTGCATAACCAGCCTCTCAGAAGAGTGTTTAGAGGAAAACCTTTGTTTCCACTTGAAGAATTTCACCTAAAATCCCTTCACTTAGGTTTTTGTGTGCAGATGAAAGTATCCCAAAGTGCCCTATTTTTAATTAAGAAAAAAAGGAGACCTGCAAAACTAACACCATGTCTCAGTCCTCTTGATTTGAAATCCACAGAAGAGTAAAAGTTGTCTCTGAAGCTAGCAGAAGAGACTGCTGCTTTCTCCCTTATGATATGTATCTTTGATTTATATTGATAGGATTTTTTGAACCTATGGTTTCTCTATGGTGATATTAAGGCAGCGTCTAGCTTTTGGACTGTGGTACCAGCTTCTGTGCAAGCGCAGACAAAGTGATGTTTAGAGGTCAGCAGAGCAGCACGGGGCTTTTGGCTGAACTACCTGCATTCAGGCCTCCAGACCTGAGGGAAAAACAGTAAGGTGTGGAGCTAAGCAGTCCACTCTCTCCAACTGCTTTGGTAGTGGTTGTCATTTCTAAAGCATCACTCGTTTGAGGGCATGCCAAGACTTTGATGGGAAATGTAACATACAGTTTTGCTTGCTGGGCTAATACTGATTGTTTTGGAAATAGCTTATAGGTGTGTTTTTCTTTGGAGGGGGGAGAAAGGGACTGATTTGCCAAGAAACACCTTGGTCATTATTTCCATTAAATATGTGTATAGGGATAAGTGTGGCTTTGCTGCTGCTGAAACTAGTAACAGTCATTATTACAGCCAGTATGGAGAGAGGCTGTTTGCAAAGGCCTGTAGTGATAGGACAAAGGGCAATGGCTTCAAACTAGAGAAGAGCAGATTTAGGTTGGATGTTAGGAACAGGTTCTTTACTGTGAGGGTGGTGGAACACTGGAAAAAGTTGCCCAGGGAGGAATATCCCCTCTCCCTGGAGATACTCAGAGTGAGGCTCAACAGGGCTCTGGGCAACCTGATCTAGTTGAGGATGTCCCTGTGGAGTGCAAAGGGGGTTGGACTAGATGACCTTTGGAGGTCCCTTCCAACCCAGACCATTCTATGATTACTGTTGGTTTAGCCTCTGCTTTACACTTAGGGAGAATTAGAGAGGGATCCAAAGGAGAAATAAGAAAGACTTTGTGCTAAGGTTGTCAGAAGTTCTGATTTCCTCTGATCTGAACAAAGCTGCCTAAGCCATGAGGTGGTGGTCTCGGGGGTGAATTTATTGTTTTGTCTTACAGTTTGTTGCAGAGCCGTGACCTTCAGAAGGGTTGTAAAGTTTTATTTTATGGTCCTGCTGGTAAAGAGACGTATGTAATTTACTATATGAGTTCTTACAGACTTGGCTAACAAGAAGTCCGACCCAGAGTTCAAAGAAATTATGGCTCCTGTTGTTTTATTGCTGCTGTGAAATGTATTATTATCTGTCCTACAGCTGTGGCTCAGTGTCCTGCACAAGGTGTTCGGCAAAAATGCTGTAAAGGGAGAGCTTTCACACGAAGGGCAAGAGAGGGGCAAGACTGTGTGGCCATTTAGAAGTCGTATACTGGCTCCATCAGAAATTGTGGGCTTGATTTTGGGTGAAATGGGGATAAAATTACTTCAGAGTCCTTGTTGCTCTTATCACTGACACTGTTTTACTGCAGGAAATTGAAGCATGGAGCAATCAAGCTGCTTACCCAAGTTTATGTGTGGTAGACCTGTGGAATTGACCCAAATCAACCCAATCTTCGCTCAGTGCCTACCCATGAGATTTCCCTCTGTTTGCCTTTGGCTGGGCTGCCACACCAGAAGCAAGGCAGGATGTTTGCAACTGCTCGGGTTTCAAACGCATTTTTAGCATTTCTAAGATCCTAGACAGGGCTTGAGTGATTTTTATCTATCCCTGTGTGTCCTGAGGCCTTTCAGAGACAGCAGTCCTGCTGGTTATTTTTATTACTCTTACAACTGATGTTTTTTCTGACTAATTTGAGGCAGCCAACAGAGTACATATTAACCAAGCGCTGATATAGGTTAGGCAGTGGCTGGCTTGAGAGCAGCCCTGAAGAAAAGGGCTTGGGGATGCTGGTGGATGAGAAGCTCGACAGGAGCCAGCAGTCTGCACTTGCAGCCCAGAAAGCCAATCACATCCTGGGCTGCATCAAGAGAAGCATAGCCAGCAGGTTGAGGGAGGTGAGACCCCACCTGGAGTACTGCATCCAGTTCTGGAGCCCCTATTGCAAAAAAGATCTGGAGGTGCTGGAACGTGTCCAGAGAAGGGCCACAGGGATGATCAGAGGGCTGGAGCTCCTCTCCTATGAGGACATACTGAAAGAGTTGGGGCTGTTCAGTCTGGAGAAGAGAAGGCTCTGAGGAGACTTTATTGTGGCCTTCCAGTATCTGAAGGGGACCTACAAGAAAGCTGGGGAGGGACTTTCTAGGGTATCAGATAGTGATAGGACTAGGGGGAATGGAATAAAATAGAAATGGGTAGATTCAGATTGGATGTTAGAAAGAAGTTTTTCACCATGAGGATGGTGAGACACTGGGACAGGTTGCCCAGGGAGGTGGTAGAAGCTTCATCCCTGGAGGTTTTTAAGGCCAGACTGGATATGGCTCTGGGCAACCTGCTGTAGTGTGCGGTGTCCCTGCCCATGGCAGGGGGATTGGAATTAGATGATCCTTGAAGTCCCTTCCAACCCTAACAATTCTATGATTCTATGATTCAGAGTCATGGAATGCCAGGTTGGAAGGGACCCTAAGGATCATCTGGTCCACCCTTTCTAGGGAATAATAGAGTTGAAATGGGATGCCCCAGCACCCTGTCAAGCTGAGTTTGTTCAATGCCAACTACTCCACTTGGGATATGATCCCAATGTCTAACTGTTCTCAGGGTGACAAATTTTCTTCTGGAGTCTGATCAGAATCTCCCCAGAGTGTCTTGTGCCCATTACCCCTTCTTTTCTATGTGTAAAAAGGGATTCTTCCTCTTCTTGGATGTTTTTTCTCTTCACCAATAGCTGTGTATCCTACTGTCTTTAGCAGGTTAATGTACTGCTACAGAATCACACAGAATCATGGAATGTTAGGAGTTAGAAGGGACCTCAAAAGATGATTGTAACAGGTTCACAAATAGTAAATGTCTCCCACCCCCAACACAGAAGTAAGGGAGAAGTAACACAAAACCACTGCGGGTTGAGAATTGAGATAAGAATTTACTGAGCAAATCAGATGATAATAATAATACCAATGCACAACTACTTTAGCCTATTTGCAGAAAAAGCACAGCCAAAAGTAGCAGCAAGCACAAGTAAGCGAGCTAAAAACACTAGACTGGGAGCTACTCCCCTGTCCTTCCCTGTCCCACTGCCATCTCAGCAGAAGAGAACCAACACCCAGAACCCAAAACCAGCAACCAGAACAAGATTCCTTTCATGTTGCAATCTGAACTTCAAGCCCCATAATACTTTGCTCCAGCCAGCACTTTCATTTTGAATCTGGCACAAGGCAGGATGGTTTCAAATAACAGCAGCACACGTTCAACTTAACCCATGACAATCATCCAGTCCAACCCCCTGCCAGAGCAGGATCACCTGGAGTAGGTCACACAGGAACGCATCTAGGCAAGTTTTTGAGTGTCTCCAGAGAAGGAGACTCCACAACCTCTCAGGCAGCCTGTTCCATTGCTCAGGTGCCCTCACAGTGAAAATGTTTTTCTGTATGTGCTGCTTTGTGCTTGTATCTGCTGTTAAAACAGAGGTCTGCATTTTCAGAGGTCTCCAATCATACAAGTTGCTGGCAAAGGCATGAGCAAAGTGCTTAGAAGAAATCACCGCCTGGTCCTGGAACTGGCCTTGGTAAATCACGTTGGGCTGTTCTGTACTATCTATTGTGGCTTCCAAAAGAGGCTAGATTTCCAACTACAGGGGAAAATAACTGTGTTTCACAGACATGATGGGTTTGTAATAATACCTCTGTGGTGTCTTTATCTCCCAGGTGATCTTTGAGCATTAATTCAGTGCTATCTTTATGACCCTTGGGAGTCCCTGGGCCCTAAGTGCGCAGTACTGTGATTAAGCTGTGTGAAGCAGGCTTGTGATCCATATTTTTCTGAACTACAGGTCTCCTGTTTTCTGCCTGTCCCTCAGCTTTGCTGCTGCTCTGGTGATAAATGTATGGTCACAGGCTGCCTGTCCAAACAGGAGACAGCTAGACACCCGCCCTAGACTTCCCTATATCAGTGCTGCCAGGGCTGTTCACAACAGTTATGATGCTCCAGGTGACTGCAGAAGAGCCAGGGGCAGATGAAGGGACTTGGCAGAGGATAGGAAAGGAAAGGAAAGTAAGGATCAGGGTTAGATTTCCAGGCTCTCCTGTCTTGAGTCAAGAACAAGGTTCTCCCATTTCTGCATGAAGTTATGGAAAATCAGTGTTCAGCCAGTAGCCAGTTTGCAGTTGCAGAGATTCTGGCATTACTGTATCAGATGAGGCCTCATTCTGGCAGGTTGGAGTCACATGATGGCATCTCCATGAAGCACTTGAAATGACCTCTGCAGATGATTAAGATGAATAAATCACTGTGTGTGCTCAGCCTTGCCCAACAGCATGTACACAGCATCACAGCCACTGAGAAGGGGCTTTGCACAGCAGCTGAAGTGCTGGGCAGGGTGTGCTTTAGGTGCCTCTCTGTAAACATTCTTGGGTGGGGCTTTTCCATATCACCCTGCACATCTGAACTTTGCCACCCACAAAGCCCAAAGAGCCATGCAAATCAACTGCAAGTGCTTGGTGGCTTCAAGTAGCCTTTCAAATTCTATTATTGCTAATGGCATTAATAAATTCTCAGCATTTGGGGTGGTTTAGGAAGCACAGGGTTCAAGTATTTAACAAATTTCATGTTAATGAACTTGATGGTGACTTGCTGGGCAGGATTGCATTGCCACCTCCTTGGAGTAGGTGCTAAAACACGGTGTTTTGGGTACTGCATTTCTCCAGTCCCTGACTGAGATCTGGTACCATCTGTACCAGTGCTGGTAGGGGAGAAAGTCTGTGCTAAAACCTCTGAGGTAGGGCATCATGAAGTGTTCATTTCCTAGATCATTAGAAACTCAAAATAGCCACCTGGCCCAAACCAGAGATGCTTATGTCTGCATCTACAACTTAACAGTATTCAGCTGCATGGGTGACTGCTCTCTACCTTGTGAGAATGGGGGCTGGAGAACATCTTTCACTCTTGATCTTAGGGTAGTCTCTCTGCATGTTGGTCTGTTTACAGTTGATTTGCAAGTCAAAACTAAGGTTAATTTTAGAAGTGTCTTTTCTAAAATGCAGCAAGCATCTCAGCCAGGAATGTAATGCACTGCTCATGCTTCCAAGTAGCCTAAAATGCTTTGAAACCACAAAAGTGTGGCACCTCCATGTGTTACTCCCATTGTTATTTTACTGTTTTAAAAGTGCTGCATTCCATAGAATCACAGACCACTTTCAAGATCATCCAGTCCAACCCCCCTCTGCAGTCAGCAGGGACATCTTCAACTAGATAAGGTTGCTCAGAGCCTACTCAATCCTGGCCTGGAATGTTTCCAGAGATGGGCCACCAACCACCTCACTGGGCAATCTGGGCTGGTGCTTCACTACTCTCATTGTTAAACATCTCTTCCTTGTATCTAGTCCCGAAGTCCCCTCTTTTAGTTTCAAACCATCACCCCTTGCCCTGTCACAACAGGCCCTGCTAAAAAGACTGTTGTCATCCTTCTTATAGGCTCCCTTTAAATACTGAAAGGCTACAGTAAGGTACTCTTAGAAATTCAGTCCCAATTTGCCTTGTCTCAGCATCTGTCAGGAGGATAGTATCATAGTATCATAGTATCAGTCAGGGTTGGAAGGGACCACAAGGATCATCTAGTTCCAACCCCCCTGCCATGGGCAGGGACACCCCACACTAGATCAGGCTGGACAGAGCCTCATCCAGCCTGATCTTAAACACCTCCAGGGATGGGGCCTCAACCACCTCCCTGGACAACCCATTCCAGGGTTTCACCACTCTCATGGTGAAGAACTTCCTCCTCACATCCAGCCTCAATCTCCCCACCTCCAGCTTCATTCCATTCCCCCTAGTCCTATCACTACCTGAGATCCTCAGAAGTCCCTCCCCAGCCTTCCTGTAGGCTCCCTTCAGATACTGGAAGGCCACAATTAGGTCACCTCTGAGCCTTCTCTTCTGCAGACTGAACAGCCCCAACTCCTTCAGTCTGTCCTCATAGGAGAGGTGCTCCAGCCCTCTGATCATCCTCGTGGCCCTTCTCTGGACATGTTCCAGCACCTCCACATCCCTCTTGTAATAGGGGCTCCAGAACTGGATGCAGTACTCCAGGTGGGGTCTCAGCAGAGCTGAGTAGAGGGGGAGGATCACCTCCCTCGACCTGCTGGCCACACTTCTCCTGATGCAGCCCAGGATCTGATTGGCTTTCCAGGCTGCAAGTGCACATTGAGAGCTCATGTTGAGCTTCTTGTCCACCAGCACCCCCAGGTTCTCTCTCCTCAGGGCTACTTTCCAGCCAGTCCCTGCCCAGCCTGGATTTGTGCCTGGGATTGCCTCGACCCAGATGCAGGACCCTGCACTTGGTCTTGCTGAACCTCATGAGGTTGGCTTGTGCCCACCCCTCCAGCCTGTCAAGGTCCCTCTGCTTGGCCTCCCTTCCCTCCAGCATGTAATCTTGGTGTGTCTTAAATCCCAGCATTTTGGGATTATTAAAGAAGACCGCAAGGTCTTGAAATTTCAAGATCTGACCTAAGGTATGATAGGAGCAAGCTTTGGCATGCTTCTTCGGTGCCTTAATACTGGTAGGAGCTGTTGTGGGCTGAAAATAGTTCTTTATGCTGCTAGCTTTGTTCTTTGTACAGGTGCCACTCTGTCACCTATAGATTACCTGTAGTAGAGCCATGTCTGCCATAAGCACAGCATTTTGTACTTTCCTTGTTCTCAGCTGGTGATTTACAGCAGGAAATGGGACCTGAGGAACTCCTTCCTTATCACTCCGGCTGGTGGTCTCAGCTTCCCTACCTGTACTGTAAGGATTTCTATCTCTTCAAGTTCATTTGCATCATAGTCCAGTGGTTTTAGCTCTAAGCTGTGCATGGTCTACATTTATAAACAAACGTAGAGATACGTACTCTAGGTAATTTACACTTTGTAGGAAAGGCCTGAACATAATGCAACAGCAATGACTTCCTTCTTCTAATAGAATTTTTAGTTCATTATTTGACTGTACAGCACGAGCTCATATCCTAAAAGGGTGTCATTGGAAGGAGGAGTGGGAGGAAGAGCATCTGGTTTTATTCTGGCTTCTGTTTTGACCAGGAAATATAATGGCACATGACCGTTGAGCCGACAGTAATCCAGTTACAAAAGTCTTCAGAGTTACTGCACCAACCAAATTAAACTTGATTACATCCAATTATGCTGAAAAGCCAGACAACAGCTCTTAGCTTGGGGTGAAGTAACTTCTTGCCATCGCATGTGGGGAGGCCTTGTGGGGTGTCAGGAGGATAATTGCTCGTTTGCTCTACCACAGAGCACCATCTGCTCTTGCAAGTAATGCCTAAGGATGTGAGAGTGTACCAGGGTCGGGTGAACAGGCAGGGGAGCCCAACAAAGATTTTCCCCTGCTTGTTTTATTATCATTTGTTTTATGTTTGCTTGCCCTGGGCCAGCTGCAGTCAAAGCTTCATTGTGCCAAATAGTGTCCATAGAGGGAGTCATTTCCATACAGAGCTTCTGGTCTCATGAGGAAAATACAAGAATGAAGTGGCCTTTCATAGAATCATAGAATTGTTTGGTTGAAAAAAGACCTCTGAGATCATCAAGTCCAACCATCAGCCTAACACCACCATGGCCATTAAACCATGTCTCAAAGTGCCGTCTCCACATGTTCTTTGAACACCCCTGTGGACACCAACTCCCCATGGCAACCTATTCCAGTGCCTGACCACTCTTTCCATAAAGACATTTTCCTAATATCCAATCTAAACCTCCCCTGGCGCAACTTGAGGCTGTTTCCTCTTGTTCTCTCACAGAGCTTCTGGTCTCATCATGAAAATACAGGTGGCCTTTATGCTTCAGTCACAATAATGTTCATGTCTAGAACACTACCTGGTGCTTTCTACCAAACAATGGTTTTCTGTCTTCAGAAGGTTCCGTAGTGCACATAACACAAGTGGGGAGAAAAAAACAACAAAAGAGAATCATAGCTACCACAAATGTATCTGGATCCAGGCAGGAGAGTGAACTCTTTATGATGAGGAACTCATCTATCCAAGAAAGAAGGACCAGGCATGAAGGAGCTGTCCCTGGGCCCCAGACTGAGAAGTATTTCAATAGCATTCTGTACCTGCTCAGCTGCAGGCAAAATTGTTTCTAATTGTCCAGTTTACTGCAGGAAGAAGAATTGGGCTTCATCTTGAACTGTAGTTGCTGAATAGGAAAGTCCATTTTAGTGTCTTTAAGTGAAAGGACTGGAAGTGTCTTCTGGCTGCATCTATGGACACCATCCGGAGCAGCACAGCAGCTCTTTACCTGTGCTGCCCAGCAGTCTGCATCCATTTTTCATGGGATATGCAGGGTTTTGCCAGGATTTCCAGCAGCAAGGAGACAAAGCAGGTTTAACCCATTGTTTTTCCATCACCAGCACTAACAACTGGACCATCAAGTCCAAGGGAGTGTGTGTGTGCCTCGATCATTGCTGACCCATGAATCATCTTTTTTCTTTTTAATTGTTATTTATTATTACTACTTTTTGAGTTTCTATTGAGGCATTAGAGCTTTCATGCCCCTGTCTTTGCCAGAACTCCATCATGAAGATGCTTCAAACTTGTCACGATCTGATCAGAGCATCCAGTGCTACTATTCCCCTGCTCACAGACAGCATCCAGTGCTGCTGGGGCTTCTGTCTTTCACATGAAGGAAAGAATCCTCTTTGTTTAGCTTCAGTTGTGGATGTTCTCAGAGGCTTGTTGTGCTTTTTTACACAAGCTTGAAAAGACCCAAGTTCTTAAAAGAGGTGATTACTTAAAGAAGGCATTTAAAAGGCATGTAGATGTGGTGCTGAGGGACATGGTGGTGATTTGGCAGTACTGGGTTAACAGTTGTGCTTGCTGACTTTCAAGGTCTCTTCCAACCAAAAGCATTCTATGATTCTGTGCCATGATTATTTTTTGTAACCTTGAAAATTCTCGATTAAATAAAAAAAGCTTCTTCCATCCAGCTCTGCTGCATGAAGATAAAGTCAGGTCATATTGTTGTGGAGCTGGATCTCATGAGACCAAGCATTCACTTGGAATTGAAAAGCAGGCATGTTGCACCAAGCTGCACAGCCTATTTTTCAAGCCTTTCCTCCACCCCTCGGCATGTTTTGGTTTATATTAACTTCACTAGAGGGCATTTCCAAGGGATTAGTGCCTGGCTGGGGTAAGTAGCCCGAAGCATTTCAGCCAGCTGGTCCCTAATCCCCAGGAAATGCCCTGTGTCTCCATCCATCCTACTGCTTACCCCAGCGACCCGGAGCAAGAATTGCTGTGCCTGCAGCTTTCTCTTCTACCAGTAGATGGCACGGGCCATTTAAATAAATCGGGAGCAGGCAGGAGAAGCGGCGAGCGTTGCGGTTTCTTTCTTAGAAGTTCTGATCTGTCATAGATTTCAGTTTCAGACAAGAGCAAGGAAGCACACTGAAGGTAACGATTAAAAACCCCAGAGGTTCCTGCAGGAGAAAGTGTAACTTTTTTGGTGCACTCCAGCACAAGAAACACACAGCATGAAGGCTTTTACTCAGAAAAAAATTACTTCTTTCAGCCCTACCCTCGAGTGAGGAATATGATTTCATACATAGCATCTCTTAATTTCTCCCTTGCTATGCCTGCTAATTCTGTTCCTCCTTCAGTTGCTCATGCTGGCAGAGACTGAATCTCCATGGCTTTGTCTAACTCCCTCATCACATTTTTCCAGCACAGGGATGTGGTTTTCACAGTTTTCTGCCAAGGCTTGCTGGCTGTTAGCTCAGGCTCAGGAGATTTATGCAGTCAGCTGGGGCTAGCCTGAGTTCAGCCTCCACGCCGGTTGGAAGAACAGCTTGAAGTTGGTAAAACTGTTACGAACATGCAGGCGCTGCCAGATCAGAGCCGCCTTCACGACATCCATCGTCTTTAACTCCTTGAGGATAGTATTTGCCTTCCTGGCCAAATACTTTAAGCAGGGCCAGCATTGTAAGGCATTGTGACATTACATGCGTTGGATCACATGTGATCTGGCAGCCCAGTGCCAGAGTTAACTCGCTGTTCCCAGTCCGTATACAACCACAGTGGAATTAAAGAGGCATGTTCACATGGAGTATCTTTGTTTTGAGCATTTCTCTGCACAGAGCTTATATTTCCCACTTGAGATGGCAGCATATTTAAGTGTACAGAAAATGCAGCTCTATCTCCCATCCAAAAGTCCCAGAAATCTGAGCTACACGTGTCAGGCATCACCAAAGACATGGAAAACGGAATTCACAGAGCTACTTAGTGTTTTGGACACCATTCCGATATATATCTTGTGGCATAATGAAGTCAGTAAACGTGATCCAGAATAGGGATGACCTGGAGAGAAAGGATAGAAGAGCAAGGGAGAAGGGTAAGAAACCAAAGGCTACCACAGTAACCCACTTCCCATGATGGTAATTAGGGAGCATTTCTTTAAACATCCATCGCCCAAATGTAGTGTTGTGACTCCGTGTGGTGAAAGTTTTTAACATAAAAATGCAAACAGGGTTCTCTGCAACTGGTTTTCAAACTGATACCACGTTGCATTGGTGTCAGTTTGAGTGAATTCCTCACCTGTGAATCATTACCATGTACCACGGGGTGGCTTTGCACGGTACCTACATATTAAATCATGATCATCTGCTCTCAGCTGCCTCTTTATAAATCCCCAGGGGGTCACCAGCCTTCCTGAAATTCCTCTGGGTTTTGGGAAGATCTCTCAAGTGCAGGTCAGCAGGACGTGGTTTTCCCTGCAAACGTGCAAAGTGCCTCTAACCCAGGAGGGTTCGCGGGCAAGACTGGCTCTCATGCTGTGTAAATTGATACAGCTCCAGTGCACTGAATAAGGCAGTGCTGGCTGGTGGCAGTGCGGAGCTGGCCTCTCTGTCCTCCCCTGCTCTCAGCTCCATCACGCACACCGCATTGGCAGGGCTATAGGCAAGCAAGGGATAGCTGGTGTCTTGCACAGAGACTGCCTGGTGCTTGAATAGGATCGACCCCTTCTTTGGGCACTGGAAAGGTGGAAAAATCTATTTTTGCCTTTGCATTCATCTGGCAGAAAAACAAAGCCGTTGAGAAAATACATTCCTAACAAATGACGTAGTCATTCTTTAAGGGGTTATTCCCCTCCTTTATGGATTCACAGAGATGATAAGCAGCATATGTCTGAAGTGTGCTGTCCCCATCTTGAGAAGACATGTCATGCCTACCTCCCAGAGGCACCACAAGTTGTAATTACTGCTGTGAAGTGAGGCAAGATCCCCACGCAAGCGGTGTAATATAAAGAGTGTTGTTGTTTGACTTGCAGGAGAGCATCCAAGCAGCGTGGAGTTGTTATTGCTCCAGCTACGGCACAAACACGTTAAGGAGGGACCATCCCTGCCCATGGAGGTTGGAGAGGCCAGGAAGCTGAGGCAGGGATGTCTGAATGTGCCCAAGCAGGTTTGGTGCAGAGCTGCCTTACAGAGACAGGTGTTGGAATTCCAGCCCCACCAAACAACCCTGAGTTGTATTTTCCTAATATGGGGGCAGCATGTGTCATGGGCTAGGAGGACCTGGCTTTTATGGGTGCCGTGCCCAGGATGGTGCTTTTTGAGGATGCAACAAAAGGGAGGGTTAGAGCCTAATCCTACTAGCAAAGCTCTGGAGGGGAGTTTTATTGCTTCCTCAGCTAGGGAGAGGATCAGACTTTGTAATGTGCAGCGTTTCTAGATGTGGAAGATGATAGTTAATCTCAGGCTGCATATAAGACGCCGTAACACGAAACCCAGCTTGTCTGTGTGAGGCTCCAGTGGCAGTCACATCCCCTTCCAGTGGGCACAGCTCCATTATTTAAAAATCGATAGTAAAATATGAAGTTTTTATTGATTTCCCTCAATTGTTTTCTTTTTTTCTTTCTCTTTCTCTCTCTCTTTTTTTTTTTTTTTTTCCAATCCATCCAGAAGGGTTTTTGCTATCTCTGGTGTTTGTCTGTTTCTTACTCAACCTCTTTTGTTTTTCTATGGCACCTTCATCTCACACACAAGCCCCTGAGCGTATCAGGGCCAAAGACAGCCTCTTCTTTCTGTGGTGAGAAGGACCTTCTCCATCGGGAAAACGGCTCCTGGGGGATTGAACCCTACAGTGCAGGGGTTGGTGGCGGTGGGGGATGGGATGTACTTTTTGATGAAGGCAGCGTGATGCGGGTCACCTGCTGCGATCTGGATGAAGTTTCCCTATAGGCACTGTCTGAGTTTATGAGGGGCCGGGGGTAGAGGCAACCCCTCTCGGAGACCGAGCAGCCCCTCTGCCCCGCGGGGTTTGTATCTTTAAAGCAGCTGGCGGGGCGCCGGGCCGGGCCGGGCTGGAGGCGTGGTGAGCCGGGGAAGGAGCCAGTTTCCTGCTTCCCCGCTCGCAGCCGGGCGGTGGCGGCGGGGGGAGGCGCTCGTCTCCCCCCACCCCCCACCCCAATCTATCCATCCATCCTTCCATCCATCTATCCACCCACCCATTCATCCACTCATCCACCCACCCACCGCCCTCCATGGGCCGGCGCTGCCGGCGCTGAGCGCCGGGGAGGCAGCGCCCGGCTGCCGCGATGAGCGGCGGGGAGGTGGTGTGCTCGGGTTGGCTCCGAAAGTCACCGCCAGAGAAGAAGTTACGGAGATACGTAAGTCTCAGACCACCCCAGCTCATCTTTACCGAGATTTCTCTCCGGGAAAGCCGGGATTCCCTCTCCCACCCCACCCTTACCCTTCCTCCGGCAGCCACCGCCCGCCTCTGGTGCACCTGCCGCTACCAAGGGCTTGGCGTGCCCCTCGCCCGGGAGGGGTTGGTCGTGGCTCGCTGACACCCGGGGAATTGGGGGTGGGTGCATCTCCGAGCCCCCACCCTCCAGCTCGTCTTTGCTCCGGGGCTGCTGATGGGCACGGCCGGAGCGGGTACTCGGGTTCGGGGTAGTACTTGATGCGCCCCGTGGTGGCCGGGCTCGCCCGGGACCTGCCGTTTTCACACCCCTTCCTTTGAAGTCGTGGGGTTTCGGGGAGGTTGGAAATACCTTTGTCCCAAAGAGTAAAGGTGATTTTGGCTCCCCCCGCCCAACTCCCCCATAACGGTCACTTTCCCCCCTCCCCACACGCGGCTCCTATCAATGATTGAACGTTCCAGCCCTTTGAAGACAGCACCAGTAGCGCTTCGATAGCTTTAGTGTTGTTAGCGGCTGAGATCAAACACTTCAAAGAAGTTGTAAAAAAGAGGGTCCAAATGCCACCCCGCCACATTCCCCACTCATTGAAAGAAATAACTGTTCCTTGTGTCCTCTGCCTGAGGGTCTCGCCATGCCCACAAATGTTAGCGCTCGGAGTCGCGTCTTCGGGCAGCTGCCATCCTATGACTCTGCACATCGCTCCCCGGGATGAAGCCAGGGTCCTACTCCCTGACTCCAGTCACCGACCTCAGACGGGCTTCAGTTGGCTGGGATGCAGCCAAGGGGAGACAGCTGGATGCTCTCCCTTCTTGGGGGAGGAGGGGGGGTACACATGACACACACCAGCCACATCGTCCTTTAGTTCCGTTGCTTTCGCCCGCGTGTGTTTTGGGAACGGCAGGCAGAGCAAGTGCAGCTGGTGTCTCCCCAGTGCCTGTTATTGATTGATGTGGAAGCATTGCTGCCCACCCTGGGGAGGGAGGTGGGTGTCTGTAGTACCATATCACAGGCTGGGGCAGGGCTGGAGGGGTATCTGATTTGTGATCTGGTGTTATTAGTCTTGTCCAAAAGGGGTGCACCCCACAGACGTCAATGGTGCCACATTCTTTTGCATGTCCTGTCGTTCTTGGCAGTCCTTTCCTTGTGTGCTTCATCCCCTGTGAGGTTGGCTGTGGGATGGAGCTGTGTAGGAATTCTGTTCTTTTCCTCCCTGTCTCCCCAAACGTACCAAGACAAAGGTAAAACCGGGTGTTTACACAGGAAATATCAACCCCTAATGTCTGTAGGCAGGCTTTGTGGGAGACGGACGGAATGACTTTGTGCACGCTGAACTGTGGAGGATGCTTTTAGCTTAATGGAGCAAAGCACCTTCCTCCTGCAGAAATCAACTAATTGCTGATCCTGAGTCACCAGTGGCCTTAACTCATCAAACTTCATTAGCTCCCCCAGCATCTGCCCTGTGAAAGGGTACTTGCAGCACCTTCTGAATATCCAGCCTGTGCTCCGGCATTCCAAGGAGTGTTGAATAAATCTATTAAATGCTCCACGCGAGGGTGTGCCACGCCAGCAGTTAGCGCTCATTATCCATGTGCGTAAGAGTGTTCTTCATCCAGATCTGTTCCAAAGTGCTTTGCAAGCCACCTATCTTTTCAAAACATCCTCACTGCACCAAGAGGAAGCACG
Source organism: Melanerpes formicivorus (assembly GCF_026170545.1). Taxonomy (NCBI): domain Eukaryota; kingdom Metazoa; phylum Chordata; class Aves; order Piciformes; family Picidae; genus Melanerpes; species Melanerpes formicivorus. Next base: position 35,124,339 of record NW_027142353.1, on the reverse strand, counting down.
GCTGTCCCACGCAGCCTGCGCGGGGCAGGAAGCGATGCTCGGCAGATGTCACTTGAGGGGATCTCTGCGCTGGAGCGGTCCCGGCGCTGTGGTCAGTGGGACTTCCCTTCCCTTGTGCTGGCTTCCTGCATCGGTGGCTGGATTTGAAAACATTGGCCTTAGCTTGGAGTGCATTTGGCTTTCCCCTTGCTCTTTAATGCATTGCTATTAATATAATATTTATACAACCGCCTTGTGCGTTCAGGATGTTGATGCGTTGAGCAAGTTCATAGAATCATAGAATGGTTTGGGTTGGAAGGGACCTTAAAACTCATCTAGTTCCAACCCCTGTGTCATAGGCAGGGACGCCTTCTACTAAACCAGGTTGTTCAAGGCCTCATCCAACCTTGTCTTGAACACCTCCAGGCAGGGGACAGCCACAACCTCCCTGGGCAACCTGCTCCAGTGTCTTATCACCCTTACTGTAAAGAATTTATTTCTAATATCCAGTCTAAATTGTTCTCTTCAACAGCAGTTCAGAGCACGTAGATGTGATCAAGCCTGGTGGGTTTGCTCTCCTAAAACCTACCTTCATCTGCACCAAATCCTTATGATGGGAATTTGTTTTTCTTGCACAGAAGGCAGGTTTCCAGCCAGCACTGTGTTACACTGTCTTTTCTAGGCACTCAAAGGGAAGGCTTCACCCCTTTCCTTATACCTTCAGTTTATATTCTGCTTGGAGACCTCAAAGGAGGAATCTCAGGATGCAGGATGCTGCTAATTGGGTTTGAAGTTCCTGCTCTGCCTGTATTGACACAGAGAAGATGATGAATTTATTGTTTCTTTGACAAATGCATTTCCAATATACATGTCTGCACATGGGTGTGTTGCTGGTGCTGTCTTTGAAATGCTCTGCTTTTCTAAACCTGCTTTTGTTTAGGTTTTACTCTTCAAGTAGATCCTTGCCAAGAGAGGAAGGTGCAAAATTTTCTTTCTAACATCCATCCAGAGTGGTTGGGGAAGAGGCCTCAGCATTTGTACCTGCTGAGTTTCACTCTAGAGGACTGCACTTAGATGAGACTGGGGCATATTGTGCAAAGGACCTCTTTGGACAGTGCTTTGGGAATCACTCTTCCACTGGAGGCCATTCAAGTGATCAAACAATGACTGTTTCAAGGCTGAGATGAATTGTGCTTATTTTCTGCCTTGTAACTGGGGACAGGGGTTCATGTAGACCCTAGGCACTTTGACCATTATAGGTGCTGTAGATGCTACTGATAATAGTTACTAGATAGATGCTACTTGTAATAAAGGGTAACCAAACAATTGAAGGTCAAAAATAACTGAGAACCCAAGATCCCACCTTTACCTTCATCCTGCCAGGGGCTTCAAACTCCATTATCTGCTTGCTTGGTTGTTTTTTGGGTTTCATTGGGGTTTTTTGAGACAAACACTTTTGTACCTTCGTAGAATCACAGAGTGATTTGGGTGGGAAGGGACTTTTCAAGGTCATGTCCAAACCCTTCTGCAGTCAGCAGGGGCATCTTCAACCAGATCAGGTTGCTCAGAGCCCCATCCAACTGATTTGAAATGTTTCCAAGAATGGGGCATCTATCACCTCTCTGGGCAACCTGTGCCAGTGTCTCACCACTCTCAGTGTAAAAAATGTCTCCCTTCTATGTAGTCTAAATCTCCCTTCTTTTAGTTTAAAACCATCACCTCTTGTACTATTGGAACAGGCCCTGCTGCAAAGTCTGTCCCCACTTTCTCTCCTTCTGACTTCCATCCCTGGAAGGGTCTCCTTGTACACAAAGCACAGAGCTGTCCTTTAATTCTCCTCTTGGCTGCTGCTTAAAACATCCATGAGAAAAAAAGAAAAAAAAATGACATTAAAAAAAATCCCTAATCCCTAAACAAACTTCTTGGCTTTGGTTGTGTGACTGCTGAGCCGAGACCAGCGCATGTTGCGCTGACTCACTGTCTCCTGGTGCTCTCCTGCTGGACATGCCTGTCTGTTGTCTCCTGAGTTAGACGTGGGTTTGGAGTGGTGTTTTGTGTCTCTCCACTGCCTGGCACGATGGGATTTGGGGGTGGGCTCTCTGGCAGAAAAACAACGTCAAAAATAACTCTGTCCTTGCAGAGCAGCTCTTGGCTTCCCTTTGTCACATCATTGAGCTTTGCCTCTTCATTTCTGTTCCGTGGAGTCAGTGTCTCTTCTGTCTGCCTGAGAAGTGTATCTACAACTCCAAATAAAACAGAAACCTCTCATCTCACACTGGTTTTACAATACTTCAGTGCTCTCCCCTCTCCCCGCCCCCCCTTACTAGTTTAAGTGGATGGAGAGTGTGGCTTTTTGCATCAGTGCTTATTTCTACATCAAGCAGAAGCAGTTTAATCAAGGACATCAGAAGGCCTGCTCTTCTCTGGTGGGGTGAGCAGAGAGCTTAAGGGGTTATAACAGGATGATTTACAGATTGCAGCCCTATTCTTAGGGGTGGCTCCCTGAAGAGGGGCTTCTTTTAGCTGCTGAAATGGTTTCTTCATGTCCCTCTTGATAAGGGGTGTCCTCATTAAATGAGGATGTAGGATGTGGACTGAAGTAGGACCACCGGAGTCTTATGGTGGAGTTTGACATGGTGCTAATTGGGATGAAATTTCATAGCAGGGAGAAGAAGGGACATCCCTTTAATCCTGCAGCAAAACACAAAGAAATGGGTATTAAGCAAAGTGATTTCCTTTTTTCCCCCCCTCTAAGGAATTTTAATGGGTCACTCCTGTGTCCAGCTGTGCCATGGCTGGTTCAGGAGTTCAGGATGCTCACCTCTACCAAACGTAGGAAGTGATTGCAGAAACTCCAGGGAACAGCACCAAAAATGAGCAGAAACCTAGAAAACATGGGAATACTGAAGGAAATGAAGTTGTTTAGTCTAGGGATGAGAGGACTGAGAGGAGAAATGAGAGTCCTTGAGCATGTCAAAGGTAGCAGAGAAGGGGAAGGGAGTAAACTGTTCTTTGTGGCCAGTGGTCGGAGGCCAAGAAGTGCTGAGCTCAAACTGCAGCAAGGGAAACAAGCGTTAGGAAAAGAATTCCTAACCTCTGATTGCCAGAGGAGTGGAGCAGTGGAACAGCTGTTTGAGATGGGCTCGGAGTCTCCATCAGTGGAAGGTTGGCCAAACTGAACTTCAGGAGACCTGATCCTTTTTGAAGCAGTGGAATAAATTTGACAAATTGTCCCAAAGTCCCTTCCAGTGCTGGCTTAGGTGAATTTATGGCTTTTGAGCCTGAATTTAGGCTCAGAATCTATACAATTCTGAGGCTTTTGGGCACAAATCATGTCAGCCAAATCTGCTGATGAGACTCAGGGAAGCCCTCTGACCCAGTGCAAGCAGGTTCTTTGCCAAGAGTTTTGACAGCACTGAACTTCATGACTTTGCATCTTATCCCAGCTGTCAAGCTGCCTTGCTTCACCCTGCTCCTCCCATGTAATCTCCAGGCTTGATTTGAAAAGTCCATCAGACATCTTAGCTGTTGTCATCTGCCTCATGATTCAGAGGAGGGATGAACACTTGCTCCACCAGAGAAGGTTTTGCAGGTCAAGGGGTGCATTTTGCTTGCAAAGGCAGTGCCCATGAGCACTCCTGCAGCACCACCTCTCTTGTGCAATGCTGCACAAAGGTCATGCTCTGTAACTTGTTTCTCTGCTGCATCAGTACTGGTGAGTCAAAACACTCAACCTTTTCCCTGCAGCTTTCTCTTGGGGTAATTTTTTTGAGTGTGGGGTTGCATTCCTTTGCCCACTGATCAGATGGTGGTGCGTTGTCATCATGCTCTTGATCTAGTAACTTGCAGCTATTTGAGGGATGGTTGTGGAGTTGATGGAGCTAAAATTTTCTTGGTTGTAGCAGGTGACAAAGAAAGGGGCAACCACAGACCAGCTTTGGAGATTCAGGTTAGGTCTTTAGGAAAGCTCCTCCAGTAAGAGGATTGTGTTGTAGGGGAATAGGTTCTCCCAGAGTCTCACTCTTTGGAGATTTTCAAGATTTGCCTACAGAAAATCCCAGCTGACCTGATCTAATCACACCTCAAGTGCAAGGTTGGATGACCTCCTGATGTGCCTCCAACCCAGCATTTCTGGTACCTCTGTGGCATAATGCAGCATGGAAGCAATGTGGCTGCTTTAAGCCCAGCTCTGTGCAGGCAGATAGTCCTTGTTTTGCTGGCTACCAACAGGAGCAACCTGGAGAAAGTGCTGTGCTAGGGTAGCTCTTCAGCTACTGAAACTCAAACTGGTTTGGTCAGGGCTAACCCACTTGTCTCCTGAGTCATTGCATCGTTTGAGGTGGACGTGCACGTAGAGGTAAGGAGGGCACATGTTGTGTGGCGAGTGAAACCAAAGTATTTCCCTGCTGCTTCGGCTTTGCTGAGAAGCTTGAGTAAATCTTCAGCTGTCTGTCATGACTTCAGAGCTGGCTGATGGTCCTGGAAAAGCCCACAGCAGGTGTCAGGGATTGATGGTGGCAAAGCACAGGTTGAACTTAAGAGAGACAAACAATACTTAAGGAAAGTGTAACAGGAAGCTGATTTCATTTATCTTTGGAAGAGAGCAGAAGTGATACTGAAAGCCATTTTTTTCCTCTCTTTTTTTAAGCAAGTGTGAGATGCAAGAGGTGATGTAATAGTGTTTACCAGACCAAAGCACAAAATTTATAGTAGTGACTCAAAGGCAGAGAAAATATTATTTATGTGGATTGCAGTAGCAGCTGAGGTGACTGGAATTGGGGCTTGATATTCTGGATGTGTGGTAAGACTACATCTGCCCTGAAAGTTCTGGTCAGATGAGGTAACCAAGGCATGCAGAAAGTCAGTGGTTTGGCTGCACTTGTGTTCAGGGTCATTCCCACAGCTGGGAACTCAGCTTGATCACTTCTACCTGAGCCAGGGAGTTCTGAGATGCTCACAGGCTGCTGGGGATGTGTGAAGCCATGGGAAGAGGTTGCACCTGGTCCTCAGAACTACATAGTACTTCTAGCAGGGATTTAGATTATAGAATCACAGAATATTTTGAGTTGTAAGGGACTTTAAAGATCATCTAATTCCAACTCCTCTGCCATGAAAAGGGACACCTTCTACTAGACCAGGTTGCTCAAGGCCTCATTAAACCTGTTCTTGAACACCTCCAGGGAGAGTTATCAAGGTCATCAAGGCTCAAAATCACCACCAAGATGAGATGAGGATTTGATATACAATATCATGAGATTAAATGGACTCAAATTGCACCGGGGGAGGTTTAGATTGGATATCAGGAAAAATTTCTTCACCAAAAGGGTCATCAGGCACTGGAACAGGCTGCCCAGAGAAGTGGTCGAGTCACCATCCCTGGAGGTGTTTAAAAGACTTTTGGATGAGATGCTTAGGGACATGGTGTACCAGTTGTGCACAGGGAGATGTTGGGTTGTGGTAAGACTTGGTCACCTTAAGATCTTTTCCAACCTGGCAATTCTATGATCCAAATGATTTGGAGATAACTGCTTTTGATTTTGATATAAACTGCTCTTCCTTTCAGTACTCCTGTCAAGTCTTTAAAGTCTCCATTGTAAAGCTTAAATGAATCTTACAGCACCTAGCAGTGGTGACAAGTGTATTTATCTCCATCTCAAGAGGCAGGAGAAATGGAGAGGCAGCCTTGATTTACTGCAAGGTGCACAGAGAGCAGCAATAGAGCTGAAAGAGGTTTGTGAACTGCTGTCGCTGCCATTCTGCATGGCCTCTCCTTTACCTCTCAGCCCTTCTCCATAGGGATAGACCAAGAATTTATGCAAAGGTGTTAAGCCCAGGATGACAATATGCAAATGCTTACTATTCCACCCCATCCTGTGGCTGGGTGATTTTATGGGATTTTAGTTGTGGCACACCTTGGCATATATTTGGTCGAGAGGTTTCATGCAAATACAGGCTGTTGTGATTTCCTCACCTGGAGCTGCAAGTGGGAAGACTGGCCCTGCCACCAAGGTGCTGGAGAGCCTGGCCCATGCCAACATCTGGTTCTGAAGAGCTGAGCATCCAAAAAGCCTCCTTGAAACATCCTAGATCTCTTCTATTGGTCACTGAGCAGCAGCTACAGTAGAGGTCCTCGTGCAGATGAATAAATTTGGTGCAGATTTGCCATCCAAAGTTTCACTTGGTGTCTCCACAGTCTAGTTGTGGCTCCTGTAATTCTGTTCAAATAATGAAAATAGCTTGAGAAATTTAACTCCTCATTCTTCTTTGCATATCAGATGATCTCTGTGCATTACCTCTGGTTCTTTTCCAGCATGGAGCACTGTGAGCACAAAGGGAGCAGAGTGAGGAAAGGCTGGATTGGGTTTTTATTTGCCTTTTCCAGTCTGTTAATCCATCTGAGAAGTCACTGGTGCTAGAAATTACTTGTTTGCACTCTTGCACAGCACTATGTTAATATCCTGCTATAGCTGGATGATTTTAGGCAAAAGCTGTCAGAGCTGCTGGCCTGGAAATGCTGGTGTGAAGTAGTCCAGGTCTGACTCTCACAGAAGGAGAGAATCACAGAATTAACCAGGTTGGAAAAGACCTCCAAGATCCTGAAGTCCAACCTATCACCCGACACCATCTAATCAACTAAACCATGGTGCTAAATGCCTCATCCAGGCTTAGTATAAACACTTCCAGGGACGGTGACTCCACCACCTCCCTGGGCAGCACATTCCAATGGCCGATCTCTCTTTCTGGGAAGAATTTCTTCCTAACATCCAGCCTAAATGTCCCCTGGCACAGCTTGAGACTATTCTCATGTTCTGTCACAGGTTACATAGGAGAAGAGACCAACCCCCACCTGGCTTCAACCTCCTTTCAGGAAATTGTAGAGAGCAATAAGGTCTCCCCTGAGCCTCCTCTTCTCCAGGCTAAACAACCCCAGCTCTCTCAGCCTCTCCTCATAGGGCTGTGCTCCAAACCCCTCACCAGCTTTGTTGCCCTTCTCTGTACACATTCGAGCAACTCAACATCTTTCTGAAACTGAAGTGGGTTTGCTCTTTCAGACTGAACCTGGAGAAACTGGATCAGCACCTGGAACCTTGCTGCCAAGAAATTAAGCTGTTGGAGCAGGTCCAGAGGATGGCAACAAAAAAATCATTAGAGGGCTGGAGCACTTCTACTTTGAGAGAGAGAGAGAGAGAGAGAGTTGAGGTTGTTCAGCCTGAAGAAGGGTCTGGAAAGACCTTACTGCAGCCTCTTAATGCTTAAAGGGGCCCATAAGAAAGCTGGGGATGATCTTTTCAGCAGGGCCTGTTGTGACAGGACAAGGGGTGATGGTTTGAAACTAAAAGAGGGAGATTCAGAATAGATAGGAGAAAAAAAAAAAAATTCCAGTGATGAAACTTTGTCCTAGGTTGCCCAGAGAGGTGATAAAAACCCCATTCCTGAAACATTCAGGGTCAGGTTTGATGGGTCTCTGAGCAATCTGATGTGGTTTAAGATGTCCCTGGTCACTGCAAGGGGGTTGGACTAGATGACCTTTAAAAGTCCCTTCCAACCCCATGATTCTATGATTTAAGTGAAACCAGCTTTTCGGTTATCACAGATTAAACCAGCAGCAAACTGCCAGTGAACGCTGGAGGCTGCATAGATGCAGACGGTGTGGAGCATCTCTTTTCTTTCTTTGTATGATTAGCAAGAGAAAAGGCAAATGTTCAGCATGTGAAATCACAGAGGACAGACTTGAGATCTCAAGGCTGCATGCACACCTCTTGGCAAAGATGCTTGCACCAAAGATGTGTCTGCAACAACCTGGCTTTCAGACGTACAGAGAGGAATTCCTCAAGGTCACCACACAGACCTGCAGTACTTATGTCATCAATCACATCTAGCCATACAGCAACTTAAGTGAGTGCTGTGTTTAAATGTAAAAGCAGACAAATAAATAAAACAGTCAGCTTTGCTCAAAAATAAAAGCTTGTATTTGTCTTAGCCTGCAAGTTGTGCCTTTAAAGGACAGGAGGAAAATAGGAGTGCTGGGAGCATATGTTTCTTGCTGCATAAGACAGCCAGCAGTGCCTGTTTCTCCCATGAATTGGGAATAATTTGATGCCAGCAACCTGGAGGGGTGGGGTGGGATTTCATCTCTGGATTTGTGTTTTCAGATTCAGTTCCTCTTGTGTGTTTTTTTCTGAGCTCTTGCACAGCTTTCCTGGAGAAGGTTAGGAAATCTTGCATCAGTCTGGTTGTCTGCCTTACACCAATACCTAGAAATGAACTTCTCATTTCAAATGTGAATATTCTCACCCCAATATGATGCGTGTTCAAGGTAGGAGCCTCACTCTTGGATCACAGCTAGGACATTTTTAGTTATAGTTTAAATCTGGCTTTGAGGCAGGACCAATTGAGAACAGCTTTTAGACATTTTGGTATTAAGCATTTAGATTGCTCCTTCCTTTCCATTGCTTGGAAAGCTTTTCCATGTCTGCCTCCTCTGGATTCTTCTTCAGATGGCCTCTGAATTTTTAAATCCTGTTTGCCCAGTCTCTCTTTTTCCTGTAAATCTGTTGACAGAAATAGCTTCTGGTTGTTTGGTTTGGGGTTTGGGGGAGACATCCAAATTATTTCCACCAGGTCTCTTTGATCTAAGGTGCTGTCCTCATGGCATCTCAGTACTTGTTATGATCTTATTCCGTTTCAACCTCCTATTTTCCAAAGGCGTTTGCTTTGGAAGGCATTTAGACATCTCTTTGGGGGACTTCCAGCTCCTGCATCCATATGGTAAGATGGAAATAACATTTTGAGTCAAAGATTTGTGTTCTTTGGAATTCTGTAGATCTTCAGCAATTACATTTTGCTGATGATGACAGCTGCTCCCCCACCCATTGAGGTTCCTCACTGACCTTCTGAATGTCCCCATGAACTTGTATGTGGCTGCCAAAGGATGCAAGTTGACTTGGAACTGGAATGGGCATTGGAATAGGTTGCCCAGGAAGGTGGTGGAGTCATCATTCCTGGAGGTGTTCAAGAAACCTGTGGGTGTGACAATTTGGGACATGCTTTAATGGCCATGGTGGTGTTAGGTTAACAGCTGGACTTGATGATCTTAGAGTCTTTTCCAACTGAAACAATTCCATGATTCTATGACTGCTAAACAAACTCCTTGCCCCTTAATGTAGTACTCCAACAGTGATCATGTCTTGTTTCCAAAACCAATTTGTAAGCCTTCCTTTCCCTCCTCTTTTCTGGTGACTTTGAGGTGTTTGCTAGATGTTCTGCTTCACAGAGTTGTGTCACACGTTCATTGTAGGTCTCGCACTCTGTGCTGCTATTGAACTGGGTGGTACTTGTGTTTGTCTGCATTTTATTCTCTCATAGTGTTGTCAGCAATCATGGCAAATGGGGTTATTAGTCACTGCTACTGATCTGTTCTGCAGATATCTATCCACATACTTATTTAAGCATCTTTGGGGAATTTTGATAGAATCATAGACTTGGTTTCATTGAAAAAGACCTCTAGGATCATCAAGTCCAACTGTCAACCCAACACCACCATGGCAATTAAACCATGGTCTGAAGTGTCTTCTGAACACCTCCAAGGATGGTGCCTCAACCACCTTGCTGGGCATCCTATTTCAGTGCCTCACCAATGCTTGTTGTTTGTTTGTAGGAGAAATGTGTGAGGTTTGACTGCTTCCTGAATGCTCTACCTTCTAGTGGAAGATGCTCCTGCCCGTGGCAGTGGGGTTGGAACGAGATAATTTTTAAGGTCTCTTCCAAGCCAAACCATTCTATGATTCTTGGCTTGAAACAGTGCCCTATGGATAAAGGAAGATGGGCTGTGTGATTGAGCTCAGGGTTTCAGTACTCCTTAGTTGCCTTAAAGCTGAGGGTTGGTTTCTTCTCCCTAGTATGAAGTGATAGAATGAGAGGAAATGGCCTCAAATTGTCAGGCAAGGTTTAGATTGAATATTTACTGGAAGAGTGGTCAGGCATTGGAAGGGCTGCCCAGGAAGGCGGTGGAGTCACCTTCCCTGGAGGTGTTCAAAACCCATGTAGATGTGGCAGTTAGGGACATGGTTTAATGACAATGGTGGTGTTAGGTCAACAGTTGGACTCAATGATCTTATTGTTAGCAGAAAATAGCCACTCTTCTTCCATGCCACTCACACCACACACAGCTCCTTTCTTTCTGGGTGTCTGTATTGTTCCTCAATAATTCCCTTCAGATAGGAAGCTCCTTTGCTTTGACACAGGAAGAATGGATGACTTGAGGCTTGTGTTCTCCCTCCCCCTTGCCTTCCCTGCCTCCCTCACCCCCTGTCCACCACAAGTAACATCAGACCAGAGTTTCCAGGGGGAATAGAAGGACTCATTGTTTTGGGGGTCAGGGCAGAGGGCTGGGGTGGCAAGAGAAAGGGGAGTAGAGCTGGGTGAGCCCCACTGCTACCTCAGCCTGGCCTTATATTATCCGTGGCGGCAGCCCTGCAGATAGTGAGCAGTCTATGACTGATGCAGGCATAAAATTTTCAAGGGAGGGAAATAAATACAATAAATTGAAGAAAAAAGGAAGAAAAGCAGAAGAGATGTGATGTAGGGAATGCCAAGGAGTGCGTGGGAGCCTTCTGTCTGTGCTGAGCAGAAGAGATGCTGAGAAATGATGCAGGCTGATCCCTGTTTGAGGCTTAAAATCGTTGATTGAGTTTTGAACCCATCCCTGACTGTACAGGTCCCTCTCTGAGCCCTCTGTGTGTGTGGAGTGAGGCAGGATGGGGATTTTCCTGCCAGCAGTCAGGACTTTATCCTGCAGCAATGTATGTGTGGGTGGACCCCTGACACCAGAGGCTTTGGAGAAGGGTGATGAGAGTGATTAGGAGCCTGGGAAAGCTTTACCCAACAGTCTTCTGAAATACTGAAGGACAGCCACCTTCCAAAGAAAGTGAATCAAAAAGTACCCTGAAAAAAGCCTGAAGATCAATGAACAGGGGGGTCAGCTTTGTAGCTTGGCTTGTAGATCTTCTTACTGGAGCACACCAAGGTCCTTGTCTCATGAGATAACACAAAGCGTTTGGCACATCATGAAATCAGAGAATGGTTTGGGTTGGAAGGTTAAAGATCATTTAGTTCCAGCCCCTTTGCCATGGGTAGGGACACCTTCCACTAGACCAGGGTGCCCCATCCAATATGGTGTTGAACATGGGTGGAGTATCCACAACTATTCCAGGCAACTTGTGCCAGTGCTTCACCCTCTTCTCAGTGAAGAATTTCTTTCTTAAGTCTAACCTAAAACTACCTTCTTTCAGTTTAAACCCATCACCTCTTGTCCTGTCACTGTGGTCTCTGATAAAGAGTCCCTTCCAATCATTCCTGTAACCCCCATTATGTACTGGAAGGCTGCTAAAAGATGTTCCTGGAGCCTTCTCCAGGCTGAACAACCCCAAGTCTCTCAGCCCATCCTCATTGCAGTTTATCCAGCCTCCAATCATCTTTATAGACTCCTCTGGACTCTTTCAAACAGGTTTACATCCTTCTTGGGCTGAAGACTCCAGAGATGGACTGCAGTTGAGGTCTTACCAGAGCAGAGGAGAGGAGTAAACTTTGTCCCTTGACCTGCCGCCCATGCAGCTTTGGATGCAGCCCAGACCACAATTTCCTTTCTGGGCTGCAAGTGCCCTTTGCTGCTGATACTGGTTTTCATCCACCAGCACATCTCTCCTCATGACTGCTCTCAATCACCAAAGTACAGAGAGTGTCCCACTCTGTTGCTTGAACCCGCTTGTGGAGGGGTGAGGTTTGCACTTAGGAGAGGTGATCAGATGTTTCTGATCCCTGAACATCAAACGTAGAAGGAGAGCCAGTCACAGACATGAAGACTCGCAAGATCTTTTTGTCTCTGCATCCTTCAGTAAGTTCTGCCTCTGGTTTAGATGTGTGATGGGAGAGAAACGTGCCTCATCCCACTGAGTCTGAATTTGCTCCTTTTAAAGGAGACCAGGCATAAGTAATGTGAATATCTGCCATGGTAGAAGTTCATACCAAGAAGGTGACTCTGAAAAAAGAACAAAATTGGAGTTATGAGGTTTAATCCAGTCAAACAGTTGGATAGGTCTTTCCCAGTCATAAGGGTCCCACCACCTGTCTTTTCAGAGTTTTCACCTGCAGCAGGGTGTGCTTTGGTCTGACACTACCTAGATGCAGCACCATACTGACAGAGCTGTATTTGGATCTGCTGCTCTGCACTCAAAGTCAGCCTGAGGGGGGGCCTGAAAAGATCAGACCATTGTCTCCAGCACTTGCAAAACAGGTTGGCTGAGGCTTCAACTGTGGGGGGAGAGAGGAGGGGGGAAGTCAATATGCTCTTTTTAGCATCAAATCAGTACAGCCAGCTGGCATGCAGATGGGCTGATGTATCATGTGCTGTCACAGGAGGTGTACCAAGGAGCAAGGTTTGAAGACGGAGTCATGCCTGGAGAACAAGATTGTCTGCAGGGTTTTGCTCATACTAGAGGCACTTCACGTGCAGCAGAAGACAGGATGTTTTGCAACTTGATGCCATGGACTGTGCTCCACAAAATACTCTGGGCTCAGTAGTTTGTGTTTGATGTTCACAGTAGGGCTGATAATGAACACTTGGGGCAGATGGAAACTGGACTCCAATCATTGGCCTGGGTTGGAACTGAAAATGGGGTGTGAAGTAAATTCAGTCCTGTGCTATATGTAGGATGTTTATGAGGGGGTTTTGTACAAGTGTTTGGGGCATTTGATAAAATATTCTCTTTGTGATGTTTCTCTGTCCACCCTGTTTCTTGGAAGAGCCTGCCATGACCACTTGATGCTGTGAATGCTGCCATTAAGTCTAGGTGGAGAGAAGTGTGGACCTGCTCTCTGACACGCTTGTAACTTCAGATAGGATCGAGCTGTTGAGTACCACTTGTGGATGAGAAACTTCAGGATTTGCATTTATAATTAGGAAAAAGGGTTTTTGAAGCCTATTCTTTGCATCCCTTTGTACCTGAAGCCTCCCACTAACCAAAAGTAGCTGGAGTTGTGGAGGAAGGTGAGAAGCCAGAATGACATGTTTGGGGTTTACATGCTCATCTCTCCTGCGTGCATTACTGCTGAATCAGTTGTAATTTAGGCAATTTTTTCAGTATGGAAGGGCCTGGTCAAAACCTTGGATTCATTTCCTTCAAAGTATGGGAGAGTTTTGACTAATTTTATTTTTAAAAAAGGAAAGAGACCAACAATGGAGTAGCTGTTTCCTAGAAAACCAGCATGAACAGAGATGCAGCTGCAATGCTCTCCAGCTTCTACCTCAGACATCCATTCCTGGTTGGTGTCTATTCCTGGATATTGCCATGTCTGCTTCTCCCATTTTCCCACCCTTGTCTTTTTGTATCCAAAGACCAGTGGTGTGAGCTGGGCTTGGGTGCATTTGCTGTCACCCGAGGTTTGGTCTGGTATGCAAAGGGCAGGTGTAAATATGTTTGGGCCTGTCTCTTTTCATTGGTGCCCAATGATAGGACAAAGGGCAATGGGCACAAAAGATTCCACCAAAATGTAAGGGAAAATTTCTTTCCTGTGAGAGTGACACAGCCCTGGAATAGGCTGCCCAGAGAAGTAGTGGAGTCTCCTCTGAAGACTTTCAAAACCCACCTGAGTATAATCCCTGGCAGCCTGTGCTTGGTGACCCAGCATTGTAGGGATGTTGAACCAGATAAACTCCACCATTCCATGACTCTGTAGACCTTGCACTTTCAACTCTCACTAATACTCATCCATCTACCCAGAATATTGCAGGGTCTTAGCATCATAGTGCCAAGGTGGGTTGCAAACAGCAATGGCTTTAACCTTGCACATCCCAATAAAGCAGAATATTGGTGCAGGAGGCTGGACACCCAATGGCTTTCCAAAGGAAAAATCATCATTGTGCTGCCAAGTTCCTTGCTGGATACTGAAGTCTTCCCATTGCCTGCTTTATAAATAGGAATTTAAAGTGTACATCGATTAAGTGAATCTTTTGAGGTTTGCAACAAGTCACAGAATCACAGAGACATCCAGGTTGGAAAAGACCCTCAGGATCACCAAGTCCAAGCTATAACCCTACTCTGCAAAGTTCACCCCTAAACTGTATCCCCAAGCACCACATCCAAACGACCTTTAAACACATCCAGGGTTGGCAACTCTACCACCTCCTTGGGCATCTCATTCCAATGCCTGAGTCCATTGACAGAGCTGAGAACCAGACACCAACATCCTCCTACCCTGTCTTCATCATACCAATTTCTAACCTGCATCCCAGTGTGCTCTGTCCCAGCAAGTCCAAGTTTTCTAAGCCAAGTTCACCTGGCATGTGCCTTGCCTTGAAGTCCATCAGATGGGGTTGCTTAGCCTAGAAAAGAGGAGGCTCAGGGGAGACCTTATTGCTCTCTACAGCTACCTGAAAGGAGATTGTAGACAGGTGGGGTTTGGTCTCTTCTCCCAGACAACCAGCACCAGAACAAGAGGATACTGTCTCAAGCTGCGCCAGGGGAAGTTTAGGCTGGAGGTGAGGAGAAAGTTCTTCGCAGAAAGAGTAATTGGCCATTGGGATGTGCTGCCCAGGGAAGTGGTAGAGTCACTGTCCCTGGAGGTGTTCAAAATAGGATTAGATGTGGCACTTGAAGCCATGGTTTAGTTGTCCGCAGGAGTTAGGTATTAGGTAATAGGTTGGACTTGATGATCTCTGAGGTCTTTTCCAACCTGGTTGATTCTGTGATTCTGTGAGGTTAGAAGTGAATTCAGCCTGTTTAGAAGTTCATTTAAGCTGCCAGACAGGAAGATTCAAGGAGTGGAAAGCCAATCAGACATGCAAAAGGAGGGAGAAAAGGTGAGCACTTGTCGCTGGCACTCTGTTCCATGTGGGTTTGTGCCACATTGAGTAAATCCACCAGTTGTTACAGATTTGGGAGCCACCCCATGGCAGTGCACATGTGTGTGCTGGCAGGAGAACTCAGTTGGGTAATAAGAGTAAATCTTGCCCAGTTTTGAGAGGCTGGAATTAAATGACGGTCTAATAGCGCTGCATATGATTTTGTATGGTGAGGCAGTAATTTACTATGCTGTTTTGGCCATCAGCACAACAGCTAGAGGCTGTTAAGATAATTTAGTGGTGGTTTGTGGTTCTAAATATGTTTCCATTGTGACTAAGGATTCTAATAGATATTAAATTCAGCTATGGGGGGTGTGTAGGTTGGGGAGTTTTGTTTTTATTGCATGCTCCCCAGTGTTTCTGTTATGACTTTTTAATCTGAAGGAGTAAAATGAGGGATGGCTATTAAATGTTTTTTCAATCAATCAAATGGAACTTGTAAAAGAAATAAAAACAAGCCTTGATGATGCAATTAATTTAGTGTAACCCAGTTGTTCAGCAGTGGAGCTCTGGGGTGTCCTGCTCTTGGCTGCTGATACTACAGGTGCATTGGATGATGTGCAAAGCTGTTGTAATGCAACTCATTGATTCACAGAATGGTTTGGGTTGGCTGGGAGGGACCTGAAAGATCACCTATTCCAATCCCCCGGCCATAGTCAGGGATACTCTCTACCAGACCAGATTGCTCCAGGCCTCATCCAAGTTGGCTGGAACACCTCCAGGGAGGAAGCACCCATGACTTCACTGGACAACATGTTTCAGTGTCTCACCACCCTTACTGTAAAGAATTTCTATCTGATATGTACTTCATATCTGCCCTCCTCAAGCTTCATTCCTTCTCATCCTATCACTATGAACCCTTTTAAAAAGTCCCATTCCAGCTTTCTTGTAGGCCACCTTCAGGTACTGGAAGGCTGCTATAAGGTCTCCCCAGAGCTTTCTATTCTCCAGGCTGAACAGCCCCAACTCCATGTCATATACATCTCCAATTCTTTGTCATATACAGAATCACAGTATCACAGTATCACCAAGGTTGGAAGAGACCTCAAAGATCATCAAGTCCAACCTGTCACCCAACACCTCATGACTAAACCATGGCACCAAGTGCCATGTCCAATCCCCTGTTGAACACCTCCAGGGATGGTGACTCCACCACCTCCCTGGGTAGCACATTCCAATGGCAAATTACTCTCTCAGTGAAGAACGTTCTCCTTACCTTGAACCTAAACCTCCCCTGGTGCAGCTTGAGACTGTGTCCTCTTGTTCTGGTGCTGGTTGCCTGGGAGAAGAGACCAACTCCCTCCTGGCTACAACCCCCCTTCAGGTAGTTGTAGACGGCAATAAGGTCTCCCCTGAGCCTCCTCTTCTCCAGGCTAAGCAACCCCAGCTCCCTCAGCCTCTCCTCATAGGGCTTGTGCTCAAGGCCTCTCCCCAGCCTTGTTGCCTTTGTCTCTGGACACATTCAAGTGTCTTAATGTGCTTCTTAAACTGGGGAGCCCAGGTAACTTAACACAGTACTCAAGATGGGGCCTAACCCATGCAGAGTACAGGGGCACAATGACTTCCCTGCTCCTGCTGGCCACACTATTCTTGATGCAGGCCAGGATGCCATTGGCCTTCTTGGCCACCTGGGCACACTGCCGGCTCATGTTTAGGCGGCTTACATGTTTGTTTTTTCACTTGGAATGGTTTGGATAAAAGGAAAAATAGTCTTCTCCATCCTTCTTCGCCTCATGCAGGATCAATTGTGCAGAATTAAGAACTATTTTTTTAGGTTTAAACAACTACATCCAGATGTCACAGTGCCCAGATATCAGCTCGGGACCTCAAAACCCCTCCAAGACTTTAGCTGAGCCTTTCCAGCCATATCCTGTATCCATACAAAGACCTCCCTTCCACCACTGAGAAGCAGGCAGTGTGAGAAGCTATTTGATCTGCTGTGGGAATGCCACAGCTCTTATTCAGCCATCTTAATTCAAATAATAACAACAAAAAGTTTGAAGGCTTAGTTTGGAGTTGGATAGCTCTCCAAAAATAGTCTCTCCCAGGAGATATCTCCTACTTCCTGCTGGGCTGGAAAAGCTGTGCTGACAGCCTTTGTGCTTAGATATTTAGGCATCCCCTGGAACCTAGAGTATGAAGGAATGCAAAATAATGGGAGTAATCAGTTGAACTTGTTACATTTCAGAAGGGTGTTTGGTTTGAGCTTTGGAAATTGTTCCCCCACACCTCTCCCACATGGGAAGGCACTGGAGCCAAACCCCAATATTTACAAATATTTTTGAGATCTTCCAGGCTTTGGAGCTCAAAAATTTTTGACATCTTCCAGACTAGACCCTCTCTCTATAAATGATAGATTTTGACTTGAATGCATCTGAGCTCCTGGAAAGTGTGGGCCCCAAACAAGGCTCCTAGTATCCAGAGCTGTGTTGGCTCCAACTCTATCTTCATGTGCTCAGAAGTGGAGGAAGGCATTGCATTAAAAAAAAGAAAAAGGGGGAGAAAAAAAAAAAAAAGAAGGAAGAGAAAGGAACAACAAACTGCTGTTGTTTTGGAAGGACTCTGACAGTCTCAAGGAATAGCTGATACCATCTGGCGTGGTGTATCTTAGGAGTTCGTCAGCAGGATCTATTCTATTCTATTCTATTCTATTCTATTCTATTCTATTCTATTCTATTCTATTCTATTCCTCCACTTGCCTTTGGGACAATGGGCTGTGCCTGGAGGCAGAAGACTCAGAGATGTCCTCTCCATAGCTCTCTGCAGGCAGCATGTTTTGGTACTCTCATCTTCCCATTTTATTTTAGTCTTCCTTTCTTCTTCTCTTCTAGTTCTTAATATTTAGAGGGTTGTCAGCAGGAAGCCTCTTCACACAGTGTGTCACTTGTTGCATTTTGCTTGCTGGGGACCTGGTTTTACACCACTGAACAGAGACACTTCTGCAAGTCCATCTTAAAATCATAGAATGCATCAGGTCAGAGAGACTCTCAAAAGTCATCTTGTCCAATCCCCACAGAGAAATGGGCACAGAAAGGCTGAGGTGGCCATCCCCACCCTGCAGAGCATCCCAGAAACTCAGCCTGAACCTCTGCCTTTGATCCACAATTGTGCCACGAGAAACAACCTCCCATCCCAAGCAGGACTCCACAGGCTGGACTTGATGATCTCAGAGGTCTTTTCCAGCCTCAGTAATTCTGTGGTTCTCTGAAAACAAAGGCCAATATACAAATGAGCAGTGTTATTGACCCAATCCAACATGTGGTGAGCCTGGGCTTGGGAAGCTAGAAAAATCTGCATCACCAAAGGGGTTGATCAGGGAGTTGAGTTTGAAACTCTTTCTTCCATCCTACTGCTTTAAGGTTTCCACAGGGATTTCTGGGATGATGTGGGCAGCCGGTATTTCACCTCACTGTCTCCCCAGCCACACCAATACCAGCTCTAAAAGCCATGTCAGGAACAGAAGTTCAGAAACAGTCTCGACCTTTCCTGACTTGTTTTTCCCATCTGTTTTTAACAGCGTGTTCTTGCCACTTGGACCCTTCTGGGCTCGATCTTGTGATCCCTGATGTAGTATGACATTTCCAGTTTATTAGGAATGCTTTTGTTTATTTGCTGGGTGGGTGGGTTTTTTTTCTTTCTTTACTTCTTTTTCCTTTCCCCTAGGTTGTGTGGAGGCTTTCTGCCTCGGCTGCCAATACAAACGTCCCCTCCGTGCCGGGAGGTGCCACCCACACCCGTCCTCTCTGAAATCAGGACAGTTATCTCAGCAGTTGCAAGTCCTTTGTGTGGTTTGGGGGCTCTTATTCAACAAACAAACAACAACAACAAAATGAGGCTGCTTATTTTTTCTGTCCTTTTCTACCATTTCATAATAAAAATCCAGGTCCTAGACCCCTGCAGCAAATGAGCTTTTAAAAATCTGTTGCTTAAAAATCTTTTTAGCTTGCTGAAGGCAGACCACCAAGAAGGGACTCAAGACTTGAGTTTGCTGGTGGCTTTTCAGTTTACTCTGCCTGTGTCCACTTTTCTTAGCAGATTAAGGGTATTGCCTGTTGTGTGCAAGTAGGAATTTGCTTCTGTGCTGAAGGTCCAGCCTTCACATCACTCTGGCTTTCTAATTTTGCATAGTGAGCACCACACTTCCACTCAGTGCTGGGCAAACACCAGCAACAAGTGAGTGTCAATGCCTGGGCAATATGGGGTCTGCAATTCAGCTCTGCCCATAGTGGCTGCTCTCTGTGACCTTCTCTTAAGCCTTCTTTGTTCTTCTGCCTCAAAAAAATAAATCAAGTGATACCTTTTGGAGACCTACAGTCAGCTCCTGGTTGACATAAATTCCGCTGTAAGACTTCAGAAATACTTGGTTGCTTTTCTTAAATACTTTCATCTGTACCATAGCAGCCCATGGAGTGTGCAGTGGTGTGAGAAACTGCAGTCTGAATACAGAGCAGTAGTGTTTCTTGGGGTGTTGCATCCAAAAAGCATTTTTGAAATCAACAGCAGAGTCCTGTGAGCATCCAGCTCAGGGTGCTGTGGGTTCTCATGCACCTCGCTGAAACTGCCAGTGCTTGTATCACAAGGAGCAGGTGCTCCACATCATCTTCTTGGCTGAGGTGCAAGGAAAACACAGGGGCCAGATTGTGCATCTCCAGCAGGCTTATATTTATTACTCTGAACCAAAAATCAGCTGCATTCCTAAACTGGGAGGGTAAATCCAGCAAGTGCCACGTGGCTGCAATGAGCTGAGAGTGCAGATGAAGTTGTGGAAAAGTTGTGGATGCCCTCTCCCTGGAAGTGCTCAAGGCCAGGTTGGATGGGGCTTTGAGCAACATGGTCCAGTGGAAGATGTCCCTGCCCATGGCAGAGGGTTGGAGTAGATGACCTTTAAATATCCCTTCCAGTCCAAACCATTCTATGGGGCTGATTCATTTTGCATTGGTTCAGCTCACACTGCTGTAAATCTTCTGGACTAAACCTTTGATTGCTGAGACTCATGAAGGATCCTCTGATCAAAGGAAGGTGCTGCTGAACCCTTATCCTATGCTTACAGTCCTCTACAAATACAACCCACAATCATGACTGTTTGCTCAACATGTGGGAAATCTTTGTTCTTTGCCATCAGGATCAGAATTTGGGTCTGTAACCATGGAATTTTGCAATCAAAAATCATTTATACATAGCCAAAACTGCCCCCAAAAAGCTTGAAAAGTGCTGGGAGTTCAGAACTGCTGTGTCTGCTTTTTCATTCTTTAAGTGCTAGTCTTCCCAGGAAAGCAGAGATCCCTCTGGAGACCCCATGACTCTGATTGCTTCCAGCCAAACGGCAGGGGCATGTTTCTGTCCAGTGAATCTGGTTTCTGCATCAGCTTTCCGAGAGACCAACCTTCACCTCTCTGCCTCTTTCCATTTTGCGTAGAAATCACCATGCTTCCCTCCAGCGCTGGAGGAATACCACCAACAGGTGATTGATGCCACAGCAGTGCTTGCTGTGAGGCAAAGGGAGCTTTTTAATATCCTCCCCAAAATGAACTCGAGACCATGCCTGCTCCTGGGGATTGCTTGAAATGTGCTTTGGGCAGCATTTGCCCAAGGATGCTCCCAAATCATAGAACCATAGAATCATGGAGTAGTTTGGGTTGGAAAGGACATTTCAAGGACATCTAGTCCAACTCCCCTGTAGTCAGCAGGGACATCTTCAACTAGAGCAGGCTGCTCAGAGCTCCGTCCAACGTGACCTGGAATATTCCCAAGGATGGGAATCTACCACTTCTCTGCACAATGTGGACCAGTGTTTCACCACCCACACTGAAAAACTTATATGCAGTCTAAATCTTCTCTCTTTTAGTTTAAAACCTTTGTCCTGTCACAAGAGGCCCTGATAAAAAGTCTGTCCCCATCTTTCTTGTAGTCCACTTCAAGTACCAAAAGGCCTAAAGAAGGTCTCCTCAAAGCCTTCTCTTCTCCAGGCAGAACAACCCCCAGTCTCTCAGCCTGTCCTCACATCAGGGGTGTTCCAGCCTTCTGATCATTTTCATGGCCTCCTTTGGACCTGCTCCAACAGGTCTATATCTTTCTTGTGCTGAGGACTCCAGAGCTGGACACATGAAAACCCTCTCCCATGCAAACTAAGATTTGCTGGTACCTAGCATTAAACAAAGTCAAGATGTACCTCATCTCCCTCTTGCATTCATTAGACTTTCTTAATGGCAGATGAAATGAAAGGCATGAAATGAATGGCATAGAAATGAAAGGAACCATCTGTAAGAAGGATTTATTGCAAGTGCAGATGCTTTGGAGCAGGGTCAGGGGGACAATCTGCATGTGGCAGGCAGTCTCTAACTGCATGCCTTGTCTGGATTCAGAACTGAGGGATACAGGAGGCAAACCACCAGGTAGCACCAGCCCATTTGGATGGCTTTGTCTGATTTGTCCCAATCCACTGTGTTAGGATTTGTGGGTTTGTTTTTAACACTAGGGAAGGCCTTTCTTTCTGCGGGAAAGAATACTGATCAATATGTGCTTGGGATCCTCATCTGGCTGGAAATGCCTCCATGATGGACAAGCATTGCAGAGCCCTTGGCCTTCACCCTCACAGGCACTTGGAAACAGAGCTTGAGGGGGATAAGGCTGGGCCTGATGCTGCTGAGCCTGAGTGGAATTTGGCCTCTGGGAGCTTTTGGCTCATGGATGCTGGGATTTCATCCATGCTCAGAGCCAGCTTTCATCCCACAGCAGGATGCTGAAAATAATAGGAATAACAGCCATCCTCATGGCTGGTTTAAGAGCCAGCCTCCAATAGTGTCCCTGTTTCCCCAGGGGAAGCAGCTGCTAATTTTTTTTCTTCACTTGTTAGACTTGATGTGGGTCTCCCTGCCAGAGAGGATTTTAGAACAAGGTTTTCAATATTCATAGATTTAACTATGTCTTGGGGGGGGAGGGGGGAGAAAGAACTATTAATTCCTCCAGTTTGATCACAGATCATTAACTCCACGCTACTGCTTTCCTCTGCCTTCTTTTATTCGCCATGTCCTTCCTATGTGCTGTTTGTTTTTTATCACTCTGTGTATCCTTTCAGCAATAGTACCAGCATATTTGTTAGTATTAATTGGCATATGTGCAACAAATGTCATGCAAGGATCACAGAAGTCGTTGTTGCCTTGGAGAAATCAGTGTATTTAATCCCACATGGGGAATCAGAGGCACTGAAGAAACCAGATGGGCATCAGCTGCAGGCATGCCCCGGCAGGGCTGACCCTGACTTCTTCCTGAAAGGCAGTTTGGACCTTGCAATTGTTGGCACAGGTTTGCCTTGAACTACTTCAGCTGTGCCCTGGAAACCAGGTGTTACCCAGGTCTTTATTCCAGCAAAGCTGCTGCTGGCTTTCCCACCATCTTGAACCCTGCAACATGCATTGCTCCTTCCCCACTGAGTCACCCAAACCCCCTCACGCAGTGGAGATTCTATGAATGTCATAGATTCATAGAATGGATTGGGTTAGAGGTTGGACTCGATGATCCTCGAGGTCCTTTCCAACCTAAGTTATACTGTGATACCGTGATACCATCTAGTTCCAAACCCCTTGCTGTCGGCAGCAGCACCTAGACAACCAGACCAGGGAACCTTTCAGGGAGCAGGCATCCACAGCCTCCCTGGGCAGCCTGTTCCAGTGTCTCACCACCCTCATTGTAAATTATTTCTATTTAATATCTAGTCTAAATCTACCCTCCTCCAACTCCAATCCATTCCCCCTTGTCCTATCACTACAAGCCCAAGTAAAAAGGTCCCTCCCCAGCTTTAATTTGGGCCCTTTTCAGGTACTGGGATAATAATAGAAGAGACCAGATCTGGAGATGATAATAATTTCCTTGAGGTGTCATTTCAGAGATACTTATCTAGGTTTAGAAGCAATGCAGGCAGAAGAACCAAAGCTAGGAGTTTATGCAGACTTGGAAGGTGAATGTAAAGCTGAGAGGGCAAAGAGAAGGCTGAAGTGCTGTTGTATTATATTTTTACCCCACTCAGCTGCTTCTCAGTCTTGACAGGGGACAATAGACACTTGTTCCCAGTAAATGTCCCCTAGCCAGCAGCCTGTGCTGCGAAGGGGACTGAGAAGGGGCTCCCAGGGCTCAGCTCAAGCTGGTTGCCTGTGTCCTGCTGTGCCAGGGGAGTTTATTTTTCCAGCGCTCCTACTCAGAAACATTTGGCTAAAGGAAAAATTGTGGAGGAGGTTTAGCTCAAGTGAGCACAAAAACATGTGTCCTTGTAGTATATTCCTTGCTGAGTGGTGATTTGGTTGTGTTTTTGTTTTGTTTTGTCCTTGTTTTGTTTCTTTCCCTTTTTTAAATCATATCAGAGAGCTTGGGAATCATGTAAGGAGGGTGGGGGTGATGCCTTTCACAAGGCACAAGGCTGTGTAAATGCAAAGGAGGGAAATCTTTCTTGCCTAATGCAAGTTCTCCCAGCCTGTTGGGTTTTTTTTTCCTCTTTTTTGTACTGATTCTTTGGATAAATGATTGTGAAGAAGGCAGGACTTAAGGAAGTCTTTAAAATTGTCATCTAAAACCCCTACCTTAAGCTACCATTGTTCCCAGGGTGACCATTCATCCTCTTCCTGTGACCCCTAGAAGTCCCTGAATGAGGAAACAGACTGGAGTGTTGCACAGTCCTTTTTTCTGGTCATAGAATTACAGAATGATAGGGGTTGGAAGGGACCTCCAGAGATCAAATCCAACCCCCCTGCCAAAGAAGGATCACCTAGAGCAGGCAACATAAGAATGCATCCTTACAGGTCTTGAAAATCTCTAGAGAAGGAGACTCCACAACCTCTCTGGGCAGCCTGTTTCAGTGCTCCATCACCCTTACAATACAGACATTTTTCCCCATACTGAGGTGGAACCTCCTGTGTTCCAGTTCCTGTGGTAACTGTGGGGGGAAAAGGGACAAGAGAAGTTGTGCATGGTCCATCTCTGGAAGTGCCCAAAGCCAGACTGGATGGGGCTTAGTGCAATCAGGTCCAGTGGAATGTGTCTGTGCTCATGTCAGTGGGGTTGGAACTAGGTGGTCTTTAAGGTCTCTTCTAACCCAAACTATTCTATGCTTCTAAGATGCAAGAGCTTCTGACCTCTCAAACTGGGGAACAAAGTGCTGCTCCTCTCCCTCTATCCCCAGTTTATTCTTGCACACAAGCAGCTCCTTTCTACTGCCCTCCACAAGTGAAATATTGCTTCACCCAGAGACAAGATGCTGAGCAAACAAATCTCAGGTCAAACTCTCCCACTCCTTCCCCTGCCACGTTCCCATCCACACATTTTTGTGCACCATCCCTGCTGCCTTTTCCCATGCTCTTTGAGGGGAGCGGGGTTGGTACGCTGGCTGTCGGCACAGAGAATGCAGCCCCACAGATGTGAGCTGCCTTTGGCAGGAGAAAAGGAGTTGTTTGGGGAGTGGCTTTTAAGTCTGGGCAGATGGTTTCCACCCTTTGCTGCAAGCTGGGGTCAGCAGAGTTGTTCTCAAAGGGAGTGATCACAGAATCATAGAATTGTTTCAGCTGGGAAAAAAACCCTTTAAGATTATCAAGTCCAACCGTTATCCAATTCTACCAAGTCTGGTGCTAAACCATGTCCCTCAGCACCACATCTCTGCCTCTTTTAAACACCTCCAGGAATGGGGATTCAACTGCCTCCCTGGGGAGCTTGCTCTAGTGTTTTGGAACCCTTTCAGTGAAGAAGTTTCTTCTAATATCCAACCTAAACCTCCTCTGGTGCCATTTCCTCTCGTCCTATCAATGATATGAATGCCATGGTGTAGTTTGAGGAAGCCAGTTTGCAGGCCCTGAAGTCCAAAGTGGTGGCAACACTGAGAAATAAATCCCCTCTAACCTCACAGGAATGTGGATAGGGAGCGATGCATGTGGATTTTCCCACCCTGGGATAGTCCATCCCAAGGAGGAGCTGTGAAGCTTGTGTGGTAGCAAGATGGGGGATGTAAAAATAATATTAGATGAAAATATCAAGCATGCTGAGATAGCTGCTAGGAAGGAGAAGTGCTAAGAAAAGAAGGAACAGCAGGATTGTAGCTGTTATGGAGAGAAACACAATATTATGACTGCATCTGGGATGGAGCATGGTTAGCAGAGTGGAAAGTGGTTGCCTTTTGGCTTTATGTTTTTCCCTGTATGATGAAGGCCATTGACCAGTCAAACCATCTGTGAAGTCAAATTCATAGACTCATAGAATTGTTTTGGTTGGAAGAGTCCTTTTAAGATCATGAAGTCCTACTATTAAATCATCAGTTCACACCGCCCAGGAATCTAAAGGGCTCCAGCTTATATCTCCAGCCAGTGCAATGGAGCCGAGTGAAGTGAGCCTGAGGGTATTGGTCTGTAAGGTAGAGAGGTAGTGATGCAGAACCTCTGCTACATCTGCTAGTCCTTGACATCTGTGCTGCCTTGGCCAAAAAATCCCTGACCCAGATAAAGATGGAGATGAGGTTTTGCAGGCCGGCATAGTCCACTGAGTTCCAAGCACCTGCCATAGGCAGCTGAATTCTCCTTGGGCTCTCTCTCTAAGACAGTTCTTTTGTTTTCTGGCCCAGAGCCAGCAGAAGGACACTAAATGAGGATTTAATAATTAACTGACTCGACTTGATCATGCTGCAGGCATGCAAGTCAAATCACCATCTAGGAGGTTCTGTACGTGAGACTGCCGTGATGCCCGCTCATGGGTGAGGAGACCTGTGTGTGGCCTTTACATGCACAAGCCATGCCCAGGATGGACACCCCATGAGCTGCTTTCTGGCTGCTCCATTTGGTTGTTCTAGGGACTTTGCAGTTTCTCTTGTGCCTGCTGCGAGACTGATCTCAGGTAATCATGTTACCCTGGGGTAAAAGACAATGGTCCCACATGGTACAGAGGTATTCAAAGAGGGAGGCAGTGGGAGTATTGGGGAAAGGACCAGCTTATTGGCCCCACCTCTTTTGAATCTATTAAGGAATAATTTTATTTCAGTGTGTGCTTCTTCCCTCTGAGTTCTTCAGGATGGGAGAGGATGTCTCCAGGAAATGTCATGTTTAATCCCAAACTCCATTGGACCCTAAACATAGCCAAGATACTCCATAAAACAGTACAGGATTGACATGGGAAAGGACCCAGCTGGGTGACATGACATTTCTGTGATAGACTCTGCACCCATGTAAAGTGCCAGTGTGGTCTCTGCAATGAAGAGTCTTCAATCCCCTCCACATGGTAGACCTCTGTGCTGGTCTGTCAAGCACAGGGATACAGGGGCAAGGGTGCCAAGCCATGGTTTAGTCATGGGATCTGTGGTGACAGGTTTGACTTGATGATCTTTGAGGTCACTTCCAACCTTGGTGATTCTGTGATTCTGTGTGATTCTGTGGAAACTAATTCTTTGGTTTCGTGGTGTGATTTTTCTTTTTGTTTTCATCCCCTACTCTGCTTTTGAAGGTGCTGAGCAGTACCATCTCTGAAGGTGCCTCTCAGAAAGCATCATCATTAGATGTTAATTTTTTCTTTGGGTTTTTTGTTTAAGTATTTTAAGGGAGGCTTCATCTGCTAGAGTACAAAGTTCACCTGGGGTAAAAGGGACCGCTGGGGGATTTCCTCTCTGACTGTGGTGGCTTGAAATTAACCCCCAACATAAAATTGCCAGACCAGCTCAGTTGAAAGCAAATTAAACTGTATTTACAAGCAAAACTGCAATGTAATATATGAAATGCAAAGAATATGTACAAAATATACAATATGTACAGGTATTCACAATTTATAAATGACACAAGAACCCCCCTGGACAAAACCAGGGGGTCAGCAACAGCTTTGCCCCTCTTTCCCCCCCTTCAGTATCACAGTATCACTAAGGTTGGAAGAGACCTCAAAGATCATCAAGTCCAGCCTGTCACCACAGACCTCATGACTAGACCATGGCACCAAGTGCCACGTCCAATCTCCTCTTGAACACCTCCAGGGATGGTGACTGCACCACCTCCCTGGGCAGCACGTTCCAATGGCAAACAACTCTCTCAGTGAAGAACTTCCTCCTCACCTCAAGCCTAAACCTCCCCTGGTGCAGCTTGAGACTGTGTCCTCTTGTTCTGGTGCTGGTTGATTGAGAGAAGAGACCAACTCCCTCCTGGCTACAACCCCCCTTCAGGTAGTTGTAGAGAGCAATGAGGTCTCCCCTGAGCCTCCTCTTCTCCAGGCTAAACAACCCAAGCTCCCTCAGGCTCTCCTCACAGGGCTGTGCTCAAGGCCTTGTTGCCCTCCTCTGGACACCTTCAAGTGTCTCAATGTCCTTCCTAAACTGAGGGGCCCAGAACTTCTCCCCTGTACAGAGGACAAAAGAAAGGAGAAAAGCAGAGAGTTACTTGTTAGCCACAACAAGAACACAGCCAAGGTCAGCAAAGTCAGCAGAAGCAACAGGCAATATTTGCCAGAGTGAAGGAAGCTGAAAAGAGAGAAAAAATTAGTTTATACAACCAGATTTATGTTAGATACCAGGCCAATAGGGTTTCTTAGACCTTATCATTATTTTCCCTTTTGAATCCAATGGTAATTTATTGGCATTCTATCATTTTCTGTTCAAGATCTGTGGACAATTTTCTTAGCCACAGCATAAAACTACCACACTTATGAAGTCTGGAACCTGGACATGTTTTATGTCAAGTGCTAATGGTGTCACATCTTGAATAGAGCTGTCAGGGTGAGCTGCTGGACTGTCTCAGCAGGGAAGGAGAAAGGGAAGGGACTTTCACTTCTTGTATCCCTACCTTGCTATTTCCAAAGTTTCCCTGCATGGCTCAGTCAAACCAGTCCTTTCCCCAAGAGCATACAGAGTGGAAATCTGACAGTCTGGCTTCTTCCTGCAGCCCTCGTTGCTTCATCAGGCCTGAAGTGTTGACTCATCAGTCTTTCTTCACATGATTCCCTCGAAATAGCTTCCCTGGGGCAGACAGTGTGAGGACCAGGCAGCCTCCTTGCCACAGCTTCTCTTTGAGAAGCTGCCACAGTGACTGGTGCCTCCAGTGTGATTCTGGTCTTTCAAAGGTTTTTCACTTTTCCTGGAAGTCTTGGGAGGAAAATCTTCTCCAGCAGTGGTTTTAACTAAAGGGGACAGTTCTTGTGAGTGCCTTGAACTGACAGCCTTGCATACTACTTGTCGTCTGGGTTGGGAGTTCTGAAATCCTGGATGAAAGGATGCTCATTCTGAAGCATCCTTCTTTCCTCCTGTCAGACACAGTGCCAGCAGAAACCCTGACACTGTGCAGGAGCTCATGTGTCACTTCTTGTGATATCATCACAACCTTTCTAATTTTGACTTCTCTTACCTTTTACAGTTGCTTGTTTGGAGCCAACCCAAGGGCTCCCTGAAAGACCCCAGGGTGTTTGACAAGAAGAGCAGGGAGCAGCAATTGCTGCTGATGTTGGTCTTTGAGCTGACCTGCAGCCCAATGCTTGCAGCTTTCCCAGCACTCCAGCCCCTCTCTGAACGCTTCCACACTGCCCTGGTGCCAGCTAGCATCACTGTCTAAGAATGAGAAGTAATTTAGTTCCTAAGCAACCTCTTGCCTGGCCTCTTGCTAAAGAGTGACTTAGCATTTTCCGAAGGGAAAAAGGAGATTGTGGATAGCAGTGTGTCAAGGCAGGTTCTTCTAATGTGCTTAACCCTCCAGATGCCAGTTTAGTGAGCATCCAGCAGGCATTGTCCAGCTGGGTGGCTGCCAACAGGGTCAGGGTGCTGTGGGATGCCAAGTTCAGCCCCTCTGTGGGGAGCTCAAATAAGGATTAACATCAGGAGCTGTTCAGAGTGTTTCTAGGATCAGGAGGAATGGCTATTTCCTTATTTCTGCTCACGGCTTTCATTTCCCTCCTGACCTTAAGACATTTGGCTGTCTGATGTCAGTTTATTTCATCTTCCTTCCCAGCCCTTCAAAACCCAGTAAAGTCAACAAATGCCATTTGAGAGGGTGTTTCTGCTGTGGTGATTATTAGTTTTATTTCAAATCCATCAAAGCCTAAATGAATTAGCAGGTCACAGCCCAGGCCTGAGCATCTCTGGCTATCTCAGATATATTCCTACCACCACCATTAGAGCTGTTCCTCAGTAGATCAAGATCTTTACGGTGTTTATGCTTTTCACATCCCCTTAAGGCAGAGCTTCAGGGGAATCATGATTTTCCCAGATTATTGTTATGGAGAAACCAGAGCCAAAGCATCAGGCTGAATTTATACCTCTAGGGTAGCCAACTGTCATGTGGGATATGCTGACTCCTGGCCTGCTGTTTTCGGTTGGTTCCTCCTCCACTGAGGATCTCAACTCCTCTGTTGAGCTGGGAGGTTGAGGAATAGGAGAGTGTTGTGTTTTGAGATGCTATTGTAAGGAAAGGACAAGCAACTTGAAAGGAAGATGTAGGAAATCAGATGGGGGAGGTCATTCACTAGACCCCAGAATCAGAGGTTGGACAGGACCTCTGGCAATCACCCAGTTCAACCCTCTTTCCTAAAGCAGGGTCACCAAGTGCAGATTGCTTAGGATTGTGAGCATTGCCAGGGACAGAGACTCCACACCCTCTCTGGACAGCTTGTATCGCTAGTTGACCATCCCCATGGTTAAAAAGAAATGTCTATTCATATGTTTAAATGGAATTTCCCTTAATTTCTGCCCATTTGCTCTTGTCCTGTCATTGGGTACCACTGAGAAATGTTTGACTTAGTCATCTTTAATTCCTTCCATCACACATTTGAATACAAGGATAAGATGCAGGCTGAGCACTCCCAGCTCTCTCAGCCTCTCTCATGTCAGATGCTCCATGCCCATCATCACTTTTGTGGCCCTTTGCTGGACTATCTCCAGTGTGTTTATGTCTCTCGTACTGGGGAACCCAGACTGGATGCAGCACCTGGAAGTGTTCCACCAAAGCTGAGCAGAAGGGAAGGATGCCCTCCCTCAACTTGCTGGCAGTGCTCAGCTTAACACCACCCAGGAGACTGGTGACTTTCTTTGTTGGGAGGATGGGTTGCTGGGTCATGGTCAACTTGGTCTCCATTTGGAGCAGACTCTCCTAGTCTAGTGGATAAAGCTGTTTTCCATGCAGTCAAGCTCCAGAGACCCACCTCACTGCCCACTTATTTAGCCCATACTTCACCAGTTTGTTGATGAGATATTTTGAAAGCAAGCATTGCTAACATCCTGAAAAGCAGCAGCCACTCACTGCTCTGACTGGTGCAGTCATCTCCACACAGAGGGCCACCAGGTTGTTCAAGGGTAATGTAGGAGTCTTCCTACAGAGGGGTACGGGGTCACACAGGATTGCAGAAGGTCGAGATGATGGAGTGATAGTTGCAACAGATATTTCAGCTTTGCTGGAGCATTTCAGCCATGATATTCATGCTCTAGTGATATCTAGCAACAGAGGAGATGTCCCTGGCAGAACACAGGGTTTCTTTATGGACCTCAGCAGTGCATGGGGATTTATCATTCAGGATTTGCCCTCGTGGCTGCCTCCATAATGGCTGTGCTGAGGCCAGCATGTATCTTCTTGTCCACCCACATCCCCATCTGTTTTCCCCAGCAAAACAGGTCTCCTATCTCCATGCTGCTGCACATGAAGCCACATCTCCCATCTATCCTCTGTGCAATGCAACATGCAACTCAACCGAGGATCAAATTGTTTTCTTTTCCTCTCTTCTCCTCTCCTTGCATTGCTTTTGCAGAGCTAAGAGAAACAGAAATAAGAGCGACGGCTCGGTCGGCTCGTGAAGCCAATGGCCAGGAAGGGCTTTGCTGGAGGAGCTGTTCTGCCAGGTCAAGTCACACTTTCTAACCACTGAAACCAAAGCAGGCACAAACATGTCCTCACATTAAGCAAGGTCCTCGACGGCTCTCGAGGGCTGGGCTGATGCCCTGAGGAGCTGATGAAGAACTGGGAGCAGGACCCAGGCATGAGCTAATGGTTGCTGATGACCCCATTTACTGCAGCGAGTTATCTAGATATAGTAGGAAAGAAACACTCTTGATGTTTATTCCCTTTTAGTTAAGGGGGGAAAAAATAAAAACTCAGTCAGCGTGCAAGGAAGGGGCAGGCACACTGCCTCATTTGTTGGAATGGCCAACAGATTCAATTAAGGTTTAAAAAACCCAATAAATTAGAGAGGGAGAGAGAGAACAAGCGTTTTCTATGGGCAGAGTTCATTCACAAGTCACTCATTTCTCTTGCTCTTCTGGGAGTGATAGGAGACAATTAGCTAATTGGTTTGGGGAGGTGACCTGTCAGTGACTCAAGGAGGGAATGTCTCCCGTGCAGTTCGACATAAAGAATATATTTTCAGCCCCTTGTGACAGCTGCAAGCACCCCCCATTAAAATCAAGCATGTAATGGCTGTAATAACAGCAAGCTTGGAATCCATCACAGCAAGGGAAAAGCAATGAAAAAGCTGATAACAGGCACTGAACTGCAGCCTGAGTGAGTCCCTTCCCTTGTCAGGTTTGAAATATTTCAGAATTATCTTATCATTAACGCTGTGTAAGCACCTGCAGCCTTTCTGAGGTCGAACTCTGTCCCCCAGTTACCTTTTCAAGCCCTTTGGTTCAGCAGCTCATCTGCCTTCAGAGCCAGGTGCCTGCCTGTCTTTGTGACAGAGCCAGTGATTCGGTGTGAAGTTGGAAGGGTTTGAAAACTGGGATTTTAGCCCAAGCCTTTGGAAAGAAGAGCTGGTTGCTTGATTTACTAAGAGGATATGGGTTTTCCACATTGTTCTGGGAGTTAGACTTACAGAATCATAAAACTGCTGAGGTTGGGAGAGACCTTTGAGATCATCAATTCCATCTGCTCACCTTGAACTCACAGTCCCACCACTGCTGCTAAGCTACCACCACTAAACCATGTCCCTAAACACCACATTCACACATCTTTTAAATACCTCTAGGGATGGTGACTCCACCACTTCCCTGGGTAGCCTGTTCCAATGCATGATAACCCTATTTGTGAAGAAATTTTCCCTAATGTCAGAAGTTCTCAGGACCTGAAATTCAATGCTTCCTGCGTTGGGCAGCATTTGGGGTAGGACCTAGGCTGACACCTTTGAACCCATCAACCCAAACACCCTTAACTGTGTGTGTTTTGGCAAAGGCAGTAGGCCGGAGGGAAGCAAGGAGAAGGGAAAAGTTTAGCCAAAAAGGCAACCTTGTCCTGATGTCTTCAGAACCATGCCTGTGCACCCCTTCAGCTGCTGATCCCACTGACATAGCAAAAAAACAGAACACCAAAGCAAGCAAGTTGCAAAGAGACAGCAGTCATGAGATAATTAGACAAAGGAAGGCAGGAAGTCTCCTTCAGCCCAAGTGATGTAATTTTCCACAAACAGCTCTTCATTTATGTGAATATTAAAGGGGGAAAAATAAAAGAAAAAAACAATAAAAAGGACAAACAGGGCTTTTAGCTCCTGATAGTTAGAAGGAGGAGCAGGTCCCAAACTAGTGCTAGAAGGAATTTGGCTTTCCTTATGGAGGTAGTTGGTCCTTTCTGAAGGACCTAAAGATTACTATTATTACAAGGCTTTCACAGAATCACAGAATTGTGGGAGTTTGAAGGGACCTCTGCAGACCACCTAGTCCAACCCCTCTGCTAAAGCAGGATCACCCAGAGCAGCTTGCCCACAACTGTGTCCAGGCAAGTTTTGAATCTCACCAGAGAAGGTGACTCCACAACCTCTCTGGGCAGCCTTGGTCCAGTGTTCTGTCACCCTTCAAGTATAGAATTTTTTCCTCGCATTCAGATGGAATTTCTCTGTTCCATTTTGTGCCCATCGCCCAATGTCCTGTCACTGGGCACCACTGAATATTTTGTCTGGCAAAGCAAGTCTCCACCCCTTCCCACAGCCCACACCATTCACTTGTACTTCCATGTGCCATGCTCTGTGTTCATGTGGCACTGCTCAATATTTGTGCAGGAGGAAAAGCTTTGCTGATTTTGGTGGATCTGAGTTTCCCCACCAACAAAGGTAAGGATCAGCCCTGGGGATGGAAACAGCAGAAACTGGAGATACAGTGAATTAGCGATTTCTAAGGCCCCTTCCACCACAAACCATTCTATGACTCATTCTATGATTCTGTGTCTTAGAGCTTTCTGGCACCTTGCACAAATGAGGCCATCCTCCCATGCCATGCAAATCCCTGCAGGAAAATATCACAGGAAGTTAGGGGTTGAAAGGGACCTCTGGAGATCATTGAGTCCAACACCCCTGCCAGAGCAGGACCATAGAATCTAGTGCAAGTCACACAGGAACTCATCCAGATGGGTCTTCAAAGTCTTCAGAGAAGGAGACTCCACAATCTCTTTGGGCAGCCTGTTCCAGGGCTCCATGATACTTACAGTAAAGAAGTTCTTCCTCATGTTGAGGTGGAACCTTGTGTGCAGTGTGTACATCCATTGCCCCTTGTCCTGTCACAGGGCACAAGTGAGCAGATGCTGTCCCTTCCTTCTATACACGCAGTCCTCAGGTATTTATATGCATTTATTAGATCCCCTCTCAGTCTTCTCCTCTCCAGACTAAACAGCCCCAGGTCTCTCAGCCTTTCTTCATCAGGCAGTGCTCCATTCCCTTAATCACCCTTATAGCCCTCTGTTGATCTCTCTCAAGTAGATCCCTGTCCCTCCTGAACTGGGGAGCCCAGAACTGGATGCAATATTCCAGATGAAGTATCATAGAATCATAGAATCAGTCAGGGTTGGAAGGGACCACAAGGATCATCTAGTTCCAACCCCCCTGCCATGGGCAGGGACACCCCACACTAGATCAGGCTGGCCAGAGCCTCATCCAGCCTGCTCTTAAACACCTCCAGGGATGGGGCCCCAACCACCTCCCTGGACAACACATTCCAGGGCTTCACCACTCTCATGGTGAAGAACTTCCTTCTCACATCCAGCCTGAATCTCCCCACCTCCAGCTTCATTCCATTCCAGGTCTCACTAGAGCAGAGTAAAAGGGGAGTAGAACATTCCTCAGTCTGCTGGACACAATCTTCTTAATGCACTCCAGGATCCCATTGGCGTTCTTGGCCGCAAGGGAACATTGCTGACCCATGGAATCTATGCTGCTGTGTCCCCTGCATGGATACCTTCCCCTGCTTGGGATGGTTGGACTATGTGGCCTTTGAAGGTCTTTTCCAACAGGAAAGATCCTATGATAGTCAGGGCTTGGCGGGAGATCTGGGAGCACTGGGCCAGTCCAGCACCTGCTTGAGCTGCTGAGTTTAAGCAGGTAGTGTTTATGTGATAAATTGGGAAGGGCGCTGTTTTCCATCCTGGTGGTGTGTCTGTGTTGGTGTCAGCCGGTTTCGTGGCGGCACAAACAGGAGATGGCTGCTATTTTAATCAGTGCTACACAAGAGTTTCTCGTAAAGGTTATACAATTAAAATAAACCTCAGAGGACTGACCCATCATTAGTGGTGAAACCAGCTATGCACCACTGCAGGCATGTCCACAACAGGGGCACAGGAATGACTTACTCAAAAGAAAACAAAAAACCCCCAAGAACAACAGAAAAAAAGGGAGAGGGGGCAGGGGAGAAAAGGACATTTTCCAAACTCATGTATTTTTATCTGTGTTGCAGAAAGATTCTAAAATATCCAGGTCACTTCCTTCTTCCTGAAGTATCAAAACTTGTTGAAGTGTCTGGACTGCTCGTGTTTCCCCATCCTACCCATCTGACTCCCTGGGTTTCATCCCTGAGGATTACAAGCCTGAAAGAGTGGCAGAGCTGTAGCCTGCTGGATCTCACAGGGACTGGATTTGTGTCAGGAAGGAAATCATAGAATCGTAGAATTGTTAGGGTTGGAAGGGACCTCAAGGATCATCCAGTTCCAACCCCCCTGACATGGGCAGGGACACCTCACACTACATCAGGTTGCTCAGAGCCACATCCAGCCTGGCCTTAAAAACCTCCAGGGATGGGGCCTCAACATCCCCCTGGGCAACCTGTTCCAGTGTCTCACCACCCTTATGGGGAAGAACTTCTTCCTTCTTCCTAACATCCAATCTGAATCTACCCATTTCTAGTTTTGTTCCATATCCCATTGTCGTATCACTACCTGGCACCCTAAAAAGTCCCTCCCCAGCTTTTTTGTAGTCCACTTCAGATAATGGAAGGCCACAATAAGGTCTCCTTGGAGCCTTCTCTTCTCCAGACTGAACAGCCCCAACTCCCTCAGTCTGTCCTCATAGGAGTCGAGCTCCAGCCCTCTACTCATCCTCATGGCCCTTCTCTGGACATGTTCCAGCATGTCCAGATCCTTCCTGTAATAGGGGCTCCAGAACTGGATGCAGTGCTCCGAGTGGGGTCTCACCAAAGCAGTAAATAGCATAAATGAAATAATTACAACCGTGGTTGGTGGGTGGTTTTTTTTCAGCAACCAAAAGAGCTAATCACTCAGCCACCACTTTATCATAGAATCATAGAATGCCTTAGTTTGGAAGGAACCTCAGAGGTCATCTACTCCAACCCTGCTGCCATGGGCAGGGCCACCTCTCAACTAGACTTGCTTGCCCAAGGCCTCCTCCAATCTGGCCTTAAGACACATCCAGGGCTAAAACCCCTCTGGGCAACCTATTCCAGAGTCTCACCACTCTCATATTGAAGAACTTCGTGCTAAAATCCAGTCTAAACCCACTCTCATTCAGCTTAAAACCATTCCCTCGTGTCCTGTCACTAGACACCCTTAAGAAAAATCTCAACTTTCCTGTAGGCTCCCTTCAGCTATTGGTGTCACTTTACCCAAGCGGTGTTGGAGACTGTGATTTCATGATTTATCTAATTACCTCATACAACGTTGGAGGTTGAAGTTCCCAAGTCTCTAAATTGCAGCCACATGGGAAAAAAATCCTTCCTGAGCAAGGAATCTATTTGTTGGGGTTTTTTTTCCCCTACTCCAAGCACCCTTGCTGCAGAGTGCTCCAGTAAATCTCCAATGTGTTGTACACAAAGAGGGATCAAAGCACTTGTCGAAGATCACTTCTCAAAACCCTTTTGTGTGACTGAGGGAAGTTTCTGGCTGCTAAAGGGCTGATTTGCTTCAAAATTGTGTCTGCAAACCTTGAAGTGTGGTACCTTGCTCTGAGCTGAGAGGAGATTGTGAGTTCTAGGTGAGCAGTTGGACCTGATGATCTCAAAGGTCTCTTCCAACCTCAACAGTTTTATGATTCTGTAAGTCTAACTCCCAGAACAATGTGGAAAACCCATATCCTCAAATCAAGCAACCAGCTCTTCTTTCCGAAGGCTTGGGCTAAAATCCCAGCCTCAACAGTTCTGTGATGCAGCCTTCTGTGAGAGGCTTCTCTTGAGCCCTTGGGTGCTGTGCATCAGCATTCAGGCTTTAAACTAGATGAAGTTCTGAGATCTCAGTTGTTTGAACAGACTGAAGTGGGAATTTTTTGATAAATCATTTTCTGGGAGGCCAAAAAAATGTAAAATAAAATTTAGAAATTACAGAGAAGCTTTGGTTTTCCTTACTCAGGAGAGAAATTTTGTGGAACAGGGGAATAAAAACACCTTTAGGGCCAGACCTGGGCGCTGTCTCCCTAGATTCTAGTTGGAGGTGGCCCTGCTCACTTCAGGGAGCTGGACAGGATGACCCTCAAGGGTCCTTTGCAGTCCAATGAATTCTACAGTTCTGTGACTTTTTGCAAGGTCTTGTCGTGATGGGACAGGAGGGAACGGATTTAAGCTTGAGGAAGGCAGATTTAGACTGGACATTGGGAAGAAATTCTTTACAGTGAGGGTGGTGAGACCCTGGAACAGGCTGCCCAGAGAGGTTGTGGATGCTTCCTCCCTGGAAGTGTTCAAGGCCAGGGTGGATGAGGCCTTGAGCAACCTGGGCTAGTGGAAGGTGTCCCTGCCTGGGATTGGAACATGATGATCTTTAAGGTACCTTCCAACCCAAACCAATCTATGAATCTATGATTCAGGGCATCCCAGATGTGGAGATCTCTCCATAGGGATAACTCCCACCATTATTCATCCCTGTGGTTAGTAGGGGACCTTATGCCTATTTTTGGAGTGGGTAGGATGTTATTCTTTCTGTTTGTATTGGGTTCATTCCCTGGGGCTGTCTCTAGTCTGCTCCAGGAGCACTAACATTGATTCAGGCCCTTTGCTGGGAGGTGTTTGCTGGAATCTCCACAGAGCTGCAGCCACGTCAGGAGGTTTCTGTGCACACCTCCCTCTGGGCTCACTGCAAACATCCTGCCAGCAAGAGGAAACATTTCCTCTGCCCCAGGATAACCTGCCTTCCTATAGAAAGAGAATTGATGTTTCCGGATGGAGCATATGGAAGTGGAGCCTGCACACGCTGCTGCTCTGCCCCAAGGGCTGGCTCCACCCCGGCCAGAATCAATGGTGTGGCTTCATGCGCTGAGTGGCACTTGGGGCAGGACCTGTGTGAGGGTGCTTCTTGGAGACATTCTCCAGGTGCCAGAGAGAGCTCAGTGCATTTGATTCCTTCTGTGCCACAGCTGTGAAAACAGTGAAAGTCCATGCTGGCATGCAAGGACTGGAGCTGGAGGTAGAGTAACATCTGAGTGTCATGCCCTAAAAAACCCCAAGCAATAAACAGGGAAAACGGGAAGGAAGCAGTGAGGCAGAGAGGAAGATTCCAGGAAATGAGGTGGGGTTTTGCTTGTTTTGTGCTTTCTTTTCTTTTTTTTTTTTTTGTTTTCTTTCCCCTTTCTTTTTTGCTTTTTTTGCCTTTTTTTTTTTTTTTTTTTTAATAAAATGTCCAAGAAAAGATTTCCTGCTGCACAACAGAGGAGGGAAGCTCTTCCTAAAAATAACTAAGAGCTGCCTGGCTTCACTAGACAGCTCCTCCGTGGGGACCCTCAAGCCTGACAGGGGATGGATCAGCCAGCTCCCAAGGGCACATCCACTGCAGTCCTCTCCTTCTTGTTCAGTGGCAATGCATTGATCCAAAGCAGAAATGACTCTTCCTCTCCCCTCCTTTCCCCCAGCTTTTTATTTTCTTTTCCTTCCCTGAAAGTATCTGGATGTCTGTTGGCAAGAGGTGATGGGGATGGAGGGGTCTGCAAAAGGGAAGGGCTGGGAGAAACTAGGGGGAATGGAATGAAGCTGGAGGTGGGGAGATTGAGGCTGGATGTGAGGAGGAAGTTCTTCACCATGAGAGTGGTGAAACCCTGGAATGGGTTGTCCAGGGAGGTGGTTGAGGCCCCGTCCCTGGAGGTGTTTAAGCCCAGGCTGGATGAGGCTCTGTCCAGCCTGATCTAGTGTGGGGTGTCCCTGCCCATGGCAGGGGGGTTGGAACTAGATGATCCTTGTGGTCCCTTCCAACCCTGACTGGTACTATGGTACTGCTATGATACTATGAAATCCTGGTTGCTCATGTGCCAGGCAAGAGGTGAGAAATAAAGAGGGTGAGATGGGATGTCTTACTGAATCTGAGGGTGCTGCATATCTGAAAGCAAAATGTGACCCTGCTTATGTTGATGCTGTGAAGGTGGGTTAGCAACAGGGCAAGGCCTTGGGTATGGCAAACTAGTAGGTGAAATAGTGTGATAACTGAAAAATCTAGTAGAGCTTTTTGTGACAGAACAAGGGCTGGTGGTTTGAAAGTAAAAGAGGGAAGATTCAGAACAGATAGAACTGAGACATTTTTTACACTGAGTGTGGTAAGACACTGGCACAGATTGCCCAGAGAGGTGGTAGATTCCCCATCCCTGGAAATATTCCAGGTTGGATGGGGCTCTGAGCAGCTGATCTAGCTGAAGATGTTCTGCTCACTTCAGAGGGAGTGGGCCAGATGACCTTTAAAGATCCCTTCCAACCCCAAATATTCTATGATTCTGTGTTTTTGTGGGTGTTGACTCTTAGCATGGGAAAGTGGGGAGTATGTGACAGCACCTGTCTCCCTGCTCATCTTACTCCTGCTGCTTTCCATCAATGGAAAGGTGAACAAAGTGAAATCTGGGTGCAGAAGGCAGGAGGTGAGCAACTTGCTCTCTCTCCTTGACATACCTGGTGCTCATTCAAAAGGCTGCTTCTTAAAACCATCCTCTTCATGTCCCCAGAGAGCTGGCAGAAAAGGAAAAAAGAAAGGAAAAAAGAAACCACAACAACCAACCAAACAAAAAAACCCCACCACCAACCACCCCAAACTAACAAACAAACAGAACTGCCAAACACACACACACACACACACACACAAAACCAACCAACCAAACAAACCAAAACAAACCAGAAAAGGAAAATCCCACCAGGCAAATGGCTAAGGATGATTCCCAGCTTTGGCTGCTGCAGTTGGCATTTCTTGCCAAAGAAAAACATAAGTAATAATAGATATCATTTCATCATTAAGTTTCCAAACCCCTCACAACAAAGGAGGAAAAGGAGGAGAAAATAAGTTGTCGGTTCTTCCTGCCGTGGTTGTGTGGCATCAGCACCAGAGGGGTCATTACACATTAAAGAAGTCACTGACAGCTTTTTAGGGGCACACACAGCTTCATTGGTACAGCTCAGCTGCATCCCTGGAGACCCTGAGTTGAGCTGGCCACCATCTCCCCATTGCCATCTCCCTGTTTGGTACAGAGCTGGCCTTGGGATTGCTCTGGCTCAATGTGGCAGCCACAAAGGCTCCCGCAGGGAGACAATGCTTTTATGGGGGAGGAGATTATCCACTTTTTAATGATGTTAAAGTACAGACAAAAAGCTTTGGGAGCCTTGTTATCTGATCTGCTTCCCTGTGTCAGCCACAGCTGCACTCAAGGGGTTGTTAAGCCCTGTATGTTGAACATATCCTCTGCTGCCTGCATTAGGAGGATGCTTTTCCCAAAACCAATCAGTTTTACTGTCTTGAGGATTCCTCCACTGTTCCCTGGGACATACAATATCTGCCACACTTTGGGGACAAGGTTAAGGCTGGAGAACCTGAGCCATGATCCAGGGTAGCCAATTCTTGGGAGTCCTTGGAAAGATATGCTGAGTGTTGGGTTTTTCAACATCCCCAAGCCAAAACAACCCCCATCTGAGCAGGTTTTCAGATCTTCCTCTTGAAAACCTGGGGACATCATCCAGTTGACACTTGGAAGACTGCTACTGAGCCACAGCTTCCATTTAGCAGCACTTAGAGCCGAGATAAGTGGCATGGAAATTGTAGCGTCTGGAACAAAGCCAGCGGGGTGGCAGCTTTTGACGGCCGTGGTGGTTCTTGCTGCCTCCCTTTGATGAAGATGCAAATCCAGGAGAATTTAAAAACAATGGAAGTTGTCTGGGTGTCAGCCTGCGTGTCTGAGATGAGAATCCAGCCTTAAATCTCTATTTCTGCTGCCGTGGTGACTTGGGCCAGACTAGAGCAGGTCTGACTGTTGAAATCAGAGGGACCTCAACAGGCTGGACAGATGGGCAGAGTCCAAGAGCAGGAGATTGAACACATCCAAGTGCTGGGTTCTGTACATTGGCCACAGCAACCCCATGCAGTGTTACAGGCTGGGGTCAGAGTGGCTGGAGAGCAGCCAGGTGGAGAGGGACCTGGGGGTACTGGTTGATGGTAGGCTGAACATGAGCCTGCAGTGTGCCCAGGCAGCCAACAGGGCCAATGGCATCCTGGCCTGGATCAAGAACAGTGTGGCCAGCAGGAGCAGGGAGGTCATTCTGCCCCTGTACACTGCACTGGTTAGGCCACACCTCGAGTCCTGTGTCCAGTTCTGGGCCCCTCAGTTTAGGAAGGAGGTTGACTTGCTGGAACGAGTCCAGAGAAGGGCAACAAAGTTGGTGAGGGGCTTGGAACACAAGCCCTATGAGGAAAGACTGAGGGAGCTGGGTTTGCTTAGCCTGGAGAGGAGGAGACTCAGGGGAGACCTTATTACTCTCTACAACTACCTGAAGGGAGGTTGTAGACAGGCGGAGGTTGGTCTCTTCTCCCAGGCAGCCAGCACCAGAACAAGAGGACACAGTCTCAGGCTGCACCAGGGGAGGTTTAGGTTGGCTGTTAGGACGAAGTTCTATACAGAGAGAGTGATTGCCCATTGGAAGGGGCTGCCTGGGAAGATGGTGGAGTCACCATCATTGGAGGTTTTCAGGAGGAGACTTGATGGGGTGCTTGGTGCCATGGGTTAGTTGTTTAGGTGGGTTGGATTGGTTGATGGGTTGGACATGATGATCTTGAAGGTCTCTTCCAACCTGGTTTATTCTACGTAATAATTCTATGTAATCACACCTTATTCCATATAAAACCTATGTCTTGGCTTCTGGGTTCATCAATGTCCTATTTCCTATCCCTCACCCCATCACCAGACCTCCCTGACAGTTGTTGCATCCTCCTAGCTTCTCTTTAAACTTCTTTATTTGATTTTTGGACATTTGGACATGTGAGAGACAAGGACAACCAGGAAATGGTCCAGGTTAATGGATTTACAGGATGTTAGGGGTAGGAAAGGACCTCCAGAGGTCATCGAGTCCAAACCCTCTGTCAGAGCAGGACCACAGAATCGAGCATAGGTTGCACAGGAACACATCCAGATGAGTCTTGAAAGTCTTCAGAGAAGGAGACACCACAACCTCTCTGGGGAGCCTGTTCCAGTGCTCCATGATGCTTACAGTAAAGAAGTTCTTCCTCATGTTGAGGTGGAACTGCCTGTGCTGTAGTTTACATCCATTGCCCTCTGTCCTATCACAGGGCACAAATAAGAAGAGGTTGTCCCTTCCTTCCTGACATGCAGCTCTCATATATTTATATACATTTATTAGATACCCTCTCAGTCTAAACAGACTAAACAGTTCCAGGTCACTCAGCCTCTCCTCATAAGGCAGTGCTCCAGTCCCATAATTATCCTTGTAGCCCTCCACCAGACTCTCTCAAGTAGATCCCTGTCCCTCCTGAACTGGGGAGCCCAGAACTGGATGCAATATTCCAGATAAGGTCTCACTAGGGCAGAGTAGATGGGGAGGAGAATCTCCCTTGATCTGCTGGACACACTCTTCTTAATGCACCCCAAGGATCCCATTGGCCTTCTTGGCCACAGGGGAACATTGCTGACCCATGGAGAACTTGCTGTCCACCAGGTCCTTCTCTTCAGGGCTGCTTTCCAGCAGATCATCTCCCAGCCTGTACTGGTACAGTTTATTATTCCTTCACAGATGAAGGACTCTGCACTTATACTTGTTGAACCTCATTAGGTTCTTCTCTTCCCAGCTTTCAGTCTGTCTGAGGCTCACTGAATGGCTGCACAGTCTTCAGGTGTATCAGCCAAGCCCCACAGTTTGGTATGGTCGGCAAACTTGCTGAGCAGACACTCTGTCCCCTGACCCAACCTGAGCTAAGCCTGGCTAGAAGAGCCTTGTTCTGAAAACAGCCATCAGCTCTTGCTTATGTGTAGCATCCTGGAGTAGCTTTTCATCCAACCTTGATCAACCTACTTGCAAGCAAAGGAGATTTTATTCACCCTAAGAGGCTGTGCGTAGGAAACACAAACAAATCCTTCCTGGGGTGAGGTTCTCATGTGCTCTTCTTGGATAACCCTGGATGGTTCCCGGATGCTCTGCATGGTGCCTTATGATGAAGTCATGATTTTAATTGTTGGTCTTTTCAAATTCTTGCCTAAATAAACCTCAGAGCTCCCTGAAGAAGCTTCCTAGCTGCTGTAGGAACCCTTCTTGGGAAGCACACAGGGGTGCTGAGACATGCAGGGTAGAAGAAGATGGCTTTGTACAACCAAGGTGATGCTGGGAGAGGAGAAAGGGAGTGGATGTGACAGTTCTTGTAAGAAAGGGGTTTGAAATGGGGTTTGTTGCATACAACAAACACCAGGCATATATTTTGTTTTGTAATCCCTAACAGGATTGGTGTCCCACCCTATAACCGTTCTGCATTTCTGCAAGCTTACAGATGAAAAAAAATCTCTTTTACTGCTCTCTAAGAATTCATAGAACCATTTTGTTTGGAAGAGACCTTTAAGATCAAGTCCAATGATAGCCCAGCACTGCCAGGTCACCACTAAACCATGTTTCTAAACACCACATCTACAATATCCCTTATTCCATAAGCATGGGTTCCTAGAACTGCTCGTGGCCACTGGGCCAAGCAAATAATCCCCTTATGCCCCCAAGCACCCCAGAACCCATCAAGATTTACAGCCCATGCAAGCTGAGATTGTCCT
This sequence comes from Melanerpes formicivorus, assembly GCF_026170545.1. Classification (NCBI taxonomy): domain Eukaryota; kingdom Metazoa; phylum Chordata; class Aves; order Piciformes; family Picidae; genus Melanerpes; species Melanerpes formicivorus. The sequence goes on along the minus strand of NW_027142353.1, from coordinate 35,081,288 downwards.
AGGTGAGGACAGGGTTCAGGGTGTGGCTCCTATATGTCAGCACTGGGTTGTTGCAGCCATGTTCATCTTCCCCACCACTACTTGCAAATGTGTGAGGAATCCAAGGGGGTAATTAAATCACAGGAGTAATTTACTGTAGACCCATTCCATGCAGCTGTGAGATGGCTGCTGGTAAATAGAAGAATATCAATATTGCAGAGCAGCCACAGGTTTGGAAATCAGTGACGCAGCAAGCGTGAGGCATTTTAATGCTGCGGAGGAAAGGAGAGGAGAGGAGGGAGGGGGGATGCCAGACACCAAAGACGTGCTGTGTGCAGGTAGCAGCACACTAACGAGCTACATGGCAGAGACTCATTAGCTCCTGAGGCACATGCACGGTGCTGAGAGGCTTTGAAAGCTCTGTGCCATCCTGGAGGGAGGTGGCATCTCTGCAGCAACTTGGGGAGCACAGATGCTGAAGGCCACATGACAGCACACTGATGAACCTGGTGCTACCTCTGTGGCATCTCTGTGGCTCCTCAGAATCATGGAATGATAGAATGCATCAGGCTGGAAGGGACCCTCAAAGATCATCTTGTCCAAGCCCACTAACAGTCATCAGGGATGTCTTTAAGTAGATCAGGTTGCTCAGAGCCCCTTCAATTTTGACCTTGAACGTCTCTAGGGATGGGGCCTCCACCGCATCTCTGGGCAACCAGTTCCAGTATTTCACTACCCTCATTGTGAAGAACTTTTTCCTAATGTCCAATCTAAATCTATCCTACTCCAGGTTCAAACCATTGCCCTTCATCCTATCACTCCAAGCCCTTCTAAACTGTCCTTCCCCAGCCTTCCTGTAGGTCCCCTTCAAATACTGATAAGTAGCTATAAGGTTTCCCCAGAGCCTCCTCTTCTCCAGGCTGAACAGCCCAAACTCTTTCAGCCTGGCTTCAGACAAGAGGTGCTTCATGAGCCTCCTCTGGACCCTCTTGTTTTGTCAGTTAAGGCAGAAGCAACTGGTGGATTGAAAGCCTGGCTTCAACCATCCAACAGATCCATGCACTGTTGTCACATCTCCTTCAGAGATGTCCCAGTGGCCAACAGGAAGCCTGCCCATGGCAGGGCAATGAGGTTCTGCCTTAAAGCAAGAGCTGGAGAAGAGAAGGCTGGCAAGGGATCTTATTAATGTTCACAAATATCTGAAGGGTGGGTGGCAAGAAGAAGGAAGCAGTCTCTTTTCAGTGGTGTCCTGTGATAGGAGGAGGGGCAACAGACACAAACTGGAACAAAGGAAGTTCCACCTCAGCATGAGGAAAAACTTCCTTACTGATGGATCACTGGAACAGGCTGCCCAGCGTGGTTGTGAAGTCTCCTCTAGAGACTTTAAAGACCCTCTAGATGCATCCCTGTGTGACTTGCCCTAGGTAACCCTGCTTTGGCAGGGGGGGTTGGACTCTGTAATCTCTGGAGATCCCTTCCAACCTCAACCATTCTGTGATTCTATGACTCTGTGAACCAGGTCTGGAAGAGTACAGGATGGTAGAGATGCCTAAACTCACTTTGCTGGGAAAAAAAATAAATCTGGTTGAATTCTTCTCAGACCACAGTGTGAGTGAGAAAAAGGTGGGGGAAAGGATTTTAATTGCACATGGAATATCCCTTTTAGTTTCTGAATGAATTTAAGGAAAGGAGTGGTGGCTTCTCTCCTGCCAAAAGCTCAGATTCTTCAGACCCCCTCTACCACAAGTTGGGTCTTGTACCAGTAATTTTCCCCATAATTATCCATTCTTCACATCCAGCACTGTGCAGGCATCCCTGGCCTGGGATAATTCAAGACTCTTTTGCCCAAGAGAGCAAGAGGTCAAGACTACATGAGTCATGCAGAAATTCACCCCTTTGGGGCAATTTGTAAGATTCTTCTTCTTGCAGTAAATCCTTGTGATTTCTAAGTGCTTCTTGCCCAGCTACAACTTTGCCTTGGCTTTCTGTAGCTGTCTAAAGCATCTGAAATGGGGATTTGTCCCACTGGATGAAGCTTCACACAACTGCCTGGTGTGTTGATGTCTATCCATTCCACCAGGAATGGACACAGAAGCATGCCACATGTACATCAGCAAGTGTGTGGAGTACTTCTCCTGCCAGAAGACAATACAGAACATGCAAATAGGATGTGCCTGAGTCCCGAGCACAAGCAGAGGGAAGAGGTCCTTGGCCCAGCCCTTCCAAAACTGAGATTAGAACTGATTTACCCTTTCATCCTTCCTGCCCCATCATCCCCTTGGTATATCTAGCATGATAAGAAATTGAGATCCACTATGATGTGAGATAGCTGAGGCCTTGCTAAGAAGCTGAATGTAAGTGTTTTCCAGGGAAAGTACTGCCCTGTGCTCAGGTTTTGAAGGCTCATTGCTTGGGAGGACAGACATCGGGTCTGCACCATCTCCTCTAGGCATCCCTTGGGAAGTCAAATTGCCCACCCTGAGAGCCTCTCTAAGATGGGACACAAAGATAACTGCAACCTGTTTGTTTCTTACAGGCAGGATTTAACCACCTTAAATTATTGTAAATGGATGGGGGAAACATCTTTATGATCTCCAAGCCAAGCAGGTCACCTTTAATTTCCTTTTCCTTCCATCAATAACGCTGGCGGATGGGTGTTTGATTTATTAAATGCTGAATAATAGGGCTTTCATGTGTGTTGGTGTCAGCCAGACAAATAGGCTGCTTTGAAGACAGGTTTCTGAGAGGTGGACATGACTTTTATATATATATATATATATATATACACACACATGTATAAAGAATTGCAGCTTCCCACCCACCCACCCAGCTTGGACACCCTTGATCTTTCAGGCTGTGCACATCTTTCCCCCCATGTAACATGCACGGAGTGACCATCCCCAACCTGCCCCACTGGGAAGATGATTAATGCTTGCAAAGTGCTTTGAGAACATCAGATTAGTAGGACAGAGCCTCATTATTATATTAGCAATTACTGTTTCCTTGGCCTTTTTCACTCTGGGTGCACTTAGTACAGCATCTAAAAGCCAAATGCTGTTTACAAGCAAATCTCAGCGCATTTGGATGCTTCAGGGAGGGCTTGTGTGTGTGTATGTGTGTGCTGCTCACAGGTTTATTTTTAATGATGCACCTGTGGTCCAGACTCAGTTGAGAACCCCACAAACCTCTGCCCTGCTTTTCATGCAAACACTGTGTGGATTAAAAATGAAGACCTCTGGGTACTCACTGTTATATCTATAGAAACGAAATATTTGGTTGGACTATAAAAGGCAGGAGTGTTTATGACTACGAGGCCAAAGGCATTTCCAGCCAAAGTGGAATGTATTTTAGTTCTGCAGACTATTTATAGCCAGGCAGCCACTCTAAATTTGAATCTTGCCTTCCATAAGCAATTTTTTCAGTGCCTACTGGGATATATCCTTCTCGTCTGGGCTTTAGCAACGTCACTACAGGGCATCAAAACAGTTTGGAGTCACCCTGTAAGATATCGTGGCTTGTTTTAAGGGGGTTCTCTGGCAGTTCTGTCAAGCTGGAGAAGAATTTTACTTGAAAGATTAATAAATATTTCCCTTGAGTGTAGATTGCATATTTTGGAGTTATTGTTTTATCATAGAATCATAGCACTGTTGAGGTTAGAGGAGACATTTGAGGTCATCAAGTCCAACCACTAGCCTAGAGCTCACATTCCCACCACTGCTAAGCCACTACCACTAAACCATGTCCCTAAGCACCACATCCATGCATCTTTTAAATACCTCCACCATCTCCCTGGGCAGCCTGTTCCAATGCCTGAGAACTCTTTCTGTGAAGAAATTTTCCCTAATATCCAACCTGTACTTCTCCTGGCACTATGTGAGGCTGTTTCCCCTCATCCTGTCACTTGTTGCATATGAGAAGAGACAGAGCCCCACCTCACTCCAGCTTCCTTTGAAGTATTTGTAGAGGGAGATGAGGTCTCCCTCAACCTCCTGTTTTGGAGACTAAACAACTCCAGTTCCCTCAGATGCTCCTCACAAGACTTGTGTTCAAGGCCTTTCACCAGTTTAGTTGCTCTTCTCTGCACATGCTCCAGCACCTCAATGTCCTTCCTGTAGTGAGAGGCCCACAGCTGAACACATTGTTTGAGGTGTGGCCTCAGCAGTGCTGAGTACAGGGCGACAATTGCATCCCTAGACCTGATGGCCAATCTCTTCCTGATATCATCCAGGATGCCACTGGCCTTCTTAGCCACCTGAGCACACTGTTTGCTCATGTTCAAGCATATTAACCCTTTCAATTTGAGAGTAAATGTTACTTTGAACTTAAAACCCCAACATCATTATGAAAAACTAATTGTTTCAGAGGCTTGGAGGGAGGTTTAAATTGTGTTTTCTCCAACTAAATAATTTTGCAGGATGGCCACATATAAACAAAAGATGTCTTGCCTTTTCTGTCCTTTTAAGGTTTCAGCTAAAATTCTTCACCTACTATGCTTTAGCCTTGAAGCTGCTGGTGATAGGGGAGAAAAACAATGTGTAGGTGGGAAAATGTGCCTGTTGGGCAGACTGAAGACTTGCTGGGAGCAAGGCTATGTGGTGATAGGTACTACTTGCACTTGTCCTTGTAAGCTTAAAATTGCACCAATATCCAAAAAGCTTCTCTGTGTTGGCACCCAGGGAGATGAAACCCGATGTCAGGGTTATGTGTGCTTTCCTGAGTCCCACCCTGACACAGCAGATGCCATGGAGACCTATAGAGCAGCTCTAAGATGAGGGAGCTTGAATAAATCGTACCTAGACAGACCTAAGCCCCAGTTAGGAATCCTTCTGTGTTAATGCCTTCACCTCATTCCCACTCATCCTACTCTGTAAAACCCCCTCAGTGATTTCCCTCTTGTCCTTGGTGTTTACACCCTTCAAATATTTGCAGACAGTTGAATTGCCAAGCCCCTGCTAAGCTGCTGTTAAGCCAAGCTAAACACATTAGCTCAGCAAGTCAGTCTCTCTGACTCCATAATGATATTTTGCTTTGTTCTTCTCTGAATTTCCTCCAGCTTACCGATATTTTCCTGGGATTGTGGCACCTGGCCCTGATGGTGATGCAGGAGGTGCCATCTTTGCAGGAAACCAAATGATGGATAGAAATTCCAGATACCTGTGGTATATGAAGCCATAAGGAGTGTTTGGTTTCATAGGGTCTAGATGATTCCTTGTCTTGTTTGAGTTAAGGGTGGTCTGAAGGTATACCAATGACCCCTTGGCTGAACCCAGGGATTAGCTAATATGGGAGCACTCCCTGTAGCCTGTCTGGTGGCCCTTCCCTGGCTCATCCCTCCTGTCCTCTCCTTAGTGAAGGCAGAATCTGAGCTTTACCAGGCTCAAGCCTCTCTGCAGACCTGAAGTGCCCAAAGGGTCTTCAGACCTTCTATGACACAGAATCACTACCATTGGAAAAGACCTTTAAGATCATGAAGTCCAACCCACCTTTGTGTGTGGAGTTCTTTCCCCACTAGAAAAACAAACAAACAAAAAACCACACCAAAACAAAACCCCACACCGATAAGCTTTATTTCTAGGCATAATAACAGAGCTTTTGAAGCCCACCCTGGTCCTGCTGCCATCTTCCCAACCTTCATTATTCCATGCTGCTGTAATCTCTCACTTGATCTTACTGGCTGAAACAAAAAGATATCCTTGGCTTGGCATAGGACTTTCTTTTTTCTGCATCCTTGGATGCTAACAGCAGTCATCAGGAGGGCCTGGACTACACACGGAGCCCACTCTTGCTGGGAAGAAGAGCCATTCTCCAGTGTTTGCATGGGGTGGAGCACTCAGCAGGGTCCTCATTGCTCATTCTTGCTGGTGGGAGGGTGAGGAAACCACATCTAGATGGGGAAGGGATCCTCAACAAGCTTCACTCCTATTTACTCAGCTGCAGAAACCACTTGAGCTTGCAAAGGGCACCCATAGAGTCAACACAAACTGCCTGCAGCAGTGTGGTGGGGCAGCATCAAGCTGGACTGGGAGTGCAGTGATGTATGGTTGGTTTAAGAGGCTGACAGCAAAAGCAAAGCCCAGGATCCTCTGCACATCAGGAGGTCATGTAATAAGGAGTGGCTTCCCTCAAACTGTTGCAGAGCACAGGGTTTATATATATCCGTGGAAACACCCAGCCAAAGAATCTGGGGTATTTTAACCCAGCACAGGCTCCTCATCTTTCCCAACCCAAGAGCCTACACAAGTTTGGGCAGGAAAGCCATGTACTGCATCCTCCAGCACAGCCAGACAGGTCCCATATGTCATTACTGTTGGTTTCTAAAGATGAGCTGCCCCCAAAGGAGTTTGCAAAGGAGGTCCTGTGTGGGAATAGGGTAACTCTCTTATCTTGGTGCCTGTAGGTGCAATCTCTGATAGGCCCTCGCCTTGATCCTCCACTTGCTGCTGTGATAGGGATAACTGCTCTGAGTCATGTAGGGTTGTACTAGTGGGCAAGACATGCAAGTGGGATCAGATAAGCAGGAAAATCTGAATCAACAAATGCTAGGATGAAGGTATGGCATCCCAAAATGAAGGTGAAAACATCTTTCCATTTCACTGTGCCCCTGCCTGAGCAACCAGGACACCAAGCTCAGCCTGACCCACCAAAGGATCTGGGAACAAGGGCTCCCAGTGAGAGCTGAACCTGTTCTTCCCTGGCAGCCTGTGAAAAGCAACCCTTACAACCTCTGAGCAAATCACTTGCAGAAACTCTCTGCTCCCTTTGGAAAGCATCTGCAGTAGTCCATGACCCCAGGTCGTTTGAGGGGCACCTCTGAAGGCCACACTTGGCTCATAGAATGGGGTCCTTCATGAAGCTTGACCATGAAGAACATTTCCTTCTGGCCTGCCTGGTCCAGACACTATGTTCCCGCTCAGGATTGATCCCAGATGTGAGTTAACATTACAAATAGATCTCAAAACTCTCATTTTCCCCAGCTGCCAAGTCTTCCACCCCCATCCCAGTGCCTCTTCGAGAGGGATGATTAACACATGCTGCAACAAAACTCGTCAGTTGCTGCTCTCTTCACTCCTCTTTGCTGCAGGTTCAGGTTCCCACACACTGTTTTCTGCCTCTCAGTTTGCAGAACTGTTGCAGGCAGAAAAACTACTCTCCACCCATTGTTGAACTGCACTTTCCACCCCTAAAGTATTTTTCCAGATACCAGCTTGGTCTTTTCATTTTTGTAACATCCATGTGAGACTTGATCTTGATTTGGCACCTGGAAAACTGCAGCACAACAAGGTAAAACCCTTTTCTCCAAGGGCTTTTGACAGATAAATGGCAGCTGCAGCTTCAGATCTCACAAACTCCTACCTCCCAACCTTACCTTCAGCTTTCTGCTAGGTTTCCATTCTGTTGAGTCCAATTCCATGTATTTTATCTCATCTGCCACCCAGGATATATGAGCTTTATTAAATTTAGGAGGGATTACTTAATTGATTCATTTCATGTCATAGAATCATAGAATGGTTTGGGTTGGAAGGAATTGGCCACAATACATTGGCCACAGCAACCCCATGCAGCACTACAGGCTGGGTTCGGAGTGGCTGGAAAGCGGTCAGGCAGAAAGGGATCTGGGGGTAGTGGTTGATAGTAGGCTGAACATGAGCCAGCAGTGTGCTGAGTTGGCCAAGAAGGCCAATGGCATCCTGACCTGCGTGTGGCCAGCAGGAGCAGGGAAGTCATCATGCCCCTGTACTCAGCACTGGTTAGGCTACACCTTGAGTCCTGTGTCCAATTCTGAGCCTCTCAATTTAAGAAGGACATTGAGATACTAGAACATGTTCAGATAAGGGCAACAAAGCTGGTGAGGGGTTTGGAACACAAGCCCTATGAGGAGAGGCTGAGGGAGCTGGGGTTGCCTATCCTAGAGAAGAGGAGGCTCAGGGGAGACCTTATTGCTGTCTACAACTGCCTGAAGGGAGGTTGGAGCCAGGTGGGGGTTGGTCTCTTCTCCCAGGAAACCAGTTACAGAACAAGAGGACACAGTCTCAAGCTGCACCAGGGGAAGTTTAGGATTGATCTTAGAAAGAAGTTCTTCACAGAAAGAGATTGGCCATTGGAATGGGCTGCCCAGCAAGGTGGTGGGTTTGACATCACTGGGGGTGTTTAGGAAGCAACTGAATGAGGCACTTAGTGCCATGGTCAAGTTGATTAGATAGGGTTGGGTGATCAGTTGGACTTGATGATCTTGGAGGTCTCTTCCAAGCTGGTTGATTCTGTGAATCTTTAAAGGTCATCTAGTCCCAACCCTCTGCAGTGAGCAGGTTGCTCAGATACTCATTCAACCTGACCTAGAATGTTTCCAGGGATGGAGCATCTACCAACTCTCTGGGCAACCTGTACCAGCACCAACCTGTGAGTGCAAGGAGTGGGGCACAGGATGGAGTTCTTCACCTCCTGACATTTAAGGGCACTTTGCAGCATCTTTTTGTCCTCACTGCCCTTTCCAGGCACTTTCTTTGCGATGAAGCAAATGGAGCTTTTGTGTCTTCTCTAATAGCCTGAGAGTCCTGTAGAGCCTGAGCACTTTGCAGGCCACCTTTATGGGAGGAGAGTGACTTTATGACACTAATGGAAAAACAAGGCCTAATGACAGCTAATCCTGCTTATTTCACTTACAGGGCTACTTTTGGTGCTGAGTGGTTTTTATGCTGCCAGTTTGGCTTATCCAGTTTTGCCCTGCAGTGCTCTGCTTCTCCAAACCCCATACCTGTTAAGTTAAATCAGGGATTGCTGTGGAGCAGATCTACTGATTCCCTTTCTGGAGAAACCCAGGAGCAGAGAAGAGATCAGTTTGGGTGCAGGTGGGGACACTTTCATCTGGAGCATGTCCAAGATGCACCAAAGCTGTCTCCTGAGCATTGTGATTCTTGACATCTTTGGATGGGCTCATCCACCACTCTTCCCACAATGTGACTGAGCAGAAGAGAGATGAACATGAACCAGTCAAAGGACAGAGCAGAGCAACAAAGTCCAGGCAGTGTGGAGAAGCAGCACTTTACCCCTTTCTTATAGAATCATAGAATGGTTTTGGCTGGAAAGAACCTTTAAAAATCAGATTCTAGCCCTCCATTCATGGTCAGGGACATCTTCCACTAGATCAGATTGCTCAAAGCCCCATCCAACCTGGCCTTGAATGCTTCTAGGAGGGAAGCGTCCACAATTTCTCTTGGCAACCTGTTCCAATACCTCACCACCCTCAGAGTAAGCAGTTTCATAGAATCATAGAATGGTCTGGGTTGGAAGGGGCCACCAAAGGTCATCTAGCCCAACCCCCTCTGCAGTCAGCAGGGACATCCTCCACTAGATCAGGTTGCCCAGAGCCCTGTTGAGCCTCACCTTGAATATCTCCAGGGATGGGGCCTCAACTACCCCCCTGGGCAACCTGTTCCAGTGTTCCACTACCCTCATGGTAAAGAACTTGTTCCTTGTTCTTTGTCATGTTTTCTATTTGCTCTTTTAGAGGAGCTGACAAGAGGAGGACTTGGGTTTTCTTCCCTCTGCCCACAGGATCCTGGAGAGATGAGCACTGTGTAGGAAGGAGGACTGGGGTGCCTTGTTTCTCTGGCTGTATCCGTGTGGCGTATGGGCTGAATGTTTCCTTTGTGGTTTGGTCTGTGAAGGCTTGTGTCTAGCCCTTTGCTCTCGTGCCAGGGAGTCCCAGCACTTCCATCCTGGAGCTGTCTCACTGGGACAAAGGACATCAGTCAGTGCACAACTTCCCCAGCTCTCCCCTTAGCCCTTCTGACAGTTTTGTGTTGGAGTGGAGCATGTTTAAGTGGGTCAACAAAGAGATCATTTTTCCCAGTGCAGAGTACCCTAATAAATTAACCAGTGAGAATTTTAATAATACATGAAAGCAGAAAGATTTGCTGCTTTTGGAAAGGCTTTTCAGCTATTGATGGGGTCAGAAGCTGGGTCTGTGGCTGCTGGGATTCCAGTGGAGGGAGAGGTGCTAGGCATCATCCTCCACTGATGAGCACATCTGTGCCATTGGGCCAAATTGAGCTACCCCCCTTTCAGTGCACTGATTGATGTTATCAGCTTCTCAGCACACATTAACAGGCAGACGGAGAAGCTGCTGGGGAGTGCTGGTGGGGTAGGATTAGCACCCACCCTCCTGGCCACTCCTCTGAAGCCTGAAGCACGGGGGCTTCAAGCTGAGCTTCCAACTGGGTTTCCAAAAAGATGAAGCTTGTGTGATCAGTTGGGGGGAACAGCAGCCTACCACAGTTGTGTCTGGCTGCAACCAATTTTAATGGAATAATTTAAATTTAAGGAGAAAAGGCTAATCCACAGAGGTCACACTCAGCAGTCCTGGTGATTCAGTAGCTCCTTGGCTGTTGCAAAGTGGTTTTCAGCACCTCAGCTGATTTATTCCTCTTCAGTTTCCTAGATTTTAAGGAACACTTTAAACAAAGCAATCTGTTAGCATGACCCCAGGTTATTTTCCTGCCCTGTTGAGCCAGATTTGTGGACATTCTTCTGGTCAGAGTCAGAATATTTGATGTTTTCTCTTTGTTGTCGGTCTGGCAGGAAACAGGAATGACCAAAAACCCTGCAGCATCCCAAATATACTATGACAGGGACTTCTGGAGGCTCTAATTTGTAGAAGACAATAGTGAGATGAATATTTATTAGGAGTAGGTTATCTTTGAATAGCTCATCTGCTCATCTAATTGGCTTTCTTATCTGTGTTAGCGAAACCACACTACTGTTTATCAAGTGACCTGTTATGCACTTGAGCTCCCAAAGCCAAATAGACCATTTGTGCTCAGGAATATCTTCCCCAGGCTTTGCTTGTTGGCAGAAGGCAAAGGCTGGGGCAGAGATGTGGTTAATGAAGTGCCTCAGCACTATCTTAATTGCTGTTCCTGAAGGTCATGATGAACTCTACCAATGCACAATTGTACACTATCACAGCATCCATCAGACCCTAGCCTTTGAGGTGCTAGCTATGGAGAAGGTCTTTTTCTTCCTCCAAGGAAGCCTAAGACTTTCCTTGCTCTCTCCCAGATTCTGTGAGGATAGTCTCTGGAGACTTCCTCAACCAGAGCCTTCAATGGCCTCTTGCCCTTGTTTTTCAGAATGGGTCACATCATTAAGGGACTATGGACAGAAAATCTGATATTGAGGAAGAATTGAGCAGAGCAGGGTACAAAGTTCCTGCAGGGAAGCTCATGTTGGTCCTGGAAGGAACAGTCTTCTCAGCTTTGCACCACAGTATGGGAAAAGGAAAAAACAGCTTCACAGATATGGGTAGAAAGGGATTAGACTAATCTTGAATAAGAGTTCGTTCCAATCCAGATGGTAGAAGAAATGTTCAGAAGAGACTCCCTAGGCCACAAAAGGTCGGTGCCCAGTGTCAGTCCTGGAGAAAACAGTGGAGCCCACAGTTCTGTTCGTGGCAGGTAGTGAGGGCAGCTCATATACCCTCAAGCACATGGCACACGAATCAAAACCTGACAGATCTCAGAAAGATGTCACTCTCAAATGTAGCTTTTCTTCATGCCAGTTCTCAGGGATTAATACTAGGTCTCAGCATTTCTCTCAGCAAAGCAGATCCAGTGGCTCCTGCAGGGAGAAGCTGCCAGTGGCACAAAGGGTAATGAAATGGAAAATGTTGAAGACAAATTCATCAGACAGGGCAGTCTGGATCACTTGGCAAGCAGAGCCCATCTGAAAAAAAAGTATGTTAGAAGACAGCCCAATTCAAAACTGTACATCAAAGGAGAAGAAATTAAGATTGTTCCTGCAGAAAGGGGCAGTGAATCACCAAATGCCAGGGTTTCTGGGCTGAGTAAAAAGAAACTGCACAAGCAGTTGAGACTGATGTGAGCTGAGACGATAGCAGAAACAGCTCCAGTGACCTTTGATGTCTAAATGAAGGGGTAGGACATGCATTTATCCTTACATACCGCAGCAGTACATCATGTTAGAGCAGCTGGCTGCTAATGTCAATGCTAAAGAGGAAAAAAGGGAACATGAAAGTATGAGGTTTAGGACAGAAAATCCTTAGGCTGGCAGCTGGATAGTTTTTTGGAGGAGCTGAGAACACAGACGACTGGGTTATTTTCTACCTGTAAAGGTGCTAAGGATTGTTTCATAGGATTGTTTCACTTGGAAAAGACCTCTGAGAACATCAAATCCAACCTAAGGCTACCATGGCCATTAAACCGTGTCCCAGACTGCCATGTCCACACATTTCTTGAACACCTCCAGAGATGGTGACTCCACCACCTCCTTGGGAAACTTGTTTCAATACCTGACCACTCTTTCAGAGCCCTTTGCAAGATGCCAAAGCCACTAAGTGACAGATTGAAATCAATTTCCTCCTTGCTGTTATGGGTTTAAGAACTGGGATGTCTTAACCATAGAGAAGCTCTCCAGGTAGCAGAGAGGTGCAGGGAGGTGGACACTGTGAAATGTAATCTTTGTTACTTCATTGCTGACAGCCTGCATCTCTCCCTTGCCTATATAAACTGGCTACATAGTCAGTTTCTGCCCTTTTTCCTCCCTTTCTCTCTGCTCCCAGACAGACCTTATCTCTTGTGGGGGAGGTTAGCAGCCTGGCTGGGCCTTTGGCAGACCTAATTTCTTCTGCACAATTCAGGCCTAGGCATGAAGGGGGTAAGGAGGTATGGAGGGGGGAGGGGGAATGGATGGGAGGGGTGGGCATTAAGACCTGGTGCTTTGGCCTGCTTGGAGGAGGTTTTGGAAGATGTTGGCCTAGTGAGGGTTTAGTAAGCCCAGAATGGAGAACTGGGATGAGGCTGAATATGAATTTTGTGTATTTTGGTATGTTTTTGTATGTAGTTGTGAGTAGTACTTCCATTTAAACTTCCAATTCTTTCCAATCCTTTTACTCCTTTGGAGAGGGCTAAAAGAGTTTCTGTCTGCTCAAACCCAAGACACTTGCTTTTTCTTTCTGGAGATTCTGGCTAAATATGAGGACAAATGAGCAGTTACTGGGGTTCATATGGCCATGAATGTGCATGTAATTAAGAGCCTGTGGTTTGGAAGAAATCAGTCTGTGATCATAGGATCATTGAATAATTCAGGTTGGAAAGGACCTCAGGAAACCTGGACTGCTTGAACGTGTTGTTTGCACAGGTACATAGGGAACCTGGAGGAAATTACCTTCCACAGGCACAGGGTTGTAGAGCTGGAAGTGTAGTGAGGACTCAACACGGACTCCAACGAACTGCTCTCACTGACAGATGTTTTGGCTATCAGGGACGTCTGGAGAGATGTATCTCACTACTGGCAGGGTTGAAACAGAAAATCTGCACATTTTAGCTGCCCACCTTTAACCCAGCTGTGCAAAAAGTGAGATTCAAACCCTCGTGCTGAGAAGATCTGGGGTTGTCCCCATGTATACCCTGAGTTACTCTCCTCTGCCCTCCAGGCCATGAGCTGAACTACCTGAGCATGGTGCCTGCCAGGAGAGCAAGTAGTTGGGGCTGGGAGCTTGACATAGCTGATGGAGAGCCTCAGGGAGTGTCTGGATATGGATCTGCCTTCTGTGAGTGTCTCCTGGAACCAGCAAATCCTCAGCAGATTCAGAGGGGCCTGACAGCAGGATGAGATAATTAGGGTTCTACAAGTTTCATCAAAAAGGGTGAGCTAGAAGAGGAAAAAATCCTCTTTTAGCTAAGGAAAGGCTTTTGCATGAGCTTACACATTATGAAGCACCAAGGAATCCACTCTTCAGGATGTCCTTTTAAGCTGTAGTAATGCATCCCAGGTCCCAAACCAAGATCAACTAAGCTATTAGAAACCAGCCCATGGGTGAGTGACATTGGTGCTGATCTCCCTGGAGCTGGTCTTCTCACAGGAGCTTTCAACTCCATTTCTCACATTTGCCCACATTCAGGGTGCTTGGCCTCACATTTTGGACTTGCCAAAATACCAAGCAGACCCAAAGTCAGGGCAGCATGTCAAGTTGTGATGGTTGAGCACTGCCACAAAGGCCAGTGTGGACAATTCTAACTCCCTTTTTTCTTCCAAGCCTGGAACATTTGAGCATCTCTACAGGGTCAAGCCCAAATCTGTCTAGTGTTGAATGCTACACAGTGGTCAGTAAGCTCCCTCTTGTCAACTGCTGTCAGTGCACACTTAGAAACATAGAATTAAGAATCAAAGAATCCTTTCAGCTGGAAAATACAATGCACTGCCTTGAAAATAACTCACAGGTAAAAGTGAACCTTATCCTCTCCTGAGCATCTTTCTGGATGTCATGAAGGGCTGGTGAGAGGTGACTCAGAGTGAGAAAGCAGCAGCAGCCTCCAGGAGAAGGCAGAGGGGAGACGGGCAGTGATTTGTTTTCTCCCATGGAGATCATCATCAGGCCTTCAGTGGGGCAAAGCATCCCTGAAATGATGTTTTGGTTGCAATAATGCATTGATTGCAATGATTGCATCCCTGCAGTGAGTTTTGTATGGCCAGAGGAAGTCTGGGGCAGGATCTGTGAGGGGTTTGGAGCACAAGCCCTACGAGGAGAGACTGAGGGAACTGGGGTTGCTTAGCCTGGAGTAGGGGAGGCTCAGGGGTGACCTTATTGCTGTCTACAACTACCTGAAGGGTGGTTGTAGCCAGGTGAGGGTTGGTCTCTTCTCCCAGGCAACCAGTGACAGAACGAGAGGACACAGTCTCAAGCTGTGCCAGGGGAGGTTTAGGCTGGATGTTAGGAAGAAATTCTTCCCAGAAAGAGACCATGGGAATGGGCTGCCCAGGGAGGTGGTAGAGTCACCATCACTGAAGTGTCTTAAAAAAAGCATGGATGAGGCACTTAGTGCCATGGTTTAGTTGATTACATGGTGTTGGGTGATCGGTTGGACTTGATGATCTCAAAGGTCTTTTCCAACCTGGTCAATTCTGTATTATATGGTCCCTGTTAACACAGCATTGCCGGGGGGGGGGGGGGGGGGGAGGGGCGTTGGGGCAAATCCATATTCTTGAAGGAGAAATTTTGTCTAGCCCAGGGACAAGGGAGAGGAAATCACAGACAGTGCTGTGGGATTTATTTTGCTCCTGTAGAGGCCAGAGAGCTGGAAAAACTCAGTTATCAAAATGCTGTGCTCAGAGTCATTTGTTCATGCCGCATTCCCATGTCCAGCCCTGCTTGTGTAATGGTTGGGAAAGGGCTTATCAGAGCCTGATACCAAAGTCTCAGGAGGCAGAAAAAATCTCTGAGCAGTTTGCTTTTTCTTCCAGAAACCCAGAGTTGAAAAAAAAAAGCAAAGTAAACTCTGCTTTTTGTTGTTGACTTGCTTGCTTGGCATAGGCTTATTCCAGCAGGTTGGTCAGGTCTTGATCACCTCTGTAGGGTTAAGTGTAGTCAGTGGTGGTGGCTGGGTTTTCAAACAGAGCTGAGAAATGTATAGAGCTATAGCAGCAGAATCACAGAATCACAGAATCACAGAATAGCGGGGCTTAGAAAGGACCTCGGTAGCTCATCTAGTCCAACTTCCCTGCTAATACAGGGTCACTTGAAGCAGGTTGCACAGGATTGTGTCCAGGCATGTTTTGAACCTGTCCAGAAAAACAGAGTCCACAACCTCTCTGGGCAGCCTGGTCCAGTGCTCCATCACCCTCACAGGAAAGAATTTTTCCCTCCTGTTCAGATGGAACTTCCTGTGTTGTAGTTTATGCCTGTTGCCCCTTGTTCTATCATTCAGCATCACTGAAAAGTGTTTGGTCCTATCCTCTTGCCCCCATCCTCTTGCCCCATGCCCCTTAGATATTGCTAAACATTGCTAAGATCCTCTCTCAGTCTTTTCTTCAGGCCCAACAGCCCCAGGTTTCTTAGCTTCTCCTTGTAAGAGACATGCTCCTGCCCCCTCACCCTCTAATAGCCTTTGCTGGACCCTCTCCCGTAATTTTCTGCCTCTCTTGAACTGGGAAGCCCAGAAATGAACCCTTTACTCCAGATGTTGCCTCACTAGAGCAGAGGGGAAGGGGAACCTCCCTTGATCTGCTAATCACACTCTTCTTAGTGCACACCAGGTAATGTTGTAAGATCTCTGTTAAACCTAATATCAGCTGCTCAGACATCCTGTTTGGTTGTCACAGTCCCTTGTCCATGTCAGCCTTCAGAGAGGCGGCAAGGTGCAAGCTGCATTGTCAGTAGCGGCAGTGGGGGGCAAGGAAATGTAGCTTTGTGCTCAGTTTATCGCTCGTGTGGCAGAGCCTCATGCTTGTGCACAGGAAGGAGATATGGCAGTGTCATCACCCGATGGCTTGCTCCGGCCTTGAGTCAGGATGCAGCCACAGCAGATGCAGGGACTGGGAATCACCCTCGGGACCAGCACTGCAGAAAACAAAGCACCTCGAGGCAGGGAATGAAAAATCCATTTAGTGGCCCTGGATTCTGGATCAGACCCAGACTAAACAGTTGGCTGGAGACTCGCTGCAGTCCCCGCGGGGCCCCGGGGGTATCGCCTGCGGCATTGCTTTTGTAGGACATGATCCCTTTGGATGTGTTGTTTTTCTCAGGCTGGATGATGAGGGCTTGAGGCAGAGGGGATAGCAATGTCATCTCATCCCTTTGCTGGATGTCCTACAGGTCCTAGGTGAGTTTCTGCCTCTACCCATCCCCACGAAGGGACACCCATCTGCTGGCACCTCCTTTGGGTGCTGCCTCTGGTGTCCCTGCAAAGGGTGTGCCACAGAGGGATGGGGGAGACATTTTGACTCAGAATAACAAAGTGGGATCCAGAACAGGGCTGAATAGCAGGAAATATTTGCAGATAACAAATCCATGGCACGGCAGCGGCAGGGACACAGTGGAGGCCCTGCACGTGGGCCATTCGCAGCCAGCCTGGGACAGGACCTGGACTCCAGCTTGCTCCTTTGCATCCTGTGCTTTCCCAGCACCTTCCCACTTGCAAAGGCACCTTGTAGCTTTCAGCAGAAGGAGTTGTCCAGAAAAGGTTTGTTTTCCTCAAGGAGAGTTTAAAAATGCCAGTGCTGCTCTTTCTTATGCTAAATTCTGGGGACTGGGCTGAGCCAATCCCACATTGGGCCTTAGAGTCTGAGCAGTCTCATTAGATCTTCATATGACATGTTCAACACTCCCCACTGGGAGATGGGTCTAATTATGGAGAAGTAATTTAAATTCAGAAGTAACTGAGGTGAGAAGGGACCTTTGGGGTTCTCCAGAGCAACCTTCTGCTCAGTGAGGCCATCTTGACATTGCTCCTAGCCTTGTTCAGGCAGGTTTTGAGTATCTCCAAAGATGCCCATCATCCTATCTGGGACTTTTCGGTCCTAGCTCTTACTATGAAGCCTTTTCCTTACGTCTAATGAGATCTTCCCATGGGAAGATCTTTCATGCTGTTCCTGTTCATCTCTCAGCAGAGTTTGGGTCCATCCTCTTTACACTGTCAGAATCACAGAATCACAGAATATATGTATCTGGTTGGAAGAGACCACAAAGATCATCCAGTCCAACCCTCAGAATGGCAGGGATTGCAAGGGACCTTTGGAGATCATTTAGTCCAATCCCACTGCTAAAGCAGGGTCAAACAGATCAGGTTCCACAAGTCTGCATCCAGGCAGGTTCAGAATCTCTCCAGAGAAGGAGACTCCACAACCTCTCTGGGCAGTCTGCTCCAGCTCCTCCAGGCAGGAGCACTCCTGGACCACCTCAGGGCTTCCCCTTGCCCTCCTTTCCCAGACAGCCACAGCTTGTCTGGTATTTTGTTTTTCCATCCCATCTTTAATCAAACACCCCAGCATCCCAGCAGAAACACAGCTGGGGAGATGTCTTTATTTTCCTAAGACTGACCATGCAGCACTGAGCTACTCAAATCTTTCCAGCCAGAGAACTCCTGTAAAATAAATAGAGGGAAATGTTTTCCATGTTGTGTCACTACTTTGTCACCCGAGACGTTCACAGAGCACAGTGGAGGGGAGTGGGTCCTGCCCAAAGACAGAGCAAGGGGCAATGGGTGGAAGTTGAGGCATAGGAAGTTCCATGGAAACACAAGGAAAAGAATGATGAAACACTGGAAGAGGCTGTCCAGGGGGTTGTGGAGTCTCGCCCTCTGGAGATACTCAAAACCTGCCTTGATGTGTTCCTATGTGACCTGCTCTAGGTGATCCTGCTCTGGCAGGAGGGTTGGACTGGACGATTTTTTGAGGTGCCTTCCAGCCCCTAACATTCTGTGATTCTGTGATTCCAGTTCACACCAGCATACCTTTAGCTCTGAGCCACCTCAGCCAGCCATGAACGGTGCTTGGTGGGGGAAGTCTCACACTGGCTGCACTGCCCTCGGGTGGGTTTCACGACCCAGGCTGTGCTCTGAAGCCTAATGACACCTCCAACAGCAGGGAAAGCCAGGGAGTCAAGGAAGAACTGCCTTGTGCCCAGCAAGGTTTCCTGCGCCCTGCAAGGTCTCGGCGCTGCAGTGCAGCGTTGTTAGCGCTGCCAATCAAGCCTCCCCCAGAGCGGTGCTGCAAGCGAACTCGCCGTGAACTCACCACAGCGGACGCGTGATTAGCAGGGATCCTGCTCCATCGCTTTGAAGGGTGAGAGGAGTGGAGTTGGGAACCCGTCTGTTCGCAGCAGCACGTTGAAAGGAGCAGCCAGCGGGCAAGGAGATGGTGCTTGGAGAGCCGTGGGGGCATCTGGAAGGGCAGGAGTGGGCTCAGGAAGCTCCTGTTTTACTTTTGGGCTCGGGGACATTGGGGGTTTTGGGGTCAATCAGCCACCAGCAGCATTACCTGAGCAGGCATGAGGGGCTGCCTCGCTGCTTTTTAATCTTCTCGGCTGCATTTCCTCTGAGTTAGTGCTAACACAGGGAGGGGAGAGGCGTTCCTGCATGAATAATAAAACCAGAAGCCTTCTGTCCATCAGATGAGATAAAAAGCCCCCAGGGACTCAGAGGAAGACAACATTATTATACAGGTCACCAGTAGGTTATTCTACAATTCTCCTGCATGGGGCTTCACTCCCAGATGCTGAGAGTACTGTCTGCAATTAGGGAATCATGTACCTTGTTAAGAGATGCAGTGATGGGGTGGCCAGAGCAGGGCCAGCCCCAGTGCAGGGTAACACAGTCCAGTGGCTACAGCTGGCAGTGTTGTTGGATATGACGAGAACAGTAAGACCACTGAGTGAACCAAGCCACCCAAAACATGCTCATAACATGCCCTCATCATTTCTGTCCCACTTTCCTAGATATGACATTGCCAGATTGACTACACTGGTGGCAGATGTGAGAGGACAGCAAGAGGACAAGGTGTCTGGGAAGAACAGTGAGTTCTTTCCAGGTGTCACAGTCTTGTTCACATGCTTCTGGAGCATGAGTTCCTCTCTGCCACAGCAGATACACCAGGAGCCAGAGAACAAATATGCTTGTGGGGTGCAAAACCACTCTGCACTGCAGAGTCAAAACTAGGGACATGTGAGGCTTGGACAGGCTCTGGGCTTTCCATGGGCATGGTGGCATTCCCAGCATGTGCTGGTAGCTGTGGCAGCAATGACAGGAGCCATCTTGTACCCAGGGCTTCTTTGGCTCTGGGCAAATCCAGGATTCAAACACCTGCTTGTTCTGCTGTGGGGTTTCCTGCCTGAATCACTTAGTCCCTGGCTTCATCCTGGTGTGAGAAATTTGCCTGATGTCACAGCTAGGTCACTCATCCTGCCTGACAGCTCAGATTAGATCCTGTGATTTGTGTCAGATCAGATTTTGGAAGGTTTGTTTCACAGCGGTGGTGTGCTTACAGGGACAAAGGTGGCAGGGGGAGGAGCAGAGAAGGGACATTTCTTGATAAATACTTATTTTCTCTCCCCCTTCCCTTCCCTTCCCTTCCCTTCCCTTCCCTTCCCTTCCCTTCCCTTCCCTTCCCTTCCCTTCCCTTCCCTTCCCTTCCCTTCCCTTCCCTTCCCTTCCCTTCCCTTCCCTTCCCTTCCCTTCCCTTCCCTTCCCTTCCCTTCCCTTCCCTTCCCTTCCCTCTCCTCCCCTCCCCTCCCCTCCCCTCCCCTCCCCTACCCTCCCCTCCCCTCCCCTCCCCTCCCCTCCCCTCCCCCTCCCCCCTTCCCCTCCCCTCCAAACCAAACTTCTCCTTTCCAAACCTCTCCAAACATTTCCTCTCTGAACCTCTCCTCTCCAAACCTCCCTGAACCTCCCTGAACCTCAAGTCTCCTCTCTTCCCCTCTCCTCGAGTCTCCTCTCTGTGAGACTTCTCTTCTCTTCCTGACTTTGCTAATGTTGGAATTATTGTCCTCATCTCTTTTCTCTAGAGTCTTTTGGCAGAGAACAGGGAAGCAGAGGGGAGGGGCAGTCTGAACGTCCCCTCGCTATGATCACAATAAATAAGAATTCTGTCTGACCTGTCCTGACCTGCACTTGGGTTATTATGCACTTAGAGTCCCCACATTCCCCAACAAAGGAGAGTCTGAGCCCTCTGCACTGACACCACCAGCTTTGCACAGCATTGTGCCATCAGGACAGCCACAGGGGATGTGAGGGACCTCACTCATGGTGTGGTGAGAAAATTTCTCATGATGGTTGCTCAAGGGCAACCACCTCTTTCCTGGTTCTTCACCCAGCAGAGGGGATGAGAAAGGTCCCAACCACTGCCTGAGCCCACCTGAGCATCCCTGCTAAGCACACTGAGCCAATGAACCCAGCAACATCACCTTGTCTCTGCCAACCCAACTCTCCAACCCCCAAACCAACCATGCCCAGCTGGAGAGGGGCCAGCTTTGTGAACTTTATCTTTCCACGGCACTGTTGAGGTGGAAACCTCAAACAGTAGTCAGGGTTCTTGCACCCAGGGAGGATTTCCATTGCTCTGGCAGCACAATGGGCATTTCTTTTTAACAAACAAGTCTTTAAAAGAGGCACTTGCCAAGTGTCAAAATATTTCTTAATGGTGTTAAGGTCCTGTAGCAGCTGTAACTTAACTGCGAAGCAACCTGATGCAGGCAAAGGACCACACAGCTGGAAATTCATGCCACAAAGGCATCGTTTTACGGCTGTTAAGCTGTTGGCCTCTCCACTTTGTTAAGCTGTTAAACACAGCCCTTGGCTCACACCACGTGTTGGTGAGGCACAGGGTTTTGGCAGGAGTGGGCTGACAGCAACAGGGGCTTCAAAGCAGCTGGGAAGAAAAATAAATAAGGAGAGAAGAAAAAATCAGGTGAAGGAGGAGGAGATGCATCTTAGTTACCAGGGCCCCATGGTGGGAAAAAGGGTCTTGGAAAGAAAGTGTGTTGGTTCATGTGGAGTTGCATCCTTCTCTGGTTGGGCATGGACTGTGATTACCATGCATAGTGGATGATGAGGGGACTGGAACATATCTGTGAGGAGGAAAGGCTGAGGGAGCTGGGGCTGTTTAGCCTGGAGAAAAGACTGAGAGGGGATCTACTCAGTGGTGAGCGATATCTAAAGGGTGGAGGTTGAGAGGATGGGGCCAGACTTTTCAGTGGTGCCCAGAACTAGGACAAGAGGCAATGGGCATGAAGTGGACACAGGAGGTTTTACTTAAGCTTAAGGGAAAAGTCCTTTCCTTTGAAGGTGACAGAGCACTGGACCAGGCTGCCTGGAGAAGCTTTTTTCTCTGGAGGCTTTCAAATCCTGCCTGGACATGATCCTGTGCAGCCTTCTCTGGGTGACCCTGCTTTAGATCATCCCCAAAGGCCCCTTCCAATCCTGCACCATTCTGTGCATCCTACTGCTGTCTCTCAGCTGGTGATTGGTAGACCCTTAAATTACCCTTTTTCAGGAAGGATATGTTCTAGGGGAGCCTAAACATGGAAGATCTGGATTATATTGGTAGCTTTGAATGGGGATTTCCCAGTGTCTCAAGAGGATGGGCCACATGCTGCAAGCTGTGTATCCTTTGCCACGTATCATTATATGTTGAAGCAAGTTCCATTAGTGCCACAAGATGCTCCTGGCAAGCACAAGCTGAGATCTTTCCTGATAGAAACCTAGCAAATCCACAAAGAACTGAAACACACGTGCTGAGTTCAGTGTTCAAAAATTCAAAGAGATGGGGGAAATCTCCACAAAAATAATAAAGTTCCTGGCTATTTCATTATTATTTCCTTCCATTCTCTTCTAATGGTCAATGCTTATTGCTCTGCTGTGGGGATGTCCGGTGTGAGATGTATCCAGCTGTGCTGCCTGCAGATGCCTGCCTAGGACAGACAGTCCAGAGGCTGCTGCTCTGAGCTGCTTTTTCAGTGTCAGAAGCTGTTTCAGAAGAACGCTGATGACTCTTTATCATCAGGAAGGCACCAGACAGAGGCAGACAGGGTGGTCACCTAAGGCTGGTGGGGCTCTGTCCAAAGGTTCCACCTTCCTGCAATACTCCAGCTTCATGATACTCCTGAAGCTTCCCATGAAATTTTGTCCTGGCAAGAGCAGTTATTTTGCAGCCAGGTTATGGCAAGGCTTGCCAAATACCACCAGACTGCACGTCTTATGTTGTTTTCTCTGCCAGATATTGAGTGTGTGGGGCTTTCCATTGCTACCAGACAGACCAAGGAGAACTAGAGAAGTTGTGGTGATAAAAAAGGAAGTTGTGGTAGCATCGTTGGCCTTGCTTGCACCATTTCCTCCTATTTTTTCCATGAAAGCTCTGAAGTCTGAAGTCTAGTTTGTGTATTTTCTGGGGGTTTTTAATGCAGCTTCCCAGCCATGAAGGGATGCAGCAAGGCTTGACTCCAAACCATTAGAAATCACCAAGCCAAGTAGTAAGAAGTGTTGGATGTGTCTTCATTCAGGTGGTGGTTTGTGTGGTTGCACAGTTTGATCTTTCAGATCCCCTCACTGATGTCTGCCCAATGTCTTAGTCCTGCCAAGTGGCTGCAAAGAAATGGCTTAGTGTTAATAGGAGGAAGCTAATGGGACATTTTCCACCTAGAGCTAGAAAAAATGTTCTTGATTTGTCTCCTGATGATTTGGGTGATCCATGTTGAGGAGATGGACTAGCAAATTATTGCTGCTGCCTGGTGAAATTGGTTTCTTCCCTCCCTGATGGATCCAGCTCCACTGTGTGCTGAGGTTTTTTAAATCTAAAAGCAGGCATTTTGATGAGAAATGGGTGAGCTTTTCCTGGATGAAACCAAAATCTGCCAGCCTTGCACATCCTCCTACTAAGCAATTTGCTGCTCCACTGCATTTGGAAGATTACACTGAAGTTGCTTTCCTGGCACTAGGAGATGGTTTGATAATTAGTGCAAAACTAATTTGGTTACAAATCTCAACACCACCAACAAAAGCTGTTTTCAAGCCTTTGAGAAGTATGGTGTGAATCAGACTGTTCAGAGAAACCATCACAGGTCTTTCTTACCCTTATTTCAGCCACCAAATTCTCCAAAACTGTGAGATCCTGGTACAGTTGGCTGGCTGTGAGATAGCATGTGTTTGTCACCAATATGAGCCAGCAGTGTGCCCAGGTGGCCAAGAAGGCCAATGGCATCCTGGCCTGGATCAGAAATAGTGTGGCCAGCAGGAGCAGGGAAGTCGTTGTGCCCCTGTACTCAGCACTGGTTAGGCCACACCTCGAGTGCTGTGTCCAGTTCTGGGCCCCTCAGTTTAGGAAAGATGTTGAGTTGCTGGAACGTGTCCAGAGAAGGGCAACAAAGCTGGGGAGGGGTTTGGAACACAAGCCCTATGAGGAGAGGCTGAGGGAGCTGGGGTTGCCTATCCTAGAGAAGAGGAGGCTCAGGGGAGACCTTCTTGCTCTCTGCAACTACCTGAAGGGAGGTTGTAGCCAATTGGGGGTTGGTCTCTTCTCCCAGGCAATCAGCACCAGAACAAGAGGACACAGTCTCAAGCTGTGCTAGGGAAGGTTTAGGTTGGATGTTAGGAAGAAGGTCTTCAGAGAAAGAGAGATTGGCCATTGGAATGTGCTGCCCAGAGAAGCATTGCAGTCACCATCACTGGAGGTGTTTAAAAAGAGCCTGGATGAGGCACTTAGTGCCATGGTTTAGTTGGTGAGATGGTGTTGGGTGATAGGCTGGACTTGGTGATCTTGGATTTCTCTTTTAACCTGGTTGATTCTGTGTTATTCTGTGATTCTGTAATATGTAAAATCTCACAGGGCTGTGGTCACTTCCTGGGCAGAATCATCTTCTTCTGCTATCTCTTCTTCTTCTATTTCCATCTCTGGACATATTCAAACCCCTCCTGCATGCAGTCCTGTGCAACCTGCTCTAGGTGAACCTGCTTTAGCACTGTGCTGGGACTAGATGACCTCCAGAGGTCCCTTCCAGCCCCCTACCATTCTGTGATTCTGTGATCATAGAGGTCCCAGCACAGTGTTTGTGTGGCTGCATCTCTTGGGTTACTAAAGAAGTTTGTGGTTGTTGATTCTTCCTTATTAGGGCATCATGCGCTTCTTCATGACCCCACCTCTCATAATCCTATGAACCCCAAAACTGTTGATTTTAAGGAAAAAAAAAAAAAAAAAAGGAAAAGAAAAAGAAAAAGATAAATCTCATTTTAAAAACTCAATTGTCCATGGGCAGATCAGGGCAGTAGGGATCAGATCCCCTCCCTTAGCAACCTTTGGTGCAAATCAAGGTCGGTGTTGGGTGGTGCAGGAGCCCTGGCTATAACCCACCTCACTCTACTCATTTGCAGGGTGTATCCATCCCATGCTCTTTGTGCATCTCTCAAACCTTCATTGCTTTCAAGGCAGCCTGAACAAACTCAGGTGTTTTAGGGGCTATGTGTAGACACAGTCCCTGCCTTCCATATACCCTGGGAGAAGAGCCCTCTGCTAGGTAGCATAGCTGTTCAATGGGAACACCTCAAGGTGGTCCTTCACCCTGAGCATCTATCCACCAGGTGCCAGGGTGCTTGTGCAGAGCCCTCCCCCACTAAAACCCCTCCAGCCTATGGGCTGGGGAGTTACACCAGCACTATTCTCTGTGTGACACATCCTGTAGCATTTAGCATGCTCGTTGTGACCATTTCCTCTCCCAGGGGCTCCCAACTGCATTTGGTGTGAGGAGAGCAAGGGGACCACAGCTCCCAGTGCCAAGGCTGATGGCTGACATTTATTTCACTTCAAGCAACCCTTGAGCCTCTTCCCCTGGTGGCTTGGCCAGGGGCTGCTGTCAGCAGTCTTCAGAAGAATCAATGATAACCTTTTCCTTTGCTAAGGAGTTTCCTATGTGCTGGGGAGCAGAAGATGCTGAAAAACAAATGAAGCTTGGGCTCTCAATAGGTCTTCATGGCATTATTCCTGATATTTAAAAACCCCAAACAGTTCCCCATTGGTTTTCTTAGCCTTTCTATCCTGGCATTTAAACAGAGGTGGGATTGGCTTGGTCAGTATCTGCAGACACATATTGTGATGGTCTCAGGGGTTTCTCTGAAGGGCACGATACCCAAGGCACTGTGTCCCAAGCACCTGAGCCCCTCCAAGCTGCTGGAAAGCATTTTGGCACTGTGATTTCTGGTGATGCCACCCCACAGATGATCTTGTATCATGGAGTGAAGCATATTTGGATCCTGGGAATGCAGCTGGGCTGTAGCATAAGAGCAAGTCTAAGCCTCAAGGCTAGCACTGCTTGGGATCATCTTAACCTACAATGATATATTGGTACTTATTTCACCTGGATGAATAGTGGGGTTTGAGTATTGAGCTGATGAAGGGATGCCCTGAGCAGCATCCCAGGGCAGAGAGATGTGGTGTCCACCTGTCATATTCCTGTGCGAACTACTCTAGGTGAACCTGCTTTGGCCAGGGGGGTTGGACTCGATGACCTCTGGAGGTCCCTTCCAAAGTCTAATGTTCTGTGATTCTGTCATGTTGAGCCTGGCAATGAGGTCCGTGCTTTCTGCCTTCTGGTTTTCAGGCATGGAAGAAGCGCTGGTTCGTCCTGCGCAGCGGGCGGATGAGTGGTGACCCCGATGTCCTGGAGTACTACAAAAATGACCACTCCAAGAAACCTTTGCGTGTTATCAATCTCAACTTCTGTGAGCAAGTGGACGCAGGCCTGACCTTCAACAAGAAGGAGCTGCAAGACACCTACATCTTTGACATCAAGACCAGTGACAGGACCTTCTACCTGGTGGCTGAGACAGAGGATGACATGAATAAGTGGGTTCGCAGCATCTGCCAGATCTGTGGCTTCAACCAGTCTGAGGAGAACACAGGTACTGTGGGGGCTGTGTCTGTGGCCAAAACCATCTCCTGTCCTGTCCTTCCACTGGGGCTTTGCTCCTCTTTCATATCAGACCTGAGAGAGGAGTATGCAGCCCATCACAAGGCTGGGAGGGCTGGGGTGGGAAATGAATGGACATGGATTCTCCACCTTTGACATCTGAAGCAGAACAAACTTTGCTCCTGGGAGCCACCTAATTACTTTCCCCACATAGCTGTAGACCTTTGACTCACTTATAAGAAGTTTGGGAGATCTGGAGACTTTTTCAGTTGCAGCCTTTGTCCTCATTCATCACTGAAAGTCCCTTTGAGAGTTGTGTGAACCAACAGTGAAAATCCCCCTCATGTAGAGGTTTCAATCCTTTGGTGGAAGGTTACTGATACTATGTCCCTCCACGCTGCAGTTGTCCACACTGCTGAGTAGCTCTCATGAGAAGGACAGGCAGATCCTCCCCACCTGCATCGCCATTTCTTCCTGCAACTCACTGGGAGAGGAAAACACTAGGTGGTGTTGGTACAGCGATGGGACCT
Source organism: Melanerpes formicivorus (assembly GCF_026170545.1). Taxonomy (NCBI): domain Eukaryota; kingdom Metazoa; phylum Chordata; class Aves; order Piciformes; family Picidae; genus Melanerpes; species Melanerpes formicivorus. Next base: position 35,054,597 of record NW_027142353.1, on the reverse strand, counting down.
GTTCCACCTGCCATGCTCCACCATCCAAACTCAGTTGCACTTTGGCAAGTTTCTGTGGTGAGCTGCCTCCACTTTCTCTGCAGCACAGGAGCTCACACAAACCCTACATGAAATGGGATGGGGTGCAGTCCCGTGGTTTCCCGCTAGTTCCATTAGATCTGATGGCACCTCTGGGCATAAAATCATAGAGTGGTTTGTGTTGGAAGGGACTTCTAAAAGCCCGAGCCCCTGCAGTAAGCAGGGTCATCCCCAACTAGGTCAGAGTCCCATCAAACCTGATCTTGAGTGTCTCCATTGATAGGAACTCCACCAGCTGTCTGGCCAACCTGTTCAATGTTCCCTAACCCTCATAGTAAAGAGCTTCTTCATAGCATCCAATCTAAATCTACCCTTCTCCAGATTAAAATCATTGCCCCTTGTCCTCATGCTGCATACCTTTGTAAATAGTCCCTCTACAGCTTTCTTGTAGACTTTCTTCAGGTACTGGAAGGCCACCATAAGGTCTCCCTGGAGCCTTCTCTTCTCCAGGCTGAACAACCCTAACTCTCAGTATCTTTGCTGTATCTCATCTATGGTCCAGTCTTATCCAGGAGCCTCCAGTCTCATACCCTGTCTGTTTGAAACTCCCCATAAATAATCAGGACCAGCATGAATCTGTTTTGCTCCCTAGTGGAGCAGCTGCCATCCGCAGGAGCTGAAAGCCTGCCAAGATCTTGTCAGGCAGGACAGCAAACAAAGCATCACAGCGGCGTGGATGCAGTCTTCACCGACTGACTGACGCAGGGAACAGGACATCACCTTGGCAATGGCTGCACGAGCAGCAGAAAGGATCCTGGATAACACCACCAGTGTGATCTTTCAGGGAAAGGTCAGGCTAAAATAAATGGTGTCCTGTTCCAGTGTCAGCAGCTTGGTCCTCCAGGTTCAGCCAAATCATTCAGGTCCCTTTTTATTTTATTTTTTTCCCTGAAGCTGTTTTGCTGCAGGCTTTTCCAGAGAAGGGCCACGAGGATGAGCAGAGGGCTGGAGCTCCTCTCCTATGGAGACAGACTGAGGGAGTTGCAGCTGTTCAGTATGGAGAAGAGAAGGCTCCAAGGAGACCTTATTGTGGCCTTCCAGTATCTGAAGGGGGCCTACAAGAAAGCTGGGGAGGGACTTTTTAGGGTGTCAGGGAGTGATAGGGGGAATGGAACAAAACTAGAAATGGGTAGATTCAGACTGGATGTTAGGAAGAAGTTCTTCCCCATGAGGGTGGTGAGACACTGGCACAGGGTGCCCAGGAGGTGGTGGAAGCCTCATCCCTGGAGGTTTTTAAGGCCGGGCTGGATGTGGCTCTGAGCAACCTGGCCTGGTGTGAGGTGTCCCATGGCAGCTGGGTTGGAAATAAATGTTCCTTGAGGTCTCTTCCAACCCTAACAATTCTATGAGTCTATGATTTTACCCATATTCAGCTGGGTCAGAGGGGGCACACACACACACACGTATACATACACACACATGTATACACAGACACACACATACACACAGACACACACACAGAGACACACGCACATACACACACACACTTACACACGCATACACATGCTTACACACACGCACCTGCACATGCACATACACACACGCACATGCACATACACACATACACACACTTACACACACATGTACACACACATACACACACGCTTACAAAGACACACATGCACACACACATACACACGCTTACAAAGACACACGCACACACACACACACGAGTGCAGGTGCACACACACACATGTACATGCACACACTCACACACACACGCATACACACGTACACACACACAGAGGCACAGGTACACACGTGCACACACACATACACACACACACAGAGGCACAGGTACATATGTGCACACACACATACACATACACACACGCGCACACACTCACACACACGTACACACACACACGTGTGCGCATGCACACACACACACAGAGTGCTTTTTCTTCCCATTTAGTAAAATGAGCTTTCAGCCCAGTGGCAGCGGGATCGATACTGGACTTCAGTGAAATATAAATCTGGGCAGCAAAAGGAAAAACAATCTCCTGCTTGCAAGTACATCTGTCCCAAAGGGCACGCTGGGCTCGTCAGGCTGCAGAGATCCGAGCGCTATTCCTTGCAGGATCACGGAGTGACATCAGCAAAAGGGGAACAAAAATCTTTATTTGTAACAAAATCACAGCTCATTAATGCTGTAGGGAAAGTACCCACTTGAAACAGTACCCAGCTGCCAAAGCAGGATTTTCTGAGTCAGTCAAGGGAAAGCCTGCAATGGCAAATGCAGCAGATGTGTCCAGATGCTGCAGAAAAGAGGGACCATGAATTATTCAGGGCTGGTGCTTCGCTTTGGTGCTCGCTGAAGCGGTGACCCCACGCTCACCTTTCCTTCACCATCCTTACTAAGTAATGGCAAATAAATCATCAATTTCCCAAAGTAGATAATGTTTGGTTAGAGAACCCATAGCCCAAGGCTGGGCAGAGAGGTTGAGAGATCATTGCAATGTGATGGATGTTGGGAGTTTTGTCCGTCTTGATGTATGTGAACCCATCGCCCATCCTTCATGGTGGATCAGCTGGAGAGAGAAACAAACCAGTCATAGCAATATTTGTAACTCCTGTGCTATCTCTTCATCATCTCCTTGAAGGGTTGATGGATAGGAGAGGATGAGGAGTTTGCATGAGATTAAACCAGTTCCTGGGTAGAGTCACAGAATTGTAGGGGTTGGAAGGGACCTCCAGAGATCATCAAGTTTAACCCTCCCACTGATGCAGGATCACTTCGGGTAGGTCACACAGGAATGTGTCCAGACAGCTTTTAGTAGTCTCAAGAGAAGGAGACTCCACAACCTCTCTGGGCATCCTGTTCCAGGGTTCTGTCACCCTTATAGCAAAAAAAGTTCTTCTTCATACTGAGAAGTCGATCTTGGAACATGTGGCATTTCTTTCTTAGACCTTCGCCTCTCATCCTCAAGCCTCTCTGTGCCTTGTTTTGGCCTCTGTCTTGGAGAATGAATGAGTCAGTAACTGGATACACCAAAAAGGGAAGGAAAAAGTAATCATCATGGGCAGAAAGAGCTCCATGCTAATTGTAACAATTAATTAACTAAACCTCCCTCTCCCAGCAGACAGGCAGTGTGGTGGAACCAGAACAGAAACTGCCAGGGAAGCCACTGTGCACATTTTTCTGGTTGTACTTGTTCCCAGGTACATGACAGCTTTATACTGACCTGAAAGCCTTGCTGCGTCGAAACCTGAAGCCAGGCTCTTCCCAAATGGATTACATTCACATCCTAGGTAGGGAAATGCTCCCTCACCAGCAAAGGCACTTTGTACAGCTGCCATTACATGCTGAGTTACAGAATCACAGAATGATAGGGGTTGGAAGGAACTTCTGAAGATCATCTAGTGCAAATCCCCTACCAGAGCAGTTTCACATAGAGCAGGTTGCAGAGGATGGTACCAGGCATGTTTTGAATGACTCCAGAGTTGGAGACTCTACCACCTCTCTGGGCAGCCTGTGCCAGTGGTCAACCACCCTCTAAATAAAGAAATTTCTCCTCATGTTCAGATGGACTTCCTATGTTCAGATTTGTGCCCACTGCCCCTTGTCCTGTCTCTGGGCACAACTGAAAAATGATTGCCCCCATCCTCCTGATACCCACCATTTGAATGTTGATAAGCATTGATAAGATCCTCCCTCAGTATTCCCTTCTCTAGGCTAAAAATCTCTATGTCCCTCAGCCTTTCTTCACAAGAGATGTTCCGGTCCCCTCATCATCTTCCTAGCCCTGTGTGGTGGTGAGAGAGAGATACCCTGTGTCAGCTGAGCCCCAGCCACTAGTCGCTAGTTCACTTTTAACCCCCCTATGGTAGAGGCAGAACTCATTAGCTGTTGGGGCAGTTTGGGTAAAAGTCTACTTCACCAGCTCCACACAAGGGTAGGAAAAAAAATGGGGTTTCAGCTCTTTTTTTGGCATGATTTAGTGAACAAAAGTGATGTACGCTGGCTGCAGACTTTGCACTGGTGTGGGACCATGCGTGGGTGCTCCCAGAAGGCAAAACAATTAAAAGGCCAAATGAATTTATAGCTTTTGATGTGCCTTGCTGTTTGCAGCTCAATGGGAGAGTGTAAATCTTCTGTTGCTTGGGTTTCACATTAATCCTTCGTGTCCAGTCTAGACCAGGGGACTCTAAGGATTAGGAAATAGATGGAGTTTGGGGAGTTTTGACATCATGCTGCAGGTAGCTGCTGGTTAAGCTGATCACCAGCTGCTAGACACATCTGGTTCATCAAAAGGACCCTTGTTTCAGCCTGAGGGACCTAAATGTCAGAGCAGTGGGAGGGACTGCTGGTTGCCCTGGCTCCAAGGAGGAGTAGCAGCCGCTTCACAAAGCCACCATGGTGGCTACATTCCCCGCTCCAACCTGAAAATAATTGCAGTGCAGTGTGATTACATCTGCTGGGAGAAGGGAAATTAAATTGACTCCAAGGTGTTTCCCCAGACTGCAGCAAAGCTTTTTGTTTCTGTTAACACCTATTTACTTTGAGAGCTAATTACTATTTTTCAACAAGCAGAGCCTTGCAGGATCCTGGCTCCTCCACGGGGTCCAGGGAAGCCAACAGTGCACAAGGCAAGCAGATTTACTTCTGCCTCAGTGCTGCTTTTACACTGCCATTTGCGCTGCTGCCACCTTGGCTGGCTCCCGTCAGATGCAGGGAGACCTGATGGGGACCCTGAGCCACAGGCTGTGGGAGGAACACAGGTGTGTAGGTCATTCAAACCATCTGCATTTTCCCTGCCCTAGTGGGCAGGCAGCCAGGGCTCAGCTGTCAACTAGATTTTCTGTTATGCTTTGTTTGTTAGAGTTTAAAGAAAGATCACCAAATCCCACTAAACATATCTTGTGTGCTATTAACCTTTTCTGGCTGATGCCACGATCCCACTTTGTCCTGTTCCCAATATCACAGAATCACATAATATTGGGGGTTGGAAAGGAACATCGAGTCCAATCCCCTGCAAGAGCAGGATCACCTAGGGCAGGTCACACAGGAATGTATCCAGGTGGGTTTTGAATGTCTTCGGAGAAGGAGACTCCACAACCTCTCTGGGCTCTTTCTGAGGATGTTTTGTTACCCTCATAGTGAAAAAGTTTTTACTCGTGTTGACTTGGAACCTTCTACACTCCAGCTAACACCCCTGGTTGTTGTGTCACTGGGCACCTTTGAGAAAAGCCTCGTTCCATCCTCCTGATACTTACCCTTCACATATTCATAAAGATGAATGAGGTCACCTCTCAGTCTCCTCCTCTCCAATCTAAAGAGCCCCAGCTCTCTCAGCCTTTTCTCATCAGGAAGATGTTCCACTGCTTCCAGCATCTTTGTGCCTCTGCACTGGATTCTTTCAAGCAGCCCCCTGAGGTCCTTCTTAAACTGAGGGGCCCAGAAATGGACACAATATTCCAGCTGTGGCACTAGGGCAGAGTAGAGGAGGAGAACTTCTTTTGACCTACTAACCACACCCCTTCTAATACACCCCAGATACCACTGGACTTCTTGGCCACAAAGGTACATTGCTGGCTCATAGCCATCCTTCTATCCACCATGACCCCCAGGTCTCTCTCCTCTGCACTGCTCTCCAACAAGTGAGTCCCCAGCCAATATGACAGAGATGCAGCTCCAGTAGCATATAATTTAATTACTTGTGAACCAACAATTCTCCTTGCAGTGAATGTGTCCTTGAAAGGTCCTGTGCAAAAGTTAGTTCTTCTTGAGTGGTTGATACCTTTATTAATTCCATCCCAATTTACTTTGTCACCCCCAGCACCTTCCTGGAGCATGCCTGTACTCAACACTGGTGAGACTGCACCTTGAATACTGAGCTCATTTTTAGGCCAGTCACAAGAAGGACATTGAGGACCATGTCCAGAGAAGGGCAAAAAAAGGCTCAAGAGCACAAATCAGAGGAGGAATGGCTGAGGGAGCTGGGATTGTTTAGTCTGGAGCAGAGGAGGCTGAGGGGAAACTCCTCTTGCTCTGTTGGTGGTTGCCTGGGAGAAGAGAGCAACACCCACCTGGCTACAACCTCCCTTCAGCCAGCTGTAGAGAGCAATAAGGTCTCCCCTGAGCCTCCTCTTCTCCAGGCTAAGCAACTCCAGCTCCCTCAGCCTCTCCTCATAGGGCTTGTGATCCAAACCCCTCCCCAGCTTTGTTGCCCTTCTGTGGACACGTTCCAGCAACTCAACATCTTTCCTAAACTGAGGGGCCCAGAACTGGACACAGCACTCAAGGTGTGGCCTAACCAGTGCAGTGTACAGGGACACAATGACTTCCCTGCTCCTGCTGGCCATGCTATTCCTGATCCAGGCCCAGGATGCCATTGGCCTACTTGGCCACATGGGCACACTGCTGGCTCATGTTCGGCCTACTATCAACCACACCCCCCAGGTCCCTCTCTGCCTGGCCACTCTCTAGCCACTCTGACCCCAGCCTGTAGCACTGCATGGGGTTGTTGTGGCCAGTGTGCAGAACCTGGCACTTGGATGTGTTAAATCTCATGCCGTTGGATTCTGCCCATCTGTCCAGCCTGTCGAGGTCCCTCTACAGAGCCTCTCTACCCTCCAGCAGATCAACTCCTGCCCCCAGCTTGGTGTCATCTGTAAACTTACTAATGATGGACTCAATCCTCTCATCCAGATCATCAATACAGGTATTGAACAGGACTGGGCCCAGCACTGATCCCTGGGGTACACCACTAGTGACTGGCTGCCAGCTGGATGTGGCACCATTCACCACCACTCTCTGGGCTCAGCCCTCCAGCCAGTTCCTAACCCAGCACAGAGTGCTGCTCTCCATGCCATGGGCTGACAGCTTGGCCAGGAGTTTGCTGTGGGGGACGGTGTCAAAGGCCTTGCTGAAGTCCAGGTAGACCACATCCACAGCCTGCCCCACATCCACCAGGCAGTCACCTGATCATAGAAGGAGATCAAGTTGGTCAGGCAGGACCTGCCCTTCCTAGATCCATGCTGGCTGGGCCTGATCCCTTGGCCATCCTGTAAGTGCTGTGTGATTGCACTCAGGATGACCTGTTCCATGATCTTGCCTGGCACTGAGGTCAGGCTGACAGGTCTGGAATTCCCTGGTTCCTCCTTCCGGCCCTTCTTCTGGATGGCCATCACATTGGCCAGCTTCCAGTCATCTGGGACATCTCCAGTGAGCCAGGACTGCTGAAAAATGATGGAGAGTGGCTTGGCCAGCTCATCTGCCAGCTCTCTCAGTACCCTAGGATGGATCCCATCTGGTCCCATGGACTTGTGGGGATCCAAGCAGCTAAGGATATCTCTAACTACTTCCTGCTGGATCACAGGGGAACTATGCTGCTCCCTGACTCCATCTGCCCACTGAGGAGGCCAGTTGTCAGGAACACAACCTATCCTGCTATTAAAAATTGAGGCAAAGAAGGTGTTAAGTACCTCTGCCTTTTCCTCATCTTTAGTTACAATATTCCCCTCCATGTCCACCAAGGAGTGGAGGTTGTCCTTGCCCCTCCTCTTGCTATTAATATATTTGTAGAAGCATTTTTTGTTGTCCTTCACAGCAGAGGCCAGTCTGAGCTCTAAATGGCCTTTTGACTCTCATTTTTTTTCCTACATGACCTAGCAATATCTTTAAGCATTCCATGGGTTACCTCACCTTTCTTCTAAAGATGATACACCCTCTTTCTTCCCCTTAGTTCCTTTACAAGTTCATTGCCCATCCATGCTGGCCATCTGCCCTGGTGGCTCATCTTCTGGCACAGTGGCACAGCCTGTTCCTGCACCTTCAAGAGTTCTTTCTTGAAGCAGGTCCAGCCCTCCTGGACCCCTTTGTTTTTAAGGGCTGTTTCCCAAGATACTTCTCAGTTTGTTCCGTGAGTAACCTGAAGTCCACCCTCTGGAAGTCCAGAGTGGAAGTTTTGTTGCTGCCTCTCTCAGCTTGACTGCATATTGAAAACTCAATTATCTCATGGTCACTGGACCCCAGACAGCCTCCAACCACCACACCTCCCACCAGCCCTTCTCTGTTGGTAAAAAGAAGGTCAAGCATAGCCTTACCCCTGGTAGGCTCACACAGCAGCTGGGATAAGAAGCTGTCCTCTATTCACTCTAAGAACCTTCTAGACTGCCTCCTCTCTGCTGTGTTGAGTTCCCAGCAGATATCAGGCAGGTTAAAGTTGCCCATAAGAACAAGGTCTGGTGATCTTGAGACAGCCTCTAGCTGCCTATAAAACAATTCATCAACCTCTTCATCCTGGTTGGGTGGTCTGTAACAGACTCCAACCAGGATGTCAGCCTTGTTGGCCTTCCCCCTAATCTTCACCCACAGGCACTCAACTTGATCATCCTTACTATCTAGTTCCATGGTGTCTAGAGCCTCCCTGATGTACAGGGCCACCCCTCCAGCCCTTCCCTCTCCTGTCTCTCCTGAAGAGCCTGTAGCCATCAATTACATTGCTCCAGTCATGTGAGTCATCCCACCACATTTCTGTGATGGCAACTTCATCATAACTTTCCTGCTGTAACAAGGCTTCCAGCTCCTCTTGTTTGTTACCCATGCTGTGTGCATTAGTGTGCATGCACTTCAGCTGGACTGCTGGTTTCACCCCTGACTCCAGCTTACCACCCCCAGACTCCTGTCTGGGGGAACTGGTTTCAGCCCCTTTCCCCTTCAAATCTAGTTTAAAGCCCTGTCAATGAGTCCTGCCAACTGCCTTCCTAGAGCCCTTTTCCCTCTGTGGGATAGGCTGTTTTCATGTGCTAGGATCTTCCTCCCCCTCTGGGACTGATGTACTCCATCTGTTGCTAGCTGACCTGGTGCCACAGAAAGTTCCCCAAAATTCTGTTGGTGGCACCAGCCTCTGAGCCACTTGTTAATTACAGCTGCTGTCCTGTTCCTTTCAGTATTGCTTCCTGCAACTAAGGGTATTGATGGAAAAATCACCTGTGCCCCTGACCCCTCAAGCTAACACCTCAACCACCCCTCAACCTAACACTTGCATTAGGTGCTCACACCTAATGCAGGTGTTATCTCCATTGACACAGGCTGCCCAGGGAGGTTGTGTAGTCACCAGTCCTGGGGAAAAAAACCTGCTGACATGACGCTTTGCGACATGGTTTAATGTCTACAGTGTTGTTGGGTCAAGAGTTGGACTCAGTTATCGTAGAGGTCTTTTCAACCAAATGAATTCCATGATTCTATGATTCTGCCTCTTCCATGGAGCAGGGGCTTGGATTCATTTACAAGCCTGTTCATGCACCACATTAATGCCTCTGTGCTACAGGTCTAACCCAGCTATGAAAACAGCAAATATTTGTGGGTCAGTAAATGTCCTTGCTCTAGGTCAAAGGTTCCCATCACTCAGAAAGGATGAGTGGGGCATGGGAAAAGGATGGTGCTAGGCTCCTGCCCTGATGGTTTGTGTCTGGCAGTGGTGGCCTCTCCCACCCAGATGACAAACATGTCATCTTCTGTTTTTTTCATTCAGGACTTTCATTTATTTCTCTGCTTTCTGCCTGGACATTGTGCTGGGGTGGTCCCAGGCTCTGTCTCACTCCTTGCTCCATCTCCAAGGCTCAACTCATATGTTTTGGATCATGGCTGGGATCAATCCCCAGCAAACTCAAGGCTTTTACTGTCTCACTGAATGCAGATTAGGGCTGAGCATTCATTTTTAATGGAGAGCTGAGTGCCTCTGCTTTCTCCTTCAACTCACCCATGCTCACTTCAGCAGTTCACTGAATCAGCCCCCAGATGCCAGTGACTTTCTGCTCACATCAGTGAGATCTCCAGTTCTGGGCTCCCCAGTTCAACAGGGAAAGAGTCTGCTGGAAAGAGTCCAACAGAGAGCTACCAGGATGATTAAGGGACTGTAGCATGTGCCCTATAGGGAGAGGCTGAGAGCCCTGGGGCTTTTTCGTCTGGAGAAGAGAAGACTGAGAGGAGATTTAATAAATGTTTATAAATATCTGAGGGTTGGGGGTCAAGAGGGAGGGGACAGGCTCTGCTCAGCTGCAACCTGTGATAGGACAAGGGGCAATGGATAAAAACTACAGCACAGGAGGTTCCACCTCAACATGAGGAGGAACTTCTTTACTGTGAGGCACACAGAGCACTGGAACAGGCTGCCCGGAGAGGTAGTGGAGTCTTCTTCTCTGGAGAATTTCCAGACCCATCTGGATGCATTCCTGTGTGACCTGTGCTAGATTCTATGATCCTGCTTTGGCAGGGGGTTTGGACTCAATGATCTTTGGAGGTCCCTTCCAAGCCCTAACATCCTATGATCCTATGATGATCCTGTCATCTCCTGCATCCTCCAAGAACAACCTCCACTCTAGGTGTCTTTGGTTTAGTGCTGCCTCAGAATCTCCACTGGATACCTCCTTCCAGCCCACAAGAACAAATTTATTGTTTTACTAGTGACCTGACTTTCTTGATCTGGTTGCTGGCACGTTGCTCTCCAACCTGCTCCCTGCTTACATGGGCTACCCACAAGTCAGTGGTGTGAGCCCATATGGCTGCTCTTGCTCTCATCTTGCTTATCCCCCAAAATGGTTCCAGCATGCCTCTTTACAGCCATGTTTGCACAGGGAAAGCAAAGGGAGCTCAAGGTGGACTGGAGGAAAAGCAGTACAAATCTACCCCTGAAGACCTGTTGGCAGGACAGGAGCTGCCCAAAAGCTCAGCAAAGAGGCTGCAAGTAACAAGAGTCAGATAAAACCTTATGTTTGCACCTTGTACCCCACACACCTCCCCCAGGCACCCCCAAACCACTGGTGTTCACCATCCCTGCATGCAGGAACAGGGCATTGGGGAGCCCAGTCAAGGTGATGACCCCAGAGCAGCCCCCACACTCCCACTGCTGCTACCTCTCCGTGGCCAGGCATAATCAAAGCAGAGGGGAAACACTAATAACAGCCACAAGACGAGGTACTTCCTTGCTATTGTGTCCAGTGCATGCCTCCTTCCTTCCTTGCTTGTGCTCTGGAGTACTTACAAGCACAGCAGCATGCTGGGGAGCATGTTGGGGCCTGAGGAATAGAGATTGATAAATGGGGGCAAAGAGGGTGATGTGGGGGTGTCCTCGTGTCCCTGAAAGCATCTGGGGCCCTGATACACTTTGTTCTGATATCTTCAGGCAGCATTGCCACCCAAAGGCATCTGAGCAGGCAGCCCCTTGCAGAACCTTGTGCCCTCAAGCTGGGCCAGGACTTGACACATCGGCTTCTGTTGACCCAAGTCAGTTTGTCTTGACTTCATTCTTAAGCTCGGACATGGTTTATGCTCAGGCATCAGCTCACTTGGAGACCAACCTGTGCGCTGGCAGACAGTGTGACACTCCATGGCAATGGTCAAGGTTATGGTTGAGTTGAGCTACCCAAAGGGCAAAGTTATGGTTGAGTTGAGCTTGTCCCATGGGGTGTATGGGGCAGACATGATTATTTTTTTTCCACATATCCCACCATCCCATCTCATTCAAGGAGCTAATGTTCCTTACACCATATGGGGCTTGGAGGTCGCCTGCACTGGGACAAAAATGTGGAGTCCTTGAGTCTTGAGGCATTTTCTCCCACCCATCAACCTACCATCTACACAGATATGGACTTTTTCTCCGTGTTCCCATCAATACTTTCTACACTCAGCACCATAGAGCTTGGAGCTCCTTCTTTCAAAACACTGTCAGTCATATCTAAACCCACTGGTTGCACATCTCATGGATGTTTGTATCAGTCCCACCCATTCTTCTCTAGCATGTTCTGAGTTTTCCTAACAACAGAAACAGCCATGGCTACAGATTCACTCAGGATGGACAAATGCAGATGTCACATCTTAGCCCTAGGTTTGACCCAGTCTTACTGGAATGGAGGTGGGGGAGACCAAATAACTTCGGCTCACTTTGCACCAGACTCATGGCTGAACTGGTGCATGCAAAAGCCTCCTTGCCCAAGTTCCAGTTTATCCTTTAGTCATCCTGCCTCTTTAAATGAGTCCCAAACTTCCCTGACCTTGGTTTTCCTGCTCCACAAACAGCAAGTTATTTTAGGATCCAACACTGTTCAGCTTTTATTTCAGTATAAACAATACCGGGGATGGAGTGGTCTTGGCACAAAGGAGCAGCTTGAGAGCAGTTAAGTGCCTGCTAACTTTCGACCCCCCCTTTCTCCCTCTTTCCCTTTGGAGATGAGCTAGTTCAGTTACTAATGAGTCTGCTGAGGAGCAGAGAGCTGATAACACCTGGAATTTGCTTCCTAGTGACAGAAACAGGGAGAGATCATTGATGTTCTCTACCAACTGATCAACGTTACTTGCTCTGATTCCTCTGGTGGTTTGGAGAGGAAACCAATGCTGTTGAGAGTGAGCCACATGGTGATGGTTATAGTGCATTGGCTTTGGGGGAGAAGATAACAAAACCACACCTAAAATGAGGTGAAACATTTGCACCCTCAAAGTGCCCATTTCTTCCCCCTTGGCTCTCCAGGGATCCAGGGTGATGAGCTCCAGTGAATGCATCCATCTCAGGATGCATTCACTGGATCTTCAAATGGTGTCATTTATCATCATTTCATTTACACCAGGTGAAGATCAACCCCTAATATTCTTCCATACCTTACTTTCCTTGCTATACCCAACTCTGCATCAGGTTGTGTTACTGTAAGCACTGCAGAACCAGAGTCAACACTGCACTGCTGTCATGGTCACTGCCAATACCAAACCCCAATTTCTAGCCAGTCTTGGTGTCAAGAAAAAGAATGAAGCAGAGATTCAGATAGCTTTAGAAAGCAGGAAGCAAGAGAAAAGGTCCCAAGGTATCTACATGATTAGAAAGTCAACCTTCTAGCTGGTTAGTTGAGCTCCCTTTAACCACACCCAGCACTGATGGGAACAGGCAGAAGATGCAGCTGTTAGTGGGAGCACAAGGTTTATCGGCAAGGAATGCTCTTATCTCACCACAAATAATAAAGCCATCAACCAGCAAAAGAAAATTTATGCTCAGCTTTCAAAAAAGACCAACAGCCAAATGTTCCAGTTCTTTGTGACTGCTTCCCAGCAGGCACCCAGCACAAAGGTATCCCACCAACCTCTTTGGAAGATAAATATGGAGCTGTAGGACTAAGGCCTTCGGGGAAAATCCTGCCCTTTCCTGGCCAAAGTCCCACTGGGTTTGCTGAGCTGAGGCTGGGATTTGAGCTGGGAGGGAGGGAAGAAATGTGAGGTTCAAGAGGTTTGGGATTTATTTTTTTTTTAGAGCAAAGAGCATTGCCCAGGCTTTGCAGCATAGGTTTCCCAGCAGAGATTGGCAAGCTGCATTTGTAGCTCTCAGTGCTGCCTAAGGCTGTCTCCTGGGCCAGGTACCCAGCATCAGAAACCTATTTACAATAATTCTTGGGTTTATAATTGGCTTTTATGGCTACGAGCCCTGTGCATGTCAGGTCAGCCCCATTAGTTTAATGGGCACTGAGGAATTTTTAGGATGGCTTACTGACCATGGAAAAATGAGCACAACAGACACTATCAGCCTCACATCAACAAGCAAAATCATGCAAAGCCTTTGGAAACAAAACCAGCTGATGGGCTTGGAGTGAAGCAGCCACTGAAGCGGCACTGCCTGAGCAAAACCCAGGGAGGGAGGGAGGAATTTTGGGTGTCAGCCAGCTGGGAGGAAACTTGCTGTCAAATTCACCTGCATTTATGTTTCCCAGAGGGATCCTGGAACTGGTTTAACCTGTGTGCCCCAACTGTGGCATGCTGGAGTTTCATGGAACTGTATCCCTTGTCTGCAAAGCTGCTTGGGTGTTGGGATGGGATGTGGACCTGCAGGACATGCCCAACAGAACTGCTTGGGTGTTGGGATGGGATGTGGATCTGCAGGAAATGCCCAACAAAACTGCTTGGGTGTTGGGATGGGATGTGGATCTGCAGGAAATGCCCAACGTGTAGGGGCCAGGCTGGGAAATTAAATGGACACACACATAACTTGTGTGTGAGCAAGCTGAAGGCCAAGGGAGAAAAATCACAGTGACCTTCACAACAAATAATTGCAGGTGTTTTATCCCAGCATGACTTTTTCCCTCCCAAGCCAACATATTTCCCCATTTCCTTCTCTCCATACATTTCACATTATTCCCTCCAAACCTCTGTATGCCCTGAGCACTGCTTTGTAAAACCTGATAAAAGCCAGGACAGATTGAGACTCTCATTTCCCAGACTCCAATGCCTGTTTGTTTGCTGCTTTGTATTGCTTTCTATTTCAAATTAAACCCAAGTAAAGGGAAAGCTTCCCAAAGCCTTTCAAGCCTCTGAGTAAAGGCAAACGGAGCAGGAAGGAGCCATGAAGCTGTCAGTTGTCGTGAACTTTCCATGACTCCACTCAGGGTTTGTTTCCAGACTGATTTTTATTTATGAATGCAGTAGCATTTATTGCTGATTTTATCTGTAAAGATAACACTCCTTCCCTAGATGGATTCTGTGCCTTAGTTATAATTAGTGCCTGCTCCTCAAACATACTTCTGCATTATTTAGTGTGGTACAATCTCAGAGCTGTGATGTTGGTGATTTATTACTTGGGCTGTGGGGGTTACACCTGAGGTAGGTGTTGGTCTCTTCTCCAGAGTAAATAGTTATAGGACAAAAAGGAATGGCCTCAGGCTGCACCAGGGGAGGGTTAGGCTGGGCATGAGGAAACATTTTTTTCACTGAAAGGGTTATCAGGCATCAGAACAAGCTGCCCAGGGAGGTGATTGAGTGGCCATCCCTGGATGTGTTTAAAAGCTGTGTAGATGTGGTGCTTTCAGATTTGGCTTGGCCGCGACCTTGGTAGAATAGGGTTAATGTTTGGACTCATTGGTCTTGAAGGTCTTTTCCAACCTAAATGATTCTATGATTCTCAGCTCACAGGATCTGAGGTTGCCCATGTCCCTTTGTGTGCCCTGGCCACATCCTGACTTCAGGCAGGAAATCTGAGAACACCTCTCAGGCACCATCACAGTGTGGATGTAGCCAAGAAACTGGTCTCCTGCTATGCAAGATGCTGCACAAGCATTGTGTATAAAGACAGTCTCTACTCAAAGGGATCCATCCTTAAGACACAGCACAGACATGATGGTGCATCTTTTCTTCTCCCTGGAGCTATTTGCCGCCAGAGGCAGCTGAGTGATAGTACTCCCTCCAAGCAGGGAGTGGTCTTACAAGGGACACTTGACCACAGTCCCTGAAAAATTTGATGAAAAACGAGACTGTCCAGGAAAATTAGATACTATTTATCTCTCCTACTCTCCCCCCTGCTCTCAGCCTGCTGCTTCTCTCTCTAGGAGTCAAACCTCAAAGTGGGGTTATAGTTTCCACCAGACATTCAAGTAGCAAGTTAACTATGATCACTTTAAGCCACAGAGGGTGAAGTAAATGCTTATAGTTAAGCATGAAAAAACACCCCAGCTTGAGGCTTTGTCCTTGGAGATACACAAAACCTAAGTGGACACAGTCCTGAGCTGTTGTAGCTGCTTGTTTTGAGCAGGAATTGGACTGGACCATGTCCAAAGGCTCCTTCCAACCCAATTATGTTGTGATCTTTATGAAATTACACTTCTGGAAGTACCAGGCTTCAGAATACGGTGAGGAGCTGAGACACCTCAGCAATCCCAGCAGATAAAACTGGTGCTGTTCCCTGTTAACGTCACCAGGGGAGTGAGAGGACAGAGCACAAGATGAGACACTACCTCATCTGAGTTCATGTCACAGTGTATTGTCTGATATCCCTTGGCTCTGAGTAAGTCCAGACTCATGTTTTCTTACCCTTTTTGCTCTGTGTGAAGTCTCTCATAGTTCTCCAGTTGCTCCATGGTGAGTGGTGAAGTCTTGGCACAGAATCAGAGGATAACAGAATTAACCAGGTTGGAAAAGACCTTTGAGATCATCAAGTCCAACCTATCACCCAACATCATCTCATCAACTAAACCATGGCACCAAGTGCCTCATCCAGGCTCTTTTTAGACACCTCCAGTGATGGTGACTCCAACACCTCCCTGGGCAGCACATCCCAATGGCCAATCTCTCTTTCTGGGAAGAATTTCTTCCTAACATCCAGCCTAAAACTCCCCTGCTGCAGCTTGAGACTGTGTCCTCTTGTTCTGGTGCTGGTTGCCTGGGAGAAGAGACTAACCCCACCTGGCTACAACCTCCTTTCATGTAGTTGTAGAGAGCAATAAGATCTCCCCTGAGCCTCCCCTTCTCCAAGCTAAACAACCCCAGCTCCCTCAGCCCCTCCTCATAGGGCTTGTGCTGCAAACCCCTCACCAGCTTTGTTGCCCTTCTCTGGACACGTTCCAGCAACTCAACATCTTTCCTAAAGGGAGGGGCCCAGAACTGGATGCAGGACTCAAGATGTGGCCTAACCAGTGCTGAGTACAGGGGCACAATGACTTCCCTGCTCCTTGCCAGGATTCAGCTTCTTTTCATACTTCATGGGTCACTGTCACATGCCCAGGACCATGTCTGACTGGCTAGCACTTTTGATTGATTGCCACCCTTTTTATCTGTTTATTAGGGTGGAAAATAACACTGCACCTCCAAAATTTCATCATGTGTTCTTTCAGCTCCACATGACCAAATCCTATCCCGGCCAACACAGCTGCTCCTTGCCAGTTTTTGGTATGATTGCCTTCCATCATTTTACTGCCAAATATATAAACTGCCCCTGTTCTTGTCTGCTGTTGCTTTTGAAAGTAAGCTGGAGTTGAGTGACTCATTGCACTTGGCTATTTTTGTCCCATAACTGACAACGAATCCCCTTTTTGAAGCCTTGGGCAGACGTTTGGGCTCTGGGGCACTTGCAAATACTTTCACCATGTGTAAAAATGTAGTGAGCAGCTATTGCACTGCCTGTGGCTCCATCCTCACCTTTATCTCACAGGGCATCACCTGCCCTACCAAGTGCCACCTTGTTTGACATTGCTATCTGTGCAAACCATTCCCTCCAGCCTGAATATACTTTGCAGGGCTCAACCTTGATATAAAGCCTTTATGATGGTAATTATTTTGCTGGCTTGCTGTAATGGTTCACATTGCTCTCAAGTGAGTCATGATGAAGTCTTTCAAATACCCACTTGAAATCCATAAATTCTGTGATGAGTCTTTTTGCTAGGGGATGGTTGCTTTGATGATTAGTATTCTGGTCAAAACCTGGTCAACACATGATGTTCCAGGTGAATCTTCCAGTGAATGTTCTCCTGGGATTTGGCTGAAAAAAAATCCCTGATACAGCAGAAGACTTTGTCTTTCCTGGAGAGCACTGTGATGTCTCTTCAGCCTGTGGTTTTCAGAGTCTTTTTAAGTATCTCAAGCCCAGTTTTTTGACTCCCATGGCTTTTCCTCATCCTAAAACTTAATTCCACGAGTCTTAAGACTTGTTCATGATTTTGACTTGAAGCTCATTCATGCTTTTACAGCTTTATTACAGATTGTAATATTTGTACCAAGAGGATGGAGCCAGGCTTTTCTCAGTAATGCCCAATGACAGGGCAAGGGGCAATGGGTGGAAGTTGAGGCATAGGAAGTTCCATGGAAACGTGAGGAAAATTTTTTTCACTGTGAGGGTGACAGAACACTGGAACAGGCTGCCCAAGGGTGTTGTGGAATCTCCCTCTCTGGAGATATTCAAAATCTTAGTTTCATAGTTTCATTCAGGGTTGGAAGGGACCACAAGGATCATCTAGTTCCAACCCCCCTGCCATGGGCAGGGACACCCCACACTAGATCAGGCTGGACAGAGCCTCATCCAGCCTGGGCTTAAACACCCCCAGGGACGGGGCCTCAACCACCTCCCTGGACAACCCATTCCAGGGTCTTACCACTCTCATGGGGAAGAACCTCCTCCTCACATCTAGCCTCAATCTCCCCACCTCCTGCTTCATTCCATTCCCCCTAGTTCTATCACTACCTGAGATCCTCAGAAGTCCCTCCCCAGCCTTCCTGTAGGCCCCCTTCAGATACTGGAAGGCCACAATTAGGTCACCTCGGAGCCTTCTCTTCTGCAGACTGAACAGCCCCAACTCCTTCAGTCTGTCCTCATAGGAGAGGTGCTCCAGCCCTCTGATCATCCTTGTGGCCCTTCTCTGGACACGTTCCAGCACCTCCACATCCCTCTTGTAAATAGGGGCTCCAGAACTGGACACAGTACTCCAGGTGGGGTCTCAGCAGAGCTGAGTAGAGGGGGAGGATCACCTCCCTCGACCTGCTAGCCACACTTCTCCTGATGCAGCCCAGGATCTGATTGGCTTTGCGGGCTGTAAGTGCACACTGAGAGCTCATGTTGAGCTTTTTGTCCACCAGCACCCCCAAGTCTCTCTCCTCAGGGCTGCTTTCCAGCCAGTCACTGCCCAGCCTGTATTTGTGCCTGGGATTGCCTCGACCCAGATGCAGGACTCTGCACTTACTCTTGTTGAACCTCATGAGGTTGGCTTGTGCCCACCTCTCCAGCCTGTCAAGGTCCCTCTGGATGGCCTCCCTTCCCTCCAGTGTGTCTGCTGCACCACACAGCTTGGTGTCATCAGCAAACTTGCTGAGGGTGCACTCAATGCCACTGTCCATGGCACCCACAAAGATGTTGAACAAGACAGGTCCCAGGACTGATCCCTGAGGGACTCCGCTTGTCACTGGCCTCCACTGGGACATGGAGCCATTGACAGCCACTCTTTGGGTGTGGCCATCAAGCCAGTTCCTTATCCATCTAGTGGTCCACCCATCAAACCCATGTGTCACCAGTTTGGAGACCAGGATGTGGTGCGGGACAGTGTCGAAGGCTGTGCTCAGGCCTGAATGTGTTCCTGTGCGATCTGGTACAGGTAATCCTCCTCTGGCAGCGGGGTTGGACTGGATGATTTTCCAAGGTCCCTTCCAGCCCTTAACATTCTGTGATTCTGTGATTCTTTGGCATCAGCATAACTTTCTTTGAGGTTCTGAGTTCCTGCTGCCTTTCCTGTGATGCTCCAGGAAACCCCTTCCACTGTTTCTGCTACCTTTAGAAGAACTTGGAGTACAGACTTGTAAATGCTTTGGATTTCTTTGGCATATAACTGGAAGGACCACTCTGCCTGCCAATAATATTTTTATGCAGATAAGTTAGTCCGTGATGTCCCAACCCGGACCAAACTGTCCTTCTTGTAGTAAAAAAATCTACTGACATAAGGAGAACATGTACTACTGTCTGGTGTCTCCTGTTCCCTCCAAGTTTGAAGGGAAGATCATCCCTGCGTTTATGGACCCATATGGCACAGAGTGGTTTGTTCTGCAGATACAGTGGCTTAAGAATTAATGCTGCCATGTCTGACAAGTGGAAATGGTCTCAGGTTGTGCCAGGGGAGATTTAAGTTAGGTATGAGGAACAATTTCTTCACCAAGACAGTTGTCAAAGCCTGGCTGCCCAGGAAAGTGGTGGAGTCACCATCCCTCAAGATAAAGATGTGTAGACATCATGCTGAGGGCTGTGATTTAGTGGTGGACTTGGCAGTGCTGGGTTAACTGTTGGACCTGATGACCCAAAAGGTCTCTTACAACCAAAATGATTCTTTGAGACTGTGGGTGCAAGAATGCCTTTGGTAGTATGAGATAAGTTTAAATATTTGCTTTAATAATGTTTATAAATGACTAAGTGAAGCACAAGTCAGTTCTCCCTGTGGGTACATTGCTGCATGACTGATCCCTGTGAAGTTCTCTGCTATCTCCGAAGCATGCGGAGATGGAAAGCTGAAGCAGGCTGGCTTCTGATCTGGTTTGGTCCTGGTAATTCCTGCATTCCTGTGGTCCTACCCAAAATCCATTATACCATGGCTTATGCCTCCTAGTGTCTGCAAGGGGGAAACAGATCCAATCCACTGCGTCTTTGTGACCTAACCACTTTTCACCCCATGGGTGACGAACTTTGTGATAGTGGTAAGAGGGCCACCGAGTGTTGGATCCCATCCAGATCTGTTTCAGCAGCCAAATTCAGACATGAGTCACCTAGGCAATTAAAAATAAAACATAAATAAAATAAAGAATTAAAATCAATCTCATTCCTGTGAAGGGGGTAGAGTTCTCAGAAACCCGCAGGATGGAGTTTGAGCAAGCTAATGCTGAGGGAACAGGGAGAGCAGAGCAGATGACAAGCCCATCACTAACTCCACTTCAGAAGTGGTAAAAATTCAGCATGTTCCTTTTCACTCTCAGAGGAATTCATTTTTATCTGCTTTCAGCCTCGATTTTATTTCACACCTTTTCATTCTGAATTTGAATGAATTTCAGGGGGGGGAAAAAAAAGGCGGGGGGGAGGAAAGATTAAAAAATCAAGAGTTTTACTCAGAATTCAGATGATGATGATCTTTGGTTGAAGAAGGGCAATCCACCTCCAAAAAACAATTCACTCTGATGAGAGTAAATTGAAACACCTTGACCTTCTTCCCTTTTTTACTTAACATTCACTTTTATCCTCTAAAGGTTTCATGTAATTTCTGGCTGCAAGTGATCCCCTGGCAAGCTCCTATTTTGATTAAATGGCATTTTCCAGCTGGAGGATGTCAGAACATTTTCAGCTGGCCCTGAGCCAAGAGCAAAGCACAGGAGGTGTGCTGGGCAAGATGTGGATTTTGGTCTGGGTGCTGGTACCCTCTATGGTCTGTGCAAGGAAGGTCACAGTCACAACGGTGACAGCATAATCTAGCTCTTTGGGTCTTTAAGGATGGGCTTACCACATTTGCTAGGAAGCATTTTGCATTTTGGAGAACACATCTGAGGTGAGTGAGAAGCTGCAGAATAAAGCCATGGGATGGTCCACAACCCATGAGAGAGGCAGCATCAAGGGAGGGAGTGCTTGCTCCAGTCTTCAGATGCTGCAGGCTATTTTGTTCCTAAGCCAGGGGATGAAGAATGCCAAAATCCAAAAATACTGTCCTCAAGTGTGATAAATCTGCCTTGCCTGAGTATCCTGAGGCCCAAGCTCATTATGCTCTATTGGCCCACTAAACCCAGCTTTGCTGCTGCTGGGTCTTGAAAATAACCTCAAACCCAGCCCGTGCTTTAGTGCACAAGGTTCAAACAGCAACCATTCCTGCTGGGAGCTTGTAACACTGCTCAGTGCAGAAACATCCAGTGGGGAGAGATTTACTTGTCCACAACCAGACATGGCGAAGAGATGGAGAGGGTCCAGGTGGAAATGGTCATGCACAGAGATAAGAAACGCAAGAGTATAATGTAAAGCTGAACTGATGGCCACCCAAGTCCAGTGGGATGTCAAACCCACCAAGATTCAGGATTCCAGCCAACCCTGCCTTTCCTTTAACCAACATCAGCTCTTCCTGGGGTGGTCTGATAGGGGTACAAGCCGTGATGGATGGTGGATGGTGGTGCTGGGGACAGAGCTGGGGCTGGAGGGCAGCCAGGCAGAAAGGGACCTGGAGGTACTGGTTAATGGTAGGCTGAATGTGAACCAGCAGTGTGCCCAGGTGGCCAAGAAGGCCAATGGCCTCCTGGTCTGGATCAGGAATAGCATGGTCAGCAGGAGCAGGGAAGTCATTGTGCCCCTGTACTCAGCACTGGTTAGGCCACACCTTGAGTCCTGTGTCCAGTTCTGGGCCCCTCAGTTTAGGAAGGATGTTGACTTGCTGGAACATGTCCAGAGAAGGGCAACAAAGCTGGGGAGGGGTTTGCAGTACAACCCAAGAGGCTGTGAGAGAGCTGGAGGTGCTTAGCCTGGAGAAGAGGAGGCTCAGGGGAGATCTTATTGCTGGGTACAACTACCTGAAGGGAGATTGTAGCCAGGTGGGGGTTAGTCTCTTCTCCCAGGCAACCAGCACCAGAACAAGAGGACACAGTCTTAAGCTGCACCAGGGAAGGTTCATGCTGGATGTTAAGAAGAAGTTCTTCAGAGAAAGAGAGATTAGGTATTGGAATGTGCTGCCCAGAGAGGTGTTGGAGTCACCATCACTGGAGGTGTTTAAAAAGAGCCTGGATGAGGCACTTGGTGCCATGGTTTAGTTGATGAGATGGTGTTGGGTGATAGGTTGGACTTGATGATCTCAAAGGTCTTTACCAACCTGGTTAATTCTGTGTTCTGTCTTCTAACCCAAAAGCACTTTCAGGAGAAGCCTCCAGCCCCACGTTTCTGAACACAAATACTACACTAACATATTGCTGCACTGCTTTCAACCCACGCCAGATCTTGCCTTTGGCACAAGCCACACTCCCCAGACCGTGCCAAACCAGTACAGATGTTTTAACACCCACCAGAGCCCAGATAATTACAAACAGAACGGAGAGACTGGTTGGAGCTGTTAACTTTCCACTGCCTGAACTCTCAGCCAGTTTCACGGAAGCCACCTCTGGGCTTCCAGAGGGTAGACTTCACATTACTTAAGGAATTAACTCAGAAAGTGCCTTGAGAAACACCTGTAAAGACAAAGGGGTCCAGGAGGTCAGGACCTACTTCAAGAAAGAATTCTTGAAGGCACAGGAACAGGTTGTGCCAATGTGCCGGAAGATGAGCTGCCAGGGCAGATGGCCAGCCTGGATGGGCAATGAGTCTGAGGGTGGTAAGCTGGAGTCAGGGGTGAAACCAGCAGCCCAGCTGAAGTGCATGCACACTAATGCACACAGCATGGGCAACAAACAAGAGGAGCTGGAAGCCTTGTTACATCAGGAAAGTTATGATGAAGTTGCCATCACAGTGACGTGGTGGGATGACTCACATGACTGGAGCAATGTAATTAACGTCTACAGGCTCTTCGGGAGAGACAGGAGAGGGAGAAAGGGTGGAGGGGTGGCCCTGTACATCAGGGAGGCTCTAGACACCATGGAACTAGAGAGTAAGTTGATCAAGTTGAGTGCCTGTGGGTGAAGATTAGGGGGAAGGCCAACAAGGCTGACATCCTGGTTGGAGTCTGTTACAGACCACCCAACCAGGATGAAGAGGTTGATGAATTGTTTTATAGGCAGCTAGAGGATGTCTCGAGATCACCAGACCTTGTTGTCATGGGTGACTTCAACCTGCCTGATATCTGCTGGGAACTCGACACAGCAGAGAGGAGGCAGTCTAGAAGGTTCTTAGAGTGAATAGAGGACAGCTTCTTATCCCAGCTGCTGTGTCAGCCTACCAGGGGTAAGGCTTTGCTTGACCTTCTTTTTACCAACAGAGAAGGGCTGGTGGGAGGTGTGGTGGTTGGAGGCTGTCTGGGGTCCAGTGACCATGAGATAATTGAGTTTTCAATATGCAGTCAAGCTGAGAGGGGCAGCCACAAAACCTCCACTCTGGACTTCCAGAGGGTGGACTTCAGGTTACTCAAGGAACAAACTGAGAAGTATCTTGGGAAACAGCCCTTAAAAACAAAGGGGTCCAGGAGGGCTGGACCTGCTTCAAGAAAGAATTCTTGAAGGCGCAGGAACAGGCTGTGCCACTGTGCCGGAAGATGAGCCACCAGGGCAGATGGCCAGCATGGATGGGCAATGAACTTGTTAAGGAACTAAGGGGAAGAAAGAGGGTGTATCATCTTTAGAAGAAAGGTGAGGTAACCCATGGAATGTTTAAGGATGTTGCTAGGTCGTGTAGGAACATAGAGAGGCAAAAGCCCATTTAGAGCTCAGACTGGCCACTCCTGTCCAGGACAACAAAAAATGCTTCTACAAATATATTAATAGCAAGAGGAGGAGCAAGGACAACCTCCACTCCTTGGTGGACATGGAGGGGAATATTGTAACAAAAGATGAGGAAAAGGCAGAGGTACTTAACACCTTCTTTGCCTCAATTTTTAATAGCAGGATAGGTTGTGTTCCTGACAACTGGCATCCTCAGCTGGAAGATGGAGGCAGGGAGCAGCATAGTCCCCCTGTGATCCAGCAGGAAGTAGTTAGAGACCTGCTCAGCCACTTGGATCCCCACAAGTCCATGGGTCCGGATGGGATTCATGCTAAGGTGCTGAGAGAGCTGGCAGATGAGCTGGCCAAGCCACTCTCCATCATTTTTCAGCAGTCCTGGCTCACTGGAGAGATCCCAGAGGACTGGAAGCTGGCCAATGTGGTGCCCATCCACAAGAAGGGCCAGAAGGAGGAACCAGGGAATTCCAGACCTGTCAGCCTGACCTCAGTGCCAGGCAAGATCATGGAACAGGTCATCTTTAGTGCAATCACACAGCACTTACAGGATGGCCAAGGGATCAGGCCCAGCCAGCATGGATTTAGGAAGGGCAGGTCCTGCCTGACCACCCTGATCTCCTTCTATGATCAGGTGACTGCCTGGTGGATGTGGGGCAGGCTGTGGATGTTGTCTACCTGGACTTCAGCAAGGCCTTTGACACCATCCCCCACAGCAATCTCCTGGCCAAGCTGTCAGCCCATGGCTTGGATGGGAGCACACTGTGATGGGTTAGGAACTGGCTGGAGGGCTGAGCCCAGAAAGTGGTGGTGCCTGGTGCCACATCCAGCTGGCAGCCAGTCACTAGTGGTGTGCCCCAGGAATCAGTGCTGTGCCCCATCCTCTTCAATATCTTAATTGGTGATCTGGATGAGGGGGTTGAGTCCATCATTAGTAAGTTTGCAGATGACACCAAGCTGGGGCAAGGAGTTGATCTGTTAGAGGGTCGGAGAGCTCTGCAGACGGACTTTGACAGGCTGGATAGATGGGCAGAGTCCAAGGGCATGAGATTTAACACATCTAAGTGCTGGGTTCTACACATTGGCCACAACAACCCCATGCAGTGCTGCAGGCTGGTGTCAGAGTGGCTGGAGAGCAGCCAGGCAGAAAGGGACCTGGGGGCAGTGGTTGATAGAAGGCTGAACATGAGCCAGCAGTGTGCCCATGTGGCCAAGAAGGCCAATGGCATCCTGGCCTGGATCAGAAATAGTGTGGCCAGCAGGAGCAGGGAAGTCATTGTGCCCCTCTACTCAGCACTGGTTAGGCCACACCTTGAGTGCTGTCTCCAGTTCTGGGCCCCTCAGTTTAGGAAAGTTGTTGAGTTGCTGGAACGTGTCCAGAGGAGGGCAACAAAATTGGTGAGGGGTTTGGAACACAAGCCCTGTGAGGAGAGGCTGAGGGATCTGGGGTTGTTTAGCCTGGAGGAGGCTCAGGGGAGATCTTATTGCTGTCTACAATGACCTGAAGGGAGGCTGTATCCAGGTGGGCATTCATCTCTTCTCTCAGGCAACCAGCACCAGAACAAGAGGATACTATTTCAAACTGCACCAGAGGAGGTTTAGGCTGGGTATTACGAAGAAATTCTTCCCAGTAAGACAGATTGTCCATTGGAATGTGCTGACCAGGGAGGTGTTGGAGACACCATCACTGGAAGTGTTTGAAAAGAGATTGGATGAGGCACTTAGTGCCATGGTGTTGGGTGATAGATTGGACTTGATGATCTCCAAGGTCTTTTCCAACCTGGTTACTTGTATTCTATTCTATTGCTTCTCTCCAAGCTTAATGACCCCAGCTCCTTCAGGAGCTCCTCAGAAGACCTGTGCTCTAGACCCTTCACCTGCTTTGTTGCCCTTCTTTGGTCATGCTCCAGCATCTCAATGTCTTTATTGTCTTTAGGAGCCCAAAA
Source organism: Melanerpes formicivorus (assembly GCF_026170545.1). NCBI lineage: Eukaryota > Metazoa > Chordata > Aves > Piciformes > Picidae > Melanerpes > Melanerpes formicivorus. The sequence goes on along the minus strand of NW_027142353.1, from coordinate 35,028,971 downwards.
CTGAGTCCAGCAACGGAGGTGTGGCTGCACCAGTGATGAGTACAGGGGAACAAAACAGTTCCCTGCTCCTGCTGGCCACGCTATTCCTGATACGGGCCAGAGTGCTGTTGGTTTTCTTGACCACCTGGGCACACACTAGCTCATATTCAGCGACCTGTCAACCAACACCCCAAGGTCCTTTTCCACCAGGCAGCTTTCCACCCAGTCTTCCCCAGGTCTGTAGTACTGTATGGGTTCATTGTGACTGAAGTGCAGGACCCAGCACTTGGCCTTGTTGTACTTCATACCAATGACCTTAGCCCATGGTATCTGCTAGAAATTATCCCTAGGAGGATGTACTTATGCCCTATCATCTTCCCTACTCTTTGGAGCAAATCCATCATTTATTATTGAAAAAAACAAGGGGGAACCTTTTCCTGTGGAGGGCTGCCTGCCCCTCCACTCTCGCTGCCAGCTCACTCCTTGAGCACAAATAATAATAATAATAATAGAAGATTTAAAAAAAAATATAAACAACCCTACCAAAACAAGCCTTGCACATGCTTCCCCTGAGGAGGAAGGAGAAAAAACAACATGTCCTGTGGCTGAGTCACTGAGCCACCACTCTGCCAGGAGGCCCTGGGATGCCACAAGGATGAGCATGGCACCCGAGGAAGGTTTATTTACTGAGCTTTCCCTATCGCCTCCGAGCTGGATGGCATTTGGAAAAGCTGTTGTCAGACTGAGGATGCTTTGATTTCCTCCAGCAGATTAGTGGGAAAGGGCATTTGATCTGGATGCTTTTCCCTCTCTGGTTTCCACCAGGGTGAGAAGTTGCATGCAGGGACAGAGTTACCCAAATTTTCAGAACTGCCCAAATTTTGGATGCAAAGAGGGAGGAGTGGAGCTCACCAAAAGCAAGGGTGGGGCCACAGCCATATCTTCCATGGCAGAGGAATCATACAGAATGATAAAAAGGACCTCTGGAGATCATCTAGTCCAAACCCCCTGACAAGGCAGGCTGACCTAATGAAGGCCACAGAGAAACACTTCCAGGCAGGTTTGGAATACCTCCAGAGATGGAGACTCCACCACCTCTCTGGGCAGCCTGTCCCAATGTTTCTAGGAATTGAAGGATGAGGAGCTTTTCCTTTCCAGTTTCTGCTGCTTCTTTCCATGTGCTTGTGGAGGAGCATCACTGCTTTACAGCTGGGGATCTGGTGCAAAGAGGGCTACAGGCAGGGTTTCTCTGACCCGTTTTCATCTAAATTATTCTTAGCTTGAGCTGGTCCCCTTAGGTTTCCTCTTCTGACAAGAGTGAAACTCCCCAATTCCGAAACCTTCTAACACAGGGTGGGGAGAATTACCTGAGAGCTGATGGGAGAAACAGTAAGGAAAAGAGGAGTGGTAATAAACAGCATTGTTTCTGGCCATTAGTGTCAGCATTCTGCTTGCATTTGTGTGAAACCACTGAAAACTAGTGGTAACATAGGAGCATTTGCCTTGGAGAAGCATGGGAGCTGGGGGTGAAGGGTGGGGGGTGGAAATTACAGCACTGGACGGTGAGTAAGAGAGTAAAGAGGGAAAGAAGCCAAGTCAGATCATTCTGACCTCAAAGCATTATATATCTCAGTTATTTTAACAGCAATCAATTCTTTGAAGGACAAAGGGGCAGAAAGGAGAGAGGCTGCAATAGAAACCATGAAATGCTCCTGCCTGGAGAACACAGGTTTGCTTCTGTAAGATGAAACCATGCCCCAGATCTCATTCCTACTCTGGGAACCACCCCTTGGTGGCAGTGACCCAGCTCTGTATCATATCAGCATGCCCCGCACATGGTGGCTACCCTTTAAAGAGCAAATCTGCTGCTCAACTGTGGGGCTCAACCCTTCATGTCAATATTTGCAGGTCTAACATTTGGCCAGAAAGGGATGCCTGGCTTGTACCCATTTATTTTTGTTATAAGGCCTTCAGTGATGGAGATAAAAGCAGATGAACCTGGAGACTTGCAGCCTTGGCTTATGCATGACCTTGAGCATCCCACCTGGGAAACCCTTATCTGAGAGCTCTGGAGTGGGACAATGACCTCCACCTGGAGATGAAGGACAATCCCAGAGAGACAGCGTGGGCTAGGACAGGCTTCATTTGCTCTACAGAACTAACCTCATCTCCAGCCCTCTGCTTCATGAATCATCATTTCTGACATTGCAAAACCAAACTGATGAAGAATTCAGTGGGGGAAGAAAAAAACAACAGGAAAAAAAAAGGCTGGAGTGGGAAAGGTGGGCCGTAACATAAGTGGTCTCAGGGAGGGGGGGGGGTGTTTTGCCTTCTTCAGGGTAGAGATAAGGCAGCAAAACCCAAAGCAGTGGAGATGTGCAGAACCAGCTGCTGTCTGCGGGTGGCATATGCAATTTGTGAGATGCCAGCGGCATCCTTAGCAAATCTGTGTGGAGGTACAAGCAGTCTGTTCAGCCCAGTGCTGCAGGACAGGCCTGAAACTGTTAAGACCTCCAAGCTACTAAAAGACATGACACTCTAGTATGAGAAAAGGTTATTTCCCCTGTCAGAAGTAGCCTTATAATGGTACAACATTGAAACAGCTTTCTCAGTGTGTGAAATGAAGGTCTGGCATCCTGTTTTGGTGTTGGTTTCTGGTCTACTCTTCTATTCTATTCTATTCTATTCTTGGCAATTACTACTGAATATTTTTATTGATGAAGATGCTGAGTGATTTGGATGTTTCCTAACTGTGCTTTCCCTTGGATATCATGCCAATAAAGTCTTGTCCAGTCACAGAGTCACAGAATGACAGGGGTTAGAAAGGACCTCTGGTCATCACCTACTTCAAACCCCCTGCCAGGGCAGGTTCACCTAGAGCAGCTTTCACAGGATGGCATCCAGGCTTCAGAGATGGAGACTCCATCACCTCTCTGGGCAGCCTGTTCCAGTGCTCTGCTACCCTCAAAGTGAAGAAATTCCTCCTCATATTTAGATGGAACTTCCTATGTTCAAGTTTGTGCCTGTTACCTCTTGTCCTGTCACTGAGTATCACTGAAAAGAGATGCCCCCTCCTCCTGGCACCCACCTTTCAGTTATTGACAAGAATAGAATAGAATAGAATAGAATAGAATAGAATAGAATAGAATAGAATAGAATAGAATAGAATAGAATAGAATAGAATAGAATAGAATAGAATAGAATAGAATAGCATTAACCAGGCTGGCAAAGACCTTGGAGATCGAGTCCAATCTATTATCCAACACTATCTAATCAACTAAACCATGGCACCAAGCACTCCATCCAGCCTCTTCTTAAACAGCTCCAGTGAACATTGATACCATGTGGTCTAGCAGTGTTGTGGTCCATCAGTGTCATGGTCCAACATGATACCAAGCAGGGTGAGAGCCCTGAAGCTGGTACACAATTGGCTTTGCATCCCCCAGCCTATGAAAAACTTGCTTTGAAGTCCCCCGTGAATTTCTTGCCATCCTTCTTATTGCTCACTGCAAGCAGCATATGGGTGTCTTTCCTTGCCTGAGCAAACATGGGAGCATTCCTTTCACAGCAGGGCTAGAGAAGGAGAAAGGATGAATCCCAACCTACTCCCAGCCAGGGCTTCTCACTTTAAAATTTATAGCCCTTTTTATGGCAATGGGAGAATAGGTCTTTAACGCTCCAGGAGGGCAAAGGAAAACTTATGCTAGCAGAAAATGTGAACCCATGTTACTTATGCATGATTTAGTACCATTTCTATTCAAGGGAGTATGCAAAAGGCCCAAATATTTGCACTTTGTGTTATAGAAGAACTGCCATTCCTGGCTCTTTACAAAAGTAATTTATTTCTAGCTCTCCTTACCTTGGGGGAGAAACATTAAAACTCCTGATTTGCTGGGGAGTCAATAAACCAGTAGAACTGTGAGAGTCTGCTCAGCCTCCATCACACAGCAAGGCAGAGATGGGGAAAGGAAGAGGATCCCCAAATTTCTTCTCTCAGAACTCTTTTCTTCATGGGTGCATTTGCACCCATGCATGGAACCAAACTGCAGGAGTATGACCCTGGTTTTCTCTCCTCTATCTGGGATTAATGGTATTTTTTGCTCCCTGGGTGGTATTATAACTGATGGGTTGGAAGGAAAGGGAGGTGCATGCTGTGCGGGGGTTAAGGGTGAAGATGGAGACAAGAGATGGCAGCAGAGCTTCTACAGCTTCAGGTGAGCCCAGCATGCTCAGAGGAGGTAGTATCGGCCACACCAACTGCACAAGCTGAAAGAGAAGACAAAAGAAGTCATTAACCCTCATGGTTGCAATACTGTGTCCCTGAATTAGTGAGCAAAGTGGCCTGGGGGTCAGTGTGAACAAGGGTCAGATCATCCCGAGGAAACATGCCTTTGAGGATGGAGAGTCAAAAATCATTTTGGCTTGGTTTTAGTTTCTGGAAGTTCAGGTCTCCCTTTCCCATTTCTGCAGCCTCCACTCACAAAACAAGCTTCTCTGCAAAGGTTTTCTGGGCAATTTCTTTTTCATTTAGGGATATAGACATACCCTATCTACATACTAGAAGCATCTAAAGAAGCTCTGAAGACAAGGCCAATGCTAAGATGTTGAGAATAGAACACAAAAAGGAAAACCTCTGCAAGCAATGGGAAGATTACACCTTGCACAGCTGGGCTCTGCCATGCCAATGCTTCAGCAAAAATCAAAAATGCAAATGGCTCAAAAAGCCATCCTGGATCTCTCTACCCATCATTAGAAACCTGGGTCCTGCCCATTAGGCACTCTATTAACAGTGCTCAGTGGAAGCAGAGAAAGAGAAGTTCCCTTCCAGGGAGCTATTCTCATTGCCACAAGATTAAAAATGCCTGTGACCCCCAATGCTTTAGGCATGCAGAAATCATGAGTTCACCTCCAGTAAAGGTCTCTAGTACCAGCTAAAACCTGGAGGATTTTCTCTTCTTCTTTTAAGATGCAATGATGGCAAAAGCACTTGGAATTTATTCTCCACACATCACCATAATCAAATAATATGCTAATGCTATTAGCATGGGACCTTGCATAGTAAATGGCTTAAAATCATATTCTCTTTCAAAATACTAGAGTTTCATTTAAACTGGTCTCCACAGCAACCAGAAACCAATTGGCATAATGTTGAATGAAAATCTCCATTGCTGGGCATGGCAAAGGAAGAATTTTACAGCAGTGATTGAGGGGAGGGCTGTGAAGACCGCTGAGGGCATCAGAGTTGGTGGGCTTGAGCCAGCCATCTTCCACCCAACCAGTTATCAACTGTAATAACAAGCACAGGGATAAAATGAATCTGAATGTCCAGGAGGACCTCAAAGCATCTTGACAGAAAAGGAGTGAGTAGACATGAGGTTCATGTAGATATGGAGCCTGAGGAGGCTTTCTTGGTCCTCTTTCGTGAACATCTTCCTAAGTGGCCCCAGGGCAGATGAATTTGACAACTTGTTTCATTCACTCTGAATCAGGTCTCACCAGTTAGACTTATTTGCAGATGGTCTGAGGAAACATACCTCCTGAGCATGGGCCAGACTCCCATAGCTTAGGTTTAGACCAGGAAGAAAGTGTTTGCTGCTATCTTTGCTCTGTTAAAATGGGAGATGCTGCTTCTTCCTTCATGTCATCTTCTCTGTTCACAAGTTTGCCACAATGGGGCTGCATCCCATAAAAGTCTAGGATTGGAAGGACCTGCAGCATCCTCTGGCCAGTGCCCACCAGCTGATTGCAGGGTTTCATCCCATTGAAAACACTTCATATGCCCACCTGAAAAGGACCTGAGATGTGTAGTGCCATGGCCGGAAGGCTACTGCTTAGAAACCAGCTTAAATTTCCAATGAAAACCTTTTCCCAGCTGCTCCATTTGTCTTCCCTTCACTTGTTTCACTCTGTGGTCACCATTACATCTGTGAGCATGGTGAGCATGATCCACATTCTAGCTGGGGTTTCTTGGTGTCCCCTTAATAAACTGACTGCTATCACTGTGGCCCATAAAAATGTCTTTGAAAGCAATGTCAGAAAGCCAGAGGTAGAATAGAATAGAATAGAATAGAATAGAATAGAATAGAATAGAATAGAATAGAATAGAATAGAATAGAATAGAATAGAATAGACCAGACCAGACCAGGCTGGAAAAGACCTTCGAGACCATCAAGCCCAACCTTTCATCCAAAACCATCTAATCAACTAAACCATGGCACCAAGTGTCTCATTCAGTCTCTTTTTAAACACCTAAAGTGATGGTGACTCCAACACCTCCACAGACAGCACATTCCAATGGGCAATCACTCTTACTGTGAAGAACTTCTTCCTAACATCCAGCCTAAAACTCCCCAGTTGCAGTTTGAGACTGGGTCCTCTTATTCTGGTGCTGGTTGCCTGGGAGAAGAGACCAACCCCCACCTGGCTACAACCTCCTTTCAGGCAGTTGTAGAGAGCAATAAGGTCTCCCCTGAGACTCCACTCCTCCAGGCTAAACAACCCCAGCTCCCTCAGCCTTTCCTCACAGGGCTGTGCTCCAAACCCCTCCCCAGCTTTGTTGCCCTTCTGTGGACACGTTCCAGCAACTCAACATCTTTGCTAAACTGAGGGGCCCAGAACTGGACACAGCACTCAAGGTGTGGCCTAACCAGTGCTGAGTACAGGGGCACAATGACTTCCCTGCTCCTGCTGGCCACACTATTTCTGATCCAGGCCAGGATGCCATTGGCCTTCTTGGCCACCTGGGCACACTGCTGGCTCATGTTCAGCCTTCTATCAACCACTGCCCCCAGGTCCCTTTCTGCCTGGCTGCTCTCCAGCCACTCTGACCCCAGCCTGCAGCACTGCATGGGGTTGTTGTGGCCAATGTGTAGAACCCAGCACTTAGATGTGTTAAATCTCATGCCCTTGGATTCTGCCCATCTGTCCAGCTTGTCAAGGTCCCTCTGTAGAGTCCTTCTGCCCTCTAACAGATCAACTCCTGCCCCCAGCTTGATATCATCTGCAAATTTACTGATGATGGACTTAATCCCCTTGGACAGACCATCAATTAAGATCTTGAACACGACTGGGCCCAACACAGATTCCTGGGGTACACCACTAGTGACTGGCTGCCAGCTGGATGTGGCACCATTCACCATCACTCTCTGGGCTCAGCCCTCCAGCCAGTTCCTAACCCAGCACAGAGTGCTCCCATCCAAGCCATGGGCTGACAGCTTGGCCAGGAGTTTGCTGTGGGGGACAGTGTCAAAGGACTTGCTAAAGTCCAGGCAGACCACATCCACAGCCTGCCCCACATCCACCAGGCAGTCACCTGATCATAGAAGGAGATCAAGTTGGTCAGGCAGGACCTGCCCTTCCTAGATCCATGCTGGCTGGGCCTGATCCCTTGGCCATCCTGTAAGTGCTGTGTGATTGCACTCAGGATGACCTGTTCCATGATCTTGCCTGGCACTGAGGTCAGGCTGACAGGTCTGGAATTCCCTGGCTCATCCAACCGGCCCTTCTTGTGGATGGGCACCACATTGGACAGCTTCCAATCACCTGGGACCTCTCCAGTGAGCCAGGACTGCTGAAAAATGATGGAGAGTGGCTTGGCCAGCTTATCTGCCAGCTTTCTCAGCACCCTAGGATGAATCCCATCCCGTCCCATGGACTTGTGGGGATCCAAGCAGCTAAGGAGGTCTCTAACTACTTCCTCCTGGAGCACAAGGGAACTATGCTGCTCCTTGACTCCATCTGCCCACTGAGGATGCCAGTTGTCAGGAACACAACCTATCCTGCTATTAAAAATTTAGGCAAAGTTAAGTACCTCTGCCTTTTCCTCATCTTTTGTTACAATATTCCCCTCCATGTCCACCAAGGAGTGGAGGTTGTCCTTGCCCCTCCTCTTGCTATTAATATATTTGTAGAAGCATTTTTTGTTGTCCTTCACAGCAGAGGCCAGTCTGAACTCTAAATGGCCTTTTGACTCTCATTTTTTTTCCTACACGACCTAGCAACATCCTTAAACATTCTATAGGTTGCCTCACCTTTCTTCCAAAGATGGTACACCCTCTTTTTTCCCCTTACTTCACCCAGAATTTCATTGCCCATTGAGGCTCATCTTCTGGCACAGTGGCACAGCCTGTTCCTGCACCTTCAAGAGTTCTTTCTTGAAGCAGGTCCAGCCCTCCTGGACCCCTTTGTTTTTAAGGGCTGTTTCCCAAGATACTTCTGAGTTTGTTCCTTGAGTAACCTGAAGTCCACCCTCTGGAAGTCCAGAGTGGAAGTTTAGTTGCTGCCCCTCTCAGCTTGACTGCATATTGAAAACTCAATTATCTCATGGTCACTGGACCCCAGACAGCCTCCAACCACCACATCTCCCACCAGCCCTTCTCTGTTGGTAAAAAGAAGGTCAAGCAAAGCCTTACCCCTGGTAGGCTCACACAGCAGCTGGGATAAGAAGCTGTCCTCCATACACTCTAAGAACCTTCTAGACTGCCTCCTCTCTGCTGTGTTGAGTTCCCAGCAGATATCAAGCAGGTTAAAGTTGCCCATAAGAACAAGGTCTGGTGATCTTGAGACAGCCTCTAGCTGCCTGTAAAACAATTCATCAACCTCTTCATCCTGGTTGGGTGGTCTATAACAGACTCCAACCAGGATGTCAGCCTTGTTGGCCTTCCCCCTAATCTTCACCCACAGGCACTCAACTTGATCATCCTTACTATCTAGTTCCATGGTGTCTAGAGCCTCCCTGATGTACAGGGTCACCCCTCCAGCCCTTCCCTCTCCTGTCTCTCCTGAAGAGCCTGTAGCCATCAATTACATTGCTCCAGTCATGTGAGTCATCCCACCATGTCTCTGTGATGGCAACTTCATCATAACTTTCCTGCTGTAACAAGGCTTCCAGCTCCTCTTGTTTGTTACCCATGCTGTGTGCATTAGTGTGCATGCACTTCAGCTGGGCTGCTGGTTTCACCCCTGACTCCAGCTTACCACCCTCAGACTCCTGTCTGGGGGAACTGGTTTCAGCCCCTTCCCCCTTCAAATCTAGTCTAAAGTCCTGCCAACTGCCTTCCTGGAACCCTATTCCCTCTGTGGGATAGGCTGTTCTCATGTGCTAGGATCTTCCTCCCCCTCTGGGACTGATGTACTCCATCTGTTGCTAGCTGACCTGGTGCCATAGAAAGTTCCCCAAAATTCTGTTGGTGGCACCAGCCTCTGAGCCACTTGTTAATTACAGCTGCTGTCCTGTTCCTTTCAGTATTGCTTCCTGCAACTAAGGGTATTGATGGAAAAATCACCTGTGCCCCTGACCCCTCAACCAGTTTTCCCAGAGCCTTGAAGTCCTTTTTGATTGCCTTTGGACCTCTGGTTTCAATATCATCGCTCCCTACCTGCATAACTATCAAAGGATATTAATCAGAGGACTGTACCAGACAAGGCAGCCTTCTGGTAATATCCCTGACCCAGGCCCCAGGCAGGCAGCAGACTTCCCTATGGGAAGGATCTGTCTGACATATGGGGCCCTCTGTTCCCCTCAGGAGGGAATCACCAATAACAATAACCCTCCTGGGGTTTTTTGAGGGAACAAGTCCTGATGTGGGGGCCCGGCTGTCTGGCTTTAGGCAACACCTCAGATGGTGTCACTTCTGTCTTCTCATTCACCTCACACTCAGCTTCCAGTGCTCCATACCTGTTTTGCAAGGGCAGCTGGGAAGGTGAGGGGAGCCGTGGGGGTTTTACTTTGTGTCTCCTAGCAGGGACCTGTATCCATTTCGCTGCTTCTTGGGTCACCTTCCTCTGCTAGGGGAGCCTGCAGAGCCTGGTTCCTCAAATCCAACTCCCTTTCACGTTCCCTTACAGTCCTAAGTCTAGCAACTTCTTCCTTCAGTTCAGCCACTGGATTAAGAAGATAATCAAGCAGCTCACACCTAATGCAGGTGTTATCTCCACTACCCTCCATTTCAGGTGCCAGGCTCCAGCACTCTCTGCAGCCAGTTGCCTGGACACTTGCCTGCTTAAGTTCGACCTCAGTCTGGGTAGACACAGATCTTTTGAAAACAGCTTTGTGGCGAGTTGCCACCATCCCTAGCCCTGGCCACTGACCAACTGGAGAACAATTCAGGAACGAGCCCATGAGACTCAGCACCTCCTTCCCTCTGGTGAAAGCACTGCCACTGCAGCAGTCACTGCCCACGCCGTGCCGGCCTCTTGAGAGAGGAAAGCTGGCATGGGGGGGACGTGCCGCTCCGCACAGTGCGGTGCCTGGGTCCTGCCTCGGCGTGCTGCAATTGCAGATCACCGCAGGGGAAACTGAGGGGAGACCTTCTCTCTACAACTACACAAGTGGTGTTTGCATCAAGGTGGGGTTCAGTCTCTTCTACCAAGTAACAAGTGAGAAGACAAGAAGAAATGGCCTCAAGTTGTGCCAGGGGAGGTTTAACTGGATATTAGAAAAAACATCTTTACTGAAAGGGTTCCACATCAAGCCCTGGAACAGGCTGCCCAGCGAAGTGATGGAGTCACCATCCTTGAAGGAATGTAAAAGATGTGTAGGTGTGGTGCTGTGGGACATAGTTTAGTGGTGACCTGGCAGTGCTGGGATAATGGTTGAATTTGATGATCTGAAAGGCCTCTTCCAACAAAAATGATTCTGTGATTCTAGTATTTCCTCATGAAAAAGAAATCAGCAGCATGGTCCAAGGCATTTGGTGCCTTTGTTTCCCAGGGCAGATCTGAGGAGTCCTTGGACATGTTTTTTGGACCAGCTAGATCTTAACAGCATGAAGAATGTTGGGCCACTCAGGAATGCCAAGCCAACCTGTCACTTTTGCTGTGAACATCCACAGGAGAGCAGAGAAATAGTTACACCCCAAAACTGCCGCTGTCTCAGGGGCATCATTTCAAGTCCACGGGATACAAGGAGTTGTATTCCCATCCTCTGCCTTCAGGAAGGGAAGGCTGACATCACAGCTCTGGTGAACAAGTCCATTCTGAGCTTCCCAAGGAGGCTGAGTAATTTTTCCACTCCAATAAGCCCAGGAACATTGTGTGAAGCTATGTGCACACAGCAGTAGTGGAGCACTCTGAGCAGGGGAATTCAAAGCTGTCAGCAAGGAGGGAAATGCAACTTTGGGGGACTGGGAACATTCATAAAAAATTCCTGGCTCCCAGCCTAGTCCATTCCATTGTCGGGCATGCTCCCAGTTGTGCATTTTTGCTTCAGGGATGGAGTCCCAAAGAGGTCTTTCCCACCCCCCCGCCTTTTCTATAGCACAGCCAGAACTGCACATCTTAACCTGGACTAGTGAGTGTTGAGCCTTAGGCCAACAGAAGTCCACCCAGCATCATGCAGCCTTGCAGGGGTTATGCTGGTTCATTCCCACGAAGCCTCTGGCTCATTCATCAGAAATAGTGTGGCCAGCAGGAGCAGGGAAGTCATTGTGCCACTGTACTCAGCGCTGGTTGGGCCACACCTTGAGTCCTGTGTCCAGTTCTGGGCTCCTCAATTTAGGAAGGACATTGAGACTCTTGAACATGTCCAGAGAAGAGCAACGAGGTTGGGGAGAGGCCTCAAGCACAAGCCCTATGAGGAGAGGCTGAGGGAGCTGAGGTTGTTTAGCCTGGAGAAGAGGAGGCTCAGGGGAGATCTTATTGCTCTCTACAACTGCCTGAAGGGAGGTTGTAGCCTGGTGGGGGTTGGTCTCTTCTCCCAGGCAACCAGCACCAGAACAAGAGGACACAGTCTCAGACTGCACCAGGGGAATTTTAGGCTCTAGGTGAGGAGAAAATTCTTCATAGAAAGAGTGATTGACCATTGGGATGTGCCGCCCAGGGAGGTGGTGAAGTCACTGTCCCTAGAGGTGTTCAAAAAGGGATTAGATGTGGCGCTTGAAGCCATGGTTTAGTAGTCATGAGGTGTTGGGTGACAGGTTGGACTTTATGAACTTTGAGGTCTTTTCCAACCTTACTGATTCTATGATTCTATGGTTCTATGCCTCATTCAACCTGTCTCTCCTAGTGCCTTGTAGTTCTTCTTGATGTTCTTTAGATTGCTTACTGCTGTGTTGCTGCCCATGTGAAAGAGTAGCAAGTCAGTGAGATGTACAAGGTCTGGAAAAATCTCTGTTACATCCCTGATGCAAGGCCCCAGTAAGAAGCATACCTGTCTAGCTTGTGGGTCAGGATGGCAAATGGGTGCTTCTGTGCCTCTCAGCAGAAACTCACCTACTACTATCACCTGTCACATTTTCTTGGTGGGTGTAGTAGTTATATGACAGGGAGCGGTCTGACTGTCTTGGTTAGGTCTGTCGATCTACCAGATGCAGGCTTCTTGTCCTACTCACTCTGTAGAGCCATGAATCACTTCTGTAGGGTCACCTCAGGCTTTGATGGAGGTTCCTTCCTCTTGCTTGTCCTAGCCCTTGTAATTTGCCGTTCCCCACCATTGCTGGCTTTCCTTATTTCTGGGTGTGGTGACTTGGGACTGTTTCGCCATAGGCTGTGGGTTTGGTTAGGATGGCTTTTGAATGCAGCTGTGTATATCCATTGCTGCCTCCCTGATAATATGCAGCCTTTTGACTGTCTTTTGTGGCTCATCCACCTGCTGCAGGATGTCCTCCACCTGAGTGCACCTTCTGCAGGCAAGTTTTCCTCCCATCTCCACATAGGAGAAGGGTCAAGGCACTGCACACAGCTCAAGGTCTGCACATCTCTTTCTACCTTCAGCAGCTCCGTCTGGGTGAAGGCATTGATCCTCTCTGGGGTGGGTGGTGCACACCACCCGGTCAGAGCTTCAGCCTCAGCTTGGTGTTGAGTACTCACCATTCTGCCCGAAGGGTTCACTATAGGACAAGGGGCAATAGATGGAAACTACAGCACAGGAGGTTCCACCTCAACATGAGGAGGAACTTCATCACTGTGAGGGTCAGAGGGCACTGGAACAGGCTCCCTGGAGAGGTTGTGGAGTCTCCTTCTCTGGAGACTTTCAAGACCCATCTGGACACATTCCTGTGTGACCCATTCTAAATTCTATGGTCCTGCTCTGGCAGGGGGTTGGACTTGATGATCTCTGGAGCTCCCTTCCAGCCCCTAACATCCTGTGATTCCATGATTCTCTCACAGGGACCAACATAACATCTGTAGCACAAACCCAGCAAGATGTGCGGCTACAAGTCCCAATGTTGACATCAAGTTTTATGTGGTGGATGCTCATCACTGCCTCTTCACAGGATCACACAGACTCACAGGATGTTAGGGATTGGAAGGAACCTCTGGAGATCAACGAGTCCAACCCCCCTGCCAGAGCAGGGCCATAAAATCTAGTGCAGGTCACACAGGAACTGTGGGTCTTGAAAGTCTCCAGGAAGGAGACTCCACAACCTCCCTGGGGAGCCTGTTCCAGTGCTCTGTGACCCTTGCAGTAAAGAAGTTCCTCTTCATGCTGGGGTGGAACCTCCTGTGCTGTAGTTTATATCCATTGCTCCTTGTCCTATCACAGGGTACATCTGAGCAGAGCCTGTCCCCTCCCTCTTGAGCCCCAGCCCTCAGATATTTATAAACATCCATTAAATCCCCTCTCAGTCTTCTCTTCTCCAGACTAAACAGCCCCAGATCGTGAGAGTCCAGTTCCCTGAACTCAGAGGAGGAGAGGTCAGGAAACATGGGGTTAAGATGACACTTCCCACATGGCCCCCTACATAGCCTTAAATCTGACCCCTGGGAATGGCAATAGGAACTGGAGCAGGATCTTATCCATCCTTGGCAACATATACTCAAGATCTCAAAATAAAACCAAGGGATTTGAAGTCTACACTGTTAAATAAATGAGAGAGACAGGTTTATCCATGGCCCTGAGGCAGATGGCCATGAGGGATGGAATCATAGAATCACTTAGGTAGGATCATCAAATCCACTTGTTAAGCCAGCACACCCAAGCCCACCACTAAACCATGTCTGCAAATGCCACATCTACAATTCTTCAAAATACCTTCAGGGGTGGTGACTCCACCACTTCCATGATGGAAAATCATTTCAGGGAAGAAATTTTTCCTAATGTCCAACCTAAACCTCCCCTTTTGTCTCATGGTCAGACTGAGTTGAGCATCTTTGGTCACAGAATCACAAAACTGTTTCAATTGGAAAAGACTTCTATGATCATTGAGTCCAACTGTCAACTGAAGACCACCATGCCTACTAAACCATGCCATGAACTGCCATGTCCACAGGTTCTTTTAAACAGTAAAGAAACGGTGTGAAGTCGTGATATGTGTGGGGACCATGGTCAGAGGTTTCTGTATGGAACTTCCTGGAGGTTATTCACCAAGGGCCCTTCATGGAACACAGAATCACAGAATTGTCAGGGTCAGAAGGAACCCCAAAGATCATCTAGTTCCAACCCTGCTGCTATGGGCAGGGACACCTCACACTAGAGCAGGTTGCTCAGAGCCACATCCAACCTGGCCTTAAAAACATCCAGGGATGAGGCTTTCACCACTTCCCTGGGCAACCTGTGCCAGTGTCTCACCACCCTCATGGTGAAGGAACTTCTTCCTGACATCTATCTAAATCTCCTCTCCTCTATTTTTACTCCATTCCCCCTAGTCCTATCACTCCCTGACACCCTAAAAAGTCCCTCCCCAGCTCTTTTGTAGGCCTCCTTCAGATACTGAAAGGCCACAATAAAGTCTCCTCGGAGCCTTCTCTTCTCCAGACTGAACCCCAACTCTTTCAGTCTGTCCTCATAGGAGAGGAGCTCCATCCCTCTGATGATCCTTGTGGCCCTTCATCTGGACATGTTCCAGCAAGTCCAGATCTTTCTTGTAATATAGAAAGGAGACTTAGTCTTCAGTACTTCAAAGCCCAGTGTTGGAGCAGGGAGAGCTGAAATGGCTTTGGGTCCTCTGACTCTTCATTCACCCTGGATACCTTTACCTTCATGGGAGCTTCTCTCCTCTTCAGGCCAATATGAGAGCACAAATATCTTGACTTTTCCCTTTAGCATATGCTAGTCATCAAGTACTATTTTTCTGCCTCGATTTGCTTTCTTTCCTCCTTTTCTGCTCCCCAGCAGAACTCATCATCAGTGTGTCACCCAGGCCCTTTTTTCCAGTGAAAAAAAGAACCTCCCACAAGGTAAAAACCACAGAGCAATCTTGTCAATCCCCTTCTGCAGCCACAGGATTTATCTTCCCAGCCCTTGGAATCCCCTCCCAGCCCTGTGAAGCAATTCATCTCTCACCTGCTATTAGAGAGTTCATCTCACAGACCTAATGGAGTTCCTGAGTCCTGAATTGTCTCCCACTAATGCTCTGGGCAGCTGGGTCACCGTGGGAAGCAAGCTGGGAATTGATTGTGAAAATCAATGTGGATGCCAATGAAGCGGCTTCCCCCCAGGGAAGGGACGTGCTTTTAGCAGGCATTGCCTCCTGCTCCCCTTGGAGCCATGTCTCATGTGGTTGGAGTAACCATGGAGAAGTTCCTCCTGCTTTCAATGAGTGTGTTTTTTGTGCTGGGCTCCACATTTTTCCCTGAAGCAAACTGATTTTTGGGGAAGACATGAGGATCTCCTGGCATTGTGGGGCGATAGGAAACTGGGAAGAGTGGCTGACACACCAGGAGGTTGTGTTGTCATTCAGCAAGACCTGGACAGAGGTTGGGCAGAGGGGAACCTCATGAAGTTCAACAAGGACAAGTGTAGGGCCCTGCACCTGGGCAAGAATAACCTCCCTGCACCAGTACAGGTTAGGAGTTGACCTTCTGGAAAGAAGATCTGCAGAGAAGGACCTGGGAGTGCTGGTGAACATGAAGTTCACAAAGAGCCAGCAATGTGCCCTTGTGGCCAAGGAGGTCAATAGTCTCCTGGGTGCATTTAGAGGAGTATGATCTGCAGGCTGAGGGAGGTTCTCCTCCCCTATTACTCTGCCCTAGTGAGGCCACATCTGGAATATTGTATCTCGTTCTGGGCTCCCCAGTTGAAGAGAGGGAACTACTGGGAACAGTCTGACAGGGGACTGCAAAGATGCTGGGGGGACAGGAGCATCTCTGATGTGGAACGGCTGAGAGTCCTGGGGCTGTTTAGTCTGGAGGAGAGAAGACTGGGGTGTGTGGGGGAAGGATATTCTCAGTGCTTATCAATATGTAGAGGGCAAGTGTCAAGAGGATGTGGCTACTCTTTACAGTGGTGCCCAGTGACAGGACATGGGGCAACAAGCACAAACTGAAACACAGGAAATTCCATCTGAACATGAGGAAAAAGATCTTTACTTTGAGGGTGACAGAGTGCTGGAACAGGCTGCCCAGAGAGGTTATGGAGACTTATCTGAGCACTTTCAAAGCCCAGCTGGACACAATCTTGAGAAACCTGATTTAGGTGAACCTGCTTTAGCAGGGGCATTGGACTAGAGGATCTGCAGAGGTCCCTTCTGACCCCTGCCATTCTGTGGGATTCACTGGACTCCTCAAGCTGTCATGATTTGAATTTACTGTGCCCTGAGGTGGTACTGGAGACTTTCTCCTCTGTGCAGCCCCACCTCTACCCTTGGGCTGTGTTGGCACAAACAAATTAATGTAATTTCTAACAGCTCAATATATTTTAGCATCCTATGGCTTTTCCACACAACGGCAAGTGCAAAGCCTGCAGAGATACTGTTAGAGAACTGCTCAGGTCAAAGGGATGCCAACCCAGAACAGTTGATCGTTGTCTCTCCAGAGGTGATCTTCATGATGGGATGGGGACACAACATCCACCATCTTCACACCATCCTTGGAAGTGTCTTGTCCAAAGCCCAATGTCATGGGCAGTTCCTGACTATGATTCAGGAGGTAGTAAGACTGAGAGGATATTTCCAAAGGATATTTCGGGTGCAGCTCCTCTTTTTTTGATAGTAATAGGAATATGGGTTCTATCACACTGATTAACCTCAAAGAACCTGATTTGGTACTTTGGTACTCCTTCTATGATCAGGTGACTGCCTGGTGGATGTGGGGCAGGCTGTGGGTGTAGTCTACCTGGACTTCCGCAAGGCCTTTGACACCATCCCCCACAGCAAACTCCTGACCAAGCTGTCAGCCCATGGCTTGGACAGCAGCACTCTGTGCTGGGTTAGGAACTGGCTGGAGGGCTGAGCCCAGAGAGTGATGGTGAATGGTGCCACATCCAGCTGGCAGCCAGTCACCAGTGGCATCCCCCAGGGATCAGTTATGGGCCCCATCCTATTCAATATCTTCATTGATAATCTGGATGAGGGGATTGAGTCAGTCATCAGCAAATTTGCAGATGACACCAAGTTGGGAGCAGATGTTGATCTGTTAGAGGGTATATGGGCTCTGCAGAGGGACCTTGCCAGGCTGGACAGACGGACGGAGGCCAACAGGATGGCTTTCAACAAATCCAAGTGACAGGTGTCCAGTTCTGGGCCCCTCAGTTTAAAAAGGACATCGAAACACTTGAACGTGTCCAGAGAAGGGCAACAAGGCTGGGGAGAGGCCTTGAGCACAGCCCTGTGAGGAGAGGCTGAGGGAGCTGGGATTGTTTAGCCTGGAGAAGAGGAGGCTCAGGGGTGACCTCATTGCCCTCTACAACTACTTGAAAGGTGGTTGTAGCCAGGAAGGGGTCGGTCTCTTCTCCCAGGCAACCAGCACCAGAACAAGAGGACACAGTCTCAAGCTGTGCCAGGGGAGATTTAGACTCAAGGTGAGGAGAAAGTTCTTCACCAAGCAAGTCATTGGCAATTGGAATGTGCTGCCCAGGGAGGTGGTGGAGTCACCATCCCTGGAGACGTTCAAGAGGGGATTGGACGTGGCCCTTGGTGCCATGGTCTAGTCATGGGGTCTATAGTGACAGGTTGGACTTGATGATCCTTGAGTTCTCTTCCAACCTTAGTTATACTGTGATACTGTGATACTGTGCTGTACTTTGGCTACAACAACCCCATGCAGAGCTACAGGCTGGGATCAGAGTGGCTGGAGAGCTGCCAAACAGAAAGGGACCTGGGGGTGCTGATTGACAGCCACCTAAACATGAGCCAGCAGTGTGCCCAGGTGGCCAAGAAGGCCAATGGCATCCTGGCCTGCATTAGGAATAGTGTGGCCAGCAGGAGCAGGGAAGTCATTGTGCCCTGTACTTTGCATTGGTTAGGCCACATCTTGAGTACTGTGTCCAGTTCTGGGCCCCTCAGGTTAAGAAGGACATCGAGACACTTGAACGTGTCCAGAGAAGGGCAACAAGGCTGGGGAGAGGCCTTGAGCACAGCCCTATGAGGAGAGGCTGAGGGAGCTGGGATTGCATAGCCTGGAGAAGAGAAGGCTCAGGGGAGACCTCATTGCTGTCTACAACTACCTGAAGGGTGGTTGTAGCCAGGAGGGTGCTGGTCTCTTCTCCCAAGGAACCAGCACCAGATCAAGAGGACACAGTCTCAAGCTGCACCAGGGGAGGTTTAGACTCGAGGTGAGGAGAAAATTCTTCACTGAGAGAGTCATTAGTCATTGGAATGTGCTGCCCAGGGAGGTGGTGGAGTCACCATCCCTGGAGGTGTGCAAGAGGGGATTGGACATGGCACTTGGTGCCATGGTCTAGTCATGAGGTCTGTGGTGACAGGTTGGACTTGATGATCTTTGAGGTCTCTTCCAACCTTGGTGATTCTGTGATTCTGTAACACCTGGGATTCACAGAGCCCTCTATACTCCCTTTTCAATGAGTATCAGTCTGCACTGATACAGGATAAACAGAATCACTGAGGTTGGAAAAAGACCTTTCAGATCATCAAGTCCAACTGTCCACCCAACCCTACCATGACCACTAAACCATGTCCTGAAGTACCATGTTGTGGTAGTTTAATGTTGGAGGGAAATTTCAACCCACCACACATGTCTATATGGGGTTTTTTGACACCTCCAGGGACGGTGACTCCACCATGTCCCTGGGCAGCCATTTCCAATGACTGACCACTCTTGCAGTAAAGACATTTTTCTTAATATCCAATCTAAACCTCTCTTGATGCAACTTGATGCCATTTCCTCTTGTCCTATCACTTTGTCACCTGAGAAAAGAGACCAAGCCCCACCTCACTCCAACTTCCTTTTGTACCGCGATTAAGAGATGGGACAGAGCTTGATGCAAGCAAAGTGTTCCCTTTATTGTACAAAGTCTTTTCTTTATGTAGGCTAACATAATCAAAAGCAACTTGTGATTGGTGATTAGATGTGTCCCTGCGACAGTTACAGACTCATGATTGGCTGCTGAGGAAATGCCAGGGAACACACATCCCTTGGCAAGGCTCAGACAGGTGTTAGGCAAAAGGCAAATATCACACATCTCTTATCTAAGTTCAGACAGAAGACAAAAGACTCTCGTGCAATGTTTACCAGCTCTTATTCTCAGCTTGTTATGTGGCTTCCCTGAGTCACAATGGTCGTTGGTAATCAGCTAAATGCTTTTTTCTCTCTACACAGCTGCAGTTTGTTCCCCGGGTTTATGGCCCACAAGAGCTAAAACATTTCCTTCTATCAGCTGAGCATTGCTTGAGGTTCTACTCCCTAAATTCAGTTCATCACTTTTGGGCAGTTGTAGAGAGCAATGAGGTCTCCCCTCAACCTCCTTTTCTCCAGACTAAACAATCCCAGCTCCCTCAGCCACTCCTTATGAGACTTGTTTAAAATTTAATATTTAATAAGGGTGAGGGTCAAGGCTCTCTTTTGTCCAAAGACACCAAGGCAGCCATTTACTCCCATGACAAGCACCCAGGGATCTTTAATGTCCAAGCAAAGAAGACGGGAATCAGAGTTTCAAGCTCTCATTCCCTGCCATTAATGTCAATGTTAAATATTGATCCTTTCTGTGTTTAGCACAAACCAAACAGCAGAGCCTAGCCATGCTCTTTGGCTTTTATTAATGCACTCTTTTTTTTTCTGCATCTGGGTGAAGTTTGCAGTAATGATGGGGGGGGGGGGAATGTAGCAGCAGTGAACGAGCAGCAGACAGATCGATCCTGTATCTTGACACGATTCAGAAGTCGGTGAAAAATCATCTCTCTGTCCCAGCCACAACAGCCATTTTGGAAAGAACTCATCCTTGCAGTGTAACAGATCCTGCTAAAACTTCTGGTAGGATCTGGGATTTGAGGGAAGGAATGGAAAGGGGAAAAAAAAAGTTGGAAGTCTGTAAAATCCCTCTCAGTCCTGGGTTGGAGCAGTTTCCCTTAGTGGTGTCTGAAGTCAAATTTTAAAAGCAGGTGGACATCATGTCGGGGGAAACCTAGGAGCAATCCCTATGGATGTCACAACGAGGGGTAAACCTGGGAGCAATCCCTATGGACATCATGTTGGGGGAAACCTAGGAGTAATCCCTATGGATGTCACAACTGGGGGTAAACCTGGGAGCAATCCCTATGGACATCATGTTGGGGGGGAAAGCTGGGAGCAATCCCTATGGACATCATGTTGGGGGAAACCTAGGAGTAATCCCTATGGATGTCACAACTGGGGGTAAACCTGGGAGCAATCCCTATGGACATCATGTTGGGGGGGAAACCTGGGAGCAATCCCTATGGACATCATGGTGGGGAAAACCTGGGAGCAATCCTGATGGATATCATATTGAGGGGTAAACCTGGGAGCAATCCCTATGGACATCAATGTGCCCTTGTGGCCAATGGCACCATGGGATGCATTAAGAAATATGTGTCCAGCAGGTCTAGGGCAGTTCTGCTTCCTCTCTACTCTGCCTTGGTTTTGGGCTCCCCAGTTCAAGACAGTCAGACCTGATTGAGAGAGACCCACAAAGAGCTATAGGGATGACTGTGGGACTTGAACATCTCTCCTATGAAGAGAGACTGAGAGACCTGGAGCTGTCTAGTCTTGAGAGGAGAAGGTTGAGAGGGGATCTGATCAACATCTATAAATATCTGAGGGATGGGTGTCAAGATGGAGGTTCCAGGATCTTTTGGGTGGTGCCCAGTGATAGGACAAGGGGCAACAGGTACAAGCTAGAACACAGGAAGTTCTACCTCAACACTAGGAGACACTTGGTTATGATGAGGGTAAAGGAGCACTGGAACAGGCTGCCCAGGGAGGTTGTGGAGTCTCCTTCTCTGGAGACTTTCAGAACCCACCTGGATGCATTCCTATGTGGCCTGCCCTAGGTGACCCTGCTTTGATGGGGGGGGGGGGAGGGGGTTGAACTTGATGATCTCTGGAGGTCCCTTCCAACCCCTAACATTTTCACATTTTGAATCAGCTCCAAATAAATATAAATCACAGCTATTACAACGTGTGACTTTGGTGAACTACAAGAAGTGGTTTTCACATGCCAGGAATGCAGGCATGGCAGGGAGACCACACATGTAGACATGGCACTTTGAGACACGTTTTAATGGCCATGGTAGTGTTAGGTCAATATTTGGACTCAAGATCTTTTCCAACCAAAACAATTCTATAATACTATGGTCTTCTGCAGCCAGAGGCGGATCAGCTTTCCCAAAATACCCTGCAGCTTGTGGGTTTTCTAGGGTTTGGGGTTTGTTTCTTGGTGCTTTTTTGCTTGGTTGGTTGGTTGGTTGTTTTTTTGTAATGAGGGTTTACAGCTTGGCTGTAAAAATTTATCTCTGATTCAGATTCTTTGACCACATTGAGTGATTGTTCCTGACCTCTGGGATACTCTGTGTTGAAATTAATTTAATATTTTAATGTGTATTTCTCCTTGAGCAAGGGGAGCAGAAGCTAGGAGTCACACCTCGGGTCCGCATCCCACTTTACAAGCAGAAAACAGCAGGAAATCTTTTGAGGTGATACAATCAATACAGAATTAGGGAAGGCAGGAATATTTTTCATCTCTGCTGTCATTATCTCCATTCATATTCCCACCTCATGCCTCAATTTACCCAACTGTAAAAGGATAGTGGTGATGCCCTTACACAGGGAAGTGGGGCTAACTTAAATGTCAGCTCTGAAGCCATCTGCATAAGGTCTCTAAGAAAGGACAGGAGCAGAAACTGTGATATGAAAGCTCTTCTCTTCCTTTTCCTTTTTAACTAGGTTTTAACAGACAACCTGTCTACCCATGAATTGGGCTGACATCCCCCAAACACCCCCACAGGCCACTAAGCATGAGATAAAATATGCTAAAATTATACAATATGGTCAAATATTTATTTCCCTACATAGCAGCTATAGCAGATGAGCTGCAAGCAAAGGAGCTTGCTGCTGAGTGCACCACCTGGAGTACTGTGTCCAGTTCTGGAGCCCCTATCACAAGAGGGATCTGGAGGTGCTGGAGCGTGTCCAGAGAAGGGCCACAAGGATGATCAGAGGGCTGGAGCACCTCTCCTATGAGGACAGACTGAAGGAGTTGGGGCTGTTCAGTCTGCAGAAGAGAAGGCTCAGAGGTGACCTAATTGTGGCCTTCCAGTATCTGAAGGGGGCCTACAGGAAGGCTGGGGAGGGACTTTTCAGGATCTCAGGTAGTGATAGGACTAGGGGGAATGGAATGAAGCAGGAGGTGGGGAGATTCAGGCTGGATGTGAGGAGGAAGTTCTTCACCATGAGAGTGGTGAAGCCCTGGAATGAGTTGTCCAGGGAGGTGGTTGAGGCCCTGTCCCTGGAGGTGTTTAAGCCCAGGCTGGATGAGGCTCTGGCCAGCCTGATCTAGTGTGGGGTGTCCCTGCCCATGGCAGGGGGGTTGGAACTAGATGATCCTTGTGGTCCCTTCCAACCCTGACTGGTACTGTGATACTATGATGCTATGGTGCACTTACAGACCTAAGCAGACCCCACCAACCTCCATAAATCCAGAGCGTTTAAGAAAGGAAAATCCTGGGAACACACAATCACAGATTCATAGAATAGTTTGAGTTGGAAGGGACCTTAAAGGTCATCTAGTTCCAACCCCAGTGCCATGGGCATGGACACCTCCCACTAGACCAGGTTGCTTACATGTGGGGTTGCTGTGCCTGGCCACTCATGAGTGTGTTTTTTCCCTTCACAGATGCCCTGAGGAGCATGGCCTCCATGAACCATGCACCACGGTCCTCCCCAGCAGAACTCAGTGGTGCCAGCCACCACCTGCTACGAGAGCGCAAGTCTTCAGCACCATCCCACTCCAGCCAGCCCACCCTCTTCACCTTTGACTCACCTTCCAACCACCTTCAGAGCACCCTGTCTGCCAGTGCCCCTCAAGACTACCTTTTCCTTCACCAGTGTATGAGCAGAAAGTCAGAAAATGCAAGGTATTGTAGCCCACCTGGAAGCAAACCCCGGGAACAGTTGAGGGAGGGCTGTGGGTTAGTCGCTCAACCCACCTCTGACCTCTGTGGAGGTCTGAAAAAGCCAGCCACAGAAAGCCATGACGGGTGGTCTCATCTCATTGCAGTTGATGGAGGAGGTCACCATGGTGGGCTCCCAGCATCCCTGGCTCTCTGGGATTGTATTAAAAATTGGTTAAATGGCTGGGCCTAGAGGGTGGTGGTCAGTGGCATAAAGTCTACTCAGAGGCTAGTCACTAGCAGTGTACCCCAGGGGTCAATATTTGGTCCAGTCCTGTTTAACATCTTAATTAATTATCTGGATAATGGAGCTGAGTGTACCCTCAGCCAGTTTGCTGGTGACACCAGGCTAGGAGGAGTGGCTGATATAGAATCATAGAATGCATTGGATTGGAAATGGCCTTTAAAGGTCAGCAAGCCCAACCCCTCTGCACTAAGCAAGAACATCTTTAACTAGATCAGGTTGCTCAGAGCCCCATCAAGCCTCTCCTTGAATGTCTCCAGGGATGGGGCCTCCACCACCTCCCTAAATATACAGTGGAGGGTGATGCTCATGTACCAGAGGAACCTCAAAAAGCTGGAGAAATGGACCAGCGGAAACCTCATGAAGTTCAACAGGGAGAATTCTAAAGTCTTGCATCTGTGTAGGAACAACCCCAAGCACCATTATAGCTCTGGTGGCCACCTAGATGGAAAGCATCTTGGCAGAGAGGGACCTAGGGAGGTCCTGGTGGACAAGAATGGATCCTTTAAACCACAAAAGCAAATGGTATTAGGCCAAGTACTGCCAGCAGGTCAAGGCAGGTGATCCTTACCTTCTCATCTGGAGGGCCATGTTCAGTTCTGAGTTCCTTTGTATGAGAGACATGGACAGACTGGAGAGAGTCCAGCAAAGGGCCACAAAGATGCTGAGTGGAATGGAGCACCTCTACTATGAAGAAAGGTTGACATAACTGGGACTGTTCATCCTGAAGATCATGGGGATCTCATCAATGTATATAAATACCTACAGGGAGGGTGCAAAGCAGATGGAGTCAAGCTCTTGTCAGTAGTGCCCTGTGCCAGGACCAGAGGCCAAGGGCACAAAATGAAACACAAAAGCGTCCCTCTGAACATCAGGAAACACTTTCTCACTTTGAGGCTGACCACTGGCACAGGTTACCCAGAGAGGATGTAGAGTCTCCATCCTTGGACACATTCAAAAGCCATCTGGATGCAGTCCTGGGCAACCAGCTCTAAGTTGCCCTGCTTGAACAAGGTAGCTAGACCAAATGACTCCTAGAGGTCATTTCCAACTTCAAGCACTTCAAGGAGAAATTCCACAACCATTCTGGTTCTGAGCAAATGATGGTTCTCTGCCTCCAGTATCAGATGGTTGCCTTAAACATTGAGGAGTTTTTGTGACCCAAAGTAATTTCAGCTGAAGATAATGGAACAGTGTTTGTTAAAAGGCTCTCTGATACTCCAGATGTGGGGACAGAATCATGGAATGGCTTGAGTAAAAGGGACCTTAAAGATCATCTATTTCCAATCTCCCTGCCACAGGCAGGGACACTTCCCACTAGATCAGGTTGCTGAAAGCCTCATTCAGCCTGGTCTTAAACAATTCAGGGATGAGGCAGCCACAACCTGTTACAGTGTTCCTTTAGAACTTCTTCCAAATGTCCAGCCTAAATCTACCCTGCTCTGGTTTCAAACCCTTTGTCCTGTCACCATAGGCCTATATAAACAGTCCCTCTCTACCTTTCCTGGAGTCCCCTTAGCTACTGGAAGGCCTCCTCTTCTCTGGGCTGAAGAGATGCCACTCCCTCCTAACCTAAAAGCTACCCTCTGAGAGCCTGAATGGCTGGGACCAAGGGATGAAGGGAGCAAGCACTGATACTTGGGTGGGCAGAGGCAAGCCAACCAGCAGCAGCTTCTGCAGCTGGGCCAGAAATAATCATCCCAATCAATGCCCAGTGCAAAGGGCCAGGCTGCAGCACTGCTGGGAATCCCTCCCCTTCCATCTCCTGAGCTCTTACTTTACTCATCCATAAAATTAGGGTAATAGCAGCTAATTGGTAAGCAATGCTGACTAATTAACCCATGAGATGCTTCAAGTCCTCAGCCGAAAGGACCCTGCCAGAGCCCAAACAATCTCCTGGGTGGACTGAGCTCCACAGAGGGCAGGGATTCGTTTGTCATCTCGCAGCATCATTTGTTTTTCCCCAAACACGCCCGATTTCTGAGCGCCATCTCCTGCTGGCTCCAGGAAACAGAGTCCCTCTTGTCGCTGCAGAGCATCACCCGGCATCTTCCAGCACTTCCCCATACTGCTGGCTCTTCCCCAGTGATTTGCTGCAGCTGGGACCTCCCCTCACAGCCATTACGGGTTTTCCCAGCGTGGTGATGGATACAGAGCAGGACACTCTTCCACAGGGAGAGGTTTATATGAGAGCATGGTTTAAATGAGGTTCAAATGAGAGACTGAGAGCATGGTCCCCAAAAGCCTGATCCACTCCTGAGTCCTTTCATACTTCTGTGAGCAAAAAGACCCAGCCCAAGGCTGCTTCTCACCCTCTCCTGGTGCATCTGCATTAGGTCTTCATGGAAGGGAAATCTTTTTTAAGAGCTTTGCTGCATTTTTGCTGCTTCCATGCTGCTTCAGACAGCTTGAAGGACAGCATCATCATCATCTACATTTGACTCGACTGCATCTCATGTCCCAGTGCTTCCCCAGCAAAGCTCATGTTTCCCCAAGTCATGCAGGGTAAGGAGCTGCTTCATGGTGGCAGAGTTTGAGGATGGGGGAGAGGAAAGTTCTACATGGCCAATTCAAGCATCCCCTGACTGGAGAAAGTGTAATCTGCTGAAGTTGTGGGTGCAGAAAGCCAAGCCTGTGGGGATCATCCTCTTCTGCAACGTTGGGGCATTAAAAGAGGAAGAAGCAGGAGGGATAAAACAGGAGATGGAACACCTTGGAGGGCATGTTCAGAGGAACAGTGGCTAATGAGCAGTCATTAAGGGACAGAGGTCTCCGCATTTCTCACTCTCCTTCCTGGCTGGCGTCTTCAGGCATGACTACAATACAAATCATGGAATCATTAGCAAGGCACAGACCTAATGACCATGCTGCTTTGCTCACCCTGAGGGACTCAAAGGCTTTTATAAATCTGAATTCAGCCATGAGGTTCATCCCTCCTCTATGGATCAGGGCTGCAAAGTCCAAATCCCAGCTGGGGACTATCCTTACCTGCCCAGAATTTGTCTTGCAAGAGGGCAGGATAGTGGTGTGACTGCAGGCTTTGAAATAGTCCCCATTAGGAAAATTTCCAGTCCTTCTCAAGCACATTTGCAAGGCAGAGGTGAGAGCAAGTTCCCTCCTGCACTGCAGATGGGTAGCCAGCATGTCCTGGGTCGCTCTCAGATGGTGTGAAAATTGCCCATTTAGAACAAATTATGACTGAATTATTCCTGTCTGTATCGCCACCATGGGTACCTCCCACCCCATGATGAGGTCATTTTGAAGGTGTTTCAGGATAAAACTAATGGTGGGCACATTTGGAGGGGTCTGAGATGCTTCCATCACCACAGTTTTGGGCATTGTAGGTCAGGAAGCTAAGACTGGGGAGGTTTGGACTGGACATTAGGAAAACGTTTGTTCACAGCAAGCGTGGTCAGACATTGGAATGTGCTGGGCAGGGAGGTGGTTGAGTCACCAACCCTGGATGTGTTTCAAGGTCATTTGGATGTGGTGCTTGGGGATATGGTTTAGGGGTGAACCTTGTAGTGCAGGGTTATGGGTTGGACTTGGTGAACCTGAAGGTCTTTTCCAACCTGAATGTTTCTGTGTGATTCTGTGGGAAGATGACAATTCCAGGGGAGCAGAGTTTAGTGCACCCTGGGACTGTCTCTCCCTCCTGTCTCAGCCCCCTTCTCACCATCCTCTTCAGGAGCGCCAGCTTCTCCCAAGCCACGAGGTCTGCCTTCTTCATGCGAAGCGACTCAGCGGTCCAGAAGCTCTCCCAGGGCAACGGGCACTGTGTGAATGGGGTTGCTGGGCAGCTCCACGGCTTCTACAGCTTGCCAAAACCCAGCCGCCACAACTCGGAGTTCAGGGACAGTGCCTATGACCTGCCACGCGCCTTCGGTTCCTACAGCCACCCCAAGTCCAGCCTCACCAGCTCCGAAACGGATAATGAGGAGGTCTACACCTACAAGACTCCCAACAACACCCTGTGTAAGGAGTTTGGGGAGCTCTCCACAGACTCCTATGACATCCCTGCCACCCCACACTCCGTCTACCAGATCCCCAGGACATTTACACTGGACAAGAACCACAACACTCTGGCTGTGGCTGCCAGCGACTCACCAACTGCGCCACCCCCACGGCCCCCGAAGCCTGGGCAGATGGAGCCGCGGTGGGGCAGCCCACCCCAGAGACCCCAGCCTGCTGAAAGTTTAGGGCTGGCCCCCATGGCAGCCACCATTCCCCGGAGAAACACGCTGCCGGCGGTGGAGAACAGCAGGCTGCACCGAGGTGAATATGGGAATGAGGAGCAGGGAGAGGCTTTGCCCTAGCTGCAGTCTTGGATGGGGTGGTCCCTTTGGGTTGTGGTAGGACTGTGGTGGCTGTTGGTATCAACCAGAAAGCTGAACACAAAGATGGTCTCCCTGGTGAGGATATGGCCCTGCTTTCTGTATGCAGCGGGCATGGAGAGATATCTTGAGGTCTCTATCCACCCATGCTGCTCAGCTGGCTCTTGGCTCTGTTATGCTGTGAGCCAAACCCCCAAACCTACTGTGGAGCCCTTTTACTACATCTTGCTTTTATTTCAATTCATCACCAGGGTTATCAGAGCTCACGTCATCCTGGAGCTACCTTGGTCTTGCACACCAGACAGGGACATCATATTGTGCATCTCCAACACCAAATATGCCAAGTGCAGCAGATCTGCCCTTCCCATTGGCCATGGATGGGCTGTGAATAAACTTGACCTTTGGAATCTCGTGCCTAGGATGAAATAGTTGCAAAGCAACTTAGAAGAGGTGCTTGGAGAGAAAACATAGGGTAAATGATACACACAGCTCCCTGAAATGCTTCTTGCATCTCCTCCTACCTAAATTGAGGCTGAGATCAGACCTGTGCTCAGCAGTAGATGGACCAGTCTAAGAGTTTAGCACCCCACCCTCACCCTATGCTCCCCTTACTGGAGGATGCCAGGCCTTGCATCTGTCAAATGAGCTGTAACAACTCTTCCTTGACCCAGTTTTGTCACCATGATCGACTTTATCTGATGTCTTCACCCCTGGGATTTTGCAGCACTTTGACAGAACCAGGTTAGGTCCACATGGCACTTGCAACTGTGTTGGCGCATCAGAGAGATGTTAATTGGAAGAGAGCAGGACAGGGAGTCTGAGACAGGTTAAAACCCATGTCTTCCCACCAGCATCTCAACCATCAAGAGTAGATACAACCTTCCCAGCACCTAGATTTTGTTTTCAGGGCCCCCTTTTGTTAGCAGCATTTGTACATCTGTGGTTGTGTTGCAGCTTCTTCTTGTGAGACATACGAATACCCCCAGCATGGAGGAGGCAGCAGTGCTGTGCACTCAGTTGAGTCTATGAATGATGGCTACAACTCCTACCTGGTGAGTTGGCCTTGATCTTGGCAACGTTTGCACCTTACAGATTCAGAAACAAGTCAGTTCCACTTCCAGGTGGGACATCACCACCCAGTCAGGCAGAGATATGTTAAGAAATGAAGAGTTCAGTTAGTGGTTTCCATTAAAACCTTGGTGGTCTGCAAGGGTACAGATGGAGGGACAACCACCTAACCCTGCACCAGAAGCAGAGCTTTGCTTCAGTGCTTCCACAGAGTGCATTTGTCTCGAGTTTTGACCAAATAAAAGTACCCAGCAGTTTGGTTTCCCCAAAGCCTGGGATGCTGCTGAGCTGAATTTTGTGCACTTTCAGAGATTTCCTGAGCTGGAAATGACATTAAGGTAGCCTTTCATATTGCATGTTAGTCAAGGCCAGAGCCCAGCAAAAAAATTACTTTCCAGGTTGAGAATGCTTCTGCAGGTTGCTCAGATCATAAGAAGCTCGGTTAAGACTTTGCCCTGAATTCAGGGTCTTGGACACAGTGGAGGTAGACCTCCTTAGTGCAAGCTGATGGCCAAGGGATAGAATCATAGAATCATAGCATCAACCAGGTTGGAAAAGACCTGAGAGATCATCAAATCCAACCTATTACCTAATACCTAACACCTCATGACTAACTAAACCATGGCTTCAAGTGTTACATCCAATCCTTTTTTGAACACCCCCAGGGACGGTGACTCCACCACCTCCCTGGGCAGCACATCCCAATGGCCAATTACTTTCTGTGAAGAATTTTCTCCTCACCTCCAGCCTAAACTTCCCCTGGTGCAGCTTGAGACTGTGTCCTCTTGTTCTGGTGCTGGTTGCCTGGGAGAAGAGACCAACCCCCACCAGGCTACAACTAGCTTTCAGGAAGCTGTAGAAAGAATAACCTCTCCCCTGAGCCTCCTCTTCTCCAGGCTAAACAACTCCAGCTCCCTCAGCCTCTCGTCATAGGGCTTGTGCTCCAACCCCCTCACCAGCTTTGTTGCCCTTTTCTGGACACGTTCAAGTGTCTCAATGTCCTTCTTAAATTGAGGGGCCCAGAACTGGACACAGGACTCAAGGTGTAGCCTAACCAGTGCTGAGACCAGGGATAGATCATCCCTTCCCACTGTATTGAGATTTTAGGTCTGGTCCCAACTCAGGTGTGTGTCTGGTGATGATGAGACGAAGGGATTTATAGTGGGATGAGGTTGAGCAATGTCTGATACTCACAGCACATTCTTCTGCTTGTCCCCCAGCAAGCGAAGGCAGTGGTCGCCCGCTCCCACAGCACCGACTCTGAGGACAACTACGTCCCCATGAACCCTGGTTCCTCTCCCCTGATCCACACTGAGAAAGCCAATGACAATGCCCAAAATCTCTACATCCCTATGAGCCCTGGGCCACATCACTTTGACCTGGTGGGGTTGTCCTCAGCTACTCTCCCTGTGCATAAAGGAGGAGCCATGGCACAGTGCCACAGACGGCTGAGTGAAATCCAGCCCCCACCAGTCAACCGCAACCTCAAACCCGACCGGAAAGGTAAGAATGGTTGATTGTGGACAAATCTGTACAGAAATCCTCCTGTTCTGGTAGTACTTTGGACTACATCTGTCATCTCATGAGTACTCAAGAGAGTCCTTTGTGGGGTGTACCTTCCCACTGCCAGTAGTCAGACCTTCAGATCTTCCCCATCCCCTTCCTCTCTCATAACAGCTATGGTGCAAACACAACTTTTGTGGTGCTTGAACAGCCTATCTCAAAGCCTTCCTGGACTTCATAGGAGATACATGTCACAGGCAGGAGATACATGTCACAGGCAGGATCTCATCCCCCTTACCTTCACCTCTCTCTATGCTCCACTCCAAAAATCTCCATGTTATCTTCAGATGACCCAGATTTTTCCTACTGTTTCCTACTGGGCAAATATAGACAGCTCTTCCTTTAGGGCTTTGCCTCCTGTCTCCAAATCTCTCCCCATATCATTGTCTGGAAGGTCACCAATGAGATGTTGAGCAGGAGGGCTCCCATCATTAGGGCATCAGCACCTAAGCCCATCAATATGCTCAGGGAGGGCTGAAGCTGGAGCACAGCAGTCTTGTCTTCCACCTCATAAACCACCCATCATGAGAAGAGCTTTCATGTTCCCCTGCAGATTTCTTTCCCATTCTTCATGGGGAAATTCACTAGCTGGAGGTAGCTTAGTCTGGCAAGGACTGGTCTTGTCCTCAGCTAATGGGTTATCACAACTCCTTAAAGAACGGGTTAATCATACTCTCCATTCCCTGGGATGTACAGACCTCTTTTGGGGCCACCCACCCACTTTAACTCTGTGAGTCAGAGGGAAAATTCACTGGGTTGCCCCAGTCCTGGCATAAATGAGTGCAGGGAATTTGGTTGAGGGTGTTTTTCATCAGCAAGGAGGTCTGGGGAGCGAGCTGATAAACAGAAGAAAAGAGCAGTTTGTCTGGGACCCTCTCATGCTAGTCAGGGATGCTGAATTGTGAGAATGTGCTGCCTCTGAACAAAGGCTTTTCTACTTCCCAGCAAAGCCATTGCCACTGGACCTGAGGAACAACACCGTCATCGATGAGCTTCCCTTCAAATCACCAGTCACAAAATCCTGGTCCAGGCCAACGTGAGTAATGGTTGGAGTACGAATTCCTTCCCTGCACTGACAGCAGACCTCTGGTCTTGCACTCGCTAGTGTCTACATGTAGCCATGCTGTCACCTCTGCCATGGATTAAACATCTCTGGCTGAGTGTAAGGATGTTGGCTGCCTTTCTGCTTTTGTTCACTGCAGAGGTTTCTTCTAGCCTAGCATCTTTCTTTGTTGAAGAGGCACATTTCTTGTGGCCCACCTTGAGCCAAACTAGAAGGCAGCCCAGACTTGGAATGCAGACCCAAATTTCCTCAAAAGCTGGATGATCCCTTCTGCCCACATTGTCAAATTTAGAAACAGGAGTTGCAGAGCTGGGTCATGCCATGCAAACATCTGCATTGGGATGAAAGTCCACCTTACCCAACACGCTACCCAATCAGGGACCAGCAGGAGCTATCTGAGAAAAAGAGTAATTTACAGAGCAATTCTTTCCCAAAATATCCTGCCACACCATGGCAACTGGGGGCTCAGGGATTTCCTTTTTCATATCATGGCCAGACTTGGAATCAGCAAAGTTGGTGAGGGGTTTGGAACACAAGCCCTATGAGGAGAGGCTGAGGGAGCTGGGGTTGCTTAGCCTGGAGAAGAGGAGGCTCAGGGGAGACCTTATTGCTCTCTACAACTACCTGAAGGGAGGTTGTAGACAGGTGGGGGCTTGTCTCTTCTCCCAGGCAACCAGCACCAGAACAAGAGGACACAGTCTCAAGCTGTGCCAGGGGAGGTTCAGACTGGATGTTAGGAGGAAATTCTACACAAAGAGAGTGACTGCCCATTGGAATGGGCTGCCCAGGGAGGTGGTGGAGTTACCATCAGTGAAGGTGTTTAGGAGGAGACTTGCTAGGGTGCTTGGTTGCATGGTTTAGTTGATGAGGTGGTGTTGGATGATTGGTTGGACACGATGATCTTGAAGGTCTCTTCCAACCTGGTCTATTCTATTCTAGTCTAGATCATAGAATGGGTTTGGGTTGGAAGGTCATTTAGTCCAATCCCCTTGCAGTAAGCTGGGACATATTTGACTCAATCAGGTTGCTCAGAGCCCTGAAATGTTTCCAAGGATGGGACTTCTACCACCTCTCTGGCCATCCTGGGCCACTTTCATTGTAAAAACCTCCTTCCTTATAACTAGTCTAAATCTCCCTCTTCTATCTTAAAACCATCACTCCTTGTCTTAGCAAAGCAGGCCTTGTTAAAAAGATTGTCCCCATCTTTCTTTTAGGTCCCCTTTATGTACTAAAAGACCACAATATGGTCTACCCAGAACCTTCTCTTCTCAAGGCTGAAGAATCCCAACTCTCTCAGCCTGTCCTTACAGCAGAGGGGTCACAGCTCTCAAATCATTTTTGCGGCCTCCTTTGGACCTTCTCCAACAGGTTCATGTCTTTTCTCTGCTGAGGACTCCAGATGGGTTAGATGCTGTCAAAACAGAGAGGCTCTCCTTACTAGCTTAGTCAAATGTTTTAAGAGACACTCATATTCCCCACACTAGAGCTACTGGCAGGAAAATAAATTCATTTAGGTCAGGATTTCACATGAAAGCCCAGCATGTGGCTGAGCAGCTAATTAAGATCTCTTGAAGACATTTCCTATTTCTGGAATGTGACTGCTCCTGGAGAGTTGTATCACTGGCACAAGACCTGTGGCCCACCACAACTCATGACCCAGCCAAGCTACCCCAACTCAGCCATTCTGTGGGCACAGGACATGAATTCACATCCAACTTTTCCCCCAAAAGGCCCCTCTGTAGTCTCAAAACACAGGGTGACACTGGCAGGGTCTGCCTGAGCTGTGTTTTGATTGCCTTGAAAGCAAAACCTAGCCTGAAGGAAGCCTGCAAAACGAAACCAAAGCACTTCAGAGCAAAGTCTGACAGCCAAAAATAACAGGATTCACACAATTCCCATTCTGCTGCTAATTCGTGGTCTGATGCTGTCCAATGAAAGGCAGAAGCAAAGCTTGGCTGCTGTGACTCCTCTAATAAATTGGATTGCGTGGAGACTGACTGCAGGGCATGAGGGCTGTGTGCTGAAATCACTGTGCCAGGCAACAGCAAGCAGGGTTTGACTGACGTGATGTCCAACCCTGGAGAACCTAATGGATTTTTCCCTTATCACCTAATCATATGACCCAGACTTTACTGCAAGGCAACAAATAGCTTTTTAAGATGCAAGCTTTCATGCCAGAGGCTGATTGCATTATGTGTTATTCTGCAGAATTAGATTTGGCCAGCTGAAAGGCAAGATGATGCCTCAGAGGCTTTGTTTTCCAGCAAAACATTTGGATGGGGCCCTGCACAGAAAACAAATCCTGGAGCTGCAGTGAGGTTGGAGGTGAGAAGCTCCACCAAGGCTGGCACTGCACCCTCCATAGTTAAATACTTCCTGTGAGATAAAAGAATTAGAATCATAGAATCATTTAGATTGGAAAAGACCTTTTCAGAGGGCTGGAGCACTTCTCCTATGGAAACAGACTAAGAGAGCTGGAGCTATTCAGTCTGGAGAGGAGAAGGCTCTGAGGAGACCTTATTGTGGCTTTCCAGTATCTGAAGGGGGCCTACAAGAAAGCTGGGGAAGGACTTTTTAGGATGTCAAGTAGTGAGCAAAACTAGAAGTGGATAGATTCAGATTGGATATTAGGAAGAAGTTCTTCCCCATGAGGGTGGTGAGACACTGGCACAGGTTGCCCAGGGAGGTGGTAAATCCCCATCCCTGGATGTTTTTAAGGGCAGTCTGGATGTGGCTCTGAGCCGCGTGATGTAGTGTGAGGTGTCCCTGCCCATGGCAGGGGGGTTGGAACTGGATGATCCTTGAGGTCCCTTCCAACCCTGACAATTCTATGATTCTATGATCATGAAATCCAACCATTAACCCTACTATAGCAAGTCCACCACTAAGCCATATCCCTATGCACCATATTTATATGGCTTTTAAACACATCCAGAGATAGTCACTCAGCCACCTCCCTGGGCAGCCTGTTCCAATGCCTGACAACCCTGTCAGTGAAAAAATTACTCCTAATGTCTAGATTAACCCCACCCTGGTGCAGCTTGAATCCATTCCCTCTTGTTCTATCACTATTTTAGTCAAGAGGAGTGACCAACACTACCTCACAATAACCTCCCTTCAGATCATGGAGGCTGGTTTATGCAGCTGATAGCAAGAGAGTTACAGGTACATATCAAGGAAGGTGTTACTAAAAAAAAGTCCTAGAAAGGAAAAATTGAGAAGATTCAGACAGTGATTTCTGAGCCACAGCAAAGTCAGGTTAGCAGAACCTCAATGCCACCTGCTCTTCGGATGCCCAATGTCCAGATATGAACATGTGTATGATTAGAGGAATCATGTGCTGCCTTTTCCTACCCCTCCTTGGCAATGGGCAGGCAGCACCTGCAACCATCATTAACACCTTGACCCTTGTCCTTGCAGCCAGACCTTCAACGCCGGCTCTCTGCAATACTGTCGCCCTGTCTCCTCCCAGAGCATCACCAGCACTGACTCAGGAGACAGCGAGGAGAACTACGTGGCCATGGTAAGGGCCTCACAGCTAAGATAAATGGTTCTGGCAGGA
Source organism: Melanerpes formicivorus (assembly GCF_026170545.1). Taxonomy (NCBI): domain Eukaryota; kingdom Metazoa; phylum Chordata; class Aves; order Piciformes; family Picidae; genus Melanerpes; species Melanerpes formicivorus. The sequence goes on along the minus strand of NW_027142353.1, from coordinate 34,993,918 downwards.
CATATACATTCCACAGCTCTGCATACACATTCCTAGCTCATGACATAGAAGTGCTGAGATAGCTCCATGATGAATGGGGTGCACACCCTGACATACATCCCAACATGCACAGAGCAGTGACTCCTCCCATTGGGGTTATTACTGTATGTGAGAGCAGGGACATCTATTGCCTGCTTTGCCAGGATTTAAGAAGGGATAAAAATGTCTCTGGGGTGCCACAGTCTCTTTTCCTAATTTAAGTTGCTTTTTTGGCAGGGCTGTTATTCCCCCTAAACAGCTGCTGACATCATGTTTGTGTGGAGGGCAGGGGCTATCGGAGCAGCAGCAGGGAGTGGCACTGCTCACAGGGAGGGGATTTTATGTCTCTTTGCAAAACAGTTGACTTGAAGCATATTTTTCAGGCTGTGTAATTAAAGGGGTAGAGGAAATCTGTGCTCTGTGTAGTGTGGCTGTGATTAGTGAAGATCCCAGAGCTGGTCTGGCCTTGCTGAGGTGTGGTTCCTGGGAAATGCTAAAGCCCTCTGCTGATGTCAGGCATCTGAATAAAAACAGCACAAAGGCAGAAAAAGTAATCCAAAAGATAAAAACAAGAAGATTAGCTTGAAAAAGTCATTAGCACGATATATAATAATTGTAATTACAACTATAGAACTGTTTGGGTTGGAAGGGACCTTAAAGATCACCGAGTTCCAACACCCCCCACCCTGCCATGGACAGGGACATTTCCCACTAGAATGGGCTGCTCAAGGGCTAATCCAACCTGGCCTTGAACAATTCCAGGGAAGGAGCATCCACAACTTCCCTGGGGATCCTATAATATGATATATGGCTAAAACATAATGTATATATAAAGTATGTAGCATAGATGATATAGAGATAGAGATAGAGATAGAGATAGGTGATAGAGATAGAGATATGGAGATAGAGATAGAGATGAGAGAGAGAGAGAGAGATTCCTTCATTAATTCTGCACACCCTAGTCCCAGAGTGAGCAGATAGCCAAACTGGGACCTCTTTTAAAAGTACTTCTTTTAAAAGTACTTCTTGTTGCCAGAATGGTGTTAATTCCTGCTTCTTCCCATTTTAATACTCATTATCTCTCCTGTCTTTTCTCTGCATTAGCAAAACCCCATTTCTGCTTCTCCTGTTCCTAGTGGCACCAACAGCCCAGCACCTAAAAAGAGTTCGGGGAGTGTGGATTATCTGGCCCTGGATTTCCAGCCAAGCTCACCAGGGCCACACAGAAAGGTATGGGACAGGGTTTGATAAACTTCTGATTAAAAGTGATGCATATTCAAAGGGGTTTTATGCACACAGGCAGCAGCAAAGCTCTGGGCGGGGTTGTTGAATGGTCACTTCATAGGCATGATTTTTCCTGCAGATCTGTAGCTAGGTTTATTTCTAGGTCAAACTCAGTCTCTGTTGCATGTCTGCAGCCTTGTTGGCAGTGTCACCAGAAGCATGGATGTGCAGAGATGCTGCCAAGATCAGAAATTCCACTGGAGATTGTAAATTGTGTGCTGGAACAGAATTTCTGCTAGAGATTTTTATATTCCAAAGCTTTCAGGAGGTATCTCAAGATGTTTCAGAAAATGTTTTCCTCCTTCAGAGCAATAGGTCCTCCAAAGACAGATTTGGGGGTTCCACCTGAGATTCTTTCAGGAGCTCATTTAGACAATGTTGGGCACTTGTTCCCTGCCAGTCAGGTGCTTTTAAATGTTGCCATTTGAGCAGGAAAAGTACCAACTGCTTTCAACAAGTGAAAGCGGTGTTTAAAAGCTGGATTATGTTGAGCTGACCGTGACATTACCCGGTTAGAATGAGCTGTGGGAATGGGATGCCTCTGCCAAGAGTTCTGTGGAAAGGTGGAAGGGGAAGCTCCTAAAGACCCAGATGTTGATGACTTTTCTCCAGGCTCATACACAGGGGAAACAAACATTGTCTTAAAGTGAATCACAGGAAAATAAGGCAAGAGAGGACCTCAGGGCATCCCCACATTTAGATCTCTCCTGAGGTGCCAGATGAGGCTTTAACAGTCTCATGTTCATGGAGATTCCACAAGCTCCCCAACAGAAATCAGATAATTGTTAAGCTTGGGAAAGACATTTCAGATCATCAGGTCCAACATTCTACCCAACACTTCCACATGTCCAAGGCCACATACCAAGATGAAGATGATACCCAGGAGTGACAGAGTGGACTAGGGTGGGGACCAAAGGCAGGTCCTGCTGGGTGCCAACCTGAGCAAACTGGTAGGGAAGAGGAAAGCCTGGCTCAAGCTAAAAAGCACCTAAGCGAGGGGACAGTGGAGGACAAGGCATTGTGTAAACCTTTTGGGAACCTATAAGTTTACCTCAACTTTCTCAAACACCACCATTTTTGCTAGGTTAAACAACCCACTGGTTAGGTCCTTTTATTATTTGACAGCTGTCCCTTGATTGTTTCTTTCTGCCCAACAATATTTCTGTAGGTATCACTAATTTACATTGTGCTCCAACCTGGGAAGGTGAGTTTAGACCATTAAAAAACATCATTTGGCTCCAGTTGAAAGCAGCTAAGGGTCTTCTGAAACCCTTGTAGACAATGTTTTGGGACGTGAGAAATGATGGGAAAAAAGGTTTCTCCTTCCTCAACAGGTCTCCTGGATGAACTTGCAAACATATGTTGGGGATGAGAATAATCTAGTGTCCTAGGTGTGTAGGGTCACCACAGCTAGGAGGATGGAACTGGGGGTTTTGTATGTATCTACAAGAATTCTTTACACAAAAATGATTAAGATACAATGGTGATTTTGTAGTGTCAGCAGCTAGATACCACAACTGCAACCAAACCTTCCTGTCCCAAGAGTTGTTGGGAAGGTAGAGACCCAAATGGTCAAAGGACCGCAGGATGTTAGGGGTTGGAAGGGACCTCTGGAGATCATCGAGTCTAACACCTCTGCCAGAGCAGGACCATAGAATCTAGTGCAGGTCACACAAGAATGCATCCAGATGGGTCTTGAAAGTCTCTGGAGAAGGAGAATCCACAACCTATCTGTGCAGCCTGTTCCAGTGCTCTGTGACCCTCACGGTGAAGAAGTTTCTCCTTGTGTTCAGGTGGAACCTCCTGTGCTGTAGTTTATATCCATTGCCCCTTGTTCTGTCACAGGGTACAACTAAGAAGGTATTTCTACACTCTCTCTGCACCCCAGTCTCATGCAAGTAAGATGCAGGGCAGATGGAAGTCCTTCATCCAAGCCCCTTTGGGAGGATAGAGGGAAGGTGAAGCATCTGTAAGATAGCAGGGGAGGTGCAGGTGGACTTTCAGTACCTGCAGCACTGCTGCAGGAAGAGCAAGAGGGAAAATCTGGGAGCTGATGAGTGAGCAGGCAGTGACCACATTTCTCCTCCCCACAGCCCTCCACCTCGTCAGTTGCCTCGGATGAGAAGGTTGATTATGTGCAGGTGGACAAGGAGAAGACGCAGGCGCTGCAGAGCACCATGCAGGAGTGGACTGATGTGCGGCAGTCCACGGAGCCCACCAAGAGCACGAAGCAGTAACGCCTGGAGCAGGCAGAGGAACAGGCAAATGTCCTGGTGGTTTTCCCCACCAGGCTGCCAGCTCCAGCTGGGCTGGGTTTCTAAGACTTGTCTTTGGAGGGGAGGGGGTCTTCATTATGTTTTTTAATTTCAAGACAACAAAAGAAACTTACTTTCAGGGGAAGACTTGGCAGATACTGTTTGCCAGTGATAAAGACCAACTACATTCAGTGGCTAGGTTTGGGCTTTAGCTGCTGGATGCACTATCCAGGAACTCTGACTTAGCAATACCAGGTTTCACCCTATACACCTTTTGCTTACAGCTATTAAAGCCATCTTGTATGTGCTAACACTGCATCATCTCTCCCACATCTTCTTCCATACCATACCTCTATGCAAGTTTGCAGCATCTCTCATAGGACATCATTCCCCAGCTCCTTATGGTCGCCCTCTTCTTTCCTTCCCCACTACCCCAGAACTGAGCAAGAACCATTCCTTTTGCAATCACTTTCATTGTCCCATCTCTTGTAAATAATATGTTGAAAACCTCTGAGGGCTATTGTCCTCCTGTTGAGATAGCCCCTAAGTTTTTGGTCATGGTTGTTAACCTTCAGAAGCTTGAAGAGCATCTAGATTGTCCCACTGAGCTGACTTAGAAGCCCAGGACTTGCCCCGTCATACACACACACACATACATGCGAGCACATGCTGACACACATGCGTGCATGTGTAGAAAGGCCGAGTTTGTTGGGTGTCTTCTGCTGTTGATGCTCTCCAGCATCTTTCAAAGCTGGTGGGCTGGTGATTTGGCTTTGGATGACAGAACTTAAGCCCTGACCCAGCTGTCTGTGAGTCCTACATCTATGGTCATCATGAGAAGCTCTGTGGTTGAGTACAAGGGGCACAAGGAGGCTCTGGAGACCCTAGGCTCTAATCTGAATTGATCCAAGGATTAGTGACAGAGAGTGAGTGGAAGGCTGTTGTGAGGGCTGGTGGATGCTGTACTGCAGAAGTTGGTCTTGGGGAAGGAGGTCTGGTTGGGTGTAACTTGAAGGAAAGGAGGAAGGAGTAGAGTAATTGAAAGTTGGTGGATGTTGAGGCCTTAGGTTTGAGTGGAGGGTGGTCAGGAGAGTCAGAGCAAGGTGTTTCAAGATTAATGTAGCATTATGGTTGGTTTGTGGTAGGTGCAAAGAGCTGGACTAGATATTTTCTCCCCATCCTCAGCAATGTTTCTTCAACACAGAACTGGGGCTTGTTGACGTTAACGACCCTAGGCTCTAATTATGAGTGGGAATCTGCCATTGCCTCCTTGACATAGCCAGGCTTTGGGACTGCTCCTCAGACAGCTGCGGGGTGCAGAGAGCCAAGAAGGAAGAGACAATTTATTGCAGAGATAATAATTCATGATCTCAGGAAAACAGGAAAGACTAATGATTGCTATGGAGCAGCCTGATTGCCAGACAGCAGGCGCTGACACGAGTGAACCAACAGCCAAGCGGTGGAGACATTAGAAAGATTAGGTAATAATATTTATTAAAGAGCTGCAGCTATTCCTTCTGCAAGCTGAGCTTCTCCCAGCATCACAGGCTCTGTGTTCCACCAATACCACCAAGTTGTAGTGAACACTGATGCTCAAGCATTAGCACATTTGTTTAAGCTTGGCCTGAGTCTGGAAACAGCCAAATGTCACCCACACCCACATGGGGATAGGATGCCAGTCCCTTAAGGGCTGCCTGCTGGTAAAATAAGTCTTGAAATTCCTACACCAGTTTATATTCTCTTCTAATGTGCCATGAAAGGGAAGGGTATTAATGGAAAAGCTCTAATGACCCTTTAAAAACATTGAAGTGTTGGCCTTCTGCAGGAATAATGAAGCAAATATTCTAATGGTAAAAATAATAAATTATCTAGGAGAAAAAAGAAAATAGCCAAAGGGGAAGATTTAGTACATCCAGATGCTTTCTGAAGGTTGGGAAGTGTGTTACAGCCTGCAGGGGCCTTTGCCTCTCCTTGGGCGCTTGCACTCTTGCGTGGTGAGATAATGAAATGAGGACTAGAGTACAGTGTTTCATGTTTCTATAGCCCCTTTTATCACTGCATCTCAGGGGAGAGTAAATGTTGGGCCTGATCCAGATGGGCTCCCTGTCCCCACCAAAAAGCAAATGTGACTAAATGGAAAGCTGCTTCTTTCTTATGTCATTCTCTAAAGTGTTAGGCAGCCACAAAGGAAGATGAGGTTGGGGAATAAGGGTTATGATGCATGGTAGATGCACTTCCCTGCCAAAACTGTGCTGTTCTCCTCCTCTCACACTAAAATACAGCCACCTCTGGGGTGGATCACAGCTTCCATTTTGGGAACAGCTCCTTTATGCTGCTTTGGGTTGCACTCAGTAAAACGGTGCAACTATGCTCAACATGAAACTGAGCCCAGCTGTAGGCTAAAAAAATATCTTAAACTGGACCAAAAGTCTGAAGAAATCAAGTGTTAGCCCAGGCTCAGATTGAGGGGGGCGGGTTTCCACCTAGGAGATGGGGAACTCAACAAGTCCCAAAGGTGGGCAAGCAAAGGGGAGGCAGCAGCAGTAGTCATTTGTGATGGTGCAGTGGCTGGAGTGAGAAGATGATAGGTTGAGATGTGTTTTGCTCAGCCAGTGCCCTGTGCTTCTTCTTTGGGATGAGGTGTATCCAGTGCCAAGTTTAATCCAAATTGTTAATTGAGATTGGAAAAGCCCCTGCTGGGACTGGAGAAATTAGCCCTTTTCCTCCACATCCCACAAATGCCTGTATCTGGGGCAAACACTGGCATGGGATGACACTTTTCCCATGCTTTGGGGAGCTTTCATGAGCGTACCCAGGAAGTGACCTTTCGCTTCTGGCAGACCAAGGACCAAAACAACCCAGAAGCAGCTATTTTGCAACTGCTGGTTCCTGGTCCCCTCTCTGCTTTGCAGTGAGGCTGGAGTTTTCCCATTTTATTTTTGTCCCTTCTCAGCACCAATCAAATAACCTCTCCAAATAAGCAGCAGCCCACAGACTCTACTCATTGCTGCATAGACATGACTCCATCAAACCTTCCTGAAAGCCGTTAAGTAATCAATGGTTGCAGTGGAAATAGTCATCCCTGACAGTTGCTGGAGCTGATTACAGCAGTCCCTGATGATTAATGTTTGTGCACTATTTAGTCTTGAACCATATTGAAAAGCAGCTGCTTTAATTACAGGGACTGCCAAGAACTTTGTCCTGAAGGCACTGAGTTTATCACTTCCACTCTAGCCTGGGATGCTTAAGTATGACTGACTCTTTTGTTACAAGCAGGTAATTTTAGGAAGCTGAGAACATTGCAAATGGTTTATTTTAATTGCAATGGAAATGGTTTGGGTCTTCACATTGGTCTGGGGACCTACTCTACAGTCCCATTTAAGAGACAGGGTATGCTTTCAAGTATGCTTATAGAGAAGGCTTGTCAGTGGGACCAGCATCATGACCTCAATATTTGATTTTGTGAAGCACCAAGGTTATGGCTCAAAGCTCTTCCCATGCATTAAAATGACAAAGCTGGTGGCTTTAAAGGCAGAAGTCTCCCAAAATGTGTATCCCTTGCTGTGAGTGTGGCACTGCTGCCTATGGCTCCTCTTCCTGATGAAATGTCTGAGCTGCCTTGGAGGGGATTTGCTCTGAACTGCCATCTGCGTTTGCAGTGAGGAATACATTTCCAGCTCTAAATGGATGCCAAGCTTAGACTTAGTGTCAAGCTGGAGAAAGAAAATTCCTGTGAGTGCAGATTGTGCCAGGGTAAAGCTGAGTGTCTGGTAGATAGAGACAGATCTGGAGCTGGAACCAGAAGGTAGGTAAGGCTTGGGTTGACTAAGGGCTAACCCGGGTGGATTTGGACCCCAGGCCACCAGGCACAGGTTATGTAGGAGGGAACAGGAAGTCAGGAGGGCAGAAGGAAGGGGAGTCTGCCAGTAAGATTTAAGTCTTGGTCTGCACCATGTGCTCTTTTGGTATGAGTGAAGAGTCAGACAGAGAAGAGTTGTGGGTTGTGGAATGTGTTTTTGCCCCGTGAAAAACATGCTCTGGTGGGAGGGCAGCTCCCACCACTCTCAGGACTTACCCAGAGCACTTCAGTCTTTAGAAGGTCATCCTGCCCAACAATGTGATGCCACAGCACTCTGGTTTTCAAGGAGTCCAAGTCCATGAGCTCAGCTCTGAGCTGGACATGAGAAACCCTACCAGAAATATGCTGGGGACCAGGACATGCTGTTATGCTCTGAGGCTCCCATGAGCTGGTAATGGGGCAGCAGTGCCATGGCTTCACAGAGTTCTCCCATGAGGTGCCATCTCCAGCCTTGGGAGCTTTCTACAACCAGGCTGGATCAATCCCACAGCTGACCCTGTGTGGTGCAGAGGGTGGAACTAGAGATATCTCTCACGGTTTTCCCTGAGACACTGTGCTGCTGAGGCTGAGCAGAGACTCCTCCATGTGAGGAAAGGGACCAAAGATACTGCCCAGAGCCCTCTAGCATCCAAAACAGGGCCAGGGTCTCCTCTCTGGCCATGAAGCCAAGGCACAGCACAACCTCTAAGGCCATACCACCCAGCAAGGCGACCTAATCCATACTGGGGCCATTCTTTGCACCTGGAAGAGGGCTGGCTGGTCCACACTAGGTCATCCAGGACACTGACAGAAGGTCCAAGCAACTGGAAGAGGGCTGGCTGGTCCACACTAGGTCATCCAGGACACTGACAGAAGGTCCAAGCAACTGGAAGACAGCCTGAAGCTGTAAATTTGTGAGAATAGACATCAAACTTTGCTCTTTGCAACCCCATGCCAGTCCTTATACCCTGATATCACAGTCCCTCGAGCATACAAGGAGGATCTGTCTCACTTTGGCCACCCATTAATAAGCATGGCTCCTTGGGAGTGGTAGAGCCATGTCCAGGTCTTATGTGGTGGTGGACTTTGGTAGGAAAATGTTTAAATAGCTCCCAAGTCCTGTCTGACCTTCCTGGCCAAGGAAGTGAGGAAGAGGACAGTTTTGTCAAGTCATGCTTGCATTGTGTTGATGTTTTCCCACCTGATGATGTTACTATTCCATGTAAAAGTTGACATTCACCCTCACTGTGTGTCCCATTGAATGAGATGGGTGAAGCTGGGAGAAGCCCTACTCATAATGAGAAGAGCAAAGAGCAGAGTCTAATCCCAACTTCAGCCAAAGGACATGCATAGCCGTCAAGAAAATCAGAGGAACCAGTCCAGCATCGAGTCCCAAGGGCCAATACATCAGTTTAGGGCCCCTGGTGAATCCATATGAATCTCTTCTCTACCCAAAAGGCACCAACCTGCCCACATGCACACAATGATCTTGAAACTGTTAATAAGGCTCTTGCACATAGAGACATGCACCTTTTGGCTGTGATTTTTCCTTGGCCTGGAGAAGTTCATCCTGCTGTCAGATTGTCCTTGTAGTCACAATATTATCTCCCTGTTTGCAACTCCTAGAGTTGCACTCCTATTCAGTGCTACTTCAGTGGCTGCCCTTGAGAAAAGTTCCTATGTAGCAAGGTCTCACCAAATAAACACTCTCCCTACCAACCCATGGCCAGCTGGTCCTGGCAAATGGTGTCCAAATTTTAACACCAGCCAGCAACATCTGGAGCATAAGCTCCATTTCTTGAGCTAAAGGAACTTCCCACTGGGCTTGCTTCCAATCATAGAATTGTCAGGGTTGGAAGGAACCTCAAGGATCATCGAGTTCCAACCCCCCTGCCATGGGCAAGGACACCTCACACTACATCAGGTTGCTCAGAGCCACATCCAGCCTGGCCTTAAAAACCTCCAGGGATGAGGCTTCTACCACCTCCCTGGGCAACCTGTTCCAGTGTCTCACCACCCTCATGGGGAAGAACTTCTTTCTAACATCCAATATGGATCTATCCACTTCTAGTTTCACTCCATTCCCCCTAGTCCTATCACTACCTGACACCCTAAAAAGTCCCTTCCCAGCTTTCTTGTAGGCCCCTTCAGATACTGGAAGGCCACAATAAGGTATCCTTGGAGTCTCCTCTTCTCCAGACTGAACAGCCCCAGCTCTCTCAGTCTGTCTCCACAGGAGGCTCCAGCTCTCTGATCATCCTCATGGCCCTTCTCTGGACACATTCCAGCAGGCTCTTAACTTTTGATGCAGTCCTGTAATGGGTTCGTTTGCAGGCCAGGGGGTTGACTATATGGGAGAGGTTTGCCCCAAGGCCAGGAGATAAGACACCATTATTTTTCCTCTTGTTCTTTGGGTGACACCACACATTCTCTGCAGGTGGGAGGAGGTGTGTCCATCTGAACTCTTTATCCCACTTTTTTTCTCCAGCTTGTAAAATGAAGACTTTGTTTGTTTGTTTGTTTTTTAAGTTCTTATTTCCCCACCTCACAGATGCATGATGAGGTGCCACTAATTCACACCTAACAATGCAAAAAGCTGGTTTGAGTCTTCATGCAACGGCCGGGCAGTGTGCGGTGCTCCCCCGTTGGCATGTCCAGCATCGCACACCAACACTGCACATCCTGACCTGCAAAACTCATTCCAAACCCCTCATCCTTAATCACCAAGGTGGAAAACACTTGGCAGGATTTATTCCTGAGCAAGGTAGGGGGGAAGGGAAAAGCCATTTGCACAGTTTCAGTGTTCTGCTGCCGCATCAACCCTGCTAACACCACGTTTCGCTTGAGAGCCCTTTGGATGTGGTGGCTGAAACGCCTCGTGGAGAGGGGAAGGAAATAGGACCCTGGGCTCCAGGGTGAGCCCACCGATGAATCCCATAGAGTTAGGACCAAACCTTTAGAGTAGTTTTGTCCCATTCAGCCCAGCCTGTGGTCCCCATTGACTTTGGGCACGTTTGTGTGGGAATGGGCCCAGCCAAATTAGGGTAGTTCTCTCCATTTGTTTCTTAAACTCGCTGCGAGGGGAGGTCGGAGCTGCGGCTTTGAAGCCATTGCAGGTCGGCAGCCGATTCGCAAGGTGTTTTGTGTGTTTCAAAGCCTATGACTGTTCCTAAAGAGGAGTATTTTTAACTTCTTTTTTTTTTTCTTTTTGAGATATTTTTTTGAGTGTTCCATTTGTAGAAGGAAGGACAAGAGTAATCTGTGGCAAACTGTACAGTACGTGTCTTCTTGTGGTGTCACTGTTTGAATGGTTATTAAGTTTTCAAATCACTGTGGACAGCTAATCACTTAAGTTATTAATTTATTCTTGGGGGGGGAGTCGTTGTTTTGTTTTTTTGGTTTTTGGGTGTTTTTTTAAGTAATTTGAAACAATTATTTATCCTGTAAATTGGTCTTGAGAGAAGCCTAGATAATACTTTTCTCTTTTGTTTGATTTTTTTTGTTTGGTTCGTTTGGTTGGGGTTTTTTTGCTGTTAATAAACATGGTACATGCCTGATGTGAAGGTGATCTCATTTTTAAGTTCTGTATCTGCAGTGGGAAAGCAAGGGGGAAATAAAAGAATGATAATTAAAAGACATCTCCAACTGGTGACTCCCAGCATGGTTTCAGAGTGGGGAGAGAAAGGGTGAATTAATAACCTGATCAGGTTGAATTATTCAGCACATTCAGAGCATCTTCCCAGCATGTCACCAAGTATCTCCTACAGCTTCATGTGTCCTGTGTGTGCAGTTTGGGCCTTCAGAAAGCAGTTAGGGTTTTCCCTGATAGTAGAACACAAGCCACGTATTTTTCAGCTGCTAAACTGCATTTCACACTCCTGCTCCAAGGATACACTTTAGTACATGCAGGGTGAGGACAAATCCTGCCTTTCTTCCTTCCATCAGCTGCTCAGCGCCTGTGAGTTCCAGCTCAGAACACCAAATCACCCATAAAACCTGAGTACAAGAGCAAATATTTTCCCCCAAAGTTAACAGTTCAAACTCCCCCTCAAGACACTTAAATCTACTTACTTCCAGAGAAAGACAGCCTCCATAACCTCATTTTAAAACCTCACATCTGCAGCACAACTGGAATCCAGAATCTGGAGCTGAGGATTCCACTGCAGGCTCTCCTCAAGAGAGGCCCGTGTGACACTCTGGGCTATACTACCTGGTAATTGTGTATGCGTGTGTGTATTCTGTAGGTATAGCAACACATATTTATACTAGACACATATGCACAGTAATCACAGAATCTTTTCACTTGGAAAAGACCTGAAAGATCACATCCAACCACCAACCTAACACCGCCATGGCCATTAAATCATGTCCCAAAGTGCCATGTCACACACACAGAATCACAGAATCACCAAGGTTGGAAGATACCCCAAAGATCAAGTCCAACCCATCATCACAGACCTCATGACTAAACCATGGCACCAAGTGCCACGTCCAATCCCCTCTTGAACACCTCCAGGGATGTCCACACATCTTTTTAATGCCTCCAGAGATAGTGTCTCCACCACCTCCCTGGGCAGCCTGTTCCAATGCCTGACCACTCTTGCAGGAAAGAAATTTTTCCTAACATCCAATCTAAACCTTCCTTGGTGCAAGTTGGGGCCATCTCCTGTTCAGCCTGAAGAAGTGAAGGCTACAGGGAGACCTTCAATATCTGAAGAGGACCTACAGGAAGGCTGGACAAGGAATGTTTAGTAGGGCTTGTAGCACTAGGATGAGGTGCAATGGTTTGAAACTGGAGCAGGGCAGATTTAGGTTGGGCATGGACATGTGGAGGAAGTTCTTTACAATGAGAGTGGTGAAATACTGGACCAGGTTGCCCAGGGATGTGATTGAGGATCCCTGGAGACATTCAAGATCGGACTCTAAGTGACCCTGGACAGCCTGATGTAGTTGGAGGTGTCCCTGCTCACTGCAGGGGGGTTGGACAAGATGACCTTTGAGGATCCCTTCTAACCCAATCCATTCTGTGGATCTGTTCTATCACTTGATACCCCAACACCTGCCTCATTACAACCAATTATTTTGGGGAGAGGACTGTGCAGCAGCTGTGGATAATGCTCTGGGAACAGAGGCTCAGAGAAGCTCAATGTTAAGGATTATAGGAAATTAACTAAAGGAAATTGAACTAAACCAAAACACCTCCTTCCATCATTGAACCTGCCCAGGCTGCCACCCATGCTGTGTACTGCATGCTGTTTGCCTCTGCTCATCTTGGAAAACCTCGGGGAAAAGATCAGGGCATACTTAAGGGAAGCGTGGAGCTGTGAAACAGTCTCTCTGTTTTCCATGTTGTATTGATTATCTGCCTTGATTATTTAAATTAGGATCTCATCAAGGCAGAGACAGTCTCCTGCAAAAGAACCTTACAGCACAGGGCTCAGAAAATGCCTCCAGGTGATTCTCCAACACAAAGCAAGGGGCTTGCAATACAGCAGTTTGAAAGCTTTTGGCAGCTTCTTTGGAGAGGAGGTTCATAAAAGTCTATTAACCATACTAGGAAGCACTGTACTTCTTTTGTGTCTTCAGCTTTGGGGCCATATTTATGTCTTCTTAGCACTACTTTAAGTCTAGTGGCCTTAAAAAAAATGAACACGCTCCACTGCTCACCTACAGAACCCCACTGATAAGACTGTGATCTGCATTTAGAGGGCTGGGGGTACCCACCCCACCTTTGCCCACTCCCCTTTTCCAAGCCACCCCTCTGCAGGGTTGTCTCATATCCATGAGGGTGGATGTTCATCTCCTGCCAGCTTTTCTACCCCTTTTTTTGAGCCAACAGCCCAAAAGCAAGGAGTATTGCAAAAAGACACTAACCTTCTATGTTGATGTCCTTTATTTATATATAGGAAAGGCAATAAAAGAATATGATAGTACACACCAGAGATTCAATCCCAAGCATCCTCTCTGATAAACTTTCTGCTCACATTACCCATAGCAATGTTTGTGCTTTGCCTTTTCCTTCACAACAATACAATATTCCCACCCCCGTACCCCACAGTCAGGATTAGGCCCTGCACCCAGGACCTAAGGCACAAGTCTCTGCCACTTAAGCTGGAGAAATCTCTACTACAGGCACAAGGGAGGAGCAGGCAGGAACAAAAGCTGGGGAGGAATATGGAAGGGAACCACAATGTTGTAAACACACTGCCCATGGCTTGGGTGGCCTCCTGCCACCAAATCAGTCCCTGTGCCATTATTGATTCGTACAACACATTGGGTTAGTTAGTATTGATATAGCGCAGATAGAATGCACCTGGTTGGGCTACTCCCCTTGCAAGTCAGCACTTCAAAAACACTAGCTCCTGGCTTTGGGGAGGTTTCTCATGTACCACTTGGTTCAAGGTACTTCAAAGGAGCCCAAGTTTTAAAGGACAAATCCAGCCCAGAAACCCATGAGATGACAGCAGCAGAAAGACGCTAACCAAGTCCTAAAGACACATCTGGAAAGACAGCAGTGTGTCTGGGTCTGCTGTGTACACATAAAGCATCCAGTGGCCACCAGCAACACAATGTGGCTTTGCTGGAGCCCAGAAAACCCTAACTGGACCAGCTCAGCCTCTCTTAGCCAGAGAGGTTTGTTCCCCTCAGTCTCTTCTGGGTGCTTTGCAATGCTGCAGAAAACCCCTCCAGTCAACCTGCCACTGCTCACTGTGACCAAGCAGGCTTGCCAGCTGACCGTTCCATCAGATCATCATTGCCACCTTGGCTGCTCAGCATTTTTCAGCCTTTCAGCCTTTGTCTAGCTTCAGGGATATGTCAAGGTGGGTTCTCAAAACCACATTAAAAAAAAAAAAAAAGCAACAACCGCCCAGAGGTCCTTCCCAAAACCAACTCAGCACCATGGGAAGTGCTGCAGATCAGATGTGCATGGGACATCTGCATCCCTGAGGCCCCACTGGGTCCATCTTCATCCCTGTCCTAGTCTTCATCCCCTCCCCAGGCTGGTAGCATGGCTCACAGCAGGCAAGACACAGCTATGCTGAAGCAAAAGGACACTTCTCCAAGGTCAGTAGCTGCTTAACTCTGCATTAGCTTAGTTACATTAAGGCGTGAAGACCAAGTGCATAGGAAGCGGTGAGACCCTCCAGGTGCCTCTAAATAGCCCCTGAGTCTTTTTCCATTGAAATGTTCCCCAAATCTTCCTCCAGTATGCTTGCTGTCACCAGGGTGAGGAAGAGGAGCCTCTGGCTTCAGGTTGGCCCTGTAGATGTTGGCTACCTGGTCTAACCCGTTGGCTAGAAGACGAGTCCATGAAAGGAGCCGGATCCACCCCCACCTGCTGCTGGGCTGCAGCCCCCTGAGGAGTTGTCATCATCCTTGTCCCTGTCAAAGTCTCTCCACCACAGCGGGGATTTTGGCAAGGCAGAAATGTAGGCAGCTCTGTTCCTTGCTTCTTTTTCCTGCTCCTGGGAGGAAAAAGGGGGAGAAACAACACATACACATCTACAGCTAAATGGCATGGGTAGGAGGATGCTCCCACCTCCCCAAGGAGCTAGAAGCCTGTTTGGTTGTCCCTGGAAGCCTCCTCCAAATTAAATTGGGGTGAGAAGACCATGTGCTCATCTCTAGGGTTTGGTGGGAGGGATATAGCAAAGCATTGCATTTCTCCAGTGACCAAAAACCAGCTGGGAGGAAAGAGACCCCAGTACCGTCAAAAAGGGTGCTGCTCATGTCCTGCAGGACATTGCTGTTTGGCAAGCATGGAACAGGCTGCCAAGGGAGATGGTAGAGTTGCCATCTCTGGAGGTGTTCAAGAAGCCTGTAGATGTGGCACTTCAGGATAGAGTTTAGTAGGCATGGTAGTTGGGTTACTGTTGGACTTGATGATTTTAAAGATCTTTTCCAACCTTAATGATTCTGGGATGCTATGAACTCCACCAGCTGAATGAGATCTATTGTACTTCATGTTTTCAGCTCATCTATTGTTTCTAGACACCTAGGAGAAAATTTCAGGCAGAGCTCTCTGGGGTGGGCAACAGCAAGTCAACCCCAGCCACAGCCACAAGGCATCTTGCACCAATCTCAGTGCCCAAAGAGTGGAAAACTTCAACTTGGGTGCTAAGAAGGAAAAGGGCTTTGGCTTCAGGGGGTGGGTGGGTACCTGCACACGTATTTGTCCTCAGGACATGACCCTGCTGCTGCCCGGATGGGTGGGAAGGTGGCCCAAGAGCCAGGCAGCCATCGGAAGGCACCCTGTTGTGCACAGCAATGGGAGTTACCTGCAAGTAGAGGATGTTATCTTTGGAAATGGCTTCCATCAAGTCCTTATGGAGGGAGGGTTCCCCATGCAGGTGGCCAGCCTCGGCCAGAGCCTCGTGCAGCAGGCAGCTCTGCCTGCCTGCCCGCTGCCTGTAGAAGAGAACGTAGGCAGTGTCCTTGGGGAAGAAAGAGGTGATGTTGCTGACTGATTCAAAGGAGGAAAAGGAAACTCTGGTGTCATTGAAGAGGTACCACTGGATTTCAAAGTCCAACTGCTTGTCAGAGGCTGGTTTGGGCACTCTGTCCCGGGGCTGCCCGTGGGGGACCGTGTCAGTGCACTCCCTGGAGTAGCAGTAGTAGTGGCCACTCTCAGAGGAGACGCCTGAATGCACCACCACACTGCAGAGGTCATACACAACAGACGTGAAGCCACTTCCTGGCCCAGCCCTGTCCTTGCCATGCTGGGAAACCTCCTCAGTTTCCTCTGGGGTGGCAAGGATGGGCAGCTTGAGCACCACGGGGATAGAGACATTGTCCAAGATCTTCTTCCTCTTCATCGTCTGTGGGTCAAAGGAGAAGCGTAGCAGCGTGAGGATGAGGTAGTGTGGTCCCTCTGTTAGCTCTGCCACCTTCTCAGCATCCTGCAGGGATGCACATTTCTCACAGTGGTATTTGTTCTCTGCTGTCAGTCTCTCTGGGGATAGGAAGTAGTTGATTAAATCTGGGACAGATCTGGAGTCCTTGGGAGCACATGCCTGCTCCCCAAAAGCTGAGAGAGGGTCTTTGGCTGCATCCGTGCCAACAGCATTGCCACTTAAGGAACTCATTGCTTCTCTTGACTTCTGGAAACCCAAAGTTTCCACCAGCACTGGTGGGGCTGCAGGGTCTTCAGCCATCTTCCTCTGGATCCAGGGAGACCCTGTGAGCTGGCTTGGGTTTTCAGGAGGCTCAATAAACTGGGGGCCAATTTCTTCCACAGGCAAAACAGACGTGCTCCCAGGCACCTGGCTGTCTGGTGGGGGAAAAGCCAGGGACAGGTCTGTGAAGGCTTCTTCTCGGGATGAGACATTCATACACTTTAAGCAGCGGATCTTTGTCATCATTTTACCCCCAAACATCTTCTCAATCAATGTCTTGTTTAAGTAATGATGTTCCACTGCCTGAGACATCAAGCTGGATTCCTTGAGTTTCTGGTAGATCCTTTTTCCAGTTTTTTCTTCTTCATGTAATCTTTGGCAGAGGTAAAAAGAGGCTGAATTACAAACCAATACAACACCAGGAGGCAGTTTCTAAAGCAGTTTCTGTTCCTCCCTCCAAGGGCTTAATACAGGTTTGACTGCCTACACCTAGGGGTCTGGTGCTGTGGAAAGATGCTAGGGAGGAGTTGGGCAGAACTGAGGAATCTAAGATCTCCATGTGCCTTCGAACCCCAGCTTCTAGAGGGAACACATGGACACCAGGGATCTGGGACTTCTAGATAAGATAAAGGCAAAAGTCAGTATTTTACAGAGGAGGCTGAGTGGGTTATCAGGTAAATCCCTGAATTTGGCTCTAATCCCTTTGCCTTCAGCAAAAAGGCAGGAATTTTTAAGCTGAACTAAGTTCTGACCTTACCCATAAACCGTCTCAAACAGGGTTTTAACAAGGAGCCCCAGACCAGTCTCAATATCTAGAGGGGGACAGACTTTTTATCAGGGCCTGCTGCAACAGGACAAGGAGTAATTGTTTTAAACTAAACCAAGGGTTTAAACTAGCTGTAAGAAAGAAATATTTTACACTGAGGGTGGTGAGACACTGGTCCAGGTTGCCCAGGGAGGTGGTAGATGCCCCACCCTTGGAAACATTCCAGGCCAGGTTGGACAGGGCTCTGAGCAACCTACTCTAGCTGGGGATGACCTTGCTCACTGAGGTGGAGTTGGACTAGATGGCCTTTAAATATCCCTCCCTATCCAAAGCATTCCATGATTCTATGATCTTTCTCCCCAAGCCTCCACTGTCCCAACCCCTCCAGGTCCCAGCACTCCTCCCATTTTTACATGGGTCAGCATCAAACATGACATCAGTTCTAGGGATGCTGTTTTCACCAGGCTCCAAAATCATGGCACTTGCCACGTACCGGTCCAGCAAATACTTGAGATACTCTGAGCAGTCCTGCTGAGCGCCAGGGGTGAACCAGGGTGGCCAGGAGGCAGAGAGGAAAGTCTCAGGTGAGATGGCAGGTCGCTAGAAGCAACACAGAAGATAAAGAAGTGCATTTAATCCTAGGGGTTTGATTCTTACCTCTCATAGGGGGATGGAGAGGGGAGAGGAGGGACTTTCTGGCTGCTTCATTGGAAGCAAGGAGTGTTTGTGTACCAGATAAGGTCCCTTGTATCACCCCTACAAAGGCTAATCCAAATGGAGGGGAAGATTTCCTCGGTTTGCTGCAAGGCAGGACTGTTGAGGATGAACCTCAGCCATTATTGTATGTGCACTTCCATAAAATATCCACACATTTATTGCTTCCTTCAATTTTTAAATGATTTATTGGGATGGCCCAGAGGCTTCTAACTTAATTCAGCCTGAATTTATTTTGGTGCTATATTTGATTTAATCAGAATGCCTCTCACCAAATCCTTTCCTTAAAAAATAGGCAAAAAAAATCCACTAAACTTTCACCCACCACTCTGATCACTGCAGGCAGGTAATCTGCATTACCAGAGAGTGTAGGTGACCCTGCTTTTGGCAGGGGGGTTGGATACGCTGATCTCGGGAGGTCTCTTCCAACCTCTAACATTCTGTGATTCTGTCATCACTGCTGTTAGGAAGCTGCTGCTTAATTAACATGGAAAAAAAAAAACTATTTGGGGAAAAAAAAAATGACTTAACAACCTGAAGATGAAAAGTAACTGGAAGGCTACTAGGAAACTAGTAGGAAACTATTACCCATGAACTGCACGCCATTAACTACACAACAAGCAAATATGCTTTTGTATTTGCTCACCACAGACCACAGAAACCACAACTTGCCATCAAAAACTAGACTTTTCTGTGACCAGATACCAAATTTAACCATTATCTGTATGTGGTGGGTTGAAAATCACCCCTAGCATTAAATTTGCCAGACTAGCTCAGCTGGAAGCAAATGTTTTACAAGCAAAACTACAATCTACCATGAAATGCAAAGAATATGCACAAAATATACAGTATTTACAATATTTAGAGGTATTTACAACTATTGAACAGCACAAAGACCCCCTGGCCAAAGACCAAGGGAAGCTACTAGCTTTTCCCTCCCTGCCCCACCCCTACCCCCTTGTACATAAAAGGGACAAGAGAAAGGAGCAGAGGGATGTTAGACAACCAAAAAAATGCAGCCAAGGTCAAGCAGAAGCAAGTTAATATCTCTCCCAGAATGAAGAGGTGAGAGAGAGAAATTGTTTACATGACTAGCTTAAGTCCCTTATCTTTCCAATGAGATTGTTTAGAGCAATCATTATTTTCCTTTTTACACCCAATAGTGATTTAGTTACATTTTACTACTTTCTGTTCAAGATCTGTGAAAGATTTTTAAAGGCAAAGTCTAAAACTACCACACTGTATTTTTTCCCCCAGCAGTCATCAGGAGCTGTTTAGCTTGGAGAAGATCATAGAATCATAGAATCACAGAACTGTCAGGGTCGGAAGGGACTTCGAGCATCATCTAGTTCCAATCCCCATGCCATGGGCAGGGACACCTCCCACTAGAGCAGGTTGCTCAGAGCCACATCTAGCCTGGTCTTAAAAACCTCCAGGGATGAGGTTTCTACCACCTCCCTGGGCAACCTGTTCCAGTGTCTCACCACCCTCATGGGGAAGAACTTCTTCCTAATATCCAGTCTGAATCTACCCACATCTCGTTTTGCTTCATTCCCCCTAGTCCCATCACTACCTACCCAACAAAAAGTCCCTCACCAGCTTTCTTGTAGGCCTCCTTCAGATATTGCAAGGCCACAATAAGGTCTCAGTCCCCTCAGACTCTCGGTCTCCTCACAACTCTCTCAGTCTGTCTCCATAGAAGAGGAGCTCCAGACCTCTGCTCATCCTTGTGGTCCTTCTCTGGACACATTCAAGCACATCCAGGTCTTTCCTGTAACAGGCTCCAGAACTGGATGCAGTATTCAAGGTGGGGGCTCACCAGAGTGGAGTACAGATCAGACTAAGAGGGGATCTTCTCAATGCCAATCAATATCTAAATCTAAAGGTCATGAGGATGGGGCTGGGCTTTACTCAGTGGTGGCCAATGATGCAATAAGGGGCAAGATGTACAAACTAGATCACAGGAGGGTTCATTTAAACTTAAGGAAAAACATTCTTTACTTTCAGCACTGGACCAGGCTGTCCAGACAGGCTGTGGTGTCTCCTTCTCTGGAGACTCTCAAAACCTGCCTGGATGTGTCCCTGTGCAACTTAATCTAGGCAAGCATGGAGGGGAGGTTGACTAGATGATGTCCAGAGGTCCCTTCCAATCCCAACCATTCTATGATTCTATGACTCTATGATTCTATGACATAATACCATGATGCAATAAGTCAGCTCTGTCAGTCAAGGCTTGGAAAAGAAAGAAGCCCAGATTACTGGTTTCACAGCAAGGGAAATTTCACTGGTCTTCCAAAATTATCTCTTTCTGGGGACTGAAATATGTGTTTTCAAGAGATATAACTGTATCTCCAGGGGTCATTCCTATTCCAGTTCATGTTTGTGAAGAAAGCATTCATGATTAATTTGTTTAAGTGTGTTATTCCTATTTTGCTTTCCCTCACACAGAGATGACTCAAAGCATCTGGAATCTAAAGGGTTGGGTTTTTATTATTATTCTTTTAACAACACCACTTCTAAGGCAATTTGTATCAACTCCTTGTGCTTTGCTGTGAAGCAAGGGGAGAAGCAAACTACTCCAACCTTTTTCCCTTGCTGCACAGCAAGAAACACCTGGAGTACTGCATCCAGTTCTGGAGCCCCTATTACAAGAAGGATCTGGACATGATGGAAGGTGTCCAGAGAAGGGGCACAAGGATGAGCAGAGGGCTGGAGCTCCTCACCCATGAGGGCAGACTGAGAGAATTGGGACTGTTCAGTCTGGAGAAGAGAAGGCTCTGAGGAGACCTTCTTGTGGCCTTCCAGTATTTGAAGGGGTCTACAAGAAAGCTGGGGAGGGACATTTTAGGGTGTCAGGTAGTGATAGGACTAGGGGGAATGGAGCAAAATGAGAAGTGGGTAGATCCAGATTGGATGTTAGGAAGAAATTCTTCCCCATGAGGGTGGTGAGACACTGGCACAGGTTGCCCAGGGAGGTGGTGGAAGCCTCATCCCTGGATATTTTTAAGGCCAGGCTGGATGTGGCTCTGAGCAACCTGCTCTAGTGGGAGGTGTCCCTGCCCATGGCAGCACGGTTGGAACTAGATGATCCTTGAGGTTCCTTCCAACCCTGACAATTCTATGATTCTATGAAACAAACTCCTCTGCTTTATACCAACAGGCTCTTCAGTGGCCATTTATGCAAACTATCACCAAACAGACTATTAGTTATTGTATCAGGACCACAGGCTGAAGGCAGGCAGCCTTGTGTGAACACAGCTTGCTTTCATGGGTGACAGGAGCTTGCCTCCTCCACCCCCCAAAATTAGCCTCTTTCACATAAACAAAATTCATCCCTTTCTAAAAAGCCACCAAGATCCACAGCTCCTTATCAGCACGCTGGAGTCGGCAGGAAGCGACTTGGAGACGAGCCTTTCCGCAGCCGACAGTCCAAACAAATAACTAGAACATGAAATAATTACCTGACTGTGCTCCAAAAATGCAAAGAGCCACTGGAGCTTTGTCATCAGGGGCTGGGAGTTGCCTTCAGTTAGATTCAGCACCGAATGACGAAAGCTGCAGGAGAAAAGCAGAGATGCAAACAGCAACAGGGGAAAAAAATCAGCGTGGGATGCAAGGAGCAAGCCCTGGAGCAGTCCTGAGTGGGAGAAAGGGAGACAAAACTCACTCTGAAGCCATGAAAAGAGACTGTATGATGCTGTTCATGTAGCAGGTGTTGCCCAAGTTAATTAACCCTATCTTTCCTGTCTCAGATTTGGATGCCAGGCGTGGGTAGAAGCAGGCCAGCTCGTTCTTCTGGGAGGTCCAAGCATTTTGTCCCAAGAGATGTTTAATCCTGTCTTCGTTTGGAACAGGAAGAGCCTTGGAAAGAGAGATCTGTGTTACCTTTCCATGTGAAGAATTACTAACAGGCAACAGGACCTAGGAGTTCTGGTGGACAAAAAGTTATCCACGGGACAGTAATGTGCCCTTGTGGCCAAGAAGGCCCATGGCACTCTGGGGTCCATTAAGAGAAGTGTGGCCAGCAGATCCAGGGATGTTCTCCTTCCCATATACTTTGCCCTAGTGAGACCTCACCTGGAATATTGCATCCAGTTTTGGGCTGCCCAGTTCAAGAGGGACAGGGATCTACCTGAGAGAGTCCAAAAGAAGGCTCCAAGGATGATGAAGAGGTGAGGCTGAAAGACCTGGAGCTTTTTAGTCTGGAGAGGAGAAAACTGAGAGGGGATCTAATAAATGTATATAAATATATGAGAGCTGCATGTCAGGAAGGAAGGCACAGCCTCTTCTCACTTGTGCCCTGTGATAGGACAGGGGGCAATGGATGTAAACTACAGCACAGGAAGTTCCACCTCAACATGAGGAAAAAATTCTTTACTGTAAGGGTCATGGAGGACTGGAAAAGGCTTCCCAGAGAGGTTGTGGAGTCTCCTTCTCTGAAGACTTTCAAGACCTATCTGGATGTTTTCCTGTGTGACCTGAACTAGGTTCTGTGGTCCTGCTCTGACAGGGAGGGTTGGACTCAATGATCCTGGTTTGTTCTGTTCTATGCTATGCTATCTCCAGAGGTCCCTTCCAACCCCTAACATCCCGTGATCCCGTGAACAGCAAAACTCCCCTGCTAGAGGTGTTCACACAACTCATTTCCCTTGCTCTTTGCATGAACATGCATCAATGCAAGGAAGAGTTTAGCTGCCAGTGTTAGTCCTTTAGAGGCATTCAAGGCTAAGTTATAGCTAAAACCCTGAGGCATGATCAGAAGTTCTGCAGGCCCACCTTAAGAGAAGTGTCTTCCCTCAATTTGCCTAACTCAGAATAATAAACTCTTGTACCACAACTTGAGATGTTGAGGTTAGGACATCCCTACAGGACAGTCTGCACTAGGCTGCAAGCTAACATACTGTTTCCATATGGAAAATGTGCCATGAAGACATGACACTTTGGGACTTGGTTTAATGGCCATGGTGGTATCAGGTAAGCGGTTGGACTTGAAGATCTTACAGGATTTTTCCAGGTGAAACAATTCTAAACTGGAAAAAGGACTGACACGTGCATGTCTTACCTTGATTGCCTCTAGGACTGGTTCATAGAGATCTGGAAATCCTGAGAAGCGGAAGAACATGCAGTGGATGAGCTCAGCCAGCTGCTCCAGTGAGCTGGTGGCAGAGTTGGAGTCCTCCTTCTTCAGAGAGGCCACCAGCCTCGGGATGTGAGGAAGCAGCTGGAAAAAAGAAACTTCACTGTGTCAAAAATTGCTTCAAATTACCTACAGAGCTTGAATACATATGCAGGGGAATGAAGTTCACCTCCAGGCAGAAAGCACAGTCAACAGAGGTGGACCTCAGTTCCATTCTGCACTTAATCTTTCACCCTATGTATTCAGCAGCAAGTCTTCTGTTGACTTTAGTAGCACAAATACTACAGACTTTCAAGGGTTTCATGTTATATGACACTTGCAGATTTGTTCTGCTGCTTTGCCATGCTGTGACCATCATTCTTTGTGCAGATCAATCTCTACTAAATCACACACCCATGGTGGAAAGTGGTGATGTATGGTGAAACCAAGCGTAAGGTTTGAAACCTGCAGTACTGGGATCTCTTTAATACCTGTGTTCAATTTTGGGCTCCCCAGTTCAAGAGAGACAGGGACCTGCTGGAGAGAGTCCAACAGAGAGCCACAAGGATGATTAGGGGACTTGAGCATCTCCCCTATGAAGAGAGACTGAGAGATCCGGGGCTGTTTAGTCTTGAAAAGAGAAGGCTGAGAGGGGATCTGATCAAGGTCTATCAATATCTGAGGGGTGGGTGTCAAGTGGAAGAGCCAAGCTCTTTTGGACAGTGCACAGTAATAAGCCAAGGAACAATGGATACAAACTTGAACCTAGAAGGTTTCACCTCAACATGAGGAGAAACTTCTTTACAGTGAGGGTGACAGAGCACTGGAACAGGCTGCCAAAGGGGGGTGTGGAGTCTCCCTCTCTGGAAATTTTCAAACCCCACCTGGATGGATTCCTGTGCAGACTACCCTAGGTGATCCTGCTCTGGTAGGGGACTGGACTCAATGATCTCTGGAGGTCCCTTCCAATCTCTAATGTTCTGTGATTCTGTGATCTTTAGCAATGATCTATATGAGGGGACCAAGAGCACTCTCAGTTTGTTCGCAGACAACACCAAGCTGGACAGGAACGTTGATCTACTTGAAGGCAGGAAGGCTTTGCAGAGGGATCTGGATTAACTGGATCGGTGGGCTGAGGCCAGTGGTATGAAGTTCAACAAGGCCAAATGCCAGGCCCTACAGTTAATTCACACACACACACACACACGCACCCCCATTACCCTTCAACACTATATGCATAGGGCTGAAAAGCTACCTGGCAGAAAAAGACCTGGGACTATTAGTCAACAGCTGACCAAATATTAGCCACCAGTGTGCCCAAGTGGCCAAGAGGTCCACAGCATCCTGGCTTGTGTCAGAAATAATTCTGCCAGCAGGACTAGGGAAGTGATTTTCCTCCCTGTACTCAGCCCTGGTGAGGCCACACCCTGAATTTTGTGTTGTTTTGAGCCCCTCACTACAAGGACATTGAGGTGCTGGAGCATATCCAGAGCAGGGCAACAAAGCTGGTGAAGGGTCTGGAACACAAGTCCTGTGGAGAAACAGGGTTGTTTTGTCTGGAGAAAATGAGGCTCAGAGGAGACCTTCCTGCCATCTCAACTCCCTGAAAGGAAGATGAAGCAAGGTGGATGTTGGTCTCTTCTCCCTAGTAATAAGAGGAAATGTCCTCAAGTTGCACCAAGGAAGGTTTAGGTTGGATATTAAGAAAACTCTTTTCACTGAAAGGGTTGTCAAGCCCTGGAACAAGATGCCCAGGGAAGTGATAGAGCCATCATCCCTGGGAGGTTTTAAAAGATGTGTAGATGGGCTGTTTTGGGACCATTTAGTGGTGACATGTTGGTACCGGGTTAACAGTTGGACTTGATCTTAAAGATCTCTTCCAACCAAAACAGCTCTATGATTTGTGAGTCTCTGACTCTGTTATTCTAGAATAGACAAATTAGCCTACAAGAAGAGTCTGGTGTGCTTTATTTTATACGTCATAATCTAAGATGGAACTGGTATGGTGGGATGGGTGGTGACACGAACACAACGTGTTTGATTTTGCGTTCACTTCGAAACTTCAAAGCGAGCAGAGGCAAAATCCAATGCTGCGCTGCTCACGGGCACCCTCTGCTGACCCTGCAGCTGCACAGAGAATTAGTCACCCATTTCCCATCCTCCACATGTGCTAGAGTGACCCTGGGCACTTACGCAATCCTCTCTACATTTATATTTTATCTTACTTTTACCCCAGAACAATCCTGGAGAAAAGTCTCAGGATTCCCAGTCTGGCCATTTCCTCATCCTCTCTTCCTCCCTGCCTCTTTCTCTCTTCTCTCTCCTTTTTTTTCCCTCCTCAAAATGTTGGAGATTCTAACTATTTCTTTTCCTACAAGCAAGTTTTGCTGGGGAAGGAAATGAACCCCAGGACAGCTTCCCAGCCCTACTCCCCTGTGGGAACAGGCTACAAGAGAAGAATGCTCTGGGAAGACCTTATAAGTGGCCTTCCAGTAGCTGAAGGAGGCCTACATGAGAGCTGGGGAGGGAGTTTTTACAAGGTCTTGTTGTGATAGGATGAGGAGGAATGGATTGAATCTGGAAGAGGGGACATTTAGACTGGAGATTAGGAGATTAGGAAGAAATTCTTTACAGTGAGGGTGGTGAGAGCTGAAAAGTGTTGCCCAGGGAGGCTGTGGATGCCGTCTCCCTGGAGGTGTTCAAGGCCAGCTTGGACATGGCCTTGAGCAGCCTGCTGTAGTGGAAGGTATTCCTGCCCATGGTAGGAGGATTGGAAGTAGATGATCTTTAAGGTTCCTTCCAACCCAAATCATTCTATCATTCTATTATTTCATACATCACTATTTCACCAAGCGATGATGGGAACAATACTCAAAACACTTCCAAAGAGGCAGGGCAATGACAAGAACATAAAGAGCAAGACAGGTTTGAGCCTTGCTGTTTAAAAAATAGAGGAGGAAGTTTATGCTTGTTGGGCTGCAGAGAGGAATTTCAAGCCAAGAACAACTGACAGCTTTGGAGTGTTTCAAAATTTGGACACCCAACTGAAGACAACCCATTGGAACGGCCCTATTTTTAGAAACCCAAAAGTTTCTCAAGGAATCCAGGCTCATTTAAAGTGTCTCCAGCTGAGGAATGAAGCAACAAAAAACAAGCACTTGAAAATGTTGGCTAGCTTTGCTTTTTTTTCCCCAGCCTCATCTACTTCTTCTGAGAACTTTAGGTGAAAAGCCAAATGTGAGGGCTTCAGCAAAAAAAACAAAAAGAAGCATAAAATGAAACATTAATAATCCATTAGTGCTTTTATCAGCTCAATCACTGCAAACATGCCTCTGCTTTCAGCCTTGTTTTTTAATTACAGCATTCTGGAGGCAATGCCAGCCAGAAGCAGAGCTGTGCCTCTGTGTCAACGGCTGGATAAAATAGCAAATACCACTGTGGAAATGGAAAGAGGAGATTCAAATGCTGCTAACACTGGGTTTTGCTTGTAACAGTGCAGAATTCACAAAGTGGAAGTGTTCCGATGCAGTCTTCAAGTCTTAATTGCTCTGATGCTGTGCAGTCCTTTGAAAGGTGAACCTTCACTTCAAGAAATGGTAAATGATGCCACATGTGGGTGACAGTTTGAAGTCACATGTGGAATGCAACCCTTTGAGTCCAATGAACAGGCACCTGCTTAGGAAACAGCAAACAGAGTATATTCCCTGACCTCCACTGCCTGAGCAGTCTGAGATGATCTCAATCCAAAGGTTTCATCTAATGCATCCCAAAGTCTAAGTGGCAACATCTATCATGCATCAGCTGAAAAGGGGGATGGAGGGGGGGTGGGGGGGGTGGAGGGAAGAGGCTATATCTTCTAAACCTGCCCATGAAATTTCCTAAGACAGTCAGGATCAACGTAGCCCAGCTCACCTTCCTGCCCCAGGCCACCTCTTCACCGTTTCCCCTTTCCTTCTCCAGGCAAATGCAATACTGCAGGTCTGGTTGGCCCAGACCAAGCTGGTTAAGTTTCACCTGGGCTCCTTTAACAACACAGGTCAGCAACAAGCCATGCAAATGGCTCACCACAAGAGAAAGTGATTGGGAGGACCAAGTGATCTAACAGCAAGAGCAGGGAAGAGGGGAACCTCCTCTTCCAACTGCAGAGTTAGCAAACATCAGGTTCAAATGATCTCAAGAGCACCACAGTCACTGCTGAGGAGACACTCAGTCTGGCTTGACAGGCCACCCAGTGTATTTTTATTAACTGCAACCTTGGCTGGTGGACTTTGAGGTGGGGGGAGTACTGTGATGATGCACTTGTCCATAAAGATCACTCCTCCAGCTATCAGAGCACCATAGAAAAAAAACAAAATGGACCATGCACACATAATAGACATTTCAAATCTGGAAGGGCCAAGCCAAATCAGCTTTATACTGATTTATCTCTGAACATCCAGCTGGTAAGCTTCAGGGGAAATGAGAGAAACCATCAGAGGAGAAAGCAAAATCACAGAATCACAGAATCCTTGCTCCTCCTCTGCACCTTGCTTTCTGGTGCAGAATGGTTGCTCTGCCTGTGGCAACCAAATCCTTTAAGGCTCAGTAGAGGAGGAAAATATTCCCCAATATCTCAGCCTCTTCCATTTCCTCCCACCTGTGTTGTCCCATGGCATAGTTACACTCAGGGCAATACCCTCTTCCAGGCCAGGTGTAGCCTTACCAAGTGAAATGCCTCATGGGAGTGCTGGAAGCTCAGCAGCATGTACTGCAGGACAGACAAAGCCCCCTCTCTCACAATGGGGTACAGCAACTTGGAGAAGACCTGGTGGGGAAGGAAAAAAAAAAAAAGGCAAAATGAGAAGGCAGGAAGGTACCACAATATAAAAGGCCAGAAGGAAAGAGAGGCACTGGGCATCTACCACAGCTGCTGCTCTTTTCCTACTCCATGCTGAATGTTGAAACAAGCAGCCTGCAGTCAGGTCTCCAGAATCATCTCCCTCATGGCCTCAGGACATCCTAAAAATACTGTGTGGTTATCATCACTCTTTCAGGCTTGTGCAATGCCTGGTGCAGGGAGGCACACACTGCTTCATCTCTGTACCTCTTGATGGACAAGGCCACACAAGCACAGAGGGATAAGAGATTTTCTAAAATAGGCCGCTTACAGGATCATACAATGGTAGACTGCTTTGGCTTGGAGGGGACATTTAAAGGCCATCTAGCCCAGCACCCTGCACTGAGCATCTTAAACCAAATGGTTAGGTCACACCTTAAGTACTGTGTCCAGTTCTGTGCCCCCCAATTTAAGAAGGACATTGAGACACTTGAACATGTCCAGAGAAGGGCAATGAGGCTGGGGAGGAGTCTGGAGCAATAGCCCTGTGAGGAGAGGCTGGGGTTGTTTAGCCTGGAGAAGAGGAGGCTCAGGGGAGACCTTATTGTCATCTACAACTACCTGAAAGGAGGTTTTAGACAGGTGGGGCTTGGTCTCTTCTCCCAAGCAACCAGAACAAGAGGACATAGTCTCAAGCTGTGCCAGGGGAAGTTTAGGCTCAAGGTGAGGAGAAAGTTCTTCCCAGAAAGAGTAATTGTCCATTGGGATGTGCTGCCCAGGGAGGTGGTGGAGTCACCATCACTGGAGATGTTCAAAAAAGGTTTGGATGTAGCACTTGGAGCCATGGTTTAGTTGTCATGAGCTGTTAGTATTAGGTAAAAGGTTGGGCTTGATGATCTCTGAGGTCTTTTCCAACCTGTTTGATTCTGTTTCTGTAAATCTGGTTGCTCAGAGCCCTGTCCAACCTGACCTGGAATGTTTCCAGTGATGGACAATCTACCATCTCTCTGGGCAACTTGGGCCAGTGTTTCACCACCCTCATTGTGAAAAAACTTCTTCCTTCTATCTGGTCTAAATCTCCCCTCTTTTAGTTTAAAACCATCACCCCTTGTCCTGTCACAACAGTCTCTGCTGAAAAGTCTGTCCCCATCTTTCTTTTTATTCTTATCTCTCTCTTCTGTTTTATTCTGATATTTGGAACTTTGTCACCAGTCTTTCAGGAAAAGACATAGAAAGCAAAGGCTAAGCAATGCTATTTATCACAGTATCACAGTGTAACTAAGGTTGGAAGAGACCTCGAGGATCATTGAGTCCAACCTGTCACCACAGACCTCATGACTAGACCATGGCACCAAGTGCCACATCCAATCCCCTCTTGAACACCTCCAGGGATGGTGACTCCACCACCGCCCTGGGCAGCACATCCCAATGGCGAACAACTCGCTCAGTGAAGAACTTTCTCCTCACCTCAAGCCTAAACCTCCCCTGGCGCCGCTTCAGACTGTGTCCTCTTGTTCTGGTGCTGGTTGCCTGGGAGAAGAGACCAACCCCTTCCTGGCTATAACCACCTTTCGGGTAGTTGTAGAAGGCAATGAGGTCACCCCTGAGCCTCCTCTTCTCCAGGCTAAACAATCCCAGCTCCCTCAGCCTCTCCTCACAGGGCTGTGCTCAAGGCCTCTCCCCAGCCTTGTTGCCCTTCTCTGGACACGTTCAAGAGACTCAATGTCCTTCCTAAACTGAGGGGCCCAGAACTGGACACAGGACTCAAGGTGTGGCCTAACCAGTGAAGAGTACAGGGGCACAATGACTTCCCTGCTCCTGCTGGCCACACTATTCCTAATGCAGGCCAGGATGCCATTGGCCTTCTTGGCCACCTGGGCACACTTCTGGCTCATGTTTAGGCGGCTGTCGATCAGTACCCCCAGCTCCCTCTCTGTTTGGGAGCTCTACAGAGCTATCCTACTTTACAAAAAATTATGTCAGTTGACAATGCTCTCTATCCATTTCAGACCATTTTTCCACATTTCCAAAAATCCCATGTTATTTTAAGGGCTGGGTCCCTTTCCTATGCATTAACAACAAAAGGAAAGTTAAAGAGATGTTTGGCTGTTCTCCCATTAATCAGTGAACATGGCTGATCACAGACTCGTAGGGATTAGAAGGCACCTCTAAAGATCATCTAGCCCAATCCCTCTGCTAAAGCAGGGTCACCTAAAGCAGTTGAGCAGGATCATATCTAAGCAGGTTTGGAATCTCTCTAGGGAAGGAGACTCCACAACTTCTCTGGGCAACCTGGTCCAGTGTTTTTGGCATCCTCACAGGAAAGAATTTTTTTCCTTATGTCAGATCCTGGGTTCCAGTTTGTGCCTTTTGCACCACTGAAAAGTGTCTGGCCCCATCCTCTTGCCCCCCACTCTTTAGCTCTTGCTGATCATTGACAAGGTCTCCTCTCAGTCTGCTCTTCTCCAGGTTAAACAACTCCAGGTCTTCCAGCCTTTCCTCCTCTCAGAAATGCTCAGTCCCCTCACCATCTCCCAGGGACAAATGTAGTTGTTGATAATGTTCCAATACTGGTAATAATGGCCTTGATAACTTATGTGGCAATTTCCACTGGAGGCTCAGCCAAGTGTTATTTCTATTATATGAAGGAAAGAACAGCAGAACAGCAGCACAGAAAATAGAACTGAGGACAGGGCAGAGACTCTAAAACCAATCCCTGGCTGTGCAGACTGTTAATATGCTCACTGGTATGTATTTTGCCAAGTAGCACTGATCCAGGCACTGCCAAAGGGGACCATGTCACATTCCCAAAGGTGGGCTTTACAAGAGCTCCACAGCTTGAGCAGGAAAGTGTTTGGCTAGCTTGAAAATCCTTGGTTTCATTTATTTCATAACAGTCAAGATATCAGTAACTCTGCATATCAAGACTTAAAGAACTGCAGGTTGTTCTGGAAACTATCACTGCTAGCTGCAAAACCAGCTAGCCTGTCAAGGGTTAGGGCTGGGCTGGCCACCAGGCAAATGGCAGACACTCTCTATTGATCACTCTTCCTTTACAGAAGGGAAAGATAAAGGGAATAAGGGAGAGAGATGAGTGGGTTGTAAGAGAAAACTAAAACTGCTTTAATCAAACAGTAAGAAAAATAAAAGATAGAAAGAAGAAAATACCAAAATATGTACAGGTATATAAAAAACCAATATTGAACTCCCTCAGAGTCCAGATCAGGCCCAGTGTCAGACAGGAATGGGATTCTGGAACTGGATTTAGAAGCTGGGTTCAGAAGCTCAAGGACTGGGATCAAAGGTAGAATATAGACAGAGACCTCCTCAGAAGCAATCCTTAGAAGAGGCTTTAATAGTTGTGATCCCTCAGCTTTATACTGAGTATGACATACTGGGAATGGAATACATTGTTGGTCAGGTTTGGGTCACCTGTCCTGTCCACTCTTGCCTACAAGTGTGACCTTTTCACTTATTTATGACCCTTCAACTTCAACATGATTTAGCAGTGACCTTTGTCTGCCCAGAAGCAAGTCTAGGCAAGAGTCTTTCTGCACCCCAGCCCTTGGCAGTAACTCTGAACATCAGCGTTATCACTGCTAGAAGCAGCCACTGTCTGGAAAAACATACCTTGAGCTTCAGAAAGTGCCCTCACTGAGCAGAGACTGAGCTAAAAGGTCTAATAACTTAATGGAGAATTGGTTATTCTAGTTCAAACCAGGACAACCCCATACACAGCAATGCAGCATTCACAGAGGGTTTAGGGGACACAACGTTCCTTCAAAACCATTTGGGACAGCACACTCTCTTCAACATATCTCGAGTCACATCTTGTCCCCATTCAGTGGAAAGGCAAGGAGATATTTCAGGTGCAAGAAGAAATCTATTGTTCACACTCATGTTTAAAAGAGCCCACTGACCTTTTCAATTTTTGAAAGAGTAACCTCAATCAAGATGCTGAACTTCTTCACTGCAGCCAAACCCTTCAGCAGAGCAATGATCCACTTGTCAATGTTCTTTCCCAGGGGCCAGGACACCCAGTCGATCATCCTGAAATGAAATACAAACTCTGAAGGTGAATTTAACTCACATATTGGGGAAGGGGAAGGGGAAGGGGAAGGGGAAGGGGAAGGGGAAGGGGAAGGGGAAGGGGAAGGGGAAGGGGAAGGGGAAGGGGAAGGGGAAGGGGAAGGGGAAGGGGAAGGGGAAGGGGAAGGGGAAGGGGAAAGACCCCAGAGGCCTATAGAAGCCAAATATTCCTGAATGCCACAGGTAACCTCAGACTGAGTGATGAGACATTGTTTCTGTTTAAACTTAATGTTAAATAAAAATGAGAAGTAATCAATGGCTTGGGATCTCCAGGGGTCAAACTTTGCTAACCATTTTAGTACCTTTGGTTTGAAGAGATCCCAGATCTTTGGTCTCCCACCTCAGTTCAGTTGTCTTACCCTTTTCCTTATCAGCCTGTATCTTTTGCAAAACATGTGAAGGGAATATGGATAACTAAGCACCACAAGGCAAAGAGCAGGAAAAAGGGAAGTCTACAAGGAAATGGAAAAACAAAAAGCAAGCCAGGAAAGAAAGCTTAAAAAGCAGAACACAGCAGGATGCTGAGAAATACCAAAAGTCAAGCCAAGCTGGGTAATTAAGCAAATACCAGAAAAGGTTCCTCAGACATTTGCATCAGAAGAAAATAAGGAAAGCCGCGCAGTCACTGCGTATAGAGGATGGGAGGGTGATCAAAGATAACACATGGCCTCTAGATGTGATTTCCAAATTAAACACATCCTCTGCCTCCATGTTCAGCAAGAGGAAGGAATTGATCAGGGTGACAAAGAGAAGGCACATAAAAGATGTGAGAACGGCAACAAGAGCAGCAACAGCTGATATGAAGGCGAACTGTGAAGACTCAGGGACTCCAAACAAGAGGAAGTAGTGATTTTCATCACATAAAATTAAATTCTGATTGATCAGTATCAAGTATCAGTATCAGATTCAATACTGATTAATCAGTATTAATGTCTCTGTTAACTTTGGCATGGTGGTTTATGTGGGAAGAAGAGGCAGACAGACAATGAAGGGATGACTGGGAAGATGGGATAGCATGCCACAAAGGCTTCCCGCAAGCACCAAAGGAGAGACTAAGGGAGCTGGGTCTCTAGTTTGGAGAGGAGGAGAATAAGGGGTGAGCTCATTAATGTTTGTAAATATGTAAGATTATTAGAATCACAGCCAAGCACTGGGTAAGACATTGCTGTGTGACATTTTTCATGGTAAAACAAGGAATGTGCCTCAGCTTCATCCTGCACTGTTATTTTTCCTAAGCAAACATCCTTAAGCAAGCCACACCCACTGTAGCCCTTTGTCTCTCTGAATTCTCAGCCTATAGGTTTAGGTCACCAACATTAGGATGACCTGAATTCCTTCCCCACTGTCACAACTAGGGTGAGTGCCAAGAGGATGGAGCCAGGCTCTGCTGAGTGATGCCCAAGGACAGGACAAAGGGCAAAAGGTGGAAGTTGAATTTTGGGAATTTTCCTGGAAGCATGAGGGAAATTTTTTTCACTGTGAGGGTGACAGAACACTGGAACAGGCTGCCCAGGGAGATTGTAGAGTCTCCCTCTCTGGAGATATTCAAGACCTGCCTGGATGCATTCCTGTGTGATCTCTCTAGGTGATCCTGCTCTGGCAGGGGGGTTGGACTGGATGACCTTTTGAGATCTTCCAACTCCTAACATTCTGTGATTGTGTGATTCTGTGATTCCAGCTTCCAGGGCATTCTGCAAGATTGTCAGGATATATGAATTTCTAGACAGAGGACAGAAGCAGATCATATCTGGCTGGTTATCTTAAAGGAACAAGCAACGTTCTTTAAGATCTAATGATGTTAGCACAACATCCTGAACGGGGCTGTGAAATCTGTGATGATGCACAGCTGGGAGGCACCATCATAGAATCATAGAATTGTTAGGGTTGGAAGGAACCTCAAGGATCATCTAGTTCCAACCCCCCTGCCATGGGCAGGGACACCTCACACTATATCAGGTTGCTCAGAGCCACATCCAGCCTGGTCTTAAAAATATCCAGGGATGAGGCTTCCACCACCTCCCTGGGCAACCTGTTCCAGGGTCTCACCACCCTCATGGGGAAGAACTTCTTTCTAACATCTAATCTGCATCCATGCATTTCTATTTTTGCTCCATTCCCCCTAGTCCTATCACTACCTGACACCCTAAAAAGTCCCTCCCCAGCTTTCTTGTAGACCACTTTAAGATACTGGAAGGCCACAATAAGGTCACCTCAGAGCCTTCTCTTCTCCAGACTGGACAGTCCCAATTCCCTCAGTCTGCCTCTATAGGGGAGGAGCTCCAGCCCTCTGCTCATCCTTGTGGCCCTTCTCTGGACATGTTCCAGCACCTCGTGTCATAGGGGCTCCAGAACTGGACTCAGTGCTCCAGGTGGGGTCTCATTTTGCCTTCCTGTTTTCTGGACTGGCTGATGCAAAGCCAAACATGTTGGTGCTTGGAGGGAAACTGAGGTCTCAAATGAGCATCATATCTCATTTTCCCATCATCTTCCTGGCCCATCTCTGCACATGTTCCAGCAACTCCAGATCCTTTTTTAATAGGGGCTCTAGAAATGGACACAATACTCTAGGTGGGGAGCACAAGAGGAGGATCAAGCTATCACAGGGAAGACCTTGAGGATTCAAAGTGTAGAAACTGATAGATTCAAAATGCATGCAAGGCACAAGAAATGGATGTTATGTGATAGATGCTTGTCTGCTTGAAGATGACCATCCAGACATTGGGTGACTACAAGTTCCCAGTGTAACAACAGTCATAGAAAAGACTGGCACCATACTGTGATGCAGAAGAAAAGATGCTCTCTATGGCAAAGCAGTGACCTCTCAAACTGTTGTTTAAAGTCACACCTGG
Organism: Melanerpes formicivorus; assembly: GCF_026170545.1. Taxonomy (NCBI): domain Eukaryota; kingdom Metazoa; phylum Chordata; class Aves; order Piciformes; family Picidae; genus Melanerpes; species Melanerpes formicivorus. The sequence continues at coordinate 34,959,057 of NW_027142353.1, read as the reverse complement.
AACACGGTGCACAAAGTCATCATCCATGTCCAAGACCAATGCATTGAAGTGGGAGCAGGTGTGGGAAAAGCCTGATAAGATGGTCAGGGAAAAGAAGAACATTTCCTGCAAGAAAAGCTAAAAATAACCCAGCTTGTTTAGGAAAGCAGAGATGGGAAGAGACTGCTCTGCCTGCATACATTAAAGGAATAAATTCCAGAGAGAGAAAAAAAAGCTATTGCAGATATTTGTGCTGGCATAAGATCACATTAACTAGATGATGGCCAGAAATAGATCTAGGGTGGCTATTAGAAGAGACATCACAACCATTAAAGAAACCCAGTGGTGCAACAGCTATCAAGGAAGAACAGTGGGAACAAAAACCCTTCTTTCATTGAGGAGTGTAGTTGAACCTTCATGAAAGGAGTCTGTAAATGTCAGTGCCTATAAAGCAGGGAGATAGATTCAGAGATCCAAATTCCCTTTTTCACTCTATCTTCTTCTACACAGACATAGAGTCATAGAACTGTCAGTGTTGGAAGGGACCCCAAGGATAGTCTAGTTCCAACCCTCCCTGCAAGAGCACCACACACTAGATCAGGTTGCTCAGAGCCACATCCAGCCTGGCCTTCAAAATCTCCAGGGATGAGGCGCCCACCACCTCCATGGGCAACCTGTTCCAGTGTCTTACCACCCTCATGAGGAAGAACTTCTTCCTAACATCCAATCTGAATCTACGCATTTCTATTTTTTTTCCATTCCCCCTGGTCCTAGCACTACCTGACATCCTAAAAAGTACCTCCCCAGCTTTTTTGTAACCCACTTCAGATACTGGAAGGCCACAATAAGGTTTCCTCGGAGCCTCCTCTCCAGACTGAACAGCCCCAACTCTCTCAGTCTGTCTCCACAAGAGAGGTGCTCTACCCCTCTAATCATCCTCATGGCCCTTCTCTGGATGTGTTCCAGCACCTCCAGATCTTCCCTGTAAATAGGGGCTCCAGAACTGGAAACCACCTTGTCCACTTGACAGCAGTAGTGTCTAAGTTCCAGTCCTGCTGCTGTCTGCTTACACTGCGAACACAGCAAAAACTTACACTTTCAATGCACATGGTATTCTCCACAAATGTTTTGGAAGCCAGGGCCCTACTTTCCCCAAGGAGCCACTGATTTGGTGTGCTACATTTTAAAAGTTCACATCCTAGTTTGTAGGGGTTGGAAGTGCTTGCAATGCTGTGTGAGAGCAGATAGCTTCTTCATCTAGACCTGGGATCTTCAAAGATCTTCAAAAGATCTCAATAGAATTTAGTTGGAGAAGACCTTCAGGATCATCAAGTCCAACCATTAACTCAGAACTGCTAAGTCACCACCAAAGCATGTTCCACATCTACATAGCTTTCAAATCCCTCCAGGGATGGTGACTCCCCCACTTCCCTGGACAGCCTGTCTCAATGCCTGGCGACACTCTCAGCAAAGATTTCTTTCCTAATATCCAACTAAACCTCCCCTGGCACAACTTGAGGCCATTTCCTCTCATCCTGTCACTTGTTACCTGGGAGAAGAGACTCATCCCCACCTCACTCCAACCTCTTTTCAGGGAGTTGTAGAGAGTGAAGTCTTCCCTCAGCCTCCTTTTCTCCAGGCTTAACAACCACAGTTCCCTCAGCTGCTCTCCACAAGACTTGTGCTCTACACCTTCACTCGCTTCATTGCCCTTCTCTGGACACTCTCCAGCACCTCAATATCCTTCATGTATTGAGGCACCCAAAACTGAACCCAGTATTCAAGGTGTTGCCTCACCAGTGCTGAGCACAGGGTGACAATCACTTCCCTAAGGAGTAGTCTTCTGCTACACCTTCAGGCAAGATAAACGATTAACCTCTCCAAATCGGTGAGTACTTCTGACATCATGGATGCACATTAACAGAGTTACCTGAAAAGAAGCAAGCTCTAAAAGAAACTCTCTACAAAGGACTGTGATGTACACTTACACCAGCAGGTGCCGGGCTTGCTTTCTTTTACCACGATTTGGTTTTTGCTTGATCAGGAGCTCCTCCCCTAGTCCCTTTTTACCCCTCCTGTTAACTTCCAAAGCAGACTTTGGGGGGAGAAACTTCTGTATGCAACCAGCATGTCACGGATCCTCAGCTGAAAGATCCTTTCAGCTCATACATTCTTTGTTGATGTTCTAAGTCAACAGAGTTTTTCTTTAGAAGCCCTGTTTTACTTAGCCCCAAATTTAGTTGTGATCTATTGAAGTCTATTTAGTTGTGATCTATTGACGCAGTGCTTTGACAGGAGGGTTGGACCCGATGATCTCTGGAAGTCCCTTCCAACCTCTGATGTACTGTGATAGGCATGGGGCACACAGGCATCCAAAGGCCAGCAGTCATGCAATTTTCTGGGGCACCCATCTGCTGTAGACACTCTACCACAACCTCTGCATCTCTCCTAAGTGATCTTAATAACATTTTGCAGGCTCTGGTTAATGTCTGGCTAACTCTGAGTAATCATTTACTCATCGTTTGGCGTGACAAGGAATGTTTTGGGGACAATGCAATTGATCTGACAACCTCTATGATTTTACAACCTATATATTTAGACACTGGTGCTACTAAAGGATTTCTCACCTGGAGCACAGAGCAGCAGGTGCCCAGAAGGAGAAAAGAATGGAGAAAATGGCTAAGAACTGAACAGATAAGTTGAGCTTTTCTCCTGGGTAAACCCAGGGTAAACTTCACCAGCAAGTCAGTGAGAAGCAACCTCTTTCTGCCTACATAAAATTCCCCTCAGGAAAAATGTGTGTTTCTGTCATGTAACCTTATTGGAGGAGACACAAATTTTGTAAGAAGAGGAAAAGAGATGTCCCCAGACTTGTTTCACAAATCACAGCAGCTGCCTTGGGTTAAGTGTGTGTGCTACTGCCTGTGAACATCACCCATTTAAATGGAGGCCTCTAAGGAAAGTGGGAGTTGAAGATAGAATCGTTGAAATATTTAGGTTGGAAAAGACCTTAAGATCATTAAAGATATTCCTAAGCAAGTGTGGAGAAAGGCACTGGAGGACAGATGAGCTGTAGGACTTGGACACAAGTACGCAAGGAAGATTTGTTGATGCCAAAGAAAGATCTGGCTCTGCACAGTCTTGCATGCCAGGTAGTATTTCACAGTATCACAGAACATTAGAGGTTGGAAGGGACCTCCAGAGATCACCAAGTACAACCCCCCTGCCAAAGCAGGATCACCTAGGGCAGTCCACACAGCAATGCATCCAGGTGGGTTTTGTAAGTCTCCAGAGAAGGAGACTCCACAACCTCCTGTTCCAGTGCTCTGTCACCCTCATTGTAGAGAAGTTTCTCTTCATGTTGAGGTGAAACCTTCTGTGTTCAAGTTTGTATCCATTGCTCCTTGGCTTATTACTGTGCCAAAAGAGCTTGGCCTCCTCCACTTGACACCCACCCCTCAGATATCAAAACACATTGATCAGATCCCCTCTCAGTCTTCTCTTCTCCACACTAAACAGCCCCAGGGCTCTCAGTTTCTCTTTACAGGGGAGATGTTCAAGTCCCCTAATCATCCTCAAGGCTCTCCATTGGACTCTCTCCAGCAGGTCTCTGTCTCTCTTGAACTGGAGAGCCCCAAACTGGACACAGTCTTACAGGTGTGATCTCACCAGGGCAGAGAACAGGAGGAGAAGAACCTCCTTAACCCTGCTGGCCACACTTTTCTTGATGCACCCCAGGATCCCATTGGCTCTCTTGGCCACAAGGGCACATTGTTGTCCCATGGCGAACTTGCTGCACAGGCCTAAGATTCAGACCACCACCACCACGTTTATCTGACAAAAGTCAAGCTGGAATCGTTGAAACTTAGGCAAACTTCCATCTCCAAGATTCTTACTGTGGCTGGTGATTTAGGATGATGTCTTTCTGAGAGAGATGAGGATCAACATGAAACTTGAAAATAAGAGATTTTCGTGCAGAAAAGTCCCTCAGAAGCTTCTGGAAAGAAACTCAAAATTCCTCAAGATATCTTATGTTGGGCATCTCAAAACATTACTTATTCCTAAGGGGAAAAAAAATCAGGCAAAAGAAACCAAAACAATAACATAATAAAGAAAAATAACCAAATAAAATAAACAATAATAACATAACCAGTTAAAAAGTCCTAATTCTCATTTTCTAGGCCCTCAGGGATGGAAGTAAGGATCCAGAAATTCCCTTTTTTCTCCAAACACTGCTCATAAGACAGCACCAGCCAAGCTGGTTGGGATAAAACCACACAAAGGAACTGAGTGAAGCTTTCAGGTGGGTTTTTCACCTAACTGAGAATAGCATTCAGTAATGGAGCTTCTCCTACCTGCCAATGGCTGTCATCATTTGCACATCAGTGATGCTGTCATCATTGGTTAGGTTTCTTATGACGCCATCCATGAGCTCCAGAGGGACAAACTGAACCACGCTGGCCAAGGCGTTGGATGGTGCTTCTTGCTCCTCTGCAAGACACGAATGAGCACCATCAATGAAGATGTTAGTTGAAAGGCAAACCAGGCACATGAGGACATTTCTCATCTCTAAAAGCCAGATCATTTCTTCCTATGTAAATGGAGCAGAGAGTTCACTGAGCTGTGTTAGGAGGACAGCTCCTCAAACCTCAATATAGGGCATAAGGAGGTTGGGCCATAACAGATGAGCTGTTGCACAAATCATAGAATCATAGAATTGATTTGGTTGGAAGAGACCTTTAAGATCACCAACTGTTAGCATAGCCAAGTCCACCACTAAACCATAATCCTCAGCACCACATCTTCTAAACGCCTCCAGGGATGGTGATGGTCCATACACAGCCCAAAGGGAGGAAGAGATCACAGCTGCAAGAACACTGCTCAGCCAACCCTGGCTCCCACATCTCTTCTGCACTGCTCTCTTTGTACTAAGTACTGCAAGTAATGCAGGGATGCAGCTGTAGGTTTGCATGCCTGGATCAACTTCCAAAGGATGAGGCTTTCATAAGGAGGGCACTGAGAAACCCATCTCCTCCGGGGTTTAGGAGCAGCTGAAGCAGAACCTCACCTGTCAGGTACTTCAAAAAAATCTTCTGAGAACTTCTGCAATAACCTTTATTAGTTAAATGTCTCCTGTCCCATCTTAAGATACAATCACCCCCCCGAGAGGGCTTTCTACCTCTAGATCAGTGAGAAATAACTCCTTAGCTTTGTCCCTAGTTTTCCTAACCTATAGCCCTGGATAACTTTTAGCAATGTTTGCTTACATATTTTACCTGTGGTTGCATTTCTGGAGAGGATGAGAACCATGCAAGATGTGAAACATCAAATTTGGCTTCATCAGAGCCAACATCTACATTCTTAGTTACAAGGTCATGGGAGGTTTTCCTTCCTCCCTTCCTACTCTGCCCTGGTGAGGCCACATCTGGAGTATTGTGTCCAGTTCTGGGCTCCCCAGTTCAAGAGGAACAGGGATATACTAAAGAGAATCCAACAGAGGCTACAAGGATTATTAAGGGACTGTCTGATGAGGAAAGGCTGAGAGACCTGGGGCTCTTTAGTCTGGAGAGGAGAGGACTAAGAAGAGACCTTGTCAATGTTTACAAACATCTGAAGGGTTAGTGTCAAGAAGGTGCCAGTCTCTTTGCAGTGGTGCCCTGTAATAGGGCAAGGGGCAATGGACACAAACTAGAACACAGGAAGTTCCACCTCAACATGAAGAACAACTTCTTTACTGTGAGGGTGACAGAGCACTGGAACAGGCTGCCCAGAGAGGTTGTGGAGCCTCCTTCCCTGGAGACTTTCAAGACCCATCTGGATGCACTCCTGTGTGACGTGTCCTAGGTGGCCCTGCTTTGGCAAGGGGGATTGGACTCAGTTATCCCTGGATGTGCCTACCAACCCCTACCTTTGTATGTTTCTATGATCCTATGATTACCTGTTGAAGAAATGATAGTGAACAGCTCCTTCAAAGAAGGCAGGATGGCTGAGGTCTGCGTCCTCCAGATCCTCTGCAGCAGGCTGCTCACTTTGTTCACCTGCTCCAAGAACTCCATGATGTCCTCTTCCCCCTCAGAGACACACTGGAAGTGCCCAATGCAGCGGATCAGCTGCTGACAAAACAAGAGCTGGTGCTTGCCAGTGGGAATGCACTGAGGGTGCTGGAGCAAAAGTTTGCTGATCTTTGCACACTGCTTGGGGCTGGGCTTCTCGCAGACTTTCCGCAGCACCTCGATCCTCAGTAAGCTGAAGATGCTGTTTGCTGATGGGCTTTCCAAGATGAACTGCAGTCCTAGCTGGATATAATCGAGGACGTAATGGCTTCGCTTCCCCAGAGGTCCATAACCTTCCTGAAGCAGAGTCAGCAGGAAGCGGACATTGAAGAACTCCTCAAACTCCTCTGGGTGGTAGTGGCCATAAACCTCCAAAACCTCTTTCCCGATCTCCCTTTTATACTTGGTGTCCCCCGTGAGATAAAGCTTGGTAGACAGCTCCAGCATGGACCAGCACTGTTCACTGTCCATGGGCTGCTTCGCTGCCTCAATCACGCGTCTCACCAGCCCTTGCTTCACATTGTTGGGGTATGAGGACATCACCACAGCTTCCAATATCTTATCCATCTTTGCTCCAAGCAGCTGAAAGAGAAGAAGAGAACAGCAAGTTAATTCAAGAAGGGTATGCTGATCGTTCAAGCCCAGGTTGTCAAGGAAGGTCAATGAAGCAAAGCATGAGAGCTGTGTGGGACCACTATGAAGATGGTAATTCTTGTACCCATCTCATGGTGGCATTCACAAGTGCTTCCACTCTGGTGATGTTTGGCTGAGACTAAACCCCCCCAAGCTGGATGAATACACAAAAATATAGAACTTGTTCAGGCTAATCACACATCTGAGCATTTTTGTCTTTGACCCTAGAGACAGATGAGCTCACTCTCCTCAATGAGTTCAGTAACCCAAGACGTTGCCCTATGTTTTACAAAATCCAATCCCTGCTGGAGACAGTGGGGAATTAGGGGAGAGAAGGTCTTTCACCAGTGTCTTCTGTCTGGGATGCCCCTCACTGCCCAGGGAAGTGGTGGAGTCACCATTCTTAGAAGTGATCAAAACATGTGAAGGGATGGAAGGGACCTCCAAAAGTTATTTTAATATTTCTTTTTTTTTTCCCCAGGATCTACCTGGAGAATGAATCAGGGTTTGCAGTGAAGTAGACTGTGGTCTGTAAGATCACTCCCTCATTTGTTGCAGAAATTGGAAGTGTGTCTAACTCCCCCTGCAGTGAGCCGGGACATCCTCCACTAGATGATTGCCTTCCAATTCAGGGAAGTAGAGAAAAGCTCTGCAAAGCAGAGATGGGATTGCAGCCTCTCTGAGCAATAGTAGGGGTGTACATCAGATGTCTATGCCACACTGCCAGCCACTCCAGCTGAGTGGTGCAGTCTTGGCTGCTCCCCAGGGACCTGCCGCATTTGTATGCAGGACCAAAGAAAGAGGAGAGAGAAACTGCAGCGTCAGTCAAAGTTTCCCATTTGTTATGGCCCAGATTCACCAGCAATAAAGCGTTAGAGGAAACAGTGCTTAAAAGAAACCCCAAGGATTTCCCTGGAAGAGCTCAGAACAACATTTAAAACCAGGTGTTGGCTGCACTGCTGTGCAAGAAACCCCATTACAGAGTGGTTAGACAGCCACGATTTCTCAAAGGCTATCAGAGGAACTATATAAAGGCTCATCCTCAGCAGGTCCCTTTGGTCACAGAATCATAGAATCATTTAATCATTTTGCTCGGAAAAGGTGAAATGTGCTGCACAAATACATGCTTGGAGAACATCCCTTCCTGCCCACAGCCTGAAATGAGCCATGAGAGAGGGAGGAAGAGAGCATTCATCTTTGTTACCTAAATGAGGGATCAAGGCAGGACAGATCCATCCACAGTCACGTGTATCTGGTCAGAACAATAGCCACCACCTTTCTGTTCCTCAGATTCTTGATCTGGGACATAAGGACAACACTCAGCAGTTCCTACCATGGTTTGTTGAAAGTCCCTTTGTTAGCACTTGGAAAGCACTTGAAGCTTTTCCTGTGGCTAGTGTTACATGAATGAAAAATAGACATGCAGGTGGCATGTAGCCTAGGTACGGTTTTCACAGATGCCATCCAGAAGAAACCTCACAGGGTGCCATTCAAGGACTATCCTGTCCCTGAAGTAAGCCTGTAACTGAGTCAGAGAGTATCTTCTCTTGTCAGATACAAATCTCAAGCTCTGGCTCACAACTGTTTGGCTCGGAAGCCTTCCTCCTTGACCAAACATCATCTTTTCCCATCATTCCTTCCCTCATAATCTCACATGAAGAAAAAAAAAAATCATAGTCTATGCATGACCACCTCCCCATCCAGCAGCCCGCGCTGCGGTGGCTTTCCAGGCACCTTGGCCTTTCAGCCCCCTTGCCTGTTGACTCAGACAGTCCTCTGCTCATGTGCTGAATTTTCCCCTTCAAGCATCACTTCTGCCTTCCCTGCAACAAGCCAGGGCAGAGCTACTGCTCCTCATATCGTTTTCACAGGAGAGAAGACACAGCAGGACTTCTGATGGACCAGCCTGCAGAATGAATCAGGGTTTGCAGTGAAGCAGACTGTGGTCTGTAAGGTCTCATTTGGTGTAGAAATTGGAAGTGTGTCAGAGATAATCAAGGGAACTGCAGGAGAGGGAAGGACAGTTTCATAGCTGGGCAGCTGAATGCTGCCTTGGAGATCTGGTCTCTGGTTCTCCTTTGTTTACTACTGAAATAAAGAGATTAAATATTCAGATTATCAGGCTTTTATAATGAGTGGCCCTGAAGCTGGACAACCCTTTCATCTTCTTTCCTGGCAATAAGTTGGGAGGATTGGCTCATTCCTGCTTGTCAAGAGAACTGCAGTTCCTGGAACACACAAGGATTCTGTAGAAGGTCAACATGTTAATTATTAATCTGCAGAACAGCTCTGAGGTTCCCATCTGTTATGTAGCTCACATAATACAGAAAGTACACAATATGTGTAGGGGAAAGGAAAAAATCCCAGGAAACGGCAAAAATGTTCTGCTCCCCCGGTGAACAACTGATAGGAGCAGCATGGATAAAAATCACACAATCAGGAGGAAAGGAACCTTGGGAGGTATCTGATACAACCCCTGTTCAAAGTTGAAATCAAGCTGCTCAGGGCTTTGACCTCTATGGTCTTGAGAACATCCCAGGATGGAGAGTATTGGACATTAGGAGGAAGTTTTCTGGATATTAGGAATAAGTTCTTCACAATGAGAGTAGTGAAACGCTGTAACAGGTTACCCAGAGATGTGGTGGAAGCCCCATCCTTGGAGACATTCAAGGTCAAACCTGATAGGAGCCTGAGCAGCACGGTCTGGTTAAAGACACCACTGCTTACTGCAGTGGGGTTGGGCAAGATGACCTTTGAGGATCCTTTCTATGATTCTGATTCTATGACCACACAACTACCCTGGGCAGCCTGCCCCAGTACCTAATTAGCTCATAGTGGGATGGGGTTTTTTTTATTTCCAGTTGGAAACTCTAGCTTCAGTTTCAAGTTTGGGTTTTCACCATTCTTCTGCCATGCACTGCTGTGAAAGGCCTGGCTCCTTGTAGGCACAGCCCTCACCACTACAAGGAGTTAGTCCGTCCTGGGTTAGTCCATCCCAGATGAACCCATCCTGGATATGCTATAGAGTAATAGATTGGTTTAGGTTGAAATGGATCTTTAAAAGCCATCTAGTTCAACCCCCCTGCAGTGAGCAGGGACATCAACTACGGATGCTCAGAGCCCTATCCAACCGAACCTGGAACGTTTCCATGAATGTGGCATTAACAACCCATCTGGGCAACTTGGGTCAGTGTTTCACCACCCTCAGTGTAAAAGGTTTCCTCCTTGTATTTAGCCTAAATCTGCCTCCTTTTAATTTCAAACAATCACTCCTTGTCCTGCCACAACAGGCTCTGCTAAAAAGTCTGTCCCCATCTTTGTTGTGGCCCTTTTTAAGTACTGAAAGGCCACAAGAAGGTCTCCCTGAAGTATTTTCTTCTCCAGGCTGAACAACCCCCTCCATTGCAAGTGCAGGATTTTGCATTTGTCCTTGTTGAATTCCACAAGACTGTTGTCAGCCCCAGACTGTGCTGGTCCTCCTGTATAGCAGCCCTGCCCTCAAGCACATTGACTGTTCCCTCAAGTCTGGTGTCACTCACTCACTGGGGTCACTTTTGATGAAGCAAATTTCATCTCCTCCAAGTTGTTGATAAAAACACTTAAAGGAAAGGTCCCAAGATAGTTCTGAGCAACTTCCTACACAAGCAGTCCACCCATCTAGACTGCAGTTGCTCTTCAATACAGGGATGATGCGGATGATGCAGGACATCATCTCAAAAGCCTTACTGAATTCAAAGAAGACATTTCCTGTGTCCAGTTTTGGACTCCCCAGCTTAAGAGAGACAGGGACCTGCTGGAAAGAATCCAACTGAGAGCCACAAGGATGATTAGGGGACTTGAGCATCTCCCCTATGAAGAGAGACTGAGAAACTTGGAGCTGTTTAGTCTGGAGAAGACTGAGAGGGGAGCTGATCAGTGTCTATCAATATCTGAGGGGTGGGTGTGAAGTGGAGGGGGCCAAGCTCTTCTGGGTGGTGCACAGTAATAAGCCAAGGAACAATGGATACAAATTTGAACACAGAAGGTTTCACTTCAACATGAAGAGAAACTTCTTTACAGTGAGGGTGACGGAGCACTGGAACAGGCTGCCCAAGGAGGTTGTGGAGTCTCCTTCTCTGGAGACTCTCAAAACCTTCCTGGATGCATTCCTGTGCAGACTACCCTAAGTGATCCTGCTTTGGCAGTGGGATAGGACTCGATGATCTCTGGAGATCCCTTACAACCTCTAATGTTCTGTGATTCCTACTCTCCCCTCTTTTACAGACCTACCAGTCCATCCTTGAAGGTCATCATGATTCACCCTTGGTAAATGAATGCTGGCCTTTCCCAGCACACAGCTTCCAAGAGAATGTGCTCCATGATCACCCCAAAAACCCAAGAGAGGCTGACAACATTAGACTCTCAGATAATAATTCTTTACTTTTTGAAGATGTTCTAGAAGAGGGAAGATGTGCTTTGGAAGAGGGAAGGGATGTCTTCCCATCTCATCCTTATCATGCAGATGCTCATACCTACAGTGCTGAGGACACTCTCTCTTCCACCTGGCACATCGACAAGTGGTGATAGCATTAGGTACCACAGGCTGTATTCCCAAATACACACTAGAGCCCACAGTGCTTTCTCCCATGCCCCCTCAAAATAAAAGGGGTGGTATAAAAGATTTAAATTCCATCTAAAGCCACAAATGTAATGAAACACATCATCAGTATTTGCAACATGTGGAGATGTGTCCCTGAAAGGACAGACACCAAACCATGCTCTAGAAACCAGAGAAGGAAGATTAACTTAAGCAAAGGGTAGCTTTGAGTAAACTGCAAAAATAAACCCTCAAATTCAGCCTCAGGATGAAGTCACCTTCAGCTTTGCTTTGGTCTAATCTTCATAATCTATATGGTTCAGAGATGCCCTTATATTTCTCCTCTGTTTTTTCTTCAGTCAGGAGCTATTTCAATTGAAAGCTATCCAATTACTTCTAAATTAATTCATTCCCCTCTCCCTGCCTGCAGCAGAACTCTAATAAAGGCTCTTTAGCATTTTTTAGCAGAATGCAGTATCTGCTCCTGCACCCCAGACTTCACAAAGCTCTGAAAGCACAGATCTAAACCTTACTTTTAGGCAAGCTCAGTAATCAATTCAGCACATTTCCTACAACAGCATCATAAAAAATTTGAAAGCAGGAAAAGGACCCTACCATCCAACCACAGACTGGTAAACAAAGTGATTTGCTTCTTACTTAGAGAGAAGAAATCATGATCTTCCCTGAATTCACTGGAGGTTTGAAAGTAGAGAAATGAGGCTCACCTTTTATTGCACTTAACTCCTGCTGAAACGGTTTCTTTTATGTCAGCCAACACATTACTGTTATTCTTGCTGCATCCTCCAGGCAGCTTAGCAATTAGGGCTCAATCCTGCAGCCTGCTGAGCTGCTGCAGGATGGGAGGCAGCACACACAGTGCCTTGACAGGGCACAAAGAATCTACATTGCTGCACAATTTTCTGTGACCTGGTCCCCCATTTTCTGAACCTGGACCCCATTGTCACACACCTGTCTAGGTCTGTTTTCCAAGAACACAAAAGGAATTGTGGTGGGGTTTTTTTCAGGGAACAAACAATCTCCTTTAATTGAGAAGCAAAAGAGGTGCTACTTTCTTGGTTGAATTGTTTTGGTTGGAAGAAAACATTAAGATCATCAAGTCCAGCCATTAACCTAACACTGCCAAGTCTAGCACTAAACCATGCTCCAAAGCACCACATCTACAGGTCTTCCAAATACCTAAAGGGAGAGGGATTCCACCACACCCCTAGGCAGTGAAGAAAGGTTTCCTAATGTCCAACCTAAACCTCCCCTGGTGCAACTTGAGGACATTTCCTCTTGTCCTATTGCTTGTCTCTTGGGAGAAGAGACCAGCCCTACAACCTACTTTCAGCTAGTTGCAGAGAGACCAAAGGTCTCCCTTAAGCCCTCTTTTCTCCAGGTCAAACAGCCCCAATTCCCTCAGCTGCTCCTCAGAAGACTTGTGCTAGACTAGATTCTTCACCAGCTTCATTGCCCTTCTCTGGACACACACCTGCACCTCAATGTCCTTCTCATAGAGAGGGGGCCAAAGTTGACCACAGTATTTGAAGTGTGGACTCACCAGTGCCAAGTATAGTGGCATAATAACTGCTCTACTCCTCCTGACCACATTCTTGCTAATACAAGCCAGGATACTGTTAGCCACTTGGGCACACATTGGCTCATCTTCAGCCAGCTGTTGAACAACACCTTTTCTGCCTGGTAGCTTTCCAGTCACTCTTTCCTGGGGTTGCGGTGCAGGATCTGGACCTTGGCTTTGTTGAACTTCATACAACTGACCTTGGTCCATTGATCCAGCCTGTCCAGATCCCTGTGTAAAGCCAGAATACGGAACAAACCAGGTTGGAAAAGACCTTTGAGATCATTGAGTCCAACTTATCACCCAACACCATCTCATCAACTAAACCATGGCACCAAGTGCCTCATACAGACTCTTCTTAAACACCTTCAGTGATGGTGACTCCACCACCTCCCTGGGCAGCACATTCCAATGGCAAATCTCTCTTTCTGGGAAGAATTTCTTCCTAATACCTTGCCTAAACCTCCCCTGGCACAGCTTGAGACTGTGTCCTCTTGTTCTGGTGCTGGTTGCCTGGGAGAAGAGACCAACCCCCACCTGGCTACAACCCCCCTTCAGGTAGTTGTAGACAGCAAGAAGGTCTCCCCTGAGCCTCCTCTTCTCCAGTCTACACAACCTCAGCTCCCTCAGCCTCTCCTCATAGGGCTTGTGCTCCAGACCCCTCACCAACCTTGTTGCCCTTCTCTGGACGTGTTCCAGCAACTCAACATCTTTCTTGAATTGAGGGGCCCAGAACTGGACACAGGACTCAAGGTGTGGCCTAACCAGTACTGAGTACAGGGGCACAATGTCTTCCCTGCTCCTGCTGGCCACACTGCTCCTGATCCAGGCCAGGATGGCATTGGCCTTCTTGGCCACCTGGGCACACTGCTGGCTTCTCTTCCACCCAGCTTGGTGTCATATGCAAATTTACTGAGGGTGCACTCAATCCAGATCATTGATGAAGTTATGAAACAGAACTGGCCACTATATTGAGCCCCGGGGAAAACCACTAGCGACAGGCAGCCGACTGAATTTCACTCCATTCAGCACCAGTCTTTCCCCAGGCATCAAGGCAATTTTTTATCCAACAAAGATTCCACCCATCCAAGCCATGAGCAGCCAGTTTCTCCAGAAGAATGCCATGATCCAAAATACCCACCTGTTTATCCAGCTAAGCAGGGCAAACCACAGCCAGCACTCATCATTACTACATCCAGTAGATGCAGACTGACCAGCAGGTATCCCACTCACACATTGCTATCACTTCCCTGGGACTATTTTTCTAAAAGGCTAAAATGTCTTCTGAACAAGTAGCAGGAAGTCACAGTTTCCTTATGGAGTTGGAAATCAGCAAACCAAGGCCACTGCTGGGTCCTCATCCATGCTCCTGCACCTCCTGTTTCTGCCTCCCCATGATCTACTCATCATTTAGCTGAGATCTACTTTTTCTGACTCTATAATTTTAATCAGTCTAAGTGATGTGATTCTAATTCAATGATCTTCTGTGTATTCATCAAGCACTGACAGCAACTTAGTGCTGTGGTTTCTACCTCCAGTCTTGCCAATGACACAATTGCTGCTTCACTCTCTACTTCTTATTTAATTTCTTCACATCCAGCTACTCATTGTCTAAAGCCTCAGCCTCTCCCATATATTATTTGTACCACAATTATACCTGGTGGCTTCAATTGAAATAGAGCCCCCTAGCCTACACACTCTATCTATAGGATGCACAAAGGAATGTACATCTCATTTAAAGCAACATGGAAGCCTCTTCTCCCAAGGAACAAGAGATAGGACAAGAGGAAACGGTCTCAAGTTTCACCAGAGGAGATTTTGGTTGGATATTGGGAAATAATTCTTCCCTGAAAGAATGGTCAGGCATTGGAAGAAGCTGCTCAGCAATGTGGTGGAGTCAGCATCCCTAGAGGTGTTCAAAAAACATGTAGGCATGGCATTTCAGGATATGGGTAAGTGGCCGTGGTGGTGTTGGGTTGACAATTGGACTTAATGACCTTAGAGGTATTTTCCACCCTTAATGATTCTATGATTCTATGAAATAACTCACACTGTTGTAGCGATATGAAATATCAAGGAACATCCACAAGGAGATTCAATAGGCTGTGGCAGAGCTACCAGCCAAACCTCAGACCTACAAATACACCAACAGTGATGCTCCACCTCACTTTGCGCACATCAGCTACTTTCCAAGTTGCACCCAATGAAGTGCCATGGCAGAGCAGAGGATCAGGGACGCTTTATCAGATCTGGGAATAAGCTTAGAGCTAATAAATGTGGAAAAATTGAGTTTAATACTCCTTTAGAAACAAAAGTGAGACAGTAGCCATCTGCAGTCATAACAGGCACAAATTGCCAGCACAGAAGCCTGGCCAAATTTTGCACACAATCCTAATCACAGAATCATTTCATCTGGAAAAGACCTTTAAGTTCATCAAGTCCAACCATTATCTAACTCTACAAAGTCTGGTGCTAAGCCATGTCCCTCAGCAACACATCTCTTTGTCTTTTAAGCACTTGTTACTAGGGAGAAGAGATCAATAATCTGCCTCTCTAAATTCACCTTCTCTTTTCAAGGAGATCACATATTCTTCACTTCTCATCCCAAACTGCTTTCCAGTGACAGATTGGACTTGTTCTGTATGTCTCCTACTCACCAGAGCTAACTACTTCTGGCCAGCAAGGCTCCTCATGCATTCCTGTTCCCTGTTGCACCAAATCAGAACCACCCTTTAGTACAGCATTGATGGAGATTGCCCATCAGCCATAGGCAGAAGCAGATTTGGAGCAGGAGGTTCTCTCCAGGCTCCAGCAGGATCTTCCACCCTGCTCAGCAGCTTTCAGACCTCTCCAGTGAGTAAGTATTTGTCCAAGCACTGTCACCCGACTGGACTGCTGCCATCTTGCATGATTTTGCTCTACATCAGGAGCTCCACCTTGGGGAGGGGGAGTTTCTCTCTTGTGGCCACACACTTTTCCAAAGGGTCCCTAAAAATGACTAACCAAAAGACATCTATTTTGTCCACTGGGTACTGGTGAAAAGCTGGAGATGAGCCAGGAATGTGAACTCACAGTCCAGAAGACAACTATGTTCTGGACTGCATCCAAAGTACTGTGGCAGCAAGTAGAGGGAGGGGCTTCTGCCCTTCCACTCCACCCTGCTGAGATCCCGCCTGCAGTGCTGGGTCCAGCTCTGGAGTCCTCAGCACAAGAAGGACATGGACATGCTGGTCCCAGGGAGGGCCACAAAGATGATCACAGGGCTGGAACCCCTCTGCTGTGAGGACAGGCTAAGAGATTTGGGGTTGTTCAGCCTGGAGAAGGCTCCAGGGAGACCTTATTCTTGCAGCAGTTCAGTACTTAAAGGGGACCTTTAAGAAAGATGGCGACAAACTTTTTAGCAGCCCCTGCTGCAAGAGGAGAATAGGTGGTGGATTTAAACAAAAAGAGAGAGATTTAAACTAGAGGTAAAGAAGAAATTTTTATACTGAGGGTGGTGGCCCAAGTTGTCCAGGTAGATGCCTCATCCCTGGAAATGTTTAAAGTCAGTTTGGATGGGGCTCTGAGCAACTTGCTGTAGTTGAAGATGTCCCTGCTCACTTCAGGGGGGGATGGATTAGATGACCTTTAAAGATCCCTTTCAACAAAATCTGTTCCATGATTCTGTGACCCTATTTGCTGGCAGCCTAAATTTTCTATCTACTAGTGCCTATCTTTGCCAAAACCTGTTGATGTCTTAAATCTGCAGGCCACTGTGGATCCGTTTTCATTTCTTCTGCAGTACCACATAGTTCATCATTCCATTTTCCCTTAAAGCATTATAAATATGTTTGAGCACACCATTACAGCTCTTATCAGCCATCTCCATGGCCTTAATCTAGGGACACCATTTCTGGGCTGGCTGCCCTACCTGAACCAAGCTACCTTAGCTAACCTACTGTCTCACTTTTCTAATGCTTCTTCTTTGGGGACACAAGTTCTAGGCTGGCTGCCCTACCTGAACCCAGCTTCCTTAGCTACCTTGCTCTGTTATTTCTTCAGTGCTGCTTCTTTGATCCCTTTGGTGTATACAGATCTCTCCATTTCTTCTCTTAAGCACTCAGTCATCAAATGAAAGAAAAGGCTTTGGCTGGATGTCAAAGCAATCAGCATAATAATACCGAATAAAGCCTGAGGCCCTGACATTTCATCCTTTTTCTTCAGACTCCACCTCCCAGCTCCATTCCTCCCCTCCACTCAGCTTCTATATACACACATCTCTAGAACCTACTGGTATGCTTTTCCAGTAAAGCATCTCCAAACCATCACCACTGTATTATCATCTCTCCTCATATGGACGCAAAAAGCAAGACACAAGGAACTAAATTTCTCTCTCCCATTGCCTTGAAAACCAACAGCAGATAAAAGCACATAAGCACTCACCCTCGCCACGAGACCAGCAGTGACAAACCACTGGCTCTGTGGCTAAACCCAGCACCAACCATGAGAAAAACAACGCAGTTGCTTTTTAATTTTTAATATATTTGGCATCTGATGCCCAAAAGATTTGTCCTGCCTGCACTAGGTAAATTTCTCCCAGAGCAGTCACTCCTCACACCCCTTAGATGAACACATCTCCCTCTTCTTCCTTCAAAAGCATTCTACTCTCCTCCTTAGTCAGAGCTCCCAGCCAGGGCTGTGCTGCCCTAGTAGGAGCACTCAGATCTGCACTGACCTTCAGACCAATGTCTTTTCTATTATCATCCCTGGAGACTGTAAATACATCTACTCCGGAAAGCTGGTTGGTTTATTGGAGGTATTTATAGCATTAACATCACTCTTCTTTCTTCAAATTTCTGTCTGCTGTTGTCTGTGTACAGAAATTAAGCCCCTGGATATAACCCAAGGAAAAACCATGTCCTGTTCACAAGCACATACTGGTCTGGGGGCTGACTCTGCTGACACTGGCTGAGATTCATCAGGCACTGCCTCACAGCTTGGAGATACAGAAATCTCAAATTTTCTGGTGGTGCCTTCATGAAAAATGGGATATGATGCTCATTTGAGACCTCAGTTTCCCTCCAAGCACCAACATGTTTGGCTTTGCATCAGCCAGTCCAGAAAACAGGAAGGCAAAATGAGACCCCCACCTGGAGCACTGAGTCCAGTTCTGGAGCCCCTATGACACGAGGTGCTGGAACATGTCCAGAGAAGGGCCACAAGGATGAGCAGAGGGCTGGAGCTCCTCTCCTATAGAGGCAGACTGAGGGAATTGGGACTGTCCAGTCTGGAGAAGAGAAGGCTCTGAGGTGACCTTATTGTGGCCTTCCAGTATCTTAAAGGGGTCTACAAGAAAGCTGGGGAGGGACTTTTTAGGGTGTCAGGTAGTGATAGGACTAGGGGGAATGGAGCAAAAATAGAAATGCATAGATTCAGATTGGATGTTAGAAAGAAGTTCTTCCCCATGAGGGTGGTGAGAGACTGGAACAGGCTGCCCAGGGAGGTGGTGGAAGCCTCATCCCTGGAGATTTTGAAGGCCAGGCTGGATGTGGCTCTGAGCAACCTGATGTAGTGTGAGGTGTCCCTGCCCATGGCAGGGGGCTGGAACTAGATGATGCTTGAATTCCCTTCCAACCCTAACAATTCTATGATTCCATGATGACAAACTTTACAGACTCCATAACAAAAGTGTCCAAGGCATTTTGAGACCCCTCCCCAGGTGAAACCTCAAGCTCTTGCTATGTCCTTTCAGTCTGAGGTAGGCCTTTGACACTGTTTCCCATGGAATTCCCATTAAAAAAATGGCTGGCCATGGCCTGGATGAGCATATGACCCACTAGATAAAACACTGGCTAGACAGCCAGGCCCAAGGAGTGCTGGTCAATGGAGTTAAATCCAGCTGGCAGCTGGTCACAAGTGGTGTTCCTCAGGGCTCAGTGTTGGAACCACTGCTGTTTAACATCTTTAATAATGGTCTTGAAGAGGAGTTACAGGGCACCATTAGTAAATTTGTAGATCACACCAAGTTAGGTGAGAGTGTGGAGCTGCTTGAGGATAGGGAGGCCTTGCAGAGAGACTTAGACAGACTGGATCAGTGTGCCCAGGTCAATGGTATGTGCTTCAACAAGGCTGAGTGCTGAATCAGGCAGTCGGGACACAACAACCCCATGCAATGCTACAGGCTTGGGGAACTCTAGTTGAGAGGCTTCCCTGCTCATAGCAGGGAGGTTGGAGCAGATGATCTCTGTAGTCCCTTCCTACTTAAGCTATTCTGTGATGATTCTGTGGTTCTATGAAGAGTGGCTGGAAAGTGGTCTGGAAGAAGGGGGCCTGAGGGTTCTAACAGAGAAGCAGCTGAGCATGAGCCAGCATTGTGCCCAGGTGGCCAAGAAAGCCAATGGTGTTCTGGCTTGTATCAGCAATAGTGTGGCCAGCAGGAGTAGGGAAGTGATTGTCCTCCTGTGCTCAGCACTGGTGAGGCCACACCTTAAATGCTGTGTTCAGTTTTGGGCACCTCAATACAAGAAAGACATCGAAGGGCTGGAGCTGGTGCAAAGAAGAGCAGCAGAGAGCTGTTGAAGGGCCTAGAGAATGAATCTGATGGACAGCAGCTGAGGGAACTGGGACTGTTTAGTCTGAGGAAGAGGAAGCTGAGGGGAGACCTTATTGCCCTCTACAACTCCCTGAAAGGACAATATAGAGAGGCTGGCGCTGGTCTCTTCCACAGGTAATTAGTGATAGAACAGGAAGAATGGCCTCTAGCTGCACTAGGGTAGATTTGGGCTATATTAGGAAAAAAAAAAAATCACTGAAAGAGTGGTCAAACATTGGAATGGACTGCCCAGGGAGGTGGTTGAGTCACCATGCCTGGATGTATTTAAAGCATTCTGTCATGAGTCCTGTGATAAAACCTCACAGAAGTGGCAAATATTCCAACATCTGTTTTTGTCCTTCAGCAACATGCAAAGTCCAAGCCAGGGTATATTAAACCTGAGAGGAGTTTGGATCTGGACTATCAGAGTAATTCAGACCCTCAGTTTTAGGTTCTTTTGGCTCCCTATGGGGTGGGAACATCTCTAGGTGCCTCTTCCCACAACATCTTCCCCAAGAAAAACCTGAACCCATCTTGGCCAATTTCTCATATCAAGGTGCTGCCTTTTAAACAGGTTTGCAAAGAATTCCTCCTCCAGGGTTCCCTTCTGCATCCTGACCACAGAGCACACTTCTCTTTGAACAATCCTGTATCCTGGGTCTCTCTCCTGAACACCTCCCTCCAAGCACTCCTCCCTTGAGCATCCTTCCTGCATCCCAACCCTCCAAGCAGCCCTTCCTCCAACCTTCTCTCCTGCATAACTCCCTTCAAACCATCTTCTACGTCCCAGCTCCCAACTATCCCACCCAAGAATCCTTCCTGCATTCTTTTCCCTGAGCATTCCTTTCTCTGAGCACCCCAGTTTTTGAGAATCCCAATTGTATCCTAGGCCACAAGCACTCCTTACTCCCAGCTTCTTTCTGCATCCCAGACACCAAGAATTTCTCCCTTTGAGCATCCCACCTGCACATTCCTTTCCCTGAGATTTCCCTTCTGCATTTCAACCCCTAGGCATCCCTCCTGTATCCTTTACCCCAAGCATCCCTCCTGCAACCTTTTCCCCAACTACCCCTCCTTCATCCCTCAACCTGAGCATCCCTCTGCATCTCTTCCCTTGAGCATCACCACTCAGAGCTTCCCTTCTTCATCCCTTTCCCTAAGAATTCTCTTCTGCAGCCCTAACCCCAAACATCCATCCCTTGACCCCTCAAGCACTCCTGCATCCCCCACCCCAAGTATCCCTCCTGAATCCCTTTCCCCAACTACCCCTCCTGCACGCCTTCTCCTGAGCACCTCTTCTGCATCTTTCCCTTTGAGCATTCCTTCTGCACCCCTTTCCTTGAGACTTCTCTTCCGCATCCTTTCCCCCAAGAATTCCTCCCTCCAAGTATCCCAAACTCAAGCATCTCAAAATCCAAGCATCCCTCCTTCATCTCTTCCTTTGAGCCTTCCCCCTTGGAGCATCCCTCTCACACCCCTTTCCCTGAGATTTGCCTTCTGCATCCCTTTCTCTGAGTACCCCTTCTGCATCTTTTCCCCTGAGCAACCCTTCTGCATATCTTCCCTCAAGCATCCCTCTCCTTGAGCATCCCTCCTGCAGTCCTTTCCCACCCCCTCAGCATCCTTCTCTGCAAGCAGCCTGACCCCCTTTTACCATTCCTCATGCATCCCTTTCCCTGAGCCCCATTTCTGCAGCCCCTCTTGGAGCACCTCTCTTGCACCTCTTTCCCCTAGGCTTCCCCTCTGCATCCTGATCCCTAAGCATCCTTCCCTCCAGCAGCCTGACCCCATTTGAGCATTCCTTCTGCACCTCTTTCCCTGAGCCTCTCTTCTGCATCCCTCCTTCTGAGCATCCCTCCTGTACATCACTTTCCCTGAGCTTCCCTTCTGCATCCCGAACCCTGAGAATCCCTCCTGTATCCCTCACCGCAAGTACCCCCTCCTGCATCCCTTGCCCAGAGCATCCTCCTGCATTCCTTTGAGCATCCCTCCTAAACTATCTCCCCTGAGCCCTACTCCTGCATCCCTTCCCCTGAGCATCTCTCCTGCACCCCTTTCCCCGACTTCCCCTCCTGCTTCCCTCACCCCGAGCATCGCTCTCTCCCCCAGACCCCCGCTTCTGCGCCCTTTCCCTCCCATCGCTCCCTCCGAGCACCCCAACCCCTGCCCGCCCCCGCTCCCCGCGTTACCTCTAGCCGTGGCCGTGCACCGTAACGCTGCGGCGTGGCCGGTTGAGAGCCGCAGTCCTGCGGGCAGCACTGGGGCAGGGCCGAGAACGGCAGCGAACTACAAATCCCAGAGTGGCCGGGCCGGGCCGAGCCACGCCGCTGCTCCCCCTCCCAGTCGCTTCCTCCTCCTGCCGCCTCCGCCTCCCGCGGCACCCGGCGAGCGACGGGGCTCGGTGGCTGGAGGGGGGGCAGGTGGGTACTGCCGCGGGGAGGAGAAAAGGGAGGGTAGGGGGAAACCGCCCGGCTAGGGGGCGTGGGGAGGGCCGGGGTCACCTCATCGGAACCCAACCGAGGCACAGGGAGGGAGGGGAGCGGTGGCGGGGAAGCCGCGCTGCTGCTCCGTGGAGAATCCCTGTGGGATACGGGAAGAACGGGTGAGCTCCCACTCCGGGGGGATTTGGGCTGATTTTTTAGTATTTTCAGTTAATTGAATAGTGGCAACGCCTGTCTGTGTAGCGAGGAGCTCTACCTACGGTTCCCATTAGCAGGGTAGGGCTCAGCGCTACTCTGCAAACTTTGCACCCCTCCCCCCCGACCCATGCCCGCCATAAAACATCTCCGATATGTAAAGATTTAGAGCAATTTAGCTAATCCAAGACCTGGACGCCCGTCCTGGAACTGGCGCTGCCTCCAGGCAGCCCCGGGGGGTGGTTGGGTGACGTACATGAGCCGTATTCTGGGGAGGTTGTCATTCTTGATGGCACCTACCTCATCAGTGTTATTAATGAGTGGGGGTTGCCAGTGTCCCGGTGCAGCCGTGCTGGCAATTAGCTGCCCTCTAATTGCAGGGGCTTTGTGGAAGTGATGGTGCGAGCGGGAGACAGGGTGGAAGCTGGAGTGCTGAACCACCCTGTGCGTGCATCAAGCAGTAAGCAGGTGGTGGCTTACCACGTGTGTGGATGAAGTGGTCCAGGAAGGAAGCGGAGAGTATCTGGAAGATACTCCAAGGGTACCAAGTGATACTCATGTGGATGCTTGGACAGGACATTAGGAACCTTTGCAGGAGGTGGTGTTAAATTAGTGCATTGGAGTGTACAAAGGGTTACAACAGCTGCTTGGAAGGAAAAGTCATGCTCCTGCTTGCCACGGGACCCCAAACAGGCTCCCTCCTGGCGGCCGGTGGTAGTGCCCTCCTGGCAGTCTGAGTCGCCCACCCGGCAGCCCCTGAGCCCACAGGTGTTGGAGGTCGTGCCAGGAGAGCCCCAAGCACCCCAACACTTGGGCTTTTTTTCTCCAAACCTCTCTGCAGCCGCATTTCTCTGGCTCTTCACTGCCTCTCCCCCTCCATCTTGTCTTCTGCCATTCACCTTCAGCAGTTAACCTTAATTTCCATCTCCTCCCTGTCGTGCACCGCTTTCATTCCTCTTCTCTCAGGAGGAACCTGACCTTTGGTTTATATCACTCCTTCCTCTTACTAACTGGGCAGGCACCAGCCTTGTCTTCTCACCCCTTCTATTGCTTAAATTCAGCATCTGCAGAGAGCCAGATGCTTGGCCTTTTGCCGTTCCCTGCATCCCTGAGGGAGCAGCCCAGAAGATGCTCAAGGGCATCAAGGAGCAGGTCTGGGAAGGGCTGAACACGCAGCATTGCTCCCACAACAAAGCAGGGATGTTATGGAAGTTCCGTTCATGGTTGCCCGTTGCTGCTGCGTCCCGTTGGCAGAGGAACATTTCTGTGTCTAACGAGGCATGGTTAGAAAATTAAATGCAGTAAATATAAATAGCTGGTGGCTAAGCAGCTGCTCCCTGGAGGTAGAGAGTCAGCATGTCTGTATCGCAGCTGCTGGCAGATCCCACACTGGTCCTGCTGTGCAGCGAGAAGGAAAGGGTGACACGTCGTTTCCTGCCACATGCCTGCTGGGAGTTTGAGTCCCCTCCTGGAGCTTGTCACCCTTGTCCGCTGTGCCATCCTCAGGGGTGAATGACCTTTCCCCAAACAGCGGGTGGAAATTTCCAGTGGCTCACAGCGTTCCCGAAACAAAAAGCAGCTTCTTCCCCGCTCCAGGCACTGCATTTCAGGATATATTGCTCCTGCCAGCCACGCCACACTTCCCTGACTGAATTTCAAGCCTTCAAGTGCTGCACTATGTTTGTTGGAGGGGATGATATTGAATGAGGTGGGTTCATCCTGCAGCAATGGGAAAACAGGAGTTTTCCTCTCTTAAGACTACTATAAATAAGCATCTAGGGTATAGAAACTGTGTTGCAAATATTTAAACTTCCATAGCTGAGGATGACCTGAGCTAAGTAAATGTGCACCAGGGGTACAGGACTGGAGGGTGAATCCATCCTTGTGATGGTTTTTGTCCCAGATCCTTCCTTAAATCCAGCTCTCACTTGATGCCTGCTGGCTGCTCCTGGTATGTAGGTGGTCAGCTGGGTTTGTATAGTTTTATTTATCCCCTAAATACTATTTCATTGTTCCCCCTTTGTCGTTCTTCTATTGTTTTTTTTTTCTCCTCTATGTCATGGGGTCACATCTAGGCTTCAAACTACATCATCTAGAGTTCCCATAACGTAGCAGGGCACAAATTCATAGATGAGGGTCTTAATATCCTCTGTGAAATTGTTCCCTTGAGAAGGGACGAGGCACAAAACTGGTCTGCAGGTAGAGCCACAGCCAGTGCCGTGGAGCTGAGTGTGTCTAGACCTGGCATTCAAAAATTCATGAGGTTCTTTCCCTCTTGATTTGGGTGGTTTGTAGAAACAAGTGGTTTTATCTCAAGGCAAAATGTGGCTTTCAATAAGATGTGATGGATCAAAGTGATAACGTGACAGGTGTGGGGAATCTGGGGCAAAACCCAAAGCAGAATTAGCATTGTGCAGAAAAAAAGTATCTTTGCACAAGAAAGACATGGACTTGTTAGTCCAGAACAGGGCCACAAAGGGGACCACAGGACTGGAACCCCTACACTGTGAGGACAAGCCTAGAGAGTATGGGTTGTTCAGTCTGGAGAAGAAAAGGCTCCAGGGAGACCTTCTTGTGGCCTTTCAGTACTTAAAGGGAGCCTGTAAGAAGGATGGGGACAGACTTTTTAGCAGGACCTGTTGTGACAGGACAAGAGGTGATGGTTTTAAGCTAAAAGAGGGAAGATTTAGACTAAATAGAAGGAATACATTTTTCACAAGGGGGGTGGTGAAACATTGGCCCAGGTTGCCCAAAAAGGTGGTGGATGCCCCATCCCTGGAAACATTCCAGGTCAGGTTGTTCGGGTCTCTGAGGAACCTGATCTAGCTGCAGATGTCCCTGCTCTCAGAAGGGTGATTGGACTAAATGACCTTTAAAAGTGCCTTCCAACCCCAACAATTCTATGATTCTGTGGGTTTGCTATTAATGCACTCTGATGAGCCAGGCTGGAGCCTCATCCTGCAAAAAACCATCTTCTCCTACCAAACCACATTCCAGCTGCCATGCAGGTGCCCAGATATTTCTCTTTTCATACCTCCTTTTTAGCTGACATCAATCCTGTCCTTTCCAGTGCAGAATTACTTCCTATAATGCATTACCTGATCTGTGTCTCTGAACGTCTCTCTGATGTGGCTTTTAGCAGCTCTCTTGGGCAACACTCAAAAGCCAGATAGGTTTTTAGTTTGGCTGCTCTTCCTGCTGCTTAGCAGAAATGGTCCCCAGCTTGCTTTAATGCTCCTGCCACTTAGGCATCCTTCACTCTGCCAACCTAAATAATTAATATTTTCTTTTCTCCTCTTTTTTTTCCTTTTGCTGTGTGTGTATTTTGTCATTCATTGTTACTCCTCAACTATTTCCTGATTTCCTGACTGTCTTAAACATGTTTTTCCAAAGTTTTGGTGGTGGAGGGGTGTTTTATGGAAGAGCTGTTGAAGGCTACACCGTAAAATGAGCCAGAAGTGCAACATCTTGTGTTTAAAATTAAACTGAGGGGCAATGATTGTGTAAATGGCCACACATTACTGCAGGTGGTAGCAAAAGACCCTGTTGCTGTCACAGCATCCGTTAACTTAAGACCCCACCTGCAGTGTTGTGTCCAGCTTTGGAGTCCTCAGCACAGCAAAGACATGGACCTGTTGGAGCAGAGCCAGAGGAGGCCACAAGAGTGATGTGAGGGCTGGACCACCTCTGCTGTGAGCTCAGCCTGAGAGAATTGGGGTTGTTTAGCCTGAAGAAGAGAAAGCTCCAGCAAGACTTTATGGTGACCTTCCAGTTCTTAAAGGGGGCTATCAGAAAGCTGGGAACAGACTTTTTAGCAGGGCTTGTTGTATCAGGACAAGGGATGATGTTTTTAAACTAAAAGAGGGAAATTCAGACTAGATACAAGGAAGACATTGTTTTCCAGTGAGGGTAGTGAGACCCTGGCACAGATTGCCCAGAGAGGTGGTAGATGCCTCATCCCTGGAAACATTCCAAATTAGGTTGAATGGGGCTCTGAGCAACCTGATCTAGTTGAAGATGACCCTGCTCACTGCAAAATGGGCTGGTCTAGATGACCTTTAAAGGTCCTCTTCCATCCCAAACCATTCTATGATTCTATTGTTATATAGATATAGATAAGAGATAGAGATATAGAGATAGAGATATGTCTTCAGAAAGATCCATGTCTCTGAAAACCATGTAACCATATTTTTAACTTCAGACTTTCCATGGTTAAAGGTGTGGTAATATTTCTGCCACTTCTTTACGTGTTATTTATGTTGGTAGATTGTGATTGATCTTTTGGTGTGTTGGTTTTTTTTTCTTGGATGATCACTTGTACATGTGTGGGGTTTTGCCAGCTTGGGCACAACAGGCACTCAGCGAAATTACGTCTGCAGCATTTTATTTATTAGCTAATTAAAGTGCTTTTAAATGGGATGAATACATCAGAGGGGAAATGAGTGTGTCCCAGGCTGTTCCACGTTCCAAACTATTAAGAAAAGGAAGCCTAATGACAATGAGGGAACTCAGCTGATGGTTCTTGCTGGCCACGTGGACAATGAGATCACAGCACTCTCAGCAAGTTTGCTGACGGCACCAAGCTGTGTGGTGTGGTTGACACACTGGAGGGAAGGGGTGTCATCCAGAGGGACTTTGACAGGCTGGAGTGGTGGGTCAATACCAACAGCATGAAGTTCAAGAAAGCCAAGCATGAGGTCGTGCATCTGGGTCAGGGCAATACTAAGCACAAATACAGGCTGGACAAAGAGTGGATGCACAGCAGTCCTGAGCAGAAGGACTTGAGGGTGCTGTTTGATGAGAAGATCAACATGAGTGCACTTGCAGCCCAGAGAGTCAACTGAATCTTGGGCTGCATCAAAAGTAGTGTGGCCAGCAGCTCTAGGGGGGTTCTCCTCCCCCTTCACTTGGCCCTGGTGAGACCACACCTAGAACACTGTGTCCAGTTCAAGAGAGACGGGGTTCTGCTGGAGAGTCCAACAGAGCTATGATTTGGGGACTTGAACATCTCTCCTGCGAAGAAAGACTGAGAGACCTGGGGCCATTTAGTATAGAGAAGGCTGAGAGGAGATCTTGTTAATGTCTGTAAATATCTGAGGGGTGGGTGTCAGGATGAGGGTGACAGTCTTATTTTGGTGCTGCCCAGTGATAGGACAAGGAACAACAGGTACAAGCTATAACACAGGAGGTTCCACCTCAACATGAGGAGACACTTCTCTACTGTGAGGGTGATGGAGCACTGGAATAGGCTGCTCAGTGAGATTGTGGAGTCTCCTTCTCTGGAGACTTTCAAAACCCACCTGACTGTGTTCCTGTGTGGCCCACCCTATGTGATCCTGCTTTGGCAGGGGGGTTAGACTAAGATGGTCTCTAGAGGTCACTTCCATCCCCTAGCCTTCTGAGTCTGTGATTCTCCCCCTCTAATCTGCTCTCATGAGACCCCACTTAGAGTACTGTGCCCACCTCTGGAGTTCTCAGCACAAGGACATGGACCTGTTGAAGCAGTGTCAGAGGAGGACACAAAAGTGATCAGAAGGCTGGAACATCTGCGCTGTGAGGACAGGCTGAGAGGATTGGTGTTTTTCAGGCTGGAGAAGAGAAGGCTTCAGGAAGATCTTATAGCAGCCTTCCAGTAATTGAAGGGAGTCTACATGGCAGCTGGCAAAGGACTTTTTACAAAGGCTGCAGTGATAAGACAAGGGGTGATGGCTTCCAACTGGAAGAAGCCAGATTTGAATTAGACATTAGGATCAAATTCTTCACCATGAGGGTGGTGAGACCCTGGAACTGTTTGCCCAGAAAAATTGTGGAGGCTCCACCCTGTAAGTGTTCAAAGCCAGGCTGGATGGGGCCTTGAGCAACCTGGTATAGTACAGGGTGTCCTTGTCCATGGCAGGGAGGTTGGAACTAGAAGAACATCAAAGTCTCTGTCAATTTAAATCATTCTGGGATTCTGTGTTTCTAAATACATTAAGGCATTGATAAGTGAAAACAAGTAGGTTTTGTTATTTCACATGCTCTTTCATAGCTTCCTGCTGTGTCAGCTCCTGTCACTCTCCGAGGTTCCAAACAATTATTTGCTGAATTCCTGGGGTAGAAGGTCATAACAGAAGTGTTCTGGATGCATCTGTTGAGGCTGCTAATGTGAGCAAAACCCAAGCTAAAATGTACAAGCTCTAGCTGGTTGAGAGGTTCATATGCTCAGACAGCAGTTTCTGTTCAGGACTTTGACTTTTCTAAGCAGTTCAGCACTCCTGGTTTCTCTCAATTTACATCACCTGAAGAGATTATGACATGAAATCAACTGTAGATTTATTTTTTTCCCATGAGGGTAAAAAAAAACATCTGTTTTCAAATGGAAGATGTATTGAAATAGAACTTACTTTAAAAGAACAAAATAAATCCTGTGCTCTGTGGCCAAATTCACATCTTCAGCCCTCACATTAGATCTCTTGCTGATCTAATTTGAATTAATTTTAAGTGCTACCCGGGGAACAGCTACACAAAAGGCTTTACTGTAATTCTCTGCTTCCCAGAACTGTAACTCAATCCATACTTGTCCTTGGTGACTTCAGGTTATAGCCACTCATGTCCAAGATCAGATGCTCTCTTGGTAGCTCCTCTTCAAGGAAATGCTGCCAAGCAGAAGAAAGTTCTGTGCTGCACTCTTGGAGATTCATAGAATTGTTAGGGTTGGAAGGGACCTCAAGGATCATCTAGTTCCAACACCGCTGCCAAGAATCCATACCTGATCCATCAAGGTAGGGAGTGCAGATGCTGGTTGGATGAGCAAAGAGAGAAAAGTGACAACCTGCCTAATGTGAATTTTTATTATTTCATTAAAACCTTTTTTGATAAACAGATTATAAGAAAAAAGGGGGGGAAAAGCATCATTAAACATTTGAAGTTTAATCTAGTGCAGGGGCAGTGGGGAGGTCCAGAATAAAAGCTGGTGTCCCTGGAGACTGAACTCCAGCCTGTGTGGGTCTGTAAACTGCAAAATAGCCATGAATAGAACAGGCTGGTCAAGGCATGTCTCTGAGCAGCATCCAGAGGTGGGAGAGGAGCAGAACCCACACAGGGAGGGGAGTTACGCAGTGCCTGCCAATCTGTGCTACTGCACCCACAACTCTTCCAGTGCCAGAGCTAAAGCTTGGTCAAATTTCTGATGCTGTTGCTGGCAGCATAGATGAGGTCTTCAGCTTTGAATAACTCATGTTACTGCCATATTGTGTGGCAGCCTCCCTTTGGAGACTGCTGATAAAAAAATCAGCAGAACATTATCTGCTCAGAATGGACTGAGATGTATGGCTCTGTATAGCTGGTGAGCCTTTGGATCAGAGTGAGGCTAGGGTGGATGCTGAGTTTGAAATAAAAATCTGTCTGTTTGGACCATCTGGTGGTCTTTAGGTTGTGACTCGTGACAACAGGCTCTGCCAAGTTGGCAGATATATGAGGGAAACATCTCCTTGTGCAGCTGGCTAGGGCTGGCAGAGAGCATGAGAAAACTACTCCTATGGTGCAGATAAGTGTGCTTGGCCTCAAAAATCTGAAACCATGACCTATGAAGAAAGAGCAGAAAAATTTGGGCTGTTCAGTCTAAAGCAGCCTGAAGGGAGGCAGATGTGGGAAGCAATGAACATGGCCTTTGAGGTGACTGACAGGACTTCTACAGGCTGTGCTATTTGCAGGGAGATGTAGGGGATGCTTCCTTTTGGTGAAACTTGAAAAAAAGGATGATCCATTTTAGGTTGGGTTTGTGAATGTCAGATTGTGCTTGTAGCAATGTTTTTACAGACACATTGCAAGCCCTCAGGGGAAAAGAATACCTGGCAGCCACTCTTACTGCAGAAGTAGAATTACAGAATCATAGAATTGTTTTGGCTGGAAAAGACCTCTAAAATCATTGAGTCCAGCCATTAACCTAAGACCACTATGGACATTAAACCATGTCCCAAAGTGCCATGTCCTCATGTTTCTTAAGCACCTCCAGGGATGGTGACTCCACCACCACCCTAGGCAACCTATTTCAATGTCTGCCCATCCTCTCAGTAAAGACATTTTCCTCATATCCAGTCTAAACCATCCCTGGCACAATTGCAGGCCATTTCCTCTCATTCTATCACCTGGTATGAACTAGACCAGTTGAAGCCCTTATATGATCTGTTTTAAACAGCTCCTGACTCTAAATTGGGCAGAAGTCTTCAGGAGGGGGATGAGACTGCAGTGCTAAGGGGAGTTTAGCACTGTAAGAAATAGATTTTTCTAGGATATATTTGACCAAGGTTAGTCATAAAGGTGCTCTTTGATCATGGGCATAGAAAGGGTGTGGTGTTGATCTTCATATGTGGCTTTATTTGCCAGTTTCCTTGGATGCATGTGACTGAGGGATACACAGATGAAGCCCCCAGTGATTTTAGATTCTTTCCCTGAATTATTGTGCAGTGAGATTTACACTGTGTGCTAAGGGCTGAAGCAGTATAAAGAGCAGAGTGAAATCTTAGTCTGAAACTAGAAGTGAAAAGCAAAACTTACTTTGACCTCTTCATTAGCTGCCCTAGATTTGGCACACTTTCTATAGCAAAATGTGCTTGCAGCCTAAAGGTAGGTTTGGTTTAGAGAGCCATCAACACAAGCCCTGTGAGGAGAGGCTGAGGGAGCTGGGATTGTTTAGCCTGGAGAAGAGGAGGCTCAGGGGTGACCTCATTACTCTCTACAACTACCTGAAAGGTGGTTGTAGCCAGGAAGGGGTTGGTCTCTTCTCTCAAGCAACCAGCACCAGAACAAGAGGACACAGTCTCAAGCTGCACCAGGGGAGGTTTAGGCTCAAGGTGAGGAGAAAGTTCTTCACTGAGAGAGTTGTTCGCCATTGGAATGTGCTGCCCAGGGAGGTGGTGGAGTCACCATCCCTGGAGGTATTCAAGAGTGGATTGGACGTGGCACTTGGGGCCATGGTCTAGTCATGAGGTCTGTGGTGACAGGTTGGACTTGATGATCTTTGAGGTCTCTTCCAACCTTGGTGATACTGTGATACTGTTTGGGATTTAACACCCATAAAAGAATTGATATTCTAGCACAAGTTGATGTTGTTCTTTATCTGTATTTTGGTGTGATTCCAGAGCTGATAGTACAGTGTTAGTGTCTATGATTATTCCATGACTAGTCAGGGAAATGCCTGCACTTCAGTGTAATCTCAAAGGAATTGTTTGGTGGCTTTCTGCTGGATGACTGTAGTTACTATAGCAAGAGCTACCTCCTGTCTCTGCGAGCAATTGCTGATGGGTTTTCTGCTGCTTAAGTCAACAATAAAATTGTGAATGAACTGGTGATTGATTCCACCCCATCCAACCTGATCTGCAATGTTTCCAGGGATGTGGCTTCTACCACCCCTCTGGACAACCTGTGCCAGTGTTTCACTACCCTTGCTGTAAACAATTTCTTTATCTAGTCAGAATCTCCCCTCTTTCAATTTAAAACCATCCTATCACTACTGCCCCTGATAGAGTTTGATTCCATCTTCCTAACAGGCCGCTTTAAGCACCATAAGGTCTCCCCAGAGCCTTCTCTTCTCCAGGCTGAACAAGCCCAACTCAGCTTTTCTGCACACCAGAGGTGTTCCAGTCCTCTTTTTTTTTGTTTTGTGGCTCTCCTCTGGATCTGCTCCCACAGGTCTATCTAGGCTATGCTGAAGACTCCAGGCTTGTAGACAGCATTGTAGGTGGGGTCTCACCAGAGCAGAGAGACAGATACACCTGAGACCACCTTTGCAAGGCAGCTGTGGTGATCTGCAATGGAAAGAGCTATGTAGCTGCTTCCACTTCCTTTGCACCAACCCTGGCATTCATCTGGTTCCAAGATGAAGCAGAAACATATCCTGAAGAGAAAATGATGCTTTTCCTCCCTAAAGTAGCTCACTGCAGGGTCAGATGAATGCCAGAGTTGGGCTAAGGGAGGAGGAAGGTAGGTGAAGGACAAAGTAAGGTATTGCCCTTCCAGAGCCAGTGATGCTTAACTGCACCATAAAAATCACATCTTCCATTCGTCTCAGCTGATTGCAGAGGAGCTGCATGGAAACTACATCAACTGGGATATGGCCCTAATTAAGTAGGAAATGTTCTTTAAGGTGAAGCACACTGGAAGGAGAAAGCCTGGTGGATTTTTTACTGAATGGAGCTGCAGACTATCACATGTTTAGGGCAGTGCTGCTCACTGGTTCCCTGCTAGGCTGACTGCGCTCCAATGTGTGCCAAGGGGATTCTGCTGCAACAGTCTTGTTGCTTTAATTGTATCTTCAGATGCCATGGAAGATATTGGGATGTGTCCAGTTCTTGTCCTGTGCTTTTTTTACCCCCACTACATTGTGTGTTTGTGAGGGAGTTGGGATTGAGTGAGCTCAAGACACAACTCTTGCTCTGAAGTCAGCAGCTCTTCCACTGTATGCATCCATAGGAGAAGGTTCATGTCTGGCCTGATTGTAAAGTTCTGGAAGGCTCATGATTTCTGACACTAAACTCAACTAAACAAGTCCTGATCAAGTTTTTTGGGAGAAAAAACATCTTTACACTTTTCTCAAGATACAAGCTCCAAAAGTAATTCTTCACTTCTCATTTCTGTGACTCATAGAACAGTCTGGGTTGGAAGGAAGTTCCAAAGTTCATCTAGTCCAACCCCCTCTGCAGTCAGCTGGGACACCCTCAACTAGATCAGTTTGCCCAGAGCCCTGTTGAGCCTCACTTTGAATATCTCCAGGGATGGGGCCTCAAGCACCTCCCTGGGCAACCTCTTCAATGTTCCACCACCCTCATGGTAAAGAACCTGTTCCTAACACCC
Organism: Melanerpes formicivorus; assembly: GCF_026170545.1. NCBI lineage: Eukaryota > Metazoa > Chordata > Aves > Piciformes > Picidae > Melanerpes > Melanerpes formicivorus. The sequence goes on along the minus strand of NW_027142353.1, from coordinate 34,926,200 downwards.
AATCTAAATCTGCTCTTCTCTAGTTTGAAGCCTTTTCCCCTCGTCCTATCACCACAGGCCTTTGTAAACAGTGATGAATTCTTGCCATGTAGTTATCCTTACTCTTTATCTCTGTAGTTTAACCTTCCAAACATGGAAATGCAACTAAATGTGTGGTACTGGATTTTTGTTTTTTCAGACTTAGTCCCAGCATCGTGACTCTTCCATCATGTCTGAACCCATCACGCTCAATGTGGGAGGAAAGCTCTATACCACCTCTCTGTCCACCCTGACTAGCTTTCCAGACTCCATGCTGGGGGCCATGTTTAGTGGGAAGATCCCAACCAAGAAGGACAGCCAAGGCAACTGTTTCATTGACAGAGATGGTAAAATTTTCCGCTACATCCTGAACTTCTTACGAACTTCTCACTTAGACCTCCCTGAAGACTTTCAGGAAATGGGCTTGCTTCGAAGGGAGGTAGATTTTTATCAAATCCAGCCACTGATTGAGGCCTTGCAGGAGAAAGAGGTGGAGCTTTCTAAAGCAGAGAAGAATGCCATGCTCAACATCACCCTTGATCAGAAGACCCAGACTGTTCACTTCACTGTCCGAGAAGCACCCCAGATCTACAGCCTGTCTTCCTCCAACATGGAAGTGTTCAGTGCTCATATCTTCTCCACATCCTGTCTGTTCCTGAAGCTTCTGGGTTCCAAACTCTATTATTGCTTCAATGGAAACCTCTCTTCAATATCCAGCTACCTGAAAGACCCCAACCATTTGACCTTGGATTGGGTTGCAAGTGTGGACGGTCTTCCTGAAGAGGAGTACACCAGGCAGAACTTAAAGAGACTCTGGGTGGTGCCAGATAATAAGCAAATCAATAGTTTCCAGGTGTTCGTGGAAGAAGTGCTAAAAATAGCCATGAGTGATGGTTTCTGCATAGATTCTTCTCATCCTCATACTTCAGATTTCATGAATAATAAGATAATTCGCCTAATTCGGTACAAGTAGGAATGACTGATTATTAAGGTGCCAGCATGGAGATAACACAGGTTAAAGTGTTTACACTTACAGCCTAATTCAGAATCATGCTTATCTGGATTAAGAGTCACTAATAAGGAGATGATCTTCCTTTAATGTATTTATCAATCTGACCTTTCAGAAGATGTCCATATTCTAGACAGAAGGAATTGTCTAGTGCCTGAATTCAAGACTGGTTCTGTTCCTGCCTCCTCCTCTGACCTGCTCTACAATTGTTGGGAGAATCACTTAACTTCCTTCCAGTTGGAAAATGGGAGTGATCCGTAATAGCAAGGGGATGTAAGGGTTCAGTAATCAAGGTTTGGAGGGTACCTGGAGAACAGTTGTGGTGAAAGATGCCATGGAGCTGCAGTGCAGCAGATAGCCCTGGGGGCACATTTCCATGTCTTGCCATGTCAGCAGTGCAGAGCATCCAAGAAGCTTGGTTAGGTCTGCAGAAAAGAAGCCTTCCCACATGCAGGTGCTCAAGACAATTGTAAAGGATGGTGCAAACTGCAAATGATAAAGAGATCCTGTCTCTTTGGGTTCAGCAAAGGATTTCTGTCACCATCTGAAACTGGCTTGGGTTTTTTTCTGAACCCTGTGAAGAAGCCCCACCTCTGCTTTCAGGGAAGCTGTGCTTGAATGATGTGACTGGGATACGGAATGACCAATGAAGTCATAGCAGAGAAGATTGTGGTGTTACAAACAGAAGACTGTGACTGGTGGGGGAACTTGGCTTTGGATGCTCTTACACCTTTACTTTTACATTCCAAAGGCATCCAAGACAACCAGTCCTTTTCTTTCTTTACAATGTTGTATTTGTCTGGAGGGGAGTATGCTACTGAAACATTCTGAGTTGGAAACAGATTTGGTGACATAGGCATTCAAATATCTTCTCTTGAGCCTCTTCTGCCTGGACAGGACATGTTTCCCATCAGCAGTGCTTGGAGTGCATGGGATGCTCTCTGGGTAGAATGGATTCCACCTGAAAAGACAATACACCCATCAGGTTACACCTGGATTTTTAAGGCAAGCTCAGAGGCTCACTTTTCCTATCCCTGTACACTGAGCCATTTTTTAAATGTCATTGTGAAATGGTCAGGTCACTGAGGCAGCACTTTACCTACTTGCTTGGCTTCAGTGTCAGATTGTTGGAGGTAAGACAGTGGGAAACTAGAGGTGATGATAACAGTCAAACTCTTTTCTTCATGCCCAGTCTGTGCTATAATGAAGATCATAGTCCAGTAGCTGCATGTTAGCTCTAATCATTTGTGCCACTTCCGAGGTAGTTCCTTTTCAGCTAATCCTGTTTAAAAGTATCTTAGCTGTCTTTCCCTAACCAGAATGCTACATGTGCATGAAACACCTGCTGGAACATTTCCCACTCTCTCCAATGGGAGACACAGGAAAATGCAATAACCAAGTTTAGCACTTAGCATTTTAGTGCTTCCAAAAGTTCTTAGCACAGGGCTGCAGAGCTCAGTAGTGCTCACGTTTTGTTTCCCCAAGTCTCTCATTACATTCAGCTGACCTTTGAACAAGCATAAGGAAGGGGTTTCGTGTTTAAAAATTCAGTGAGATCAATATAGTTCTACTGTCCCAAGCTGTAACTGCATGAACACCACACATCAGTATGCTGAGGTTAAAAATGCCCATTCTGCAACTATTGGCAGCCCCTGTCTGACTTGGTGCTAAACCACCATGATATACCTGGGACCATGTTGTTAGGAAACACTGACTGGCTGGGCTTGAAGCCCTCAGAACCATTAAACCTAGCAAGTTTTGTGAATTTCCAGGATTGTTACCAGGATTTTGTGGCCAAATTCCAGCTTGAGTCACCATACTATTCTAGTTTTAATTGCTTCAGGAAGAACTGTTTTTTCTCCCATCCCTGAGCTGAATTTTAAAGCAGGAATGATCTGTCCCAGGGGTTGTTCTGTGCCACTGACAAAAGCAAAGCAACTTCTGACATGAGTTTGTCAGGCAGTTGGAACATTCACTGCGGCACTTGGTCATGATCTATGCAGGCAATATGATTAGGATCTGTAAAATATCATATACGAACCCTCTTTCATCAAGCCTGTGCCTTGAAGCAGATATGCCATTTGTGAACTGATGATAACAGAACTTCTGGGGACCACTGACAGTATTTCTTTTTAATTCAAACCCTTGGGAGTAGAATTTATGTGGTCTGGAACAGGAGTTGTTGTATGTCAGGACTAAAATAATACTTACTTGTAGTAATTTGTTTCCTGTCAGCTTGAGTTTATCCAAAGGTAAGAGTGGTAGGCTTAAATCTCATTTGGAAGCAGGGAAGAAGGCTGATCTGTTATACCCTTTGGAGCTCCAGATCAGCACTGCTCCACTCTGTTTCAGCAAAATAAAAATATTCCCTGGGAGAGTTGAATCATTATGGCATTCTCTGCTGAAAGGCAAGTAAGAAGAGTCTGTAAAGGAATTTTGCATAGCTTAACCTGGAGCATTTACTCCTCCCCTTTGCTCCCATTCCCTTTTTTCAGACAGTATCAATGCCCACACTAAGAGCAGTTATACAGTTTTTTAAGTCTAAACAAGGCCCCCTACCTGGCCTAGACAGAAATGGAGTTCAGTATGGGTTTAAATCCCTACAGACTGAGGAAAGCACTGAACCCAGGTCATCTCCTGGAGTGCTTTAACCCATAAGTCTATTACAAGAACGCTGAACAACTTGAACACACATTTATCTGTGCTCATGTAACTAAATCTGCCAAAGGTACTGTTGGTCACACAGGGAGAAGCAAAATCCCTCTCTTTTATAATACAAGGTGATGGAAAATTACTTGGGAGTAGGTTGCCCAGAGTGGTTGTGAATGCCCCCTCCCTGGAGATGTTTAAGGCTAGATTGGATGAGGCCTTGCACAAGCAAGTCTAGTTGAGGTGTCTCTGCCTATGGCAGGGAGGTTGGAGTAGATGATCTCTTGAGGTTCCCTCCAAACTAAGCCATTCTATGATTCTATGACATGAGTGGAGGCTTTGGGAGGAACAGAAAAACTTGAATTGGAGCAGGTCCAGATCAGGGGGTTGGAGCACCTCTGCTGTGGGGACAGGCTGTGGGAGCTGGGGTTATTTAGCCTGGAGGAGGCTCCAGGGAGACCTAATAGTAGCCTTCCAGTACCTGAGGGGGGCCTACATGAAGAATGAAGAGAGCCTGCAGCGACAGGGTGAGGGGCAATGGCTTCAAACTAGGGAAGAGCAGATTTAGATTGGATGTTAGGAACAGGTTCTTTACTATGAGAGTAGTAGAACACTGGAAGAGGTTGCCCAGGGAGGTGGACGAGGCCCCATCCGTGGAGATATTCAAGGTGAGGCTCAACAGAGCTCTGGGCAACCTGATCTAGTTGAGGATGCCCCTCCTGACTGTGGAGGGTCTTGGACGAGACAAACCTTGGAGGTCCCGTCCAGCCCAGGCTATTCTATAATTCTATGAAACACCTCTAAATTTCTAAGCAGAATAAACATTTTCAAGCATGAGGTGCTATTTATAAGGGCAGTGTTGTTCTGCATGCTTACAGTGCACGTGAAACAAGTGGTAAGTGAATCACTGGCGACTGCAGGCAAACATATGTTACACACCCACAGCTGCTATTTCAAACCACACACTGAGCTAAATTTGTAGCTGCTCCCTAATTTTCCAGTCTGTGACTTACGTTGTAATGACTGTTTATAGGAATGCTCTCCCTCCAAAACATGTTACCTTTTTATCTAGGTAGCTGGCTTTTGTTTCCCTCCTTTTCCTGAGCCCTGCAGGTGTAACTTGCTTTGGCTTACCAGCCAACAGCATTGGTGATTATTCTTCTCAAGAGTTCTCCTGAATAAAAGTAAACATGCACAAAGCCATATTAAGCACAGTGCAACCCCACTGCTGGTCAGGGAAAGCGCTTTGCATTAATTAGCAGCTAACATCTAAAAATTATTTCACTGCTGAGTGGAATATTCACTCTCAGAATAAACTGGGCTTTTTTCCTGTAAGGGCCTGAGAGCAAGGAAACAGCCTAGTCAGTTGGTTTTTTAGCTCTAAACTTTGAACAACTCAGCGCGTAACTCCTGTTCAGATTCTGCCATATGGATGACTCCCTCAACATCTTCATGCACAAAATGAGAGTCTCTGAGTCCTGCATTTCTTTTTTAAAACGGCCTACATGCCGAGAGAGCCACCGAGCAGTAGTGCTGGAGCAGAAAAATACCAGATTTGGGGCAGATGATAAGCTACTAGCTGTAGTCCAGTGGCATTTTCAGTGGGACAGAACAGTGGGGTTTCTTAAATGACAGAGAATTGTGAACATCCTAGTGGAGTTCAGAAAGAATCATTCATGGATTTCTCTGGGTTTTCAGGCTTCCTTGTTCTTAAATATCTAACAACATCCAATTACGAAGAAGGGACTAAAAGCACACATAAATACTAAGACCTCTTTGGTTCATGCAGCTGTTAAGGATTGGTAGATGGTGGGAGGAGTGTTTGTTGCTACAGGTGATGATAGGGAAATGAAAGAAATAGGTGTAAAAAAATCAGACCTGAAAAAATTCAAGTTAATGAGAAATCCAGGATGTAGAAGGGAGAGAATAAAGAATCTTGATGTGTTGAGAGGGGAAAGAAAACCCACACCTCAGCAAGGTAACAATAGAGACAAAGATTTTGTTCCAGATGAGGTTGTGATGAGAATGACTCACTGGGCCCTTCCAGTTTTAATCTCCTGTTATGTAACTTAAATATTGGTCATACCAAGAGTTATGCTGGTAATGTGTCAGGAGCAGGCAGCTTGGCTTCATCTTGCATGTGCTTTAAATCACTGAACATATGCACTGCTGTAGCTACCATACTGCAGCTGGGTTGCTGAACAGAAACTGCTGCTTGAGTTCACTGGCAGTAAGTATCAATTACATAAATCAATATATAATTGATAGGTAGAAATCAGACTTACTCCCACTCTAGGAAAGGCTGGTGGGGTCCATATTTAATGTTGATGGGAGTGTCAATGTTGTCTTCAGCAACAGACTGTGGAAAATAAATTTGGGATCTTCTGATACTTCACAGACAAATGGAGAAGTTATGAAGAAGACTCCTGTGGGGAGTTTTTCACCCCATCCCTTTAAATTTGGTGTCACTGCTCTGAATTTCCATTATTTGGGGATTTTAAACTGCCATTCTGGAATTACTCCCTTCTCCACAGACTGATGGGCACAAACTGGATACAAAGACTGCTAATGTGGCCCTCCCAGGGAAAGCTTGAAGTGTGAATTAGCACAGCCAGCCATGCAGATACTGTGTGTGAGAAGGGCTGCACTGAGCAGCTCATGCTCTCAGATTCACTTGGGAATAACATCAGGGATGGTTTCCCTATGAATTCAGGGGAAAACTTCCCTATGAATTCAGGCTGTATGGAATAATTCCCTTTCTCTTCCTCCTCTTGTTATTCCACTCCCTTTTTCTTGTTCCTACTCCTAACTGCAGGATTTTTCTGTTGATCAGAATTTGGTGCCTAATTCACTGAAAGCCAGGCTTTTGGAGTGTAAAAAGAGGGGGTTTATTTCATACCACTTTCACAGAGGGCCTTAGGGATAGCACAGTGAAAAATCTGCTTAAATTTCTCTGCCTGTAACTCTTCTGTGGACCGTGTCTAAACTATATTTTAGAGAACAGTAAATAAAATCTGAATGAAGCAGGAGATGCTTGGTCTGATATATGCATCTTGAGGAATAAACATAGTATCAGTCAGGGTTGGGTTAGGGTTGGGGTTCCGTTCTGGAGGTTAGGGTTCAGTTCTGGAGCCCCTATTACAAGAGGGATCTGGAGGTGCTGGAAGGTGTCCAGAGAAGGGCCACGAGGATGATCAGAGGGCTGGAGCACCTCTCCTATGAGGACAGGCTGAAGGAGTTGGGGCTGTTCAGTCTGCAGAAGAGAAGGCTCCCAGGTGACCTAATTGTGGCCTTCCAGTATCTGAAGGGGGCCTACAGGAAGGCTGGGGAGGGACTTCTCAGTACCTCAGGTAGTGATAGGACTAGGGGGAATGGAATGAAGCTGGAGGTGGGGAGATTCAGGCTAGATGTGAGGAGGAAGTTCTTCCCCATGAGAGTGGTGAAGCCCTGGAATGGGTTGTCCAGGGAGGTGATTGAGGCCCCATCCCTGGAGGTGTTTAAGCCCAGGCTGGCTGAGGCTCTGGGCAGCCTGATCTAGTGTGGGGTGTCCCTGCCCGTGGCAGGGGGGTTGGAACTAGATGATCCTTGTGGTCCCTTCCAACCCTGACTGATACTATGATACTATGTGGTGGTGACATTTGCTCTATCTGTCTCTTTTCCTCTGCAAGGATTTTACACAGTGCATCAGTGCAATGCTTACCTAGACGTCTCCCTGGCTGAAAATTGTAGGAAGCTCCCAAAAAATTAAAGCAGTTGTAAGCTGAATCCCTCCATTCTCATTTGGTGAGCCGTCCAGCTGCAGTGCTGTGTCCAGCTCTGGAGTCCTCAGCACAGGAAAGACATGGACCTGTTAGAGCAGGTCCAGAGGAAGGCCACAAAAATGCTAACAGGGCTGGAACACCTCTGGTATGGAGAAAGGCTGAGTTGGGGTTGTTCAGCCTGGAGAAGAGAAGGCTCCAGGGAGAGCATGTAGCAGGTTTTGGTGCTTAAAGAGGCCTATTAGGAAGATGGGGACAAGCTATACACAAGTTGTGATAAGACAGTTTAAAGAGGGGAGATTCAGACTAGATACAAGGAAGAAATTTTTTACGGCACGGGTAGTGAAACACCAGCACAGGTTGCCCAGAGAGGTGGTAGCTGCCCCATCCCTGGAAAAATTCCAAGTCAGACTGGATGGAGTGTTGAGCAACCTGTTCTAGTGGAAGATGTCCCTGACAACTGCATTCAGGTTGGACTAGGTGAACTTTAAAGGTCTCTTCCAACTCACATCATTCTATGATTCTATGATATTGCTGCTGCACAGGAAAAACTAGGTTTAACATATTGTCCATATGATTTCATGCAACACCTACAAGGTGCTGTTCCTCAAAAGATGGCTTGCTGTAAGGAAAATACCCAACCCAAATGCTGGTCCCACACCATGCAACCCCACATTACTCAGGGTCAGCACAACTCAACTCCATACCTGGTCTCACAGCCACCCAACTCTGTAACTGGTCTACACCACCCAGTCCAAGTTCACCTAAACCATAAACCACCCAACCCCATGTTTAGTCCCATAGCCACCCAACATCACCCAGCTCCAATGCTAGTCCCACACTACCTAACCCCATATCACTCAGGCGCTGTATCATCCGAGTCCAAACCTTTGTCCCATACCACTCAATTTTGCTGGCAGTTCCACAATTCCCAACCCTCCATCACCCAGGCCTGTGGCCACCCAACACTACATTACACAGGCCCAACATCACCTAACTTCACACTTACTCCCACAGCCACTCAACCCTGCTGGTTATACCACACCTCCCAGCCACATGCAACCAAAGCTTACCACCGCCCAAACCAACATCACCCAGGCTCTTCTGCACACAGGTCCAAATTTGGGTCCTACATTACTCTCTACAATTACCCAAGAGAGGCTGTTGTGAGGTGGGTTTTGGTCTCTTCTCCCAAGTAACCAGTGACAGAAGAAGAGGGAATGGCCTCAAGCTGCAGCAGGGGTGGTTTAGGCTTGACATTAAGAAAGGGTTTTTTTTCACTGACAGGGTTGTCAGGCATTGGAACAGGCTGCCCAGGGAGGTGGTTGAGTCACCATCCCTTGCTGTGTTTAAAAGCTATGTAGATGTGGTGCTTGAGGATATGTATTAGTGGCAGACTTGCTACAGTAGGGTTAATGGTTGGACTTGAGGACCTGGAAGGTCTTTTTCAACCAATAGGATTCTATGATTGCATGATCACCCAGGTCCTAACCTTTGTCCCACACCACCAACTCCACCGGTAGTCCCACACAACCCTACCACCTCCCAACTCCGTACCCGCTCCCACAGCCACCCAACTCCAGGCCGGGTCCCTCTGCCACCCAGCGCCCCACGCTGTGCTCCCACACCACCCCACTCCGCTGGCAGTCCCACACGACCGAACCCCGCAGCTCCGATTCGCAGCCAGACGCAGACGCCTCACACGTGGCCCCGCGCACGCGCAGTGCCGCTCGTGCGGGCGCGGCCGCGCGGAGCCCGCGCACGCGCACCGTGGGCGGCGGGCGGGACCTCGCTGTTTAAACGCCTGCGGCGGGCCCCGGTTCCGTTCCTGCGCGTGCGTGGCGCCTCCCTCAGCGGTGCTCTGCCATGGCGGCGGGCCGCCGTAGGTGGTTCTGTGCTCTAGCGCTCGGCGTCTCCTTCCTCAAGTGCCTCCTCATCCCCGCCTAGTAAGGAGCTGGCCCGCGGCTGTGGCTGAGGCGGGCGGCACGGTCTGTCTGTCCCTTGTCAGGGGGATGGGGGCATGGGCTGGCGTGGGGCCGTGGTGGCCTCAAGGTCTTTATTTCCGTGGGGTGGTTCTGGGGAGCGGGGTGCTGCTGCCTCCTCCTCTCGGCGGCGTGAAATAGGCTTCGTGCTTGAAGGAGTTCACAGCCCGTTCTGCTTGGCGGCTGTTCGCGGATGGGGAGCCAGGAGGTCTTTAAACCTTGAACGCCCTGGAATTTTAAAAGGAACTATTTAGGGTATTTCCTAAAACAAATACATTTTAAAAAATAGAACCTGGGAATTTTGAATTAAACGTCAGAAAAGGTCCAGCTAGAAAAAATTCTTGTCCTGTAATTGCCCATTTGTGTCCTTGGCGTAAAGCTTTTGGAATCAGAGAGTAGTTTGGGTTGGAAGGAGCCTTTTAAAGGCTCCTTAGTCTAATTCCTCTGCAGTGAGCAGGGGCATCCACAACTGCCTGTAAGGGATGAGGCAGGTGGGTGTTGGCCTCTTCTCGCTAGTAACAAAGGACAAGAGGAAATGGTGCACCAGGGGAGTGTAAGGCTGGAGATTAGAAGAAACTTCTTCACTGAAAGGATTCTTAAACACTGGGATAGGATCCCCCGGGGAGGTGGTGGAAAACCCCCCATCCCTGGAGGTATTTAAAAGCCATAGATATGTTGTGCTGGGAGACATGGTTTAGCACCAGACTTGGTAGCATTCGATAACGGTTGGATTTGATGGCCTTTTGCAACCAAACTGATTCTAAAATTCTAGATCTGATTGCTCAGATCCTCACCCAGCCTGACCTTGAATGTTTCTGGATAGGGCATCACTCAGCATCTGAGTTCCTTGGTGAAAAATCTTCTGGGCTTCCTCTTTATCTACTTGTGGTGGTGTGCTCTGAAACATTTCTCCTTTAAGTATGTGACTCTTAATATACACCTTCTGTAGTTATTCCACAGATTTTGAAGTACATAGGAATTGGCTCGCCATCACTTACAACTTGCCCATCTCTGAGTGGTACTATGAAGTAAGTATCTGGGTTTTTAGCTGCATATGAATTCCAGGTACATTGGGTATGTCAGTCTGTGTGACTGCTAAAGGCTTCGCTGCGCAGGAAATGCATGCCATGGATATTGATGGTTGGCAGCTCTAGAACAGTGGCACAAAAACATACTAGTCATGATTTGTTGGCTCTGTGAAGCATTTAGTTTAAAAAGAAAGAATTGTTTGGGGAAGCTGCTAGAATTTCGGTAAAATGAAAAAGGCAGTTAAGGCACATGGGTTATTAGGCTGTGTGACATGGGAGAGAGTTGCATGGCAGTCTTAATTTGCAGCTCTCTTCATTCTTGTCATTAGTGCTATCATTATCAGCTATCATGCTAAAGAATGAATCATGTAAATGGGTATATACATTAAGAAATCAATTACTATTAAGGTTTTGAGCCTCTTCTGGCACTACTAGCATGCACAGATTTAATGTGGGTGAATCACCTTTAAGTTGATGATAGACTCAACCTACAAGTGGGTTTTAATCTGTCTCTCATTATCTCCTTGAGTTCTAGGACAAGTATTAGTCTCTAGTCTTCCTCCTCATAACTGTCTGGGAACTGTCTATTCAGGAGCTGTTGATGGTTGTGGCTCAAAACTTTGACAGGCTGATCCAATACTGTACAACAAATTCTTGTGATGCCAGTGTGATCCCAGTAATAACTGCTTGGTGCCAAAGCCCAGGATGTCTTTCAGCAGTGTAAAACAAGCATTTGGGAACACACACACTTAACAAATACACCCCATCCCAACTTGCTCTGGTTTTCCTTTCTCTTCACTGATTTTCACAGCCAAGGAGTTAATTGTTGGTCAGGACATAAAGTCAGTTCTTATGAAAAACGAGACAGAACCACCACAAACAAAACACCCTATTTGATCTTGATAAAGTCTTATTAGAAATAAATGTTCTTGACTAGTGAGTAAAAATAATTTTGAGACTGTAACAAGGCTGATTGGGCTGGTGGTTTCTCTAATGTAGAGAAATATTCCCAGTCAGCTATTTGACTGAGTTTTTTTAATGTTGTCCTAAGGTTATCTATAAAGAACAGACAATTATATACTGGTTAGGTGCAGATGCACAAAATGCTGTTTATAATCTTTTTCTATTAATCAAGAGATGTCCTGTCCCTCTACTAGGACTACAGAACAAAGCTAAAATCATGTTCAGCACCATACATCTACTACTTCATTGTGAAGTAGTTTCTGTTAGACAGAGGCAACTAAGTTAAGATACATCATCTGATTTGCTGTGGTGAACTGTACCTGAGGGACTGTAAACAGCATGGATTGTGTTAACTTATTGTGCAGTGGGAAAACTTAACAAGGCCAAGTGCTGAGTCCTGCACTCAGGTCACAACAATCGCATGAAATGCTACGGGCTTGAGGCAGAGTGGCTGGAAAACTGCACAGTGACAAAGGACGTGGGGGTGCTTGTTGACAGGTGGCTGAACATGAGCTAGCTAGCAGTGTGCTCAGGTGGCCAAGAAAGCAAATAGCATCCTGGCCTGTATCAGAAATAGTGTGGCCAGCAGGACCAGAGAAGCAATCTTGCCCCTGTACTGGTGAGGCTACACTTTGAGTACTGGGTTTGGTTTTAGGCCCTCAATATCAGGCAGACATTGAGGTGCTGGAATGTGTTCAGAGAAGGGCAACAAAGCTGGTGAGGGTTCTGGAGAGTATACCTTATGAGGAGCAGCTGAGGGGACTGGGATTGTTTAGCCTGCAGAAAAGTAGGCTCAGGGGAGACCTCCTTGCTGTCTACAACTACTTGAGAGGAGGTTGGAGCCAGGTGGTTGTTCTCTTCTCCCTAGTAACAAGTGTTAGGATGACAGGAAATGCCCTCAAGTTGCACCAAGGGAGGTTTGGATTGGATTCTTCATGGAAATGGTTCTCAAACATTGGCATAAGTTGTTCAGGGAGGTGGTTGAATCCCTGGAGGTAGTTAAAAGCTACAGAGATGTGGTACCATCAGATTTGGTACATTTAGATAACGGTTGGACTTGCTGATCTTAAAGGTCTTTTCCAACCAAACCCATTCTGTTATTGCAAACTATGTAATCTTTTTTTTCCTTTAGGCAACTTCAGAATGGACCCTGGATTATCCACCTTTTTTTGCTTGGTTTGAGTATGCACTTTCCCATGTTGCCCAGTACTTTGACCCCAAGATGTTGGTTATTGAGAACCTAAACTACACCAGCCACGCAACCATCTTCTTCCAAAGGTTCTCGGTCATCTTTACAGATCTAGTGTTCATCTATGCAGTTCGTGAGTAAGTCTTCATGTTCTCATTTTAGGTGCAATGGGTAGTTGTTGATGTATGGGCTTTTTCTGGAGTGAAAACAAGTAATATTTTTTTGTGCAAGTAAGCTTGTAACTGCATGGAAATAATCAAAGTTGGGAGAAGTTTGGAACAGGTTGCTAAATACAAGATAACTTTTTGTTGTCCTGGGAGACACTATTGCTGTCTGTGCCATCAGGTTTGTACCTGTTCAGACGTGAGGTGCTGTTTCACGCAGGAGAGGTGATTTGTTTCTGTCTGGATTTGTTTTGTAGGAGTTGCAGGACAGTTTGGGTGCACCCAACTGTTTTTTTCCTGTTACTTTCCTTCTGCTTTTATGAGGAGGGACTGAGGGAGCCAGGCCTTTTAGTTTGGAGAGGAGGAGACCAAGGGGTGACCTCATTTATGTTTGTAAATATGTAAAGCAGGAGTGCCAAGAGGATGGAGCCAGGCTCTGCTCAGTGATACCCAATGACAAGACAAGGGGCAGTGGATGGAATTTGAGGTATAGGAAGTTCCATGGAAACATGAGGAAAACATTTTTCACTGAGGGTAACAGAACACTGGAACAGGCTGCCCAGTGGGGTTGTGGAATCTCCCTCTCTGGAGATATTCAAGACCTGCCTGGATGCATTCCTGTGTGATCTGCTCTAGGTGATCCTGCTCTGGCAGGGAGTTGGGACTGGATGATCTTTTGAGGTCCCTTCCAATCCCTAATATTCTGTGATTCTGTTCTTCTAAAGCAGAAGCATAAAGGAAACTTGTGATAGCATGCCAGTGTCATCTAATATGTGAAATAACTCCAGTTGTTGTGGTACTCTTGATGATAAATTGATTATTCAAAGTCTAACTCAACAATATCAAGATTGTATATTTTTAAGTGTGCTGTGTCTTTGTGAAAGAGAAGTGTTTATCCTGCACCTAAAGAGCAGAAGGGGAAAAGTGTTTTAAGAATTGTCTGCCTTAATCTATAAAGGTCTTACCTCATCCTGTCTGCTCAAAGTTTGGGCTGAAAGTTCTCTGCTGCATTGGAGCTCTCCTTGAGCTCCTTTAGCTTATTTGAACGAGGCTGGCTTTGCATTATGACATTCCTTTTGCTTTGACTTGCATGCTTGAATGAGCAACCTTGGTGATACTGTGATACTGTGACTTTAGAGGTCCCTTCCAACCCAGACCATTCTATGAATGCGAGACATGAGTCTGAGGTAAAATTACTTAAGTTTTAGCATGTGGAACACACTACAGCTATTGAAATTTAAGATCCTGTTTTTGTTAAACTTTATTCATGACAAGGTCATCTCTTGACCAAGGATCTTATCGTTGCTATGCATCTTAATAAAGTAGTTCGCTTCAGGTTTAAAGCACTTTGCAACTGTAAAATGCAGCAATGGGTTTGTTGTGTGTTTCAGTTAAAACTTTTTCTTCTGCTCTTCTTCAGGTGGTGCAAGTGCATGGGTGGAAAGCGAGCTGTAAAGAATACCCTGGAAAAGCCAGCATTTATTCTTGCTGTTCTGCTGCTATGGAATTTTGGGTTGTTAATTGTGGATCGTATCCTTACAAACTGGTGTGGGCTGTTTGTGTTTTGGTGTGTTTGTTTCTTCACAACCTGTTACAGCATGTGGTACAAACCTGTGAATGTTTTTGTTTCCATCACAGCAAGTAATGTTACTGTTTGCTTGTGGGGTTAGTTGAGTAACTTCATGTTTTCATTACAATTATGATTTGGCAAGATGGAATTGTTCCATTTTTTGCTGGGGTTTGCCAGAACTGCATGATGAGGCTGGCAGCAACGTGCCTGTTTCTGCTGGCTGCTCCTCCTCCAGTTGCCTTCACAAGTGTTAGCAGAGAGCTGCTTTTCTGGATGTGGTTCTAGGTTTGTCCCATGGCAAAGAAAATCTCTGCAAGTGCTTTATGTTTAGGCTGGCTTCAATTGGCTAATGTTACAGGAGAATTGACAACGGTTTTCTTAGAGGATGCTCTGGACAACAAGTTCACCAGGACCCAGTGGTGTGCTCCTGTGGCCAAGAAGGCCAGTGATATCCTGGGGTGCATTGTTGCCAACAGGCTGAGGGAGGTTCTTGTCCCTCTATGCTCTAGACCACACCTGGAGTACTGTGTCTGGTCCTGGGCTTCCCTGGTAGAGAAAAGGAACTGCTGGAAGGAGTCCAACAGAGGGCTGCAAAGATGAGTAGGGAATTGGAGCCTGTCTTTGAGGAAAGGGGCAGCTCACCAGCAGTAGAGAGAAGGAGAGCTGGTAAGGGCTCTCAACTTGCTACCCTGAGGCAAGCCACGAATGATCCACCAGGACATTCTGTGGAAACCGAGGGGATTTGGCACAAGAGGAGGACAGGGCCAGCCCAGCTGAAGTGCTTCTATGCGAATGCGCGCAGCTTGGGCAACAAACAGGATGAGTTAAGGGCCACTGTGCTGCTGGGATGCCACGACATAGTGGCTGTTACTGAAACTTGGTGGGATGAATCCCATGACTGGGATGTAGGCATAGATGGGTATAAACTCTTTAGGAAGGATAGGCAGGGAAGGAGAGGAGGAGGTGTTGCCCTCTATGTCAATAGCCAGTTGGAATCAGTGGAGCTCCACCTGGGGAGGGATGATAAGCTAGTTGAGAGTGTATGGGTCAAAATTAAAGGCAGGACAGGGGAAGAAGATATTACTGTGGGGGTCTCCTACAGGCCACCTGACCAGCAGATCCAAGCAGATGAGGCCCTCCATAGGCAAATAGAAGCAGCTTCCAGGTCACAAGCCCTGGTCCTCATGGGTGATTTCAACCACCCGGACATCTGCTGGAGGGACAACACAGCAAGGCACCAGCAATCCAGGATGTTCCTGGACTGCATAGAAGACAACTTCCTCCTCCAAATGGTGGAGGAACCAACAAGAAATGGTGCTATGCTGGACCTTGTTCTCACCAACAGGGAAGGGCTGGTAAGCAATGTGAGGCTCAGAGACGGCCTTGGCTGCAGTGACCATGAAGCAGTTGAATTTAACATCCTCAGGGCAATCAGGAGGAAGTATTCCAAGCTCACGACCCTAGACTTTAGGCATGCAGATTTTGATCGCTTCAGGGATCTGCTAGCCAAAGTGTCATGGGACAAAGCCCTGGAGGGAAGAGGGACCCAGGACAGCTGGTCAGTATTCAAGGACCACCTCCTCTGTGTCCAGGAGCTCTGTGTACCAACAAAGAGAAAAGCAGGTAAGAATGCTAGGAGGCCTGCCTGGATGGGCAAGGAGCTACTGGACACACTATTACTTAAAAGGAAACTCTACAGGAAGAGGAGGGAAGGACAGGTAGAACAGGGGGAATACAAGGAAGCTGCCCGAGCAGCAAGAGTCCTGGTCAGGAAAGCCAAAGCAGAGTTTGAGTTGAATCTAGCCAGGGAGATTAAAGGGAATACTAAGAACTTTTACAGGTATATTAATGGGAAGAAGAAGACTAGGGAAGGTGTGGGCCCCCTCAGAAAGGAAACTGGTGACATGGTCACCTGTGATGAGGAAAAGGCTGAGGTACTTAATAACTTCTTTACCTCAGTCTTCACTGCAAGGGCCTCTAGCCACACTCCTGATGTTATGGAAGTCAAAGCCAGGGACAGGGAGGAAGAACTGCCCATTGTAAGTGCAGATCAGGTTCGTGATCATCTGAAGAACCTGAAAGTGTTCAAGTCCATGGGACCCGACGGGTTACACCCACGGGTACTGAGAGAACTGGCAGATGAGGTTGCTAAACCCCTCTCTATTATATTTCAAAAGTCATGGCAGTCTGGTGAAGTCCCCACAGACTGGAAAAGGGGAAACATTGCCCCCATCTTCAAAAAGGGCAAGAAGGAGGAACCAGGGAACTACAGGCCAGTCAGTCTCACCTCTGTGCCTGGAAAGATCATGGAACAGATCCTCCTGGAGTCACTACTCGCTCAAAAGAATAGTGAAGAGGTGATTGGGAACAGTCAGCATGGCTTTGCCAAGGGCAAATCCTGCCTGACCAACCTGGTGGCCTTCTATGAGCAGGTGACAACATTAATAGCTGAGGGGCGAGCAACTGATGTCGTTTACCTGGACCTGAGCAAAGCCTTCGACACTGTCCCGCACCACATCCTGGTCTCCAAACTGGTGACACATGGGTTTGATGGGTGGACCACTAGATGGATAAGGAACTGGCTTGATGGCCGCACCCAAAGAGTGGCTGTCAATGGCTCCATGTCCCAGTGGAGGCCAGTGACAAGCGGAGTCCCTCAGGGATCAGTCCTGGGACCTATCTTATTCAACATCTTTGTGGGGGACATGGACAGTGGCATTGAGTGCACCCTCAGCAAGTTTGCTGATGACACCAAGCTGTGTGGTGCAGCAGACACACTGGAGGGAAGGGAGGCCATGCAGAGGGACCTTGACAGGCTGGAGAGGTGGGCACAGGCCAACCTCATGAAGTTCAATAAGAGCAAGTGCAGGGTCCTGCATCTGGGTCGAGGCAATCCCAGGCACAAATCCAGGCTGGGCAGTGACTGGCTGGAGGATAGCCCTGAGGAGAGAGACTTGGGGGTGCTGGTGGACAAAAAGCTCAACATGAGCTCTCAGTGTGCACTTGCAGCCCGCAAAGCCAATCAGATCCTGGGCTGCATCAGGAGAAGTGTGGCCAGCAGGTCGAGGGAGGTGATCCTCCCCCTCTACTCAGCCCTGGTGAGACCCCACCTGGAGTACTGTGTCCAGTTCTGGAGCCCCTATTACAAGAGGGATGTGGAGGTGCTGGAAGGTGTCCAGAGAAGGGCCACGAGGATGATCAGAGGGCTGGAGCACCTCTCCTATGAGGACAGACTGAAGGAGTTGGGGCTGTTCAGTCTGCAGAAGAGAAGGCTCTGAGGTGACCTAATTGTCGCCTTCCAGTATCTGAAGGGGGCCTACAGGAAGGCTGGGGAAGGACTTCTCAGGATATCAGGTAGTGATAGGACTAGGGGGAATGGAATGAAGCTGGAGGTGGGGAGATTCAGGCTAGATGTGAGGAGGAGGTTCTTCACCATGAGAGTGGTGAAACCCTGGAATGGGTTGTCCAGGGAGGTGGTCGAGGCCCCGTCCCTGGGGGTGTTTAAGAGCAGGCTGGATGAGGCTCTGTCCAGCCTGATCTAGTGTGGGGTGTCCCTGCCCATGGCAGGGGGGTTGGAACTAGATGATCCTTGTGGTCCCTTCCAACCCTGAATGAAACTATGAAACTATGAAAGGCTGAGACCCCTAGAGAAGGCAAGACTGAGGGGATCTGCTCAGTACTTAGCCATATCTAAAGGGCAGGGTCAGGTGAAGAGGATGGGCCACACTCTTTTCAGTGATGCCCAGTGGCAGGACAAGAGGCAACAGGCAAAAACTGGAACACAGGAAGTTCCACCTGAACATGAGGAAAAACTTTGTTCCTTTGAGGGTGCCAGAGCACTGGAACAGGCTGCCTGGAGAGGTCATGGGATCTGCTTCTCTGGAGAGATTGAAAACCTGCCTGGACATTGCAATCCTGGGCAGCATGCTCTGAGAGACCCTGCTTTAGCAAGTGGGTTGGGCTAGATGATGTCCAGAGGTCCCTTCCAAGCTACAGCATTCTGTGATATAAACATACCTCTGGAAAGTCCAATTATTGTGAGTCAGTCTTGCCACAACATCCATTGATGTAGCTGAGGAGAGAACAAGAAAACAGGAATTTTTACAGGGAGGACCAGTTTTGTCTGTCTCAGTCCTCTAAGTTTCCTGCTGACAGGTGGTAGGTGATAAGTGAGGGCTGCCATCTGCACCCATTAACTAATGTGAGGCAGAATCTAATACCAAAAATTCAGAAAGTGCAGAATCAAGCTTTTAGTCTTTTTGATTTATACCCTCTAAGTTGCCTGATACGTGGCATCAGGTTGTTAGGCTTCATTTCATCAAGATAATGTACTAGTATTAGCAGATTTTGTCTGAGCTTACAGGGATGGTTAGTTAATGACTTCATATCTCTATGGAGTGAATTTAGGGTTACTTTCCTGATTTAAGTTCCATTGCAATTTGCATTTATTGTTGATAAGCTTGAATCTTCCCCAGAAGACTGGCAGTAGTTGGAAAGAAAGCTTGCTTTGTTCCTTCCTTGACCTGAGTTCAGATATTCACTTTCAGTACAATGGCTTTCTCTCTGGGCTGATGCTCCTTTCTGTTGTCCGAATATGTCAGGTAAGCTTGAGCAGCTCTTTCCTGTTTGTCACTGTAAGTATTTTAGTGCATTAATTAGCTTCAATGAGCTGCTCATATTAATAGTAGCTTGAAGTTGAGGGGTACTAAACGGGATGTCTAATTATCTGATTCATTTAGGGTTAAGAGGAGGACTTGAAACTCAATTCCTTACCGATGCTGCAGTGTTGCAGTTCCTCATGAGAAACCTAAAGTCTGTTAGACCTTACTACTGTGTCATGGTTTCCTGCCAGCTTGTCGTCTTCCAAGTCACTTCTAAGTTCTTCCCCCTGTGCTTAGCAATGCTGAGGCCACACCATGAGTACTGGGGTCAGTCTTGGGCCACTCACTACAAGGACATTTTGGTGCTGGAGTGTGTCCAGAGAAGGGCAGCAAAGCTGGTGAAGGGTTTAGAGAACAGGTCTTGTGAGGAGTGGCTGAGGGGACTGGGGTTGTTACGCCTGGCAAAAAGGAGGCTGAGGGGAGACCACCTCTACCACTACCTGAAAGGAGGTTGTGGCCAGATAGATGTTGGTCTCTTCTCTCTAGTGTTAAGTGATGGGACAAGAGGAAATGGCCTCAAGTTGCACCGGGAGAGGTTTAGGTTGGATATTAGAAGGAACTTCTTCACTGAAGGGGCTCTCAAACACTGGAACAGGCTCCCAAGGGAGGTGGTTGAATCCCCATTCCTGGAAGCGTTTAAAAGCTGCAGAGATGTGCTGAGGGACATGATTTCACATCAGACTTGGTAGAGTTATATAGTAGTTGGACTTACTGATCTTAAAGATCTCTTCCAACCAAACTGATAAATTATCTGTGAAGCTGTGAGGAGGTGAGCACTGCCCTAGTTCTAAGTGTTATGTGATGATGTAACCTCCATACCTGTTGTCTGTAACAGTACTGTAGTTTGAAGCAGCTATTCACTTTTTCTGCCTATGATAAATGTTCTGTCACCTTACAAGTACAACAGAGGACCAATAAGCTTTACTACAAAGGGCTAACAAGTAGAAGAGCTTAGATGTTGTTTTTCTCTTTTAGAGAAGCTACTTGGAGGGTGCTTTTTTCTTTGCTCTTCTTCTTCATTTAAAGCACATCTACATATACGTGGCCCCAGCATATGGCATTTACTTGCTGCGATCCTATTGCTTTACTGCAAACAATGCAGGTAAGGTGGATGATTCCTTGCTCACTTTTGGGAGATTGTGTTCATTAGTGGGGTCTTGATAACACCAGAAACTATTTCAAAGTCCTCCTTTGAGTTTCTTCCCACTCCTCAGCACTGAAGATCATGATTGATGCTCTTCATATTGACAGAAAATACTGAGAGTTTCTGTAATGGTGAAATTTCAGTGTGGAAGAAGTAACTGCAAAGTAACAGTTGAAGCCTGGAGAAGACTGAGAGGAGATCTTCTCAGTGCTTATCAGTAGCAAAAGGGTGGGGAGCAAGAGAATGGGACTGGACACTTTTCATTGTTGCCCAGTGATGAGACAAGGAGTGACAGGCACAAACTGGAACAAAGGAAGTTCTGGAAGTTCTATATGAACATGAGGAAACACTTCTTTCCTTTGAGGGTGCCAGAGCACTGGAACTGGCTGCTCAGGCTGTGGAGTCTTCTCTGGAGACTTTCAAAACCTACCTGGACATGATCCTGTGCAACCTGCTTTAGTTGAAACTGCTTCAGTAGGGGGGTTAGACTGAGTGACCTCCAGAAATCCCACCTAACCCCCACCATTCTGTGGTTCTGCAGAGGAAAGAACTGAATTTAACATAAAAGGGTCTGTGCTGCTCTTAGGTGCTGGCCATTCACTGTTACTGTGGAATGCTTTTAGCTCCCTCTCTACTTGCCACGGAAACTGATTTCATAACCTCTTTGCTTCTTGTAGATGGATCCCTGAAGTGGAGAAGTTTCAGCTTTCTTCATGTGTCTCTTCTGGGATTGGTTGTCAGTCTCATTTCTGCTCTTTCCTTGGGACCCTTCATAGTACTGGTAATAACCTGTTCAGGGCAATAACAGGTGAAAAAATGTCAGAAAATGGTTTTAGGAAACTATAAAGCACATTTCTCTTAAAGCAGCCATTTCTTTCTTTTGTGGTTTCTGTAGGGCCAGCTGCCTCAAGTCCTTCACCGGCTTTTTCCTTTCAAGAGAGGTCTCTGCCATGCTTATTGGGCCCCCAACTTCTGGGCTTTGTACAACGCTGTGGATAAAGCACTAACCATTTTTGGTACAGTATGCTAATCTGCTATTTGGTGCCATGCATCAGTACGGGGCTGGTCTGTTGGAGAGCAGCTCTGGGGAGTCCTGGTAGGCAACA
Organism: Melanerpes formicivorus; assembly: GCF_026170545.1. Taxonomy (NCBI): domain Eukaryota; kingdom Metazoa; phylum Chordata; class Aves; order Piciformes; family Picidae; genus Melanerpes; species Melanerpes formicivorus. The sequence goes on along the minus strand of NW_027142353.1, from coordinate 34,904,959 downwards.
GGATGACCATGAGCCAGCAATGTACTATTGTGGTCAAGAAGAGCATCCTGGGGTGCATCAAATAGAGAGTGGCAAGCCCATTGAAGGAGGTTCTCCTGTCTCTCTACTGTGCCTTGGTGAGGCCACATCTGGAGTTCTGAGCTCCCTGGATCAAGAGGGACAGGGATTTGGTGGAGAGGGTACAGAAGAGGTGTACAGAAACGAGTGGACTAGAACATCTTTCTTAGGAGGAAGCACTCAGAAAATTGTCTTTTTAGTCTGGAAAAGAGAAGACTGAGGGAGGGATCTCAAATGCTTACAAATACTGAAAGATTGGGTGTCAGGAGGATGGAGCCAATCTTTTTTCAGTGGTGCCCAGTGACAGTACAAAGGGTAACACACAAACTTAACTGTAAGAAGTTTCACCTAAACATGAGGAGGAACTTCTTTGTAAGGGTGATGGAGCACTGGACCAGGCTGCCTGGAGAGGTGGTGGAGTCTCCATGTCTGGAGCTATTCAAAACCTGCTGGGTGCATTCCTGTGTGACTTTCACTAGGTGAACCTGCTTTGGCAGGACGGTTGAAATCAATCTATCTATTCAAAGATAGAGTAGCTCTGAAGAAAGAGACTTGGGTGTATTGATTTATGAGAAGCTCAACATGAGCTGGCAGCGTGCTTATGCAGCCCAGAGGGCAAATTATATACTAGGCTGCATTAAGAGGAGTGTGGCCAGCAGGTCAAGAGAGGTGATTCTACCCCTTTACTCTGCCCTTGTGAGACCCCACCTTGAATACTGCATTCAGTTCTGGTGTTCCCATCATGAGAAAGACACAGAGCTGTTGAGTGAGTCCAGAGGGCCACAAAGATGATCTAAGGGCTGGAACACCTCTGAAACAAGGATAGGTTGAGGGAACTGGGGATGTTCAGCCTCAAGAGGAGAAGACTCCAGGGGGATACCTTATAGCTACCTTCCAAGACCTGAAGGGATCCTACAGAAAGGCTGGAGAGGCCCTTTCCATAAGGGTGTCTAGTGATGGGACAAGAGGGAATGGTTTTGAGCTGAGGGACAGTAGGGTTAGACTGAATTTTCGGAAGAAGTTCTTTAGTATGAGGGTGGTGAGACTGTGGTATAGGCTGCCCAGGGAGGTTGTAGATGCCTCCTTCCTGGGGCTGTTCAAGGCCAGGTTGAACAAGGCCTTGAGCAGCTGAGCCTAGTTGAGAGGCACCCCTGCTTATGGAAGGCAGGTTGAACTAGATGATCTGTAAGGTCTCTTCCAGCCTAATCCATTCTATGAAAAAAAATCTTGGCCATGTATCTAGTTCAGCTACTTGGTTTGCTTCATTAACACTGAACCAGTTTGTGCTTTTTTTTGTGCTTTGTTTTTAGGTTTACAGTGTAATGTGCTTGATCCTACAAAAATTCCTAAAGCCTCAATGACAGGAGGGCTGGTTCAAGAGTTTGAACATACTGTCCTCCCTTCTGTGACTCCACTGGCAACATTAATCTGTACTTTCATATCTATATTGGTAAGAACAAAGAATGTTTTGGGAAGTTTGTGCTTTGTCACCCACGGATTTGATTTAACGTGCACTTCACATGAATTTTAATGCTAGCACAGCAAAGAGGTTTTCTTTAAAACCAAACATAGTCAAAACAATTATTAGGATAAATGTTGAATTAACCTTTTCTCATGCACAGTAGTACTTTCTTCAGTTGTGGTTAAAATTATGACCCTTGTCAACTCAAGAATGGTTAGAAGATTGCTAAAAGCAATCTTGGACCTAAACTACTCTGCACGCTGAGCTAGAAGTAACCTGTTCTGATAGAAAGTAGTAGAACTGGCATGTGAGAAGAGATATGGATGGAATTTTAGGCAGCTTGTGGTGCCTAACAACACAAACTACATGGAGGTGTGGTGGTCTTCATGTGGCAAGCAAAGCATGAAGGCTCAATAAGTAATTACCTGGGTATACAGAGTCTTTTTCACTCTATTGAGCCTTTAACTGGAAGTCTGTTTCAACACCTTTATGTAGTAACTTTGATAAAATGAGTTTAGTGGTTTAGATTCAAAGACAGTTTATGCAGGACCAAGTAAGAGGGAGCTGGCTGTGGTCTTTCAGTCTGTTTTCCCCTCCTGTTAAACTGATGAAGTCCTTAGGAAGACTCTACTCATACATCCAGATAGATACAGAGCTGTACAACACTTGTGCCACACAAGTGCGACCTGGGTGCTGTGGTGTTTATTGGCATTGACAGAAGTCTTATTGGACAATGGTTTGTGTTCAGGATTGCCAAACTTTTGACTAAGTCCTGTTTTTACCTGTTGTTTCTAGCCCTCTGTTTTCTGTCTTTGGTTTAAACCTCAAGGGCCCAGAGGCTTTCTGCAGTGCCTTGTTCTTTGTGCGTTGAGCTCCTTCATGTTTGGCTGGCACGTGCATGAAAAAGCAATACTCCTCGCTATTCTGCCCCTAAGGTGAGTGACTTTTGCACATGGCAGCTGGCCAAAGGGAACCTGCAGCCACTTGTTGAGGAATCCTCAAAGAGGATTGCTTAGTTTTCAGTGTGTTTCAGAAAATGAGCCTGGCTATAGAGTGCCTTAAGCAGTCAAATCTTAGCACACTTCAAGTACATTAATTTCAGGCAGATTAAAACATGGCTGCCTTTGCAGCAGGGTGAGCTGAAGTTAGTGTCATGTGTAGAAGACCAGTGTGGTGTTAAACAGTATCTTTTATGATGTACTAACACTGGCTTGGGTTCAGTTTTGGGTCCCTCACTGCAAGAAAGACATTGAGGTGCTGAAGCAGGTTCAGAGGGTGGCAACAAAGTTGGTGAAGGGTTTGGAGAACAGGTCTGGTAAGGAGGAGTAACAGAGAGGTTGGCTTCTTTAGTCTGGAGAAAAGGAGGCTGAGGGGAGACCTTCTCATTCTCTGACTCCCTGAAAAGAGGTAGTGAGGTGGGTGTTCGTCTCTTCTCCCTAGTAACAAGTGATAGGATGAGGGGAAGTGGTCTCAAGTTGCACCAGGGGAAGTTTAGGTTGACTATTAGAAGAAGCTCCCCTGAAAGGTTTCTCAAATACTGGAACAGGCTCCCCAGGGGAGATGGTTGAATCTCCATCCCTGGAGGTCTTCAAAAGCCACAGATTTGGTGCTGAGGGATATGGTTTAGCATCAGATAGTAGTTGGATTTGCTGATCTTAAAGGTCTTTTCCAACACAAATGATTCTGTGATTATACTGTACAATAGTTTTCATTGACAGAATCTTTAAGCAGAGCTTTATTGGGAGTAGCTGATCCCCATATCAGCTCTGTGGGGCACAGCAAAGCTTTGTACTGACTTACAGATGAGCTGAACAGAAGCATATGGTGTTAAGATGAATAAGCAATTAATTTTGGGGTCTGACACAGGCCTGTGCACAACACACTCTTTGTCTCTGTGAATCCTGGCTTGTTTTAAGATGCATAGTATAACAGAAAGTAAGTGTTTGGATCCAAATGCTTAATTGTGGTTAGAATAATGCAAAGAGAAAAAAAACTCATGTTCATAAAAGGCATTCAGGCTGTATGTGGACACACAGCTTCCAGAAGTAGTCATTTAACTTCCCCTCCAGGCTTCCTTTTCTTAGTGACAACTTGTAAGCAGGCTTGAGAAAACTCACTTATGTGACGTGGTGGATGAAAGCAGGCTGCTTTGCTGCTGTCTTTTGTCCTCCCCACTGTTACTACTGCAGTTGTGCAGTGCATTCATTGCACCTGAAAAGTGTCCAAGACCTATTTGTTGTGTCTGTTGGCTTTGCCTTTTGAAGAGAAAAGCTCATTGGCTTGCCTGGCTTGAACCATTAGACACTGCTGCCATACTCATGGAATCCCAGAATGTTTGGGTTGGAAAGGACCTTAAAGATCATCCAGTTCCAACCCCACTGCCATGGAGGAGTTACAAATTCAGGTTTGCCAAGCATGCATAGATGAAGTTTAAGAAGCTCTGTCAGGGACCAATGTACAAATACTGTACTACTTCTGCCAGGCAGCTCAGGCCTCGATGAATGCTGGGGTTCATATTTAAAATGCAGGGTAGATTGTTCATGAGCCAGCTGAGGACAGGGACTTTCTGCACTGTGCTTGACAAGACCAGTGGGCAGCTTCTACCAAAGGAACTTTGTGCCTCTTTAGGGTAGAAGTGAGGTTGTAGCTCATCAGCTGCCTGACCAGTATTGCTGCAAACTGCGTTTTCCTTCTTCAGAGCTTTAGTGATGCTTAAACTCTTCAAGTTGGAATTGTGGAAGGGAGCAAATCAACACTGGGAAAAATCAAGGGAAGGAGAAAGAGTAAGGATGATAATGTTGACAGCCAGATGGTAAAAGAAAATTACTGGAAAACTTTCAGGCCTGATATTTGTGTTCAGTGGGTCTGTGGCTTTCCTGGATGATAATTAAATTTGTATATTTCCCCCTGCACTTACATGTCTGAGACAATGTGGTCTAGAAGCAGGAAATTTCACCACAGGTCCAGTGTTTGTTGGGAATGGGGTATCACACAACTCTGACATGTTCTTCAGTCTCTTAGGAATTATGTAGTTCTGCTGAAATTTTCTTCATTTCTGTCTTAAAGCGTAACATTCTTGTCATTTTTAGCTTGTTGTCTGTTCAGAGAGCAAAGGATGCTGGCATCTACTTGATTCTGACAACCACCGGCCACTTCTCGCTTTTCCCATTGTTGTTCACACCAGCAGGTGACTGTTTTCCTTCTTTCTGTGCATTCATCTTACTGCTTTGGGGTGGGTTGGGTTTGTTTTTTAGAGATGACATGCAGATCTGGGATTGTTTCATGAAACAAGCTGAAAGTTGCAGGAAGCTGTATGTCAGCCTGCTTCCATAAATAAAAAGTCTCCAGCCAGTGAAATACTGGTTTAAAAAGCTGTGCAAGAGCTGTAGGCATGAAGTTCAAGTAGAAATGGGAAACTGCCATAGCCTGTATTCATTATGCCTCATTCTGCCACAGTTCTAGAAACTTCCTCCTGCTTAAGGATGAAGAAAAAGTGTTAAAGACAACTTGGAACAACAAGCCTGGCAGGCTGTTTTCCTGCTGATTGCTGCTTCATGCTATCAGTAATATGCTTAAAGTTAAATACCATGCAGCAGCTCAAATCCAGACACTGTCTTTTGGTCTGATGCTGCTGCTTGTTTGCAACAGTGAAGCTGCTCTTGAGACAGGAAACATTTTCTCTATCACTTAATTTTTATCTACCACACAGCCTAGAACTGGGAAGCACTGATTTGGCTGTTACATTCATGCTTTCAGCTTTCCATCCCATTTATTTTTGTGACAGGAAAATCTTATTTGCAGTGCTGTCTTATTGTAATTATAATGAGTGAGTGCAGTGTGTTTATGGATAACTTAAAGTGTATTGCAAATGCTGTTATCACAGTATCGCCAAGATTGGAAGAGACCTTGAGGATCATCGAGTCCAACCTGTCACCACAGACCCATGACTGGACCATGGCACCAAGTGCCACATCCAATCCCCTCTTGAACACCTCCAGGGATGGTGACTCCACCACCTCCCTGGGCAGCACATTCCAATGACAAATTACTCTCTCAGTGAAGAACTTTCTCCTCACCTCGAGCCTAAACCCCCCCTGGCGCACCTTGAGACTGTGTCCTCTTGTTCTGGTGCTGGTTGCTAGAGAGAAGAGACCAACCCCCTCCTGGCTACAACCTCCCTTCAGGTAGTTGTAGACAGCAGTGAGGTCTCCCCTGAGCCTCCTCTTCTCCAGGCTAAACAATCCCAGCTCCCTCAGCCTCTCCTCACAGGGCTGTGCTCAAGGCCTCTCCCCAGCCTTGTTGCCCTTCTCTGGACACATTCAAGTGTCTCAATGTCCTTCTTAAACTGAGGGGCCCAGAACTGGACACAGGACTCAAGGTGTGGCCTAACCAATGCAGAGTACAGGGGCACAATGACTTCCCTGCTCCTGCTGGCCACACTATTCCTGCTGCAGGCCAGGATGCCATTGGCCGCCTTGGCCACCTGGGCACACTGCTGGCTCATGTTTAGGCAGCTGTCTATCAGTACCCCCAGGTCCCTCTCCGTTTGGCAGCTCTCCAGCCACTCCGACCCCAGCCTGTAGCTCTGCATGGGGTTGCCATGGCCAAAGTGCAGCACTCAGCACTTGGACTTGTTGAATGCCATCCCATTGGACTCTGCCCATCTGTCCAGTTGGTCGAGGTCCCTCTGCAGAGCCTTTCTACCCTCTGACTAACATCTGCCCCTAACTTGGTGTCATCTGCAAATTTGCTGATGACTGACTCAATCCCCTCATCCAGATCATCAATGAAGATGTTAGAGGATGGGGCCCAGCACTGATCCCTGGGGCACACCACTGGTGACTGGCCACCAGCAGGATGTGGCACTATTCTAGTAAACATGTGCATTTTCAGACGTCCTAAGCCATAAAGCATTGTTCTGTTTGGAGGAAAAAAATAGGCAATGCAAGTGTGACTGGTAGGATTTAAAAAGACTGCAATTTATATAGCACAATGGTTTAGTAATTAATTTTTTAAAGCATGTTGTGTTCCTTTTATTTCAGAGCTTCCACTTAAAATACTGCTTATGCTGCTGTTTACTGTTTATAGCTTCTCTTCCTTGAAATCTCTGTTCAGGTAATTCAAGAAGTTTGTTCCCAACCCCAAAAGCAAACCTATTTATTCTGTCACTTTCACCAGTGCTGTCAGAAGGGGTGAACAGCACAGAAAACTGATGCTGGAGTATCAAACTGAGGTGGTGTGAGTCAGAAAATGCTGCTGCCTCTGCTCTCTTCTTGGAGGCAAAGCTGAAGTTAAGGATTATTATAGCACATGCTTGTTGTGCTTGAGCCATGCCAGCTGGCCAATTAGTCCCTGCAGGCTGTAACTCCCCACCTGCTTGATGTGCTGTTGAAGCACAAAGTTGTGATGCCTGTGAGGATTTCAGTGCTGCAGCACTTGCTATGGTTAGTTACCTGCTACAGTGAGTTTGTTTGTGTCAGCAGTTGCAAACACTGCTGTGTGTACTCCATATTTTCACATGTGGACAGGACAGGTTATAAAGAGCTTAAATTTACAAACCTTATTTGCCAACAAACCTCCTGCAAACACTTGATTGTCAGAACTTGCAATTGCCCAGGTCACCCTGGGTGTTTTTAACAGTATGTTGTTCTCATACCCACCTAACCAAAGACAGTACTTAACCTTGCAATCCTTGCAGTCCCTGCACTTTCCACTTTCTCAAACTTTCCATGGCAAAACCAAACTGTAATGAGGGGTGTTGGAAAGGCTATAAACCTGTGTTCAGTACTTCAGTCACCTGGTTTTATAGATCCTCTTTCAACCAGGCTGCTTTTTACTCCATAGTGTTCCAGAATTCATGGAATCAGGGTGGGAAGGGACCTCTGAAGATCTAAAGCAGGATCACCTGGAGCAGGTTCCACAGGATCACATCCAAGCAGGTTTGGAATTTCTGCAAAGGAGATTCCACAACCTCTCTGAACAGACTGTTCCAGTGCTCTGTCACCCTTACAGGAAAGAACATTATGTTCTGTTGGAGCATCCTTTGTTCCACTTTGTACCCATTGTGCCATTGTGCCTTGTCTTATCACTGGGCACCACTGAAAAGAATCTGGCCCGAACCTCTTGCTCCCCACCCTTTAGAGAATTGATAAGCATGAGGAGATCCCCTCTCAGACTTTTCCAGGCTTAACAGCCACAGCATCTCCTTCAGCATCTTTATAGCCTCTGCTGGTCTCTCTCCAGTAGTTTCTTGTCTCTCTTGAGCTGAGGAGCCCAGAACTGGACCCTGTACTCCAGATGCAGCATCACTAAGACAGAGTAGAGGAGCGGGAGAACCTTCCTTGACATGGTCATGCTTTTTTCTTATTTTCAAGAACTAAAGAGATTGTCTAACTAAAAACCTCTGCAGAAGCTTAGTTCCTGTCTAGAGATGGAACTTTTGCACATTTTGTGTTCCTAACTTTCCAAACTAAAACAATTCCTTCCAGAAGAGCATGAATTGCCTTGTAAACTACATAGTCAAAACCCTCCCACCAGTGTCCTTAGCAAGAGAGCTTGACTCAGTGCATTGTACAGGAAGCTTTGGTGAAATGGGCAGAGGTTAAGATCTGACATGCCCATCTTTTGACACAGAACAGCCTTGGTGGAACAAATGTGTGTGTGTGTGTGTGAAGGTCTGTGTTCCATTGTTCACTGAAGTGATGTGAGGTGAAGCAGAGCAGCTGTTGAGATTCCTGCTTCGGTTCCAAGTCATCCTGGGACTTGGTGTCAAAGCCACATGACAAGGAAACTAGCTGTGTGCTGTTGTTAAGCTCTTTTGGTGATGGTTTCTTGGGTTTTTTCCCTAGTGAAGCTTTATATTATTTAAAGCCTTATTATGGGGAATAGTCTTTGCACTGGTCAAAAGCAGAATGGTTATTTTTAGATGTTATTTTGGATGTCATTTAGATGTTTTTATTCACCATCATGCCTTTTAACACCATCTTTTTTTTTTTTTTTTCATTCCTCTGACAGGAGAGAGAGGCCTCTCCTTAACTGGCTTGAAACAATCTACCTCATCCAACTAGTGCCTTTGGAAATCTTCTGTGAAATTATATTCCCTCTGACCCCCTGGAAACAGCATTTTCCTTTTGTCCCTCTGTTGCTGACCTCTGTGTACTGTGCTCTGGGTGTCACCTATGCTTGGCTGAAACTCTACATCTCAGTCCTGACTGAGAGAGTTTCTCTGAGACACAAGGTTGAGTGAAACTGCAGTGTTGGGACCAGTCCCAGGTTATCCCTTTTGAGGGGATTATCTGGCACAGTGGGGGACATCCAACTTTTTATAGGACACAACTTACTTGTACCATTGCCATCAGGGGAGCTTTTCTTCCAACACTTCTATACTGCCCAACAAGGATACCTCTGATCAGAAGGACTCCTGATAATACCATGGGGCACAGGGAGATGCAACTTGCCGTGGATAAAACTGTGAAGCTTAACAAGGTCCAGACTTCCGTCCCAAGGAAAACCTGCCCAGCTTTCCCATTATTGTTTGTATTTGAATAAAATTCACTGTGGCAAACGACCAGGGATCACTGCCCTGTAGAAGAGAGCATTGCAACTGCTTTCTGTGGAACATGTAAATTAAAAACTTGGGTTTTTTTGTTTGTTTGGCAATTTCTTGTGCTTCTTTGCAGCTCGTCTCTGTATCTAGCTGGAAACTTGTCCCGAGGTGCTTTATGGTTCAAATCTCAGTCTATACATTAGTTCTTTAATAAGACTGCCCCCCTTTGATTTCATTTCATAGATTCTTTGCAAATAGGTTTTAATGTTCTGGTAATTTTTGTAGATTACCAAACTGAGGTAGCTTCTGAAATGATAAACTTTTAAAATGCCATTAAACAGGTCAGATAATGTGGCTGGATGATCATCTTTATCTGCAGTTCAAGCAAAAGTCTGCAACCCAGACAAAAGACCAAATGTCCACAGTTGCTCTGCTAAACTGAGGAAGAGGTATGTCATGTTATGCCTCTGCAGAATCTCATCCCTTAAAGGATGAGTAGGCTACAGTGTGATGGAACTTCACTGTGCCTTTTTTTAATCCTACCTAACTCTCCCTAGAAGACTTTGGGACTGCTCTGGAGCCCATCACATGAAACTGGGAGTTGAAGAAAGGCTGTTTGATGGATTTTTTTTCCACCAGTTCTTGAACTGTCTTCTATGTTACTTGAACAGGACCTCCTTCAGAGGAGATGGCCCATGGAATGGTTGTATTCTTGGTGGTCTCTTGAGTATTTTGGATTTTAAAAGCATGTGGCTCTTGTTTGGACAGTGGGCAAGTAGAGTAGTCTCTGTGGTATTTGTGTAATCAACTGGCTTGTACATTTACACTTCTTGCAGCCAGTGACCTCATTTTTGGACCTTCTCTTTTTTTTTTTAATACTTTCTCATAATTCCTGTCTTTTCAAAACTCCATTGATTATTTTACCACACTTTTTTTAGCTGCTGTAAGTGCCAGCACTGCCTTAGTGCCACTTCCACCTATATTCTGTTTTCAGTCGAAGCTTCAAAGCTCAGAGTAGAGCACTCACAATGCTCACATGTTTATCCCTCTGAATAGGGAAAGGTAACATCCAAAAACAAAGACCAAAACCTCTTCCTCCTTTCAGAGCAATCAGGACAGGATAGACCTATGGGCCGGGGGTATGAGGTTCAATAAGGACAAGGGCTGCATCCTTCATTTGGGTCATAGCAATGCTGCAGGCTGGGGAAAGGCTGGCTGGAAGGCTGCCCAGAAGAAAAGAACTTGGATGTTGGTTGATAGCTATCTGAAGATGAGCCAGCAATCTGTCCAGGTGGACAAGAAGGTAAACAGTGTTCTGGTCTGTATCAGAAATAATGGGGCCAGCAAAACTAGAGCAGTGATTGCCCTTCTATGCTCAGCACTGGTAAGGCTGGACCTCAAATACTGTGCCCCGTTTTGGACCCCTCACTGTAACAAGATTGAGATGCTGGAACATGACCAAAGAAGAGCAATGAAGCTGGTGAAGGGTCTGGAGAACAAGTCTTGTGAGGAGCAGCTGAGGGACTTAGAGTTGTTCAGTCTGGAGAAGAGAAGACTGAGGGGAGACCTCATTGCTGTCTACAACTCCCTGAAAGGAGGTTGGGGTGAGGTGGGGGTTGATCTCCTCTCCCATATAACAGTTGACAGGATAGGAGGAAATGGCCTCAAGTTGTGCCAAGTTGGATGTTAGGAAAATCTTACTTATTGGAAGGGTTGTCAAGCCCTAGAGCAGGCTGCCCAGAGAAGTGCTGGAGTCACCACCCCTGGGGTTATTTAAAAGGTGCAGATATGGAGCTTAGAGATATGGTCTAGTGGTGACCTGGTGATGTTGGGTTAACTTTTTTGGACTTGATGACCTTAAAAGTCTTTCTCAACAATTCTGTGATTCTCCAGCAGCACCTTTGCAAGTCAAGCCGACGTTGTCCAAGCACGACTGCTTCAACTTTGGCATCTCCCCTTGAGGAGTGGTGACAGCCCAACCTTCTCTGTGTGGAGAAAAGATAAAAAACATTTTCTTAGGAAAGAGGCTGGGAATTCTTTAGGATACCTTCCAAAGCTGGGGTGTTTTTCAGTGGTTTTGTCAGTCCTGGTACTGTTGCAACTGGCTTAATGTGATTTTATATTAATTATAAAAGGAAAACAGTAACACCACAGCAAATCTCAATCTTTAATCTGTTGGCAGGAAGAACTCTAAAAAAATAATTGGGTTTAATTTTAGAGTTTAATTAAATCCCTAATGTAATTAGAGGCTGCAACTGCACAGGCAGCGGGGCCGAGCCGCTTCACGGGGAGGGCTCAGGACCACGGGCACCCCCATGCGCCCCCCAGGGAAGCCGCCCCACTGGGTGGAGTGGACTTGTGCGCTGGCCATTTGGAGTTGGTGGTTGTTGTTTTAAAAAGCGCCGGGGGGGTTGGGTTGAACAAGGGATTTGGGGTAAAAGCGGGGAAGGGCGGCGGAACCCGTGAGGCGGGCGGCGGGCGCGGCGGAGGGGAGCGCTGTGCTGCACCGCTCCGCTCGGTCACCTTCGGCGGGGCGGGCCGGCCGCCATCATGGCGTTCCTGCCGGACGAGTCGCGGTCGCTGCCGCCGCCCCCCCTCGTCAACAAGGGCTCCGTCTGGCTGGGTTTCTGCGGCTGGGTGGCGGCACTGCTGGACAACGGCTTCAACCATCGCCCCATCCTCCGAGCCGGTGCGGCGGGCAGGGGGAGGAGAGGCCTGAGGGGAGGGGATGGGGGTACCTGGGGCTTAGGGGTGCGCTGAGGGATGCAGGAGCAAGGGAAAGAGGAGACGGCCCTGAGGTGAGGGTCTGGGGAGGCAGAGAGGATTGGGTGGGCTGGGGAAGCGGGATTTGGGATGCCTGTGATGGATATAGGGCCTCTGAAGTGGGAGGCTGGAAGGGGTGAGAGGGGAGAGGGATGCGTTATGGGACTTGGGGTGACTGTGAAAGCTGTAGGGGCAGGATTGGGTGGGAGGGAGCCCTGAGGTGAGGGCTCTGCTGTCAGGGGGTGGAGGCAAGCGGAGGGGGCTGGGGAAGGCTGCATTGCATGGGGGTGGAAGGGACTTGGGGTGACTCTCTGAGGAACATGGTGGGGTGAGAAGGGGAGGGAGCCCTGAGCGAGGGGCTAAGGACAGGGGTATGTGGAATTTGGGGTCACATTGAGGAAATGAGGGGTGGGGGGAAGAAGAGACAGCCCTGAGATAGGGGAGTGGGAGGGGGCTGGGCAAGCGGGTATCTGACATCTGGGGTCACTCTTGAGGGTTGTAGATGCAAGGGAGAGGGTAGGGCGCCCTGAGATGAGGGGATGGGAGAGCCAGAGGGGGCTGTGGGAAGCAGTATCTTGCATGTGGGGTCATACTGAGGGATGTAGGGGCAGGGCGAAGGGGAGACAGCCCTGAGGTGAGGGCCTTGGGAGGCAGAGAAGATTTGGGGGGGTCTGGGGAAGGGGGTATGTAGGATTTGGGGTGACTGTGAGAGATACAGGAGTGAGAGAGGGAATGAGATGGTCCTGAGGCGAAGCTGGAGATGGGGATAAGCAGGGTCTGAGGTAACCTTGATGAATATAGGGACAGGGGGATGAGGAAGAGTCCATGAGGTGAGAAGCTGGGTGGGTAGAAGGGACTAAGTGGTCTGGAAAAGGGGTTATGTGGGATTTGGGCTGGCTGTGAGGCAGGGGGACGATGAGTGGCCTCGGTGCTGAGAGGCTGGAAGGGATAGGGGAGGAGGGGATGCTCTGTAGGATTTGGGGTGACTCTGTAAGAGTTGTAGGGGTGGAAACAAAGGGGAGGGAGTCCTGAGGTGAGGGGTCTGTTGATGGTAGGGTTGGAGGTAATCTGAGAGAGCTGGGAAAAGAGCATTGTGTGGAAGTAGAGGGGATTTGGGGTGACTCTCTCAGGAATAGGCATGGCAGGAAGGGGAGGGAACCCCAAGGAGAGGAGAGGCCTTTCTGGCAGGGCCATGGGAGGTCTTCAGGTGAGGGTACTGTAGGATCCTGGCAGGGGGACAGCCATGGGGGCAAAGCAGGGAGAGAGGAGCTGGGCTGTGTGGGGTGACAATGTCTGAGATGGGCTGGGGAGCACGAGGGGCCTGCCTGAGGCTGGGAGATGGTCTGTGGCAGGGGCCATTCCTCCTTCTGCTGCAGGTGTCCACCGCCAGATCCTGTTCACTACCGTGGGATGGTTCGCTGGCTACTTCCTTGTTAAGCGTTCAGAGTACATGTATGCCAAGGTGGACAGAGAGCTCTTTGAGTACATGAGGCAGCACCCAGAAGACTTCAAAATAGGAGGTATTGTAAACTGGTGTGTTAAAAAAGACCTCAGCCCACCAGAGTGTACCCAGTAGTAAGTGCTGATGTATTTCAAGATGTCGCTGGGCGGCTTGCAGAATCTCTTCTTTTCTAATGAGTCTCACTGACTGCTTAGACTTTTCCTGCTTCTTCACAATCTAAGTTGTATTAGGAATTTTATGATATGAAAATAGATATTTTTACTGAGCTGATCAGCTGCTGCTTTGATGACCAACTCTTCACCCTAAAAAATGATTTAATGTAAACATAGCAGAGCCCAATAAAATCAGTATAGATCAAACTCGCGTCCCTGAAGAAGGAATAACGAAAACTGACAGGGCTTTTTCCTGTCAAATCACAGTTTTACTGTTTATTCTTGTAGGCTCCCAATCATTTAGATTGGGAAAGACCTTTTAGATCATGGAGTCCAACCATTAACCCATCAGTGCCAGGTCAGCACTAAAACGTGTTCCTCAGCACCACATCTACACATTCTTTTAAATCCCTCCAGCGATGGTAACTCCACCACAGTATTTCACAGTATAACTTAGGTTGGAAAGGACCTCGAGGATCATCGAGGCCAACCTATCAACCACTACCCTGGGCAGCCTCCTCCAGGGTTTGACAACCCTTTCAGGAAATAAATTTTTCCTAATGTCCAACCAAAACCTTTCCTGGCACAGCCTGAGGCCCTTTCCTCTTGGCCTATCACAGATTACTTGGGAGAAGAGAACAACCCACCTCACTGCAACCTCCTTTGCACTGCTAAAGCTGCAGTGCTGCTTGTTTCAAGAACCATGTGATGAGTATTCAGCAAATAAGCAGAGCAGGTGAAATAAGAATAAATAGAAATGTAAGGAAACCTTGCTTGGCTCTTGCTGACTCAGAACCTTGGTAAAGAGCAGCATTGTGCTAAACACAGTTGCTAAGTCCACCAGGTCCACCAATTCAATGGCAAATTTTGGTGGAAAAGGTCTGTATTCTAATAAAACCCAGTTAGGTGACTTTGGCTGTTGAGTTGTAAACCATGTTATGGCATTTTGGAAAGGATTGCTGGAAGTAAAGAACTCTCAGTACAGAGATCAGGTGTTCAAGAGGGGATTGGATGTGGCACTTGGTGCCATGGTCTAGCCATGAGGTCTGTGGTGACAGGTTGGACTCAATGATCTTTGAGGTCTCTTCCAACCTTGGTGATACTGTGTGATACTGTGATCTCTTCACAGGGACCTGCAGTTCAGCCCCTAGGGAAGAGAAGTTGCATGTTAAGGGACTGAAGCATCTCTGCAAAGGGCATTGGTGGTAGGAGTTTGTCTCTAGGTAGTTTACAAGGGAATTCATGCTCTTCTGGAAGGAATTGGTTTGGTTTGCAAGGTTAGAAGCAAGGATCTTGCAAATACTCCATCTCTAGACAGAAACTAAGCTTCTGTAGAGAGTTTTAATTGGACAGAGTGTCTATCTTTAGTTCTTGAGGCAGAAAGATTGAGGACAAGCGTGACCAGCAGGTCAAGGGAGGTCCTCCCCCTCTTCTAATCTGTCCTAGTGATGCCACTTCTGGAGTATAGGGTCCAGTTCTGAGCTCCCCAGTTCAAGAGAGACAGGAAACTACTGGAGATAGTTTAATGGGCTATAAAGATGGTGAATGAGCTGGAGCAACTATTATGAGGAGATCTTGGGAGACCTGTGGGTGTTTAGCCTGGGGCAGAGCAGACTAAGAGGGGATCTTATCAGTGCTTAACATCTAAAGGATGGGGAGTAAGGGGATGGGGCCAGACTTTCCAGTGGTGCCCAGTGATAGGACAAGGGGCAGTGGGCCCAAACTGGAACACAGAAAATTCCATCTGATCATAAAAAACTTGTTTCCTGTGAAGGTTCAGAGCACTGGACCAGGCTGCCCAGAAAGGTTGTGGAGTGTCCTTTTCTGGAGAGATTCCAAATCTGCTTGGATGGGATCCTGTGGAACCTGTGCTGGGTGACCCTGCTTTAACAGGGGAGTTGGACTAGGTCATCCACAGAGGTCCTTTTTGTTCTGTGATCTAATTTATGCAGCAAGCAAATAGTTTGCTGTTGATAGTAGAAGCTTCATTTTTGATGACTTCATTACCTCTAGAATGCTAAATACCCTAAACTACATATCCTAAATACTGAATACTCTAAACTTTGGGATTTAGAGTACTAAATCCTGAAGTTCACAAAGCCACCAAAAAAATCCTTGGAACCATCTGAAACGCTGATGAGGTTTCCACAACCCCTTGCCTCTTGCAGAAAAGAAGAGAATAGGAGAGCTGCTGGAGGATTTCCACCCAGTTCGCTGAGGGTTTCTCCAGCAGTAATGTGTCACAGGAGGCATCTGCTGAACCAATGCCCTACTGAGAGCTTCAGTGGGGTGGCTGTGGCTGCTCAACCATCCATGGCTTGGAAAAGCAACCATTACTGGCTTTCATGTAATAAAAGCTATGAATAACTACTTTGTGTGGAATGCTTTGTTACTCTGTTCCATCTGGCTGATCAATGTGTAGGTGACTGAGACTTGGAACGTTTGATGCCCCCTTCCTGGAGATGTTCAAGGCCAGGTTGGATGAGGCCTAGTTGAGAAGCCCGTGGCAGGGAGGTTGGATTAGATGGTCTATAAGGTCTCTTCCAGCCTAGGCCATTCTGTGATGATTCTATGATTCACCCCTTTCTCAGTTTTTATTTTCAGATGAAAAGGGAAGATTGCTCACACGAGACAGATCTTAACAACTCCAGAAAGTGGTTGTGCACATTCCCCTTTCTTTCTCACTAATGTTTCTCCTAAGCCTTGAATGTGCTGTGGACCAGCTCCTGTAGGCCCAAGCTGTGTGTCAAGTCTTGAGGCTGCTCTGGTCACTAGGCAAGTGCCAGATGCTCTCTATGTACCCCTCTGCTTTCCCAAAGGGAAGAGGCAGGGAATAAGGGAGAGACACCAATAGGTTGGGAAAGAAACCAGAGTCTGTAGTGAAACAGTAACAATAGAAAGAAAATATAATGATAGTAATAATAAAATAATGAAATACAGACAAATGCACACAAACCCAATAGCCAACTGCCCCAGGGTCCAGGCTGGACTGAGTGGCAGATAGGAACTGGATTCTGGAACTGGATTCAGAGGCACGTGGGTTGGGATCAAAGTAGAGAGAAAGTCCTTGAACACAAGCCTTAGAAGAAGAGAGCTTGACCCTCATGATCCCTCAGCTTTATATTGAATATGATGGCCATGGGATGGAATCCCTTGTTGCTCAGTTTAGGGTCACCTGCGCTGTCTGCTCCTCCTCCCCACAGCTACCAACTCTTACTGCACCCCAAGGTGGCACACAAGATTGGCAGCAGCAAGTATGTTCCCTCTCCATATTTTGTGTTCTCGTGTTGCTTTATTTTTGCTGAGGATCGGGATCCAGCCTTCCTCATGTAGTTGTGGCTCCCTCTCCCACATGCTGGGACCACATGTTCCAGACACACTGAGAATCAGAATCACAGAATGGGTTGGGTTGAAAGAGGCCTTTGAAGGTCATGTAGTCCCTCTCCCCTGCAGTCAGCAGGAGCATCTTCAACAAGTTCCTCAGTGCCCCATCAAACCTGACCCACAATGGTTGCAGGGATGGGGCTTCTACCACCTCTCTGGGCTACCTGTGCCAGTGTTTACCACCCTCAGTGTAAAAAATTTCTTTCTTGGATCTGCAGCTCTTCTGAAGTCCACTGCAGGGTGCCCAGCACCTCGCAGCCTGAAGGACTTCCAGTTGAGGCTGCACCAGCTGTGGAAGTTTTTCATTGAATTAACAGTCTCCTACACTGGCATCAGGCCTGATGCTGCCAAGTTCCTCATGTGCACTTGGGGTGACTTTCTGCTGTGTGTAGCATCTCAAAACATCTTATCAAGCACCGCTTATCTAGGGAAGCCTCTCGCTGTGCTCTGGGTGCTGTTGCCTCACCCCTACTTCAGCCCAGTACTGTGCAGAGGGGTGGGACAGTTGAGCTCTTCTCCTTTCCTTATCACCAGCATCTGGTTCTGCTCCCAGGAGATGTTTAAGCAGAACTTCTGAGCTCCTGGAATCTGCTGCTGGTGAAAATGGTTATGGCAGCAGAGCTCCATTATCAGCCCGTGCTATGACTCAGTGGCCATGCCTTAGGGGCCCTCCTCTCTGCTAGAGGGACAGGGATGAGTGTCCCCAAAATGTGCCACATACGTGAGCTGTCCATTCAGCAGGTCCCCAGCTTTTACTGCCCAGAAAAGGGGATCAACTTTTGCACCACTGCTGCCAGCATAAGGAATAAATTCTTTACAGTGAGGGTGCCAAGATCCTGGGAGACATTACCCAGAGAAGTTGTAGATACCCTGCAGTGTTTAAAGTGATGATGGATGGGGCTTTGGTCACTTTTATCTAGTGGAAGAGGCTCCTACCCAAAGCTGCTGAAGGAGGAAGAGGTCCATCAGCTCCATTAGTTATCAGTGGTAGGGACTTCTTGAGACTGGCTAGAGAAGGGTGTTTAGAACTTATTAACCTTTGGGTCCAAACTGGGTTTTATCTCATGTCTCCATGACAGCCTTGTTCCCAGGTCACAGCTTCTGCTTCCCCCAGTGTTGTCAGGCAGAAATTCTCCTGCGATCCTCTTCAACGGCAAAGTTCACCTCCTCATGGTGGCTGGAAACAACACTGGTGTCCCAGGAGCCCCATCTGCCTGTCTGCCCTTGTCCTGCCAGGGACCAGCACTGGGTTTTTCAAGGATAAAGACCTCTTCTGTGACCATCTCGAGTCTCTCATCAGCTGTGGCCACCAGCCATGGCCAGCAGCAGGGCACTGACGCATCCCTGGGGCCAGCGTGATGCAACGTCCTGCAATCGGAGTAGGCAAAAGTTTCCTGTGAAACACAGGGGTCGGGGCCAGCTGGCAAGGCAGCAGCTCACAGAGGGTCCTGAGGGATTGCAAGTGGCCCTTAAGTCGTCAGCAAGTCCCTCCAACCAGCCCACATCACAGAGCTTTTCTGGGAGCATCGTGTTTCTAATTGGCCATGTTCAACAGTGGTGGTGAGCACTTCCCTGGATGTCCCACAGTACCCCTGTCCTGGAACACCACCAGCCTCTCCAGCTGCCCAGCACACAGCCTGAGCCAAAAGCCATTGAGGGAGGTGCCTGCAGGCCTTTCTCACCGTGACCACCATTTTCTCCAGGTAAAATGAGTCCTACCCTTGAGCTCCAGCTATGTAGATTCATAGATTAGTAGAATGGTTTGGGTTGGAAGGGACCTTAAAGATTCTTGAAGACTCCCAGTTTGGTGACCAGAATGTCATGCAGGACAGTTCCAAATGTCCAGGTGGATGCCATCAGTTGCTCTTCCCTTATCCACCCATACTGTAACTCCATCAACCCTACGTATTAGTACAGGTTGGGGAGTGAGCTGCTGGAGAGCAGTGAAGGGGAAAAGGACCTGGGGGTCCTAGTGGATGGAAGGATGACCATCATGCTCCATTTTCTCTAGAGAAGACACAAGGCTGCAGCCTTGCTACTGCTGAGGAGCAACATGGGGGCCAGATTTGCTCTGAGATCCTATTGCTGGATTTAGGGGGTGCTGTTTGCCCAGATATTGGAGAATTGGTCCTTGGCAGCTGTTTTTATAGAAGAACGAAACTTATGTGGTGGTGCAATGAGATCCCCAGGCTGCTGCACCCCAGCCCCAGTGTTAGGGCAAATCTCCTCTGACCCACTGTCCTATTGGGCAGATCATAGAATCATAGAATCAGTAAGGTTGGAAAACACCTCAGAGATCATCGAGTCCAACCTATCACCCAACACCTCATGACTGACTAAACCAGGGCTTCAAGTGTCACCTCCAATCCTTTTTTGAACACCTCCAGGGATGGTGACTCCACCACCTCCCTGGGCAGCACATTCCAATGGCCAATTATTCTTTCTGGGAAGAACTTTGTTCTCACCTCAAGCCTAAACTTCACCTGGCACAGCTTGAGACTGTGTCCTCTTGTTGCCTCTTGTGCTGGTTGCGTGGGAGAAGAGACCAACCCCCTCCTGGCTATGATCTCCCTTCAGGAAGTTATAGAGAGCAATAATGTCACCCCTGAGCCTCTTCTTCAGGCTAAACAACCCCAGCTCCCTCAACCTCTCCTCACAGGGCTTGTGCTCCAAACCCCTCCCCAGCCTCGTTGGCCTTCTCTGGACACGTTCAAGTGTCTCAATGTCCTTCTTAAATTGAGGGTCCCAGATCTGGACACAGCACTCAAGGTGTGGCCAAACCAGTGCTGAGTACAGGGACAGAATGACTTCCCTGCTCCTGCTGGCCACACTGTTCCTGCTGCAGGACAGGATGCCATTGGCCTTCTTGGCCACCTGGGCGCACTGCTGGCTCGAGTTCAGCCTACTGTCAACCAGTACCCCCAG
Organism: Melanerpes formicivorus; assembly: GCF_026170545.1. Classification (NCBI taxonomy): domain Eukaryota; kingdom Metazoa; phylum Chordata; class Aves; order Piciformes; family Picidae; genus Melanerpes; species Melanerpes formicivorus. Next base: position 34,885,208 of record NW_027142353.1, on the reverse strand, counting down.
GTCTCTGCCTGGCAGCTCTCCAGCCACTCTGACCCCAGCCTGTAGCTCTGCATGGGGTTGTTGTGGCCAATGTGCAGCACCTGCCTCTTGGACTTGTTGAATGCCATCCTGTTGGACTCTGCCCATCTGCCCAACCTGTCAAGGTCCCTCTGCACAGCGCTCTCATCCTCTAGCAGATAACACCTGCCCCTACCTTGCTGTCATCTGCAAATTTACTGATGGTGGAATCAATCCCCTCATCCAGATCATCAGTAAAGATATTGAACAGGATAGGGCCCAGCACTAATCCCTGGGGGCCACCACTAGTGACTGGCTGCCATCTGGATGTGGCACCATTCACCACCACTCTCTAGGCTCAGCCCTCCAGCCAGTTCCTAACCCAGCTCAGAGTGCTGCTGTCCAAGCTACGGACTGACATCTTGGCCAGCAATTTGCTATGGGGGACAGTGTCAAAGGCCTTGCTGAAGTCCAGGGAAACCACATCCACAGCCTGCCCCACATCCACCAGTCAGTCATAGAAGGAGATCAGGTTGGTCAGGCAGGACCTGCCCTTCCTAAATCCATGCTGGCTGGGCCTGAACCCTTGGCTGTCCTGCATGTGTGCCGTGATTGCCCCCAGTCTTCCACTGCCATGGGGTGGAAAGATGAAAAATCCCATGTCCCCATGTCATCCCTGCCACCTCCTCCTGTTAGATGCTCCAACACCTCTGCTTCCCCCTCAAATGCCCCAGGGTTCTCTTTGTCCTAGCTCAGACCTGCCTAGGACTTTTTCAGGTGTAAGAGGGCATCAGATTCTGCTGCCGGCTGCCATCTCCTCCCAGAAGATTCACAGCCATGCTTCTCACAGCTGTGGAGTCGCCAGGCCCCTCTCCAGAGCTCCCCCCGCAGTAGCTACTTAGCCAGAGGTGACCAGTGTCCATAACCTTGCTGTGGGGAGCATAAGTCAAAGCCAGAAGGGTCTTGAGAGCTGGGACGGAAGTCATCGACAGGCAAAAGGAGCTGAGAGTTCCTGTCGTAACCCAAACCTGGACAAGGGGCTGGGGTCTTGGGGGTATTTGCTTCCCACAGAGCCCGACTTCTGATAATCTGCTGCCCTTCAGGGCCTGTCCCCAGACTCAGAGCCTGTGTGAGACAGCTCCAGGACAGAAGTCGTGATGAAGAGGAGAAAGGCATGGAAAGCTGTGGGGCAAAGAGCAGCAGCAGCAGCAGTGGTGGGACATCCATGGGGAGGTTTCTGAAGGGAACCTCGAACCTGGTAATTCTGTACTATGTGAGCTGATGGATGACTCCCTGCTTCTCTTCTGGTGGCACATCAGTGAGTTTGGGAAGAAATTCTTTACAATGAGGGCAGAGAGACAAAGCAACAGGTTGCCAACATGGATGACCCACCCTGGGACGTGTTCAAGATCAGGGGGCTCTCAGCAACCTGATGTAGTGCAAGATGTCCTTGCACAGAGCAAGGGGATGAAACTAGATAATCTCTGAAGGTCCCTTCCAACCTAAACCATCCCATGAGTCTGAGTCCTCGTCCCTTTGAATTCCCCATCACTGCACGGGAAGATCCCCTCATGGCAGAGCCAGCGCCCCCCTGCCCCACGCTGGGACACTCCCCAAGGGCTGCAGGCAGCACAAAGCAGCAGACCAACAGCGTTTTACAGAAGTGGTTTTATTAGCAAAGACTGGGGAAGGTGTCCCTTAGAGTCCAGGTACCAGCTGGAAAAGGGCTTGGCGGTCGCAGGGGACCAGGGGAGTTCAGGGCCACCACACAACGGCGCCGCCTTTCGTGCTGCTCTTTGAAAATAAAGAAGATGGCACGGGGCGTGTGGCTCTCCTGAGGGACCTCAGCATGACCAGAGGCTTCTTCCTATGAGGATAAGGCACCATCTGGTTCTCTGGTGGCTGCGACCGTCGCTGCTGCGCGCTGCCGGTGCAGGACGTCGGCTGACGTGGTGCCAGGAGGGTCAGTGGGGCCGGGGAAGAGCCTGCGATGCTCGGTCATGGGGACGTCCTCTTCTTCGTGCCACCAGCACCCATCCTGCAATGGCAGATGTCCTTAAGCCCAAAGGCCTTACCGAGGGCAGAGCTGGTCCACCAACCCCAGATCCATTGACCCCAAACCCCCCAAAGTTTCTGCACAGAGGGATGAGACGAGTCCCGCCCTTCAGCGTGGAGCTGGAATCCTGACAGCATTTGAGGGGACAGCCTTCATCTCGAGGCACTTCTCAGGAGCTTCCCATCCCTGCCTTCTCGGGGACTACTCCGGGACATTGGGCACCCCTTGCCCCAGTGCACCCCTTGCCCCAGTGCACCTGGGCTCCACATCCCCCCAGCTCTTACCTGGTTGCCAGGGCAGGGTCACCAGCTGGGCTGCCCCTCGCTGGGGCTGATCTGTTCCAGGATCTGGCTGTACCTCCGGGTGAGGGCATTGGTGTCCCTGGTGAGGTGGGTGAGGACCTGCTGCAAGCCGGCCAAGTGGTGGGACAGGCGCTCCTCCAGCTCCGCATCCATGGTGTCGCTGTCATCTGAGGAGCTGTTGGTATCAGTGTCGGCACTGCTCTGGCCCTGGTCGGTGACAGAGGCCAGGCCCTTCTCCACCATGGGCTTGATGGCTTTGAGGAGCTGGTAGCGCTCATAGAGGTCTGTGTTGCCTTCTGGGGCCGAGGCCGAGCCCTTCTCCTGCGGGAAGACTCCTCGCAGCAGGCTGGGGAACATCACCTCCTGCTCCATCTTCTGGGTGGCTGAGAAGTACTGCTCCATGGCCATGCTCCCACAGCTCCAACGGTGCTGCTCTGGGCTCTTCTCGGGGCGCTGCCTGCTCCCCGTCACCACTGAGGCCTTTTTATGCAGCACCCCGCGGGGCACATCCCTCCTCTGCTCTCCTCTGCTGTCCCCTCCTGCCAGCCCTGGGCCGGACGGGGTGGCCACGGGGACGGGCTTGGCTCCAGCCCAGCTGGGCCTTGGCCATGTGTGTCCTTGGCTCTGTGCAATGTGTGCTGGCCCAGCCTCCCCGTGGCCTTCGCCCAATCTGGCTGGGGGTCCCACTCTGCCCACAGGACAGGAGTGGGGTGGTGAGGAGGCCGGGTGCCCAGGGCCTCTCCTGTCCTGCTGCCGGTCCCCCCAGTACAACCACTTCTGGGGCTCCAGGAGACTGGGGCCAGCTCTTGCTCCCCAGTGCAGGCAGCAGTGCTGCCAGGGGGGCGTCATCTGTGCCCCCTCCTGGCTGCCACACGCTCAGGACGTGAACCCTGCAGGGGCGTTGAGCAACCACCTGCTGCAGACTGTGGAAAATGCCACTGGGGATGTGCTGCAATGCAGAGTCCCACGTGGGGGCCTGAGCACAGAGGAGCCAACTGGTGCCCAGACGTGGGGGTGCCCAGACGTGGGGGTCCCCAGACACATCCCTTCCTCCCTGCATTTCCCTCAGCCTGGCAGGGACAGGGACAGAGACCTGAAGCCACTCTCTGGAAGTCCTGTGGCAGCAGCACAGTCGCTGCTGCCCACGGGGCGGTGTGAATGGTGCCAGCTCCCCACTCCCCCCATCCTGAGGCAGAGGCCATAGCTGGGGCAACGACCATCACTGCCTGTCCATGCATGTCCCCATGGTGTGTGGCAATCAGGGAAGGTTGTTCTATTTGTGGAAAGGCTGCAGGGTCACTCATCCTTTCTGCAGTCTCGGCGGTGGCATCTGTCTCACCCCTGCCAAGTGTCCAACCCAGGTGCCCACACTGCTGCCCACTTTTCCTCCAGACGTGTCCCCATTGCTCCTCTTATCCCTCCCCAAGTGCCTGTGGCATCTCTGGGTATCCTGCCATGGGGCCCAGCACTGCACTGAAGTGCTGCCAGCCCTATGAAGGTGCCAGCTGGGAGCTTGGCCTTGTCCAGCCATGTTGCTTGGTCTCTGCCGATTTCCTGGGAGGTGCAGGAACATCCCAGGGTCTGGGGACAGAGGGACACCGGGGCTGTAACTGCCACCTTGCTTCTCTGTTTTGGCTTCAGCGCCGCCTTCCCAAGCTGCTTGTAGCGCTCGGAGCAGTGGGCTGGGGCGTGACCAGGGCTCAGCTGCACCAGGTCTCTCCCCAGCTTCCCACCCGTGGGACATGGATCATTCCCAAAGCCTCCCTTTGTCTTCAGGGACCTTATCAGCCAAAAGCAGGCCCTCCACAGCCCCCTGGGAGAGCTCAGGTGGAGCTTCTGCTGCTGGCAGCGATGGCAGGAGGAGGGAGAGGGGCTGGAGCCCAGCACAGCCACCATGGGGCTGCAGCATGGCTGGGGCCAGGATGAGCAGATTCAAGGGTGTCCAGCCCCAGGTTGGGCCCACCTGGGTAGAGGCCACAGCTGGGTCAGTGGCCAGCGGTGCCTGTCCTCCCGTGTCCCCGCAGCGTGTGGCAATCGGGGAAGGTTGTTCTATTTGTGGAAGGGCTGCAGGGTCTCTCATCCTTTTTGCAATCTCAGCAGTGGCATTGCTCCCACTCCTGCCACTTGTCCAAGCCAGGTGCCCACACTGCTGCCTGTCCTCTCCTCAGCAGGCTTCTCCCCACTGATCCTCCTGTCCTTTCTCAGGTGTCCCCAGGGTTTCTGAGTCTCCTGCCGTGTGGCCCAGCACTGCGCTGAGGCTTGTGGGCACTGTTGGCCCTGTGCAGTCACTCACCAGGAGCTTGGCCACATCCAGCATCTGGGCCACCATGGCACTGCTGGGAGGTGCAACGTTGTTCTAGCGTCCCCTCCCAGGCGGCATGGGGTGCTGCGTCTGCTCTGAGCCTGAAGCTTCTCCATGAGGTTTATGGAGAACGCGTTTGTCTGCAGCCTCTGGGGACAGCCATCAGCTTCTGCTGGGTTATGTCCTTCCCCCTGGGGACAAGCGAGCAGGAGTCATGGCAGCCAGTGCCTGGGAGGGGGTTCCCTTCCACAACCCTCCAGGACGTGTGCTCTATCCCCAGGCATGTCTTCATCCCACTGGCATATCTCTGACCCAGCATCTTCACTTCTGCCTAGGGCAGCTGGGCCAGAGACAGCCTGAGGTGGGGCACTCAGCACCCTGGGGCTGTGACTCCTTCATCCCCCATGGTCTCAGTGGTGCTGTGAGGGAAGTCAATAGCAGGAGATGCCAGAGATAACACGGGGACACTTGGGGACACGTGTGATGGCATTTCCCCCTCTCTGGGCTGTGGCTAAAGATGTGCTCCCCAGAAGGTCAGGGTGAGGTCTGCCCAAACTATGGCAGCAGAGGTTGAGGGCTAGCTGAACGTCAGTCAGCAGTGTGCTGAGGGGGCCAAGAAGGCCAACAGCATCCTGGGCTATATCAGGAACAGTGTCCTGTCTCCGTGTCCTAAGATCCGCCTGCTGCAAGTCATGGAGCTGAAGAGGCTGCCCAGAGGACCACAGCTCTTCTCCAGCCAAAGCCTCAGCACCCTTTCTCTACAGACCCAACATCTCCTGCAGCACCATTCCTCCACAGACTCAAACTGTCTTCGGGGGGTGAGGGGTGAGGTAATAGAACTCCTCTTCTCTCTCTCTCTCTCTCTCTCTTCTCTCTCTTCCCCCTTCTGATCCATCCACTTTATTTAGGTAATAAATGGTCTAGCTGTTGATAGCTTGGCCTCGTTTGTGCCTCTCGTTGCAGAACACGGGAATCTTCAAAAGAACTGAGTCTCTTTCCCTCTCGGGACCCAGACACCTTCTCACAGCTGTGGAGTCGCCAGGCCCCTCTCCAGAGCTCCCCCCGCAGTAGCTACTTAGCCAGAGGTGACCAGTGTCCATAACCTTGCTGTGGGGAGCATAAGTCAAAGCCAGAAGGGTCTTGAGAGCTGGGACGGAAGTCATCGACAGGCAAAAGGAGCTGAGAGTTCCTGTCGTAACCCAAACCTGGACAAGGGGCTGGGGTCTTGGGGGTATTTGCTTCCCACAGAGCCCGACTTCTGATAATCTGCTGCCCTTCAGGGCCTGTCCCCAGACTCAGAGCCTGTGTGAGACAGCTCCAGGACAGAAGTCGTGATGAAGAGGAGAAAGGCATGGAAAGCTGTGGGGCAAAGAGCAGCAGCAGCAGCAGTGGTGGGACATCCATGGGGAGGTTTCTGAAGGGAACCTCGAACCTGGTAATTCTGTACTATGTGAGCTGATGGATGACTCCCTGCTTCTCTTCTGGTGGCACATCAGTGAGTTTGGGAAGAAATTCTTTACAATGAGGGCAGAGAGACAAAGCAACAGGTTGCCAACATGGATGACCCACCCTGGGACGTGTTCAAGATCAGGGGGCTCTCAGCAACCTGATGTAGTGCAAGATGTCCTTGCACAGAGCAAGGGGATGAAACTAGATAATCTCTGAAGGTCCCTTCCAACCTAAACCATCCCATGAGTCTGAGTCCTCGTCCCTTTGAATTCCCCATCACTGCACGGGAAGATCCCCTCATGGCAGAGCCAGCGCCCCCCTGCCCCACGCTGGGACACTCCCCAAGGGCTGCAGGCAGCACAAAGCAGCAGACCAACAGCGTTTTACAGAAGTGGTTTTATTAGCAAAGACTGGGGAAGGTGTCCCTTAGAGTCCAGGTACCAGCTGGAAAAGGGCTTGGCGGTCGCAGGGGACCAGGGGAGTTCAGGGCCACCACACAACGGCGCCGCCTTTCGTGCTGCTCTTTGAAAATAAAGAAGATGGCACGGGGCGTGTGGCTCTCCTGAGGGACCTCAGCATGACCAGAGGCTTCTTCCTATGAGGATAAGGCACCATCTGGTTCTCTGGTGGCTGCGACCGTCGCTGCTGCGCGCTGCCGGTGCAGGACGTCGGCTGACGTGGTGCCAGGAGGGTCAGTGGGGCCGGGGAAGAGCCTGCGATGCTCGGTCATGGGGACGTCCTCTTCTTCGTGCCACCAGCACCCATCCTGCAATGGCAGATGTCCTTAAGCCCAAAGGCCTTACCGAGGGCAGAGCTGGTCCACCAACCCCAGATCCATTGACCCCAAACCCCCCAAAGTTTCTGCACAGAGGGATGAGACGAGTCCCGCCCTTCAGCGTGGAGCTGGAATCCTGACAGCATTTGAGGGGACAGCCTTCATCTCGAGGCACTTCTCAGGAGCTTCCCATCCCTGCCTTCTCGGGGACTACTCCGGGACATTGGGCACCCCTTGCCCCAGTGCACCCCTTGCCCCAGTGCACCTGGGCTCCACATCCCCCCAGCTCTTACCTGGTTGCCAGGGCAGGGTCACCAGCTGGGCTGCCCCTCGCTGGGGCTGATCTGTTCCAGGATCTGGCTGTACCTCCGGGTGAGGGCATTGGTGTCCCTGGTGAGGTGGGTGAGGACCTGCTGCAAGCCGGCCAAGTGGTGGGACAGGCGCTCCTCCAGCTCCGCATCCATGGTGTCGCTGTCATCTGAGGAGCTGTTGGTATCAGTGTCGGCACTGCTCTGGCTCTGGTCGGTGACAGAGGCCAGGCCCTTCTCCACCATGGGCTTGATGGCTTTGAGGAGCTGGTAGCGCTCATAGAGGTCTGTGTTGCCTTCTGGGGCCGAGCCCTTCTCCTGCGGGAAGACTCCTCGCAGCAGGCTGGGGAACATCACCTCCTGCTCCATCTTCTGGGTGGCTGAGAAGTACTGCTCCATGGCCATGCTCCCACAGCTCCAACGGTGCTGCTCTGGGCTCTTCTCGGGGCGCTGCCTGCTCCCCGTCACCACTGAGGCCTTTTTATGCAGCACCCCGCGGGGCACATCCCTCCTCTGCTCTCCTCTGCTGTCCCCTCCTGCCAGCCCTGGGCCGGACGGGGTGGCCACGGGGACGGGCTTGGCTCCAGCCCAGCTGGGCCTTGGCCATGTGTGTCCTTGGCTCTGTGCAATGTGTGCTGGCCCAGCCTCCCCGTGGCCTTCGCCCAATCTGGCTGGGGGTCCCACTCTGCCCACAGGACAGGAGTGGGGTGGTGAGGAGGCCGGGTGCCCAGGGCCTCTCCTGTCCTGCTGCCGGTCCCCCCAGTACAACCACTTCTGGGGCTCCAGGAGACTGGGGCCAGCTCTTGCTCCCCAGTGCAGGCAGCAGTGCTGCCAGGGGGGCGTCATCTGTGCCCCCTCCTGGCTGCCACACGCTCAGGACGTGAACCCTGCAGGGGCGTTGAGCAACCACCTGCTGCAGACTGTGGAAAATGCCACTGGGGATGTGCTGCAATGCAGAGTCCCACGTGGGGGCCTGAGCACAGAGGAGCCAACTGGTGCCCAGACGTGGGGGTGCCCAGACGTGGGGGTCCCCAGACACATCCCTTCCTCCCTGCATTTCCCTCAGCCTGGCAGGGACAGGGACAGAGACCTGAAGCCACTCTCTGGAAGTCCTGTGGCAGCAGCACAGTCGCTGCTGCCCACGGGGCGGTGTGAATGGTGCCAGCTCCCCACTCCCCCCATCCTGAGGCAGAGGCCATAGCTGGGGCAACGACCATCACTGCCTGTCCATGCATGTCCCCATGGTGTGTGGCAATCAGGGAAGGTTGTTCTATTTGTGGAAAGGCTGCAGGGTCACTCATCCTTTCTGCAGTCTCGGCGGTGGCATCTGTCTCACCCCTGCCAAGTGTCCAACCCAGGTGCCCACACTGCTGCCCACTTTTCCTCCAGACGTGTCCCCATTGCTCCTCTTATCCCTCCCCAAGTGCCTGTGGCATCTCTGGGTATCCTGCCATGGGGCCCAGCACTGCACTGAAGTGCTGCCAGCCCTATGAAGGTGCCAGCTGGGAGCTTGGCCTTGTCCAGCCATGTTGCTTGGTCTCTGCCGATTTCCTGGGAGGTGCAGGAACATCCCAGGGTCTGGGGACAGAGGGACACCGGGGCTGTAACTGCCACCTTGCTTCTCTGTTTTGGCTTCAGCGCCGCCTTCCCAAGCTGCTTGTAGCGCTCGGAGCAGTGGGCTGGGGCGTGACCAGGGCTCAGCTGCACCAGGTCTCTCCCCAGCTTCCCACCCGTGGGACATGGATCATTCCCAAAGCCTCCCTTTGTCTTCAGGGACCTTATCAGCCAAAAGCAGGCCCTCCACAGCCCCCTGGGAGAGCTCAGGTGGAGCTTCTGCTGCTGGCAGCGATGGCAGGAGGAGGGAGAGGGGCTGGAGCCCAGCACAGCCACCATGGGGCTGCAGCATGGCTGGGGCCAGGATGAGCAGATTCAAGGGTGTCCAGCCCCAGGTTGGGCCCACCTGGGTAGAGGCCACAGCTGGGTCAGTGGCCAGCGGTGCCTGTCCTCCCGTGTCCCCGCAGCGTGTGGCAATCGGGGAAGGTTGTTCTATTTGTGGAAGGGCTGCAGGGTCTCTCATCCTTTTTGCAATCTCAGCAGTGGCATTGCTCCCACTCCTGCCACTTGTCCAAGCCAGGTGCCCACACTGCTGCCTGTCCTCTCCTCAGCAGGCTTCTCCCCACTGATCCTCCTGTCCTTTCTCAGGTGTCCCCAGGGTTTCTGAGTCTCCTGCCGTGTGGCCCAGCACTGCGCTGAGGCTTGTGGGCACTGTTGGCCCTGTGCAGTCACTCACCAGGAGCTTGGCCACATCCAGCATCTGGGCCACCATGGCACTGCTGGGAGGTGCAACGTTGTTCTAGCGTCCCCTCCCAGGCGGCATGGGGTGCTGCGTCTGCTCTGAGCCTGAAGCTTCTCCATGAGGTTTATGGAGAACGCGTTTGTCTGCAGCCTCTGGGGACAGCCATCAGCTTCTGCTGGGTTATGTCCTTCCCCCTGGGGACAAGCGAGCAGGAGTCATGGCAGCCAGTGCCTGGGAGGGGGTTCCCTTCCACAACCCTCCAGGACGTGTGCTCTATCCCCAGGCATGTCTTCATCCCACTGGCATATCTCTGACCCAGCATCTTCACTTCTGCCTAGGGCAGCTGGGCCAGAGACAGCCTGAGGTGGGGCACTCAGCACCCTGGGGCTGTGACTCCTTCATCCCCCATGGTCTCAGTGGTGCTGTGAGGGAAGTCAATAGCAGGAGATGCCAGAGATAACACGGGGACACTTGGGGACACGTGTGATGGCATTTCCCCCTCTCTGGGCTGTGGCTAAAGATGTGCTCCCCAGAAGGTCAGGGTGAGGTCTGCCCAAACTATGGCAGCAGAGGTTGAGGGCTAGCTGAACGTCAGTCAGCAGTGTGCTGAGGGGGCCAAGAAGGCCAACAGCATCCTGGGCTATATCAGGAACAGTGTCCTGTCTCCGTGTCCTAAGATCCGCCTGCTGCAAGTCATGGAGCTGAAGAGGCTGCCCAGAGGACCACAGCTCTTCTCCAGCCAAAGCCTCAGCACCCTTTCTCTACAGACCCAACATCTCCTGCAGCACCATTCCTCCACAGACTCAAACTGTCTTCGGGGGGTGAGGGGTGAGGTAATAGAACTCCTCTTCTCTCTCTCTCTCTCTCTCTCTTCTCTCTCTTCCCCCTTCTGATCCATCCACTTTATTTAGGTAATAAATGGTCTAGCTGTTGATAGCTTGGCCTCGTTTGTGCCTCTCGTTGCAGAACACGGGAATCTTCAAAAGAACTGAGTCTCTTTCCCTCTCGGGACCCAGACACCTTCTCACAGCTGTGGAGTCGCCAGGCCCCTCTCCAGAGCTCCCCCCGCAGTAGCTACTTAGCCAGAGGTGACCAGTGTCCATAACCTTGCTGTGGGGAGCATAAGTCAAAGCCAGAAGGGTCTTGAGAGCTGGGACAGAAGTCATCGACAGGCAAAAGGAGCTGAGAGTTCCTGTCGTAACCCAAACCTGGACAAGGGGCTGGGGTCTTGGGGGTATTTGCTTCCCACAGAGCCCGACTTCTGATAATCTGCTGCCCTTCAGGGCCTGTCCCCAGACTCAGAGCCTGTGTGAGACAGCTCCAGGACAGAAGTCGTGATGAAGAGGAGAAAGGCATGGAAAGCTGTGGGGCAAAGAGCAGCAGCAGCAGCAGTGGTGGGACATCCATGGGGAGGTTTCTGAAGGGAACCTCGAACCTGGTAATTCTGTACTATGTGAGCTGATGGATGACTCCCTGCTTCTCTTCTGGTGGCACATCAGTGAGTTTGGGAAGAAATTCTTTACAATGAGGGCAGAGAGACAAAGCAACAGGTTGCCAACATGGATGACCCACCCTGGGACGTGTTCAAGATCAGGGGGCTCTCAGCAACCTGATGTAGTGCAAGATGTCCTTGCACAGAGCAAGGGGATGAAACTAGATAATCTCTGAAGGTCCCTTCCAACCTAAACCATCCCATGAGTCTGAGTCCTCGTCCCTTTGAATTCCCCATCACTGCACGGGAAGATCCCCTCATGGCAGAGCCAGCGCCCCCCTGCCCCACGCTGGGACACTCCCCAAGGGCTGCAGGCAGCACAAAGCAGCAGACCAACAGCGTTTTACAGAAGTGGTTTTATTAGCAAAGACTGGGGAAGGTGTCCCTTAGAGTCCAGGTACCAGCTGGAAAAGGGCTTGGCGGTCGCAGGGGACCAGGGGAGTTCAGGGCCACCACACAACGGCGCCGCCTTTCGTGCTGCTCTTTGAAAATAAAGAAGATGGCACGGGGCGTGTGGCTCTCCTGAGGGACCTCAGCATGACCAGAGGCTTCTTCCTATGAGGATAAGGCACCATCTGGTTCTCTGGTGGCTGCGACCGTCGCTGCTGCGCGCTGCCGGTGCAGGACGTCGGCTGACGTGGTGCCAGGAGGGTCAGTGGGGCCGGGGAAGAGCCTGCGATGCTCGGTCATGGGGACGTCCTCTTCTTCGTGCCACCAGCACCCATCCTGCAATGGCAGATGTCCTTAAGCCCAAAGGCCTTACCGAGGGCAGAGCTGGTCCACCAACCCCAGATCCATTGACCCCAAACCCCCCAAAGTTTCTGCACAGAGGGATGAGACGAGTCCCGCCCTTCAGCGTGGAGCTGGAATCCTGACAGCATTTGAGGGGACAGCCTTCATCTCGAGGCACTTCTCAGGAGCTTCCCATCCCTGCCTTCTCGGGGACTACTCCGGGACATTGGGCACCCCTTGCCCCAGTGCACCCCTTGCCCCAGTGCACCTGGGCTCCACATCCCCCCAGCTCTTACCTGGTTGCCAGGGCAGGGTCACCAGCTGGGCTGCCCCTCGCTGGGGCTGATCTGTTCCAGGATCTGGCTGTACCTCCGGGTGAGGGCATTGGTGTCCCTGGTGAGGTGGGTGAGGACCTGCTGCAAGCCGGCCAAGTGGTGGGACAGGCGCTCCTCCAGCTCCGCATCCATGGTGTCGCTGTCATCTGAGGAGCTGTTGGTATCAGTGTCGGCACTGCTCTGGCCCTGGTCGGTGACAGAGGCCAGGCCCTTCTCCACCATGGGCTTGATGGCTTTGAGGAGCTGGTAGCGCTCATAGAGGTCTGTGTTGCCTTCTGGGGCCGAGGCCGAGCCCTTCTCCTGCGGGAAGACTCCTCGCAGCAGGCTGGGGAACATCACCTCCTGCTCCATCTTCTGGGTGGCTGAGAAGTACTGCTCCATGGCCATGCTCCCACAGCTCCAACGGTGCTGCTCTGGGCTCTTCTCGGGGCGCTGCCTGCTCCCCGTCACCACTGAGGCCTTTTTATGCAGCACCCCGCGGGGCACATCCCTCCTCTGCTCTCCTCTGCTGTCCCCTCCTGCCAGCCCTGGGCCGGACGGGGTGGCCACGGGGACGGGCTTGGCTCCAGCCCAGCTGGGCCTTGGCCATGTGTGTCCTTGGCTCTGTGCAATGTGTGCTGGCCCAGCCTCCCCGTGGCCTTCGCCCAATCTGGCTGGGGGTCCCACTCTGCCCACAGGACAGGAGTGGGGTGGTGAGGAGGCCGGGTGCCCAGGGCCTCTCCTGTCCTGCTGCCGGTCCCCCCAGTACAACCACTTCTGGGGCTCCAGGAGACTGGGGCCAGCTCTTGCTCCCCAGTGCAGGCAGCAGTGCTGCCAGGGGGGCGTCATCTGTGCCCCCTCCTGGCTGCCACACGCTCAGGACGTGAACCCTGCAGGGGCGTTGAGCAACCACCTGCTGCAGACTGTGGAAAATGCCACTGGGGATGTGCTGCAATGCAGAGTCCCACGTGGGGGCCTGAGCACAGAGGAGCCAACTGGTGCCCAGACGTGGGGGTGCCCAGACGTGGGGGTCCCCAGACACATCCCTTCCTCCCTGCATTTCCCTCAGCCTGGCAGGGACAGGGACAGAGACCTGAAGCCACTCTCTGGAAGTCCTGTGGCAGCAGCACAGTCGCTGCTGCCCACGGGGCGGTGTGAATGGTGCCAGCTCCCCACTCCCCCCATCCTGAGGCAGAGGCCATAGCTGGGGCAACGACCATCACTGCCTGTCCATGCATGTCCCCATGGTGTGTGGCAATCAGGGAAGGTTGTTCTATTTGTGGAAAGGCTGCAGGGTCACTCATCCTTTCTGCAGTCTCGGCGGTGGCATCTGTCTCACCCCTGCCAAGTGTCCAACCCAGGTGCCCACACTGCTGCCCACTTTTCCTCCAGACGTGTCCCCATTGCTCCTCTTATCCCTCCCCAAGTGCCTGTGGCATCTCTGGGTATCCTGCCATGGGGCCCAGCACTGCACTGAAGTGCTGCCAGCCCTATGAAGGTGCCAGCTGGGAGCTTGGCCTTGTCCAGCCATGTTGCTTGGTCTCTGCCGATTTCCTGGGAGGTGCAGGAACATCCCAGGGTCTGGGGACAGAGGGACACCGGGGCTGTAACTGCCACCTTGCTTCTCTGTTTTGGCTTCAGCGCCGCCTTCCCAAGCTGCTTGTAGCGCTCGGAGCAGTGGGCTGGGGCGTGACCAGGGCTCAGCTGCACCAGGTCTCTCCCCAGCTTCCCACCCGTGGGACATGGATCATTCCCAAAGCCTCCCTTTGTCTTCAGGGACCTTATCAGCCAAAAGCAGGCCCTCCACAGCCCCCTGGGAGAGCTCAGGTGGAGCTTCTGCTGCTGGCAGCGATGGCAGGAGGAGGGAGAGGGGCTGGAGCCCAGCACAGCCACCATGGGGCTGCAGCATGGCTGGGGCCAGGATGAGCAGATTCAAGGGTGTCCAGCCCCAGGTTGGGCCCACCTGGGTAGAGGCCACAGCTGGGTCAGTGGCCAGCGGTGCCTGTCCTCCCGTGTCCCCGCAGCGTGTGGCAATCGGGGAAGGTTGTTCTATTTGTGGAAGGGCTGCAGGGTCTCTCATCCTTTTTGCAATCTCAGCAGTGGCATTGCTCCCACTCCTGCCACTTGTCCAAGCCAGGTGCCCACACTGCTGCCTGTCCTCTCCTCAGCAGGCTTCTCCCCACTGATCCTCCTGTCCTTTCTCAGGTGTCCCCAGGGTTTCTGAGTCTCCTGCCGTGTGGCCCAGCACTGCGCTGAGGCTTGTGGGCACTGTTGGCCCTGTGCAGTCACTCACCAGGAGCTTGGCCACATCCAGCATCTGGGCCACCATGGCACTGCTGGGAGGTGCAACGTTGTTCTAGCGTCCCCTCCCAGGCGGCATGGGGTGCTGCGTCTGCTCTGAGCCTGAAGCTTCTCCATGAGGTTTATGGAGAACGCGTTTGTCTGCAGCCTCTGGGGACAGCCATCAGCTTCTGCTGGGTTATGTCCTTCCCCCTGGGGACAAGCGAGCAGGAGTCATGGCAGCCAGTGCCTGGGAGGGGGTTCCCTTCCACAACCCTCCCAGGGCTGGCAGGAGGGGACAGCAGAGGAGAGTAGAGGAGGGATGTGCCCCGCGGGGTGCTGCATAAAAAGGCCTCAGTCTTGACGGGGAGCAGGCAGGACCCCGAGAAGAGCCCAGAGCAGCACTGTTGGAGCTGTGGGCGCATGGCCATGGAGCATTATTTCTCAGCCACCCAGAAGATGAAGCAGGAGGTGATGTTCCCCAGCTTGCTGCAAGGAGTCTTCCCGCAGGAGACGGGCTCGGCATCTTGCACTACATCAGGTTGCTGAGAGCCCCCTGATCTTGAACACGTCCCAGGGTGGGTCATCCATGTTGGCAACCTGTTGCTTTGTCTCTCTGCCCTCATTGTAAAGAATTTCTTCCCAAACTCACTGATGTGCCACCAGAAGAGAAGCAGGGAGTCATCCATCAGCTCACATAGTACAGAATTACCAGGTTCGAGGTTCCCTTCAGAAACCTCCCCATGGATGTCCCACCACTGCTGCTGCTGCTGCTCTTTGCCCCACAGCTTTCCATGCCTTTCTCCTCTTCATCACGTCTTCTGTCCTGGAGCTGTCTCACACAGGCTCTGAGTCTGGGGACAGGCCCTGAAGGGCAGCAGATTATCAGAAGTCGGGCTCTGTGGGAAGCAAATACCCCCAAGACCCCAGCCCCTTGTCCAGGTTTGGGTTACGACAGGAACTCTCAGCTCCTTTTGCCTGTCGATGACTTCCGTCCCAGCTCTCAAGACCCTTCTGGCTTTGACTTATGCTCCCCACAGCAAGGTTATGGACACTGGTCACCTCTGGCTAAGTAGCTACTGCGGGGGGAGCTCTGGAGAGGGGCCTGGCGACTCCACAGCTGTGAGAAGGTGTCTGGGTCCCGAGAGGGAAAGAGACTCAGTTCTTTTGAAGATTCCCGTGTTCTGCAACGAGAGGCACAAACGAGGCCAAGCTATCAACAGCTAGACCATTTATTACCTAAATAAAGTGGATGGATCAGAAGGGGGAAGAGAGAGAAGAGAGAGAGAGAGAGAGAGAGAAGAGGAGTTCTATTAACCTCACCCCTCACCCCCCGAAGACAGTTTGAGTCTGTGGAGGAATGGTGCTGCAGGAGATGTTGGGTCTGTAGAGAAAGGGTGCTGAGGCTTTGGCTGGAGAAGAGCTGTGGTCCTCTGGGCAGCCTCTTCAGCTCCATGACTTGCAGCAGGCGGATCTTAGGACACGGAGACAGGACACTGTTCCTGATATAGCCCAGGATGCTGTTGGCCTTCTTGGCCCCCTCAGCACACTGCTGACTGACGTTCAGCTAGCCCTCAACCTCTGCTGCCATAGTTTGGGCAGACCTCACCCTGACCTTCTGGGGAGCACATCTTTAGCCACAGCCCAGAGAGGGGGAAATGCCATCACACGTGTCCCCAAGTGTCCCCGTGTTATCTCTGGCATCTCCTGCTATTGACTTCCCTCACAGCACCACTGAGACCATGGGGGATGAAGGAGTCACAGCCCCAGGGTGCTGAGTGCCCCACCTCAGGCTGTCTCTGGCCCAGCTGCCCTAGGCAGAAGTGAAGATGCTGGGTCAGAGATATGCCAGTGGGATGAAGACATGCCTGGGGATAGAGCACACGTCCTGGAGGGTTGTGGAAGGGAACCCCCTCCCAGGCACTGGCTGCCATGACTCCTGCTCGCTTGTCCCCAGGGGGAAGGACATAACCCAGCAGAAGCTGATGGCTGTCCCCAGAGGCTGCAGACAAACGCGTTCTCCATAAACCTCATGGAGAAGCTTCAGGCTCAGAGCAGACGCAGCACCCCATGCCGCCTGGGAGGGGACGCTAGAACAACGTTGCACCTCCCAGCAGTGCCATGGTGGCCCAGATGCTGGATGTGGCCAAGCTCCTGGTGAGTGACTGCACAGGGCCAACAGTGCCCACAAGCCTCAGCGCAGTGCTGGGCCACACGGCAGGAGACTCAGAAACCCTGGGGACACCTGAGAAAGGACAGGAGGATCAGTGGGGAGAAGCCTGCTGAGGAGAGGACAGGCAGCAGTGTGGGCACCTGGCTTGGACAAGTGGCAGGAGTGGGAGCAATGCCACTGCTGAGATTGCAAAAAGGATGAGAGACCCTGCAGCCCTTCCACAAATAGAACAACCTTCCCCGATTGCCACACGCTGCGGGGACACGGGAGGACAGGCACCGCTGGCCACTGACCCAGCTGTGGCCTCTACCCAGGTGGGCCCAACCTGGGGCTGGACACCCTTGAATCTGCTCATCCTGGCCCCAGCCATGCTGCAGCCCCATGGTGGCTGTGCTGGGCTCCAGCCCCTCTCCCTCCTCCTGCCATCGCTGCCAGCAGCAGAAGCTCCACCTGAGCTCTCCCAGGGGGCTGTGGAGGGCCTGCTTTTGGCTGATAAGGTCCCTGAAGACAAAGGGAGGCTTTGGGAATGATCCATGTCCCACGGGTGGGAAGCTGGGGAGAGACCTGGTGCAGCTGAGCCCTGGTCACGCCCCAGCCCACTGCTCCGAGCGCTACAAGCAGCTTGGGAAGGCGGCGCTGAAGCCAAAACAGAGAAGCAAGGTGGCAGTTACAGCCCCGGTGTCCCTCTGTCCCCAGACCCTGGGATGTTCCTGCACCTCCCAGGAAATCGGCAGAGACCAAGCAACATGGCTGGACAAGGCCAAGCTCCCAGCTGGCACCTTCATAGGGCTGGCAGCACTTCAGTGCAGTGCTGGGCCCCATGGCAGGATACCCAGAGATGCCACAGGCACTTGGGGAGGGATAAGAGGAGCAATGGGGACACGTCTGGAGGAAAAGTGGGCAGCAGTGTGGGCACCTGGGTTGGACACTTGGCAGGGGTGAGACAGATGCCACCGCCGAGACTGCAGAAAGGATGAGTGACCCTGCAGCCTTTCCACAAATAGAACAACCTTCCCTGATTGCCACACACCATGGGGACATGCATGGACAGGCAGTGATGGTCGTTGCCCCAGCTATGGCCTCTGCCTCAGGATGGGGGGAGTGGGGAGCTGGCACCATTCACACCGCCCCGTGGGCAGCAGCGACTGTGCTGCTGCCACAGGACTTCCAGAGAGTGGCTTCAGGTCTCTGTCCCTGTCCCTGCCAGGCTGAGGGAAATGCAGGGAGGAAGGGATGTGTCTGGGGACCCCCACGTCTGGGCACCCCCACGTCTGGGCACCAGTTGGCTCCTCTGTGCTCAGGCCCCCACGTGGGACTCTGCATTGCAGCACATCCCCAGTGGCATTTTCCACAGTCTGCAGCAGGTGGTTGCTCAACGCCCCTGCAGGGTTCACGTCCTGAGCGTGTGGCAGCCAGGAGGGGGCACAGATGACGCCCCCCTGGCAGCACTGCTGCCTGCACTGGGGAGCAAGAGCTGGCCCCAGTCTCCTGGAGCCCCAGAAGTGGTTGTACTGGGGGGACCGGCAGCAGGACAGGAGAGGCCCTGGGCACCCGGCCTCCTCACCACCCCACTCCTGTCCTGTGGGCAGAGTGGGACCCCCAGCCAGATTGGGCGAAGGCCACGGGGAGGCTGGGCCAGCACACATTGCACAGAGCCAAGGACACACATGGCCAAGGCCCAGCTGGGCTGGAGCCAAGCCCGTCCCCGTGGCCACCCCGTCCGGCCCAGGGCTGGCAGGAGGGGACAGCAGAGGAGAGCAGAGGAGGGATGTGCCCCGCGGGGTGCTGCATAAAAAGGCCTCAGTGGTGACGGGGAGCAGGCAGCGCCCCGAGAAGAGCCCAGAGCAGCACCGTTGGAGCTGTGGGAGCATGGCCATGGAGCAGTACTTCTCAGCCACCCAGAAGATGGAGCAGGAGGTGATGTTCCCCAGCCTGCTGCGAGGAGTCTTCCCGCAGGAGAAGGGCTCGGCCCCAGAAGGCAACACAGACCTCTATGAGCGCTACCAGCTCCTCAAAGCCATCAAGCCCATGGTGGAGAAGGGCCTGGCCTCTGTCACCGACCAGGGCCAGAGCAGTGCCGACACTGATACCAACAGCTCCTCAGATGACAGCGACACCATGGATGCGGAGCTGGAGGAGCGCCTGTCCCACCACTTGGCCGGCTTGCAGCAGGTCCTCACCCACCTCACCAGGGACACCAATGCCCTCACCCGGAGGTACAGCCAGATCCTGGAACAGATCAGCCCCAGCGAGGGGCAGCCCAGCTGGTGACCCTGCCCTGGCAACCAGGTAAGAGCTGGGGGGATGTGGAGCCCAGGTGCACTGGGGCAAGGGGTGCACTGGGGCAAGGGGTGCCCAATGTCCCGGAGTAGTCCCCGAGAAGGCAGGGATGGGAAGCTCCTGAGAAGTGCCTCGAGATGAAGGCTGTCCCCTCAAATGCTGTCAGGATTCCAGCTCCACGCTGAAGGGCGGGACTCGTCTCATCCCTCTGTGCAGAAACTTTGGGGGGTTTGGGGTCAATGGATCTGGGGTTGGTGGACCAGCTCTGCCCTCGGTAAGGCCTTTGGGCTTAAGGACATCTGCCATTGCAGGATGGGTGCTGGTGGCACGAAGAAGAGGACGTCCCCATGACCGAGCATCGCAGGCTCTTCCCCGGCCCCACTGACCCTCCTGGCACCACGTCAGCCGACGTCCTGCACCGGCAGCGCGCAGCAGCGACGGTCGCAGCCACCAGAGAACCAGATGGTGCCTTATCCTCATAGGAAGAAGCCTCTGGTCATGCTGAGGTCCCTCAGGAGAGCCACACGCCCCGTGCCATCTTCTTTATTTTCAAAGAGCAGCACGAAAGGCGGCGCCGTTGTGTGGTGGCCCTGAACTCCCCTGGTCCCCTGCGACCGCCAAGCCCTTTTCCAGCTGGTACCTGGACTCTAAGGGACACCTTCCCCAGTCTTTGCTAATAAAACCACTTCTGTAAAACGCTGTTGGTCTGCTGCTTTGTGCTGCCTGCAGCCCTTGGGGAGTGTCCCAGCGTGGGGCAGGGGGGCGCTGGCTCTGCCATGAGGGGATCTTCCCGTGCAGTGATGGGGAATTCAAAGGGACGAGGACTCAGACTCATGGGATGGTTTAGGTTGGAAGGGACCTTCAGAGATTATCTAGTTTCATCCCCTTGCTCTGTGCAAGGACATCTTGCACTACATCAGGTTGCTGAGAGCCCCCTGATCTTGAACACGTCCCAGGGTGGGTCATCCATGTTGGCAACCTGTTGCTTTGTCTCTCTGCCCTCATTGTAAAGAATTTCTTCCCAAACTCACTGATGTGCCACCAGAAGAGAAGCAGGGAGTCATCCATCAGCTCACATAGTACAGAATTACCAGGTTCGAGGTTCCCTTCAGAAACCTCCCCATGGATGTCCCACCACTGCTGCTGCTGCTGCTCTTTGCCCCACAGCTTTCCATGCCTTTCTCCTCTTCATCACGACTTCTGTCCTGGAGCTGTCTCACACAGGCTCTGAGTCTGGGGACAGGCCCTGAAGGGCAGCAGATTATCAGAAGTCGGGCTCTGTGGGAAGCAAATACCCCCAAGACCCCAGCCCCTTGTCCAGGTTTGGGTTACGACAGGAACTCTCAGCTCCTTTTGCCTGTCGATGACTTCCGTCCCAGCTCTCAAGACCCTTCTGGCTTTGACTTATGCTCCCCACAGCAAGGTTATGGACACTGGTCACCTCTGGCTAAGTAGCTACTGCGGGGGGAGCTCTGGAGAGGGGCCTGGCGACTCCACAGCTGTGAGAAGGTGTCTGGGTCCCGAGAGGGAAAGAGACTCAGTTCTTTTGAAGATTCCCGTGTTCTGCAACGAGAGGCACAAACGAGGCCAAGCTATCAACAGCTAGACCATTTATTACCTAAATAAAGTGGATGGATCAGAAGGGGGAAGAGAGAGAAGAGAGAGAGAGAGAGAGAGAGAAGAGGAGTTCTATTACCTCACCCCTCACCCCCCGAAGACAGTTTGAGTCTGTGGAGGAATGGTGCTGCAGGAGATGTTGGGTCTGTAGAGAAAGGGTGCTGAGGCTTTGGCTGGAGAAGAGCTGTGGTCCTCTGGGCAGCCTCTTCAGCTCCATGACTTGCAGCAGGCGGATCTTAGGACACGGAGACAGGACACTGTTCCTGATATAGCCCAGGATGCTGTTGGCCTTCTTGGCCCCCTCAGCACACTGCTGACTGACGTTCAGCTAGCCCTCAACCTCTGCTGCCATAGTTTGGGCAGACCTCACCCTGACCTTCTGGGGAGCACATCTTTAGCCACAGCCCAGAGAGGGGGAAATGCCATCACACGTGTCCCCAAGTGTCCCCGTGTTATCTCTGGCATCTCCTGCTATTGACTTCCCTCACAGCACCACTGAGACCATGGGGGATGAAGGAGTCACAGCCCCAGGGTGCTGAGTGCCCCACCTCAGGCTGTCTCTGGCCCAGCTGCCCTAGGCAGAAGTGAAGATGCTGGGTCAGAGATATGCCAGTGGGATGAAGACATGCCTGGGGATAGAGCACACGTCCTGGAGGGTTGTGGAAGGGAACCCCCTCCCAGGCACTGGCTGCCATGACTCCTGCTCGCTTGTCCCCAGGGGGAAGGACATAACCCAGCAGAAGCTGATGGCTGTCCCCAGAGGCTGCAGACAAACGCGTTCTCCATAAACCTCATGGAGAAGCTTCAGGCTCAGAGCAGACGCAGCACCCCATGCCGCCTGGGAGGGGATGCTAAAACAACGTTGCACCTCCCAGCAGTGCCATGGTGGCCCAGATGCTGGATGTGGCCAAGCTCCTGGTGAGTGACTGCACAGGGCCAACAGTGCCCACAAGCCTCAGCGCAGTGCTGGGCCACACGGCAGGAGACTCAGAAACCCTGGGGACACCTGAGAAAGGACAGGAGGATCAGTGGGGAGAAGCCTGCTGAGGAGAGGACAGGCAGCAGTGTGGGCACCTGGCTTGGACAAGTGGCAGGAGTGGGAGCAATGCCACTGCTGAGATTGCAAAAAGGATGAGAGACCCTGCAGCCCTTCCACAAATAGAACAACCTTCCCCGATTGCCACACGCTGCGGGGACACGGGAGGACAGGCACCGCTGGCCACTGACCCAGCTGTGGCCTCTACCCAGGTGGGCCCAACCTGGGGCTGGACACCCTTGAATCTGCTCATCCTGGCCCCAGCCATGCTGCAGCCCCATGGTGGCTGTGCTGGGCTCCAGCCCCTCTCCCTCCTCCTGCCATCGCTGCCAGCAGCAGAAGCTCCACCTGAGCTCTCCCAGGGGGCTGTGGAGGGCCTGCTTTTGGCTGATAAGGTCCCTGAAGACAAAGGGAGGCTTTGGGAATGATCCATGTCCCACGGGTGGGAAGCTGGGGAGAGACCTGGTGCAGCTGAGCCCTGGTCACGCCCCAGCCCACTGCTCCGAGCGCTACAAGCAGCTTGGGAAGGCGGCGCTGAAGCCAAAACAGAGAAGCAAGGTGGCAGTTACAGCCCCGGTGTCCCTCTGTCCCCAGACCCTGGGATGTTCCTGCACCTCCCAGGAAATCGGCAGAGATCAAGCAACATGGCTGGACAAGGCCAAGCTCCCAGCTGGCACCTTCATAGGGCTGGCAGCACTTCAGTGCGGTGCTGGGCCCCATGGCAGGATACCCAGAGATGCCACAGGCACTTGGGGAGGGATAAGAGGAGCAATGGGGACACGTCTGGAGGAAAAGTGGGCAGCAGTGTGGGCACCTGGGTTGGACACTTGGCAGGGGTGAGACAGATGCCACCGCCGAGACTGCAGAAAGGATGAGTGACCCTGCAGCCTTTCCACAAATAGAACAACCTTCCCTGATTGCCACACACCATGGGGACATGCATGGACAGGCAGTGATGGTCGTTGCCCCAGCTATGGCCTCTGCCTCAGGATGGGGGGAGTGGGGAGCTGGCACCATTCACACCGCCCCGTGGGCAGCAGCGACTGTGCTGCTGCCACAGGACTTCCAGAGAGTGGCTTCAGGTCTCTGTCCCTGTCCCTGCCAGGCTGAGGGAAATGCAGGGAGGAAGGGATGTGTCTGGGGACCCCCACGTCTGGGCACCCCCACGTCTGGGCACCAGTTGGCTCCTCTGTGCTCAGGCCCCCACGTGGGACTCTGCATTGCAGCACATCCCCAGTGGCATTTTCCACAGTCTGCAGCAGGTGGTTGCTCAACGCCCCTGCAGGGTTCACGTCCTGAGCGTGTGGCAGCCAGGAGGGGGCACAGATGACGCCCCCCTGGCAGCACTGCTGCCTGCACTGGGGAGCAATAGCTGGCCCCAGTCTCCTGGAGCCCCAGAAGTGGTTGTACTGGGGGGACCGGCAGCAGGACAGGAGAGGCCCTGGGCACCCGGCCTCCTCACCACCCCACTCCTGTCCTGTGGGCAGAGTGGGACCCCCAGCCAGATTGGGCGAAGGCCACGGGGAGGCTGGGCCAGCACACATTGCACAGAGCCAAGGACACACATGGCCAAGGCCCAGCTGGGCTGGAGCCAAGCCCGTCCCCGTGGCCACCCCGTCCGGCCCAGGGCTGGCAGGAGGGGACAGCAGAGGAGAGCAGAGGAGGGATGTGCCCCGCGGGGTGCTGCATAAAAAGGCCTCAGTGGTGACGGGGAGCAGGCAGCGCCCCGAGAAGAGCCCAGAGCAGCACTGTTGGAGCTGTGGGAGCATGGCCATGGAGCAGTACTTCTCAGCCACCCAGAAGATGGAGCAGGAGGTGATGTTCCCCAGCCTGCTGCGAGGAGTCTTCCCGCAGGAGAAGGCCTCGGCCCCAGAAGGCAACACAGACCTCTACGAGCGCTACCAGCTCCTCAAAGCCATCAAGCCCATGGTGGAGAAGGGCCTGGCCTCTGTCACCGACCAGAGCCAGAGCAGTGCCGACACTGATACCAACAGCTCCTCAGATGACAGCGACACCATGGATGCGGAGCTGGAGGAGCGCCTGTCCCACCACTTGGCCGGCTTGCAGCAGGTCCTCACCCACCTCACCAGGGACACCAATGCCCTCACCCGGAGGTACAGCCAGATCCTGGAACAGATCAGCCCCAGCGAGGGGCAGCCCAGCTGGTGACCCTGCCCTGGCAACCAGGTAAGAGCTGGGGGGATGTGGAGCCCAGGTGCACTGGGGCAAGGGGTGCACTGGGGCAAGGGGTGCCCAATGTCCCGGAGTAGTCCCCGAGAAGGCAGGGATGGGAAGCTCCTGAGAAGTGCCTCGAGATGAAGGCTGTCCCCTCAAATGCTGTCAGGATTCCAGCTCCACGCTGAAGGGCGGGACTCGTCTCATCCCTCTGTGCAGAAACTTTGGGGGGTTTGGGGTCAATGGATCTGGGGTTGGTGGACCAGCTCTGCCCTCGGTAAGGCCTTTGGGCTTAAGGACATCTGCCATTGCAGGATGGGTGCTGGTGGCACGAAGAAGAGGACGTCCCCATGACCGAGCATCGCAGGCTCTTCCCCGGCCCCACTGACCCTCCTGGCACCACGTCAGCCGACGTCCTGCACCGGCAGCGCGCAGCAGCGACGGTCGCAGCCACCAGAGAACCAGATGGTGCCTTATCCTCATAGGAAGAAGCCTCTGGTCATGCTGAGGTCCCTCAGGAGAGCCACACGCCCCGTGCCATCTTCTTTATTTTCAAAGAGCAGCACGAAAGGCGGCGCCGTTGTGTGGTGGCCCTGAACTCCCCTGGTCCCCTGCGACCGCCAAGCCCTTTTCCAGCTGGTACCTGGACTCTAAGGGACACCTTCCCCAGTCTTTGCTAATAAAACCACTTCTGTAAAACGCTGTTGGTCTGCTGCGTTGTGCTGCCTGCAGCCCTTGGGGAGTGTCCCAGCGTGGGGCAGGGGGGCGCTGGCTCTGCCATGAGGGGATCTTCCCGTGCAGTGATGGGGAATTCAAAGGGACGAGGACTCAGACTCATGGGATGGTTTAGGTTGGAAGGGACCTTCAGAGATTATCTAGTTTCATCCCCTTGCTCTGTGCAAGGACATCTTGCACTACATCAGGTTGCTGAGAGCCCCCTGATCTTGAACACGTCCCAGGGTGGGTCATCCATGTTGGCAACCTGTTGCTTTGTCTCTCTGCCCTCATTGTAAAGAATTTCTTCCCAAACTCACTGATGTGCCACCAGAAGAGAAGCAGGGAGTCATCCATCAGCTCACATAGTACAGAATTACCAGGTTCGAGGTTCCCTTCAGAAACCTCCCCATGGATGTCCCACCACTGCTGCTGCTGCTGCTCTTTGCCCCACAGCTTTCCATGCCTTTCTCCTCTTCATCACGACTTCTGTCCTGGAGCTGTCTCACACAGGCTCTGAGTCTGGGGACAGGCCCTGAAGGGCAGCAGATTATCAGAAGTCGGGCTCTGTGGGAAGCAAATACCCCCAAGACCCCAGCCCCTTGTCCAGGTTTGGGTTACGACAGGAACTCTCAGCTCCTTTTGCCTGTCGATGACTTCCGTCCCAGCTCTCAAGACCCTTCTGGCTTTGACTTATGCTCCCCACAGCAAGGTTATGGACACTGGTCACCTCTGGCTAAGTAGCTACTGCGGGGGGAGCTCTGGAGAGGGGCCTGGCGACTCCACAGCTGTGAGAAGGTGTCTGGGTCCCGAGAGGGAAAGAGACTCAGTTCTTTTGAAGATTCCCGTGTTCTGCAACGAGAGGCACAAACGAGGCCAAGCTATCAACAGCTAGACCATTTATTACCTAAATAAAGTGGATGGATCAGAAGGGGGAAGAGAGAGAAGAGAGAGAGAGAGAGAGAGAGAAGAGGAGTTCTATTACCTCACCCCTCACCCCCCGAAGACAGTTTGAGTCTGTGGAGGAATGGTGCTGCAGGAGATGTTGGGTCTGTAGAGAAAGGGTGCTGAGGCTTTGGCTGGAGAAGAGCTGTGGTCCTCTGGGCAGCCTCTTCAGCTCCATGACTTGCAGCAGGCGGATCTTAGGACACGGAGACAGGACACTGTTCCTGATATAGCCCAGGATGCTGTTGGCCTTCTTGGCCCCCTCAGCACACTGCTGACTGACGTTCAGCTAGCTCTCAACCTCTGCTGCCATAGTTTGGGCAGACCTCACCCTGACCTTCTGGGGAGCACATCTTTAGCCACAGCCCAGAGAGGGGGAAATGCCATCACACGTGTCCCCAAGTGTCCCCGTGTTATCTCTGGCATCTCCTGCTATTGACTTCCCTCACAGCACCACTGAGACCATGGGGGATGAAGGAGTCACAGCCCCAGGGTGCTGAGTGCCCCACCTCAGGCTGTCTCTGGCCCAGCTGCCCTAGGCAGAAGTGAAGATGCTGGGTCAGAGATATGCCAGTGGGATGAAGACATGCCTGGGGATAGAGCACACGTCCTGGAGGGTTGTGGAAGGGAACCCCCTCCCAGGCACTGGCTGCCATGACTCCTGCTCGCTTGTCCCCAGGGGGAAGGACATAACCCAGCAGAAGCTGATGGCTGTCCCCAGAGGCTGCAGACAAACACGTTCAGCTTGTTCCCACTTTTTGCAGTCCACAGGTACATGGTCCACAGCCACCTGCAGCCCAACAGCCATGTGGCAGAGTGAGAGAGGTACTAAAGGGGCAGCTGAGTGCCAGATTCAGCACTGCATCACACCTGAAAGTGTTCTGAGTGGGTCTGAGAAAGAAGAAGGACAGTCCTGGTGGTCTATAGGGAGGCAGAGACATGAGGGGATCTGTCATCAGCAGGTGTCGGGAATGACGTGGGGACACTCAAGGACATGTGTATGGTGGTATCTTCCCCCTTCCTGAGCTGTGACTGAGGACATGCTCCCATAAAGATGGGGGTCATGGGGAATGCTGGGTCTCTATTTGGGAAAGGGTAAGGCTGTAGCGGGAATATTGTGTCCAGTTCTGGGCCCCTCAGTTCAAGAAGGACCTCAGAGAACTGCTTGAAAGAGTGGTGCAGGGACACAAAAATGATGAAGGGACTGGAACATCTTCCTTAGGTGGAGAGCCTGAGGGAGCTGGGGCTATTTAGCTTGGAGAAGAGGAGACTGAGAGGTGACCTAAGTAACATTTGTAAATATGTAAAGGGTGAGTGCCAAGAGGACGGAGCCAGGCTCTGCTGGGTGATGCCCACTGACAGGGCAAGGGGGAATGGGTGGAAGTGGAGGCATAAGAAATATGAGGAAAGACTTTTTCACTGTGAGGGCAACAGAACACTGCAACTGGCTGCCATTGGGGGTTGTGGAGTCTCCCTCTCTGGAGATATTAAAAATCCATCTGGAAGCTGGGTGGGGGGTGGGGGGATGGGGATGGTGTTTATCTCAGCTTTGGGTAGACAAGACCTAGCATTCACCCTGTCTCTGGGCCAAAAGCATCCTGAATCTCTCAGTTTCTGGGAAGGGCAACCATGGCACCCATGCAAGCAGCTGCTGAGCACCTTGTTCCGTAAGACCTGTGTAAACACAGTCACCCAAAGCCAGTCTGAGCACTTCAGAGCAGATCTGTCCCCCATGTTGCTCCTCAGTCCTCACAACATTGCATCTTTCTGTCTTACCCAGAAAAAAATGGAGCATGAAGGGGATACCAGGGGACACCTAAGCTGTCCCCATTGCAATGTCAGCTCAAGTTTGGGTGTGATAGCACAGGCTAGGGAAGAATTGGAGCTAAAGGATGGGCACACGGTCTCCAAACCACCTTTGGAGTTCTTCTTTCACTGAACCAGCAGGGATAAAGAGGCAATGGTTCCTAGTGAGGAGATGTTCCTCTGGTGATTGATGGTAACAAACATGGCTTCACCACAGGAAAATCATGAAGACCAACTTGGAGACTTTCTATAATCACACAATCACAGAATGAGAGAATGTTAGGATCTGGAAGGGACCTCAAAAGATCATCCAGTCCAACCCCCCTGCCAGAGCAGGATCACCTAGAGCAGATCACACAGGAACACATCCAGGCAGGTCTCCAGAGGGAGACTCCACAACCCCCCTGGGCAGCCTGTTGCAGTGTTCTGTCACCCTCACAATGAAAAAAAATCTTTCCTCATGTTTCCATGGAACTTCCTTTGTCTCAACTTCCACCAACTGCCCCTTGTCATCACTTGGATCCTTGGGCATCACTGAGCAGAGCCTGGCTCCATCCTCTTGGCACTCACCCTTTACATATTTACAAACATTACTAAGGTCATCTCTCAGTCTCTTCTCCAAGCTAAAGAGCCCCAGCTCCCTCAGGCTCTGCTCCTAAGGAAGATGTTCCACTTCCTTAACATTTTTGTGGCTCTGCACCAGACTCTTTCAAGCAGTTCTCTGAGGTCCTTCTTGAACTGAGGGGCCCAGAACTGGACACAATATTCCAGATGTGGCCTCAGCAGGGCAGAGTAGAGGGGGAGGAGAACCTTTCTTGACCTGTTAAACACACTCCTTCTAATCCACCCTGGAATGGCATTGGCCTTCTTGACCACAAGATCACATTGCTGGCTCATGGTCATCCTTCCATCCACTAGGACCCCCAGGTCCTTTTCCCCTTCACTGCTCTCCAGCAGCTCAGTCCCCAACCTGTACTAATACGTAGGGTTGATGGAGTTACAGTATGGGTGGATAAGGGAAGAGCAACTGATGGCATCCACCTGGACATTTGGAACTGTCCTGCATGACATTCTGGTCACCAAACTGGGAGTCTTCAAGAATCTTTAAGGTCCCTTCCAACCCAAACCATTCTACTAATCTATGAATCTACATAGCTGGAGCTCAAGGGTAGGACTCATTTTACCTGGAGAAAATGGTGGTCACGGTGAGAAAGGCCTGCAGGCACCTCCCTCAATGGCTTTTGGCTCAGGCTGTGTGCTGGGCAGCTGGAGAGGCTGGTGGTGTTCCAGGACAGGGGTACTGTGGGACATCCAGGGAAGTGCTCACCACCACTGTTGAACATGGCCAATTAGAAACACAAGATGCTCCCAGAAAAGCTCTGTGATGTGGGCTGGTTGGAGGGACTTGCTGACGACTTAAGGGCCACTTGCAATCCCTCAGGACCCTCTGTGAGCTGCTGCCTTGCCAGCTGGCCCCGACCCCTGTGTTTCACAGGAAACTTTTGCCTACTCCGATTGCAGGACGTTGCATCACGCTGGCCCCAGGGATGCGTCAGTGCCCTGCTGCTGGCCATGGCTGGTGGCCACAGCTGATGAGAGACTCGAGATGGTCACAGAAGAGGTCTTTATCCTTGAAAAACCCAGTGCTGGTCCCTGGCAGGACAAGGGCAGACAGGCAGATGGGGCTCCTGGGACACCAGTGTTGTTTCCAGCCACCATGAGGAGGTGAACTTTGCCGTTGAAGAGGATCGCAGGAGAATTTCTGCCTGACAACACTGGGGGAAGCAGAAGCTGTGACCTGGGAACAAGGCTGTCATGGAGACATGAGATAAAACCCAGTTTGGACCCAAAGGTTAATAAGTTCTAAACACCCTTCTCTAGCCAGTCTCAAGAAGTCCCTACCACTGATAACTAATGGAGCTGATGGACCTCTTCCTCCTTCAGCAGCTTTGGGCAGGAGCCTCTTCCACTAGATAAAAGTGATCAAAGCCCCATCCATCATCACTTTAAACACTGCAGGGTATCTACAACTTCTCTGGGTAATGTCTCCCAGGATCTTGGCACCCTCACTGTAAAGAATTTATTCCTTCCTGTCATGGAGACATGAGATACACCCCAGTTTGGAACCCAAATGTTACATAAATAAGAATTTCTAAACACCTTTCTCTACCCAGTGCCAAGAAGTCTCAAGGACAAACCCCACCACCCACAAGGCTGGGCTGCCTACACCTCTGCCCCTCCTGGGGAGCTGGTTTCCTGCCTGCAGACCCCTGCCCTTTGGATTCTGCAGGCTCTGGCCTCAGCTGTACTCCTGGTACTGTCCTCTGCCAGCTCCTGCAGGTGCAGGGGTGAAAGAACCCCACAAATTGGGGGTTGGAACTAGATGATCCTTGTGGTCCCTTCCAACCCTGAATGAAACTATGAAACTACGAAATTCACATCCTCACCCCCAGCTCAGTCTCTCTGGTTGGCCACACTGGCCATGAGCCTTAGAATCATAGAATCAACAAGGTTGGGAAAGACTGCAAAGATCATTAAGTCCAACCTGTCACTCAACACCTCATGACTACTAGACCATGGCACAAGTGCCACATCCAATCCCCTCTTGAACACCTCCAGGGATGGTGATTCCAGCACCTCACTGGGCAGCACATTCCAAGGGCTAACAACTCTCTCTGTGAAGAACTTTCTCCTCACCTCGAGCCTAAACTTCCCCTGGCACAGCTTGAGACTGTGTCCTCTTGTTCTGGTGCTGGTTGCCTGGGAGAAGAGACCAAACCCCCTCCTGGCTACAACCTCCCTTCAGGAAATTGTAGACAGCAATAAGGTCTCCCCTGAGCCTCCTCTTCTCCAGGCTAAACAATCCCAGCTCCCTCAGCCTCTCCTCATAGGGCTTGTGCTCAAGGCCTCTCCCCAGCCTTGTTGCCCTTCTCTGGACACGTTCAAGTTTTTCGATGTCCTTCTTAAACTGAGGGGTCCAGAACTGGACACAGTACTCAAGGTGTGGCCCAACCAGTGCTGACTCCAGAGGCACAATGACTTCCCTGCTCCTGCTGGCCACACTATTCTTGATCCAGGCCAGGATGCCATTGGCCTTCTTGGCCACCTGGGCACACTGCTGGCTCATGTTCAGCCAGCTGTCAATCAGCACCCCCAGGTCCCTTTCTGCCTGGCTGCTCTCCAGCTACTCTGTCCCCACCCTGTAGCACTGCATGGGGTTGTTGTGGCCAAAGTGCAGCACCCAATGCTTGGACTTGTTGAATGCCATCCTGTTGGACTCTGCCCATCTGTCCAGCCTGTCAAGGTCCCTCTGCAGAGCTCTTCTGCCCTCTTACAGATCAACATCTGCTCCCAACTTGTTATCATCTGCAAATTTACTGATGATGGACTCCATCCCCTCATTCAGATCATCAATGAACATATTAAAGAGCATGGGGCCCAGCACGCTGATTCTGGCTCTGTCCCTGCCTGCTGCCCCCCACTCTGCTAGCCCAGGAGCTGGCTGCAGGCTGCTGAAGACATCTGATTGGAAATATTTTCAGCTATGCCCAGGCAGTGTCTGTGATGTCAGTAAGGCTTCTTTTGGCAGTGTCCAACAGGCTTTGATTCCTGATGTGGCTTCTCCAAGGTCTTTCCTTCATGTTGGGAGCTTGATGATTCCTTTCATCCTGACTACTTCTTCATTTAGAAGTCCCTTTTATAATTTTCTGGTCACAATTTAATCCAACTGATGTCATCTTCCTCCTTAACATAACCAGTGTGGGCCAATCACCCTTCAGACAAAGCATCACCTGCTCATTATCTCCTCCTTTCAGCAGGGTTTTTATCAAGGCCATTAGCCAAGGGGGAGGCTGCATGAGATGCCCAGGCCAGCCCTGAAGAAGGAGGATGGCTGGGGCAGGGCTCATGGGGGACTCCTTCAGAAAAAGCTCATCACTTGCTCTCCTTCCTCTCTCCTCAAACCTGCCCAAATCGAGGCACCCTTCCCATGGTGCTGCCTGCTCTTGGGGGGCAGGACATGGACCCACTCTCCTGGAGCCTCAGAAACATCGTGGATGGTGCAATAGAAGACCTGGGCACTTCTCTCTGCCCCACTCCTGGTATGGGGAAGCAGTGGGACCCCCAGGCAGCTCAGGTGAAGGCCATAGGGAAGCTGAGCCAGGACAAATTGCACAGAGCCAGGAACATGGCATGGCCAAGCCCCAGCTGGGATGGAGCCAAGCCCAGCCCTGCAACCAACCAGACTGGCTGAGACTGGCAGGGGAGGAGAGCAGAGGAGGGACATGCCCTGGTGCTGCATAAAAAGCTCTCGGGGGGCTGGGGAGCAGGCAGCACCCTGAGAAGAGCCCAGAGCAGCACTGTTGGAGCTGTGGGAGCATGGCCATGGAGCAGTACTTCTCAGCCACCCAGAAGATGGAGCAGGAGGTGATGTTCCCCAGCCTGCTGCGAGGAGTCTTCCCGCAGGAGAAGGCCTCGGCCCCAGAAGGCAACACAGACCTCTATGAGCGCTACCAGCTCCTCAAAGCCATCAAGCCCATGGTGGAGAAGGGCCTGACCTCTGCCACCGACCAGAGCCCAGGCAGCACCAGCACTGATACAGCCTCAGATGAGGCTCCAGACAGCAATCTGGAGGAGCGTCTCTCCCATCATGTCAATGGCTTGCAGCAGGTTCTGACAGACCTCACCAAAAACACCAAAGCCCTCACCCGGAGGTACAGCCAGATCCTGGAGCAGATCAACCTCAGTGAAGGTCAGTCCAGCTCTTGAGCCTGCATCCCTAGCCTGTGAGGTAAGAGCCTGGGGAGATGTAGTGACAAGGAGAAGTTGGCTGAGGGATAACACTGTCCTCTTGCCCTATCAGCTGGGTGGCTTTCCAGTGTGTGCATCACACCTCCAAACTGCAGCAGCTGTGAGTCTGCACTTCATTACTCAACACATACTTCCTCCTAGATTTCTCTCTCTCAAATGCCCAGTGGTGCAAGCTGTGCCACTGAACAAAGGCCACTTTGTGAGCTCCACATTGTCCCCATGACTCCGCAACTTGCAGTGTAGGCAATATCTGGCTTCTGTTGGGCAATAACAAAAGATCCCAGAGAGAAAAGCATCATGCAGTTCAAGGATGCTGAGTTCTGGACTACGGGAGCGGCCAGACACTGGTGCTCGAGCTGCTTCTTTTTTCTCCACAACAGGATAATTTTTAGGGAGCAATTTGTCCCTTTCAGGTCTCCAAATACCTATATTTGACATGTTACCTGTAAACAGCTCAAATTCTTCAGTCTTCCCCCAGTCAGGAAAGGAAATCTCTTCTCCATGCTGGTGAGACTTTCATCCCTGAGACCCCTTGAGGAGGCACCTCTGTGCCACACCAGAAGTGAGGCTCATGGCCAAGGTTGTTTTAGTTGAACTGGAGAAGCATAAAAAGGTGACAGCAAGAACAGGGAGCATAAGGGGGAGGTTAGAATGTTAACCCTGTTTTGGGGGAAAGACATCCAGGAAATGAGGATGTCTGTGGTGGGTTGAAATTTCCCTACCAACATTAAATTTGCCAGACCAGCTCAGTTGGAAGCAGATGAAAGCTGTATTTACTAGCAAAACTACAATCTACAGTGGAATGCTATGAATATGTACAAAATCTACACTAGTCACAATATTTACAGGTATTTACAATTAATAAACAGCACAAGAACCTCCCTGGTCAAAGACCAGGGGAAGCTACTAGCTTCTCCCTCTTTGCCTTCCCCTTACCCCCCTGGACAAAAGGGGCAAGAGAAAGGATCAGAGAGAATCATAGATTCAATAAGGTTGGAAAAGACCTCAAAGATCATAAAGTCCAACCTGTCACCCAATACCTTATGACTACTAAACTATGGCACCAAGTGCCATGTCCAATGCCATCTTGAACACCTCCAGGGATGGTGACTCCACCACCTCCCTGGGCAGCACATTCCAATGGCAAATTACTCTTTCTGGGAAGAACTTTCTCCTCACTTCAAGCTTAAGCTTCCCCTGACACAGCTTGAGACTGTGCCCTCTTGTTCTGGTGCTGGTTGCCTGGGAGAAGAGACCAACTCCCTCCTGGCTACAACCTCCCTTCAGGTAGTTGTAGACAGCAGTAAGGTCTCCCCTGAGCCTCCTCTTCTCCAGCCTAAGCAACCCCAGCTCCCTCAGCCTCACCTCATAGGGCTTGTGCTCAAGGCCTCTCACCAGGCTTGTTGCCCTTCTCTGGACGTGTTCAAGTGTCTCAATGTCCTTTTTAAACTGAGGGGCCCAGAACTG
Source organism: Melanerpes formicivorus (assembly GCF_026170545.1). NCBI lineage: Eukaryota > Metazoa > Chordata > Aves > Piciformes > Picidae > Melanerpes > Melanerpes formicivorus. The sequence continues at coordinate 34,851,883 of NW_027142353.1, read as the reverse complement.
GACACAGGACTCAAGGTGTGGCCTGACCAGTGCAGAGTACAGGGGCACAATGACTTCCCTGCTCCTGCTGGCCACACTAGACTTAGCCAAAACAATGCAGCCAAGGTCAAGCAGAAGCAAGTTAGTATCTCTCCCAGAGTGAAGAAGCGAGAAGAGAAATTGTTTTGGTACAATTAGTTTTAGTCTCTTATCTAACTAGATGATCCTTGTGGAACTAGATGATCCTTGTGGAACTAGATGATCCTTGTGGTCCCTTCCAATCCTGAATGATACTATGATACTATGATCTCCTCCAATGGGAGGGTTTAGAACTATCATTATTCTCCTTTTCATATCCAATGGCGATTTATTTACATTTTAGTACTTTTCTGCTCAAGATCTGTGAAAAAATTTTAAAGGCATAGCTGAAAACTACCACAACACCCAGCCAAACCATGTTGGTTATCCCCACAGGGTGATCTGCTGTCTCCAGCCCCGCAGCACTTTTCCCTCTGCACCAAGTGCCACCGAGGAAGGTCCTTCATGAGCAGCTCAGAGCTTAGCCACCTGCCTGCCGGGCACTGACGGTACCTCCCGACTCACCCTGCAGCCAATCCTGCCAGCAACCTTGCTGCTTCGTGTCCCACCCTGTCCCAGGGGGATTTCTGCAGGGCAGAAATGATTGGTGCATGTTCCTGCTTTGTAGAAGATATCTGTCACTCTGAAGTGATGCTTTGTCTGTGTGTACCTGAACCCCACCGACCAGCTGGCCTCTTTGATAATGTAAATAAAACACAAAACCTTGTGCAAAGATGTCCTGATTCCTACCAGCTGTCACCTCTACAGAGCTTCTGGCCCCCAGCCCTCAACCATTTGGGGAACTTTGCCACCAAGGTCATACTTTGTTTAGTCTGGAGAAGAGGAAGCTGAGGGGACACCTCACTGCTCTCATACCTCCCCGGAAGGGGGTTGGAGTGAGGTGGGGGTTGGTCTCTTCTCCCTAGTATCAGGTGACAGGACAAGAGGAAATGACCTGAAATTGTGGCAAGGGAGGTTCAGGTTGGATATCACGAAAAACTTCTGGGCTGAAAGAGTGGCCAGACATGGGAACAGGCTTCCCAGGGAGCTGGTGGAGTCGCTGCCCCTGGAGGAGTTCACAAAGTGTGTGGGCATGGAACTTCAGGAAGTGGTTTAATGGCCATGGTGGTGTTAGGTTGATGGCTGGACTCAATGATCTTAGAGGTCTTTTCCAACCAAAACAATTCTATGATTCTCTGCTCCAGTGCAGGGAGGTGAGCTGGGTTTCTCTGCCAGGATGTGGGAACTGGGTTTGCATTGGAGTTGAGGTTACCTCAGTCCTCTGGCTCTCACACCTTGCAAAAGCTTGATGTAATTCTGCCATCAACCTGTGCTGGGTACTGGGATCCCAACCTGCCCCCCAGCATTCTTTCTTCCCTTCCCCAATATCCTCTCTTCTCCTAGACCCCCAGCTTCTCAGCCCCCCACCCCCTCTGATACCTGCACATCCCTTCCCTTGGACCACGCTCATCCAGCCCTTCAGACTCAGCATCATCTTCACCACACACACCCCCGGGGACAACCTGCTGCCAGACCCAGCAACACTGGGGAGCAATTCTAAGTCCTTCTCACTTGACCGTGGCACCTGCCAGAGCTGGGGGCAGAAAAGGATGAGGTAGGGAGGAGTATGTTCAGCTGGGGTCAGTAGGTGTGGTGGTTTAGGCTGGGTGCTGGCCCGCATGCCACTGCACAGAACACACCTGGGAGGTCCCAAGGGGTGGGTCCAGCCCAGGGGGTGGTCACAGGAAACCAGGTATTTCATTCCCATAATGCCCTGCTCCCCTATAAAATGTCCATGTGGGGTCTTCACTTCCTCTTTCGTCCTCAGCTGCTGCCTAGGTAAAATGGCATGAGCTGCCTCCCTGGGGCCTGCCCAGGCCCAAGGCTGGGTTGGGGGGGGAGAAAGAGCCCTGGGGGTCTTGAGTGTACCCCCAGGTGGGGATGGGATGTTCTTGGGTATGTTCTGGGATTTCTCTCTTTTGTCACAGTGCTTGTGGTTCTCTGTAAAGCTTTCATTGTTGTTTTTTATTGCTTTCCTATTTAAACTTTCCATCACTTTTGCAATCCGTTTGTCTGAGTTGTTATTTCTGCCTGTGGTGGGGAGGGGGTCTGCCCCAACCCATTACAATAGGAAGGCAGGGCTTTGCCCACCTTGTGCTGTGAAGAGAGCAGGGGCAAAGCTCTCACTGGTCTGCCCTTTGCAAAGGCATTGCAACCCCCAGGTCCTGCCTCCAGAGTCCTTCCATCCCAGACAAAGCACCTGGGACTGAGCTGGGCACTAGAGGGAGGTGTCCCCTTCCCTCTTTGGGCCATTTTAAAACAAATGGAACTGTTGAAACAGCTCTGCTTGGGCTGAACAAATGCTGGTCCTCCATTAGCTTTGCAGTTCTGATCAAAGGAACTGGAGGTCTCTGAGCATCTGTAGTGATAGACCGTGCCCTGGGCTGCAGGCTCCCTTTGTGCTGTGTGTGTTGCTGCACATGCTCTCCAAATCTGCCATATCACAAGAGTGAAATAACATCCTTCAGACTGAAATCAGAGACTCATCAGCTTCAAAAGTCCCAGTCTAATATGAACAAATGTTCTGCAGATGGTTCCCCTATTTCATCCCATAACCTGGAGGCAGTTCCATGCCTCAGTTATGAGTTCACGTTCATGAGGCCCTGAGTGCTCAGCAGCCCTCTGAAGCTCCCCAGCACTGTGCAGAAGCACAAAAGGAGGAACTGCATTCTTTGCTTTGCTTTTAGTGAAATTCTAACAGCACAGAAAACAAAAGGGAAAACTAATTTCACAATTTATCAGGGAAATGCACTCTGGTTTCAAAGCCTCCCACCACCACAGCCCCTGCCCTGACATCCTGAGCAATGGTAGATGCTATGTCAAAATCAGTCATCTCAAGAAACACCCCAGAAGCATCAGCTGATGGTGCTGGGCAAAGGAAAAGATATCATGCCAATGTCCCTCAAGAGGGAGAGAGCACTTGACTGGCCCCACACCAATGCCTTGAGTAGGACAGCAGTGTGACAAGGACCTGAGAATAGTGACATCCTTATACTCAGCTCTGCTCCACACCCTCCACATAGAACATCACGAGTTGGGAAAGAACTCCGGAAGGGAAAGAGCATACAAAAAGATGGGCAAGAAGGAGGAAGCTCTTTACAGTGAGAGTGGTGAAATACTGGAACTGGTTGCCCAGAGATGTGGTGGAGGACCCATCTCTGGAGACAGAATCACAGAAAATTCAGGTTGGAAAAGATTCTCAGGATCACCAAGTCCAACCATTAACCCTACTCTACAAGCTTCAGCCATAAACCATATCCCCAAGCACCACATCCAAATGACCTTTAAACACATCCAGGGCTGGGGACTCAACCACCTCCCTGCCCAGCCCATTCCAGAGCCTGACCACTCTTGCTGGGAAAAAGTTTTTTCCCAATGTCCAGTCTAAACCTACCCAGTGGCAGCTTGAGGCCATTCCCTCTTGTTCTATCACTAATTACCTGTGAGAAGAGACCAGCAGCAGCCTCCCCACAACATCCTTTCAGGTAGTTGTAGACAGCAATGAGGTCTCTCCTCAGACTCCTCTTTTCCAAAATAAGCAGCCCCAGCTCCTTTAGTTGCTACACAAAAGATTTATTCAATGTCAAACTTACTGTAGTTGATCACCAGGACTAAATAACCTTAGAATCATGGAATCAACCAGGTTGGAAAAGACCTCAGAGGTCATCAAGTCCAACTCATTACCTAATACCCAACACCTCATGACAACTAAACCATGGCTTCAATTGCACATCCAATCTTTCTTTGAACACCTCCAGGGACAGTGACTCCACCACCTCCCTGGGCAGCACATCCCAATGGCCAATTACTCTTTCTGGGAAGAACTTTCTCTTCACCTCAAGCCTAAAACTTCATGTGGCCCTGAGCAACCTGATCTAGTTAAAAGATATTGCTGCTCACTGCAGTGGGGTTGGACAAGATGACTTGTGAGGGTCCTTTCCAACCTGATGCATCCTATGATTCTGTGAAAAAGAGAGCTCCCTTGGCTTCTGATGGTGTTCTGGGGCCTGTCCAAAGCCAGCTCAGATCTTGACACAAGCACCAGCCATGCATTCCACGACAGTGAGTGGAGCTGATAAATGGCTGGAAGGCAGCAGGTAGAATTGCTGATGATGTTTGCACATCACAGGGCTGTTTGATTTAGGAGTGGCTCCAGGACTACAGAGCCACCAGCCCAGATGCACCAGGGCAATTCTTGAGCAGAGCTAAAGCTAACTGCTGATGGTTTCACTTTTCAGCCATATCATGCTTTGCCACACTATGCCAGAGGCTTGCCCATGCATGGGTCTCCTCCTTGCTGACTCCAGTAGGAAAAAATTCCCAGGATTTGGCCAGGCAGGGTGCAGATGAGAAGCAGCTGAGGGAACTGGAGTTGTTTAGCCTAGAGACAGCAATGTGTCCTGGTGGCCAGGAAGGCCAATGGGATTCTGGGGTAGAGCAGTGTGTCCAGCAGATCGAGGGAGGTTCTCCTCCCCCTCTACTCTGCCCTAGGGAGACTTCAACTGGAATATTGCATCCAGTTTTGGGCTCCCCAGTTCAAGAGGCACAGAAATCCACTTAGGAGAGTCCAACAGAGGGCTACAAAGATGATTAAGGGACTGGAGCACTGCCTTATGAGGAAAGGCTGAGAGACCTGGGGCTGTTTAGTCTGGAGAGGAGAAGGCTGAGAAAGGAACTAATAAATGTATATAAATGTCTGAGGGCTGGGTGTCAGGAAGGAAGGGACAGCATCTGCTCACTTGTGCTCTGTGACAGGACAAGGGGCAATGGATGTAAACTACAGCACAGGAAGTTCCACCTCAGCATGAGGAAGAATTTCTTTACTGTAAGGGTCACAGAGCCCTGGAACAGACTCCCCAGAGAGGTTGTGGAGTCTCCTTCTCTGGAGACTCTCAAGACCCATCTGGACATGTTCCTGTGTGACCTGCCCTAGGTGGTCCTGCTTCGGCAGCGGGATTGGACTCAATGACCTCCAGAGGTCTCTTCCAAACCCTACCATTTACTGATTCTATGATTCTGTGGTGGGTTTGGAAGGGGTAAGGCCGAGAAGCCTCCTCCCTTCCCCCTTGTAAGGTAAAAGGGGAAAAAAAATTGAAGAGAAAGGAAAAAAAACTCACAAGCTGAATTAGCAAAGCAGTGGAGCTATATTTACAAAGCAATGTAAGGTATGCAGGGGAATATTTACAAATTTACAATATCTACAATATATACAAAGATATACAACAGAGTAACACAGAAATGAGAGTGACCCCCCTCGGACAGAGAGGGGTTCCCCACCTCCGCTCTCCCCTCTCTCCCCCCTTTCCCCAGAATGGGATAGAAAGAGAAAGAAAAGAGAGGAAAAAAAAGTTAGAAGCAGTTCGTGTTAATTGGAAGGGAGTTAATATACCGGCCTTTATCTGTCTTCAAGGCCGAGGCCTTGGCAGAAAGCCCAGCACAGGCAGAGCTGCTGCACGAAGAAAAGGCGGAAGCAAGACTGACAGAAAAGTCGTGGAAATGTCCAGTTCACTCCCAGCTCAGAAGGTGCTTCCTCCCACTTCACCAATGAAATTAGTTTAGACTATTCCTTCCGTTTACCAACTTCCGTCCACCATATTCCCTTTCTTAAGGGGGCAACGTCAACCGGCCACAGATTCTAAGAGGGAACAAGAGGAGAAAGGCACACATTACTGCTTCCACACATTCAGACTTCTCATTTCCCTTCAGTGAGTGGTTTTCCCCCCTTGGATTTAGCGTATTTGCTTGCACAAAGGCATAATGCCCAAATCTGAATGGTTTTGAGCTAATTCTCTTAAACAGAAGCTGCCAACTCAGTCTATTAGGGAAATCTTTTAATGACCCCCCAGGTAGTGATCTCTCTATTTGTGTTTCACAGAATCACAGAATGACAGAATGTTAGGGGCTAGAAGGGACCTTCAAACATCATCCAGTCCACCCCCCCTGCCAGAGCAGGATCACCTAGACCAGATCACACAGGAACATATCAAGGCAACTCCTGAATATCTCCAGAGAGGGACACTCCACAACACCCACGGGTAGTCTGTTCCAGTGTTCTGTCACCCTCACACTGAAAAAATCTTCCCACATGTTCACATGGAACTTCCTATGCTTCAATTTCCACCCATCACCCCTTGTCCTGTCCTTGGGCATCATCAAGCAGAGCCTGGCTCCATCCTCTGGGCACTAACATATTTATAAACATTACTGAGATCACCCCTCAGGCTCCTCTTCACCAAGCTAAAGAGCCCCAGCTCCCTCAGTCTCTCCTCATAAGGAAGATGTTCCACTCCCTTCATCATTTTTGTGGCTCTGTGCTGGACACTTTCAAGCAGTTCCCTGAGATCCTTCTTGATCTGAGGAGCTCAGAACTGGGTACAATATTCTAGATGCAGCCTCACCAGGGCAGAGTAGAGGGGGAGGAGAACCTCTCTCGACCTACTAACCACTCCACTTCTAATGCACCCCAGAATGGCATTGGCCTTCTTGGCCACAAGATCACATTGCTGGCTCATGGTCAACCTTCCATCCACTAGGACCCCCAGGTCCTTTTCACCTTCACTGCTCTCCAACAGGTCAGTCCCCAATCTACACTGATCCATGGGGTTGTTCTTTCCCAGGTGCAAGACTCTACACTTGCCCTTGTTGTATTTCATTCAGTTTCTCCCTGCCCAACTCTCCAGCCTGTCTCCTTGAATGTCAGCACAACCCTCTGGTGTGTCAGCCACTCCTCCCAGTTTGTGTTGTCAGCAAACTTGCTGTCCACACAACGCATGTTTTTATCCATCTCTGTCATCTGATCTACTAAAAGCTATTGTCTCTCCTTACAAACATTGACCTGCACTCTGGACAATCATAGAGTTGTCTGGGTTGGAAGAGACCTCCAAAGGTCATCTTGTCCAACCCCCTTTGCAGTAAGCAGGGGCATCCTCACCTAGATCAGGTCGGCCACAGCAATAATGGAACAAAGACATAAAAGTGATGAGTGGCCTGAAGACAAGTTTGAAAGCAACAGTGCACTTAGAAACACCTAGAATAAACCTGAGGAGACTCTGCAGGCTTGTGGTCCAGATCTGGGAAGATTTTCTAGGCTGTGATCCTCTGCGTTTGAAAAATGAACACAGACATCCTTGTGAGTGCCCCAATGCTGCAAGGCACAGTCTCACTGTCACTAAATCTGTGTGCTCCCCACCCCAAAATAATGCACGAACAAGTTAGATTTGATTTACAGGTTCTATTCAGTTGCAAATTCTACCAGGATGCTTATGGGCAACTTTAGTACAAATTATAGAATTCTGAAAATGGAAAAAGCTAAGCCACAGAATAGCTTCACCCCACTTATAAATCAGAGGCAAGCTAGGACCCTAGGGAAAGCCAAAGGGCATGCCGATTGTACTCATGAGGATGGAGCAGGAATCTGGAGATAGTCCCTAGGTCTCTCTTCGGTGGCAGGCTCCAGAACTGCAAGTTTGTTATCCAATGTGTGGTTAACAGAAGAGATAACAGAATCTATTGGGATGTGTACATCCAGTGGCCTGGCACTTCAAAATTTCAGAAGTACAGGGCCTTGGTTGACACAGGAGCTCAGTGCACCATGATGCCATCAAATTATCAGGGATCCGAGCCTAGGAGTCACTGGTGGATCTCAAGAGATACAAGTTGACATATGTTTAACTGGTGAACAGTGGAAGAAGCACACAGTTGTGACAGGACCTGATGCACCTTGTATTTTGGGAATTGATTTTCTGAGAGAAGGGCGTTTCAAAGACCCTAGAGGTTACAAATGGGCTTTTGGAGTAGCTTCTGTAGAAATTGATGGACAAAAATTGAAGCTGTCTGCTAGACCTGAACTTTCTGATGAATCTGCAGTTGTGGGACAACATAAGATACAGGACATTAAATTGCCGGTTGCTTCTCAGACTGTGCATCACAGACAATACAGAACCAACTGTGACTCTTTGTTGCCCATTCAGAATCTGATCCGTCAGTTGGAGAGTCAGAAAGTCGTCAGCAAAACTCATTCACCTTTCAACAGTCCAGTGTGGCCTGTGCGGAAGCAGAATGGAGACTGGCATCTGACAGTCAACTACCAAGCCCTGAATGAAGTAACTCCATCTATGAGTGCAGCAGTACCAGACATGATGGAACTGCAGTATGAGCTGGAATCCAAAGAGGCCAAATGGTATGCTACCATAGACATTGCTAATGCATTTTTCTCTATTCCCATAGCAGAGGAATGCAGGCCTCAGTTTGCTTTCACCTGGAGAGGAATCCAGTACACTTTCAACAGATTGCCAATGGGCTAGATCCACAGCTCAAGCATCTGTCATGCAGTGATCCACGATGCTCTGGAGAAAGGCGGTGCTCCAGAACACATCCAGTTCATCGATGATATCATCGTCTGGGGTAAAACTGCTGAGGAAGTCTTGGAGAAAGGTAATAAAATCATTGACATTCTTCTGAATGCAGGTTTTGCCATCAAGCGAGACAAGGTGAAAGGACCTACCACAGAGATTCAGTTTCTGGGAGTGCAGTGGCAGGATGGACGCCGACACATTCCAGTGGATGTGGTAAATAGAGTCTCTACCATGGCAAGTCCCACAAACAAGCAAGAGACCCTACGTTTCTTGGGGATAGTGGGATTTTGGAGACTGCACATTCCTGGATACAGTCAGATTGTGAAACCTCTGTATGATGTGACTCGAAAGAGAAACCATTTCCACTGGGGACCTGAACAACAAGCAGCCTTTGACCAGATAAAGCAAGAGGTGATTCAAGCCATGGGTCTGGGACCTGTCCGAGATGGTCCAGACATTAAGAACATTTTGTACACGGCTGCAAGTGACAATGGTCCAACCTGGTGTTTGTGGCAAAAAGCTCCAGGTGAGACACGTGGACGACCTCTTGGTTTCTGGAGTTGAGGTTACAGAGGTTCAGAGGCTAACTATACTCCAACAGAGAAAGAGATTCCAGCTGCCTATGAAGGAGTAATAGCTGCCTCTGAAGTAACTGGAAGTGAGTCACAACTTCTTCTAGATCCTAGATTGCCAGTTTTGAATTGGATGTTCAAAGGTAAAGGTTCTACACCACATCATGCCACAGACTCAACATGGTCTAAGCGGGCGGCTCAGCACTGTGGCTCAGTTGGTAGTGCATCAGACCCTTAATGGGAAGGTCGTGAGTTCAAGCCTGCAGTGGGCAGTAGTGTCCTCCCTACTCTAGTCGTGAGGTCTGTGGTGACAGGTTGGACTTGATGATCTTTGAGGTCTCTTCCAACCTTAGTGATACTGAATACTGATAACACAGAGAGCTCGAATGGGAAATCTTGAAAGACCTGGTCTAGTGGAGGTGATCTCAAGTTGGCCTGAAGGTACTAGCTGTACAAAACCTCCAGAGGAGACAGTAACTCGTGCTGAGGAAGCTCCTCCTTACAATGACCTTTCTGATGATGAAAAGAAACATGCTTTGTTCACAGACGGTTCCTGTCATCTTGTTGGAAACAAGCGAAGGTGGAAGTCTGCAGTGTGGAGTCCAACACGCCGAGTTGCAGAGGCGAAAGATGGAGAAGGAGAATCCAGTCAGTTCGCAGAGGTAAAAGCTGTCCAGCCAGCTGTTGATGTAGCTGAATGTGAGAGATGGCCAAAGCTTTATCTCTACACCGACTCATGGATGGTAGCCAATGCTCTGTGGGGTTGGCTAAAGAACTGGAAGAAGAGTGGTTGGCAGAGGAAAGGAAAACCCATTTGGGCAGCCAACCTGTGGCAGGACATTGCTGATCGAATCGAGAGAATTCCAGTGAAAGTGAGACACATCGATGCTCACATTCCTAAGAGCAAAGCTACTGAGGAACAGCCACACAACCATCAGGCAGATCTAGCTGCAAGAGCTTCTCAAGTACACATGAAATCTGATCTTGATCTTGACTGGAAGCACTCCAAACTGAATAGCCCCAACTCCCACAGCCTGTCCTCACAGGAGAGGAGCTCCAGCCCTCTGATCATCCTCATGGCCCTTCTCTGGACACCTTCCAGCACCTCCATATCCTTCTTGGAATAGGGGCTCCAGAACTGGGCACAGTACTCCAGGTGGGGTCTCACCAGCGTGGAGTAGAAGGGGAGAATCACCTCCCTTGACCTGCTGGCTATGCTTCTCTTGATGCAGCCCACCAAGTGATTGGCTTTCTGGGCTGCAAGTGCACACTGCTGGTTCATGTTGAGCTTTTCATCCACCAGTACCTCCAAGTCCTTTTCTTCAGGGGTGCTCTCAAGCCAGTCATGCCTTTGTCATCCCACATCAAACCACCCCTGATGGAGGCGGGGGAAGGGGGTTTTGGAGCACCCTGTAACACTCCCCAGTTTTGGTATTTGGAGGATAGAGGCTATCTGGAAGCAACGTCACACAAAGATGCTAACCAAATATTTATGGACAATTGGAAAGAATAGTTCAGGCTCACACAGAGCTTCAGGCTCAGTTTTATTTACCTTGCACAAATTACTCACTGCCCAGAGGCTGTATCAACAAAGAAAATGCCACCACCTCGGACAGACTGTAGACACCCTGGTCTGTCATTAAGGACTACGACAAAAGGGATCAGTGAGACGGTTCGGGAGAAAATGTGCTTTAAACCAGCAGTGCACAGAGGCCAAACAGCTGTCAGAACCTTCACTGGTCTTGAGACAACTGGTTTGTGAAGCAGACGTGATCGCAAAGGGCTCCAGGCACCGGACCTTCTTTGGAAAGGATTATTTGGCTCTTAGTCACTGCACAGGTAGTGCTACAGGAGGTGTGTGTTGGCAGCCAGCCCGAGTCCACCCTGCACCTTGCTGGATGCCAGAAAACTGAGCAAATACTTCCGTTTTCAGGCTGTTCCCTCCCCTCTTCATAGACCTGCAACCTGTACCAGGGCTGTGCCTGGAGCACACTGGAGCCACTGCGACAGCAGCTGGGCTGGGAGCTTGGAAAAACCTGACCCAAGGGAAAACAGGCAAGTGAAAGAGGACTGGAGCAAGGCGAGGACCCATCCTGCGTGTGGGGCAGGACTTGAGCAGTGCGCAGAAGGTTTCCTCACACCACTGAGCCCTCAGCTGCTGGAGGAGATGAGCATTTCAGCAGAGCACAAGCCCCTGAAGAAGCAGGTCACTGGCAGCCTGCATACGGTGAGTAAACTACCAGCTCCAGGACATAGTTGCCTCCTGTGGGATCAAATCATCCTCTTTGGGCAACATTAGAACTCTTTTTTTCACCCATCTGTTATTCTGAAAACACCAGGACTGGCCAGATATGTGACCAAGGAGAGGACTCAAGGTAAAAAGCTGTGTCTGACCCCTTGCTGGCATCAGTTTCCTTGCAGAAGGGTCGTGTCCCTTCTGTCAGCATACAAGAGCTGGCAACAGCAGAGTGGTTCTGTTTCTTCTTTGACAAGAGGTGGACTTAATTTAATATGAACTTTTATTTGTCAGACCCCTAAATAAAAGCCTGCTGTGAGTTTTAGGGTTTTTTTAGCAGTTCTTAAGAGTGGATTGAAACTGAGGGAGGGTAGATTTAAACTGAGTAATAGAATGAAAATTCTTTACAGTGGGAGTGGTGAGACACTGGAACAGGTTGCCCAGGGAGGCTGTGGATGCACCCTCCCTGGAGGTGTTCAAAACCAGGCTGGACAAAGCCTTGAGCAACCTGGTCTAGTGGAAGGTGTCTCTGCCCATGGCAGGGGGAGGCTGGAACTAGCAGATCTTTAAGTTCCCCTTCCAACCCAAACATTTAGTGAACCTATGAAAAGTTGCCCTGTGTTGCAGTAGTGCAGAATCATTAGGGGGGAGCAGGAGTTTTTCTAGCTCTGCAGAAAATTAATGGCATTCTCAGACAGGCAGCATGTTACTATGTAGAAACCAGTGAGAGCTCAGATGATGTTTTCCTTTTTTCTCTCCTGTGCCCTCAGACTATTCTAACCAGTTTGTCTCCTCTGTTGTAGCTGCACAGCCTCTCCCCCAGACCTCCCTGTCTTTAAAACATCCAACCTTCTCCCGCTGCACTGTTCAGGTGTAGGTTGCAAAACATCTCCCTGAGGAAATAACTGTTTTGCAGATGAATAAACTGGGGCACAGATAGGTGCAATGACTTTCCTAAGTGTCACCTCACTGCTAATTTCAGAGCAGGGAAATAGCTGGTGCCCAGTCTGCTGGGAACCAGTTCGGTCACAGGCCAAAACCATTAATCAGGATCTGAGAGCATGAGGTTAGTTGAGCTGCTGTATTAGTGAAGAACACATTATCCAACAAACATCATTAAAACATCTGACCTGCCATCCAAAAAAGAAGCAAAGGCTCAGAAGCATGAGATCCTCCTGTTAAATGATCTCTGCTAGGGAAAGATGCTGCTTTCACTTGCACCAATGGCAGGTTTCCTAAATGAGAGGCTTTATTGCAAAACCAGCTTTGGGCCTTGCTCTTCAGTGGGTGGAAATCTCCAGTCTCAGACAGAGTAATTTTTAACATCTCCTTGGCCCTAGGGTAAATTATTTCCCTTGAGATGAAGCCACCCCCACTAAGGCAAAACAATGTTCCAGCTGGGTCTTTGGCCTGAATCTTCTGTTGCTTCCCTGGCTTGCCTAGGCTGTGAGCAAACTTCTGCTAAATCTGACAGCTTGCTGCTGTTCAAAGGGGAAGTTTTCCTCTCTTCTCTTGTCTGTTCCTAGTCCCTTCCTTTTGCTTGTTAAACCCTCTGTGAGCTTCAGCTCACTGAGATGAAGGAGAAGCAGAGGTGGCATGAGGTGAGCAACAGACGCAAGCAGGTCGGTACAAGGAAAGAAAGCAGAGAGGGCAACAAGAGCTCCCCCTCCTCTTGGTGCAAGCTGTGAGGTCAGCTCACGTCACCCCACGGGCCTGTACCTGCAGGAACCAGCTAAGCACTTAAGTACACACTTCACTTGAGGCATGTGACTAGCAGCAATGAGGCAGATCCTTGCATGAGCAGATCCAAGAAAGAGCAGGTGAGCTCCTGGGGAAAAAAAAGTTGTTTATTGACTTGCACCTTCCCAATGGCAGGTGTGGTCCTGGCCAGGCATGTGACTTCTATTACAGCACTGGCGGTGGAAGGGAAAAGAACTCCCTCTTTCTTCCCTCTCCCTGTTCTACTGAGCAAGGTAAAAAAAATGCCTGAGTGCAAAGGGAGGCTTTTAAAACTCTTCAACACTGAACTGTCAGGAAGGTCAGGCTGGAGAGCAGGTCCCAGCTTTGTGGACACTGAGATTTTCTCCAATGCGTTTCAAATGGCAGTGGTGTGGATGCCTGGTGAAATAAAATACAAAAATACAAACTTTACTTTCTTCCTTCACAAATCCATCTCAGTTGTGTGAATTATTTCCTTTACTTCCTAGCTAAACTATCGTACGCTTTTTAAGTGCTTTGCTAAAGCAGCTTCTGTCCTCTACCTCTGACATGCTGGATTTGTGACTTACTATAATTGAACCCCTAGAGGAGTGGAAATAAATTCCACCCATTTCAAAGCTTCAAAGATGTTTAGTTCCTCCTTTGGAGAGAAAACAGCAGCTCAGGTGAGAGGAATGGAGTTGCATAGCTTTCAGCTTGGTCCTTGTCCCTCTGCACATGAGGAAGGTGAGAGCCCTTGCTGGAAGAACAGGAGCCAGGAGGGACAATGCTTGTGTAGGACTTAAGAGATAGATGTTGAATTCTGTAGTTAATGACAGCTTCCCTGGACAGGATGCTTCTTACCCCTCTTCCCCACTGGCAAAGCAACACTACTCTACATTCCAAAAATGTGGTGAGGACTCAGACATTCAGAAATGTTCATGTGTTTGCTGCTCTGATTACTAGAGCTTTTTAGCAGGGCCTCTTTTGATAGGCCAAGGGTTGATGGTTTGAAACTAAAAGAAGGCAGACTCAGGCTAGATACAACGAAGAGATTTTTTACAATGAGGGTGTTGAGACAGTGGCACAAGTTGGCCAGAGAGGTGGTAGATGCTCCATCCCTGGGAACATTCCAGGTCAGGTCAGACAAAACTCTGAGCAACCTCATCTACTTAAAGATGAGCCTGCTCAGTGCAGGGGAATTGGACTAACTGACCTTTAAAGGTCCCTTCCAACCCAAACTAGTCTATGATTCTATAAACATCCTGCATCTGCTGTTAGCAATAAATAGTATGGCTGTTTTAATGGTCCCCGAGAGACGAGTGCTCACATCACTTTTCACACCATCATTCCAATTTCCACTGGCAAGCATCTCCCTCTTTGTTTTTTCTTTAATCTTTTCTGTCCAGGGAGGTGGTTGAATCCCAATCCCTGGAGATTGTTGAGCACCAACCTTGGTAGAGTTAGAGAGTGGTTGGAGTTGACGACTTTCAAGGTCTTTTCCAACCAAAATGATTCTATGATTGTGTGCTGACAGCCTCCGACGGGTAACACATGTGGCTTTTTGTTCCCTTGTGATACCCGCAGTTGTCACCCATCGTGGAGCTAAACGTGGGCGGGGAGATGTACACCACAACGCTGAGCACCTTAAAGAAACATCCTGGCTCCAAGCTGGCAGAGATGTTCACTGGCCAGCCCAAACTCAGGACTGACTCTGAAGGCAGATTCTTCATCGACAGGCCGGGCACTTATTTCAAATACATCTTGGAGTACCTGCGCAGCAACCAAGTGCCCACCCAGTGCGTCCAGGATGTCTACAAAGAGGCCTTGTTCTATGACATCGAACCTCTGATCAAGCAGCTGGAGGACTCCCCCCAGATCTTTGGAGAGCTGGTGGCAAGGAAGCAGTTTCTGGCCCGTGTGCCCAGCTACAGTGAGAACCTTGAGCTGATGATCCGCATCGCCAGGGCAGAAGCGGTCGCCTCCCGCCGCTCCAGCGTCATTGTCTGCGTGGTCAGAACCGAGGAGGATGCAGCCAGGTGCCAGGATGCCTTGAACAGCTTGGACATGGACAAAAAATCCGTGGTGAAGTTTGGCCCTTGGAAGGCAGCACCAAGTATTTCTGATCTGCTGGACTGCATTCAAATGGACGTTGAAGCTAAGGGGTACAAAATATCCTTCCAGCCCCATGTTGCAGAAAAGGGTTTCCGCTTCAAATCCCACGACTTCTTCTACAAGTTCTGGTTCACCTGGTGGTAGAGAAGTGCCACCATTGATGGGGGAGGGAAGAAAGGAATTATTATTAACAAATTAAAACAAATTAACTTGGGTTGTGGAGACTTAAACCACAAACTACCAGAGGGCCAGAAAGAAGTGCATGGGTCAACAAAAGGATGTCTTTGGTCATTTGCCAAATAAAAGAGCACTTAAGAGCCACTGCTTCCTTGGGCCTCAGGGGATAACTGTGATTTAAAAGGTATAAGGAAAAGGAGGAATTTTACTCTTAGTCTTGCTAAGTATAAGGTCAGAGAGACAGATCAAGCTGTGCCAGGGGAAGCTTAGGCTCGAGGTGAGGAAAAAGTTCTTCCCAGAAAGAGTAATTTGTCATTGGGATGTGCTGCCCAGGGAGGTGGTGGAGTCACCGTCCCTGGAGGTGTTCAAAAAAGGATTGGATGTGGCACTTGGAGCCATGGCTTAGTTGTCAGGAGGTGTTAGGTGTTAGGTAATAGGTTGGACTTGATGATCTCTGAGGTCTTTTCCAAACTGGTTGATTCTATGATTCTATGATCTGACGGTCAAGACATCTTCATTCAACTGAAGGGAAGTGAATGACCCCAAACATGTCTCATGGACATGCAGAGTCTCCCCGTGAAACAGGAACAGGTCACATAGGTGCAGTTCCCAATGGAAACACTGACAGCTGCATTAAAATATGCTCCAATTCAATTTGGATCCTTAATAAGGAGGCAGAAGCTCTTCTTGCTGCTTTCCATACCAAAACCTAGGTTAAAAAGGATTCAGTGTTTCCTGCTCTCCTTTCATTTCTCCAGCAGGCAGCCTCCTCTCTAGCCAATGTAAGTATTACTGTCATTTATTATTCATTCCAAAGGAAAGAGGGAGAACCTCAGCTATGGTCCAGGAGCAACAAAAGGCAGAAATCCCATCACTGATGTGAGGAGATTGGAGCTGACAATCTAACAACATGTACTCCTCTCTCAGGCCACACTACTTTAATCTTTTTTCTTATGACATTCATTATTATTAGGGTATTATTTCTGAACATAGAAGCTTCTGGAACAACAGGGAAACCTCACCATCTCACTGCCTCTGTGAGACCCCCACATGTGTCCAGTTCTGGGGCACCCAACACAATAAGGACATGGAATTGTTTGGATGGGTCCAGAGAATGGCCATGACCATTATCAGAGGGCTGGAGTACCTCCCCTATGAGGAAAGGCTGAGAGATTTGGGGATGTTCAGCCTGGAGAAGAAAAGGCTCCAGGGAGACCTGTTAGTGGCTTTCTACTAGCTGAAGGGGGCCTACAAGAAAGCTGGGGAGAGATTTTTTACATGGGGCTGTGGTGATAGGATGAGGGGGAATGGCTTTCAGATGGCAGAGGGCAGATTTAGACTGAATATTAGAAGAAATTCTTTATAGTGAGGGTAGTGAGACACTGGAACAGATGCTCAGGGAGGTCATGGTTGCCCCCTCCCTGGAAGTGTTCAAGGCTGGGTTGGACAGGGCCTTGAGCAAGCTGGTCTAGTGGAAGGTGTCCCTGCCTATGGAAGGGGGTTGGAGCTAGCTGATCTCTAAGGCCCTTCTCAAGCCAAACCATTCTGTGAGTCTATGATTCTATGATTTCATGGGAAGGAAGCACTACCAAAGTGACAGTCTGGGATCTCAGGGCAAATTCTCCTTTAAAGACCAAGAGCTGGGTCCAACATCATGTTTTAAATCCCTTAGCATTCTAAAGTTTCTTCTTCTACTGGAGACAGCTGTTAGCTTGGGTTTAATTGCTCTGAAAACCATAATGGCCAATTTGATTATGATCAGATTTCCTTCCCTTCTCAGAAGATAGATTTCTTCCAGATAAGAGCAATAGAATAGACTAGACTAGACTAGACTAGACCAGAGCAGGTTGGAAGAGACCTTCAAGATCATCAAGTCCAACCCATCATCCAACACCATCTAATGAACTAAACTATGGCACCAAGCACCCCATCAAGTCTCCTCCAAAACACCTCCAATGATGGCGACTCCACCACCTCCCTGGGCAGCCAATATTCTCAGGGATGTGAAATAAGTAACTTTCAAAGGCTCTTTGAATGATGCAGAGGCACTTTATTTACTGACTTCTTCCCCTCCCCAAATCCCCAGATTCTAAAATCCTGAACTTTTAATCTTTATTCTAAGGAATCATTCCTAGCTAAGCTTGGCTTGGGATGTGCCCGTCCTAGCTCAGGTTCTTCCCCAGTGAAAGTCAGGAGTCATGGCACTGACCTCAGGGCAGTTCTGCTGTAGGTGTTTAGACCCTAGCATCCATAATCTTGGTAAAAACTGACACAATCAGTGCCTGAGAAGGCAAAAAGGTTTAGAAATGGGGTCTGTGATCATATTTATGGTCATAACCAAGGGGTTGGAACTGATTAGCTAAGGAGGCCTCCACGTAGAAGGTTGCTTTAAAGAGATATGTTGTACAGACTAAGGGTGGAACTCACAACAGTCACAAGGAAGGAGATTGAAAATAGATGTTAGAAGGAAAAAGTCTGATTGTAGGGTAGTTAAAGCCACAAACCCACCAATCTCCTAAGACTAAAGGATGGCTGTCATGAGGATTGTTAGTACCTTCATCAAGAATGGCCTCATAGAACAGCCTAAGTTGGATGGTACCTCCAAGGATCATCTGGTCTAGCCTCTGGTGGGAAAGAGAGCCTGGATGAGATTATCAAGCACCCTGTGCCATCATGTCTTGGAAACTCTCCACAATGTGGACTCCACCACGGCCCTGGGGATGTTGTTCCAGTGAACAAGGGTTCTCACCATTAAAAAAGTTCCTTCTTATATTGAGAAGAAACCTTTCTTGGTGCAACTTCTACCAGTTGCCTTTGTCTTCTTCACATAGCTCTTTGTGAAAAGAGAACTGTCATCCTCTTTGTGGATGCCATTTAAGTACAGAGAACATGGTGCTGTTGTCCCCTCAGGTGAAGAGATACAACTGCTTTGATATTTCCTCACAGGACAAGCTCTCCAGACCTTTGATTACCTCCCTGGCCTTCCTTTGGACCCTTCATCCCCATCCCAAATTGCCTTGTCCTTAATAAAAACCCAAACCATGGCCATCCTTGCTACCTCTAGACACACAGTGGCACAGATGTAACTGCTGCCTGTCTTTCCTGTCCTCTAATTAGATCAGTCAGGGACCTCTTTCCCCTCTGCTCTAAGGAGGGGGCAGCTCTGTTAGAAGGCCATGCTAAGCTTTCCTCTATGTGCCTAACACAAGCCTGCCTGGAAACCTTAAATCGTGTTATTTATGATCCCTCACAGCATCCCACAGAACAGCTGACACAACATCCTTCTCTTGGAATTGGAGAGATATGGATTTGATGGGTGGACTGTTCAGGGGGTAAGGAATTGGTTGGACGATTGCGTCCAGAGGATAGTAGCCAATGGCTTGGTTTCCAGTTGGAGATGAGTGACAAGTGGTGTCCCTCAAGGGTCCATACTGGGACACCAAGTTGAATGTTGTGGTTGACACACTTAAAGGACAGGATAAAATCCCAAAGGACCTGGAGACACTCAAAAGGTGGGTCCATGTGAACCTCATGAGGGTCAACAAAGACAAGTATAAGGTTCTGCACCTGGGTTGGGACACTCCCCAGTATCAGTAGAGGCTGGAGGGATGAAGGGATTGAGAGCAGCCCTGCAGAGGAGGTCAGGTTGCTGGACATGAGCCAGCAACAGACACTTACAGACCAGAAGCCATCCATGTCCTGGGCTGTATCCAAAGCAGTGCAGACAGCAGGTCGAGGAAGGTGATTCTGCCTCTCCACTGCACTCTGCTGAGAGTCCACCTGCAGTGCTGGGTCCAGCTCTAAGAGTCCTCAGAACAGGAAAGACACAGAGGTATTGAAGAGGGTCCTAAGGAGGCCACAAATATGATGCAAGTGCTGGAAGCACTTTGCTGGGAGGATAGGCTGAGATATTTTGGGGGTTTCAGCCTGAAGAAGGCTCCAGGGAGCTCTTATTGTAACATTCAGCATGTGAAGAGTACCTGGGGACAAACTTTTTAGCTTGATCTGTTTTGACAGGACAAGGAGTGATGGTTTTAAACTAAAAGATTCAGACTAAATAGAAGCAAGCAGTACTTCACAATGAGGACAATGAAACACTGGCTCAGGTTGCCCAGAGATGTAGTAGATGCTGCACTGCTATAAGCATTCCAGGTCAGGTTGCCTGGGGCTCTGAGCAACCTGCTCTAATTGCAGACTGTGGGGAAGTTGGCCTAGATGAGCTTGAAAGGTCCCTTCCACCCCAATCATTCTATTTTGGTCTTTATATGGTCTAACATCCAATAATAACATAGGGAGGGAGCTGGGGTTGCTTAGCTTGGAGAAGAGGAGGCTCAGGGGAGACCTTCTTGCTCTCTCCAACTACCTGAAGGGAGGTTGTAGCCAGGTGGGGGTTGGTCTCTTCTCCCAGGCAACCAGTGGCTGTGCCAGGGGAAGCTTAGGCTCGAGGTGAGGAGAAAGTTCTTCACAGAAAGTGTAATTGGCCATTGGGATGTGCTGCCCAGGGAGGTGGTGGAGTCACCGTCCCTGGAGTGTTCAAAACAGGATTGGATGTGGCACTGGGAGCCATGGTTTCGTTGTCATGAGCTGTTAGGTACTAGGTAATGGGTTGGACTTGATGATCTCTGAGGTGTTTCCCAACCTGGCTGACACTGTGATTCGATTTTTGAGGAACAGGGCACGGGGCTGTCAGGGTGCCGGCACGGAGCGGGCCAGGCCGCGGCGGCACTGCCAGGCCCGCGTTCCTGTAGCTACGGCAGCCCGCCCCTCCAGGGCCCTGCCTCCCGCCCACGGAGCGCAGCCTCCGCCCGGCAGCAGCGGACGCCTTCTACCGTGTCCCTCCGGGCGGCTCCGCGGTTTCCCGTCCGGGTTGCGTCTACGGTGGCCGTAGAGGGCCAGGCGGCGTCATGGCGGCGCACTTGAAGAAGCGGGTGTACGAGGAGTTCACCAAAGTGGTCCAGGTAAGTCACCGCCGCCTGGTTGCCCTAGGCCGAGCGGGTCGAAGGGGACAGCTCAGAGCTCTGCCGTGCGGCGGGTGGCCTCGGCGGGTGGAGCGGAGCTGTGGGAAAAGCCGCCGGCCTAGCCCGAGGCCTAGCCCCTGGGAGCTGCCGGCCGCCCTGAGTAGGGGGCGTCGGGCCCGGGGCGGCCCGTGAGTATCTGAGCAGGAGCACGATGGGTTGGCCCCGGGTTTAGAAAGGCCGCAGCTACCTGGTGGCAAGTGGGCTGCTGCTAGATGTGTGTGGAGGAGAGTTCGCCTCTCAGGTTGGGCAAAGAGCGACCTGAGGAGGGCCGCGACTGCGGCGGAGGCTGCTGCTTCCCCCAGTCGTGGCTGGAGTGACTCAGGGAGTTTCTCGGCAGCTGCGGGGTGCTGGTTATAAGATAAATTGTGTTTCCTCTGGTGTACTTGTCTGGGGTTTCTAGGGTCAGGGTTTGCCCCACATTAAGTTGCAGAGGGTAGGGGTAATGTTTTCGGGGGAAAAGGGCTACCTGGGCAGGATTGGAGCTGCCCCAGAGTGCTGAGAATGTATTTTCTCTGAAAATACCATATGGAGAGGCCAGTGAGTTCTGTGGGGTGCAGGAGCCTCCTCATTCTTGATTCTGAGACTGTTCATGGTGAAAAGGAGTGAATCTCCATTTGCTCTGTGTTTCTGAACTGCCTGCAGCAGCAGCATGAGGACCTCTCTGCTAAGAAGCTGCGGCTGACCAAACCCAGCAAGTCGGCAGCACTCCACGTTGACCTGTGCAAAGCCACCTCACCTGCAGATGCCTTGCAGTACCTTCTTCAGTTTGCCAGGAAGCCCGTGGAAGTGGAGAGTGTGGAAGGAGTTGTCAGGATCCTGCTGGAACATTATTACAAGGTGCTGAACCTGGGAGCCAAGCACGCTTCCAAGAATCATCTTTCTATTCTTGCACAAAAGAGATTGAATGTTGGGGCTGGATGGGGAATAGATAGTCACAGGCTCCAGTGTTGGTGACTCAGCTGACAGCTGCCTGGGCTATTGGATGCCCTATTTGAGGAGAGTAGCCTGACAGTAAAATTCAGACCCATGCTAAATTATATGTGGTGCTGCCAGTGTGGGATGTTTTATGCCCTTCAAACTGGAAAATAAATGAGGCTGTCTGTGGTTTCTTTCAAGGAGAACGATGCCTCTGTAAGACTGAAGATTGCTTCCCTGCTGGGCTTGTTATCGAAGACTGCAGGATTTTCCCCAGACTGCATCATGGATGATGCCATTAACACGCTCCAAAATGAGAGTAAGTCTCACTTCTCAGGTGGTGCCTGAGATCAAGGCAGAATCTGGCTGTCAAGCATTTAAGGCAGTGGCAAAGCACTTACATCTGAAGGGTATTGAGTCGGTCATCAGCAAATTTGCAGATGACACCAAATTGGGAGCAGATGTTGATCAGTTAGAGGGAAGAAGGGCTCTGCAGAGGGACCTTGCCAGGCTGGACAGATGGGCAGAGTCCAACAGGATGGCATTCAAGAAATCCAAGTGCCGGGTGCTGCACTTTGGCCACAACAAGACCTTGCAGTTGTACTTGAACCTCGTGAGGTTCACACAGACCCACTTCTCAGACTTGTCCAGGGCAGCCTGGCCCTCAGGTGTGTCAACTGCACCACTCAGCTTGGTGTTCTCCACACATTCACTGAGTGTGCACTGGATCCCGCTGTCCATTTAACTGGAAGGTATTAAATAGTATTTGTCCCAGTATGGATGCTGGAGGGCCACCCATTACTATTGGTTTTCCCTGGGACACTGAGCTGTTAAGTCATTGGGCATGGTTGTCAAACTAGTTTTTTATCTATCTAATGATCCATCCATCAAACCCATAGCTCTTTAAGCCATCTAATGATCCATCCATCAAACCCATAGCTCTTTAAGCTGGAGGTAGGAATGTTGTGTGGTCCAGGTGGAGAGTAGGCTAAACATGAGTGAGGCTCACTGCATTCCAGGCTGTACCAACAGAAGTGTTGAGAGCAGGCAAAGGGAAAGGATTATTGCCTTTTTAAGCAGCATTGATTAGACCACATCTGGAATCCTGCATCCAGTTTGGGCTTTGCAGTGCCAGGTAAGTGCTGGCAAGGTTGATTGAGTTCAGTAGAGAGACACTGAGGTAGTCAGAGGCTGAAGTCTGTGCTGTACAAGGAGAAGCCAAGGCAGCTGGGCTTGTTCCTGCCTTGGGAAGGTTCCAGAGCCTGTGATTCTGTAGCTGAGGAGCTAAGTGAGGAGCCTTTCACTGGTTTGTTTTGCAGAGTCTCACCAAGTCCTTGCTCAGCTGCTGGATACCCTGTTGGTGATTGGCACAAAACTCACAGACAATCCATCTGTCAGGATACGACTGGTAGACGTGGCCTGCAAGGTAGGAAGGAAACTTTTATCACTGCCACAGAACTAAATATGCAGTCAGAGTCAGGGTTTAAATTATCTTAGTTTTTCTTAGCAATCTGTTGCAAGGTTAGCACTTCTAACCTGCTGGTGAACCTTTCTCTGATAACTGTTTCAGAGGTGAAAGCAATGAGCGTCCAACTAAGTTCTTTTCTTTTCCTCAGCATCTGACAGATTCTTCCCATGGTGTAAGGAATAAGTGTCTTCAGTTAATTGGCTGTCTTGGACCAGTGGAAAAAGGTGTTGCAAAAGATGCTGAAAACCAGGCTGCCAAAGATGTCCAGAAGATCATAGGAGATCATTTTAATGACCAGGACCCTCGTGTTAGGACTGCAGCTATAAAAGCCATGGTAGGTGGTGCTAAATGTTTGCAATTACATAAGGAAGCTGGTAGGGGGCTGCAAACTAATCCACAGAGGTTTGGGTTAGAGATGATGTAATCAATTCAGTAATTGTCCTTTTATTTCTCCAGGTAAATCTGATATTCTAAGGTAGATCTTGAAATATGAGAGTAATGTGAGATCTCAAAGGGCATTTTAGTGATTCTTTGTAATTTCTTTCAGCTGTAGCTGAAGAAGCTTTTCAGTTTGACTATTTTGAGTGTCATTTAGTGAGAAATCTGTATTTTTCAATGCAGCATTGGTTACCACAAATACAATAAGCTGCTGCTACTCCAACACACAGTAGGAAGCTGCTTATGACAGGAAACTGTGACCTGAAACCTGGCCTGCAGTACAAGAAGGATGTGGAATAGTTAGAGCAGGTCCAGAGGAGGCAGGAGCAGGGAGGTCATTCTGCCCTTGTACACTGCATTGGTTAGGCCACACCTTGAGTCCTGTGTCCAGTTCCCCTCAGTTCAGGAAGGATGTTGACTTGCTGGAACTAGTCCAGAGAAGGGCAACAAAGTTGGTGAGGGGTTTGGAGCACAAACCCTATGAGGAGAGACTGAGGGAGCTGGGGTTGCTTAGCCTGGAGAAGACGAGGCTCAGGGGAGACCTTATTTCTCTCTACAATTACCTGAATGGAGGTTGTAGACAGGTGGAGGTTGGTCTCTTCTCCCAGGCAACCAGCACCAGAACAAGAGGACACAGTCTCAAGCTGCACCAGGGGAAGTTTAGACTGGATGTTAGGAGGAAATTCTACACAGAGAGAATGATTGCCCATTGGAATAGGCTGCCTGGGGAGATGGTGGAGTCACCATCACTGGAGGTGTTTAGGAGGGGACTGGATGGGGTGCTTGATTGCATAGTTTAGTTGATTAGGTGGTGTTGGATGATAGGTTGGACACGATGATCCAACCTGGTTTATTCTATTCTATCATCAGAGGGATGGAACATTTCTGCTATAAAGACAAGCTGAGAGAGTTGGGTTTGTTCCAGTTGCTCCCAACTGAGCTGGTCTGGCAAAGTTAGTGTTGGGGGGAAATTTCAACCCACCACATGTTAAAAGGATATATAATTTTCCTTTATTTATTTGTAAAGGAGATGGCAATATGAATCAAAATATCAATAGCCTTTATTAAAGGCACTTGCTGAAGTGTGTCAGAAGGTTTGCTGTATGGTTAGCTGTATTTCCAGGGGGAATGCACAGCGTTTGGGCACCTGCAGCAGTGTAAACAGTTGTATGCAAACCGGGAGGAGCGTAACAGAAAGAGAACACCCCGGGAGCGAACGGCGCTCGACCACCGTGTGGGGGAGACTCCACAAGAAGAGTTATGGCCAAGAGGCAGTTAATTAATTACTCACAGCTGATGGTACCCAGGTAGGGAGCGCTGCTGCTGCTGTGCATCGGAGGCTGTGGGGCGCTCTCGTGCGCCAGGCGGTCGGCGAGGGCTGGTGTGGCTTCAGCAGACGGCGGGCTGCTAACGACGCCATCGCGACCGGCGCTCGCTTTGCCCTGGGTGAATTGAGGCGCGGCAAAGTCCTGGTCGTGAGGCGGAGCAGGCTCGGCTCCGACTCCTGAGCTCATGGCTTCTCTGGTAGCTTGCGGTGTGCGTGCTCGTGGCTTTATCCCAGGCACTGGACCAGGCAGCTCGAGGCAGTTTCAAACCAGACAAGGTCCGAGCAGGTTTAAACACTCAAGGCTTGAGCAAGAGTAAGCAAGACAAAAGCAAGGCACAGGCAACTAGAAATCAGCCTGTATATAAATCTTGCCCAAGATTGATTGGACCAATAGGGCATGAAACCAGCACATAGCTACCCAATGGGAAGGGGTTCTGCCAGGCTGTGGCCAGAACACATGCCTTTACCTTACAGGGCTGTTTACCAAACATGCATGGCCCTGTCCCCTTTGTTCCTCTTCCTGCATTACCCTGGCTTTCTGCAGGAAGGAGAGGGGGGAGTGGGACCATGTCTAGACACCTTAGTATCTGTCTGGGTTTGTGCTGGGGCCGTTTGGCCCTACCATGACACCACAACCCTGGAGAAGAGAAGGCTGCAGAGAGACTGTATAGCAGCCTTCCAGTATTTGAGGGGGGGCTACAGGACAGCTGGATGGGGACTTTTTCCTAAGGTGTGTAGTGATAGGATGAGGAGCAGTGGGTTTAAATTAGAGAAGAGTAGATTTAGATTGGATGTTAGGAACAACTTCTGCATCATGAGTGTGGTGGAACACTTGCAAAGGTTGCCCAGGGAGGTAGCTGAGGCCCCATCCTTGGAGATATTGAAGGTTAGGCTAGACAAGGCCTATAGTGTCAGGATGAGGAGTAATGGCTTTGAGCTAGAAGAAGACAGATTTAGATTAGACATTAGGAAGAAATTCTTTACCATGGGAGTGGTGAGGCACAGGAACAGGTTGCCAGGAGAAGTTGTGGAGACTCCAACCCTGGAAGTGTTGAAAGCCAAGCTGGCCAGGGCTTTGAGCAACCTGGCCTAGTGGAAGGATTTCTTTATCTGTGTTACTAGTGGCTGAGTATGGCAAATACCAGGGAGTCATGTGAAAGTTGGGAGAATGGACAGACAATGTATTGATGTAAATTGTATTTTCCTAATCAATCACAGTATGAATGGCTCTGAAGTTTATTAAAAAAATATACTGAAGTCAAGATTGTTACTTAAAATACTTATGGCCATTAACAAAGCCAAGTGCTGGGTCCTGCACATGGGTCAAATAGGCAATGGGGCAGAGCGACTTGAAAGTTGACTGGCAGAAAAGGACTTTGGGGTGCTGGCTGACAACCAGCTGAATGTGAACCAACAATGTGCTCAGGTGACCTAGAAGGCCAAAAGCATCCTGGCTTGTATCAGGACCAATGTGGCCAGCAGGAGTAGGGAAGTGATTGTGCCCTGGTACTCAGCACTGTTGAGGGCACACCTTGAATACTGTGTTCAGTTTTGGGCCTCTCACGACAGGAAAGACATTGAGATGCTGGAGTGTGCCCAGAGAAGGGCAACAAAATTGAAGAAGGGTCTAGAGAACAGGTCTGGTGAGGAGCAGCTGAGGGAACTGGGGTTGTTTAACCTGGAGAAAAGGAGGATGAGGGGAGACCTCATTGCTCTCTGCAGCTCGCTGAAAGGAGGTTGGAGTAAGGTGGGGTTGGTCTCTTTGCCTTAGTATCAGGTGAGAGAACAAGAGGAAATTACCTCAAATTGTGGCAGGGGAGCTTTAGGGTGGATGTTAGGAAACTGTAAGAGTGGTCAGGCATTGGAACAGTCTGTCCAGGGAGGTGGTGGAGTCACTGTCCCTGGAGGTGTTCAAAAAAACATATGAACATGGCACCTGGGGACATGGTCTAATGGCTGGGGTGGTCTTAGGTTGATAGTTGGACTCAGTGGTCTTAGAGGTCTTTTCCAACCAAACCAATTCTGTGATAATGAAGTATTTTTATTATAGCAGCTATCAAGAAACACAAGCAACTAAGTTTACTGAAAACAGAAAAAAACAGAGGTCAAAACTTACTCTGTGTCACTTCAACCTCTGGTTATAATTCCTTGTGGTTTTTTTTGTGTTTTTTTCCTCTGTAGCTGCAACTTCATGAAAGAGGATTAAAATTACATCAGGCTATTTACAGTCAGGTAAAACCTTCCTTTAATTTGTATTTGTCTTGCACTCATGTTCAGATCTTGCCTTTTCAGAGTGTGTGAGAGCATGTTTTGAGAGGTGGAGGGCACTGAAGGGAAGGGGCAGTGTTTTGCACTTAAGTTGCCTGTATTCCTTATTGCCCTGTGGCAGTGGAAATAAGTCTGTTCTGCATCCATTGTGCTTCAGCAAACTAAAGCAAAAGCTGTGACATAAATGAATTATTGGGGGAGATAACAGCACAAGGACTGATGGTTTGAAACCAATGGAGGAGAGATTCAGACTAGGCAGAAGGAAGAATTTTTTTGCAGTGAGACACTGGCCCGGGTTGCTCAGAGAGGTGGTAGATCCTCCATCCCTGGAAGCATTCCAGGCCAGGTTGGATGGGGCTCTGAGCAACCTGCTGTGGTTGGGGATATCCTTGCTGAATGCAAGAGGGTTGGACTAGATAACTTTTAAAGGTCCCTACCACCCCAAACCATTCTAGAATAATCATGGGAAGGGGAAGGTGTTCCAGAATTACTGCTCTCATCTGGCACTCTCAAAGCCTTCACCCTTGCTCATTGGTGAGTGCACATGAAACCTATTTTTATGAGAGTAAGGCTGTGCAGCTGAAGCCTGTATGAAATCAGCTCTACTAGAGATTCATGTTTCTGGGCTTCCTGCATAGTACAGGCAATTCTGGAGTTGCACAGCATGTGTCTGATTTGAGTTTCTTAGGACTAGTCTACTGCATCAGGCTTGGAAATGCTAGGGAGTAGAAGGGAAGGCTGAATTCACCCTGGTTTTTAATCTGCCCTGATTTATGGTCAGGGTCCTAAATGTGCTGTGGGAGGTGAATGAGAACTCAGGTAGGGATGTTTCAGCTATATTGGTATATTGGGGCTGTGAATTCTCCTTTCAGGCCTGCAAGCTGCTGGCAGATGATTACGAGCAAGTGCGCAGTGCTGCAGTTCAGCTGATTTGGGTCCTCAGTCAACTCTACCCTGAAAGGTATGTGCTGCATGCAGGGTGACTCAAAGTACTGGCAGAGCAATCATCCTAATCCTGAGAGCTTTGAGCTGGAAGGCCTCAGGAAGAGCTGTTGGAAAGCCAGTTGGGAGCAGATGTTAGTCAGTAAGAGGGTAGAAGGGCTCTGCAGAGGGACCTCGACTGACTGGAGAGATGGGTGGAGTCCAACGGGATGGCATTCAACAAGTCCAAGTGCCAAGTGCTGCACTTTGGCCACAGCAACCCCATGCAGAGCTACAGGCTGGGGTCAGAGTGGCTGGAGAGCATCCAAACAGAGAGGGACCTGGGGGTGCTGATCGATCAGCCGCCTAAACATGAGCCAGCAGTGTGCCCAGGTGGCCAAGAAGGCCAATGGCATCCTGGCCTGCATTAGGAATAGTGTGGCCAGCAGGAGCAGGGAAGTCATTGTGCCCCTGTACTCTGCATTGGTTAGGCCACACCTTGAGTCCTGTGTCCAGTTCTGGGCCCCTCAGTTTAAGAAGGACATTGAGACACTTGAATGTGTCCAGAGAAGGGCAACAAGGCTGGGGAGAGGCCTTGAACACAGCCCTGTGAGGAGAGGCTGAGGGAGCTGGGGTTGTTTAGCCTGGAGAAGAGGAGGCTCAGAGGTGACCTCATTGCTCTCTACAACTACCTGAAGGGTGGTTGTAGCCAGGAAGGGGTTGGTCTCTTCTCCCAGGCAACCAGCACCAGAACAAGGGGACACAGTCTCAAGCTGCACCAGGGGAAGTTTAGGCTCGAGGTGAGGAGAAAGTTCTTCATGGAGAGAGTCATTCGCCATTGGAATGTGCTGCCCAGGGAGGTGGTGGAGTCACAATCCCTGGAGGTGTTCAAGAGGGGATTGGACGTGGCACTTGGTGCCATGAGGTCTGTGGTGACAGGTTGGACTTGATGATCTTTGAGGTCTCTTCCAAGCTTGGTGATACTGTGATACAATGAGAACAAATTGCTGATCTGTGGTGAGAACCCACCCGTCTGGGCCATGTTTTGGTCCTGCTATTTCTTGCATATCCATGGGAATTCAGGATTGTTGTTTCTCTGCTTGGTGCCATCTAACATGGCATAAGATCAGCAAATTGATTTGTGTTTCTCTATCCTAGCATTGTCCCAATTCCTTCTTCCAATGAAGAAATTCGCTTGGTTGATGATGCATTTGGAAAAATTTGTCACATGGTCAGTGATGGTTCCTGGGTTGTTAGAGTACAAGCTGCCAAGTTACTGGTGAGTTATTCTCTGTTCCAGAGTAGCTCATCTTATGTTACTTTACTTTCCACATGGGGAGGAATAACACCAGGCACCAGTGCAGACTATTGGTTGTCCTCCTGGAAAGCAGCTCCATGGAGAAAGACCTTGGAATCCTAGTGGACAGCAAGTTCTCCATGGGACAGCAATGTGCCCTTGTGGCCAAGAGAGCCAATGGCATCAGAGGGTGGGTTAAGAAAAGTGTGTCCAGCAGGTCTAGGGAGGTTCTTCTCCTCCTCTACTCTGCTCTGGTGAGGTCACACTTATAATAGTGTATCCAGTATTGGGCTTCCCAGTTAAAGAAACAGGGATGTGCTGGAGATACTCCAAGAGAGAGCTACAGGGATGGCTGGGGGACTTGAACATTTCTCCTGTGAAGAGAGACTGAGACACCTGGGGCTGTTTAATCTTGAGAGGAGAAGGCTGAGAGGGAGTCTGATTATTGTCTATGAATACCTGAGGGGTGAGTATCGAGTGGAGGGGAACAGTCTCTTTTTGGTGGTGCACTACTGTGTAGTAGTAGACAAGGAACAATAGATGCAAACTTGAGTGTAGAAGGTTTCATCTCAACATGAAGAGAAACTTCTTTACAGTGAGGGGGACAGAGCACTGGAACAGGCTGCCCAGAGAGCATGTGGAGTCTTCTCTGGAGACTTCCAAACCCCACGTGGATACATTCCTGTGTGGCCTGCCCTAGGTGATCCTGCACTGAGAGGGGAGTTGGACTTGATGATGTCTGGAGATTCTTTCCCACCCCTAACATTGTGTGATATATCTGAAAATATGCGAGAGGGTGTTTAAAAACTGTGTAAGTAAATTTCTACCAAAATTCTGAGAAAGAAATGAGAGAGGTTGAGGAAACCCAAAAGTTTCCCAGCTGCACTCTGCAGTGATTCTTTCCTTGAGAGCAAAGCGTTGAGTAGCCACGAAAAAAGTACTTGTCCTAATTCATTCCACCTGGCTTCTCCAGCAGAGGACATGTAAACTAACTGAACCCTATGGTGCCCATATTAACCTCAGTGGGAAAAGAAAATGTTCTGACTGATGTAAATGAACTTGTTTAGACTCTTACATAATGGGGGTGTCAGACTCTTGGAATGAGTGGGTGAGATGGGGTGTTTCGTCAGGAAATTAGTGTGGTTCAGAATACTGCTTCTTCCTTTTGATACGTTCTGATACTTAATTTTTTTCTCTTTTTTTTTCTTCTTTAGGGCTCTATGCAACAAGTTAGCTCCCATTTCTTAGAGCAGACCCTTGACAAGAAGCTCATGTCAGATCTGAGGGTATGTAAAAATTTGGCTTTGGTGTTACGCTCCGTGATGTACTAAAATCATACAACGCAGCCATGGCGGTGCCTCGGGGCTGCTGAAAGTTAAATGATGATGTCAGAGGTTTTCTTTTAGATTAAAGTCAGTGAAACAATTGCTAGCTTTAGATTTCATTAGGCAAACAGGTAATAGGTTGGACAGATTGGACTTGATGATCTTTGAGGTCTTTTCCAACCTTGGTAATTCTGTGATTCAAACGTGTAAGAAACAGTTTGAGCCTATCCAAGTTTCACAGAGCAGAGGTAAACCTTTGTGTTCTTCTGGCAGCCTTTTGGCTGAAAGCTTGCTTTGTTCCTTATGGAAAGATTGCATCCTAGTTTGTTTTAAAACTTATGGAAACCCTCTTCAGGACCCAAGGTGGCAAAGAAACCCAATGGCATCCTGGCTTGTATTAGAAATGCTGTGTCCAGCAGGAGTAGGGAGGTGATTTGTCCCCTGGTACTCAGCTCTGGTGAGGCCACACCTTGAGTATTGTGTCCAGTTTTGGGCATTCAATACAGGAGAGATGTGGAGGTGCTGGAGCCAGTGCAGAGGAGGGCAGGGAAGCTGTGAAGGGCCTGGAGAACAAATCTGATGAAGAGTGACTGAAGGAGCTGGGGATGGTTAGTATGGAGAAGAGGAGGCTGAGAGGAGACCTCATTGCTGTCTACAACTACCTGAAAGGACGTTGTGGAGAGGCTGCTGCTGGTCTCTTCTCACAGGTAATTAGTGATAGAACAAGAGGGGATGGCCTCAAGCTGCCACTGGGTAGGTTTAGACTGGACAGTAGGAAAAATCTTTTCCCAGCAAGAGTGGTCAGGCACTGGAATGGGCTGGGCAGGGAGATGGTTGAGTCACCAACCTTGGATGTATTTAAAGTGGTTTGGATGTGGTGCTTGGGGATATGGTTTATGGCTGAACCTTGTAGAGTAGGGCTATTGGTTGGACCTGGTTATACTGAGAGTCTTTCCCATTCTGAATGTTTCTGTGTGATCTAACCAGTAGATCTAGACATTCCAAGAGATACCAAACTATAACTAAAGGCTGGGATTTCTGAGCCCTACAAGTAAAAATTGCTCAGTAAAATTCCTTCCTTGACCTATTTGCTTGAGGTGTTAGCTTCAGTCTTTCTGTCTGTGGAAGAATGGTGAGGCTAGAGCTGCTGGTTTTGGTGGGCTGATTTCCCAGGGCTGTTAAAGAAGGAGCTGCCCAGGTTTCTTCACATTGTGGAGGGAAAGGAGGTGGAGCAGCAAGCGTGCTTGGTGAATGTTGTATTTCACACACTGCTGAACACAGTGTAGCATTGGTAGTCCTTAAAGGATTTAATTGCAGTATAACAAGTTGAACTGCAAAGTGACAGCATCTGGGTTTGCAGATCAGTTGTTGGGTACTTAACTAGATGGGCCTTTGCCCTGACCCAGTTTGGCTGATCTTGTAATGGATGTTTAAAAGTATGTTAATTAAAATATATTAGTTATTGTCCTTTCCCAGCATCAATGGGGTTGTTCAGTCTGGAGAAAAGAAGGCTTTGGGGAGACCTTCAGTGGCCTTCCAGTACCTGAAAGAGACTTACAAGAAAGCTGGGAGGGACTTTTTTTACAAGGGCTTGTAGTGATAGAATGAAAGGGAATGGATTGAAGCTTGGGGAGAGTAGATTTAGGCTGGAGATTAGAAAGAAATTCTTTTCAGTGAGGGTAGTGAGACACTGGAACAGGTTGCCCAGGGAGGCCATGGATGCCCCCTCCCTGAAGAAGGTGTCCAAGGACAGGTTGGATGAGGCCTTGAGCAGCCTGGTCTGGTGGAAGGCCTCCCTTGCCCATAGTGTGAGGGCTGGAACTAGATGACATTTAAAAGTACAAAGAATTACTGTCAATTAGCAATACTCATGGAAGAGAAGATACTGTTTGCTTTTCTTAGCATTGGCACGTGTGTGTCAATGTCTCAGCCTCTGGCTACACCTCTTTTCAATCCAATAAAGCCCTTTAGTCTTTTGTTTGGTCACCTTTAAAGTTTACCATGGTTGTAACTCAACACTTTGTTTGGACAGAGGAAGCGCACTGCACACGAACGAGCCAAGGAACTCTACAGCTCTGGGGAGTTTTCCAGTGGCAGAAAGTGGGGAGATGATGCTCCCAAAGAAGAGATTGATACAGGAGCTGTAAACTTGATTGAATCAGGAGCTTGTGGGGCCTTTGTACATGGCCTGGAAGATGAGATGTATGGTAAGTGTTAACTTAATTATGGAATGATTGAAGAAGTAGGGGTGTTGGGTAGCAAGATTTGGGGTTTGGGTGGGTCTTCTTGGTCAGAATAGATCACTTGGCTGTTGTTTTTTCAACAAATCATGCACTTCAGGGTGGTGTGTTTTATTCTGTTGTGAACTCTGCTATGGCTGTTACTTCAAAGATCATGGAATCATTTAGGTTGGAGAGGACCTTTAAAATCACTGAGTCCAACTGTTAACACTGCCAAGTTCACCGCTAAACCATGTTCCTCGGCACCTCACCTACACATCTTTCAAATCCCTCCAGGGATAGTGACTCCACCACTTGTCTGGGCATGTTGTTCCAGGACTTGACAGGACTTTCACTGAAGGGTTTTTTTACAACTTGAAACTGGAGCTGTTTCCTTTTGTCTTATTGCTTATTACTTGGAACAAAAAACCAACACCCACCTTGCTACAACCTCCTTTCAGGTAGTTGTAGAGAAGAAGGTCTCCCCTGAGCCTCCATTTTTCCAGCCCCAGTTCCCTCAGCTGCTTCTCACAAGACTTGTGCTCTACATGCTTCACCACCACCTTTGCCCTTCACAGTATCACTAAGGTTGGAAGAGACCTCGAGGATCATCGAGTCCAACCTGTCACCACAGACCTCATGACTAGACCATGGCACCAAGTGCCACGTCCAGTCTCCCCTTGAACACCTCCAGGGATGGTGACTCCACCACCTCCCTGGGCAGCACATTCCAATGACGAATGACTCTCTCAGTGAAGAACTTTCTCCTCACCTCGAGCCTAAACTTCCCCTGGTGCAGCTTGAGACTGTGTCCCCTTGTTCTGGTGCTGGTTGCCTGGGAGACGAGACCAACTCCTTCCTGGCTACAACCACCTTTCACTCCAGTAATCTTCTGGACTGCCTCCTCTCTGCTGAATTAAGTTTCCAGCAGATATCTGGCAGGTTGAAGTCACCCCTTCTCTGGACATACTTCATCATCTCAATGTCTCTGTAGTGAGGAGCCCAAAACTGAACCCAATACCGAAGGTGCAGCCTTGCCAGTGCTGGGAACAGTGTTGCACAGAATTGTGGATAGAGATGTTCTGTTGAGTAACCAAAACCCAACAGCTTCCTAGAAACACTAAAGTTTTGGTAGGATATCTGGTAAAAAGTGGTTGTTGGTGTTATGCCAAAAGCCACGGGGATTATTTTTTGTTGATTACAACTGAACAGTTGCCATGTGCCTCTAAATTGGCAGCATCAGTTGCTGCTGTTTGAGATGGATGTTTTCTCTGCAGGAAGGAAAATCAAAATTAATGAAACTTGTTTAAAGCATAGCACTGCAAGGAACCTGTGTCCATGGGGACTGTAAACAGCAGCTTCTTGCCTAACAGAGGTTAGAAATGGTGGAGACAAAGCTACATACTTTTCCAAAGCTTTCAGAATTCATTTGCTCCAACAAACTAGTAGTCGTCTTCAAATTGTCAGCCCTAATTAAGCTGTAGCCAATTTATACCCATTTGGGTTTAGCCACTGGTGGGTTTCAGATTAAATAGTTGTTGCTCTTCTCTGCCTTCCCTAATATCTTAATAGAGAGATTTCATTTTGCAAGGGGCTGAACAGGTCTTTTAGTCTCTGCTGGTAAGAAAGAATCATAAAATAGTTTGGGTGAGATCATCAAGTCCAACCATTTTTCAAGTCTGGTGCTAAACCATGTCCCTCAGCACCACATCTCTGCATCTCTTAAACACCTCCATGGATGGGGATTCAGCCACCTCCCTGGGGAGCCTGTTCCAGTGTTTGAGAACCCTTTAAGTGAAGAAGCTTTCTTTTAACATCCAATCTAAATCTTCCCTGGCATAGCTTGAGGCCATTTCCTCTTGTCCTAACATTTAGTACTAGGGAGGAGAATCTAGCCCCCACCAGGCACCAGCCTCCTTGCAGGTAGTTGTAGAGAAGGTCTCCCCTCAGCCTCCTTTGCTCCAGGTAAATAACCCCAGTTCCCTCATGCTCTCCAGACACTTCAGCAGCTTTGTTGCTCTTCTCTGGACATTCTCTGTTGCTGTTCTCGTTCTGGGCCCCTCAGTTTAAGAAGGACATCAAATCACTTGAACGTGTCCAGAGAAGGGCAACAAGGCTGGGGAGAGGCCTTGAACACAGCCCTATGAGGAGAGGCTGAGGGAGCTGGGGTTGTTTAGCCTGGAGAAGAGAAGGCTCAGGGGTGACCTCATTGCTCTCTACAACTACCTGAAGGGTGGTTGTAGCCAGGAAGGGGTTGGTCTCTTCTCCCAGGCAACCAGCACCAGAACAAGGGGACACAGTCTCAAGCTGTACCAGGGGAGGTTTAGACTCGAGGTGAGGAGAAAGTTCTTCACTGAGCGAGTCATTTGTCATTGGAATGTGCTACCCAGGGAGGTGGTGGAGTCACCATCCCTGGAGGTGTTCAAGAGGGGATTGGACGTAGCCCTTGGTGCCATGGTCTAGTCATGAGGTCTGTGTTGGTAGGTTGGACTTGATGATCCTCGAGGTCTCTTCCAACCTTAGTTATACTGTGATACATATTCCAGCACCTCAATGTCTTTCTTGTACTGAGAGGACCAAAACTCACCCCAGTACTCAAGGTGTGGCCTCACCAGTGCCAAGTACAGGGGAACAATTACTTCCCTGGTCTTGCTGGTCACTGATACAGACCAGGATACTGCTGGCCTTTTTGGCCAAAAGCTTTCTTCTTGGCCAGCTGGAATGCACTGTTCATGAAAACAGATGTCTGGATCTCTCTGGTTTAAAATTTCAGGTGAGGTCTGGCTTACATCTTTAGGAATGTTACTGGTACTTCTGTTTCTTTAGTGTAAATGTTGTAATGTCACATCCAGCTGTTCCATAGTGCCATTGTTTAGGTCTCTTGAGCTCTTGCTATGAGGCTGTTTCTTTCCATCAGATTATATCTGATTTGCTCTTTTAAAGAGGATGGATTGTGAGTGTCAAACTGGAAGACAGGCATCTTTTAGCTCCTAGGTTTGCTTATAGCCTTGACCATGCTGGCAGCCTCAGGAAAGTCTGTGTGCTGGCCTTCCTAGGCCAGCTTCCCTGTGAGTAAAGCGAAGACTTCTATCTCTTCAGGCTGTTGAGAGGGGTTGGTGTTTGCAGAAAGCTGTGAAATGCCAAGCTCTGAATATGATTCCTGACTTTGCTTTTAATGTTACTGGAAGGACGAGGCTAAATTAGAAACCACCGTTCACAAAAATAGCTCTGTAGAGGTTGTTGTAAATTTAGTTTATTGCTCCATGATTCCTGCAAATAAAAGCACATTTTCACAGAATCATCAAGGTTGGAAGAGACCTCAAAGATCATCAAGTCCAACCTGTCACCACAGACCCATGACTAGACCATGGCACCAAGGGCCACATCCAATCCCCTCTTGAACCCCTCCAGGGACGGTGACTCCACTGCCTCCCTGGGCAGCACATTCCAATGGTGAACAACTCTCTCCATGAAGAACTTTCTCCTCACCTCGAGTCTAAACCTCCCCTGGTGCAGCTTCAGACTGTGTCCTCTTGTTCTGGTGCTGGTTTCCTGGGAGAAGAGACCAACCCCCTCCTGGCTACAACTTCCCTTCAGGTAGTTGTAGACAGCAATAAGGTCTCCCCTGAGCCTCCTCTTCTCCAGGCTATACAATCCCAGCTCCCTCCCTCCCAGCCTCCTCACAGGGCTGTGTTCAAGGCCTCTCCCCAGCCTTGTTGCCCTTCTCTGGACACATTCAAGTGTCTCAATGTCCTTCTTAAACTGAGGGGCCCAGAACTGGACACAGGACTCAAGGTGTGGCCTAACCAGTGCAGAGTACAGGGGCACAATGACTTCCCTGCTCCTGCAGCTAAATTCTAAATCCTATAACTGAATTCTTCCTGAAGCTTGAAATCTCTGCCTTTGTCCATTGGCCTGTGAAACATGTTCTCCAGTGTTTTTTGCTGTAGGTCTTACAATCATAGAATCATAGAATGGTGTGAGTTGAAAGAGACCTTTGAAGGCCATCTGGTCCAGCCCCCTCTGCAGTCCTCAACTAGATCAGACTGCCCAGAGCCCTGTCAAGCCTAATCTTGAATATCTCCAGGGATGGAGCCTCAACTTCATCCCTGAGCAACCTCTTCCAGCGTTCCACCACCTTTGTGGTGCAGAACTTGTTCCTAACATCCAATCTAAATCTACTCTTCTCTAATTTCAAACCCTTGCCACTTGTCCTGTCACTGCAGGCCTTTATTATCAGTCCCTCTGTGGCCTTCTTGTAGGCCCTCTTTGTTGTAATTAGGTCTCCCTAGAGCCTTCTCTTTTCTAGGCTAAACACCCCCAGCTCCCTCAGCCTGTCCTGGAGCAGAGGTGCTCCAACCCCCTGATCATTTTTGTGCCCCTCCTGTGGACCTGCTCTCTCAGGTCCATGTCCTTCCTGTCTTGAGGGCTCCAGACCTAGATGCAGGTAGATGTGATGCTCTAGGGAAGTGTTGATGAAGTGGAGAGATGTGGAATATACACAGATCTTCTAAGCTGGTAGATGATAGATTTAGACTGCATATTAGGAAGAAATTGTTTATAGTGAGGGTGGTGAGACACTGGAACCGGTTGCCCAGAGAGGTTGTGGGTGTCCCCTCCCTGGAGGTGTTCAAGGCCAGGTTGGATGAGGCTTTGAGCAGCCTGGTCTAGTGGGAGGTGTTCCTGCCCATGGCAGGGGGGTTGGAGCTAGATGGATTTTTAAGGTCCCTTCCAACCCATTCTATGATCTTTGAATAAAGCAGAATTTTCCCTCCACTGCAGCATTTTCAAACACTGCTGAGCTCTCTTCTTCCTGCCTTGCATCTATGCTTTATTTCTTGAATTCCATGTTGGAACTTAAATCTGAATTAGTGTCTCAGCTTCTCAAAGCAATATAGGTCAAATGCTTTTCTTCTCCAGTACCTTGGTCTTAATGATCATGGAAACTTCTGCTTGTGGCAAAAGCTTCATTACTGAATAAGCAGAGGTCTTGCTTCCTTTGCGTTTTTCCTACTTAATCAGAATCCTCAGGCATCCAATCTGTTCTTTAAGGACAATAGGCCTAAAAGCTACACTTGAGTTTTAAATAAACATTTTCAAGATGAGCTAATTTGAATGGAAATTTAAAACTATGTTTAAAACAATAATATTTGCAAGGCATCAGATTAATTCATTCTTATTTCTATGATCCCAGCACACAACAGTTATGGAAGCTAGTGAGGATGCCTGCAGGGAGAAGAATCATCTCCACTTAAGCTTGTTATAGTTGGGTATTCTTCAAATTCCTGTGCTGTTTTACAGTATAAATACAGTCTTGACACTTTGATGCCTTTTTTGGTCTAAATTTGGAGTCATTTAAATAATGAGGTGGCACCTTTGCCCTTTCCTTGAGGAATCTGAGGTGAAGAAGCAGAGGAGTTTCGTTGTGTGTACTGCTGAAGTGGTGGCACTCTGGGGCTCGTCAGCAATTCATGAGGCGCTGCGTAGTGAGTTAAAAACGCAGCGAATGCTCCCAGCAATTAAAACGTCAGGAAGGATAGAACAAGCAGAGCTTAATTATCTAAATTAGCTTGCTTAAGGTACCAGGGTTAATGCTACACTGGCAAAGCTGTGAAACACATATTTATTGCTGGGTAGGAGACCTGCTTTTCACCTGCAGGTCCCTCTTGCAGATCCTTCTGACAGCAGTACCTGCTGTGCTTGAAATGAGGCTTTTGATTCAAGGACTTGCCTGTGATTCCCAGTGCCACAGGTCCTTGCTTCTTCTCAATCATCACTGAAGGGAGGTTGCAGCCAGGTGGGGGTTGGTCTCTTCTCCCAGGCATCCTGTGACAGAACAAGAGGACACAGTCTCAAGTTGTGCCAGGGGAGGTTTAGGCTGGATGTTAGGAAGAAATTCTTTCTGGGAAAAGAGATTGGCCATGGGAATGTGCTGCCCAGGGAGGTGGTGGAGTCACCATCACTGGAAGTGTTTAAAAAGAGCCTGGGTGAGGCACTTAGTGCCATAGTTTACTTGATTGGATGGTGTTGGGTAATATGTTGGACTTGATGACCTCGAAGGTCTTTTCCAACCTGGTTGATTCTGTGATCAGTGTTTTCTTAGCATCTTCTGTCCTAGTCCAGTCCATGAATGGAGTACCTGATAGTCCATTATATAGTCCTGATAGTACCTGAAAGGGGCCTGTGTGAAAGCCAGGAAGGGACTTTTAACAAGGGCTTGTTGTGGTAAGGGGGAATGGATTGAAGCTGGAAGCTGGTGGATTTAGACTGGCTATTAGGAAGAAATTCTTTACAGTGAGGGTGGTGAGACACTGGAGCAGGTTGCCCAGGGAGACTGTGGATGCTGCTTCCTGGAGGCATTCTGGTCTAGGTTTGTCAAAGTCTTGAGCAACCTGGTCTAGTAGAAGGTTGAGCCAGCAGTGTGCCCAGGTGGCCAAGAAGGCCAATGGCATCCTGGCCTGCATTAGGAATAGTGTGGCCAGCAGGAGCAGGGAAGTCATTGTGCCCCTGTACTCTGCACTGGTTAGGCCACACCTTGAGTCCTGTGTCCAGTTCTGGGCCCCTCAGGTTAAGAAGGACATTGAGACACTTGAATGTGTCCAGAGAAGGGCAACAAGGCTGGGGAGAGGCCTTGAGCACAGCCCTGTGAGGAGAGGCTGAGGGAGCTGGGGTTGTTTAGCCTGGAGGAGAGGAGGCTCAGGGGAGACCTCATTGCCCTTTACAACTACCTGAAGGGTGGTTGTAGCCAGGAAGGGGTTTGGTCTCTTCTCCCAGGCAACCAGCACCAGAACAAGAGGACACAGTCTCAATCTGCAGCAGGGGAAGTTGAGGCTGGAGGTGAGGAGAAAGTTCTTCACTGAGAGAGTCGTTCGCCATTGGAATGTGCTGCCCAGGGAGGTGGTGGAGTCACCATCCCTGGAGATGTTCAAGAGGGGATTGGACGTGGCACTTCGTGCCATGGTCTAGTCATGAGGTCTGTGGTGACAGGTTGGACTTGATGATCTTTGAGGTCTCTTCCAACCTTGGCGATACTGTGATACTGTGAAGGTGTCCTTGCCCATGGCAAGGTGGGGGCTGAAACTAGCGGATCTTTAAAGTCCCTTCCAACCCAATCCATTCTATGCTGAATAAGAGGCCTGGCTGCTGGGTGTTAATGTCCTTTTAAGCAGCACTTACAATGACTTCCCTCCCTCTCCTTTGCCAGAGGTTCGGATCGCGGCAGTTGAAGCCCTCTGCATGCTGGCTCAGTCCTCGCCTTCATTTGCAGAGAAGTGCCTGGATTTTTTGGTTGACATGTTCAATGATGAGATTGAGGAGGTGAGACTGCAGTCAATACACACAATGAGAAAGATCTCCCATAACATCACACTGCGGGAAGACCAGCTGGATACTGTGTTGGCTGTCCTGGAGGTAAGAAATCCCTAAGGGAGAAAAGCTTTCACTGCCTTTTGAGATGTTTTACTGGCATCACGCTAATCAGCCCCTTCCTCTGAGCTGAAAGCTGTCCACCTGTTTCATTTGGGGTTTTTTGGCTTGTTTTTTCCCCTCTACTTCAGACACTCCCAAAGGCTCCTAAGGTCCAGTAGCTTGTAATCTCCAGGACAACAGAATATTCTTTAGGTAGAATCATTAAATGGTTTGGAGGTTTAGGCTGGAGGTTAGGAAATTCTACTCAGAGAGAGTGATTGCCCATTGGAGTGGGCTGCCCGGGGAGGTGGTGGAGTCACCATCACTGGAGGTGTTCAGGAGGAGACTTGGTAGGGTGCTTGGTTGCATGGATTAGTTGATTAAGTGGCAGTGGATGATAGGTTGGACACGATGATCTCGAAGATCTCTTCCAACCTGGTTTGGTTTGGTCTATTCCACTCTATTCTATTCCATTCTATTCTAACAATCGCACAGTCAGCAGGGATATCTTCAACTAGAGGAGTTTGCTCAGAGCCCTGTCCAACCTCACCTGGAATGTTTTCATGGATGGGGCTTCTGCCACCTCTCCAGGCAACTTGTGCTAGCAACTCAGCACCCTCATTGGAAAACGTTTCTTCCTTCTAGACAGGCTGGAAGAGTTGGGCAGGGAGAAACTGAATGAAATACAAGGGCAAGCGTGGAGTCTTGCACCTGGGAAAGGACAACCCCATGGACCAGGATATGTTGGGGACTGAGCTGTTGGAGAGCAGTGAAGGGGAAAAGGACCTGGGGGTCTTAGTGAATGGAAGGTTGACCATGAGCCAGCAACGTGCTCTTGTGGGCAAGAAGGCCAATGCCATTCTGGGGTGGACTAGAAGGGGTGTTGTCAGTAGGTGGAGCAAGGTTCTCCTCCCCCTCTACTCTGCCCTGGTGAGGCTGCATCTGGAATATCGTGTCCAGTTCTCAATTTCCTTTGTTGTTCTTGCCTCCTAGAGCTGGCATATGAGCCTGAGAGCTTTCCTCTGACTGTTCAGAGGCATGCTCTGAAGTGTGTATTTGCCCTTTCCTAAGCAGTCAGTGCTCAGCCAGGATTCAGGGGACAGCATGAGCCATCAGCTGTTCCTGGTTGATGGGTTTAATCTTATAAGGGGAAGAGGTTACATCTATATGAACAGTGCTGTCCCACACTGCTTACCCTCAGACCCAATTCATTTGAGGTGTGGTTGGTTGATTCTGCTGCTAGTTAGGCAAGTTTCTGCTTCTTTTGGGAAGTCTCCCAAGCCTGGGGCAGTGCTGCAAATCTGCTTCTGTCTCTTCAACTGCTGCTTGCTTTACCTAGGGCACCAGGGACTTCCTTCAGTTGTGTCCCAGGAGGAAGCAAACCAACTAACCTAATTTAGCAGTCTGTAACAAGTGCAGTGGAATGTGGTCTGAGCTTGCAAATACAGCAGTGAGGTTTTTGTGGTTGATCAACATTTGTTCAAGTAGGGGACCTGTACATCAAGGTATAAAACCCTCCTAGCTAGACTGGGGTTCTGTCTTAAGGGTTCTGTGGCAACTTAACCATGCATGACAAAGCATACATATATTTTGGGTTTTATTATCATAAGTTTAGCTGAAGTGTGAGAGTTACTAACATTTTCCAGGACCGAAATAAAGGATTTGGAAAAGCAGCATTAACTTTGATACCTAAATTTGTTCTGAGAGTGTAAATAGAATCATGGAATTGGTTAGCCTGGAAAAGACCTTTTAAGATTGAGTCACAGAGTGATAGGGATTGGAAGGGACCTCTGGAGATCATCCAGTTCAACCTCACTACCAGAGCAGGTTTACCTAGAGCTGGTTGCACAGGATGATGTC
The DNA here is from genome assembly GCF_026170545.1 of Melanerpes formicivorus. Classification (NCBI taxonomy): domain Eukaryota; kingdom Metazoa; phylum Chordata; class Aves; order Piciformes; family Picidae; genus Melanerpes; species Melanerpes formicivorus. The sequence continues at coordinate 34,810,151 of NW_027142353.1, read as the reverse complement.
CAGGCAGGTTTTTAATGATTCCAGAGATGGAGATTCCACCACTTCTCTGGGCAGCCTGTGCTCTACCATCTCTCCTATGAGGATGGGCTGAGGGTTGTAAACTACACCACAGGAAGTTCCACCTCAACCTGAAGAGGAACTTCTTCACTCTGAGGGTCACAGAGCACTGCAATGGGCTCCCCAGAGAGGTTGTGGAGTCTCTTTGGCTGTGTTTTCCCTGGTGGTGTTGATCTCAGTTTTTGCTGAGCTGGGCTCCTCTCTGTCTCATTGTAGTCTTGTGCTTCACTTGACTCTGTACTGCCCTTCTAGTGGTCTCTGCAACTCACCTGGAGTATTTTATATGCATGGTCATTTCATTCCAGTCCTTGGAGTATGTCTTCTTTTGCTCCTATCTACCTTCCACCACCAGAATAGGGAAGGGCTGGGCAGCCCTGCTGTGCTTTCCTCCTTTGATCATTTGTGTGTGTTGGCTGTCATTTCAGAGCCTTTACCAGAGGCCTGTGCTCTCTTCCTTTGTGTAAGACAATGATGAAGGAGCTGTTGATACTTAGCAAATTGTAATTAAAAAAAAATAATCAATTTTGGCCATTGAGATGTTTCCAGTTCTTGTATCCTGTCAAACTTCCACTTTTTGTTCAGCAGTACCACACAAATGCTGAGAGCCAGGAAGTCTATGAAATTTGATGGTAGACTGAACATGAGCCTGCAGTGTGCCCAGGCGGCCAAGAAGGCCAATGGCATCCTGGCCTGCATCAGGAACAGTGTGGCCAGCAGGAGCAGGGAGGTCATTCTGCCCCTGTACTCTGCACTGGTTAGACCACACCTTGAGTCCTGTGTCCAGTTCTGGGCCCCTCAGTTTAAGAAGGACATTGAGACACTTGAACGTGTCCAGAGAAGGGCAACAAAGTTGGTGAGGGGTTTGGAGCACAAGCCCTGTGAGGAGAGGCTGAGGGAGCTGGGGTTGTTTAGCCTGGAGGAGAGGAGGCTCAGGGGAGACCTTATTGCTCCCTACAACTACCTGAAGGGAGGTTGTAGCCAGGTGGGGGTTGGTCTCTTCTCCCAGGCAACCAGCACCAGAACAAGAGGACACAGTCTCAGGCTGCACCAGGGCAGGTTTAGGCTGGATGTTAGGAAGAAGTTCTTCAGAGGAAGAGAGATTGAATTCAGAGGAAGAGAAGATTGATTGGAATGTGCTGCCCAGGGAGGTGGTGGAGTCACCATCATTGGAGGTGTTCAAGAGGAGACTTGCTAGGGTGCTTGGTTGCATGGTTTAGTTGATTAGGTGGTGTTGGATAATAGGTTGGACGTAATGATCTTGAAGGTCTCTTCCAACCTGGTCTGGTCTATTCTATTCTAACACATAGGTAAGGAAGGGCAAGGTGGCTTTGGGCAGCAGGAATGTAATTAATTAAGCTGGACTTCAGCCCCAGCACTTCTAAAATACTGCTTACAGATTGCATGTCAGCCTGGCCTGGAGGAAGAAAATGGCTGCAAAGTGACTTTAGAATTGGTACATCAGGGATCCTCTATGTTCATCACAAAGTTCCTGTCTGAACTTGTGTGGTTTCTTTTCTTTATTGTCCATCTACACACCTGTAGTTAGGTCAAGGTCCTTTATCCTTTAGGTGATCACTGTTAATCTAATCTGTCCAGCTATTGACACATCCTCAACACTTACCCAGACCCTCTGGAGGCAGGTGACAAGGTTAAAGGCTTCAGCTGTCAGACAATAAAAGGCTTCTCCAAAGACAATAAAACAAACTCTGGTGCTTGTTTTCACAGAACCACAGATGGTTTGGGTTAGAAGGGACCTTTAAAGGTCACCTACTCCACCCCCCCTGCAGTGAGCAAACGAGCATTCAGCAGTGAGTTGAGTTACCCAGCACCTTCCTTTCCTGTTACTGCCTTTACCTAAGGGTACAACATCACCCAAACCAAATAGTGATTCTTGCTCTGCTTGAGAAGATCAGCAGTGAAACAGTTCCCTTTCATTCCAGTAAATGAAGTGTGTGGGTGGAGACCAGCAGGAGCCCCTGCAGCAGTTGCTTATCTGTGCTTAGCAATGATGAGCAGAAACGTGCCCTGCTTTTCAGGTGCTTCTAGTTCAGCCAAGGAATGGGAAGTGCATGTGCAGGCACATCACTCTCAGCACTCTGTGCTGGGTAGAAGATTCCCCCTAAGCTCAGTTGGAAGCAAATGAAGCTGTATTTACAACCAAAACTACAATCTAAAATGAAATGCAATGAATCTGTACAAAATATAAGATACTTACATATATTTGCAGGCATTTACAACTGACAAACAGCACAAGAGCCCCCCTGGACAAAACCAGGGGAGCTAGTAAGAGTTTCCCCTTCCCTACTTCCCCTCCTGGACCCCCCTCAGCCCCTGTACACAAAGGACAAGAGAAAGAGCAGAGAGTTGTTTGTTAGATACTCAGCCCCCACAAAGCACACAGCCAAGGTCAGCAAAGCCAAGCCGACACCAGAGCTAGTATCTGCTAGAGCAAGGAAGCCCAAAAGGGTGCAAGTTAGTGTACACAGCCAGCTTATGTTGGCAGTTTGTCCAATGGGATCATTTAGGACTTATCATTATTTGGATGAGAAGCTCAGCATGAGCCAGCAGTTTGCACTTGCAGCCCAGAAAGCAAATCACAGTCTGGGCTGCATCAAGAGAAATGTGGCCAGCAGGTGGAGGGAGGTGATTCTTCCCCCTCTACTCTGCTCTGGTGAGACCCCACCTGGAGTACTGTGCCCAGCTCTGGAGCCCCTATTACAAGAGGGATGTGGAGGTGCTGGAAGGTGTCCAGAGAAGGGCCACGAGGATGATCAGAGGGCTGGAGCACCTCTCCTTTAGAGACTGAGACAGTCAGGGCTGTTCAGTCTGGAGAAGACAAGGCTCCAAGGAGACCTTGTGGCCTTACAGTATCTGAAGGGGCCTATAAGAAATCTGGGGAGGGACTTTTCAGGGTGTCAGGTAGTGATAGGACTAGGGAGAATGGAACAAAACTAGAAATGGGTAGATTCAGATTGGGTGTTAGGAAGAAGTTCTTCCCCATGAGGGTGGTGAGACACTGGCACATGTTGCCCAGGGAGGTGGTGGAAGCCTCATCCCTGGAGGTTTTGAAGGCCAGGCTGGATGTGGCTCTGAGCAACCTGCTGTAGTGTGAGGTGTCCCTGCCCATGGCAGGGGGGGTGGAACTGGATGATCCTTGAGGTCCCTTCCAACCCTGACAATTTTATGATTCTATGATTTTCCTTTTTACATCCAGTGGTGACTTATTTACATTCTACTACTTTCTGTTCAAGACCTGTGGAAAGTTTTCTAGGCACAGCCTGAAGCTAGCACACACTCAGAGGTGTCTGGGTTGGGTTTGTCTTTCAGGATTCTTCAAGGGACATTCGGGAAGCCCTTCATGAACTGTTGTGTTGCACCAATGTCTCGACTAAAGAAGGCATCCATCTTGCACTGGTGGAGCTGCTGAAGAACCTAACCAAGTATCCCACAGACAGAGAATCCATATGGAAGTAAGTGTCTTCAGTGTCCTTGTGTGGCTACTCAAGTTCTTACACTTTTTTTGGTAATTGAAGCATTAGGCTAATACTGCCTGGGGAGGTAAGTGGTGTACAGATGCATGGTCTTGGTTCCAAATAATATTTGGAGTGGTGGCTGCACTAAGCATTGTCCATAACCATGAGTGATATGGGAACTGTGGTGTTCTTGCTTATCAGTACTGGGAATCCAGAACTGATGAGAGGGTATGAATTGAAGCTTGAGGAAGGCAAATTTAAGGCTGGATGTTAGGAAGAAATTCTTTACAGTGAGGCTGGTGAGAAAGTGGGAAAGGTTGCCCAGGGAGGTTGTGGATGCCCCCTCCCCAGCTGTGTTGCAAGACCAGGCTGGATGAGGCCTTGAGCAGCCTGGTCTGGAGGAAGGTGTCCCTGCCCATGGTAGGAGGGTTGCAATCATAGAACAGCTTAGACCTCAGAGGTCTTCTACTCCAACTTCCCCTCCATGGGCAGGGACATCTATCAACTAGACTCAACTGCACAAGGCCTCATCCAGGCTGGCCTTGAACACCCCCAGAGAGGAGGCATCCACAACCTTTTGCAAAGTCACATCACCCTTGTACTGAAAAGCTTCTTCCTAAGATCCAATTTAAACCTGCTCTCCCTCAGCTTAAAACCATTCCCTCTTGTCCTAGGTGATCTTTAAGGTCCCTTGCAAGCCAAACCATTCTATGAATGTATGGATATGTGACCACTCCTGGAGGCATCCTTCTATTACAAGCACTCAAAGCACTACCAGAAAAGATTCATTCAACCCTCAGTTTACAACCCCATCTTTTTTATGCAACTAATATTTTGTGCTTACTTGACACTGCATTAAATATCTACCAGCAGCCAATGCTATTGGCCATGACAGGTGCATTTGTGTAGGGCTTTTTTTGGTTGTTTAATGGTTACTGCACACATTCTTTCAGATGGAATTCTTGGGTAGTGTTGGAAGAAGATATTTTAGTCTGTTTTGTCTTCCAGTGTAGTCTTAGTTGTTTGGGGAAGGTTGGGGGTTGTTGGGCCTTGTCTCTTGGCTGTGGTTTTACCACCTCACTCCTTTATTTCTGATTAAACAGAGAGGAAAAAAAGACAGACACATTTGTTGACATCTAGTATGAAAGCTTCTTTTGGGTTCTACAGCTCCAGTTTAAAGCTGGGTAGGTCCTGCCTGACCAACCTGATCTCCTTCTATGATCAAGTGACTGCCTGGTGGATATGGGGCAGGCTGTGGATGTAGTCTACCTGGACCTCAGCAAGGCCTTTGATGCCATCCCCCACAGCAAACTGCTGGCTAAGCTGTCAGCCCCTGGCTTGGACAGCAGCACTCTGACCTGGGTTAGGAACTGGCTGGAGGGCCGAGCCCAGAGAGTGGTGGTGAATGGTGCCACATCCAGCTGGCAGCCAGTCACTAGTGGTGTGCCCCCAGGGATCAGTGCTGGACCCCATGCTCTTTAATATCTTCATTGATGATCTGGATGAGGGCATTGAGTCCATCATCAGTAAATTTGCTGACGACACCAAGCTGGGGGCAGGAGTTGATCTGCTGGAGGGTAGAGAGGCTCTGCAGAGGGACCTCGACAGGCTGGACAGATAGATGGGCAGAGTCCAACATGATGGCATTCAACAAGTCCAAGAGCCAGGTGCTGCACATTGGCCATAACAACCCCATGCAGAGCTACAGGCTGGGGTCAGAGTGGCTGGAGAGCGGCCAGGCAGAGAGGGACCTGGGGGTACAGGTCGATGGTAGGCTGAACATGAGCCTGCAGTGTGCCCAGGCAGCCAGGAGGGCCAATGGCATCCTGGCCTGCATCAGGAACAGTGTGGCCAGCAGGAGCAGGGAGGTCATTCTGCCCCTGTACACTGCACTGGTTAGGCCACACCTTGAGTCCTGTGTCCAGTTCTGGGCCCCTCAGTTTAGGAAGGAGGTTGACTTGCTGGAACGAGTCCAGAGAAGGGCAACAAAGCTGGTGAGGGGCTTGGAACACAAGCCCTATGAGGAGAGGCTGAGGGAGCTGGGGTTGCTTAGCCTGGAGAGGAGGAGACTCAGGGGTGACCTTATTGCTCTCTGCAACTACCTGAAGGGAGATTGTGACAAGGCAGAGGTTGGTCTCTTCTCCCAGGCAGCCAGTACCAGAACAAGAGGACACAGTCTCAGGCTGCGCCAGGGGAGGTTTAGGCTGGAGGTCAGGAGGAAGTTCTATACAGAGAGAGTGATTGCCCATTGGAATGGGCTGTCTGGGGAGGTGGTGGAGTCACATTCACTGGAGGTGTTTAGGAGGAGACTTGATGGGGTGCTTGGTTGCATGGTTAGTTGGTTGGGTAGTGTTGGATGATAGGTTGGACGTGATGATCTTGAAGGTCTGGTCTGGTCTGTTCTATTCTATTCTTTATTACTGCTTAGTTTTTTTTAAGCTGTCCTCTTAAGTTTTCCTGGATCCTGTAAAATATTAATGTAGATACTCAGCCATGAGACTTGGACAGTAGGGTTTTGATGCTGACTGGTGCCTGCAAGATAAAAGAATACTTTTAAATGTTGTGTTTTGCAATGTACCTATTTACTAATAAATATTTCAATCTGTGTATTTTCAGATGCTTGAAGTTCTTGGGAAGCAGACATCCCACTCTGGTGCTTCCTTTAGTCCCAGAGCTGCTCAGCACACATCCCTTCTTTGACACTCCAGAACCTGACATGGATGACCCAGCCTGTATCTTTTCCATGAATCTTTTGGATCTTTTTGACAGCAAATAGAATTCTTTTCATATTTTCCTGATGCTGCCTTTTGTTAAACTGTTTCAGACTGTAGCAGACAGTCCTGTAGCTATTTCTGAATCCCTTTGCTGCTTAGTTTTGTTCATAGGATCAGAGAGTATTAAATCATAGAATGGGTTGGATTGGGCTGGGAAGGACCTTGAAAATCATGTTTCAAGCCCCTGCCATGGGGAGGGACACCTTCCGCTAGACCACATTGCAAGGCCAGTTCACAGAATCACAGAATGTTGGGGGCTGGAAGGGACCTCAAAAGATCGAGTCCAACCCCCTGCCAGAGCAGGATCACCTAGAGCAGGTCATATGGGAATGCATCGAGGCATTTTGAGTGTCTACAGAGGAGGAGACTCCACAACCTCTCTGGGCAACTTATTCCAGGGCTCTGTCACCCTCAGAATGACAAAGTTTTTCCTTATGTTCATGTAGAACCTCCTGAGCTCCAGCTCGCACCCATTGCCCTTTGTCCTGTCATTGGACATCACTGAGCTGTGCCTGGCTTTGTCCTCCTGATACTGACTGCCCTTCACATCTTTATAAACATGAATGAGGTCTCCCCTTCCAGTTTCACTCAGCAAGTGGTGCAATAGCTGTTAGCTTTTCTTATGCTGTGATGAACAATCTGTTCATCAAACAATTTGCCACGGTTTAAGCTTTGTGGATGGGTCCTTTGATGTGGGAATACCTGTCTAGTTTGCATTAATTTTGAAGGTGCTTTAGCTTTTAAATAAGAGGAGTGGGTTTCCTTGTCTGTTTTCTTTGTAGGTGAAACTCCTGCCATCCTCAGTGCTGTGCAGTGTGTAGATCAGCACCATTTCTGAGGGCAGCAGAGGCTGACCCCCTATAAGGCTGGAAATTGATCATCTTTTGGAAATCATTCACAATCAGCAATCCATACAATGACACCAGCTCCTCTAGTGCTTTAAAACACAAACTGTTACTGTTACACCATTATCCTTAACAATAGGAGATGCCTTGGAAATGTGGAATATTCTCTGCCATTGTTCATTCTCCTTGCTTCCTTTCGATGTGACTGCAGAACATGCTGAGAGATGTTAGAATAGGTCAACTCCCTTCCTTCCTCTGGGAAGGTGCTCCTTACTTCTCTCACCAGTCACAGGCCATCAGCTAGAACTTCTGTACAGGTTAAACAAACACCTTCTGAGACTTGAAAAGGGCTGGGATCAGGTGGAGAGGAAGGCTGATCCCTAATCAGATGGGTAAGAATTGGAGCACGTTTGTTGAGTTGAGAATTGAAGGAACATTGTGAGGCCCCCAAGAAAAGAAGGATTTGGAACTTTTGGAGCAGGCCCAGAGGAGGCCACAAAGGTGATCACAGGGCTGGAGAATCTCCTCTGTGGGGACAAGCTGAGAGAGTTGGAGCTGTTTAGCCTGGAGAAGAGAAGGGTCCAGGGAGACCTCAGCAGGAGCCTTCCAGTACCTGAGGGGGGCCTATAACAAAGCTGGGAAGGGACTTTTTACAAGGACTTGTAGGGATAGGATGGGAGGGAATGGATTGAAGTTTGAGGAGACTTGATTTAGACTGGAGATTAGGAAGAAATGCTTTAAAGTGAGGGTGGTGAGACATTGGAACAGGTTGCCCAGGGAGGATGTGGATGCCCCCTCCCATGTTCAAGGCCAGGTTGGTTGAGGCCTTGAGTAACATGTTCTGGTGAGAGGTGTCCCTGCCCACGGCAGGGTGCTTAGAACTAGCTGATCTTTAAGGTCCTTTCCAAAGCAAACCATTCTATGTTTGTGGTGGGGAGAAGCTGTTCTTTAGCTCAATGCCCCTTCCTGCCCTGAACCAGAGAATATTATTTGGGAGAATGTTCTAGAAGTAACTCACCACCAAATTTCAGGGAGGTAATTTCTGTGAAAGAAGGCCAAGGAGCCAGAAGTACAAGGTAGACCTGAAAGGTGTGTTTCCAGTGTAAAGTGTTAATTTTTGATTCAAAGCACTTGGCAGATTTGAATCAGATCACTTGGATAGCTTCTGCTCAAAATAGGAAAAAATTTGGGGCAAAGAGAAGTTGGTTTGGTAAGTAGGAGCTGGGCAGCTTGTGGATGCAGGAGATTGATCAGGAGGTGAGAGATTTGGGTTCAGTGGCTGAACCTACTCCTTCCCTATGCAGGCAAGTGGCCAGGCAGACCTTAGACTGGGATCCTTTTACACTCTCCTGTTGGAGATTGTAAGGAGATCAATAGAGCACAAGTCTTCTGAGGAGTAGCTGAGGGAACTGGGGTTTTCTAGTCTGGAGAAGATGTTGAGGTGAGATCTTACTGCTCTCTGCTGGAGACTGAACCTGAAAGGGAACTGTAGTGAGATGAGGGTCGGTCTCTTCTCTCAGGTAACAAGAAACAGGATGAGAGAAAGTGGTCTCAAGTTGTGCCATGGGAGGTTTAAATTTGATATCAGGAAAAATGTCTTCACTGCAAGAGTGAGTAAGCATTGGAACAGGTTGCTCAGGGGAACGGTGGAATTATCACCCCTGGAAGTGTTCAAAACACATGTGGATGTGGAGCTTAGGGACATGCTTTTGTAATGGACTTGGCAGTGTTGGGTTAACAATTGGACTCCATGATCTTAGGGGGATTTTCCAACCTTCATGGCTCTATGATCTTTGTGTTGTAAGGTGAGTGCCCCAGCCTTTGGGCTGATTGAAGCCTTTAGCTGCTCTCTGTTTCCCTGGCTCTTGCAGTGTGAAAGTTGGGTTTTCTATTCCATAGCTATCTTGCCACGCTTGAGTCTTTAGTGTGGTTTAAATCTGTGCAAGAGGGATGTTTTTCAGGCCATCAGAGGAAATGCAGCAATTCTCAAAGACTTAAAGGTGAATGTTTACTTTTAGGTGGTGTTTGGGTGCCAGACTAGTAACTGCAGTGAGAGCTTTGAGCAGGAGTGGAACTCCACCTCATGAACATGCTGTGCGTGTCCCTGCCCATGGCAGGGGGGTTGGAACTAGATGATCATTGTGGTCCCTTCCAACCCTGACTGATACTATGATACTATGTTCTGTGTTTATAATCACTGGCTCCTAACCTTTGTGTCACCTCTGAGCCACCCCACATTGGTGGTAATATACTTCCTCCTATCTGGCCCCTCCTGTCATCTTTGTACTTAATTTTCAACAGCTCAGGCACCTGCCTCTCTGGGTTGTGCTCAGCATTTTCCAACAGTGAAGAACTCCCTGAACAATCTCCAGCAAAGAAAAGGTGGATGAGTTGTTGCTGTTTTGAATTTCCCATCCCCAAGGAGCTCTTCTTGCTGTGCATTTTTCTTTAACAATCCCCTTCAACAGATATTGCAGTGCTGGTTCTGATTTTTAATGCTGCTAAGAGCTGCCCAACGATGCCTGCCCTGTTCTCTGATCATACCTTCAGACATTATGCCTACCTTCGGGACAGTCTGTCCCATCTGGTCCCTCCATTAAGAGTAAGTTGAACCACTTGGGTTTGCACTTCACCCCTGTTATGGTTATTGCTGGTCTCTTCCCTGTGTGTCAGTTGGTTACACTTGGATTCCAGTTTTCTCCCATTCACCAAGTGGCTGGAGAGCTGCCTAACAGAAAGGGACCTGGGGGTGCAGATTGACAGCTGCCTAAACATGAGCCAGCAGTGTGCCCAGGTGGCCAAGAAGGCCAATGGCATCCTGGCCTGCATTAGGAATAGTGTGGCCAGCAGGAGCAGGGAAGTCATTGTGCCCCTGTACTCTGCACTGGTTAGGCCACACCTTGAGTCCTGTGTCCAGTTCTGGGCCCCTCAGTTTAAGAAGGTCATTGAGACACTTGAATGTGTCCAGAGAAGGGCAACAAGGCTGGGGAGAGGCCTTGAGCACAGCCCTGTGAGGAGAGGCTGAGGGAGCTGGGGTTGTTTAGCCTGGAGAAGAGGAGGCTCAGGGGTGACCTCATTGCTCTCTACAACTACCTGAAAGGTGGTTGTAGCCAGGAAGGGGTTGGTCTCTTCTCTCTAGCAACCAGCACCAGAACAAGAGGACAGTCTCAAGCTGCAGCAGGGGAAGTTGAGGCTGGAGGTGAGGAGAAAGTTCTTCACTGAGAGAGTCATTTGCCATTGGAATGTGCTGCCCAGGGAGGTGGTGGAGTCACCATCCCTGGAGGTGTTCAAGAGGGGATTGGACGTGGCACTTGGTGCCATGGTCTAGTCATGAGGTCTGTGGTGACAGGTTGGACTTGATGATTTTTGAGGTCTCTTCCAACCTTGGTGATATTGTGATACTGTGATGTGTATTGGCATGTGCATTAAGGAAAGAGCCAGTTATGAAATTGATACAATATGGATGGGCAGAATCCCTGGGAGCTTTCTGCAGCTCTGACTCTCTGGGGAAGGGGAGTTGCGCCTTTGCAGATCTTCCAACATTTGACTTCTGTCCTACCTAAAAGGTTTATTTGTGGGTGAGATGTGTTCCTTGTGGCTTTGAAGCATGGAATTACATTGAAGCCTGGTTTTTCTGCCTGGAAGTACAGGTGGGACTGAAGTTGGTCATAAATCTTATTGCAGCTCATAAAATCAATCACAGCTTGGGAGGTCTTGGACTTCCTTTGATTTCACAGCAACGTCACGTAGCTGAGGAAGATGCTTCCCTCAGAGGGGTGTTGGACTATAATCTGAAGAGCTGTGGGTGCAAATGGATTATAAAATGGAGAATTTTACCTAACAAAGATGCAGAGCTGAAAGCCTTGCTATAAATTTTGAGTTTGAGCAGTGCATTGGAGCTCTCAGTTGCTAATTAATAACGTGGCAGCATTTAGCAGTGTTGTTCCTTGTGTTAGGCTCTTCTCCTTATATGTTGACTGCATTGATTATTTTATTGTATTTTAATGTATTTCCTCTTGCTTAGTTGCCAGGTAGAAAGCTGGTGTCCTCCCCTGCCTCACCCAGCATTACACCACATGAAGATCCTTCTCAGCAGTTCTTACATCAGAGCCTGGAGAGGGTCTACAACCTTCAGCACCTCGACTCTCAGGGCATACAGGAGCTGCTGGAATTTACCATCCGGTAAGGCTGCAAGCTGGCTTGCCCATGGGAAGATGGGTTTGGATTCCTAATCTGTCTGCAGCAGGTGCTTCCCTCAATGTCAGCACTCAGTATCAGTGTTGTACTTTGCTGCTGGCTACTTAGCCTGAACCTTCTAGAGAACATTGTGGGAAAACAGCATTTGCTGTTTGTTTGTAGTAAAACTGTGGTCTGAGGTCTCACTCTGTCCCACTGAATAATTGGTGTGATTTCAGGCAGCATCTTAGTTCTCTGTCCCTGTACAAGTCCCTTCTTTTGATCATATTATTTATAGTGTATATGCACAGGGGTTTTTTGTTTGTTTTATTTGAGTGGGGAGAGAGAGGTTGTCCCATTTGATGTTTCATTTTCAGGTCCTGTGGTGTCTCATTCAGCAGGTGAAGATATGCTTTTGGGGCTTTGTTGGGTTCTTACCACCAATCCAATACAGGAAGGACACAGACCTTTTGGAGCAGGTCCAGAGGAGGCCCAGAAAAATCTTCAGGAGGTTGGAACAATTCTGCTGTGAGGACACTCTGAGGGAGCTGGGTTTGTTCAGCCTGGAGAAGAGAAGGCTCCAGGGAGATCTAATAGCAGCCTTCCAGTACCTGAAGGGGGCTTACAAGAGGGACAGAGAGGGACTGTTTACAAAGGCCTGCAGTGATAAGATGAGAGGCAATGGCTTCAAACTAGAGAAGAGTAGATTTAGATTGGATGTTAGGAACAAATTCTTTACCAGGAGGGTAGTGGAACACAGGAACAGGCTGCTCAGGGAGGTGGTTGAGGCCTCATCTCTGGAGATACTCAAGGTAAGGCTCAACAAGGCTCTGGGCAACCTGAGCTAGTTGAGGATGTCCCTGCTTACTGCAGGTGGGATTGGACTAGATGACCTTTGGAGGTTCCTTCCAACCCAGACCATTCTATGATTCTATGATCCTGTTTATGAAGAACTTTGACCTTCTTCATCAGTTGTAAAATCATAGAATCATTGAGTGCTAGAATGTTTGAGGTTGGGAGAGGCCTTTAAAGGTCAATTAGTAAAATGTCCCCTGCAGTAAACAAGGACATCTTCAACTATGTCAGGTTGCTGAGCCCCAGTAACCTTACCTGGAGTGTTTCCAGAAACAGGGCTTCTACCACCTCTCTGGGCAACCTGTGGCAGTCTTTCACCACCCTCAGTGCAAATAAATTCTTCCTTCTGTCTAGTCTAAATCGCCCTCTTTCAGTTTCAAACCATCACCCCGCATCCTGTCACAAAAGGCCCTGCTAAAATGTCTGTCCCCGTCTTTATTATAGGCCCCTTTAAGTACTGAAAGGGTGCAACAAGGCCTTCCTAGAACATTTTCTTCTCCAGAACTCCAACTCTCTCAGCCTATCCTCACAGCAGAGGAGTTCCAGCCCTCATCAGAGATTCTCCTGAAGCAGACAATATTGTGTGCTGCTGTCTGCTGCTCTACAGATAAGGGTGTGCAGCTTCTGAATGTGGAATTTGTGCTGCCTCTTCTATTTCATCTCCCGACTCATTTACACAAACAAAACACTTGAAAAGGATCTCTTCACTACGATGCCTCTGCTTTGAAGAGGGAAAGAGCCTTATTTTGAGAGCTGGGAAAGCAATCTAAAATGCTTTGTTTGGAGCATGGAATTCCAAAAGGCTGTATTCTCTCTCTTTCCCCCAGAGAGCTGCCTTACACATAGCTGTGAATCACATTCACACCCACCTGCAGTGGTGAATAAATGGTGTGGTCCTTGCTGCAAAGCCAACTGTGAAAAACTGGAGGGTTTGTCTTCAGTTGTTTTGAGGCTAAAATGAACAACCTAAAACACAGTCTGAAAGCATTTCATGCATTAAATCCTTGAAACAGGTAATCTCTCTGCAGAGCAGCCCCCTAGGCACGATGAGGGTCTGGATACCTGTCAGGCCATCAATGGTTTTGATTACATGTGTAGGAATCATGCTGGAGATGCTGCATAACATACATGCATTAAAGGACAGCAATGCTTTGGAGTTTCTGGGAGTTACTGGCTTGGCTTTCTTCCTGCTGGGATCACTCCGCAGGAACCCTAGTAAAGCAGCTACTGTTTTCCACCCTGAAGAGAAGGAAGGATTTGAGACAAAACCAAAATAAGCATGAAAGGTTACTTTGCAGAGGGCAAGATTTTCCTGCACCAACAATTTGCTTGCTGAAAGGAAAGGAGTAGAAGAGGCTGACAGCAGTGGATTCTGTTGTGGGACATAACTCCCTCTTCCTTTATCATTCCTGTCATCAGGAGAAGTAACACAGACCTTGTGGAGCTGCTGTCTCCTTGGGACTTACATTCCTAACTGTGCTCAAGGCCGATGCTCTTCCCCCAGGCTCTGCAGCTGAAACTGCCAGACAGGCAGATTTTTAGCAAATTGGTCTTTGTGGTTTAGTGTCTCCATCCATCCCATTGGAATATTTTTATTTTTTTTGTCTTGCAGGGATGTTGAAATCTGTTTGAGATTTGCAAGGAAATAGAATTAGTGGAGTTGGGAACTGTAGAAGGCTGGGAAATGGAATGTCTGCTGAGCTGTTAGCTGAGAGGTGACATCCTGTTCCCCATTAGTGTGTCGTGATGCAGTGAGCATGATGTGGGAGTTAAGTGCCCAGGAGTCTTGTCTCTTTGCTCTCTGGGTGAATGAGGATGCAATGGAGTCACAGTGCAAGGCTCAGGCTCTGCTGTTGTTGCATGGAAGGAAGGCACAGCCCCTCTGCTTGGGAGGGATTGTCTTTGGCTGCAAATAATAGAGATAATCTCATGGATTTATTTTTTTGAATGTGGCAGCACTCAGCAGCCTTCTAGCTTGGCAGAGCTGAAGTTTCAGGGAGGCATTGTGAGTGCAAAGACAAATCTAAAATAAACAAAAGGCAAAAGGTCAGCTGAAGAACAAAAGCCCCTCTCTTTCATAATGTGTGGAGTGTCAATTTTAGCCCATTTTGGATCAAAACAAAATACAGAGGAGAATGGAGGCACAGTGAATCCACATCATCCAACCTGTTTTCACTTCTGTCACCAAAAAGGGGTTTGCTTTCTTAATAAACACTTTTGATTTGAAAACATGTCTAAGAGTAGAGAACTAAAGCCTTTGGGACTTCCATGAACTGTCACTGTTTTCTTCTGTCAAGTAAAAAGCTGCTTCTGTTGCTCTGTGATTTACAGGAAATGCTGAGAGCAGACAAGGCACAGCAGCTAGTTGAGCAAATACCAGTACATCTCATTTCAGCCTGGCTTTAAAAGGCAGCTACATTTCAGATCTGCTTGGTTGTGTGAGCCTGACATGTGCCAAACAACCTTTCTTGGCCAGCATGAATAGTTAGCTTTCCCAGCAGCAGAAGGGTCATTAGCTGCAGTAGGAGTCTGGAGCAGTTGAAGTTAAATCTGGAGCTGCCACACTCTACGGTTCCCATAGGGCTGCAGAGTAATGTGGGCTGACAGACTCTCTGCTTCCACTGCTGTGCTCGTGTCAGCCTCCAGGAAGGAAGGAGATGCCAAGTCCCAAGGTGCAAACTGTTTTTGTAGTGCCTGTTCTGCTGCTCCTTCTGGTCCTTATTCTAAGGCAAGATGCAGGAATTTGTTGGCTTCACTGCTGCTGTGTTCGGAGTGCATTTAGATAAACCTGTTTGCTGTCTTAACACTGAGTTTGGTCCTGGTTTGTTTTGTTTTTCTTTCTTCTCATGCTTCAGTGATCTTCAGAGGCTTGGAGAACTGCAGTCAGAGCTGGCAGGGATGGCAGATTTCACTGCAACTTACCTTCAGTGTCAGCTGCTCCTCATCAAGGTTTGCCTTCACCTGTGGTTTTTGGGCTGTTCTTCAAAAATACCCCAGTCCATCTCAGTGGTGCACTTCCCTCTTTTGATATTTGTGCTAAAAATTGAGGCATGATGACAGCTCAGGTTCCAGGGATTTCTGATATCCCTGCTTCCCTTCTGTGGCAAGTAATTAGTGCAGTAACTTTGCCAGTGAGCACTTCAGTGTGGATCTCTGCTTTTTGTACCCGGTTGTTGTATCTGCACTGCTCATGCCAGTGCAGAGTTTATTTTCTGACAGAAATCACAATGGAGGCAGCTACTCCGCAGCCTTTTGTGTTACAAGAGTTAACTTTTATCTGCTAGTGGCCACTGGAATGATTTTGCTGAACTGCTGCTGTAAGTGGAGTTTTTATGGGCAGTATTTTGTAGTCAGCTTTTCTGGCACCAGTGCCAAAGGAATTCTTTAACCTTAATGGAGCCAAGTATCAGTTGTGCTTTCTTTTAAGGGGGGGCCTGGCAGGAAAGATGGGGAGAGACCTCTTCTCAAGGAGTGTAGTGATATAGGACAAGGGGTGATGGTTTTCAACTGACAGAGGGTAGATTTAGATTAGATATTAGGAAGAAATTCTTCACTGTGAGGGTGGTGAGGCACTGAAACAGGCTGCCAGGAGAAGTTGTGGATGCCCCATCCCTGGAAATGTTCAAGTCCAGACTGGGTGGGGCTTTGCACAGCTTAGTCTAGTGGAAGGTGCTTCTGCCCCTGGCAGTGGGATTGTAACTAGATGATCCTTAAGGCCCTTTCCAACCCAAACCGTTCTATGGCTGTATGAGATGATCTGTTTGATATTAGTGGTGAAGTAGTTGCTCTGACACCATGGCAGCAGCCCTTTTCAAAATCAGCTTCTTGCTGTAAACAGGAATTCATTTTTTGTTTCACTTCTCAAGCCATGAGCTGGCAGCAGTAGTTGTTAGTTGCCCTGGGATTCTTTAGCCTTCTGGGTGTAGCTTACACGTGTGGGTGGAACCCACGCACATACAACAAGGACTAAAGCAAGCAACAAATGGGGTTCCAGAAGGGACTCAAGAAAAGCTTTGTGCTGTGAAACCAAGAGAGGATTTCAGTTTCTTTGCCAAGTGTGTAGCTGCCGCTTAGCATTCCCTCGTGGCAGCCCTCAAATCCTTGGGATATGTTTATCACCCAGAGAAAGTGTTTGAGATGAGCAGTGTTACAGTTCTGGGCATTCCTAACTAGATCCAAAACTTTTGCCCAAGTGAGCTGTGCTCTCCAGGCAGAGGAGCAGCATTTGGAGGTGGCTTTGTTGCCCTTCTCCAGGTTTGACTGGAGTGAACCAGATGGTTCATGTGGCTGGCAAAGAGGGAGTGTTCTCTTTGGAGGAAGAGGGCTAAAACTGCATCAGCCATTCTTGGCTTTACATCAGTGAGGCAGAGTCAGTAACATGGCTGAAAGGAAAAGCATCTCCTTATCAGATTTTCTTACAGGGTGATATATGGCAGAGAGAGTCTGAATGTCAGAGCAGCCTTTCCAGTCAATTTCTTTCCACAACAGATACAAGCTGCTGGGGGGGCGGGGAAGTGTTGTTATTTCCCAGCCTCTCAATGCTGAGAATGTTCCAGACCTTTAAAGGTTCTACATGAGGAGCCCTATGAGGAGAGGCTGAGGGAGCTGGGATTGTTTAGCCTGGAGAAGAGGAGGTTCAGGGGTGACCTCATTGCTCTCTATGACTACCTGAAAGGTGGTTGTAGCCAGGAAGGGGTTGGTCTCTTCTCTCAGGCAACCAGCACCAGAACAAGAGGACACAGTCTCAAGCTGTGCCAGGGGAAGTTTAGGCTGGAGGTGAGGAGAAAGTTCTTCACTGAGAGAGTCATTTGCCATTGGAATGTGCTGCCCAGGGAGGTGGTGGAGTCACCAATCCTGGAGGTGTTCAAGAGGGGATTGGACGTGGCACTTGGTGCCATGGTCTAGTCATGAGGTCTGTGGTGACAGGTTGGACTTGAGGATCTTTGAGGTCTCTTCCAAGCTTGGTGATACTGTGATACATACCCGGTTTTAGGGGCAGTTATCTGGGTTCTGGGCCCAGGCTAGGCGATGGATGTATTCTGTGTGTTCTTGAGCTTTGGCTAAGGCAAACTTACTGTGTAGCTGTAGCTAAGAATCATAGCATTGTTTCAGTTGGAAAAGACCTCTAGGATTGTGATGAGATTGAGAGTAGCCCTGCAGAAAAGGACTTGCAGGTACTGGTGGATGAGAAGCTGGACATCAGCCAGCAATGTACAATTGCAACCCAGAAGGCAAATGGCATCCTGGTCTGCATCAAAAGGAGTGTGGCCAGCAGTTTGAGAGAGGTAATTCTGCCACTTACCTGGAGTACTGTGTGCCACTCAGGGGACTCCAACACAAGAGAGATATGGACCTGCTGGAGTGGGTCCAGAGGAGGCTGCAAAGATGATCAGGGGGCTGGAGCACCTCTCCTATTAAGCCAGGCTGAAAGAAATGGGGCTGTTCAGCCTAGAGAAAAGGAGGCTTCAGGGGAGACCTTAAAGCTGCATTTCAGTATCTGAAGGGGACCTACAGGAAGGATGGGGAGGGACTGTTTAGAAGGGCTTGGAGCAATAGGGTGAGGGACAATGGTTTGAAACTGGAGCAGTGTAGAGTTAGGTTGGACATTAGGAGGAAGTTAGTGTGAAGGTAATAAAATACTGGAACAGGCTGGCCAGAGATGTGGTTGAGGCCCCATCCCTGGAGACATTCAAGATCAGACTTGATGTGACCCAGGACACATCCACATCTAGTTGGAGGTGACCTTTGATGGTCCCTTCCAACCTGAAGCAATCTGTGAGTCCGACCTTCAACCTAAGACCACATGGCCATCAAACCATGTCCCCAAGTCCTATATCCACATGTTTCTTGAAACATCTCCAGGAATGATGACTCCACCACCTCCCTGGGCAGCCTTTTCCAATCCCTGACCATTCTTTCTGTGAAGAATTTTTTTCCTAATCTCTAAGCTAAACCTCCCCTGGCACAATTTCAGGTCATTTCTTCTTGTTCTATCACCTGATACTATGGAGAAGAGATCAACCCTTACCTCAGTCCAACCTCTTTGGAGGACAGGCATCTTCAAAGAGGAGGCAGTGATGTAAATCATCCATTCAGGCTTTCTTAATACTTAAATACCACAAAGCAAATCAGGTGTGATTGGGTGTTTTTATTTTGAAATAAGAATATCAACAGCTAATTTACACTCAGCATTCACAGCTACTCCAGGGGCTTTGGTGGGGTCGAGACTGTCCATAGGAAGGTTCAGAGAAATGGTATAATGTTTAGCCTGAATCTGGGTGTTTCTCCTAATTTCATGGTTTTCTTCTTGCAGGCCTTGCAGGAGAAGCTGTGGAATGTGGCAGCTCCTCTCTACCTGAAACAGAATGCATTAGCATCTGCTGCAGCAAAACAGGTGAGGTGGAAGAAGCTGGGTCTGTGTGGAGGCACATCCTTGGACGTGAGCCTTTCCTGGAGCATGCAACAGGAAGTGCAGTGGGTTGGGTTGTGGGCTCCCCTTAGAAGGGAGGTACCAACTAAGTGGGGCAGGTTCAGAAGAGGGCCACCCCAAGGTGATCAGTAGTTGGAGCACATTCTGTGCAACTGGGTTTATCCAGCCTGGAGAAGAGAAGACTTCTTGGGTGGGTTTACTGCCTCATCATGGGATACTGATGAGACAGAGCCAGAGTGCTCTGGGCAAGAGGCAGTGGGCACAAACTGAGGGGTTCTGATTAGATATAAAGGGGGGGATTTACTGTAAGGGTGGTTAAATGCTGTGACAGGTTGCCCAGAAAGTTGGGGGCAATGTCCATCCTTGGAAGTGTTCACAATTTGATGTGATTCTGAGTAACTGGATGGAATTAGACCTGTCTGAGCAGGGGATCAGGCTAGGTGACATCTGGAGGTCCCAATCAAACGGAGTTATTCTGATTCTGTGATGTATACATGATCTGATCCTGGAAAAACTGAAGTTAACACCTAAGAAAAGGTTATAGAGAAATCAAGCTACCAAATAACCCAGAACCAGACCTAGGGTAAAAGCAGGTTGATGGAGATGCTGGGAAACTATGCTGACACTTTGAGCCTTCAGGTAATGAAGATGTAATAAGAGGCAGATACTGCTGTGCATCAAATCCACCTATGCTGTTGACAGCTGTCCCCAGGGATGAGTAGAAACAAAACTCCATCAGCTTTTAAATCTTATTTAATTGGACTGTGTGCCCTGGGTGCCCCTCTCAGTAGGCTGCAACCCACCCCCTGGAAAGTTTTACCTGTTGTGATTGTGAGTGTAGATCACTTCCCATCAATGCAAGGGGAGGGAATGTCTCCTATTATGTAATTTGCAAGTTCTTGGCTTCTGTACAGCCACACCATTAACTGGAACACTTCTCTTGTCTACTTCAGCCCATTTATTCAACAGATAAAGTAGCTGTACAATGAGCTCAGCTTTTAACTGGATATCTGGAGTCATGGAATTACAGAACGGTTTGGGTTGGAAGGGACTTAAAGATCATCTAATCCTAACCTCACTGTAATGGGCAGGGACCCCTTCCACTAGAACAGGTTGCTCAAGGCCTCATGCAACCTGGCCTTGAACACCTCCAGGGGGAAGGCATCCACAACCCCCTGGGCAACCTGTTCCAGTGTCTCACCACCCTCACTGCAAACAATTTCTTCCTAATATCCAGTCTAAATCTGCCCTCTCACAGCTTCAGTCCATTCCCTCTTGTCCTATCACAACAAGACCTTGTAAAAAGTCCCTCCCCAGCTTTGTTGTAGGCCCTCTTCAGGTACTGGAAGGTCTCTATAAGGTCTCCCAGAGCCTTTTCTTCTCCAGGCTGAATAGCCCCAACTCTCCCAGCCTGTCCCCATAGGAGAGGTTCTCCAGCCCTGTGATCATCTTTGTGGCCTCCTCTGGACCTACTCCAACAGTTCTTGTGTTGGGAGCACCAGAACTGGAGGCAGTGCTCCAGGTGGGGTTTCACGGGGGCAGAACAGAGGGGATAGAATCACCTCCCTCGCCCTGCTCTAACCCAGAATGGTGGTTCTCTTCTCATAGTTCCCATCTGCACCTGTAGTATGTGAAGTGTTGTTGAGTGTAAAGCTGTTTCCAGGAGAACTTGGTCAGATCTAGCTCTGAAACTGTGAGCCTGAGCAGGACCACTGAGGTTGTTTTGTTGTGCTGCTCACATTTCCTATTCCTGAGTAGCCATTGGGTGCTGGTGGTCACTCTACCCCTGGAAATCTAAAATGCAGTGCCAAAAGATGCAACTTCCAGTGGAGGGAGTGCTTGATTTCAGGCCAGATTTCATGAATTGTTTCTTTGTTGTAGCCAAGATAACCTTTTAGCTTTAAGTGCCCCCTTATGTCATGAAGAATGCAACGGAGAGAGTGTGACTCGTGGAGAGGAGAAACCCCAGAGACTTCTGATGGTGCTTCTGCAAGAGTTTAACCCAGTCTGATGGTTTGTTCCCCCTCTGCTCTCTGACAGATCTTGGAAGAAACTTACAAGATGGAGTTCATGTACAGTGGTGTGGAGAGCAGACAAGTGGTCATCATTCACCACATGAGACTGCAGGCCAAGGCGCTACAGCTCATAGTGACCGCACGTACCACTAGAGGGTGAGGATGGCCTCAGAAAGGACCTTCTTGGGCTTAACTCTAGGCTTAGTTTCCTCCAGCTTTGCTTGAAAGTTCAGCAGACCCATAAACCTCCACAGCTTGCCAATAACCATTTGCTAAACTGCTTCAGCCTTCTTTTGTTTGTGGTGTAGCTGCAGAGTGGAGTCATCATCCCTGGAAGTGTTTAAAAAGAGACTGGATGAGGTACTTAGTGCTATGCTTTAGTGCCATGGTGCTGGGTGATAGGTTGGACTTGATGATCTCAAAGGTCTTTTCCAACCTGGTTAATTCTGTATTATGTATTCATAACACTCAGGTGACACAGTTAATAAGAAGATGTGCTTTGGGGATTCAGTTATCTCGGCTTAAAACATAGAGAATCATAGTATCATAGAATGCACAGGGCTGGGAGGGGCCTCTAAGGGTCCTCTAGTCATTCTAAGCATGCTGGTCACAGAGGAGGCAACACCTCATTTTTGCACCCTTCACTACAAGAAGGACATGGAGGTGCTGGAGAGTGTCCGGAGAAGGGAAGCAAAGCTGTTGAAGGGTTTAGAGAGTAAGTCTTATGAGCAGCTGCTGAGGGATTGTTCAGTGTGGAGAAGGAAAGGCTAAGGAGGGGCCTCAGTGGTCTCTACAACTCCCTGAAAGGAGGCTAGAGTGAGGTAGGGGTTGGTCTCTTCTCTGTAGTATCAGGTGATAGAATGAGTGCAAATGGCCTGAAAGGACACCAGGGCAGCTTTAGGAACGATTTCTGTACTGCAAGAGCAGTCAGGCATTGGAACAGGCTGCCCAGGGAGGTGATGGAGTCACCAGCCCTGAAAGTGTTCCAGAAACCTGGGCAGTTTAACAGCCATGGTGGTGTTAGGTTGATGATTGGACTTGATGACCTTTAGAGGTCTTTTCCAACCAAAACAATTCTATTATTCCAGCTCAACCCCCCTGAAGTAAGCAGAGACATTACCAACTAGATCAGGTTGCTCAGAGCCCCAGAAATAAATAGGTTCAAAGTGTTGCTATCTGGGACCTATTCAAATGAGAAATCACTTACCAAACAATGCACTAATTGTGTTTGCTTCATTCATTATTAGTGGCTGAGTTTTTCACCTCAAAATTGTGACTTGCAGACAAATGTTATTGTGTGTACATGGCCTAGGTCATATGAATCATGGAATGGTCTGGGTTGCAAGGGACCTCCAAAGGTCATCCAGTCCAACCCCCTCTGCAGTCAGCAGGGACATCCTCAACTAGATCAGGTTGCCCAGAGCCTGTTGAGCCTCACCTTGAATATCTCCAGGGATGGGGCCTCAACCACCTCCCTGAGCAGCCTGTTCCAGTGTTCCACTACCCTCATGGTAAAGAACTTGTTCCTAACATCCTATCTAAATCTAATTTCAAGCCATTGCCCCTTGTCCTACCACTGCAGGCCTTTGTAAACAGTCCCTCCATCCTTCTTGTAGCCCCCTTCGTGTGCTGGAAGGCTGCTGTTAGGTCTCCCTGGAGCCTTCTCCAGGCTGAACCCCAGCTCCCTCAGCTTGTCCTCATAGCAAAGGTGCTCCAACCTATGACAGGGTCTCTGTCCTAGCTTTTGAGGTCAGTGAAGTTACACATGGGTTGGGATGGCTGTAGAATTAGAGCTTCATTTGGTGGAGCTAGTGAAAGGTGATTGGTGATCACAGTATCACCAAGGTTGGAAGAGACCTCAAAGATCATCAAGTCCAACCTGTCACCACAGACTTCATGACTAGACCATGGCACCAAGGGCCACGTCCAATCCCCTCTTGAACACCTCCAGGGACAGTGACTCCACCACCTCCCTGGGCAGCACATTCCAATGGCAAATGACTCTCTCAGTGAAGAACTTTCTCTCCTCACCTCGAGCCTAAACTTCCCCTGGTGCAGCTTGAGACTGTGTCCTCTTGTTCTGGTGTTGGTTGCTAAATAGAAGAGACCAAGCCCCTCCTGGCTACAACCACCCTTCAGGTAGTTATAGAGAGCAATGAGGTCACCCCTGAACCTCCTCTTCTCCAGGCTAAACAATCCCAGCTCCCTCAGCCTCTCCTCACAGGGCTGTGCTCAAGGCCTCTCCCCAGCCTTGTTGCCCTTCTCTGGACACATTCAAGTGTCTCAATGACCTTCTTAAACTGAGGGGCCCAGAACTGGACACAGGACTCAAGGTGTGGCCTAACCAGTGCAGAGTACAGGGACACAATGACCTCCCTGCTCCTGCTGGCCACACCATTCCTAATGCAGGCCAGGATGCCATTGGCCTTCTTGGCCATCTGGGCACACTGCTGGCTCATATTCAGGCAGCTGTCAATCAGCACCCCCAGGTCCCTTTCTGTTTGGCTGCTCTCCAGCCACTCTGACCCCAGCCTGTAGCTCTGCATGGGGTTGTTGTGGCCAAAGTGCAGCACCTGCCTCTTGGACTTGTTGAATGCCATCCCATTGGACTCTGCCCATCTCTCCAGTCAGTCGAGGTCCCTCTGCAGAGCCTTTCTACCCTCTAACTGACTAACATCTGCCCCTAACTTGGTGTCATCTGCAGATTTGCTGATGACTGTCTCAATCCCCTCATCCAGATCATCAATAAAAATGTTAAAGAGGACGGGGCCCAGCACTGATCCCTGGGGGACACCACTGGTGACTGGCCCCCATCTGGATGTGGCACTATTCACCACCACTCTCTGGGCTCAGCCCTCCAGCCAGTTCCTAACCCAGCACAGAGTGTTGCAGTCCAAGCCTCGAGCTGACAGCTTAGCCAGCAGTTTGCTGTGGGGGATAGTGATTAGTATCCTAGTTTGTTTACCTTTGTTTTGAGTTTGTGCCCATCAATTTACTGGGTTGTCCATGATAGATTTGTAGTTGGAAAGTTAGTATTTTCTAGCAGAGGCTTTGAGACCTTAATTAGTGCCTTATGCAAACCATTCATGGTCATGGAGGTGTTGGGTAGAAGGTTGGACTCGATGATCATAAAGGTCTTTTCCATCCTTCATGATTTTGTATGGCGAACACCCTTCTGTGAGATCTTGGAGTATTCAGCAGCTTCAGGTGGCTTCCAGGACACCTAACGCTTACAGCCACAGAGTCAGTTTTCTGTGTTCAAAACTAACCCAAGGAATGTTGTCTTTATTACAGGGTGGAGCCCCTTTTTGGGATGTGTGAAAAATTCCTACAGGAAGTGGACGCCTTTCAGAGGTGAGGAATTCAGCTGCTTCTCCACTTCATGTTACAAAGCATTACCCCACCGTTGTCATCAGGCAATATTCCAGGGAATATTAATCTCTTTGTATCTCCTTTCTCCTGTTGCTGTCCTTCATCAGGGGCAATATGAGATACTGGTAAAGCAAGAAGTAAACTACCTTCTGATTGTGGGATCAATAGAAGAACTTTCTTGGGAGTATGACAAAAAAGTGAATTTCCATTTTCTTTATCCATTCCAGTGAGTGAAGGAACCATCCACATGCTCATGGTCTGATCCCTGAGTCCCTCAGGGATCAGTCCTGGGACCTGTCTTGTTCAATATCTTTGTGGGGGACATGGACAGTGGCATTGAGTGCACCCTCAGCAAGTTTGCTGATGACACCAAGCTGTGTGGTGCAGCAGACACGCTGGAGGGAAGGGAGGCCATCCAGAGGGACCTTGACAGGCTGGAGAGGTGGGCACAAGCCAACCTCATGAGGTTCAACAAGAGCAAGTGCAGGGTCCTGCATCTGGGTCGAGGCAATCCCAGGCACAAATCCAGGCTGGCCAGGGACTGGCTGGAAAGCAGCCCTGAGGAGAGAGACTTGGGGGTGCTGGGGGAGGAGAAGCTCAACAGGAGCTCTCAGTGTGCACTTGCAGCCTGCAAGGCCAATCAGATCCTGGGCTGCATCAGGAGAAGTGTGGCCAGCAGGTCAAGGGAGGTGATCCTCCCCCTCTACTCAGCTCTGGTGAGACCCCACCTGGAGTACTGTGTCCAGTTCTGGAGCCCCTATTACAAGAGGGATGTGGAGGTGCTGGAAGGTGTCCAGAGAAGGGCCACGAGGATGATCAGAGGGCTGGAGCACCTCTCCTATGAGGACAGACTGAAGGAGTTGGGGCTGTTCAGTCTGCAGAAGAGAAGGCTCCCAGGTGACCTAATTGTGGCCTTCCAGTATCTGAAGGGGGCCTACAGGAAGGCTGGGGAGGGACTGCTCAGGATCTCAGGCAGTGATAGGACTAGGGGGAATGGAATGAAGCTGGAGGTGGGGAGATTCAGGCTGGATGTGAGGAGGAAGTTCTTCCCCATGAGAGTGGTGAAGCCCTGGAATGGGTTGTCCAGGGAGGTGGTTGGGGCCCCATCCCTGGGGGTGTTTAAGCCCAGGCTGGACGAGGCTCTGTCCAGCCTGATCTAGTGTGGGGTGTCCCTGCCCATGGCAGGGGGTTTGGAACCAGATGATCCTTGTGGTCCCTCCCAACCCTGACTGATACTATGATATTATGGTAGTCCTCATCTCACCCAGGTGGTGACATTTGCTTTGTGGAGCATTCACCCAGCTGTCCTCTCACTGGAGAGGAGCTTCTTGTGTCTGACCTTACTCTGTCTAAACTAGATGAGATCTGGGATGCCCAGGTTTTTTTTGTCAGCTCAGAAGGGCACTGGATTGCTAGCTTAGAGACAGAGGTATCCAGAGTTGTCTGAGCAAAATTCTCTAGTTCTGATGAAAATTGCTTTTTCTTTTTTTCTCATGGTCCATGTCTAGTTGAGGAGGAAAAAGGAGCCAGATCTGCCCAGTCCTTCATGTTTGGGTCATTCTGTAGCTAATGGCTGGAGCTGTTCATCTGCCTTTTTCCTTTGCACTGGATCTCAGGCTCAGCACAACTCATCATTAGTTCTCAGGAGTTAACTCCTGCAGGCACCAAGAGAATCTGGATGATGGTTAGCTGTGAGGTCACCTATAAATGCTTGGACACCTCAAATCCTTGTGTCTGTCTTCTGCAGCCTCAGTATGCCAGACTTAAGCTGTGTCCCATGGCAGAGGGTTGACATTTTCTGTCTGTGTAGTGGCAGTCATGGGACTGTGAGGATGTGTGTCCCTGCTGATGTATGTCATGATCTCTCATGACAGGGTGTGGTGAAGAGGTTATTAAATTTATGAATATGAAATATGAATTATGAAAAATATTATTTTATTAATTATCAAACTATTAATAACCGATGAATCACCAACTTATATACATGTTCTAGTGCACGTTCGTGAAATACATTCCACAACTGGCTTAGTGTTATGATTATAACGTAATTGAACTATCTATAAACCCTTTCTATATTTATATAACGAAGGGTGCAGTTCCGCCGCTTGGCCACTAGATGGAGACTCGGCGGGACGCGGGCGGCTTCTGGCTATACACAGCAACATTACAATCTTTCTATGCGTCAGCGCTTACTCTGCTAGACGCGGATACTTTGAACTGAGTGCTAGTGGGTGGAAAGCACGTGGACAATATTCAATTCCCTTCAGACAACAGGGATCGGTCCTGGACAGGGTCGATCCGTGGGGTCGGCCCTCTAAAGTCGGCTCGCACGGCAGGGCGGGACGACGGTGGCCAGTAGGTGGGCTCGAACGACGGAAGCAGGCGAAGCTACGGGGGTCGGCCCAACCACGGCAGTTCTCGGGGCTGATGCAAACAGCCTCAGGGAGAGAATGCGGCTGCGTTAGGCGGCGGATTCTCTTTACCGAGGTTAAAGGAGCAACAGGACTCTCGTAGTGGTCCCGGGTCCGGTGCAATACAAGCACGAACAATGCTCTGGTTTTCCCTGGAATTCACAGGGCTCAGAGCGGCACTCGGCGGCTCTGAGAGAGCGGCACTCGGTATTGATCAAGTCCCTTCTCCCCGGCAACTGGGCAGATCTTACCCGCGGGGGTTGGTCCAGTCCTCCGGTGGCACGATGGGCCCTTCCGATCGGCACGACTGGTTGTAGCAATGCTGAGCTCCTCAGGCTCAGCGAAGGTCCTCCCTCTGGGCTTCTTCAACGATGCAGAGGCTTCCAGTATGCGTGCATGTATAACAGAAGCTAACAACAATAAGCTCAATGGCAAAGACTGCAGCTCGAGAGTTACTCTCGCGAGCAAGCACAGAGACAAAGTAAATGAGGGGGCAACGTGTTCACCAGCTGGGGTGACACTTATAGATTCCTCGAGGCCGGGCTTGACCAATGGGCACTCTCATAAGCAACTGGCTACAGCCTATAGAAAGCGTGAAGCTAGAATTATGCCCATACTTGGTGTAAGCACAAGCACTGCATGCGCTGGGTGCGTGCAAGCCTGGCTAATGCCTTGGCTTTTGTCTTCCTCCAGGAGGAGGGGGAACTTGCCCACATGCTGGGACAAGATTCAGTATTGGGGCATAATGTGCCTTCACCACACAGGGGAGCATGATTCTTTTTTCTCCACCCTTACTAAACTGGTGATTCACAGATTGCATTAAGTTGGAAGGGACCCTCACAGGTCATCTTGTTCAAGCCCCCCTGCAGTCAGCAGGGCCCCCCCCCAACTAGATCAGGCTGCTCAGGGCCACATTGAGTCTGATCTTGAGTGTCTTCAGGGACAGAGCTTCAAACACATCCCTGGGCAGCCTGTTCCAGTACTTCACCACTATAGATGATGAGCTCCTGTAGAGCACCACCAGGATATTGAAAGAAAATCTCACTTTTAGGGCTTTAGGACCAAGAGCTGTTTGGGAGTGTCCAGTGATCCCATCCAGGCTTTGCAGACTCAACTGTAAGTGAAGATACAGTGCAATGGCAGACTTAAAGAGGGCGAAGGAGAGCCTGTTTGTTGGCTGCTCTCCTGCAGGGTACATTTTTTTCACCAAATCACACAAAGATTTCCTAGGCTCACTTAATTGTTTTGCTAAACACTGCTGATAACAACAGAAAGGTCACCAGTGCCTCAGTCTCACGAATGAAGCATCTTCTGCAGGCAGGGTAGTGGGGTAGCAGCTCAATTTTACTCATATATAAAGAATAAGATAGGGTGGTGAGACACTGGCACAGGTTGCCTAGAGAGGCTGTGGATGCCTAGTTCCTGGAAGTGTTCATGGCCTGGTTAGATGGGGCTCTGAACAACCTGGTCTAGAGAACCTGTCTCTGCCCATGGCAGGAGGATTTGAACTGGATGATCTTTAAGGTCCCTTCCAACCCGTGCTATGATTCTCTGAAATGCTCTTCTTGTGAGAGGCTGTTGTCCCAAGCTATGGAATGGATTCTCTTAGCTGTTCTTGACCTCTAGAATTAGCTCTTTTATCTTTTCCCCCCTGCTGTAGTTCACTGTTAAAATTTCCCTCCTCAGATGTAACAATTAGCACTCTCAAATACTGGTTAGGAAATACCATTCTGGAAGCTTAGCTGCAGCAGGAGGTTGGACAACTCACGGACTGGGTATGTGGAGATGTTAGACCTGTAATGAGTCAGTGATTTTGTGAGCCAGATGAAAGTGCCCAGCACAGAGAGGTAGGCATGTACCTGAGAAGGAGCACTTTGAGAAGTTAGCAAGCCAAGTACACCAGGAATGGCTCCTTCCTCCAGCTGTGGGTTTTCTGTAGAGACCATGAGAGTGGTTAGAGGGCTGGAGCTCCTCTCCTGTGAGGACAGACTGAGGGAGTTGGGGCTGTTCAGTCTGGAGAAGAGAAGGCTCCAAGGAGACCTTATTGTGGCCTTACAGTATCTGAAGGGGGCTACAAGAAAGCTGGGGAGGGACTTTTTAGGGTGTCAGGTACTGATAGGACTAGGGGGAATGGAAAGAAACTAGAAATGGGAGGATTCAGATTGGGTATTAGAAAGGGGTTCTGCCCCATGAGGGTGGTGAGACACTGGAACAGGTTGCTCAGGAAGCTGGTAGAAGCCTCATCCCTGGAGGTTTTGAAGGCCAGGCTGGATGTGGCTGTGAGCAACCTGATCTAGTGTGAAGTGTCTCTGGCCATGGCAGGGGGGTTGGAACTAGATGATCCTTGAGATCACTTCCAACCCCAACAATTCTACGATTCTACATCTGGATTGACAGCAGAGTGCTTGGAATTGCCTCTGGTCTCATTTAATTAGCACTCTCACTGTTCTGAGAAGACAAATCCTTGCAGCATCTGGTTCTCATTACTGTGCTGTTGATGGGCACCTCAGCATTTCTAGCTCCTTTGTAGTGAAGCTAGATTCCTGTGCCCACAAAGCTCTGTATTGATGAAGGCCCTCAGAATGGGCTGGGTTGGAAGGGGCCTCCAATGCAAGGACGAAGCTGAAAGTAACACTACTGTGGAAAATGCTGACAAAAGTAATTTGATTGTTAATTTCTTCTTAATACAGATGCTTCATCTCTGAACTCCCACATATGCAAGGCAGCTTTGTAGATAAATTGCTGGACTTAATGCCCAGACTTGTCACGTCCAAGCCTTCAGAGGTGGTCAAGATTCTTCAGACAACACTGCGACAAAGCACCTTCCTCCACCTCCCTCTTCCAGAGCAGGTCAGAGTGACACAGAGAATTAAAATATCCTTGCAGACTGTCTTAGCATCTGACTAATTCCTAATACACCATGAAGCTTTTAGGATTCAGATTCTTGGACAGTCCCAAATGTTACTTCTTCACAGACTTTCTTCTTCCTGGAGAAGGCTCCAGGGGGACCTAAGGGAGCCTTATCTGAAGGAGGCCTACAAGCAGGTTGGAGAGAGATTGTTTATGAAGGCCTGCAGTGATAGGATGAGGGGCAATGGTTTGAGAATAAGAGAAGAGTAAATGGATGTTAGGAACAAGCTGTTTACCATGAGGGTGGTGGAATGCTGGAACAGGTTGTTCAGGAAGGTAGTTGAGGCTCCATCCCTGGAGGTATTCAAAGTGAGTGTCAAGAGGACTCTGGGCAACCTGATCTAGTGGAGGATGTCCCTGCTGACTGCAGAGGGGTTGGGCTAGATGACCTTTGGAGTTCTCTCCCAACCCAAACCACTCTGTGATTCCTACCTAACATCCATATCACTCCTGCTAAAACTTTGCAATTCTTGGCAGTACCTAAAAAAATCCAAAGTGCCTGCACAATTTCTCCATGGAGAGCAGTAATGATTGTCTTCTTTTCTCTTTTCTCCTTCTCCCCCTGCCTTATTTTTGCCAACTGTGTTGCTCCTCATAGCTGCATAGAGCTACTGCAAATATCATTGAGCCTACTGGAGAATCTGACAACCCTCTGAGGTTCACCTCGGGGTTGGTGGTGGCGCTGGATGTTGATGCAACTCTGGAACATGTGCAGGATCCCCAGGGAACTGTTAAAGTCCAGGTAAGCAACTGCCTGACAGGAGTACAAACCAGATTGTATCTTGAGGGGAGTTTGCTTAAAGATGTCAGTACTTGTGAGCTGGAAGTAATGGGAGGTGATTCTGCCCCTCTGTTCCACTCTGCTGAGATCCCACCTGCAGTGCTGTGTCCAGCTCTGGAGTTCTCATCGCAGGAAGGACATGGACCTGTTGGAGAAGCGTCAGAGAGGGCTACAACAATGATCAGAGGGCTGGAACCCCTCTGCTGTGAGGACAGGCTGAGAGAGTTGGGGTTGTTCAGCCTGGAGAAGAGAAGGCTCCAGGGACACCCTCTTGTGGGTTTTCAGTAGTTAAAGGGAGCTTATAAGAAAGGCTTTAGTAGGGCCTGATGTGACAGGACAAGGGGTGATGGTTTTAAACTAAAAGAGGGGAGATTTAGACCAGAGAGAAGGAAAGCATTTTTTTATGGGGAGGGTGGTGAAACACTGGCCCAGGTTGCCCAGAGAGGTGTTTCCATCCCTGGAAACATTCCAGGTCAGGTCAGACAGGGCTCTGAGCAACCTGCTCTAGTTGCAGATGTCCCTGCTGACTGCAGGGGGATTGGACTAGATGACTTTTGAAGGTCCCTTCCAAAACAAAGCATTCTGTGATTCCATGCAGGCTCAGCTCTCCACATTTCCAATGTAACTCTCTCCCTGCTGCTGAATCCCTCCTTACAAAGGCAGCTGAGCAGGTCCCTGCGGTGCACTGTCAAGTGAAACAGGCACATTTTCTGCATAACAAAGACAAAAAGCTCTGTTTACTGTGCAGAGGAGGAAAGTGGGGTCAGTCTGTTTTGTCTCCACCTGTGCTGTGGATCTGAGTGGCCAGTGTGTAACCATTAAATCTAACACAACTGACCTCCTGGCTCCAAGATAAAGCAGATGTTCCAAGGGCTGGAACACCTCTCCTGTGAGGATAGGTCTGAGCGAGCTGGGGATGTTCAGCCTAGAGAAGAGAAGACTCTGGAGGGACCTTAGAGCTGCCTTCCAATATGTGAAAAGATCCTACAGGAAGGCTGGAGAGGGACATTTCATAAGGGTGTCTAGGGACAGGACATGGGGGAATGGTTTTAAGCTTAGGAGAGTAGGTTTAGACTGGAGCTTAGGAAGAAGTTATTTAGTGCAAGGGTGATGAGACTCTGGTATAGGTTGTCCAGGGAGGCTGTGGATGCCTCCTCCCCAGAGGTGTTCAGGGCCAGGTTGGATGAGGCCTTGAGCAGCTGAGTCTAGTTGAGAGGTGTCCCTGCCCATGGCAGGGAGATTGGAGTAGATGATTTGGAAGGTCCCTTCCAACCTAAGCCATTCTGTGATTCTTTCCTTCCAGACTGAAAACACCAGCCTCACACACACTGCAGCTATCATTCAGCTGTATCAGTTCTGGCTGTTTTTCCTTCCCTGTAGGTTTTGTATCCAGATGGACAAGCACAAATCATCCATCCCAAACCAGCTGACTTTAGGAATCCTGGTCCTGGAAGGCACAGGCTGATAACTCAGGTGTACCTCTCCCACACAGCCTGGACAGGTAACATTGATAATACAAGATCATTGCTGCACCTTTCTAAGACAGGACTGTGTCTGGTTTGGTTCCAGTCTCCTGCACTTAAGATGTGTGTGTCCACAGCCTTGGGGAGCTTTGGGGATCCCACAGTCTACAGCTGTTGGTGATGCTCCCCTTAGCCTGGCTTAGATTTCTCACAGCCTTTGAGCAGTTGCATCTCCCTGGTTGATAGGGCACTGCTGCTCTGGAGGTGATTAGAGGGGCTGTGCTCATGGGAGGGAAGGTGCTACCTGCCTACCAGGGGCTGCAAGTGAAGTCTTCCAGCAGTGGGAACCTTTACATGGCAGCACATACTGAAGGTGAGGTCTACTGGTTTTGTGCAGAGAAGGATGAGTTCACAGTATCACAGTACAACTAAGGTTGGAAGAGACCTCGAGGATCATCAAGTCCAACCTGTCACCACAGACCTCATGACTAGACCATGGCACCAAGTGCCACATCCAATCCCCTCTTGAACACCTCCAGGGATGGTGACTCCACCACCTCCCTGGGCAGCACATTCCAATGATGAACAACTCTCACAGTGAAGAACTGTCTCCTCACCTCCAGCCTAAACTTCCCCTGGCACAGCTTGAGACTGTGTCCTCTTGTTCTGGTGCTGGTTGCCTGGGAGAAGAGACCAACCCCCACCTGGCTACAGCCACCCCTCAGGTAGTTGTAGAGAGCAATGAGGTCACCCCTGAGCCTCCTCTTCTCCAGGCTAAAGAACCCCAGCTCCCTCAGCCTCTCCTCACAGGGCTGTGCTCAAGGCCTCTCCCCAGCCTTGTTGCCCTTCTCTGGACACGTTCAAGTGTCTCAATGTCCTTCTTAAACTGAGGGGCCCAGAACTGGACACAGGACTCAAGGTGCAAGTTGTAGCAATCAAGCCTGCATCAGGTGATAGAATGAGAGGAAATGGCCTGAAATTGTGCCAGAGGAGGTTTAGGTTGGGTTTTAGGAATAAAATTCTGTACTAAAAGTGGCCAGGCATTGGAACAGGCTGCCCAGGGAGGTGGTGGAGTCGTCATCCCCGGAGGTGCTCAAGAAATGTGTGGACATGGCACTTTGAGACATGGATTAATAGGCGTGGTGGTGATAGGTTGATGAGCAAAACAAGTTGAAGCCTCATCCCTGGAGGTTTTTAAGGCCAGGCTGGATGTGGCTCTGAGCAACCTGCTCTAGTGTGAGGTGTCCCTGCCCATGGCAGTGGGGTTGGAACTGGATGATCCTTGAGGTCCCTTCCAACCCTAACAATTCTATGATTCTATGACTCCTTGTAATTCATTGGTTTAGGCCTGACAGGTATTTGAGCAGAGCAGAGCAGAGGACCTTGGGAACTGTGTGTACCTGACAGTACAATTTCACTGCTGATTAAACTTTCAACCTTTTCATTGCCCTAAAAACCCCTACCCCTTAGCTCTGATGAAACAGGCAACTGCAGCCCTCCTGCTCAGCCTCAGCTGACATTGACACAGCCCCATGGAATTGCTTCAGGAGTTGCCATGTAGGCCTCAAACAACAGAAGCAGAGTGTTTGCTGCTCCCTTGGTCCTATTTGCTTTTAAGCTTTTCACCTTTATTCAAAGGTGAGGATGTTTTTCTGAGCAGTTAGTAGGGTTTGGTGATCTCTTTTTAACCAACAGTTTTGTTTAGTGCTCGTCCTTGTGCATTCCCATGGTGTGGTCCTTCTTTCTGCTACTTTTATTTTGGAGGAGTTAAAAAAGATAGTTTTGTTTCTGTTGTTTCTGTCTGGAAGTATCTGGATTTAAAGGTTTGTCCTGTACCTGGCCAAGCTGTCAGCCCATGGCTTGGACGGGAGCACACTGCATTGGGTTAGGAACTGGCTGGAGGGCCAAGCCCAGAGAGTGGTGGTGAATGGTGCCACATCCAGCTGGCAGCCAGGCACTAGTGGTGTGCCCCAGGGATCAGTGCTGGGCCCCATCCTCTTTAACATCTTTATTGATGATCTGGATGAGGGCATTGAGTCCATCATCAGTAAATTTGCTGATGACACCAAGCTGGGGGCAGGAGTTGATCTGCTGGAGGGCAGAGAGGCTCTGCAGAGGGACCTTGACAGGCTGGACAGATGGGCAGAGTCCAAGGCAGGAGATGGAACACATCTAAGTGCCAGGTTCTGCACATCGGCCACAACAACCCCATGCAGAGCTACAGGCTGGGGTCAGTGGCTGGAGAGCAGCCAGGCAGAGAGGGACCTGGGGGTACTGGTTGATGGTAGGATGAACATGAGCCTGCAGTGTGCCCAGGCAGCCAAGGGGGCCGATGGCATCCTGGCCAGCATTAAGAACAGTGTGGCCAGCAGGAGCAGGGAGGTCATTCTGCCCCTATACACTGCACTGGTTAGGCCACATTTTGAGTGCTGTATCCAGTTCTGGGCCCCTCAGTTTAGGAAGGAGGTTGACTTGCTGGAACGAGCCCAGAGAAGGGCAACAAAGTTGGTGAGGGGCTTGGAACCCAAGCCCTATGAGGAGAGGCTGAGGGAACTGGGATTGCATAGCCTGGAGAAGAGGAGACTCAGGGGTGACCTTATAGCTCTCTACAACTACCCGAAGGGAGGTTGTAGACAGGCAGAGGTTGGTCTCTTCTCCCAAGCAGCCAGCACCAGAACAAGAGGACACAGTCTCAAGCTGTGCCAGGGGAGGTTTAGGCTGGAGGTTAGGAAAAAGTTCTACACAGAGAGAGTGATTGCCCATTGGAATGTGCTGCCTGGGGAGGTGGTGGAGGTCTTCAGGGGAAGACTTGATGGGGTACTTGGTGCCATGGTTTAGTTGTTTAGGTGGGTTGGATTGGTTGATGGGTTGGACGTGATGATCTTGAAGGTCTCTTCCAACCTGGTCTATTCTATTCTATTTGAACTTTGACATTGGTGACATTGAACTTTGACACCAAACTGGGAGGGGTTCAGGGAATGGGGTCAGAATTCCAAATGGAAAAATGGCCCTAGTTCAAGACAGTGAAACTTAGTGAAAGCCTGTAAAAAGGGTATGCTTAGGAAGGAGAATGCTCAAATACAAAGCATGGATTAACTGAGAGGTGTGTGGCAGAAGTGATAGAGGTGACTGCAAGTTGAAGACGTTGCCAGCATGATGAAAATGTATCTCAGGGAGGTGGTAGCTGAGCTGTGGGAGCAGGGTTACTTTACTGTGAGGGTGACAGAGCACTGGAACAGGCTGCCCAGAGAGTTTGTGGGGTTTCCTTCTGTGGAGATATTCAAAACCCACCTGGATGTGTGACCTGCCCTAGGTGATCCTGCTCTAGCAGTGGGATTGGACTCAATGACCATTGAGGTCCTTTCCAGTCCCTAACATTATGTGATTATCTATTTATTTAAGCTATGATAAAGGGAGGGAAGACTTAAACCAGTGCTGAGTTCTGCTGTGCAGAATGTAACAAGAGTTGTATTTTCTATCAGCGAACTGGATTTGGGTCAGCCCAAAAGGGCTCTGTGCTTAACCCAGCATGTGGGACAGAATTTCATCCAGTTGCTCTCAGTGTGATGACCTCATGTCTGAGTTCTTCTGTTTGTTGGTTTTGTTTTTCCTTCTGCAGAGCCATGTCAGATTGAAGTGAGGTTGCTGCTGGCCTACAATTCCAACAGGAGCAAGGCATCTGCTAAAATGCCTAAGTCTACCTGGAGTGAGAACCTGGAGGCTCTCCCACAGTCTGAGAATGGCATAGAGGGGACCATACCCTTCAGCAAACCTGTCAAGGTTTATATCATGCCCAAACCAGCCAGGAGGTGAAGTCTGTCCCTAAAAGAAATACATTTGAGTGTTTGTTGGGTGAGCTGAGAACAGTATGCTGTGCTCCACGAGAGTGAATCAAACCACTTTTATACTCTCATAAAAAGAGGTCAACCAGAGAAATAAGGCTGCTGAGGAACAATTGGACTATTCTGTTAGGAAGGAGATAGACCAGCACAAGAGTTACTCAGCTAGGTTTGAGATGTTTCTATGTTGAATCAACAAGATGGGGACAGGTCTCAGTCAGCATTCCAGTGGTAACTTCACTGGGCTCTGTCTTCACTTTTTTATGCATCAAAAAGTTTCATTTTAAGGCCTCCTGGTGTTCTGTAGTGTGTTTACTAAACTATTTACTGTGTAAATGCTTCAGCACATCAATGTGTGTTGTATTTACAGTACTCTGAAATGAAGCTGTGGAGTTTGGGGGTTTGAGTGTCCAAAACTTGTATTTGTGTATTGCTATCTAAATTCTTAGTAAAAAAAACCTCCACAGTAATATTCTAAAGTGCTATTTACTGTTCTTGTGTATGAACTGCACCTCCAAGTGAAACTGCCAGTTGCCTCAGGCCGAGTCCTGAGCGAGTGTTACATCCCGTGCAGCTGTGCCGAAGCTGGTATGGTTTTGTGAAGGGCACAGGTTGTTCCTGTTGTGGTGCACAGGGAGGAGGAACCCTCTGGTGCAAGCAGCAGAACTTCAGGACACGGAGTTTGAGTTCCAGCAATGCAACAGCTCATCACTCCTGTTTGTTTACAAGAAATGGAGTCCAGCATGTTGACCTGTGCCTGGCGAGCCACCTCTCCTCTTGCACATCTGGGTGTCTTTAGGACCAGTGAGATTCAATACACGGAGTGGAAAATGTCTCACCCCATCCCCCTGAGTTTTACAGAAGCTCTTTCTGTGTGGTGATCTTGGCCTGAATCAGTCTTACCAAGATCACAGGTCATGGAAAGATGAGAAAGTTTCTTGGGTTTTCACATGGGCTGCAGCTTTGACACTCTCAGTCTCTGTCATCAGCTGCAGTAGCCCAACAGGCTCTCAGTCAAGCAGCTGTCAGGCAGCTTGTCAGTGTGCCCAGAACAGGTGAGCTGGGAGGACAGAGAACTTGCTCAAAACGTGATCCTTCTGGCATTCCTGTTGGAAAGCCTTCCTCTGCAATGCTTCAGCAGATTGAGAAGCCTCCTTTGACAGGGTTTGCTAGGAGCACTTGATGTGTGCAACTTTATAGTGCAGCAGCCATGTTACCTGTGCCCACAAATCAGTTGTTTAAAAAAAGGTAAAAAGATGCATTCTTAGCAAGTAAACAAAGCAGTGAAGAAATACTTCCCAGCTCTACAGAGATTAGTGCAAATATTAACTCCTAGCTGCTTTCCCACGCTCAAACTGAGAAGCTCATGCTAAGGGCTAATACAAGCCCATGCCTGAGCTAATACAAGGTGACTGCAAGCTTTTGGTGGTGGTTTGGTGGTTTTTTTAATGCTGATGTGTCCAAGGATTCAACCATAAAACCCTTCAGTTGCTTTAGGTGTTCTGGAATTGAATGTTCTTTCTTAGTGCTACTGCTCTTACAGAAGTGGATTTTGGTGCATCACAGGATCACAGAGTGTTAGGGGTTGGAAAGGACCTCGAAAGACCACCGAGCCCAACCTCCCTGCCACAGCAGGATCACCTCGAGTAGGTCACACAGGAACGCATCCAGGCGGGCTCTGAAAACTGCTTACCTTCAGCTCCTCTTTAGTTTAACTCACTTCCTCTTGAATGCATTTTCACACCAACAGATAAGAGATCTGAAAGGTCATTTGTACAGAAGGTAAATATTCTGGGGGGTTTGTTGTAGTTGTTTAAATCTAGATATTGATTGATTGATTGATTGATTGATTGATTTTCCCCTGCCACCCACAGATTTGAGACATTTAGGGTTTTCTGCTCTCAATAACCAATGGAGTTCAGACTGCCTGGGCAGCTCCAGGACTTTGTGTCATCTCAGAAGCATCTCTACCCATTCATTGGCTGTCCTTTAATTTTGGCTAAGTGTTGGACTTCTACACTGCAATTCAATCACTGATCACAGAATGCAAAGAAAACCAAGGAGCTGCACACATGGACCACAATAATTTGATTTCATCTCTAGGGAAGAGGGAAAGAGAGGCCTTGGAACAGAAGCAGCTGCGTAGGTTCTGCTCTCTCAGGTGTTGGCAGGTGGAGGAACATGGTGCCAGTACAGAGATGCAGCTCCAGAGAAACTGGGCAATCGAAGCAAGGGCAAATAATTTACTGAAAGCTATCAATGTTCAAACAACTCTCACCTCTGCATTCTCCCTGCTAGTTAGAGATTAGTCAGGAGCCTGCCAGAGGAAGGGGAAGGCTGAACTCACAGCTCAGAGGTTTCAAAATGTGTTGTCACGTTTGCTGTTGTTATCAGATTTAATTGTACATGGCATCAGAGATGTTGACTTAAAGCTGGTGTGGCTTTCACAGCTCTTATTTTTAACAGGGCACAAAAATCTTAAGTGGGTGATGCCCTGGCTGCAGAAAGTGCAAAGAAGGTTCTTGGGAAGGCAGAACCACTGGGTGTACATTAAATTGGGACCATAGGACATCTTCCTGTCTTATTTGTCTTGAGTTCTCAAGTCTTTTGTCCAAGCCAGAGATACAATCATTATCTTCATCTTACTTCACTCCCATCTTCCAGTTAATTCTTGGTAGCAGGCACTAGGAGTGGGGACAGGCTGTCTTTTTACAACTTGCTGACACAATGTTAGTGGGACTTCAAGTTTGAAGGCTTGCTGATTATAGAATGGTTTGGGTTGGAAGGGACCTTTCAAGGACGTTAGTGCAACCCACTGCATTCAGCAGGGACATCTTCAACTGGAGCAGGTTGCTCAGAGCCCCAGACAACCTGACCTGGAATGTTTGCAGGGATGGGGCATCACCTCTCTGGGCAATCTAGGCCAGTGTCTCACCACCCTCAGTAAAAAATTGTCTTCCTTTTGTCTAGTCAGAATCTCCTCTCTTTTAGTTTAAAACCATCACCCCTTTTCCTGTCACACCAGGCCCCACTAAAAGGATTGGCCCCCTTTTTCTTACAGCCCCCTTTAAGTAGAGAAAGGCTGCAGTAAGGTTTCCCTTGGAGCCTTCTATTCTCCAGGCTGAACCCCAACTCTCTCAGCCTCTCCTCACAGTAGAGGGCTTCCACCCCTCACATCTTTTTTGTGTCTTTCTCTGGCCCTGCTCCCACAAGTCCATATCTCTCTTGTGCTGAGGACTCGAGAGCTGGACACAGCAGTGCAGGTGGGATCTCAGCAGGGCAGTGCAGAGGGGCAGAATCCCCTCCTTTGACCTGCTGCCCACGCTGCTGGGGATGCACCCCGGGCTTTGCGCAAGCACTGACGTCCCCTGAACATGCCAGCCATGCAGCACTGGGTGCCCATGAGCCTTTGCACAGCCTGTCCCCTCCAGCTGCCAGCTCACCCGTGCTGCTCCACACAGATAAGGGCCAGGGACCGTCCTGCGCAGCTGGGGCGGAATCTTCCTGGCGCCCAGCCCAGCCCTGGCTCCGCTTTAACGAGGGTGGGAGTTCACTGCCTACTGGGAGATGGTTTTCCTGGTGGGAGGCAGAGAAGTAGCATCTGTGAGCAGTGCTGCCCTACACTGGTGCATTCCCAGGCCTTGGGCACCGCGCCTGTGATTTTAAGGAATTATTTATGGCAGTAGCTGAAAGCAGCAATTCCATAAAGGCAGCATCAGGAGCTCTGAGTGCGTGTTTGGATGAATCAGTCCCAGCTGTTTCTACCCTGTAGCAAAGCATTTTCAGGCACCAGGGAGGAAACCGGGCTCTCAGAGGCTGGAGCAGCCCAAGTGCAGCAGAGGCTTTTGTGGGAGCTGGCAACGCTGACTCAGGAAGCTGCGAGAAGAGTGGGACGAGAAGATACAGATGGAAAGGACTTGGCAGCAGATAACACCTTGTTGACACCAAAACCTTGTGCTGAGGGCATCAAAAACTTGGGGCTTTGCATTTAAAAAGAGAAACCTTTCTCTTTGCAGGCTGCAGCTCCCCGTTTTAGGAGTGGAATCTTCTGCATCCTACTGAGTGCCAAATGAAAGGGACAATTAAGAGGCTGCAGCACAAAGCATCTCTAATGTCACCTGGTAGTGCTCCGTGGACTGTGATCTTCCCCTGCTTTTTGGGAGGGACACACAGCACTGGTGTGAGGAGCACAGAGCCCTTTTCTGCACCACAAGACCCGGGCTGAGCAGCTTTCTTGAATGTGGCTTTGTCGTTAATGTGCCACGTTAGCATGTAAATAAGAGGGGGAAAAAATCCATCTTGGGGGTGAAAGATCAGCTGGTCCTTCAGTGTCTCTTAACAGTGTAACACATGCAGTACTAAGAGGACATCCCAGGTCAGGCTGGATGGGGCTTTGAGCAACCTGGTCTAGTGGAAGGTGTCCCTGCCCATCCTCAGTAACCAAGTCCTCTCTTCTAAAGCCTCCTCCTCTTTCAGGCTGCCCTAAGACTCAAAAGCTCAGGAAATAATGCAAGTACACAGCTGTGCTCAAGAGAGTCAAACCAACTCCACTTTAAAGAATGACACATTAGAGCAGGTCCAGAGGAGGCCACAGGGACGATCAGAGGGCTGGAGCACCTCTCCTGTGAAGACAGCAAGGGAGAGTTGGGGCTGTTCAGCCTGGACAAGAGATAGCTCCAGGGAGACCTTATAGCAGCCTTCCAGTGTTTGAAGAGGGCCTGCAGGACACCTGGAAAGGGACTTTTTACAAAGGTGTGCAGTGACAGAACAAGGAGTAATGGCTTCAAACTGGAAGAAGCCAGACTTAGATTAGACAGTAGAAAGAAACTCTTCACCATGAGTGGTGAGGCTCTGGAGCAGATTGCAAATAGAAAATGTAGAGGTTGTAACTCTGGAAGTGATCAATGCCAGGCTTGATAGAACCCAGAACCACCTGGTCAGGCAGGAGGTGCCCCCATCCATGGCAGGGTAGGGATTAAATGCCCCTTTAAGGTCCTTTTCTACCCAAACCATTCTATGATTTAATACTCTGCAGATTGTTAGGAGCTGGATCTGCTGGGCATGCCCTCAGAATGACTGCAGCCTTCTGGGTCAAGGGGGAGAGCTGGTAACAACGTCCCAGTACCTGAAGGGGGCCTGAAAGAAGTACTGTGAGAGACTGTTTACAAAGGCCTGCAGTGATAGGAGAGGCAATGGCTTCAAACTAGAGAAGAACAGATTTAGATTGGATGTTAGGAACACATTCTTTACCGTGAGGGTGGTCCAACACTGCAATAGGTTGCCCCGGGAGGTGGTTGGGGCCCCATCTGTGAAGATATTCAAGGTGAAGCTTAACAGGGCTTTGGGCAACCTGATCTAGTTGAGGATGTCCTTGCTTACTGCAGAGGGGATTGGACTAGATGACCTTTGGAGGTCCCTTGCAAGCCAGAGCATTCTGTGGTTCACCTTTTACTTTGCACCACGCAAGTCACTCTGAAGGAGGTCACAGAAGTTCTGATGAGTCTCACTGTTGCAGAGAACAGGGATGCAGCAGGAAAAGCAATTTTTGCTGGGTTAGGTAAGGTGTTGCCTCACCTATAGCTACAGAGAATATTGCTGCAATTAGGAGATAAAACTCTCAGGCACCCACTTTCCCTGTGCTTTTACACCACTGTATATTTTATCAGCTAGAGGGTTTATGTGATTACTAAAGCAAATAAACAGAAAAAGAATATAGTCTTTGGTGAAGGGTTATTCTTAGGGCTTGGGAAATTCCTTGTGTTCTCATACCAGTTTAAGCCTCTCTGCTGCTACTTGGACAGCTCTGCATGCCTCAGGGCTTCTGTGGTGTCAGCTTTTTACTTTCATTAGCACAGATTGATTTCATAAGCAGAGAATGAGAACCAGTGAGCCTGGTGGGGGAAAAAAATGAACTGTAGGCTACTTGTAACTGGTAATATTCAGAGAAACTCGCCCAGAACAGCAGTTACAAGAACTTAGTACCATTTTCAGGGTAATAATATGCTTGTTGGTGTAAATCTGGACAGGCTGGATGAGGCTTTGAGCAGCCAGGTCAAATGGCAGGTGTCCCTGCCCATGGATGAGGGCTTGGGCCTAGGAGATCATAGAATCAGAGAGTGGTTTAGGATGGAAAGGATCTCCAAAGGTCATCTAGTCCAGCTGCCTGCCTGCAGTCATCAGGAACATCTCCCACTAGATCAGGTTGCTCAGAGCCTTGTTGAGCCTGACCTTGAATAATTCCAGGGATGGGGCCTCAACTACCTGCCTGGGCAACCTGTTCCACTCTTCCACTACCCTCATGGTAAAGAGCTTGTTCCTAACATCCAATCTAAATCTACTCTAATTTCAAACCATTGTCCCTCATCCTATCACTGCAGGCCTTTGTACACAGTCTCTCTGCAGGCTTCTTGTAGGCCTCTTTCAGGTACTGGAAGGCTGCTATTAGGTCTCCCCAGAGCCTTTTCTCCAAGCTGAGTTCAACCCCAACTCTCTTAGCCTGTTCTCATAGCAGGGGTGCTACAGCCCTCTGACCATTTTTGTGGCCTTCCTCTGGACCCACTCCAGCTGGTCCATGTCCTTGTGTTGAGGGCCACAGAACTGGGGACAGTACTTCAGATAAGGTCTCACCAGAGGAGTGTAGGGTGGTAGAATCACCTCTCAAATCTGCTGATCATGCTTCTGATGCAGCCCAGGATGTCATTGGCCTTCTGAGCTGCAAGCTCACACTGTTGGCTGATGTGCAGCTTCTCATCCACCAGCACCCCCAAGTCCTTCTTTGTAGGGCTGCTCTCAATTAACAGCATCATTCCCTAGCCTGTATTGATACCGAGGATTGCCCTCACCTAGGTGCAGGACCTTACACTTTGCTTTACTGAACCTCCTGAGACCTCTCCAGCCTGTCCAAGCACTTTCCAACTCAAATCATTCTATGATGAGATAATGATAACCAGTGGGAATTCTCACCACCCATCCCTAGCAGCCTCGTGCTAGCAGCAGTTCAGACTGATTTTCCAAGGGGCAGTAGTTCTGTTGTAAATTCCAGTTTAAGGCATACAAGAGACTTTTGAATAGACATGTATTGCACAACTCAATCCTCAAAACACATCAATAGACATCCATTGCACAACTCCATTCCTCCCAAGGAAAATTCTTTAAGGCACAGATTTTATGTTTATTCCCTGTAGAATTTCTTTTATATTTCCTTCTCCCAGGTTCAATTTAAAATTCAAAAGGACTGAAAGTTCAAAAAGGACCCAAATTCCAAGGGAGCCAGGTTTACAATCACTCCAGTTTAAAAGGAGGACCCCAAATCCTGACTGGAGTCACCAGCAGGAGGCAAAGTTCTATGTTCTGGTTTCACTTTTTCATTTCCTTCATTTGAAACTTGTATCTACAGTGGAAGATTACTTTGTATGTACCACTTTGTGGTACTCATCAGTTATCTCATGGCTGCATTCCAACAGTCACTAATGTAATTTCAGGCCATTTCATGGTAAAAGTTGTCAAAACCTAGAGCTTTGATTTAGCCAACAAGTGAAAAGTTAAGCAAGCAGAGTAGGGACAGCCTTCAGAGGAAGATCAGCTCAATCTCTGACACGTATGGAAACAGCCCTGTAATTAAATGACCTCATTAGCAGCCCCTCTTTGTAAGCACTCAA
Organism: Melanerpes formicivorus; assembly: GCF_026170545.1. NCBI lineage: Eukaryota > Metazoa > Chordata > Aves > Piciformes > Picidae > Melanerpes > Melanerpes formicivorus. The sequence goes on along the minus strand of NW_027142353.1, from coordinate 34,767,092 downwards.
CTTGTTTAAACCCTGAACTCCTAAACTGCCCTCACATTTTAGATTGTCAGTGCACAAATGCCTTGGCACCTCAGCCCCTGCTGTGCTGGCTGTAATTTGAGTCAGTGGACACCGCAGCCGAAGGAGGCAAAATGAGCGGTGAGGCTTCAGCAGGTCGAGTGGAAGACTCCTCCTACTTTGACTCCCTGAGCAGCCAGGGCATTGTACTCTTCCACAGCCTTCTCCGTTTGCAAGACCAACACATCAATCCCATTCTTCTTCAGGTAGTCCACAGTGGATGGTGGAACCTCAGAAGAGAAAAGGGAATGAGAAGGAGGAGGATTAGGTATTTCTGTGATTGATTTACATTTTATTCTCTTCAGTAAAGCTACTTCTGTACAGCCCTCCCATCTCTTAACACAGTGCTAAATGCAGCCCTTTCTTACAGAGATAAACAGAGCTGGAGCTAAAGGTAACTACATCTAAACAAGGTGTCACTCACCTCACCTCAAATAAAGCTCACAGAAATCATGGGATGGTAGGGGTTGGAAGGGACCTCAGGAGATCACCTAGTCCAAATCCCCTGTCAAGGTAGATTCACCTAAAGAAGGTCACACAGGAACACACCCAGGCAGGTTTTGAAAGTCTCCAGAGGTGGAGACACCACCACGTATCTCAGCAGCCTGTTCCAGTGCTCTGGCACCCTTAAAGTTCCTCCTCATGTTTAGATGGAACTTTGTATCCTCAGGTTTCTGCTTATTACCCCTTGTCCTGCCACTGGCCACCACTGAAAAAAGACTGTCCCCAGAGGTGCACTCCAGAGGTGGGTCTCACCAGGGCAGAGGGGGAAGAGAACCTTCCTTGACCTGCTGGCCACACTCAGCACTGCTGAGCTTTCTGTAGCCATTTATCTACTGGAATGACACCCTGCCAAACCCAGGCTTCAAAAAATGCCTGATTACCAAAGTATTTACAGCAGGCTAGATTCATAACCTGTTCTGGGAGAGACTAACCACACTGTAAAGTTTCTCCTGGTTTAAAAGGCTCCTTTATCAAAACATAGACCTGTTGACTGCTCAACACTGACACCAATACAGAGGAGCTCAAATGAGGTTTCTTTCAGGAAGAGGACTCCTGGCAGGAGCTCACTGGTGCTGATTCAACATCCTGAACATTCTCATAGGCAAGCTCAGGAGTGTGGGTTAGAGTGGGCAGTGAGATGGATGAAGAAGAGGCTAAACAACAGACCTCAAAAGGCTGTGATCAACAGTGCAGAGTCCCGTTGGACACCTGTAGCCAATGGTGTTCCCCACCAGTAGTGGGTCCAGTCTTACTCAACATCTCTGTCAGCAACCAGGATGAGGTGATAGAGTTTGTCCTCGGGATGTTTGCTGATGACAGAGAACTGGGAGAAGTGGCTGACATAGCAGAAGGCTGTGCTGCCATTCAGTTAGACCTAGACAGGCTAGGGAGCTGGGCAGAGGTGAACCTCATGAGGTCCAACAAGAATAAGTGTAGAGTCCTGCACCTGGGGAGGAATAACACAATGCATCAGTACAGGTTAGGGACTGACATGCTGGAAAGCAGCTCCATAGAGAAGGACATTAGAGTCCTGGAGGACAGTTAAGTTATCCATGGGACAGCAATGTGCCTTTGTGGCCAAGAATACCAATGGTATCCTGGGGTGCATTAAGAAGAGCATAGCCAGCAGGTCAAGGGAGGTTCTCCTCCTCTTCTACTTTGTTCTGATGAGACCACATCTGGAGTGTTGTGACCAGTTCTGGGCTGCCCAGTTCAAGAGAGACAGGGATAGAAAGTGTCAAATGGAGGCTATGAGGATGATCAAGGGCCTGGAATGGCTGTTTGATGAGGAAAGGCTGAGAGACTTGGGGCTGTTTAGTCTGGAAGGCTGAGAGGAGATCTTATTGATGTTAATAACTATCTGAAGAGTGGGTGTCAGGCATGGGCCAGTCTCTTACCAGTGGTGTTCTGTAACAGGATTCAAACTGGAACACAGGAGGTTCCACCTCAATATAAGGAAAAACAGTTTTAGTGTGAGAGTGAGGGAGCCTGGAATAAGCTGCCCAGAGTGGTTGTGGAGCCTCCTTCTCTGGAGACTTTCAAGACCCATCTGTGTGACCTGCCCTAGGTGAATCATAGAATGGTTTGGGTTGGAAGGGACCTCAAAAATCATCCAGTTCAAACCCCCTGCCATGAGCAGAGACACCTCCCACTAGACCAGGTTGCTCAAGGCCTCATGCAACCTGGCCTTGAACACCTCTAGGGAGAGGGCATCCACAGCCTCTATGGGCAACTATTTCTAGCCTCTCACCATCCTCACTGTAAAGAATTTCTTCCTAATCTCTAGTCTAAATCTTCCCTCTTCCAGCTCAAAGCCATTGCCCCTTGTCCTGTCACTATATGCCCTTGTAAAGAGTCCTTCCCCTAACCCATCTTTCCCAGTCCAGGCTCTGGTTGCCCTTGTGTTCACTGTGTTTGCTGCTCTCTGATTTGTTCCCCCCACTGTCCCCACCATTATAAGACAAGAGGGAATGGCCACAAGCTGCACCAGGGGAGGCCCAGGTCAGACACTAGAAGAAATCTCTTCACCAAAAGGGTTCCCAAACACTGGAACAAACTCCCCAAGGAGGTGGCTGAATCTCCATTCCCTAGGGTGCCCAGGGTGCTTTGGCCATGGGGTTGGACTCTGATCTCCAGAGGTCCCTCCCAACCCCTACCATTCTGTGATTTCCTCCCTTCCCCCAAAATGAGAAAGAGAGAAAAACAGAGTTCTGGTTTATGTTTCTCACAGAACAAAAACCTACCTGCAAAGCCTCACTCATGCCCCGACCAATCACCATGGTTTTAACACCCTTCTTGACAACTTCTTCAAGGTCAGCTGGCTGCACTCCTGGAGAATGCTAAGTGTCAGAGGAGGAAAAGAACAATCTGTGTACTGACAGCAACAACCAGGAAAGCTTCCTTTGGCTGCTCTGAAACTGCCCACAGAGCAGCAGGTAAATTAGCTGTACCCAAAGGTAACACATCATCTTCCCTGCACACAGAGAGTAGCCAACGTTGGCAATTAAAGAGGTATTTTATGTGCAGAGGGAGGATGAGAGTTAATCAATTGATGGCAGTGTTATCACTCTTTATTAAACAGTTCAAAATAAAACACATTTCTACAATGTTTAATATTTATAGCTGTTAAGCAAAAAGGCTGAAGTGAAATCAATACATTGCAGCAGATTGCTGTTTGTCTTCAAAGAAACAAAACCTTTCAGTAATAGAGACTGTGGCAAGCCAAAGTTTACTCACTTAAATGACAAACAGCTCCTCAAATTATTAAAGTGATTAAATTCTTTGCCTGTTGACTTTGCAAATCTCCTTTACCAAGGAGGACTGAAAGATTGGTTAGCTTCATTGCAGGTCACAGCTTCAATTTCTGCACTACCCTTAACTTTTAGAAAGAAATTCTTGAAACAGAACTCTTCAGAGAAAGAGTTTTAACACTGTGTTGCTTGGGCTTCTTTAGTATACCCATCTACTACTAGTGTGATTTAAACATGAATCTATAAAGATTCCTTTGTGTCAAGGGCTACAAGGATGCTGAGGGAACTGGAGCATATTTCTGAGGAGGAAAGGTTAAGAGACTTGGGGCTGTTTAGCCTGGAGAAGACCAGACTGAGAGGGGATCTTTTCTGTGTTGATCAACAAGTAAAAAGGCAAGGGGCAAGAGGATGGGGCTGGGCTTTTTCCAGTGCTGCCCAGTGACAGGACAAGGGGCAACACACACAAACTGGAACACAGCAAGTTCCACCTGAACATGAGGAATAAAAAAAAACCACATCTTTGCTGTGAGGGTGCCAGAGCACTGGATCAGGTTGTATAGAGAGGTTGTGGAGTCTCCTCTGGAGAGATTCCAAACATGCCTGCACTTGATCCTGTGGAACCTGCTATGGGTGACCCTGCTTTAGCAGCAGGGCTGGTCTAGAGGATCCTTACAGGTCCCTTCCCACCCCTACAATTCTGTAATCCTCAAACACACCTATAATGTCAATATAAAAACACTATTATGTCACACTAATTTTCCTCCTGGATTCAATTTCCAGCTATCTTTATACGGTCAAGAGCAGGACACTGACAAACCATAGCCAGAGTTTAGTTTCTTCTTGGTGCATATTTAACCATAACTACTACTCCCCCCCCCCCCCCATTTTTTTGGGGTAGGATTCTTAAGTTCTTTTAGAGGACTATGATGAGCTTCTCACCTGAAGCAGGTAATTCCATAGTAGACTGTTGGAGAATGTTATTTGTTATATTTCCAGAAAATGTTACATTCTTTCAACAAATTAAGGTCGAATCACCAGCTTAACACTTGGCTTCTACTGTGCATTCCTTAGTGAGCTTTTTCTCTTTGATGTCCTTGGGCCCCCTCCTATCCTTTATCCTCTGCCCAAGTCTTCAGCAGCGGAGGCTGCAGTCTACCATGAGATGTTAGGAGTTCCCTCCTCAGCCCTGGCAATGCCTCAGCTTCACAACAGAGCAAGCAAGACTTTTCAAGCTGAAACAAACACATGAGCTCCTGAAGTTGCACATGAAGCCTTCTATGGTGGAGTGCCACTTCCAATGAGTGGATTAAACTTATCCCACCAAAAAGGCTTTAGCCTGGCTGGTATCTGGAATTCCAGCAACAGACATGGCTCACCTTTATGGTTTTCCAAGTTCATAGACTATGTCACACAATCATAGAATTGTAAGGGTTGGAAGAGACCTCAAGGATCATCTAGTTCAACGCCCACCTGCCATGGGCAGGGGCACTTCACACTACATCAGGTTGCTCAGAGCCACATCCAGCCTGGCCTTAAAAACCTCCAGGGATGAGGTTTCTACCATCTCCCTGGGCAACCTGTTCCAGTGTCTTACTACCCTCATGGGGAAGAACTTCTTCCTAACATCCACTCTGAATCTACTCATTTCTAGTTTTGCTCCATTCCCCCCAGTCCTATCACTCCCTGACACCCTGAAAAGTCCCTCCCCAGCTTTCTTGTAGGCCCCTTCAGATACTGGAAGGCCACTGGAAGGTTTCCTCAGAGTCTTCTCTTCTTCGGACTGAACAACCCCAATTGTCTCAGTCTGTCTTCATAGCAGAGGAGCTCCAGCCCTCTGATCACCCTGGTGGCCCTTCTTTGGACACATTCCAGCACATCCATATCTATCTTGTAAACAGGGGCTCCAGAACTGGATGCAGTACTCCAGGTGGGGTCTCACCAGAGTGGAGTAGAGGGGGAGACTCGCCTCCCTTGACCTGCTGGCTGTGCTTCTCTTGATGCAGCCCAGGATGTGATTTGCTTTCTGGGCTGCAAGTGCACACTAGTGGCTCAGGCTGAGATTCTCATCCACCAGCACCCCCAAGTCCTTTTCTTCAGGGCTGCTCTCAAGCCAGTCGCTGCCCAGCCTATATCAGTGCTTGGGATTGCCCCTACCCAGATGCAGGTTGGATGGAATCCATAAGGATCACAGTCCAACTTCCTGCTCCTTGCAGTACCTCCTAAAACCAAGCCATATGACTATCATCAAGAAGCTCCTTGAACTCTGACAGGCTTAGTGCTGTGACTGCTCCCTTGGGGAGCCTCTACCAGTGACTGACAACCTAAGAGCCTTTCCCCACTGCCCAGTCTGAACTTCACCTGTTGCAACTTCATTTCCTTGTGTCTTGTCACTGGTCACCAGAGAGAGATCAGCACCTTTCCCTCTGCTGCACCCCCTGAAGAAGTTGTAAACTAAGGGACCTCAGTCAGTCCTCTTAAGTCTTGGCCTTGAGACCTTTCACCATCTTCGAATCATAGAATTGTCGTGGTTGGAAAAGACCTCTAAGATCATTGAGTCCAACCATCAACCTAACACCACCATGGCCATTAAACCATATCCTGAAGTGTCATGGCCACACATTTCTTGAACACTTCCAGGGATGGTGACCTCATTACCTCCCTGGTGTCCTTCCTCTGAACACTATCTAACCGTTTGATGTTCTTGTATTAAGGCATCCAAAACTGCACTTAGCACTTGAGGTGAGGCTGCACCAGTGTCAACTAGGACAATCTCCCTCCTCAACCAGCTTGCTATGCTGTGTTTCATGCACCCTAGGCCATGGTTGTCCCTTTTGGCTGCCAGAGCCAAAAGCTGTGCTCCCCTCAGTCCATCTGTAATGTTTGGTTTATTCTAGATAAGCAGAGGTAACTTGAACAATACAGAGCTTCTTCAGACCCAGTCTCCGTAAGGAGAAGTTTATGACAGAATAGGCAATGCTTTCCCTTGGGGGTTTGAAAGCAGACAAAAAGAAGGTCTCTGGTTTCACTGCAGTTACAGTATTTAGATGGCTGGGGAAGGTTTGCTGTGATACAATCAGTACTCCTGAGATGCTGCAGCCATAGAACAAAAGGATTTTCCTTGGCTTACACAAGACACAGTGATGCAGGAGCTTTGTAGGAAATATTGTCACTAAAAGAAACATGGAACATGGAATGTATCCTTGCTGATTTGTCAGCTGAAGGCAAAGAGGAAGGGCAGCAGAATTTCTGGCCTGTTTTATTCTCTGGCCTTCCTCTCAGGATTCCTACTGCTTTTCTCCCATTAGCAGATGGCACTGAAAGGCAGGCAGCCAGGGAGGCTGCCTTTCATCCCCAGGGGTGAAGGTCACAACAACTATTAGTGCTTGGTTACAGAACCTTGCAGAGCCAGTTAGACGATTTTCCCAATGAAAGAATTGGGTACTAGACAGCAGTCTGACAGCAAAGAAAAAATGGAAGCAATTTGTTTCCAGATAGCATGTGGGACATGACCAGCACTACTTCCTTGCCATACTTCAGCTGGAAAAACATGCTCAAAAAAAGCAGCTGTAGTCAAGTGCAAAGCAGCATGCAGAAAATCTGTCTAGTGAATCCTACTATTTCCAGTTACTCCAGTTCAGATGAGCTTTCTTACAGCTCTTCTAGAGCTGGAGATGCAGTCTAGAAAAGCTTGCTTCTGTTCTCACATTTATTTTTTGGTCTTCATTTTTTAAAGCAAGTCACCCAACTCCTCATAGCTGCAGAGGGGACTGATCCAAAGCAGGAGCTTCACAAGTGACCTACATCAGGTATTTTTTACTTCCTATAAAACTGATGCCAGAAAACCTCCCTCTCCAAATTATCCAACTGTTTTTCTCTCCTCTGATTTTAATTTAACATAGAGCCTGTTTTCTTGTTTCAGTTGGAGGACTCCTCTAAGGGCATTTATGGACTTCATCCATAACCTGGATGAAGGGACAGAGTGGCTACCAAGAGAATTCACTGTGTAGTTAGCCAGTCTGTAAGCTCTTCAAGGAGAAACTGGTGCATATGCATTGTATCTCCATATTTTTCCTCTGAAATGAGTACAAGGGATCCCAAGGAAAAGGATATAAACTAAATCTCATGCATTGTTGTCTTCCAAGCACACAGGCATTTACTGTTGATTTCTTTTCACTTCCTATCATTTTTTTCCCCCTATCACTCAAGACAACTTTTGTTTACACTGTCTGACAAGAGGTTGTTACCAGCACCTTACAACAATCACTCTTACTCGAACACAGAATGGTGTTTGAGAGCTCTGTGGTGTGTGAGAGTGGTCTGGTCAGGGTAGCTGTGAGGACTGGTGGCAGCAGTTGCTGCAGCCTGTCACCTGTGTCCCTGCACTCCTCTCACCTCTCCACAGTCACTTCTGAAATGTAATGCTCTGTTTTTCCCAGGAAAAGTCTTAAGTGTTAGATGAAGGCAAAAGGCAGCTTGTGGAATTCAGGCTGGAACATCAAGAATTGTTATCTGGACTGTTCTCAGAGTCCCATATGGCAAGGTACAATGGTTTGAAATTAGAGAAAAGGAGATTTAGACTGGATGTTAGAAATAAGTTCTTTACCATGAGGGTGGTGGAACACTGGAACAGGTTACCCAGGCAGGTAGTTGAGAACCCATAGCTGGACATATTCAAGGTCAGGCTCAACAAGGCTCTGAACAACCTGATCTGGTGGAGGATGTCCCTGCTGACTGCAGGCAGGGGGTTGGACTAGATGACCTTTGGAGGTCCCTTCCAACCCAAACCATTCTATGATTCTGTGGACAGTGAACTTACATTAGTCCCAGTTTCTCGCCAATCCCAGGTCCGGCTTCCTCCTGGCCACACTTTGCAGTCCTTATAGGTTGCAGAGCAGCCTTTCACCTTCATCTGACCCCAAGAAAGGGAAGCAATTTCAGGGGAAGTCATCTCAAAGTTGAACCACTGTCTGGAAAAAGGATATTTCATATATAACAGCAGCCTAACATACACAGCACCTTAATAAAAACAGAGAATTCTGTCCTTGCCCTGAGGAGCTGGGGAGGAAATGCTGCTACAGACTTTATCCTTGGGATGTTGTGACAGCAGAACTGAACAGCAGATCAGCAGATCTGCTGAATGACCAGTCCTCTTGGGGATTTGGTGCAGGATTTGGGGCAAATTATCTTCCATACTCAATTTGCACAAGTATTGGGTGCTCAACTTTTAAAACTATCAGCAAGGATCACATCCCAGAATATCCTTTCGCAGCTGGGTTTTAATCTACTGCCTAAAATGTAGAATGAAGATGATAACAATTCCCTGAAATATCTGAGACACACTTTCTTTGGCTGCTTGGTTCATTTGACCTGGTTAGTAAGGTTAAAAAGCCCCAGCAAACCAATCCAGAAAAGCCATGAACAAAACAATGGCACTGCCATATTGCTATAGCAAACAAAACTTTTGAGACATAAAGGAGTCAAATCTTCTCTCCCCAGTCACCCCTTACAGTGGCCAAGTCTCTTTGTGTAATGTCTCAGGAGAGTTAAACACCCAGATAGGAACTTTTCCAATGTTTGACCCAAATCTTCACTGTTTCAACTTCAATCCTTTAGCTCTAATCCTATCTGTTGTGGGCAAGAACAGCTTAATCTTTATCTTTTCCAGCATCTTTTGTTTTCCTGAGGACTTAACTCTTGGTCTTTTGCCTTTCTTTTGGATTAAACGTCACTTCCCTCCAGTCATGTTTTCTAAATCTGCTTATTTCCTTCTTATTTTTTTCCCTTGGCAGCCAACAATTGGTACATTTCTTTCTTTGACATTTGTGGCCTAGAACTAGACAGAGTGCTCCAGCTGAGACCTCATCAGCACTGCTACAGGCCAACCAGTTTTTGGTATTAACCACAGCAATTTTCAGATCTGCTGTCACAATCACAGCCAGCCATCAGCAGGGGATTCTGCCTCAGAAAGTGCTTCCTTCCAACACCAGGAAAGCTCACGCCCTCTTCACAGCCCTTCTTGTCGCTGCTGGTGTGATTCCAGGAGCAGACAAGAAGAAAGGAATCACTTGGTCATACCCTGGAAACGTGATGGACTAGCACAGTAGCCAACTGACGCGCCTCAAGGGTAGAGTCACCCTTCTGCCCTTCCTGCTCAGAAGGAAGATCATCTGAAATCCACATTATGAAGAAAATTGCTTGGTTGTGCGGCCAGAAGAGCTCTGCTCCTGCCTGGAAACATAAGTGCCAGATCCTTCCAGATACAGTTTCTCATCCTTTATTTGTTCTCACCATATGCCAGTATTCAAAGATGGAGATACCTGTGACCATTTGAGGTATAAGGTATTGTATGGAAAAGATGAGGGGTAACGGGTGTAAGTTTACTCCTGGAGAGACTGTGCTCAGGAGGAAAATTTCTCACAAAGGACACCCTCCAGTAACCTCCCCAGGAAAGTGGTGGAGTCCCCAACAGTGGACACTTCTGGTTTAGTTGATTAGGTGGTGTTGGATGATAGGTTGGACACTATGATCTTGAAGCTCTCTTCCAACCTAGTTTACTCTATATTGATCTTCTAAGAATCAGCTGGACAGGGTGCCGGGAGATTGTCTGTGTGTTTGGTTTCAGCAGATGATCCCTGAGGTCCCTTCCAAGCAGCAATTCTATTGTTGTATGACTCTGAAGTTCACCAGGAAAAATAAAAACTACAAAATAAAATAAACTCAGTCATAGGTGGTGCAGATTGAAGAAAGAGTCCTCACAAAAGAGAAATCTTTGTATTACCAGGAGGACTGGAAGCCTCCCTTCCTTTCTTGCACATGCTACAGCGTGGCCAGACAGAACACACTCTTCTTGGATTGACAGGAGTAGATCTCAGTGTCTTGCATCAGATGTCACATGAAGTAAAAGCTGCATCAACTTGGACCCAGTACAGGAGCAAGTCTGCCAGAGGTGTTTCTTTCCCAGAAAAAGGGAGCAATTCCGTCCTTCTCGCTCCTTTGTAAAGTCCGTGGCACAAGTGCTCTGCCAAACAGGAATCCAGGCGAGCAGCCACAGGGGAGCCAAACTTGCTTGGATCCATGGATTCCAGGTTTTCTCTTTACACATCCAGAATGAAATGGAATTCCAACGAAGGTTCTAGCACTATGTTTTCCCAAATTCTGCTTGAAGAGAGATTATAGCAGAAAAAATAAGCAGCAGGAGTCCCAACAGAATGAAAGCACTCCTCAACCAAAGACTGAAGGATGAATAAACAAGCCAGAACCTGGCTCTGAAGAGCAAAAATAATTTGTGCCTGTGCTGGTTTTGAGACAAAATGGCAGAATCAGACCTGGATCTTAAGAGAGAGGTGAATGAACAACAAAATTATTTGGAATATCTCACTTCCCAAATCAAACAGGAATACAAGGCTGGGAATGTGCCATCAAACTTCAGCCTATTTAAAAAACTTGTCTGCAAAGTCCCCTGGGTACCAGCCCTCATGAACCAAGGGGTTCAGGAGGGTTGGACCTACTTCAAACAGGAGCTCTTGAAGGCACAGGAATTGGCGGTTCCCACGTGCCGGAAGGCAAGCCGGCGGGGAAGGCGACCAGCCTGGATGAGCAAGCAGCTCCTGGAGGATTTAAGGGGGAAGAGGAGGCTGTATCACCTTTGGAAGGAGGGGAAGGCTTCTCGAGGTATGTTCAAGGAAGCTGTTAGATTATGTAGGAATAAAATTAGGGAGGCTAAGGCCCAGCTGGAACTGAAGCTGGCCACCTCAGTCAAAGATAATAAAAAGCATTTTTATAAATATATTAACAATAAGAAGAAGGGCAGGAAGAACCTGAACTCCCTAGTGGACCTGGAGGGGAACACAGTTACTGAGGATGAGGATAAAGCTGAGGTCCTGAACACCTTCTTTACCTCAATGTTTAACAGCAAGGCAGGAGTTCAGGACGAGTGGTCTCCGGAGCTGGGCGTTGGGGTCGGGGAGCAGAGTAATACCCTGGAAATCCATGAGGAGTTAGTTCGGGACCTGCTGAGCCACTTGGATATCCACAAGTCCATGGGACCAGATGGGATCCATCCTAGGGTGCTGAGAGAGCTGGCGGATGTGCTAGCTAGGCCACTCTCCATCATTTTCCTCCAGTCCTGGCTCACTGGTGAGGTCCCAGATGACTGGAAACTGGCCAACGTGGTCCCCATCCACAAGAAGGGTCGGATGGAGGAACCTGGAAACTCCAGGCCAGTCAGCCTGACCTCAGTGCCAGGGAAAGTGATGGAGCAGATTATCCTGACAGCAATAACTGCGCACCTGAAGGATGGCCAAGGGCTCAGGTCCAGCCAACATGGATTCAGGAAGGGCAGATCCTGCCTCTCCAACCTGATCTCTTTCTATGATCAGGTGACCCGCCTGGTGGATGTGGGGAGGCCTGTGGATGTGGTCTACCTGGACTTCAGCAAGGCCTTTGACACCGTCCCCCACAGCAAACTGCTGACTAAGCTGTCAGCCTGTGGATTGGACCACTACACTCTGTGCTGGGTTAGGAACTGGCTGGAGGGCCGGGCCCAGAGAGTGGTCGTGAACGGTGCCGCATCCAGCTGGAGGCCAGTCACCAGTGGTGTCCCCCAGGGATCAGTGCTGGGCCCTGTCCTCTTCAACATATTCGTTGATGATCTGGATGAAGGGGTAGAGTCAGTCATCAGCAAGTTTGCAGATGACACAAAGTTAGGGGCAGATGTTAGTCAGTTAGAGGGTAGAAAGGCTCTGCAGAGGGACCTCGACCGACTGGAAAGATGGGCAGAGTCCAATGGGATGGCTTTCAACAAGTCCAAGTGCCGAGTGCTGCACTTTGGCTACGGCAATCCCATGCAGAGCTATAGGCTGGGGTCGGAGTGGCTGGAGAGCTCCCAGACAGAGAGGGACCTGGGTGTGCTGATCGACAGCCACCTGAATATGAGCCAGCAGTGTGCCCAGGTGGCCAGGAGGGCCAATAGCATTCTGGCCTGCATTAGGAATAGTGTGGCCAGCAGGAGCAGGGAGGTCATAGTGCCCCTGTACTCTGCTCTGGTTAGGCCGCACCTTGAGTACTGTGTCCAGTTCTGGGCTCCTCAGTTTAAGAAGGACATTGAGACACTTGAGCGTGTCCAGAGAAGGGCAACAAGGCTGGGGAGAGGCCTTGAACACAAGCCCTATGAGGAGAGGCTGAGGGAGCTGGGATTGTTTAGCCTAGAGAAGAGGAGGCTCAGGGGTGACCTCATTGCCCTCTACAACTACCTGAGGGGTGGTTGTAGCCAGGAGGGAGTTGGCCTCTTCTCCCAGGCAACCAGCACCAGAACAAGAGGACACAGTCTCAAGCTGCGCCAGGGGAGGTTCAGACTCGAGGTGAGGAGGAAGTTCTTCACCGAGTGAGTCATTCGGCATTGGAACGGGTTGCCCAGGGAGGTGGTTGAGTCATCGACCCTGGAGGCGTTCAAGGGGAGATTGGACGTGGCACTTGGTGCCATGGTCTAGTCATGGGGTCTGCGGTGTCAGGTTGGACTCGATGATCCTCGAGGTCCTTTCCAACCTAAGTGATACTGTGATACTGTGATACTGTGAAATTGGCACAAATTGCAAATGGAAGAGCAAGGTGTCCAGAGTATTTCTGTCAAACAGCCCCCAAATAAGTAAATAGCAGGGGGAAAAAATAGAAACAAAGACAAAAAAGGCATGAATAGAAATCTGTAATCTAAACCTATTTCCCATAATAATGTCAGAGAGTATCAGCAAGGTCAGGTCAGTTGAATTAATAAAAATATCCTGAATTGGAGTAAGAATGAACTGTTTAATAGAAACTCTGAATATTCTTGATATAGGGCATGGCCCAATCATCACCAGCAAGGTGTAAGGTGGCAGGCTGGAAGCAATCTCTGAAAATCACCTAGTCCCTTGCTAAAGCAGGGTCACCCAGAGCAGGTTGTCCAGGTTCACAATGTCCAGGGGGGTTTGGAATCCCTCCAAGGATACCCCACAACCTTTCTAGGCAGCCTGGTTCAGGGCTCCACACCCTCAAAGGACAGAAGTTTTTCCTTATGTTCAGATGGAACTGTTTGTTTCCCAGTTTATTCCCACCGCCCCTTGTCCTATCGCTGGGCACCACTGAAAAGAGACTGGCTCCATCCTCTTGACTCCCAGCCTTTAGATATTGAGAAGCATTGATAAGATTCCCTCTCAAGTCTCCTCAAGGATAAACAGCCTGGAGTCTCTCAGCCTTTCCTCATCAGAAAGATGCTCCAGCTCCCCCCCATCTTGCTTCCTGAACAAATGAGTTGGTGTTTTAATTATTCACTGTAACTAATGTACAGTACCAAAATATGTGGTACCACTTAAAAGAGACCATGAATGAAATTACTCACAAGTATGACCTAAAATAGCAATTCCTTCAAATCATCATAGCCCAAACACAAAGAGACAAGCAGGAGTAATGGTTCAGGAATCTATAAGCAAAGTTATGACAATGTAAAAACACAGGAAATAAAGGAAGCCAAAGAGCTTAAAAGGAGGCAAATACAAGTTCATGCAAGGAGGCTGCACTGAAAGAAAGAAATGAAACAATGGCTAAGTATGACAGAAGGAAAAGAGAGCTGGCAAGAAAACAGAATAAACTTAAGATTGAAATGCAGTTGAGCAAGCAGGTGGATTTTAAAACTGTCTGCACACTTGTCTTTTGTGAGAGTCAAAGCTGTTTCAAACAGCAACAAATAGAACAAAAAAGGTGAACAAAAGCAGAGCATCAGAGAGCATGTTATTGAAAGACCACAGAAGGAAGGGATGTTGCATAAAATCCAAGGCACAACCTGAGATCAAAGAGGATAAAAGGTAAAAGAGTAAATCAAGGTATGGGCAGAACAAGTCCTGTAAGGTATCAGAAGACAATGTAGCTCTCCAGTAATGCCTGGAAACAAGGTCAATGGATGAAGGTGGATGAAGCCGATGGAGTTTCAGAAGGGATACAACAGCCAGGGAAGAAAGTCAGGATTCAAATGCAGTCAGCAGAAAGGCAAGTAGAAAGGACAGAGTACCTTTGAATGAGCTGGGTAGGGAGGGGACAGAGGTCAAGTTTAAGAACTAGGAAAGCACTTTTTGGGAGCCCAGTCTAATTTTCCTGGGGAGCCTGATGAAGGTAAGTTATTGGGAGAAGTCATGGAGCAACTTGGTCTAGTGACAGGTGTCCCTGATCATAACAGAGGGCTTGGAACTAAATCATAGAATGCTCCAGGCTGGAAGGGACCTCCAAAGGTCATCTAGTCCAGCCTCCCCGCAGTCAGCACGGACATCCCCAACCAGATCAGGTTGCCCAGGGCCTTGTCAAGACTCACCTTGAATATCTCCAGGGAAAGGGCTTCAACCACATCCCTGGACAACCTCTTCCAGTGTTCCACCACCCTCATAGTGAAGAGCTTCATCCTGATATCCAATCTAAATCTACCCTTCTCTAGTTTGAAGCCATTGCCCCTCATCCCGTCACTCCAGGCCTTTGTAAACAGTCTCTCCCAATCCTAAAATCAGAATTGTCAGGGTTGGAAGGGACCTCAAGGATTATCTAGTTCCACCCCCCCTGCCACGGCCAGGGACACCTCACACTACATCAGGTTGCTCAGGGCCACATCCAGTTTGGCCTTAAAAACCTCCAGGGATCAGGCTTCTACCACCTCCATGGGCAACCTCTTCCAGTGTCTCATCACCCTCATGGGGAAGAACTACTTCTTAACATCCAATCTGAATCTACCCACTTCAATTTTTGTTCCATTCCCCCTAGTCCTATCACTCTCTAACACCCTAAAAAGTCCCTCCCCAGCTTTCTTGTAGCCCACTTCAGACACCGTAAGGCCACAAGAAGGTCTCCTTGGAGCCTTCTCTTTTCCAGACTGAACAGCCGCACCTCTCTCAGTCTGACCTCATAAGAAAGGTGCTCCAGTCCTCCAATCATCCTCGTGGCCCTTCTCTGGACATGTTCAAGCACATCCAGATTCTCCTTGTAATAGGGGCTCCAGGTGGGGTCTCACCTGAGCAGAGCAAAGGAGAAGAATCACCTCCCTCGACCTGCTGGGTATGCTTCTCTTGATGCAGTCCAGGATGTGATTGGCTTTCTGGGCTGCAAGTGCACACTAGCGGCTCACCCTTCCTGTAGGACCCCTTCAGGTACTGGAAGGCTACTATTAGGTCTCCCCAGAGCCTCTTCTTTTCCAGGCTGAACATCCTCAGCTCCCTCAGCCTGTCCTTGTAGCAGGAGTGCTCCAACCCCCTGACCATTTTCAGAGCCCTCCTCTGGACCCTCTCCATCAGGTCCATGTTCTTCCTGTGTTGACCTTTAAGGTCCCTTCCAAACCAAACATTCTGTGATTTTGACTGGAAGAGGTCATAGAGGATGAGTGCTGCAAAAAGAAAGGGGCCGGGGGAGCACAAAACTTTGACAAAGGCAGGAGTTGGGGGGGGGGGGGGGGGGAGGGGAAAGGGAGGAAAGGTCAGAGAACAGAAAGAAACAATCAGGGCGGGAATTATAGAATATTTTTTGCTGGAAACGACCTGTAAGGTCGAGTCTAACCCTTAGCTGAAAGTCTGGTCCTAAATCATGCCCCTCACCACCGTGTTTCTGCATCTTTTAAACACCTCCAGGGACGGTGATTCAACCACCTCCCTGGGCAGACTGTGCCACTGCTTGAGAACCCTTTCAGTGAAGAAGTTTATCCTCATATTCAACCTAAACATCCCATGGCAGAACTTAAGGCGGTTTCCTCTCATCCTATCACTTGTTACATGGGAGAAGAAACCAACCCCACCTGGCTACACCTTCCTTTCAAGGTAGTGAACGAGAAGGGAGGACACAACCGCGAACACGCCAGGCGGGGGCGGAAACCTGGAAGCCAGGCACAGCCCTTCAACCGCCCCTTTCTAACAGGCCCTGCCTGGCACTAGCCAAGGCCCCACCGCCTCACGCCGCTGTCTCTCCCACACTGGGCGGGAAGCGGCCCGCTACACGGAGCCCTTTCGCGGCAGCCCAGCCGAGCCGCCCTGGCTCCCCCCCCTCACGCACCACAGACCCATTACAACCGTCACGCGCCCGCACTCACCGGCCGCGCGCACAGCCCCTGCTCTGCTGGGAGCAAGCTCCACCTATCCCGCTCGTAGGCTGGGGTGCGGAGAGAACGGTTCTCTGCCTTCTCATTCGCCATCGCTCCGCGTCGAACCCGCCCCCTTCCAGTTTCGATTGGCCAAACCGGCCGCCTATCTCCACCCCGCCCAGACGTCGCTCCGCCTTGTTTTCATTCCCCAGGCCGCACGAGGTGGGGGGGAGTGTTGCTCAGCGCTGCTTTAGCCACCGCCTCCTCCCTCCCCTTCTTTCCCCGTCCTGCTGTTGCATTGTGGGATAGTGGCGGCGCGGCTCGGCAGCGCCCCCTCCCTTCTCTCTCATTGCCCCCCCTCCCGCCCCCTCCCCAGCTCCTTCTCCATCCTCAGGTCCAAGATGGCGGCGGCGGCAGCTCCTCCGGCTGCATCTCCGCCTCCCCCTTCTCCGGCAGGCCCGTGCTGCCCGGGCTCGTGGCCTAACTTCGCCGTCGTCTGCTCCTTTCTCGAGCGTTACGGGGCCTTGCTGGACCTGCCCGAGCTGCCCTTCCCCGAGCTGGAGCGCGTCCTGCAGCCGCCCCAGGAGCCTGGAGACCAGGGTGAGCGGCCCGGATACCTCCCCCCCTCCCATACACACATTCCCTTCTTCCCCAAACGGCCGGCTGAGGGGGGCTGCGGTGCGGGGGGGTGGAAGGGGGGGCCGGGGCTATTCCCCCCCCGCCTCCTCCCGGCCCCGGGGGTGGAGCACTTTGAGGGAGGGGAGGGGCCTGGGATTCCCGGAGCGGCTCTCCGGGGGGAGGGGAGTCCTCTCCCCCCTCAGCACGGCCCTTCTTTTTTTTAGGGGAGCAGCTGTTTGTGTATGTGTGTGTGCGCTGCCCCCCCAGTGGAGGACGGGAAGAGGGGGCGCGGGGGCTCCCCCTTCCTCCCGCCTCTTGGTGCCGACTGATACCCCCCCTCCCCGCCTTGCCCCCGCCTCTCCTTTTCCCTGGGTTTGTTCCCGAGCTCTGGTCTCCTGGAGAAAGGAGCGTAAGCCGAAATAACTATTTTTGTTCAGCCTGGCCCTGGCAGCGCGTCTCTTCTATGCGCTCCCCTCCCTCCAGCTTGGGGGGTCGCTTCCCCCTCCCCTCCTCCCTCTCCTTGTGTCCATTTTTACTTCTCCCCTGAAACAGGAATGACACACACGGCAGTGTTGTGATCCTGTTTCACTCTCTCCTTTTCTCTCTATGTATATGAGGTGAGGAATGGCGGGGGGGGGGGGGGGAGGGGAGCAAGCACAGAGAAGCTCTGAACCACGGCTGCTCTTGTAGGCCATCTCCTCCCCACAAACACAGCCAGCCATTGTGTGCTATCTCCATTCCTCTCTTCTCCTCCCCCTCGTCCCCTCTTGTAGTTGAGGGGAGGGGGGGATAAGCTTACTGCTTGCTCCTTCCCCCCCCGCCCGCCACCTGAGCTGTTGGAGGTGGAGGGATGGGTTATGGACTCCACTGTTTTCTTTCAAGCTGCTCCTCCTCTTCTCTGCTCTCTCTCCAGTAGCAGATTTGGTTGCCAGACTCTCTAATTCCTGCGCCGTGCAATGGATGTGGGAGGGCCCAGGCCAAGACAGCAGCCCGGGGAGGGCTGTGTGGAGGCGGCGATAGAATATAGAGGGGAAGGTGCTTGTTGCTCTCGGTCTCTTGTCTGTTACTGGTTTGGTTGTTGCCTCTGCACTCTTGCCACATAGGGAGACCGTGGAGCTCACGACGCATGCTCGGCAAGGCCCCATAGAAACTTCCTGCTGCTGGAGAAGCCCAGCTCAGGGCTGCTTTTGGTCTTAACAGTCCTTACTTTTTTCCCCAGAAGGTACTCACTCGCACCTTCTGCCCCTCTAAGCCTGCTTTGTCTGGGGTTGGGTTTTTTGTTGTTTGGGGTTTTTTTCTTTCTTTCTTTCTTTTTTTTTTTTAATTGAATCGGTGTGTAGGTGTTTCCTTATATAAAGGAAGTTGCTTTTTGCAAAGTGCAGACGTCCTGTCAGTGAGTTCACAGCAGCCGCTGCTGGATTATAATGAAATAAGATGAATGTTCTGGCTTCTTGTGTTGTCTGCCACTTAATCAATAGGAAAGGCAGGTGAGGTCTGCTAACTTCTAAAAACAGGGTTATCTTCCTAGGAAAGAGGTATTTATATACAGTTGCCCAGCCCTCCTGTGCTTCTTATGTCATATAAAGGACTAATTAGCAAAAAATCATTGTTTTGGTGAACTGTTGCAGAACTTTTTCTTAAAAAACCACCAACACACTTAAAAGTTTTGAATTTTTTAATGAAAATATTCCTTGTGAAATGTTGTCTGTAAAGAAAACTAATGTTTTCTTGCAGTGTGACACAAGAGAAGTGAGTGTGTAAGAATAATTTTCTTGTGTGAGCTGCAGGATAAAGTCAAAGGTTGACATAGTGACCTGTAAATGCATTTGAGTAAAAATAAATAAGTAAATAAAATAAAAATCCTGATGACTTTAATTGCATCGTGGGGGTGTGGTTTATCAAGAGGACAGCAATTAATGCATGACCCTTTCCTTAGAGGCTTTCAAGTGTGTTGGATTTTTTTGCATGGTGGGTTAATTTGATACTTTTCAATTTTTTTAACTTGTCCCTGTGTTGCCCTCTGTGTATGGCAAGTGATAGATTATTTATCCTGATGTGGAATAGCCCCTCAGGTGGAAACAGCTTTAGTCTCTGCATTTTTTGCTCGTGTCTGGTGTATTTAATGTATTTGCATTTTCTAATCTCTAAGAAAGAAACTGTGGGTATGTGAAGAAGAAACTTAGGTGATTTTTTGATGCTTCCTGTGATAACTTGTGTGGCAGGGGCTTTCTTTTCTTTTGATACAACCAACTCATTGGGCTTGGTTTGTGGTGCCAGTAGCTGTCTCCTGGTGTGTTTTATGCTTTTGGATAAAGCTAGCCGTAACTAGATTCTTCTATGTGAGTTTTACTTCAGTTAGTCTCCAAAGTGGTGTTTAAAGGATACAAGTTACAGAGTTGCTAAACATTGATTGAAAACTGAATTGGTCCTTCCTTTTTTCCTTTTCCTCCTGAACTTCTGTTATTTACCATCTGTATGTAACTTTCCTTGGATAGCAAAAGGGATTTTGATTTCAGTGATTTATAGCCAGTTTCACTTTTGATAGCAGCATTGCTTGACAGTGGATGTGCACTGACAGCAATACATAACAAAATCTAAGCAAATAGCTACAAAACTTCAATGTGTTTTATTCTGAATTACTTAGTCTGCTCTAAGTTTTCAATTTCAGCTGCCAAGTAACAGCTGTTTGGAAATGTCCTATGTATTCATGTTACAATCAAGAAGGAGAATCAATAGTTTGGGGGTTTTGTTGATTACCTCGGAGATTGTTTTGATGCTCAGCAGTTTCAAAAGTGGTTTTGATGTGGGCTTTTTTGGTTTTGTTGGGTTTGGGGTTTTTTGGTGGTGTGCGTGTTTGTTTCTTCTTTCCAAATGTGGTCCATATTGTCTTGCCTGAAGAGTTACTCTTGAAAGGTGCCACTAGGTTATTTATGTTAGGAGCCTCAAGGAGAAGTAGGAGCTCCGGTTTGCATGTTGTTCAGTAGTTGTGTAACAGTCCTGTTTTCTTTCCTGTTAATAATTAGAACAAAGAGCCTGTTCATTGTTATGGAAACAAGGTATAGCCTTTCCTTACAGGA
The DNA here is from genome assembly GCF_026170545.1 of Melanerpes formicivorus. Classification (NCBI taxonomy): domain Eukaryota; kingdom Metazoa; phylum Chordata; class Aves; order Piciformes; family Picidae; genus Melanerpes; species Melanerpes formicivorus. Next base: position 34,747,008 of record NW_027142353.1, on the reverse strand, counting down.
AGGGATGCTGTGGGGATGCTGAGCACGTGTTGACAGCTAGGAAGCTATCACATATTTCTTGGAGGGATTTTAGATCTTTGTTAATACTCAGAGAGCTCTTGAACTTTGCCATGTTACCTCTGCTACCTTAGGATTTCAAGACATAGTATTGACAGCAGTGCTCAAAGAGTAGCTCTGTAGTGGCTTGACTAGTTTAGACACCAAATGAACCTGTATCAGTAGCAGGTTAAATGTTTTAACTTTATGTACTCTTGTCTTAAAATGTGCAATCCAATGTAAAATGTTCTTTGGAATTTGGTGGGTGATGAAAATCATGCTTCAGTAGGAAAGTAAGAATGTATGGTGTTGATTTTACCAGTTGCTGTTGAATGGTGGGATGAAGTGGTAGCTGTGGAAATAACTTGTGTCTTATGAAGGCTGCGTACCATAAAATAGCTTAACCTTGCCAGCCAGTAGTTCATTTTAAGGTTGTAACTGTTCACAGTAATGAGACCCGTGGTTATCTGGTGAATTTTTACCTTTTTTGTGAGGAATGATTATCTTCCCTTTGGGAATGGTTTTCCTTGCTTTATGTACAACGATGTGACTTGGGATACCATTATGACAGGCTTAAACTACTTCAGAAAGAAGTTGAGTGTCTGTCAAGATGGTGCCAGTGTTGACTCATAAAATATGCTAGTTGATAGGCCTCAACAAGTGTTTCTTGTAGGGTTTATTAAGAGCATCTGGATATATAATTTTAACTGGAACTTCTGAGTGCTGGGTGTCATTATCCCTGTGTTATTGTAGGTTTGAATGCAAAACTAAGGTCACAGTACAGACCACCCTACCCTACAGTGCTCTGTCTCCTTTGCCTCTGCTTGCTTCTGAATGCAAAATTGCAAACTGGAACAAATCATCCCAGGAAACCAATGCCTGTCCTTCTCCTTCTCACAAACATATACTGTCTTTTGCCACTAAGAGTTTTACTTCTGACAGAAGAGCAGTTGCAATTTTAAGTATGTGATAAAGAACTATGTTTTTAGGGCTGTGTTGAAGAAACCATGATATCAAATCAGCACCTCTCTTGTATTGGTAAATAGCTTAAGAATTGGTATAAATGTTAATTAAGCACTTGGTCTCTTGTGAATGAAAATATTAGTGGAATTAAAGCTTGCACAGTGGAGATCTAATTTAGCATGTGACTATGTAAAACACTTGTTGGTTTGCCAGTGTGTGCATGGGGGAACCTCTCCAGAGGTGAGTGCATCTTCTGAAGTGTGGTGGGCTGTCTTAGCTCATTAGTTTTTGGAAGCTTTTCTTAGAACTGTGGGGTTTGATGTGTCCTTGACTGAAATGGTACAAAGTGTGCATGTTTTGAATGTTCTTTCAGCAAAAGCAAATTTGCATCAAAGTCTTGGTGCTAAAGGTGGCACTGAAAATGGCAAGTGTGTTTTGGTGTGTAGATTTACCACAAGGCACTCTTCTGTATCCTCTCCACAGCTCACACTCTTTCACCTCCTTTAACTCTTGACGATCACCCAAACAGATGGCCCAGCCAGAAAGTTTGTTACTTAATTGCATCATGAATATGTTACATTTGTATGGAGTTTGATGATAAAAGCACTTTGCAAGTGTTGACTCAAGTTTAAGCCAAAAAGGACATACTGTGATGCCAGTGCCTGGTGATGGGTCCATTTTTGTAAATATTTTCTCCCCTTCCCCTTTTCTGTCTTTAAAATGAGAACTGAAATTAAAGGCAGGTAGCTTGTGGAAGATCTGTACAAGCCATTTATAGTTTCTTTAATTATTTTTGCAGTAGAGAATACCTGCTACTACTGAAAAAAAAAAGCCTCCAACCTGAATTGGTAGAAGTGGGGGGGGAAAAATTATAAGAGACTTTGAGGTACCATGTTTCAAAGCAGTAAGTTCTATTTTGCAAACTGCTGTAGTTTAAATCTTTTAGACACCCAACATCTTTTTCAAATGAATTTGGAGGCCGGAGTAATTTGTTTCAGCGGGTTGTCAAGTTTTTTTACTGTCATTCCAATACTTCTGGAAATCTTAGCAGCATTAAGCTTAAGGGTTCTTACCAGTCTCTGAAGAAATGAACATTGACTTAAACTGCTGTTGAATATCTGTATGGGAGAAACAAACCTGAAGCTTTGTACCTATTAATTATTGCAAGCAAAAGCCAAACATTTCTAATGACGAGGAGCTTGACAGGCTTTCAAGCTCAAGATTAGGTCTTTTCCTACCAAAGAGGGTAGCGAAGCAGAGTATTCTGTTAATGTAATGACAGTGGGGTTGGAACTAGGTGATCTTTAAGGTCCCTTCCAACTCAAACCATTCTGTGACTCTGTGATTGATTTTTCTTGTACTTAATGTTTGATATCAGGCATACTTGGGGAGTATTGATCAGAAATTAGGTGGTTTGAAGTGACTCTGAGGAATTGTCACAATACATTGCAGTAATGTGTAATATCCACAGGAATTTGGTTAGTATTAAAAGTGGGGCAAAAAAAAGTGATATGAAAGTACTGTCAAACACTGTTTTACTTAAAGCTTAATAATTGATACTGTACTTGAGACATATTAACTGGTTTCAGTGCAGAAAGATTAATTCACATGGTGTCTTATGTAAATGAACAAGTTCTGGCATCCAAGGTTGGTTGTGTCTGCAGTGCTGGAGGAGTGGAGTTTATTCACACAGCAGATACTGCTGAATCTTCTGCATTAACCATATCAGGTGTGTGGCTTAATCCATACTGCCAGCATGCTTCTGCCAGAACACTGTATCAGCCACTCAGAGGTAACACTTGTCATGCGGTCTGCAGCTCTGAGAGTTAATCTCTCTTCACAACCTTTCCTTTATGAGTAAGAAACTTAACTGCTGTTCTGAATCGGGTAGTTATGACCTGAATGCAGGCTGAACTTATCTGTGTATGTATGGAATATAAGTAGATCATTGCTGTCCTGCTTCACCTAGGGACTGAACCAAAACATTTATTGTGGCAATGCCAGTGATGAGCAGTGTAAGCAATCTGGCAGTGTAGGCCTAGAGCCTGACATGGTGGTAGGCCATGCTCAGCCTAAGTGCAGAGCCAGCTAGCAGTGTAGCAAAACAGTGCTGTGCCTGCAGCATGTAACTAAAGCAGGACACTGGTAGCTATAAACAGAGAAAGTTATCTTGGAACAACAGGACATGCACCTGCATCAACAACCTCACATGTTGTTAGTAGTTGGACCAATAATCTATAATAGTGCCATGTGTGGTCACTCACAGGGAACCGATGAAGCCATGCCAACAAGGCACTCCTAGTTTATATAAGTTGTAGAAGTTCCCTTGCTACACACTTTCCTTTCCTTTCCCATCTTCTTCTTTGCTTTACACTACTGTGCTGTACTCACTATGCTCGCACTACGGGCCTACAGTACTGGAACAATAAAGGAACACTACTCGATCATATTGGTCAGCTGTGTTGACTCCAATCTCCATCCCATTAATTTATATCAAAGCCATGAAGCCACCACCTGTTAGTCAAATGCAGCATTTCTAAATCAGCCACAAACTACTGGAGAAGAGAAGTGTATCTAGTAAACTTCAGAACGTGATGTATTATTTCTGTGCTTGTTTCATTTTTCTGTACGAGGAGGGTTCTGTACCTCTAATATTTCTGGCCATCAAATGAACTGATTTGTTGGAAGTAGACTTCAGACACTTGGAGCTGAAATTTTCAAAGAGCATCACAGGGTTAAATTCTGAGGAACTATCAAGGGTAATCATTCTTGTGCTGACCTCCTGGCAAATAAGTCTCTAATGCAGAATAAACTCCTCTTGTCTACACTTCAGTCATTTTAGATCAATATGACTTTAAGATCAGCTCATCTTACCCACGTGTGCTTTTCTGCTACTCATTTAAGAGGTGAATTAAGTTTGCTTTAAACTTAATTGTCTCATAATAGAACATGGATTTGTTTTAACTATTTCTTTTTTGTAAGTTTTTATGTGCATTAAGCTGCCATGTCAGCTTACCTGAGTGTCATCTTGTGTTTAGGCTTGCAGTGCCAGTTTTAACTGGGCTCCACGTCATCTCATGATCCTCTGTAGAAGACAGGAAAACACTCTGCTTCTGGGGAAATAAGCAGCTCAGTCCCATTCCAGTAACTGTCCATCTGAAAGAGGTGACAGAATGCCATGTGGAATGGAAAAAAAAACCAGAAAGAACTTGAAATGCTGCTCTCCATGAGCTGTCACAGGACATCCAAGGCCCCTTCCCAATGTTCAGCCCTCCTAGGGATTATGTAGATTCTGTTAAACTGCAAGTTACCTTTTGTCCAGAAATCCATCAGTGCTGTACCTTGTCCTTGGCCCCAGTCAAATTCTGTGGACTCTGGAAGAGTTTCTCAGAATACTCTCCTTGGGTCCATGTTTGTAGCTCAGAGGATACTGATTCTTCTACTACTATGGATACAACTTTTTTCATGTTTGAGATTACTTCATGCTGATACTCCTTAGTGTAAGAACAGGTATCAGGTATGTGTATGCAATCATAGAATCACAAAATGGTGGGTATTGGAAGGGACCTCTGGAGATACTCTAATCCAGCCACCCTGCTCTCCTAGAGCAAGTCGTCCAGGATTACATCTGGGTGGGTTTGAATCTCTCCAGAGGACGCTCCACAACCTCTCTGGGCAGGCTGTTCTAGTGCTCTGGCACCCTCACAGGAAAGTAGTTTTCCCTCGTGTTATGATGGAACTTCCTGTGTCCTAGCTTGTGCCTGTTGTCCCTTTTCCTGTTGCTGGGCACCACTGAAAAGAATGTGGCCCCATCCTCTTGACACTCACCCTTTAAATATTGAGATCATCTCCTCTCAGGCTTCTCTTGTCCTGGCTAAACAGCCCCAGGTGTCTCTGCCTTTCTTTGTCAGAGAGATGCTTCAGTCCCTTCTTCATCTTTATAGCCTCTGTTGGACTCTCTCTAGTAGTTTCCTGTCTCTTTTGAACTGAGGACCCCAGAACTGGACCCAGTACTCTAGGTGTGGCCTCACTAGGACAAAGTAGAGGGGGAAGAGAACCTCCCTCAACCTGCTGGCCACACTCTTCTTCATGTGCCCCAGGAAACCATCTGTCATCTTGACCGCAAGAACATACTGCTGGCTCAACTGTTAGTGCCTGATGCACACGTTCCTGAGCCCATCTGGATGATGACATTTAGATTAGCTTGCTTGTGGTCAGTGCTCAACTGAGAACCTCATGGGAACTTCTGGAAAAATCATGGTACTGTTGATATGGTGATTAAAACAGAGTAACTGTAGTGTTTCTGTGCTCTTGAGTAGCTGACAGACTGCATCTCTTGGGCAGAAACCTGGTAGATTTGGGGGGAGGGAGAGAACCTACTTTGTAACCAGTGACATCTACCTACTGGAGATAGAAGACAAGGATAGAATGACTTTTCTTTTGTGGGGGGATGAAGGAGGGGGCAGGACCTACTGAAGGACTGACCTGGCAGAAAGGCGCAGATGATGAATAAATACCCTGCTGCAGAACCTTGTGGCTTTATGCTCACTGCTTCCTGAAAGCCAGTTATCTCACAATATCCATTTTATCATCAAGATGTCTCTCTGGATCATGCAACACTTTGCAGTCCAGCTGCATTCCTCCAGGTTCATGGTTTTCCCCCCAAATCAATGAACTCTCCTTTGCTTTGGCTGTTCTACAAAGCTCGACAAACATTTTAGCATTAACAAGTGTTTCTTGGTAGCCTCTAGCATTTGTCAGTCTTGGAAACGCAGTTTCCCATCAGCCTGGTACGGTTATTTCTCTTCCCAAGAGCCAAACAAAGCTCTTAAAGCTGGAGCAGCAGAGAATTTCTCAGAACTACAGTAGAAATTGTGAGAAATTGTGACCCTGTTGATGTCTGCAGTGGTCTGGGGAAAACAAACAATTTCTCAAAGCGAGAGCAGGCCAGTTTCTAAAGATTCCTGTGTTTCAGCAGCTGTGCTTTAGCATTTGATTGCTTTCCATTATGATCATTTAGATCTTGGAGTACCTTGGAGAACAGAACTGCTTACCCTTGAACTCACAGGTCTGAATGATATTTGGGGAATGGTGTACTTCACCAGTCCTGGTCTTGCAAATTCCCTTTTATAAGAAAATGGTGTTTATCAGTGAAACTGTAGTGTTTTTCAGGTGTTTAGGGCTCTACCATTTTTCTGTCTTAATGATCACTTCTGGTTGGCAAAGTCCTCAACCAGGAGAATGCTGAATGAAGTTGGTAGTTTAAGTTTGTGTGCAAGTAATCACTTGATTTCATACTCCACTCAGTGTCCCTCCAGTACTGCCCTGGCTGCCTTCCAACTTATCTACAGCTTTCTAGTAGCACAAGAGCCAGGGCATGTTCATTGCCTTTTAGTATTAATGACTACCAGGGTTATAATGGTTTCCTCCTGAGAACAAACTGCAGTAGCTCACAAAAGCCATATTAATTAGTGCATGATAGAAGTGTGGAAATTTTAGTTTGATGCCAGAGCCTGCAGTGTGTGGTGTTTGTGTTATCAACAATACATTGCAAGGAAACATCCAAGGTGGAGAGCTGCATGACTCTTCTAGAGCACTTCTTGTGAGGAGTGGCTGTGGGAACTGGGGTTGTTTAGCCTGGGGAAAAGGAATCTGAGGGAAGATCTCATTGATCTCTATTACCACCTGAAAGGAGATTGCAGTAAGGTGGGGGTCACTCTTTTTCCAAGGAACAAATGATAGAATAGACCAGGTTGGAAGAGACCTTCCAAGATTGTGTCCAACCTATCATCCAACACCACCTAATCAACTAAACCATGGCACCAAGCACCCTATCAGGTCTCCTCCTGAACACCTCCAATGATGGTGACTCCACCACTTCCCTGGGCAGCCCATTCCAATGGGCAATCAATAGAACAAGAGGAAACAGCATTTCTTTACCAAAAGGATTGTGAGGGCCTGGAACAGGCTTCCCGAGAAAGCAGTGGTCGTCATCCCTGTAGGTAATTAAAAGATGTGTAGATGTGGTGGGACAATTAGTGGTGGACTTAGCAGTGTTGAATTAACAGTTGGACTTGATCTTCAAGACCTTTTTCAACCTGAATAATTCTGTGATTCCAACCATAGTTCTCTTCCAACCAAAAGGATTCTATGGGAGGATGCAACAACAATGGAAACTCAGCCCAAAGAAATGCATTGTTTCCTGGAGGTGGTAGTTAAAATGGAATTAGCTTAAACTAGGCTAGAGAGGCCATGTGAATGTCCATCTTTGTGATAGATACTTGAAATGCATATTTAAGCTTAGACAAATTCTGTGGTAGTCAGTAGTAGCTGACCTAAATAACACATTAGCAATCTGTTTGAAGGTTAAGAAAAGTTAGCAGCAGGTCAGAAAACTCAATTCTAAAACAGGGGAGCTTGAGGAAGATGAAATCTTCATAGGAAGGGTGACCAAAAGTTGTAAGTCAAGGAATGAAATTGCTGACTGTTCTAGATGGAGCATGCTTGCAAAGCTAGTAGAGGTCTCTGAATGACTATTTGACAAATAGGTGTAAGGGCTAAATGTTGGGGGTAAGGGGAGTGCCAAGTAGAAGTTGTTTAAAAGGTGGAAAACTAAGCCTGATGTAGTCCAGGAAGAGAATGTACATACAGCTGGCAGTAGAAAAAAAGAAGCTGCAAAGTCCAAGGTGGATCTGGAGAGGACGTGGTGAGAGAAGTGTCTTATGTAAAAAGAAAAATCCATCTAGGAAGCCTGAGTGTCTATGATCAGCAGCTACAACAGTGATTGAACTGAGTGCATTGCTGAGAACTTCAGTAACTTCTGGAGTAAGGTGTCATTATTAGGGTAATTTGTGATATCTTTGTTCCAGGTATGCTGCCTCTCTGGCAATAAAGATTGGAGTACGATAAAACTTGACGTGTTAGGAAATGATGCACTGGAACGCGACGGAGAAGTGAAAGCATGCTGAGCTGCCAGGCTTAGCTACCTTCCAAAAACCCTTAGAAAAATGCAACTAATGAAAACACAACCTCTCAGCACAGAAGTGGAAACTAGAGTGACTAGCACATATCAAAGAGTCTAACAAAGGTTTAGGGGCATCAAAAGCAAGGAGCTTTTGTATCTGGTTTAGGTAAACTTCATGAAATTGTAATTTCATAGTTCTGAGAGTTGTCTTAATTATGCTCCAAAGAAAAACATTTCTGCTCTTTTGAAAGTGTGGATCATTATTCTGAAGCATGGATAAATGGATCATGCTTGGCATGGATTTATATAGAAAACCCAAGGCTTTCAAGGAATCACAAAATTATTGAGGCTGGAATAGACCTCTGAGATCAAGTCCAGCATATGACCTAACACCACTGCATTGGCTAGACCATGTCACTAAGTGACATCCAAACTTTCCTTAAACACCTCCAGGGATGGCAGCTCTACCACCTCTCTGGGCAGTCCATTCCAGTGTCTAATTATCCTTACAGAATCACAGAATTGTTGAGGTTGGAATGGATCCCTGAAGTCACTGGTTAAAGTGGTTGATTTGTATTCCACAACAACCTTATCTGCTATGACCAAAATAGTAACTCTCATGCCCAGCCTTTTCTTTGACATTATTCTTTGTGGTGGGAGGAATCAGGTGAGCAATGGAATGTGTTTTTAGCCTGTGCACTCTAAAGCCTAACATGTTAATGCAGATTATTGCCACTGGGCTGTGTTTGTGCTGTTGATTTTAAGTTTGGACTGGTTGAGGAGTAAGTTTGTTTTCTCTTCATCCCTGGCAAAGGGTTTAAGGAACATCAAGGAATGCATCACTCAACCATCCCAGCTCAGTCAACCACTGAGTATGTGTCAGCATCCAAAGTGGTTATCGGTGAGAGAAAGCATCACTGGAAATCTTAAACTGAGTAACCAACAGGAAATTGGTTAGAAAGGGAGATTTGTATTTTTTTGGTCACTGTGATGTAAATAAAGTAGAATAATTTCTGTTGTGCTGTTTTGTGGGTTTTGGTGTTTGTTTTTTTTAGTGGCATGGATAATTAATCTTTTTTTTGCCAAGAAAACAGGAAGGAGATGAATTGTTTTAAGAAAGATTTGAGTTGAGAGACAGCTAATCCAGACTAAAAGGAATCACTGCTGTGGATAGAATAGTACTGTGAAGGGGCCACAAAAGTACAAATGAAATGGAGTTAGAAGTGTACATCAGAAGGGAAAATGTTCATGGCAAATACACCCCAGTATATTGAAAATCAGCTGTTAGGGCAACAAAATGTTGCAGGTGGTATGGTGATAGGTCAGAAGAAAGCATCCATGTTAACATGGGTCTAGACTTGACAAATAAATGAAGAATCACAGGTAAAACTAGGGGGATATTTTGTTTGGGATATGTGTTTCTACCTCTTGTTGATTGCTTGTTTGCCTTGATTTTAATGCTCAGCTGTGGAAGCACTGTCTTGAAAGATGGTAGATCTGTAGATGGGGAACAACTGTATGAAAGTTCCAGCTAAAAACAAAGTTGTTTTTTTAGAAAGGAGTGCTGTTAACTTCAGAGGAGATTTTTATAAGTATACAAAGAATATTCCTAGAGAGATGTATTCATTGATATTGTAAACGTGCGGGGGGGGGGGGGGGGGGGGAGGGTAATGAATGAAATATAAGAGCCATTCAGATTTAAATTCCTTTCACATGTCCCAAAGTCAGTTACAGTTGAGTGCTGTAAGATATTCCTGAGGTCAGAGCTTGAAGATTGAGACACTAATGAATATTGACTTGTTGTGAAAAAAATACATAAAAAGAAAACTAAGTATGTGAAGTTTCTTGCTTCCAAGTTAATCCAGGCTCTAACTAGAAAGAGGATTTAAAGATGCCCCAGGGACAGGTAGTTTTCATATGTGTACTGTGGGATTTTGTTACCTGTGTTGTGAAACAGCAGATGGTGGTCACCATCAAACCAAGGGCTGGATTACACTGGAGCCACCCTGTGGCTCACCATTTTCTTTTCCAGATTTATGCACAAACACATTTTGTACTGCCAAGTTTTGTTCTCCTTTCTACCTGTCCTGTGTTGTACAGGCAGGGTAGGACTTTTTGATGCCCCAAGTTTCCTCTGTTTCAAACACTGTTGTTTTTTTGGGAAGTTGGTTCAGTGGGAAGATTCAGGTGCTTGATCCCTAAGTCTTGGTGACCCCTGCCAAGCTGCAACAGCCCCAGAGTTGTAACAGTTTCTTGCAATTAAAAGAATTATGTTAACAGTGATAGCTCACAGAACCACAGAAGTTAGGGGCTGGAAGGGACCTTGAAAGGTCATCTTGTCCAAGCCCTGTGCAGAGCAGGATCACCTATACCAGATCACACAGGAATGCATCCAGGCAGGCTTTGAATACCTCTGTAGTGGGAGACTCTACAACCCCCCTGGGCAGCCTGTATTTTAGTAGTGTTAGCAGGTCAAGACATGAGTTTGCTCATAGAAGTTATACTTAAGAGTTGGGTGTTCCAAGGAATCCAAATCCTCAGTTCATGTCTGAATCCTTCTGAGTCCTTGCGTTCTTTGTGATTTAATTAGCAACTTGTGAGAGGACATAGGTGGTTTGCTCTTTCCTCAGGTCTAAATAAGTGTTTTAGACCTAAACTCAAGAAAGTTGGTCAAAATCCACGCCCTTTTGTTATGTGCTACTAGCACTTGCCAGGCAACTGTCTTGGATAGCTTTGCTTCTTAATGTCTTCTTTCTTAAGAAATAGTGGAGAAAAAGATTCTGCTAGCTGTGAAACCATTTAGAAGGAGCCTCAAATTCAGTGCTGATTGGATTAAACTTGTGAAAGTTGTGGTTTGTGATCAGGAATTCATCTGTACAATGACTTTCATCCAGCTGTGTGACTGCCTCCTTTCACGGAAATCTTTGTTAGCCGTTCAAAACGTTTCTCTCTTGTGACTGTTCTGCCCAAGTCTCTGAGATAATGTTGTGTTTTCTTCCCAGATAGCTCATGTCTTTTAAAAATACTTCACATTTTCACTTGTGTTGCTGATAAATTAATGAAGTGATACTACCTTAGGGCAGAGCAAACGTGCAGTTACTTATTTCCAGCTTCCGGGCAAGTGTGTTCTGCATTGCAGGGTGAGTGGTGTTGGCTTCACCTTCAAAGTTTGCTTAGGCTGATCCTTGGAGAAAACTCAGGCTCACGTAACGCTGCTATTTGTGACATACCAAATGCTTACTGAGCAGTGCTCAGTTTTGCTACACATGTTGGTCACTGCTGAATGTTTTGCAGAGTATGAAATTCATGTTTGTAGCAGGGTTAAATTCTTGCACCCCCCTCCCCATCTGGAGACCTCGGTTTGCAAGCCTGGGTTTTCAAGAGATGTCTGTGTTACTTGACAGTTACAGAGAGACTGCCAAGGAACATTCACCTGTTGATACTGTTCAGTAAAGTTGTTGTGTAAATGACAGATGAAATGGTGAATTGCTCAATACATGAGACTGACTTGAAGTGCAGGTTGGATCACCAGTCACTAGAGAAAATAAATGCTATTTTTAAAGGTGAAGCTGAAAAAAGGCAGATGTATCTTTGTAGCAGATCTCATGTGATATAGGAAAATGGATAAATCATTCTGGGTTTGTTTGTTTATTTTTTACAAAAATTATTTTAGTGTGTGTGTCCCCCCCAAAAAGCTAAGGAATGAGAACCTCAAAACTTAGATTATAAAAGTGATTTATTAATTCATAGTTTTATTCAACCTGCTCTGATTATTATTTTATTTTTAGTATTGTCTTTTGATCAAGTGGGAGTGCATTCAACTTCTCCTCTAATAGAATGCAATGGAGGAAGCTGTTAGATTTGTGATGTGAATAATGACCCCATGCTGTGCTACAGGCTAGGATCAGAGCAGCTGGAGAGCGGCCAGGCAGAGAGGGACCTGGGGGTACTGGTTGATGGGAGGCTGAACATGAGCCTGCAGTGTGCCCAGGCAGCCAGGAGGGCCAATGGCATCCTGGCCTGCATCAGGAACAGTATGGCCAGCAGGAGCAGGGAGGTCATTCTGCCCCTGTACACTGCACTGGTTAGGCCACACCTAGAGTACTGTGTCCAGTTCTGGGCCCCTCAGTTTAGGAAGGAGGTTGACTTGCTGGAACGAGTCCAGAGAAGGGCAACAAAGTTGGTGAGGGGTTTGTCACACAGCCCTATGAGGAGAGGCTGAGGGAGCTGAAGTTGCTTAGCCTGGAGAAGAAGAGGCTCAGGGGTGACCTTACTGCTCTCTACAACTACCTGAAGGGAGGTTGTAGAGAGGCAGAGGTTGGTCTCTTCTCCCAGGCAACCAGCACCAGAACAAGAGGACACAGTCTCAAGCTGTGCCAGGGGAGGTTTAGGCTGGAGGTTAGGAGGAAGTTCTACACAGAGAGAGTGATTGCCCATTGGAATAGGCTGCCCAGGGAGGTGGTGGAGTCACCATCACTGGAGGTGTTCAGGAGGAGACTTGCTAGGGTGCTTGGTGCCATGGGTTATTTGATTAGGTGGTGTTGGATGATAGGTTGGACATGACGATCTTGAGGGTCTCTTCCAACCTGGTCTATTCTATTCTAAAGCTAAAGGAAGCTGAGACCTCCTTAACTACTGATGTATGAACATAGTTGCATATGTTTAATGTTGATCTTTATTTTTTTTTCTTTCACTGCTCTGAGGATGTTACTTTTATAAACAGGATATGTGCTCTTTCACTTGAAGTTAAATGCTGCCATGCTTAGAGATTGATTTTTGTCTCCCAGAAATGTCTGTGCATGGGTAAACCTTGTGATCTATGGTGGGATCTGCAATGGTAATTGTCTAACAGGAAGCCAAAAGCTTAGGTAGTGGTTTAGGAATGAGATGTACGCTCCAGTAACTGCTAACACTCAGTACCCCCAAGACCTTCTCCCAGGACCTTACATACATTGTTTTTCACTGGAAATACTTACCAGACACTACAACAGAACTAACCTCACCAAATGTGCTTAGCAGAGCTCAGATGTTTACTTCAGGATGAGCTGACTCTTCCCAAAAGTGTCTTTCTCTCCATGGGTTTTAAATGGCTTATGTGGACCTAGCTCAGATGCAAATATCTGTATTTGTTTAGATTATTCCTACTGTTCTGCTGCTGTTCTTTCCCAGTTTTTAATCACACAATATCTAAAAAAAAAAAATGGAGCTGGGAGTAGGGATTAAAATTTAGGCTCCATTTTCACAGGAATTAGACCATGCTTTTTCTTCTCCTTTCTTTCAGTCTTTGAATCTTGCATTATCTTCCTAGCTGCTTGCCTTGTGACTGGGCCACCTTGCTAGGAGTGAAAAATTTAATTTTGAGCCTTCTGAAAGGGAATAAAGCTCTTGAATTCAGTTTTACCATTTCTTAAATGTCTGTGTAACTACTTAGTGTGAGCTGTAAAGGTAGATGTTGCCATCTCAATTCTTCTGCTTGCATCCTTCCCAGTTAGTATGAAGTTCCATTAGCGTACTAGCCAGCAGATGCCTCAGCCCAGACTGAGATCTGGATGTAAATCCTCTTATCATGGAATAGTTTGGGTTGGAAGGGACCTTTTAAAGCTCAGCTAGTCCAACTGGGCAGGGACATCGTCTTCTAGATCAGGTTGCTCCAAGCTCTGTCCACCTGACCTGTCAGCTTCCGCCAGGACATGCTCAGGGACAGTAAGTGTCCCAGGAAAGGCAGAGAGAATAATTTGGAGCAACACCAGTGCTGCCCTCCTCCCCATGCTGGAAATTTCCACTTCAGGCACAAAAGCCTCTTCAAGTCCAGGTATGCTCAATCAATTTCAAGGGAAGATGGACACACGGAATGCTGTGAAAGGCCCAGTGGAATAGAGCCACAACCAAAAATACACACAGATCTGCCCTGGTTTATGGGGTTTTGAGGTGGAAGAGAGATAAATTCTCTCAATACAATAACATATCCCAGAGGAGTAAATTAGAGCCTGCAAGGAGACTGTGCCCCACAGCCACCACCTTAGATGTGTCAGATGCAGCAGGGGTCAGCTTTCCTCTGCAGTGGAGACCCTAAAGGTTGCTCACGTGGTTTAATTAAGTAGATCTCCAACCCCTGCATTACTGTCACTCTGTAGCAGCAAACAAGATACCTATCACAACCCAATTTCCCCAGCTAGCTCTGCACCACCACGCCAGAACCTGGGTCCCAGAGAGGGGGTGTCAGGGAGTGACAAATGTACCCTACCCCACACTCATGCAGCCAGTGCTCCCCCTTCCCCTTTCTGAAAGGTCTTGGCTGTTTTTAGCTCCCAACACTGTTTTCAAACATTGTCTCTTCAAGGACTAAAAGCACTTTGGAAAAGAGGACCCGGATGCTTCTGAAAATGATCCTCACTGTCTATGGATAATACCAAAACCATTAACTTCCATTCTCATGCATCCTTTCAGAAATGGTACAGTTGGCATTCTCAGTTGAAATTTTGGCTTTGAGCTTATAATTGAAAGTTTCTGTGCTGATCTTTCTGGTGAGGGGTTATGTTTCTGAGTATCCTAGAATAGCTTAGGTTGGAAGGGACCTCAGACATCATCTTTTCCAACTTCCCCACCATGAGCAGGGATGCCTCTCAACTAGACTCAGCTGTTCAAGGCCTCATCCAACCTGGTGTTGAACACCCCCAGGGAGGAGGCATTCACAACCTCCCTGGGCAACCTGTTCCAGAGTCGCATCACCGTCATACTAAAGAACTTTCTCCTAAGATCCAGTCTAAACCTACTCTTCCTCAGCTTCAAACCATCCCTTCTTGTCCTAGATGATCTTTAAGGTTCCTTCCAACCCAAATGATTCTGTGAATGTATGGATCTGTGACCACTTCTGGAAACATCTCCCCTACTGAAGTAGGTGTCTCTTCAGCATTTGCTGTTGTAGAGTTGAAGAATCCCATCTGATCAACATGCTTCTAGCTCTGGCTGTATTTTGTGGTGCCTGACTGGGCACCTTGCATATTCTTACATCTCTGTGATGTGGACAGGAGTGTTCTGCAACATGCTCCAAAGGCTGTCCCCCAGTGTCCAAACTGGGCATGCTGGTGGCATCCACTGCAGCTCTGCCCTAGTTGTCTTCCAGGGAAAAGAAACCAGTCTCTGAAGTGGGCTTAACCCAGTGTCTCAGGCTGCTATGGGGTGCACGTGTGAAGACCCTCAGAGTCCTCTCCTTAAGTGTAATCTTCACTATTTATTGCCTTTCAACTTTGTTAAACCTGCTCTTTCTTTGAATCGTCTAGTGCTAAGGAGAGAAATAAAGATATTTTTTCTCCTTTCAACTCTTGGATAATTATTACAGTGACATTTGAGGCAGAGATACCTCAGCAAGCAAGAGAATCCCAGAGTCATTTTAGATCTTATCTCCTGTTTTTTTATCTAGCCAAAATGAAACATAGTTGTGCTGCTGTGTCTTTGTCTGCTGTGGTGCAAGCAGTTTCAGAGACTCAAGTGCTTGCCTCTGCATGAATTAAGGATCAGCAAGTCAAGTGCTCTTGATTTTTGCATAGTTGAAATGCAAGTCATGGTCACTGCAAGTGATTTAGCCATGAACAATGGTGATAGCACAGTTACAAATGTTTTCAGTACCTATTTTTCAGTCCAGTCTGCTTGTTTCCACATTGCTGCCACAGCCTGATCTTTCTCTCACTGTTCCTGTGTCCAGAGTTGGTGGACTGGAGCCCATTTTTCATTCAGTACATTTTTGAGGCTGTGAACTGGGCTTTTATTTGCTGTCTTTCCTTTTCTGGGCTATTTCCACTTTGTGAAGTAGATGTTGTACTATTTTTGCCTGCATTGTTTTCCAAGTAATTTTCTTTTTTCTTTTTCTACCTCCATGTATTTTTGTTGCTCAGCGCAGCAAGCTTTTCTTCCTAAACTCTATGCTTTATTCTAACACCAGTCTTGCTTTTCACAGAATCACTGAACCTCCAAAGGTCATCTAGTCCCAATGCCCTTATGATTAACCTTTTTGCTGTTAATACATTAGCTGCAAAATCCCCAGCATTACTAGCAACATAGGGAGGAACAACTCCCTGTACCAGTAGAGGTTAGGGGGTTGACCTGCTGGAAAGCAGGTCTGTGATGAAGGACCTTGGTGGAGATGATGTTCACCATGAACCAGCAATGTGCCCTTGTGGCCAAGAAGGCTAGTGGTTTCCTGAGGTGCATGAGGAGTGTGATCAGCAGTTTGAGCAAGGTTCTTCTTCCCCTGTACTCCATCCTAGGGAGGCCACATCTGGACTACTGGGTCCAGTTCTGGGCTCCCGAGTTGAAGAAAGTCAGGAAACTACTGGATAGAGTCCAGTGTAGGCTACAAAAGTGCTGAGGGGCCAGGTGTATCCCTGTGAGGAGAAAAGGCTGAGACCTGGGGCTGTTTAGCCTGCAGGAGGACAGCTTGAGAGGAGATGTTGTCAATATCTAAAGGTCAGGGATCAGGATGATGGAGCCAGATTCTTTTCAGAGGACAAGGCACGATGGGCGCAAGATGGAATGCAGGGGGTTCCACCTAAATAGAAGGAAAAACATTTCTGTGAGCATGCCAGAGCACTAGAACAGGCTGCCCAGAGAGGTTGTGGAGTCTCTCCCAGAGACACCCAGAACCTGCCTGGATGTGATGCTGTGTAACCTGCTCTGGGTGACCGTATTTTAGCAGGGGGATTTGAGCTGGGATTGTTTAGCCTGGAGAAGAGGAGGCTCAGGGGTGACCTCATTGCCCTCTACAACTACCTGAAGGGTGGTTGTGGTCAGGAGGGGGTTGGTCTCTTCTCCCAGGCAACCAGCACCAGAACAAGGGGACACAGTCTCAAGCTGCACCAGGGGAGGTTTAGACTCGAGGTGAGGAGAAAGTTCTTCACTGAGCGAGTCATTTGTCATTGGAATGAGGGAGGTGGTGGAGTCACAATCACTGGAGGTGTTCAAGAGGAGATTGGATGTGGCACTTGGTGCCATGGTATAGTCGTGAGGTCTGTGTTTATAGGTTGGACTTGATCCTCGAGGTCTCTTCCAACCTCGGTGATACTGTGATACTGTGACTAGATGATCTCTAGGGCAATTTGACTAGATGATCTGCCAGGGGGGTCCCTGGCAACCCCCACCATTCTGTGATGCTGTGAGCTTAATACAGAGAAGGAAACAGAGAGGACTTGTCACTTGGATGGAAAATTAAACCATCATGTAGCTGCTAAAGGCTTGCTGGAAAACAGCTGAACTTCTGTGTAGTTGTTTTGTTTAAATGAGCATGATCTTTAACTCCAGCTTCAAGAGGTACACTAATCACAATACATAGGATTATTTTTTTGTAAATCTCAATTTCAGGTGTAGTGAGAAGGTGACTGATGATAGCATGGGCATTAGGAAGCACAAACATCATCTGGTTGGTCTGTGGGCCATGCAAGAGGGGAGAATAAGATAGGAGGGAAGGGTGCTCAGTGACAGTTTGAGTAAAAATATGATCAATATTTGAATTAAATATTGTAGCTAAAATTAGAGCTGAATTTTACAGTCCCATCCTATTTGTAGCAAGGTCTAATGTATTGAAGTCAGTAAGCAACTCTGATAGCAAGGTCTGTTCAGTTGGTAACCTGGGAGTGGAAAAGGCTTTTTGGTCCCAGTTCAAAGCACTGTCCACACTGGTCCCAATTTATTTGTAGGTGACAGTGAAAGAGGTGCTGTGCTGGGATCCTTGGTTGTGAGGGTGGTAATGAGCAAGATGAAAAATCTTAACTTTGCTTGAATAATGTTAGTGACCCACGCTCAGCATAGCCCAGGCAAGTAGAGAGTTTTCTAGTAGGTATTTGTACAGGTAAGAGATGAAAAGGTGTTTGGGTAAATGTTTGAAAACGATCTAGCTGCTGGAGCACCCAGATTCCAGAGTGCTTTCCTGGGATAACAATGTCAGAGCGTGGTTTGTTTATTTTTAATGCTTGCCAAAATCTTTCCAGGAACAGGATGTAAAACTGCTGCTTGGTGACTTGTTCTTTCTGTTTTGATCTTCAGTTTCATTGTGACATGTTTGATTGCCCTTCTCATTCCCTCTGGAGGCAGACTAGATCCATTTTTTTCCCCTTCCCTGCTTGCTGTCTTTAATGGGCACATAAATTGGTAGGATGATCATACTCATCAAGTCGCTCAAAATAAGAACTTTAGATTGTCCTTTGGAGCAGGAACTGTGTTTATTTTTGTTTGCTTTTAGGTTGGGAAGTGCTACAGAGGTGAAATGCTTCAAATTTATTTGTTTTTGTTTTTTTTACATGTCAAGCTTGCTACATAAATTTGGGGCTTGTTGTTATTGTGGCTGTTTGTCAGAGGTTGTGTAACTTCTTGTCTGGTTCATACTGAAGTTCTGTCCTTAGAATCATAGACTCATGGAGTGGTCTGGGTTGCAAGGGATCTCCAGAGGTCATCCAGTCCAACCCCTCTGCAGTAAGTAGGTGCGTCCTCAACTAGGTCAGGTTGTCCAGAGCCCTGTTAAGCCTGACCTTGAATATCTCCAACTACCTCCAACTACTACTGGGCCTCAACTACCTTCCTGGGCAACCTGTTTCCATGTTCCCCTACCCTCACAATAAAGAACTTGTTCCTAACATCCAGTGTAATATGTTCTTTAGTTTGAAACCATTGCTCCTCATCATATCACTACAGGCCTTTGTAAGCAGTCTCTCTCTATCCTTTTTGTGGGGCCCATTGAGGGACTTGGAAGGTCATTACCAGATCTCCCTAGAGCCTTCTCTTTTCCAAGCTGCACAACCCCAGCTCCCTCAGCCTGTCCTCATAGCAGAGGTGTTCCAACCCTCTCGTCATTTTTGTGACCCTCTTCTGGACCCACTCCATCATGTCCATATCCTTCCTGTGCTGAGGCCTCCAGAGCCAAGTTCACACCTAATCCATAGTTTATTTTTTGTAATGGGCTATAAACTTCATAATAACACATCCCAACTGTAGGGATCTGCGTTTTCCTTTTATTAAGAGTTTAGAGAAGAAACAAGTTAGGGAGTTCTTAGAGAAGAATATTTATGGTGGCATAAACCAGTACTGTTGCTGCAGGATATCCTAACTCCTTTCTTTTCCCAAGTGCTTTGCTAGCTTTTTAATGAAACAGATGAGGAACTTACCTTTAGTTGAAATGAATCTGGAAGACAAAGTGTTTGCTGCCTCAGAGGGCTCATGGGACCTCACACATGAAAATGGAGGAGAATATTAAAGATGTTAGAAATGCGGTCACTTGTCTATTGGGTACTCTTGTGCCTTTCATAAGGGATGCAGCTGACTGGTTTTAAGCAAATTTATGCATAAGGGCTTGTCTGTGAAAGGAGTTAACTGCCTGGTTAGTGTGTGGTGGGCTAAGAGGTAGATTTGCTATGTAGTTCACAGCTTTTCATCATCAAATGCCTGAGCAGTTGCTCCTGCCTTTGCATGTGCTTCCAGTTCAGCTCCCTCTAGCACTGGCAGAGGAGTGAGCTGAACGTGGTGGAATCTGTTTTGCATGTGCTTGTTGAATTCTTTCTGCAGGGTGCTAGTACCTAATACACATTAATTTCATTCAGGTTACTGTGAGCTTGCTTCTCTTAATAGAGAAGAATAGGAGGTGGGAGGTGATTAATCATAGAGTCACAGAATCAGTTAGGTTGGAGAAGACCTTTAGGATCAAGTCCAACCATTAACCCATCACAGCCAAGTCCACCATTAAGCCATGTCCCTTATCAACACATCTACATGTCTGCAAAATATCTCCAGGGATGGTGACTGTTCTCCAGCTTCATTTCACTTCTTTGGACTTGGGCCCCTCACTACAAGAGCATTGAGGTGCTGGAACAAAACTGAACATGGTATGCGAGGTGTGGCCTCAACGCTGCTGAGTACAGGGAGACAATTGCTGCCCTAATCCTGCTGTAAAGATCCTGCTGATCTCAACTATCCACCTGCTTGGTGTGATTTTGACAATGAAGCCACAGTATGAGCATGCAGAGGTGATTATGGTCAAGGGAGAAAGATGAAAAAGAGCAAACTGTTACCAGAAATATGTGCCATTTATGAGTCACCTTTTTTTTTTCCTTCCGCTTGCCAAAACAGGTTATCATGGGAAAAGGCTTTACTCGTGTAACTGGGAAGACCTGTTTTGTGTTTATGAAGCATGAAAACTGCCAGCAGCCTTTGCATCCCAAAGTGTGACTTCTTGTTCCTTCCCCTTAAGTCCCCAAGCACAAGGGCTGCGCTGTGCTTTTCCCTTATCTCTGGAGAAGAGGAGGCATAGGCAGTGCAAACCACACCAGCACCAGGGACTCTGTGTACACTGTGGTTCTGATCATTCTACCTTTGTGTCCAGCACTCCAGATCTGATAGGAAGGTTTTTTACTTGTAATAATTTTCTGAAGAGCAAATTGTCTTTATCCTCCTTCCAGTCACAGGGCTTTGTCTGTCAGAACAAGAGGACACAGTCTCAAGCTGTGCCAGGGGAGGTTTAGGCTGGAGGCTAGGAAGAAGTTCTACACAGAGAGAGTGATTGCCCATTGGAATGGGCTGCCTGGGGAGGTGGTGGAGTCACCATCACTGGAGGTGTTCAGGAGGAGACTTGATAGGGTGCTTGGTGCTATGCTTTAGTTGATTAGGTGGTGTTGGATGATAGGTTGGATGCAATCTTGAAGGTCTCTTCCAACCTGGTTTATTCCAATACCTACATTTTTTGTTTTCCTCCTTCACTTCAGTCATGTTCAGGCGAGTCTTCAGCTCACGTAAGCACATTCATGTTGTCACTGAACAGAAGCAGAGGTGAAATGGGGTTATGGTTGTATGGGTAGGGTACCTGCAACCAGGTCTTTAATCCAGTCTTCTGCAGGTGTTTGGAAGCTACAGCTTTTATAAATGGATGACATGGCTTCTATCTGTTCATAATTTTTCTCTTCTTTTTCAGTTTTCTGTTTTTTCCAAATTATTAGAAATGTGTGCCTGATGCATGGGACATTTCCTGACATGCTGGAATAGATAGAATAGAGCTCAAAAGAATCTTTGAACACTTTGATCAGTCTTAGGAGGATAGGCTGAGAGACCTGGGGCTGTTTAGCCTGGAGAACATCTTTGCTCATCAGTAGCTAAAGGGTGGGGGTTAAGAGCATTGAGCCAGTCTCTTTTCAGTGGTGTCCATAGGACAAGGGGCAGTGGGCTCAAACTGGAACACAGGAGGTTCCACCTGAACATACTGAAACTTCTTTTCTTTGACTGTGGTGGAGCACCCGACCAGGCTGCCCAGTGAAGTTGTGGAGTCTCATTCTTTGGAGTGATTCAGAATCTGCCTGGATGTGATCCTGTGCAACCTGCTCTGGGTGACCCTGCTTTAGCAACAGGGTTGAACTGAGTATCTCCAGAGGTCCCTTCCAACCCCCACCATTATTTGAATCTGTATAAGACTCAGACAAGAGCCTGCCTTCCCAGGGAAGGGCAGGTCAAACACCACCAGAAGCCCTTTAAATAGTGACTCACTCTAACTCATGGCTTTTTTCCTATGAGAAGTTTAGATTTTTGAGTATCTAGCAGACGGCTAGATTACAATTGCTTCCCATGGCTTAATTACACTTGATTCTTTAAACCAATTTTACTTGTAAGATAGCACTGTTCTAATTTTCATTAGCCCTTTGCACAGAGTCCTGGTGTGTTCTTCATCACTTGTGTAAAGGTTTTGGAGAGCTGCTGTTACTTTTCAGAGAGCTCAGCATTTCAGAAGAATTTGAGAATATGATTCAGGTCTAGATTGGTTTTGTGTAATGTCTGGTTTGGGACAAAAACTTACACAGAATGCAAGAAAGGAAGATGCTGTGTATCATTCCTTCCCTTATGTGAAATTTAAAGAGCTAAGAATAGTTGTGAGGTTATTACAGGAGTTCCTGAAATGCATGATGCAGAACCTGCTTGAATGGTGGTGATACTTTACCAAGGAGATGATGGTCTCCTGTTGTAGACTAAACAGCAATACGACTCAAAAGTCATTACATCTCATAGAATCATGAAGGTTGCCAAAAAACTCCAAGATCAAGTCCAGCCATTAACCTGATGCTGCCAATTTCACCACTAAGCCATGTCCCTAAGCTCTACAGGTTGTTTTTTTAACACTTCCAGGGACAATGAGTCCACCACTTCCCTGGGCAGCCTGTTCCAATGCTTAATGACTCTCAGTGAAGAGTTTTTTGGCTAATGCCCAATCTAAGCCTCCTCTGGTACAGCTTGAGGCTGTTTTCTCTTGTCCTGTTGCTTGTAACCGGGCAGAAGAGACTGGTCCCTCTGTGGAGAGTGAGGTGGTCTACCCTCATTCTCCTTTTCTCCAGGATGAATAACCACAGTTCCCTCAGATGCTTCTCATAAGACCTGTGCTTTAGATCCCTCAGCAGCTTAGTTGCCCTTCTCTGGACATGTATTCCTTGTACTGAGGGGCCCAAAACTGAGCCCAGGATTCGAGGTGAGGTGCAGGGACAATCACTGCCCCAGTCCTACTGGCCATGCTATTTCTGATGCAAGCCAGGATAAACTGTTTGTTATCTTTGACCTGTTACAAGTAGGATTAGAAGTATTGCAAATATGATTCCATGTCCCACTCCATGTCAAGAATTCTCTCTGTATTCTGAAGAGAAGTCAGTTAATTCATGCAGGTTCATGAAATGTTAGTTGCATTTACTAGTGTACTTCTACTCCTTGCCAGATAGGTATTCTGGGAAAGGAGAGATTTTACTATGCTCTTTAGCCTTCCTACCACCCCTTCCTGAGCTGGTATTTCTGGCCAAGTCAGGTGTACACTGCTGCATGTGATCCATAGATTATTTACAGTTCCTTAAGTTTCAATAGAGTTTGTTTCTTTTAAGTTTAACACTTGAGCAAAGAGATTTTTGTGGGGACTGGGTTATTCAAAACAAATCACCTGTGCATCTTTAAATGAGGATTCCAATCAGTGTGTAACCCTTAGAAGGAGATCTGATTAAATGGAGTCATAGCATCATGGTTGGAAGGGATCTTCCAAAGGTCACTTAGTCCAACCCCCATGAAGTGAGCAGGGGCATCCTCAACTAGATCAGGCTGCTCAGAGCCTTGTTGAGCCTCATGTTGAATATCTCCAGGGATGGGGCCTCAACTACCTCCCTGGGCAACCTGTTCCACCGTTCCGCCACCCTTGTGGCAAAGAACTTGCTCCTAAAGTCCAATGTAAATCTACTCTATTTAAGACCATTGCTCCTTGTCCTATCAGTCCTGGCCTTTGTAAACAGTCTCTTGCCATCCTTCTTGAGGCCCTCTGGAAGGCTGCTATTAGGTCTTCCTGGAGCCTTCTCTTCCCCAGGCTGAACAACCTCAGCTTCCTCAGCCTGTCCTCACAGCAGAGGTGCTCCAACCCCCTGATCATTTTTGTGGCCCTCCTCTGGACCTGATCAATCAGGTCCATGTCCTTCCTGCACTGAAGGCTCCAGAGCTGGACACAGTACTCCAAGTGTGGTTCTATCTGGAGCAGAATCAAGATGCAGAAGAAAAGCAAGATTTTGGATATTCTGCCTCACTTCCATGTCACACAAACACAAGCTGACAGTTAGTTATGTGTATCAAGTGCCTTGTGCTGGCTTTTGTTAGTACCAAGTGCCCAGCAGGCCCAGCACCCTGTCGAGCTGACTCTTACAACTGCCCTGTGTGGGAGAATCTACTGCTTTCCTTGAGAGAAGATTTCAATGTCTTAACTCTTCTGGTGACAAATTTTTTTCTGGAGTCCAATTTGAAGACTTTTGTTCTTGTTCCTTTTAAAGTATGTGGTGTTGAAAATGATTAAATGTATCAATTTTCAGGAAAACCAAGGAGGAGATGTGCTAGGGTTCCTCAGTGTGTGGTGGTAATAGAAATAACATAAATGGAATAAGAGAGAAAGTCAGGGCTATGAATTATGGACACTGAAAGGAGGTGACTTTTGAAGTACCAGGCTGGTACTTTATGTATTTAATCAAAGGACTTTGTGTATTAAACTTCTGGCTGCAAACCAGCAGCAGTGATTTACTTTATAAATGACACAAGCATGTTCATCAGACTGATACTTCACCAACTCCATATGTTCACCTGATAACAGAGGCATTTATTTAACTGCAGGGTAAGTATCAGTTAGGTGAAGTTAAATATTTTAAAATTCACACAGATACTTAAATGTTGTATAAAGAAATAGCTTCTCAGTAACATCTGCTTTAACACAACCACATTTGGTGTCCCAGCTGTTTATCCTGTGCCAAGGAATGCTGCTGTACCTGCAGAAGTCATAAATGATGATCCTAAAAGTTCTGAGGATATAAACTTTTTAAAGTGTTTGTGTCTTGACTAATGAAAATGTTTGCAGAAAACAAAATGGTGTACAGAGTAGAGAAACAGAAATACTTGAAAAGTTCATTGATTTGTGTTTTTCCTCAACAAATTACAAATGAGAATCACAGAATGTTAGAGGTTGGAATGGACCTCCAGAGATCTTTGAGCCCAACCCCCCTGCCAAAAGCAGGATCACTTAGAGTAGTCCACACAGGAATGCATCCAGGCAGGTTTTGAAAGTCTCCAGAGAAGGAGACTCCATAACCTCTCTGGGCAGCCTGTCCTTTACAGTGAGGGTGACAGAACACTAGAAGTTTCTCCTCATCTCTGGAGGTTGCTTCCAACCTCTAACATTCTGTGATGTTGAAATTTATATCCATTGTTCCTCATCTTATTACTGTACACCATCACTGGCTCCTTCCACTTGACACCCACCCCTCAGATATTTATAGACTTTGATCAGATCCTCTCTGAGTCTTCTCCAGACTAAACAGCCCCAGGTCTCTCAGTCTCTCTTCATAGGGGAGATGTTCAAGTCCCCTGATCATCCTCATGGCTCTCCATTGGGTGGTCTCCAGGAGTTCCCTGTCTCTTGAACTAGGGAGCCCAAAACTGGACACAGTATCCCAGGTGTCACCAGAAGAAGGCTGACATCACTGGGCATGCAGACTTCCACTATGTTGTTTTAAAAAGCTTAATACTACTTACTGCTTTATAAAATGGATGTTCTACAAATTTGCCACTTGGTGGTGCCAGATTGATTTACACATTACAGACATGAGCTAAAAGGAGATGTTGAAGTCATGTCTGAGGAGTGTACGTCAAGAGAGAAGTAAAACTTGGTTGGAAAACTTGGATCCTTTGGTAGCACTGGAGCAGCTGCACTCAGCAGCAGTTCTGGCCTCCTTTCTTCAAGTACGAGCTCTCTCTGTCCCTCCAGTACAAAAGACAGCAAGTACACAGCAGAGCTGCATCTGTGAGGACAAAGTTTCTGGAACATTTCTTCCATACCACGCACCCAGCCAAAAATAGTTTGGATTCAGTATTATTCTGGGATGACTTTGGAGTTTCTGGAAGCAGCTGCAGGTGTGCTGCTCATGGTGGTGTTTTTGTAGGTATTTGACTGGCATAATTCCTCTCCAGTTGTTCTTTCCGTGCTGCCAAAATATTTATGTATTTATTACTGAGATCTGTTTCTTTGAGCTTAAGGAAGGGCACCAGAAGGGCAATGATCATTGTAAAGATGAATCTAAGCAACAAGACCTATGTGATTCAATTAAGCTTCCTTCATCTCTCAGATGTGGGGCTGCCCCTCAGCAGACTTTGTTACTTGGTTTTATTGAAATTTCTCTATTTGTCACAGTGTTATCAGTGTTTAGCATTGGAGTATATTTGCACTAATCTTCATAACATCTCTGTTTTGTTTTTCTCTCTCTCAATACTGCAGTTCCCAAAGAATTGGTGGAGCTTCACTTGAAACTGATGAGAAAGATTGGGAAGTCTGTCACAGCAGACAGATGGGAAAAATATTTGATCAAGGTACAATATGCACGTTGTGTTATCCTGCAGCGCTGGAATATGGGTATGATGAGCTGTTGTGTCAGCAATCCCTGCTATGAATTACCCTGAGCCTTGGGCTGTGTTGTGGCCAACATCAGTCTGTGTGCCCAGACTTCAGTTGCATAAGATCCCAGCTTAACTTTGTCGCTGGACACAGATGGTATCTTCTGCATAAAAGAAAGTGTCCACTTTAATAACTAGGCAGTAAAATACTTCTTTGAGCA
This sequence comes from Melanerpes formicivorus, assembly GCF_026170545.1. Taxonomy (NCBI): domain Eukaryota; kingdom Metazoa; phylum Chordata; class Aves; order Piciformes; family Picidae; genus Melanerpes; species Melanerpes formicivorus. The sequence continues at coordinate 34,720,914 of NW_027142353.1, read as the reverse complement.
TTAAGACCCTAAATAAAGGAGAATTTAGTAGCCTACAAACAGGCCACACTAAGCAGAGGGATTTACACAGTAGATTTTCCATCAGTTCATAGACTCCTAGAATGGTTTGGGTTGGAAGAGGACCTCTGAAGGTCATCTAGCACAACTCCCCTGCGGTCAGCAAGGACATCTTCAACTAGAGCAGGTTGCTCGGAGCCCCATCCAACCTGACCTGGAATGTTTCCAGGGATGGGACATGTATTACTTCTCCAGGCAACCTGGGCCAGTGTTTCACCACCACCAGGGCAAAATTTTCATCCTTCTGTCTAGTCTGAATCTCCCCTTTTTTAAGTTCAAAACCATCACCCCTTTTCTTGTCACAACAGGCCCTGCTACAAAGTCTGTCCCCATCTTTCTTGTAGGCCCCCTTTAAGTATCAAAATGTCCCAATAAGGGATTCCCAGAGCCTTGTTCAACCTGAACAACCCTAACTCTCTCAACCTGTTATCACAGCAGAAGGGTTCCAGCCTTCTGATATTTTTGTGACCCAGTTTTCTGGACCTGATTTAATTATTGTGATTTGGTTGGTATTCATGCAGGGACTGACCATACAGATTCTTATAGCATGTGTTAATAATAACTGGAAGTATTGCAGTGATTTATATCTACATGCTCAGAATGGCACAGCTGAGATGAAGATGTAGTTATGCATCAGTAAAAATACAGCATCCTGTTGTTTTACATAGCTGTGTTGGTATTGCAGTTGAGGCTATGCCATTGCTGGTACCTTCCATGCAAACAGCTTTCAGCTTGAAGAACTTGCATTGTTTCTGTACAGATAGTAAAAATTACTAAGATAACATTTCCCCTCTGGATGTGTTCCATGTCTTATAAACCACTGAAATATAGTCTTGGTATTGTCTGTGCAGCCATGATTGTGTCTTAGTTAGCAATAGAGCACTATGGGAGTAGCAATGATGCAAATAATGGCAATTTGCAAATCCAGTTGCATTTTGCTCCATTAAGTGGTGTCCATAAGCTGTACAGTTAGGGATTTGACTTGGTTTGTGTAGTCTTAAGATGATGTTTTTAGGACTGAGAACATGTCAGGAAACTACCTGCTGAAGTGCCTTAGGTGAAGTTTCACCTCCTAACCAGTTGTAAAGTATTATGATGATGTTTTCAAATAATAATGATTTATATAAACTTTGTGTATTTCATATTTACATTTTATTCACTGAATTATGTTAAATTCACAAAAAAGCCATTGCAGTGAGCTGAGAAACTTAAGCTTTGAGTAGTAAACTTATCTACCCCACTGAATCCTTTTACACTTGTATGGTAAGCAGACAGCAGAAGGATAAACCAAATTTATGAGGGAGTAGTTTGGAAAAATCTTCCTTCAGCAAGCATTGAAAGGATGGGGAAAATGGAAAGGAAACTCCCACATGTCCCTCTTAGGACCAAGCAAGCAGTAATAAATTCTACTTCCTTTAACAGTCTCCAGAGCTAACTTGAAGCTTATTTTAGCCAGTGGTTCAAAGGAACCTTGAAGAACAAAGGAATTTGAATGTAACTAATTAGAGGCATGCTAATATCATCCCTATTTCAAAGGGGTATAAAGAATTTATTAAAACAAAGAAGAGTATTGGGGAAATGCTGCAAAAGCCAGGAAAAGCTGAAAACATGTGGAACCATGGAGACCCTTCTTCCTGGATGCCTGCAACATTATTCAATACACTCTGAGGCAAAGCTGACCTGTTTTTTGTGGCAATGCCAGCGACGAGCAGTGTGAGCAATCTGGCAGTGCAGGCCTAGAGCCTGACATGGTGGTAGGCCATAATCAGCATAAGTGCAGAGTCAGCTAGCAGTGTAGCAAAACAGTGCTGTGCCTGCAGCATGTAACTAAAACAAGGCACTGGTAGCTATAAACACGCAGAAAGTTATCTTGGGACAACAGGACATGCACCTGCATCAACAACCTCATTGTGTCATTAGTAGTTGGACCAATAATCTATAATAGTGCCATGTGTGGTCACTCATAGGGAACCAATGAAGCCATGCCAACAAGGCTCTCCCAGTTTATGTAAGTTGTAGAAGTTCCCTTGCTGCGCACTTCTGCCTTTCCTTTCCCTTCTTCTTTGCTTTACTTTACTGAGCTATACTTTACTCACACTATAGGCCTACAGTACTGGAACAATAAAGGAACAATACTCGATCATATTGGTCAGCTGTATTGACTCCATTCTCCGTCCCGTTAGTTTTTCCTTTGTTACAAACTACTTATGTGGTGCTTTGATAAAAGAGGGTTTGATACAGCCTAGGTGTGACCATTTTCTTATTCAGGAGGGAACTGTAAGTGGAGGACATTCAAACTTACATGCTCTGAATTTTTATGCATGTGTATGCTGTTAAAGTTTTGGCCTAAGTGTTATCTGTTATTACCATGTTTTGGTTCCATGGCTTTAGCTGCCATGCTTATAAAGAACATCATAAGAAATATCTCCAAACTGTGGCTGATGTTTTTGATCAGTGTATTTTGGGATAGGAAGGTGGCAGTTGAGAGCTCTTTACCTTCCCTCTTCTGATGGTGAACCACCCTAGCTCACCAGCATGCACACCAGTCTGTTATGGAAGAAAATGGCTCTAGGGCTCCAGGAATCTGACTTTTCTCCTCTGCACAAGGAATGTGCATGGTTGTGGATGACCGAGGTAAAACAGTGGCTGGTCCTAAGCATTTTAACAGCTTGGAGGAACTGTCCAGCTTAGCTCTTATTTGAGGAACTTGTAGCTGAGTTAATTCAGATTGCTCTGTCTTCTGGCAAGATGCTTGCTGAACAGACTCAATCAACCTGGCTGTTGTCAAACATTGTGCATTTTCACATGAACCTTCAACCCTGAGATCATAGACTCATTCAGCTTGGAAAAGACCCCTGGAATCAAGTCCAACAGTTGATCCTTCTCTACAAAGTTCACCCCTAAACCATGCCACGAAGCACCATGTGTAAACATGACCTTTAAACACATCCAGGGTTGGTGACTCAACCACCTCCCTAGGCAGCACATTCCATTGCCTGACCACTCTTTCTGTGAAGTTTTTTTTCCTAATGGCCAGTCTAAACCTACCTTGTTGTAATTTGAGGCCATTCCATCTTGTTCTGTCACTAATTACCTGTGAGAGGAGACCAGCACCACATCAACACATTCTGAGCACATTACCTTTTCTGATTGGTAGCATTCAGGTGTCTGCAGTCACACCCAGGCAGACTGCTCTGCTGTGTCTTTACCTTCTTGCTTTCATTGTTTAAAGTGACCATATGGAGCATGGTGGTAGTGAGTGTTGGATGCCATCACCACTGCTTCAGAAATATTTGGGTGAGGTGTTTGAGCATCTCTTTTGCAGGCTGGGAAGGTGCTGAGCATGTAGCAGCCAGATGCTCCTGCAAGCAGCAGGTTTTTGATCAGTGCAAAATGCCCCTTCTGCAAAGGCAGAGACTGACATTTCAGCAAAGCCTGGATCAGTGAGCTCTGTAGTTCAGGGATGTAGTTCAGTTCTTGTCAGGAGAAAGCATGATCATCTGGTTTTTAGTTCTCATGATGTCGTCATTTCAGCTTGAGCAGATGCTTCATCATCTCTGATGTTGCTGAGTTTTGCTTTGACAATCAGATGCTTCCACAGCACAGGAAAAGTCTCATTATTGCTTTCATACTTAATGAGCAAGTAATGAAGAGCAAGAGGCATGTGCCCTTAGCAAGAGTTTGTGCAGTTTGCCAGTGTTCTTCACATTACACAATGGAAGATGAGAGAGGAAGGCGACTAACTTGCTGTGAGCTTTGTCTTTGTATCAGAGAAGTACCCCTGTAATGTTCCTTAACTTCAGATGGAGCAGAAAAACTGTTCTCCAGCAGGATTCATTGTGACCAGAGAGTTCTTTTCACTGTTCTGTCAGTCATGTGAAGTTAAGAGTGTGATTTATGGTGTGGCTGAGCCAATCTAATTATGGTCTTACCCTTGGGTCACTGAAGGCCCAGTGTCAATGCTAGGGGTAGTAGAGGGTAGGTAGCATGGCCCTGGGGACAGAGGAGGGCAGCGGCCCTTGTCTTGGTTGTAGCCCCCCACGTGGAGTTTTCTGACATGAATCAGCTGATCTGTACTTCTGGTGGGTGAAATTTAGGGTTAGTTTTACTGCTGTTCCCAGAGAAAGCTGCTTTCAGATATGATTCATGGGTTTCTAAGTAGCTTAGTATCTTGTGTTTAATAATAATTCGGTGATTGGGACATGGCAGTGTTTTGAGTCTATTCAGCAGGGCTTTACTTCCCTGCAGCCTGAAGTTTAGCAGTACCTCATGTGCTAATTTGGACAGTTATGATTCGACACTGGCACTTCAAAATAATCCTGACAGGAGATGTGGCTGTGATGAGCTTTTGCCTCTTTCTAATGGGTATTTCCACTAGAATAGCCTCACTGCTTGGAGAACCCACCATGTGTCCTCAATTGATAAGCAGCTCCTCTCTCTTCATGAGAGCTGTTTTAAACAACTCAGAAGTGCTTAGGAAGAGAGGGAATTCCTTCTCCACAGTCATTATAGCAGTTCCTGCTGACTCAATCTATTTATCCTCTACTGCCACTTTTTTTACTGTTTGTTTTTTTCCCTCTATCCCCATATTGATGTAATTGAATTCATTTCCTTTAAGTACATTGAAATTGGCTATGCTTACAATAGCATAAAATATTTAGCAAGCAGCCTGAAGTCCAAGATACTTTCTAAAGAATAATAATGCCACAGTGTGAAGTGAGCATCAGCTCCATTTGTTGTTTGCAGTATAGTTGTAGGACTTAGGGGGCCCCAGGAGAGCTTGGCAAATTATGTGCCAAGTGCAGTAAGGAAATCACCTCTACTCAAGAGAAATTGTATTCAGAAAAATGAAAGATTTTGCACAGCAGAGACAGGAATGCTTCCCCAGTTCAGAGCTGTGTCAAATTGAAGAGGTTTAGAGAAGTTGATGGTGATCAAGGTCTCAATGACCTACTCTTACATGGAGATTTGTCAGTGCTTGCCAACCTACCCCAGTTCTATTTACTTTTTGTGTCTTTCTGACCTGCAGTCCTGAAGAGCATGTGTACCATTGTTATTGCAGTAAAGTACTGTTAATATAAAAGTGTAAAGTTTCTTTCACCCACTAATGTGAGCAATCTTCCTGTTTTCTGACAGATATGCCAAGAATTCAACAGCACTTGGGCTTGGGAGATGGAAAAAAAAGGATACCTAGAAATGAGTGTTGAATGCAAACTGGGGATTCTGAAGGTACACATTCATCAACTGTGTTCCTAAATGACTTTTTCCTCACTGAAATATTGTCACATGGTTTGGGTTGGAAGGGATCTTAAAGGTCATGAGATTGTTTGGTTGGAAAAGACCTTTAAGATCATTCAAGTCTGACCATCCTCTAACTCTGCCAAGTCTGGTGCTAAACTATGTACCTCAGCACCACATCTCTGCATCTTTCAACCAATTCCATGTATGGAGATTCAACCACCTCCCTGGGGAGCCTGTTCCAGTGCTTGGGAGCCCCTTCGTTGAAGAAGTTTCTTCTGATTTCCAACCCAAATTTCCTCTAGCACAACTTGAAGCCATTTCCTCTCATCTTTTCACTCCTTACTAGGGAGAAGAAATGGGCACCCACCTCACTACAACCTCCATTCAGGTAGTTATAGAGAGCAAGGAGGTCACCCCTGAGCCACCTTTCTCCAGTTTAAACAATCCCACTTCCCTCACCCACTCCTCAAAAGACTCTTCACCAGTTTCATTGCCATTCTCTGGACCCAATTCGTCACCTCAATGTCTTTCTTGCAGTGAGTACCTCAAAACTGAGCACAGTACTCAAGGTGCAGTCTCATCAGTGCTGAGTACAGGGACACAATCACTTATGTATTCCTACTGGTCACATTAGTCCTGATACAGGTCAGGATGCTGCTGGCCTTCATGGCTACCTGGACATAAGCTGGTTCATCTTCAACCAGGTTTCTGCTAACATGCCCAGGTCCTTTTGTGCTGGGCAACTTTCCAGACACTCTGTCCCAAGCCTGGAGTGTTGCATGGGGTTATTGTGACCCAAGTGCAGGACCTGGCACCTGGCTTTGTTGAATCTCATACTGTTGGCCTTGATCCATCGATCCAGCCTGGCCAGATCCCGTTGGAAAACCTTCCTACCCTCAAGCAGATCAACACTCCCTCCCAACTCAGTGTCACCTGCAAACATATCAAGGGTCCACTCAATTCCTTCATCCAGATCATTGATATAAATATTAAAGAGACATGACCCCAAAAGTGAGCCCCGGGGAGCACCACTCGTGACTGACCATCAACTGAGTTTAACTCTATTCACTCTTTGGGCCAGATTATAACCCAGTGAAGCATCCAGCCATCCTAGCCATCTACTTCTAACCCACTGCAATGGGCAGGGACATCTTGGAGATTTGGGTTTCTCACTCATTTAAACATCTTCCAAATTTAGCTTGACTGAACTGTCAGCAAGATGTATTCAGTGTGGAGTTGATCATATAACAGGCATGATCCTCAGTGGAGTGGGATGAGCCTGAACTGAATTGAACACTTGGCTTAGTTTTCCCACTTTGACAGTTTTTCTAAGTAGTTATTTTCCTGTGCAGTTCACTTCCTAAAGTGTTTGTTGCCTTGCTGAATTCCAAAGGCAAAGATGGGACTTCATCTTTTCAAGTCTTGAAAAAGCTATCAGGGTTGATTCCAAGTTCACAGATTTGTGGAATGGTTCAGCTTGGAAAGGATCTTGAAGATCATCTCAGTTCCAACCCCCCTGCCATTCTGCTATTGTCAAAGATACTTTCCACTAGACTGGGTTGCTCAAGGCCTCATCCAACCTGGCCTTGAACACCTCCAGGGATGGGGCATCCACAGCCTCCCTGGCCAATCCTCACTGTAAGGAATTTCTTTCTAATATCCAATATAAATCTCCCATCTTCAGGGCCTTCCCTCTCTTATCAGTACAAGCCCTTGTAAAAAGATCCTCCCAAGCATTCTTGTAGGATTTTTTTTTGTAGAATGAGACCATTTGTACTGTGTTTAAAAACAAAAAACGAAGTCACTAAAAATAAACATTTTAAGCTGTCCAGAAAAAATGGACCCAAAAATATGTCTCCTTTATAATCATCGTAGTCTGGAATAAAACTTGTTGGCTGTAACTAACTCAGATCCTACAGAGAGAAGCTTAAGAAGTTCCAAATTACACTGAAAGGAAATGAGCTGATTTTTTTTTTTTTTTCATCTCTGTTTATATTTTGGTATTTTTAACAGTCTTTCTGCTTTCTCACTTTCTCAGTATCTCTGTGAATGTCAGTTTGATGACAATCTGAAGTTTAAGAATATAATTAACGAGGAGGATGCTGATGCCATGCGTCTCCAGCCCATTGGTCGAGACAAGGATGGGCTGATGTACTGGTACCAGCTGGACCAAGAGCATAATGTCAGGATGTACATAGAAGAACAGGATGACCAGGATGGATCCACGTGGAAGTGCATTGTTAGGTATTCCTTACTCTTTTGCTTTCTTATTTTTATAGGGATTTTTTAGCTATTTGTGACTGAGGTTTAGAAAATTGTTTTAATAAATCTCCATTTCTCCTACAGGGGTGTCAAGGATTAGGGTTTAGAAAATTGTTTTAATAAATCTCCCTTTCTCCTACAGGGGTGTCAAGGATTAGGGCTGGGCTGGGCACTAAACAAGTGACAGATGTTCTTTATGAACTTCTCTGCCTTTCCAATGGGAAGAGAGAGGGAATAAGGGAGAGAGACTGATGGGTTGGGAAATTAAATCAGCTTTGGTGAATATAATAACAATAAAAAGAAATGGATACAAACCAATATCAAACCCAGCCTTCTGGTGGCAATTGCATCACTGTCACCACTGATGGGCAGGCACTGGGGAAGTCCCAGACTGGACTCAGCAACAGAGGGGAACTGGATTCAAGAGTTTGATTTGGTAACACGTGGATTGGGATTGAAGGCAGAAGAATGGACAGAGTCTGAAAACAGACATTGAGGACAAGAGCATGACCCTTGTGATCTCTCAGCTTTATACTGAGCATGATGTCACCTGTCCCTTCCACTCCTCCCTGCAGGTGCCACCTCTTACTTAATGCACCCCAGTGTTTAAGATGTAAGTAAGATGTAGCAGTGCCTTTGGTCTGCACAGGAGCAAGTTTAAGCCTGATCTTCAGCCCAGCCCTTGGCAGTAACTCTTCCCATCAGCGTTCTCACTGCTAGAAGCAGCTACTAGCTGTGCAAACATGCCCTGATCTTCAGAAAGTACCCTCACTGAGCAGAGCCTCAGCTGAGGAGTCAGATCACTGAACAGGATTAGTTCTGGTCCAGCGCAAGCTAGAACCGTGGGATTCATGACAGTGGGATTTCATGCATGGATGTTTTAGTGAAAAACTGTACGGAAGTAACTCACTGAGTTGTTGATAAGTGCCAGTGTCTTAATTTTTCTCCTCAGTCACAGAATCACAGAATTATCAAGGTTGGAAGGGACCTCAACTATTACCTAATTCCAACTCCCCTGCCATGGGCAGGGACACCTCACACTGCATCAGGTTGCTCAGAGCCACATCCAGCCTGGCCTCAAAAACTTCAGGTCTGAGGCTTCCATCACCTCTTTGGGCAACCCCTTCCAGTGTCTCACCACTTTTATGATCCTGTGATTCTGTTACAGTGAAAAACTTCTTCCTAACATCTAATCTAAATCTCCCCTCCTCTAGCTTAGATCCATTCCCCCTAGTCCTATCACTACCCAACATCCTAAAAAGTACCTCACCAGCTTTCTTATAGGCCCCCTTCAGATGAGGCTACAAGGAAAATATGGAAGAGGCACCAAGAAAAGACTCTTGAGGACAGTGGCTCCATCTTGTTCACGGGCCTGCTAGACGCTTTAGGAAGCAGAGAGGGTCTCCTACTTCTGTGACTTCTGCTCTGTTAAGGAAATGACAAGTAGGCAGTTCTTTTTCTTGGGAGAGTGACATTGCAGTTTTAACTTCATGAAACTGCACAACTGTCAGCAGTACAAATAGGCACGAGAAACCTGGAGTAGATTTTAGCTCACGGATCGCTAAAGATGGGGTGTGTTACTCTGATGCAGACTGACGTGTGCATGACTCAGTGCCTCTGAGTCTCAGGCTGTTGGTGTTTAAATGGTATTTTGGCATCAGACTCGTGGGGTTTGTGGTTCTTGTTACAGCTTTTACTTTTCACTTTCCTTCTCTATGCAAAAGTATAGGGAACATTTCTTACTGGGAAAAAAATCAGCTTGAAATTTGTTTTATAGTTATCAGTTACCTGGTTTTGGTTTATATCTTAAAAATTTGATTAGTTACAAGTAGATTCATCATATAAACATAGAGTGGTTCAAGGTGGAAGGGACCTTAAAGATCACCTAGTTCAAATACCCCTAACAATGGGCATGGGCACCTTCCACTAGACCAGTTTGCTGAAGGTTCTGTCCAACCTGGACTTGAATATCTCCAGAGAGGGGCCATTCACAACCTCCCTGGGCAACCTGTTCCAGTGTCTCACCACCCTGGGACTGGACTCAGAATCATAGAATCAGACAACTGGGAAGGGACCTCTAAAGGTCATCTAGTGCACCCTCCCTGCAGTGAGCAGGGACATCCTCAACTAGATCAGGTCACCCAGAGCCCAGTCAAGCCTCACTTTGATTCAGGGATGGAATCATCAATTCTGATTTCAATAATAGAGATGTAAAAATGATTTTTTAAAATGTCAAATGATGCTTCAAGGTTTGTTTCCAAATCTCTGTAACATTAGTAACCAAGGGAGTCATGCAGACTTGTTTATAGCCCACTGATGGTGGTTTAAAATTATAAGCACTGCTACCAGTGACATTTGGACAACTGTTGTGAGAGGATAAAGTGAATGTATGTAAGCAAACTGATCAAGAGCTGAGCAGGGTTTATCTCTCTTCATTCTTTATGTCCTACAAGAAGGACAGTGAGGTGCTGGAGTGTGTCCAGAGAAGGGCAAGAAAGATGGTGAAGGATCTAGAGAACAAATCTTAGGAGGAATTGCTGAGGGAACTGGGGTTGTTTAGTCTGGAGAAGAGGAGGCTGTAGGAAGACTTCATTGCTTTCTACAACTCTGCAAAATAAACTTGGAGAGAGGTGGGGCTTGGTCTCTTCTTCCTACTATCAGGTGATGGAATGAGAGGAATAACTTCAAGTTGTGCAAGGGGAGATTTAGGTTGGATATTAGGAAAAATTTCCTTTCCTGCAAGTGTGGTCAGGCATTGGAACAGGCTGCCCAGGGAGGTGGTGGAGTCACCATCCCTGGAGGTGTTCAAGAAACATGTGGACATGGCACTCTGGGATGCGATTTAATGGCCATGGTGGTGTTAGGTTGATGCTTGGATTTGATGATCTTAGAGGTGTTTTCCAACCAAAACAATTCTTTGATTCTAGACTCCAGAAATCAATGCCAAAAGCAGAAGCAATTGGGATTCTGCTGGGCAAGTTCTGAGACTCCATGCTCAGACCAGAACAACACAGCGCTAGTAAAATCTGAGATGTTTGTTAGCCTGAGATTCCACAAAGCTGCAGCCACACTGGTAGGTCAGGTGCTTCGCAGTGCATGTGTATCAGGTTTGCAGGGCAGGGCTCATGTAAGCAGATGCTGTGTGTTTGTTTCTCATGAACCCCTCGGGTCAGTGAGTGGCTTATCAGACAACGTGTTTTATCTTCTGTTATCTAGAAACCGCAACGAGCTTGCTGAGACCCTTGAGCTCTTGAAAGCGCAAATTGATCCAGCCCTGTTGAAACCCAACAATTCTCAGCAGGAGAATTCATCACGTGAAAGCCCAAGCATAGATGAAGAAGAAGCCAAGAAGGGTGAAGAAGCATCTACACAAGGTTTTCTGCCTTCTTTTCTCCATTTTCAGTCTTATGCCAAGGCAGTGTTAGAGTTTTTAACTGAATGAAAAGTCACCGTGTTAGAGTAGGACTTAACACAACAACAAAAACCACCCCAAGAAAATGTTTGTTTGAAGGAAATCAAGAAAATATTGAATACTTCTAACTGGTAAATATTTTTGGAGTTCTTCTTGGGTGTATTCAGGTTTGAAAGTTTATTTATAAGGAGAGAGCTGTATACAAATTGTTTTCTAAGTGATTTTACCTTTGCTGTACATGTTGTATGATATTGTAAACGCTCATCGCTGTATCTTTTCGTGGGGCATCAAACTGTTGCCAAACATTTCCTCTTCTAGCAACATTAAAAGTTTAAAAAGACCAAGAAAAAAAGTTTGTGCAATGCCCTGATTGAAATCACTGAAGTAGTGGGTGTGGTGTTGGCTTTTTTCTTTAGGGCTTGAATCGGGGAAAAAAAAAAAGCAGGTTATTTCATCAAATATTTCCCAATCAACATTTAAAATATTAAAACTTTTTCAAAGTGCTACGTAGCTACCTCCACTGTATTGTTGTTGTTAGAAAAGAGCCTTCTTTTGCTTCCTTATTATCATGTCATTGCACATATTTAATAACTTGGGTGTGTTGATCGATGTGACGCTCACATGAGCTGGCAGCGTGCTCATGCAGCCCAGAAGGCAAATCGTATCCTGGGCTAAATCAAGAGGAGTGTCACCAGAAGGTCAAGAGAGGTGGTTCTGCCCCTTTTCTCTGCTCTTGAGACCTCCCACCCTGAATACTGCATCCAGTTCTGGTGTCCCAATCATAGCAAGGACACAGAGCTGTTGGAGTGAGTGAGTCCAGAGGATCAATCCAAGGGCTGGAACACCTCTGAAACACGGATAGGCAGGCTGAGGGAGCTGGGGGTGTTCAACCTGAAGTAGAGAAAACTCTGGGGAACCTTACAGCTGCCTTCTAACACCTACAGGAAAGCTGGAGAGGGACTTTTCATAAGGGTGTCTAGCAATAGAGCAAGGGGGAATGGTTTTAGACTGGATCTTAGGAAGAAGTTCTTCAATACGAGGATGGTGAGACTCTGAAATAGGCTGCCTGGGGAAGTTGTGGAGGCCGCCTCCTCTGGTGGTGTTCAAAGCAGGTTGGATGAGGCCTTGAGCGGCTGAGTCTAGTTGAGAGGCATCCCTGCCCATGGTAGGGAGGTTGGACTAGATGATCTCTAAGGTCCCTCCCAACCTAAGCCATTCTATGATAATTTCCCTGACCTGTTGATTTGTGCACTGGTTTTATTAAGAATCAGCCTGAAATATTTTACATTCTAAGAACCTGAGGCTTTTTTTTCAAGTTATAGAAGGCTGTAATGTTGTTATCCCAATGAATTTTACCCAGCTTACCAGCTGCTGTTACAACTTAGTTAAAACACAGCTGTGCCAGCTGCCAGTGTGCTCTTGTGGCCAACAAGACCAATGGTCTTCTGGGATGTGCTAAAAAGGATGCGACCAGCAGGTCAGGAGAGGTTCTTCTCCCCCTCTGCTTTGCCCTAGTGCCCTGTGTCCAGTTCTGAGCTCCCCAGTTCAAGAGAGACAAGGAACAAGTGGAGAGAGTCCAGTGGAGGCTACAAAGATAATGAGGGGACTGGAGAATATCTCTTTACTTGTAATGGCTGAGAGACCTGGGGCTGTTTAACCTGGAGAAGAGCAGACTGAGAGGGGATCTTTTCATGATTATCAATATCTAAAGAGTGGGGGCAAAGAGGATGGGGCTGGGCTCTTTTCAGTGGTGCCCAGCAACAAGACAAGGAGCAGTGGGCATAAACTACAGCATGGGAAGTTCCAACTAAACATAAGGAACTTCTTTTCATAGAAAGTTCTTGGATTGGGCTGCCCGGAGAGATTGTACAGTCTCCTTCTTTGGACAGATTTAAACGCACTTGAACATGATCCTGTGCACCCTGCTCTGGGTACCCCTGTTTGAGCAGTGCCATCAGACTAGATGATTTCTGGGGATCCATTCCAACCTCCATGCTTCTGTGATAGAAGAAGATATTTTCACAGTCAGAAAAAAAAATTGGAGTCCATTGTTAGTTTTGTTTCTTCAAATCTGTTTAATTTCATTGGATATATGGCTGTAGCCCAAGGCCTGTCTTGGTTCTGAGTATCAAATAGGAAGACTTGCTGTTTTCATCACATTCTTTGCAACAAAGAGTGCAGAACAGAATAAACAAACACACAGATAAAATTTGAGTTGTTGAAGCATTAAAAGACTACTGTAGAAATTGCAGTAGGCTGATGAATACCAGTAGCTTTGTCTTTCAGTCTGAGGCATTTCCAGTGTCCCTCTGTGCATGTAGGTGACAACATGACCTGCATGCTTATCGATGCTACCGAATTACCTCCAAAGTACTGGTCTTGCCTTTGTCTCGCCAATAATTGATCAATCCAAGCTTAGCTCATCTAGTTGAGATCTCTACTTCATGCTTACTTTGTGTTGAATTCAGGAGGAGCCATATGGAAACATCTTAATGAATGTTCCTGCTGTAGATAACTCCCCAAGTGAAATGGCAGAGCTCACCTGGGTCTGTACTTGCCTTAGGCTGTGTGTTGATGCAAAGTCACTCCCAGGGCCATATGTGTAGTGAATAATGATATTAATTACATTGCAGTGCTGTAAGTGCTGTCAGTGTCTTCACAGAGCACTGCTTAAAGTTGAGAAGTTTGGATATTCCTTTCTCTTAGTCCAAGGACTTAACACAAAGCCATCCTAAGGCACAATGAAAAGATACTGGAACAGCTGATAACTCTTTGCTTTTTCCACTTCCCAGACAGCATTAAATTGGTTCATACAAGGCCAAGAGGAAATGAAGCAATGCTTGCATGTTTTTTACTAGCCTCTTTGATTGACTTGGAGTCAATCACAACTTGTGCATCAACTGCACAGTCATTTTGCAGCTATGAAAAGCCTTATGATCAGTTCAGGGAGTTAAACTGTGGAACAACTGTTTATTTCCAGTATAAAGAATTTTGGGGGTTCTGGTGATACTTGATAAAGTTTAGGATAAGGCAGAAGGTGAAGGGAAGAAATTGTAGAATCATAGAGGTCTTTTCCAACTGAAACAATTCTAAGGTTATTGAGTACAACCATCGAGCTAAGACCACTATGACCACTAAACCACGTCCCATAGTGCCATGTCACAGGATCACAGGATGTCAGGGGTTTGAAGGGACCCAAAGAGATCATCAAGTCCAACCCCTCTGCCAGAGCAGGACCACACAATCTAGCTCTTTTCCACAAGTTTCTTAACGTCTCTGGGGGTAGTGATTCCACCACCTCCCTGAGCATCCCATCCCATGGTTAAACAGAGCCTGGACAGAAAGAACTGAAGGGAGAGTGGAAGAAATCAGTCACAGGGAAAAAAAAATTACTGCAACAGACAAATTTAAGAGAGTTTTTAGGTTAAAAGGGCTCAGTGGGGACAAATTCTGTGAAGGGGATTGAAAACATCCTTGAGCTTTCAAAGTGCTTTCCCTTCTGGTGCCTTAGAGAGGCATCTTTCACTGCTATACTAATTGCTGAGACCTCTTTGGATTCATGCTTTCTATTTGAAAAGACTATAAAATCTAGGAGTTCCTCCTCAACAGTCTTTCTAAAATGCCTTTTTTCTTTAATGTAGCTGTTAACTGTCACATTCTTTCCCCTATGTGTTTCTAACCATTTTGTGAAGCTCTGCTCTTGGAAAAAAAAAAATTGCATTAGTGTGGAGTTAGAAGAAAAAAACACCCAATCTTTTTTGCTTGAAGTTGCTGCACACTTGCAATAACCTCTTCCAAATGGTAGGGAATGTTGCTCTACTATATGTAGTGCTGCTATAGTTGCTCTTTCTAATTAATTCTGTCACTAGCTGACTCAAAAAGCCTGTTAAAATAAAAAGCACAAGGTATTAAGAGGCTGCAGTAGTAATAAATAGTAGGTTTAATAATAGTAATAAATAACTGACAAAAATAAATGTGTGGGTTCTTCTGAGTGCTCAAACTTTACTTCAAACCCTAATGATGTAAAGCTGACTTAGCAGAGTAGTTATATTTCCTTGAGCTCTGCAGGGTTTTCTGTGCTATGCTACTACTCACTGTGCTTGTTTTAAAAACTGGGTTAAGCAAAGATAGAATTGCCTGTGTTTTCATAGTACACAGTCAAATGTCTGAGGTTTAATAAAGCCAAGTGCTAGGTCCTGCACTTAGGTCACAACAGCCCTATCCAACACTACAGGCTTGGGGCATGGTGGCTGGAACATTGACTAGCAGGAAAGGACCTGGGGATGTTGGTTGACAGCTACCTGAACGTGAGTCAGCAGTGTACTGAGGTGCCCAAGAAGGCCAGCAGCATCCTGGCACATATCAGGAATAGCGTGACCAGCAGGAACAGGGAAGTGAGGGCACACCTTGAATACTGGGTTCAGTTTTGAGGTTCTCACTCCTGAGAAGGACAGTGAAGTGCTGGAGTGTGTCTGGAGAAGGACAACAAGCTGTTAAGGGGTATGGAGAACAAGACTTGTGAGGAGCAGAGGGACCTGGGACCATTTAGTTTGGAGAAGATGAGGCTGAAGGGAGACCTCATTGCTTTCTACAACTCTCTGAAAGGAGGTTGGAGTGAGGTAGGGCTTATTCTCTTCTCCCTTGTACCGAGTGATAGGATGAGAGAAGATGGCCTGAAATTGTGCTAGGGGAGGTTTAGGTTGGACATTAGGAAAAACATTATTTACTACAAGGGTGTTCAGGCATTGGAACAGGCTGCCCAGGGAGGTGGTGGAGTCATCATCCCTGGAGGTGTTCAAGAAACGTGTAGACATGACTGTTCGGAACATGGTTTAGTGGCTGTGGTGGTGCTGGGTTGATGGTTGGACTCAGTGATCTTAGAGGTCTTTTCCAACCAAAACAATTCTGTGAATCCATGATAGGAGATGAACTCAGTATGCAGAGCCTCCAGAGTGCATTTTGCCATAAGCTGTAACATTGAATGTGTTTTCTGTGACCTGTTGAAATCCAACAGTTAAGCATTTCTTGAAACAAAACTGTGTACAAGTAGGAGGCTGATTTCTGCTTGGAACTTGCCTTGTAGGACATGGAACTTACACCGTATTCTGCTTTGTGAACTCAGAAACTCAAGTGAGGCTTCAAGCTGATGCTTCATGCTCTCTTTGCTTAGGTTTTATGTTTCTTCTGAAAGTGTTGTGGTCTGACTAGAGAAGGGCCTGAGATGTCTGTATTAAGAAAGAGAAATCTAGCATTCTGCCCCTAACTTCTGAAGTTTAAGTCCATAATTAAACCACGCTCTGGTTCTATAGCTAAAAATTGACAGCCTCCTTTAATGGCAGTATTAGTTAAGCCAGGCTCCTAATCATTCCCGGAGAGAAGATTAATTTGAGAGGGACTCTAGGTCGTTGGGTTTTTTAGATACGTCTTTATTTGATGGGTGCTCTTTGTAATGCTGTAGGTTCCCTGGTTGTTTCATTGCTGTTTTTCTCTGTCAACAGAAAGTCAAGTAAAAGTCAAAGAGGAAAAAGAGGTGGTGGAGGAACAGTCGGTGGAACCAGAAAGCCTTCCTCCTCCTGTGGTCAAAGAAGATGAAACTATGCTGAAAACAGAGAAAGTGGAGGAGAAAGAAATCATAAAATTGCCAGTAATAGTAAAATTAGAGAAACCTTCAGAATACAATGAAGAAAAGCAAACTGTCAAAGAAGAAAGCGACTCCTTTAAAGAAAACGTCAAGCCGGTTAAAGTAGAGGTGAAGGAAAACAAAATGGACTCAAAAGACTTAAAAGAAGTCAAAAGTTGTACAGACAAAATAGTTCATGAGCCAGAGAGGTTAGAATTTTGTGTTAATGTTAAAACTCCTCAAGAAATCATGGAGAAATCTGTGGAAGAAAGTGAGAAACTGAAAAATGACCAGCAGGCAAAAATACCACTTAAAAAGCGAGAGATCAAGCTGACAGATGACTACGACAGCCCAATAAAGGGGCCCCTGTGTAAATGTGTTACTCCAACAAAAGATGTCTTGAAGGAAGAAGGGAAACCAGAAGAAGAAGCTTTTAAGAGAGTCCCTACAATTACTGCTTTATGTCCTGAAGGGAAAGTGCTGGTCAATGGAGAGGTTAGCTGTGAAAAAATAACGCCGAGCGTCATACAGAACAACAAATCGGAACACTCAGCTGGCCTGAAGGAAGAGAGCAGCTCACTGAAAGAGAAAAATGGGAACAGTGGGGAGAAGGGGTCAGACTCCCTAAATTCTGTTAGTAAAATTATCAAAGCCTGTGAGGCTGAGAAAAACGCAGTAGCTGTGGTAAAGGAAACAGGGGCTGTGGTCTCTGAGGTTTCCAATCAGAAAGTGCCTTTAAAGGAGGAATCTAGTCCTGTGGAAAAAGAGTCCCTTGACAGCACGACTACTGAAACAATAGTGGAAGAGTCTTCAAATGCTGAAGACTGTGCCAAAACAACTGAAGATAAAGTAGCCATGGACATCCAAAAGGACAGACTGCCACCACCCAAAGAATGTTTAGAGAAGCTAGAGAAGTCCACGAATGCATCTGCTCCTGCAGAACTGCCCCAGCTTGCACTGACCGATGAAGAGACTTTGAAAAGTAAAGATGAGTCTGAGGAGAAACCCAATTCTCCAAAAGCTGCTGAGATACCCCCTGCATCTACTTCTCCTGTTACTTTAGAGAAACCTGTTTTGGAAAAGGAGGACTCTGATAGTAAAACAACTCTACCTGAGGAGAGCAAAGCAGAAGAAAAACCTGGACCTGAAAAACAAGAGGAAGAGCCAGAAGCTGCTAAGACAGAGCCAGATAGGTTAGATGATGCCCATACTTCTAATCTAGAGGACTCATCAGAGAGCAAAAATGAATCTCCAGCACCTAAAAGCAAATATAAGTATAAGCTGGTTTCTGAAGAAGAAAGTTGTGAAACAGGCAATAAAGAAATAACTTCTGAAAGACAGAAAGAAGGAATTAAATTAACCATCAGGATCTCCAGTCGGAAGAGAAAGGCAGAAACACCGCCAGAAGAGGTCAGCATTGGCCGCACCTTGAGGCGATCTCCAAGAATATCCAAGCCTACTCCCAAAGTTGTGGAGACTCGGGATCAGAAACCTGACAAAAAACGACCTGAAGAGGAAGAGGAGAAACCTGCAGCAGCACAAAAACACGAGCGGAAAGAAGATGCAAAAAAACACGAGAAGGAGGCAAATTCTAAGGTCAACAAGGTAATTCAGTTTTATGGCCCAAGAGTGACAAACACCTCTGATCTTACCTATCAGGAGAACATGCACTTAGAAAGGGATGTTGAGGATGATACTCCTTGGGTCAGCTGCTGCAAGAAACTTGATTTGCAGTCCAGTTAGTAGAGTCCAGCAACTTAACCCCCTCCCTAAGTGAGTGCTAGTATGCGTTGACTTAAAAGTCTATAAAACCTCTCACTTAACCTAAAATAAGTAGATCAAGTCAATGGGAGTGAATACCTCTAAAGACTGCTGCAGTGGGTTGAAATTTCCCCCCCCCAGCATTAACTTTGCCAGACCAGCTCAGCTGGAAGCAAATGAAAGCTGTATTTACTAGCAAAACTACAATCTACAATGGAATGCAATGAATATGTACAAAATAGAAGTTACTGTATTTACAACTATTTACAATTACTAAACAGCACAAGAACCCCCCTGGTCAAGGACCAGGGGAAGCTACTAGCTTCTTCTTTTTCTGCCTCTTCCCCCCCTTCCCCCATCCAAAAGGGAGAAGAGAAAGGAGCAGACAAAGTTGCTGTCAGACTTAACCAAAACAATGAAGCCAAGGTCAAGCAGAAGCAAGTTAGTATTTCTCCCAAGCAAAGAAGCAAGAAGGGAAGAAGGAATTGTTTTGGTACAAACCATCTTATGGTAGAGATCTCTCCAATGGGATTGTTTAGTATTATCTTTATTTTCCTTTTTACACCCAATAGTGATTTATTTGCATTTTACTACTTTTCTTCTCAAGATCTGTGAAAAAGTTTTAAAAGGCATAGCCTAAAACTACCACAACTGGTCAGACCTGAGTCAGTCTGGTTGAATGGCTAAGGGGTGACTTCTAGCTCCTGTGGATTTATTAGATGGATGCTTCATAAGCCAAAAAGGAGCCAACAAATGGTGAGGAATAACAACATTGACTTCTCTTTCTAGGTGAAGTTAAAGTTATTGTGAATTCTTTATATAATTAGGATGGTGGAAACACTGGCCCAGGTTGTTCACAGAGGTGGTAGATGCCCCATCCTTGGAAACATTCAAGGTCAGGTTGGACAGGGCTATGAGCAGTTTGCTGTAGTTGAAGTTGTCCCTCCTCACTTCAGGAGAGTTGGACTGGGTGACCTTGAAAGGTCCTTCCCATCCTAAAGCAGTCTATGAATCTCTTCTAATTTAGCTGTTCTCATATGTGGGATGTATCTTCAACTTCTGGTGGAGGTATCTTTGTTCATGATAAACTTCTGCTTATGAGCACGCCTCTTAAAAGTATGTCAAGTAACTATTTACACTCGAAGTTGCATGGACACATACATACATACATGTTGAATAACCTCCCTAGAATGAACCAAGCAGTTGATTTGTCAGTGAATGATGACATCTATACTGAAAAAAAATAATGTCATATACATAAAGAAATGAGAATTGAAAATAATAATGATTCTAACTGGAGTTTTGATTTCAAAATACTGTTGCTGTAGGTGTTTTAACTTGGATCTCTTTGGTTTTGAAAGATAAAGAGATCAAAATCCAATTTTCTATTACTGTTGGCCAAAAAAAATTTGAGTCAACCTGTGGTGGCAGGTTGGACTTTTGATGATCTTTGAGGTCTCTTCCAACCTTGGTGATTCTGTGAAAATATGCTTAGTTTATTGCAGAGAGATTTTAAAGTAAGGATAGTAGAGGAAGGAGTTTGAAACTAAGAATGCTCCAGGGAGACCTTGTAGCAGCCTTCCAGTACCTGAAAGGGACCTACAAGAAAGCTGTGGAGGGACTTTTTACAAGGGCTTATAGTGATAGGATGAGGAGGAATGGATTGAAGCTTGAAAAGGGCAGATTTTGCCTGGACATTAAGAAGAAATTCTTTGCAGTGAGGATGGGGAGACACTGGAATAGGTTGCCCAGGGAGGGTATGGATGTCCTCTCTCTAGAGGTGTTCAAGGCCAGGCTGGATGAAGCCTTGAGCAACCTGGGCTAGTGGAAGGTGTCCCTGCCCTTGGCAAGGGGGTTGAAACTGTATGATCTTTAAAGTTCCTTCCAACCCAACCCATTCTGTGAATCTATGAATGTGTCTGCTCTTTAAAAATTAGATTGGAAATAATAATGATACACAATGAAGCCTAAACTTTAACTAATACTATCATGGATTTAAAATACATTTGCTACTAAATTTTAGTGAAGCATAAAACATGTAAAGGAGGAGAAATCAATGTTAAGAGCCTGAAACAAAATTATATCACTAGGAGAAATACTGCTTTGGCTCAAGTCCATCCTGCAGGAGAAACAGAATATTTTGTACATGTTCATTTACTCAGCTTGGTCAGGCTGAGCTGACAATGTTCTGAGTTGAAAAAGCTAGAGATGTATTTTCCTTTTACAGTGTCTTTGGGAAGAATTGGGAGAAAGTGATGTCTATGGGAAAGAAGTCAGTTGATGAGAAGAAAAGTTTGATGTGTTGCTTTAAATAAAAAAATAGTTGCAGAAAATGGCCTCATCAAAATAATATTCTGACTTTTAGTCAAAATCTGGTTTTATTTCAAAATATGAGAGTAAAGATGGTATGTTTTGGCAGGGGGGTTGGACTGGCTGATCTCCAGAAGTCCCTTCTAATCCCTACCATTGTGGGATTCTGGGAGGGGAGTAGATGTCCCTTTGATTAGCTAAAAAAAGAAACATGAAACTGAATCAGAAAAATAATGGAGAAGTATAAATGTAAAAGAAATACAGATAGAAGTTATGCACTTAAAAATATGCAGTGATTTTATTTCAGGAGAATATGCCTCTCTTAGAGGAAAGCACCAGAAATGCTGAAGCTAATAGACTTGTAAGAGTGCAAGCACGTTTCCTGAAGTGAAATAAAAGATTTCAACTGTACATGAAGGAGGGAAAGGTTGTCTTTGGTTTGAGGAAAGTATCATTAAGAAGTCCAGTTCTGGGCCCCTCAGTTCAAGGAGGACAGGGAACTGCTTCAACAAGTCCAGCACAGAGCCACAAAGATGCTGAAGGGAATGGAACATCTCTCTTTTGAGGAAAGCCTGAGCGAGCTGGGGCTGTTTAGCTTGGAGAAGAGGAGCCTGAGGAGTGACCTCATTCAGGTTTCTAAAGATGTAAAGGGCAGTGCTGGGAGGATGCAGCCAGGCTCTGCTCAATGATGTCAAAAGATAGGACAAGGGGCAATGGGTGCAAGATGGAGCAGAGTAGACTACACATGAGCATAAGGAGAAACTTTGTCACTGTGAGGGTGATGGAGCCCTGGATCAGGCTGCCCAGAGAGGTTGTGAAGTCTACTCTGGTGACTTTCAAAACTTGCCTGGATGTGTTCCTGTGTGACCTGCTCAGGGGGGATTGGACTCAATGATCTTTTGAGGTCCCTTTCAATTCCTAATGTTCTGTGATTTTGTGAAATGTAGAATTTACCATGTTCACAAGCAAGTTTACCTTATCAAAACAGAAAAAAAGAGGCTAACAAATTTGTCTTCCTACTTTTAAATCATACTTGAAAATACCTTCCTGCAGGGTAGGTGTGACTTTTTCTCTATTTCATTTTAAGGCTCTTTAAAAGGTAATCTATTCATTAAAATTGTTGTAGTTACTGCAGCTGTCCTGATTGAAATGAATCATTTCACTATAAAGGGGTTCTAAGATCTGAGGAGAAACTGTGAGCTTCCTCTGTGTTTTCTCTTTGAAATGCTGTGTCTCATAGAGAAGCAAAGTGCGGTGGACGGGTACACGAACACGTGGCAGGTGGAAATACTCAAGTAATGAAGAAAGTGAGGACTCAGAGAGTGAAAAAAACTCTGAGGAGGAGGAGGAAGAGGAGGAGGAGGAGGAAGAAGCAGCTGCACCAGCTGATGACGATGAGCCGTGCAAGAAGTGTGGCCTTCCCAATCACCCCGAGCTGGTAGGCTTTTGGGGAAAGCTGCTATTAGCTGTTGTGTCAGTTGGGGTGTATCATCCTTTGGGGTGGCTATGTGTTGGAGAATGCTCTCTAGGTTTTAGATGGTAAAAACATGATAGTAGATGAGTTCACCTTTATTAAGGAGAGAGGGAAATTACTTCTTCTGTTTACCGCCTCTGAAATGTCCTCTTTTATGTGGTGTAGACACAGCCCACTGAGAATTAATCTGAGTGAGGCTTTGGGGTGCTTGCAACCTCACTGAATACAGAGGAGACGCCCAACAAGCAGTGCAGTGCATGCTTTCCAGCGGCTTGTAGCATGGTCACAGCTACATCATCATCCTGGTTGGGTACAGCTGCACACTACCCTGAGGACTGCGACAGCAAAACCCCACAGCAAGCTTTCACTGTCTCTGATAGTCCTGGTTCTGGTTCATCAGTGGTAAATGTCATAGTGGATTACTCTGGTAATCTGGGAAATCGTAACATCCTGTCCTGCTATGAATCCACAAAATAAGCATTCTCTCGGGTGTGTTACAGGTATCCCAGCCCAGCTGAGACAAAGTTCAACCTTTGAGATGTTAGAGATCAATATTCCACAGCTTATGCCAGCTTTGTCCCTCATTTTTAATGGAAAGGGGTATCTCAGGTTTTACCCAACCTACATAGGAATTCAGATAGTTGCCTAGTTCTGTATACCCTTAGATCTGTAAGGCTGGACATAAAATTGCCTTGACTGAGGAAGTGACCAGCTTTCCTCTGTGTGAGCATGAGCATACAGGGGAAAATTTCACACCACATTTTGTCCAGATGGAGTTTTCCACTCAGGCTGGGATCTGGAAAGCATTACCAGATTCCACACTGGGGGCCCAGAATCTGTGTAGTCCAGTAGTACTAAGTGCCTGAGAACACATAGTAAGAGGAAATCTGGTGCTAAAATGGAAAACTGCTGCTAGATAAACCTCTCCATCAAAACCAGCCCTGGCCCCAGAAACATTTAGTGATAAGTGATACAGGAGTGGTTTGGTTTTGGCACAGCCCAGAGTATTTATAAAATACTTCTGTGCCGGCTGGGGAAATAGTTCTGGAGCTTGTGGCGTGTTGTGAATGCCAAAAGACATTGATGATTCATTTTGTTTCCACAGATTTTGCTGTGTGACTCGTGTGACAGTGGATACCACACAGCCTGCCTTCGCCCTCCTTTGATGATAATCCCTGATGGAGAGTGGTTCTGCCCACCTTGCCAGCATGTACGGTTCCTTTTCAGCTTCATTCTTTTCAGCTTTGCTTGTGGTTGTGGAACTTGTTGGAAGTTTAACAAGGGGATAGAGTATACCCTCACCCTGTTTGCTGACGATACAAAACTGGGAGGGGTACCTGACACACCTGAAGGTTGTGCTGCTAGCCAACGATGTCTGGACAGGCTGGAGAGCTGGGTGAAGGTGAACCTAGTGAAGTTCAATAAGGACAAGTGTAGAGTTCTCCTGCACCTGGGGAGAAATAACAGCAGGCACCAGTACAGACCAGAGGTTGTCCTGCTGGAAAGCAATTCCAAAGAGAAAGACCTTGGAGTCCTAGCAGACAGCAAGTTCTCCATGGGACAGCAATGGGCCCTCATGACCAAGAAGGCCAAGGGCATCCTGGGGTGTATTAATAAAAAATGTGTTCAGCAGGTGTAGGGTGGTTCTTGTCCCCCTGTACTCTGCCTCTACACCTGGAAGACTGTGTCCAGTTTTGGGCTCCCCAGTTCAAGAAAGACAGGGATCTGCTGGAGAGGGTCCACTGAAGAGGTGTGAGGATGATTAAGGGGCTTGAACATCTCTCCTGTGAAGAGACCTGGGGCTGTTTAGTCTATAAATATCTGAGGGGTGGGGAAGGGCACAGGCTCGTTTCAATGGCACCCAGTAATAGCACAAGGAATAATGAATATAGGCTATAACACAGGAAGTTCCACCTCAACATGAAGAACAACTTCTTTACTGTGAGGATGACAGAGCACTGGAACAGGCTGCTCAGAGAAGTTGTGGAGACTCTGTCTCTGGAGATTTTCAAAGCCAGCTTGGACATCTTCCTGTGTGGCCTGCCTTAGGTGGCTGTGCTTTGGTGAGGGGCTTGGACCTGATAATCTCTGGAGGTCCCTTTCAGCCCTTAACTTTCTATAATTCTGTGATTCTTTTTATTCCTTTTCCTGTCAAAAAGCAGACCGTGATGAATGGTAGGGATGCTGATCTTCCCTCTTGCCCATTAGTAAGATTTCTTAGCAGTAAACGAAGTGTCTCA
Organism: Melanerpes formicivorus; assembly: GCF_026170545.1. Classification (NCBI taxonomy): domain Eukaryota; kingdom Metazoa; phylum Chordata; class Aves; order Piciformes; family Picidae; genus Melanerpes; species Melanerpes formicivorus. Next base: position 34,696,537 of record NW_027142353.1, on the reverse strand, counting down.
GCATTAGTTCAACATGAAAATGGTTATGAAAGAAATTAATGTTTTGTTTCCTTCCCTTAGAAATTGCTCTGTGAGAAATTAGAAGAACAATTGCAAGATCTGGATGTTGTTTTAAAAAAGAAGGAACGTGCAGAGCGCAGGTAACTACTGCTGGGCTGTGCTCACTGCAAGCTGCAGAGCAGGGGGCTGGTGATAACTGAACAAGCAGTAACATAAACTGGGGGCTGGGGAGGAAAGTAGTGACAAGACTGGTAATTGGTAAGACCAGTTTTGACTTCCCACTGATTATTGAGCCCTATGAGGAGAGATTGAGGGAGCTGGGGCTGCTTAGCCTGGAGAGGAGGAGACTCAGGGGTGACCTTATTGCTCTCTACAGCTACCTGAAGGGGGGTTGTAAACAGGCAGAGGTTGGTCTCTTCTCCCAGGCAGCCAGCACCAAAACAAGAGGACACAGTCTCAGGCTGCGCCAGGGGAAGTTCAGGCTGGAGGTCAGGAGGAAGTTTTACACGGAGAGAGTGATTGCCCATTGGAATGGGCTGCCCGGGGAGGTGGTGGAGTCACCGTCACTGGAGGTGTTCAGGAGGAGACTTGACAGGGTGCTTGGTTACATGGGTTAGTTGATTGGGTGGTGTTGGGTGATAGGTTGGACGTGATGATCTTGAAGGTCTCTTCCAACCTGGTTTATTCTATTCTATTCTATTCTATTGGTGGTGCAGTGCTGGGAGAGAAGTCCAATAATTGGAAAAGACCAGCAAACAAATAATACAAATACAAAAAAATGCAAACTGTTTGTACTAAACTCTGGTAAAGGTGCCTGAACACAGATTTGGCTTTCCTATGCCAGTAGTTAAATGCTTTTCAGCACTGGTTCAGCTGCATGTGTTAGGGATACCATCAGCCATCTGTAGATTTCCTGCTGTAAGCAAGGTGAAGTGCTGACTGTGTGGCCACAGTCACCCAGATTAATGTGGGGTTGAGTCTTGCTGCTTTAGATCCTGTTGAGCCTTGCCAAATTTGCAAGATTATGCAGTTGCTGTATTGCGGGGTCAGCTACATTGCAGCTCTGAATTAATTTTGTGTCCACTCCTGCCATTACTGGAGGCTAAGTGCAAACCATTTGTAAACTGCATTTATGAACAGCATCTTTAATACTTGGAACATTCTACCTGTGGTTTTCAGACCTGAAAATGAGAGACATGAAAGAGAATCTGCAGAATTTACACTTTTTAGGACATGTATTGAGAACTTAACAAAATTTAATAGGGACATGTGCATTATGAAACAAAACTTTGCGTGAATTCTGTCTTAAAAGGCAAATTTTGCCAGAAAGTGGGCTTTTATTTGTAGCAGGTCCTTAAATATCCCATGGGATGTAGTGATTCAGTGCTGGGAAGAACAGAACATTATCCATGTGTTTTCAGCTTCCATCAAATCTCCTGTTTGTTATTGCTGCTTCAGCAGCAACAATGACAGTGTCAGGCCAGGCACTGCGCGTTCCCAACACCACTGCTTCTGCTCAGAGCAGATCTAGATAACACTGTGGTAAAATTAGCCACAGCTTGCCAATTCTGCTGAATTTGTAGCTTTGGGAACAAAACTCTTGGCTGTTTTTGTGAGTGAGCTCAGCTTACCCACAGCTCCATCTGTGCAGGAGTATGAGACACAATGGAACTGTGTCGGCTGCTCTGCTTTGTGGTGGAAGAACCCATTGATAGTGAACAATTATTTTTGAACCTCCTTTGGTAAATATGCTGCTGGCAAACCTCCCATGGGATTTCCCAGTCTGTCTGTTCTTGAAATCACCAAGTGTTGGCTACAAGTCTTAACAGTTAGAGGAGAGCATCCAACTAATGTGATAACAATTTTCATTGTCAGAAGCAGATGTTTAACATTTGGTTTGCAATCTGATCCTCACACCAAATGAATCTAACATTTGATATTTTATATCATAGGATTGATTTTATCTTTTTAGAAGTCTCTTAAGAAGATAAATAAGTTTGGGTTATAAATGATACAGTAGTTGAGTATTTTAAGTCTTGCAGCTTAATGGTGATATGTTTTAGCAAAAGGTAGTTATGGTTTTGCCCAGGAAGGTTTTGGGTACCCCCTCCCTGGAGGTGTTCAAAGGCAGGTTGAGCAACCTGGTCTAGTGAAAGATATCCCTGCCCATGTCAGAGGGTGTTTGAACTAGATGATCTTCAAGGTTCCTTCCAACCTGAGCTGTTCTATGAATCTATGAAATTGTAGGGAAAATGTTGAGGAACTTTAATTCTAGAAGAAATGTTAGAGTCCTTCTTACAGCTTGGTGTAAAAGTTAAAGCAGGTTGATAATTTGGAGCACAGAGGTACTTTAATGCAGCATTTCTGCAAGCTCTGTGATTGTTGTCTGCCTTTCTGGCAAAGAGAGGAAAACCAACTGTCCCATAATGGGCACACAGCCCTGATGGATTCTTTGAGCCGGGGTTATTACTGTGCTTTTTGAACCAGTGATGGTGCTCTTCTGGTTACTCTCTAGCTTTCAGGAGTCTGACTGAAATTGATCCAGCTGTTCATCGCACTTTGGATGCATCCCCAAAGTGTTATGTCGCATGCTTTCTTCATGAAAACTTTAGGTTTCCTGCTGACTTACAAGCACATAGCTCAAAGTCAAACTTTTCTTCTTTCTGTTCATGAATTCAAGGTGCTGCTGCAACAACCTGGCTGAATTTCAGGTTTCTCACTTCTATAATCATGTCCCACCCCCAGCTAGAGAAGAGTGAACATGAAAGCTTTTATGGATGCTTCTTTTAGTTCATGTTAGAGACTCTCAGACTTCTTGATACAAAATCCCTCTCGAGTCTACTTGTCTACTTCTCCCAGGCCAAACTAGGTGGAGTACTTCCTTTCATGCACACTTTCATGATATCCCTGTGGCAACTTCTGCAGCTGCTTACATGAAGGAAAATGTTTTCTTGATTTGCCTAGGAAGAGTTTATAACCTGCCATTAGAGACCTGTTTGTTCACATGTTGAAATTACTGGTTACAGTGTTGAGCTTCTGAGTGCCACATAGCAGTAAGGAATGCATTGGGTACTTCATTTTACGTTTCGTTTTAAGACCTTCACCTCAGCAGGACTGACTTGTTTCATTTGCTGTTTCCTTAAGTAGTATATATTCAGGCCAAGGAGAAGAAAAGCAGATCTTGAGAGCCTCACTGATCATATTTAAAACCAACTGGATTCTTCTTATCTCTTGTCTCTCGATGTTTTGCATTACAAGTGCAGGAAACTATCAAAGACCCTTGCTGAATACCAAAGTGTTTACATTTCTAGTTCCTCTCCCATTTTAGCAGTTGCATCCTTGACTTAAGATGTTCTTTTCATTCATTTCCAAAAGCATAATGATTTTTCACATTGTGTGACAAAATTCTTCCTCATGCAGACAATCTCTTGGTGCTCAGGTGGATGACGATTTCTTTTCATCTGTCAGTTTGGAGAACTGACACTAGAAGACAAAACCTGTATACACAGCCAGAAATCTCAGTGTAGGTGTAATGATACCAAGTCCTCAAAGTTGATGGTCTTTTTGGCTGTAAAGCACCCTAAAATCCATTTCTACTCTTTGTCAGTGTGACCTTATCAACCATGTTTGTTCAGCTTAAGATAATAATGTTATGATTCATCTCACTTAAGATGATAACATTATGGTAGATTTTCTTCAGTAGAGAATTCTCCAGGAGGTTGTTTGGCTAAAAATGTGTTGTGCAGAAAGCCGGTCAGAAGATTTCTAGAATTCACTTAGATTCTTTAGACATGAATTAAAGCATTGGAAATTACTTTTACACATAGCTGCCTCTATTTGCAAAAAAGAAAAAATTAAATAAAGATAATGCAGATTAAAGTAAATAGATCAGAAATTACTGCACATCTCAAAGCAGGCATTTGCATTCAGGACTAGGTGACTTGTGTACATGACACATCCTGTGGTGACTCAAGGGTAATGTGGTATGTGCTTGTACAACCACTCACTGTAACTTCAGAGGTCTGATTAAGCCTCTTTAGCTCAGAAACCCAAAGGAGGTTAGAGTCAGCTCCTGCATGATTTCAGCTGTGGTGATGCTTCACTGGATCCTGCAAGCTGGAAGTCTGCTGGCAAGTGTTTAATTCGTGCCTTGCCCTCCCCTAGGGTCTTCAGAGTTTGTGGTCTAAAATACTCAAAATAATTGTAAAATCTAGAGATGTGACTTGCTTTTAGAGTGCTTGCTGAGCCCCCAAAAGGCCACAAACTTTCTTGAATGTCTTCATTTCAATTATTCTTTGTTTTCCAAGAAGAAGGCTAGTAGGTGGTAGCTTTGTCATACTCCAGCTCGCTTTGGTACCTGGCTGTTCTTCCTGTCAGGCTGCTCCTTTGAAAGCTCAGCTCGGTACCCTGAAGGTCAGCACCCAGTGCTGTTTGAGAAGTGCTGGGGTAGGCAAGACATCTCTAGTTGGGGCTGATAAATGTGCAAGACCTGTGGGAGACCTATGTCCTTCAGTAGCCACAAGTAGAGGCCAGGAGCCAGAGTGTGCCCAGGGCAGGTCAAATGATGCAAGATGCTGAAGCAAGCAAAGTCTAAGATTAATTTTACTGGCTGTGATTTGATCTTGAAACAAACATCTGAGAAGAGACTTTGCTGTCTTTGAGTACTAAAAGCAACTAAGCTTGTGAAAGACGTTGAACACAAGTCTTATGAAGCATGGCTGAGGGAACTGGGGTTGTTTAGTCTGCAGAAGAGGTGGCTGAGAGGAGACTTCATCAATCTCTGCAGCTACTGCAAAGGAAGTTGGAGCAAGGTGGGAGTTGGTCTCACATGCAACAATTGACATAGCAAGAGCAAATAGCCTCAAGTTGTTCCAGAGGAGGTTTGGGTTGGATGTTAGGAAAAATTTCTTACACAGAAAAGGCTCTCAGGCATTGGCATGGGCTGCCCAGGGAGGTGGTGGAGTCACCAGCCCTGGCGGTGTTTGAGAGATGCATTGAGGTGCTGCTGTGGGCCATGTTTTAGTGGTAATGGCTTAGCAGTGGTGGGATTATGGTCTCTATGTGAGCAGTTGGACTGGATCTCAGAGGTTTCTTCCAACCCCAACAACTCTGTGATCCTGTGATTCCCTCCCAGCTTCAGTCTAGTGTTCTCTAGACCTACTTTTTCAACCTTTCCCAACAGGGCACATCTGCTGCCCTCTAGTAACTCCTGTTGTCTGTCTTTCAACTCTTCAGCTGGATCCCATCTTTCTTGATGTGTGGTGGCATCTGGCACCATATATTCCAGCTAGGTGTCAGCAGGGCTGACTACTGTAGCAGGCTTCCATCAGTTGTCCTGTAGGCTGCTCTCCTACTCACGCATCCATCTGTCATCACCATTGTTACTGCAGCAGGTCTGCTCTGTTGATCTTCACTCAGGCAGTTCTCCTCTGGCAAAGAATTGTTACGTAGGCAGTTATCTGCTCTGTGGTGTTACTAGAGTTGATTGTTCCTTCCTAGATCGAAAATCTGGCACTTGCCCATTTTGGATGGCATCCCATCTTTATGCAGTTCTCCCAGTTCAGGGTGATTATGAATTCTCATTTTGTCTTTCAGTGCCTCTGAGGTTGGTGGTAGTTTCGGATTTGACAGTGAGATCTTGATCACAATGTTACTAGTTTTCAGGGGGGGGTTAGTTGTTTTGTTACACCCTAATTCAATCATTTCTGTGGTGCCTATGGTAGGATGAACATAAGCCTGCAGTGTGCCCAGGTGGCCAGGAGGGCAAATGGCATCCTGGCCTGCATTAAGAACAGTGTGGCCAGCAGGAGCAGGGAGGTCATTCTGCCCCTGTACACTGCACTGGTTAGGCCACACCTTGAGTCCTGTGTCCAGTTCTGGGCTCCTCAGTTTAGGAAGGAGGTTGACTTGCTGGAACGAGTCCAGAGAAGGGCAACAAAGTTGGTGAGGGGCTTGGAACACAAGCCCTATGAGGAGAGGCTGAGGGAGCAGGGGCTGCTTAGCCTGGAGAGGAGGAGACTCAGGGGTGACCTTATTGCTCTCTACAACTACCTGAAGGGGGGTTGTAAACAGGCAGAGGTTGGTCTCTTCTCCCAGGCAGCCAGTACCAGAACAAGAGGACACAGTCTCAGGCTGTGCCAGGGGAAGTTCAGGCTGGAGGTCAGGAGGAAGTTTTACACAGAGAGAGCCATTGGAATGGGCTGCCCAGGGAGGTGGTTGAATCGCCATCACTGGAGGTGTTCAGGAGGAGACTTGATGGGGTGCTTGGTTGCATGGGTTAATTGATTAGGTGATGTTGGATGATAGGTTGGACACGATGATCTTGAAGGTCTCTTCCAACCTGGTTTATTCTGTTCTGTTCTATTCTATTCTAACTACTGTTGTTTGTCAGGACTTTTTGGGAATCTCTGACATTATGCATGCAGGAAAAGGCAATCACAGGAGATCTAGCACATAACTATAAATAAAATAACTGTTTTCCGTTGGAACATCCTCTTGGGATGCTTCTGCCTGGTGATAGTAAGAGCTTCATGCAGTGCTAATTACAGCATTATTGTAGACACCTGCTTCTTTCTGAAAGATAACTTTCTTTTTTCTCTCTCCTAAAGAAAAGAGCGATTGGTGTATGTGGGTATCAGTATTGAGAACATCATTCCACCTCAGGTAAGTTGTTGTTGTATCACTGTCTTCTGTTCCAAACTTCTCAGGGAAGAAGTTTCTCAGTGGTGTGTTGGAAGCGCTTGTAGCATCCTGGAAAGAACAAAAAAATCAATCTGTATGCAGGTCAGAAACAATTCTACACCCTTTGTCTTAGACTGAGATTGAATTTAGCATAGAAACCAAGGGAGCTTTGTGGTGTTTTATTAGAAATGACTGGTGCCACACAGAGTCCTGTGGTAGTGAAGGATCACTGAATCACCTCCCTGCCCATTACAGTTGGGTTTTGAGTAGGGCCCTTGGCCATTCTGTAGATTATAAAGGTGGGATTCAGTTTATTTAACTCTGGTGTCTGCTGTGCAGTTACCTAGGTCTGAGCTAATTGTCATACCTTTGCTTTGGAAGTGATGGAAACAAAAGTTTTATGATTCAGAGGGAGCATATACATTAGAAGCAAAACATTTGCCTCTGACAGATGTGTATTGAAGTCACATTTGGTTAAAGACTGTCAACTTCTAGTGGTTCACTAACAGCTGCTTTTCTATGGTTTCCCTTTACAGTAGAGGAAAAATGTGTTTGTTCATGTGGAGAACAACCTCTTCTCACTTCTTGAACACATGTTAAAGTGATTCTCTTGAAGTCTTAAGCTAGTTGCCTTCATCTAAAATTCTATAATCTGTTCCTTGCACGAGAGTTTAAAATTAAACTTCTGTTTGTTTTAAACAGAGACTTTGCTCTCTGACTGTAATAATGCCACCTTTCTCTCCCTGTCTCTGGAGACCAGCAAAATGATAACAGATTTTACAGATCTGCTAGAGAGTCTCTGAATAGCAGCAGATAATTTGAAAAATTCAGCCTGGGGCCAGATTTATTTCTTTTTATAATGAATAACTTGGAAACAACATCATAAAATGATCCTGTGTGGACCTTAATTGAAACTGCACCATGTGAAGGTGTACCTGTGCTCAGCCAGTGAAGATGCCTGCAACAATTTATTCAGCTGCTGTAGTTATTAGCCCTGGGAGTATCACCTGAGGCCTTAAACTCTGGATTTGTGACCTCATGTAGCCAGCAAGGGCAATATATGCAATTATTTATCTGAACTCTAACAAGTTGTTACATTGGAGGGCAAAGTGAGTTGTGTTTTGCTTAGGAGCTTTCTAGATAGCGTGAATATCGGTATCATGAGTTCAGTCATAGTGCATGTGGAAAGAGGGGGGAGATAAAGCTTTTTGACACCTCTGTTTTATGTGAACAGGAACCAGAAATACCTGAAGGTCAGGAAGAAAAGAAGAAAGATTCCAAAAAGCCCAAATCAAAGCTGCTTGAGAGAAGGTCTACCAGAACCCGAAAGTGCATAAGCTACAGGTCAGCAGCTTGTTTAAATACTAAAGCAAAGAAAGTCACACTGTCCTTTTCTGTCTCAAACATCCTACCATTTCCCATCCACACTTTGACATTTAAAAGAGGCCCAACTGAAGCATCTTTTGATCTTTCCTCAAGTTACACTTGATGATTGTAAAAGCAGATGAGGGGATATAGTGAAGGGGTGATGTGTGAAAAAGGGTTCAGGAATACTGCAGTTTCTGGACTAAGCTAAAGTAGGTGTATTGTACCCCTCCTTTATCTTGAAAAGGAGATTTGTGCTTGTGTCTAAAGGCCTTAAATTTCTCTCTCTCTCTCTCTTTACCATCCTTTATGGCTTCTTTACATGAAAAGGGCATGAAACTTAAAATGTAGTTATGAGACAGTACATCTGACAATGGCTTAGAACTCACTAGAGAAAAAGTGATAAAAATGCAATTATTAAATTGCAACTCCAAACTATTAGGACTTTCTGCATTCTGAGAGTAGAACCACTCACTAAGGTTTCCAAAATCCAGCATGATTTTAATACTATCTTTTGTTCTCAATGTATTACCAAGGTGTCTTTCTTACAGGCTCCTTCATACACATAACTTTGAGCTGGTGAAAATATTGCCCATGGCAGTTTGTCACTTTGAATTTATATGTCTGCAGTGAAGTCCTGCTGGTGTCACTGAGGATTGTGTGTGCTCTCCTTCAGCAGGGGAGGATAAAGGCTGAATACCTTGTTCTGCTTACAGACACCTCTGTATTGTGCTCTCTAAAGAGCTGTAATCCCTTTATCACCCAAGTCATCTGTTCAGTGCTCTCATGAGCAGGTTAACCAAATTCTACATTATGAATAAAGCAGCAGCAGCAATGCCATTCCATTCCATTCCATTCCACTCTGCTCCACACCCTTCCACTCCGCTCTATTCTTTTCCACTCCACTCCACTCCACTCCACACCACTCCACTCCACTCCACTCCACTCCATTCCATTCCATTCCATTCCATTCCATTCCATTCCATTCCATTCCTTTCCCTTCTTTTCTACTCCATTTCATTCCACTGCACTCCATTCCATTCCACACCATTCCATTCTGCTCTATTCCATTCCAGCTGGCAGGCAGCAGGCAGCTCAGGCAGTTTGTTAGCAGTGATGTGGAAGTGTTAAGTAATTTCTCACATTTTAAGGAGGTGGTTGTTGGGTTTTTTTTTTCTATAGCAGTGTGGAGGGAAAGTAGTGTTTGACTAATGTGGAACTAATCTTATTGATGGAAGAATTTCAGAGTCACTTCCTTGCTGTGTAAAGCTGCTCTGTATGTGCCATACAGTTGTTCTTGGGGAATATAAAGAGACCAGGAGTCCATTCTCTTATTTTTAAACGAGAAAATGTTTTATGCTTCCTGTTGGAGTACAGAGTAATGTTAATCTGTTCTTGTTCTGCTGGAGGGTGCTACAGAGGACAAAATATGACTGTAGTCACAGAATCATAAAATGGTAGGGGTTGGAAGGGACCTTCAGTCCAAACTCCCTGCCGAAGCAGGATCACTCAGGACACATCTTCCAGGAACGCATCCTGATGGGTCTTGAGAAGGGCACTCCACAACCTCTCTGGGCAGCCTGTTCCAGTGCTCTGGCATCCTTACAGTAAAGAAGTTTTCCCTCATGTTGAGGTGGAACCTTCTATTCCAGTTTGTGTCCATGGGCCCTAGTCCTATCACAGACCACCACTGCAGAGAGACTGACAGCTTCTTGACACCCACCTTTCAGATATTTGTAAACATGAATAAGATCTCCTCTTAGCCTTCTCTTTTCCAGACTAAACATCCCCACATCTCTCAGCCTTTCCAGATGTTCCAGTCCCTTAATCATCCATATAGCCTCTCTTGGACACTCTCTAGTATATCCTTGTCCCTCCTGAACTGGGGAGCCTGGAACTGGTTGGTGGAACAACACTCCAGATGTGGTCTCACCAGGGCAGAATAGAGTGGGGAAGAGAACCTCCCTTGACCTGCTGGCCACACTCTTCTTCATGCACCCCAGGATACCATTGGCCCTGTTGGCCACAAAGGCACATTGCTGTCCCATGGATAACTAATTGTTCACCAGGACTCCAAGGTCCTCCTCCATGGAATTGCTTTCCAGCAGGTCAACCCCTAATATGTACTGGTTGTTCTTTAATAGTGAATCTTTATGGAAAGGATTGTCCATTTGTTAGTTGTTCGTATCTGAAAAATATCCCCCCAAAAAAAGGTTTCTAAAAACTAATACTAAGAAAATTTTCCATCTAAAGAAATTATCTTTCCTGTAATAAAATTTGTATTTTTGCATGTGATATCTTGAGGCATCTTATTTAGAGATGGAGATAACAATCTTTTTTTTTTTAACGGGATTTCAGTTTATCACTGAAGAAACCAACTGAAGCTATCTCTGTAAAAGGACCGAATCCTTTTCCCTCCCATTTGCTGCCTTCTTTGAATGAGTTACTCAGAGTGCAGAGATTTATGCAGCTCATGAAAGCTGCTGTAGGACAAACGGACTCAAATCTTTTGCTTTTGTTTGTCCATTTATGTACCATAAGACTAGCTTGTTTGGATGTAACCACAACAGACTGTGCAGTGTGTTTCACCTGTGCAGCTTAAGATCATTGAATGATAGAATCATCAGGGCTGGAAGAGACCTCACGTATCAGCCAGTTCCAATCCCCCTGCCATGGGCAGGGACACAGAATTAGAATTAGAATAGAATTACATAGAATAAACCAGGTTGGAAGAGACCTTCAAGATCATCGTGTCCAACCCATCAACCAATCCAACCCACCTAAACAACTAACCCATGGCACCAAGCACCCCATCAAGTCTCCTCCTGAACAACTCCAATGACGGCGACTCCACCACTTCCCCAGGCAGCCCATTCCAATGGGCAATCACTCTCCCTGTATAGAACTTCTTCCTAACATCCGACCTAACCTCCCCTGGTGCAGCTTGAGACTGTGTCCTCTTGTTCTGGTACTGGCTGCATGGGAGAAGAGACCAACGTCCGCCTGTCTACAACCTCCCTTCAGGTAGTTGTAGAGAGTAATAAGGTCACCCCTGAGCCTCCTCTTCTCCAGGCTAAGCAACCCCAGCTCCCTCAGTCTCTCCCCATGGGGCTTGTGTTCCAAACCCCTCACCAACTTTGTTGCCCTTCTCTGGACTCGTTCCAGCAAGTCAACATCCTTCCTAAACTGAGGGGCCCAGAACTGGACATCTCACACTACATCAGGTTGCCCAGAGCCACATCCAGCCCAGCCTTAAAAGCTTCCTGGGATGGGGCTTCTACCACCTCCCTATGGACGACGGAGATTGGAATCAATACAGCTGATCAATATGATCTAGTATTGTTCCTTTATTGCTTCAGCGTTGTTTGATTATAATGCAAGCATTGTACAGATCAGACAGTAGAGCTGGCAGGCGAGTAAGAAGTGCGTAGAAGAAGTGCGCAGAAGAAGTGCGTATTAAGAAAAACTTTACAACTTATATAAACTCGGAGGGCATTGCTGGCATGGCTTCATTGGCCCCTCACGAGTGACCACACACTGTACTACTATTGATTATTGGTTAAACTAGTAATAACACACGAGACTGTTGATGCACATGTGCGTCCTGTTATTCCCAGATAACTCTCTGTGTTTATAGCTAGCAGTGCCCTGCTTTGGTTACACGGTGCAGGCACAGCACTGTTCTGCTACACTGCTAGCCACTTCCGCACCCATGCTGGACATGGCCTACCACCCTGTCAGGCTCTAGGCCTACGCTGCCAGATTGCTCACACTGCTTATTGCAACCATTACCACACCTCCCTGGGCAACCTGTTCCAGTGTCTCACCACCCTCATGGGGAAGAACTTCTTTGTAATACCCAATCTGAATCTACCCACTTCTAGTTTTGCTTCATTCCCCCTAGTCCTATTACTCCCTGACACCCTAAAAAGTCCCTCCCCAGCTTTCTTATAGGCCCCCTTCAGATACTGGAAGGCCACAATAAGGTCTCCTCGAAGCCTTCTCACCAGACTGAACAGCCCCAACTCTCTCAGTCTGTCTCCATAGGAGAGGTGCTCCAGCCCTCTGCTCATCCTCGTGGCCCTTCTTTGGACACATTCCAGCATCATCAAAGTCTTGCAGCACTGTAAAGTGTAATTCCCATGAGCTTTAAGAAGAGAAAGACATTTTCAAGGCATATTTAGACAGGATGAATAATTTAGATTTGACTTTAATAGGTGCTTTTGAGAAAGTCTGTTTTGCAAATTGGCAGTGTGCATGTCACCTAATAGAAGTGTTGGGGGAAAATGACTAATGCTTTGTGTGGATAACACCACTACTACCATCTTCAACTTTCTAATCATATATTGTTAAATACAGTTAGTTGCATGCCATGTAAAGTGAAAACAGTTTTCTGCCCACAGAAATCAAAGTAGGACAGCCAGGCAATGACAAGTAATCCTCCAGAGAGTTAAAAGAAATCCTGGAATCCTTGAACACAGGTTGGAAGGGATCCGAAAGATTATCTGGTCCAACTCTTCTTGGGAAAAACAAGGTCATCATTTCTCCCCAAACCTCTCTGCTCCCATCTGTAGGGATGCCATTTCCTACTGAAGGGGCTGGGAAAAGCCAATGGAAGGATGAAACCAAAGAGCTGCCCACCCTCAGTCCCCAGCCCAGCAAAGCACTGCGGGGGGGCTTGGCTGCCTTCACCTCCTGCCTCCTGCTCAGCTATGCAGCAAAAAAGCATGAGATGGGGATGAGTAAGATGGTTCATACAAGTGGGGAAAAAAATTGCCAACCCCCTCCAAAAAAATACATTTATTTCTAAATCCAAACTCCACAAACTTTTGCACAAAGCAGTAGTGGTTAATTGTCATTTCAAACCTCTCTATTGCAGCCCAGGAGAGGCTGCCAAGGAGGGATCTTGCATATCAAACCACTGATGAAATGTAAGCCAGGACCTTGTCCTGTTTCCCTCCACCACACACACATCTCAAATGCTGTAACCACTAATTTTTCATAGTCCCAGCTTTCCAACATGCAAAATAAAGTTAAACAAAGAAAAGTTGCCTATATTCAGGCTTCCCCTGTTAAGGGGTATGACTCAAAAAACAAAATAGTTATGTTCCTGCCTTAGTATTCCAGGTGTAGTCTCACTGTGTCAAATTTTGGGCTCCCCAGATCAAGAGAGACAGGGATCTGCTCAATAGAGTCCAACAGAGAGCCACAAGGATGATTAGGGGACTTGATATCTCCCCTGTGAAGAGAGACTGAGAGACCTGGGGCTGTTTAGCCTGGAGAAGACTGAGAGGGGATCTGATCAATATCTGTAAATATCTGAAGGGTAGATGTCAAGTGGAAGGGTCCAAACTCTTTTTGGTGGTTCACAGTAATAAGACAAGGAACAACCCATACAGGCTTGAACATAGGAGGTTTCACCTCAACCTGAGGAGAAACGTCTTTACAGTGAGGGCAACAGAGCACTGGAGCAGGCTGCCCAGGGGGCTTGTGGAGTCTCCTTCTCTGGAGACTTTCAAAACCTGCCTGGATGCATTCCTGTGCAGACTACCCTAAGTGTTGCTGCTTTGGCAGGGGGGTAGGACTCAGTGATCTCTGGAGGTCCCCTCCAACCTCTAATGTTCTGTGATCCTATGATCCTAAGCAGTGTCTAGGTATTACACTATCACCAAGGTTGGAAGAGACCACAAAGATCATCAAGTCCAACCTGTCACCACAGACCCCATGACTAGACCATGGCACCAAGTGCCATGTCCAGTCCCCTCTTGAACACGTCCAGGGACGGTGACTCCACCACCTCCCTGGGCAGGTATACACATACACACACAGACACAGGAGTGTGCATGTACGCATATTAAATTAAAGAAAAAGAAAGAGCTCTATTACAAACAATGCCTAATTTATCATCAATCCACCCCATTGTCTTTGTTACTTTGTTAAGTATTCAGCCCATTCTCTGTACAGTGTGATTTCTCACAGCACTTTCAGATGTGGAGTTATGCTTTCATAAGATAATTTGATTAGGGTTGACTTCAAAGTTAGTAAATGTTACTCTTGGTTTTAGGTTTGATGAATTTGATGAGGCGATTGATGAGGCAATTGAAGATGATATCAAGGAGGCTGATGGAGGAGGTATGGTTCTGATGGTCTTTGGTTTTTATTGCAGTGGTGATAAGAGACCAAGTTTACTTTGATATGAGAAGCAACAAATATAATCACAGAGTGGGTTGGGTTGGAAGAGACCTTAATTATCATCTAGTTCCAGCCCTCTGCCATGGGCAGGGATACCTTTCACTAGCCAAGGTTGCTCAAAGCCCCATCTAACCCTGCAGAGGAGGGGCAGCCTATGTTATTGTCTTACCCCTTCACTGTGAGGAATTTTTTCCTAATACCTAATCTCAATCTACCCTCCTTCAGTTTAAAACTATTTCACCTCATCCTATCACCACACTCCCCGATAAAATTTCCTCCCCAGTTTTCCTGTAGGCCTCTTTAAGTACTGAAAGGCCACAGTAAGTTCTCCCCAGAACCTTCTATCTTCCAGGCTGAATAACCCCAACTCTTAAACATTGTAGTTTACAGTTTCTACTGCTGTATTTTTGGAATCAAAGTAAATAATTTCCCTTGGGAATGGGCATCCCAGGCTGCTAAAAGATGACAAAAAAAAATTGCATCTTGATAAATTTGCAGGTTCACAGATTGACAGATTGCATTGGGTTGGAAGGGACCATCAAAGGTCATCTTGTCCAACCCCCCTGCAGTGAGCAAGGACACCTCTAACTAGATCGGGTTGCCCAGGGCCACATCAAGTCTGATCTTGCAGGTCTCCAGGGATGGGGCCTCCACCACATCCCTGGGCAACCTGCTCCAGTATTTTACCACCCTCATTATAAACAACTCTCTCCTTATGTCCACCCTAAATCTACCCTGCTCCAGTTTCAAACCATTGCCCCGCATCCTACCACTACAAGGCCCTTCCAAACAGTCCTTCTCCAGCTTTCCTGTAAGTCCCTTCAGATATTGACATTCAGCTTGTACATGTTTGGATATGTGAATACAGTGAGTAAACCTGAAAGGGAAACTCTTACAATGAATTTGCTCTGTTATGCATCAGAGATTGGAGAGGCAGTCGCTGCTATTGATGTTTGTCCCCTGTGAAAATCTGCCTCACAGATTGGTCTGCAGATGGGTCTCCTAAAGACTGGGTCCACAAATCTGTTTTATTAATCCAGATCTGCACTTCCCAGTTGTGCAGGAATAAAGTGAAATTATGTTCTTTGTTGCCTGTTAGAGCAATATAGAGGACTGAAAGTTTGATCATCAGCAGTATGTGAGAGACCTAGATGGGTTTGTGCTTCTGCATCACCTTAACTTGCCTGGAAAAACCACAGCGTAACAGTATGCCTCAGGTGTTTGGCTTGGTACATAACAACACCACTTTTCAGAAGTTTGGTGGATGTTTACACACTGCCTGAAAATCAGGTGTCTGTGGGTGTGAACACAAGACCCATGTCATAAACAGAACCAAGTCTCAACAGTAAAGCCACCTTGTCAGCAACTCCACTCCCTGGCCAAACAGCAACTTAGGCACTTCACTCCCATGAAAGGTATTCAGCATTACAAAGAAAATGTGTTTTCTCATATTTGCCCTACTTAAAAGGTACCAGAATTGGTAATAACTGGGTTGGGGCTCAATATCAGAATGCTGACACTTACCTGCTGTCTTTTGCATGGACCTCAGTATTTCCAAGTGCCTTTGGAACACAGCTGGGGCTGTGCACATCAGGAACAAGACTCCAGAGGGAGTTTCACATGACAGAAAATAAACTGAAGCTAGAGGCATGGAGGAAAGATACCACAGAATCACAGAAACATTCAGGCTGGAAAAGACCCTTAGGATCACCAAGTCCAACCTATAACCCTACTCTACAAGGTTCACCCCTAAACCATATCCCCAAGCACCAAATCCAAACCACCTTTAAACATATCCAGGGTTGGCAACTCAACCACTTCAATTCCTGACCGCTCATGCATGAAGTTCAGCAAAACAGTAACCTTTCCTCTTTTGTTCCCCTTTCTTTCAATGAATTCAGGCATTGGCAGGGGGAAAGACATGTCTAATATCACAGGTCACCGTGGAAAAGACATTTCCACAATCCTGGAGGAGGAAAGGAAAGAAAACAAACGACCTCAAAGAGCTGCTGCAGCACGGCGCAAGAAACGACGGCGACTAAATGACCTGGATAGTGACAGTAACCTGGATGAAGAGGAGAGTGAGGATGAATTCAAGATCAGTGATGGGTAGGTCTGCAATTTAACTGCCACCACAAGTCACAGACAGCTGCAAGCTTCTGTGACTCTGCAGATTATGAGGAGCGTGTGCCCAGTGCTGGAACAGCACTGCACAATGCCAGAAAATGTTCTCCTGGCCTAAGGCAAAGTCACTGTACTGGAAAAACTGCGCTCCAGAGGCATGTGCTGAGATCATCTAATCTGTATTTTAAGCAAAGTCTGTTCTGGGAATGTTGGAGGCCACATCAGAAGGTTCAGTATGTGGTTATGTTAGTGAAGGAGCCAAACAGGCTCAATTCTCTGACTGATGTGACTGGCTAGCAGAATTCCTTAACAAAATGTAGCTGAAATGAGGCTTGTTGTTTCCTTTGGAAATTATGTTCTGTTTTATGGGATTTTTATTGGGCCTGAGTGTCAGTGGAAGAGTGAAATAGCTCCATTTAAAGCAAATTTGACATGCAGGTTCTAAAACCGGCTCTGGATTTCTGCTTTCTATGAGATAGAGTTTGAAAACAGAGAAATGGCTTATACCTCAGATAACAAATACATGTCATGTGATGCTTCAAACACTAAACAAGCATAGCTCTGGCTAACTGAAATTCTCTTCCCATGGAATTTCTTGTTGTTCAGTCTGGAGAATTCCTGATGTTAAAAAATGTAATCATTTTAGGTGTCCTTTATGCCATAATGAAGGTAGCTAACGGAGCTTGAAGTCTAGGCTCTTTACCAGCAACATTTAAAGCTCTACACCAGTCACTGAGTCAGTTTGCTAGGTGTATGGTTAATCTGTACAGCCTAGATTTGATTTTGGGCTTTGCTTTTTACCTGTGAGCATGCTGAGGTCCCTTCAGTGGCACTCAAAACAGTTGAGCAAACTGAGCTGGGAATTTCCAGTCCATGAGCATGGCTTGTGGAAATCTCCCAGAATTAATAGTGCATGGTTCTGTCAAAGTGTGCTTCTCTGTTTTCAATCCCATCCTCTGCCAAGTGCTTTCTGGGTGTTACACTGGAACTGACATTCAGCTGGTGGTCAAGTGCTGGGTTCCTTCAGTACTCGGGGATTTTTAGAGAAGCATTGGCTCACTTTGAAATGACAGGAGTGCTACAAGCTGGTATGACAGAGTCAAAGAATGTTAGGAGTTGGAGGGGACCTCCAGAGATCGAGTCCAACTCCCCTGCCAAAGCAGGATCACCTAGGGCAGGCTGCACAGGAACACATCCAGGTGGGTTTTGAAAGTCTCCAGAGAAAGAGACTCCACAACCTCTGTGGGCAGTCTGTTCCAGTGCTCCATCACTCTCACCATAAAGAAGTGTCTCCTCATGTGGTAAGTTTGTGAGATGCATGTTTTGCACAAGAGTAATAGTATTAAAACAAGATACTCTCAGAAATGGCATGGGACAGGGCTTGGATCATGAATTATGAATGTTAGGGGCGCTCCACTGCTTCTCCAGGGAGATTGTTCCAATGGCTGATTGTTCTAGTTGTGAAAAATTTCCATGCTGTGTCTCACCAGAATCTCCCTAGGAGCAGAATCACAGAATGGTCTGGGTTGGAAGGGTCATCTACTCCAATGTCCTCTGCAGTAAGCAGGGGCATCCTCAACTAGATCAGGTTGCCCAAAGCCCTGTCGGACCTCACCTGCAGTATCTCCAGTGCTGGGGCTTCATCCACCTCCCCGGGCAACTGGAGTAACTTGTACCCACTAGCCCTCATCTGTTTTGTGTGACTTCTGGTAAAAAAGGGAAGCAATATTTCAGTCCTTTGTTTCTATCTCTGTTGTCTGTGGTCTCTGTTTGAGCAGATCTCAGGATGAGTTTGTTATATCAGAGGAGAATCTGGATGAAAGTGAAGATGAGCCACCATCAAATGAAGACAGTGACTCAGAGTTCTGTGCCCGCATATCCAGGCGACACCACGCCAGGCCCATGAGGCAAAGCAGACGGCTACGAAGGAAAACAGCCAAGAAAAAATACTCTGAAGATGATGAAGAGGAAGAATCTGAGGACAATTCAAGCAGAGAATCTGGTGATTATAAGAAGTCTTAGATGTATTAAATATCATTTGTGCTGGAGAGAGGAAGAGTGGTGGTCTCAGTTTCCTGTCACAACTGATAGGAAATGAACTTGTTTGCTTGCTTTGGTCAAGTTATCTTTGCTGTAAAACGGTTTGCTGCTTGTTCAGCTGTGAATATTCTGCAGGAAGCTGGCACTGAGTGGTAGGTTCTTGGTATTTTAAGTAATGATGTGTTTAAATGAATGTTTGTGCTACAATTCAAATGCCACCTTTGTGGCATAGCCCGAAACTACCACAGCTCCTCAATACCCTCCTGTTTGGCACATGATAGCAGGGAAGACAAGAATGGAGGCAAAAATGTACTTCTTTAGAGCTACTTCAAGCTTCTTTGTAGCTTGAAAACCTTCCACATATCTTTGAAAAAGCTTCTGAAAGAAACATTTTCCCTCACTTAGAAAGGAAGAAAAATCCCTCAGTTGTATGACACTGTGTTCTCTGGCAGGCTTGAAAGCAAACAAACATCTTGACTCTCTACTCTATGATTATCCTTTTTGGTCTTTAATAACTGAAGACTGTTGCATCACAGGAGAACCTAATAATTCACTTTATTCTACTTGTCCTTTATGCAGTTCATTTTGTGTTTGCACAGTTTGAAGTGTGAGAATAATACCTGTGCAATACTTAAACCTTTTTAGGATTAGCAACTCTGAAGGCTTTGTTTCTGCTTCTTGTGAGACTCAGTCCTAGAATGTGCCAGATACATCAGCACTTATTTTAGCTTATTTGTATTGTGAATATAAGGTCCTAAGTACATTGGAGCACTAACCCTATTGCCTGTTACCTTTCCAGTGTTTTATCTGTCTCTAGACTATAGGTGGTGAACCTGGTGGAGTTACTTTGAAGTATTGATTTAAAGGAGGGAGAGTTTGTTCACAGACAGATGACAACAGCTACATGGACTTAAAATGGTTGCTGTCTCCCTGTCCTGAACTGCATCATTGCATTAAGTGCTTACACTTTACTGTTACTAGTCAAGGCACTGGCAGAAGTCTAAAGAGGTTGTTCAAGAAGAGGAAATTTGTTTCCTCATGAGCACAGATCTGTGATAAAACCAGCTGATTTCAGTATCATTCCATATATATCATAGAGTTTAGCTTTAACAATATGTTTCACTCTTTTAGCCCCATTATTGTCCCTCAAGATCCTGCTTTTCTTTGAGCTCAGGAAATAAGGTACCTTGCAAATGGCTTTGTTTTCAGTCTCTAGAGGTGGAATTCCCTTCTGAAGGTGGTTGTTGTTGACTTGCTGTGATTCTTTCTCTAGTATTTTAAGAAGCAAAGAGGATGCCACACTGATCTGCAACTCAGATCAATCACTAACTTAGGAAAGCGTGTGACCTGTCTAGAAATGTATCTTGAGATAGTTGCTCAGTGAAAAAGCAGCTAAAGTTGATTGAAAGCTTTTTTTCAGCTCCTGTAAATAAAGTTTATTGTTGAGGACATTAGCTGCAGTAGACTGGTGCAGGAATAACTGTGAATAGTGGTACACAGTTCTACACAGTTTCTGTTTTAAGCAAATTTATGTCAGAGTGAGACTGGGTTTTGTTGTTAATTCAAACTCTCTAACTCAGAGTTTCGTCTTGGTAGTGTGTTTTGTCATCTGTCTATTCTTAAAAGTGTTTGAGTGCAATGTATTTAGATTTTCAAATCAGAAAGGACTTGCCAGTGTTAGTAGGAAATTTGCATCATCAACTCCAGAAAGGTTCTCTTAGCTGTCAGACGTTATAGAGGAGGCATCTTTAGCATCAGTAGAGATGAGGGAACAGAAACGCTGTAAGGAAACATTGTTCTGGAGGAGTTTGAGGGAGACAGGAAAAGGGTTTGTGAGAAGACTTTCAAAAGAAGCAGTTCTCCACTGGTGATGAATGGGGGAACTGATGCTTGAGCCCATGAAGAAAGGCTGAGAGACCTCTGGGGCTTTTTAGTCTGGAGAGGAGAAGACTGAGAGGGGATCTAATAAGTGTGTATAAATACATGAGGGATGGGTGTCAAGAAGGGAGGGACAGCCTCTTCTTACTTGTGTTCTGTGATAGGACAAGGGGCAATAGATGTAATCTACAGCACAGGAAGTTCCACCTCAACATGAAGAAGAACTTCTTTACTGTAAGGGTCACAGAGTACTGAAACAGGCTGCCCAGAGAGGTTGTGGAGTCTCCTCCTCTGGAGACTTTCAAGACCCATCTGGATGCATTCCTGTGTGACCTGCACCAGATTATATGGTCCTGCTCTGGCATGGAGGTAGGACTCAAAGATCTCCAGAGGTCCCTTCCAACCATTAACATCCTGTGACCCTGTGAATGGGTCAGGAGAACAAGGTTGAGGCTTGAAAAGCACAGGGTTTGACTGCTGCTGGTATAAAGCTTTCTAAACTGTATTCTGCTTTAATGGAGTAACACACATCACTGTTTCCTTCTGTGCAGAAAGTGGTGATTACACAGATTACAGCGACGATGATTACCTGGAAACCAGGAGGAGAAGATCAAGACGGAATCAGAAGAGACAAGTGAATTACAAGGAAGATTCAGAAAGCGATGGCTCACAGAAAAGCGTGCGATACGGCAAGGAGCTAAGAAGAGTTCATAAACGCAGGCTCTCCACTTCAGATAGTGAAGGTAAAATGAACACTCCACTGCTTGCAGGAGCTGCTCTATGGCAGGCTTAGCATCAAGAGAAAAGTGTATAGAATTCAGGGATTTCAGAGAATCTTCTTCCTAGAGTTCCTTGATGTTTCTCAGAAGCTGTTTCCTTCTGAAATAGTCTGTGGCTGCTTCTAACGTGCACTGTTAGAGTCACTTCTCAAAGCCATGGTTATCCCTAATCCTGAGGGTGCTCCAAGGATTGGAGCACCTCCACTATGGGGATAGGCCGAGGGAGCTGGGGTTGTTCAGCCTGGAGGAGAAAAGACTCCGCGGGCACCTTCCAATACCTGAAAGGATCCTACAGGAAGGCCAGAGAGGGACTTTTTGTAAGGGTATCTAGCAATAGGACAAGGTGGGAGAGAGTAGGTTTAGACTGGATCTTAGGAAGTTCTTCAGTATGGGGGTGGTGAGATTCTGGAACAGGTTGCCCAGAGAAGATGTGATGTCCCTTCCCTGGGGGTGTTGCAGGCCCAGTTGGATGAGGCCTTCAGCAACCAAGTCCAGTTGAGTGGTGTCCCTGCTCTGTGCTAAGAACCTGCTATATAATAGTTTCATAGTTTCATAGTTTCATTCAGGGTTGGAAGGGACCACAAGGATCATCTAGTTCCAACCCCCCTGCCATGGGCAGGGACACCCCACACTAGATCAGGCTGGCCAGAGCCTCATCCAGCCTGCTCTTAAACACCCCCAGGAACGGGGCCTCGACCACCTCCCTGGACAACACATTCCAGGGTTTCACGGTACTTGTGACTTCAAACAGTGCCTGACTGATGGTGTCTTCATGATATCCCATTTCCTTGGGTGTTTCTGATACTGGATTTTTGCAGATGAAAGTCAGCACCACTTAATGCCTTTCCAGTACCCTCCCACAGTTACCACAATGTCTTATAAAATATGCACAAGTGTTCCTGGAAGTGTAGTGATCCTGGAGATGCAAGAGCTCTGACACAGCCTCTCTTCAGCTTGAACCCACATTAAATAATACCCTTTAAAATGACACGTCACGAGCATTTCTAATGGAAATGACAGAGACAGCAAATGCTGTTTTGCCCTGTGATTTTTCAGTCTCCATCTTTTCTCACCTAAGCCATCAAAGACCGGTGTAAAGGCTGTCAGTGTGTTGGCAATAGTCCAGCTTGTGCCAAAGAAAAGGCCTCCTGTGAAAGGGCAGCAAATCTCAGGTGGCAGGTAGTGTTACGCTTTGGATAAAAAAGACAGAACAAGGTAATGGCTTGAAAATGAAAGAGGTTAGATTTAGATTGGACGTAAGGAAGAAGGTTCTCCACTGTGAGGGTAGTGAGGCACTGGCACAGCTTGAGAGGCACTGATGCAGGGTGCCCCATCCCTGGAAGTGTTCAAAGCCGGGGTGCATGGGGCTTGGAGCAACCTCATCTAGTGGAAGGTGTTCTTCCCCATGAGGGTGGTGAGACGCTGGAACAGGTAGGCCAGGGAGGTGGTAGAAGCCTCATCCCTGGAGATTTTTAAAGCCAAGCTGGATAGGCCTCTGAGCAACCTGACGTAGTGTGAGGTGTCCCTGCCCATGGCAGGGGGCTTGGAAGTGGATGATCTTTGAGGTCCCTTCCAACTCTGACAGTTCTGTGATTCTCTGTTCCTGCTCATGGCGGGGGTTTGGAGCTAAATGATATTTAAGGTCCCTTCCAGCCCAAACCATTTTGTGATTCTATGAATGTGGGGGTGGTGGGGCTATCAGTACAGTTCTGTGTATATATATATTTGTTTTTTTATGATAGAGGAGTCATTACATGGGCTCCGAGTTTCTGGAATTGTGTAAAGCAAGTGCTGTGAGAGTAGGGACACAGTTTTTTAAGGGGACTGCACCAGCCTCCAAAGCCCCTGCTGCTCCTCAGACTGGAAACAGAATACCCACAAATTGTTGGGCTCTTCTACTTGAGCAGTGTATTTACCTAGTTAAAGGATCAGAAGTGTTTTGACTTGGCTGGGGGAGGAGATGGAACTGTGTGTGGTGAGAGGGAGAGAGAGATGGCCTTTCAATGAGTGGGAAAGGTGAGCAATAAGGAAGGCAAAGTGTTTTGATTGCGCTCAGGTTCGCTAATGGCTTTAAGTCTGCTGCTTCTTCCAGAGAGCTACGCATCCAAGAATTCCGAGGATGATGAGTCCACAAAGAGGTCGAAGAGGCTGATCCGAAAGCGTCGGCGAAGTACAGAGGACTATTCTGAGGAAGAAGGAGGGGCTGAGGAAGAGGGAGGGAGGCCTGTCCGCAAACGGCTGAATCGGATCGAAACAGATGAAGAAGACACCTGCGAAAATGCCACCGAGGAGGCGGAGAACACCGCTCCTGCCAATAAGCTGCCAGCTGCTGCACAGGCTCCTCCGGACGCCACCAAGAAGCACTGCTACCGGATAGAAAGTGATGACGAAGATGACTTTGATAACGTAGGGAAAGTAGAGAGCCCTTTGGACTACAGCCTGGTGGATTTGCCTTCCACCAATGGACAGAGCCCAGGTAAAACCATTGAGAACTTGATTGGCAAGCCGAGCGAGAAGACCCAGGCCCCCAAGGACAGCACAGCCAGCGCCAGCCTGGCGCCCAACGGGACGGGGAGCGGGCAGGAGGCGGTAGGGCCAGAGGAAGATGAAGATGAACTTTTGAGAGTGACTGACCTTGTTGATTACGTCTGTAACAGTGAACAGTTATAAGACTTCCATTTTTGTGCTAATTTATTCCACGGTAGGTCATACCAGCGGGCCAGTTATTAAAAGCTGTTTTATTTTTCCTAGAAAATTCTCCACTACAGTATCACTTTTTAGAAGCAAGAATTTCACCAGTCCTGCAGTCTTTCTGTGAAGTGACCAGTTTTGAACTTTGAAGATGTAAATTCCCCTCTCTTACCCGCCCCCCCCACCCTTTCTCCTTCCAAGTCCACGGTCCTGGGTAATTTCACTCACAAAAACCTTATAACAACAAGAGATTTGTATATTTTTGACTTTATATTTCCTGAGTGCATACAAATTTGTGGAAATGGGTGGCCTAAGAAAGCATTCCAAATTGGTCAGGGCCCAAACCAGAACTGGGGTGGGTTTGGCTCAAGGGGTGGGGTTGGGGGGGGGTGTGCAGAAGCACTTGTGCTTTAGCTTTTTTCATATGAGATATATATTATATTTAAATGTTCACAACTTAGATTACAAATTAACAGACAGTTAAAAGAAATTAATGTCTGTACTGTCGCATTTTGTGAGTTGTAGGTTAACATACCATAGCTCATTTTAGTAAATCACCTTCATGGAAGCAGTTTGATTTTAATACTGGAGGCAAAGAGAATTATTAGAGGCCAAGAAGGTACCATAAACAAGAACTCTACTATCCACTATGACTTGCAGACTTTCCTAATAAACATCCTTTAAAGTGTTTGTACAGTGAAGTGTACTGTAATGAAGTTCTTGACAGTCCAAACACGCTCGCCACTGGTTTCTAAAGCCCTCTCATGTGTAGCCCCATCAGACGCTCTGCAGTGTATGGCGTCTAGCGGGACGACATCTCTATCTGAAGCTCAGTCTGCAAGCTGGATGGCATCTTGACGTGCTGCAAACTTGCACAGACAAAAAACAACCAACCAACCACAACCCTGCAGTTGCTGCCTGGCCACTTGAGTTCCACCGTCTGTTGGGAGCATTGTGAATGAAATCTGTTTGTACAAACAGCATTGACCGGAGAGCAACAGCGCATCAGAGGATGAATCCGATAAACCATGACTGGTCCATTCGTGTCCTTAAATATCTACTTCAAATTGAAGTAAACAAATGGAACAGTTTTCCTTTTGGAGGTTTTCTGTTTGGGGTTTGTGTGTGGGTTTTGGGGTTGTTTTGGGGTGTTTTTTTGTTGGTGTGGTTTGGTTTTGATTTGATTTTACTTATCTGCCTGGATGTATCAGCAGGTTTTGAATGTAGTGTTGGCCTTTGGCCAGTAGAGTTTTCTTAAAATACATTTTAATAATTGTCCTGTGACCAACTGATTTCAAGAAGGCAGTATTTCTGAGAGAAAACACTTGACTCCAAGACCTCTCATCACTCTTGGAGTGGGCACAAAGTGCTGGCTGGTTTTATTCAGGATAAAAAAGGTGACAAAAGCAAAAAAAAACCACCACCAAGACGGGGCACATAGCAGAGCCGAAATGTTGTTTGGGTAGCATTCGCTTTTCTCTTCATTCTGAATTAAGATGCAGGCTGTGAAATTTGTCCATGTTTTAGCACACAGACAGCTCACACAGATCTGCCAAATGTTGAAATCCCAAAAGGTCACATCTCTGAATCCTTTTTGCTCCGAGATTTGGATTTTTGAGTGGTGTTGATGTCCGTTGCTGGCAATGGATGCACCAAAATTGCTGTTGCTGCTGCTGCCACCGAGGAGTGAGTTCTCCTTTCCTGCCCCACCTGATTCCCTCCCATTATGTTCTATTTTCTAGTCAGTCATTAAGCACTTCTCTCGTGATAAAACTGGCATTAGGCCTTTGCTAAATACCTCTCTAGAAAACCTAGATCCAAAAAATTACCTAACTTCTGGCCTTGAAAGTCTTGGCTTTGTTTCCCCACCTCTTTGTCCACAAGTTCTATCAGAACCACTCCACAATTCTTTTGGATTCTAGCAATGTGTTTGTCCTGCTTTACAGCTAGAATCGGCAGAGACACAAAAAGGTGGAGCTTGCTCATTATCTGCTGTGCTAAGCAAGCTGGTGATTTAACAGATTGAGAAATCACTCTTTCAAAGTGAGAACTTAATTCCATTAAACATTGAATAGTTTTCCACCATGAACTAGTAAGTTTTCATGAGCAGCTGTTGACACAAGGTAGTGAAAACCTGCAAAGGGGTAGAATTGAGCTCTTAAAAGCACATTCAGTGTTTTAAGCTACTGTTTTTCTTTGCTTAGGTGAGGCATAGACAGTGTATAAATACTTTTGTATTTCAAACAAGAACATTTGGCTTCCTCTTTGCATTGTTAGTAGCTGCTGAGCATTTTCAAGGCTTGCTGTGCACACTGCTTCACGTGCAGCCAGTGGTTTCTCATCTGCTTTGACAGTGCCATGTCATCTTTGCTGCCCAACCAGAGCCTGATAAGTGCTGTAGCAAACCCTCTTGCTGGTAGAGTTGACCCCAAATGTTAAATACTCAGCAGACAAGTAATGGCGATCATAGGAAACTACAAAAGGGTCACAATACTGAATATCCCAGCCAGGAGGAGACTGAATGAGGGAGTGATGTACAGACCCAAAAGCAGAATCACAGCATTGAAGCTTGTGTCAGGAGCAATTTTCAAAATCCAGGATGACAAGTTACTAAGTTTTACTTTCTGTAGCTCACTCTTCTGTCCTTAAAGAAGTTTCCTATGGTATCTGAGCTTCCTCCCCTGGGATCCAGAGTTCCCCCTTAGGCCTGCAGGAATGGTGTGCAAGTAGAAACTGCTGCAGAAAATGCTCTAGGAAGTCTTAACACATTGAAACTCGTGTTTGTCTCATTTCTGAGGCTTCTTACTTGGTGGACAATGAAGAATCTGTTTGGAAAGGTGTCAGTTTCCGACCTGAGGCCGGTTGGCTGCTGCACGGGGTTCATTCACACTGTTAGAGTATGTGAGCGGAAATGTCCTGGGGTCCTTACAGTCTTGTGTTCTTCCGTATTCGTGGTGGGATCAGCAGTTAAATGGTTTTGAACAGTGATCTTTAGGTGTGGTTTTGGACTAAGACAAAGCTTAAACCATATCAGAGTGAAAACTGGCCAGGGAGTTGTTTTTTTTTTTCCATAACATAGTGGATTTAAACGTACAAGAAGAAAGCTGTTGGCTGAACATCCAAAGCATCTGTACAACAAGCTATTGTTTATTCCACACAGGTTGGCACTAAAAGCTTTCTGGTTTTCAGAAATGCAAACTCTCCAGCATATAACTGATCAGGAAGAAAGTGAATTGATTTCTCAATGCAATTGAAGTAGCAATGGTGAGGGGAAGAATCTATAAATCAAGCGGATAAATGGTCTTTTTGTCTGTCACTGAGGTCAGCTCTCCTTGGGTGCTGCTTGTGTGACTGTCAGTGACACAACACGCAGAGTGGCTCTGCTCTGTAATCAATCAGCTGGGTGTGTTGATCTGACCAGGAGGGTGGTGGAACTATGAACTCAAAGCATCACTGCAGTTCCTGTCTTCTAGTTACTGAGTCTTCTAAACTTAAGCAGACTCTGGATCTAAAAATGGGAAATGACATAACCAAACTACCAAAAAAGCCGCTTAGTGTGGAAATCTTGTAGAAAAGTCAGTGCTGAACAATCAGCTCTGACAGTTCAGTTTTGTGTGTGGAATGACATGATAAAATCACTGCAGCTTCCTGATCTTGTTTTAATGAAAGCATTGGTCTGTTCTAGCAGCCTTCTTTTTCTCCTAGTTTGTTTATTTATGAAGTAAGCCACCCAAGGTTTCTTTGCATGAAAGCATCTCAGTTACTCTCTATATAGCAGGAGCTGATAATGACTCAGTGGGACTTGTTTTCATTTCTGTTTCCCAGCTGCTGAAAAAGTTCACAGAAGACAACCTGTACGGCAGTGGTGCCCTCGTTCTGGTTTGCCTTCACACTGAGCATTTCAACTGCACTGGTACGCAGGCGCTGCAGCAGTTTAATAACATGAATAGTTCCATGGCCAGGGCATCCATTTTGGTCCATTTTTGTATCTCTCTTTTCAGGTGCTTCGAACTTTGAGTTTCGGTGCCCTTCAATAGGAAGGCCCCTGGTCTCATCTTTCAAGGAATTGTTTCAGGTTACACATTTTCACAAACTTCTTTAATGGAAAGTGAACAAGGGATGTTTATGGCACCTGCTGGCTTTTAATTCACTTTGTGCACAGTAATTTAAGTGAACCGTGGCAGTAAATCGCAGAAACTATCCCCCAGAACTGCCCGGAGGGATTTGTATCATCTAGTTCAAAAGAGTATTTGAGAGGCCTTGAAATTCAGGCTTGGGACATGTGCAGTGACTACTGTTCACAGGCTTGTGTTAGGAGTACAGGGTGCAGCACGCACCCTGGATAGGTATTTACATTTGATTTATGCTTCTGATGCACTGGGTATAAAAAAATCCTTAAATATATGTATGTATGTATAAAAGAGAAGTATCTTCAACCAAAACAGTAATGTTTGTTGAATATGGTAGGGGAAACTCCAGTAATTCACCTGAAGGAATTCCTTGAGAATTTAAAACTTGTGTAGAAGCATTTAGGGTGCTGTCTGAAGTAAGGATTTGCAGGATCAAGCCCATGTATCCTGGCAGTTTGTTTTCTTCCTCCCCTAACAGCTGGGATAGGGATGAAGGGTTGGACAGCAGAGAATAAAAACTCCAGCCTTTTTTTTTTTAACCCCTCCTCAATCCCCCTCAATAACTACTGCTGTAAGAAACATTGTATATGACTCATTTTTGGTGCTTTACAGTTGAGTCCCCCAGCCTGAGACTTAGCAGGGAGCTGTAGCTTCAAAGATATTTATCAGTTGAGCAGTTTTTCTGAAGCTGGGCACCAGCAGTTGGGATATCAAACATGATTTGTCACTTCTGAAAGCGTGCATCACTTACCGAGCTCTTCATTTAGATGAGGTGTAATTGAGAGAGCTCCAAACAGCAGAAATGTGTGCTTGGGACTTGGCTGTCCCAGCGCTTTGGGGTAATTTTAACTTATTTTGTATATTGCAGAGGATGTCTATTGCTTAGTGTGACACTTAAAAAGACTGTGTGCAGCTTCTGGGGCACAAAAGAACAGAACACTCTGAAAGTAGCCAGGAAGATTTTATAATTGATTATCTGGTGTAAAGGCTCCAGGTTGAACTGCAATTAAAAAGGAAGTCCTACAACCTTGGGTTTTTGACTATCATTGTGTAAATATTTGCTGGCACCCCACACCTTAGTCGAGGAGCAGGAGGTTTGAGGGGACAGGTGCTGAGTGAAGGTGTGTGCATGCCAGCATGTGTGCTCTTGCTGTGTATGACCCCAAAGGTTCCTCCCAAGAGCCGGGAGGCACAGCGGCTCTGCGCATTGGCTTGGATTACCGCGTGCACTTGGCAGCACTTTGTGTACAGTCAGTCTCACTGCTTCCCCAGGGGCACATACAGGCGCTTTCCCCTGCTGGCTGAATGCCCTTCAGGCACCAGCAGGAGAGGGGGAATGGATGGAGGGAAGTGGAATGGAATAATGTGTATGCAAACCCATGCCACTGGCAAGACTTGGACTGGCCTATGCTCCTTGGAACACAAGCCCTATGAGGAGAGACTGAGGGAGCTGGGGCTGCTTAGCCTGGAGAGGAGGAGACTCAGGGGTGACCTTATTGCTCTCTACAACTACCTGAAGGGGGGTTGTAAACAGGCAGAGGTTGGTCTCTTCTCCCAGGCAGCCAGCACCAGAACAAGAGGACACAGTCTCAGGCTGTGCCAGGGCAAGTTCAGGCTGGAGGTCAGGAGGAAGTTTTACACAGAGAGAGTGATTGCCCATTGGAATAGACTGCCCGGGGAGGTGGTGGAGTCGCCGTCACTGGAGGTGTTCAGGAGGAGACTTGACAGGGTGCTTGGTTACATGGGTTAGTTGATTAGGTGGTGTTGGGTGATAGGTTGGACATGATGATCTTGAAGGTCTCTTCCAACCTGGTCTATTCTTTCTATTCTATTCTATTCTATTCTATTCTATTCTATTCTATTCTATTCTATTCTATTCTATTCTATTCTATTCTATTCTATTCTATTCCTTCTGACTCACCCTTTAAAGACTGGATTTCCAGTGGAAGGTCTCCAGTTAGGAGAATCATTGTCTCCTTGTTCATCCTGACCTTCAAAGTGACAGGAAAATCCACTTGAGGTCTCCTTCCTTGAGGGGATCGGTGATGTTCCGTCAGCGCAGTGTGGATGTGGAGAAAATGAGGATCGGTCCACAGAGTCTTCATGACAATGTTTGCCTCTGGGGATGTTGGTCAGAGTCTGCTCAGTTTGCTTGGTTTGTTCCTGTGGCCCACACAACTCAGCTTGCATTAGTCAGAGAGTCTGTGGGGATAAAGTCCTTCTGCTAAAACACATGGTAGGCCTAGTGACCAGTGCACCACTGGTTAGTTAGGGCAGTGTAAAGCCCTTACTAGATACTACTCTGCTACTCAAGTTAGTGGTAGAAAGGGAAATCAGCTCATGAAGTCTTTTTTAGTTTGCCATTTCCTATTCACTGCATGGACTCTCAAACCCTTATACAGTACGTTGTTCCTATACTCTACTCATTCACATGGTACTCCTGCCCCAGCTCACTTTACCATGATTGGTTGTTGAGGAAAATGTGGTTGCTAGGCCCTGCCTGTGCTCCACAGCCCTCCAGCAGCCAGGAGGTGGTGTGTGAGCAATTCAGAAGCCCGGTGTCACGGTTCTCGGGTCTCGGGCAAACAGACAAACACGAGGTGTATTCAGTGTCCCACGTAACAGAGGCCAGCTACTCGCTAGCAGAATGGTTGTCCTGCAATATTCCATGGGAATTATCTCAAACCTGACAGATAGGTCTCTTTAAATGTCAGATTTACTTACACAAAACAGTTCTGTCTTGCACTCACATGCTGCAAAGAAAACCTGAGTTCCTTACAAATGATCTCATTCACAGCTGGCCTCGGTTTTCTTTTCTCATTTTAAACATGGTAAAATTCCACAAGCTGAGCTCTTCAGGTAGAGCCCAGCCCTTGTGTTTATGGAGTCCTGACCCTTGGTTTCTCAACCTCTCTTCAATCATGACTCATGATGATATCAAAGGGAAAGGGCCAAGGGGAGGGGACACACACTGTGTGGTGGGGAGGGAGCCAGGGGAGATCACGTTGCAA
Source organism: Melanerpes formicivorus (assembly GCF_026170545.1). Taxonomy (NCBI): domain Eukaryota; kingdom Metazoa; phylum Chordata; class Aves; order Piciformes; family Picidae; genus Melanerpes; species Melanerpes formicivorus. Next base: position 34,665,646 of record NW_027142353.1, on the reverse strand, counting down.
AAACTGGAAGTGTTGTTCTCGTTGCACTTAACCTGGGTGGTGCTTTCACTGTCTGTTTCCCCACCCCCTCACTCCACCCCACTCATCAGTGCATGAAAACACCATGCATTCAAACCCCCCTTTTTTTTTTTCCAGTGGAAAAAAATTCTTTTCAGTGGGGAAAAAAACCAAACCCAACCTTTTTTGTTTCCGTGGAAGTCATGGTGGCCTCAGTGCTCAAGGGGGTTAACTGCAGTTTATTAACAGCCAATGTTTTTAGATTTGCAGTACACAGCTGTTTATTAAATACTGTATTCCTTGTAAATGAAGTTAAAAAGACATAATGTTAAGGCTGGTGCCAATATTTTTGTTAATAAATTTGTTCAGCGTTGTCTCTCCCTCACTACAAGTCTGGTCAGAACTCTTTGTGTATAAGCTAGGCCTGAAGCCATTTTATAGCTTGCAGGCCTAATTGTGTAACTTTCCTTTCATAATGGGTTTTTTTTTGTTTGTTTGTTTGTTTGTTATAATATCTACTGTCATTTCTTTCATATAAATATGACATGTAAATTGTCATAATAAAACAAACATTGAAATAACTTGGATGTAATAAGTATAATGTGTACTGAAGGCCTTCTAGTGGTCACCACACCTCCACAATACTGAAGAGAGCTCTGGTTTTTTCCCTAACCTCTCTGGCTCGGGAACTATTTTGTCTGTACAGCTTTTTGCTTAAGTCTTTTGAGTCTACTTTGGTTTCCTTCACCTCTGCTTTAACAGGCTTGACATTTTCACAGACTCACAGAAACATCCAGGTTGAAAAAGACCCTCAGGATCACCAAGTCCAACTGATACCCCTACTCTACAAGGGTCACCCCTAGACCATATCCCCAAGCACCACATCCAAACCACCTTTAAACACATCCAGGGTTGGGGACTCAACCATCTCCCTGCCCAGCACATTCCAATGCCTGACCACTCTTGCTGGGAACAAATGTTTCCTACTGTCCAATCTAAACCTACCCAGTGGCAGCTTGAGGCCATTCCTCTTGTTCTATCGCCAATTACCTGTGAGAAGAGCCCAGCAGCAGCCTCTCCACAATGTCCTTTCAAGTAGCTGCAGGCAGTAATGAGGTCTCCCCTCAACCTCTTCTTTTCCAAACTAACCATCCCCAGCTCCTTCAGTTGCTCTTCATCAGATTTATTCTCCAGGCCCTTGACATCTTCCTTGCCCTCCTCTGCACTGGCTCCAGCACCTCCACATCTCTCCTGTATTGAGGTGCCCAAAACTGGACACAATACTTGGAAGTGTGGCCTCACAAGAGCTGAATACAAGGGGACAATCCCCTCCCTGCTCCTGCTGGACACAGCATTTCTGATCCCAGCCAGGATGCCATTGGCTTTCTTGGCCACCTGGGCACACTGTTGGCTCATATTCCATTGCTTGTCAGAACCCCAGGTCCCTTTCTGCCAGACAGCTCTCCAGCCACACTGCCCCTAGCCTGTAGCATTGCTTGGGGTTGTGGCCCAAGTGCAGGACCTGGCATCTGGCCTCGTTGAAGCTCATCCCATTAATGTTGGCCATGTATCTAATCTATCCAAGTCCCTCTGTAGAGCCACCCTACCCTTATGCAGATCAACACTCCCACCTAATTTCATGAAGACACTCTATGTCTTCATCAAGATCACCACCAAAGATGTTAAACAGAAGTGCTTTCAAACTAGAGAAGAGCAGATCTAGACTGGATATCAGGAACAAGCTCTTCATTATGAGGGTGGTGGAACACTGGAACAGGTTGCCCAGGGCAGTGGTTGAGACCTCTGGAGGTACTCAAGACTCGACAAGGCTCTAGGCAACCTCATCTAGTTGAGGATGTCCCTGCTGACTACAGGGAGGTTGGACAAGATGACCTTTGGAGGTTCCTTCTGGCCTGGACCACTCTGTGATTCTATGAAGTGGGAACACCACATTTAAAACAAGCTGGGGAATGGCTGCTGTGAATTGTTCCAGCCCTTGGTGGAGCCACTGTCCACATGGTAATGGAGAACTCATGTTTATGTTGATTTTCTTGTGACAGCTCAATTGACGGAGTTTTTCTTTCTTTCACCAGCTCTGGCTAATGGTGGGGAAAACCTCATGGATTTAGTTTTGTAGTCATGATAATTGTGATGATTTGATGTCCTGTGAGAGGACAATGGAAAATAAACTGGAACACAGGAAGGGAGGGAAAATTTCTTTACTGTAAGAGTGACGGAGCACTGGAACAGGCTGCCCAGAGAGGTGGTGGAGTCTCCTCTAGAGACTTTAAAGGCCTGTCTGGATGTGTTCTTGTGTGGCCTGCCCTTGGTGATCCTGCTTGGGCAGAGGGGTTGGTCCTTTCCAGCCCCTACCTTTCTATGATTCTGTGCTTTTCTTCATGTGTTCCATCTTCAACATAATTCTTATATCTAATTCGATAGCCGTGTCACAGCCACCTGACAAAGCCCAGTAGCCTGAACAGGGGTCAGTGCTTGCCTTATGCTACAAGATCCATTTTGCCTACTGTTGGAATTGTGCTGAGTTAGTGAATTCTTACAGACAGGGAGAAAGTCTTGTTGCCATTATTTATTTGCAAGGGTCATACCTGGAGGCAGCACCACCCCCAGGTGGGCTGCTTCAGCATAAATCCCATGTGGTGCTAAGGAAGGAGGAGCTGAGACAAGTAAAACCACTTCATGGAGGCCTGCAGAGCAGCATTGAAGATACTGCTATTCAGCCATGTGGCTGTGGTGGTGGACATTGGTGATGTTTTAGGACTTGAACAGGAAAAAGGCAGGCAGAGAGAAGTGAATCAAAGGGTAGCTTCCCTCTGACAATCACCAATGCCATCTTTGTTTCTTCCTTTGAATGTGTCTGTGGTTATCATCAAGCTGCTGTGTGTTCCTGGAGTGAGAAGAAATTGTGATCAAATCCATCCTCCTGCACCAGATATAAGGCTAAAGTGTTATATTTGCATTTTTGATGGATTCTGGGTGTCTGAAGTGGTCACCTGACAGCAGGCAGTGCTGTGTGGTCACTGGAGAGACACACTCCCTCAGGTGCCGAGTCCTACCATCTGTCCTAAGATGATCCAATCAACATGTGAAGATACCTGCTGCTCTTCATTACCTCTAAATACAGCCCTGGTTGACTAAGTAAGTCTTGAGCATCCAATGTTCAGGTGTCAATGTGGGGATGTGTCCTGCTTTGAGTTAGAACATAGCTAATTCTGTTCAGTGATTTGACTTTCCAGCTCAGTCTCAGCTCAGTGAGGGCACTTTCTGAAGTTCAGGGCAGGTTTGCACAGCTGCTGGCTGCTTCTGGCTGATGGGGAGAGTTACTGTCAAAGGCTGAGCTGCAGAAAGCCTCACGCTTAGACTTGCTCCTGTCCAGACCACATTTTGTGCACCACACTAGGGTGCAGGAAGAAAGAGGTGGCACCTGTGGTGGGGTGAAGACAGGAGAGGTGACCCTAAACTGACCAATAAGAGATTCCATCCCATGGACATCATGTTCAGTATAAAGCTGAGGGATCACCAGGGTTAAACTTTCTCCTTCAATGGCTGGTGTCAAAAGGAAGACTCTGTCCATTCTGCCTTCAATTCCAGTCTGGGCATTCCTGAATACAGTTCCTGAATTCAGCTGCTGTATCCAGTTCCCATCTACTGCTGAATCCAGTCTGGGACTTCCCCAGTGCCTGCCCCCAGCATCAGTGGTGTTGGTGACATCATTGTCACCATCAGGGGGTTGTATCTTTTTCATTTATTGTTATTATTTCCATTCAAGCTGGTTTCCTTTCTTTCCCAACCCATTTGTCTCTCCTTGACTCCCTTTCTCTTCCCTTTGAGAAGGCAGAGAGGGGTTCATAGAAGCACCTGGCACTTGTCTAGGTCCCGGCCCAGCCCTAACCTTTCACAGGGTGGATCCTAACTCACTTTTTAAAGCTCTTGCAGCTGAAGAAAAGCTTCCAAACAAGTGTCATCCTGCTTCCTTTGTGAACTTTGAGGAAATGTCTGCCTAGCTACTCTGAACCTCTGCTAGGTGCACACTCAGTGCTGGGGTATGGTGACACAATTGCTAGGGTAGGATGTGTCTGGATCTTGTAAATGAGGATTTCTCCTCCAGGACACCTCAGCCTCAAAACCAACTTCCCAGCCTGGGCTTAGACTACCTTTTATTTTCCTGTTTTCTTTTGGAAGAGTGGTACATGACACAACAAACTTTTATTTGTGTGCAGGAAGAGAAATGAACTCTGTACTGCTCTGCTGTAGTGCCTTCAATTCAACTGCAGTCACTCAGGAATTCCAATCTGAAACAATTTAAATGGGTTGCTGCGTGATTCCCAGTTAACTACAGAGCTTGTAAGGGCTCTCCATGGCCAGCATGTTAGGTAAGAGGGGTGGGCATGGGCAGGAATATTGATAACTGCTCAGTGGGGTGAAGGGGTGTTTCCAAGTGTTTGCATCTCTTCCCACAGGCTGCTACAGCCTGACGTGTTCTCATAGATGAATCCTAGAGTTTGGTTTCCCACTGAGCACTTACCTTGGTGTGGCCAACCTGAAGATGGCAAGAACACTTCCTTTTCTTCATCTGTTGCCTCTGTTGGTTCTTTCAAGCTGTTCCAGCAGCGTTGAAACATCACTGCATTGTGGGAGTTACTTTGACTTTAGCCAAATTATTAATATGAAAAATAATTTGCATAATTAGAAACCAAAACAAGTAGGTGTGGTTGAGGTGATTTTTGAAGCCTTTGAGAAAGCTCAGCTTAAAAGGACCACATTATATTCTTGTTCCCCAAGGTATCTTCTGGTTTCTTCACACGTTTTCTTTTTCCTGAGTGTGCTGTTTTGGATCTTTGCTATCCAAGACCATAACTAGGGAAGCCTAGAGAAGAGGAAAACGGAGACTTAATTGTGAGGATCTGGGTTTGCACACAGGCAGGTAAATGACTCCTTAAAAGTAAATTTCTGGCCCCCTCAGTTTAAGAAGGACATCAAGACACTTGAACATGTCCAGAGACAAAGGCAACGAGGCTGGGGAGAGGCCTTGAGCACAGCCCTATGAGGAGAGGCTGAGAGAGCTGGGATTGTTTAGTCTGGAGAAGAGGAGGCTCAGGGGAGACCTCAACCACCTGAAGGGTGGTTGTAGCCAGGAAGGGGTTTGGTCTCTTCTCCCAGGCAACCAGCACCAGAACAAGAGGACACAGTCTCAAGCTGTGCCAGGGGAAGTTTAGGCTGGAGGTGAGGAGGAAGTTCTTCACCGAGAGAGTCATTTGCCATTGGAATGTGCTGTCCAAGGAGGTGGTGGAGTCACCATCCCTGGAGGTGTTCAAGAGGGGATTGGACGTGGCACTTGGTGCCATGGTCTAGTCATGGGGTCTGTGGTGACAGGTTGGACTCGATGATCTTTGAGGTCTCTTCCAACCTTGGTGATTCTGTGATTCTGTGAAAATGGAAGATTAAAAACTGTGACAACGAGGTAGCCACTGTGTGGGTTCTTGGTGTGTTGCTATGGCAGGAGCATTTGCCAACCTGAAAAGTCAAGGAGAAGAGATGTTTGCAGTGATGCTTCCTCACTGATGGAGTTACCAGGAGCATCCCCTGACAGGAATGTACTTTACTGGTGCAAACTGAATGCTGCTATTCATTTACTCACCCTGTTCTGGCATAATCCCTGTTTCTCACTGCTGTAGCATGTACGGACACTTGCTGCAATCACAGAATCACAGAATGTTAGGGGTTGGAAGGGACCTCAAAAGATCATCCAGTCCAACCCCCTGCCAGAGCAGGATCACCTAGACCAGATCACACTGGAACACATCCAGGCATATCTTGAATATCTCCAGTGACTTCACAACCCCCTGGGCAGCCTGTTGCATTGTTCCATCACCCTCACAGTGAGAAAATCTTACCTCAGATTTCCATGGAACTTTCAATGTCTTAACTTCCACCATTGCCCCTTGTCCTGTCATTGGGCATCAGCCAGCAGAGCCTGGCTCCATCCTGTTGGCACTCACTCTGTACATCTTTATAAACATGAATGAGGTCACCTCTCAGTCTCCTCCTCTCCAAGCTAAAGAGCCCCAGCTCCCTCAGTCTCTCCGCATAAGGAAGATGTTCTACTCCCTTCATCATTTTTGTGGCTCTGTGCTGAACTCTTTCAGGCAGTTCCCTGAGGTCCTTCTTGAACTGAGGGGCCCATAACTGGACACAATATTCCAGATGTGGCCTCACCAGGGCAGAGTAGAGGAGAAGGAGGAGAACCTCTCTCGACCTACTAACCACATCCCTTCTAATACACCCTGGAACGGCATTGGCCTTCTTGGCCACAAGGGCACATTGCTGGCTCATGGTCTACCTTCAATCCACCAGGACCCCCAGGTCCTTTTCCCCTTCACTGCTCATCAAATCCAGTAGGAGAATTTCACTGATATGGGAAATCAATTGGCTAACTTTTAAGTTATTCAGGTACTCATTATTTTCTTGTTCTTCTCCATGTGTACCACTGTATCATATGTATCAAATACTGGGTGCTACCCATCCACCTACAACTCCCTTTTCAGCATCTGGTCACTACAAAGCTGCTATGTTTTTTTCTGAGTCACCTGCCCAACAGGCATTTACAGCATCTGTCAGCAGGCAGCACTGGCATTGATCACTTCAGGGCTGCACTTTGTTTCTCTTTTCCAAATGTTTAAACTTTTACTGAAAACCAGCCTGAAACAGATGCTCATGGAACACAAACTGCATCACTCTGGAAGGAGGTTGTGATTCCCCCTTAGGAACATGGGATGGTTCATGGTTTGGAACGAGACAGTGTTGGGTTGGTGATGAGGGATTGTCCAGCTTTGGGTCAGAATACTGCTAATTCTGTTCAGTGATTTGATTTTCCAGCTTAGTCTCTGCTCAGTGAGGGCACTTTCTGAAGTTCAGGGCAGGTTTGCATGGAGAGTGGCTGTTTCTAGCCTGCAGAAGAGGAGGCTCAGAGGAGACCTTATTGCTCTCTACAAATACCTGAAAGGAGGTTTTGGACAGATGGGGGTTGGTCTCTTCTCCCAGGCAACCAACACCAGAACTAGAGGACACAGGCTTAAGCTGTGGCAGGGGAAGTTTAGACTCGAGGTGAGGAGAAAGTTCTTCCCAGAAAGAGTAACTGGCCATTGGGATGTGCTGCCCAGGGAGGTGGTGGAGTCACCATCCCTGAAGATGTTAAAAAAAGGGACTGGATGTGGCACTTGGAGCCATGGTTTAGTTGTTAGGTGGTAGGTATTAGGTAATAGGTTGGACTTGATCTCTGAGGTCTTTTCCAACCTGGTCTTCTATGATTCTATGAGATGATGACCAACTACTGGCAAGGGTTGTGGTGCAAAGAGGCTCTTGCTTAGCCTCACTCCTGTGCAGACCAAGGGCCCTGCTCTATCCTGTTTGTCACACTGGGGTACCCAAAGTGAAAGGATCCTAATTAAAAAGATGGCACCTGTAGGGAGGTGTTGCCTTTAGTTTGTAATGAACTGGTTATAAATTCCAGCAGCGAGTTCGTTCCTCACAGACCACAGGCTTTAACCTCTTCTTCCCTGGCCGCATCTGCAGAGGTCTCTCTCCTGCCTTTGATCTCAATCTATGAGTTCCTGAATCCACTTCCAATTTGCCACTGAGTCCAGCCTGGGACCAGGGCGAGTTTGATATTGGTTTTGTGTATATATTTCACTGGTTTTCTTATTAACATTTTAATTAATGGTATTCTCTTTTCTTTTCTTTTTATTGCTGCGCTAGTTTTCTCTCTCCCGTATTCCCTTCCTCTTTCCACCCGGGGAGGCAGAGGGGTTCGTGCAGAGCCTCTGTCACGGAGGAGCTCTGGTCACGGAGGAGCCACTCCGGGCAGAAGGGCCCTGCCGCACTGCCGCTGGCTGGCGCCGAGCCCCCGCGCTGGTAACGGCTCCCGCGCGCCGGCAGCGCGGGCACGCGCCCCGCCCCCCAGGGAGGCGCCGAGCGACGGTCGGCAGCGCCGCGAGTTCCGCTTCCGGCGGCGCTCCGGGCAGTTCCGCTTCCGGCGGCCGCTGCGGAGGAGATGGTGGAGGAGGGAGGCGGCGGCGGCGCCATGAGTTTCCTCAAGCGGTTCCCGCCGCCGGCCGAGGGCGTTCGGCACCAGCAGCAGGACACGGAGGCGGTGCTGGGGGGGCGCTCCCTGGGCTCCGGAACGCTCTACGTCGCCGAGAGGTGAGGGGGGCGGGACCGGGAGGGTTAACGGCTCTCAGGACTCCCGTAAGCTTCGTCGTGCCCCGAGGCGCTAGGAGACCGTTGCTGTGAGGGGCTGCTTGGTGAGGGAGAGAATTTGGTGAGTCGTCTGTTCGATAGATAAGGAATTGGTTGGACCGTTGCATCCGGAGGATAGTGGTCAAGGGCTTGACGGTCCAGATGGAGTTAGGTGACAAGTGGTGTCCCTCAGGGATTCGTGCTGGGTCCAGGGTTGTTTAGTGTCTTCACTGATGACATAGTGGGCTCGAGTGCACCTTCAGCACGTTGGTCAAGGACTCCGAGCTGAGTGATGCGTTTGACGTGCTTCAGGTGTGAAAAATGTCATCAGCCGGGACGTGGGCAAGCCTGGGAAGTGGGCCCGCCTGAACCGCACGGGGTTCAACAAGGCCAGGTGCACCTGGGATGGGATAATCCTAGTATCCGTACAGGCTGGAGGCTAAAGGGATGGAGAGCAGCAGCCCTTTGCAGAAGAACTTGGGGCTACTGGTGAATGAAAAGCTGGACATTAGCAGTGTGCACTTACAGCCCAGAAGCCAGCCGTGTCCTGGGCTGCATCCAGAGAGTGCAGACAGCAGGTTGAGGAAGGGGATTCTGCTCTTCAGCGTCACTCTGTTGAGATCCCCCTGCAGTGCTGGGTCCAGCTCTCAAGTGCATAGCACAGGAGAGACATGGACCTGTTGGAGCAGGTTCAGAGGATGCCCCAAAAGTGATCAGAGGACTGGAATCCCTCTGCTGTGAGGACAGGCTGAGGGAGTTGGGGTTTTTCAGCCTGAGTAAGAGAAGGCTTTGGGGAGACCTTGTTGCAGCTTTTCAGTACTTCATGGGGACAGATGTTTTAGCAGAGTCTAGTGTGACAGGGCAAGGGCTGATGGTTTTAAACTAAAAGGGGAGACTTAGACTAGGTAGAAAGAAGGAAATTTTTTCCAGTGAGGGTGGTTGTCTGGAAAGGTGGTAGATTCCCCTTCCTTGGAAACATTCCAGGTAACGTTGGTTTGGGCTCTGAGCAACCTGATTCGTTGAAGATGTCCCTGCTCACTGCAGGGAGGTTGGACTCAATGACCATTAAGGACCTACACCTTCTAACCCAAATAACTCTTTCATTCTAAGAGACCTTGTGGCTTATTCTGTGTGGGCTGACTTGGAAGGCAAAGGGCTTCCCTGGGGACTGATGTAGACTGGACCGGGAGGGCTGCTTCTGTGTTAAGTTCTCTCCTGAGGAGCCCTCTCCTTTGAGGGGAGCAGACCTGCTTGAAAGGGGATGTGGGGAACGTGAATGAGGGTGGCCATTGTGGGAGTTCTCTAGAGAGGGAGTGAGAGGAGCCAGCCCTGTGGCGAGTTCCTGCTGTTGCTGCTCTCAATTGTGTTTTGAACAGCACAGCAAGGGAACCTGGCTGGCCAGCACCTCTCTTCTGTAGGAAGGGGAGTGGACAGGGCTGGGTGTTTTCTGCTGTTATTAACTGCTGTGATTCTGTGAAGTCCCTCGTGCTGCATTAATCACAAGGATATTTTATGTTCTTACTAGGCAGAATTTAGTTTGGTTATTCTGGAAGGTGTTATCTGTGCTCTTCCAAGTCTCCTTTAAATCCTCCCCAAGTTGTGCAGTTCCAGAAGACAGCTTGTTGACTAAGGCAACATCGTTTCTTTAACCATAGAAAAGTACTTTAAATACAATACATTTCTGCAGCAGGAGAGTGTTGTTTAGAACAGATACATGATCTAAAACACACTGAAAAAATCCATGTATATGCAAACATTTCATCTCAGCTACGAAGCGTTTGTAAACTGGCTGATAGTATTTGAGGGGCTTTTACCTCATCACAGAATGTTGGAGGTTGGAAGGGACCTCCAGAGGTCATTGAGTCCAACCCCCCTGCCAGAGCAGGATCACTTAGGGTAGTCTGCACAGGAATGGCATCCAGGTGGGTTTGGAAAGTCTCCAGAGGAGACTCCACAACCTCTCTGGGCAGCCTGCTCCAGTGCTCTGTTACCCTCACTGTAGAGAAGTTTCTTCTCATGTTGAGGTGAAACCTGTGCTCAAGTTTGTATCCATTGTTCCTTGTATTACTATTGAGCACCACTGAAAAGAGCCTGGCCCCCTCCACTTGACATCCACCCCTCAGATGTTGATAGACATTGATCAGATCCCCTCTCAGTCTTCTCCAGACCAAACAGCTCCAGGGCTCTCAGTTTCTCTTTATAGGGGAGATGCTCAAGTCCCCTAATCATCTTGAAGTCTCTCATCTGAACTTGTTAAGGATGTTGCTTTCCTGTTGAAGAGGAATCTGTGTGGAATTTGAGTCCCTGTTTAGTTTAGTTGTTTGGGTGCAGACGCGAGGGCTTCTGTTAGCGCCGCATCTGCTCTCAGCACCCATGACGTTGTGTTTCCTTCTCACCTGCTGTCAACAGATTTATTATTTTGTGCGAGGCACCTACAGGTCTGCCAGGTTCCTCCTGATGTGCTTTGAGTCTGTTGCAGAGCAAGCAGTCACTTGCTGGTGATGAATAGAAAATGCCAGTGTTTGCAGGAGGGCCCTGCCGTGGGAGAGCTGGGCGCCAGGCAGGACAATGTGGCTTTGGATCTGTGTACTGACTCTGCATCAACAGCTCTAAACATTGAGAACTGCCTGGCTGAGGCTAGGAAAGAAATTCCTCGCTCCCACTTCCTAACTATTGCTTTCAGCCTGATTTCCCAAGTCTTCTGTGACATTCTTGTTGGTTTTGTTCTTCCACAGAAACTCGGGGATGTTGAATTTTGCATGTGGTGGAGGTCTCCTTTTCTGCCCCTCAGTATTTCTGTTCCCTGCATGACCTCATCAATCACAGACACTCCGAACCAGCTTGAGTTTGATTTCACAGAATCACAGAACTGTCAGGGTTGGAAGGGATCTCAAAGATCATCCAGTTCCAAGCCCCCTGCCATGGCCAGGGCCACCTCATGCTAGATCAGGTTGCTCAGAGCCCCATCCAGCCTGGCCTTAAAAACCTCCAGAGATGAAGCTTCTACCACCTCCCTGGGCAGCCTGTTTCAGTGTCTCACCACCCTCATGGGGAAGAACTTCCTAACATCCAGTCTGGATCTACCCACTTCCAGTTTTGTTCCATTCCCCCTAGTCCTATCATTACCTGACACCCTAAAAAGTCCCTCCCCAGCTTTCCTTTAGCCCCCTTCAGATACTGGAAGGCCACAATAAGGTCTTCTCTGAGCCTTCTCTTCTCCAGACTGAGTAACAGCAACCCTTTCTAAGCTGCTAGAAGGACATTGATCTTACTGATGTGAAGGGGGCAGCAGCGCAGTGGTGACAACCTGTGGTGTAGTTAGGGATGAGTAGCAGTGGGGGAAGCAGAGGTTATAGCATTTGAGTTGTGAGGAGGGGAAGAACTGTGACGGGGCTCGGTTGGCTCTGCTGCCCACAGAACTGGTTGTGCTACTGCATACAGCATATGCCCTGACCTGGGCACTGGTGAGGCCACAGCTTGGACACTGGGCTCAGCTTTGGGCCCATCCTTCCAGAAGAACATTGAGGTGCTGCAGTGGGTCCAGGGGAGGGTGACAAAACTGGTGAAGGGAATAGAGCACCAGTCTTGTGAGGAGCAGCTGAGGGAGAAGGGGTTGTTTAGCCTGGGGGCCCAGTGGAGACCTTCTCACTCTACAACTACCTGAAAGGAGATTGCAGTGAGGTGGGGGGGTTGGTCTTTTCTCCCAGCTGACAAGGAATAGGATAAGAGGAAATGGTCTCAAGTTGCACTAGGGGAGGTTTAGGTTGGACAGGAGGAACAGTTTCTTCACCAAAAGGCTTGTCAAGCCCTGGAACAGGCTGCCCGGGGAGTTGGTGGAGTTACCATCCCTGGAGGTATTTAAAAGATGTATAGATGTGCTGAGGGACATGGTTTAGCAGTAGACTTCATAGTATTAGGTAAATAGTTAGATTTGATGCTCTTGAAGATCTTTCAGCCTAGATCATTATGATTCTGTACCCACATCAGATCTGTAATCCTCCAGAAGTTACAACAGTGACTTTCATTTCAGTGTTCTCTTTATCTTAAATCCCCTCAGAACGTTTAATAGGTGTAGTTATAAATCACACTCTGGAACCTCTGTAGTTGCTTTTGGGAGTGATACCTGCAGGAGGGAGAAAATGAAGAGGGAGGGAAGTTCAGACTGTTAGAGGTTGGAAGGGACCTCCAGAGATCATCGAGTTCAACCCCCTGCCACAGCAGGATCACTTAGGGTAGTCTGCACAGGAATGGCATCCAGGTGGGTTTGGAAAGTCTCCAGAGGAGACTCCACAACCTCTCTGGGCAGCCTGCTCCAGTGCTCTGTTACCCTCACTGTAGAGAAGTTTCTTCTCATGTTGAGGTGAAACCTGTGCTCAAGTTTGTATCCATTGTTCCTTGTATTACTATTGAGCACCACTGAAAAGAGCCTGGCCCCCTTCACTTGACACCCACCCCTCAGATATTGATAGACATTGATCAGATCCCCTCTCAGTCTTCTCTTCTCCAGACCAAACAGCCCCAGGGCTCTCCGTTTCCCTTTATAGGGGAGATGCTCAAGTCCCCTAATCATCCTTGTGGCTCTCTGTTGGACTCTCTCCAGCAGATCCCTATCTTTCTTGAACTGGGGAGCCCAATACTGGACACAGTATTGCAGCTGTGGTCTCAGGGGGAGAAGGAGAAGAACCTCCCTAGACCTGCAGGGCACACTTTTCTTGCTGCACCCCGGGATACCACTGGCCCTCAAGTTTCATAGTTTCATAGTTTCATTCAGGGTTGGAAGGGACCACACGGATCATCTAGTTCCAACCCCCCTGCCATGGGCAGGGACACCCCACACTAGACCAGGCTGGACAGAGCCTCATCCAGCCTGCTCTTAAACACCTCCAGGGACGGGGCCTTGACCACCTCCCTGGACAACCCATTCCAGGGCTTCACCACTCCCATGGTGAAGAACCTCCTCCTCACATCTAGCCTGAAGTTGAAGATTTAGTGCAAATGTAGTAAAGCTGGAATGTGTTTAGGGTTCTTTAAGAAAAGGCTTCTTTTACCTCAGCCATCAATTAATGCAAGGAGCTGTTAGGGCAGGTCCAGGGCTGTGTATTGCTTGAGTGTGGGGCAAGTGCCTTGTTGCTTTGTTTTCCTGCAGGTGTGTGTCAGGTAGCTTGGATTCCTCTCCTTATAACTTCTTGGTTTTTCTCTTCCTTGTTAGTCGCCTGACGTGGCTGGAGAACTCTGGAGTTGGCTTCTCCTTGGATTACCCAACCATAAGCCTCCATGCAGTCTCCAGGGACCTCAGTGCCTACCCCTGGGAGCATTTGTACGTCATGGTCAATGCCAAATTTGAAGGTATGCCTGGAGTGTTGCTTAGTTTTCCCGCACAGTCTTGTGCAGCGCTGTTTCTTCTACAAAAGTAATCAGTTTTGTGTGTAAAAATGATGCTCTTCATTCATGTAATAGGTGGCATATTTGTTTCCCTGAAGGATGTTTTATTTGAGAGGCTTTGCCCTTGTTTAGAGTTTCTGTGCTGGTTTGCTCCCAGCATGTTTACATACAGCTGGAGCTGCTGAGAATCAGCTTTCTGCTCTCTTATCACACATTTTATACAGTTGAGCTCCTCTGTGGTCTCCCTGCTTGGGTGTCATCCTTGCTTCATTGAATCACAGAGTGGCTGGAGAGCTGCCAAACAGAGAGGGAGCTGGGGGTGCTGATTGACAGCTGCCTAAACAAGAGCCAGCAGTGTGCCCAGGCGGCCAAGAAGGCCAATGGCATCCTGGCCTGCATTAGGAATAATGTGGCCAGCAGGAGCAGGGAAGTCATTGTGCCCCTGTACTCTGCACTGGTTAGGCCACACCTTGAGTCCTGTGTCCTGTTCTGGGCCCCTCAGTTTAAGAAGGACATTGAGACACTTGAACGTGTCCAGAGAAGGGCAACAAGGCTGGGGAGAGGCCTTGAGCACAGCTCTGTGAGGAGAGGCTGAGGGAGCTGGGGTTGTTTAGCCTGGAGAAGAGGAGGCTCAGGGGAGACCTCATTGCCCTCTATAACTACCTGAAGGGGGGTTGTAGCCAGGAAGGGGTTGGTCTCTTCTCTCTAGCAACCAGCACCAGAACAAGAGGACACAGTCTCAAGCTGTGCCAGGGGAAGTTTAGGCTGGAGGTGAGGAGAAAGTTCTTCACCGAGAGAGTCATTCGTCATTGGAATGTGCTGCCCAGGGAGGTGGTGGAGTCACCATCCCTGGAGGTGTTCAAGAGGGGATTGGACGTGGCACTTGGTGCCATGGTCTAGTCATGAGGTCTGTGGTGCCAGGTTGGAGTTGATGATCTTTGAGGTCTCTTCCAACCTTGGTGATAGTGTGATACTGTGAATTTATGTTAATGTTGCTGCCCTCCTTAGGCTTTATGAATTCCTGCTTGTTTCTCAGCAGCCTGGAAGCTTTCATTCATTTCCTCCCACAACTTGCTTAAAAAGCCCTCACAACAGCTCCTGTTCCCAGGCTCAATGGATCTTTGTAGATTTCCCACACCACCAACCTTTTGGCCATTCTTGCTTTGACCTGGAGAAGGCAAATTTTCTCTTCCGTTGTTCTTGGGAAGTTTTCTATCTTTTTGATGTGTTGATATTTTTCCCCCTTAATTCTGGCAGTGTGTCATAAACTATCATCTCACTTGGAGAGTGACAGGTGTAAGGTCTACACAGAATCAACCAGGTTGGAAAAGACCTCAGAGATCATCAAGTCCAACCTATTACCTAATACCTGACACCTCCCGATGGCTAAACCAAGGCTTCAAGTGCCACATCCAATCCTTTTTTGAATGGTGACTCCACCACCTCCCTGGGCAGCACATCCCAATGGCCAATTACTCTTTCTGGGAAGAACTTTCTCCTCACCTCCAGCATAAACTTCCCCTGGTGCAGCTTGAGACTGTGTCCTCTTGTTCTGGTGCTGGTTGCCTGGGAGAAGAGACCAACCCCCACCTGGCTACAACCTCCTTTCAGGTAGTTGTAGAGAGCAATAAGGTCTCCCCTGAGCCTCCTCCCGGCAAGATCTTTCTTCTTCGTGCCCACTAGTCATTGAAGTTAGAGGTTGAAATCTGGCATTTAATTTTCTTTAAACTGTAGAATCATGGAGTTGTTATGGGTCAAAGGGATCTTTAAGATCATCAAGTCCAACCAGTAACCCTGCACTACCAGGTCACCACTAATGCATGGCCCTCAGCATCACATCTACATGGCTATTCAATCCCTCTGGGGATGGTGACACACCCTCTTCCCTGGGCAGCCTGTTCCAGGCTTTGACAACCCTTTTGGGGAAAATTTTTTTCCTAATATCCAACCTAAACCTCCCCTGGCACAATTGAGGCCATGTCCTCTTATTCTGTCGCTTGCGACCTGGGAGAAGAGACCAACCCCCACCTCACTACAACCTCCTGTTAGGGGGTTGCAGAGGGTTGTAGGCAGTGCTAAGGTCTAGATGCTATATTAAAGATCTGTACACTCAAAGCACTCCCAGACTGAGGAAGCAGAGGCATTTTTAAGCTATTAATACTCTTCATTACTTCCTTCTCTCATGTTGCTGATGTTCTCTGACAGTCTCTATAAGAGGACATGGACATACAGGGTCACAGGATGTTAGGGGTTGGACAAGACCACCGGAGATTGAGTCCAACCCCCCTGCCAGAGCAGGACCATAGAATCTAGTGCAGGTCACACAGGAACACATCCAGACAGGTCTTGACAGTCTCCAGAGAAGGAGACACCGCAGTCTCTCTGGGCAGCCTGTTCCAGTCCAGTGCTCCATGACCCTCACAGTGAAGAAGTTCCTCCTCATGTTGAGGTGGAACCTCCTGTGCTGTAGTTTATATCCATTGCCCCTTGTCCTGTCACAGGGTGCACTGAGCAGAGCCTGTCCCCTTCCTCTTGACAACTAGCCCTCAGATGTTTATAAACATTGATTAAATCCCCTCTTAGCCTTCTCTTCTCCAGACTAAACAGCCCCAGGGCTCTCAGCCTCTCCTCATAAGGCAGTGCTCCAGTCCCTCAGTCATCCTTGTAGCCCTCCGTTGGACTCTCTCAAGTAGATCCCTGTCCCTATTCAACTGGGATGCCCAGAATTGGATGCAATATTCCAGGAGGTCTCACCAGGACAGAGAAGAGGGGGAGGAGAACCTCCCTCTATACACCTCTTGGGTTTTCCTCATTTTCCTTTAATTCTGTTTGAGTTAAATTGAGCCTGGGCTGAAGATATCTTAGGATAGATTTAAAAAAACAATCTTAGCATTGTTTTGTTTGGAAAAGACCTCCAAGATTGTTTTGTTTCCAGCTTTTCATTCATTCTGCTAATGTTTGAAAATATTCATCAATCTCCTGTGATAGTTCTTGATCCCCTCGAGTCCTGTGTCCAGTTCTGGTCCCCTCAGTTTAGGAAAGATGTTGACTTGCTGGAATGTGTCCAGAGAAGGGCAACAAAGCTGGGGAGGGGTTTGGAGCACAGCCCTGTGAGGAGAGGCTGAGGGAGCTGGAGTTGCTTAGCCTGGAGAAGAGGAGGCTCAGGGGAGACCTTATTGCTCTCTACAACTACCTGAAGGGAGGTTGTAGCCAGGTGGGGGTTGGTCTCTTCTCCCAGGCAACCAGCACCAGAGCAAGTTGCACCAGGGGAAATTTAGACTGGATGTTAGGAAAAAGTCCTTCTTAGAAAGAGAGATTGGCCATTGGAATGGGCTGCCCAGGGAGGTGGTGGAGTCGCCATCAGTGGAGGTGTTTAGGAAGAGACTGGATGGGGTGCTTGGTACCATGGTTTAGTTGATTAGATAGTGTTGGATGATAGTTTGGACTGGATGATCTCAAAGCTCTCTTCCAACCTGGTTAATTCTATTCTAGTCTGTTCTTACCTGTAAATCCGTAACAGGCTGACTTTTGTCTTGATTTTTTCTTTGCTATTTTTGGTTTTGATTGTGTTTGGTTTTTTTTGTGATTGTGTTTTAAATGTATGAACTCTGGCTCCTGTAAATCTTCTGCAGCAAGTAGACTCCTCTAGTTTTCAAGCTGACCCCTGTTCTGCAATTTGAATTGCTGAGCAGTGTTAAACCCAACCCTCTCCACTTCTTTAGCTGCAGGAGTAATAGAATCAATCATTTAGGCTGGAAACGACCTTTAAGATCGTCAAGTCCAAGTCTTCATTCTTAGCTGGGCAGGGTACATTTAGTTCTTCCTCTGGAAGCTTTTGTCATGCTCTCTGTGGGTATGTGCCTGCTCCTCAGCCCTTTTGTCAGAAAAAAGGCAATCAGAGGTTGGCTGCATTGAAAACGGAGCTGGGCTTAGCAGTAGCAAGCTGTGCCCCGTGGGGGTCTCTTGGAAAGGAATTGGGTAGCTGCCTTGGACACTTCATTTTTGGGGGCTGCTGGCTGGCAGCTTCTTGGCTTCTTCATATTCTTAGTGATGCCAGTTTTGCACGTGGAAAAAGCCACTCTCAGTGGAACAGCCTTAACTGTATTCCTCTTTTTTTCAGTAGATGCACTTTTGAGGCTGTCAGTGCAGTGTCCTCAGCCACAAAGTGAATGACTCTCCCTGCACTTTATGCTTCCGGCATCTTGCTGGCTGGTGAGGAGTGTCAGACATCAAGCAGATCTGTAACTACCACAGTCCTCTGGGAGATGCTGCGGTGGAAGCACGTTGATTTTGTGACAGTAGTGCAGAGGATCTATAAAAGTCCTGTGATTGACAAAAATCCATTTGCAGCGTCATGCAAGCAAATGAAAACAGCTGACCTGGGGGGTTTCTGAGCACAGTTGATTTTAGTTAGAGTCAGGCAGTTTTCCTGAGGTACATGGATGCATTTGCTGCAGAAATCTAAAGCCCTAAAATTATTAATAGAGAAGTTTTTGTGTGTGTTGCAAGTGTTGAGGTGCTGTGTGAGAGGACCTTGAGTGTCCATAATGTGGATAGGAGTGGACTGGTTTGCTCTCTTCTCAGGTTGTGTTTCTGAAAGAATAAACAAATGTGGCTTTTTTGGACACAGTCATAGAATCAGTTAGGCTGGGCAAGACCTCTAAGGTTGAGTCCAGCCATTAACACAATACTGCCAAGTCTGCTGCTGAGCCATGTCCTTCAGCACCACAACTACACATCCTTTTCAATCCCTTCAGGGATGGGGACTCTCCCTCTTCCCTGGGCAGCCTGATGCAGGGCTCAAACAATCCTTTTGGGAAAGGAATTTTTCTTCATGCCCAATCTAAACCTCCCCTGGTGCAGCTTAAGGCCTTTTCCTCCTGTTGTGTTCCTTGTTACTTGAAAAGAGAGCAACTCCCACCTGGCTCCAACCTCTTTTCAGGTATAGAGTCCGAAGGTCTTCCCTGAGCCTCCTTTTCTCCAGGCTGAACAACCCCAGTTCCACCAGCTGCTCTTGACAAGGCTTGTTCTCCAGGCCTTTTATCAGCTTTGTTGCCCTCAAACATAAAACTATCTATAAAAGAAACACATTTCTTGTAAATCTTGTGATTTCCTGAAGGAGAGGAGACAAAAGAGGCTTCCATGGCTGAAGGGGAGGAGGAAGAGGAGGAGGACAGCGATGACGACGCAGAACCAATCGCGGAATTCAGATTCGTACCCAGCGACAAATCAGCCTGTAAGTGAAAAGGGAACCTGTGCTTCAGCTTCAAGTTCTGGCTGGCTGTGGAAGCCCCTGTTGCAGGCATGTAAATGCCTGCATCTTTTGGTGTCCTTCTCCAATTACTTCATTTTGGTGTGCTGAAAAGAGCAATGCAAATAGATTTAAGTTGCTTGAAGATGGAATATTTCGAGCAGCTGCTTCTCAAGGAAAATTCCAGTGCTGTAAAATAGAGACTTTTAAGTATCAACACCTGACAGAGAGATGATCTTCCCTACCATTAGCAGAGAACTTTATGGGCAACATCTTTTTAATTACAAACCCAGTGATACTTGAGTCACTCATAACTTCTTTAGGAATGTCCAGACACTACTGCTGGAAGGCAGTTGTATCCCAGAGCTTCCACTAGGATCCAGGTGTTAAGAATCTTAAGTATTAGATGCTGCAAGGAGTCACAGAGTCACAGAAAGTTAGGGGTTGGAAGGGGCCTCTCATTAAGTCCAACACCCCTGTCAAAGCAGGGTCACCTAGGGCAGGCTGCACAGGAACACATTCCAGGTGAGTTTTGAAAGACTTCAGAGGAGACTCCACAACCTCTCTGGGCAGCATGTTCCAGTTCTCTGTCACTCTCACCATGAAGAAGTGTCTCCTCACATTGAGGTGGAACCTTCTGTGTTCCACCTTGTACCTGTTGTTCTTCTCTTATCACTGCAGTGGGTAACCACAGACTAAATTGTCCAGAGAGAAACCTTTATGAGATAGTTGAAAAGTCCTGTTTAAATGGATGAAGCACTAGGCTGGCTATAGGAATCTTGGTTTGTTTCTTGCATGGTTGTTGGCTGGACAATGCTTTTAAGTATGAATTCAGTGGTGGTTTCAGTAAAGGAATACTCTCAATCTTTCTGATCACTCAGTGCAGGATTTCTTGCCTGTTATGGGGTGTTGGTTGAGAAATGAGTGAGAAATGAATGCCACGTCCCCACATTTCTTGAACACCTCCAGGGATGGTGACTCTCTGGGCAACCTATTCCAATTTGTGTTCCTGCAGTGGAAGCCATGTTTTCAGCCATGTGTGAATGTCAGACTCTGCACCCAGACCCCGATGATGAAGACTCAGACAATGACTACGAAGGGGAAGAGTACGATGTTGAGGCCCACGGTTCGTACCAGTCAGTTCTAAAATGGATACACACAATCACATAATGGTGGGGGTGGGGAGGGACCTCTGGGGCTCATCTAGTCCAACCCCCCTGCTAAAGCAGCTACCCCTAGAGCAGGTTGCACAGAATCATGTCTAGGTGGGTCTTGAATGTCTTTGTAGAAGGAAATTCCACAACCTCTTTGGGAATCACAGAAACGTTCAGGCTGGAAAAGACCCTCAGGATCACGAAGTCCAACCATTAACCCTGCTCTGCAAGGTTCACCCCTAAACCATAGCCCCAAGCACCACATCCAAACAACCTTTAAACACATCCAGGGTTGATGTGTCGACCACCTCCCTGCCCAGCACTTTCCAATGCCTGACCACTCTTCCTGTGAAGAAGTGTTTCCTACTGTCCAGTCTAAACCTACCCGGTTACAGCTTGAGGCCATTCCCTCTTGTTCTGTCACTAATTGCCTGTGACCAGCACCAGCCTTATGCAGCATCTTTTCAGGTAGTTATAGACAGTAATGAGGTCTCCCCTCAGCCTTCTCTTTTTCAAGCTTCAACAGCCTCAGCTTCTCCAGTCACTGGGCAGCCTAGGCCACAGCTCTGGCATCCTTATGTTCAGGTGGAACTTTCTGTGTCCCAGTTTGTGCCCATTGCCCCTTGTCCTGTTACTGGGCACCTCAGAAAAAGAATGTGGCCCTAATATACAGTCAGCTCAGTCAGTGGAGCATGAGACTCTTAATCTCAGGGTTGGGGGTTCAAGCCTGCAGTGGGCAGGCAGCAGTGTCCTTTCAGGTTGGACTTGATGATCTTTAAGGTCTCTTCCAACCTTGGTGATACTGTGAATATCTTGACCCCAAATCTTTAGATATTGAGAAGATCCCCTCTCGGTCTTCTCATCTCCAGGCTTAAACAGCCTTAGGTCTCTCAGCCTTTCCTCCTCAGAGAGATGCTCAAGTTCCCTCAGCATCTTTGTAGCCCTCCACTGGACTCTTTCCAGTAATTCCCCCTCTCCCTTGAATTAAGGAGCCCCAAACTAGTCACTGGAGCAACCTGGAACTTCTCCAGTGGGATTTGCCATAAGAATGGTTTGATCTGTTTAGAAGTTTCTTGTTTATTACTTTTCTGGACAATGCATTCTTTGTGCCAGAGGCACAGTATAAAACCTCAGAAATTGGCAGAAAATTGGTAGTTTAGCTGTCAGAAATCATTGGAATTCAGCAAAACCATTCTCAAAAAAACCCCAAAACTACAGATACCAACCTCCCAAAAACACAGACACCAACCAGCCTTCCCTATTGTCAGTGGATCTGCTAGCAGAAGATCAGTGTTCAGGCTGTGGTGTGTCAGTTCACTTCCCTGGGTCTATTCTGTAGCTGATGTAAGCAGTTTTTTAATCTCAAATCAGTTTATCTAAGAATAATGTCTATCTGGAACACCTCTGCTATGAGGATAGGCTGAGGGAATTGGGGTTGTTTAGCCTAGAAAAGAGGAAACTCCAGGGGGACCTTAGAGTTGCCTTCCAGTACCTGAAGGGATCCCACAGGAAGGCTGGAGAGGGACTTTTCATAAGGGTGTCTAGCAATAGGACAAGGGGGAATGGTTTTAAGCTGGGTGAGAGTAGGTTTAGACTGGATCTTAGGAAGAAGTTCTTCAGTATGGGGTTGGTAAGACTCTGGAACAGGTTGCCCAGGGAGGTTGTGGATGCCTCCTCCCTGGGGCTGTTCAAAGCCAGATGGGGTGAGACCTTGAGCAGCTGAGCGTAGTTGAGAGGCATCTCTGCCTGTGGCAGGGAGGTTGAAATAGTTAATCTTTAAGGTCCCTTCCAACCTAAGTCATTCTGTGATGCCTGTTCCTCTGTCTCTGTTTGCTGAAAGCTCCTAAGCTTTGTTCTGGTGAGCATAAATTCCTTTTTGCAGAGCTGGAGCAGGGTGACATCCCAAGCTTTTACACATACGAGGAAGGCTTGTCGCACTTAACTGCAGAAGGTCAGGCCACTCTGGAGAGACTGGAAGGCATGCTGGCCCAGTCTGTCAGCAGTCAGTACAACATGGCTGGAGTCAGGACAGAAGACTCCATCAGAGAGTTTGAAGGTAAGAAATGTTTTTCTGTATTAAAAACTAGACGAAAGCAGTGCTTCCTCCCATCCAGCTAACTCATGAACACCAGGACTGAGCAAGGATCATGCTGTGGGTGATACCTCACTGCACTGTGGGCATCAGCAGCAACCTTACCTTTCTTCACAGCCAGGGATTCTGGCCCTACAGGCTGCTTGTTGCTTGCCAGGGATTGAGGGCTGCTGTGATAAAAAATGAGGATCACTGCCTCGGGGGTTCTTAGAATCATAAAAGGAACCTTGAAAGATCATTGAGTCTAACCCCCCTGCCAGAACAGAATCACCTAGAGCAGGTCACACAGGAATGCATCCAGGTGGGTTTTGAGTATCTCCAGAGAAGGAGACTCCACACCCCTCCTGGGCAGCCCCTTCCAGGGCTCTGTTGCTCTCACAGTGACAAAATTTCTTATGTTCATGTGGAACCTCCTCTGCTCCAGCTTGCACCTTTGTCCTGTCATTGGACATCATTGAGCAGAGCCTGACTCCATCCCTGCAACACTGCCCTTCAAATCTTTATAAACATGAATGAAGTCACCTCTCATTCTCCTCCAAGCTACAGAGCCCCAGCCCCCTCAGTCTCTCCTCATAAGGAAGATGTTCCACTGCCTTCAGCATCTTTGTGACTCTGCGCTGGATTCTTTCAAGTAGTTCCCTGAGGCTCTTCTTGAACTGAGGGGCCCAGAAGTGGACACAATATCCCAGATGTCGCCTCACTAGGACAGAGTAGAGGGGGAGGAGAACCTCTCTCAACCTACTAACCACACACTTTCTAATACACCCCAGGATACCATTGGCCTTCTTGGCCACAAGGGCACACTGGTGGTTCGTGGTCATCCTTCTGCTCACCATTGCTCCTAGACCCCTTTTCCCTTGTTGCGTTTCATTCAATTTCTCCCCACCCAACTCTCCAAGCTGTCCAGGTCTCACTGAATGGCAGCACAGCCTTCAGGTTTTGTTGGGGAAAAATACCCTAATCTCTCAAATTTTGCCTTTTCTGTGTGTTGGTTTTGCTGGAGCAATATATTAACTGGGAGAGAAGGGAAGCAGTTCCTCCCTACATGTGTGTTCAGTCCCTCCAGGGATGGCAACTCTACCAGCTCCCTGGACAGCCTGTTCCATGGCTTGACAACCCTTTTGGGAAAGAGATTGTTCCTCATGTCCAACCTGAACCTCCTGTGGTGCAACCTGAGGCCATTTCCTCTTGTCCTGTTGCTTCATTCTAGGGAGAGAAACTGACCCCCACCTCACTGCAGCCTCCTTTCAGGAAGTTACAGAGAGGGAGAAGGTTTCCCCTGAGATGCTGCGGATGGTTTGGATTTCTCTCAGCTTGCCTAGAATCATCCATAGAATAAGAACTAATCCATCCTCATCCACATGGACAATTTTTCAATCTGTTTGCTTTGACAGTTGTTGGCAGCCTCTCTTTAATGCATGTTTGTAACTTAAAGATAACTGTAGGTGTTGTAGGGTAGATTTAGCCTGAATAATAGAAAGAAATTCTTTACAGTGAGGCTGGTATGACACTGGAACAGGATGCCCAAGTAGGTTGTGGATGCCCCCTCCCTGGAGGTGTTCAGGGCCAGGTTGGATGAGGCCTTGAGCAACCTGGGCTAGTGGAAGGTGTCCCTGTACATGGCAGTGGGGTTGGAACTGGATGATAGACTAGACTAGACTAGACCAGACCAGGTTGGAAGAGACCTTCAAGATCATCATGTCCAACCTGTCATCCAACACCACCCAACCAACTAACCCATGCAACCAAGCACCCTGTCAAGTCTCCTTCTGAACACCTCCAGTGATGGTGACTCCACCACCTCCCCAGACAGCCCATTCCAATGGGCAATCACTCTCTCTGTGTAAAACTTCCTCCTAACCTCCAGCCTGAACCTCCCCTGGCGCAGCCTGAGACTGTATCCTCTTGTTCTGGTACTGGCTGCCTGGGAGAAGAGACCAACCTCTGCCTGATCCTTGAGGTCCCTTCCAATCCCAACCATTGTATGATTCTATGATACTCAGGGTTCAGCAGTGCCCTTCAGCTGAAAGTTTTGACAGTTTCTGACCCCAAATTCTGAAAATGGAGATAAATGGATCAGCCAGAATGTCATGTCTCTGGAAGCCATCTTCATCCATTTTATTTGCCTCCATAATTTTATTTGCTGTGGTGCTGCCTCCTGGCTTGCTGCAATTATTGATGTCCCCTGGGCTTGGTCAGTTTTCAGAGAGATGTTGTTTTCTAACATCACAGCACAGAGTCATTGTTTGTGTTTTCAGCGTGACTGCTGAGAGATGTTTCAGAATAGGATTCAACCCCTTTCTGTTAGAGCCTTGTAGTGGGTTGAGAGAGAAGGCCTAGCTTTCCCTCCCCCACAAAGAGGAAAAAACCCCACAGCTAACTCGGCTTGAGAAGCAAAAGGGATGCTATGTTTACAAGCAGTGTGAAAATGCAGGTTGTATATATACACAATATATACAGTATTTACAATTTATGTACAGAAATATACAGCAAGGGAAAAAAGAATACAGGAACGAAATTCCCTCCTCCAGACAGAGAAGCGTTCCTCCCACTGTACACCCTCTCTCTCCCCCTACCTCCCTTTTTTCCCAAAAAGGGTTAAAGAGAGAAAAAGGCAGTTATTAAGGAACAATGGTTTTAGTAGGCCTCATGTGAATTAATAATAATAAAAAACCAGGTTGGAAGAGACCTTCAAGATCATCGCGTCCAACCCATCAACCAATCCAACCCACCTAAACAACTAACCCATGGCACCAAGCACCCCATCAAGTCTCCTGAACACCTCCAATGATGGTGACTCCACCACCTCCAATGTAGGATTAGTGCTTATTTTATCCAGGGTCGCTCTGGCTAGGTGCCCAGAAGCAGGCAAGCTGGAAAAGGGAGAGGGAAAGGAACGAACTGAGAAAAAATTCCAGCTGCACTAAAACTTAAATCTGCGTTCTACCAATCTACCAATGAAATTTCTTTAGACCTGTCTTTGTTTACAAAACATTCAGCCAGAGTGTCCCAGCACTGTCCCTTTCTTCAAGGCACAGCCTCAAACGGTCGCAAGCCTAATTAAAGCCATTAATGGGGATAATTTGTTACACCAGAACTTCATTTGAAAAATGAACTGGTTCATATCTGGTATTTAGGTCTCTTAATGAGACAGGGTGAGATGGGGGTGTAGGTGACCAAACCCCCTGGATGTGTTCCTGTGCCACCTAATCTAGGTGTACCTGTGTTAGCAGGGAGGATTGGACTAGATGATCTCCAGAGGTCCTTTCCAACCCCTACTATGCTGTGATCATGTCTTAAGTGATCAACTGATGGAGCTGGTAGAACCCACACCCTTGAGCACATTGACGTTTCCCTTCAGCCGCTCTCAGTTCAGGGAAGGAGTTTTCTGCTCTGACTGACTCTTGTCAGCAGAGGGCACTCCCTCTCTTTCCTGGGATAGCAGAGAATCGTTGAATTGTTTTGGTTGGAAAAGGCAGAGCTAAGATCCTTGAGTTCAACCGTCAGCCTAACACCACCATGCCCTCTAAACCATGTCCCAAAGCGCTATGTCCACAGGTTTCTTGAACACCTCCAGGGATGGTGACTCCAGCAGCTCCCTGGGCAGCCTATTCCAATGCCTGACCACTCTTTCAGTGAAAGAAATTTTTTCTAATCTCCAACCTAAACCTTCCCTGGCACAATTTCAGACCATTTCCTCTTGTTGTATTACCTGACACTAGGGAGAAGAGACCAATCCCCCACCTTATTCCAACCTCCTTTCAGGGAGCTGTAGAGATCAATGAGGTCTCCCATCAGCCTCCTCTTCTCCAGACTAAAGCCCAGATTCCTCAGCCATTCCTCATAAGACTTGTTCACATCATCCACTCCTGAGCCTTATGTAGTTTCCTCTTTTTCAGATGGGATGGAGGTGGACATAGCACCAGTAGTTGCCGGGCAGTTTGAAGACGCCGAAGTGGATCACTGAGGAGGCTGCTGTAAGTGCTTCTGTCTCCCCACACCAACACTTTTCAGTCCTGCAGAGCCTTCTGTAACTTGTGTAAATGCACTTCATCACAGATCTCCTACAGGAAATGTCTTGTGGTATCAGGGTGATGGTGATTTAGAGAAGTTTTCTGTAGTGATGACAAAGGTGGGAAGATGTTCAGTGATCTGTCTGAAATTGCCTGTTGGTGTGAGCTGTCATGTTGTGTGGGTAACCCAGAAGGCAGGGCAGCCCTTTGGTAAATTAAGAACTGTCTGATCTCAGAGGCTCTCAGATGCTGATACATGAATGTGGGAAGTTACTCTCCTCAGTATCCATTATTTTGCCCTTAGCCTGCAAGGTTTCCCAGGCCTCTCAAGGGGGCAGAACATGTCACAGCACTGCGCTTCCCTCTCCTTTGCTGTAAGCAGAGCAGGAATGGTTCCTGGTAAAGTCATGGAACAATCTTGATGGGGTTGTTGTCACAATTGCCTGACTTGTAAACAACACCCTGCTCAGGGCATTGTACAAGTGTGCCCTCTTGCTTGCCCACCCTGTACTGCTTTTCTCCCTTTGGTAGCTTTACAGGATGTGCCAGTGCTTCCTGGGAGAGGAGGAGCAGCTTCTTCTGGGGCTGCGTTTGAGGAGAGGCACAGGCACAATGGGTGTTGTGATTCCACCCCTGCTTCAATGCTGGTCCCTGCTGCATGGCTTGCCCCTGCTCTGGTGCTGGTGGCTTGTCCTGGTTTTTTTGCCTCTCTGAGAAGCAAAACCACCAGCTCTCACCTCAGACTGAGCACCACAACTGTCCCTCTGAAATGCCAGAAAAAAGAGTTGTGGGGCAGACAGGCAAAAACTTGGGGGAGAAAATAGGTAAAGGTGCACAGGGGGAAAGAGCCACAACTAAGGAGGCAAGAATGGAAATGTCAATGGAAATGACATGTCAGAAATGTCAGAAGTTGTTCAGGGATGCCAGTGTCACAGAGAAGCAGAAGGGCTGCTGTGCAGGGGTGATGCACACCTGCTTTCCCCTCCTGTTTCTTACTTTCCTGTGTTGCTGTTGGTGCTTCTGCAGTTCTGAAAGCCTCTGAGCAGCCCTCTGTTCACTGACCTCAACCACTGCCACTGGGCCTGAGTTAGTATTTCTTGTTTAGTGTAAGGACTTGAACTTTTCTTCAGTTGTATTTCTCACTGTGGCAAAGACTTTTCAGATTAGAGAGAAGGTTTTCCAGTAAAAATTGAAATACTGTTGCTGTGTGTTTGAAGCATTATGTCATCTGATAAAGAACACCTTTTAAAACTAAGGAAAACTCTTCACCTGTAATTAAAGAGCCTTTTAGCATAGAACCATGGGATTGTTCTGGCTGGGAAAGACCTTTAGGATCATCAAGTTCAACCATTTTCTAACTTTGGCAAGTCTGCTGCTTGGTTCAGATGATTCCACCTCCAATGCTTACTGTCATAGTTTATATTTGAGCAGGATTAAGAAGAGTTAGTGGCTGGTGGCAGATCTCAAAGGAGTTTGAAAGTGCTGGTGGAAACTACTCTAAGTAGTTTTGGTTAGTTAAGTCCTTCCTGCTGCTGACTCACCTGCATCCAGGTCTGGAGTCCTCAATAAAGGAAGGATGTGGACCTGATGGAACAGGTCCAGAGGAGGGCCACAAAAATGATCAGGGAATTGGAACAGCTCTGCTCTGAGGACAGGCTGAGGGAGCTGGGGGTGTTCAGCCTGGAGAAGAGGAGGCTCTAGGAACACCTAATAGCAGCCTTCCAGCACCTGAAGGAGGCCTACAAGAATGGAGAGAGACTGTTTACAAAGGCCTGCAGTGACAGGACGAGGGGCAATGGCTTAAAAGTAGAGAAGAGCAGATTTAGATTGGATGCTAGGAACAACTAGCATGTTGTTCAACAGTGTAGCACAGCTATGCTTCTTTAGCATGAGGGTAGTGGAACACTGGAAGAGGTTGCCCAGGGAGGAGTTTGGGACTTCATCCCTGGAGATATTCAAGGTGAGGCTCAACAGTCCCTGCTGACTGCAGAGGGGCTTGGATTAGATGACCTTCAGAGGTCCCTTCCAACCCAGACCATTCTGGGGTTCTATGACTCTGTGCCTTCCACAGCATGGCAAATGACTGTGGAGATGAATGCTGCCAGAGGTGACTGGATAGGGAGTTCTCAGAGCTGAGGAACTGGTCCTTGTTGGGGCAGATCAAGTAATCTGCACATGCAGTGTCAAGTGTGGCAGCGCTGTCACTCTAGGTAGCAGTTGTGGAGATGTGGGTGTGCTGGCTCTTTTTCAAGTAACCAGCAGCCTGAGTGTGGTGATGTCATTGCAGAAGGTTCAACTCCCTAGGATTTAAGGCAGCAACAAAGAGCTGCACATGGAGTCTTCTGCTCTGGGGACTTTCAAAACTCACCTGGATGCATTCCTGTGCAGACTACCCTAAGTGATCCTGCTTTGGCAGGGAGGTTGGACTGGATGATCTCTGATGTACTGTGATACTGTGCCAGGTGACAAGAACAGCTCTTGCAGCTCTGTGCCAGTCACCTCGCTAACAAGTTTGAGCAGGAGGGTGGCTTGGTTCCACACAGAAAATAGGGAGCAGGCTCTGATCTTCTTAGTACTCTGAAGCAGCTCAGCCCTTCTGAACTGCCAGAATGATCTACAGGAGCATCTTGTTGGTGCTCCTTGAGGGAGCACCATGCTGCTCTGCCTCTGAAGCGCAGCCTGCCGGGCCACTCATGTTGCATGTTACTGCTCATTACCCAAATGAGATGTGACAGTTGCTCGCTGAAGCTCCTGCAAGACTTGCTGGCAGCTGATAGGGGACATTCCCACTGGTCTTGTAATGAGGGGTGGTTTGTCTGTGGCATCATGAGGTTGCAGTAATTGTTTTGAAGCAACTGGTGTCTCTGTCTGTCTTCTGGGACACAGGCATGCAACTGCGTGAGTGCAGTGCTGTCCTTGACTGACCCTAGTTCAGAACTGCTGCCCTTCTGGAAAGCAGGGGGGTTTGCTATGAAGTGCTGTCCTCTGTGACTGCAAGAAGCCACTCTGGAAGGGTGAAAATAAAATACAGGAAGAACTTGCCAGGAAAGCTAATGTAGGAAAAATGGGGTGTTATTGAACAGCATATTAAAGGTCAGGCAGTAAGTGAGCTGGAAATTCCTCATCTGGAAGCAATGGAAGTAAAAAGCTCAGGAATATTAGTTTACATGTAACTGAGTTACTGAATTGATAGAATGAGATAGATGCTTTCCTAGCAGGTGTTGAACATGCTGCTTTTGTGTAGAGAAGAGAGCAGGTGTCAT
This sequence comes from Melanerpes formicivorus, assembly GCF_026170545.1. Classification (NCBI taxonomy): domain Eukaryota; kingdom Metazoa; phylum Chordata; class Aves; order Piciformes; family Picidae; genus Melanerpes; species Melanerpes formicivorus. The sequence continues at coordinate 34,636,241 of NW_027142353.1, read as the reverse complement.
TGCCAGGGTGAAGAGGACCAGTGGGTGTCCCCTTGGGTTAGCCTGTGCAGAACTGTTTACAACTAAGAATGAGCTCAAACTGGAGTAAATGAAGGAGTAAGGCCAGTGGAATGTGCTGCCCAGGGAGGTGGTGGAGTCACCATCCCTGGGGGTGTTCAAAAAAAGATTGGATGTGGCACTTGGAGCCATGGTTTACTTGTCAGGTGGTGTGAGATATTAGGTAATAGGTTGGACTTGCTGATCTCTGAGGTCTTTTCCCACCTGGTTGATTCTGTGATTGACTGCTGAGTTTTGATTTGAATGCCCATTTAGTTAAACTTGGTGCCTTGTGTCTTTCAGGTTCCTCCCGTGGCACTTGCAGGATCAGCTGTAAAACAGAAGGCGTTGCGGTGACGCTCGGGAGTTAGCTTTCCTTTTAATGACCTAAGCTTAGCCATCTAGGTCTGTAAATGCTTTTCTAGGTGTTCAAACACGGGGTTTGGCATTTGTGACCACTATGAGGTTATTGAAAACAGCGAAACAAACCACAAAGCAGTAAAACCTCTTGCATCTAACACTTGAATGGGCCTAATCGGCGGGGGGGGGGGCGTTTCAAAGAAGCCTTTGTAGGAGTTCTAGGACTGCAGAGATAAAAGTGGAAGCAGAACAGAATTTTAGATTGTCCTGGAATTTTCCATATTTTTTAATAGCTGTTCATTTGAGCTGTGGAGCAGAAAGGCCACAGAAATGTTACAAAGTCTGACTAAAAGGAAAATGAGGTCTGTCAAGGATTAAAAGCAAAGCTCAATTTACTGCCCCTCAAGTTTCAGTGCTGTACTTTTCTGTCCCTCTGAGAGCAGAGATTGGGTGGTGAGGAGGTGGAGTGCAGCCTGGAAAGTCCTGAACCAGAACTGTCTGTGTCTTTGTATTAAATGTTAACAACATTGTTAAATAAACTAAGATTTTTTTGTATCTCACGACCAGCTCTGTGTTGCAGTTCTCAGTCCTTTACCTCCAGCAGCTGGTGACTTTGAGCTGATGTCCCTCAAATTTCAGCCCTCTCTGCTGTGGCCAAAAGAAGTCCATTGAAGCTGTTTTCATCATTTACCTGGATAGCAGGGCAGCACCTTTGCAGGATGCAGCTGTAAGGTAGAATTACTCTGACACTTCCTGCACTTAGGAGCCCAGCTTTAGAGTCCCAGCAGATCCCTCCTGCTGGAGCTCTTACTGGTTACCTCTCTGTTGGGGGGTGGTGTTTGCCATGGGACAACAGTGCCAAATCCAAGGATTTTTAACTCACTCTGACTGCAAGTCTGGCACTAAACTTTTTCCACTTCCCTTTGATTTGAAGTTGCTTTGTGAATTTTTTTAAAGGATTCCCTGTGTCCAGTTTTGGACTCCCCAGTTCAAAAAAGACAGGGATCTGATGGAGAGAGTCCAGTGGAGAGCTACCAGGATGACTGGGGGACTTGAACATCTCTCCTCTGAGGAAAGGCTGAGAAACTTGGGGCTGTTTAAGGCTGAGAGAGGATTTTACCAGTGTTTATAAATACCTGAGGGTTGGGTGTCAGGATGAAGGTGCCAGGATTTTTTCATGGTGCCCAGTGATAGGACAAGGGACAACTGGTAAAACTGGAATGTAGAAAGTTCTACCTCAACACAGACTTTATGGTGAGAGTGACAGAGGCCTGGAGCAGGCTGCCCAGAGAGGTTGTGGTCTCCTCTCTGGAGACTCAAAATCCATGTGGATGTGTTCTTGTGTGGCCTGCCCTAGGTGATCCTTCTTTGGCAGGGGGGTTGGATTTGGTGATCTTTGGAGGTCCCTTCCAACCCCTACTATTCTCTGATTCTATTATACTGGTGTATGAAGAATTTTCTTTACCAGCCCAACCCTCTTGGAATGGTATTGAGTGGTCCTGCCCTGCTCAGCCTGCTGGCATCTGGTTTGGGTTCAAGGTGTGTGAAAATGAGAACCACTCTGTGGAATATTCATTGGGAATGCCAAAGCAGCGATGGCTTAATCATGCTGGGAGCTATTGAAGCTGCAGAATAAATCAGGTATTCAGCTTGGGACACAAGAAGACATGCTACCAGAGACCATTTCCTAGCCCCTTTGCACACAGATGTAGAGATGGTTATGCAAATGTATGCATGGTTTTGTTGGGGATACCGAGTGACAAAGGAGGGGACAGAGTGAGGCTTTTCACTGCTGCACTGGCATTTGGAGAATCCTCACGGGGTGAGATTAAGGGAAAGCTGAAACTCTGCCAGCACTGTAGTTTCATCATTGTCATCATGAATCCCCATTAACAATGCTTATCAACAGCTAAAGGGCAGGGGCCAAAAGGTTGGGGCTGGGCTCTTTCAGTAGTGCCCAGTGACAGGAGAAGGGGCAATGGCCACAAATGAGAACACAGGAAGTTCCACCTAAACATGAGGAGAAGTTTTTTTCCTTTGAGGGTGCCAGAGCTGCCCAGAGAGGTCGTGGAGTCTCATTCTCTAGAAGCATTCAAAACCTGCCTGGATGTGATCCTGGGCAACCTGCTCTGGGTGACCCTGCTTTAGCAGGGAGGTTGGACTGAATGATCTCCAGAGGCCTCTTCCAACCCCCACCATTCTTTGATCCTGTGATCATAAAGACGCTGTGACCTTAAAGATCACCTAGAAAGAAGGCTCACAGAGCTCAAAATGGCCATTCATTGTTACAGCAGAGGGGGTTGATTGCTCCCTTTTTTGAGTAGATCTGACTTGCTGGAGTGTGGGCTTTCTGTTGTTGGGCATCTCAAACTGCAGACTCCCTCTTGGATGTCCTGGCAGATGGGCACAGTTAACCTACAGGGCAGCAGGACTCTGCAGCTCCTCTTGGTACTTTCATGCAGTGTCCAAGCAGTAGGAAGCTCCAATAAGGAGAATTTGTGTTGTATTGGTGCAGAACTCCAGGAGCAGACATCACAGGATGCTTCCAGGTGAAATCAGTGGTGCGAGGTTGTGCCCCTGGACTGCTAAGGCCACACCTCAAATAATGGGTTCAGGTTTAGGTCCCTCACTCCAAGGATATTGGGGTCCTGGAGCAGGTCCAGAGAAGGGTAACAAAGCTGATGAAGGGTCTGGAGAACAAGACCTGTGAGGAGGAGTTGAGGGAAGTGTGGTTGTTCAGTCTGGAGGAGACTGAGGGGACACCTCACTGCTGTCTACAACTCCCTGAAAGGAGGTTGGAGTGAAGTGGGGGTTGGTCTTCTCTCCCAACAACAAGTGACATGACAAGAGAAAATGACCTCAGGTTGTGCCAGGGGAGGTTCAGGTTGGACATTTGGAAAAAATTCTTCCCTGAAAGGGTTGTCAAGCCCTGGAACAGGCTGCCCAGAGAAGTGGAGGAGTGACCATCCCTGGAAAGATTCAAAAGCCGTGTAGAAATGGTCCTGAGGGTCAGGGTTTAGCGGTGAGCTGGCAGTGCTGGGTGGCATTCGATGACCTGAATGGTCTCTTCCAACCAAAACTATTCTACGTTTTATGATTAGCTTTGTTGATGTGGAAATACCTGGATGAGCCCTGAAGACCACACTGAGGAATGCCTTGTGCAGACTGACAAGTTTTGTCTTCAGTAACACCTTGTATTTAAGCCGTGTGTAAGTGTTCAGGGAGCATTGATACTTCCTAAGCACTCGGAATGTAAAATACAAATTTTTGTCTGTACTACCAAGAGCTGTTAAATTCATCATACTTTTTTTGTTGTTTTGCCTTAATTTAGTCAATTTAAGACTTTTCTATTTCTTAGTGATTTTTACTTTGTATTCTAGTGGCTATGAAATACAGGCCAGGTTTATATCAAGTGGTTTTCAAACTGTCTAATGTCAAAACAACCAACAGAGGTAGGCACACAGAAGTTTTGGGTTGGAAGGGACCTTTAAAGGTCATCTAGTTCAACCTTAGCAGTGAGCAGGGACATCTTCAGCTAGATCAGGTTGCACAGAGCCCTGTCCAACCTGACCTGGAATGTTTCCAGGGACAGGGCCACAAATCGGATCTGAGCTCTTTGCTTTATGGACTTTGTTTTTGCAGGCAGTGGAGATAGGTTAGAATAGAATAGACCAGGTTGGAATAGACCTTCAAGATCATCGTGTCCAACCTATCATCCAACACCACCTAATCAACTAACCCATGCAACCAAGCACCCCATCAAGTCTCCTCCTGAACACCTCCAGTGATGGTGACTCCACCACCTCCTCAGGCAGCCCATTCCAATGGGCAATCACTCTCTCTGTGTAGAACTTCCTCCTAACCTCCAGCCTGAACCTCCCCTGGCACAGCCTGAGACTGTGTCCTCTTGTTCTGGTACTGGTTGCCTGGGAGAAGAGACCAACCCCTGCCTGTCTACAACCTCCCTTCAGGTAGTTGTAGAGAGCAATAAGGTCTCCCCTGAGTCTCCTCTTCTCCAGGCTAAGCAACCCCAGCTCCCTCAGCCTCTCCTCATAGGGCTTGTGTTCCAAACCCCTCACCAATCTAACCAATCCTGGTTGCCTGTGTCTCTGATTGCTCTTTCTGTTCGCTGCCTGATTTTATGCTCTCCCAAGGTTTAGTTTTGAGATCTTTAGCCTGTGGGCCGCATGGGCTCAAAGGAGACATGCAAATGAGTTCATTATGTAAGGCTCATTTCCATAACAAAAATGAGGTTGACACGTGGGCTTGAGTGCACCAGTAAATGGGAACCCCCCAGGGAGAAAAAAAACCAACATCCTAGTCTGTAAGGTATGGATCACTGTAGAAACAGCCAGAAGTGATAAAATATCATAAAGCAAGAAAGTGACAGAGAGAAGCCTCTGCAGCCTCTGTTTTAGAAGCAGAATGTGGTATTAAGTTACTTACGTTTCAGGTCTCATGCATTGGGGTTTTTGCTCTAGTTGTGGGATACAAATCCTAGAATCAGCATCATTTTGATTGGAAAGGACCTTTAAGGTCATTGAGTCAAACATTCTCTAACTCTACCATGTACTAAGCCATGTCCCTCAGCACCACATTTCTGCATCTTTATTAGAATAAACCTTTATTAGAATAAACCAAACCAGGTTGGAAGAGACCTTCAAGATCATCGTGTCCAACCCATCAACCAATCCAACCCACCCAAACAGCTAACCCATGGCACCAAGCACCCCATCAAGTCTCCTTCTGAACACCTTCAATGACGGCGACTCCACCACCTCCCCGGGCAACCCATTCCATAGCGCAATCACTCTTTCTGTATAGAACTTCTTCCTAACATCCAACCTGAACCTCCCCTGGCGCAGCCTGAGACTGTGTCCTCTTGTTCTGGTACTGGGTGCCTGGGAGAAGAGACCATCATCAGCCTGTCTACAACCTCCCTTCAGGTAGTTGTAGAGAGTGATAAGGTCACCCCTAAGTCTCCTCTTCTCCAGGCTAAGCAGCCCCAGCTCCCTCAGCCTCTCCTCATAGGGCTTGTGTTCCAAACCCCTCACCAACTTTGTTGCCCTTCTCTGGACTCGTTCCAGCAAGTCAACATCCTTCCTAAACTGAGGGGCCCAGAACTGGACACAGTACTCGAGGTGTGGCCTAACCAGTGCAGTGTACAGGGGCAGAATGACCTCCCTGCTCCTGCTGGCCACACTGTTCTTGATGCAGGCCAGGATGCCATTGGCCCTCTTGGCTGCCTGGGCACACTGCAGGCTCATGTTAAGCCTACCATCAACCAGCACCCCCAGATCCCTCTCTGCCTGGCTGCTCTCTAGCCACTCTGACCCCAGCCTGTAGCATTGCATGGGGTTGTTGTGGCCAATGTGCAGAACCCGGCATTTGGATGTGTTAAATCTCATGCCGTTGGATTCTGCCCATCTGTCCAGCCTGTCCAGGTCTCTCTGCAGAGCCTCTCTACCCTCCAGCAGATCAACTCTTGCCCCCAGCTTGGTGTCGTCAGCAAATTTACTGATGATGGACTCAATGCCCTCATCCAGATCATCAATAAAGATGTTAAAGAGCACAGGGCCCAGCACTGATCCTTGGGGCACACCACTAGTGACTGGCTGCCAGCTGGATGTGGCACCATTCACCACCACTCTCTGGGCTCGGCCCTCCAGCCAGTTCCTAACCCATCGCAGTGTGCTCCCGTCCAAGCCATGGGCTGACAGCTTGGCCAGCAGTTTGCTATGGGGGACGGTGTCAAAGGCCTTGCTGAGGTCCAGGTAGACTACATCAACAGGCCTCCCCACATCCACCAGGCGGGTCACCTGATCATAGAAGGAGATCAGGTTGGTCAGGCAGGACCTGCCCTTCCTAAATCCATGCTGGCTAGGCCTGATCCCTTGGCCATCCTGTAAGTGTTGTGTTATTGCACTCAGGATGACCTGTTCCATGATCTTGCCTGGCACTGAGGTCAGGCTGACAGGCCTGTAATTCCCTGGCTCATCCAACCGGCCCTTCTTATGGATGGGCACCACATTGGCCAGCTTCCAGTCCTCTGGGACCTCACCAGTGAGCCAGGACTGCTGGAAAATTATGGAGAGTGGCTTGGCCAGCTCATCTGCCAGCTCTCTCAGCACCCTAGGATGAATCCCATCTGGTCCCATGGACTTGTGGGGATCCAAGCTGCTAAGGAGAGTTCCAACTACCGCCTCATGGAACATAGGGAAACTGTGCAGCTCCCTGGCTCCTTCTGCTAGCTCTGCAGGCCAGCTGTCAGGAAGACGTTCTGCCCTTCTAGTAAAAATTGAGGCAAAGAAGGTGTTAAGTATCTCTGCCTTTTCCTTATCCTTGGTTACAATGTTCCCCTCCGTATCCACCAAGGAGTGGAGGTTTTCCTTCCCCTTCCTCTTACTATTAATGTATTTATAGAAGGACTTTTTGTTGTCCTTCACAGTAGAGGCCAGTTTAAGTTCCAAGTGTGCTTTTGCCTCCCTAATTCTCTTCCTACAAGACCTAGCAACATCCTTAAACATTCTGTGGGTTGCCTCCCCTCTCTTCCAAAGGTGATACACCCTCTTTTTTTCCCTCAGTTCCATTAAAAGTTCATGAACCATCCAGGCTGGCCGTCTGCCCCAGCGGCTCATCTTCTGGCACATTGGCACAGCCTGTCCCTGAGCCTTCAACAATTCTTCATTGAAGTAGGTCCAGCTCTCCTGGACCCCTTTGTTTTTAAGGACTTTATCCCAAGGAACCCTCTGAATTAGTTCCTTGAGTAACCCAAAGTCTGCCCTCCGGAAGTCCAGAGTGGAGGTCTTCTTGCCGCCCCTCTTGGCTTGACCAAAAACCGAGAATTCAATTATCTCGTGGTCACTGGACCCCAAACACCCTCCAACCACCACATCGCCCCCCAGTCCTTCCCTGTTGGTGAAGAGGAGGTCAAGCATAGCCTTGCCCCTGGTAGGCTCTCGCAGCACCTGGGATAAGAAGCTGTCCTCCATGCATTCTAAAAACCTTCTAGACTGTCTCCTCTCTGCCGTGTTGAGTTCCCAGCAGATGTCAGGCAGGTTGAAGTCGCCCATGAGAACAAGGTCCGGAGATCTTGAGACAGCCCTAAGCTGCCTATAGAATGCTTTGTCAACATCTTCCTCCTGGTTGGGTGGTCTATAACAGACTCCAACCAGGGTGTCTGCCCTGCTGGTCTTCCCTCTAATTCTTATCCACAAGCATTCAACCCGATCATCCCTAGCCTCCATCTCAATGGCATCTAGTGCCTTCCTGATGTAAAGGGCCACCCCTCCACCCCTTCTTCGTCTCCTGTCTCTCCTGAAGAGCTTGTAACCGTCAATTGCAGCGCTCCAGTCATGTGAGTCGTCCCACCACGTCTCTGTGATGGCAACTATATCATAATTTTCCTGCTGCATCAAGGCTTCCAGCTCCTCCTGTTTGTTACCCATGCTTCGTGCATTAGTGTACATGCACTTCAGCTGGGCTGCTGGTTTCACCTCCAACTCTAGCTTGTCGCCCCCAGACTCTTGTCTGAGAGGACTCTCTTCAGCCCCTTCCCCCTTCGAAACTAGTTTAAAGCCCTGTCTATGAGACCTGCCAATTCCCTACCCAGGATTTTTTTATCTTTGGGGGACAGTCCGTTCTCATATACAGTGATCTTTCCCCTTCTCTGGGACAGATGTACTCTATCTGTTGCCAGCTGGCCTTTTAGACACCTCCAAGGATGGGGATTCAGCCACCAGTTTCAGAATCCTTTCAGTGAAGAAGTTTCTTCTAATATCCAACCTAACCCTCCTCTGCTGCAACTTGAGGTCATTACCTCTTGTCTCCTATCACTTGTTACTGGTGAGAAGAGGCCAACCACCACCTCACTACCTCCTTTCAGGTAGTTGTAGAGAACCAGGTCTCCCCTCCAGCCACCTTTTCTCCAGGATAAACAACCCCAGTTCCCTTGGACAGTTACAGAATCCTAGAATGGTTTAGGTCAGAAGAGATCTCCAAAGGTCCAGTCCAACCCCCCTGCAGTGAGCAGGGACATCCTCTTTTAGATCAGGTTGCCCAGAGCCTGCCCTGTTGAGCCTCATCTTGAATAGCTCCAGGGATGGGGCTTCAACTACCTCCCTGGGCAACCTGTTCCAGTGTTCCACTCTTCTCATAGTAAAGAACATGTTCCTAACATCCAATCTAAATCTATTCTTCTCTAATTCCAAATCATTTCCCCTCGCCCTATCACTGCAGGCCTTTGTAAGCAGCCTTCTTGTAGGTCCCCTTTGGTACTGGCAGGCTGCTATTAGGTTTCTCTGGAGCAATCTCTTCGTCATGCTGAGCAACCCAAGCTCCCTCAGCCTCTCCTCATAGGAGAGCTGTTCCAGACTGGTCATTTTAGTGACCCTTGTTCTCTAGACCCTTCACCAGCTTTGTTGCCCTTCTCTGGACATGCTCCAGCACCTCAGTGTCCTTCTTGTAGTAAAGGGCCCAGAACTGAGCACAGTGTTTGAAGCATGGCCTCACCAGTGCCACTTACAGGGGCAAGATCACTTCCTTGGTCTCGCTGGTCACACTTCCCAATACAAGCCAGGATGCTGTTGGCTTTCTTGGCCACCTGAGCACCACACTGCTGCTTCATATTCAGCTGGCTCTTGACCAACACCCCCAGGTCCTTTACCACAAGCCTGCAGTATTGCATGGGGTTGTGTCCCAGCTGCAGGCCCCAGAACTTGTTGAACCTCATACAGTTGGCCTTGGCCCATCAATGCAGCCTGTCCAGGTCCTTCCGTAGACCTTCGCTGCCTTCAAGCAGATGAACACTCCCACCCAACTTGTGTCAGCAGCAGCAAATAAGCAGAAGAATGTAAAACCAGCTGAAGGGTCACATCTTAACCAGCTCAGAGTGTAGTGGGTTGTAGTCCTGACCATGATGAAATTTACCAAAGATCAGTTTCCTTTCTTGGTCCAGCTCACACCAGCACCAAGGTGCTGCTAAACAATAACCCAGCAGCTCTTCAGAGCTACTTTTATATGAACTCTCTGAATCCAGGTCATGAGTAAGGCTCTCTTCTGTGAAAGGCAGTTTCAAGCAGTTGATTTCATTTTGCAATATCATCTTAAACATACCTTGGAAAAATTAGAAGGAAAGATTTTTATTGCAGCAAGTAAGAAACTACATCAAAACATTTGCTTCCCAAGGTCTTACAAAAAACACCCCCCAAAAAAACCAGGTTGACAACTGCAGCAGTTCACAGCTGGGTTCATCATTTTGTGGTGGAAAAATTATCTGATTTGCCCCCTTCCTTTTAGAATCTGGTCTGCAAGGTGACTTGAGAGGCCTGCTACTGGGATCCTGTAGAGCTTGTTAACCATCTCTCCTTTCTAACCCACTAACTACAGTGGGAAAAAGTGAATTTAGCTTTAAGTATGAAAAATACTTTAGCATCTGTAAAAAAGAAGATGTAGCCAGGAGAAACCTCATGCTAGAAACAGAACTTCAGAGGCTGGAGCCTGTCAGTGGTCCTGTGTCCTTTATAGCTGAGGCTAGAAAGGGTGTGTTTGTGCCATTTGCTCTTCTATTTATTCCCCTGTATTGCAAATTAATTTATTGCAAGAGAAATACCTGATGACAGTTAGCTAAAAGCTAGGACAAATCAAGTTCCACATGGTTCATCCCTATACACTGAGTCCATTTCACAGGCAGCACTAACCTCAGAGAGCAGGATTTGTGGTGGTGTTGCCTAAATCACCTTTTTCATGTGTACTTACAGAATTTTATGGTACTTTATTGCTGTTCTTTCCAGCCAAGATAAATATTCACCAGACCATGGTGGGAGAGGATGGGGCAGAGCCTTCCCCAAAGGAAGCAAGGGGTTACTTACCTCCTTTTGGGTATTATTAAAACCACGCTGGTTGGTCCTACAGACTTTTAATTTTGGTGTAGGACACCTCTAGAACACAGCTGGAGAACCTCTTCTAGGGAGCTGTGGAGCCTTCCTTCTTCTCAGGGTGGTGGATATGGCAGGTAGGAATAGGATGAGGACTGAGATTGTCAGCTCCTTTTCTGCCAGGTTCCTTCTAGGGGAAGAAATCCAATCAAATGAAACCTTTGAAAGGACAGGGTGTTTCTCTAAAATCAGCTTGCATGCTGTTGGAATAAAGATCAGCAAATGGCACTTATGGCTAAAGTGACAAGTGTCAGTGTTTCCCCAGTCCCATCGTGTTCAGGTGGCGTAGCTGAAGCTGTTGGCAGATCGTCTCAGCATCCCAACGTGCTGTTACAAAATAGGTCACCTCCGACTCTGTGTTCAGATGCATCATTCACCTGTGAAATCTACTGGAAGGTGCCTGGGAAGTCAAATGTCACCAGGTCCCTGAAAGCTCCATCTCTGCAGATGCTGGGAGTCATTCTCAATCTGCTGCTGCCAGCTGTCAGAATCTGCCGTCTCAGGACAGCCGGGGGAGGATCCCATCCCATATGAAGGCCACAAGCATTGTACCTGGAAAGTGAAAGTACAGACAGGTTGTCCAGGGAATTAAAACCCCGTCCCTGGAGATATTCAGGGGAGGTTTGACAGGGCTCTGGGCAGCCTGATCTAGTTGAGGATGTCCCCGCTTACTGCAGAGGGGATTGGACCAGATGAGCCTTGCATGTCCCTTCCAACCCAGACCGTTCTGTGATTCTGATTTAAAAGTAGTTCAGCAAAGCCAAGGTCAAGGGCCTGCACCAGGGACCGGGCAATCCCAAACACAAATACCAGGTGGGTGGAGAATGAACAGAGAGCAGTCCTGAGGAGAAGGACTTGGGACTGCTGGTTGATGAGAAGCTCAACATGAGCCAACAATGTGCACTCACAGTGCAGAAAGCCAACCATATCCTGGGCTTTATCAAAAGTGGTGTGGCCAGCAGGTTGAGGGAGAGGATTCTCCTACTCTGCTCTCATGACATCCCTTCTCTGGGCAACCTGTGCCAGTATCTCACCACCCTCATAGTAAAGAACTTCTTCCTTGTATCTAGTCTAAATCTCCCCTCTCAGATTGAAACCATCACCTCTTGTGATCATAGAATACTCAGGTTGGAAGGGACCCACAGGGACCATTGAGCCCAAATACAGGTATCTAAACACAGCTTATGAAGTCCATTTTTTTTATCTTGGGGCAAAAAAATTATTATATCTGTATATCCTGTTTCAGAAATGAAGAGGATTCTGGTTGACAGCATTCCTCCACCCTAGCTCGTATTTTGGGAAGCTTCATAGATGACAGAATTGCTTAGAGGAAAGGATTCCCTCTAGCCCTGCCTCCCACAGGACTGTTTGCTGCGCTAGACAGGTCAGGCGTGGCTTTGTGTAGCCCAGTGGTGAGAGCCTCCAGGGATGGAGACTGTAGCATTTCTGCCAGTAACTTGTTTCAGTGTTGCTGCACCTGAAGGTGTTCCGGGAATGCAATCTGAACCTCCCAGCCGGCCCTGTTGTTACATTGTCTGCCAATGAGAACAGTTCATCTTTGTAACCACTCTTCAAATTAGGGTCAACTGCTCCTAGATCACCCTTCTGCCTCTTTAGCAGCATAAGCAAGTCCAGCTTTGTACTCCAGGCCTGTCACCATCTTGGCAGTCCTCCACTGGACCCTCTATTTTCTCCAGGTGAGGTCTCACCAGAGTGGAGTAGAACAGCCTTGGGGGTGCTGGTGGGCAAGAAGCTCAACATGAGCTCTCAGTGTGCACTTGCAGCCTGGAAAGCCAATCAGATCCTGGGCTGCATCAGGAGAAGTGTGGCCAGCAGGTCAAGGGAGGTGATCCTCCCCCTCTACTCAGCCCTGGTGAGACCCCACCTGGAGTACTGTGTCCAGTTCTGGAGCCCCTATTACAAGAGGGATGTGGAGGTGCTGGAAGGTGTCCAGAGAAGGGCCACGAGGATGATCAGAGGGCTGGAGCACCTCTCCTGTGAGGACAGACTGAAGGAGTTGGAGCTGTTCAGTCTGGAGAAGAGAAGGCTCCCAGGTGACCTAACTGTGGCCTTCCAGTATCTGAAGGGGGCCTACAGGAAGGCTGGGGAGGGACTTCTCAGGATCTCAGGTAGTGATAGGACTAGGGGGAATGGAATGAAGCTGGAGGTGGGGAGATTCAGGCTAGATGTGAGGAAGAAATTCTTCCCCATGAGAGTGGTGAAGCCCTGGAATGGGTTGTCCAGGGAGGTGGTCGAGGCCCTGTCCCTGGAGGTGTTTAAGCCCAGGCTGGCTGAGGCTCTGGCCAGGCTGATCTAGTGTGGGGTGTCCCTGCCCATGGCAGGGGGGTTGGAACTAGATGATCCTTGTGGTCCCTTCCAACCCTGAATGATACTATGATACTACCTCTACAACTGCTTGGTCCGGAGTTCCTTCCCTCGTAAATTAAGAGCACTTGATACACTCTGTATCTAGGGTTTTTTATATATTAGCTAACAATTTTCACAGAAGTGTAACATTACTCCTGAATCACATTCTAAATTCCTCACTTTGTGGTTTTATGTGTGGTAACACCTGCTGATTTTCTTACTCAAGCTGAAGTCACCTGCAGGCTTTCTGTGAAACAGTTCTGCAGGGTCCAACTTGCTAACTAAGCAGAATGTGGTGGTTCAGAATGCTCCTGTTTAGATCACTTGCCAAAATATTAAATCCCAAGTAGCTACAGCCTGGAAAATCTCAAAATAGTTATCAGGTTGCAGTCAGTTTATATACCCAGAAAGCTACCCTGGAATTCTGGTAAACAGCTGTGATGAGCTGGTGATGCTGTTCAGCTTTGCCTAAGACATTTCTTTAGCTGCTGCCTGGACCAGTTACTCTATGGTTAAGTCATCCTGCCTGGCTATTGAATTTAACAAAATTCTGTTCAATTGGATTTTAGTCAGACTAAGAATTCTTATCTGCATTTGTGACTGAAACTCAATGCAAGCAGAACATAATTTCATAGTATCAGTCAGGGTTGGGAGGGACCACAAGGATCATCTAGTTCCAACCCCCCTGCCATGGGCAGGGACACCCCACACTAGATCAGGCTGCCCAGAGCCTCAGCCAGCCTGGGCTTAAACACCTCCAGGGACAGGGCCTCAACCACCTCCCTGGACAACCCATTCCAGGGCTTCACCACTCTCACGGGGAAGAACTTCCTCCTCTCATCTAGCCTGAATCTCCCAACCTCCAGCTTCATTCCATTCCCCCTAGTCCTATCACTACCTGAGATCCTCAGAAGTCCCTCCCCAGCCTTCCTGTAGGCCCCCTTCAGATACTGGAAGGCCACAATCAGGTCACCTGGGAGCCTTCTCTTCTGCAGACTGAACAGCCCCAACTCCTTCAGTCTGTCCTCACAGGAGAGGTGCTCCAGCCCTCTGATCATCCTCGTGGCCCTTCTCTGGACACCTTCCAGCACCTCCAGATCCCTCTTGTAATAGGGGCTCCAGAACTGGAGGCAGTACTCCAGGTGGGGTCTCACCAGAGCTGAGTAGAGGGGGAGAATCACCTTCCTTGACCTGCTGGCCACACTTCTCCTGATGCAGCCCAGGATCTGATTGGCTTTGCGGGCTGCAAGTGCACATTGAGAGCTCATGTTGAGCTTCTTGTCCACCAGCACCCCCAAGTCTCTCCCCTCAGGGCTGCTTTCCAGCCAGTCCCTGGCCAGCCTGGATTTGTGCCTGGGATTGCCTCGACCCAGATGCAGGACCCTGCACTTGCTCTTGTTGAACCTCCTGAGGTTGGCTTGTGCCCACCTCTCCAGCCTGTCCAGGTCCCTCTGGATGGCCTCCCTTCCCTCCAGCGTGCCTGCTGCACCACACAGCTTGGTGTCATCAGCAAACTTGCTGAGGGTGCACTCAATGCCACTGTCCATGGCACCCACAAAGATGTTGAACAAGACAGGTCCCAGGACTGATCCCTGAGGGACTCCGCTTGTCACTGGCCTCCACTGGGACATGGAGCCATTGACAGCCACTCTTTGTGTGCGGCCATCAAGCCAGTTCCTTATCCATCTAGTGGTCCACCCATCAAACCCATGTGTCACCAGTTTGGAGACCAGGATGTGGTGTGGGACAGTGTCGAAGGCTGTGCTCAGGTCCAGGTAAACGACATCAGTTGCTTGCCCCTCAGCTATTAATTTTGTCACCTGCTCATAGAAGGCCACCAGGTTGGTCAGGCAGGATTTGCCCTTGGCAAAGCCATGCTGACTGTTCCCAATCACCTCTTCACTATTCTTCTGAACCAGTAGTGCCTCCAGGAGGATCTGCTCCATGATCTTTCTGGGCACAGAGGTGAGACTGACTGGCCTGTAGTTCCCTGGTTCCTCCTTCTTACCCTTTTTGAAGATGGGGGCAATGTTTCCCCTTTTCCAGTCTGTGGGGACTTCACCAGACTGCCATGACTTTTGAAATATAATAGAGAGGGGCTTAGCAACCTCATCTGCCAGTTCTCTCAGTACCCGTGGGTGTAACCTGTCGGGTCCCATGGACTTGAACACTTTCAGGTTCTTCAGGTGATCACGAACCTGATCTGCACTTACAATGGGCAGTTCTTCCTCCCTGTCCCTGGCTTTGACTTCCATAACATCAGGAGTGTGGCTAGAGGCCCTTGCAGTGAAGACTGAGGTAAAGAAGTTATTGAGTACCTCAGCCTTTTCCTCATCACTTGTGACCATGTCACCAGTTTCCTTTCTGAGGGGGCCCACACCTTCCCTAGTCTTCTTCTTCCCATTAATATACCTGTAAAAGTTCTTAGTGTTCCCTTTAATCTCCCTGGCTAGATTCAATTCGAACTCTGCTTTGGCTTTCCTAACCAGGACTCTTGCTGCTCGGGCAGCTTCCTTATATACCCCCTGTTCTACCTGTCCTTCTCTCCACTTCCTGTAGAGTTTCCTTTTAAGTAATAGTGTGTTCAGTAGCTCCTTGCTCATCCAGGCAGGCCTCCTAGCATTCCTTCCTGCTTTCCTCTTTGTTGGTATACATGAACAGATATGAACTCAGACAGGCAAAAGAAGTTATTTGTTATAATTGGAGCCCTTTGAGGTTTTTCCTGGTGATGTTTTCCATGCTGTTGCACCTTCATCAGTGTTGTATTGTACCTTCATCAGTGTTGTACGTTGTAATAGGATTAAGTGTGATGAAGTCAGGATTAGCTGACTGCTTCTTTATATACCCTTTAAGCAGAAAGCTCAAGATTTGTAAGGACTAACTGTAAACAGCATGAGGTATTGCGTGGGGTATTTCCATCTGCACACAGCTGAAAGGTAAAATATTTTCTTATGATCCAGAAAACAAAGAGGCTGTCCTGCTAAAGAAAACAAAAGGCTATCAAATAAAGAGCAGGTATTTTTGTTTAATTTTAATCCTGTACTCAATCACACTTTCACAATTACCTGAAGTGTGAAGAACTTACCTAAGGATGGTGCTATCCAGTACACAAGTGAGTAGCTCAGAAATCTGTCGTAGAAACAACTGGGATGTAGTGACAAAGCCAGTGCTGGGTTAAATACTGCTCCTGTCAGATTGCCACCTGAAATCAAATGTAAACAGTATCAGATCACATGATCCTGCTTAGCATTTCTTTTAAATTAGGGTTGAAATGCAATAGGTGAAATACATAACATGCATGTCAAAAGAGGTTTCTCCTTCCCCTGGCTCTGCTCTGCCCTAGTGAGGCCACATCTGGACTATTGACACAGTCTCAGGCTGCGCAGGGGAGGTTTAGGCTGGAGGTTAGGAAGAAGTTCTACACAGCGAGAGTGATTGCCCATTGGAATGGGCTGCCTGGGGAGGTGGTGGAGTCACCATCACTGGAGGTGTTCAGGAGGAGACTTGGTAGGGTGCTTGGTTGCATGGGTTAGTTGATTAGGTGGTGTTGGATGATAGGTTGGACACGATGATCTTGAAGGTCTCTTCCAACTTGGCTTATTCTATTCTATTCTATTCTATTCTATTCTATTCTATTCTATTCTATTCTATTCTACTCTACTCTACTCTACTCTACTCTGTGTTCAGTTCTGGGCTCCCCAGTTCAAGAGAGATGTAAAACTACTGCAGAAAGTCCAGTGGGTGCTGCAAAGATGCTGAAGGGACTGGAGCATCTCTTGTGAGGAGGAAAGGCTGAGACACCTGGGGCTGTTTATCCTGGAGAAGACTCTGAGGGGATCTTATCAATTATTTATCAATATCTGAAGTTCTTGTATCAGGAGGATGAGGCCAGACTCTTTCCAGTGGTGCCCAGTGACAAGACAAGGGGCAGTGTGGTGCAAATTGGAACACGGGAAGCTCCACCTAAATATAAGGAAGAACGTCTTTCCTTTTAGGCGGCCAGAGCGCTGGAACAGGCTGCCCAGAGAGGTTGTGGAGTCTCCTTCTCTGGAGAGATTCCAAACCTGCCTGGACATGATCCTGGGCAACCTGCTTTAGGTGACCCTACTTTAGCAGAAGGGTGGGACTAGATGATCTCCAAAGGTCCCTTACAACCCTCACCACTTTATGATTCTGTAGTATTACCAAAACCAACCAACCAACCCCCACCCCCAACAACAAAAAACCCACCCAAAAACCCCAACAAAATCAACAACAACAAAACCCACACCAACAAACCCACAAACCATTTGAACACATACACTCTTCTGAGGTTACTTACTCAATGTTATGCTTAACATTTTGTTTTCTCAAATGCTTTAAAAGAAGTGTAGGCTCCAACTTCCTTTATCTCTGCCTAGCAAATGTTCTCTGAAGAGGTGGGTTTGACTAATGTGGAATGTTTCTGTTGATAAACTATAAGCTGCTTTGCTAAACAGTCAGAGACTATTTAGAAGAGACAGAAATGACACAAAGAGATAGAAATGACACAAATATTAGTAACCAGATACTGAGCTTTCATCACATCCCCGTGTTGCATGTAACAGATGTGTGATAATGGGGACAAAAAATGACAATTGTTGTTCTTGCTGAGCTGGCCTCCATAGTTTCTTACTAGAACACTAAGATTATTATATCAATTTAGAGAACAGCAAGATGGTCATGTGGGGAAAGTCTTCACATTCTCTGTGTTCTGATTCTCCATTGTTTGAAGAAAATAAAAGCAAACCTCACTCTAGTCTCTTGCAAAAGCATCTTTGCTTGCCTCTGACTTCAGATGGAAATGAAGTTGCTTAACAATTCTATAAAGGAACGGGATCCAAATGAGTTACACCCTGAGGACTAAACTAATGGCACTGCAGAGGAACCTGGAGGTGAGTGGTTTTGATTCTGACATGTGTTGGTCCTCTCACTGTGGTCCTGAAGAAAAAACAGTGCTCAGTACAACCACAGAGGGATAGAATGGTTTGAGTTGGAAAGGGCATCTAGTCCAACCCCTCTGCACTGAGCAGGGACATCTGCAACCAGGTTGTTCAGAGCCCCCTCCAACCTGATGTGGAGTGTTTCCAGGGATGGGACAACTAGCACCTCACTGGGCAATCTGGGCCAGTGTTTCACCACCCTCACTGGAAAAAATATATTCATTTATCTGAAAATCTCTCCTCTTTCAGTTTCAAACCATCACCCTTTGTCCTATTACAACAGGCCCTGCTAAGAAGACTGTCCCCAGCTTTCTTATAGGCCCTCTGAAGTAGTGAGTGGCCACAAGAAATTATTCCTGGAGCCTTCTCATCTCCAGGTTGAGCAACCCCAATTCTCTCAGCCTGTCCTCAAAGCAGAGGGGTTGCAGTCCTCTGCTCATGTTTGTGGTTTCCTCTGGACCTGCTTCAACAGATTAATTAGCCATATTTCTATACTGTTATTAATAGATAAATCAGATATGGGGCTGTTAGTAATCTACTGCCATGAAATAATTGTGTCTATTTAGTTTCTTAAAGGTTATTCTTGATTCACTCTAATAAGCCAGCAGGAGCTTAGAACCTTTGTGCAAACACTGTGCTGCTGCAGTTCTCATTTGTTAGGAGTTTGCAATCACTGACCAGAAGTTTTAAGAAGGTCTTTCTCATTCTCTGCTTCTGCATTTCTCTTTCCATAGTCTCCATATTATTCCTTTTGCCATTACTACAGCTGGGGGAGGTTCCAATCCCTGCGGACCTACTCAGTTTACTCTGGTTTCACACTTGTTTGCAGGAGCAACTCGGATTTACTGTGCAGTCTGTTACTCTGCACGCTGACAGTGATGATCTCCATTGTTGCCAGGAAGGCCATCTGTTATCTGTTTATCAATTCACTGCTGCTGCTTTAATATCCACAAACATATATTTAGGAGTAGAATTTCACTCTTGCGGTGCAGTTGCTGTTTCTGAACACCAGGCAGAGTTTTAACTGTTGTATTTCTTCAGTGCTCATTACTAATAATTACTGGAAGAGCAGCCATAGATCAAGGCCACTAGTATGATCTTAGTGAAAACTATTAAACATCTCAGCCTGTGTTCCAAGAAAGACAAATGATTTTGTGCCAAAAGAAGTGTAACATCTTTGATGCTATACAGATAAAAACTTTAACAGGTGAAGTAATCTGTGATCCAGGCAGTATGTGAGAATGATTGAAGTTCTTAAAAGGTCAAACCAAAATGAGGAAGAAACTCCCATGTAGAGCTACAGGCTGGGGTCAGAGTGGCTGGAGAACTGCCAAACAGAGAGGGACCTGGGGGTGCTGATTGACAGCTGCCTAAACATGAGCCAGCAGTGTGCCCAGGTGGCCAAGAAGGCCAATGACATCCTGGCCTGCATTAGGAAGAGTGTGGCCAGCAGGAGCAGGGAAGTCATTGTGCCCTTGTACTCAGCACTGGTTAGGCCACACCTTGAGTCCTGTGTCCAGTTCTGGGCCCCTCAGTTTAAGAAGCACATTGAGACACTTGAACATGTCCAGAGAAGGGCAACAAGGCTGGGGAGAGGCCTTGAGCACAGCCCTGTGAGGAGAGGCTGAGGGAGCTGGGGTTGTTTAGCCTGGAGAAGGGGAGGCTCAGGAGAGACCTTATTGCCCTCTACAACTACCTGAAAGGTGGTTGTAGCCAGGAAGGGGTTGGTCTCTTCTCCCAGGCAACCAATACCAGAACAAGAGGACACAGTCTGAAGCTGCGCCAGGGGAAGTTTAGGGTGGAGGTGAGGAGAAAGTTCTTCACTGAGAGAGTTGTTAGCCTGGAATGTGCTGCCCAGGGAGGTGGTGGAGTCACCATCCCTGGGGGGGGTTCAAGAGGGGATTGGACGTGGCACTTGGTGGCATGGTTTAGTCGTGAGGTCTTGGGTGACATGTTGGACTTGATGATCTTTGAGGTCTCTTCCAACCTTGGTGATTCTGTGATTCTTATCTTGCTGTGTTAAGCTCAGAAAAATCTAAACAATTTGATATTGTTCTGGATCCATTGTAATACTGCCTCTAGATCCCAGAATGCTTCAGGTTAGAAAGGGACTTTAAAGGTCATCTAGTCCAACCCCCCTTGCAGTGAGCAGAGACATCTGCAACTACAAGTTGCTCAAAGCCACATCCAACCATCCAACCTGACCTGGGATGTTTTCAGGGATCATGTACCACTTCTCTGGGCAACCTGGCCCAGTGTTTCAACCCCCTCACAGGAAATTTTTTCCCCTTTTATCTGGTCTGAGTCTCCCCTCTTTCAGTGTAAAACCATCACCCCTTGCCCTGTCACAATGTTAGACCATGCTAAAAGTCTGTCCCCTTTTTTTTTATAGGCCCCATTAAGCACTGGAAGAATAAGGTCTCCCTGGAACCTTCTCCAGGCTGAACAACTCCAACTCTCTCAACCATTCCTCACAGCCCTCTGATCATTTTTGGGGCCTCTTGTAGACCCACACCAACAGGTCCATGTCCCTCTTATACTGAGGACCTCTAGAGTTTGACCCAGCACTGCAGGTGTTGTTTCACCAGAGCAGAGTAGAAAGGCAGAACCACTCCCCTCAACCTGCTGGCCACATGGCTGGGGCTATGCCACGGGACCACAGGATACACTGTGGGTCCCATCTATCCACCAGATGTAGGTCATGGCTGCCCACCAGGCCTTTGTGATTGCCTCAGATATGTGTCATCCTGTCAGGAGATTGTGCTGATGGCTGTGGGAAGGGGGAGGTCCCAGTCAACAGCTTTCAAAACAGAGCAGGCAAGAGACTGGAGGAAGCAGGAGACTGGAGGATATCCTGGCCAACACTTATATGCAGATGTAGGTAGGGGGAAAGAGGCATCAAGAAAGGTCTGAGAACATCTAGGGTGTCCTACCTACACTCGTGTAATAGTTCAGTGATAGGCATCTTGGGGTTTATGCCCTGCTCTGCTTCAAGAGGCTTCAATCCACATCTCAGAAGTGAACAGCAAACATCAGGCTCATGACTACTGCAGGACTAGGACAGCACTTTTCACCTTTCCTTTTGAGCCCCAAATGTACAAACTCAGGTGTTGTGTGCAAACAAAAACCATGCAAACCTCAGGAAGCTTGGAGCAACTAGAAACCCCCCAAATTTTCCACTAAAAGGGGACAGAAACTAAGTTCAGGATCTGCTTCCCAGAACACCTACTTGTTTTCACATTGGTTCTAGATTAAAAGAAAGGGAAAGAAACATGACCAGGTAGCACAAGGTGCTCTGCACATGATACAGCACAAGCTGTGCATGTGAAGGAGGCCTGGCCATTGGCCATGGCAAGTTTGCTGTTTCCTAGACGTACATGTGGATCAATTGCACTAGAGACTCTTAACAAGTCCAAGATTATGACAAAGAAGAGGACTTGGGACAACCTTCTGCTAGTTAAAGATATGAGGCCAACCTGGCCAAGGACTGGGCATGAACCCTTTGTAAGAACTAGAGAACAGAAGGGCAGTGTGACATATTTTATACCACTTTTTGCTAAGCAAGTAGAAGAATGTTAGGAATCCAGCTTCCTGTGCTTGTAGAAGAGGATAATCTTCAGCTGAGCAACTGAGAAACACATTTAATGTGCTAAACTGCACTGGCACCTCAGCTCTGCCTTCTACAATTAATTTTGGAAAGTAGTTCGAATTGCCAAGTTAATTCCCAAAATTCTCCATGGATACCTTTTAATCTTTCAGGTTTTAGCTAATTTCAGCTAAATATAATGAGGAAAGGTTGGTTGGTTGTTTTTTTTTTTTTTTTTTTCCATTACCACACCTGAAAATGCAACTGTCCTTTATTCTCCTGTATGCTACTGTGTTAGATAGAGTTAAACCTTTGGGAGATGTCAGTGACATCCTGAATGCCTGCAGATGAGAGTGATTTCCCCCTCTCATAAACTTATTGAACCATTTCCTAGAGGACTTCCCTTGGGGTGGGACTGTAGCACAAGCAAGGAACTCCATAACCATCTCTCTTTCACTTCCCTGTACCCCAATCTACAGAACCTCCTTCCTAGTACAACCTGCTCCTTGCAGGACAGTCCTCAAGTGATGACAAGTGACCTCACTCTGGTACTCCACTGGGGACAAGAGGGAGCATCCACAGTCAGCAGAAAGAAGCTCAGACTGGCTCCCCTCACCTTTTCCTTCCCACTGGTCCAGAGAGTCTGTGCAGGTGACAGTGTCCCAGCTCAGTATCACAGTATCACCAAGCTTGGAAGAGACCTCAAAGATCATCAAGTCCAACCTGTCACCACAGACCTCATGACTAGACCATGGCACCAAATGCCACATCCAATCCCCTCTTAAACACCTCCAGGACACCACCACTCTTTGGGAAGCATGAGGTGACAGGCAGAGGCAAGGGCATGGAGAGTCTTGTAAATGCCATGATACAACCTCATTTTTCTTCTGGTTTTAAATTGTTTTTCATGAGGTATTACTTTTGTCATTTCTGCATGCATCCCCCAAATAACCATTCCTGCTTTTGATTTGTGGATTGGAGGTGGTTAAATGAGCTGCACTGCTATGAATTATGCATTAATTAAATGCAGAACTTCCACGTTGTGCACCTGTACCCTGATGTTGCACAATCAGCATTTTTCTCCCCTGCTGCTCTTGCAATGCCACTTAGAAATCAGAGCACACTGGATGCAATCTCTTGTGCTATAGAGTCAGATTATGCAATGAACCTGCACTGGACTCCACAACCTCTCAGGGAAGTCTGTTCCAGTTTTCTGACACTCTCACAACAAAGAGGCTTTTCCTCATGTTGAGGTGGAACTTCCTGTGTTCCAGTTTGTGCCCATTGTCCCTTGTCCTATCACAGAATACTATTGATAAGAGTCTGGCCCCTTCTTCTTGACATCCACCCTTCAGATATTTGTAAGCATTAATAAAATCTCCCCTCATTCTTCTTTTTTTCTAGACTAAATAGTCCTAGGTCTCTCAACCTTTCCTCATCAGACAGATCTTCCAGTCCATCATCCTTGTAGCCCTTTGTGGGACACTCTCCAGTATATCCCCATCCCTCTTGATTTGGGGAGCCCAGAACTGGACAAAAATCCATAACTCATTTCATACTTAACCCCACACCTACCTGCAGTCCAACGAGGCAAACTTTATATAAACTCCACATGAACTCTGCATATGTAGGACCAAAATCTTCCCTATGTGCATTGTTTTGTAATCTAAGGATGTAATTTTACATCTTAACACTTCCAAGAAAATAGAAGCCCCTTCTGTTACAATTTTTTTGCAGGAAGGGGTGGGGTGGGTGAATAAAAGACTAACCTGCATACACCAGCATGGTGATGAGGAAAGCAATCAAATGGACTTTGTATTTGGGATTAATCCTTTCCACTCGCAGGATGGTGAGCTGGAAGACGACAGAAAAGAGCAGTTCTATGCAGAACGCCTGCACCTCTGTAGTCTGCATGGGGTTGCTGCAGCCCTGCGAGAGCGCTCCAGAATGTGGCTCTGCCATCTCCAGGCTCCAGATAAAGTGCATGAACACCCTGGCAAGCACCGCAGCCAGGAACTGAGCGGCGATCTTCAGTCCACCCACCCTGACCGACGTCCCACCACCCCACATCGGCTGCAAGGTGCCACAGGGGTTGCAGGTGCTGCCGGGCAGAGTCAAGCCGTGCAGGACGGTGAAGCCGTAGGTGAGGGTGAGGGCGGTGTGTGGCTTCGGCTCCACGTTGCCGAGCAGGCAGAGCTCGTTCGTGCAGGCGCAGATCTGGAAGGTGCTGAACATCTCTAGAAGGAAAGTGCACAGGCGCTGCCGGGTGCGCAGCCGGCGGCGGGTCACCCTCCGGCACAGCCCCACGGCCACCATGATGCCGGCCATCAGCAGCAGAGAGGTCCCGACCCCACCGACAGCCATGGCGAGGCTGTTTCACAGGCTGAAGGGCTCGGAAGAGTTCGCCTTGGTCCAGCCTCACCACTTACGGGGAGAAAGCAAGGGGCAGAGGGAGGAGAAACCACCACCCTTTCCCTGAGAGGCAGGAGGCAGCTCCAGTCCCCACCTGCCCGCAGGCTGCCCTGCGGCTGACTCACCCTCCGCTGCCGGGGAGCAAAGGGCAGCCCGACAGGAGGAGGGCAGCGGTGTCCCTCTGCCCTGCCCTCCCCTCCCCGCCAGAGCAGGGGGTGGGAGGAGGTAGGTCTCTGTCCCTGCGGCGGAAAAGAGGCGAAGGAAGAGCGGGGCTCTGCTGTTCTTCTCCGTCCGCGGCGGGGCGGACGGAGCTCCCCTCAACCCTCCCGCAGCGGCGGGGGAGAGAAGGAGGGCCCCGGCTGCCAGCCCCCGCTCCCGCGGTCGGTCGGTAGCACAGACGCTCGGCAGGCAGGCCACAGCAGTTAAAAGAATCGGCCCCGTCCCGCAGTGGGGCGAGGTGAGGCGGCGTCTCCTTCTCCTCCTCCTCCGCCGCCCCTCTCAGCAGGGCTCTGGGTGGCCAGGGGCGGCCGCGGCCGCCGGCAGCGCGCGTGAGGGCTGCGGGAGAGCGCATGCGCGCGGCTCCGCGGCAGGGAGCGAGCAGGAGGGGAGTGCGCGCGCCCCTCGGCTTGCCGCCTCTCGGTGCTGCGGGGGGAGGAGGTCAGGGGAGCAGGGCCCGGAGGCACGGCACCTGCCGCAGGCCTCAGCCTGGCTCTTCTGCTCCGGGGTCCTCAGCACAGGAAAGACATGGACCTGTTGGGACGGGTCCAGAGGAGGCCACAGCCGTGGTCAGAAGCTGGCTGTCAGGACAGGCTCAGAGAGTTGGGGCTGTTCAGCCCGGAGAAGAGAAGGCTTCAGGGAGACCTTACTGGGACCTTTTAGTACTTAAAGAGAGCCCGTAAGACGGGAACAGTCATTTTAGCAGGGGCTGTGGCCACAGGACAAGAGGTTGATGGTTTCAAATTAAAAGAGGGGAGATTCTAAGAGACGAGAGGCTGAGGGAGCTGGGGTTGCTTAGCCTGGAGAGGAGGAGGCTGAGGGGAGACCTCATTGCCCTCTACAACTACCTGAAGGGAGGTTGTAGCCGGGTGGGGGTTGGTCTCTTCTCCCAGGCAGCCAGCACCAGAACAAGAGGACACAGTCTGAAGCTGTGCCAGGGGAGGTTTAGGCTGGATGCTAGGAAGAAGTTCTTCACAGAAAGAGAGATTGGCCATGGGAATGTGCTGCCCAGGGAGGTGGTGGAGTCACCATCCCTGGAGGTGTTTGAAAAGAGCCTGGATGAGGCACTTAATGCCATGGTTTATTTGATGAGATGGTGTTGGGTGATAGGTTAGACTGAATGATCTTGAAGGTCTTTTCCAACCTGGTTAATTCTGTATTCTGTACACACGAGGGCAACATCTAGTTATGCTGAAGATGTTGGAGCACTGGCGCAGGTCTGCCTGGAGCAGTGGCAGATGCCCCATCCCTGGAAACATTCCTGCTCACTGCAGGGGGATTGGACTCAATGACCTTTACAAGTCCCTTCCAACCCAAACCATTTTACGTCTCTCCAAGGTTTATAGCGCGGTTCCTCTCACCCTAGGGACCCTTGCTGTGCAGCACACAGGTGTGTGGGTGAGATCAGTCTCTCCCTCCCACTCACTTGCTGGGAGAAAGGCATTTGACAGAGCAGTAGGAGGAGGCAGGTGGTGATTCTTGGGCTTCTCCAGTGGAAGCAATGTTAAAAATAGACCGTGTCCTCATCCTGCAGAAGGCGGTAGCTTTCACAGTAGTCTCCAAATGGCCTTCAGACAGACCTGAAAAATAGGCATGGCCTCCTTAAGGATAATGGTTTGTGCCTACTAACTGAGAGGGGTGAGGCTAGCATGAAGTAACTGCACGTAAATGATTCCTGTCCTCTTAGGCTGGGGTTGAGTTTTCCTTCAGCTTTCCTGCAGCCCTATTTTGCAGTTACATGTCTGGAAAAGGTTGCACCTCTCACTGCCAGCGTTTTGCAAGAAGGAAGAAAAATAATTGCATGAGAGCAGAGCACACAAATGGTTCTGCCACGTGTGCCTCAAGGTACTGCTTTAGTTTTCACCCTGTAGAAGGAATAAATGCACTTTGCAGAGCTTTCCCCTGCTTTTCATCCTTTCTGTGCCACATTTTTCAGAAGTGCCAAAATGCTGGGTTTATGAAATGCGAAACCGAAGCGCTGCTGGCAGAGGTTCCCGCTGGGCTGCCGTGAAATGCGCCTGCGAGGGGCGCCAGGCGCTGAGTGTTCCCAGGATCCAGGATTTCAGCCACGAGGTGGCAGCACAGGTGACGGGTCATCAGGCCTCTCCGGAATGAGTTTGCCCGATTAAGGTCCGCGCGGTGGTTTTCCGGGAAGGAAATGCGCAAACGTAGCTTCCAAGCAACAAAAGCAATCCCCTACTTTTAGTTGAAGGTCATCCTATCCTAGAAAGAAAAGTTGCAAAGCATGGAATAGTTTTTCTAGGAAGGAGTAGCTGTCTTGTTCAACATCTTTGTGGGTGCCATGGACAGTGGCATTGAGTGCACCCTCAGCAAGTTTGCTGATGACACCAAGCTGTGTGGTGCAGCAGACACGCTGGAGGGAAGGGAGGCCATCCAGAGGGACCTGGACAGGCTGGAGAGGTGGGCACAAGCCAACCTCATGAGGTTCAATAAGAGCAAGTGCAGGGTCCTGCATCCGGGTCGAGGCAATCCCAGGCACAAATCCAGGCTGGGCAGGGACTGGCTGGAAAGTAGCCCTGAGGAGAGAGACTTGGGGGTGCTGGTGGACAAGAAGCTCAACATGAGCTCTCAGTGTGCACTTGCAGCCCGCAAAGCCAATCAGATCCTGGGCTGCATCAGGAGAAGTGTGGCCAGCAGGTCGAGGGAGGTGATCCTCCCCCTCTACTCAGCCCTGGTGAGACCCCACCTGGAGTACTGTGTCCAGTTCTGGAGCCCCTATTACAAGAGGGATGTGGAGGTGCTGGAAGGTGTCCAGAGAAGGACCACGAGGATGATCAGAGGGCTGGAGCACCTCTCCTATGAGGACAGACTGAAGGAGTTGGGGCTGTTCAGTCTGGAGAAGAGAAGGCTCCCAGGTGACCTAATTGTGGCCTTCCAGTATCTGAAGGGGGCCTAGAAGAAGGCTGGGGAAGGACTTCTGAGGATCTCAGGTAGTGATAGGACTAGGGGGAATGGAATGAAGCTGGAGGTGGGGAGATTGAGGCTGGATGTGAGGAGGAAGTTCTTCCCCATGAGAGTGGTGAAACCCTGGAATGGGTTGTCCAGGGAGGTGGTTGAGGCCCCATCCCTGGAGGTGTTTAAGCCCAGGCTGGATGAGGCTTTGGCCAGCCTGATCTAGTGTGGGGTGTCCCTGCCCATGGCAGGGGGGTTGGAACTAGATGATCCTTGTGGTCCCTTCCAACCCTGACTGATACTATGATACTATGATACTATGACAAGCTCTGCCACATCTCCAGACATGTAGGACCACCAAGAGTTGGTCTTGATAAGTCTGGGGATAAGAGTATTTGGAGCTGGCCTGTGAGAAACAAGGATGCTTTAACACGAGAGGAAAAAAATAAACCCAACCAGCAGCTGAACAGTGGTAGTGTGAAGAGAGGAATGAAGAAAAGGGCAGAGGGGTTAATATTTGCCATTTATTCTGTGTGCAAGATTGGATGTCAAGGAATTATTAGATATTATGAGTGGGACAAGGCAGGAGACGTGACTGTGTTAAGTCATTCTGTTAGTCCCAAAGCACCTTCACGACACCCCTGATTTGAAGCAATTGCTTTTCTTAGTAATGATGTTCTGTAACTGTAAGGTGGAAGGGGGAAAAACCCCAGCCAGTTATAGCCTTTATGCATTACAGATTTTTGATTAAATTAAGGAATGTTAGAAGTAAAGATCAGAATATGAAAGCTGACTTTTAATATGCATTTAAATGCTACTCAGGTTTTTTTTTTCCCTCCTCTGACCACAACTTCATTCTCTCTTTTGAATTCACTATTGGCAATGTACACAATTATGGATGTGGTCAGCACTAAGCTGGAAAAAAAAATATCTTCCCTTTTTCACTCCTACAAGTAGCACTGCAGATTTTTATGGAATGCTTGCATTAAAGTGACATCAAGAGGCAGGAGTCTGTTGTTCCAGGTCACTGAAGAGTGAATGGCAGCTCTAAAGAGCTTGTTTTACAAAGAGACAGAGCAGGAAATTGCTGGTAACAGTTGTGTGTTTTATTTGGGAATAACTTGGGAATTTAATATTGGGTTGCTTCCTTTACTTCCAGAGCCAAGCACAGCCCTGTGCATTGTTCTTGTTCTTGCAGGTTGCCAGAGAAGATTCTTGTGCCTTTGAGTGGTGCCCAGTGATAGGACATGGGGCAGTGGGTGCAAACTGGAAGGCAGGAGGCTTCACTTGAGCTTAAGGAGAATCTTCTTTACTTTGAGGGTGTCAGAGCACTTTAATGGGCTGCCCAGAGAGGTTGTGGGGTCTCTTTCTCTGGGGAGATTCCAATCTTGTCTGGGTGCAATCCTGTGTAGCCTGCTTTAGCAGGGTAGTTGAACTAGATGCTCTCCAGAGGTTCCCTTCAACCTTTGCCATTCTTTGACCAGTCACAAATGTGTCATTTAAAAACTCAGGCCAAGAAGGTGACGTGTCATTTACAGCATGGTCTCAAGGTGGATTGGAATTGGTAGTTGGTAGGGTTTTGTTTGTTTGTGTGTGTGTGTGGGGGGTTGTCTTTGTTTTTCTCTTTGGTTTTTATTTTGTTCATTTGTTGGTTTTTCATAGAGTTGATGTCCAAGGAGACCTTATTGTGGCCTATATTAAGGGGGCCTACAAGAAAGCTGGTGAGGGACTCTTTAGGGTGTCAGGTACTGATAGGACTAGGGGAAATGGAACAAAACTAGAAATGGATGTTAGAAGAAGTTCTTCCCCATGAGGGTGGTGAGACACTGGCACAGGTTGCCCAGGGAGGTGGTGGAAGCCTCATCCCTGGAGGTTTTTAAGGCCAGGCTGGATGTGGCTCTGGGCAACCTGCTGTAGTGTGAGGTGTCTCTGCCCATGGCAGGGGGGTTGGAACTACATGATCCTTGAGGACCATTCCGACAATTTTATGGTTCTGTGAGTAAGGGGTCCAAAAAGCCATAGTTACCGGTACGGCCGGTAGCAAATCTCCGTCCTGCCTTGTGTACCTATATTGTGACCACCAGAGGGCAGTGTCGCTCCAAACAAGTCCTTTTAGTGCTCGCCATGCAATCCCCTAGCGCGCATCTATGGTTCGCCACCGAGAGGTGAAACTAGAGATCTTCTGCGTACAAGTGGAAGCCTTGTGTAAAAACGAATGTTTAGGTCTGGAATGTCTTTCAAAATTAATTTTGCAACATGTATTTTTTTATATTGAATGAGTTCAGCTCATCTGTTACTTCTTTGAGACAGTGCTGGCTACATAGTATCATAGTATCAGTCAGGGTTGGAAGGGACCACAAGGATCATCTAGTTCCAACCCCCCTGCCATGGGCAGGGACACCCCACACTACATCAGGCTGGCCAGAGCCTCATCCAGCCTGGGCTTAAACACCTCCAGGGATGGGGCCTCAACCACCTCCCTGGACAACCCATTCCAGGGCTTCACCACTCTCATGGTGAAGAACTTCCTCCTCACATCCAGCCTGAATCTCCCAACCTCCAGCTTCATTCCATTCCCCCTAGTCCTATCACTACCTGAGATCCTGAGAAGTCCCTCCCCAGCCTTCCTGTAGGCCCCCTTCAGATACTGGAAGGCCACAATTAGGTCACCTGGGAGCCTTCTCTTCTCCAGACTGAACAGCCCCAACTCCTTCAGTCTGTCCTCATAGGAGAGGTGCTCCAGCCCTCTGATCATCCTCGTGGTCCTTCTCTGGACACCTTCCAGCACCTCCACATCCCTCTTGTGATAGGGGCTCCAGAACTGGAGGCAGTACTCCAGGTGGGGTCTCACCAGACCCCAGGCATGTCTCATTCCAGGTTCTCCCTCTGGGCATCTACCAGCTCTCTCTTGTGCGTCATTGGAACCCTCATAGGAAAAAAAGTTCTTCCTCATACCTAGTCTATATCTCTCCTCTCTCTGTCTCTCTCATCCATTGTCTTGTTGCAACAGGCTGTGCTAAAAAGATTGTCCCCATCTTTCTTCTTGGCCCCTTTAGACACTGAAAGTCCACGAGATGGTCTCCCTGGAGCCTACTCTTCTCCAGACTGAACAACCCCAACTTCGTGTCATCTGCAAAGTTGATAATGATGGACTCCATCCTCTCATCCAGATCATCAATAAAGGCTCAGCCCTCCAGCCAGTTCCTAACCCAGCTCAGAGTGCTGCTGTCCAAGCCATGGGCTGACACCTTGGCCAGGAGCTTGCTATGGGGTATGGTGTCAAAAGCCTAGTCTAGCTAGAGGAAGACATTTTTTACTGTGATAGTGTTGAAACACTGCAAGAGGTTGTCCAGAGAAGCTGTGGATGCCCCATCCCTGGAAGTGTTCAAGGTCAAGTTGGATGGGGCTTTGAGCAACCTGCTCTAGTGGAAGTTGTCCATTTCCATAGCAAGGGAGTTGGAACTACCTGATCATTAAGGTCCCTCCCAACTCAACCCATTCCATGATTCTGTGATTCTCTAACTGCATTTTCTCATGTAGCACTAAAATAGATTTAAATATGCATTGGGTTAGGAACTGGCTGGAGGGCCAAGCCCAGAGAGTGGTGGTGAATGGTGCCACATCCAGCTGGCAGCCAGTCACTAGTGGTGTGCCCCCAGGGATCAGTGCTGGGCCCTGTGCTCTTTAACATCATTATTGATGATCTGGATGAGGGTATTGAGTCCATCATCAGTAAATTTGCTGATGACACCAAGCTGGGGGCAGGAGTTGATCTGCTGGAGGGTAGAGAGGCTCTGCAGAGGGACCTTGA
The DNA here is from genome assembly GCF_026170545.1 of Melanerpes formicivorus. NCBI lineage: Eukaryota > Metazoa > Chordata > Aves > Piciformes > Picidae > Melanerpes > Melanerpes formicivorus. The sequence goes on along the minus strand of NW_027142353.1, from coordinate 34,605,644 downwards.
CAGGCTGGACAGATGGGCAGAGTCCAACATGATGGCATTCAACAAGTCCAAGTGCCAGGTGCTGCACTTTGGCCATGGCAACCCCATGCAGAGCTACAGGCTGGGGTCAGAGTGGCTGGAGAGCGGCCAGGCAGAGAGGGACCTGGGGGTACTGGTCGATGGCAGGCTGAACATGAGCCTGCAGTGTGCCCAGGTGGCCAAGAGGGCCAATGGCATCCTGGCCTGCATCAGGAACAGTGTGGCCAGCAGGAGCAGGGAGGTCATTCTGCCCCTGTACACTGCACTGGTTAGGCCACACCTTGAGTCCTGTGTCCAGTTCTGGGCCCCTCAGTTTAGGAAGGAGGTTGACTTGCTGGAATGAGTCCAGAAAAGGGCAACAAAGTTGGTGAGGGTTTGGAACACAGCCCTGTGAGGAGAGACTGAGGGAGCTGGGGTTGCTTAGCCTGCAGAAGAGGAGACTGAGGGGAGACCTTATCGCTCTCTACAACTACCTGAAGGGAGGTTGTAGACAGGCAGAGGTTGGTCTCTTCTCCCAGGCAACCAGCACCAGAACAAGAGGACACAGTCTCAGGCAGCACCAGGGGAGGTTAAGGTTGGATGTTAGGAAGAAGTTCTACACAGAGAGAGTGATTGCCCATTGGAATGGGCTGCCTGGGGAGGTGGTGGAGTCACCATCATTGGAGGTGTTCAGGAGGAGACTTGATGGGGTGCTTGGTGCTATGGTTTAGTTGATTAGGTGGGTTGGACTGGTTGATGGGTTGGACATGATGATCTTGAAGGTCTCTTCCAACCTGGTTTATTCTATGTAATTCTATGTAATTCTATGCCCTTCTGCTTCATGGAGCTGAGTTAGAGGCTTAAACTGCAGCAGGCTTTTAGCACCCTGCTTTGGTTTTCAAAAAACACTTAAACTCTGTGCAAACTTCTCAGCCTGGTTCATTCTGACTTTGTCCTTCAGGGATATGGCTTGTGGGTGGCAGACATTACCCTGTATGAGCAGGAGTGCTTGTATTGATCATATTGCCTTTCACACTTGATACCAAAATGGTGTTTTGGCTCAGGCAAAGCAGTTCTTGATTTAAAGTTTAATTGTAGATAAACTGCATGTGTGAGTACAAATCATCTCACTGATGTTGGTATACACCTGCCAAGTGCTCTTCTGGGCCTACCATCAGACATCACGTTCACTTCACAAGCATCAAAGCACTTATCAAAAACTGCATACTAGCAGTGTGCCAGAAACCTCCGGGTGGAAAAGAAGTCAGCTCTTTTGTTCTCCCTCTCTCAGCCCTCGGTGATAATGACTTAGGAGTTGTTTGTATCCTCAAATGTTCAACACCAGTGGTTCAGAAAGCAAACTGGGAGCTCTGCTCTGTGTTATGAACAGGTGATGACAGGTTTTAGGAGGGAAAAAAAAAAAAAGGAGGCAATTCATCTTAGAAGGATCTGAATCAGACAGCTCCAACAGCAAGCTTGACCAAAGGTGAGTGAAGATACGGATCTAAAGGGAGTGACAGATCTAAAGGGGGTGATCACAGCTTTTAGTTGGCTCTGGCGTTGTCTGCTTCTGATGCCAAAGGAAAAATTGTAGCACTGTGGAAAAGGTACATGACTAATTGATAGCTGGGTTTGTATTCACACACTCCCTTTGAGCTGTGATTTCCTTCAGAGAGAGCAGTTTGTTAAGCTCACCTTTGCTGGAGTCCCTGGTGATAAGGTGCATGTAAGTCTTGTGAGGAGCAGATGAGGGAAATGGGGTGGTTTAGTCTGGAGGAGGCTCTCTACAACTCTACAGAAGAAGGCTGGAGTGAGGTGGGGATTGCTCTCTTCTCCTTAGCATTAGGTGATAAATGAAGTTGTTCCAGGGGAGGTTTAAGTTGGATATTAGGAAATATTTCTGTCCTGAAAGAGTGGCCAAATAATAGAACAGGTTGTGCAGGGAGATGGTGGAGTCACCATCCCTGCAGGTGTCCAAGGAACATGTGGACATGACACCTGGGACATGATTTAACAGACATGATGGTGTTAGGATGATGGTTGGAGTCAATGACCTTAAAAGTCTCACCCAACTGAAACAATTCTATGATTCTATTTGCTCACTGTCTGCTTCTGCTGCCATGATGCTGAAGCAAAGAAGAACCTCAGTGTGTTAGATAGGAAGAGCAATTTGAGTGAGTGGCTCCCTGTGGCAGAAGTTTGCATTAGTGAAGTGGTTGTTTCTAGTGCTAGGAGACCTCTCATGCCAGTTTGTCATTGCCTTCACATAATTGCTTTGAAAGTTCAGTAAGATTAAGGCATTATTAACAGAACTGTTTCTTTCATTTCACTCAAGCAGACCCAGCACTTTTGCTAGGGGAAATTGCCACATCTTTTGTTTGCTTGTATTTTACACTTCAGCTTATTTTTTTGCAGTGTAACAGGTGTTAAGTGAAGCACTTTTAGTTGTGAGGGATCAGGAAATCCAGCAGCAAAGCACTGGTATGTTAGTCAAGGGAAGTACAATCTACTCCTTTTGGCGTAATTGTTTGTGTTATGGTCTTGATTGGATTCCTGTTCTGTTTGCCTGCATTCTTCTGATTGAGAGCTGCCTAAACATGAGCCAGCAGTGTGCCCAGGTGGCCGAGAAGGCCAATGGCATCCTGGCCTGCATTAGGAATAGTGTGGCCAGCAGGAGCAGGGAAGTCATTGTGCCCCTGTACTCTGCACTGGTTAGGCCACACCTTGAGTACTGTGTCCAGTTCTCGGCCCCTCAGTTTAAGAAGGACATTGAGACACTTGAACGTGTCCAGAGAAGGACAACAAGGCTGGGGAGAGGCCTTGAGCACAGCCCTGTGAGGAGAGGCTGAGGGAGCTGGGATTGTTTAGCCTGGAGAAGAGGAGGCTCAGGGGAGACCTCATTGCTCTCTACAACTACCTGAAGGGTGGTTGTAGCCAGGAGGGGGTTGGTCTCTTCTCCCAGGCAACCAGCACCAGAACAAGAGGACACAGTCTCAAGCTGCACCAGGGGAAGTTTAGGCTCGAGGTGAGGAAAAAGTTCTTCACTGAGAGAATCATTTGCCATTGGGATGTGCTGCCCAGGGAGGTGGTGGAGTCACCATCCCTGGATGTGTTCAAGAGGGGATTGGATGTGGCACTTGGTGCCATGGTCTAGTCATGGGTCTGTGGTGACAGGTTGGACTCTATGATCTTTGAGGTCTCTTCTAACCTTAGTGATACTGTGATTCTACTTTTCAATTTACAGCATAGACACTTGGATGTGTGGATGCTCATTGCAGTTTGAGATGGAATAGGGTCTCACATGGGATCTCTGCCCCTAAGGTAATACAGGGAATGAGTAAGAACAGTCACACAGAATAGTACATGAACATTAAACCTGTGTTTCACAGCACTATTACACAGAATGGCTGAGGTCAGAAGGGACCTCTAGTCCAATTCTTCTGCCAGAGTAGATTTCCCTAGAGAAGGTTGCACAGGACTGTGTGCAGGTGGGTTTTGAATGACTCCAGATACAGATGAAAATTACTCATTTTACCATGCAGTACATCAAGATAGCTAAATACCTTGATGACAGGAAGGCTGTGCATTGCATGGAGGAGCTAAGCAGCATCTAGGCCTCTTGGTGCCCAAGTTCATACTTTGATCAAAAAGACTAAAGTATGGATCCCCCTAGATGTGCTCTCCAGCTGCTTCCAGTTAGTGGTAAACTTAAGAACTGTGAGATCAGGAAGTGTTACCCAGTTCATATATGGAGAGTGCACATCCTGTGCTTGGGTCACTGTGTGTGGTTTTGTTGGTTGTTCTTTACCTTCAGCTGCTGCTTGAGTTTCTTGGCCTAAAAAGTGAGCAGTGGCTTTGCTGTTTTCTCTAGATATGCTGGGCCCACACTGAATCAGCTGGAGCTCTGGAAGTTTCTAGGAGAGTGAGCTGAGGGCACTGAGTGTCTAAGGGCTTTCTTTATTCAGTAAGATGTTAGCAACATCCTTCAAGGACAACATTAATACACCAGATATTTGAAACAACTGTGCCAAGCCTGCCATGTCTCAATTATTCTGTTTCTACCTTGGTATGAGTGTCAGCCTGCTGAGAGGTGCCATGATGAAGCTTGGAAGCCTGAACTTCCATGTCACCTTTAAACAAAGATTGGTTTGGGGTCAGATTCAGCCAAGGTGTAACTGCAGCCAGATGGTAATTTTCTCTTGTGACACTGGTTCCCCGGAATTTAAACTTTTGTTATAAACACCCTTTTTCTCCCATCTTCTCTGATTGCTGGCCCTCAGGTTTTCAGAATACAATTCACTATATGACTGAAAGGAGTTTTCAGGAATCTTGGGGAAAACACTTTTGAGACACATGGACTGATGCCTTTCTTCTCAGTGGGTAACATTTCTGAACTTAACAGATGAGATAATTTAGGTTAGGATATCACTGCAGAATTTGACTAAACACCATCACAACTTCCTAGTATGCCCAGTGGCCAAGTAAGTCTGAACAATGACAGTTTGAAAGATGATAGAAGATCTTTGCTGGGAAAAGTGACAATGTGGCAGTTTCAGACTGTGCCTGGAAAGTTTTCCACAGATCTTGAACAGAAAGTGGTAGAATGGAAGTAAATTGCCAGTGGATGTAAAAAGGAAAATAGTAAGTTCTAAACAATCCCGTGGGATAGGTAACAAACATACAGGTTAGTTGTGTACAATAACTTGCTCTGGTTTTGGCTTCTTCACTCTAGCAGATACTAGCTCTGGCTTCTGTTGGCTTTGCTGACCTTGACTGTGTGCTTTGTTGTGGCTGAGTATCTAACAAACAACTCTCTGCTCATTTCTCTCCTCTGTAGTGTACTGGGGGGGAGGTAGGGAACAGGGAAGGGGAAGCTATTAGTAGCTCCCTTGGTTTGTCCAGGGGGGGTCTTGTGCTGTTTATGAATTGTAAATACCTGTAAATATTGTGTATACGTATACAATATTTATACATATACAATATACATATTCATTGCATTTAATTTTAGATTGTGGTTGTGGTTGTAAATACAGCTTCATTTGCTTCCAACTGAGCTAGTATGGCAAATTTATGTTGGGGGAATCTTCAACCCACCACAGACAGCATCAATAGTATCATAGTATCAGTCAGGGTTGGGAGGGACCACAAGGATCATCTAGTTCCAACCCCCCTGCCATGGGCAGGGACACCCCACACTACATCAGGCTGCCCAGAGCCTCAGCCAGCCTGGGCTTAAACACCTCCAGGGACAGGGCCTCGACCACCTCCCTGGACAACCCATTCCAGGGCTTCACCACTCTCATGGTGAAGAACCTCCTCCTCACATCCAGCCTCAATCTCCCCACCTCCAGCTTCATTCCATTCCCCCTAGTCCTATCACTACGTGAGATCCTCAGAAGTCCTTCCCCAGCCTTCCTGTAGGCCCCTTTCAGATACTGGAAGGCCACAATTAGGTCACCTGGGAGCCTTCTCTTCTCCAGGCTGAACAGCCCCAACTCCTTCAGTCTGTCCTCACAGGAGAGGTGCTCCAGCCCTCTGATCATCCTCGTGGCCCTTCTCTGGACACCTTCCAGCACCTCCACATCCCTCTTGTAACAGGGGCTCCAGAACTGGAGGCAGTACTCCAGGTGGGGTCTCACCAGGGCTGAGTAGAGGGGGAGGATCACCTCCCTTGCCCTGCTGGCCACACTTCTCCTGAAGCAGCCCAGGATCTGATTGGCTTTGCAGGCTGCAAGTGCACACTGAGAGCTCATGTTGAGCTTCTTGTCCACCAGCACCCCCAAGTCTCTCTCCTCAGGGCTGCTTTCCAGCCAGTCCCTGCCCAGCCTGGATTTGTGCCTGGGATTGCCTTGACCCAGATGCAGGACCCTGCACTTGCTCTTGTTGAACCTCATGAGGTTGGCTTGTGCCCACCTCTCCAGCCTGTCCAGGTCCCTCTGGATGGCCTCCCTTCCCTCCAGCGTGTCTGCTGCACCACACAGCTTGGTGTCATCAGCAAACTTGCTGAGGGTGCACTCAATGCCACTGTCCATGGCACCCACAAAGATGTTGAACAAGACAGGTCCCAGGACTGATCCCTGAGGGACTCCGCTTGTCACTGGCCTCCACTGGGACATGGAGCCATTGACAGCCACTCTTTGGGTGCGGCCATCAAGCCAGTTCCTTATCCATCTAGTGGTCCACCCATCAAACCCATGTGTCACCAGTTTGGAGACCAGGATGTGGTGTGGGACAGTGTCGAAGGCTGTGCTCAGGTCCAGGTAAACGACATCAGTTGCTCGCCCCTCAGCTATTAATTTTGTCACCTGCTCATAGAAGGCCACCAGGTTGGTCAGGCAGGATTTGCCCTTGGCAAAGCCATGCTGACTGTTCCCAATCACCTCTTCACTATTCTTCTGAACCAGTAGTGCCTCCAGGAGGATCTGCTCCATGATCTTTCCAGGCACAGAGGTGAGACTGACTGGCCTGTAGTTCCCTGGTTCCTCCTTCTTACCCTTTTTGAAAATGGGGGTAAGAAGCATGGGAATAACAAGCCTGCTGCTTAGATACACACATTTTGTTGATTAGAGCTATCTGGTTATAGGGCCTGTCAAGTGTTTATAATGAAGCCTGAGTGCAGTAGTAGGGGTCCTGCATGTGCAACATGTCTAAGGAGAAATTCTGCAGTGAAACATTTCCATTTTGGAGAGCTTTTGGGGGAGAAATAGCTGAACAAATACCAAAGATTGTGCAAGGTCATCTCCCCTCCTGGTAGTGCCTGGTTAACGTACTTCTGTGATGTATTTTGTTCCCCAGTTCAAGAGAGGTTCTCTCTCCAATCAGGAGATTGCTGGAGAGAATCCAATGGAGAGCCATAAGGATGATTAGGGGACTTCAGCATCTCCCCAATGAAGAGAGGCTGAGAGCCCTGGGGCTGTTCAGTCTTGAGAAGAGAAGACTGAGAGAGGATCTGATCAATGTCTATCAATCTCTGAGGGGTGGGTGTCAAGTGGAGGGGGCCAGGCTCTTTTTGGTGGTGTGCTGTAATAAGACAAGAAACAATGGATACAAACTTGAACTTCAACCTGAGGAGAAACCTCTTTGCATCGAGGGTGACAGAGCCCTGGAACAGGCTGCCCAGAGAGGTTATGGAGTCTCCTTCTCTGGAGACTTCCAAAACCCACCTGGATACATTCCTGTGTGGACTACCCTAAGTGATCTTGCTCTGACAGGGAGGTTGGACTTGATCTCTGGAGGTGCCTTCCAACCTCTTTTGTTCTGTGATTCTGTGATTGCTTGTTGCAGGGTGAAAGGAGTGAGAATGGTTACAGCTTTGTGATCATGAAGAGTAAAACTTGTTTTGTTCCTGTTGTGGATGGCTTGTTCCCAGTTAACATTGCTGATAAGTGTGGAGTAGGCTGCCCAGAGAGGTTATGGAGTCTCCCTCTCTAGAGACTTTCCAAACCTGGTTGGACGTGTTCCTAGGTTACCTGCCCTAGGTGATCCTGCTTTGGCAGGGGAGTTGGACTAGATGATCTCCAGAGGTCCCTTCCAAAACCTAGCATTCTGTGATTCCATATTACAGTAGAAACAAAGCATACAAACCCCACAAATGAACAGCATTTTCAGGGCTAATTTTTAGGCAAGGCAGAATCTGCTAATTAAATTTACTAATGACATAATGTTGGAAGGCAATATCAAAACAAAGAAGGCCTGGAACATCATGTGGGAAGCACTGCATAACCCTGAGGACTGGCGTAGTAGAAATCAGGTGAAGTTTGGTAGTGCAGATCATGAAGTCATGTCCTGAGGATAAGAAGGAAAATTTTGAGAGAAGAGGTAAGATCTGCCAAGAAAAGAGAGAGCTAGAACAGCTGGGTGCAGCTGCCAGCTGCTAGTGTACTGTGGACTGGCACTTAGATGGAAGGCAAATGAAATCCTAAAATGTGTCTGGTTGCTGTCTCAGAGTACGTTGAGCAAGCTAATGCTCCACAGAGAGGTGACCTGTTTGATGTAAAAGACAATGTTGACACAAGAACAAAGGGAAAGATGCAAGAAGGAGATTCCTAAGCAAAAACAAACAAACAAATCCAGAAACACCCAAACAAGCAAACAAATAACCAAACCCCCAACACATTTGCTTTAAACTTTGATTTCCATGCTTCTAGTACCAGAGAACAATAATTCATGATTCAAAGGCCTCTTTTCCAGTCATCATTTATGTTCTCAGAATCACAGCTAAAACATGTGAGGGCTCGTTTTTGTCACCTAAATTATATCAACCACCAAGAAATGTGGGAGGCAATCCTAAAGAAAAGCCAGAGTCGGGTTGCCAGTTGGATCAGGGTTCACCAGGCCATGCCAGAGCACAGCTGGCTGTGTATAATTTGCCTGAAAAATAAAGACAAATCACAGCATCATAGAATTGTTTTGGCTGAAAAAGACCTTTAAGGTCATGGAGTCCAACCATTATCTTAACTCCACAAAGTCTGGTGCTAAACTATGTTCCCCAGCATTGCATCTCTGCATTTTTAAAACACTTCCAAAGAGGGGGATTCAACTATCTCCTTGGGGAGCCTGCTTGAGACCCCTTCCCGTGAAGAAATTTCTTCTGATATCCAACCTAAGCCTCCTCTGGTGCAACTTGAGGCCATTTCTTCAAAATGGGAAGAGTGGGTTTTGATTAAGCTCAGGATCAAACAGAGGCCCACAAAAATGCAGAATCTCTCCTAGGCTGCTCTCAGCAGAATCTTCAGCTAGCCCACTCAAAGTAAAATCAGAGCCAGGCAGGATATGGCAAAACTGATGTGTGTGTTAGGGTGAAACTGAAACTGCAGGTCAGAAAAGGGAGAAGGATGTGTGTTTTCTTTCCTAAGGAAATGAAACTTGAAAAGACAGAGCTGAGGCTTAAAAGAGTCTTGAATACCTAGGCTTCTGCATCAGAGTTTGTGAAGTGCTTGCTTCAGTCCAGTTCTACAATCTCAAACCAGTAAACCCCCAGTAGCAAAGCTAATAAATGCTTAAGATTCCAAGAGACAGGCTTGTAATGAACCAAGGAAGCGAGGCTTGGTTTTAGTACATGGAAATGAATTCTGCTGATTCTGATGGGGGGGTGGGGGGGGAGGGTATCCTTTGTATGGTAATGGCTGTAATGAATTCAAAACAGACTTAAATCATATTCAAAACATCATAATTAGTTGTATGGATCCCCTTGGGTAAGGTACTCAGCAAGTGCACATGAAGACATAATTCCCTCTGGGTGTTTACAATCTGACATGAACATGAATATAATGAACTGATGTCACAGAATCACAGCATGGTCACCCAGAGCAGGTTGCACAGGATGGCAATGTTCAGGCAGGTTTTGAACCTCTCCAGAGGAGGAGACTCCACAGCTTCTCTGGGCAGCCTGTTTCAGTGCTCCATCACCCTCAAAACAAAGACGTTCCTCCTCCTGTTTAGGTGGCATTTCAAATGTTACAGTTTGTGCCCGTTGCCCTTTGTCCTGTCACTGGGCACTAATGGAAAGAGTCTGGCCCTATCCTCTTAACCTCCACTGTTTAGATACTGCTAACCATTGAGAAAACCTTCTCTCAATCTTCTCCAGGCCAAACAGCCCCAGGTCTCAGCTTTTCATTGTCAGAGAGATGCTCCAGTTCCCTCATCATCTTTGGAGCTTCTGCTGTAATCTCTCCAGTAGTTTGCTGTCTCTTGAGAGAGAGATTCTAGAAGGGTTCCCAGTACTCTGGATGTGGGCTCAGTAGGACAGAGTAAATTCAACAACAGACCACAGCTTTGCAGATTTCTTCAGTGATGGGATAAATATCTGACCAGGCTGATCACAGCCCATATGGACACCATGAAAAAGAGCAATTTGCAAGAAAATATAATTATTTTCCTTTCACCAGTTGTAGTGGGGCCTCTCTTTGAGGCTACCTGTTTAGTTTTTCAGCCAAAGGTCTGTCCTGGGCCTGACTCATCCTCACTTCTCCCTGGAATTTTAGCCAGAGCTGTTAAGTCTCCCAGTGTGAGAAGCAAAGGATAAGTTTTTTTTCAGTTTTAAAACATCTTAGAAGCTCAGATGCTTTTGTGGCTTATTTCCCTTTGGCAAGAGGATGGACTATGTGTCAGGACTGTGCCTCTTGTGCCTGTGAAAACTGACCTAAATTTGGCCAAGTCAGAAGCCTTTGAAAAAGAATCTCATGTTCTGGGCTGTTGTGCTGAACTTCCACAGTAAAATAAAACAGTGGGTGGGAGAGTGACAGAGACTGGTTGAGAAGATGGTGGGAGAAAGGGGATGGGAAACTAGGACTGGCCTTCTGAAGGTGTTGGAAGGCTTTGGGGGAGTAGAGACAGATTTCCCTAAACAGTCTGGGGTGGGCGTGTGTGTGGCACAAATACATTGGACCAACAACCCAAAAACTACAGGATATATGGGACATGAGAAACTGGGACTGAGCAAGAGCTGTTCCCTACAGGACTGCAGAGATTATTTCTCCCCCTTCTAGAGTATTTTAAAGAGAGGAAAGAAATGCTGAGGTTCTACTATGATGAAAATCATAGGAAACTATGGAATAAACTAACATCTTCTGTCTTCAGATTTGGCCAGCTTACAAACAAACAGAAAATAAGGAGGAAAAAAGGGTTTGAGCTGCTGGTGCTGCAAAAAGTGCAATTTTGTCTCATCCCTGAGATATCTAAGTGATGTTTGCACATCCTTCATGGTAAGATCTGTTTTTCTAAAGGAGATTTAGTATACTTAAGACTCAGACTACCTAAATTTGGTGCATAAAGACAAATGACAACAATCTCCCTTTAAGTGAGTGTTGTTCTTTAGGAACCAAACAAGCAGGGATCTGCACCAACTCAGGTAAGTAAACCCCATTAAAAGGCATGTATGCAAAGGGCATTAATGAAGGTTGTGTAGCTGACATACACTTGGCATTTCAAATGCTTAGAGTTGCAAACTTCATTAGCCTTCTTTCAGCATCCTTTTTTTGTGTCTTTAATTAATGTTGTGTCTTGTTTGTATAGAAGTAGAGCCTGGAAGCAAATATTGTAAGGCTTTGCAGTCATAACATGGAGTATCTGTCAGAAGCCTCAGGTTTTCAGTTACTTGGACAACATCTGAAAAAAAAAAATCTGAGATGTATGAACTTTGTTTTGGGAACACCAATAGCAGCATGTAGTCCCTGACTTGTCTATTTAGACTGTGCCTTTCAGAACAGGAGACATGTCATCTTTGTACAGTTTCTACTACCCTTTGTTACCACCTCAGGACTCTCAATTCTGTGGTGGTAAAGATGGTTAGCAACAGCATGCAATGTAAAAGCTTTTGAAATCCTTAAGCCTCACTGCTGCACATCAGAACTCCCCAGCTGGATGTTGCAGGCTGAGTGCTGGTAACACACAATAGAGATTGTCATTTTGTCTTGTTGCAGATGCTTGTGGTTTTGAAGACATCCACTCTTCTCCTTCCCACAGAGCTCAGAGTGATTTGGGCAGGCAGTAGTGACCATGAAAGTTTCTAGCTTCTATTCATTTCTTATAGTATTAGATAAGCTGCTTGGTTTTGTAACACATGAAACAGCTGGAATCACCTTCCCTGCAAATGCTTCAGTGTCCATCACTCAACTCCTTAGGCAGGCTGGTGGTCAAGGACAGCCTGGCTGAACAATGCATGTTCTCCATCCTGCAGTCTCCTCTGACTGAGCTGGGAGAACACAGCTTGCTCAGGTCAGGAAGCTTGTCTGAGGAGCTCACTCCCTGTTGATGCCAACCATCACTCTGCTCCAGCTCTCTGCAGGTCTCTGGGTGCAGCTTTTCAAAGTCAGCACATTTTTTGGCATCTCTGTTTCCCCCTTCTTCTTTGTCAAGGGTTAGAACTGGGCCTGACACTAAAGAAGTAACAGATGCTCTCTGTGAACCCTCTGCCTTCCCAGTGGGGAAGAGAAAGGAAATAAGGGAGAGAGGCTGCTGGGTTGGGAAAGATACTAAACCAGCTTTATGGGAAATGATAGCAATAAATGACATAGATACAAATAGATGCAAACCAATAGCAACCCCCACCCCTGATGGCAATGATGTCACCATCACCAGTGGTGCTGGGAGCAGGCATTGGGAAAGTCCCAGACTGGGTGCAGGAGTTGGATTCTGAAACTGAATTCAGGTTCAAAGAACCTGACAGAGTCCTCCTTGGATGCCATCCATTGAAGAAGACTCTGAATCTCATGATCCCTCAGCTGTACACCAAACGTGACATCCATGGAATGGAATCCCTTTTTGGTCAGTTCAGGGTCATCTGTCCTGTCCACTCTTCCCCACATGTGCAGCCTTTTGCTCTGCAGCAGCAATGTGGCACACAAGATTTATCAGTGACCTTGGTCTGTACCAAAACCCTTGGCAGTAACTCTGACCATCATCATCCTTGCTGCTAGAATCAGCCACTGTCTGTGCAAAAATGTCCTGAACCTCAGAAAGTGCCTTCACTGAGCTGAGACTGAGCTGAGAAGTCTAATCACTGAGCAGAATTAGTGCTGTTTAGCTCAAACAAGAGTATTTGTTGAATTTATTTGGTACACTGAACACAGGGAGGTTGCAATGCCTACCACATCTGAGAAGCCAGAGTAAAAGGTGTAGTAGGAAGAATGAAAAAAGGTAGCAGTAGGCTAAATTTGTTGTGATTTGATTGGTTGAGAGGCTACAGCATAAGAGGGGCATGGAACTTCTGGAGTGGGTTCAGAGGAGGGCTGGAGAACCTCCCCTCTGGGGACAGGCTGAATGAGTTGGGCTGTTCAGCCTAAAGAACAGAAGGCTCTGGGGAGACCTTATGGCAATCTTCCAGTACCTGAAGGGTGCCTACAAAAGCTGGGGACAGGCTTTTTGCAATGGCTTGTAGTGACTGGATGAGAGAGAATGGATTGAAGCTTGAGGAGAGATTTAGGTTGGAGATTAGGAAGAGATGCTTGACAATGAGGATGGTGGCACACTGAAACAGGTTGCCCAGGGAGGTCATAGATGCCCCCTCACTGGAAGTACTCAAGGCCAGTTAGGATGAGGCCTTGAGCAACCTGATTAGTGGAAGGTGACACTGCCCATGGAAGGGGCGTTGGAACAAGATGATTTTCAAGTCCCTTCCAACCCAAACCATTCCATGAATCTATGAAGAGGTAAAGGGCAGCAGCTTGAACTCTGGAAGTTCCATCTTAAAATGAGGAGCAACTTCTTTACTTTGAGGGTTGTGGAGCACTGGAACAGGCTGCCCAGAGAGGTGGTGGAGTCTCCTTCTCTAGAGTAATTCCAAACCCACCTGAATGCAATCCTGTGCAACCTTCTCTGGCAAAGGGGTTGGACTAGATGATCTGGTGGTGCCTGGTGCCACATCCAGCTGGCAGCCAGGCACTAGTGGTGTCCCCCAGGGATCAGTGCTGGGTCCCATCCTCTTTAATATCTTTATTGATGATCTGGATGAGGGCATTGAGTCCATCATCAGTAAGTTTGCAGATGACACCAAGCTGGGGGCAGGAGTTGATCTGTTAGAGGGTTGGAGAGCTCTGCAGAGGGACCTTGACAGGCTGGACAGATGGGCAGAGTCCAAGGGTATGAGATTTAACACATCTAAGTGCCAGGTTCTGCACATTGGCCACAACAATGCCATGCAGTGCTACAGGCTGGGGTCAGAGTGGCTGGAGAGCAGCCAGGCAGAAAGGGACCTGGGGGTAGTGGTTGATAGAAGGCTGAGCATGAGCCAGCAGTGTGCCCAGGTGGCCAAGAAGGCCAATGGCATCCTGGCCTGGATCAGGAACAGGAGCAGGGAAGTCATTCTGCCCCTGTACTCAGCACTAGGTACACCACACCTTGAGTCCTGTGTCCAGTTCTGGGCCCCTCAGTTTAGGAAGGATGTTGACTTGCTGGAATGTGTCCAGAGAAGGGCAACAAAGCTGGGGAGAGGTCTGGAGCACAAGCCTTGTGAGGAGAGGCTGAGGGAGCTGGAGTTGCTTAGCCTGGAGAAGAGGAGGCTCAGAGGAGACCTTATTGCTGTCTACAACTACCTGAAGGGAGGTTGTAGCCAGGTGGGAGTTGGTCTCTTCTCCCAGGCAACCAGCACCAGAACAGGAGGACACAGTCTCAAGCTGTGCCAGGGGAGGTTTAGGCTGGATGTTAGGAAGAAATTCTTCATAGAAAGAGTGATTTGCCATTGGAAATTGCTGCCCAGGGAGGTGTTGGAGTCACCATCACTGGAGGTATTTAGGAAGAGACTGGATGGGGTGCTTGGTGCCATGGTTTAGTTGATTGGATAGTGTTGGATGATAGGTTGGATGTGATGATCTTGAAGGTCTCTTCCAACCTGGTTAATTCTATTCTGTACCATTCTAGTCTAGTCTAGTCTATTTCCAGAGGGCCCTTCCAACCTCCACCATTCTGTGATTCTGTGTGATTGTGTGGAAGTCTGTGGAATGTCTCTGGTCTGATGTGTGGCAGACTTGTGACTGGCAGGAGAGTTTGGCTCAGCTTGCAGGCATGTGGATGAACCTCAGGATCAAAACCTTCCGTTCCATTTCAAGCCACAAGAAAAGACATCTCACGTGCTCAGACAAAGCTTCTGGTTCATCAGCTGCCTTCTTTTGATCTGCAGCAAGTCCCACAAATCACACTTTGGATGCTTACTTTGTTGTATAAGGGAGAAGTGCTAGTGTAGACATTCCTAATGACGTCCCCTCCACCACAGAAGGTGACACCACAGCTAACAACAATAGTGGGCATAACTGGCAAACCTGTTCTCTTGAAACCAGAGTGCAAATAACACGCTGACATTGTGACTTCACTGCTCTATAATGCACTCTTTGGGTTTGTGCTGCAAGCAAAAAGGCAACTTGCTTTAAAGAAAACCCAAATCTCTGTGAGGCTGAAGTCTCAGGGGTGCTTGTTCTTCACTGGCTATCCTGCAGAGCAACCAGCAATCTGCAGCTTAGCCAGTAAGCCTCTCAAACCCAGTAATCTGGCCTCAATGCATGGGAGAGGAATGGACCTGCTGGAGAAGTTCCAGAGGATGCCACAAAATTGATCTGAGGGTTGGCACTCCTCTGCTGTGAGGACAAGCTGAGAGAGTTGGGGTTGTTCAGTCAGGAGAAGAGAAGGCTCCAGGGAGACCTTGTGGACTTTCAGTACTTTAAAGGGGGCAATTAGAAAGTTCAAAAAAGACTTTCCAGCCTGCCTAGAAAAATGGACAACAGTTTGTCTCTTCGCGGATGAAGCGAAGAAAGGGGAACAGGGACACAGGGACTCACAGGGTTCGTGCACTGTAGATTCCTCGTAGATTCTTCCTTTGGATGCGATGTAGCTGTGCAACACTCTGAAATTAAACTCTTTCAGCTAGAATTAAATTTCTTTGTGGAATACACTGAGTTTCACCATTCTCTTGCATTACCCAATAAGTGTGACCCCGACCTTCAGCTGAAACCACCCCTCGGACAGGTTTAGCCTCTCCTGAGGGTGAAAATGCCCAAACAGTTTTACCTAACAGATTCTTTTCTCTAACAACAGGAACTCTATCACCTTCTACTTTCTGTAGCAGATCTGAATGTGCAGGTCCAGCTGGGTTCACTGAACCTCTACTATTTACCAGCCAGGCTGCTTGTGCTAAATGTTTTTCCCAGTTTTTCAAAGATCCACCCCCCATGGCTTTAAGAGTGGTCTTCAACAAACCGTTGTAGTGTTCAATCTTCCCTGCAGCTGGTGCATAGTAAGGAACATGGAATATCTACTCAATACCGTGCTCTTTGGCCCAGTTCATTACAAGGTTGTTAGGTTTATATGGGGTTGGGGTTTTGTTTGTTTGTTTGTTTTGGTTTTGTTTGGGTTTGGTTTTGTTTGGTTTTGGTTTGGTTTGGTTTCAGTTTTGGTTTTGTTTCTTAAGGTACCCCAAAGAAAAGATCCCCACTAGACTGAAAAATAATCTTGTTTGTACGTCCTTATTGTGTTTCACTGAAATGGAATATGACTTCATTCCTCTCACAAGCTCTCACAATCCCTTTCGGGATTCAAGACACCACTTATGCTTATATAACACATCTAGAGCACACAGTCTCAGGCTGCGCCAGGGAGGTTCAGGCTGGAGGTCAGGAGGAAGTTTTACACGGAGAGAGTGATTGCCCATTGGAATGGGCTGCCCGGGGAGGTGGTGGAGTTGCCATCGCTGGAGGTGTTCAGGAGGAGACTTGACAGGGTGCTTGGTTGCATGGGTTAGTTGGTTGGGTGGTGTTGGATGATAGATTGGACGCGATGATCTTGAAGGTCCCTTCCAACCTGGTCTGGTCTATTCTATTCTATTCTATTCTGTTCTGTTCTGTTCTGTTCTGTTCTATTCAAAATGCCATTCTTGTCCTGCTTTGGTCTTTGCATTTTGGTTTTTTTTTAATTTCAAGAGAGTAAAGCATGCTAATGCAAAGATTTCTTTTGTTTTCATGCTTCCATTTTAAAATGAAGAGATTTCTGATTTATAGTCATGTTAAAAATATGTATCACAGAATCATAGAATCAATAAGGTTGGAAAAGACCTCAAAGATCATCAAGTCCAACCTGTCACTCAACACCTCATCACTAACTAAACCGTGGCTCAGGCCCCATTGTGACAGGGAAGGGGTGATGATTTAAAACAACAAGAGGGAGATTCAGACTAGACAGGAGTTCACCACTGACGGTGGTGAAACACTGCTCCAGGTTACCTGGAGAGGTGTTAGATGCCCCATCACTGGAAATATTCCAGGTCAGGTTGGAGGGACTCTGAGCAACCTGATTTAGCTGAAGATGTCCCTGACTAGATGACCTTTAAAGGGCCCATCAAACGCAAGCCAGCAGAATCTTTCATTTGACAGTGACTGGCCAGGCAGGAAACTTGCTTTGTAGTGGGAATCTGCCAGAAGCATTCCTCACACCCCCCAAAAGCAGGGATTTCAGCTGCATTTCTGCTCACCCTCAACACCTGCAAATAGCTATGCTGTTAAAAATAACAAACCTAGAAGGAGCAGAACTTCCTATACAGCTTTTGAGGACTGGTGTTGTTTGCTGAGCTCATTTATTTTCTTAAGCAACTTAAGTTTATGCATTTGAATTTATTCCTCTTACTAAATGTGCCTTATAACCTGCTGTTAGTTTGGTGATGTTCTTAGTCATCACATCATCTTGCAGTGTTTAGGGAAGAAAACACAGAAAAGAGATAGCCACTGGCAATCTCTGAGGTGATTTGTTTAATAATAGCATCCTGTTTACTTCTTTTTCACATTTCCCCACAAATATTCTGCTCTTCATTTACTGATTATGCATGAGGACTGTTTGTTGAAGGAAAACTAGCAGCGGGGTGGAAACCCTAGAGAGGCTAACAAAAGCTTAAGGGGACTTGCTAGTAGTGTGACTAGAGTAACAGATACTCTGAAAGGGAGTTCTTTAATAGCTCTAATTTGTATATCTGGTGCAGAATGAAACTGAGGTTCAAGAGGTGGTGAACTTTTGGTCCCCTCCTCCCTGTCATAACCTCAATGTCTGTGGAGGATCCTGGTCAGGGAAGAATGAGGCCCACTTAGGTCATTTTCCTGGATATATTTACAATGCCTGTTTGTTACAGATTAGTCATCTGTTTGCAATGTTGGATAGTTTGTACATAAGGATGTGCTGCTCCCAGTGGAAATAAACACACAATGACTCCTGCTCTCTTCAGTACCAGCGGGGCTGTTGGGATGTGTGTGTGTTATGCTGGAGCTGTGAATTCAGGTTAGGCAAACTACTGTGGAATCATTTAGGTTGGACATTACTAATCATAATTAGAAGTGGTGGTGGTGCCTACAAGCCATGGCTTTGCCATTGGGGGTTCTGATAAAGCCACTGAATAGAAGCCTTGATCTTGGTATGTATAATGCATGTGGTCCAGGCAGGATTCTCATGTATGTGCATTTAACAGGGTTTTAATAACTCTAGGGCCTGGGCAAGGTGCATGTTTTGTCTGCTTGGGCTTTATATCTGTGGTGGGTTGAGGGGCCCATCCTTCCACCATGGGCAAAAAATGAGACTCAGACAAACGGATTGCAAAAGTGGTGGAAAGTTTAAATGGAAAAGCAGTGAATGTTGTACAGAGAACCACAAGCACAGTGACAAAAGAGATCCCAAAGCATACCCAAAAGCATCCCATCCCCACCTGAGGGTACACCCAAAACCCCCAGAGCTTTCTTCCCTGCCCCCACTTAGGCTAATCTCAGCTGGCCAGATCCGAGATTGCCCTTCCCCCTGGCCTTGGGCTTAGCCAGGCCCAAGAAGCTGTGAGACAGCTCCCCCCCATTACCAGATGGTGGCAAGGGAAGAAAGAGAGAATGCAGGACCCCCACTGATGGCTTTATAAGGGAGCAAGCTATTATGGGATGAAATACGTAGCTTCCCACATCCACCCACTGGGCTGGACCCTTTGGGACGCTGCAGGAGTGGTTTGTGTGCTGGCAGCAGCAGGCACTCAGCCTGAACCACCACAATATCTGAAATGCTTTACCCAGAGGTTCAAAGAATCATAAAATCATAGAATGGTTTGGGTTGAAAGGGATCTTAAAGATCATCTAAGTCCAACTACACTGCCATGGGCAGGGACACCTTCCACTAGACCGCATGACTCAAAGCTTCACCCAGCCTATCACTGAACACTTCCAGGGATGGAGCATCCACAGCTTCTCTCTGGCATCCCTTGTGACTGTGCATGGTATTGTCCTGAAGGGACAAAAAAGCCTCAAAATTACTCTGAATCAGACAAGGAGGCAGAAGTTAGTAGATCTGGTTCTTTAGGCTTGCCTGAACATGTCTCAGAGCCAGAATGAGCCAGGTGGGCGTGCTTTTGGCCACGTTTGGAAAGAAGGCTTTCTATAGGTTGCAATACCAGGGTTTTATCCCTAGCTCTGTGTTGCTACTGGCCATTATCGCCTCGGGAAATCTGTAAGTATCAGCCCAAAGAGCCAGAGCCTTGTCTTGCAATTGTCCACGCGCTGGAAGGAACCACAAGCTTTGCTTGGAAGCTGAACTGTGTTTCAGTTTACCCAGACAAGACAGCAAGGACCCCTCGCTATTTTCAGCGTTGTAAAGCCCAGAGGACAGACACGCGTCTCGCCGGGCCGAGAGGTGAAACCCCAGAGGAGCTGAGTCCCCGGGACAGTTTCGTTTGACTGGAGAAAGGAGCCAGCACTGCTACAAAAGGATTACAGCTGAGAAACCTCCTCTCTACAAAGCTTTCAGCTACAAATCCTTTGGGAACAAATCCTGCCTCAGTAACAAGCTGCAGACACCAATAGAAAGTGAAACGGTGCTCCTGCAGCTTCCACGTGGTCACAGTATCACAGTATCACACAGTATCACCAAGGTTGGAAGAGACCTCAAGGATCATCAAGTCCAACCTGTCACCACAGACCTTATGACTAGACCATGGCACCAAGTGCCACATCCAATCCCCTC
Source organism: Melanerpes formicivorus (assembly GCF_026170545.1). Classification (NCBI taxonomy): domain Eukaryota; kingdom Metazoa; phylum Chordata; class Aves; order Piciformes; family Picidae; genus Melanerpes; species Melanerpes formicivorus. The sequence continues at coordinate 34,586,189 of NW_027142353.1, read as the reverse complement.
TTGAGCACCTCCCTGGGCAGCACATTCCAATGGCGAACGACTCTCTCAGTGAAGAACTTTCTCCTCACCTCAAGTCTAAACTTCCCCTAGAGCAGCTTGAGACTGTGTCCTCTTGTTCTGGTACTGGTTGCCTGGGAGAAGAGATCAACTTCCTCCTGGCTACAACCTCCCTTCAGGTAGTTGTAGAGGGCAATAAGGTCACCCCTGAGCTTCCTCTTCTCCAGGCTAAACAACCCCAGCTCCCTCAGCCTCTCCTCACAGGGCTGTGCTCAAGGCCTCTCCCCAGCCTTGTTGCCCTTCTCTGGACACATTCAGGTGTCTCAACGTCCTTCTTAAACTGAGGGGCCCAGAACTGGACACAGGACTCAAGGTGCTGCCTAACCAAAGCAGAGTACAGGGGCACAATGACCTCCCTGCTCCTGCTGGCCACACTCTTCCTAATGCAGGCCAGGATGCCATTGGCCTTCTTGGCCACCTGGGCACACTGCTGGCTCATGTTTAGGTGGCTGTTGATGCCATTTTGGTTTGTCTAGATCTTAACGTGTGCCACGAGGTACCAGGATCAGTGAGTAATTACAATATCTGATTGTTATAAGCATCTCTTGAAGGTCTGTTGCCTTAGGGAATTCTAGAGTTCCCCCCCGCCCCGTTGTGGGCGATCGCTGGCTTCAGTGCCGAGGTTGCTTTTCTTTACAGTTTAAAGTGCTGTTTGTTGTCTCTGGAGTTTTGTACATCTTCTTTAAATTGTTACTTGTTCCTGCTGGTGAGGGATCCGTTCCACGACCCAACCCCTCAAATCTGTAAATAGGTTTTGATTAGTGTCTTTTGCAGGAGTTTTGTGATTAATAAAATTATTAATATTTTTTATTAATTGCTCCGCATATTGAACATTAATTTATCCTTTTATAGACCACAACAGGTATACACAGGGTAAAAACAGAAAGGCTGATTCCTGTTTTTCTCTGTTCGTGTAGAGAGACAGCACAATGAAGGAAGGTCAATGGCATCCTGGGCTGCATCAAAAGAAGCATGGTCAGCAGGTCTCTGTCACTCTGCTCTGGTGAGATCTCACCTGGAGTACTGCATCCAGCTATGTGACCCCCCAATGCAAAGGAGACATAGACCTGCCAGAGCAGGTCCAGAGGAGGCCACAAAAATGATCAGAGGGCTGGAGCACCACTCCTATGAAGACAGGCTGAAAGAATTGTGGCTGTACAGCCTGGAGAAGAGAAGGCTGCAGGGAGACCTTATAGCTGCATTTCAGTATATTCAGTATTCCTAAGATTGGAAGAGACCTCAAAGATCATCGAGTCCAACCTGTCACCACAGACCTCATGACTAGAGTAGGGAGGACACTACTGCCCACTACAGGCTTGAACTCACAACCTTCCCATTAAGGGTCTGATGTGCTAGCAACTGAGCCACCTGAGAGGGCTAAAACAGCAACTGGGATGCTAACCAAGACTTTTTTCATCCTCCATGTGAATATTCAGTATTCCTAAGGTTGGAAGAGACCTCAAAGATCATTGAGTCCAACCTGTCAAGTATCCTACAGGAAGGTTGAGGAGGACTGTTTAGAAGGGCTTGGAGCAATAGGATGAGGACCAATAGTTTGAAACTGGAGCAGGGTAGAGTGGTGAGGATGGTGGTGAGATACTGGAACAGGTTGCCCAGGGATTTAATTGATGCCCCATGTCTGGAGATGTTCAGTATCAGACTTGATATGGGCAGCCTGATCTAGTAGAAGATGACCCTGCTCACAGCAGGGGGGTTGGACAATATGACCTTTGAGGGTCCCTACCAACCTGATGCAATCTGTGAACCTGTGGAAAATGAGGATGATTAGTGAAACAAACAGCATTTGTTGCACACCAACTGCTTCCCTCTGGCTGAGCAGTCTGAAGGCATTATCCTTAGCCTAAAATTTATTGTGGTGGGAAGGAGGTTGCAGCATTGTTCTTATGAGTTTTGTCAAGGTCTTCATGATGAAGACAGCATGGGAGCAGACATCACAGTGCTTGGAGGAGCTCCAGCTGAATGAACACTAAACAATGATACTGCTGTGGACGCTCCATTCCTGTGTGTGTTCAAGGCCAGTTTAAACAACCTGGTCTCATGGAAGGTGTCCCTACCCATGGCAGGAAGGTTGGAACTAGATAATCTTTACAGTCCCTTCCAACTCAAACCATTCTGTGATACCTGGCAGATTGTCTTCCCCTGTTGCTGTAGATACACCAGCCCACAGAGATTCTCTTTTTGTGACTATATAACTAATGTAATTTCTGTGTTCCAGTGGTGTTCTCTGATAGGAGTATCTGATGATCAAAATATTCATTTTTGTGAGCATTGTCCTGATGGATTTTAGCTGTGGAGGTTTGCAAGCATGGTCCTCAGCCAAAGTGATTTCTTTCTGGCTGGCAAAGTTTCTTGCCCTGTGATTTTTTTCCTCTGCACACTGGGCTGGATGCTGTCTTGGCAAGCAGTTCAGCTACTGCATTGCTCTTCACCTGACCCAGGATCCTTGGAGTCAGCATGACTTTGTCTGCAGCCACTGAGGAAGGTCTGGAAGCTGTGCTTCAAGCACACCTGCCTCACAGGAGATAGTGCTGAGCAGAGTGCACATCACAGCACACACAGTTCTTATGCCAGGAGACAAGTAAATAACCAAGGGTGCAGCAGCAGCATTGCAGCATTGCAGCTGGGTAGCCATGAAGAGCTTGGAGCAAGACTAGATCTCCCTTTCCCCTGGTCTGTCCTCTAACCCTTAGGCTCCTTCTTTTTAGTCTGGTAATTCCTTGCTGCACCTCAAATAGCATGCTCAATTTTGGGGTCCTCACTACATGACAGACACGGAGGTGCTGGAGAGTGTCCAGGGAAGGGCAACAAAGCTGGCGAGGGGTCTGCAGAACAAGTCTTATGAGAAGCAGCTGAGGGAACTGGGGATTTTTAGTCTGGCTGAGGGAGATCTCATTGCTCTCTACAACTCCATGAAAGGAGGTTGGGGTTATCTCTTCTCCCTAGTATCAGGTGATAGGATGGGAGGAACTGGCCTGAAATTGTGCCAGGGGAGGTTTAGGTTGGAGATTTGAGACAATTTCTTTACTGAGAGAGTAGTCAGGCTTTGGAGCAGGCTGCCCAGGGGGGTGATGGAGTCACCATCCCTAGAGGTGTTCAAGAAACATGTGGACATGACATCTGGGGACGTGATTTAATGGCCATGATGGTGTTAGGTTGACATTTGGACTTGACGATCTTAGAGGTCTTTGCCAACTCCCACAATTCTATGATTCCTAAATTGTTTGTTGCACTGTAACAAAAATCCAGGAGGAGTTTTCTTGTCCTTATTTCCTTGGAAACTTCCAGGCTTATTTTTCACTAGACTTTGGTCTTGAGCTCAGGCATTGATTGATACACTCTGGTGAGTACTGCAGTGACAGTTTGAGATGGGAGTCCTGGATTTGCCCCTCTGCTGTGGGTTACTGCTGTCAGAATGAATGTATGCTGGGGCTTCTACCTGACCACACAGACAAGCTGGTTGGAAAAAACAGAATCACAGAATGTTAGAGTTTGAAAGGGACCTCTGAAGATGATCTAGTCCAACCCCCCTGCCAGAGCAGGATCACCTAGAACAGATCACACAGGAACACATTAGGTGAGTCTTGAATATCTCCAGAGAGGGAGACTCCACAAACCCCCCTGGGCAGCCTTTTCCAGGGTTCCACCATCCTCACAGTGAAAAAGTCATTCCTCCTGTTTCCATGGAACTTCCTATGCCTCAGCTTCCACTCATTGCCCTTTGTCCTGTCCTTGGGCATCACCAAGCAGAGCCTGGCTCCATCCTCTTGGCACTTACCCTTTACATATTTATAAACATGAATGAGGTCATCCCTTAGTCTCCTCCTCTCCAAGCTAAAGAGCCCCAGCTCCCTCAGGCTCTCCTCATAAGGAAGATGTTCCACTCCCTTCATAATTTTTTTGTCTCTCAGCCAGACTCTCTCAAGCAGTTCCCAGAGGTCCTTCTTGAACTGAGGGGCCCAGAACTGGACACAATATTCCAGATGTGGCCTCACCAGGGCAGAGCAGAGGGGGAGAAGAACCTTTCTTGACCTACTAACCACACTTCTTCTAATACACTCCAGAATGGCATTGGCCTTCTTGGCCACAAGAGCAATTGCTGCCTATGATAATCCTTCCATCCTCTAACATCACTGAGTCCAACCATCAACCTAAGACCACCATAGCCATTAAATCATGTCCCAGAGTGCCATTTCTTGAACACCAAGGTAGCTGTTAAAGATGCATCTGAGTTAAGACCCTGGATTTTGGGGAGAAGCAGGCAAACTGTAGGCACATGTTTCCTTCTGCTGACTGCTGGAGGGATGGGAGCTCCAGCCTGAGGTGACAGCTAACAGCTGCTAAATGGAAACAACTTAAACTGATGCAGCTGTTGCTAAGGGATGGAGCCAAATTTAGCATTTTAATTTAGCAAACAACAAATTAATTTAGTGTACAGGTGTTAATTTACTACCTTAACTACATAGATATTTATGTTCTTTTTTTTTCCTTTTCCTCTTTGCATTTGAGGCTGCCTGGCAGTAATGGGAGAAAATTAATTTGAATCCCTGCTGCTGTCTGCTTTCTCTCTTCTCTCCGAGCTGATCCCGTGCTACGATTTATATCTTGCCATCTGAGTCTTTAATTGCACTTTGCAACAAGGAAAACCATATAAAACTTGAATTGCAAGCTGGTTCTCTGCGAGGAGCAAATGAAATAATTATTTGGAAGCCCAATCAGGAAGCATTCAAACCTTCCCTGGTGACATGCCCACTTTAGCTGTGCAGCTTTGCTTCCTCCTAGAGCGCAGACCTCAGCATTAAGATCAGCCCAGCGCGGTGAAATTGCTTAATCGGCATTTCATCACCGGCCTGAGTTCTGCTGGGTTTGGTGATGATGCTCCACTGCCAGGGTCAGATGGATTCGGGCACTGCAACTCTCCCACGCTTGTGCTGAGACCTGGCTGATCCTGAAGCAGCTTGTCAAAACAAGAGCCTACAGTTGGATCCTGGCCTGCATCAAGAATAGTGTGGCCAGCAGGAGCAGGGAAGTCATTGTGCCCCTGTACTCTGCATTGGTTAGGCCACACTTTGAGTACTGTGTCCAGTTCTCGGCCCCTCAGTTTAAGAAGGACATCGAGACACTTGAACGTGTCCAGAGAAGGACAACAAGGCTGGGGAGAGGCCTTGAGCACAGCCCTATGAGGAGAGGCTGAGAGAGCTGGGATTGTTTAGCCTGGAGAAGAGAAGGCTCAGGGGTGACCTCATTGCCCTCTACAACTACCTGAAGGGTGGTTGTAGCCAGGAAGGGGTTGGTCTCTTCTCTCAAGCAACCAGCACCAGAACAAGGGGACACAGTCTCAAGCTGCACCAGGGGAAGTTTAGGCTCGAGGTGAGGAGAAAGTTCTTCACTGAGAGAGTCATTTGCCATTGGAATGTGCTGCCCAGGGAGGTGGTGGAGTCACTGTCCCTGGAGGGGTTCAAGGGTGGATTGAATGTGGCACTTGGTGCCATGGTCTTGTCATGAGGTGACAGGTTGGACTTGATGATCTTTGAGGTCTCTTCCAACCTTGGTGATACTGTGATACTGTGATACACTTTGCTGTGGGGATCGGCTGAGAATCCAGAGACCGATACGGATACCTTGCAACTAGATACCCATGGGAATAAAAGAGAGGAGCTGAAAGAGATTAAGCAGTTCTTTGTACATTCTCCCCTGCAAAATGTAATGAACTGAGAGCTTCATTGTTTAGTAACCACTTCAAAATTAAAGGGGAAAACCAATTACTTCAGCATGCTCCTCCTGTATGTGGTTTTATTAAATGTGCTCTGCCCAGAAATCCAGGCATACATGCAACAAATGAGAAATCCTCCACACACACATTTCACAACAGAGCTTTGTCCATCATGGAGCTTGGACATTCCCAACCCCAGTTCCCCAGGAGCTTTCCCACACTCTTTCAAACACAGTCTGCATAGATCAGCAGCTGGCTCACTTTCTGCACTGTTCTTTGAAAATTATTTACCTTGTGCCTCTAGGCCCTTCTTCTCTATACACCCATTTACATCTTCCTGCCTGGGTGGGATAAAGGCTACTGTCAACAGAGAACAAGACTCAGTATCATGTTTTTCTGCAAGGCTGCTGAGTGCTAACACAAAACCTGTGGACAGAGACTGCCAATCTGATGCAAACAGCAATATTAAATGTTTCTTCTCTGTTCACCTTCCTACAGAAGCTCTCTGTATGACTGCACTGAGTCAGGTCTGTCCCACTGGCTATATAATCACTGCAGTTGGAAGCATTCAGGGGCAGTTTAAAGGGTTGATCCAGTCTTGTGAGACAGGAATGCCTGAATTCAAGAAGCAAAAACTGCTGCACAGCCTAAGGCTACTGGTTGAGCTCTTACCTCATCTTCCCCATCTGCAATACTGCTCACAGGATGGTGATTAATTTATGCAGATGAAGTTAATTATTTGGTAAAAATTGAATAATAATTTGATGGGGGATCTCTACATATCCCAGAGGATGTGGCAAAAAGTAAGCCAAAATAGCCAGCCCTGGAACTGTTAATGAAGAAACTCAGACAGGATGCTGAGATCCAAGATATGAACCTCATCAGAGATATTGTCATAGAATTGTAGAATCATAGAGGTGTGCCAGTTGGAAAAGCCCTCTAAGATCATCAAGTCCAACCATCGACCCAAAACCCACCATGGCCATTAAACCATGTCCCATAGTGCCATGTCCACACATTTCTTGAACACCTCCAGGGATGGGGACTCCAGCAACTCCCTGGGAAGCCTATTCCAAAGCCTGACCACTCTTGCATGAAAGAAATGTTTATAATATCCAACCCAAACCTCCTTTGGTGCAATTTCAGGCCATTTCCTCTTGTTCTGTCACCTGATACTTGGGAGAAGAGACCAACCCCCACCTCACTCCAACCTCTTTTCATGGAGTTGTAGAGAGCAATGAGGTCCTCCCTCAGCCTCTTCTCCAAACTAAACAGCCTCAGTTCCCTCAGCTGCTCTTCACCAGACCTGTTCTCTAGACCTTTCACCAGCTTTGTTGTCCTTCTCTGGACAAGCTCCAGCACATCAATGTCTTTCTTGTTGTGAGGGGCCCAAAACTGAACCTAGTATTTAAGGCGTTGCCTCATGAGTGCTGAGTATAGGGGCACAATCATTTCCCTACTCCTGCTGGCCACAGTAGTCCAGATACAGCCCAGTATGCTGGTAGCCCTCTTGGCAACCTGAGCACATTGCTGGCTCATGTTCAGCTGGCTGTCAACCAACCAACACCCCCAGGCCCTTTTCTGCCAGGCAACTTGCCAGCCACTCTTCCCAGGTGCCCATTACAAGGGCACAGTTTGTCTAAACTGAAGATGCTAGATGAAGTTACTCTTTCATAACCAGAGCAACTCGATGTTCCTCTGATTCCAAAGGAGGCACCTTGACAGGAATGCACAGTTAGAGGATGGCATGTTCCTGAAAGCTCACTTTTAACCTGGCAGATTTGGCAGATCTACATAGCATGCCACGGCAGCTGGTGAAAAGGCCCGGGGGTGGTGTGTTGTTGTTTCGCAGTTGCTGCAGGTACACAGGGAGGAAGCAATCGGAAAGGATTATGCAACAGAATTAATTTGTGAAGATTTCCTGTGTCCTGCCGAGCAACCCCTGAGTCACCAGCCATTTGGACAGCACTGACATGTACATCATATCAAAGGAATTCTGCAGGGCCAGCTCTCTTGGCAGGCTAGAAGTGATCTATATCTCCAGTGTAACTTTGGTTTTAGTGTGACCAACCAGTATAATTAAATTACCAAGCTCACTGTCCTCAGCCAAATTGCCCCTGAGCTTTTGTATCTCCCTCTATTGGATTAACTATCAAAGCTGCTCTTTACCTGTGGCAATGATGGCAGTAAGCAGTGTGAGCAATCTGGCAGTATAGGCCTAGAGCCTGACAGGGTGGTAGGCCATGCTCAGTGTAGGTGCAGAAGTGACTAGCAGCTTGGCAAAACAGTGCTGTGCCTGCAGCATGTAACTAAAGCAGGACACTGGTAGCTATAAACACAGAGAGTTATCTGGGAAGAACAGGACGTGCACCTGCATCAACAGCCTTGCATGTTGTTGGTAGTTTGACCAACAATCTATAATAGTGCCATGTGTGGTCACTCGTGGGAACAAATGAAGCTATGCCAACGATGCTCTCCGAGTCTATATAAGCCATAGAAGTTCCCTTAATGTGCACTATACTCTACTCACTATACTCACACTATACTCATACAATAAAGGAACAATACTGGATCATATTGGTCCTCTGCATTGACTCCATTCTCCGTCACCAACATTTACCTGCCAGAATTATAGAACAGTTTTGGTTGGAAAAGACCTCCAAGATCATCAGGTCCACCATGGCCACTGAACCATGTCCTGAAGTGCCATGTCCACATGTTTCTTGAACACCTCCAGGGATGGTGACTCCAGCACCTACCTGGGCAGACTGTTCCCATGCCTGACCACTCTTTCCATAAGGATATTTTTCCAGAATCAAATCTAAACCTCCTCTGGCACAATTTCGGGCCATTTCCTCGCATTCTGTCACCTGATGCTAGGGAGAAGAGACCACTACTGCCTGATTTTAGGCTGGAGGTTAGGAGGAAGTTCTACACAGAGAGAGTGATTGCCCATTGGAATGGGCTGCCCAGGGAGGTGGTGGAGTCACCATCACTGGAGGTGTTCAGGAGGAGACTTGACAGGGTGCTTGGTTACATGGGTTAGTTGATTAGGTGGTGTTGGATGATAGGTTGGATGCGATGATCTTGAAGGTCTCTTCCAACCTGGTCTGGTCTATTCCATTCCATTCCATTCCATTCCATTCCATTCCATTCCATTCCATTCCATTCCATTCCATTCCATTCCACAACCTCCTTTCAAGCAGTTGTAGAGAGGAATGAAGTGCTCCACGTTTCCAGCTTTTTGATTAGTTAATCATCTGACCTATCTTGATGGTTTTGTGATAATTTTAGTTCTCTGGGTGAGTACAGATCATGTAGCTGCAGATCTTTGCTTTGCATTTTAATGGAACTTGGCCGACAGATCGAGAGAGGTGATTCTCCCCCTTTACTCTGCTCTTATGAGACCCCAGCTCAAACACTGTGTCTGGTTCTGGTGTCCCCACTGTAAGAGGGACATAGATCTGTTGGAACAAGTCAAGAGGAGGTGCACAAGGATGATCCAGGGGCTGGAACATCCCTGCTATGAGGATAGGCTGAGGGACCTGGGATTGTTCAGCCCAGAGAAGAGAAGACTCTGGGGGGACCTTGTAACTGCCTTCCAATTCCTGAAGGGAACCCACAGGAAGGCTGGAGAGGGAATTTTTTCAACGCTGTCCACTGATAGGACAAGAGGAAATGGATTTAAATTGAAGCAGAATAGGTTTAGATTGGATCATAGGAGGAAATTTTTCACTACAAATTTGGCAAGGCTCTGGAATGCACTGTCCAGAGAGGTTGTGGATGCCCCATCCCTGGAGATGGGTTGGATGGGGCCTTGAGTAACCTAGTGTAGCTGACACCAGGCAGGGAGGTTGGATTAGATGATCTCTAAGGTCTCTTCCAGCCTAAGCCATTCTATGATTTAAGTGCACTGCCGATGCTCAAAGCTGCCATGAAATATCTCAAATTCGGTGTAGTTTTTCTAAAACATTTGAAGTCAGCTACTCCGTAACCTTGGGGCTACAATCCACCCTGTCCTTCCTGGCCACAATGCAAATAGGTAGGACTGCAGGGTGGTGGTTTCATATTTTCACAGCTTTCTTGTGAAGCATCTGAAGTGCCCAGAGACTCCACGTCTGTCAGCGCTCGGCAGCTTTTGGCTGCTATTCACGTAACTCAGTGAGGCAGAAGAGCAGAGATAAGGGAAAGAAGAGATGAAGATTTCCCTCTGCAGTTTATTCTCCAGGGTTTTGATCAGTCCAGTTTAAAATGGCTCAAGCTACTGAAGGGATTCGAGGCATGACATTTTGGCAGGGTGTGAAACAGAACGTGGCAGAGGAGCTCTGACTGAAGGGCTGGTTTTGTTCTCTCTGAAATGTGTGGCAAATCTCCTGCTGGCCTCACTCAGAACAGGATCTGCTCTTCAGAGTCATTCAGTTTGAATAAGCTCAGCAAAACCAGCAAAAGAATCTAACTGTCTTGTACCATTTCACTGTTACATTCTCTTTCATGCTAACTCTCCTCCATTTACCATCACTGGAGGTGTTCAGGAGGAGACTTGATGGGGTGCTTGGTGCCTTGGGTTAGTTGTTTAGGTAGGTTGGATTGGTTGATAGGTTGGACGCGATGATCTTGAAGGTCTCTCCAACCTGGTCTACTCTATTCTATTCTATTCTATTCTATTCTATTCTATTCTATTCTATTCTATTCTATTCTATTCTATTCTATTCTATTCCATTCCATTCCATTCCATTCCATTCCATTCCATTCCAGGTCCTCCAAGGCAGCCAAGACTTCCTGTGTAGAAAAATGAGCTGCTTTTGTAGGATTTTGGGTAATAAGCAGCCCTGGATCAGTAGTCCCTGTCTGATGTCTCATTCAGACTGTCTCTTGCATTACTTACCATTGGTTTTTAAATCCTGATACTGGAAGTGGAAGCTCTCCAGGGGCATACTTTAAAAAGAAAGGAAAAAAAAATCAATAAAGAGAGGAAAATTGAATTGATTTTTAAATTGTTTTTATCATTATTTCCTGTATAAGATAGTTCATTACACTTGGGCAGTCTCTAATGTGAGGGTAGTTTACTGAGCTCTGTTACACCACGCTTGCAGAGTCGTTTCTCTTGGTGCCTTAATGTTTGGGCAGTGTGTAACAACACATTGTCAAAAATAAGATAGTTTAGGATAATTTGGATTCCTTTCATTTTCAGAAGATTTATTCTGGATTCCTTACTGGTCCAACAGGAGTTTTTGAGGTCAAGTTACATGTAAACCTGTTTCTTCTGTGTTCTTGATGAGGTTTTATCTCACAAGTAGCTCAACATGAGCCAGCAGTGTGCACCTGCAGCTCAGAAAGCCAATCACATCCTGGGCTGCATCAAGAGAAGCATAGCCAGCAGGTCAAGGGAGGTGATTTCCCCCTCTGCTTCACTCTGATGAGACCCCACCTGGAGTACTGTGCCCAGTTCTGGAGCCCCTATTACAAGAAAGATCTGGACATGCTGGAACATGTCCAGAGAAGGGCCATGAGGATGATCAGAGGGCTGGAGCTCCTTTCCTATGAGGAAAGACTGAGAGAGTTGGGGCTGTTCAGTCTGGAGAAGAGAAGGCTCTGGGGAGACCTTCTTGTGGCCTTCCAGTATCTTAAGGGGGCCTACAAGAAAGCTGGGGAGGGACTTTTTAGGATGTCAGGTAGTGATAGGACTAGGGGGAATGGAGCAAAACTATAAGTGGGGAGATTCAGAGTGCATGTTAGGAAGAAATTCTTCACCACGAGGGTGGTGAGACACTGGAAGAGATTGCCTCATCCCTGGATGTTTTTAAGGCCAGGCTGGATGTGGCACTGAGCAACCTGCTCTAGTGTGAGGTGTCCCTGCCCATGGCAGTGGGGTTGGAACTAGATGATCCTTGAGGTCCCTTCCAACCCTAACAATTCTATGATTCTATGATCAAAGGTCTGTAGTAAAATAGGCAGAATAAAATGAATATGAAAGTAATTCTGAGTCTGTGTTATAAACCTATCACAATTCTGTAAGTTGAATCTTGGAAGAAAAACCTGTAACAGACTTCTCTGTGGTAAAACGCTGCTCTGAACAGCAAATTTACATTTTGGGCCAAGCTGAGTTATTTTCTTCTGCATTCTTTCTATTGAGAATTGTAGAGTACATTGTAGAGAGGTTATAGAGTCATGGTTCTGGGACAAGCCAATGAAGCTGGCTGGTGCACCTCTGCTATGAGGACAGGCTGAAGGAGCAGGGGTTGTTCAGCCTAGGGAAGAGAAGACTCTAGAGGGACCTTAATAGCTACCTTCCAATACCTGAAGGGAGCCTGCAGGAAAGCTGGAGAGGGACTTTTCACAGCAGTGTCTAGTGATGGGACAAGGGGGAACGGTTTTAAGAGTAGGTTTAGACTGGATCTTAGGAAGAAGTTATTTGTTATGAGGGTGGCGAGACTCTGGGATAGGTTGCCCAGGGAGGCTGCGGATGCCCCTCTCCTGGGGGTGTTTAAGGCCAGGTTGTATGAGGCCTTGGGTAGCCAAGTGTAATTGAGAGGTGTCCCTGCCCATGGCTGGGGGGGTGGAGTAGATGATCCCTGAGGTGCCTACCAACTTAAGCCATTCTATGATTCACACAACTGGCCAGGTCAGTCACCCAAACAGTTCTGAGAAGGCTCTGTCACACAACATGGCAGGCCAGGACCACTTGCCTGGACTGGCAGCTGGGCAGGAGCCAGCAACCATAGCTTATTCCATGATTCCCACAGGTATTTTGTCAGTCTGGAAACCAATTCTCATGTGCTTGAGCTGCTTGTCTGCCTTTACCATGCTACTTTTCACATTTTCTGCACTGTCAGCAAGTTCCTTCATGCTCCAAAGGCCTATGTGAATGAGCAGTATTTATGACCTCCCCCTTTCCCACCCCCCACCTCTAAGTGGTGCCCCTCTAGCTCTCCCTGGGCGCCTCGTTCTTCACCTGCAGCACCAGCGTGAGATGCTGCCTGCGCTTGACAAAGCAGACCTGCTGTCACAATGGAACACTGATCACTAAAGGAGTGTCTAGACTGCATGTGTTTCCTTGCCTTGGGTTGCTGGCTAAGGAAGGGAAAGGACTTTTGAAAATGGGGCGAATGATTAAGTAAGTCTGGGGTGACAAAGGGAAGGAGAAATGGGAGGAAGTAGGACTCGATGCTTCAAGAAACAGCTGGGGAAAAGCAGTAGCAGGGTTGCGTAGGGGCTTTTTGGACTGCAGGCAAAGGGAAGTTCTGAGGCAGGTCTGGGTAGCTACAACTGTAATTCAGAGATTAAAAGAGGAAATTCTGGCTCTAGTTTCCTGCCTGCTTTTGGAGCATGTCAATACTGATTTTAAAATCTGAAAGCAGGCTTTTCTGTCATGGCAGACCAGGTATTGCACAACGTAGGATTAAAATACAAATGGCCAGATCCTGGTGTAAGCTTGCCTAACTCCAGTAGCTGACCCAAAGTGTTTGAAGCTTATGCCCCCACCCCAAAATCCTGCTGGCATTTGGATATGTTTTTTACCTGAGATTACCAGCCATAATTTTCCAAGAAACAAAACTTCAGATCACTGAGAAGTGATCCACAGTGTGGAGTAAAATTTGACTTATCTTTTAAGCTTGAACTGGCAGCATGCCTCAAACTAGGGGTTTAGGTAGTTAAATTCAACTGTTAGCTAATGAATCAGACTGGTCTCACTGCTAAGCCATTATCCATCTGTATTTTATGACTTGCAGAGATACACAAGGCTTCCAGAAGCAAATAATCACTTGTGGCTTCCCTACTACTCACCCCAACTTGCTGACTGCTCACCAAAGCACTGAGTGCTCTTAGCTGTCTCCATGCAGTTTCCTGGCTAAAGGAGATCTGGAATGTGAAAGTGTATTCATCATTAGAGGTTTTGCCAGATTCCAGGACTTCAGTGAAGCAGGAAGAGGTGATTTAAAATTGAAATGGCATGAAGATTCCTCTGAGTTTTCAGACAGCTATAGGGTAACTTCACCAACAAGAAAGTAACCCTTATGGACAAAGGGAATTATTTGGCATTTAGAAATCACAAAGAGGTTATCAGTTTGTAGTTACTGTTGTACCAGTACCAGACGGATCCTGACTCTCTACTGTGAGCCTCTCAATAAAGAAATGGAGGCCCAGCTGACAAGTGGGAGCATGTCCAGTACAATGCTCTAACCATTAACCCAGAGTGAAACTGGATATAGCCAAATATTGAGAAATGGTGGTGAACAAGCTGGATTTTTCACTTGATAAAAGTGAAGGACAGTAAGAAGGACAAAAACTGTCATCCAAAGGCAGCTTTGCTACTTGCTTCTTACCACTGTATTTGCACTATTCTAGGCAGAGAAATCTCATCAAACATTTCTCCAGGATGGTAGAAAATGCACCAGAATGTTAAGTATGCACCAGGTGTAATGTGGACCTTGCATACGTTTGGAGCTGATTCTGGAGTCCTTTATGATGGATGTTACAAAGCATCTAACATCACTTTACTCCATGCTGGTGAGACCTCACTTCATCCAAGTCTGGAACACTCAATATAGGAAGGACATGGACCTGATGGAGCAGGTCCAGAGGATGGCCATGAAAATGACCAGGGGGTTGGAGCACCACTGCTACAAGGACAGGCTGAGGGAGCTGGGAGTGTTCAGTCTGGAGAAGAGAAACCTAATAGCAGCCTTCCAGTACCTGAAGAGAGCCTACAGGAAGGATGGACAGAGACTGTTTCCAAAGGCCTGGAGTGATAGATGAGGGGCAGTGGCTCAAACTAGAGAAGAGCAGATTTAGATTGGGTGTTAGGAATAGGTTCTTTACTATGAGGGTGATGGAACACTGGAACAGGTTGCCCAGGTAAGTGATTGGGGCCCCATCCCTGGAGATATTCAAGGTGAGACTTGACAGGGCTCTGGACAACCTGACCTAGTTGAGGATGTCCCTGCTGACTGCAGAGGGGGTTGGACTAGATGACCTTTGAGGGTCTCTTCCAACCCAGACCATTCTATGATTCTATGATCTATGATTGTGTGTAAAATGGGAAGGAACAAGGTGCTGCTCTCCACCAATCAGGTGTTCTGGCCCTTTTGTTATTTTGCTACTTTGCTTTTCTGGCACTAGAACAACCTTGAAATTTACTGAGGAAATGATAGATTCTTGAGGTATGCTTTTATGTGTTTGGTTAGACATAATATTTACTTCTGTGCATCACAGATTTGTGTCCAGAAACACATTCCCCACTGCTTCTGACCCTGGACAAAGTAGAATGAAAAGGAGATGGATCTGATTTGGAAGTGGTTTGTGACCATTTTGCAGAGCTGTAGAAGAGGGGTGGTGAATCATAGTCTGTCTTCATTTCTTCACACCATTATAACCACATTATTTTGCTGGACTGAGTTCTGATTTACTGGGTGAGAAGCCTCCGGGCAGTAGTATGCTGACCCACCATCACCTTTAGTTCTGCTTGTGCAGTGCTTGCTGTTCCTGCATCTTCACAGTGAGATCTTTGACTGAGGAGCTTTGTAAATGTGTATTGAGTGACTACAGGAGTCCTTTTGTCTTTTTTGTCTTTTCCCAATCCTTGCCTGACTCCTAAGACTTAAGAGGCTTGTAATTAGTTTTCAAGTCACTCATGAACTCTGGTTTCTTCCATGTAGGCTGAGGCAAATTTGTCTGTAATTACTGGAGCAGATGAAAGGAGTGGACAGATGATTGCAGCTGACTAAGTTGGTACCTCATAACAAGTTACTGTCCCTCAGCTGAGACACAGCTTGTGTGATTGCACATGCTCTTGTCTTCTCCTTGCCCTGTGTCAGCCAAGACATCTGGAGATTTCATCTGACTGAAGAACAACCAGGAAAAATCTCAGGTAGACCAGTTCCTTGGCCCTTCTATTAGAGAGCTGCACAAATAGCTGTGCTGGCACAGTGCAGGGAGGAGCACAGGAGCAGAGATGCACAGCAGGGTAAGAACTATCAATACTGGTATTGCTGACAGAAAAAGAAATCATCAGGCTATGCCCTACAGGCAGCTGGACTGTTAATTCTCCTGGGCCTCTGAAGGGGAACAAAATGTGGTTCTTGCATGATCACTGTAAAATTGACTGTCCAACAAAGCTGGTCTTTGAGGCTGGGGCCTAGTGCCAGGTTTCTTCCCACAGAACACAAGAGACCTTTTTGAGGAGTAAGAAATCCCCTTTCCCCTCCACATACTGGAAAGGGGATGTCTGACTTTATCCTGAATACAAGGCAAGGTGGATCCTTTGCTTGATAAGCCCTTAAGCACTTTCTCTGCATTGAGTGCTTAGAGGACAAATCAAATCATCTGCACTTCACTCATAAAATGATCTACATTTCACTCATTCCTTTCTCAAGCAGTAAATCCTGGTTTGCAGCAGTAGCTCTCTGTCCTGTTCTGATGTTCTTGGTGGACATCCCAAATGTCTCCTTCTCCTTTTGTTTGGGAAATCCCTCTGAAATATCCAGCAACAGTTTCACAAAAAGGAGTCTGGAGAAGAGAAGGCTCTGAGGAGACCTTATTGTGGCATTCCAGTACCTGAAGGGGGCCTACAAGAAAGCTGGAGAGGGACTTTCTAGGGTGTCAGGTAGTGATAGGACTAGTGGGAATGGATCCAAGATAGAACAAGGCAGATTCAGCTTGGATGTTAGGAAGAAGTTCTTCACCACGAGGGAGGTGAGACACTGCAATAGGTTGCCCAGGGAGATGGTAGAAGCCTCATCCCTGGGTGTTTCTAAGGCCAGGTTGGATGTGGCTCTGGGCAACCTGATCTAATGAAGGGTGCCCCTGCCCAATGCAGGGAGGTTGGAACTGCAAGATCCTTGAGGTCTCTTCCAACCCTGACAATTGATTCTCTGAGTCTTGTAATTTGGGTAGATTCAGGAAACTGTAAGTGTTGTAATCCCAGGATATCCCTTCGAGATAATCTCATTAGGATTCTGCAGTACTACAGGGCAGGACAATAGTGAGATGTAAGAATCCAGTTCAGAATGCTTTAGTGAGATCCCTTGGCAGTGGATATACAAAGACTTAAGAAACAGTTTTTGAACTGAGTTAGGCTGCATGTAGATAAAGTAATTTTTCACCTTGAAGTGGCTTTAAAAGCACCTATTATCAAAGTGCTGGCTATTTCATGCTGCTTTGAGTACCTTTAAACATCACACCAGCTGTATATGGAGCAGGCCTTAGGTCAACCACTGCAATTACTTTCCACAGCCATTCTCCAAGTGGTTGAAGGAATGTATTTAGTAAAACACCTTGTCAAACAAGGCACATTGATGTGTATTTTGGACTGATTACTTGCCTGGGCTTCAAGGTTTATTTTTCAGGTGATCAGGGTACATCCATGTTTCTGCAAAGGCTTTGTGATTTTGAGGATGGTACAGAAGGAAGCTTATCTCCAGATCTCAGTTCAGGGCTGCAGGGTAACTGGTTTTAACTCCAGCTTTGATGGTGTGTCTTCTGTGGATCCAACGTCCAGGCTGAGCTGCACTGGTTTCTCTTCAGTTCCACCCTAGCAATCACACAAGCATAGCTCCCATGTAACTGGGGGATTCTTAACACAGGCTAATGGTGGCTCCCCTATGATGGGAAGTGACCAATATACTGTCTTGTACTGACATGAGCACCTTCACACTGCACTCAAATGACACGAGCTCATGCAGTAAGGTTTTGAATCCAATTTTAAATTAATTCAAGAGGGAAATAATTAGAAGTGTGCAACCCCACAGCTGGCTGAGCTGACAAGGGCTTGTAGTGATAGGACGAGGGGGAATGGCTTTAAACTGGAAGAGGGTAGATTTCAACTGGAGATTAGGAAGAAATTCCTTCAGAGTGAAGGCAGTGAGACACTGGAACAGGTTGCCAAGGAAGTTGTGGATGCCCCCACTGTGAAAGTGTTCAAGGTCAGGCTGGACAGGGCCTTGAGCAGCCTGGTCAAGTGGAATGTGTCCCTGCCCATGGCAGGGGGGTTGGAACTAGATGATCCTTGTGGTCCCTTCCAACCCTGACTGATACTATGATACTATGATCTTCAAGGTCCCTTCCAGCTCAAACCATTCTATGATTCTATGACTGCAACCAGCTTTGTTGCAGCCCCACTCTCCCTTCTCTCCCCAGACTCCCATTCTCACTTCCTCCATTTGTTTATTTTTACGAGGTTAATTTTCTGCTGGTTTAGCTCCCAAACAAACTTATCACAGGAGCTGATAAAGGCTGGGACAAGGCAGAAGGACACAGTGGCGGCAGTGCAGTCTCAATGTGCCCGGTGTAGGCACACAGTCTGGTATAAAAGGCATGTCTGGGGTGGTGACCGGCATTATTTGCCTCCCTTTTGACCCTATCCACCTGCTTCACTCAACATTCACTTCTGGACGTCTAGACACCGTGTTCCAAGTGCACAACCTCACCATGCCCACGCTCTGCTCTTGAGAGCAGAGTGGCTGTGCCACTCTTTTCCTCCTTCAGCACAAGCACGAGCTGAAAACTCCTGTTAACTCGGGGTAACAAGTTTCCAGCGAGCTCTGGATCCCAGGGAGAGCAAACACCCGCATCCCTGCAATATAAGGAAGGTATGGACGTCTCGGCTTGTGCAACACAAGAGCAGGGCAGAGCCCGTTTTAGTCTTGCCTTTTTTGGCTCTGCCCGCACGTAGCCCTTAGCAGCAAGGAGCCGGCGCAGCAATAGCACCGAGGGACAGAAATAAAGTCGTGCCAAGAGTGGGATTGCCGGTGATCCACTCCCCGCGATCCTAGCTCCGCTGATGGCGTGATCACGAAAGACTTCTACGTCCCAGGCCAACGCCGCTCACTCGCTCCCTCCCTCTTTTCCCTCCCTCCCTCCCTCTGCCCTGCGAAGGTGCCGGGCTCCAAGCAGCAGCCAGCCTCTGCCACAGCCTGCACTTCCCGACAGCCGGAAGCAAGCTCTGGGGTCCAAACCTGCCCCATTACGAAGGTACCACCCTAGCACCCCCAAACTTTTCACCCTAAGCCACCCAGCAGCGATGCTGCGCCCCGATACTGAGGAGCCCGGGGCTCCCCCGCACCGCCCCGTTCCCGAAGGAAGCCGGGAAGGTCCTGCCCCTCATCCCCGGCTCCTACGCCCGCCGTACCCGGCTGCCCACCTTGGAGGCGGGGGGCTGCGGGGCGGGCCCCCCCTGAGCCAATGGCCGCGGTAAGGCGGGCGAGGGGGGAGGACGGACGGAGGCGGTGCCGGGCCCACAATAGGGGCGGCGGGAGGGAGGCAGCCGGGAGCGGAGCGGGGAGCCGGGCAGCACCTTGCGGCGGGCGGAAGGTGAGACTTGCCGGGCCGGGGAGGGGATTTCCTCGCTTCTGGTTGTGTAGCCGGGACATTTGCGAAGAGCTTGAGCGGTTGGGGCTTTCCTTTCCTTTCCTTTCCTTTTCTTTTAGGAGCAAGGTTCCGAGCCCGGCTCCCCCCTGTTCTGACTCCCCCCTCTTGCCTATCCCCTCCTGCCTCCCCCCCGTCCTCCCTTCCTCCTCCTGTCTCCCTTCCTCCTCCTGCCTTCCTTCCCCCTCCTGCCTCCACTGCTCATTCATTTAACAAAGGGAGTTGTCTTCAGCCCTCGGGGGTTTGCGAGCGGGGAGCCGTTTGGATCCGCACGTTTGGGGGTCCCGGGCAGGGGTTTGAGGTAAGAATCGGGGCTCAGCCCAGAGTTTCTGCTGAGCATCCCGGTCCTGGCTTCGGCTGGAGGGGTGGGCGCTTTGGGCAAACACAAAGACTTGAGGAGCTGGACCCTTTGGTGGGCGATGGGGTGATGCAGCCCCGGGCTTTGTGTGGCTGGTGCGCAGGGATGGAGAGGTGGGAGCGTGGCTTTGAACTCCCCCTGCCCGTGTGTGTTGGAAGCGGTGGATTTTTTGCTGTTAAAGTACTTAAAAGCAAAGCTGAAGTTAGGATCGTGGCATAATTCAGATTGGAAGTGACCTCGGGAGGTCACTAGTCCAGCCTCTTGCTCAAAGTGGGGGCTTCGCTCTGGGGAGTGGGTAGTAGTGAAGTGACGTTGTGGGATAGGTGGCACCTTTGGGCGCTCTCCTGGGCTTCCGAAGGAGAGGCATCATCCGCAGGACGAGCCCTCGGGGGCAGTTAACGCTTCTCTCCTCCTCTGTGGATGGAAATGCCCCAACCCACAGCTCTCCACGCCTGTAATACCTCTTCTTGCTGCTTTTGTTATCCAGAGGGTTTAAAATTCGTGATCGCTGCGAATAGCTGGCTCCTTCCGTGTGTGTGTCATGGTGCATCTGCTGCTGCTGAGCATTGCTTGATCCTGATTCCCACATTACTTCCAGGAGTTTTTACTCGAGGAGCAGGATTTATAGATTGATGTCAAAACGTGGCTCTTTGCAGGGTACCTGTTAGCAGCTGGAAGGCATGCACCTTATGCCGTGATGAAATGTGATGTGTCTATCTATGTATATGCAACAACAACTGTAAAAGCTGTTTAGGCAGGCAAGCTTTCCAAAGTGAAAGTGGGTACTGGGCGAAATGGCTGTGTGGCGCACAGAAGGAGTGTTTGTTCTCTCTGCTCGCAATTACTCTTTGTACAGTGACTCATAGATGCCTTTCACTGAACCACCTCCCCTTTCTCCGTACCTGGAGTTTCCTGGCATTGCTTGCGCACATCACCTGGCAAAGCAGGGAGCATCTCCCCGGCTGCTGCTCCAACATCTCTTGGTGTGGGGGTGTGTTAATTTCGCTCACAGCTTGTTAGGGTAAGGCTGGAAAAACTCCTCCTTGTGGAGCAGTTTGTCTGTGTGTGTCCACTGGATGCTTAGAAATTGCTTTTCCCTGTGTGTGTTCTGTGGATAAGTCAGAGAAGTGAGGCTCATCTCTGCACGGAGAACAGAAAGTAGGGTGGAAATTGAAACGTGTCTCAGTAATGAATCTGTTTAACTGTGGATTGCTCCTGTCTTGGGCCATAGGATAGAATTTTTTCTTAGGTGTACTGAATAACAAAGCTGGAGTTTAAGCTGGGCAGGTATTTAGGCTGAGCCCTGTGGGGATCGACCAGCTTCTTTACATGAGGTTCTATAACTACCATTCTTTGACTTGGAAATGAAAGCCAAAAATAAAACTGAAGAGGAGAATGCTCTTGTAGCATGACAGTGGGAACACTTTGAGTGGTTTGGGGGAATATTGTGTTCTCTGAATGTTCCTCAGAGGGCAAAAAAAGAGAGGGGAAATGCAAGGCTTTTGGTTCGTGCTCCTCTGTGCATCACAGGGATATTGGAAGAAACGTGTGACAAGTCCAGTGTAGCTTCCACAAGTGAAATTACATTACTCGGTGGTTGTGTTTCTGGCGGCCTTGCTTGTGCTCAATTAAAACTCTTTTTGCCCAAGGGATCAAAGAGCTGTTTAATTGCTGCTGATTCTGGTTTGTCCTTTTCCAGGTCTCAACTCTCTTTTACCTTGTCTTTCAACTATGGCAACAAGTTACTGAATTTCACCTGGTTTGCTAACTAGTGTTTTGTTTTCTTTTTTCAAGTATGAGCTAGCTGTGGTGTGGCTTCTTCCCTTCTTTCTCCTCTTTGTGCACCTGTTTTGCTTCCTCAGTGTGGGAAGCTTTGTAATTTCAAAAGCTAGTTGTTATGATACACATCCCTCATATCCTTCAGAGTATACAGAACCACCTAGAGCTGAAACAGACTTTTCTCAGTACCAACATAGAGAAATGATGCGTAGCTCCACCCTTGAAGCGATCTGGGTTTACAGCTCATCTTGTCAACAGGGGATAACAGAAGCAGACTGACTTTGTAAAGGATCTGACCACTCTGTGTGAGGAGGTACAAGAAACAGCCTGAAACCAGGTGACTGGATCCAAAAGTGTTATTTCTTTAAAGCCTAGTCAGTAGGTTAACCCTTTGACAGGTACAAGAAGATCTCTTGTTGGCTTTTTACTTCTATGGGAAGATAGAATATGTGTGCCAGAACTGTGTGGTGTGAAAGAACCTTTTTCTCTGCCTAGCAAGGAGTTGAACTAATTTTTTTCAACCAGGTATCTTGGTCTGTATAGGAGTTGGGTAGACTGTAGACAGATGGAGAGAGTTTGGGCTATTCAGTCTGGAGAAGAGAAGGCTCTGAGGAGACCTTATTGTATCTGAAAGGAGCCTACAAGAAAGCTGGGGAGGGACTTTTGAGGGTGTCAGGGAGTGATAGGGGGTGCTGGTGGACAAAAAGCTCAACATGAGCTCTCAATGTGCACTTGCAGCCCGCAAAGCCAGTCAGATCCTGGGCTGCATCAGGAGAAGTGTGGCCAGCAGGTCGAGGGAGATGATCCTCCCCCTCTACTCAGCTCTGGTGAGACCCCACCTGGAGTCCTGCATCCAGTTCTGGAGCCCCTATTACAAGAGGAATATGGAGGTGGTGGAAGGTGTCCAGAGAAGGGCCACGAGGATGATCAGAGGGCTGGAGCACCTCTCCTATGAGGACAGACTGAAGGAGTTGGGGCTGTTCAGTCTGCAGAAGAGAAGGCTCCGAAGTGACCTAATTGTGACCTTCCAGTATCTGAAGGGGGCCTACAGGAAGGCTGGGGAAGGACTTCTCAGGATCTCAGGTAGTGATAGGACTAGGGGGAATGGAATGAAGCTGGAGGTGGGGAGATTCAGGCTAGATGTGAGGAGGAAGTTCTTCACCATGTGAGTGGTGAAACCCTGGAATGGGTTGTCCAGGGAGGTGGTTGGGGCCCCGTCCCAGGCTGGCTGAGGCTCTGGGCAGCCTGATCTAGTGTGGGGTGTCCCTGCCCATGGCAGGGGGGTTGGAACTAGATGATCCTTGTGGTCCCTTCCAACCCTGAATGATACTATGATAGGACTGGGGGGAATGGAACAAAAATAGAAATGGGTAGATTCAGATTGGATGTTAGGAGGAAGTTCTTCAGCATGAGGGTGGCGAGACACTGGAACAGGTTTCCCAGGGAGGTGGTGGAAGCCTCGTTCCTGGGGGTTTTGAAGGCCAGATGGACGTGACTCTGAGCAACTTGATCTAGTGTGAGATGCCCCTGCCAATGGCAGTGGGGTTGGAACTAGATGATCCTTGAGGTTCATCCAACCCTAACAATTCTATGATTCTATGAGTGTATGTTCTTCTTATCATAGAATCATATAATAGAACAGTTTGGGTTGGAAAGCACCTTAAATTTCATCTAGTTCCAATACCCCTGCCATGGGCAGGGACACCTCCCACTAGATGAGGTGCTGGTCTTTGTACTGACTTGCTTAAGCAGAGAACAATTTGTCTAGTGTGTAACTCTTCTTATTCACTTGCAGCTGGTAGAAACTACTTTGCATCCCTGTTCCCAGGGATGGGAATGGCTGGGACTGTCAGTGGACACTCACTCATGTAGCTCATAAGTCACTGTGATCAGTTCTTCTGTGCTGAGCATAAGGCATGTGATGCTCTTTAGGAATGAATAGCTTAAAAATGCCTGAATGTCTGACCCTGCCTATGCTAAGCAGGCTTTTACTCAAACTTAAGTCCCAGCTTGGAATTCCTGAACTTGGGTGCTGCTGTGCACAGCACATGTAGATGCCATTGATGTGGCTGTGAGGGGTAGTGCTCAATGCAGACACCAGTGATGACTCTTCTGGATTTGTGCTCCTCAAGCACATCCTCAGAGCTGTAGGTAGGAGTGGTTTGGCCCTTCAATGCTCTGTCTCCTTTATGGCATGTAGTAGTGGGCTGCATATCAGAGTTTCAGGGCTTCGTGGGATTTGTGCGATGCTTGGAGCTGAAAACATAGAATGGTTTGGGTTGGAAGGGACCTTAAACATTGTCTGGTTCTGAACCCCCTGCCACAAGTAGGGACACCAGGTTGCTAAAAGCCCCTTCCACTCTGGCCTTAAACCCTTCCAGGGAAGGGGCATCCACAACCTCTCTGGATACCCTGTTCCAGTGCCTATCCACCCTCATAGTGAAGAAATGGATCCTCGGAGTTGAAAAAGTCTCCCCAGGCTCCCAGTATGACCAGTAGAGAAGGAAAGACCTTTTTAGGATGTGGTACATACCATCCTCCAGTAGACACTTAAAAATAGGTCAGAGAGTTGCACTCTAAAAGTGCTGATTCCTCTTTGTAGTCACATTGGTCTCCTCTCCCATGCATTAGGTTTTGTGGCAACATGCAGCTGAGAGGAGCTCACTGTGGAGATGCCGGCAGAAAGCAGTGCTAACAAATCCACTGGCAAAAGCACTGCAGCAGCGGAGTGTTCACAAATTCCCTTCATTTTAGCACTGGCTTGTTGGGGTGGGGAAGGGGAAACAAAAAAATAAAAAAGTCAGCTGATTAAGTGCATTTCCAGGGGAATGTGGAGGAAAAAGTAAAAGCATTCAGTTCTGGTTTAGGTACTTAAAATGCTTGTGTTGAATTGTCTGGGCTCTTCAGACTGGCAAGCGTTCTGGTTTCCAGTCATGTAGCTAACGATGGCCTTTCTCATCTTTACATCTAGTCTGAGATGCAGGTTAAACAGTAACTTCCCTTTCATGGTTTCTTTCCTCCTCTGGTCTTTGGACCTGCTCTATAGCCAGTTTATTTCACCCTTAAGCTGATATAACTGCCTTAAAGTCAGCCTATTTCCTACTTCCTGCCTAGAATCAGTGAAGTATAGTGGTGGTAAATCAGGCATTCTTCTGTCATCATAGGTTTTGAAATTGGATGAGAAAAAAGAGGTAATAGGATAGAAGAAAGGTCCTAATTTGGAAATAACAGCCCAAACCAGAACACTGCAGAAGTGGTAAAGAAATAGTTGGGATCACAAAGGCCTTTGGTAGGAAAAATTACCATGTGAGAGGCAGTGTGTGCAATGTATTGTGACCAGCTTGAAGCATATGACCTCTACCTGCAAACATCTCCTTGATCTAGGTGGGCCTGTAGCTGTGTGACTAGAGGTAAGTCAAGTGACAGTTATGTTCTGCATGTAAATGGGATGTAAAGCCTTGTTCCATGTCTGTTTTGATCTTCTTTTTCCTTAGTCAGTTCATTCCTGTAATCTAAATGGAGAATGGGGAAGGAAAGGAATTACTGTTCATGTTCTGTGTGAGTTGGGCCTGGGGGAGTCATCCAAATTTGCTTTAAGATGCCATTTCCTGTTCTTATGGGTTAGATGTTCATAGAATTGTGGAATGATTTGGTTTGGAAGGGACCTTTAAGGGTCATCTAGTCCAATCCGCCCTTCCATGAGCAGCGACATTTTCAACTAGAGCAGGTTGTGTGGAGCCCTGTCCAAACTGACCGTGAATGGGATGGGGCAAGTTACAATGTCTGTGGTTTAGAGCTGATGGCATTTGAGAAATTCACAGATGGCAGCAGAGAGAAGGAAAATCCAACACAAAATGCTAGGACTCAGTTTGAAGGAGTGGCACTCAAAAGGTGTCACAGCAGTGCTCTTGGGACCTTGAGTTTCTCTAAGCATTGGCAGGGCTTTGAGCTATCCATTCTCGTAATGACTCTAAGTGGCAACACACAAGTATTTCAGCTGATGCCTCTTCCAAGATGAAGCACGTTTCTCAGGGCTTATGTTCTATTCATGAAATAGAAGCTGGAGTGAGGAATATTTATATTTGAACTGGTGGCTTGCTTCATGTGGTTTCCCCTCATTTACATACAGAAAGCTTAGTGTAATGCGAAATACCTTATCACCTCTTGAGCATAAGGAATTGCCACTATAGATTATTTTCTGCACCTACATACTCCCAAATGCTCTGTGGGTTTTAAAATACAAATAGCTTGGCCACTTAACCCAAACTCCTCTGTAGAAAGAACAGAGAACTTAGGTTTAATTTCTCCAGCTGCATGTAAGCGAACATTATGCAATTTCCCCCAACAAGTTAAACTCAAAGGCTTTGTGCCAGGATGAATCTATCATTTGCCTTTAGTAGGTATTTCAAGAATGTCTTATTTCAGTTGTGCTGTGGAGAGGCTAGAAGTCACAGCTGAATGTGAAATTTGTGTGCCTCTGTAGTTCAGACTCGTTTGGGATGAAGGAAAAGCTGATTTCCTTCAGCAGCAGAAGGGGAGGAATATCCCAACCCCCCTTTCTCAACCCTGTCTGCACTGCTGAAGCTCTGAGATTCATTTCAGCTCAAGGCCCTCTGCGAGGTGCGGTCTGTCTTTGAAGCTTTTACTGAGTGCTGTAGCTCCAGCCTGTGTTGAAGTGGAGGAGGAAAGAAACCCAAGGCCAGGCTTATAAAGTATCCTTTGTTTTCCTGGTTCATTGAACTGCTCACCTGAGTCTGGATTCTGGTGTCCGTTCACAACAGAAGGTCGACTGAACAGTGAGATAACCGCTGCAAAGACCAGGGAGTGCCCCAGCACAGAAAGGAATTGGCAGTGAGCAGACACATCAGGATTTGAAATGCAATATGGGTTAGCTCATTAAAATTAATAAGACATTCAATTATAAAACTCCTCATTACATTTTGCACTTCTTCTGGAAACAGAACAATTTATATGTCCTCATCCTTTCAGGAATACCTCATTCTGGACAGATTCTTATGTCATTTCCCTCTACACGCCATGCAAGATGTTGACTCCTACTGGAGCTCAAGTTCACCTGTTTTATTGATTAAAACATTGCTTTAACAGGCCATTTTAATAGACTGGAAGACGTAGTCGTAGGGCTATGTACCAAAATGTTGCTTTAATTGAGAGTGATCCAAATTAGTGCATATTTGGACTAATATTTGTGTTTAGGTTAAAAAATGAAAAGGCAGATATTCACACATTGACTAAGTTTTAGCAACCTGGATTTGTCTCAAAACAAAGCACACAGAAGGGAAACCCTTTGATTCATGCTCAGAAGCTCAAGGAAGTTCATTAGAGGGCTGCATCAAGAAGATTATGGCCAGCAGGTCAAGAGGAGTGATTCTTACCCTTTACTCTGCTCTTCTGAAACCCCACCTCAAATACTGCATCCAGTTCTGATGTCCCCAGCATAAGAAGGACACAGAGCTGTTGGAGTGAGTCCAGAGGAGGGCCACAAAGATGATCCAGGGGCTCAAGTGCCTCTGCTATGAGGTCAGGCTGAGGGAGCTGCGGTTGCTCAGCCTGAAGAAGAGAAGACTGAGGGGGACCTTAGAGCTACCTTCCAATACCTGAAGGGATCCTCCAGAAAGGCAGGAGAGGGAATTTTTTAAGTATGTCTAGTGACAGGACAAGGAGAAGTGGTTTTCAGCTGAGGGAGAGTAGGTTTAGACTGGCTTGTAGGTTTAGACTGGCTCGTAGGTTGAAGTTATTCAGTATGAGTGTGGTGAGACTCTGGAATAGGTTGCCCAGGATGGTTGTGGATGCTTTCTCCTTGGGGCTGTTTAAGGCCAGGTTGAATACAGTCTTGTGCAATCGAATCTAGTTGTTAGGTGTCCCTGCTCTTGGCAAGGATGTTGGAGTAGATGATCTCTGAGGTCCCTTCTAACCTAAGCCCTGCTATGTTTCTATGACATTGGTTCATAAAAAAAGAGGCAAATTATCCCATTTCCCCGAATTCCTAAGAAATATCTATATGGTGGCCTCCAAAATAAAGGAATGTGACTTTTCATGCCACAGATCTAATCACCTTGTGGAACCTTAAGTAATTTAAAGCTGGATTTCTGACATGAATCCCCGTCCTTTACTAAGTATTGCATTTTGTTAAGTAATATCTTTAAAAAAGGGTTTGCTTGAGACGGTCTGAGCCTCTGGACTCGTGGCACTTCTGTCTGAAATGAGAAATTGCTCTAGTAATGCTCAGTGTTCATGCAGGAGGGAGTCTGGAGGAAGATAAAGACCTGAAACAAAGATTCTGGAATGACTGAGTGGATGGCACTTCCCATGGATATGGCCGTTGATAATTCTTTTTTCCACAGAAGTTTGATTAAATATAATTGCCAGGTTGCCCAGGAGAGCAAACTCTCCTGTTTAACCACCAAAGCTTATAGTTCACATCCCTGGTTTGCCCTTGCCGTTGACTCATCACATCATCAGTCTCTCTCTGGATTAAGATGTGAGTCCAGTTTCCACATTGCATCTCTGACAGCAGGTCACAGCAGATTGCAGATGATGGACAACAAAATGGTGGACAGCAAGTTGACAAGAAGCCAGCAGTGTGCTCTTATGGCCAAGGGGGCCAATGGTGTCCTGGGGTACAGCAAGAATAGTGTGACCAGCAGTTTGAGGAAGGTTTTCTTTCCCCTCTACTCTGGAGGTGAAAGTACTCCACATCTGGAGTACTGTGACCAGTTTTGGGCTTCCCAAGTTACAGTATCACAGTATAGGTAAGGTTGGAAGAGACCTCGAGGATCATTGAGTCCAACCTATCAACACAGACCTCATGACCAGACCATGGCACCAAGTGCCATGTCCAGTCTCCTCTTGAACACCTCCAGGGACAGTGACTCCACCACCTCCCTGGGCAGCACATTCCAATGACTGACCCTCTCGGTGAAGAATTTTCTCCTCCCCTCCAGTCTAAACCTCCCCTGGCGCAGCCTGAGACTGTGTCCTCTTGTTCTGGTGCTGGTTGCCTGGGAGAAGAGACCAACTCCTTCCTGGCTACAACCACCCTTCAGGTAGTTGTAGAGGGCAATGAGGTCTCCCGTGAGCCTCCTCTTCTCCAGGCTAAACAATCCCAGCTCCCTCAGCCTCTCCTCACAGGGCTGTGCTCAAGGCCTCTCCCCAGCCTTGTTGCCCTTCTCTGGACACGTTCAAGTGTTTCGATGTCCTTCTTAAACTGAGGGGCCCAGAACTGGACACAGTACTCAAGGTGTGGCCTAACCAGTGCAGAGTACAGGGGCACAATGACCTCCCTGCTCCTGCTGGCCACACTATTCCTAATGCAGGCCAGGATGCCATTGGCCCTCTTGGCTGCCTGGGCACACTGCTGGCTCATGTTTAGGTGGCTGTTGATCAGTATCCCCAGGTCCGTCTCCGTTTGGGAGCTCTCAGCCACTCTGACCCCAGCCTGTAGCTCTGCATGGGGTTGCCATAGCCAAAGTTGAAGAGAGAGAGTCCAGTGGAGGGCCACAGAGATGATGAGAGCACTCGAGCATAGCCCTTGTGAGGAGGGGCTAAGAGACCTGGGGCTGTTCAGTCTGGAAAAGAGAAGACTGAGAGGGTATCTTGTGGGATTGGACTAAATGACCCTTAAAGATCCCTCCCAACTCAATGCATTCTATGATTGTGTGATTTTTCTCAATGCTTATATCTATAGGGCAGGCATCAAGAGGATGGGGCCAGGCTCTTTTGAGTGGTGCACAGCAGAAGGACAATGGGCAATGGGCACAAACTGGAACACAGGAAGTTCCATCTAAACATGAGAAAAAAATATTTCCTGTGAGGGTGCCAGAGCAGTGGAACAGGCTGTCCAGAGAGGGTTGTTGGGTCTCCTTCTCTGGAGAGATTCCAAACCCACTTGGATGTGATCCTAAGCAACCTGCTTTTGGGGACCGTGCTTTATCAAGGGGGCTGTAGTAGATGATCCCCAGATGTCCCTTCCCACCCTCACTGTGCTGTGATATTAAGAGACAAGTTGTGGGAGCTGAAGTCAAAGGAGTGGCCTTGAAATGAATCGTGATAATGCCCCATAGCTCTTCACCAAAACCTCCCACCTTTTGATAATCACAGTAATTGGTGAGGTTCTTTGGTAAAATGTGTGCATGTGGTGGGTGTGTGTCAAGGTGTTTGATGTTTTCTGTTAAGCTCCAAGATTCTGGGGATGTGAAACATATGCAACAATCTGTGCCATCTAAAGGAGACTTCTCCCACTCCTATCCAAGGAAATAAATGACAGAATTTGATCCAAGTGTGCCTCGAAGGCTTCCACATTGAGATTTAATCACGCAGGGTTGGTTTGAGCTTCTGGTTCCTAATTTTTTTTGGGGAGGGAAGTGAGGCCATCTACTGCAGCTTAACAATGTCATTAACGTTGTAACTTAATTCTCCAGAATCACTGCAGTCTTCACAGCCTTAAGAGTCTTCACTGAGCAGCCTTGCAGAAGGCCATAGAAGTTTTGATGGGAGGAAGGAGAGGGAACCAGTGACAAGTATTGTTGTCACAGCTAGGTTGATCTAATAAAAACCCTGTCTTAATTTCTGCCTCATCAAATTTCTTCATGTTGCATCAGCCTATATGTCTGGTAAAGATTTCAGTCTGTTACATTTATGTGTCTTAAAAATTCTTCCAGGCAGTTCTGACTCCCTTGGTAGCAGAGGGAATGATTAAAAAGGCTGTACAAAATGCACAGAAAGCAGCAGGAGTCTTATCCACTGCCTAAACAGTATGAAAGAGGAGGGACTAGAACTGCTTCTCCAGGCCTGTTTCAATCCCTTGCTTATGTTCCTAAACCAGATTTGAAGAGTATGAACAAACTGTAACTGATATTTTTATCTTGGTGAAGCTCTAACCTCTGGTGTCTCTTCACATTTGGCAGCCCTGACAATCATCATAAATTTCACTTGTAGTGTGTGTGAACTAACTTCTGTATCCTTCCTGTTTGTTTGGCTGCTTTTCTCTGTCTCCAATTCTTACTTAGAGCTCTTAAAACCTTGTTTGTTTGTTTGTCTGCCTTTTGCCTTTGTGCATCTCCTGCCCATCTTTCCTTTCCCTGGCCACCTCTAAGACTGATGAGAAACAGTCATAGAATGGTTTGGCTTGGAAGGGATATTTAGAAATCTTCTAGTCCACACCCTCTGCAATCAGCAGGGACATCTTCAACTAGAGTAGGTTGCTCAGAGCCCCAAACAACCTGAACTGGAATGTTTCCAGTGATGGGGCTTCTACCACCTCTCTGGGCAATCTGGGCCAGAATCTTGCCATGCTCAGTGTAGGGAAATGTCTTCCTTCTGTCTAGACTGAATCTCCCTTCTTCAGTTTAAAACCATCATCCTTTGTCTTGTCACAATAGAATCTGCTAAAAAGTCTGCCTCCATCTTTCTTATAGGCCCCTTTTAAGCACTGAAAGACCAGATTAAGGTCTCCCTATAGGATTCTCTTCTCCAGGCTGAACAACCCCCAGCTCTCTCAGCTTTCCTTCATATCCAAAGTGATCATTTTTGTGTCCTCCTCTGCAGCCATGCCAACAGGTCCTTGTCCTTCATATACTGAGGACTGTAGAGCTGAACCCAGCACTGCAGGTGGGGTCTCAGCAGAGCAGAGGGGCAGAATCCCTTCCATTGACATGCTGCTTATGCTGCTTTGGATGCAGCCTAGGACACGGTTGGCTTCTGGGCTGTGAGTGTACGATGTCAGCTCCTGTCCAGTCCTCATACATCACATCTGTGATTCTGAAGATACCAGACAAACACAAATGAGCAGCAGGGAGGTCAAATATTTTGTCCTCCATCTCAGTGAGAAGCAACCTCCTCAGGGCTGGGAGGAGAATGGAGACTTGGATATCAGGAGATACATTTGGCTCATTGCCTTCATCTATGAAGCAGGCAGTTTGGTGATGAGACACAATGAACTATTTAATTGTACAAATTACTTTCAGGGTGAGGGTAGGGCTGGGAATGGCAAAAGCAGGACATTCTACAAGGAGGAAAAGAAAAAACCCCAACAAAACAAAAACAGCAAACCACCCAGGATTCCTTCAAAGCTCTCCCAAAAGCCAAAAAGCAGAGCAGAACTAGTGTTTCTTCCTGTGTAGGCTGCCTTCAAATGGAGGCAGACGGTCACAGGTGGTGTTTGAGCTCTAGGTTCAATAAAGGCACATCCTTCAGTCAGAGAAGGCAAAACAGTGTCACTTGCTGGAATTTGAAAACAGTGTCTAAATGCCTCAGGGACTTGTCATCGAGTGACTCACTGCTCTGTCACAGGAGGGCTCTGGCTTCACTTGAAAGTTAGACTCCCTGAAGCAGCACCCTGCCAGCTCATGATAACAGTCCCCTCTCCCAGACTCGTCTCCAATTTACTCAGGGTGAAGAGAGGATTTGAGGGGACAGGGCAGGAGAAGGCAAAGGTAGGTTAAGTGGTCAGAGATCTCTCACTGTCTTCCTCATGGATGTCTGACTACCAGCATTTTCATTTGTCCTGTGTCTCTCTGGAATGAGTCCTTCAGATGCAGAAGTGGTGAGCTGGCCATATTTGTAAGAATTTAGTCATTTGCTTAGTACAGCCAAAAAAAGTCTTCTCTTGTGTGCAATGTTTTCTTTTGAAGTTATTTGCCACTACAAAAAAACCCAAAACCAACCAACCAAAAAAAAAATCCCCCCCCAAACATCACCAAACAAACAAAACCCCACAAAACCAACCAACCAGAAACCCCCCAACCATGGCAGTGCTGAAATGATCTCAGCTTGATTTCATTTGCCTCCTGCAGCAAATTAGGGAATCGCCAGCGTCATGGTTTGTATTTTTTCCCCCTGTGTTTAATTCACATAGTATCATAGTATCAGTCAGGGTTGGAAGGGACCACAAGGATCATCTAGTTCCAACCCCCCTGCCATGGGCAGGGACACCCCACACTAGATCAGGCTGGCACATCATCAATTTTATTTTACATGCCTTTTGCTTTATTTTTGTTTTGAAGAGCCAGTCCTTTTTAATTGTAGGCAGATCCTGCAAGAGCCCTTCCTGCCTTCTGATCCAGTACTTACTCATCCTGGGACCTACTCCAAATGCCACCACTGGTGCTTTGTGTGGGCATTTTGTTTCCTTCAAAAATGTTTCACTGATATTTGGCAGTTTGGGAGGTGATGATGATGGTCATGGAGGGGAAAAGAATCTCACTTGAGCAGCAAGTGGTTTTTTGCTCTTAGCATCATACCTGTTTGTGTCACCAAGCCTTAAGTTTAGTACTGCAGCAGATGCGTTGTGTATCTGGCGATGTTCAGTTGCTCATTCAATCCCACCCTGTTACTCTGGCTCAGCGTTGAGGAGCAGTGACTTCAACAAGGTGATCTCATCTGTTGTGTGGTGTAGTTGTGTTTGAGTGTGAAGATCTGAGATTCTATTCCATCTGCTCTTCCTGTAGCTATAGGCAAATCACCTGAAATCCAGTAGGATGAGCATGTGTGAGCTCTGTGGTCTGTCTTCCTGCTTTCTCATTAATTTATAGAATCACAGAATTGTTTCTGTTGGAAAAGACCTCTAAGATCATTGAGTCCAACACTGAGTCAACCCAACACCACCATGGCCATTAAATGGTGTCCTAGATTGCCATGCCCACACGTTTCTTGAGCACCTCCAGGGATGGTGACTCCACCACCTCCCTGGGCAGCCTGTGCCAATGCCTGAACAATTTCCTTTCAGGAAAGAAATTTTTCTTGTTATCCAACCTAAACCTCCCCTGGAACAATTTGAGGTGATTTCATCTCCTTTTATCACCTGCTAAAAGGGAGAAGAGACCAACCCCCACCTCATGCTTCCCTTCTGTGGTGGGGCTCTTGTTAGCCTTGTTTCTGTTTTCACTGGTGTGTGATAGAGGGGAGCAGTGAAATGTATCTATATAAAGCACAACCCGTGCTAGTCTCTGCTTACAGACTGCTCAACCTCTCTGTGAGGGCTCTGATTCTAACTTCCTAATGAACTAGTTTGGGAAGAAATAATCTGTGGTTGCCTTTGTGTTCTTCTCGACTAACAGATGAGAAGCCTGTTTGCTTTTTTCCCCAACTCCCACTACCCCTATCACAAAACTATCAACCAAAGATGTGGCTGTTGGCAGCTGTGTTCCTTTTGATGTGGTCAGCACAAATTAATATTAAAAGCCTAATTCTGATCTTGCATTTTCTCAGAGACTGACTGCGTGATGAAAAGACAGGAGGAGGCTTCTCTCTCCACCTGCTGGGAGCCTGCTCATTGCTTGCCTGTTTTTGGAGGCTGCAATCAGTGGTTGCAGTTTGGCACAGCTGAGGTCATCATGGCATGCAGCCATCCAAAGTCAAGGGCGCTTTTCCCTTTTGGCACTTGTCGGTGAGCTGACCTGGCACAAAACTTAACAGAGCAACAGGAGTGAACATAGAGGCAGTGTAGTATTAATGATGTAAGGACTGCAAGATGTATGGCTAGATCTGGTGGCTGGTTTCTCAGGGTTAGCTCACAAGTGAGTGCCTTCTCACTCTTGAAATGTCTGTCTGCATTGTGGTTCCTAACATGCACAGCTTTTAATTTTGACTATTTTATTTTCTCATTCCCTGGTACTTGAGCTCTTGAAACCTCTAGCACCTGCCCAGTCAGCTCCTGCTGGACCAGCTTATCATAGAATCATAGGGTGCTTTATGTTGGAAAGGACCTTTAAAGCTCATCTAGTCCAACCCCCTTGCAGTGAGCAGGGACCTGTATTTGAAAGTCCTCAGTACAAAATGGATTTTGACCCCTTTCTATCTGTTTCTCTCTCTTTATGAAATGTATTTGGGAGAAGGAGCCTGATGGAAAATCACAACCAGGCCATGTATTTCTCTGTTCTTAATATTGTTATGCTGTTCTGGATCCTCCTTTGACCCAGTGTGGAAGCATAATGCTTCCCTGCCATGCTGTAGGAACTTCCATGCTTTGCCTGGTAGGTTCATTTGTTAGCATAGCAGAGCACTCTGGGGGATTTTCCCCATCACCTGCATCATGTCTTGCACCCTGCAAGTGTTTTGTATATTCTTATAATCTTGAAAAGGTGATTCAGAACTGAAATGTTGTTTTTCCCCAGCAGGTTTTAAGCTGGGCCCAAACTTCTTGCTGGTGTCCAGCTAGAACTATATATTTTCTTAAATCCAAGCCAGAATTAAGTTGCTAATGCTGCTGCCAGTCACACAAAATGTCCATTGTTTTGCTGTTCCACCTTGCAGGCCCTCAGTTGGTAGTCAAATTGCTATAGTGCAGGACTCATCTCTTGTACAAATGCTTGGTGGCTTATTTATGGAGGTGCTGCGATTCGTTCTCACCTTTCACCCAAACAGTGCACATAAAGGCTCACAGTGAGCATAACGCACAACTTTGCTGGAGAATTTATCTACTCTCTTCTGTCATGCAGATGTAGAGGGCAGAGGGAGAAGCAGCAGGCACAGGGAGGAACAGGAAAAACACATTTCTGGTATAGAATAATGTCACTCTATCTCTGAACACCCTGAAATGGGTACAGGAAGACTTTGGCAACATCTGTGCCTCGGAGCTCATAGCCAAGATGAAAACAAGATGAGAAACTTTCATGTTGTCAGGAGGTGTGCAGCAGGTATTTGGTGAGATCTGCTGGGTGTGGAGGAGCAAAAGAAAGTTCTGGAGCTTGGTTGCTTTTTTCTTTCCCATTTTTCCCTGTTTTTCTTTTTTTCCCTCCTAACTTGGGGACATAACTCTCTCAGTAGCCCATGGGTTTCAGTGGGAACGTTCAAGGACTGTCTTAGCAGCACTGGAGAGCCTAACCTTGAGAGCAAAAGTGGAGTGTTTCATGTGGTTACAGACTAAAAGATGTGGGTAGGCATCTAGTGGGAATCCAGTCAGCGTGTGGGCGCTTGATTCCCTCGGAAACTGCTGGGATTTGGCACCTAAGCTGCTGAAGTATTTTTAAAAGCTCTTAAATATGTTTCTGAAATTTGGGTCTGATGTTGCTGATCGGTGCAAAAGGCTATGAGGGGAGGTATTTTGTTTGGGTTGGTTTTTTTTTTCCTGAAGTAATTGCTGCCTTTGTTCCTTGTTCCTTTCTAAGCAGACAAACAGGAGAAAATTGAAGGAAAGTAACAGAAATGACTTTGGGGCTGGAGGGCGTGACGCAAAAGGGAGATAAAAGAGCTCTACACTTGTGGAGTTTTTATAAAATGAGGAGGAGGGCAGGACTGTTTCTGGACTCCTGAAGGGTGTAAATGCCAAGGAATGGAGGGTGTGGAAGAAGGAAACTGTTTTGGTCTCCACTGTGCAAGTGCCTGCACAGAGAGAGAGGTAGCTTCATAGCCTCAGATGAAAAGAGCATTTGCAGTGACCTTGTGAGTGTTGGTAACAAAGGGTTAAAGTGGATGTGTGTGCTGGGTTGAGGCAGCCCCCTCCCAATGGTCCAATCGTAGAATGGACCAGGTTGGAAGAGGCCTCCAAGATCATCCAGCCCAACCTATCACCTAGCCCTACCCAATCAACTAGACCATGGCACTAAGTGCCTCATCCCGTCTTTTCAATTTAGATTTCCTGAAAACTTCTGTCAAGAACTTGAAACTGCTGCAAGGTTGGAGAAAAGGTTGTAGTTGTAAAGCCACCCGAATGACAGGAAGTAAATCTGCGATGA
This sequence comes from Melanerpes formicivorus, assembly GCF_026170545.1. Classification (NCBI taxonomy): domain Eukaryota; kingdom Metazoa; phylum Chordata; class Aves; order Piciformes; family Picidae; genus Melanerpes; species Melanerpes formicivorus. The sequence continues at coordinate 34,550,212 of NW_027142353.1, read as the reverse complement.
TTTCACCGTTCAGGACGTGCTGTGAAGAGCAGAAATGCTGTGTGTGGTAGCAGGGGAGGTGCCTGCTTCAGTACTTCAGCCAGGGTAAAAGCACTTAAATTTGCAGCTGTTTGCACCTTGGATTGCCTGGCATGGATTAGGGCCATCTGTTTCTCTTGAACTGGGGAGCCCAGAACTGGACACAACACATCCATCAGGATATGAATATAAGATGCGTTAGGATATAAACCATTAGGATTAGGGTACCTTGGGGAGTGCTTGAGGACAAAAGTGTAAGAAGGTTACTTGAAGTTGATAAAGCCACAGCAGAGAATATAAAACCTTAACTGCTGAAGGTGTTAGGAACATTCCCACACCAAGTGGGAATTTTATAGCAAATAGATCAGAGAAACTAACTTGAGATTAATGCAAAAGGAAAATTAGACCACATAGATAAATGAGATGTCAGTAAGTCACCAGGGCTGGATGGGTTTCAACCAAGAGCCCTGAGGAACTTGACTGTGAAACTGCAGAACTGCTGGCCAAGCTGTAGCATTTATCACCTCAGATGGCTGCTGTGCCAGAGGAGTGGGGAGCTGCCAGTGTAATTCCCATCTATAAAAGATCTCTAGAGAGAACCCTGGGAACAGCACACCAGATAGTACTGCCCTCAGGAATGGAAGGGTTTGTAATAAGGATCTCTGGAGACACAGAGAAATGTTCACTCTTGGGGAAGAGTTGAGTGTGGCTTCGGAGAAAAGAAAATCCTGCTCCTCTACCCTAAGAAGTTCTGTGAGGTGTTGGAACAAAGGGTCAAAGTGGATGAAATAAATTTAGGTTTTCAGAAAAATTCTGTTAGGAACTTGAAGCTGCTTGCAAGGTTGGGGGAAAGGTTATAAAGCCACATGGTCATGGATTGACTTGAACCTGCTGCTGCATTTCAAACCACTACACACATGAATAATAGGAGGTAAAAAATCAGGGATGATTTCACTTTGCAGGAAGAGGAGGGAAGCATCACTACAGCAGCAACCAAAAAAGCCACTGTCTTCACCAGGAAGGGATGAAGAGTATAATTTTGCTTCGGTATGAATGCCTGATACACCTGCGTCCTCTGTGGGATGTGTAGGAGAAGATCAGATGGCTGGGACTCTTCCTTTTTGGGACAGTATCACAGTATCACCAAGGTTGGAAGAGACCTCAAAGATCATCAAGTCCAACCTGTCACCATAGACCTCATGACTAGACCATGGCACCAAGTGCCACATCCAATCCCCTCTTGAACACCTCCAGGGATGGTGACTCCACCACCTCCCCGGCCAGCACGTTCCAATAGCGAATGACTCTCCCAGTGAAGAACTTTCTCCTCACCTCCAGCCTAAACTTCCCCTGGCACAGCCTGAGACTGTGTCCTCTTGTTCTGGTGCTGGTTGCCTGGGAGAAGAGACCAACCCCCTCCTGGCTACAACCACCCTTCAGGTAGTTGTAGACAGCAATGAGGTCACCCCTGAGCTTCCTCTTCTCCAGGCTAAACAACCCCAGCTCCCTCAGCCTCTCCTCACAGGGCTGTGCTCAAGGCCTCTCCCCAGCCTTGTTGCCCTTCTCTGGACACATTCAAGTGTCTCAATGTCCTTCTTAAACTGAGGGGCCCAGAACGGGACACAGGACTCAAGGTGTGGCCTAACCAATGCAGAGTACAGGGGCACAATGACTTCCCTGCTCCTGCTGGCCACACTATTCCTAATGCAGGCCAGGATGCCATTGGCCTTCTTGGCTGCCTGGGCACACTGCTGGCTCATGTTTAGGTGTCTGTCAATCAGCACCCCCAGGTCCCTTTTTATATGGCTGCTCTCCAGCCACTCTGACCCCAGCCTGTAGCACTGCATGGGGTTGCTGTGGCCAAAGTGCATCACCCGGCACTTGGGCTTGTTGAATGCCAACAAATGGGATGGAGGGAAAGAGGTAGTTAAGGCCTCATCCCTGGAGATATTCAAGGTGAGACTCAGCAGGGCTCTGGGCAACCTGATCTAGCTGAGGATGCCCCTGCTGACTGCAGAGGGAGTTGGACTGAATGACCTTTGGAGGTCCCTTCCAACCCAGACCATTTGATGAGGTTTAAAAGATAAAATCAGCAGGTGAAGCTGAATATGAAAGATCTTTTAGCTCCCTTTTGCTATTACAACCAGGGAAGTTCTGATAGAACAAGATGGGCTTTGATTTTAAACCAGATGAAAGAGCAGGTTACAAGTGCAGTGGAGAAGAATTGCTGCTTTTGGCCTCAGAATAGGTGGAGTTTGGTGTCAGGCTGTGCAGCTGTCGCCCACGCAGGGCAAATCCCACCTGTGTTACCTTTGCAAGAGACTCAGCATGACCCTTCCTTTCCCCAGGGCTTTCTTCTGCAGCTTTTCATAGGAAGTGATTAGCCAGGTGGCTGGCAAGCATTCAGCACTCCCTTCTGTGCGTGCCCAGAGTCTATTTTTTTTGTTTTTAATTACAAGTGGCTTATCCCTCAGAGAAGTGATGAATATTTTCTTTCTTCCTTTTCTTTAAGTGCTGCCTTCAGCAGGGTGTGCATGTGAACTTTATTTTAATTAAGGGTGAGGAATCTCTTTTACATAACTATATCCCAGATTCTCATGAGAGAGTGAAAACAGCCCTGAGGGAGTGGTGAAGAGGCCAGCGAAATCGGTTGCCTCACCAGTGGAAGACCTGATTCCAATCTCTCTCTGCTTCTCTCTACCTGTGGGACTTGCTCCAGGCTGGCTGACAGCCAAAGGGATTGGACTGAAGCAAAGGGTCTGTCACCTTACATCTTTGTTTTGACCCATTCATTTGTGGGTCTGAGCAGATACAGGAGTGGATGTTGCAGAACTGCCTGAGGTTGTTGTTCTCGCAGTGGGAATAGCCAAATGGGACACAAATCTGCTGTCAAGCCCTTTCAGCCATGGCTGAGTGATAGCTCAGGTGATTTCTACTCCTGTGCCTGCTGCCAGGGTATTATATTGCAACCCTAGGTTCACCTATCTCCTTGAGCAGGACTGTTGCCATCAGTGTGGTCTCCACCAGCCAGTTGGGCTGCTTTGGGTTTAGTAGAGGTGCCAGTGGGACTGGGTCTTTGAGAATGAAGACAATTTGGACTGGAAGTCCCAAGCCAACCTTTTGGAGGCTCTTGGATTTGTTTCTGGAACAGGATGCCCAAGGAAGTGGTGGAGTCACCATCCCTGGAGGCATTTAAAAGGCATTTGGATGAAGTGCTGACAATATAGGCCTAATATTTGTGTACAGGGAGGTGTTAGGTTATAGCTGGACTTGATGATCTTAGGATCTTTTCCAACCAGGCAATTCTATGATTCTGAAATGCAATGAACTAAAATTTGGTTTCAGTTGCAAAGCTTGAAAGGGATTTGGGAGTAGATGAGTGAGGTTTTATTTTCTGTGCAATTAAGAAGGGAAAATCCAGGGTGTGGGCTTGGTCTTTTGCTTGTTTGTTTGTTGCCTCTTTTCTGTCTTCAGAAGAAAGAAACGATAAAGGTGTTGAAACTCAATTGTTGGATTACTGGAAGCAGGGCATGTAAATGAAAGAGGATCTCATTCCCTGAGCACAAAGAGAAATCTGAAAAACAAACCACAAGCTCTGTGAAGATGCTAATGAAGTTCATGAGTCAAACCTGGCATGTTGTTAGCATCTGCTGCTTGTTTACAGCAGCTGAAGTGAGCATCCCTTTCAGAAGGTCTCACATACGGGAGGGAGTTTTACTACCCTATCAAAATACCAGCATGGCTTTGAAGAAGCTAAACTCCTGGTAGAAGTCACAGTTGTGACCTTGTGGCATCCTGCTGAACTTGGTGGTAGCCAGCAATGTTTGTTTTTTTCCTTCTGAAAAGCTCTGGAGAGGTTTTTCCTGTCTTCTTATTGCATCCATTGATACAAAGATACTGAAGCCACTGAGTGAGGTCCATGCTGCTTTTCTCACACCTCTGTAACTCTCAAAGGAAAGAAGCTTTTCTCAATGTTCAGATGGAACTTCCTGTGTTGGAGTTTGTGCACATTGCTCCCTTGTCCTGTTGCTGGACACTGCCTGAAAGAGACTGTCCCCATCATCTTGATCCCCATCATTTACATATTAATAAGCATTGAGAAGTTCCCCTCAGTCTGCTCTTCTCCAGGCTAAACAGCCCTAGGTCTCTCAGTCTTTCCTTATCAGAGAGATGCTTCTGTCCCCTCATCATCTTTGTAGCATCCATTGGGCTCTCTGCAGTAATTCTCTCTCTCTCTTGAACTGGATACAATACTCCAGATGTGGTTTCTCTAGTGCAGAGGTAGAGAAAAAAAGCCTTGACCTGCTGGCCACATTCTTCTTGGAGCACCCCAGATAGCATTGGCCTTCTTGGCCACAAAGGCATATTGCTGACTCATGATGAAAGACCTGAATCCCAGGTCCTTCTCTGTGGCGCTGCTTTCCAGCAGTTCAACCCCTAACCTATACTGGTGCAGGGGATTATTCCTCCCTGATTGGAGGACCCTACTCTTGCCCTTGCTGACCTTCGTTGGGTTCCTGATACAGGGGCTTTGCAGTTGTACACAGCTGCTGGGCATCATTGCTATGAAAGGAGGAAACACTTTGGAGGAGCAGAGCAGCAGGAAGGGGAGGCAAAGATAAGCTGGTTGGAATAACGTCCTTCAGCTGTTCTGCAGAGCAATCTAAAAGAGCACACTTCAGACAGAAAGGAATCTGATGGCTATGCCACAGCTTGAACGTGTTTTGCTGTGGGATGAGTTCATAGGTTGGAGCATGTGCTTCTAGTGGAGGTCAACAGGGAGTCAGCCTGGTGTCAGATAGGGGAAGTGAAGAGCAAGGTCAGTGTGAATCATGTAAGTCTGAGAGATTGTGCCATGGGCTTTAAACATGTTAGAGTGCAGAAACTGGAGAGAGAGTCTTGATGGTTTGATGGTTTCCCAGAGAGAGAGGCCTGAAATGGAAACCCCAACGCTGGTGTAGGTGGTCTAAACAAGAACACCATAAACTGTGCCAGGAGAAGTGATCCAGATCTCTGCTTTGTGCCACTTATGCTCTGTAGGAAGTAGGGTAAAATGTTGTAATCATTTGGTAGGTTGAGCCAGAAACAAACTTGTGAGGCACATTCAGGAGGAAGGGACAAACGCTGAGCACTGCCCATGTCCCCAACCGGGGAGGTTGCACAGGAGATGGGTAAGGATGGCAGAGCACTGCCAACTCCTGCTCTGCTCCCTATGCTGTTTCCATTCTGAGTGTGGCACCAGACCCAGCAGCTTCTGCCTGGCAACCTGCCCCAGCCATCAGATCCCTGCTCTATGCCTCGCTCTGGAGTCACTTGCAAAATTAGCAGGGGGTTGGAGGGTGGAAACAGAAACCCCAGAAACAGAGCAGGACAGAAGTCTGGAAACCCACATGGTGTTTCTTCTGTGCTGTAAACTTGTGTGTCCTTCCTCAACTCAGACTGTGTCCTTGGGGTATGTGTGGGTAGCAGAGCTGTTGGACACTCGCAGGTGCTCTGTGCTACCCAGCAGAAGCTGTTCCTTCACCTGTGTCAGTAACATTTTGTCACCGAGCTGTGTTTTATGGAGGGATGCTTTTGTGTAGAGAAAATGTAGAGAAAGATCCTGAGATTCTTACGAGCCTCTAGTGTAGGCAGAAAGAGTTGGGCGTGGGGGGAGAAGGAATATTATCCTTTTCTACAGAGACTCCTTGTTCATTTTCCCTTCCAAGACAATTTCAGGGTACTTCTTTATTCCAAGCCTTTGTTACTTCTTTGTGCAGAGAAAGAGCAGGCAGTCAGCTCTTATTGCAAGCAGCACAGATTAGAAGGTGCTTGACTACGTAAGTCTCAAGCAGATAAATAAGAACATCCTAAGGAATAATTTGAAGTGTGATGCTTTAGAATAGATTAGAATAGAATAAACCAGGTTGGAAGAGACCTTCAAGATCGAGTCCAACCTATCATCCAACACCACCTAATCAACTAAACCATGCAACCAAGCACCCCATCAAGTCTCCTCCTGAACACCTCCAATGATGGTGACTCCACCACCTCCCTGGGCAGCCCATTCCAATGGGAAATCACTCTCTCTGTGTAGAACTTCTTCCTAACCTCCAGCCTAAACCTCCCCTGGCACAGCTTGAGACTGTGTCCTCTTGTTCTGGTGCTGGTTGCCTGGGAGAAGAGACCAACCTCTGCCTGTCTACAACCTCTCTTCAGGTAGTTGTAGAGAGCAATAAGGTCTCCCCTGAGCCTCCTCTTCTCCAGGCTATGCAACCCCAGCTCCCTCAGCCTCTCCTCATAGGGCTGTGTTCCAAGCCCCTCACCAACTTTGTTGCCCTTCTCTGGACATGCTCCAGCAAGTCAACCTCCTTCCTAAACTGAGGAGCCCAGAACTGGACACAGGACTCGAGGTGTGGCCTTACCAGTGCAGTGTACAGGGGCAGAATGACCTCCCTGTTCCTGCTGGCCACACTGTTCCTGATGCAGGCCAGGATGCCATTGGCCCTCTTGGCTGCCTGAGCACACTACAGGCTCATGTTCAGCCTACCATCAACCAGCACCCCCAGGTCCCTCTCTACCTGGCCGCTCTCCAGCCACTCTGTCCCCAGCCTGTAGCACTGCATGGGGTTGTTGTGGCTAATGTGCAGAACCCGGCACTTGGATGTGTTCAATCTCCTGCCCTTGGACTCTGCCCATCTGTCCAGCCTGTCGAGGTCCCTCTGCAGAGCCTCTCTACCCTCCAGCAGATCAACTCCTGCCCCCAGCTTGGTGATGTCTGTAAATTTACTGATGATGGACTCAATCCCCTCATCCAGATCATCAATAAAGATGTTAAATGTTTCTGGACTGCTGCAGGGATACAGAGGGATGGGTGAAGTGAGAGGTTTTTTGTCTTTTTCTGCACAGATCTCCTAAACCTCAGTAGTTTGAGTTTTACTTTGTTTTCTTTGGCTTCAGAGACGGCCAGTGTCTGGAGCTGAGGCACTCTGGTGCTTTGCTTAATGTCCCCAAAAGACCTGCAAACTTAGCCAAGCTGTTGGGCTTGAAAGAGATGAGCTGCGTAGCTTGAATTGCGACTTGGTGCCTCCAGTTCTGGGAGGCTGTAAGGACTGCGACCTTTTGAAACCTTGTTCAAACTGTTTTTGTTGCACTCAGGACAGGAATGTTGTGTTCTTTGTTCCACCTTCTAAAAGGCAAACCTTGTTGGATAGGCTGCTTGCAGCTTTTATAGTTTGATATATGTGGGTCAGGGGAGGAAGCAGGCATGGTCTGGGAGATGTTTCCAAGCTGCTGGAAAAAGTTATTCTGAATGCATGAAGGAGGTTTTAAGAGCCCAGCTGAATTTTTGCAAATTACTTGTCTTGATTAGGTACAGAAATAAACCCTCAAATGTGAATTGCTTCCAGCTTCTGTGCACATGAGCAATTGGGCTGACTTCTTAAGAAGAGCGTGTCCAGCAGGTTTCCTCCCCCTCTACTCTGCCCTAGTGCAACCATATCTGGAGTATTGTGTTCAGTTCTGGGCTCTCCAGTTCAGGAGAGGCAAGGAACAACTAAAGACAGTACAGTGGAGGGCTGTGAGGACGATGAAGGGACTGGAACATCTGTCTGATGAGGAAAGGCTGAGAGACCTGGGGCTGTTTAGTCTGGAGAAGACTGAGAGGAGATCTTATTAATGTTTACAAATATCTGAAGGGTGGTTGTCAAGAAGAAGGGACAGTCTCATTTCAGTAGTGTCCTGTGATAGGACAAGGGACAGTGGGCACAATCTGGAACACAGGAAGTTCCACTTCAGCATGATGAGAAACCTCTTTACAGTGAGGGTGACGGAGCACTGGAACAGGCTCCCCAGAGAGGTTGTGGAGTCTCCTTCTCTGGAGACTTTCAAGACCCATCCAGATGCATTCCTGTGTGACCTGCCCTAGGTGATCCTGCTTTGGCAAGGGGTTGGACTTGATCTTGGTGGGGGTCCCTTCCAACCCTTACCATTCTATGATTCTCTGAGAGAGACCTGTGTGTAGTTCTCAACTCTTCCTTTCCCTGGCGGGAAACATCTCTGTTTCCATTACTGAAAGGTCCTTTTGTTCTCAAAATGGATAAAAATGTGCCTTCAGCAGTTACCAATAAATTAAAGGTTTGCACTGGTTCTTGAAACCCTTGGAAGGGAGGTTCTTGACGCCTGTGCACCTTTAGATGCACAATTTCACAGAACCAGAGACTGGTTGATGTTGGAGAAGGGATCTCCAGAGGTCCTCTGGTCCAGCTTCCTGTCATTAAGAAGAGCCACCCAGAGCCAGTTGTCCATGAATGTCCAAACAGCTTTCAAATATCTCCAAGGATAGAGATTCCACAATTTCTCTGGGCAACCTGTGCCAGTGTGCAGTCACCCTCAGAATGAAGAAGCCTTTCCTAGTGTTCAGAGGGACTCCCACGTGTTTCATTTTGTGCCCATGGTCCTGGCACTGGGTATCATCAGCAAGAGCTTGACTCTGTCTACCGTGCATCTTTGCTGGACTCTCCCCAGTATGTCCCTGTCTTCTCCTGCACAGGGAGTCCAGCATTTGGCCCAGCACTATGGCTGTGGCCTCACCAGTGCTGAGTAGAGGGGAAGAATCACCTGCCTTGATCTGTTGCCAGTTTTTGGCTGATGCAGACCAGGATACCATTTGCCTTTTTGGCTGCAAGGAGCTACTGAAGGCTCATGTTCACCTTAGTGTCCACCAGGACCCCGAGGTCCTTTTCTGTCAAGCTACTTTCCATCTGGTCAATGCCCAACATATATAGGTGCCTGGGGTTCTTCCAGATCAGGTGCAAGACTTTGCAATATGTGCTTGTTGAACTTTGAGGTTCCTGTAGGCCCACCTCTAGTTCCCTGGGTCTTCCTTGAAGATTGGGAGTGACCTTTGCTTTCCCCCAGTCTAGGGGCACTTGTCCCAGTCACCATGATTGATCAGAAATCATTGAGACCAGCCTCATAATCACAGAATGTTAGGAGTTGGAAGGGACCTTCAGAGATCATCAAGTCCAAACCCCCTGCCAAAACAGGATCACTTAGGGTAGTCTGCACAGGAATGCATTCAGATGGGTTTTGGATATGTCCAGAGAAGAGGACTCTACAACCTCTCTGGGCAGCCTGTTCCAGTGCTGTCACCCTTACTGTAAAGAAGTTTCTCCTCATGTTGAAGTGAAATCTTCTATGTTAAAGTTTGCATCCATTGTTCCTTGTCTTATTACTGTGCACCATTGAAAAGAGCTTGGCCTCCTCCACTTCACACCCACCCCTCAGATATTGATAGACACTGATCAGATCCCCTCTAAGTCTTCTGTTCTCAAGACCAAGCAGTCCCAGGGCTCTCAGTCTCTCTTCACCTGCCATATCCCTCAGCACTCATGGGTGCATCCCATCAGGGCCCCTATTTGCCTTCCTATATGTAGATGTGAACAGAATCTTCTGGAGGAGAACTAAGACCTTGAGAACTGAGATGGTTCCTCAGTTTTCCTTTCTCCTTTCCCTCCTCTGTTGCCCACTGACCTCAGCGCTCAATTACTGCGTGAGGCACTAAAATTGCATGATGAGGCTGCTGTGGCTTCCATTTAAAGCTTAAACGTAATCATAGTATTGTTTTGGATGGAAAAGACCTCTAACATCATTGAGTCCAGCTATCAACCTAAGACCACCATGGCCATTTAAACTGTGTCCCAAAGTGCCATAACATAGCTTTAAAAGCAGGAGACCTCTTTTACAAAGGCTGTCCTGCTGCATGGAGTCTCTCCTGGGGTGGTGGTGGTCATGCACATGCACAACTTGGTGTGTGTAGCCTGTACAGTGCATTTGGTGTTCTTCTAGGCTGAGGATGGGAGTCTGCTGCCAGGCCTGGCTGTGTGACTTCATCTCTGAGTGCCTTAACTCACTCTATTTGCTTTGGAAATTAGAGTTTCAATTGGTGCTGATAACCCAGATGATTGTTGTGTTATACATTTAGGGCTCTTTCCTCCCTTTCTCTCCCCCCCAATTTTTTCCTTAATTACTTATGTAAATAATTTTAGAAGGCTTAGCATTAATTTTGGAGAAGCTGGCATACAGAAGGCTGGGAGGCTAGCAGCAGGTGCTGTAAGTAATCGTTCTGCTAAATTAAGCTTTCCAAGGCAGTAGGTTAATTTCTGGGTAAGCAGCCTGCATGCAGATTCTTAGAATCAGCTGGATCATGACCCAGCAAGTGACTCAAGGCTTTGTGTAGCTTTAATGGCATGAATTGTCTCTCTGAAGCCTTTCATTTTTCATAGAATCACAGAATTGTTTTAGTTGGAAGAGACCTTTTGGGATCATTGAGTCCAACTGTTAACCCAGCACTGCCACGTCACCACTAAGCCATGGCCTTTAAATCCTTCCAGGGGTGGTGGTTCCATCACTTCTCTGGGCAGCCTGTTCCAGGGCTTGACAACCCTTTTGCGGAAGGAATTTTTACTCACATCCAACCTTAGCCTCCCCTGGCACAACTTGAGGCTGTTTCCTCTTGCTCACTACAACCTCCTTTCAGGTAGTTGTAGAGAGCAATAAGGTCTCCCCTCAGCCTCCTTTTCTCCAGACTAAAGAACTCAAATTCTCTTAGGAGCTCCTCACCAGACCTGTTCTCCAGACCCTTAGCAGCTTTGTTGCCATTCTCTGGACATTCTCCAGCATCTCAGTGTCCTTCTTGGGGTCTTTCAGGACCCCAAAACTGAACACAGTATTTGAGGTGTGGTGTCGCCAATACTGAGTAGAGGGGCACAACCAATTCCCTTCTCCTGCTGGCCACGCTGTTCCTGATCCAGGCCAGGATGCTGTTGGTGTTCTTGGCCACCTGAGCACACTGCTGGCTCATGCTCTGTGTATCACAGTATCAAAGTATCACTTAGGTTGGAAAGGACCTCGAGGATCATCGAGTCCAACCTATCAACACAGACCCCATGACTAGGCCATGGCACCAAGTGCCACGTCCAATCTCCCCTTGAACGCCTCCAGGGTCGATGACTCAACCACCTCCCTGGGCAACCCGTTCCAATGCCGAATTACTCGCTCGGTGAAGAACTTCCTCCTCACCTCGAGTCTAAACCTCCCCTGGCGCAGCTTGAGACTGTTCTGGTGCTGGTTGCCTGTCTACTGTCAACCAGCACCCCCAGACCCTTTTCTGCTGGACAGCTCTTCAGCCACTCTCACCCAAGCCCTGTAACATTGCATGGGGTTGTTTGACCCAAGTACAAGACCTGACATTTGGCCTTGTTAAACCTCATATCATTGGCCTCAGCCCACTGATCCAGCCTGTCCAGATTGCTCTGAAAAGCTTCCTTACCCTCAAGCAGATCAACATTCCTGCCCAACTTGAAGTCATCAGTCAATTATTGGGGTTGCTCTCAATCTTCTTGTCCAGATCACTGATAAATATTAAAGGGAACAGGCCCCAAAACTGAGCCTTTGGGAATGCCTCTAGTGACTGGTCACCAACTGGCCATTCACCACTGCTCTTTGTGCCTGGCCATCCAGCCAAGCCTTGAGCAGCCAGTTTCTCCAGGAGAATGCTGTGGGAAATGGTGTCTAAAACTTTAGTAAAGTCTAAGCAGACAACATCTGTAGTCTTTCCCAAAGTCTGTGGTGCTTTGGATTTCGTAACTAGTACAAGAGCAAGTAAAGTAGTGTCTGAGAGCTTTGGGCCATTTCCTTCTCCACTTTTGCATGCATGAGTGGTTTTCTGCAAAAAGATTTCCTCTGATATCTCTCATGGAGTTATCTTGGCATCTGTAACCAGTCACTATTGTCCTGGGGGACAGATTCTGCTCAAGTGATGTCATCATTAGCCTGTTGCTTTTGCAATGTCACAGCTCTGGCCAACAATGGTCTTCCTCAAGGCTTGAAGTGAACCCACACAAGCGTGGCTTGCTCTTCAGAGACACTTCTGAGCTCATAAGGCTGATGGGGTCAGTGATGTTTGTGATTCTGACAACTAAGTAATTTTCAGACTCGGCAGGGCTCTGAGGAAATTGATAATAAAAATCTTTATTTCTGCCACTTTGGAGAACTTTGGCTGGAGATTGAGTCCAACCCTGCTGCCAGAGCAGATCACACACAGGAACGTGGCCAGGTGGGCCTTGAAAGTCTGCAGAGACTCCACCTCCTCTCTGGGCAGCCTGTTCCAGTGCTCTGCCACCCTCAAAGTAAAGAAGTTCCTTCTCATGTTTAGATGAAACTTCCTATGTTTGTGCCCATTACCTCTTGTACTGCCTCTGGTGACCGCTGAGAATAGTCTGGTCTCATCTTTCTTTGACATTTATCTTCTTGCATGAAGATCATGCCAAAACATAAGGGGAAAGGAGTCATTTCTACTTGGAGAGAGTCCCACACGAAATGGAATAGAGCAGAAATAATGCTCTTCTTCCAGGGATTCAAGAAGGAAGAGAACTTCAGAGGCCTGGAGGAAACAAAAACAAAAAAAAGAGGATGTTTGGTGTTTCCATGTGACTGCAGGTTGGGACTTGTCCCTCCTCTGACTTGCGGTTGGTGCCTCCTGTGGATGCTCAGCCTAGTTATCAAGCTGTTGCATGGAATCGTGCACCTGCTAAAGGGATCTGAAGCCTCTTTTCACACTGCTTAGCTGATTTTTGTTATAGCCAATTATCATGATGATCTGAAAGGTCTCTTCCAACCAAAATGATTCTATGACTCTAAGGTTTGTAGACAAAAAAGGCTTGAAGCTCAGTGTTGGGGCAGAGCCTTTTCATGTTTTATAAAACACAAATAATGCAGGTGACAGACTTGTGAAGGCTGAGCTCAATTCTTCTGAGCAGTGTTAGAGTGGCATGGCTCTCATAATTGGTTTAGGGGTCTTTAATATCTTAAAAAAAATCTTTTCTCACTTTCTAGATTAAAACTTTACTGATTTGTTTGCTCTGAGAGCTTGAAGGGGCACTATTCACATCTCATGAGCTCAATATTCTACTCAAGCAGGTTCTTGTGTTATAAGAAAAAATATTTCAGTCTCTGTTCCTGAAAGTGGCTGCTTTGATTTAAATGGACACCTTGAACTAATCAAGAATAAGGGGTTGCTTCCTCACTGAATCAGAGTGTTAGGGGTTAGAATGGACCTCAAAACATCATCCAGTCCAAGCCCCCTGCCAGAGCAGGATCACCTAGACCAGGTCACACAGGAGCACATCTCCAGAGAGTGAGACTCCACAGCCCACCCCGGGGCAGCCTGTTCCAGCGTTCTGTCACCCTCACAGGGAAAGCATTTCTTCCTGATCTTCCTATGCCTCAACTTCCAGTCATTGGCCCTTGTCCTGTCATTGGGCATCACCAAGCAGAGCCTGGCTCCATCCTCTGGGCACTCACTGTATGCATATTTATAAACATGAATGAGCTCACCCCTCAGGCTCCTCTCCAAGCTACAGCGTCCCAGCTCCCTCAGTGTCTCCTTGTAATGAAGATGTTCAATTCCATTAATCATTTTTGTGGCTCTGGACTGGACTCTTTCAAGCAGTTCCCTGAGGTAGTTCTTGAACTGAGGGGCTCAGAACTGGACACGATATTCCAGATGTGGCTTCACCAGTGCAGAGTGGAGGGGGAGGAGAACCTCTCTTGACCTACTAACCACTTCCCTTCTAATCCACCCCAGAATGGCATTGGCCTTCTTGGCCATGAGATCACATTGCTGGTTCATGGTCATCCTTCCATCCACTAGGACCCCCAGGTCCTTTTCCCCTTCACTGCTCTCCAGCAGCTCAGTTCCCAACCTACAATTCCTCAGTCAAGTCTGGAAGCCTTGTCTGGTGGAGAAGTTGCTGTCCTCCAGCTTGAAGATCCTCATTGAGTTCCCTTCTCCATGGTGGAAACAAGATGTATAAAGCAACTTAGCTTTTTGATAGCTCTGTAATCTCATGTAGCTTTGTGAGCATAAAGTGACATTCCATTTTTGTGGGAATTGGGGGCAAAATATCTTTTTAGAAGAGATGGTGAAGAGAAAACCATACTCATTGCTGCTCTCCCCGCTCTTTACAGATCTTCTGATGGTGCATGCCCTGTGGGTTTAACAGATGGGCCAAATGCATATTGATGCACCCAGAGCATCTGAACATATTGTCTGTGATGCTGTGAGATGCCTGCAAGGCTTGGAAATGGAGAGTTGCACTGGGCAAGAGCTGTGTGGCCAGTGATTTGGTGGTGGGAGCAGAGCAACCTGCTAATCTTGCACATAGTTTCTGGGCAGCCTTTTCAAAAGGGGTCAGAATTTGACCTCTCTTAAATACCGTGGGGTTGGAGGCAGGGAAATCTTTCCCCGATGATTCAGCTCTGCATGGGCTACCAGAACTGCAAACGTCAGGTAAAGCAGCAACCAGCTACTCAGCAAAGCCTTGCAGGCTGCTTTCAGAATGGCCTCATAGAAGAGAAAGCAGAGGTCCAAACATCCTCTGCTCTAAATGTGTGGCTTTTAGGAGGGAGTAGGCCATTTAAGAGCACTGCTTTCTATCTTTCTGACTGACTGTCTTCAACTCAGCCTATGCAAATCTTTTTTTCTATGCTGCATGATGAATTTGTAATGCTTTCCATTATCAAAAGTAGAACTTGAGGGAGAAAGAATGCTGTCCTTGACCAAAGATGAATGCTGCATTAGAGGAGTTGGACACACTAATAACAACAAAATATTACTCCAGCAGTCTGTCCTCTGAAATCAAACGTGTCAAGCAGACTGCTGCAACATTGGATGGAAACTTGGCAATTATGTTTGGGTGGCAATTTGATTCTGTTCTCCTAATATACTTCTGGAGAACATCCAACTGTAGCTCTGCTCTGATCCCAAGGCTATCCTGTGGATGCCCTGAGCTCTTACAAGTGTTGAGCAGCGAGCTCTGATGGTGTGGTCTGCATGGTAGTTAGAAAGCTCTGCAATTTGCTTTGCCCTCAGAGGGCTTTCCATTTGGCAAAGAAGAATTGATACCATCCCAATTTTAACACTGGAGCAGGAAGGGAAGATAAAAAGCTGCAGAGAACCAAGCTTTTGTCTAAGCTGTGGAGCCAGCTGGGTGTCTTGTTCAGACTTGCCAGCCTGCCTTCTCATCTGGGGCTCTGAGTGGTCAACAAACAGTATTCCTTCTGTGAAAATCAAACTGCTTTTGGTGTGGCCAGTGAACCCTGGTCTCCCCCAACCATCCTCAGTCACAGTTGTCACCATGAGTGCTGAACTGACCAACATAAATGCACAGTCTCCTCTCTTTCTCCTGTCACAGCTTTCCACTGCTTTTGCCTTTAAAATTACTTTTGAAGTCGAGTCCCTTTTATATTGACTATAAAGCATGCATGATAATTACAGGACAATTGCTGTGTTAGCTGGGATGCTGCAGCCTTTCTGGAGGACAAAAGCACTCTCCAAGCAGTAGCAGCTTAACTTCTCTCTATCTCCAGGGGCCAGGGACGAGGAGTTTCCTAGGTTTTCAGCTCGGTGGTGACAGTGGTATCTGTGTGGCTGCTGTTTATTACTCTGTAAGTAATAGTTTAATGGCCCTGCATGCAATAAATTGCTGTTCCGTGCTGGCTTGTGGTTTTCACTAGTGTGTCAGAGAATCACTTCTGCCTTTTAATTTACATCATTCAAGAAGGTAGTATTTTAAAAATGTGATTATGATATCAAGGGTTTGTGAAGTGGAGGGCAGACAGGCTTTTGCTTGCTCCAAAGATTTCCTGTCTGGAGAATGTGAGTCATAAGCATGACAACTATAGGATGTTTTTTATTGAGTCAGGCTTCTCTCTTTTTCTCCTGTGTTTGGATGTTCTTAAAAACATTATTAGTTTCAGGGTAAACTGCAGACATATCAACTCATCTGTGGAAGTCTTCTCCTTTGGTACCTAAATGCTGCTTTTAAATCACAACCTGTCTTATCTCTTCAGCAGCTTGTTGTACTTAGTTGGACCCTTGCTCCAAAATGAGGCACACGGAATCACTATGGTTGGAAAAGATCTTGAAGATCACCAAGTCCAACCACTGCCTAACTACCAGATCCACTACTACATGTTTCAGTCTCTGAAAGCCCCACTGTCCTTTGGCTATCTTTTAAATATCTGTTTTCATTAGGATTGTGGGGGTTTTTTTTGTGTGTGTTTGGTTTTTTTTTCTTCTTGTTAATTGTTGTCAGGGAGCTGCTGTGACAGCTAAAGAGGCTGCACCAAATGCTTCCATATTGTGTCCCAGTTGCTGCCTTGATTATTTACAGGGATATGATTGTATTGATCATTTGGGGGGGATACCATCTGACTTGCACCATAAGTGTTGATCCTGTCACATGCAATCCCCTGCTGCCTCCAGAGATTCAACTAAAAGATACATTTATGAATCAGATGCCACTGCCCCTATGTTGGGGTCAGTGAATCAGTGACTTCAGTCTGGGCAGATTCCAGGTCCCCCCATTCAGAGCAGCCATGCTGTATGAAGCCCTTAGCTTGAGGAATACATAGAATCATAGAATTGTTAGGGTTGGAAGGCACCTCAAGGATCATTGCTTATGGGTGATTTTAACCTGCCTGATATCTGCTGGGAACTCAACACAGCAGAGAGGAGGCAGTCTAGAAGGTTCTTAGAGTGTATGGAGGACAGCTGCTTATCCCAGTTGCTGTGTGAGCCTACCAGGAGTAAGGCTTTGCTTGACCTCCTTTTTACCAACAGAGAAGGGCTGTTGGGAGATGTGGTGGTTGGAGGCTGTCTGGGGTCCAGTGACCATGAGATAATTGAGTTTTCAATGTGCAGTCAAGCTGAGAGGGGCAGCCACAAAACCTCCACTCTGGACTTCCAGAGGGCAGACTTCAGGTGACTCAAAGAACTAACTCAGAAGGTACCTTGGGAAACAGCTCTAAAAAACAAAGGGGTCCAGGAGGGCTGGACCTGCTTCAAGAAAGAACACTTGAAGGTGCAGGAACAGGCTGTGTCAATGTGCCGGAAGATGAGCTACTGGGGCAGATGGCCAGCCTGGATGGGCAATGAAATTCTAAAGGAACTAAGGGGAAAAAAGAGGGTGTATCATCCTTGGAAGAAAGGTGAGGTAACCCATGGAATGCTTAAGGATGTTGCTAAGTCATGCAGGAAAAAAGTTAGGGAGGCAAAAGCCCATTTAGAGCTCAGACTGGCCTCTGCCGTGAAGGACAACAAAGAATCCAAATATTAATAGCAAGAGGAGGGGCAAGGACAACCTCCACTCCTTGGTGGACATGGAGGAGAACATAGTAACAAAAGATAAGGAAAAGGCAGAGGTACTTAACACCTTCTTTGCCTCAAATTTTAATAGCAGGATAGGTTGTCTTCCTGACAACTGGCCTCCTGAGCTGGAAGATGGAGGCAGGGAGCAGCATAGTTCCCCTGTGATCCAGCAGGAAGTAGTTAGAGACCTGCTCAGCCACTTGGATCCCCATGAGTCCATGGGGCCGGATGGGATCCATCCTAGGGTGCTGAGAGAGCTGGCAGATGAGCTGGCCAAGCCGCTCTCCATCATTTTTCAACAGTCCTGGCTCACTGGAGAGATCCCAGATGACTGGAAGCTGGCCAATGTGATGCCCATCCACAAGAAGGGCCGGTTGGATGAACCAGGGAATTACAGGCCTGTCAGCCTGACCTCAGTGCCAGGCAAGATCATGGAACAGGTCATCCTGAGTGCAATCACACAGCACTTACAGGATGGCCAAGGGATCAGGCCCAGCCAGCATGGATTTAGGAAGGGCAGGTCCTGCCTAACCAACCTGATCTCCTTCTATGATCAGGTGACTGCTTGGTGGATGTGGGGCAGGCTGTGGATGTAGTTTACCTGGACTTCAGCAAGGCCTTTGACACCATCCCCCACAGCAAACTCCTGGCCAAGCTGTCAGCCCATGGCTTGGACGGGAGCACACTGTGCTGGGCTAGGAACTGGCTGGAGGGCTGAGCCCAGAGAGTGGTGGTGAATGGTGCCACATCCAGCTGGCAGCCAGGCACTAGTGGAGTCCCCCAGGGATCAGTGCTGGGCCCCATCCTCTTTAATATCTTTATTGATGATCTGGATGATCAGATGGGCAGAGTCCAAGGGCATGGGATTTAACACATCTAAGTGCTGAATTCTGCACATTGGCCACAACAACCCCATGCAGAGCTACAGGCTGGGGTCAGAGTGGCTGGAGAGCAGCCAGGCAGAAAGGGACCTGGGGGTAGTGGTTGATAGTAGGCTGAACATGAGCCAGCAGTGTGTCCAGGTGGCCAAGGCGGCCAATGGCATCCTGGCCTGGATCAGGAATAGTGTGGCCATCAGGAGCAGGGAAGTCACTCTGTCCCTGTACACTGCACTGGTTAGGCCACACCCTGAGTCCTGTGTCCAGTTCTGGGCCCCTCAGTTTAAGAAGGACATTGAGACACTTGAACGTGTCCAGGGAAGGGCAACAAGGCCTCAAGCACAAGCCCTATGAGGAGAGGCTGAGGGAGCTGGGGTTGCTTAGCCTGGAGAAGAGGAGGCTCAGGGGTGACCTCATTGCCCTGTACAACTACTTGAAGGGTGGTTGTAGCCAGGTGGAGGTTGGTCTCTTCTCCCAGGCAACCAGCACCAGAACAAGAGGGCACAGTCTCAGGCTGCACCAGGGGAGGTTTAGGCTGCATGTTAGGAAGAAGTTCTTCATAGAAAGAGTTATTGGCCATTGGAATGGGCTGCCCAGGGGGGTGGTGGAGTAACCATCACTGGAGGTGTTTAGGAAGAGGCTTGATGGGGTCCTTGGTGCCATGGTTTAGTTGATTAGATAGTGTTGGATGATATGTTGGACTCAGTGATCTCAAAGGTCTCTTCCAACCTGGTTTGTTCTGTTCTGTTCCAACCCCCCTGCCATGAGCAGGGGCACCTTAAACCAGATCAGGTTGCTCAGAGCCACATCCAGCCTGGCCTTAAAACCTCCAGTGATGAGGCTTCCACCACCCCCCTGGGCAACCTGTTCCAGTCTCTCACCACCCTCATGGGGAAGAACTTCTTCCTAACATCCAATCTGAATCTACTCATTTCTATCTTTGTTCCATTCCCCCCAGTCCTATCACTCCCTGACACCCTAAAAAGTCCCTCCTCAGCTTCCTTGTAGGCCCCCTTCAGATACTGGAAGGCCTCATTAAGGTCTCCTCAGAGCATTCTCCTCTCCAGAGCGAACAGTCCCAACTCTCTCTCTGTTCTCATAGGAGGGGAACTCCAGCCCTCCAGCCAGACATGCTCCAGCATGTCAAGATATTTTCTGCAATAGGGGCTCCAGAACTGGATGCAGTACTCCAGGTGGGAGGTGAGCTGGCTGTTGCTTGGCTCCCTGCAGGATACAGGTTGGATTGGGTTGAACTGGGCTCATAGCTGTGTATTCCCCAGGGGCAACATTCAGCTCTGGAATATACTTATCTGGTCAAGAGTGGGGAGCAGGGGAATGACCATCCACCAGCAGCAGACTGGTTTTCTGAGTGTCCCTGCTGTTAGATCTGGGCACTGTGTGGGTAGCAATTTGCTCTCAGACCTTAATGCTTCCTGGCTGTAAATCCATCCACCTTGTCTCAGGTTGCGTTGGGGGTGGCAGGAGTTATTTTCAGGGCTGTTCTGGAGGTATCTGTGGGAGAAGATGACAATTTGGGAAGTGGTGCTGGAAAGAGGTTCTGGAAGAGCATCTGTCTGTTGCTGGTGTTACTTACCTAATCACTAGTAGCGACAGGGAACCAAACGTGGGGGGGTGGTTGCACAAGTTCCGTGATGTCCTGGATGTAGCTTCTGTGTGGGTCTTTGCTTTTGAAAGTCTGGTTTGTTTGGCACCCAGCAGCTTTTGGAGAGGTGTTTTCAGCCAGGGTGCTTTAAAAAAATCAGCACGTTAAAACCCCCTGCTAATGTGGAGCTGGGTGAGTGTGTGCACACTGCAGGCACAAGCTGGTGGAATGCAATTGTTAGCAAATAGACCCTTGGAAGCCTCCTCTCGGATGTTGTCAGCATGTCCCTCACATTTTGCCAATTCTCAGAAGCTGTCAGGTAGTACTGTGTGGGAAGTGTTACAGGGCATTATGGGATGAATCCTGAAATCCTAATTTTGGGCCAAACTCCCACTGTTTTCAGTGGGTGGCTTGCTGGCAGTTAGGCCAAGTATCCCTTAGCTATCACAGATGACCTTTTCTGTCTTTTTGAAGTCAAGGAGAGTGAGAATTAGTGCCTGTGTCTTGTCCTGTAGATCAAACTGCAGCCCTTAAGATTTATGCACATGCTTGGATTTGTGAACAAGAAGTTGGTTAAATAGAACCATTTCCAGTAGCTGTCCTTTAGCTTCCCAGTGATGCTGGTGAAATGCCAGAGATGAGGAAACAGAAATTAGCTGGTGATGTAGGGCAGTGAATGAAGATGACTCTAATTCTGTTGGAGAAACTCCTGCTGCTTTCATAAATGGCTAAAAGATAACCACTATTGTTTTAAAAGGAAAACTTCAGAACCTTTCCAAATATCAGCCCAAATTGATTTAAACACTGTTTGTACTGATCAATTATTTTAAATTTTGTTTTAGGAAAAGGTTTCTATGAATAGGTCCATGTCCCAGTGGAGGCCAGTGACAAGCAGAGTCCCTCAGGGATCAGTCCTGGGACCTGTCTTGTTCAACATCTTTGTGGGGGACATGGACAGTGGCATTGAGTGCACCCTCAGCAAGTTTGCTGATGACACCAAGCTGTGTGGTGCAGCAGACATGCTGGAGGGAAGGGAGGCCATCCAGAGGGACCTGGACAGGCTGGAGAGGTGGGCACAAGCCAACCTCATGAGGTTCAACAAGAGCAAGTGCAGGGTCCTGCATCTGGGTCGAGGCAATCCCAGGCACAAATCCAGGCTGGGCAGGGACTGGCAGGAAAGCAGCCCTGAGGAGAGAGACTTGGGGGTGCTGGTGGACAAGGAGCTCAACATGAGCTCTCAGTGTGCACTTGCAGCCCGCAAAGCCAATCAGATCCTGGGCTGCATCAGGAGAAGTGTGGCCAGCAGGTCGAGGGAGGTGATCCTCCCCCTCTACTCAGCTCTGGTGAGACCCCACCTGGAGTACTGCCTCCAATTCTGGAGGCCCTATTACAAGAGGGATGTGGAGGTGCTGGAAGGTGTCCAGAGAAGGGCCACAAGGATGATCAGAGGGCTGGAGCACCTCTCCTATGATGACAGACTGAAGGAGTTGGGGCTGTTCAGTCTGGAGAAGAGAAGACTCCGCGGTGACCTAATTGTGGCCTTCCAGTATCTGAAGGGGGCCTACAGGAAGGCTGGGGAAGGAATTCTCAGGATCTCAGGTAGTGATAGGACTAGGGGGAATGGAATGAAGCTGGAGGTGGGGAGATTGAGGCTGGACGTGAGGAGGAAGTTCTTCCCCATGAGAGTGGTGAAACCCTGGAATGGGTTGTCCAGGGGTGACCTCATTGTCCTCTACAACTACCTGAAGGGTGGTTGTAGCCAGGAAGGTGTTGGTCTCTTCTCCCAGGCAACCAGCACCAGAACAAGAGGACACAGTCTCAAGCTGCACCAGGGGAAGTTTAGGCTGGAGGTGAGGAGAAAGTTCTTCACAGAGAGGGTTGTTCGTCACTAGAATGGGCTGCCCAGGGAGGTGGTGGAGTCACCATCCCTGGAGGTGTTCAAGAGGGGATTGGATGTGGCACTTGGTGCCATGGTCTAGTCATGAGGTCTGTGGTGACAGGTTGGACTCGATGATCCTCGAGGTCTCTTCCAACCTTGGCAATACTGTGATACTGTGAAGATGTAAAAGATGAGTGCCCAGAGGATGGAGCCAGTCTCTGCTGGGTGATGCCCTATGACAGGACAAGGGGCAATGAGTGGAAGCTGAGGCATAGGAAGTTCCATGGAAACAGGAGGAATGATTTTTTCACTGTGAGGATGGTGGAACCCTCTAAGAGTCTGCCCAGGTGGTTGTGGAGTCTCCCTCTCTGGAGATTTTCAAAAAACACCTGGATGTGTTCCTGTGTGATCTGGTCTAGGTGATCCTGCTCTGGCAGAGGGGTTGGACTGGATGATCTTTCAATGTCCCTTCCAACCCCTAACATTCTGTGATTCTGTGAACTTCTGGATAGCCAATCCAGCCCCCCATGTAGAGTCATGGTAGCTGGAGCCATTTGCTCAGGGGTCTGGTGGTGTTTTGAGCACCCCCAAGGATGGGCACTTCATGATTTTTCTGGGCAACCTATTCTGTAGTTTGTTTCTCCCTTCAGGGAAAACATTCTTTTTGTTGGCTTTTTTGTGTGTTTTGTTTTCTTTTCCTCCTCCTTCTGACACTTAAATGAAATTTCCTGTGTTTCAGTTTGTGTCCATTGCCTCTTGTCCTGTTGCTGGATACCACCAAGAGGAGCCTGGTTGCATCTTTACACCTCCAGCAGGTATTTATGCACATTGATAAGATCCCCCTGAGCTTTTCCTTCTACAGGCTGAACAATGCCAGCTCTCTCAGCCTTTCCTCTTACATCTGATGCTCCAGTCCCTTAATCATCTTTGTGAACCTTTGCTGGACTCTCTCTGATGTGTCCCCATCTCTCTTGTCCTGAGGAGATGAGCATTTGACCTGGCACTCCATGAGTGTTTGACCAGCCCTGAGCAGAGGGGAAGATCACTTGCCCTGACTTGCTGGCAGCGCCTTTCCTAATGCAGCCCAGATGCTTTTGACCTTCTTTGCTGCAAAGGCATTTTGGAGACTCATAGTCAACTTGATGTCCACCAGGACTTCCATGTCTTTCTCTGCACAGCTGGTTTTCTGACAGTCAGCTCTCAGTCTGTGCTGCTGCCTGGGCTCATTCCTCCCACGTAGCAGGGCTTTACATTTTCTTTTGTTGAACTTCATGAAGTTGGTGCTGGCTCATTTCTTCAGCCTGAACATATCCCTCTGAGTGGCAGTAGTCCATCAGACACCCCTCTCAGTACTGTATCATCTTGAAGGTTCCTGAAAGCATACTTAGTGCTGTCACCATAATCTTCCCTTTATGAGGAATCCAGAGCCCTGAGTGAAGTGTTTAATAAATCAAATGTCTCCACAGTTCTTGAAAGTACATTGCTGTGCACTAGGGAAAATCAGAAATGAGGGATCATTAAATACAGTGCCTTGTAGTGAAGGACTTCATCATTATTATTTAAGATCTTAATTCCTTGGCTCTCTGATACTTCCTGCAGCTCGTGTCCTGTGCTGACACTATAGCACCCTGCTGTGCCACTGTATAATGTTGCTTGTTGGCCAAAATCTGGACAAGAAATGCTTTCTAGGATAGGAAATCCATGGGCTTACAAGGAAAAGAGCAGCAGAATGAGAGAAAAAACTTCTTTGATAGTATTGCAAAGTGATTTTCTGCCCCCCCCCCCCCCCCCAAACTGTGCCCCAGAGTAAACAGGAGCATCAAGAGACATTTTCTCAGTGCTTTATCTGTAGGCACATCCCCTCCCCCCGCCTCCCCCCAAAAAACCCCTACACCCTAGGCACAGTCTAAACCTCTGGGCTAACAGATGGTGTTGAGAGGGGGAGGAAAGGGGGAAACAATTTGCATCTAAATAGCCTAAATGAAAAAAGGGTCATGTCCACAGACCAGCCCCACTCACCTGCTGTTTAAATCCCCCTGAGAAAGGGGCAAAATGAGCTTCCTTTTCGAACGTCTGCCTCAGCTGTACTTGCTCTCAGCAGCATTCTGCCCTGCAAAAGCTGCAAGCCCCAGAATCTGGATGGAGGGATGGATTGTCTTCTGGCCCCAAAACCGTGGACTCTTAGGGCTTTGGTACTTTGAATGCAGTTGACAGCTGTGTCACTTTTGTTCAGCCCTCCCATCAGAGTGACTGCTGCTGTTGGCTGTGGTAATTAGCACGAGCACTAATGGTATAGAAAAGGTTCAAAGCAGGAATTGCCTCTTGTGTCAGCTTCATGCTTGCATGGCTGCATGAGGCACTTTTCAGAGGTGCCCTTTGCCATATGGTCCTGCAACATTCTGTGCTGGGTTTGTGTGAGTAGGTGAGATGGAGTTTGGTCCTGGTGGCCACCAAGCTGCAGCACAGGAGTGGTCTTGATGCTGCTTCATGGTGGCTTGGTTCAGTGTTGGATGGCCACACTTAATCCTGCATGTGCATGAAGCCAAGTTCCTCTGGCTTACTGACTGTGTACTGTAAAAATATGCCAGGCTAAGCTCAGACCTTGCAGCTTTGTAATGATTTTTTTTGAGTGTAAAGGTCTAAAATTGTTCAAACTGTTGCTCTTTGTGGGATGGGGAGTGGAAAAGAAATATTCACCCACCATTTCTACATCTTGGTGGATAAGAAGCTGGACATGAGCTGGTGCCATGCACTTGCAGTCCAGAAGCCAACCCTGTCCTGGGCTGTATCCTCAGCAGCATGGGCAGCAGGTGGAGGGAGGAGATTCTGCCCCTCTGCTCCTCTCTGCTGAGATCCCACCTGCAGTGCTGGGTGCAGCTCTGGAGTCCTCAGTACAGGAGAGATAGGGACCTGTTGGAGCAGATCCAGAGGAGGCCACAAAGATGATCAGGGGAAGGAACCCCTCTGCTGTGAGGCCAAGCTGAGAGAGTTGGGACTGTTCAGCCAGGAGAAGAGAAGACTCCAGGGAGACCTTATTGTAGTCTTTTAGAACTTAAAGGGGGCCCATAAGAAATATGGGGACAGACTTTTTAATAGGGCCTGTTGTGATAGGACAAGGAGTGATGCTTTTAAACTACAAGAGAGAGATTCAGAGTAGGTATAGGGAAGACTTTTTTTTCCACTGGGGGTGGTGAGACACTGTCCCAGGTTACCCAGAGAGGTGGTAGATGTTCCATCCCTGGACACATTCCAGGTCAGGTGGTTTGGGGGGTTGGGTGTTGGACTACATGACCTTTACAGGTCCATTGCAGTCCAAAACATTCTATGATTCTGTGATATCCATGGAGAGTGCTCTGGGTCTAGTCCCTGTCCTACCAGCAAGGAGTGAGCTTTTTTCTCTTTGGGCAGGCCTTCTCAAAGTTTAAGACTGTTGGAAGCCTGTGACAAGGAATATCTTGCCCACTTCATCATAATCATGTACACTGTTGACACACTGAAACTATCTTATCTAATTTCATAGAACCAGTTTGGTTAGGAGAGACCTTTAAGATCATCACCCCCAACCATTAACCCAGCACTGCCAAATCCACCACTAAACCATGTCACTAAGTACTACATCTACATGTCTCTTCAATCCCTCCAGGGCTGGTGAGTCCTCCACTTCTCTGGGAAGCCTGTTCTAATGTCTGGCAACACTTTTGCTGAAGAAATTTTTCCTAACGTCCAACCTTAACCTTCTCTGGTACAACATGAAGGTGTTTGAGGAATGTAAGCAGCAGAGGAGGCAAGAGGGCTTCATAACTAAGTTTAGTCTCATTGCTAAGTGTAAGGATGAGTGAAACTTGTTTCTACCCACCACCAGTTCCTCCTTCTACACTGAAATGCTAAACATAAATAACATGAAGATAGTCCAAGTGGTTCAGGAAGTTTATTAGTATTGTCTGTCGGCATTTTTTTCACCTCCCAGTAAGCCTCAGAGGCATTTGGAGTTTGGGTTTGGCAGACTTGTGGGCTTAGCAGGATAAGGAGGAGATGGCTGGGGACCCACACTGTCTTCTGGGTGTTGCCCTAGTGCAGTAAAATTTCTGCAGCTGAGGATTTCTATTTCTGGAATTTGAACACCTTGAACCTCATCTTTCTTCAGGGCAAGCCCAAAGGGAAGATGTGAGGTGACCCTTTTCTGAGCTGCCCAGCCTTCCCTCCCACCAGTGTCTGGGAGGAGGAAACGGGCTCAAGAAGTGTCTTTGTTTTCCTTTTCTGGTTCAGTTCCCAAGTCTATTTCAATCCAGTGAGTGGTAGTGGCTGAACAACCTGTGTGTGTGAGGTAAACCTGGATTTGGGCAACAGCCTTGTTTATATGCCTCTGGGGAGGAGGATTATTTATTCATTTATTTAACATTAAGATGGATTCTAGGTACTGGAAAGATGATCTGGTGTTCACATACCAAAGGAACAAGACAATGTGGTATATTCAGTTATATGAATTCAGAGCTGTCTGTTGTGCTTTATAACTCCTCCCCCCTCCCCCCCCCCCATTTTTTTTAATATATATATGTGTTTATTTATTTTTTAGTGCTTTGAGGATAATGAAATTTATAGGTGGTCATATGATGCATCCTCACTGTCTATGAATAAACAGAGTGAGTTATTGGGATGATGCAAGTCATATACACATCTCTGTTTATGTACCTATGATTGAATCATAGAATGGTTAGGGTTGGGTATGACCTTAATACAGAGTACAGAGCACAGAATTAACTATGGTGGAAAAGACCTTTGAGATCATCAAGTCCAACCTATCACCCAACAGCATCTAATCAACTAAACCATGGCACTAAGTGCCTCATCCAGGCTCTTTTTAAACAATCCCAGTGATGGTGACTCCACCACCTCCCTGGGCAGCCTGTTCCAATCCCTGACCACTCTTGCAGTGAATAAATTCATCCTAATCTCCAGTCTAAATCTCCTCTAGCACAATATCAGGCCATCTTCTCTCATCCTGTCACCTGATCCTGGGGAGAAGAGACCAATCTCCGCCTCACTCCAGCCTCCTTTCAGGAAGTTGTAGACAGCAATGAGGTCTCCCCTCAGCCTCCCCTTCTCCAGAAATCATGTATCTCACGGTCTGAGGATATCATATTCTCATGAAGCACATCAGGGACACACTTTGTTAGTTACAATGAAGCCAAGATTAAGCATCAGGGAGGAGTCCTGAGACCAGTAGGAATGCTTAAGCTGCTGTCTTCATTGACCCATCAGGACTCAACATCCTCTCTCTTTGTAGCCTTGATGTCAATGAGATGTTCTGAAATATTTCTTTTTCTCTCTCTCTTTAAACAAAACCAGGTCAATTGTGCAGCTGTAGAAGAGGCACAAGAAGAAGGTGCTGGTTGCTAGAGAGAAGAGACCAACCCCTTCCTGGCTACAATCCCCTTTCAGGTAGTTGTAGACAGCAATGAGGTCACCCCTGAGCCTCCTCTTCTCCAGGCTAAACAACCCCAGCTCCCTCAGCCTCTCCTCACAGGGCTGTGCTCAATGCCTCTCCCCAGCCTTGTTGCCCTTCTCTGGACACATTCAAGTGTCTCAATGTCCTTCTTAAACTGAGGGGCCCAGAACTGGACACAGGACTCAAGGTGTGGCCTAACCAGTGCTGAGTACAGGGGCACAATGACTTCCCTGCTCCTGATGGCCACACTATTCCTAATGCAGGCCAGGATGCCATTGGCCTTCTTGGCCACCTAGGCACACTGCTGGCTCATGTTTAGGCAGCTGTCAATCAGCACCCCCAGGTCCCTTGTAAGCTGATTTACTCAGGGCTGCTTTTGGAGACCCCATTTCAAGAAGTCATGCTTTGGAATTTAACAACTTCTTTTTGAGATGTCCTGGTTCAGCTTTGTCATAAACAAATCATCATGGTTTGGCAGATGTTCAGGTGTATTAAGGACTGAAACCCTCAGGGGAGGTTTCCCCTATGGGGATGTAAATTCAAATCATGTTAAAAGTTTAAAGAATATGTGTTTTGGGCTACATGTTTTAGGCTTAGCTCCAGCTTCTGTTTTGAAAGCTGAAAGTGGCCTGGCACAATGGCAAGCCCCAAATTTGGAGAATAATTCTTATGAGGAGTGACTGAAGCAGCTGGGCCTGTTTAGTTTGAAAAGAGAAGGCTGAGGGGAGACCTCATTGCTGTCTACAGCTACCTGAAAGGTTGTTGTGGAGAGGCTGCTGCTGGTCTCTCCTTACAGGTAATTAGTGATGGAACAAAAGGGAATGGCCACAAGCTGCCACTGTGTAGGTTTAGACTGGACAGTAGGAAAAAGTTTTTCCAGCAAAAGTGGTCAGGCATGGGAATGAGCTGCCCAGGGAGGTGGTTGACCCTGGCTGTGTTTAAAGGTGGTTTGAATGTGGTACTTGAGGTTTAGGGATGAACCTTGTAGAGTGGGGTTCTTGGTTGGACTTGGTGATTCTGAGGGTCTTTTCCAACCTGAATGTTTCTGTGATTCTGTGGTTTGGATGTCTGTTTTGTAACATTTAAGTAGAGCAACAGATAGTGATAAAACTTGGAGGCATTTGTTAAACCAGACTATTTAAACTCCTCAGATCAAACTAGGTGTATGCTGAAGAATGTTCAGAGAAAATACAAGAGTTATTTCCAGTCTGAATTGGCTTTTCTTAAAAATAAAAGCAACCAAACATGTGCATCTTGGAGGCTGTGATTCAGGACCTGCAAATACCAACAGGACAAGAATAACCAGGAATGGAGGAAAATTCAGCTCTAAGGAAATGAATGGAAAGAGAGAGTGGAGAGAACATCCTCATACTTGCAAATGAGACCTGGGTCTCTTTCTCCTGGAAAATAAAAGACTGAGAGGGGATCTTCTGAATATGTATCAATATTCATAAGGATCCAGAGGAATGGGGCCAGACTCTTTTTTCAGTGCTGCTCAGTGATAGGGCAATGGGCACAAACTGTAACACAAGGAGTTCCATCTGAACATGAGGAAAAACATTTTTCCTGTGAGGGTGCAGAGCGCTGGACCAGGCTGCCCAAAGAGGTTGTGAAGTCTCCTTCTCTGGAGACTTTCAAAACCCACTTGGATGTGTTCCTGTGCAACCTGCTCTAGGTGTACCTGCATTAGCAGGGGGTATTGGGCTAGATGGTCTTTCTGTGGTTCTGTGAGATAGTTCACTTAAGCCATTGGGTTTTGCTCTGTTCTGGATCGATCTGCAGGATCTCCTTTCCTATAGCCAACTTACTTCATTTCACCACATCCCTCTGTAAGGAACCCAAGAGCAGGAATGGGGTGTTGCAGCAGGCTGTGCTGCAGTGGGTGTAGGGATGTTAAGTTCAGTGAAGGAGGCAGCACTTACATGAGGCAGGGTGTAAATGCCATAAAGTGGATGGGACAGAATTGATTTTGAACGTGCAGTCCCATGCATTCCACCTGGATATGCTCTGGGACCAGCACTGAGTTTTCTTGTGGGCTGTGAAATAGCCGTTTCCAAAATGGACTGCCCTGTTTGCATCTGAGTTTTATAGCTATTGCTGTAAAGGTGAGAGGTTAAATTTTAGTGTGCTAGCTACAGAATTTAAGATATCTTGTTTTACACTCTTCATTTACAATAGGAAAGAGAGGAAGTGTGGGAAGGTAACCTGGGGTGGATGCTGAAATGAGGATTGATTTAAGTGCTGAAGAAGCTATGGGGTTATGTGTAGGTAGCAGGAACTTCTAGAAGAGTGTGCTGGTAGTGAAAACATCCTTGAATCTTAATTACTGTCATTAAAGAAAGAATGATCAGAAAACTCTGCTTCTTGATCTGCTATATGATGTGCTTTCACAGGGAGGCTCATTCACATGCAGAGGACCTTAGCAGGAAGTAGCAGGGGAACTTCAGTAAGGTGACTTTCACTGATGGGCAGGAACAAGAGGGAATGGCCTCAAGCTGTCACTGGGTAGGTTTAGACTGGACATTAGGAAAAAAATTTTCCCAGCAAGAGTGGTCAGGCACTGGAACCTGCTGCCCAGGGAGGCGGTTGAGGCACCAACTCTGGATGTGTTTAAAGGTGGTTTGAATGTGGTACTTGGGGATATGGTTTAGGAGTGAGCCTTGCAGAGTAGGGTTCTTGGCTGGACTTGGTGGTCCTGAGGGTCTTTTCCAACCTGAATGTTTCTGTGATTCTGTGAAAATGTCTTGACTCCTTGAACATCAAGCCTTTGTTGCTGTCTTCACTTTGGAAATCTGGTGAGCACTTAAAAAAGGTACAGCATTGTCTGTAGAGCTGCTTGGCTGCTCAGTAATGGCCATAAAATGACTTGTACTGTTTTAAAGTACAGAGGGGAGATGCAACCAACCTGACAAAGCAGTCTTGAGATGAATAAAACATGCATGCTGGTAATCCATCCATCGGTGAAATTCAAATTCTGCTGAATTAGCAGTTCATATTGGGGCTAATTTTGTGATGTAGATAGATTCTTGTCCTCTGGGAACTGGATTGAAAGAAGCAAGCCACTTGCTGCAGATGCTGACAGGGCTGTGTACAGGAGCTCTGGGTTTTGTGGCTGCAGCTCATGTTGCTGCTTCATGAGTAGGCATGAGTTTTAAGTAGGTAGCAGTGAAGATCCAAACATCCTACTTAAAGCTGCCTAAATAATTGTAGCCAGAACGCAGAATTGGAAGGTCTGTGCCCCAGAAAGGTTAGCACAAAGATATTGAGGAAAACCTTGCCTACTATTTCAGGTCCTGTTATTAACTCCTACTCCTAATTATACAGTGCCATAAAATGGACTTGCTACTGTATTAAGTGATGTTCTTCTATTTCCTTTTATTCAACAGAGTGAAAATAGTTCACTTTGCTCACAGGCTTCATTTAACTGAGCACTAAGGCAGAGTTATGCTGTAATACATTGCAGAAACAGCAATTCCTTTGTACCAGTGCCATAGAGCTTGCCTTTCTCTATTTGCATACACAGTATGATTGAGACCTGAGTAAATGATGTGATGAAAGACTTGAGGGTACCTCCTAAACCCAAACTGCTGCTCATTAAGTTGAATGATGATGGTGATTCTTAACGGACTAGCAAATGCTCTGCCATCCATTTGGTACAAGTAAGGAAGCCTATGAACAAGAGACCTTGCCATGGTGTACTTGCTACACTTACTCCTGTACATCCTGGGATTATCAGGTAGGTAGAATAGGGCATTTTACTGGATGGCATATAATTATCAACACAGTGCTGATGCTCTACCAGCAAAGAAGGCTCTACTGTGAAAGCTCAATTAGGTGGAAACCCTAAGCTACCCTAGGTTTTTTCCATTTTGCCTTTTAAATGAACTGCTTTTAAAGCATTGCATGTATCATAATTGAAGGAGTAATCATTGCAAACTGGAAGCAGATTTATGTGCAGTTCTCCAGTTGTTTTTTGGTTGTTGATGCTAAATTACCTCCTTCAGTTCTGGGGTGTTTGCCTGTGCCATCCTTGTCTGTTAATTCAGTTTGTCTACACAAAGCTCATGTTTGAGGCAGAGATCATTCTGTCTCGGGAGAATTCTTCCTTCTTCCTCTTTCCCCAGCTTTGAAGAAGAACCAACACTTGAAGGGAGCAATGTGAAACTGAAGCAATCTTTGCCATTTCCGTTAATTGAAAACTCCTGCCAGTCGGAAAAAAATTCTGGCTAGCAATTAAGGGAATGTGACAGATTTGCCAGTCATTACATAAATACCATGGAGCACAGGGCTTCCTACTGTCATTAGCAGCAGCCAGCACAATGGAGCTATAGAAAGGAGCAAGGGCTCCTCTGATGCTAAATGTTTGCATTTCCAATTAGCGCTCAACTGTTGCGGCGTTCCCCCCTCTGCTTAATTGAGACTCTTGCATGGCTAACAATGCTCGGTGCTGTCATCTTGGGTCTTGGTTTCCCAGTGAGAAAGGGGCTGAATGAGTTTGGCCTTAAGAACATCAGTTGTTTCTTTGCAGGTCTTGATGTCTCCTCTTCTCAGGAAAACTTGCCTCTGGCAGGTTAATGCAAACCTTTTGCCCTTTCCCTGCTGTGGCTCTTTGCTAACCGCTGCACCACGGTGTCCTCTGCATGTGTTGGGGCTGTTCAGTCTGGAGAGGAGAAGGCTCTGAGGTGACCTAATTGTGGCCTTCCAGTATCTGAAGGGGGCATAGAAGAAGGCTGGGGAGGGACTTCTCAGGATCTCAGGTAGTGATAGGACTAGGGGGAATGGAATGATGCTGGAGGTAGGGAGATTCAGGCTGGATATGAGGAGGATGTGAGAGTGGTGAAGCCCTGGAATGGGTTGTCCAGGGAGGTGGTCGAGGCCCCGTCCCTGGAGGTGTTTAAGCCCAGGCTGGCTGAGGCTCTGGCCAGCCTGATCTAGTGTGAGGTGTCCCTGCCCATGGCAGGGGGGTTGGAACTAGATGATCCTTGTGGCCTCTTCCAACCCTGACTGATACTATGATATGTGGGGTGTTGGTGACGTGACCTGACAATGTTCTTGTTTTCTGGCATAATTCTTCCACCCCCCCCACCTCCGTTGCTGCAATGTCAAATCTGTGCACTTTAAGAAGGTGCAGGGTTTTGTGTTTGTGGGTTGTTTTTTGTTTTGCAAACAACTATGTATTTAAGGTGTGAATCCTTTTGTACTAGGAGTTATTCTGCGTTAGGGGATAACAGGGCTTAATTCTGAGCTCTGTGCTCTGTCCTCTTCTCCTGGATTGGAAACTTTTGAATGGAAGAATGATTAATGATTTGTCTGCTTTCAGCTGCTGTTGCTGCTAATGTGCAGTTTGGACTTGCTGCCAAGTAACTTAGGTGGAGAGTGGTGTGTGTGTGGGGGTGTAACTCTGTGTGCTAATATATTTTTCTTTATGCTACATCAAGTCATTTCCTCTGGAACACAGATTTCCTCCAGGAAAACTGCTTATGTGGGCTTTGGGTACGCTTGAACATAACAGACCTTTTATTTTTCCCACCCTGCTTAGCAAGTTTGGACTCTAGTTGCTACTTTGACTTCTGTGGTTGAGCCAAAGTGGAACCAGAGCCAAGGCTGCTCCAAACTGTACTGGAAAATGGATCCTGTCCTGACATCTGCAACGGCAAACTTGCTTGTTGAGGCATGTAGCTGGGGGAGGTGAGAGAGCAGCTCTGGAGATGAGGAAATAAAGAGGATGATTTGTGGGCTGAGAGCTTTTAAAAATGATACTCTTGGTTCCTTCTGTCTCAGCTTGGATTTTTTTTCCCCCCTTCCCCCTCCCCCCCAAAAATATGGATGCAATTTATTTCTCTTGGGCTGTTTAAAAGAGCTGTTAGAATGGGATAAGTGCTTGGTTGAAATGAGCAGGCTGTTGTCCAGGGATAGGAACAGCCTGAGCTGCTTCTCTGCAGCTCTCAAGCTTGAGCTACCTGTCTGGAGCACAAATCAGGTGAGTTCATGGTGTGCTTCAGGAACATGGGCAGAGCAGGCATTGATTGTGAAATGGTTTTTGTTGGACACTGCCAGTTACTGGTGAAACAACCAAAACTAAGTTGAAACATGGCAATTTAGGCTGGCATTGCCTCTCTGCACTTTTGGCTTCAAGCCTAATCTGGTGGAAAGGGCTTGACCTGCCTCAGTGCTATTCAAACAGTGTGTGCCTGGGTCACTGTCACTGCGGTCATGCAGGAAGCCTGCATGGTGGAGGCTGGTGAAAGCTGGCTCTTGGTTATTTAAAACAAAAGAGAAAGAAGCTTCTTTAACTTCAGTGAAAAGAGAACTGGGCTCTGTTGCTAGGAACCAAGCAGTTATAATTAGTCTGTTCTTCTTTAGAGTCATGTCTGTGTGGTATGATGGCTTAGCATGTGTATCTGCCCAGGAGGAGATTTTGCAGCTCTCCTGCCCAGAAGTAATGCCCGCCGCTGTGATGGCCATGTCCTCCTGCAAAACGCAGGCTGAGCAGCCCCACACAGCAGCTCTTTGCCCAAACCACTAGGTCTAAATTAAAGGGGTTTTGTTTTTGTTAAAAAAAGGAACCTCCAGCCTTTTTGGTCTTTAAACTTCCAAGCCATGGCATCCTCCAGCATTCTGGCTGGGTTGTAAACTGGTCAGTCCTCCTTTGCGTCTCGCACTATGGAAGTAATGCTGCCAGCGGAGCAAGACTGCAACCAGTAGTTGGCCATCTGCCATGAGAGTGTGTCTGCCTTCCCCCTCCTCACACCCACCCACTCTGGCTGTAGCAGTGGGTACATTCTCTTCTAAATGTGTACTGCTCCTCAGTGTCTATTGAATTTAGCAATTTCACCTGCATCTCTCGATGTTGGCAGCGCCTGCAGGGGTCTAACAGGTAAATTCTGAAGATGGATGAGAACAAACTGATGTTTTGTGATTCTTTGTTTGTTAGAACCCAATGAAAAGCTGTTTTTTTGTTTTTCTTCTTAATTCTCATGTAACTATTTGGTCTGGGCTGATGCATTGATGGCCCATTGTGGCAGTTTTAGGCTGATGCCTATGAAGATTTTCCCACAGATTGAGTAGAAAAGTGATAGAATGTAAATAAATTACCATTGGATGTAACAGGGAAAATAATGAGGAGGTCTAAATTTAATTGGCACAGTTGCCTGATGCTCAGAGGTGCAGGGACTGACTGGAGAAACAGCTAAATGCTACAGTTTCTGGGTTTTATTTTAATCACCTCTAAATGTTACAATCAGCCTGTCCTCCCTCAGGGTTTGTGTATTGCTGCTGCCCGGCTCTGTGACAGCATGTGTCCCACATCCCATCTGCTGTCAGGTGAAGGAAAAGGACATTTCTTGCCCCTTTTTTTTCAGGTGGAATATGTGTGGAATTGAGACTGTTTAAGACTTACTCCCACTTAAAGTAATACAAAAAATGAATTAGTATCTTTATCCTGTGTTGAAACCCAGCTGATAAACTCTGCTGCTAGTTTTCTGCTGGGATTTGGATGAAAGCGTGACACACAGGAAGGGAATCTGCTGCTTGTGATGCATTGGAACAGAGCAGAGGACACCAAGGAGGTAGAAGCAGATTTTAACTCTGTGTGTGTTTCTAGCCATGGGATAGAAGGGTACAGGGGTACTGGTGCAGAGGCAAAACTCCTGTTATCACAGAATCCATCGGGTTGAAAGGGACCCTCAAAGGTCATCTTGTCCAAACCCCCAGCAGTGAGCAGGGATGTCTTCAACTAGATCAGGTTGCTCAGGGCCACATCAAGTTTCGAATCACAGAATGGTTTGGGTTGGAAAGGACCTCCAAGGGTCATCTAGTCCAGCCTCCCTGTGGTGAGCAGGGACATCCTCCACTAGATCAGGTTGCTCAGAACCTTCTCAAACCTGACCTTGAATATCTCCAGGGGTAGGGCCTCAATTACTTCCTTGGGCAACCTGTTTTCAGTGTTTTACCAGCCTCCTGGTAAAGATCTTGTTCCTAACATCCAATGTAAATCTACTCTTCTCTAATTTCAAACTATTGCCCCGCATCCTATCACACAGGCCTTTGTAAACAGTCCCTCTCCTCTCTCCAGGGAAGGGGCCCCAACCACATCCCTGGGCAACCTCTTTCAGTATTTCACCACTCTCACTCTAAAGAGCTTCCCTCTTATGTCTAACCTAAGTCATCAAGCTTGGTCAGCATCAACTCAATTAAAAGTCAAGATTTGCCTTTTTTTGAGGGCAAGATATGCTTTCCTCATCCTGGCAACAGCAGAAAAATAGCATCTTGGAAAAAATGTGAGATCTCCTTCTGGTAGTAAGCAGAGAGGGGGGAAAAGAGTTACTGAGCATCTCCCTCGTCTCTTTCTTGTTTAACACAGTTTATTCATCTGCAAGTTGTAGTGAGTAAGTTACAGCTACTGTCTTGCCAGACTGCATGAATTATAGATGGCTCTTTTATGAGTTTTCCTGTTGGCTCCAGCAATTAGTATGCATTGGACATAGTTATCTTTGTGGTATCTCCTGTAGCGTAGGTTTCGGCTTCTCTGACTTTTTAATTGCTTTCTGTGTTAGCAATCAGTCATCTGCCTGTCATGCCAAGGAATGCAAAGAAAACACAAGCCAGCTTGATAGAAACTTATAGATCAGCTTGGAGGATTGGGTTGGAAATGATGTGGTTTACCAGAAGGAAAAATGACATAAATAGAGCATCTTTGTTCTCTTTCCCCTTCTTTGGGGTGTGTGCGTGTGTGTATGTTACATGTGGTAGTGCCAAAAGGCTTCACGTATGTTGGGGTCCAACTCTGCGACATGAACAGCTCAGGAGGCTGTGCCTGTATTACAGGAAAACTACAGGAATAAACATCATGATTGTGAGCTATATCTAGAATGGTTTTGGTTGGAAAGGACCTAAAAGATTCACAGATTGCATTGGGTTGGAAGGGACCCTCAAAGGTCACCTTGTCCAACCCTGCTGCAGTGAGCTGGGACACCTCCAACTAGGTCTGGCTGCCCAGGGCCACATCAAGTCTGATCTTGAATGTCTCCAGGGATGGGGCCTCCACCACATCCCTGGGCAACCTGCTCCAGTATTTCACCACTCTTGTACTAAAGAAGTTCCTCCTAATGTCCAACCTAACTCTGCCCTGCTGCAGTTTCAAATCATTGCCCCTCTTACTGTCACTACAGGTCCTTCCAAACTGTCCCTCCCCAGCCTTCCTGTAGGTCCACTTCACATACTGAAATGTAGCTGTAAGGTCTCCCCAGAGCTTTCTCCCCTCGAGGCTGAACAGCCCAAACTCTTTCAGCCTGTCTTCATAGAAGTGCTCCAGCCCACTTCACCTTTGTGACCCTCCTCTGGACCTGCTCCAGCAAGTCCATGTCTCTTTAGTCCCTACCTCTCCCACCATGGGCAGGAGCACATTCCACTAGACCAGGCTGCTCAAGGCCCCACTTACCACAGGTCAGCGAGTGTCTGTGTACTCTGAACTTTGGGTGTTACTGTCGGCACCTGTGGGTGCTGTCTTCCGTTCAGCACCTCCTCTTGCTCTGTCTTGAACTGCCAAGTGGTTTCCTGAGCTTCTTGTCCCCTTGCTTGTGGTTGTCTATCACTCCTTCCTGTCTGCAGAGGTGTGAGAGGAGAGTTGGTCAGGTCAGCTGGGGAAACCTAATTTAGCTAATGAGCTTCAGAAGGGGCTGGGGAGGGGCAGGGAGCATTTGAAGGCCTCTGTAGCTCGACTTATGGCAGTCATGGGTTGCAGTATGCAATAAAACTTTTTATTTTCCGAAGTACCATGTGCTGAAACAAGCCAAACTTTCAGTACTCCCAAATGGCTGCAGAAACAGTAAGTCCTCCATCATGACTGTGCCTTCCTAGTGGTGTCTGTGGGATTTGGGTTGGGTGTTGGTATTTTCATATTTATATAGTAGTTAAGAATAATTGTGTCTGCAGCTCCGATGTATTCCCTCCTCTGACTGCAGTTGAAAAGTTCATCTGCTGTTTCATTGCTTCCACTGTTCACTTAATCATACCCTGGAAAGAGAAGATGGATTTCTCAGAGCACAGTCATGCTGGCCTGAAGAAGGAACTAGCTCAGTCCAGGGACACTTTGCATTCCTGTCGGGATGGAGCAGAGTGACTCACTTTGGGCTCACAGTGCTGATGGGATGTTGGCTGGGGAAGCAATTGCCTGGCACTCTGGATTAGAGCAGAGCCTGCATGGGGCTTGTTGAAAGCCTGTTTCCCTGTGAATTGACAGGAGATTATTTTAGGAAGAAGAGAATTTGCACAGTCAACAAGGCTGCTTCTGTAGCCAGCTGGTATGGCTCTGTGGGCTCAGCTCTGCTATAAAGCCTGGAGAGATGGATGTTCTCCCCTTCTACTCTGCCCTTCTGAGACCCCACTTTGAGTACTACATCGACTTCTGCTGTGCCCAGCACAATAAGGACATGGAACTGTTGGAGTGGGTGCAGAGGAGGGTCATGGAAATGATCAGAGGGCTGGAGAACCTCCCCTGTCGGGACAGGCTGTGAGAGTTGGAGCTGTTCAGCCTGGAGAAGAAAAGGCTCCAGGGAAATCTTAGAGCAGCCTTCCAGTATCTGAAGGGGCCCTACCAGAAAGCTGGGAAGGGACTTTTTGTGAGGGCTTTTAGTGATAGGATGAGATGGAATGGATTGAAGCTGGAATAGGGCAGATTTAGACTGGATATTAGGAAAAGATTCTTTACAGTGAGGGTGATGAGACACTGTAATGGGTTGCCAAGGAAGACTGTGGATGCCCCTTATCTGGAGGTGTTCAAGGCCAGGTTGGATGGGGCCTTGAGCAACCTGCACTAGTGGAAGGTGTCTCTGCCCATGGCAAATGGGTTGAAACTAGATGATCTTTAAGGTCCCTTCCAACCCAAACCATTCCATGATTCTAATTTGGTCTGGACAGTTTTTTACATCCACATACTTTGAAACCAATGGAAGTTTAACATACAACAATGTTGGGTTTGGGGATAAACTCAGTCTCTGTCTCTGTATCACAGACTCATGCCAGAAGGTTTTTGGTTTTCCCTTTAAGTATGTAGTGGAAAAAAGCTTTTGGAAACCTTCTAGGATAGTGCTGCTATAACGTCTGCGGAACCAGTCTCTCAGTTTTGTGGGATGAAGGATTTCTCTCACCTCCCATCTCCAAACAGATTGGATAGCTCTTGTAACTCCAAACATCACACTTGGAGAAGGAGGGAGGTCTAGAGGCTTGAGGGATGGGGGAGAAAGGCGAGGGTGTACTGTAGGCTTTGCCCACTTGAAAGCTGCAATTGGCAAGTGTAAACCAAAATTGTTAATCTTTGTAACATCTCAGCAGTTACTTACTCATTCAGGGCATGCTGTAAGACACAATAGCTTGTACTGCCAGTGGTTCTAGCCCTGTGGTAAACCAGTATTTCACCTGTGCTCTATCTTTTCTGACTGAAGGATTTTGAAAACCTCTCCTATACTGAAGGAGCTCACTTGTATTGAACTCACTCTGGTGAGACCCCGCCTGGGGTACTGCGCCCAGTTCTGGAGCCCCTATTGCAAGAAAGATCAGGATGTGTTGGAATGTGTCCACAGAAGGGCCATGAGGATGATCAGAGTGCTGGAGCTCCTCTCCTATGGAGACAGACTGTGAGGGAGTTGGGGATGTTCAGCCTGGAGAGGGAAAGGCTCTAAGGAGACCTTATTGAGGCCTTCTGGTATCGGAAGGGGGCTACAAGAAAGCTGGGGAGGGACTTTCTAGGGTGTCAGGTAGTGATAGGACTTGGGGGAATGGAGCAAAACTAAAAGTGGATAGATTCAGATCGGGTTTTGGGAAGAAATTCTTCTCCATGAGGGTGATGAGACACTGGAACAGGTTGCCCAGGGAAGCGCTAGAAGCCTCATCCTTGGAGGTTTTAAAGGCCAGGCTGGATGTGGCTCTGAGCAACCTGATGTAGTGTGAAGTGTCCCTGCCCATGGCAAGGGGGTTGGAACTACACAATCCTTGAGGTCCCTTCCAACCCTGACAATTCTGTGATTCTATATAGTAAGTTTTACTCTGTCCACTGCTTAGTCCTGCACCTCTGATGTCAGGTAGCAAGCACCAATCCTCACCTGCTCACTCCTCTACTTGGTGTACAAGGATCCAGCAATGAGACAGTCTCCCCTCCAATCTCAGCCATGCCTATAGCTCTACTAAGTCTGACCAGTAGGATATCTTTGAAAAGACCTTTTTTGAATCACAGAATCAACCAGGTTGGAAGAGACCTCAAAGGTCATCAAGTTTAACTGATCACCTGACCCTATCTAATCAACTAGACCATGGCACTAAGTGCCTCATCCAGGCTTTTCTTAAACACCTTCAGGGACACTGACCCCACCACCTCCCTGGGCAGCCCATTCCAAGGGGCAATCTTTCTTTCTGTGAAGGACTTCTTTCTAAGATCAAGCCTAAACTTCCCCCTGCACAGCTTGAGACTGTGTCCTCTTGTTCTGTCACAGGTTGCTTAGGAGAAGAGCCCAACCCCCACCTGGCTGCAACCTCCTTTCAGCTAGCTATAGAGAGCAATAAGGTCTCCCCTGAGCCTCCTCTTCTCCAGGCTAAACAACCCCAACTCCCTCAACCTCTCCTCGCAGGGCTTGTGCTCCAGACTGCTGCGGAGAGCAGATCAGGGCTTTGCAGCAGCAAATGTGATGCTTGCTCCTGGGAAGGGCCATTTGGCAGGCATGGAGACACTAATACTCATTCTCCTTCTGCTTCCCTTTTCACAGCATATTCCTAGTTCCCTCCCAGCCTTTTTTTTTTTTTTTTTCCCCCCCTCATGGTTAAGTAAGCATCAGTGCAAAGCATCTGTCTGTTCTGTGGCACACCTGCTTATGTAATTTCAAATGCTTTAGCTGTGCTAGTTCAGTACCAACCACTGACCCAGTGCCATGCAAAGCCCATCAATGAGGGCTCTTCATGCTGCACAAGATACGTGCTTGGCAGTGCCTGCCAAATCTACCAGTTGGGTTTAGTTTAGACTTTTTTTCCCCACTGCTTAGACAGGGAGGGTAGACATTTCATAGAATCATACGATCAACCAGATTGGAAGAGACCTCAGAGATCATCGAGTCTAACCCATTACCTAATACCTAACACCTCCCGACACCTAAACCATGGCTGCAAGAGCCACATCCGATCCCTTTTTGAACACCTCTAGGGACAGTGGCTTCACACCTACCTGGGCAGCACATTCCAATGGCAAATTACTCTTTCTGTGAAGAATTTTCTCTTGACCTTGAGCCTAAACTTCCCCTGGTGCAGCTTGAGACTGTCCCCTCTTGTTCTGCCACTGGTTGCCTGGGAGAAGATTTGCACTACTTCATGGCTGGCACTCCAGCTGTCACTTAGTTCTGCTCCAGCTTATGCTGGAGAATGGCATGAGGCTGAAGTATGAGTTCTGTGAGATGCCCAAGGCACATGCCAGAACACGCCCAGACAAATGCACAGCTGATTTCCTTCCATCCCTCCCAAACACCAAAACTATTTCACAGTTAAAATCAATACCCTGAATGCTAGTCTGTCATTTAAAATTCTTCTGCACAGTTGTGCTGTGAGGAAGCACGGGGGGCAGGGGGTGTGTGAACTAGATGATGTCTAGAGGTCCCTTCCAAACCCTACTGTTCTGTGATATCATTGTGTGAAGAGAGACTGCAGTCAAATCTCTCTCAAAGCACCAAAGCCTGGTGGGCCCTGCTTTACTCTCAGCCCTCCCATGTAAGGGTAACTATGAAGAAACTGGAAACTACCTCAACATGAGGAAGAAGTTCTTTATTGTAAGGGTGGCAGAGCACTGGAACAGGTTCCCCAGAGAGGTTGTGGAGTCTCCTTCTCTGTTGATTTTCAAGACCCATCTGGATGTGTTCCTGTGTGACCTGCGCTAGATTATCTGAGCCTACTCTGGCAGAGGGGTTGGACTCAAAGATCTTCTGTTCAACATCTTTATTGATGACCTTGATGAAGACACAGAGTGTGTCAGCAGTAAGTTTGCAGATGACACCACACTGGGTGAGAGTGTTGATCTGCACAAGGGTAGGGAGGCTGTACAGAGGGATTTGGATAGATTAGATCCATGGCCAACATTAATGGGATGAGCTTCAACAAGGCCAAATGCCAGGTCCTGCACTTGGGTCACAACAACCCCAAGCAATGCTACAGGCTTGGAGCAGTGTGGCTGGAAAGCTGTCTGGCAGAAAGGGACCTGGGGTTCTGACAAGCAACTGGATATGAGCCAGCAGTGTGCCCAGGTGGCCAAGAAAGCCACTGGCATCCTGGCTGGGATCAGAAATGCTGTGTCAAGCAGGAGTAGGGAGGTAACTGTCCCCTGGTACTCAGCTCTGGTGAGGCCACACCTTCAGTATTGTGTCCAGTTTGGGGCACCTCAATACAAAAGAGATGTGGAGGTGCTGGAGCCAGTGCAGAGGAGTGCAAGGAAGCTGAGGAAGGGCCTGGAGGATAAATGTTATGAAGAGCAACTGAAGGAGCTGGGGATGGTTAGTTCAGACAAGAGGAAGACCTCATTGCTGCCTACAGCTACCTGAAAGGACATTGTGGAGAGGCTGCTGCTGGTCTCTTCTCACAGGTAATTAATGATAGAACAAGAGGGAATGGCCTCAAGCTGCCACTGGGTAGGTTTAGACTGAACATTAGGAAAAAAATATTCCCAGCAACAGTGGTCAGGCACTGGAATGGGCTGGGCAGGGAGATGGTTGAGTCCCCAGCCCTGGATGTGTTTAAAGGTGGTTCGGATGTGGTGCCTGGGGCTCTGATTTAGGGGTGAACTTTGCAGAGTAGGTTTGTGGGTTGGACTTGGTGATCCTGAGGGTCTTTTCCAACCTGAATGATTCTGTGATTCTCTTATTTCCAGAGGTCCCTTCCAACCCCTAACAGCCTGCAATCCTGTGAACTAAAAGTATTTGAGGGCAGGAACTGCTCTGCTAGGAAGAAAGGCTGAGAGAGTTGGGGTTGTTCAGTCTGCAGAAGAGAAGGCTCCAGGAAGATGATCTTGTGGCTTTTCAATACTTTAATTGCCCTATAAGAAAATTGAGGTAAATATTTTTATCAGGACCTGTAGCAACAGGGCAAAGGATGACAGTTTTAAGATAGAGGAGATTAAGACTAGCTAGAAGGTAAAGGGATGACAGAGATTGGAGTCAATACAGCTGACCAATATGATCAAGTATTGTGCCTTTATTGTTCCAGTATTGCAGGCCTATGGTGCAGGCCTGTGGTGCAAGTATAGCACAGTAAAGTGTAGAAGAAGAGGAGAAAGGAAAGGCAGAAGTGCGTAGCAAGGGAACTTCTACAACTTATATAAACTCAGAGTGCCTTGTTGGCATGGCTTCATTGGTTCCCTGTGAGTGACCACACATGGCACTATTATAGATTATTGGTCCAACTACTAATGACACAACGAGGTTGTTGATGCAGGTGCATGTCCTGTTGTCCCAAGATAACTGTCCATGTTTATAGCTACCAGTGTCTTGTTTTAGTTACATGCTGCAGGCGCAGCACTGTTTTGCTCCACTGCTAGCTGGCTCTGCGCTTATGCTGAGCATGGCCAACCACCATGTCAGACTCTAGGCCTGCACTGCCAGATTGCTCACACTGCTCGTCACTGGCACTGCCACAAGAAGGAACAATTTTCTTCCAGTGAAGGTGGTGAAACATTGCCCTAGGTTGCCTGGAGAGATGGTAGAAGCCCCATCCCTGGAAACATTCCAGATCAGGTTGGACAGGACTCTGAGCAACCTGATCTATCCAAAGATGTCCCTGCTGACTGCAGGGGGTTTGAACTAGAAGACCATTAAAGGCTCTTTCTAACCAAAATTATTCTATGAAATAAGAGAAGATGGACCTGCAGACCAGCCATGGCTTGGCAAATGACAGCTGGGGAACCATTGCTTTCACCAAAGTCTAGCATGTTACTGCTCAGGGCCCTCTATGAGCAGCATTTACTTTTCTTAGCACCTTGCAGCTAAGAGAGCTGTGTACCCTGGGTCTGAACCTCATCAGGTATGTTGAGCATCAGTAGTTTGGCCAAGGAAGACTTTGAAGGCTGGACTAGGAGGTGTGTGGTTGTAGGACCATGGTATGGTTGTGGGATCTGTTTGCAGCGTAACTCAATGTGCTTCTTTTGAGTCTGTCCTGCTGGAAAAGCAGCTTCCTGGAAGCCAGCAGTGATCTCAGTTTTGTAATTGGACTTCCTTGTTGTGGTCAGAAGGTCACTCAAAGTCAGGTTGGACAGGGCTCTGAGCAACCTGGTCTAGTTAAAGATGTTTCTGCTCACTGCAGGGGCTTGGACTAGATGACCTTTAAAGGTTCCTTCCAACCCAAACCAATTCATGATTCTTCTTGATGAAAGCAAATTGCTTTTGACTTTCTGCCACCCAGTAATTCTCCCTGAGCGAAACATCTTCCCTTGCTGCTGGAGTAATTTGTGCTGCTGTCGGACCATTCCTTCCACCCAAACAGAAACTGGTCCTGCTTGGCTCTTTGCTGTGCAGTTCGCTTCCAACTTTCTTTTGAGAACATAATGCAGACAAATTCCAGTTTCCAGAAGGATCTTGCTGCAGCCAGGCTGTGTCTGGAGTAAAGCTGATCTCATTTGGGTGGAACAAGCTAGTTGTCGCCGAATAATCTATTACCCTGTTTCAAAGCTTCCCTCTTTAGATCTGCACAGCAGGGATTATTTACTTAAGGATTTATGTGTGTGTTGGGGATCTGGTGTGGCTTGACCCTTCCAGCAGAACAAAATGCACTCAGCTTCCCAGTGCTCTGAATTGTGCTTGGAGCATGTCACTACCCCCAACTTGGGACCAGCAAGGAGTGTGGCTGAGATGATGTGGGTCCTGCTTGGCTCCTCCCCGGCCATCCCTGCCTCTGAACCAGTTCAGCAGCTCACGAGCAAAGAGCCTGCACCAAAATTCTGAGTGCAGTTTGTGTCATGTTGTGCTGGAGCCAGCCTTTTGCTGTAACACAGAATCACCAAGGTTGGAAGAGACCTCAAAGATCATCAAGTCCAACCTGTCACCACAGACCTCATGACTAGACCATGGCACCAAGGGCCACATCCAATCTCCTCTTGAACACCTCCAGGGATGGTGACTCCACCACCTTCCTGGGCAGCACATTCCAATGGCAAACAACTCTCTCAGTGAAGAACTTTCTCCTCACCTCGAGCCTAAACCTCCCCTGGTGCAGCTTGAGACTGTGTCCTCTTGTTCTGGTGCTGGTTGCCTGGGAGAAGAGATCAACCCCCTCCTGGCCACAACCACCCTTCAGGTAGTTGTAGAGAGCAATGAGGTCCCCCCTGAGCCTCCTCTTCTCCAGGCTAAACAATCCCAGCTCCCTCAGCCTCTCCTCACAGAGCTTGTGCTACGAGGAGAGGCTGAAGGAGCTGGGATCATGTACATTAGACATTGGAAGGAACCTCCAGTAATCGAGTCCAGTCCCCCTGCCAAAGCAAGATCACACAGGGTAGTCCACACAGGAATGCATCCAGGTGAGTTTGGAAAG
This sequence comes from Melanerpes formicivorus, assembly GCF_026170545.1. Lineage (NCBI taxonomy): Eukaryota > Metazoa > Chordata > Aves > Piciformes > Picidae > Melanerpes > Melanerpes formicivorus. Next base: position 34,505,650 of record NW_027142353.1, on the reverse strand, counting down.
TCTCCAGAGAAGGAGACTCCACAACCTCTCTGGGCAGCCTGTTCCAGTGCTCTGGCATCCTCACTGCAAAGAAGTTTCTCCTCATGTTGAAGTGAAATCTTCTATGTTCAAGCTTGAACAGATGTAGTGGAAGTAGGATGGAGATTTTATAGTGGCCTTCCAGTATATGAAGGAGGCCTACAAGAAAGCTGGGGAGGGACTGAGGGGCAATGGTTTTGAACTTACAGAAGGGTGTTAGGAAAAATTTCTTTACCATGAATGTGGTAGAATACTGGAACAGGTTGCCCAGGGAGGTGGCAGAGGCCCTGTCCCTGAAGGTATTCAAGGTTTAAGCTCGATGGGACTCTGAGCAATCTGATCTTGTTGGGGATGTATTTTGGTGTTAGGAACAAGTTCTGTACCATGAGGGTGGTGGAAGACTGCAAAAAGTTGCCCAGGGTGTTGGCAGAGGCCTCATCCCTGGAGACATTCAAGGCCAAGCTTGATGGGACTCTGAGTAACCTGATCTGGTTGGGGATGTCCCTGCTCACTGCAGGGAGGTTGGACTAGATGACTTTTAAAGGCCCTTCCAACCCAATGCATTCTATAATATGAGGGATCTCATGAGCTCAGCATCTGGCTGGCTCCTCTCAGGCATTCCTGCTCTTTGCCACCTTGAATCTATCGCTCTGCCCACACTTCTGCCCCACCTTACGCTTCTGCTCTGTGGTTTGCTTGAGAATTGGTTGTACCCTGAAACAGACTTTTCTTAATGACTAATAACTGACAGTCTTAAAACACAGTCTGGCTAACAGAAAAAATTGGGAGCTTGAGCAGAATTTGTTGCACTGACACTGAGTCTGTGTTGATGTGAGGTTACAGACTAGTCTGCAAATACCTGCTTGTGGTTTATTTGACACTCTGTGATTCTAGGTTACCAAAACTGAATAAACAAAGCTGCTTCTTTTTCTTTCCTCTTCTTTTCTCTTCTCCTATTCCTAGTTACGGCCTCCCAGCTGAAGATGTCTAACAATGGAGTGGAGACAGAAGACAAACCACCTGCTCCTCCAATGAGAAATACCAGCACTATGATTGGATCAGGAAGCAAAGATCCTGGGACTTTAAACCATGGCTCCAAACCTTTGCCTCCCAACCCAGAGGAAAAGAAGAGGAAGGACCGATTTTACCGAGCCATTTTACCAGGAGATAAAAGTACAGCATTTGAGTTGTTCTTCTAAACCTCCTGTCTGAATTTTGCTCTGAGTGACCCTTAGTTGAGCACCTCATGCCTAGAGATGGTTTAGGTTTTAGCATATGTGTGGTGTGTTTGTTTCCTGCACAACTCTCTAAGCCATTTTGGGGTAAAAAAGGTGCTGCAATAGATCTGCTCTTTTGTGGCAGGGTTAACCCTGTCACATTTTATCATAGAGTATTTTTTGATTGGATAAGGTTTCTAAAATCATTGAGTCCAACCATCAACCTAACACCACCATGGCCCAGAGTGCTATGTCCACACATTTCATGAACACCTCCAGAAATGGTGACTCCAGCAGCTCCCTGGGAAACCTGTTCCAATGCCTGACCACTCTTGCAGGAAAGAAATTTTTCCTAATATCTAGCCTAAACCTCCCTTGGTGCAATTTCAGGCCATTTCCTCTTGTCCTATCACCTGCTACTAGGGAGAAAAGACCAACCCCTACCTTACTCAACCTTGTTTCAGATAGTTGTAGAGAGCAGTGAGGTCACCCCTCAGCTTCCTCTTCTCCAGACTAAACAACCCTAGTTCCCTCAGCTGCTCCTCACCAGAACTGTTCTCCAGACTCTTCACCAGCTTTGTTGCCCCTTTTCTGGATGCACTTCAACATCTCAATGCCCTTCTTGTAGTGAGGGCCCCAAAACTGAACACAGTATTCAAGGTGTGGTGCTGAGTACAGGGACAGGATCACTTCCCTACTTCTGCTGGCCACGCTACTCCTGGTACAAGCCAGGCTGCTATTTGCCTTCTGGCCACCTAATCCATCCTTCTTACTCTTGTTTTGTGCTTTACCCCTCACTTAACTGATGAGAGCAGTGTCCTTAAGAACTGGGACTGCCACTTCCCAGCCTGACCTCTTCTTAATGGTCTTCAAAATCATGAATATTTTTTCTTTTTTTTGCACCAATTACAGACTGGCCAATGGCAGCTGGCATCAGCAACTGCTTTGGTGGGGAGCAGGGGGAAATCTTTTCCTTGTTTGTTGTTTTAAACAGAAAATAACTAAATTTAAGCATGACTAAGCATGATTTAAGCAGGATTATCACAGTATAACTTAGGTTGGAAAGGACCTCGAGGATCATTGAGTCCAACCTATCAACACAGACCCCATGACTAGACCATGGCACCAAGTGCCACGTCCAATCCCCTCTTGAACGCCTCCAGGGATGGTGACTCCACCACCTCCCTGGGTAGCACATTCCAATGACGAATGACTCACTCGGTGAAGAACTTCCTCCTCACCTCGAGTCTAAACCTCCCCTGGTGCAGCTTGAGACTGTGTCCTCTTGTTCTGGTGCTGGTTGCCTGGGAGAAGAGACCAACTCCCACCAGTCTACAACCTCCCTTCACGTAGTTGCAGATGGCAATAAGGTCTCCCGTGAGCCTCCTCTTCTCCAGGCTAAACAACCCCAGCTCCCTCAGCCTCTCCTCATAGGGCTTGTGTTCAAGGCCTCTCCCCAGCCTTGTTGCCCTTCTCTGGACACATTCAAGTGTCTCAATGTCCTTCTTAAACTGAGGGGCCCAGAACTGGACACAGTACTCAAGGTGTGGCCTAACCAATGCAGAGTACAGGGGCACAATGACTTCCCTGCTCCTGCTGGCCACACTCTTCCTAATGCAGGCCAGGATGCCATTGGCCTTCTTGGCTGCCTGGGCACACTGCTGGCTCATATTCATAGTTTCATAGTTTCATAGTTTCATTCAGGGTTGGAAGGGACCACAAGGATCATCTAGTTCCAACCCCCCTGCCATGGGCAGGGACACCCCACACTAGATCAGGCTGGACAGAGCCTCATCCAGCCTGCTCTTAAACACCCCCAGGGACGGGGCCTCGACCACCTCCCTGGACAACCCATTCCAGGGCTTCACCACTCTCATGGTGAAGAACCTCCTCCTCACATCCAGCCTGAATCTCCCCACCTCCAGCTTCATTCCATTCCCCCTAGTCCTATCACTACCTGATATCCTGAGAAGTCCTTCCCCAGCCTTCCTGTAGGCCCCCTTCAGATACTGGAAGGCCACAATTAGGTCACCTGGGAGCCTTCTCTTCTGCAGACTGAACAGCCCCAACTCCTTCAGTCTGTCCTCATAGGAGAGGTGCTCCAGCCCTCTGATCATCCTCGTGGCCCTTCTCTGGACACGTTCCAGCACCTCCACATCCCTCTTGTAATAGGGGCTCCAGAACTGGACACAGTACTCCAGGTGGGGTCTCACCAGGGCTGAGTAGAGGGGGAGGATCACCTCCCTCGACCTGCTAGCCACACTTCTCCTGATGCAGCCCAGGATCTGATTGGCTTTGCGGGCTGCAAGTGCACACTGAGAGCTCATGTTGAGCTTCTTGTCCACCAGCACCCCCAAGTCTCTCTCCTCAGGGCTATCCTCCAGCCAGTCACTGCCTAGCCTGTATTTGTGCCTGGGATTGCCTCGACCCAGATGCAGGACCCTGCACTTGCTCTTATTGAACTTCATGAGGTTGGCTTGTGCCCACCTTTCCAGCCTGTCAAGGTCCCTCTGGATGGCCTCCCTTCCCTCCAGCGTGTCTGCTGCACCACACAGCTTGGTGTCATCAGCAAACTTGCTGAGGGTGCACTCAATGCCACTGTCCATGTCCCCCACAAAGATGTTGAATAAGATAGGTCCCAGGACTGATCCCTGAGGGACTCCGCTTGTCACTGGCCTCCACTGGGACATGGAGCCATTGACAGCCACTCTTTGGGTGCGGCCATCAAGCCAGTTCCTTATCCATCTAGTGGTCCACCAATCAAACCCATGTGTCACCAGTTTGGAGACCAGGATGTGGTGTGGGACAGTGTCGAAGGCTTTGCTCAGGTCCAGGTAAACAACATCAGTTGCTCGCCCCTCATCTATTAATTTTGTCACCTGCTCATAGAAGGCCACCAGGTTGGTCAGGCAGGATTTGCCCTTGGCAAAGCCATGCTGACTGTTCCCAATCACCTCTTCACTATTCTTTTGAGCGAGTAGTGACTCCAGGAGGATCTGTTCCATGATCTTTCCAGGCACAGAGGTGAGACTGACTGGCCTGTAGTTCCCTGGTTCCTCCTTCTTGCCCTTTTTGAAGATGGGGGCAATGTTTCCCCTTTTCCAGTCTGTGGGGACTTCACCAGACTGCCAGGACTTTTGAAATATAATAGAGAGGAGTTTAGCAACCTCATCTGCCAGTTCTCTCAGTACCCGTGGGTGTAACCCGTCGGGTCCCATGGACTTGAACACTTTCAGGTTCTTCAGATGATCACGAACCTGATCTGCACTTCAGGTGGCTGTCGATCAGCACCCCCATGTCCCTCTCTGTTTGGGAGCTCTCCAGCCACTCCGACCCCAGCCTGTAGCTCTGCATGGGATTGCCACAGCCAAAGTGCAGCACCTGGCACTTGGACTTGTTGAATGCCATCCCAATGGACTCTGCCCATCTGTCCAGTCGGTCGAGGTCCCTCTGCAGAGCCTTTCTACCCTCTAACTGACTCCTGCTACATCTGTCCTGTGTTACTCCCTGGCCATTTACTCTGTTTCTAGTGTGTGGGTCAGGCTCTGTCTACTTGCTCTTCAGAAGAATCCATTACTGCAAAGTCTTACACATTTCCTGTGAACTTGACGAATTTTCTTGTGTTCTAGTTACTGTAACAGATGGAAATGTACATGAAATTCTAATTTTTAAGATCAGGATATTTTAAAAAGTCTCTCTCATAAATCTTTGGAAGTGATTTAAGGAAAAAAAAAAAAAAGTAGTATCTTCTTTCCCTAAGATGTGCTGGTTTCTTTTTATATCTGACCTGTTTTTTTGGAGTTCTCTTTAATAGATCATCTTTTTTATAGAGTCTGCATTGCAACGGTGTCTGGACACTAGGTAGCTGAAGTCAAGCCCAGGAATCTTCAACTTCTTGGGCTTCAGGAGGGAGCTCCTCTCTGAACAGAGTCCAAACCTACCTGGACATCATCCTGGTCAACCTGCTCTAGGTGACCCTGCTTTATCAGGGGCTTTAGACTAGATTATAGAATCACAGGACTCGAAGGATCATCCAGTCCAACCCCTCTGCCAGAGCAGGATCACCTAGAGCAGATCACACAGGAGAGCATCCAGGCAGGTCTTGAATATTTGTAGAGAAGGAGACTCCACAACCCCCCTGGGCAGCCTGTTCCAGAGTTCTGTCACACAGTGAAAAACATTTTCCTCCTGTTTCCATGGAACTTTCTATGCCTCAACTTCCACCGCTTGCCCCTTGTCCTGTCCTTGGGCATCACCCAACAGAGCCTGGCTCCATCCTCTTGGCATTCACCCCTTATGTCTTTATAAACATGAATGAGACATCCCTTCCATCTCCTACCACGCTGGGATTCGGTGAGTGATAGTTTCGTTAGTTTAAACAAGCAAGATGTAGGTTCATTTGCTACAAAACATTGCAGCATTCATTATTATAATTATAGGATACCTTCGACAGCTTTGTATTGCTTTGCAAGTGTGGATTTTTGATTTTGCAATCCAGAAACCCATCAACTGAGTGCTAAAAGTTTGCTGGATCTCAGTTAATACTTGCCATTATGGGTATTAATCCTAAGAAGCTGCAAACTTTTTCTGTTGGCTTACTCAGAAGAGAGGAATTTTAAAATCTTTAGGCTCAGCAGTTGCAGAGAACAAAGAAGAAAGCTTAAATTTATAAGAAAGGAGTGGCTAAGCTTATTGCTAAGCCTCTGTCCACCATTTTTGAGAGATCATGGAGAACAGGGGAAGTGCCTGAGCAAAGCCAGTGTCACCCCAGTCTTCAAAAAGCACTAGAGTAGAATAGAATTAACCAGGTTGGAAAAGACTTTCGAGGTCATCGAAGGAGGGCACAAGAAACTATAGGCCAGTCAGACTGATCCCCATCCCTGGAAAAGTGATGAAACAGCTCATTCTGGAGGCTGGCTGTAAGCACATGGAGGAAAAGATGATTATCAGGAATAGTCAGCATGGATTCATATAGGAGAAGTCATGCTTGAACAATGCAGTAGCCTTCTATGCTGGTGCATCCAGCTGGGTAGACGAGGAGAGAGTAGTGAATGTTGCCTACTGTGACTTTGACAATTTCACCCATAGCATCTTCATAAGTAAGGTTAGGGAGTGTTTGGACATTGTGGTGGATTGTGAACTGGCTAAATGACAGAGCTCAGAGGGTTGTGATCAGTGGTGCAGGTTCTAATTGGAGGTTTATGTCTCATGTTGTTTTGCAGGGGTTAGTGCCTGGGTCTAGTCCTGGGAACATCTTCATCAACAACCTGGGTAGGTTGGACCAGTGTACTCTCAGCCACTTTGCTGATGATGCAGAACTGGGAGGAGTGGCTGACACACCATCAGGCTGTGCTGCCACTCAGTGAGAGATAGACAGGCTGGAGAGTTGAGCAGGGGGGAACCTCATGAAGTTCAGCAATGGCATGTGTAGAGCTCTGCACCTGGAAAATAACCACCCCACACACCAGGACAGATTAGGGATTGACCTGCTGGAAAGCAGGCTGGTGGATAAGTTCACCATGAGCCATCAATGTGTCCTCGTGGCCAAGAAGGCCAGAGGTATTTTTGGGAGAATCAAGAAGAGTGTGGCCAGCAGATTGAGATGTCCTCCTCCCCTTCTTCTCTGCTCTGAGGCCGCATCTGGAATTTTGTGTCCAGTTCTGGGCCCCTCAGTTCAAGAAGGACCTCAGGGAACTGCTTCAGGGAGTCCAGTGCAGAGCCACAAAAATGCTGAAGGCAGTGGAACATCTTCCTTATGAGGAGAGACTGAGGGAGCTGGGGGTCTGTAGCTTGGAGAGGAGACTGAGAAGTCATCTCATTCATGTTTATAAATATGTAAAGGGTGAGTGCCAAGAGGATGGAGCCAGGCTCTGCTCAGTGATGCCCAGTGACAGGGCAAGGGGCAATGGTGGAAGTTGAGGCATGGGAAGTTCCGTGTGAACATGAGGAAAGATTTTTTTTTCACTGTGAGGGTGACAGAATGCTGGAACAGGCTGCCCAAGGGGGTTGTGGAGTCTCCCTCTCTGGAGATATTCAAAAGCTGCCGGGATGTGTTCCTGTGTGATCTGCTCAAGGTGATCCTGCTCTGGCAAGGGGTTGGACTGGATGATCTTTCGAGGTCCCTTCCAGACCCTAACATTCTGTGATCCAGTAGACAGACTGCTGCCTATCTGGTGATGCCTGCCCTCACAGAAGATTGGCCAACATGGCAGATGCTTTGAGACATGAGAGATTTTTGTGTAACCAAGCCCAGCAGAGCCTTCTGTTGCAATACACCTGCCTGAACAAGAATGGTTGCTTCTGTCCTCTAATTCTTATCCAGCAAAAAAAAATATCTTTAACACTCCATTTCAGATTGGTTGGTATTTCATCTTAGGTAAAATTCTTCTACTTTCATGATGTCAACTCAATTCCAAGTTTCTCCTGCTGCTTAAACATTGAGAAAATTCTCAGGTGTTCAGATACTTTGGTTTGGGCCTGAAATAACTTGAGTCATAGAATCACACAATGTTTTGGGTTGGAAGGGACCTTTAAAAATCACCTAGTCCAGCCCCACCGCAGTGAGGGACATCTTCGCCTAGATCAAGCTGTTCAGAGCCCCAGACAACCTGTCCTAGAGTGTTTCCTGGGATGGGGCATCTACCACTTCTCTGGGCAACCTGGGTCACTGTCTCACCACCCTCACTGGAAAAATGTCTTCCTTCTATCTAGTCTGAATCATATCTCTCTTAGTTTCAAACCAGTACTCATTAACCTGATGCCACAGGCCTTGCTATAAAGATTGTCCCCATCCTTCTTACAAACTCCCTTTGAAATATTGAAAGGTTGCACTAGGGTTTTCCTGGCGTGCTTTGAGTGTTATTTGGTGGTTTGGCTGGACTGAAAGGGGACTTGGTTTCTGTTCAGTTAGAGGAATGCAATTTAGGCAAACCCACAACTTTTGGATCTCTCCCCAGAGCAGCCAGTGATCTCTGGAGGGGTTGCAAAGAGCCTGTGAAAATCCAAAGTGCTTGGTGGCTAATTTTGCTAGCAAGTATGGACATGAGCTTTCATGCAGTAGCCCAAGAGCTGCTGAAGTTCATGCAATCAGTCCCTTGGGAGAAGTGGTGGCTCTTTACTCTGTTCAGGGAGCAGTGCTTGAGCAGACCCTTTACAAAGGATGGATGGTAAAGAGGGTGAAGGAGTTGTGCTTTATACAAAGGTGCAGCTCAAAGGTGGAGTCTTGCTGTGGAGCAGGCAATAGACCTGTTGAAAGCTTGTCTGTCCTGATCAGAGGCGTGGCTACCAAGCAAGGACATCTTGAGGGCATCTTTTACAGGTGGTTGTATCAAGAAGGCCAATTCTAGTGGAAGATGCTTTGGAAAGTGTAAAGGACTCATGAGGCTTAAATCCTGGGTCTTGTGTGTATTTGCACGCTTCCACTGAGCTGTGTCCCCTTGCCAGGCTGCTCTGGAGATGTCATGTTTTGCCTGCACAATTTAGGATGTAATTTATAGTCCTGACTTCCTGGCATAAACCCCCAAACACCAGTTTTAGTTAAAAAAAACATCTATTGACTATCGACTGGGTGGGTCCTGTCCCACATGGATGCAGAGCTTGTGTGACTGGTTTTCAACAGCAGATGTGAACATCTGAAGTTCCTCGGGCTCAGGGCTCATCAGTGGCCTGGCTGAAAGTAAAATTTTGGGTTGAATGGGGCCCATTTAACTCCTCTGAGTTTTGCTGAGCCCAGCTGCAGGAGCCCTTTCCATGGTGATGGGGAGAACTTTGCTCTTTAACATCTTTATTGATGATCTGGATGAGGGCATTGAGTCCATCATCAGTAAATTTGCAGACGACACCAAGCTGGGGGCAGGAGTTGATCTGCTGGAGGGTAGAGAGGCTCTGCAGAGGGACCTCGACAGGCTGGACAGATGGGCAGAGTCCAAGGGCATGAGATTGAACACATCCAAGTGCTGGGTTCTGCACATTGGCCACAACAACCCCATGCAGTGCTACAGGCTGGGGTCAGAGTGGCTGGAGAGCAGCCAGGCAGAGAGGGACCTGGGGGTAGTGGTTGATAGTAGGCTGAACATGAGCCTGCAGTGTGCCCAGGTGGCCAAGAGGGCCAATGGCATCCTGGCCTGCATCAGGAACAGTGTGGCCAGCAGGAGCAGGGAGGTCATTCTGCCCCTGTACACTGCACTGGTTAGGCCACACCTCGAGTCCTGTGTCCAGTTGTGGGCCCCTCAGTTTAGGAAGGAGGTTGACTTGCTGGAGCATGTCCAGAGAAGGGCAACAAAGTTGGTGAGGGGTTTGGAGCACAGCCCTATGAGGAGAGACTGAGGGAGCTGGGGTTGCATAGCCTGGAGAAGAGGAGACTCAGGGGTGACCTTATTGCTGTCTACAACTACCTGAAGGGAGGTTGTGGACAGGCAGAGGTTGGTCTCTTCTCCCAGGCAACCAGCACCAAAACAAGAGGACACAGTCTCAGGCTGCACCAGGGGAAGTTTAGGCTGGATGTTAGGAAGAAGCTCTATACAGAGAGAGTGATTGCCCATTGGAATGGGCTGCCTGAGGAGGTGGTGGAGTCACCATCATTGGAGGAGACCTGATGGGGTGCTTGGTTGCATGGTTTAGTTGATTAGGTGGTGTTGGATGATAGGTTGGACTCGATGATCTTGAAGGTCTCTTCCAACCTATTCTATTCTATTCTATTCTATTCTATTCTATTCTATTCTATTCTATTCTATTCTATTCTATTCTATTCTATTCTATTCTTAGAATTGTTTAGCTTGGGAAAGACCTCTGAGACCATTGAGACCAACCAGCCACCTAAGACAACCATGGCCATTAAACCATGTCCCAGAGTGCCATGTCCACGTGTTTCTTCAGTCTCAGTATGCTTCAGAATGGGCTCATGGGTTTACATCACAGTGGGACATCCTGGTTCCTAGTTGCAGCTCAGGTTGCCAAAACATGATAAGGAAACTTGATGGGTGGATCTTGTGGAAAGGTCACACGTGAGGTTTTGCATGAGATTTTGCATGAGAAGCTGGTAAGGTGTTAGTGAGAATAAAGCAGTTGGTGGTTGGTAGGCCTTATTAAACAGACAGATAATTCATCTTTTGATTATTTTTTATTTTACTGGATATTCTTCAAGGCTTCTTGATTCATTGCAATCACTGTAGATGTGGATTAAGTTTGACAGGGCCTGTCTCTTTAATCCTGTGACATAAATATCTGCTACAAAAAGCAATGCTGGTATTAATGGTTTAACATGTTTAGGCCTTTAGATCTGTCATAGTTTGGATTGAAAGCTTCTGGAGCTCATTGTCCTCTGAAGCTCCTGGAGGAAATTCTGAGTTATGGGCCAGTTTCATGTGTGTTCACATGATGGAGAATTCAGTGTGGGTGCTGTAAAACCCAGAGCAATGGTTTCACCCACTGTAACATCATCACTAAGGCTAAGTGATTTTAGTGTGGGTGTTGTGGTAGCTGTCCCTAAGAGCTGTTGAGAGTCAGGGGGAATTCAAAGGGTTGAGGTGCTGTAGGAAATGGTTGCAGGAAATGAAGGCAAGTAGAATATTAACTGCTTCAAGGGTGTGAAAACAGCATAGCTGCAGAAAATGCTCTTCCTGTTTCTCTGCTGCAGTGTAGCCATAGTGAAACTCTCCACCTAGGTGTCAAACATAAGCAGAGAGCTGAGGTGTTGATGTGACAGGAATCAGCCCCTCCAGCACTGCTTCTTATTGCTTTCTGTAGCTGAGGCTCATTCAGGACATCACCTCCTGCTTGGGATAATTCAGCAGTCAGCAGTCACCTCAGTTTGCTAGTTGAGTGGGTTCTGAAATGGTTGCAAAGAAGTTTGTTAGGATTTGATTGTGTGGCAGGGAGCTTGGGCTGTCTGAATGCAAAATTTAAGGGCAGTATACATGCTTCTGGGTAGAACCATAGAAGTGTTTCAGTTGGAAGAGACCTTTAAGACCATAAAGTCAAACCATTAACCCAGCACTGCCAGGTCACCACTAAACCATGTCCCTCAGTGCCTCATCTACATGGCTTTTATATCCCTCCAAGGTTGGTGATTACACTACTTCCCCAAGCAGCCTGTTTCAGGTTTTGACAACCTTTTTAGTGAAGAAAGTTTTCTTATAGCTACCCTAAATGGTTAGGAGGAAGCTCTGCACAGAGAGAGTGATTGCCCATTGGAATGGGCTGCCTGGGGAGGTGGTGGAGTCACTATCACTGGAGGTGTTCAGGAGGAGACTTGCTAGGGTGCTTGGTTGCATGGTTTAGTTATTAGGTGGTGTTGGATGATAGGTTGGATGCAATGATCTCAAAGGTCTCTTCCAACCTGGTCTGGTCTGGTCTAGTCTAGTCTATTCTATTCCACCCTTTATGAAACCTGAGGCCATTTCCTCTTGGCCCTATTGTTTGTTACCTGGGAGAAGAGACTGACTCCCACCTGGGTACAGGTCGATGGCAGGCTGAACATGAGCCTGCAGTGTGCCCAGGCAGCCAAGAGGGCCGATGGCATCCTGACCTGCATCAGGACCAGTGTGGCCAGCAGGAGCAGGGAGGTCATTGTGCCCCTGTACACTGCACTGGTTAGGCCACACCTTAAGTCCTGTGTCCAGTTCTGGGCCCCTCAGTTTAGGAAGGAGGTTGACTTGCTGGAATGTGTCCAGAGAAGGGCAACAAAGTTGGTGAGGGGTTTGGAACACAGCCCTATGAGGAGAGGCTGAGGGAGCTGGGGTTGCTTAGCCTGCAGAAGAGGAGACTCAGGGGAGACCTTCTTGCTCTCTACAACTACCTGAAGGGAGTTTGTAGACAGGCAGAGGTTGGTCTCTTCTCCCAGGCAACCAGCACCAGAACAAGAGGACACAGTCTGAAGCTGTGCCAGGGGAGGTTCAGACTGGGTGTTAGGAAGAAGTTCTACACAGCGAGAGTGATTGCCCATTGGAATGGGCTGCCTGGGGAGGTGGTGGAGTCACCGTCATTGGAGGTGTTCAGGAGGAGACTTGGTAGGGTTCTTGGTTGCATGGTTTAGTTGGTTGGGTGGTGTTGGATGATGGGCTGGACACGATGATCTTGAAGGTCTCTTCCAACCTGGTCTGGTCTATTCTATTCCCTACAACCTCCTTTCAGGCTGTTATAAGAGTGAGAAGCCCTCCCTTCATCATCCTTTTCTCCAGGCTAAAGAATCCCAGTTGTCTCAGCAGCTCTTCCTAAGATTTGTGCTCTAGACCCTTCAGCATCTTAGTTGCCTGTCTCTGGACATGCTCCAGGACCTCGATGTCCCTCTTGTAGTGAGGGGTCCCAAACTGAACACAAGATTTGAGGTGTGACTCCAGCCTAAAACCATCACAATGATCCTGCTGAACAAAGTATTTCTGATACAAACCTGAGTGCTCTTGGCCTTCTTGCCACTTGTGCCCACTGCTGCTTCATCTTTAGCAGGTTGTTGAACAACTTCCCCAGGTCCTTTTTTTTGCCAGGCATAGTGGCTTAATGCCCTTAAGCTTTTTTAATGGATACCCTCAAATCTACTGCAGCAATCACCCTGGAGCATGTATGTGTGTATCAGCTATGCAGCACTCCTACACAGGGTGCTAGTACTGGTGCCCTTTTCCTCCTCAGCTGAGAGGAGGAAAACTTCTAGGCTGAGCTGACCCCTCTTCTTTGGCTTGGAGGAATGGTCTGATTCTGTAGACAGGCCCACAGAATGTGGTGGCACTGATGGTTTTTGCTTCTCCTTCCCACTTGCTTTGCTAGTGCATGTAGCTTTTTCTGGATACCTGCTGAATGCAGCTGCTTGTTCCTCTTTTGGCAGGCCTCCATGCTGCAGATGCTCACCATCTGCTAGCCAGCAGCTGCTTTGGTCTCCTTCTAGCTCCCTACTCTGTGATGGCTCCTCCAGCATGGCATCTTTCCCTCCAACTTCCCCTTGGCAGCTCTGTCTCTCTTCTGTGATTCAGCTTCCCCCATCCCTTTTGTTTGAGAGAAGGATCTAACCCAATCTGTTCCATCTTCGTGTCCCAAATGGAGCACCTGCTCTCCAGAATTACTCTGTGCAACAGCAACTCTGGAATGACTCAGAAAAGAAAGCCAGAGCTGGTGCTGAAGGAGACAGAATTTGGTTCTCTGTGGCTAAGCCCTGACCATCCCTACACAACTAACCACCAGCAGTGTCTTAAATCACTGCAATGTTGAGTACTTCTGAAACACCTGGGGGCTGGCATCTGTGTTGCCAAAAACGCACTGGGGAACATCAACCATGAAACAGATTCTGCTTGGCTTAAGATGCTGAAGGTAGCAGCTGGGGAACATAAGTGGTTTAGTAACCTTCTCCTGGCTCTGCTAATTTTGTGACTGTGAGCAGTAGCAAATCTGTGTAGAACATGGTTCTTTCTTAAACTGGTCTCAACTGGTTTAATGCAGTAAATGTTAAAAGGGGGTGTGTGTGTGAAAGCTGGGAGGGACTTTTACGAGGACTTGTAGTGGTAGGACAACAGGGAATGGATTTAAGCTGGAAGAGGGTAAATTTAGACTGGATATTAGGAAGAAATTCTTTATAGTGAAGGTGGTGAGACACTGAAACAGCTTGCCCAGGGAGGTTCTGATGTCCCCTACTTGGAGGTGTTCAACACCAGGTTGGATGAGGCCTTGAGCACGCTGGGCTAGTGGAAGGTGTCCCTGTCCATGGCAGTGGGGGTTGGAACTAGGTGATCCAATCCAAAGCATGCTATGATTCTGTGAAGCTAGTGTCCTTAACACATTGTGAATATGGATGAAGTTAATCCAAGGCAAAATGATATAATCCTGTTTGAAGACCTGGCTTCTTAAATTTGCAGGCTGCACCTCTTTGTTTTATTTCTTTTTCTTTATAACTTCTGTTCCTCACCTGCCAGATTGTGCCCTCTTGCTCCATGTCTTAGAATCATAGAATGGTTGGAAGGGAGCTCTGGAGATTTTTTGAGTCCAACCTCCCCTACCATAACAGGATCATTTAATCTAGCATAGGTCTCACAGGACCTCCAAAAGTTCTTCTAGTCCAACCTCAAAGGTTGTCTTCAAAGCTTGTGATTAAAACCACACTTAGTGACCAGACATTTATAAATGGCTTTGTTGATAGAGGGTTTTGTAGCAGCAGCACAGGTGTTATATTTGGTTTTCCTCATGAGTTCTGTTTTGAAGAAAGGGGACTAAGGAAGCAAATTACAAGCAGCATTTGCAATTAGTTTGGCCCCTGGTTCAATACAAGAGCTAAGTGTATATTTAACAGCACCTAATATTGTTTTGAAAAGTAACTTAAAACAGCAAATAAAAAAAACCCCTGTACTCAGAACTGCATGGCTTCCCTTCATTGCCTCTTGCAGTGCTTTTGACTCTGGCCTGTATAAGTCTGACTGACTGTTTTGGGTAAATAGCTCTTGTGCTGTTGAACCTTACAGGTTAATACTTGGCATACCCAAAATATCACTTTCCTTGACCTCCTCTTGTCCTGTGTTACTGGACTTGGATTTTTGTTGTCTGCTCACGGAGGCTGCTCTTAAGTGAGGTAACAAAGCTGCCAAACAGAGAGGGACCTGGGGGTGCTGATTGACAGCTGCCTAAACAAGAGCCAGCAGTGTGCCCAGGTGGCCAAGAAGGCCAATGGCATCCTGGCCTGCATTAGGAATAGTGTGGCCAGCAGGAGCAGGGAGGTCATTGTGCCCCTGTACTCTGCATTGGTTAGGCCACACCTTGAGTCCTCTGTCCCGTTCTGGGCCCCTCAGTTTAAGAAGGATATTGAGACACTTGAATGTGTCCAGAGAAGGGCAACAAGGCTGAGGAGAGGCCGTGAACACAAGCCCTTTGAGGAGAGGCTGAGGGAGATGGGATTGTTTAGCCTGGAGAAGAGGAGGGTCGGGGTGACCTCATTGCTCTCTACAACTACCTGAAAGGTGGTTGTAGCCGGGAAGGGGTTGGTCTCTTCTCCCAGGCAACCAGCACCAGAACAAGAGGACACAGTCTCAAGCTGCTCCAGGGGAAGTTTAGACTCGAGGTGAGGAGAAAGTTCTTCACTGAGAGAGTCATTTGCCAGTGGAATGTGCTGCCCAGGGAGGTGGTGGAGTCACCATCCCTGGAGGTGTTCAAAAGGGGATTGGACGTGGCACTTGGTGCCATGGTCTAGTCATGAGATCAGTGGTGACAGGTTGGACTTGATGATCTTTGGGGTCTCTTCCAACCTTTGTGATACTGTGAAAGCTTTTCAACATGCTGTTTGTCTGCCCCAGAAGGAAACCTCATGGTTAGCAAAAGAGAGATGTAGTTGGGTAGGCAAATCGGAAGCTTTTGTGGAAGTGTTTTAATTCTTGATGGATTTATGGATTTGTTTGTTGTTGTTCTTGTCTCTTCCAGCCAATAAAAAGAAAGAGAAAGAGCGGCCAGAGATCTCCCTGCCTTCAGACTTTGAGCACACCATTCATGTGGGGTTTGATGCGGTCACAGGAGAATTCACAGTAAGTGAAGCTGGAGGAAGAGAGAACTGTTGTGGTTTGGCTTATTGCTGGGAGAAGCCAGCACCCATTAATCTTTTACATAGAAGAGCTATTACCATCATCTAGTTTGATCTCCTTTGAAAGGCTTCTGCAGGGGTTACCCACTAATTCCTGCTGAGAGACTGTTTGTCAAACTTGGCACATCCCAGGAGCCCAAGGCTGCCAGCAAACTTTTCCTTTCCTGTTTTTTTGCCTGATGTGAACAGCAAAACGTGATATCTCTCTCCTCTCTTCCCCTCCTTTCCCCTCCTTTCCTCTTCTAGGACTGGATCATAATTTGTGCCCACCACACCAAATGGGGCTGGAAGAGTTCCCCTTTGGGAGACACAGAGCTGTGCATAGATATTTCTGACAGCGTAGCTGTGTGCTGTCCTAAGGCTAAATCACAGAATTGTCATGGTTAAAAGGGACCTAAAAGATCATCCATTCCAACCCCCCTGCCACAGGTAGGAACACCTCACACTAGATCAGGCTGCCCAGAATTCCATCCAGCCTGGCCTTAAAAACCTCCAGGGATGGGGCCTCCGCCACCTTGCTGGGCAACCTGTTCCATGTCAGATGTTTTTATGTTGTGGGCTGTTTTAAACTGACTTGTGAAACACTGTGAAGACAGAGTCGTCTTTCATCAGACTATTCTTCTTAATTTGAGCACAAGGTAGTGTTTAATAGCAGCAGAAGTTCACAGAAAGAATCACAAAAAACATTCAGGTTGGAACAGACCCTCAGGATCACCAAGTCCTACCGATATCCCTGCTCTACAAAGTTCATCCCTAAACCATATCCTCAAGTTGTTTGTGAGCAGGCTGTTTTCACCTGCCTTTAATATGCTCCTCTTTCAGGGACTCTCCTGACCTGACCCACAGGCACAGTTGTGTTTTGCATATCAGCTTCCAGACTTGCCCGAGTTGACCTGGATGTACCAGTGAGGCATTATCTGTGTGGTGTGTCCAGCCAAACCTTTGGACAGGGAGTGCAACTTTACTGATAAATCACAGCATCATAGAATGGTCTGGGCTGGAAGGGACCTCCAAAGGTCATCCAGTCCAAACCCTGCTGCAGTAAGCAGGGGCATCCTGAACTAGATCAGGTTACCCAGAGCCCTGTTGAACCTCACCTTGAATATCTTCAGGGATGGGGGACTCAACCACCTCCCTGGTTAACCTGTTCCAGTGTTCCACCACCTTCATGGTAAAGAACTTGTTCCTAACATCCAAAGTAAATCTACTCTTCTCTAGTTTGAAGCCATTGCACCTCATCCTTTCACTGCAGGCCTTTGTAAACAATCTTCTCTTCATCCTTCTTTTAGGCCTCCTTCAGGTACTGGGAGGTTGTCACTTTGTCACCTGTCACTTCATCTATGCAAACTGTTATTCTTGCTGGTGATGACAGGCACAAGTCTGGTTGTACTCCAGATTTATTTTCTGTCTGAAATTTTGTCTCTCTAATGAAATTTTGAGCTTCATATGTGAAGCTGATATCTCTGCTTTCCCAGCTCTGGTTACAAACTGCTATTATCAATGCTTATCAATGTCTAAAGGGCGGGTGTCAAGAGGGTGGGGGCCAGACTTTTTCAGTAGTGCCCAACGACAAGGACAAGGAGCAATGAGCACAAACTGGAGCACAGGAAGTTCCACCTAGACATAAGGAAAAAATGCTTTCCTGTTAGGGTGCCAGAGCACTGGACCAGTCTGCCCAGAGGGTTGTGGAGTCTCCTTCTCTGGAGACTTTCCAAACCCACCTAGATGCATTCCTGTGCACCCTCCTGTGGTGTCATGGGTTGACCCACATGTGAGTGACCCTGCATTAGCAGAAGGTTTGGACTGGATGATCTCCAGAGGTATCTTCCAACCCCCACCATTCTGTGATTCTCAAAGAACTGTAGTGGTACAAGAAGACCCAAATGAGTGTTCAGCTGGATGCTGTCTAGCATGTTACCTCTAGAGTCTTTTGTGGACGGATGTAAATAGGGCTGTACCTGTGCATGAAGAATGTGGGCTTTTTGCTTGAGGCTCTTCCTGAACTGCAGTATTAGGGTCTATCTCCTTTCTGGATTTTAAGTTTTGGTCTTCAAAGGACCTAGGACTCGCTCTGAGCCCCATGAGCAGGGTGGCATTTGCATGTCCATGTAAGGAAGATGTGATTTCTAACACAGTTGATGGCTAGGAAGGTTCCGATACACCACCTCTATCACCTCTTCCCCTCTCCCTTTCTCCTCTGTTTCCCTCACAGCACTGCATAATCCCAGAAACTCTGGCAGAACTGTGACATCAGGGACATGTACCATGAACCATGTTAAGCAAACTGTGAGCTCATGAGGTACCTCTCCCCGCAGGGCATGCCAGAACAATGGGCACGTTTACTGCAGACTTCCAACATCACCAAGTCAGAGCAGAAGAAGAACCCTCAGGCAGTACTGGATGTGCTGGAGTTTTACAACTCCAAGAAGATCTCCAACAGCCAGAAGTACATGAGTTTCACAGGTACATGGTGATTTTCTCATGCTTTGTCCAGCTGTCTATTAGGCACTGTGTGGGGTTTCTTTTGTTTTATCAACAAGCAGGTCTGTCTTATCAAGGGCAATGTGAGTGACATTCTCTGGCTGCTCAAGCACCCCTGTGCTTGAGCTGTTCTGTAAATCCTCCTGCCCAGCCTAGCTGCAAAGCCAGAAGTCAGTCAACCATCTGAATCTTCTAAACACAGAGGTTTTCTGAAGCTTAAAGCCAGCCTCTTGAAGGCAGATCCCAGAGTGCTGGTGTTGGGTTCCCAGTGATGAAAATCAGGCAGCTAAATTTTGCACCAGTTTGGGTACAAAAGAGTGGTCAGGTATTGGAGTGGGCTGGGCAGGGTGTCACCAAACTTGGATGTGTTTAAAGGTGGTTTGGATGTGGTGCTTGGGGATATGGTTTAGGGGTGACCCTTGTAGAGTAGGGTTCTGGGTTGGACTTGGTGATCCTGAGGGTCTTTTCCAACCTGAATGTTTCCGTGATCTCTGTGATTTCCCAGCATGAATGTGGATATTGATTCTTTCATGCCTAGGCTGAGGGTCTGTCTGCTCCCAAGTGCCATGTTGAGGAATGCACTTCAGCTGGTAGATGCTTGGTAACTTCTGGTTGGATTTCTCTAAAAATCAAATCTTCCAAGGTTTTGTGCCTTATTTTTATGGAGAAGGCCAACTGTATCCTGGGCTGCCTCCAAAGCAGTGTGGCCAGCAGGTCAAGGGATGTGATTCTGCCCCTCTGCCCTGCTGAGACCCCACCTGAAGTGCTGGGTCTAGGTCTGGAGTCCTCATGGAGTGACATGGACCTGTTGGAGTGGGTCCAAAGGAGGCCACAAAAATGATGGGAGAGCTGACACTATTCTGTTGAGAGAGTTGGAGTCATTTAGTCTGGAGAAGAAAGGGCTCTGGGAAGACCTTATTGCAGCCTTTCAGTACTTAAAGTGGATCTATAAGAAAGATGAGGATGGTCATTTTTGTGAGACCTATTGTAACAGGGCAAGGGCTGATAGTTTTGAACTGAAAGAGGGGAGGTTTGGACTAGATAAAGGAAACTTTTCTCCCCTCCCTCCCCCTCCCCCCCCAATTCAATTAAGGTGGTGGAAGAGGTTCCCCAGAGAGGTGGTAGATGCCCCATCCCTGGAAACATTCCAGCTCATGTTGGATGGGGCTGTGAGCAATCTCACCTAGTTGAAGGTATCCCTGCCTATTGAAGAGTGGTTGGACTAAATGACATTTAAAGGCCACTTTCAACCTAAACTGTCCTATGATTCTGTGGTTGTCTGCCCACAGGAGGACTCCTGCAGCCACCACTCATTTTCCCTTTCAGTAAGAACTTGTTCCCTTTCTAAATATTAATCCCTGCTTTGCTTCCTTTTAAGAGGGCAGAACCTAAGAGCTAGTATCAATTAGGAACAGAAACACAGACATTCTATGTATGTGCAGGGATCAAGAAGCCCACCAGTTGACTTGTGGAGTCATCTGTTGCTATTCCAGGAAGCTCAGGAGGCTGAGACTGAAACTCTTGCAGGTCATGGTCTGGCTGCAGTGCCTCTGAAAACATTTTGATTATATGGGTTGAGGACAGTGTTCACTCAGGTGTTGCTCTGGGATTTTCCATCCTCCTGCAGCAGGGATCTGGGGCCCCTGTATTTATCTACAGAGTTGTTGTTTGGTATTTTTTTTAACTGCTCTTCCCATATCTGCTGGGTGTCAGCTTGTTCTGGGAAGTTGAAGGTAATGCCATGTTTGGGAACAGCCTTTTTTCCTGCCCCTTCTGAAAAGAGCTTATTCCATTCTCCTCCTCCTGCTGCTGCTGCATCTACACCTCATTTAAATCACTCTGTCTCTTTCAGATAAATCAACAGAGGACTACAATTCATCAAACACACTGGTAAGGCTTTTTCACATTCAGCCTCAAGTTTGGGGATTGAAAAACTTGCATGTGAAGATTGTAGTTTACTTGGTGTTTTAAAATCAAAGCTGCAGATATTTACCCAGTGAAGATATGTTTATAGAACCAGGCAAATGATCCTAAAAAGGCATGCTGCTCTCTCTTGGGGTTTTTGTTGTGTTGTGTTTTGTTTTTTAAGCTGGGAGAGTGGCCAAGAGGGCAAATGGCATCCTGGCCTGCATTAGGAATAGTGTGGCTAGCAGGAGCAAGGAAGTCATTGTGCCCCTGTACTCTGCATTGGTTAGACCACACTTTGAGTGCTGTGTCCAGTTCTGAGTTTAGGAAGGACATTGAGACCCTTGAAGGTGTCCAGAGAAGGACAACAAGGCTGGGGAGAGGCCTTGAGTACAAGCCCTATGAGGGGAGGCTGAGGGAGCTGGGATTGTTTAGCCTGGAGAAGAGGAGGCTCAGGGGTGACCTCATTGCTCTCTACAACTACCTGAAGGGTGGTTGTAGCCAGGAAGGAGTTGGTCTCTTCTCCCAGGCAACCAGCACCAGAACAAGAGGACACAGTCAGCTCTTCATGGAGAAAGTCGTTTGTCATTGGAATGTGCTGCCCGGGGAGGTGGTGGAGTCACCATCCCTGGGTGTGTTCAAGAGGGGATTGGATGTGGCACTTGGTGCCATGGTCTAGTCATGAGGTCTGTGTTGATAGGTTGGACTCAATGATCTTTGAGGTCTCTTCCAGCCTTGGTGATACTGTGAGAATCAAGTAGGTAGAAGAAACTTTTTATAAGTGAATGGCGAAGGAGTGAAAGGAAATGAGGGAATTAAGGAATAGAAATAGTTCTGTTTTCATAGCAGTTTGTCCGTGTTATTCCTATATCTAGGATGTGGTGACTGCTCTGCTTTCAGCTTTTGTGTCTCTCTCATAAACATCTGTGCTCTACCAAAGTTTAATTGCTAAACTGCAAGGTCTGAGTGACCACAGCTAATGCAGATTAGTGTTGATTAACCAGGCTAATCTTCAGTAGAGGAAGAAATAAAAGGTGGTTCTCCTCTCTGCTTGAACTTTACTCTGTCCTTACCACTCCTGTTTGCATTGCTAGGAGACACGATAGGTTTCTGTATGTCCCTGGGAGGTAGAAGAAACAAAACTTCCCATTTAAGATGATTTGTAAACCCCCACAATTCCCTCATCTCTTGTTTTCTCACTTCTATGTCATTGTCTATTTGAATATCCAAGATGATACAAGGGCTGTAGCACCTCTGCTATGAGGATAGGCTGAAGGATCTGAGGTTGTTTAGCCTAGAGGAGAGAAGCCCCCTGGGGGGGACCTGAAAGCTGACTTCCAATACCTGAAGGGAACCTACAGAAATGCTGGAGAAGGACTTTTCATAAGGGTGTCTAGCAATAGGACAAGAGGAATGGTTTTAAGCCGACGGAGATAAGTTTAGACTGGATAAGAATGGTAAGAATGCTAGGAGGCCTGCCTGGATGGGCAAGGAGCTACTGGACACACTATTACTTAAAAGGAAACTCTACAGGAAGTGGAGGGAAGGACAGGTAGAACAGGGGGAATACAAGGAAGCTGCCCGAGCAGCAAGAGTCCTGGTCAGGAAAGCCAAAGCAGAGTTTGAGTTGAATCTAGCCAGGGAGATTAAAGGGAATACTAAGAACTTTTACAGGTATATTAATGGGAAAAAGAAGACTAGGGAAGGTGTGGGCCCCCTCAGAAAAGAAAATGGTGACATGGTCACATGTGAT
This sequence comes from Melanerpes formicivorus, assembly GCF_026170545.1. Lineage (NCBI taxonomy): Eukaryota > Metazoa > Chordata > Aves > Piciformes > Picidae > Melanerpes > Melanerpes formicivorus. The sequence goes on along the minus strand of NW_027142353.1, from coordinate 34,483,734 downwards.
GAGGAAAAGGCTGAGGTACTTAATAACTTCTTTACCTCAGTCTTCACTGCAAGGGCCTCTAGCCACACTCCTGATGTTATGGAAGTCAAAGCCAGGGACAGGGAGGAAGAACTGCCCATTGTAAGTGCAGATCAGGTTCGTGATCATCTGAAGAACCTGAAAGTGTTCAAGTCCATGGGACCCGACGGGTTACACCCACGGGTACTGAGAGAACTGGCAGATGAGGTTGCTAAACCCCTCTCTATTATATTTCAAAAGTCATGGCAGTCTGGTGAAGTCCCCACAGACTGGAAAAGGGGAAACATTGCCCCCATCTTCAAAAAGGGCAAGAAGGAGGAACCAGGGAACTACAGGCCAGTCAGTCTCACCTCTGTGCCTGGAAAGATCATGGAACAGATCCTCCTGGAGTCACTACTCGCTCAAAAGAATAGTGAAGAGGTGATTGGGAACAGTCAGCATGGCTTTGCCAAGGGCAAATCCTGCCTGACCAACCTGGTGGCCTTCTATGAGCAGGTGACAAAATTAATAGATGAGGGGCAAGCAACTGATGTCGTTTACCTGGACCTGAGCAAAGCCTTTGACACTGTCCCACACCACATCCTGGTGTCCAAACTGGTGACACATGGGTTTGATTGGTGGACCACTAGATGGATAAGGAACTGGCTTGATGGCCGCACCCAAAGAGTGGCTGTCAATGGCTCCATGTCCCAGTGGAGGCCAGTGACAAGTGGAGTCCCTCAGGGATCAGTCCTGGGACCTGTCTTATTCAACATCTTTGTGGGGGACATGGATAGTGGCATTGAGTGCACCCTCAGCAAGTTTGCTGATGACACCAAGCTGTGTGGTGCAGCAGACACGCTGGAGGGAAGGGAGGCCATCCAGAGGGACCTTGACAGGCTGGAGAGGTGGGCACAAGCCAACCTCATGAAGTTCAATAAGAGCAAGTGCAGGGTCCTGCATCTGGGTCGAGGCAATCCCAGGCACAAATACAGGCTGGGCAGTGACTGGCTGGAGGGTAGCCCTGAGGAGAGAGACTTGGGGGTGCTGGTGGACAAAAAGCTCAACATGAGCTCTCAGTGTGCACTTGCAGCCCGCAAAGCCAATCAGATCCTGGGCTGCATCAGGAGAAGTGTGGCTAGCAGGTCAAGGGAGGTGATCCTCCCCCTCTACTCAGCCCTGGTGAGACCCCACCTGGAGTACTGTGTCCAGTTCTGGAGCCCCTATTACAAGAGGGATGTGGAGGTGCTGGAACGTGCCCAGAGAAGGGCCACGAGGATGATCAGAGGGCTGGAGCACCTCTCCTATGAGGACAGACTGAAGGAGTTGGGGCTGTACAGTCTGCAGAAGAGAAGGCTCCGAGGTGACCTAATTGTCACCTTCCAGTATCTGAAGGGGGCCTACAGGAAGGCTGGGGAAGGACTTCTCAGGATATCAGGTAGTGATAGGACTAGGGGGAATGGAATGAAGCTGGAGGTGGGGAGATTCAGGCTGGATGTGAGGAGGAGGTTCTTCACCATGAGAGTGGTGAAACCCTGGAATGGGTTGTCCAGGGAGGTGGTCGAGGCCCCGTCCCTGGGGGTGTTTAAGAGCAGGCTGGATGAGGCTCTGTCCAGCCTGATCTAGTGTGGGGTGTCCCTGCCCATGGCAGGGGGGTTGGAACTAGATGATCCTTGTGGTCCCTTCCAACCCTGAATGAAACTATGAAACTATGGATCTGCACAAACAGACCTAATCTAGTGGGTAGAGTGTCTTGTCAACTTGGTTTGGAAGTGTTTATAGTGTGAAGGATGTCATGAACTTGCAGCCCAGAAGGCCAATGGCATTCTGGGCTGCATCAAAAGAAGTGTGGCCAGCAGATCAACTGAGGTGATTTTGTCACTTTACTCTGGTGAGACCTCACCTGGAATACTGTGTCCAGGTCTGGGGTCCTCAATACAGGAAGGACATGGACATGATGGAGCAGGTCCAGAGGAGGGCCACAAAAATGATCAGGATATTGGACCACCTCTGGTGTGTGGACAGCCTGAGGTAACTGGGGTTGTTTAGCCTGGAGAAGGGAAGGCTCCAGGGAGACCTAATGGTCCTTCTGGTACCTGAAGGAGTCCTGCAAGATGAATGGAGAGAGACTGTTCACGAGGGCCTGCAGTGACAGGATGATGGGCAATGGCTTCAAACTGGAGAAGAGCAGATTTAGATTGGATGTTAGGAACAAGTTCTTTATTAGGAGGGTAGTGGAACACTGGAAGAGGTTGCCCAGGGAGGTGGTTGAGGCCCCATCCCTGGAGATATTCAAGGTGAGGCTCAACAGGGCTCTGGGCAGCCTGATCTAGTTGAGGATGTCCCTGCTGACTGCAGAGGGGGTTGGATTAGATGACCGTTGGAAGTCCCTTCTAACCCAGACCATTCTATGGTTCTATGATTCAATTTCAAATTTAGCAGATTGGAAGTTTGATTTCTAATCACACTATTGCAAAAGTTTCAAGATAATTTATCTCAAGCACCTTTAAAACAAAAAGCAATAATAAAAAGAATGCTCCTATTTTTCTTGACATTTTCTTTTTGAAAAGCAATTTTTAACAGATTTTAAAGGCTTATGCTAGACTGTGCATCCAAAAGCTGTCATTACTTAGTTCTCAGTCACAACAGCACGAGATTGAACACATCCAAGTGCCGGGATCGGCACATCGGCCACAACAACCCCATGCAGTGCTACAGGCTGGGGTCAGAGTGGCTGGAGAGCGGCCAGGCAGAGAGGGACCTGGGGGCACTGGTCGATGGTAGGCTGAACATGAGCCTGCAGTGTGCCCAGGCAGCCAGGAGGGCCAATGGCATCCTGGCCTGTATCAGGAACAGTGTGGCCAGCAGGAGCAGGGAGGTCATTGTGCCCCTGTACTCAGCACTGGTTAGGCTGCACCTCAAGTCCTGTGTCCAGTTCTGGGCCCCTCAGTTTAGGAAGGATGTTGACTTGCTGGAACAAGTCCAGAGAAGGGCAACAAAGTTGGTGAGGGGCTTGGAACACAGCCCTATGAGGAGAGGCTGAGGGAACTGGGGTTGCTTAGCCTGGAGAAGAGGAGGCTCAGGGGTGACCTTCTTGCTCTCTGCAACTACCTGAAGGGAGGTTGTGGACAGGCAGAGGTTGGTCTCTTCTCCCAGGCAACCAGCACCAGAACAAGAGGACACAGTCTCAAGCTTTGCCAGGGGAGGTTCAGACTGGGTGTTAGGAAGAAGTTCTACACAGAGAGAGTGATTGCCCATTGGAATGAGCTGCCTGGGAGGTGGTGGAGTCACCATCATTGGAGATGTTCAGGAGGAGACTTGGTAGGGTTCTTGGTTGCATGGTTTAGTTGGTTGGGTGGTGTTGGATGATAGGTTGGACGCGATGATCTTGAAGGTCTCTTCCAACCCGGTCTGGTCTATTCTAATACCAAAGCTGATATTAACTTCACTTCCCGGCTCTTGGAGAAAATGTTAAGATTTCGATGCAAATTAAGACATTTAAAGACAGATTCTCCTATCTACATGACAAGGGTTTGAAGCAGGCAGCAAAACAAAAGAGACAACATAAACAGGGACAAATATTTCCAAATACTCATTCTGTCCCCAGAGTTGCTGAGGCTGCCAGTGTGGGTGTTGGGAAGGCAATGAGAGAGCCCAGGTGGGTCTCAAGTGCTCGGGAAGAAGCTTTCTGTCACTCAGGTAGATGACAAGCTCTGTCTGAACAGTTGCATCAGGCAGTGGTGGACTGCTGCTCCATTTCCTACAAAGGCTCAGGACCGCTGGGCTTTGGACTTCTCAGACACTGTAACTTTCCGATGATTGTTTTTCTGTTCTTCCGCATAGCCTCTGTCAGGAGCTTAACCCAGCATCTGGGATTTTGTTTATGATGAGCAATTGGGTTTTTATTTTGCTCTTTGTGTTCCCACGTGCAGAATGTGAAGTCTGTCTGTGAGACCCCTGCAGTGCCCTCAGTGTCTGAAGATGAAGATGATGAAGACGATGCAGCTCCACCCCCTGTGATAGCTCCGCGACCTGAACACACAAAATCTGTGAGCAGAAGTACTTCCTTCAGCCCCTGCTGCTGGAGTCATGGTTGGGTCTTGATTGTGGCTCCTCATCCACGCTGCATGGCATAATGCTGAGTCTTTCATGGGAGTAGCAGGAGAAGCTGGGGGACATGCCTTCTGACAGACCACCTGTGTGTTATCACCTCCTTAGTTTAGGGGCAGGGGGAGGCACAGGAGAGCCCTTGCTTAGTGACATTAGGTGTAACTAAGTAGCTCTAGAAATGCATCCCCCCCCCAAGAACAATGAGAAGATGAATAGAAACGTTTAAACCTTCATCTGATTTGCATTCACCTGTGTGTTTTTTTTCTCCACACCATTAGATATACACCCGCTCGGTGATAGAACCCCTTCCTCCTCCTACCAGGGACGTGGCCACCTCTCCTATTTCTTCTCCATCTGAAAACAGCACAGCAGCACCTGACATGCTGGTCAGGAACACAGAGAAACAAAAGAAAAAGCCAAAAATGTCAGATGAAGAGATCCTGGAAAAATTAAGTATGTCCTTTGATTGATTGATTGATTCACGTGTGTGTTTATAAAAGTACTTATTTATTTATCTACCTATCTATCTATTAATGTAAAATTACATTTCAGGTCCTGCTATGTTGATATCTCAAACTCTTAACAAACTGAACTGTTTTGACATTCCCATTTTGAGATCCCTTGCTTAAGACATTGTGTCGTGTGTGTGTGTGCCAAAACAGGGGGGCAGATGTAAGGAGAGAGCATAAATGTAAGCTGAGCACCTGTCATGCCAACTGAGGTCCCCAGGGAGTTACAGATGCTCAGGCTCTGCAAAACAAGCCCTGAATAAGTAACATCTGCTTAACTGTGAAGCCTGAGATTTGTTCCACATCTTGATATTCTGTAGCTCTGGAGCGTGGATAATTATATTGCAATGTTAGACATAATGTGCCTGAAAGACAGAGAGAAAATTCATTAACAGTCCCTACCTTCACTTCCAGTGCCTCCTCTGCTGCCTGCAGTTTTGGGTTATGCTGTGGCATAGCCAACACTCTTCTGTGCACCTGATTGCTGTCCTCAGCCTGGGATAATTTTTATTCATAGTATCATAGTATCATTCAGGGTTGGAAGGGACCACAAGGATCATCTAGTTCCAACCCCCCTGCCATGGGCAGGGACACCCCACACTAGATCAGGCTGGCCAGAGCCTCATCCAGCCTGGACTTAAACACCTCCAGGGACAGGGCCTCAACCACCTCCCTGGACAACCCATTCCAGGGCTTCACCGCTCTCATGGTGTAGAGCCTCCTCCTCACATCTAGCCTGAATCTCCCCACCTCCAGCTTCATTCCAGTCCCCCTAGTCCTATCACTACCTGAGATCCTGAGAAGTCCCTCCCCAGCCTTCCTGTAGGCCCCCTTCAGATACTGGAAGGCCACAATTAGGTCACCTCGGAGCCTTCTCTTCTCCAGACTGTACAGCCCCAACTCCTTCAGTCTGTCCTCATAGGAGAGGTGCTCCAGCCCTCTGATCATCCTTGTGGCCCTTCTCTGGACACGCTCCAGCACCTCCATATCCCTCTTGTAATAGGGGCTCCAGAACTGGACACAGTACTCCAGGTGGGGTCTCACCAGGGCTGAGTAGAGGGGGAGGATCACCTCCCTCGACCTGCTGGCCACACTTCTCCTGATGCAGCCCAGGATCTGATTGGCTTTGCAGGCTGCAAGTGCACACTGAGCTTCTTGTCCACCAGCACCCCCAAGTCTCTCTCCTCAGGGCTGCTTTCCAGCCAGTCCCTGCCCAGCTTGGATTTGTGCCTGGGATTGCCTCAACCCAGATGCAGGACCCTGCACTTGCTCTTGTTGAACCTCATGAGGTTGGCTTGTGCCCACCTCTCCAGCCTGTCAAGGTCCCTCTGGATGGCCTCCCTTCCCTCCAGCGTGTCTGCTGCACCACACAGCTTGGTGTCATCAGCAAACTTATTAGTGTAGAGCATTTCTAATCCTTTGAACTGTTAATCCTACATTAATTACACACATGCCTTGCTTGTCAGCTGCAGTAAATTGGGTTAGCACCTCTATGGTCAGGCTGCTGCTGAGGGTATAGCCCTAAAGGTCAGCATTTCATGGAGAAAATACTAGTAGTTGAATGAAGAAAAGTGTAACCTGAGACTATAACTTAAGAAAACCCCATTTAAGTACCTCATTTCTCTCAATAAAGGCTAAATTAAATTGCTGACAGGTTAATTGCAGCTGCTTGCTGCTGGAAAACTCACAACCAGTGTTTCAAACCAGCAGCTTCACTTGTTCACTAAATTACCAGGACCTTTGTACCATTAAGGGCTCAAACCATTTTTGTGGCCAGGGAGGGCAAGCAGGGATTGTGGCAGGCAAAAATAATATTTTACAGAATCACAGAACATCAGAGGTTGGAAGGAGCCTCCAGAGATCATCCAGTCCAACACCCCCTGCCAAAGCAGGATCACCTAGGGTAGTCCACAGAGGAATGCATCCAGGTGGGTTTGGAAAGTCTCCAGAGAAGGAGACTCCACAGCCTCTCTGGGCAGCCTGCTCCAATGCTCTGTCACTCTCACTGCAAAGAAGTTTCTCCTCATGTTGGGATAAAATCTTCTATTTTCAAGTTTGTATCCATTGTTCCCTGTTTTGTTACTGTGCACCACTGAAAAGAGCTTGGCCCCCTCCACTTGACACCCTCTTCTCAGATATTGGTAGACATTGATGAGATCTCCTCTTAGCCTTCTCTTCTCCAGACTAAACAGCCCCAGGGCTCTCAGTCTCTCTTCATAGGTGAGATGCTCAAGTCCACTAATCATCCTTGTGGCTCTCCATTGAATTCTCTCCAGCAGGTCCCTGTCTCTCTTGAATTGCTCAAAACTGGACACAGTTGAAAATTGTCTCTGCTGACTGCAGGGGAGTTGGAATCTTGTGTAATGAAGAGAAATACAAGGAGAGTTGGGAGGCAGATGTACCTTCTGACACCTTGCTTGCTCCATTAAGTGTTAGTCAGTGCTCAGGTGATTCCTTAGCCCTGTCTGTGTGTGTGTGAAGCTCAGTGGCTGCTGTTAAGTGACAACTTCTAGATGTGGTGATGAAGTTTTAATCCTGTTGTAAACTGTTTTGTGGGGTTTGGTTTTTTTTTTCCTCCTCTACTGAGGACAGTGGAGTTGTACTTGTGCAAAGTACTTGTTTTGGTTTGAAATGTGAATAAAATTACTGAAGTTTTAAAGCATATATATCTATCTATATTTACCTATCTCTATATAGAGATATATAGAAAGATAGATCTCCACCTTTTAGCATTAACACAGCGTTGGTGCAAATGTTAATGAATCCTCACTTGACTCTTTGGGATGTAGGAAACATTAACCCATTTTACAGGTGACAGCATTAAACAGAGCAAAACTGGCAGCTGTCTCTTGTCACTGCAGCATGGCCCTGTCACTGCCTTGGGGAAACATTTGCTGTTCTTTCAGCCTGCGTCAGGCTTCGAGGGAAAATTCATGACCGTTAGTTCAGAAATGCTTCTCCTCCTCATGGCAGACAGCACTGCTCCCTAATTGTACAGTGGGGTTTATATAGACAGATTTCTCTTCCCACCCTCCTTTCCATAGACCATATTCCCTTCCTTTACCTCTCTCTGCCCTAAACCCCATGGGTTTGGGTGCTCTCCAAGAGCATCATAAAATAGCCTGCTCTTACTCTGCTTGCTACTAGATGCCTTGGCCTAGTGACCATGAGCAGTTTCTTTGCCAATGTACATCTGTTCAAGGCTCAGCCCTAGACCCCCATGAAGGCAGCACCATATGTTGGCAGCTTGAGTGACTTGCAAGCACTGACTCAGATGCAGCTCTGCATCCCTTGATCCTATTAGCCACCCTGGTGCTGTTGGAGAGGAGACTTTCTCCCAGCTGAGCTCTAGGAATTGCTGGCTCTCCTTTCTTCATCCTAAAAAGGGTGCAATTCCTGGCTGCCACAGGGGTGTTGAGTTTCAGTGATGCTCCTTTTGTCACCTTCTTCAATTTACCCCTTGGCAGCCCCCAGTGCAATTCAGAAGACTCCAGCACAACTATGCAGCCTGTCCTTGCTCTGGGAGCTGCCTCCTCTCTTACACAAAACATTGTGTTCCTCATGGACACCAAATCCACCTCAAGCCTGAGTGGTCCCTGGCTGTCCTGTGTTGCAGAACACCAGGCAAAGTGCTTTTCTCTCTGAGGGCTGCAGTAATATACTTTCTTCTGCCTGAACAGTCACGTTAGGGGAGACAGCTGAGATTTGCCTTGGGTTGCGCTTCAAAACCAGACCAATGCTGCAGCTGCATGGTAACTGCTGCCAAACCTCCACTGCCTGTTGGGGAGCAGGAAGAGCAGCCAAACATTGCCTAGGCTGGGACAGGGGAAGCTTCACTCTGAAGGGTCTCTCAGGGTTTCCTTCCAGATTCTTGCAACCCAGTTACTGGGTCAGTAATGGCTATGGTTGTGCTGATATCAGAAACATCATAAATACTTATGTTCTGACAGAGATTCTCATGGTGTAGGGAAATCTTTGGCTAGATCTCTGACAGACTGCTGACTCTACGATGAATGAGGCCTTGGCCTCCAAATACAGAGGACACTGCCATGCAGGGGCATCTTAGATCATCCAGCGTAGTGAAGTTTAGGGTGACTTCAAGCTGAAGGTTCATAGAGTCACAGAATGTTTTGGGTTGGATGGGACCTTTAAAGGTCATCCAGTCCAATCCCCCTGCAGTCATCTTCAACCAGATCAAGTTGCTCAGAGCCCTGTCCAACCTGACCTGGATTTTGTCCAGGGATGTGGCATCTACCACCCCTCTGATCATCCAGGGCTGGTGTTTCATCACCATCAGCAGAATTTCTCTTTTTCTATTTGTCTAGTCTAAATCCCTTCTCTTTTAGTTTCCAAACACCATCCCTTGTCTTGTCACAACAGGCCCTGCTAAAAAGTCTGCGCCTCTCTTGTTTTATCATAGGATCATAGAATGGTCTGGTTTGGAAGGGACCTCCAAAGGTCAACTAGTCCAACCCCCTCTGCAGTAAAATCACAGAATCACCAAGGTTGGAAGAGACCTCAAAGATCATCAAGTCCAACCTGTCACCACAGACCTCATGACTAGACCATGGCACCAAGTGCCACATCCAATCCCCTCTTGAACACCTCCAGGGATGGTGACTCCATCTCCTCCCTGGGCAGCACATTCCAGGCTAACGACTCTCTCCATGAAGAACTTTCTCCTCACCTTGAGCCTAAACTTCCCCTGGAGCAGCTTGAGACTGTGTCCCCTTGTTCTGGTGCTGGTTGCCTGAGAGAAGAGACCAACCCCCTCCTGGCTACAACCACCCTTCAGGTAGTTGTAGATGGCAATAAAGTCTCCCCTGAGCCTCCTCTTCTCCAGGCTAAACAATCCCAGCTCCCTCAGCCTCTCCTCACAGGGCTGTGCTCAAGGCCTCTCCCCAGCCTTGTTGCCCTTCTCTGGGCACGTTCAAGTGTCTCAATGTCCTTCTTAAACTGAGGGGCCCAGAACTGGACACAGGACTCAAGGTGTGGCCTAACCAGTGCAGAGTCCAGGGGCACAATGACTTCCCTGCTCCTTCTGGCCACATTATTCTTGATGCAGGCCAGGATGCCAGGTTGCCCAGCACCCTGCTGAGCCTCACCTTGAATACCTCCAGGGATGGGGGCAGCTTTAAGTACTAAAAAGCCTCAATAAGGTCACCCTAGAGCCTTCTCCAGGCTGCACAACCCCAACTTTCTCAGCCTGCCCTCCCAGCAGAGGTACTTCAGCCGTTCAGTCATTGTTGTGGCCTCCTCTGGACCTGCTCCAATACATCCATGTCTGTCTTGTGCTGAGGTTTCCAGCACATAGTAGTGTTTGCATATGTGAGAGCTACCTATCCGATCCTGTGCCCTAATAGTGTGCAGTCACCACCTGCTAGCGAATATTAAGGTGCTGAAGATCCTTGTTGTGAAGGGAAATTCCTGTGAGGGGGATGCCACAGCTGGTGTGTGTGTAATTATTTGAGGGCTTCCTTGGTGTCTGTGTGCTTCTGGATTCCTAAGGAGTGCTTCAGAAAGCTCAGCTGAGCCTGCTGTGGATGTGGGGCTGCTCTGTGGTACTTAGAGCTGCATGAGAAAGTACTTACAACATCCTCATGGTTTTTGGTGGTGTTTTTTCTTCTTTTCAGGGAGTATTGTGAGTGTGGGAGATCCAAAAAAGAAGTACACCTGCTTTGAGAAGATTGGGCAAGGGTTAGTATATTCTCTGTCCTATACATTTCCTTATGCAAAAAAGGAAACACTGAAACCAAGCTAAGTTACCTTGCTGGAAAAGCTGTTGGTGATGCTTTGGAGAGTTTATTTTCATAGAATCATAGAGTCACTGAGCTTGGAAAAGACCTGTAGGATCATCAAGTCTGACTGTTAACACTACCATGACCACTAAGCCATGTCCCCAAGTCCCCTGTCTACACCTCCAGGGACGGTGACTCTGCCAACTCCCTGGGCAGCCTGTTGCAATGCCTTTCAGTAAAGAAATACTTCCTGATATCCAACCTAAACCTTCCGTGGTACAATTTGAGGCTGTTTCCTCTTTTCCTATCACTAGTTTCTTGAGAGAAGAGCCCAACACCCACCACTCTATAACCTCCCTTCACTGTACAGAGCTAAGGTCTCCCCTTAGCCTTTTTCTTGTGCTTGTTTGTTTGTTTGCTTGGTTTTTAATTTTGTTTTTCTTTTGTATTTTTTTTTCTGGGTGTGGTGGGTTGAAAGCTCCCCCTGACATTAAATTTTGCCAGACCAGCTCAGTTGGAAGCAAATGAAAGCTGTATTTACAAGCAAAACTATAATCTACAATGAAATGCAATGAATATGTACAAAATGTAGAGTAATTACAATATTTACAGGTATTTACAATTAATAAACAGCACAAGAAGCCCCCTGGCCAAAGACCAGGGGAGTTACAACAGCTTTTCCCCTGCCACCTCTGCTCCTTTCCCTGCCCCCATACACAAAAAGTGACAAGAGACAGAGCAGAGTAGTTGTTGTTAATACCAGTCACAACAATGCAGTGCAGCCAAGGTCAGTAAAGCTAGGAGAAGCATCAGCCAGAGCCAAAGAAACAAAAAGAGAGAAAGATTGTTTACATGACTAGCTGGAGTCCCTTATCTTTCCAATGGGATTGTTTAGAATTATCATTATTTTCCTTTTTACACCCCATAGTGATTTATTTGCATTTTACCACTTTCTGTTCAAGAGCTGTGAAAATGTCTAAAGGCATAGCCTGAAACTATCACACTGGGTTTTGGCTGTTTTGGAGGATTCCGTCCCCTCCCAGCTCTTCTCCCATTTCCTGGCAAAGTCTTGAGCTGCAGGGACTGGGGTTATTTTTGTGGGGGTGTGATTGTGTTTTAATATAAGAAAATGCCTTTAAATGATCAGCTGCAAGCAGAGAAAGAATAAATGTCCCTTTAAAGGTCCCTTCCAACCTAAAGCACTCTGTGATTGTATGATTCTTCAGTATGCAAGGCAATCTCCAAAGTACAGCACTGCTTTCTGAATCAACTCTCCTTGACACAGGTGTTGTGTCCCTGTTGGAAGGGCAGGGGGAAAGTAGAGGTTGGGGAAGAGGCTCCAGTGAGGCAAATGAGTACAAATCACAGAGATCTGCTGTGAGCTCCTTGTGCTGAGGCTTAGATTCCAGCTTCCCTCACTACAAATGCCACATTTGTTTACCTTAGCTGATCCTATCTGCTCTGTAATCATGTTGGGCAGTCTGCAAGCCAGGGCAGTGTGGTCATGCCAGTTTAAATGGGATCGACTTATGGTCCTACAAGCTGTGTTACGCTGCTGATTTAGCAGCAAGGCTTTGGATGACCACAGTGTCCCTTATTAGGAGCTTTGTTCCCCATAAATTCTCTGGCTTCTGCTCCAACAGCAGTCTTGGCTCAGAAATATTTCAGTTACTATTTACCACTGGAATTAATGCATGAAAAGGAATGGGACTGAAAGCACTTCAAAGAGCCAAGGGGGAAACTTTCAGTCTTACTCTGAGTCCCTGGTAAATGTTGGCTTTTTTTTTCTTCTCTCCTTCTTTGTTTTTAGAGCCTCAGGTACAGTTTACACAGCAATGGATGTAGCTACAGGACAGGAGGTAAGTGCTACCAGAATAGCACAGCAGGGGATTTTGGATTGTGTCCTAAAAGTTCAAACTGATGCTACAAAATAAAGACAGTCTTTCAGGGGTTCATGCCATCTGATTTTTAATGAGGTATTTATTTCCTTACTAATGAGGCATGGTTGAGTGGTCTGAGCAGAGAAGTGGAAAAATGGTTTCCCAAGTGTTTTGATTTTCTGAAATGATTTCATATTTGTACAGAATACTTTTGTGACCACAAAGGCTGGGAGCAAATGTTCAGACTGGATAGTTCCTCTGCAGAAGTTTCTCTCTTTTATTCTTGCAAGTATCTAAGGTGTGGGTGTCAGGAAGCTGGAGCCAGACTCTTTTCAGTGGTCTCCCAGTGACAGGACAAGAGGTAATGGGCAGAAACATGAACATAGGAAGTTCCATCTGAACGTGAGAAGGAACTTCTTTGCTGTGAGGGTGGCAGAGCACTGGCACAGACTGCCCAGGGAGGTGGTGGAATCTCTGTTGACTTTAGAGACCTGCCTGGGTGTGTTCCTTTGTGATCTGCTTTAGGTGATCCTGCTCTAGCAGTGGGGTTGGACTCAGTGATCTTCAGAGGTCTCTTCCAGCTGCTAACATTCTGTGACTCTGTGATATCTTCATCCCCAAGATTTCCACTTGTCACCATTTAAACTCTTCTATATGCCTTCTGCTCCTTTGCTTCCTACACTTACACTAGCTGACTTGCACAAAAATAAACCTCTCCCACCCTTTGCACACTTGCTTCCTGCCCTTGAATTGAGAGACAAGGAATGTCTGTCTGTCTTTTTTCTTTTCTTTACTTCCCAAATATTGCAAAGTGTCCTGCATATTGCATGCTTGCATAATAAACCAATTGTGATGGAATTGCAGTGTCAGTGGAAACCAGTATTGCTAGATGGAGGATTTTTAAAGAGGGAAATGCATGCATTACTCCAAATATATTTCTGGGAGTGTGCAGCAGTGTGTGTTTGCTTTGCATTTCTACAGTCTCAGGGTTATCCCTCAGTGAATTTCAGAATTGTGCTGTGGTGGTTTGAGGCTATGCCTTTAAAATTTAGTCACCACCACATGCACTTTTTGCTGAAATGCCTTCACCCCCTTTTCCAGCTTCTGAACCACAGAATCACAGAATGGTTTGGGTTGGAAGGGACCTTAAAATCACCTAATTCCACCCCCCCCCGCCATGGGAAGGGACCCTTTACACTAGACCAGGTTGCTCAAAGCCCCATCTCACCTGGCCTTGAACATTTCCAGGGATGGGGCATCCACAAGTTCTCTGGGCAGCCTGTTCCAGCATTTCACCACCCTCATAGTAAAGAATTTCCTCCTATATGGACCAGCTGCAGGAACTTGCAGAGTTACTGAATGTCTGAGCAGCTTGTGATGAAAAAGTGCTTTCCTGCTTCACTTGACATCACAGTCACAGTGTCACTTAGGTTGGAAAGGACCTCGAGGATCATCGAGTCCAACCTATCAACACAGACCCCATGACTAGACCATGGCACCAAGTGCCACGTCCAATCTCCCCTTGAACACCTCCAGGGTCGATGACTCAACCACCTCCCTGGGCAACCCGTTCCAATGACAAATGACTCGCTCGGTGAAGAACTTCCTCCTCACCTCCCCTGGCACAGCTTGAGACTGTGTCCCCTTGTTCTGGTGCTGGTTGCCTGAGAGAAGAGGCCAACCCCTTCCTGGCTACAACCACCTTTCAGGTAGTTGTAGAGGGCAATGAGGTCTCCCCTGAGCCTCCTCTTCTCCAGGCTAAACAATCCCAGCTCCCTCAGCCTCTCTTCACAGGGCTGTGCTCAAGGCCTCTCCCCAGCCTTGTTGCCCTTCTCTGGACACGTTCAAGTATTTCAATATCCTTCTTAAACTGAGGGGACATGTGCAGAAGGGGCCAGTCTCTCTTCAGCGGTGCCCTGTGACAGGACAAGGGGCAGTGGGTACAAACAGGAGCACAGGAAGTACAACCTCAACATGAGGAAAAACCTCTTTACTGTGAGGGTGACAGAGCACTGGAACAGGCTGCTCAGAGAGGTTGTGGAAACATCCATCTGGATGCGTTCCTGTGTGACCTGTCCTCTACCCTAGGTAATCCTGCTTTGGCAGGGGGCTTGGGTTAGGTGATCTCAGCAGATCCCTTCCAATCCCCACCAATCTATGGTTCTGTGAATGCTGGACTAAAATAATCATTGTGAATTTCCAGGGTACATCTGTAATAGTGCTTTGTTTGGTCTTTCTCCGCTGCAGGTTGCCATCAAACAGATGAATTTGCAGCAGCAGCCCAAAAAAGAACTGATTATAAATGAAATCCTTGTGATGAGGGAAAACAAAAACCCCAACATTGTCAACTACTTGGACAGGTATGTCATGATTTGAAGCATTCACTGACTCTGGAAAATGCTTTCTTATCACTGTCTTTAAGTAATTCTGTCACAGTTTAATGCAGGTATAGAACAACCTCACATTGCTTAGTGCACGTGGCCGTGTTGGAGTTTGGTTGGATTAGTGGCTGCAGCATCTCTCCTATGAGGACAGACTGAGAGAGTTGAGGTGGTTCAGTTTGGAGAAGAAAAGGCTCTAAGGAGACCTTATTGTGGCCTTCCAGTATCTGAAGGGGGCCTACAAGAAAGCTGGGGAGGGACTTTTTAGGGTGTCAAGGAGTGATAGGACTGGGGGAAGTGGACCCAAGCTAGAGGAGGGGTGATTTAGATTAGACACCAGGAAGAAGTTCTTCCCTCTGAGGTTGGTGAGACCCTGGAACAGGTTGCCCAGGTAGGTGGTTGAAGCCTCATCCCTGGAGGTTTTTAAGGCCAGGCTGGATGTGGCTCTGAGCAACCTGATCTAGTGGGAAACGTCCCTGCCCATGACAGGGGGGTTGGAACTAGATGATCCTTGAGGTCTCTTCCAACCCTGACAATTCTCTGATATTTCTGTGATCTCTCTCCATATCTTAAGAGAAGGAGATGCCGATGAGTCATCTAGGCTCTCTTACAGATGCTGGCAGCACAGGCAGTAGCAGTATGATGTCAGGACTCTTCTTTCCAGCTCTCTCCTTTGTCAGATTGCACAGAAGGAGCCAGTTCCTTCCTGCCTCTACAGAAGAAACAGAAATAGTTTGAAATGTGTTATTTGTCTTTGCTTTATTCTACAACTGAGCAATGATGATGCTCTCCTTGTGGAAGAGCAAACTTCTTCTGGGGTTAGATGGTGATCTTGTCCCTGTGGTTGTCCACTGAGGGTTTCTGCACAGTAGCATGACAGTGACAAGGGTGAATGACATGTGACACAGCCAAGCAAAGCTGCTTTCTTGCAGGTGTGAACCACAGAAGTGTTTAGGTTGAAAAAGGCCTTTAAGATCATCAAGTCCAACTGTAAACCTAATACTGACAGGTCCACCACTAATCCATGTTCCTCAGCTCCACATTTACAGCTCTTTTAAATTCCTCTTGTATTGGTGACTCCACCTCTTCCCTGAGCAGCCTGTTCCAGGGCTTGACAACACTTTTGGTGAAGAAGTTTTTCCAAATGTCTAACCTGGGGCAACTTGAGGTCATTTCCTCTTGTCCTATGATTACTGCTTGCAAGGAAAGACCAACCTCCATCTTGCTCCAACCTCCTTTCAGAGAGTTGTAGAATGCAAAGGTCTTCCCTGAGACTCCTTTTCTGCAGTCCAAACAGCCCCTGTTCCCTCAGCTGCTCCTCAGAAGACCTGTGCTCTAGCCTCATTCACCAGCTTCATTGGTCTTCTCTGGACAAGCTTCAGCACCTCAATGCCCTCCTTGTAGTGAGGGGCCCAAAACTGAACCCAGTATTTGAGGTGCAGCCTCACTAGTGCTGAGTGCAGGGGCACTATCTCTTCCCTGGTCCTGCTGGCTACACTCTTTCTGATCACTTCCCTGGCCTTCTTGGCTACCTGAGCCCATTACTGGCTCATCTTCAGCAGGCTGTTGAACAACATCCAGGTCCTTTTCTGCTGGAGAGCCTTCTAGCCATTCTTTACTAAGGAGAAAAGGAGACCTGATGTAGATGTTAGAACTCTTTGTAAGGCAGAGGGAATGAGGTTATTCCAGCTCAGGGCTGGGCTTTTTGGGCTCACATATGTGCTGTGGCACTCCATTTACATCCATATGGGACAGCTCTTCCTTGAATCATAGAATTCTTTTGATTGGACCTCCAAGATCATTGAGTCCAACCTTCAAGCTAAGACCTCCATGGTCATTAAACCATGTCCCAAAGTGCCATGTCCAGGCCTTTCTTGAACACCTCCCTGGGCAGCCTGTGCCAATGCCTGGCCACTCTTTCAGCAAGGAAGATTTTCCTACCATCCAATCTAAATAATCCTTGCTTCTCCTTACTGCAAGAGCTGCACCCAAGACCTGCTCTGCTTGTTCTTGAGCTGATGTCCTTGGGCTATGACAGTAACAAAGCAGAAGCAAGCAGCACAGTGGCTGCTGCACTGTGTGCAAACTCTGTGAAAAACAAACACATGTAACCATGAAAATTCTGGTTGCTGTAGCTCAAGGCAGCAAAATGTCCAGGTCTGCAGACAGATGTGGTTGTGAGAGCTCTTCCCCACAGGATATTCATGCTGAGGGTGATGGTAGCAGTGCTGCTGTCATCAGCTGTTTGCAGGCTGACTGCTTTGGAAAGAGCAGATAGCAAATGTACTTCTTTGGGTGCAGAGAGGTGCCCCAACAAGGAATTGTTGCATCTCCCCTGTTTGAATTCCAGGAAGCAGTCCCAGACTGTCAACACTGACATCTGGGGTGTACTGAAAGCCCAGTAGGCAAAAGTGTTGCCTTCCAATACCTGAAGGGAACCTACAGGAAGGCTGCAGATGGACTTTTCATAAGGGTGTCTAGTGACAGGACCAAGGGGAATGGTTTGAAGCTGAGGCAGGGTAGGTTTAGACTGGATCTTAGGAAGAAGTTCTTCGGTATGGGGGTGGTGGGACTCTGGAATAGGCTGCCCAGGGTGGTTGTGGGTGCCTCTTCCCTGGGAGTATTCAGGGCCATATTGGACGAGGCCTCGAGCAGACAAGTCTAGTTTAGAGGTGTCCTTGTCCATGGTGGGGAGGTTGGAGTAGATGATCTCTAAGGTCCCTTCCAACCTAAACCATTCTGTGATCCTGAGTTCACCATCACCATAACACTGTCTCAAGCCTGTCATTCACCTCACGTTAAAGGTAAGATATAGCTTGCTGCGGTCGAGCTGCAACAGGACTTTCAGGCTGCTGCACTCAACATCAGTCTGGCATTCCTGATGAACCAGGTCTGTAGCTAAAGAGTGCCTAGATAGGGTGAGCTGCAGGCTTTGGGCCTAGCAACCCTTATTTTTTGATGGAGGGATCACAGCATCACAGCATGGTAGGAATTGGAAAGGGTGTCTGGAGATCATCTAGTCCAATCCCTCTACCAAAGCAAGTTCACCTGGAGCAGTCTGCACAGGCTGTAGTCCAGGTGGGTTTTGAAAGCCTCCAGAGAAGGAGACTCCACAACCTCTCCAGAAAGCCTGGTCCAGTGCTGCAACACTCTCACAGTAAAGCATTTTTTCCTCATGTTGAGGTGTAATTTCCTGTGTTCCACTTTGTATCCATTACCCCTTGCCCTATGACTGGACACCAATGAAAAGAGACTGGCACCTTCTTGACACTCACCCTTAATGTGTTTGTAAACATCTAGGATTTAGGATTTAGGAAGGGCAGGTCCTGCCTGACCAACCTGATCTCCTTCTATGAGCAGGTGACTGCTTGGTGGATGTGGGGAGGCCTGTGGAAGTAGTTTACCTGGACTTCAGCAAGGCCTTTGACACCGTCCCCCACAGCAAACTCCTGGCCAAGCTGTCAGCCCATGGCTTGGACAGCAGCACTCTGAGCTGGGTTAGGAACTGGCTGGATGGCCGAGCCCAGAGAGTGGTGGTGAATGGTGCCACAGCCAGCTGGCGGCCAGTCAGTAGTGGAGTCCCCCAGGGATCAGTGCTGGGTCCCATCCTCTTTAACATCTTTATTGATGATCTGGATGAGGGCATTGAGTCTATCATCAGTAAATTTGCTGATGACACCAAGCTGGGGACAGGAGTTGATCTGCTAGAGGGTAGAGAGGCTCTGCAGAGGGACCTCGACAGGCTGGACAGATGGGCAGAGTCCAACGGCATGAGATTTAACACATCCAAGCGCCAGGTGCTGCACATTGGCCACAACAACCCCATGCAGTGCTACAGGCTGGGGTCAGAGTGGCTGGAGAACAGCCAGGCAGAGAGGGACCTGGGGGTGCTGGTTAATGGTAGGATGAACATGAGCCTGCAGTGTGCCCAGGTGGCCAGCAGGGCCAATGGCATCCTGGCCTGCATTAAGAACAGTGTGGCCAGCAGGAGCAGGGAGGTCATTCTGCCCCTGTACACTGCACTGGTTAGGCCACACCTCGAGTCCTGTGTCCAGTTGTGGGCCCCTCAGTTTAGGAAGGATGTTGACTTGCTGGAACGAGTCCAGAGAAGGGCAACGAAGTTGGTGAGGGGCTTGGAGCACAGCCCTATGAGGAGAGGCTGAGGGAGCTGGGGCTGCTTAGCCTGGAGAAGAGGAGACTCAGGGGAGACCTTATTGCTCTCTACAACTACCTGAAGGGGGGTTGTAAACAGGCAGAGGTTGGTCTCTTCTCCCAGGCAGCCAGCACCAGAACAAGAGGACACAGTCTCAGGCTGCGCCAGGGGAGGTTCAGGCTGGAGGTCAGGAGGAAGTTTTACACAGAGAGAGTGATTGCCCATTGGAATGGACTGCCCGGGGAGGTGGTGGAGTCGCCGTCGCTGGAGGTGTTCAGGAGGAGACTTGATGGGGTGCTTGGTTACATGGTTTAGTTGATTAGGTGGTGTTGGATGATAGGTTGGATGCAATGATCTTGAAGGTCTCTTCCAACCTGGTCTGGTCTATTCTATTCTATTCTATTCTATTCTATTCTATTCTATTCTATTCTATTCTATTCTATTCTATTGACAGCCCCAGGTCTCTCAGCTTTTCCTCATAAGAGAGATGTTTTGTTCCCTTAATCACCATAGCCCTCTCCAGTAGTTCCCTGTCTCTCTTGAACTGTGGAGCTCAGAACTGGACACAATACTCCAGATGAGGCTTTTTCAGGGCAAAGTAGAGGAGCAGGAGAGCCTCCCTTGACCTGCTGGCCACACTCGTCTTAATGCACCTCAGGATGCCATTGGCCTTCTTGGCTGCACATTGCTCTTCAATGGTCAACTGCTGTCCACCAGGACCCCAAGCTCCTTCTCCATGGAGCTGCTTTCCAGCAGTTCAACCCCTAACCTGTACTGGTGCATGGGAATGTCACCCAGAATCTTTCTGGAAATCTGAGGGAGTATTTGCACACTTGTTTGCTGTGCATGGGTATCAACATCTAATCAGCTGGCTCTTTAACAAGTCTCTGTAACAGGCTTTTAATGTCTGAGGCAAGAAGATACCCTTCTTGTGTACTGCAGCATCAGCTGTGGTACTGAATTTATACGGTGCTGTGTCCTATGCATGGCTGCAAACAGCTGCTTTGTTGAAGGGACAGAAAGTCTGCTCCTGAGACTTTGGGGAAGGGGTGTGGGCACAAGGAAGTGAAGCTGGGCAGGCACCCTCTACTTACAAAGAGCAGAGGGATTTTACTTGTGTAAAATGAATCAAGTGGTAAAGAAGAGTTAAGAGCTGCATCTGGGCTGAAACTGGTTGTTTCTCATGGCTGATTAGAGGCTTTGTCTTGGCAAAACTGTTTGTGAGACATTCTCTTCCCATCAGACACAGCATCACTGCCTACATGCACTTGCCTTGTCTAGCCAGTACATCCCAGCTGTAGGGTAGCTGCATGTTCTGCTGCCTTGTTCAAACTTCCAGCAACAAAGCTGCTGCTTTTGTCATCCCACTCTCACTAATCTTTTTCAGAGGGATTAGCTTTTGTCTGAGTGCTGCAAATGGACAGAGCAGCAACTAGGAAGAAAAAGGGGGTTCTTGTGCCTGTTGTGCCTCTTTAGCCTCCCAACTGCAGGATGCTGTTGCTGGGGATCTGTGTCCCTCCTGCCTGGTCTTTTCTATCTGTTTGCTTCCTGAGTGCTCAATAAAGCCAATATTTGAACACCACTTTATGACTTCTATCTACTGCTGTCACAGAAGGAAGTACAAGGAAGGCTTTCAGTACCTGAAGGCAGCTTACAAGAAAGCTGGGGAGGGACTTTATAAAAGAGCTGGTAGTGATAGGATGAGGGGGAGTGGATTTAAGCATTAGGAGGGTAGATTTAGACTGGAGATTAGAAATTCTTTACAGAGAGAGTGGTGAGACGCTGTAATGAGTTGCCCAAGGAAGTTGTGGATGCCCCCTCCCTGAAGGTGTTCAAGGCCAGGTTGGACAACACCTTAAGCAACCTGGTTTGGTGGAAGGTGTCCCTGCCCATGGCAGAGGGGTTGGAACTGAATGATCTTTAAGGTCCCTTCCAACCCAACCCATTCTGTGAACCTCTGATTGTAAGATGCACTTGTCACTGTGGGACCTGGTTTCTCTTTTGTGGTTCCCTTTGTGACAGTGCCTCCCCTTCTGAGGCCCTAATGGGAGCTGCAAGATGGTTGCAGTATGAACCAGCTCTCTCTCACTTTTCTTTGCCTCAGCTCCTGCCCTTATCTAAGGGTTTCCTGCACTTTGTCCTTTCTTTCTTGCTGTCCTACTTGCTGGTGGTGAAGACAGCTTTTCTGCTGCAGTGTGTGTGGCCAGTGTGGCACAAAGGTGTGCTGTGACATTTAATTTAACGTGGCCTAATTCAACTGTGCTCAGCAGCTGAATTTAGAATCATCTTGCTCTGAAAACAGTGGCACTAGTTTTCCCCTGCAGACAAGCAGCCACTTGTGCTGAGTTACCTTCTGGAGGTGTCAGTTTCCAGGGAGTGAAAGAAGGCTTCAGAGCCTTGCTTCTCAACACAGGCATCAGATACCCAGTGTTTGGCACAGAAAACTCCTGCCCTTTGGTTTCTTTCTTTCTGAAGAGATCTCCTTAATCTAGTAAACCCCACAATTCCTCACTTCTTCAAGTGGTAGCCACTGTTACCTTCACCCCAGCCACACACACAGCTAGGGCTGGAAGGTCCATGAAGAAAGCTGAAGATTCCTGACAGTCACACTGTGAAACATCACTGGTTTCTTTCCATGCTAACTTCATCTTTGCATGTTGGAGGCATGTTCCTGGTGCAGAAATCTGTGATGAATGATCTTACTCTTGTGAGCAAATCAACTTTTGTAAAGTTTATCAGTTCAAAAGGACTATGACTGACTGGTCTGTGTTTGTGACAGGAAGGGCTTGGTAGACACCTTCCTAAGTGGAAACTGAGGAACATCTTACAGGAGCATGACTTGCTCTTGCAGATGAAGCAAGAGAAAGCTGTGGACCACCTCCTCCTTCCTCAGAGCCTTCAATCTGCTTGCTTTTACTGTTAGCCTTGTTTTGAAAGGTGACTGTGGATAACAAGCTGCAACACCATGCTGTGCCTGACATGACATGGAGAGCAGCGTGTAGGTGTATGGGCTTCCTGGTGGTGTCTCCAGAACTGCTGAGAGAGTGGTTTTGAGTCAGTTCTGGGCCCCACAATGCAAGAAAGATGTTGAGTTGCTCAAACGTGTCCAGAGAAGGGCAACAAAGCTGGGGAGGGGTCTGGCACAAAGCCCTGTGAGGAGAGGCTGAAGGAGCTGGGGTTGCTTAGCCTGGAGAAGAGGAGGCTCAGGGGAGACCTTATTGCTCCCTACAACTAGTTGTACAGCTGGTTGTAGCCAGGTAGGGTTGGTCTCTTCTTCCAGGCAATGAGCAACAGAACAAGAGGACACAGTCTCAAGCTGTGCAGGGGGAAGTTTAGACTTGACCTTAAAAGTTCTTCACAGAAAGAGATTGCCCCATTGAAATGGGCTGCCCAGGGAGGTGGTGGGGTCAGTGTCCCTGGAAGTGTTTAAGAAAAGCCTGGATGAGGCACTTAGTGCCATGGTCTAGTTGATTATTTAGGGTCAGGTGATCATTTGGACTTGATGATCTTGAGGTCTCTTCCAACCTGGTTGATTCTGTGAGTCATGCTTACAGTGGGAAGCTCAGTGACTGAAACTTGCATCTCCTTTGCCTAGATGAAAAGATCCCTGATGCTACCACTCAGTCTTCTGCAATGGCAGTTGCTTGGTGGCAGCTGGCAAGGAACCACAGTTCATTCCACCACCCTGTGTGTTGTGTCACATCTCTCAATTATTGAGGTGCCTGGGCCTTGGCACATGCCTTTGCTCATGGCACAGTTTTGGCTCACAGTGGGGTACTTGGCTCTGTCAATCCCTTTTGGCTGTGCAGAGATACCAGCTTGCTCCCAGCTGGCACAGGCTCGAGGTTGTCACACAGGAGTGGTGAAGCTCCTGCTGCCCGCATCCTTACAGTCAAGTGGATTTGGGCTGCCAGTGCTGTTGGCAGTGAAGGGATGTGTTGTGATGTCCAGGGTGCCACTGACTTGAAAGGGTGCTGATAAGATTTGGAGAGAGCCTGGTTTGGTAGAAGTGATGAGGAAGTAGCAACAGCATAGGGGCAGGAAGGAAGGGTGTGACAGAGTGGTTTTCAAGGCCTATCAGAAGGTAGATGACCCATAGAGTAGAAATGGGCTGAAATTGTGCCAGGGGAGGTTTAGGTTGGATATTAGGTAAACAGAGGGGTCAGGCATTGGAACAGGCTGCTAGGGAGGTAGGTGGTAGAGTCAATGTCCCTGAAGGTGTTCAAGAAATGTGTGGTCACTGCTCTTGGGGACATGGTGTTAGGTTGGTGGCTGGACTTGATAGTCTTGGAGATGATTTCCAACCACAACAATCTGTGGTTCTGTGAGTGCTTCTGAAAGCAATTCTGCTGCTCCTCTCTCACTGTGAGGGGCTGCTGTGCATGTGGTACTGCTTTTGCTGGAGTCTGTGCTGCCAGCAAAATAACGGCCAGTCAATCAGCTTCTGTTGGGAGTTGGAGGCCTGTCTGCTCCAGGAGCATAGCTCTGTGCTCTTGGGCTCTGTATCCTGAAAGAAACTCCAAACTCTACCTCCCTGCAGAGTCTTCAGGGTGCCATCTTTGTCTCTGATATTAAAAGCTCTTCATAATGCATCTGTCACACAGCTCAGACTATAGTTCTCTTTTTGAGGGAGTTCTTTCATCAGCTCAGTATTGGCAGGGTGGCCTTTGGAGGTCATAGCTTTCCTCCTGCCCATTTCTCTGATGTCTGACTCATCTCTGTCTACTTTCCATGCTAAGCTGGGCTCAACAACTTCTTTTTCCTTCACTTTTGCTTTTTAGCTAATTGTTCCCTAGAACTTGTCCAACGTTTTGCCTCTAACTTCCAGCAAGTTCTCTCTTCGGTAGGATCAGTGTTTCAGAGCAAAGCAAGAGTGTGTTGGAGGAACTCTAATGCCAGCAGAAGTCTTTAATTAGATTCTCTGTCCTCTCTCTTGACTCATCTGTCCACTCACTTAACAAAATGGGAGGATAGGCCGAGAAAATGGGTTCTGAAGTTTTCGAGCTGATGATTCCTGCCTTCAGGAATGTGTTATCCTCGTGTATCAGTCATGGAAGATTGTGTTGATGTTTTTCCAGATGGGTCCCAAAAGGCAGAAGTGGTTGGTGGTTTGGGTTTGGGTTGGTTTTTTTTTCCTAAAATGAGTTAATGCTGAGGTAATCATCCCAGGTCTTCTATCTTTAGACACAACCACAACGCTCCCAGCAGAGCAGAATATCTTAAATGGTTGAGAAAACTTGCCTTCACTTCAGCTGTCTCCTCATCATCTTCTCCCTGGCCTTCTTAGACAAGACCTGCCCTTTTGGGCTTGCTTTTTTGTATTTTCAGTCTTCAGAGTTGCATCCAGCAAGATGTTCTCACTGGCACTCATGAATGGTTCTGAGTTTTTCAGACAAAAATCCCTAACTAGTTGGGTCGCATAAAAAAGCTTGAGGGAATGTCCAATCCATGATGCTTTAAAAAATAATAAAATACAAGTTTGTTCTCACTTGTTCATGGGCAACCAGAGACTGTGTCACCCAGGATTGTGTCCCTGGGCCTAGGTAAAGTAGGCAGCTGTTTAGGACAGGAGGATGCCAGAATCATAGACTCTAAGACTCTAAGATCACTGAGTCCAACCATCAATCTAAGACTGCCATGGCCACTAAACCATGTCCCAAAGTGCCCTGTCCACATGTTTTTTGAACACCTCCAGGGGTGGTGACTCCAGCAGCTCCCTGGTGTAGTGGGTTGGGGCAGACCCCCTCCCCACCACGCGCAGAAATAATGACTCAAACAAACGGATTGCAAAGGTGATGGAAAGTTTAAATAGAACAGTGAGTGCGTGCAGGAAAAAAACCTAAAAATACAGTGACGAGAGAGAGAGACCCAAAAACAGACCCAGAGAAATCCCATCCCCACCTGGGGGTGCACCCAAACCCCCAGGGCTCCTCCTTCCCCCCCCCCACTGCTAGGCTAGTCTCAGCTGGCCAGATCTGAGACTGCCCATCCCCCCGTGGCCTTGGGCCTAACCAGGCCCATGGCCGGGAGATCTCTCCCCCAGTTACCCGGTGGCGAGGAGGAAGGAAAGAGGAAGTGCCAGACCCCGCCGCGAAACTTATAGTGGTGCAAGGGATCATGGTAGGAAATAACCTAATTTCCTGTGTCCACCCACTGGGCTGGACTTCTGGACACAGGAAACACCGCTGTAGCAGAGGGCACCCAGCCCAAACTACGACACCTGGCCAGCCTCTTCCAATGCCTGACCACCCTTTCCAAATGGATTTTTTTCATAATCTCCTACCCAAACCTCTCCTGGCACAATTTTGGGCCCTTTCCTCTCATTCTATCACCTGATACTAGGGAGAAGAGACCAACTCCCACCTCACTACAAGCCCCTTTCAGGGAGTTGTAGGCAGCACAGCCCCCAGCCACCTCTTCTGGTGCAAGAGCCCTCCAAAGCCATCCTGAGTGCCAAATGTCTGGGCTGCAGGCTTGGACCCCACCCTTGACTAGTAGCTCTTCCCTTTCTCTGCCAGCAGCAGCAGGGGTTGTATGGCCTGATCTCTATCTTAGTCTGGGCCCTTTCCAAGGTAGAAAAATTCAGCCTTGCTTTTATGGCCAAGAAACTTGTAGCCTGCTGTACCATTACCTCTCTCCTTGACTTTCTGCACTCACCCTTCTCTCTGCTCCTTCAGGTTGTGGTGAGATCCTCCCACGTACCACCTGTGCCTGAGTACTGTAGGGTGGGCTGCTCAAGCCTCATGGTTTCTCTGCACTTCAAAGGTGGCTTTAAACCCCAGTGCATCTGGGCCAGGTAACCAGTAGTGTGCTCATAATTACTGATTGTAAAGCCTTGGTTTGTCTCTTCAGTTACCTTGTAGGAGAAGAGCTCTGGGTGGTCATGGAGTACTTGGCAGGAGGCTCCCTGACAGATGTTGTGACAGAGACCTGCATGGACGAAGGACAGATCGCAGCTGTGTGCCGAGAGGTAAAGTGGCCTCTGTGCTTGGAGGGAGCTGTGGCTGGGATGGGACCTGGGTTTTCTGTGACCTCTCACTAGTTCCACAGGAACAGCTGCCTCCAGTTTCTGCAATGCAGCAGCCATTCCTTCAGAGGATGGATTTCATCTGGGGGGATGCAGCACACAATCCTAATAATGTTTCACCCTAGGGGGTGGACTGAAGTATGAAATGGAGCTGGAATCCCCTTGGTTATGCCTGTCCTCCAGGTCTTGTGGGACTAACTTGTCCTCCTAGGCCCTGCTGATCCCAGTAGGAGATCTCTCTGTAGCCCTGCACATACTGAATATATGAAAGACACTAAGCTCTTGCTACTCCAAATGCATGTTGTTGGAGTCTACTAGCTGGCTAATTGTGACTGGGGAATAATTCCATGCACCATAAGAATATCTCAATTATTTTAATTCCTTTTTTTTTTCAGTGTCTCCAAGCTCTGGAATTCCTCCATTCAAACCAAGTTATTCACAGGGACATCAAGAGTGACAACATCCTGCTGGGAATGGATGGCTCTGTCAAACTGAGTATGTGGGGAACATTGCTGGTGGTAAATTGAGTTATCAGCCCAGGCTTGTTGTCTGCTCTGGGCCAGGACTACTGGGAAGATAGGGGTGTGATGGGTGCTGTGGTGATGGAGAGAGAGGCTCCTGTAGGTATTTTCATAGCATTGGCTTTAATGGAGATTGGCAAGCATGAATCCTTGTGAGCCAATACCAGACTCAGAGTGAGGTTTGGGGTTCATGTAGCTTTGGGCCATCTGTTTCTGTGGACTAAAATAACAGCACTTTAATGCTTTTCTAGTCTGGAAGAGTGGGTTTGAAAGTGTGGGGCATGGGGGTATTGATTGACCCTGTTGACTCAGAACATGAGTCAGCAGTGTACCCAGGTGGCCAAGAAAGCCAATGGCATCCTGAGCTTGTATTAGAAGCACTGTGGCCAGCAGCAACAGAGAGGGGATCATCCTCCTTTACTCACCACTGGTGAGACCACACCTCAAGTACTGTGTTCAGTTCTGGGCCACTCACTACAGGAAGGACATTGAGGTGCTGGAGGGTGTACAGAGGAGGGCAATGAGGCTGCAGAAGGGCCTGGAGCACCTGGCCTGTGAGGAAGGGCTAAGGGAGCTGGAGGTGTTTAGTCTGGAGAAGAGCAGGCTCTCTACAACTACCTGAAGGGAGGCTGGAGCAAGGAGGAGGCAGCCTCTTCTCTTTGGTGTCAAGTGACAGGACTAAAGAAAATGGTTTCAAGCTGCACCAGGAGAGGTTCAGGCTGAGTATTAGGAAGTATTTCTTCACTGAAAGGGTTCTCAAACATTGGAACAGGCTGCCCAGGGCAGTGGTGGTGTCTCCATCCTTAGGGGTGTGCAAACACTCTGTGGACCTGGCACTTAAGGACATGGTCTAGTGTTGAGGTCGAAGGTTGGACTTGGATGATCTTAGAGGTCTCTTCCAACCAGATGTTTTCTGTGGTTCTGTGACATGAGTGACATTAGGGACATGGTTTAGTGGTAACCTTGCAGTGGACTAGATGATCTTGAAGGTCTCTTCCAAATAAAGATATGCTGTGGTCTCTTCAGTCTGGAAAATACTGCAGGTATTTGGGTGGCCTGGAGAGTGGAGGAAAGCTTGGAAACTGTATAGCTAGGAGGCTTCTAATCTTAAAACACCAACCCAGACTGGCCTCTAAATGTTGTTTCTCCCTTGTGGTGTTATCACCAGTAATAGAAACCTTGAGACTGTTCTGCCCCTCGGGTGCTAAGGTAGCTGTTGTGCTTGTCATTGTCCATGCAGAGATAAGTCTGGAAGCTAGTGAATTATTATCTTCCACCTATAGCTTTAACAGAACTGTGCTTCCTTTCTCTCCCTCTCAGTTCTGTTGGCTAACACCCAGCAGGCATAAATAAATCTATTTTTGTCGACAGCAACAGCAGATATGACTCAAAATTCACACAGTGCAGATATGCTGAGTAAGAAGGTGGGGTGAGGGTTGGGGTTTGGGGTTTTTTTTTTTCACATAACTGCTTTTTAGACTAAAGCTGTACTTTGGTACAGGCAGATCTCTGGAGTGTTAGCAATGAATTGCTGATCAGGGCCAAATTGTGCTGTTCTTAGGGATTAAATTCTTGGAGCACAGGTACCAGGCTGCAGTTTGAAGTTAGAGAAGTCCTTGTGGATATGATGCCCTAACCTTCTGGACTTCAGCTGCTTCTTGGCTCTCCTGGAAGTTTGCTCTGTTCATGGACCATATGTACCTGTCCTGGTTGTTACCCTTGATGAAGCTCAGCTAGAGATCAGTTTAATTTTAATCATTTGGCCTAAAATTAGCCCTGTGGTGCCACAGGGGGTAAGGATGGGCAGTGCATCTTGCTTTGCTGATTCTGCTGGCCTCACAAGAACAGAATTAGCTTTCTTTTGGTAGGACAAATCCAAACAAGACACTGGAGCAAGCAATCTTTGCGTGAAGGCTCTCCATCTTTCTCTCTATTCAAATAAAATAATCAGTGTAAATTTAGGTCCTTTAATTCTGGACACTGTTTGCTCTGTAGGCCAGATTCTCTTTGAGGGGATGTTGTACCTACTGGGGAAGTACTATTTCCGGGTCTGAAAATAGCAGCAGACAATAGAGTGTGTGCATTAAGGGTTATATCTAGACCAGACTATGCACTAGATTTGATTTTCACATGCCCAGGAACAGTCTGGCCCATATATTACATAGTCTGTTACAGCTGCACAGTGCTGCAAACAGCCAAGTGTCTCAGCATCCAAATATGGTTATTTACCGATCCCCATCATCGCTCACGCAGGCAAGTCAGCAGCTCTGTAATCCCCATGGCCTCACTGACTCAGATTTAGAAACTCACCTCTCAACACCTTCTGCCTTAGCCACAAAACCAACCCTGCTTTCACAGAGGGAGCAGCAGCACACCAGAGGGTGCAGCAGGGCAATGTGTGCCACAGCTCTGGCATCAGGAAACCTTGGGTTTGGGGAAACTTGCTGACGTAGGAAGCAGGTCTGCCAGTTATGGAGACCTTAAACAGGTGGTTTTTAACTGATTGGCATGAAGTGAACCTCCACTTCAGAACTGGTCTCAAAGGTCTCTTCCAACCTCACCAGTTCTAATGATTCTGTGATCTTCCCTTGAGGGGAGAGTACAGAGACCTGGACCAGGGCCCACAGTGCACAAGCCAGCCGCCCAAGAAGCGCCCAGAGGTTTTAAAGGTTCATTTGAGACACTGAGAGATCTCAGCTTTCAAGGCTTTTAAATTATTGGCTCAATAGGCACAGTGCTTAGAATGCAAATCAGGTTGAGCAGGGCAGGCTGCTGCCAAAACCAAGTCATTGTTGGAAAATGCTGGGCAGGGTCTTGGCTTTTTAACTCCAGGCTCATCACAGGTGCACAAGGCAGCTGGGGACGTCTTAAGGCGGCTTACAAGAAAGCTGGTGAGGGACTCTTTAGGGTGTCAGGTAATGACAGAACTAGAGGGAATGGAAAAAAAACAGAAATGGGTAGCTTCAGATTGGATGTTAGGAAGAAGTTCTTCACCATGAGGGTGGTGAGACACTGGCACAGGTTGCCCAGGGAGGTGGTAGAAGCCTCATTCCCTGGAGGTTTTGAAGGCCAGGCTGGATGTGGCTCTGAGCAACCTGCTGTAGTGTGAAGTGTCCCTGCCCATGGCAGGGGGGGTGGAACTGGATGATCCTTGAGGTCCCTTCCAACCCTAACAATTCTATGATTAATGGCCATGGTGGTCTTAAGCTGATGTTTGGACTCAATGATCTTAGAGGTCTTTTCCAGCATAAACAGTTCCATGATTTCTAAGTCTGTTTCTTTCCCCTCTTCCATTTTCCAGCTGACTTTGGCTTCTGTGCCCAGATCACTCCTGAGCAGAGCAAACGCAGCACCATGGTGGGGACTCCCTACTGGATGGCACCTGAAGTGGTGACGAGGAAAGCATATGGGCCCAAAGTGGACATCTGGTCACTGGGGATCATGGCCATTGAGATGATCGAAGGAGAGCCTCCCTACCTCAATGAGAACCCCCTGAGAGTAAGTGACTAGCTTTTACTTTCGGGTCTTCAGTAAGCCCATGAATGAAACTAGGCTCAAAAGCAGGCAGGTGAATCCTCCAGCATGGTTTCATCACCTGCACACCCACATCTCCTTAGATGTAGTAGTGAGAAGACTGGGTTTGAGTTAAAAGCCATCATTAGTTTTAGGTAGCAAAGGTGTGAGTTCATCCTTCTGCAGACCAGGAGTACTGCATCCAGCTCTGGAGCCCTCAACAGGAAGGACATCCACCTGATGGAGCAGCTTTAGAGGAGGACCATGAAAATGATCAGGGGGATGGAGCACCTATGCTATGAGGACAGGCTGAGGGAGCTGGGGGTGTTCAGCCTGGAGAAGAGAGGGCTCTGGGAAACCTAGTAACAGCCTTCCAGTACCTGAAGAGGGCCTGCAAGAAGTCTGGAAAGGGTCTGTTTACAAAGGCCTGCAGTGATAGGATGAGGGACAATGATTTGAAATTATAAAAGAGTAGATTTGGGTTGGATGTTAGGAGCAGGTTCTTTACCACGAGGGCAGTGGAACAGGTTGCCCAGGGAGGTGGTTGAGCCCCCATGCCTGGAGATATTCAAGGTGAGCTCAACAGGGTTCTGAGCAACCTGATCTAGCTGAGGATGTCCCTGCTCACTGTAGAGGAGTTGGACTAAATGACTTTCAGAGGTCCCTTCCAGCCCAAACCATTCTATGATTCTGTGATGTCTTTCCCTTGTTTAGGATTTCCTCATAGAACTGTTTTGGTTGGAAAAGACCTTTAAGATCATCAAGTCCAACCGCTATTGAATTCTACCAAGTAGAATGGAGGGGAAGATGCTGTCAGTTTGTGGGGACATAGCAGCTCTTGATCTAAGTTTGGTTTATGTCTTCCCCCTCAGCTACATAGAATGAGGGGATCTAGGAAAAATCTGCTTAACTTCTGTCTCCATTTGTTCATAGAATCATAGAATCACCTGGGTTGGAAGGAACCCCTAAGGGTCCAAAACTCCTACAGTGAGTAGGGACATCCTCAGCTAGATCAGGTTGCCCAGAGCCCTGTCGAGTCTCACCTTGAATATCTCCAGGGATGGAGCACAAATCATCACTCTGGGCAACCTGTTCCAGTGCTCAGCCACCCTCATGGTGCAGAACTGGAAGTGATTTTGTGGAGAGAAAAGCAGCATTGAAGAAGAGTGAACGGGAGGTGGCGGAGTCACCGTCCCTGGAGGTGTTCAAGAGGGGATTGGACGTGGCACTTGGTGCCATGGTCTAGTCATGGGGTCTGTGGTGACATGTTGGACTTGATGATCTTTGAGGTCTCTTCCAACCTTGGTGATACTGTGATTCTGTGAAGGAAACTGGGTGTTGAGGTAAGGGAGGGTGGTTAAGCCACAGCACATATTAACCTCATTTAACAGCTCAGCTTGTGCCAATTCCCAAGCTATCAGGCTGCTCCCGTGGGATGTGCTGAGAGAAAGGGCCTGCATATTAACAGGTCTCTGACAGATTTCCCCTTCCTTTGAAAATCCATCCAAGAAGTTTGTTGCCTGGAACCCTGAAATGGGTGAATTCTAAGTTCCTTGTTTCTTAGAGGGGAGTGTTTGAGAATGCTGCATCCTTAAGCAGTAGTAAAGCTGACTGTCTCTGGAGGGTGTTAAAAGCTGCTTGAGGGTCTGCTGGACAGCTTTTGTGAGGATCCGACTGCATCTTTATTGACTCTTTAGGTCTTGTGTGCTCAGGCAAAGTACTGACAGAGCAAAATCTCCTATTTATGCAGGGGCACCTTCCCATGAAGATATAGTTATTGCAGGAGTCTGGCCCTGGTAGAGTCATGCCAGTTAACTTCCCTATGTAAACATGGTCTGGAATGTTGTTTTTGTCCTCTTAATCCCTTGAGAGGGCTGCAGGATCCCAACCCAGATTATGAGGGTGAAACAATAAAGGATTGGATCCCATCCACACAAAAGTAGGGCTGGCAGCTATTCTGTTTGGTGGAACTCAAGCATTGATTAGTCCCTTTGATAAGGTGGTGGTTTTTTTCCTCTCCATTGAACTGGGGAGAGAAGAAATGGGTGTCTCTGTACTCCAGAGATGGAATCTAACCTTCGTAACTTCCTGTTTGGTGCCTGTTCTTGCCCTAGGCTCTGTATCTCATTGCCACTAATGGAACTCCAGAACTGCAGAACCCAGAGAAGCTTTCACCCATATTCAGAGACTTCCTAAATCGCTGTCTTGAAATGGATGTGGAAAAGAGAGGCTCTGCAAAAGAGCTGCTCCAGGTAGGTGGTGGGAACAGGGCTGTGATCAGAGTCATCATGCAGTCCTGAGTGAGGCCTGGCTTATG
Organism: Melanerpes formicivorus; assembly: GCF_026170545.1. Lineage (NCBI taxonomy): Eukaryota > Metazoa > Chordata > Aves > Piciformes > Picidae > Melanerpes > Melanerpes formicivorus. Next base: position 34,451,588 of record NW_027142353.1, on the reverse strand, counting down.
GAGAGATCTTGTTTGGAGTTTTCCAGCCTCAACAGTTCTAAGTATTTAACAGACCTTTGAGATCAGCAAGTCCAACCACTTGCCTAGAACTCGCACTACTGCTAAGCTACTACCACTGAACCACAGGCCTAAGCACCAGACCTCTGTGTCTGTTCAATCCTTCCAGGGATGATGGTGACTCCACCACTTCCCTGTGCAGCCCATTCCAATGCCTGAGACCCCTTTCTATGAAGAAGGTTTTCCTAATGTCCAACCTGAACCTCCCTTGGCACAACCTGAGGTTGTTTCCTCTTGTCCTGTTACTTGCTGCATGTGAGAAGAGACTGGGAACCTGCCTTGCTCCAGCCTCCTCTGAGGCAGTCATAGAGGGCAATGCTGTCTCCCCTCAGCCTCCTTTTCTGAAGGCTAGACAACCCCAGTTCCCTCAGCTGTTCCTCACATGACTTCAAGGCCCTTCACCAGCTTAGTTGCTCTTCCCTGGACATGTTCCAGCACCTCAGTGTCTTTCTTATAGTGAGAAGCCCAAAACTGAACACAGTATTAGAGGTGTGGCCTCACCAGTGCCAAGCAGAGGGGGACTTATCAGCTGAAGGCACAAGCACAGCTAAGGTAACCTGCCAGAAAAACAAAGCAAAACAAAACAACGAACAAAACAACCCCAAAATCTGAATCTATATCAAAGTCTGAACAGGCTTCTCCCACTTTGTGCTGTTCTTGCTACTCTAGGAGCAGCTGTACAGCATGTTCTGTAACCAGCCCCAAAGAAGAGCTGTGCCCCAGGCCTGCCAAATGCTGAGTCCCTCAATTCCCATGGTTTTCTTCACATAGCTGGCCATGACTTCTGTACATGTTGTCATGGTCTGTCAATGCTTGTTCTAGTTTGGTCAGCAGGAGAGCTTCTAGCTATTGGATGTTCTGGTTGTCTCCTTCTAGTGGAGGGATCACAGAGCTCTTCAGAACATGCATGGCTTGCAGTAACTGGAGTGGTTTGTTGTTAGCACATTTTGCCAGATACTACTCACAGGATCACAGAATGTTAGGGGTTGGAAGGGACTTCTGGAGATCACTGAGTCCAACCCCTCTGCCAGAGCAGGACCATAGAGTCTAGTGCAGGTCACACAGGAACGCAATCAGATGGGTCTTGAAAGTTTCCAGAGAAGGAGGCTTCACAACCTCTCTGGGGAGCCTGTCCCAGTGTCCTGTGACCCTCACAGTAAAGAAGTTCTTCCTCATGTTGAGGTGGAACCTCCTGTGCTGTAATTTATGTCCATTACCCCTTGTCCTATCACAGGGTGCAGCTCAGCAGAGCCTGTCCCCTCCCTCTTGACACCCAGCCCTCAGATATTGATAAACATTTATTAGATCCCTTCTCAGTCTTCTCCAGACTAAACAGCCCCAGGGCTCTCAGCCTCTCCTTATCAGTCAGTGTTCCAGTCCCTTCATCATCCTTGTAGCCCTCTGCTGGACTCTCTCAAGCAGATCCTTGTCCCTCTTGAACCATGGAGCCCAGAACTGAATGCAGTACTCTGGGTGGGGTCTCACTAGGGCAGAGTAGAGGGGGAGGTGAACCTCTCTCAATCTGCTGGACACACTCTTCTTAATGCACCCTAGGATCCCATTGGCCTTCTTGGCCACCAGGGCACATTGCTGTCCCATGCAGAACTTGTTATCCACCAGGACTCCCAGGTCCTTCTCCACAGGGTTGCTCTCTAATTCACCTCCCAGCCTGTACTGGTGCAGTTTATTATTCCTTTCCAGGTGCAGGACTCTGCACTTGTCCTTGTTGAACCTCGTTAGGTTCCTCTCTGCCCAAGTCTCACTGAATGGCTGCACAGTCTTCAGGTGTATCAGCCAACCTCTCAGTTTGGTATGGTCAGCAAACTCACTGAGCAGACACTCGTTGCAGAGGTGATGGAACAAAGCTTGTGAGATATCTTAATCATGGAATGGTCTGAGTTGTAAAGACTTGGTGCCATGCCGTAGTCATGAGGTCTGTGGTGACAGGTTGGACTTGATGATCTTTGAGGTCTCTTCCAACCTTGATGATTCTGTGACCTTTAAAGATCTTCTAGTTCCAACCCCCCTGCCGTGGACAGGGGTACCTTTCACCAGGCCGGATTGCTCAAAGCTGCGTCCAGCCTGGCCTTGAACGTCTCCAGGGATGGGGCATCCACAACTTCTCTGGGCAGCCTGTTCCAGTGTCTCATCACCTTGTCATCAGTTATTTCACTGAAAACCTGCTGTCTTAGTCTGAACTCCTGGTGAGAAGAGAGGGTCAGGCTGCCAGGCTCTTTACTGGCATGGGAGAGAGTAGTGGTTTGTGTGTTCCTTCGGTCAAATCTACCATGGGGGTGGAAGATGTGGCTCTTTGTAAAAGAAATCAGTGATGAGGAGCACTCAGACCCCAAACTGTGAGACAGTCCCCTTTTGTGTTTCCATTTCTTTCCACTGGTTTCTGCAGTGGATTCAGGTTTGGATGTGTTACTGCCTTCTCAGGTGGTAATGAAGCATTAATCAGCTGCAAAATGGCAGTAGCTAAAAGATAATTTTATCTTCTGGCCCTTCCATGCCCAGAATATCAGAGAGCACCAATGTTCTGTTCTGTGGAGCAGGAGGACATTTTGACTCTAACATTTCTGCCTGGTTTTTAGCTGTCTTTTAGTCCCTGCTTATTTCCCACCCCCCCCCAAGATCTGGGAGCTTTGCATGGTTGATCCCTTCTGATGCTCCCAAGTCCTGTGAGATATAATTGTATTTTGTTTTCAGAACAGCTTGTGGACTTGCCCTACATGCCTTCAGTCTCATCTGAGAGCTGTTTTGATAATCAAGATTGTTTTACTTAAGACAGCACTTGGTGTATGAGATGGACCCAATGCTATTTTTATAAGGGCCTGTGGTGATAGGACAAGGGGCAATGATTTTAAACTGGATAGAAGTTCTTTACTATGAGGGTGGTGAGACACTGGAACAAGTTGCTCAGGGAAGTTGTGGACTCCCTGGAAGTCTTTAAGACCAGGCTGTTGAGCCTTTGAGCAAGAGGTCATTTGGATGTGGTGCTTGGGAATATGGTTTAGGGGTGAACTTTGTAGAGTAAGGTTATGGATTGGACTTGGTGATCCTGAGGGTCTTTTCCAACCTGAATGTTTCTGTGATTCTGAAGATGGTCTAGTGGGAGGTGCTTCTGCCCATGGCAGGTGGGTTGAAGCTAGATGATCTTTAAGATCCCTTCCAACTCAAGCCATTCTTTACCATGAGGGTGGTGGAACACTGGAACAGGTTGCCAGGGAGGTGGTTGAGGCCCCGTCCCTGGAGATATTCAAGGTCAGGCTCAACAAGGCTCTGGGCAACCTAATCTATTTGAGGATGTCCCTGCTTACTGCAGAGGGGGCGTTGGACTAGATGATCTTTGGAGATCCCTTCCAACCCAGACCATTCTATCATTCTGTGATTCTATATTGCATGCCCTGTGCTGGTGTTCTAAATGCCAGCTGCTTTACAAATGTCTAATATCCCTGGAAGTCCCAGGCAATGCTTTCCCCAGACCTGTGATGACAGCAAAGAGTGAGAGACGATTCCTTCAGGAACAGATTCTGCAAGAATTCATGATTCCCCAGGGCAATTGGCTGAGTTTTCTATGGATTTCAACATGTACAAACATTGGGGAATTTAGCATGATGGTGGAGTCTTCATCCCTGGAAGGATTTGAGAGCCATGTAGATGTGGTGCTGAGGGATATGTGACCTGGCAATGCTGGGTTAATGGTTGGATCTAATGATCTTAGAGGTCTAGCACTGCCTGAAGGTGTTCAAGAAATCTGTGGACACTGCACTTTGGGACATGGCTTAATCATAGAGTCACAGAACTGTCAGGGTTGGAAGGGACCTCAAGGATCATCCAGTTCCAACCCCCCTGCCATGTGCAGGGACACCTCACACTACATCAGGTTGCTCAGAGCCACATCCAGCCTGGCCTTAAAAACCTCCAGGGATGAGGCTTCCACCACCTCCCTGGGCAACCTGTGCCAGTGTCTCACCACCCTCATGGTGAAGAACTTCTTCCTAACATCCACTCTGAATCTACTCATGTCTAGTTTTTCTCCATTCCCCCCAGTCCTATCACTGCCCAACATCCTAAAAAGTCCCTCACCAGACTGCAGTGGCCTTAGGCTGGTGGTTGGACTTGATGATCTTAGAGGTCTTTCCCAACCAAACTAACTCTATGCTTCTATTCCAACCAAAGGTGGGTGTAAATCTGGGCAAACCTCAACAGTTTGTGGTGGTAAAAGACCTTTCAGGTTCCCCTCTTCAGAAATTAGTGTAGGTTGTAAAGCTTCATGTGGCTGCGGGTGCCAATATACTGAGTAGCCACCAGACTGCTGGAGCCTGTTCTGAAAAATTTAACCCTCTTTTTCTTTCTGTCTTCCTCTTCCCAGCACCAGTTCCTGAAAATTGCAAAGCCTCTGTCTAGTCTCACTCCTCTGATTATTGCAGCTAAAGAGGCAGCCAAGAACAACCACTGAAGTGGTGGAGTCGACACGCTCGGCACGTCAAGACTTTCAGATGTTCATTTCAGAGACTCAGTTACTTGCCCCTCTCCCCTTCTGCTCCTGCTTCACAGGGGTGCTCTTAAACTTTGCTCTGCCCTGAAGGGTGCCAGAGGTATTGCTCACTGAAGGTGGAAGGGCAAGCAGCAGGGACATCGCTGGTCTTCCACAGCTGCCTTTCCATCCTCGCGACGGGGGCGAGAGGGGGATTTTCCCTGGCTGAGCAGATCCTTCTGAGAACGTCTGAGCCTGACCCAACGTAGCAAAGCCAGTTTGTTTTCATGTTTCTTACTGTGTTTGTTTTAAAAATCATGTGGAGCCTTAGACCATGTTTATCTTAATAAATTAAATCTTGTGCTGCCTGGACTTCTCCTGCTTCTGGCTAGCTGCTATTAGACCACTGAGGCTGCTCTGTGCTTTGGATGACTCGAGGAGGGAAGGAAGCAGGCAGCAGACATGTGAACAGCTGTAACAACTGAAAGGGGAATGAGGGTGTGAAGGCTCATCTCCTACAGCACTGCTGGATGCTTCCAGGGAGCATGGAGAAGGCTTCTGTGTGCTTCCTGCAGCTGCTGGAGAACTTAATGGATGATCTTTTTTGCCAGACTGTGTGAACTAGGGGGACTCCTGCTCTCCCTTTAGTTTCAACTCAACTAGTTTAAAGAAAGCTCAAACTTTTCTGATGTTCTAGAGGGTGAATCACATGGGGGGAAAAAAATGGCAGAGGGCTCTTATAGGGTTATTTTATCAGTGCTGTGAGGCTTCTTAGAGACCCTTGCCCTGTATGATGAAGCAAACAGAGCAATTACCCTTGTAAAGATAAGATTTGCCTGCAAAATGATGTTGAAAACTCTTCTTGAGAGCAAGTCCAATGGAAAACAAACTGATCATGGATACTGCTTTCTCCTTGGAGACGCGGAGAATGTTCATTTTTGGAAATGAGAGTGGTTTCTTTATGCTACTGATTCCTTTTGGTTGCTAATAGTCTGTAAAAAGAGCAGGGAACCTGGAAAACTGAGGTGTAAACACTGGGCTTGTGTTCAACTGTACACTGATTTTTAATAAAATGATGACTGCTGCCTTTCTTAACTTGGGGCTGAGGGAGGATCAGACAAGTCACTGTCACCAAACAGGTCTGGTGGTGGCATCACAGGATGCTTGGATGTCTTGAATGATGTAAGGTAACCTTCTCTCCTACTCCTCCTTCTGCAGTCCTTTGGGGCACCGAGTGCCTCTCGAGGGAGTGACTTTACACAGAAAGTGGAGAAAAGACCTGTCTTGTATCTGGGGGCACTGCTTTCTCTGTAATCCTTTGGTCTGTTATCTTGCCTCTCTCCCAGGTGCTTGTGTTGCACAGAAAGCTCATTCCTGTGTCATGCTGAGACCTGCTGCTGGCTCAGCCCTTTCCTCCCTGCACCTAGGTTTCAATTCAAATGTATTTCCCCTGTCCATTCAATACATGGCAGCTCTTACACTAATTTTACTGGGTGTAGGTGGAGTTTGTGAGGTCTTTTGCTTCTATGGTGCCTTCTCTCGTCCTTTCATGCTTCAGCCTGGGAACTGTTTGTCACAAGACTCGAGTCTGAAGTCCATTGCCACTGCAGCTTCTTCCCCTTTGTGTGCCTATATTTGAACTTGTAATACTGAGTTTCTCCTCTCAAAGGTTGTATCCAAAGATGGGCAAAACAGGAAAGCTCCCAGCCTGGAGAAGGATGTGAAGTATTGGTAAGCTCCTCTGCTTGGAGCTAAGGTGGAGATTGTGAAATGGAAGGCCACTGCCCTTGAATAATTCCCTTTGATAAGGACTTTGTTTATATGTGGAAGGCTCAAGATGACATACATGGGAAGAAAGGAACTGGGGGCTAGATCTCATCTGAAATCTCACATGGCTCTAGTCTTGCAGATTTGGCAACTGACTTTTTTTGACCTCACAGGATTAAACCCAATCCACAAACACGTAGTTTATGCATGCTCCATTCTCTGCATCCCATCCGTGCCCTATCTCAGCTTATTTTTCTGCAGCAAGATTTCTGCTCAGTTTCCCCCCCCAAGTTTGTGTGTGTTTAAGTTGTCCTTCTGGGTATCAATACAAATGACTGTTTACCTCTCCTTTTGTGCTCATGATGTGCTTCTGTCATGTTGACTTCCACCTGGAATCTGTTCTGCCTGGTTTCTGTTAGCTGCCTGAGAGGAGGTTTGCCAAAAGCCTTTTGTTCTGCACCGAGGAGCTGCAAGACTGTGACCGCAGACGTGTGTCTTTTTCTTTCCCACTCATGATGGGTGAGAAAAGGAGGTTACTGCTATGGTGTTCCCAGACCTAGTTTCAAGTTAACAGGCACATCATGTTTTTATGTTCTCAGAAGATCTGAGCAAGGTTTGTAACTGCCTTCAGCTCATGAGAATGGAGTTAGTTTGTTGTTCTGAGATACGTCCTTTCCTCCACTCTTCCCTTCATCTGTGCGTTGCCACCTGTCTTAGCTTCCACCTAGCCCTTTATGGCACCTTCCTGGCTACAGAGAGCTCCTTAACAGCAACTCTCTGACTCTAAAATTAACACCTGGGGCTTATTTTTCATAGACTCATGGGCTGGTGTGGGTTAGAATGGACCTTAAGGATCATCCAATTCCACCCACACTGCCATGGGCAAGGACATCTCCCACTAGACCAGATTGCTTAAAGGCCTTCTTGTTCCGGAGAACATCTTGATTCTCCTGTGACCTGAAAGTGACTCTCAACTTGACAACTTATTTGGTGGCTTTGCTTCTCTTTTTCTTCTCCCCCAACCCCCATGTTCTATGAACTGATTGACTTGAGTTGAAACCATTTTTAATCATAGCCCTTTAATTATTTATTTGTCTATTAATATTGAAGCCTTTCTTCTATATTAGAACATGAAATATTCAATTGTTGGAGTGGCCTTTCAGAAAATTGGCTTCCTTTTGGGGGGAATCTCAAGCAACCCTATACAAAAAAGGATGTAACATGCTACAGCTTGTAAAGAGCTTGGTGGAGGGCTAGGCTGAAACTCACCTCTTCATTTCCAACCCCCAGAGGATTGTCTTACTGAAGAAGCAACAAATAGCTTTGAGGAGATGCTTCCTCCCTTTGCTCATTCGTGTTACTTTAGGTCTCATTTAAACTAATGACTGGAGTTCAGCACAGCCAAGAGTGTGCATGTGCCTTGAAGAAGGCAAGACTATGAAGCTGAGAGTGATGAGCAGGGGTAGAGGGGACGGCAGAACTTGCTAGTTTAGTTGCATCAGCTATTGCCCACCCTTAACCGTCCTTAAAATGTCTTAGTTGAATGGATCTGTTTTTAAAGGGCATTAATCTGGCTGGTGAGTCATTGCAGGCTCCTCTCTAGGAGCCTTTATGCTCCTACCAGACAAAAGAGGTGCATGGTTTTTCTCCAGCAAGGAGGCTCCTTGAGAAAGGAAGTTTCCATGGAGACACTTACTTGACTTAAACGATCTGCTTAGGGCTTGAGAAGAGGCTTGGTGGGCGGACACCACATGGACACAAAAGCCACTGTTTTATGAAGCAACCAGGGTTGCTGCACTGTTTTGTTTCCAACTGGATGCCCCTTTTCAGGGGCCTGCTTTTGATAAAGTGCCAAAAAAACGTTGCCTGGTCAGCAATGTGAGGTGTGCACAAGGCAGTTGCTTCTCAGCTGAGCTCTCTGTCAGTATCCCGATCCATCTGTCCCTCAGAATGCTGCAGGATGCTCTAAGTAGGGCACATTTGCAGCAAAGTGCTGTGCAAGAGCAGACTGCAGTGGCCTCTAAGTAGCTGCCTGCTACCTTAAATCCTTGGCTGACAGTGAAATAGGTCCAGACCCATGTCCAAGAATAATATTTCTTTGAAACTGATTCCTAATTAAGAGCTTGGAAGAATCCCTTTCTACAGTGGATGACAACACTTTCAGTGTTAAAACTGTTAATGGTGAGGTCTGATTCTCCATCTTCCTACCATAAAAGATAAGAAGACCTTTTAATGACTTCTTTCAACAGTAATTGGAGGGGGTTGGACTAGATAACCTTCAGAGGTCCCTTCCAACCCAGACCATTCTAGGATCCTGTAATAGAGAGCCTATAGAGATGTATTTTGGGATCATAAACCCCATTGGATCAAGCATCTGGGTAATTAACGCTCTAGGTTCTCATTGTTTCTAGTAGCAACTTGCAACACCAAAGGTGGGATCTTGGAGGAGCAGCTGCCAACTTTGACAAGGAATAGCTAACTGTAGTGAAACCGCAGTGCAGATGGGACCTGGAGAGAAACTGGCTGCCAAAATGGATGCCTGCAGAGAAATGGTGGGAAGAGCTACAGAAGAAGATGGAGTTGGTCCAAGGAGTGCTGGGGTAGGATGAAGCAAAGATTAGAACTTCAATTATTCATTCCTAAGGAAATTCATGGAGTGCCACAGCAACCTGCTGCATCTCTAGGAGCTCATCTCTGGAGGAGGAGAGCAGAAAGGAGCCTGGGAAAGAAAGAGAGAAGTGGAGCCTGGAGCAACAATATGGCTTTGAGTCACAGCCTGGGCTAGGAGGACTGGAGGTAATCCAGAAAGTTTGCAAAAATGATAGCATCCAGCTAAAAAGGGAAAGTGGGAGCTAGAATGGAGGAGATGGCCTTGATGTGCCAAGGAACTGAGGAGAGGCCAGATTCTGTCGGTACGTGGAGCAGCAGAAGCAAATTTAACACAGGCTTCTGTGGATGAGAAGCTTCTTCCCTCTTGCAGCATCAGTGTGGTGTCTTTTTGGAACTGGCAACTGCTTTGGGATTGTATCAGCACCTGCTGGGCTTTGGCCTCTAGTGTACAATGAAGCCTTTTTTGCTCTGCACCTCCTGATTTCTGACTGTTGGTAGATGTCTTTGTGTAGTGTCCCACCTGGAGCTGCAGGGGCTGTTGCTCTTTTAAAGCCAGCTAGCTAATGTGTTTCTCTTCATGCCGCCTTGGTGTAGCCCTCCTGTAGTGCTGGGTTTGGTTAATGTATGAGCACAGCTCAGCCAGTCTGAAAAATAAAACTGAAACCTTAAATAAATCCTGAATGTGAGTTCCTGGGTTCTCCTTCCCTTGCTGTTCAATGACAGGTTTGGGCTGCTGAGAGGAAGGGATCTGATCTTATTTGAGCAAACTGACTATGCTGAACGTTGTGGCAGCAAGTGTGGTTTTCACCTCTCAAGTGTAGCTGCTGGATGTTAAGAAGAAATTCTTCCCAGAAAAGAGAGATTGGCCATTGGGATGTGCTGCCCAGGGAGGTGTTGGAGTCACCATCACTGGTGGTGTTTAAAAAGAGCCTGGATGAGGCACTTGGTGCCATGGTTTAGTTGATGAGATGGTGTTGGGTGATAGGTTGGACTTGATGATCTCTGAGGTCTTTTCCAACCTGGTTAATTCTGTGTTCTGTACTGCTCTGACAAACTTCAGTCTGGAAGCAGGATCTAGGCCAGGGCTTGAGGGGGAAGCTGTTGGCAAGGGACATTGTTGCATCCCAGATGTTTGTTTTCTCCCTGTGTAGAGCTTGGTGTCTGAGGCTCCTGGTATGGAAAAGGAGATCAGGAGAGGGTTTGGAACAGGTGCCTGAATGGCTTTCTGTTGTGGGATCAGTAAGGTGAGGGTGATGGAAAGAGCAGCAGTGTTTCATCCTACCTTCTTGTTTGCTCAAGTGTCTCATTGTAGGGGAGAGCAGGAACACCATGATTTGGGAAGGATGTGTGTACCACCATAACCCTCCTCCTGCTGCTCTTCACCTGCTGCTTGTAAAACATCTGACCTGGAAGAAACTCAACCCGGTGCTGGGAAGTCTTTCTAAGCTCAGGTAAGTGGCAGTGGGAAGCTCTCTCAAGCTCTCATGAGACAGCTGGGTGCTGAGCCAGATTTTAGAGATGCAGGAAACCCCTTGGAGATGATCTTGGAGGGTGTCCTGTGGCTACAGGTACAGTTATTGCTATTTCTGTGGTACCTCCCCCAGATCTTTAAAGTTTTACTTCTTCCAAAATGTAGTACTTTGTTCTCTTAGCTCCTGCAGGGTAAGGTTTACATGGAGAGAGGTGATGCTCTGTGTTAGACCAACTGATCTGCAGGGGGGGTAAAAGGGGAGGAAAAGTGGGGAGAAGCTTTGAGGAACACACAGCTTCAGGTCTAAGCCAGATACAGTGAACTGGAAACTGAATCCTGGTGGGAACAGTTATTCTGTGTGTGACTGCAGGATGTTTGGTTATTGGGGAGTGAAATGGGAAAGTAGTGGTAGGAGAATCAATGTTCTGGTAGGTACAACAGAGATGTTCCTCATGGAAAACTGCAGCACCCCACACATATGATTCTCTGCTGGGTCCCTCATCCTTTGCAGCACCCAGAAGACTTCCAAGTTTCGATTCCCAAGCTCATCTTTTGGGAGGATCTGCAGCTTGATCACGCTGAGCAGGGAGCTTGTGGGACGCTCTGGCAGGTCCTTCCTCATTGGTGGGGCTGTAATGCCCTCTCCTGGCAGCTGCACTTGGAGATTCGTTTCCTTTTCTGTGGCTGAGTTTTCATGAGCAGTGTTTAAAATAAGCTTTTCATGTTTCTTTTGGAGACTGCATGCTGAAGGAAGCTGGCATGCAGGGGTAAGGAGGTTACATGGGATCTGGTGTCCCAGGATGTCTGTTCCCCTGAGAACTTCCCATCTCCAGCTTTGCTCCTATCTCATTTCGAAGTTGTTATTTACACTTGGGTGTTGCAGCAGCCACCCAAGACAAACATGTCCCTCCTTGGCCAGCAGTTACTTGTGAGCCATTGGGGACAGCCTCCTGCTCCTGTCACACCACAGGTCCCTGGTGCTGGGTTCACTGGTACATCAACAGGGTGGGAGTTTGCAGACATCCCCATGTAGGGTTGGACTCAATGATCTAAAAGATCTTTTCCAACCAAAAGGATTCTATGATTTATACTTCCCCTGGGGCTCTCTGGTGGGCCAGGTCTGTGCTGATGTAAGCCTGGTAAGGGAGAAGGGACTTGTCCCTGCTGCAAGGCACTGCTAAGTGGAGGCTTGTCCCCTCCAAATGAATCAGGGTTGACCCCTTACCCCACACCTTGTTCCCCAAACCTACTAACCTACATGAATTTAGGGGCTAGCAGCTCTTCTGGCAGTCAAGGTCAGAACCTGCTGGTCACATGCATGGCTGTGACTGTGTCCAGGACAAAAGTGTTCCTGGATCATCCTTGAAAAGTAGTGGGCAGGTAACAACCCACTGCTTTCTCACTGCTGGAGAGCTGAAATGCTCAAAAGCTTCTCCTGAGGGCTGGACTGGCACAGGAGGGCAGTGAGCAGGAGGTCAAACCATTCCCCCAGTCCAACTTCTTTTCCTTCCCCAAGCTCATGGCTGCATGAATAATGATCCCCTAGGTGGGAAACATTCACTACTTCCTCCTATTCCCCACATTTCCTGAGCACACCAGACTCTAACTCCTCCTCTCAGCCAAGGTCTCTGTGTTTTGCAGGCACTCCAGGGCACCCCAGGCTTTGGGAATGGCCCAACCCAGGTACACCATAAGTTGTCCCATCTCCTTTGCCATGAAGAAGCCAGCAGGCAGCTCCCAATCCAGGGAGGACCAGCATGAGATCAGTGTCCCCACACCAGGCACATCCAGCTTGGCTTTCCCCCTGCACCAAGGAGAGCATGCTGGGTGCTCCCAGGTAGGTGCAAGAGCTTTAAGCAATGCTGCCACCTGAACTGGTGTGCTGGGGAAGGACCATCTCACTAATGGTGGCTACCTCTGGCCAGCTTGGCTCTGCTTGCCTGGGCCCCTCATCTGTGTGCAAAGGGGAGCAGCACACAGTAGGATTGCCAGGCTCATCCTGGTGAGGATAAATGTCACACAAGAAGCTCCACAGTGGCAAAGCTGCAGCACAAACATCATGACTTGGGTTGGGAGGCATGGAGCACAGCACAGGCCTAAGAACCCATCTGGAGGAAGCACCTGAAATGGAACATCACATCTGAGCCCCCCCAAAGCTCGTTTGGACTCAGGAGCATCACACACTGCTCAGTTCCTCAAAGGGTGCCTCATGTGCTTTGTAACCCCAGGGTGGTGGTGGGGAATCTTCATGTGATATCCCAACACCCAAGTTGGGCAACCATCAGGTAAGAGGGTAATGTGGTCCTCCAGATTCACCCACTAAAGAGGAGCAGGTGGCAGGAGGAGGCAGCACAGAGCAGCTGCTCAGGTGTTCACAAAAAGAGTCGTGATATGCTTCACTCCTGACTTCCATCACAGTCCCTCTACACCTCCTCCTTTGGAGAATTTAAAAAAACCCCTGGAGAGGGCTGGAGCTCCTCTCCTATAAGGACTGTGAGTTGGGACTGTTCAGTCTGCAGAAGAGAAGGTTCTGAGGAGACCTTATTGTGGCCTTCCAATATCTGAAGGGTGCTACAGTAAAGCTGGGGAGGGACTTTTTAGGATGTCAGGTAGTGATAGGACTTGGGGGAATGGACCCAAGCTAGTGCAGGGGAGATTTAGATTAGTCACTAGGAAGAAGTTCTTCCCCATGAGGGTGGTGAGAAACTGGCACAGGTTGCCCAGGGAGGTGGTGGAAGCCTCATCCCTGGAGGTTTAAAGGCAGGCTGGATGTGGTTCTGAGCAACCTGATGTAGTGTGAAGTGTCCCTGCCCATGGCAAGGGAGGTTGGAACTAGATGATGCTTGAGGTCCCTTCCAACGCTGACAAACTGGTGAAATGGTCACAAGTGATGAGGAAAAGGCTGAGGTACATAATAACTTCTTTACCTCAGTCTTCACTGCAAGGGCCTCTAGCCACACTCCTGATGTTATGGAAGTCAAAGCCAGGGACGGGGAGGAAGAACTGCCCATTGTAAGTGCAGATCAGGTTCGTGATCATCTGAAGAACCTGAAAGTGTTCAAGTCCATGGGACCCGACGGGATACACCCACGGGTGCTGAGAGAACTGGCAGATGAGGTTGCTAAACCCTTCTCTATTATATTTCAAAAGTCCTGGCAGTCTGGTGAAGTCCCCACAGACTGGAAAAGGGGAAACATTGCCCCCATCTTCAAAAAGGGCAAGAAGGAGGAACCAGGGAACTACAGGCCAGTCAGTCTCACCTCTGTGCCTGGAAAGATCATGGAGCAGATCCTCCTGGAGTCACTACTTGCTCAAAAGAATAGTGAAGAGGTGATTGGGAGCAGTCAGCATGGCTTTGCCAAGGGCAAATCCTGCCTGACCAACCTGGTGGCCTTCTATGAGCAGGTGACAAAATTAATAGATGAGGGGTGAGCAACTGATGTCGTTTACCTGGACCTGAGCAAAGCCTTCGACACTGTCCTGCACCACATCCTGGTCTCCAGGCTGGTGACACATGGGTTTGATGGGTGGACCACTAGATGGATAAGGAACTGGCTTGATGGCCGCACCCAAAGAGTGGCTGTCAATGGCTCCATGTCCCAGTGGAGGCCAGTGACAAGCGGAGTCCCTCAGGGATCAGTCCTGGGACCTGTCTTATTCAACATCTTTGTGGGGGACATGGACAGTGGCATTGAGTGCACCCTCAGCAAGTTTGCTGATGACACCAAGCTGTGTGGTGCAGCAGACACGCTGGAGGGAAGGGAGGCCATCCAGAGGGACCTGGACAGGCTGGAGAGGTGGGCACAGGCCAACCTCATGAGGTTCAACAAGAGCAAGTGCAGGGTCCTGCATCTGGGTCGAGGCAATCCCAGGCACAAATCCAGGCTGGCCAGGGACTGGCTGGAAAGCAGCCCTGAGGAGAGAGACTTGGGGGTGCTGGTGGAGGAGAAGCTCAACATGAGCTCTCAGAGTGCACTTGCAGCCCGCCAAGCCAATCAGATCCTGGGCTGCATCAGGAGAAGTGTGGCCAGCAGGTCGAGGGAGGTGATTCTCCCCCTCTACTCAGCTCTGGTGAGACCCCACCTGGAGTACTGCCTCCAGTTCTGGAGCCCCTATTACAAGAGGGATGTGGAGGTGCTGGAAGGTGTCCAGAGAAGGGCCACGAGGATGATCAGAGGGCTGGAGCACCTCTCCTATGAGGACAGACTGAAGGAGTTGGGGCTGTTCAGTCTGGAGAAGAGAAGGCTCTGAGGTGACCTAATTGTGGCCTTCCAGTATCTGAAGGGGGCCTAGAGGAAGGCTGGGGAGGGACTTCTGAGGATCTCAGGTAGTGATAGGACTAGGGGGAATGGAATGAAGCTGGAGGTGGGGAGATTCAGGCTAGATGTGAGGAGGAGGTTCTTCACCATGAGAGTAGTTTTCCAGGGAGGTGGTTGAGGCCCTGTCCCTGGAGGTGTTTAAGCCCAGGCTGGATGAGGCTGTGGCCAGCCTGATGTAGTGTGGGGTGTCCCTGCCCATGGCAGGGGGGTTGGAACTAGATGCTCCTTGTGGTCCCTTCCAACCCTGACTGATACTATGTCTATGATAATTCTGTGACGTCCCTGTGTGATCTGGTCTTGGCGAACCTGCTTTGGCAGGGGGATGTTGGAGTAGATGATCTGCAAAGGTTCCTTCGAGCCCCTGCTGTTCTGTGATTTGCAACATTATGTTTAATGAGACCTTTAAGTTTCCCTTCCAACCCCAAACAGAGAGCATGGCTTGAGTGCAGCAGTATTTGGCCAAGGAATACTTTGCCAGACCCTCCTCTTCTTCACCAGTCCTTGCATCTGCTTTCCCCCTCGGAGACTCCCTTGGTCCTTTGGGTCAGCACAAGCTTCATCCTCACTCCAAGGACACTGAGGTGCTGGAATGGGTCCAGAGAAGGGCAATGAAGCTGGTGAAGGGTCTGGAGAACAGGGATGGTGAGGAGCATCTGAGGGAATGGGGATTATTTAGTCTGAAGAAGAGGAGGCTGAGGGGAGACCTTTTTGCTCTTTACAGCGACCCAAAAGGAAGTTGTAGTGAAATTGGTGCTGGTCTTTTCTCCCAAGTAACAAGCCACAGGACAAGAGGATATGGCTTCAGGTTGCACCAAGGGAGGGTTATGTTGGATATTAGGAAAAATTTCTTGATGGAAAGAGAGGTCAGGCATTGGAACAGGCTGCCCAGGGCAGTGGTGGACTCACCATCCCTGGAGGTGTTCAGAAAGTATGTGGACATAGCACTTGGGGACGTGGTTGAGCGGGCACTGTGGTTGATGGGTGGACTTGATGATCTTAGAGATCTTCCCTAACCTTAATGGTTCTATTATCCTGCTGGGTGCATTGCAACCCCCTGATTCCTGCCAGGAAAGAACAAACTCACCCCATTTCATAAAGTACAGCCATAAATATGGAAGAAGAAGGGCAAGGAACATCTCTTCTCCTCTTTTCACAGCACACTGTCAGCTGGTCCGTGGTGTCAGCACCAGCCAGCCCCATGGGGGGAACATGGGTGACCCAGTTGCTGCAGCAAAGGCTGCAGGAAGCAGAGAGATTGTGACTCCTGGCTGTTTTGAAGTGTGATGTGAAGCTCTCCATCCACAGCACAGGGCTGGTGTTTGTGCTGAGGAGCTGGCTCCCCACAGTTGGGCAGCACCGTGACTCCATCTGGTCCCTCCTCACTGCCTGTCTGAGAGACGTGGCTTAGAGAGGCACAGAATGGTGGGGGTGGGAAGGGACCTCTGGGGATCATCCAGTCCAGGTTCAGGCCCTGGCTTCCGTGGAGGCTTGTGAGCATCACACAAAAACTTGTTTGTTCAGTGCCTTTGCTTTACACTGAGTCATCCTACACCAACACTTTGAGGGGCTGATGCTCTCCCTGATTATTGGTATTTCAGAGCCAAAAGAGCTCAGGAAACGGAGAGAGAGAGACCTCCAGTACAGTCTCTTGCCCTGGAGCTCAGTGTGAAGGCAGCTGTCAGCATCTTTATGCTTGGTCATGCCACACATTCCAAGTCTCCTGGCATCTCTGCTCTGTTATGATGGGACCTGGAGCCACTCAAGGTGTGTTTCACTCAAGGTCTGTCCTTGAGGAAGGCCACAAAGATGATCAGAGGGCTGGAGCACCTCTCCCATAGACCCATAGAATCAATAAGGTTGGAAAAGACCTCAAAGATCATCGAGTCCAACCTGTCACCCACCACCTCATGACTAGACCATGGCACCAAGTGCCACGTCCAGTCCCCTCTTGAACACCTCCAGGGACGGTGACTCCACCACCTCCCTGGGCAGCACATTCCAATGGCAAATGACTCTCTCAGTGAAGAACTTTCTCCTCACCTCCAGCCTAAACTTCCCCTGGTGCAGCTTGAGACTGTGTCCTCTTGTTCTGGTGCTGGTTGCCTGGGAGAAGAGACCAACCCCTTCCTGGCTACAGCCACCCTTCAGGTAGTTGTAGAGGGCAATGAGGTCTCCCCTGAGCCTCCTCTTCTCCAGGCTAAACAATCCCAGCTCCCTCAGCCTCTCCTCACAGGGCTGTGCTCAAGGCCTCTCCCCAGCCTTGTTGCCCTTCTCTGGACACGTTCAAGTGTCTCAATGTCCTTCTTAAACTGAGGGGCCCAGAACTGAACTCAGGACTCAAGGTGTGGCCTAACCAATGCAGAGTCCAGGGGCACAATGACTTCCCTGCTCCTGCTGGCCACACTATTCCTAATGCAGGCCAGGATGCCATTGGCCTTCTTGGCCACCTGGGCACACTGCTGGCTCATGTTTAGGCAGCTGTCAACCAGTACCCGCAGGTCCCTCTCTGCCTGGATGCTCTCCAGCCACTCTGACCCCAGCCTGTAGCACTGCCTGGGGTTGTTGTGGCCAATGTGCAGAACCTGGCACTTGGATGTGTTAAATCTCATGCCCTTGGATTCTGCCCATCTGTCCAGCCTGTCAAGGTCCCTCTACCCTCTGACAGATCAACATCTGCTCCCAAGTTGGTGTCATCTACAAATTTACTGGCTCAATCCCCTGAGTTGGTTCTGTTCAGCCTGAAGATCAGAAGGCTCTGGAGAGACCTTATAGAGGCCTTCTAGTACCTGAAAGGGTCTACAAGAAAACTGAGGAGGGACTATTTATAAGGGCCTGTGGTGATAGGACAAGGGGCAATGGTTTTAAACTAGAGCAGAGGAGATTTAGATTAGACATTAAGAAGAAGTTCTTTACTATGAGGGTGGTGAGACACTGGAATGGGTTCCTCAGAGGAGTTGTGGACTCCTCATCCCTGGAAGTGTTTAAGACCAGGCTGGATGAGGTTTTGAGCAACCTGGTTGAAGTGAGAGGTGTCCCTGCCCATGGCAGGGGGACTAGAACTAGATGATCTTTAAGATCCCTTCCAACTCAAGCCATTCTATGCTTCTTTCCCCAGCCCAATCTCTGTGCTTCCACTAGCTGACACTTCTGCTTTCTGGTGGGGTACCGCGTGCTGCAAAAGGTAGACACATCTCACCCATGGCTGTGGCATCTCTACCAGCCCACTGCTGTCCCCCAGGAAAGCGAGGACAGAAGTCTGGATCATTCCAGGTCACCTCCTCCTTCCCTCTGCCTATCTTATCATTCTTGGAAATGCCAACATCATAAATGGTGCAATTTCTGTAATTAATCTCACAGGGATGTTGTTAACCTGCATGAGTCACTTGAGCTCAGGGATCTGCAGCAGCTCCTTGTGCAAACATGTCTGGTGGGTTGAAAAACTGCCCCCCAACATCAAATTGCCAGCCCAGCCCAGCTGGAAGCAAATGAGGCTGTATTTACAAGCAAAACGACAATCTGAAATGAAATGCAGTGAATATGCAAAAAATAGACAATATTTGCATGGATTTGCAGGTATTTACAATTGATAAACAGCACAAGAACCCCCTGGACAAAACCAGGGGGCTAATAACAGTCTGCTCCCTTCCCTCTACCCTGCCTGTACACAAGGGACAAGAGAAAGAGTGGAGAGTTGTTTGTTAGACACTTAGCCACGACAAAGCACACAGCCAAGGTCAGCAGAGCCAGGAGAGCACCAGCCAGAGCAGAGGAAGCAAAAAGAGAGAAAGTTAGTTTCCAAATCTAAGTTTTATGCCTGTTCTCTCTCCAAGGGGATTGCTTAGAACTTATCGTGATTTTCCTTTTCACACCCAAGGGTGAGTTATTTACATTCCACTGCTTTCTGCTCAAGATCTGTGGAAAATTTTCCAGGCACAGCCCAAAACTGCCACAGCATATGGTGACAGGGGGACAACCAAGCACATCCCAGGGCAGAGGAGAAACACACCAGCCCCTTCAGTTTAGGAAGGATGTTGACTTGCTGGAATGTGTCCAGAGAAGGGCAACAAAGTTGGTGAGGGGTTTAGAACACAAGCCCTATGAGGAGAGGCTGAGGGAGCTGGGGATTGTTCAGCCTGGAGAAGAGGAGGCCAAGGGGTGACCTTATTGCTCTCTACAACTACCTGAAGGGAGGTTGTAGCCAGGTGGGGGTTGGTCTCTTCTCCCAGGCAACCAGCACCAGAACAAAAGGACACAGTCCGAAGCTGTGCCAGGGGAGGTTTAGGCTGGAGGTTAGGAAGAAGTTCTACACAGAGAGAGTGATTGCCCATTGGAATGGGCTGCCCAGGGAGGTGGTGGAGTCACCATCACTGGAGGTGTTCAGGAGGAGACTTGCTAGGGTGCTTGGTTGCATGGTTTAGTTGATTAGGTGGTGTTGGATGATAGGCTGGACACGATGATCTTGAAGGTCTCTTCCAACCTGGTCTGGTCTATGCTATGCTATGCTATGCTATGCTATTCATGCTGTACATGGCAGGGCACTGCAAGGGGGCAAATGTCCCATGCTGGGTGGGGCTTAGGTAGGAGGATGTGAAGG
The DNA here is from genome assembly GCF_026170545.1 of Melanerpes formicivorus. Classification (NCBI taxonomy): domain Eukaryota; kingdom Metazoa; phylum Chordata; class Aves; order Piciformes; family Picidae; genus Melanerpes; species Melanerpes formicivorus. The sequence goes on along the minus strand of NW_027142353.1, from coordinate 34,432,290 downwards.
TCTAGAGCCCTCAATATAGGAAGGACATAGACCTGATGGAGCAGGTTCAGAGGATGAACACAAAAGTGATCAGGGGGTTGGAACACCTCTGCTATGATCACAGGCTGAGGGAGCTGGGGGTGATCAGCCTGGAGAAGAGGAGGCTCTTGGGACACCTAATAGCAGCCTTCCAGCACCTGAAGGGGGGGTACAAAAAGGATGGAGAGAGACTGTTTACAAAGGTCTGTAGTGATAGGACAAGTGGCAGTGGCTTCAAACTAGAGAAGAGCAGATTGAGATTGAACGTTAGGAACAAGTCCTGCACCATGAGAGTGGTGGAACACTGGAAGAGGTTTCCCAGGCAGGTGGTTGAGGCCCTGTCCCTGGAGATACTCACAATGAGGCTTGAGAGGGCTCTGGGCAGCCTGATCTAGTTGAGGATGTCCCTGCTGAGTTCAGGGGGGGGTTGGACTAGATGACCCTTGGAGGTCCCTTCTGACCTAAAACATTCTGTGATTCCATTGGCAGCAAAATACTCCATGTCATGGCTGGCAGCTGGGCAAGGAGACAGTCCTTGCTCCTTGTTTGTGCCATTTCCACTGGTTTTATCTTCTGACACAGAGACAAAACTCACTGGAGTTCAAGGTTGATGCCCCCAGGGTAAGTTTCTACAGCACCAGCCTATTGCAGGAATCTTATTTATGGGCTCTTAACCTCCAAGGCTGGGCTCACTGGTGGCAGGGCTCCAGCAGATCCTTGCCTTGCTTGCCTTCATTGCCAGCTGTCAGGAGGGCTAGGACACTGAATGGAACACCTGATGAGATCAGCTGGTGAACTCTGAGCTGAAGATATTGAAGTCAAAGCAGCCTCTGCCCAGGTGGTGAGACCTTTTTTGCATGCTGAGGACATGGTTCAGCCCTGTCCCCTTATCTCCCAGGTACCCCTTGGAGTCCATCCATGCCATGAGGATGCAGCAGCTGGAAGAAAGGCAGCCCAGACAAGAATGGTGGTGAAGACCCTTCAGAAGGTGTTTTGGAGAGTGCTGACTTTGCTGCCTGCTTCAAAGGCAGATCAAGCTGGGCCACTCCCATGCTATGCTTCCCCTGGTCCTTCAGGACCTTAGCATTACCCCTGTTGGCACAGCTGGGCTCAACAAGGCCACAGACACGAGGAGAAAACCCCAGTGGGTCTGCTCAGGAGATTAAACCTGCAAAGCACCTGGAAAAGCTGCTGCTCCTGCTGCCTACATCTCACGAGTGCCATCAACCTCCTTAATCTCACCTTTCCCTGCCCTGTTTATAGGATTTCCATGAATCAGGCTATATAAACCAAATCATGTTTCTAGAGGCTCACACACAGCCCCAGGCCTCTTTACTCCAGCCCAACTGAGCATCAGCTGGAAGGTGATCAGCAACAAAAAGCAACTGCTTCTATTTTCATACCTTGCAGTCCCTCCTTCATTTAATATTCCAAAGGGAGATGATTGCTATATTAGGACCTAGTGCTAAGTAAGGACTAAGTTATTCTGCTTTTAAAGTTGAACTCTTAGGTGCCTTCTGCTTATCATTCTGTTTCAGAGTGAACCAGGCTGTCATCTCTGCAGCTCATCTTCTGATCAAAAGTTTTCTTGGCATGTCAGCAGTCCCAAAGCTCCTGTGTCATTATTTCTGCCCTCTCCTCCTCCTCCTCTCTGTTTGTGAAGGCAGTTTGCTGATTTGGGGTTTTTTTTTGAGGGACCCTCTGGTCCATCTTTTCATCCAACATGAGAGACCACAAGGATGAGGAAAAACCCCTGCAGCAGTGGTGTTTCAAAGAGCCTTCAGGGGCTGGAGGGAATGTTTCTTTAGCCTCTCATGCAGCCAAGAGCTTTTGAGGAGCAGGAAGAGCTGTGTGAGGTTGTGCAGGTTTCTAGCCTGAGGAACTTCACAGTGGGATTTTGCCTCTCTGCAAGTCCAGAGTGCATTGGAAGTTACAAAATGCATCCATTGTGCTGACCTGCCCCCTTCTCCCCCTCCAAAGGAAGTTATGTCTCTAATAGGATTTAGATACTAAAGCCCCAAAATCGCTTCAAAAGAGGGAAAATAAGTCAAATAAGCAGGTTTTGCATCCAGGGCTGCTCTGGTGCAATGGATTCCTGCCCAGAGCTTACAGCTGTGGGAAACATTTTCACAGAGGATCTTCAGGAGTTTTTAATTCTGAGGGGCAGCAGCAGCAGCACATTTTGCCCAAATCTTTGGGATATTTCCTCAGACCCCTTCCTTTTCAAACACTGAATTCTGCCAGGGCAGGGTTTGAATACCAGTCTCTCCCGCTGTGGGTGGGTGAGGGTGGGATGAATCCAACCCAAGCTCACCCTTAAGTCCCTGGTGCCTCTCAGAGCCAAGCGGTGAGCAGCTGTCTGCATCCCAGGAGGAGATTTTACTTTTTCCAGCCTTGGGAAGGGAATTTATTTCAGCTCTGCGTGGCCCCTCCCACGGTGGGAGGGACGGCTCCGGCAGCCTCTCTACCACAGGGTGTCACACAGCGGTGCCACCATTCAGGTCCCCGAGTGTCACAAGCGAAGGACACAGCCAGCCAAGTGCGGCAGAAAGCGTAAAGAACCTCCCCATGTGTGTCCCGGGCAGGTAAGTTGCATCTTCTCTCCTAACTCTTAAAGATGCTCTCTCCTGGTGGAATCTACCTCTGCCTGCCCTAAAAGTTAGCACCGGGGAGGCTGGGCAGGACTTCTTTTATTTCTCCTGCTTTTTGGTGCTGTTTTTTGTCGTGTGCTCCCCCCCCCCCCCCCCTTTTTTTTCCCCTTTGGACTTTTCAATGTGCTGGTTGGGATGCGCCAGCTGGTGACTGCCCCAGCTCCTGCCTCGACCGCAGCGAGAAACAAAGCCCGATGAGGCAGGGAATGGGGAGAACTGGGAACAAAAGGGGGTGATTTATGAGCAGAGAGGGGCTTTGGATGGCTGCTTGGGGAGTAAAAAAAAATAACGGTCTGTGCTGGATGAGTTGGCTGTGAGCTGTTTGCGAGACGAACTGGGAGCTGGGGTGAGATGTGGGACGGGAGCGGAGGGGTGGTTGCTGGGGTCGCTGGAGCCGGGAGGGCGGTGGGAGGGAAGCGGCGGCCGAGCTTTTGCAGTGCTGGGGATAAAGGGCTGTTTCCATAGTAAAAGGGAGAAAGGAGCCTCTCTCTTTCTTCCCCTGGGCTCCCCGAGCGTGTGAACGGGGAGCTCGAGTCGGGAACAAATAACCCGTGAAAGGGTAACATCTGGGAACAGCTGTAAATAATCAGGACCTGGTTGGTTGCAAGGGCTGGAAGCAACTCTCTGGTCCAACACTTGGCCCCACTGCTGAATGTCACCCTGGGAGTTGTGATGGGCAACTATTTGGAGAGCAGTTTGGTTTGCAGCTGAAAGCAGGATTTGGCCCTTCGGTCCGATGTTGCTGTCTGAATACTTCCAAACTGTTTAAGGAATTGCACTTCTATTAAGAATTTTATTCTTTTTTTCCCCCAATCAGGGTGGTGAAACACTGGCCCACGTTGCCCTGAGAGGTGGTAGATGGAAACATTCCAGGTTGCCCAGGGATCTGAGCAACCTGATCTAGTTGAAGATGTCCCTGCTCGCTGCAGGGGGGTTGGACTAGATAGCTTTTAAAGGTCCCTTCCAACCCAAACCATTCTGTGATTCTATGATTCTGTGATTCTCTTCTGTGACCATTTGTGGGCTAATTAACAATAAAATGGGGGAATGTGCGCTTCCAGGAAAGAGTGAATTTTTGTTCAGGGTTGGGCACTCAGCTGACATGAAACTGGGAACAAGCACCAGGTCAGTTTTGGTTTGGATAGTACAAACCGAGGTCCAGCCCATGGTCTACATCATAGAATCATAGAATTGTTAGTGTTGGAAGGGACCTCAAGGATCATCTAGTTCCAACGCCCCTGCCATGGCCAGGGACACCTCACACATCCTCTTCACTTCTCTTCTTTCTTTGGGTCTCATAGTATAGCATCTCTCAGGACTTATCCTCCAGGTGGAAGGGCAAGGGAGAAAGCAAACAATTCCCTACAGCTGCTCAAAGCTTTTAAGCTGCATTTAACAACAACAAAAAGCACCATGGACTGTAGGGCCGGCTGGTCTTTAATTTAAAAAGTGTTCTGGAGGTGAAGGGAGCCAGAGCTGCTGCTTCCTTTCCAGCTTTGCTATTGAAATGTTTAAAAGGTGTGCAAGAGGAGGCTTAGGAGAGACTTTCTTGCTCTCTACAACTACCTGAAGGGAGGTTGTAGCCAGGTGTGGGTTGGTCTCTTCTCCTGGGTAAATAGCACCAGAACAAGAGGACACAGTCTCAAGCTGTGCCAGGGGAGGTTTAGGCTGGATTGTTAGGAAGAAATTCTTCCCAGAAATAGAGATTGCCCATTGGAATGAGCTGCCCAGGGAGGTGGTGGAGTCACTGTCACTGGAGGCATTTGAGAAAAGCCTGGATGAGGCACTTAGTGCCATGGTTTAGTTGATTAGATAGTGTTGGGTGATAGGTTGGACTTGTTGATCTCTGAGGTCTTTTACAGCCTGGTTAATTCTGTGATTCCATGGAGACTTCCGGGCAATTTGAAACCTTTGCAGAGGAATGCAAAGCTGGGTTTCATGACCAGCCCTGATGATATTGAACTGAGGGAGGTGACTCAATGGTGCCTTTTAAGCTTTATATGTCATTTCTGGTGATGAAAACTTTGGTGGTGGTAGATCATTGTGAGACTACCTGCAGCTCCCAAAGTGCCTCAGAGCAAGTTGCCACCATCCAGCAGTCAGGCATTGGAACTGGCTGCCCAGGGAGCTGGCGGGGTCATTGTCCCTGGAGGTGTTCAGGAAAAATGTGGATGTGGTACATGGGACATGGTTTAATGGCCATGGTGGTCTTAAGTTGAAGGTTGGACTTGATGATCTTGGAGGACTTCTTCAACCAAACCTATTCTATGATTCTGTGCAAACATTGCCCAAAGTTTAAGAGTGTTGTTTTGTGTTTGTTTGTTTGCCTGAGTTTGTGGCCCTTTGACAATGTGCACTTAGTTCACAGAATCACAGAATTGTCAGGGCTGGAAGGGACCCCAAGGGTCATCTAGTTCCAACCCCCCTGCCACACCATTGTTTTGCTCTGTGAGAGCTCAGAAGCCCTCCTTCAGGCAAATGTTTCTCATTATGTCCCTCAGAACCCACCACACATCAGGTGAGGTGTGTGCTCCTGCCTCCTCAGAGTGTGGAACAGATCCTCTCCAGTGGTGAATTCCCAGCTTAGTGACTCTATGTGGTGGACAGGATGGAAAGAGCTCTGCAACCATAGAATCATAGGGACCTCCAAAAGTCATCCAGACAATCCCCACTGCAATCACTGGGGACATCCTCAACTGGATCAGCCTGCCCAGAGCCCTGTCAAGCCTGACCTTGAATATCTCCAGGGATGGGGCACCAACCACCTCCCTGCAGACTGCAGCATTGTGTGTGCAGTGATAGCCTGGCTTTGGCCCAAACCTGACTCCAGGTCTTGGGAAAGCAGTTTCTCCTCATGTCCAGATGGAACTCCCTGTCTTCCAGTTTGTGCCCATTGCCCCTTGTCCTGTCACTGTGCACCACTGAAGAGAGTCTGACCCCATTTTCTTGCCACACATCTGTGGTAGTTTTAGGCCATGCCTTTAAATTTTTTTCTCAGCTCTTGAACAGAAAGTAGTAAAAATGTAAATGAATCACTATTGGGTGTGAAAAGGAAAATAAAGATAGTTCTGAACAACCCCATTGGAGGAGAACAAGAAACTTAAAGTAGTTGTACCAAAACAATCTCTCCTCACTTCCTCAGTCTGGGAGATGCTTCTGCTTCTGCTTGACCTTGGTTGCACTGCTTTGTTGTGACTGGTGTTAACCTCTCTGCTTCTGTCTCCTGTCCCTTTTGTACAGGGGATAAGGGGGAGGCAGGGAGGGAGAAGCCAGTAGCTTCCCCTGGTCCTTGGCCAGGGGGTCCTTGTGCTGTTTATTAATTGCAAATACCTGTAAATGTTGTAAATCCTGTATCTTCTGTACACATTCATTGCATTCCAGTGCAGATTGTAGTTTGGTTGTAAATATAACTTTCATTTGCTTCCAACTGAGCTGGCCTGGCAAATTTAATGCTGGGGGGGGGGTGTGGAATTTTCAACCCACCACAACATCCTTTAGATACTGATAAATATTAAGAAGCTCCTCTCAGTTTTCTCTTTTCCAGACCCAGGTCTCTCAACCTTTCCTCAAAAGATGCTTCAATCCCTTCAGTATCTTTGTATCCTCTGCTGGACAGTCCTGAGTAGTTCTTTGTCTCTCTTGATCTGAGGAGCCCAGAGCTGGACACAGTAAATGAGGGTCCTGGAATGTTGTGATTTGTTAGGTTTTGGGTTTTTTTAAGCAGATAAGATAAGAAGTTGGGAAGATTGTTTGAGTTTCAAATCTCACTGGAAGGAAAGAAAAAGAGCCAGTGTGGGTAGAGCAGCTTGAGGACATGACCTTTGATGCACCCTGGACTCTGCATTTATGGCAGGATGAGCCCTGAGGGCAAGAAGGGCTTGGCTTCGTGTTGCAACATCTGCTCCAGCTATGGAAAGCTCACTCAGGACAGCTGAGCAGGCTGCCTGCAGGTGCTCATCTCTTCAGCATCTTGTCCTCACCCTGGTCTGGATGCTGCTCTCAAAACAGTGTTCAGGGAGGACCCGTGGCTGGCAGCTTTTTGGTGGCTGAAACAATGGCATTTTGTAAGAACCCAGTGAACAGTGGGTGAGCTTGGCTCCTGGTCCCTGTGACTCTCCCCACTAGCAGGAAGGTGGCATCTGCTGCCAATGTTTCATGTCCAGTCCAGGTTGAACGAGGGAAGAAGGAAATGTGATGCTCTAGAGGGTTGAACAGATGGAACAGGCCCATGTCCTGGTCTCATACTGATCCTGTTCTCCTGCCATTGTTTGCCTTCCAAGTCTTCACAGAATCACAGAATGTTAGGGGCTGGAAGGGACCACAAGAGATCATCCAGTCCAAACCCCCTGCCAGAGCAGGATCACCTGTACCAGGTCACACAGGAACACATCCAGGCAGGTCTTGAACATCTCCAGAGAGGGAGACTCCACAACCCCCCTGGGCAGCCTCTTCCAGTCTTCTGTCACCCTCACAGTGAAATAATGTTTCCATGTTTCCTCATGTTTCCATGGAACTTCCTATGCCTCAGTTTCCACCCATTGCCCCTTGTCCTGTCACTGGGCATCACTGAGCTGAGCTTGGCTCCATCCTCTTGGCACTCATCCTTTACATGTTTATAAGCATGAATGAGGTCACCCCTTAGGCTCCTTTTCTCCAAGCTGAAGAGCCCCAGCTCATGGCATCCTTTGGGGATGATGAGTTAAGCATGATGAGCACCTGCTTTCTGCATGGACTCTCCATGCTCCTGGCCTAAGTCCTCTCTGGTGGCTGAGCAGTTGCAGCCTAGGTGAGTGCACATGGTGCTGTAGCAAGACTGGGAAGAGGAACCACCTTCTGCAGGTGTGATGCCAAGAGAAGGCTCTTGGGGTCACCACAGCACATTCACTCTTTATTTTAGTACACACTTCCATGGAAAGATGGCCAAGGGCAAGAAGTTAACCATGATGGTGGTGCGTGATGGATAGCTTTCAGGGGGATAGGGTGGGATTGGGTGAGGGGAATGTTCACCTGTGTGAATGAGATTTTGACTACTGCCCATGCAGCAGTTTAGATGTCAACTCCAGTCTTGATTGTAAGAATAGGGAAGGACATATCTGCAAGTTGAGCACAGCATGGGAGCAGCTCAAAGCATCAAAAGTAGTGTGGCCATTAGGTAGAGGGAGGGGATTCTGTCTCCTGCTGTGCTTTGGTGAGACCCCACCTGCAGTGCTGGGTCCAGCTCTGGAGTCCTCAGCCCAGGAGAGACATGGAGCTGTTGGATTGGGGCCAGAGAAGGCTACAGCAATGATGTGAGGGCTGGAACCCCTCTGCTGTGAGGTCAGACTGAAAGAGGTGGTGGTGTTCAGCCTGGAGAAGAAGTTCCAGGGAGACCTTATTGCAGCTTTTCAGTACTTCAAGGGGACCTGCAAGAAAGATGGGGACAGACTTTTTATCAGGACCTGTTGTGACTGGACATGGGGTGATGGCTTTAAGCTGAAAAAGGGAGATTCAAACTAGAGAGAAGGAAGAAATGGTTTGCACTGAGGGTGGTGAGACACTGTCCTACGTTGTTCAGACAGCTGGTAGATGCCCCATCCCTGGCACCATTCCAAGTCAGGTTGTCTGGGGCTCTGAGCAACCTGATCTGGTTTAAGATGTCCCTGCTGAGTACAAGGTGTTGGTCTAGATGACATTTAAAGATCTCTTCCAACCCAAACCATTGGATGATTCTATGATTCTACCACTGCACACTCAAACTGGAGTCTAATTGCTTTGCAGTCAGTCCCTTCCTCATCCTCCTGCTTCATTTCCTCTGTTCTCCAGTGCAAACTTGAGGAATTCCTTGTTTCTCTATCCTCCATCTGTTTTAATTCACCTGGAAGCCCCTGGAAGCTTCTCAATCAATGAGGTGTTTGTACAGCACCAAACTTCTGTGACCATTATGTGTCTGGTTCTCTCTGCTCTGTCAGCCCTGGCTGCCACCACTGATTCAGTCCGGTCCTTTCAGCATCTGCTCTTAATCACTGAACTTATTTTGGAAGGTCTCCAGGTTGGAGAAATAAAAGACACTTGAGAAAAAGAAGGAGGGAGGAAACTGGCAAGAGCATTTGCTTTTTGAAAGGCTGCTTATTTCTTAAGATGTGCTTGCTACTGATTAACCTTTGCTCCATGTTTTCTTTAATTGATTCATGCCTTAGAGCGGTCAGAAAGTTTCTGTGGGGTCGTGGTGGCTTTCTCCTAAGTGCTCTCTTCTCCCTGCAAAGCTCTCAAGACTTTTTTTTGTCAAGTAAAACTCAATTTGTGCAAGAAATGCAGGTGAATGACACCAATCAGAGAGTCATAAAAACATTTCTGTTGGAAAAGACCTTTAAGATCATCAAGTCCAACCATATCTAACTCTGCCAAGTCTGGTGCTAAACCATGGAGCTCAGCACAACGTCTCTGCAGCTTTTGAACACCTCCAGGGATGGGGAGGTGTTCCCTGGGGAGCCTGTTGCAGAGTTTGAGACTCTCTTCAACTCAAAAGAGTTGGATTTTCTTCTAATATCCAACCTAAGCCTCCCCTGGTGTAACTTGAGGGCCATTTCCTCTTTTCATACCACTTGTTACTAGGGAGAAGAGACCAGCACCCACTTTACTTCAACCTCTTTTCAGGGAGTTGTAGAGAGCAAGGTCTCCCCTTAGCCTCCTTTTCTTTTGACTAAACAACCCCAATTCCCTCAGCTGCTTGTCATAAGACCTGTTCTCCAAGTCTTACTCTCACTCAGGATGTCCAACTCCATCTTAGTGCTTTACTGTTGTGAACTTTTCCTTCTTCCCTGCTGCTGGTTAGCAACCTGCTACCAAGCTGAGTCTGTCCCATCTATCCTCTGCAATGGTGATTTTTTGGACCCTTCTGTCAGAATGAAGCACTGTAGGGTTGGGAACTCAATAAATCTGTTGGTGTCTTCCATCCAGTCCTACCCACTGGACCAGCTGGGCTCCCCACAAGTGCTTCATGTAACTCATAATGGAGAACTTTCTGTGGCTGCTCTCTATATGGCAACAGGCGTAGACCCACAGCCAAGGTGGCCTTGGCCTCTTCATGTTGCTGGCTGGGTGACTACAGCCAGCCCTGTCCACCTCTGCGCCTGTGGAGCAGGGCTTGAGGTGCACCTGTCAGAAGCTGCCTTTCGGGAAAAGATGCTTGTTGGGCTGGAAGGAAGCAAAACATGGTCTGTAGGTGAGAAGGGCTTGAACAACAGCATCAGAAGTGCCACCAGGACACGTGTCAGCAGAGCCTGAACGAGACACCAGAGGCTGGCTCCTGGCACTAAGCCCTTGCGTGTTCGTCACTGCCAGCTGTAACTGCAGAGTCCTCCTGCTTTGACCCTACCTACGATTCAGGGCTGGCTTCCAGTACAGGAGGAGCTAAAGTGAGCAGGAAAAAACTGAGCAGGGCAAGGTTCATCATGTGCTTGGTGGTGCCTGGCCCTCCCTGATCCTGGGAAATACTTTCCTCATCCCATTAGCTGACGTCAGCCTGGTCTGAGCGTTTCTAGGGGTGTGTCTCCCAGGTAGTCATGGGCTTTGGTGCCCATAACAAGGCAGCTTGGGAAGCTCAGGATGCAGCTGTTCTTTGACGGTGAGCTGGAAGGGTCCCAGGGCTCAGCTGGGCTTGCTGAGTTTCAGTGAGGTTTGCCCCTTTGTTCTGGGCTGGGTTTGTGCCCTGGCACTCTGGACACATGCAGGAGAGTTCATCTACCCTTGGATGAGTCACAGAATCACAGAACTGTCAGGGTTGGAAGGGACCTCAAGGATCATCCAGTTCCAACCCCCCTGCCATGTGCAGGGACACCTCACACTACATCACGTTGCTCAGAGCCACATCCAGCCTGGCCTTAAAAACCTCCAGGGATGAGGCTTCCACCACCTCCCTGGGCAACCTGTGCCAGTGTCTCACCACCCTCATGGAGAAGAATTTCTTCCTAGCATCCAATCTGAATCTACCCTTTTCTAGTTTTGCTCCATTCCCCCTAGTCCTATCACTCCCTGACACCCTAAAAACCCCCTCCCCAGCTTTGTTGTAGGCCCCCTTCAGATCCTGGAAGCCCACAATAAGGTCTCCTCAGAGCTTTCTCCTCTCCAGACTGAACAGCCCCAACTCTCTCAGTCTGTCTCCATAGGAGAGGAGCTCCAGCCCTCTGTTCATCCTTGTGGCCCTCGTCTAGACATGTTCCAGCAACTTGTGCTACTTTGCTGGGTGTACTGGGAACTCAGGGTGACTACTCAAATACAAAGGAGATGAGTCCAGCTGCTCTTCCAGGAAGACCAAGGGAGGAATGAAAACATCCACCCCAAGCTCTGCAACTAAATAATTCACTCCAGGCCGCTGGGATGTGAGTGCTGCTGGGCACTGATCCAGCAGAGCTGTCTATATTGGGTGTCCTGGGCCCTGAGGAGGTCCATCAGAGTTCTGCCCATGAGCTGTGTGCATTGATCTTCCTGTCTTACAAAACACACTGCCTGGCTCACCCCAGCAGATGGGTGAAAATCAAAGGAGCTGTGCAGTCCTCATCTGCTGCTCTTGGTGGTGCAACCTGAAGTTAGGAAACTGAGGTTCTGGGAGACAACTCCACTGCTTTCATCTTTTTGGTGCTAGGTCAGGAGATTTGTGCAAGGATCATGTGTGTCACACTACCCTCTCCCTCTGAAGTGGGTTCAAAGGTTTTCTGAGATGGCTTATGCAGAGATGTGCTGGTGTTTAATTAGCTAGAAAGGATTTTCCTCTGGGAACAGCAGAACCACATTCTTAGGGTGAAAAAAAAAATCAATCACAGAACTCCTTAGACAGGAAAAGACCTTTAGAGCACTGAGTCCAAAAAATGGGACAGCCATGAGGCATTTGGATGCTGTACTTAGCTAAACAGAGAAACCTCTGGCTGGTGGCATGGAAAACATCCTTTTTTCCCTTTCCCTCCCCTCCTTACAGGGGTGTTTTGCTCCAAGGTCTGAACTTTAACACCCGCAACTTGGAGGAGGGCCAGCGCCGGGGGCTTCGTCGCGGTGGCCGTCTCGGGCCCCTCTCCTTTGTGAGGGTTGAATAGCAGCTCTGCAGAGCTGCTGGGCAGAGGTATGTGATCTGCCGGCCTCTTTTCTTCCCCCCCTTGGCTGACAAAATCTTCCCTTGGAGACGATGCTTGTGGCAGCGTGCTGGCCTTGGAGGGGCTGTGGGGCCAGAAGAGGTCCCCACGCTGTGTCCCGAGCTGCTTAGACATTCACAGGAGCAGAGCAGGACCCAAGCCAGGGCATGCTGACCTGCACAAAGTAGGATTTATCTTCAAAGAAGTATTTCCTCCATTTCTGAGCTCTTTTTTCTTCTTTTGTTCTCTCTCTCTCTCTCTATTTTTTTCCTCTCCTTTCCTCAAGGGATTTATTCCTCCTCCTCCTCCTCCCCACCCAGGCAGGCTCTCAGAGGTGGAAGCACTTTTTGCCTCCTCATGATAGCTTGTCACTGGTGGCAGGGTGACTTCTTAGAAAGTTGTGGGCCACCCAAGGGCCAAGTCCTGGGCTGTGCATGATGAGCTGCGTGGGGCTGAGCTGGGCACGGCTGCTGGTGATGTTGTAGTGCCACAAGCACGGTGAGGACAAAGTTCTTCCCTTCTCCTGTTGACCATGCTGAAGTGTGGGGAGCATCATTTCATCTCTGTTTGGTTGTGCCAACAGCATCCTGGCTTGCATCAGGAACAGTGTGGGCAGCAGGACTGGGGAAGTGATTGACCTCCTGTGATCTGGGGAGGCTGCACATTGAATACTGTGTTCAGTTGTAGGGCTCTCACTACAAGAAAGACTTTGAGGCACTGGAGAGTGCTCAGAGAAGGGCCACAAGCCTGGGGAAGGCTTATGAAGAATGCCTGAGGAAAGTGGAATTATTTAGCCTGGAGAAAAGGAGGAACAGGAGGGACATTCTCATTCTCTACAGCTCCCTGAAAGGATGTTGGAGCCAGGTGGGTGTTGGTCTCTTCTCCTCAATAACAAGTGATAGTTCAAGAGGAAATGGCCTCAAGTTTCACCAGGGGAGGTTTAGTTTGGACATTTTGAAAAAAACTCTTCCCTGAGAGGGCTGTCAAGCCCTGGAACAGGCTGCCCAGGGCAGTGAGAGAGTCACCATGCCTGGGAGGATTGGGAGGATTGAAAAGACACACAGAGAGGATAGAATAGAATAAACGGGGTTGGAAGAGACCTTCAAGATCATCGCATCCAACCAATCATCCAACACCACCTAATCAACTAAACCATGCAACCAAGCACCCTAGCAAGTCTCCTCCTGAACACCTCCAATGATAGTGACTCCCTGGGCAGCCCACTCCAATGGGCAATCACTCTCTCTGTGTAGAACTTCTTCCTAACCTCCAGCCTAAACCTCCCCTGGTGCAGCCTGAGACTGTGTCCTCTTGTTCTGGTGCTGGTTGCCTGGGAGAAAAGAGCAGCCCCCCACCTGTCCACAACCTCCCTTCAGGTAGTTGTAGAGAGCAATAAGGTCTCCCCTAAGCAGCAGATGTGCTGCTTAGCAGCAGTTTAGAGGTGGACTTGCCAATGCTGAGTTAGCAGTTGAACTCTATGATCTTAAAGAGGTTTTTTCCAACCAAAATGATTCTATGCTGAGTCTCCACTTTCAGGCTTGACCTGGAGGTATGAGCTCAACAATGACACTTAGACATGAACATCTTGCTGCTTCCAGGTAGCAACAATATCTAACTTGGGTACTGGAAGGTCTCTGTGTAGTCACAGCTGGGAGATCACTGTTCCTAACCACTTTTGAGGGCCAATTTATCCCTATTCCCACCTGCACTGCCCAAAGAAAAGACACCAGCTGCCCCAACGGGGTGACTATCCTTATGCAGGGGACCTCCAAGACTAAACTTCAAGGCTCACCTCTATCCCTGGAAAGGGAGTGGAGAGACTGAGGGAGCTGGGGCTCTTTAGCTTGGACAGGAGGAGCATGGGGGGGGGGGGGGGGGGGCTCATTCATGCTTATAAATATGTAAAGGGTGAGTGCCAAGAGGATGGAGCCAGGCTCAGCTCAGTGATGCCCCAAGACAGGACAAGGGGCAATGGGTGGAATTTGAGGCATAGGAAGTTCCATGTGAACATGAGGAAAACTTTTTTCACTGTGAGGGTGACAGAAGACTGGAAGAGGCTGCCCAGGGGGGTTGTGTAGTCTCCCTCTCTGGAGGTATTCAAAACCCACCTGGCAGGGGGGTTGGACTGGATGATCTCCTGTGGTCCCTTCCAACCCTTAACATTCTGTGATTCTGTGAACTAAGGGCTGTAACAAGGTTATGTGTTATAGATCAGCTATGTGAAGGAGGCCAAGGAAGGCACTGCTGATGCATCTGGCATCTCCAGGGCCAAAGCCACTTGTGTGTTATGCTCATTTCTGTGATTCTGGGAAAGTGTCTGTAGACTCTTGTGGTGGGTTTGGAAGGATAAGGCTGAGAAGCCTCCTCCCTTCCCCCTTGTAAAGTAAAAGGGAAAAAAAAATTGAAGAGAAAGGAAAAAAAAAACTCGCAAGCTGAATTAGCAAAGCAGTGGAGCTATATTTACAAAGCGATGTAGGGTTTGCAGGGGATTATTTACAAATTTACAATATCTACAATATATACAAAGATATACAACAGAGTAACACAGAAATGAGAGTAATCCCTCTCGGCAGAGAGGTCCCCCACCTCCGCTCTCCCCTCTCTTCCCCCCCTTTCCCCAGATCAGGTTAGAAGAGAGAGAAAGCGAAAGAAAGAAGTTAAAAGCAGTTTTGTGTTAATTGGAAAAGAGTTAATATACAGGCCTGGTATCTTGTTTTCAAGGCCGGGGCCTTGGCAGAAAGCCCAGGACAGAAAGCTGTTGCCTGAAGAAGAGGCGGAAGCAAGACTGACTGAGAAGTGCTGGAAATGTCCAGTTCACTCCCAGTTCCGAAAAGTGCTTCCTCCCACTCGTCCAATGAAATTAGTTTAGACTATTCCTTCCGTTTACCAACTTCCGTCCACCATGTTCCCTTTCTTAAGGGGGCAACGTCAACCGGCCACAGTCCACCCCTTCTAAACAATTTCATTGGCTGTTCATACTGTCCATCCAATCCAAAACGATATTTACAGTTCGTGAGTAAAGTTCATAGTCCATTCCGGCTATGCTCAGACGTAGATGATTCAAAAGTCCAAGAAAATCAGAAAATGAGAAAAATGGAAAATAGTTCATTTCTTCACTGATGAAGCGAAGAAAAGGGAAACAGGGATTCTCAGGGTCTCTTAGTTGACTCAGAGCTCTCAGGGATCTCAGGGTTCGTGCACCGTAGATTCCTCGTTGATTCTTCCTTTGGACGCGATGTAGCTGTACAACAGTTCGAAATTAACCTCTTTCAGCTAAAGTTAAATTTCTTTGTGGAATACACTGAATTTCACCATTCTCTTGCATTACCCAATAAGTGTGACCCGGACCTTCAGCTGAAACCACCCCTCGGACAGGTTTAGCCTCTCCTGAGGGTGAAAATACCCAAACAGTTTTACCTAACAGATTCTTTTCTCTAACAACAGGAACTCTATCACCTTCTACTTTCCGTAGCAAATCTGAATGTGCAGGTCCAGCTCGGTTCACTGAACCTCTACTATTTACCAGCCAGGTTGCTTGTGCTAAATGTTTTTCCCAGTTTTTCAAAGATCCACCTCCCATGGCTTTGAGAGTGGTCTTCAACAAACCGTTGTAGCGTTCAATCTTCCCTGAAGCTGGTGCATAGTAGGGAATGTGGAATATCCACTCAATACCGTGCTCTTTTGCCCAGCCCTTTACAAGGTTGTTCTTGAAATGAGTTCCGTTGTCTGACTCAATCCTCTCTGGAGTTCCGTGTCTCCACAGGATCTGTCTCTCCAGACCAAGAATGGTGTTGCGTGCAGTTGCATGTGGAACTGGATAAGTTTCCAACCATCCAGTGTTTGCCTCTACCATAGTAAGCACGTATTGCTTACCAGAACGAGAACGTGGTAGAGTGATGTAGTCAATCTGCCAAGCTTCACCATACTTGTACTTGGACCATCTGTCACCATACCACAAGGGCTTAAGTCGTTTTGCCTGCTTAATAGCAGCACAAATGTCACAGTCATGGATGACTTGCGTGATAGCATCCATGGAAATGTCTATGGATCTGTCACGAGCCCATTGGTATGTTGCATCTCTGCCTTGATGTCCTGACGAATCGTGAGCCCACCGAGCTAAGAATATCTCACCTCGGTGTTTCCAGTCGAGATCAAGATTAGAGTCCATGTCTACTTGAGAAACTCTTGCAGCTAGATCTGCCTGATGGTTGTGTTGCTGTTCCTCAGTAGCTTTGCTCTTAGGAATGTGAGCATCAATGTGTCTCACTTTCACTGGAATTCTCTCGATTCGATCAGCAATGTCCTGCCATAGGTTGGCTGCCCAAATGGGTTTTCCTTTTCTCTGCCAACCACTCTTCTTCCAGTTCTTTAGCCAACCCCATAGAGCATTGGCTACCATCCATGAGTCGGTGTACAGATAAAGCTTTGGCCATCTCTCACGTTCAGCCACGTCGAGAGCTAGCTGGACAGCTTTTACCTCTGCGAACTGACTGGATTCTCCTTCTCCATCTTTCGCTTCTGCAACTCGGCGTGTTGGACTCCACACTGCAGACTTCCACCTTCGCTTGTTTCCAACAAGACGACAGGAACCGTCTGTGAACAAAGCGTATTTCTTTTCATCATCAGAAAGGTCATTGTAAGGAGGAGCTTCCTCAGCACGAGTTACTTTCTCCTCTGGAGGTTTAGCACAGTTGATGCCTTCAGGCCAACTTGAGATCACCTCCACTAGACCAGGTCTTTCAAGATTTCCCATTCGAGCTCTCTGTGTTATCAGAGCCATCCACTTGGACCAGGTTGAGTCAGTGGCATGATGTGGTGTGGATCCTTTGCCTTTGAACATCCAATTCAAAACTGGTAATCTGGGAGCTAGAAGAAGTTGTGATTCAGTTCCAATCACTTCAGAAGATGCTTTTACTCCTTCATAGGCAGCTAGAATTTCTTTCTCTGTTGGTGTATAGTTAGCCTCTGAACCTCTGTAGCCTCGACTCCAGAAACCAAGAGGTCGTCCACGTGTCTCACCTGGAGCTTTTTGCCACAAGCACCAGGTTGGACCATTGTCACTTGCAGCCGTGTACAAAATGTTCTTAATGTCTGGACCATCTCGGACAGGTCCCAGACCCATTGCTTGAATTACCTCTTGCTTTATCTGGTCAAAGGCTGCTTGTTGTTCAGGTCCCCAGTGGAAATGGTTTCTCTTTCGAGTTACATCATACAGAGGTTTCACAATCTGACTGTATCCAGGAATGTGCAGTCTCCAAAATCCCACTATCCCCAAGAAACGTAGGGTCTCTTGCTTGTTTGTGGGACTTGCCATGGTAGAGACTCTATTTACCACATCCACTGGAATGTGTCGGCGTCCATCCTGCCACCGCACTCCCAGAAACTGAATCTCTGTGGTAGGTCCTTTCACCTTGTCTCGTTTGATGGCAAAACCTGCATTCAGAAGAATGTCAATGATTTTGTTACCTTTCTTGAAGACTTCCTCAGCAGTTTTACCCCAGACGATGATATCGTCGATGAACTGGATGTGTTCTGGAGCACCTCCTTTCTCCAGAGCATCGTGGATCACTGCATGACAGATGCTTGAGCTGTGGATCCAGCCCATTGGCAGCCTGTTGAAAGTGTACTGGATTCCTCTCCAGGTGAAAGCAAACTGAGGCCTGCATTCCTCTGCTATGGGAATAGAGAAAAATGCATTAGCAATGTCTATGGTAGCATACCATTTGGCCTCTTTGGATTCCAGCTCATACTGTAGTTCCATCATGTCTGGTACTGCTGCACTCATAGGTGGTGTTACTTCATTCAGGGCTCGGTAGTCAACCGTCAGACGCCAGTCTCCATTCTGCTTCCGCACAGGCCACACTGGACTGTTGAAAGGTGAATGAGTTTTGCTGACGACTTTCTGACTTTCCAACTGACGAATCAGATTCTGAATGGGCAACAAAGAGTCACGGTTGGTTCTGTATTGTCTGTGATGCACAGTCTGAGAAGCAACCGGCAATTTAATGTCCTGTATCTTATGTTGTCCCACAACTGCAGATTCATCAGAAAGTTCAGGTCTGGCAGACAGCTTCAATTTTTGTCCATCAATTTCTATTGAAGCTACTCCAAAAGCCCATTTGTAACCTCTAGGGTCTTTGAAACGCCCTTCTCTCAGAAAATCAATTCCCAAAATACAAGGTGCATCAGGTCCGGTCACAACTGTATGCTTCCTCCATTGTTTACCAGTTAGACTTATATTAACCTCTACCTTACTTAACTCTTGAGATCCACCAGTGACTCCCAGAATAGTTATAGACTCTGATCCCTGATAATTTGATGGTACTATGGTGCACTGAGCTCCTGTGTCAACCAAGGCCCTGTACTTCCGAAATTGTGAAGTGCCAGGCCACTGGATGTACACATCCCAATAGATTCTGTTATCTCTGTTATCCCTCTCCTCCCCCTGGCGGGAGGCAGGGCACCCCTAGTTATGGGGAACATGTGCACATGTGCATTGCACATATTGTGCAGGGTTATAACTTTGCATGTTATAACTGGAGCCACTGTTGGAGCCATAAGAGTCGTTCTGGGGAACTGTAGAAGTAACAGCTACCCTTCTGGTATTGCTACCTCGGGTTCTGCCACTTTGCAATTCCCTCAGTCTCCTGAAAAGATTAGAAGTTGGTTGGCCATCCCAGCGGTTCATGTTCTCACCAAACTGATCACGCAGAGTTATCCAAATAGTTCTACGTGATTGCCTTGGTGGTCTGTTTTGGAATGACCTGTTTTGGAATAACCTGTTTTGGAATGACCTCCTTGGAGGACGTGTATTCCTTACAGATGAAACTTGTACCCACCTGGAGGGAGAATTGAAATTATCCCTTTGTGCCAATTGGGATATGGAATTTCTAAATTCATCTTTTAACTCTCTTATGCAATTCTGTATATCACCAGACATAGTTTTAATGGCCGAAACCAAAGAACCACGTGTCATGCTATCCTCCAATTGTCTCATTTGATCACTGAATTGGCCAACCGTGGGAGAAGCTCCACCATAACTTCTTGACACAATTCTGCTTGCCAGAATGTTTGCATAATTAGAAGGAGCAAGTTTGATAATCTTTTTAGCAAGACCGATACCCACAGGAATGTCATCAGGATTCAGAGTTTCATGTTCACCATAGAGTAGCTCTCTAACAGCAAATTCTCTCAAGCGCTTAATTCCCTCATCTATGGTAGTCCAGGGTTTAGGATTCCAGGGAAGGTCATCTCGGGAAGGGTATCTCAGGGCAACCGCTATTAAAAGGCGTATCCACAGATTAACCTTACCGAGAGCTTCGCCTAGATGTCTATCTATTCCATTGTCCCTTGAGAGAGTTCCTAACTGAGCTGCTGACTTGTCTCCAACTGTTAGAGCTGAAGCACCTGTATCATAACACCTACTAAGCCAAGCTAGAACTGGCTCCTTATCTGCCCTAGTGAAATCTTTACGGACATTTCGCAATTCTTCCCGTGGTGACGAACAGTCTGTAATGTCATCTTCATCTTCATCTCCCTGAATTCTTTGCCCATAAAATCCTGCTGTCATTCTCCTAAGGATCTCTTTAAGCTGAGAACCACCTTTGCCAGCTGCTTTCCTAGCTTCATCTCTATCCTGCTTTGCTCTCACTAGGTTAGCTAGATCTTTAAAACAAACCTTCTCTTCCTCCTGAGCAGGATCTTTTAGAGTAGAGGGCCCCTCACCAGGATCAGTCTCCACCTCTTCTTCTCCATCTTGGGCCTTTGCAGCTCTGGTCTTTAAAGGAGCCACCTTAACTGGAGCTGTGTTTGAATTTACAGCCACCTTAATGGAAGCTGACAGGTCCTGAGATAAATCAGCTGCTGGGGCAGTGACTTCCGGTCCCACCGAGGGAGTGGGTGGAAGTGACGTTGCTCCATTAATGGCCGATGGAGAAGAAGAAGAAGGAGAAGGAGTGGGAGAAGGAGTAGGTGCCATGTTGATACCAGCCGATGCCCTTGGCTGCTTGCTAGAATCAGCAAAGTCATTTAGAGCTGCTTTACCAATTAACTTTTTAGCCTTCTTTTTAACTGACACGGGTTCTCCACAGTCCTCGTCACTAGATGACTCTGGGACTGACCTAGAGCCACGGCGTTTTCTTTTTGATCTAGTTTTAATAACAAAACACGCCCTGGACACCTTTTTCTCTCGCCGTAAAGAGAACAGTAAATATGTGATTACCATCACCAGCAACAGATTTATACACATCAAATAAATCACTTTTGGATCCCAGGCATCACCTAAAGTTACTCTCTCCTCAGGCGGAATCTTAAAACCCTTTATCTCAATTGGGAGAGTGGTGGAGGTAACATTCCTGTATCTCACTGGCCATAATAAATTAATACATTTTCCATACCATAATTTAACTCTATACATAACCCACATATAAATTGTCCGCACCAAATATTTACCCAGGTAATCCAAAATCAAACCCAAACAATACCTGTAAACCAGAGCCCCAAAAATTGAAAAGAACAATCGCTCCATAAACCACAATACCTTCATGTTTGCTAATTCAGCTGGAAAACACTAAATCAATCAAATAATAAATTAAACTAATTATCTGCCGCACGTTGGGTACGCCAATAAAAAAAATGTGGTGGGTTTGGAAGGATAAGGCTGAGAAGCCTCCTCCCTTCCCCCTTGTAAAGTAAAAGGGAAAAAAAAATTGAAGAGAAAGGAAAAAAAAAACTCGCAAGCTGAATTAGCAAAGCAGTGGAGCTATATTTACAAAGCGATGTAGGGTTTGCAGGGGATTATTTACAAATTTACAATATCTACAATATATACAAAGATATACAACAGAGTAACACAGAAATGAGAGTAATCCCTCTCGGCAGAGAGGTCCCCCACCTCCGCTCTCCCCTCTCTTCCCCCCCTTTCCCCAGATCAGGTTAGAAGAGAGAGAAAGCGAAAGAAAGAAGTTAAAAGCAGTTTTGTGTTAATTGGAAAAGAGTTAATATACAGGCCTGGTATCTTGTTTTCAAGGCCGGGGCCTTGGCAGAAAGCCCAGGACAGAAAGCTGTTGCCTGAAGAAGAGGCGGAAGCAAGACTGACTGAGAAGTGCTGGAAATGTCCAGTTCACTCCCAGTTCCGAAAAGTGCTTCCTCCCACTCGTCCAATGAAATTAGTTTAGACTATTCCTTCCGTTTACCAACTTCCGTCCACCATGTTCCCTTTCTTAAGGGGGCAACGTCAACCGGCCACAACTCTCTTCCTGGATCAGAGCTTCCTCACACCAGGAGCCATGGGAATACACCCTGGGAAAGCAGTTCCTGAAAAGCCCATCTTCTGAGCCATTTCATATAGGTCAGCATATACTATTAGTTTTGTTTTAATGAGATTTCTGAGGTACCAGAGGTTTTCTGGTCCTTCCATGGCCAAACAGAGCCCAGCCCACACTTTAGCACAGAGGAAAATATAGGAAGCAGACATAAAAGTACAAAATTCTGTTCTATTTAAGTCAATATTCCATGATGGATTTGGGGGCTTCTTTGCTAACCTCAACCAGAATCTCCTCTTCCCCTTTAGCACCATTGAAGCCAACAATTGCTGGGGGCAGGAGAGCACCTTGGGTTGGACAGGAGTCACTCTTTCTTCCCCTAGAGACTGGAGCATCCCTTCCCCAGAGCAGCAAGGACTGATGAGCCTCCTGCCCACTCACCACCTGGACCCACCATGGGGAGGCTGCTGCAGTATTAGTCCATGGAGACTCAGGGCTAGCATGGCCTCATGGCCCCCAAACATGGCTAGTGGCTGTGGGTAACTGCCTTTGCCTGAGTGGTGCAATGGAAGTTTCTAGGACAGTTTGGGGCTTTCTAGAAAGAAGAGGAGGAGGTGCAACATTCTACAAGGAGGGTCAGGCAGGCAAGGCCTTCCAGAAGAGAAGCAGAGTGGGATGGGAGAACTGGGGGCATTGTTTCCTGCTCTGTCTGATCTTTCACAGCCTTGAACCAACAGATACAAAGGAGTAAAATCAACCTTCTGGCAAACATATGGTTGATCACCATTACCCCAAGCTGAAAATAGTTGGGTTGGACCTCTGTAGAAAGAAGCTGTCACTCAAAAATGATTTAAACCCAAACCTCACTGAACAGCTGTGCTGGGAACAAGGTCCAGTTCTCCCTGACATGGAAGCTTCCCTAGCCAAAATTGTCCCCATCTGTGTCAGACCCACTCTTTGGCAATGGAGGAGTGCTGGTGGCATGCAAACCTCTGCAGAACTGAAACCACTTGGACCTTCAGGGAGGTTTCTGAGAAATAATGATGGATGGGAACAAGCCTGAGTCCAGCTAACAATGTGACATTCAATGAAAGTCTCTCTCCACGCCTTCTTTTTCTTCCTCTTCCCCCCCAACCCCCCTCCTTCAAGCTATTATTCACCAGCTTTATTCAAAACATTCATCTTACTCCTGACATGAGAGAGAGAAAATCTGTTGTAGCTCTTTGAGTCCCTTTCACCAAGATGATGATTTCCCTTTGCCTGTTTCTACACTGTTTGTATAAAATCCCTTGTGAACCTTCTGGGGCTCAGCCAATAATGTCCCTGGGCACACATTTGTTACCATAGCCCACAAAGCTTTTTGAAGATGAAGAAAAGCAGCTGTAATTTCTAATGATGATTAAGTGAGTTTTCTGCAAGTGGTTGTGGACAGTGAGTCATCTCCAGGGACTGGACCTTTGGGACAAATGTGCTCCAAATGTGAGAGACTACTGAAAGAGGTACCTTGAAGGAGTGGAATCATAGTGTCATAGAATCATAGAATGGTCTGGGTTGGAAGGGACCTCCAAAAGTCATCTA
This sequence comes from Melanerpes formicivorus, assembly GCF_026170545.1. Classification (NCBI taxonomy): domain Eukaryota; kingdom Metazoa; phylum Chordata; class Aves; order Piciformes; family Picidae; genus Melanerpes; species Melanerpes formicivorus. Next base: position 34,409,679 of record NW_027142353.1, on the reverse strand, counting down.
GCCCAACACCCCCTGCAGTCAGCAGGGACATCCTCAACTAGATCAGGCTACCCAGAGCCCTGTTGAGCCTCATCTTGAATATCTTCAAGGATAAAGCCCAAACCACCTCCCTGAGCAACCTGTTCCAACATTCCACCACCCTCATAGTAAAAAACATCCATCTAAATCTGCTCTTCTCTCATTTGAAGCCATTGCTCCTTATCCTGCCACTGCAGGCCTTTATAAACAGTCTCTCTCTATCCTTCTTGTAGGCCTCCTTCAGGTACTGAAAGGCTGCTATTAGGTCTCCTTGGAGCCCAAAAGCCAACCATGTCTTGGACTATACCCAAAGCAGTGTGGGCAACAAGACAAGTGAGGGGATTCTGCCCCTCTGCTCTGCTCTGCTGAGAGTCCTCTGCAGTTCTGGGTCCAGCTCTGAAGTCCTCAGTACAAGAGACACATGGATCTGCTAGAGCTGGGCCAGAGGAGGTCATAAAAATGATCCAAGGGCTGGAACCCCTCTGCTGTGAGAGAGTTGAGGTTGTTCAGCCTGTAGAAGAGAAGGCTTTGAGGAGACCTTAATTGTGGTCTTTCAGTTCTTAAAGGGAGCCTACATGAAGATGGGGACAAACTTTTTTAGGAGGGCCTGTTGTGACAGGAGAAGGCGTGATGGCTTTAAAGAGAAAGAGGAAGATTTAGGGACAAGATAGAAGGAAGACGTTTTTTTACCATGAGGGTGGTGAAACACTGGCCCAGGTTGTTCAGAGAAGTGATAGATGTCCCACTCCTGAAAATATTCTAGGTCGGGTTGGATGAGGCTCTGAGCAACCTGCTCTAGATGAAGATGTCCCTGCTGGCTGCAAGGGTGTTGGACTGGATGACATTTAAAGGTGCCTTCAGTCTCCAAATATTCTATGACTCTATTAACTAATGAAATATGCTTTGCTTTTGTCTCAATCTTCATGTATTTGGGATCCTACACAGAAGCAAGGTATAATTTTGGCTTAGGAAGAAACTGTTGAAAGTCTTTGTGATAAATTGTAATTATCACCTGCCAGAGGAAGGGAAGGATGTAGAGTGTATTCCAGATCACAGGCAGGTTATGACTAGGTGCATTTTATTTGATCCTTTTTCCTTTCTTCTGTTAAACCTCATTAATACCCTGAAAAGAAACAGGCAGCAGATGATTCATGGATTCAGAAAATGGTTTGTATTGGAAGGGACATTAAAGATCATCTAGTTCCAACCACCCACCATAGACAAGGACATCTTCTTCTAGCCCAGGTTGCTCAAGGCCCCATCCAACCTGGCCTTGAACACCTGCAGGGAGGGGCCATCCATGACATCCCTGGGCAACCTGTTCCAGTGTCTCAGCACCCTCACTGGGAAGAATTTCTTCCTAATCTCCAGTCTAAATCTGCCCTCCCAAGAGCCTTCTTTTCTCCAGGCTGAACAGCCCCAACTCTCACAGCCTGTCCTCACAGTGGAGGTGCTCCAGCCCTCTGATTGTGGAACAAAAGAGATCCTAGGCAGAAATGCAGGCTCAAGACATGCATTTTGCTGAGTTTTTCCAGATGGTGGCCAGGTCTGTGTGCAACTTGTGATAGTGGTGATCAATCAGAAGCTGGCTAGAAGGTTGATTTTACTCCTTTGCATCAGTTGGTACGATGCCATGGAAGATTCCCAGGCGGAAGGGCAGGAAACAATGCCCCAAAGTGGTGGAATGGCACCACAAGTTCCCACATAAGGCAGCTGCAGGTTCCAGGGAGGCTCAGCTCAGCCTGAAGACACCTCCATCCCCTAGTATGAAGTTTAACTTCCCTCCAAATCCCTTGGAAATGGTGGTGTGGGCATCACTCCTTCTTGTGCACTGCTCTCTTAAGGAAGCTTCACTTTCAGTACCCTTCTCTTTCAGGCCATGAGGTTGAATATGCTTCTTGCTGCTTCCCTCCTGCTCCTTCCTCCACCACCGCCCTGGGCTATTTCTCATGCTTTTCCTCACTCTCTGTCAAGCAGTGTGAATCTAGCAGCCCTGTCCAGTTGCCTGCTCTTATGGGGACTCTTACCTGCCAATAATCAAATTCTGTGTTTGCAAGGGAAAGACCTGAGGTCTCTTGGGTTTATGGAGCTGAAAACCATGTGGTACTGCTTTCACAGCTCACTTGCCCAGGAGTCCTAAACTTTGCTGTCCTACTGGTGCATGTTTTCCTTCTTGCTCATTGCTGCCCTGGCTTTCCTGGGTCAACAGATTCAAGCTTGCACTTTCCCTTTGCTGTCTTTTTCTATTTGTATGGTGGAGGTGGGCAGGGATCATAGAATCACAGAATGTTAGGGGTTGGAAGGGACCTGGACAGCTCATCCAGTCCAACCCCCATGCCATGCCAGGATCCCTGTACTAGATCACACAGGAATGCATCCAGGCAGGTCTTGAATATCTCCAGAGAGGGAGACTCCACAATCCCCCTGGGCAGCCTGTTTCAGTGTCTGTCACCCTCACAGTGACAGAACACTGTGATTGTGTCACTCCAGTGTCATTGGGCATCACTGAGCAGAGCCTGGCTCCATCCTCTTGGCACTCATCCTTTACATATTTATCAACATTAATAAGGTCACCCCTCTGGCTCCTCTTCACAAACTACAGAGCCCCAGCTCCCTCAGGCTCTCCTCATAAGGAAGATGTTCCACTCCCTTCATCATAGCTCTGTGCTGGACACTTTCAAGCAGTTTCCAGAGGTCCTTCTTGAACTGAGGGGCCCATAACTGGACACAATATTCCAGAAGTGGCCTCACCAGGGCAGAGTGGAGGGGAAGGAGAACCTCTCTTGATCTACTAACCACAGCCCTTCTAGTTCATCCCAGAATGGCATTGGCCTTCTTGGCCACAAGATCACATTGCTGGCTCGTGGTCATCCTTCCATCCACTAGGACCCCCAGGTCCTATTCCCCTTCACAGCTCTCCAGCAGCTCAGTCCCCAACCTGTTCTGGTCCTTGGGGTTGTTCTTTCCCAGGTGCAAGACTCTACACTTGCCCTTGTTGAATTTCATTCAGCTTCTCCGTACCCAACTCTCCAGCCTTGCAGATCTCTAAATTTTCACAGAATCACACAGTGGTAGGGGTTGGAAGACCATCTAGTCCAAGACCTCTGATAAAGCAGGGTCACCCAGAGCATGTTGAACAGGACCAGTTGAGGTGGATTTGGAATCTCTCCAGGGAAGGAGCCTCCACAACCTCCTAGACAGTGTGTGTGTGTGTGGGGGGGGGGGGGGGTTGGGGGGAGAATACTTTTACCACAAGAGATTAGACTTTGGGGGAAACCTCCTAATATTAAAACTAGTTTGGAGTGGATTAGGCCATCTTGGCAGCTCATGGGATCTCTATCAGGGGTAATTTTTGTTAGGGGAAAATATTAAAGCCTAGTTTTAACACCTGACATGCTGTTGTAACCAGCCAGATGGAGTGAGCAGTGTTTCAAGGTCTCTGTTATCTCTGTTTTGCTGTCAAATCCTGTAGGCAAATATTGATGTGTGAATCTGGTGTCCACACCAAGAACATCATGGCTCTCTGCCAGCAAAACTCATGGGTTTGGTCCAGTGTCCTGAATTCCTGTTGCTGAAGGGCTGGGCAAGAAGAGATGCTGTGGTCTGGTTGTAGGGGGAATAATGGTTTAGGGATTCTTGTAGGAGGTAATAAATACTCCACCCCCATGGCACAGAAGACATCACAGAATCAACCAGGTTGGAAAAGACCTCAGAGGTCATCAAGTCCAACCTATTACTTAACACTTCTTGACCACAAAACCATGGCTTCAAGTGCTACATCCAATCTTTAACACCTCCAGGGATGGTGACTCCACCACCTCCCTGGGCAGCACATCCCAATGGCCAATTACTCTTTCTGTGAAGAACTTTCTCCTTGCCTTGACCCTAAACCTCCCCTGGCACAGCTTGAGACTGTGTCCTTTTGTTCTGCTGCTGGTTGCCTGTGAGAAGAGACCAACCCCCACCTGGCTACAACCTCCTTTCAGGTAGTTGTAGAGAGCAACAAGGTCTCCCCTAAGCCTTCTCTTCTCCAGGCTAAACAGCCCCATCCTCTTGTGAGCTTTGAAGGTTCAGATATATTCAAAGGACATGGATAGGGTAACTTGGTAGGTGCTGAGTTTATGCCAGGCATATCTGCAGGCAGATGATGAAGGCAGCAAGATCAGCTGCTGTCTGCACCACTCACTGGTGGCATAATGCCCACATGCCCTGTCTGTGCTCTGGGTATCTCAGGGTGGATGTGGTTCTGAGCAACCTGCTCTAGTGTGAGGTGTCCCTGCCCCTGGCAGGGATGTTTGAATTAGGTGATCCTTGAGGTCCCTTCCAACCCTGACAATTTTGTGATTCTATGACACCTCCTCTTATTTCTTCTCTGATGTGCAAAGCTTACCCCAAAGGAAAGTGGAGCGAACATCTTCCCACAAAACCTGTGGCCTTCTTTCAGGAGGAAGATGAGATAAAGCCACTCAGATGGAGGCCAGCTCCACCAGCCTCAAGAGGCTGAAGTTTGGGAAGCTGAAGGTGGTCCGGCGGCGCTTGCTGCAGCGGTATGAGCACCAGCCCTTCATCTCCTGCCTGGCTGGTTTCTACAGCTGCCGCTGGAAGCGCTACCAGCGCAGGAAGACTGAGCCTGGGAAGTGCTGCTGCAAGACGGTAAAGTAGCTGAAAGCCAGCATGGATCTTCACTCCTCTGTAGGCACAGATCAGTACAAGCTGACAAGGGGTTGATCTCATGGGCCAAAGACATCCTTAGGTTGACCATGAGCCAGCAATGTGCTCTTGTGGCCAAGAAGGCCATCTTGGGGTGGATCAGAAGGGCTGTGGATAGTAGGTTGAGAGAGGTTTTCCTCCCCCTCCACTCTGCCCTGGTGAGGTCCCATCTGGAATGTTAGTATTCAGTATCACTAAGGTTGGAAGAGACCTCAAAGATCATCGAGTCCAACCTGTCACCACAGACCTCATGACTAGAGTAGGGAGGACACTACTGCCCACTGCAGGCTTGAACTCACAACCTTCCCATTAAGGGTCTTATGTGCTACCAACTGAGCCACACTTGTCCCATCAATTGTGTCCAGTTCTGAGCCCCTCAGTTCAAGAAGGACCTCAAGGAACTGCTTGAAAGTGTCCAGCACAGAGCCACAAAAATGATGAAGGGAGTGGAACATCTTCCTTATGAGGAGACCCTGAGGAGCTGGGGCTCTGTAGCTTGGAGGAGTAGACTGAAGGGTGGCCTTGTTCGTGTTTATAAATATGTAAAGGTTGAGTACCAAGAGGATGGAGCCAGGCTCTGCTCTGTGATGCCCAATGACAGCACAAGGGGCAATGGGTGGAAGATGAGGCATAGGAAGTTCCATGGAAACATGAGGAAAACTTTTTTTCACTGTGAGGGTGACAGAAGACTGGAGGAGGCTGCCCAGTGGGGTTGTGGAATCTCCGTCTCTGGAGATATTCAAGACCTGCCTGGATGCGTTCCTGTGTGATCTGGTCTAGTTGCTCCTTCTCTGGCAGGGGGGTTGGACTGGATGATCTTTTGAGTTCCCTTCCAATCCCTAACATTCTGTGATTCTGTGATTGCCCAAGAGAGTTTGCATCCTACTGATATTTCTGGGGTTATTAGATTTTGCTCTAAGTGTTTAGTATATTGCTTTTGAGGACATCCTCCTGGGCACAAGGCACAGGGAGAAGGGCAACAAAGTGTGTCCACAGAAAGGCAACAAAGCTGGTGAAGGGTCTAGAGAACAAATGTTATGAGGACTGGCTAGGGAACTAAGATTGTTTAGTGTGTAGAGGAGGAGGCTGAGGCGAGACCATATTGCTCTCTACAACTATCTGAAAAGAGGTTGGAGTGAGGTGGGGGTTGTTCTCTTCTCTCAAGTAACTAGTGAAAGGACAACAGGAAATGGCCTGAAATTGTCCCAGGTAATATTTAGATTGGAAATTAGGAAAATAATTCTTTACTGAAAGAGTGGTCAGGCACTGGAACAGGCTGCCCTGTGAGGTGATGAAGTCACCATCCCTGGAAGTGTTCAAAAGATGGGTGGACATGGTACTTTGGGACATGGGTTAATGGCCATGGTGGTGTTAGGCTGATGGTTGGACTTGATGACTTTAGAGGTCTTTTCCAACCAAAACAGTTCGGTGTTTCTGTAAGTCCTCTTCATACCTACTTCAGGGGGTCCAACACCAAGCCAAGGGTTTTAGGGACAGTACCATTTTCTTTGACTGTTTTGGGGTAGACAAGGCTCTGACACTTGTCCTTCTTCTCCTTCTCCAGAGGGAATGTGTGTTTTTCCCGCTGCTTGTTGGAGCTTTCTGCTTTTCTCTCATCTTTCTGTACATGTGGGGTGAAGCAAAAAATGACTACAATAACTTTGACTGGTAAGTACCATGTTTTCCAGCTCTCCCTCTCTTCAGAAAGCTCCCCAGGGTAGATGGGGAGAGATCAGGATCCCCCTCAGCAGCTGCAGGGCTGCAGCAGGGCATCTTAGCCATGAGCTAAAGATTTGGCTCTTTAAACTCTTGTATACAGCATCCAAATTAACTGCCCAGTGATTTCAGGGGTGCTGAGGTTCTACCCTTTACTTGGCTAAAATGTTTAAGTGTTAGTGTGAATTTGGGAGAAAGGGGAGATTGTTCATTATAAAAAATAGCGATTGAAAGGGACTAAATAGTTCTTTTCTTCTCTGAGTCCTTTTCCCCCCACCTGCTCCCTCTGGAGAAATATCCAGGCAGGCATCAAAGGCATTGTACAAGTATCTCACTGTAATGACAATTCCATGTCCCCAGGCTCAAAAATCTCAAATGATCAGCAGAGGTTTGTGCAAACCCTTCCCTTCTGCACTAGGCAGGTAACAGGTATGCAAATCTGGCCCCTAAAATGAAATTAAACCTGCTCAAATTGGGTGCGTTAAGAGGAGAGTGGTCAGCAAGTGGAGAGAGGTTCTCCTCCCGCTCTACTCTATCCTAGTGAGGTGACATCTGGAGTGCTGTGTCCAGTTCTGGGCTCCCCGGTTCAAAAGACACAGACAACTGCTGGAGAGTCCTACAGAGGATATGAAAGTGGTGAGGAACTGGAGCATCTCTTGGAGCAGGAAAGGCTGAGACAAGTGGGGCTGTTCAGTCTGGAGAAAAGAAGACCAAGGAAGGATCTCCTCAATGCCTGTCAATATCTAATGGGCAAAGATCAAGAGGATGGGAGCAGACTCTTTTCAGTGACAGGACAAGGGTCATTGGGCACAAACTGGAACCCAAGCTGTCCCATCTGAACATGAGGACAAACTGCTGTGAGGTTGACAGAGCACTGGACCTGGCTGTCCAGAGAGGCTGTGGAGTCTCCTCTGGAGAGATTCCACCTGGACACAGCAATTCTAGACAACCTGCTTTGGGTGACCCTGGCAGGGGGATTGGACTAGATGATCCCCAGATAGAGGTCCCTTCAAACCCCCAACATTCTGTTATTCTGTATAATCTTGTGAGGGTGGAAGTGTAGTGATGTGATTCACTCTTACTGAGCTCTTGGGTACAATGAAACCTTCCCTCTCTCTCTCCTTGAACTATCTCTCTGCAACTTCCTGTGTTTTCTTCTTCAGATCTCCACTTAAATCTCCTTATTGCCATATACCCTGCACAACCAGAGGCAGACAAGGTGGACTGTTGACCTGACTTACATCAACCTTCTGTTTCCTTAGGCTACTTTGTGTGCAGCAAGGTGCTGTTTCTTCTAGCCAGACTGGGAGCTCTCTGCAGCAAGACCATCAATTTGGTCTTTTACCACCCAGGGTTTATTCTGGTGGTTCATGCAATCATGGCTGTGGGGGATGGAAGCTCTTAACCACTTTTCTATGCTACAGGATAGGTTATTTCTCACTTTTTGTTTCATTGCTTTGAAAATTCCAACATTTCAAGGAACAAGGCTGCTGTTCCCCTCCAGTCCCTGTGCTAAACACAAACACTGGCATAATATTTATTGCTTTTTAGGTATAACTATGGGAACCTGGGCTTCTGGTTTCTCTGGTCTCTTGTGCTCCTGATTGTGGCTGCCATCCTCTTCATGTACATCACGCTGTTGTTGGTAAGTAATGCTCCTTGTATGCCAACCATGATTTACAGTCCTAAAAAGTAAACACAGAGATGGCTTTAATGTGTCAGACCAAAGCTCAGCCTACCCACCCATATGATCCTTAATGGATACCTGGGGAAGATTGGAAACACAGCAGTGTTTACAGTACTTTCTCCCCGTGTCCACCTGCAGATAGCCAATTTCAGCTTAGGGATCTCTGAGCCAGATGATCTTCTTTTGATGGTTTCCCTGTAAGGATTAAGCCCAGTCTCCTTGAACCCAAGGAAAGCTGAGCCAGCAGTGGCTGGATTTAGATTCAGGGGAAGCTAAAGATTTGTGCTTTAACAGCAGGAAAGTATGGGGCTCTGAGTCACCACCAGTGGTGATGTCATCAAAGCTGAGCTATTCCTCTACTCCTGAGTAAAAAGTTTCATTAGAAGAAGGGAAATGATATCACTGAAGCTGCCTTAACTCACTTTTTTTTTTTTTGTTGCTGGAGGGTTTCTCTTCAGGCAGGGACTACAAACATGGTCACAAGACACTGCTGAATTTCATGCCCAATGAGGCAACGTTCCTGAAATCTTCACTTTTCCAAACCTTGTGATATTTTTCTCTGGACCTCTGGTCTTCTGTCTGCTTTGCTTATTGGAAAAACACCAAAAGCAAGCATTTCCAAAAACTACTGCCCACTCATCCTTTTTTCCTCTGTCCTTTCCCTCATAGGGGACCCCCAGATAAAGACAGGACTGTGTTTCCACCTTCTGCTTCCAGAGCTGTCGGCTAAGAAATCACTTTAACTCCAGGGAAACTCTAGGGACAGGAGCCCACATTCAGTTTTATCCTCCAACTTTCATTTTGAAATGCCAGGTGCTGAAGGTGAGGCTATGGCTTTGACTCACCTTTGTGGCCAAGACAACCAACTTTTATTGTTAGTTCCTGCTGTTCTTAACCATTCCCCGCTGCATTATCACATAATTTGTCTGCAAATTCCTCATGGCAGCAGATCTCCTTTCGCTTTATTCCTGCAGCCCCTAGCACAATATGTTTCTGGGGTCCTTTATCTCTGGTGAAGTACAAATAAATACTGACTTTTGTTCCAGTGTTAGCAATAAAACCCCAAAGTGGTAAAAAGTGACAGCTGCTTGGCCATGCCTACAGAGATCAATGGCATTGTAAAAGCTGTGGACTGACTGAGCTCAGAGTAGGACAAAATATATTTAATTACAAGGGTTTTGTGGCACCCTGAGAGTTTATAGCTCAATATCTGTTATTCAGTGGCTTTGTGTGGGTGGTTTGGTGGTTACAATGCCACCTTGGGCAGCTCAGAGCTTTGCCAGAGATGCCTGTGTGCCATAGATACCTCTGAGATCATGCCTCTGCAGGCTATAGAGCTAAACTCAACCTCAGGATCAGAGTAAGCTATTATAGCATGTGCTAGAAACAGGATTTAAAGGGTCTTCTGGGCTTGCAGAGCTCAAAGACCCCTGAGGCTGGTGTGTGAGCTCAGTCATGTTGTCTGGATCCAAACAGTGTCCCAGCAGTGCTACAGGCTGGGGTCAGAGTGGCTGGAGAGCGGCCAGGCAGAGAGGGACCTGGGGGTACTGGTTGATAGTAGGCTGAACATGAGCCTGCAGTGTGCCCAGGTGGCCAAGAGGGCCAATGGCATCCTGGCCTGTAACAGGAACAGTGTGGCCAGCAGGAGCAGGGAGGTCATTCTGCCCCTGTACACTGCACTGGTTAGGCCACACCTTGAGTCCTGTGTCCAGTTCTGGGCCCCTCAGTTTAGGAAGGAGGTTGACTTGCTGGAATGAGTCCAGAGAAGGGCAACAAAGTTGGTGAGGGGCTTGGAGCACAAGCCCTATGAGGAGAGGCTGAGGGAGCTGGGGTTGTTTAGCCTGGAGAAGAGGAGGCTCAGGGGAGACCTTATTGCTCTCTACAACTACCTGAAGGGGGGTTGTGGACAGGTGGAGGTTGGTCTCTTCTCCCAGGCAACCACAGTATCACAGTATAACTTAGATTGGAAAGGACCTCAAGGATCATTGGCACCAGAACAAGAGGACACAGTCTCAGGCTGCACCAGGGGAGGTTTAGGCTGGAGGTTAGGAAGAAGTTCTACACAGAGAGAGTGATTGCCCATTGGAGTGGGCTGCCTGGGGAGGTGGTGGAGTCACCATCATTGGAGGTGTTCAGGAGGTGTTGGGAGGAGCACCAACAGAACCTCCACCTTGGACTTCCGAAGGGCGAACTTCAGCCTATTTAAAAAACTTGTCTGCAAAGTCCCCTGGGTACCAGCCCTCATGAACCAAGGGGTTCAGGAGGGTTGGACCTACTTCAAACAGGAGCTCTTGAAGGCACAGGAATTGGCGGTTCCCATGTGCCGGAAGGCAAGCCGGCGGGGAAGGCGACCGGCCTGGATGAGCAAGCAGCTCCTGGAGGATTTAAGGGGGAAGAGGAGGCTGTATCACCTTTGGAAGGAGGGGAAGGCTTCTCGAGGTATGTTCAAGGAAGCTGTTAGATTATGTAGGAATAAAATTAGGGAGGCTAAGGCCCAGCTGGAACTGAAGCTGGCCACCTCAGTCAAAGATAATAAAAAGCATTTTTATAAATATATTAACAATAAGAAGAAGGGCAGGAAGAACCTGAACTCCCTAGTGGACCTGGAGGGGAACACAGTTACTGAGGATGAGGATAAAGCTGAGGTCCTGAACACCTTCTTTACCTCAATGTTTAACAGCAAGGCAGGAGTTCAGGACGAGTGGTCTCCGGAGCTGGGCGTTGGGGTCGGGGAGCAGAGTAATACCCTGGAAATCCATGAGGAGTTAGTTCGGGACCTGCTGAGCCACTTGGATATCCACAAGTCCATGGGACCAGATGGGATCCATCCTAGCATGCTGAGAGAGCTGGCAGATGTGCTAGCTAGGCCACTCTCCATCATTTTCCTCCAGTCCTGGCTCACTGGTGAGGTCCCAGATGACTGGAAACTGGCCAACGTGGTCCCCATCCACAAGAAGGGTCGGATGGAGGAACCTGGAAACTACAGGCCAGTCAGCCTGACCTCAGTGCCAGGGAAAGTGATGGAGCAGATTATCCTGGCAGCAATAACTGCGCACCTGAAGGATGGCCAAGGGCTCAGGTCCAGCCAACATGGATTCAGGAAGGGCAGATCCTGCCTCTCCAACCTGATCTCTTTCTATGATCAGGTGACCCGCCTGGTGGATGTGGGGAGGCCTGTGGATGTGGTCTACCTAGACTTCAGCAAGGCCTTTGACACCGTCCCCCACAGCAAACTGCTGACTAAGCTGTCAGCCTGTGGATTGGACCACTACACTCTGTGCTGGGTTAGGAACTGGCTGGAGGGCCGGGCCCAGAGAGTGGTCGTGAACGGTGCCGCATCCAGCTGGAGGCCAGTCACCAGTGGTGTCCCCCAGGGATCAGTGCTGGGCCCTGTCCTCTTCAACATATTCGTTGATGATCTGGATGAAGGGGTAGAGTCAGTCATCAGCAAGTTTGCAGATGACACAAAGTTAGGGGCAGATGTTAGTCAATTAGAGGGTAGAAAGGCTCTGCAGAGGGACCTCGACCGACTGGACAGATGGGCAGAGTCCAATGGGATGGCTTTCAACAAGTCCAAGTGCCGAGTGCTGCACTTTGGCTATGGCAATCCCATGCAGAGCTATAGGCTGGGGTCGGAGTGGCTGGAGAGCTCCCAGACAGAGAGGGACCTGGGTGTGCTGATCGACAGCCACCTGAATATGAGCCAGCAGTGTGCTCAGGTGGCCAGGAGGGCCAATAGCATTCTGGCCTGCATTAGGAATAGTGTGGCCAGCAGGAGCAGGGAGGTCATAGTGCCCCTGTACTCTGCTCTGGTTAGGCCGCACCTTGAGTACTGTGTCCAGTTCTGGGCTCCTCAGTTTAAGAAGGACATTGAGACACTTGAGCGTGTCCAGAGAAGGGCAACAAGGCTGGGGAGAGGCCTTGAACACAAGCCCTATGAGGAGAGGCTGAGGGAGCTGGGATTGTTTAGCCTGGAGAAGAGGAGGCTCAGGGGTGACCTTATTGCCCTCTACAACTACCTGAAGGGTGGTTGTAGCCAGGAGGGAGTTGGCCTCTTCTCCCAGGCAACCAGCACCAGAACAAGGGGACACAGTCTCAAGCTGCGCCAGGGGAGGTTCAGACTCGAGGTGAGGAGGAAGTTCTTCACCGAGCGAGTCGTTCGGCATTGGAACGGGTTGCCCAGGGAGGTGGTTGAGTCATCGACCCTGGAGGCGTTCAAGGGGAGATTGGACGTGGCACTTGGTGCCATGGTCTAGTCATGGGGTCTGCGGTGTCAGGTTGGACTCGATGATCCTCGAGGTCCTTTCCAACCTAGGTGATACTGTGATACTGTGATACTGTGATACTGTGAGACTTGCTAGGGAGCTTGGTTGCATGGTTTAGTTGATTAGGTGATGTTGGATGATAGGTTGGACACAATGATCTTGAAGGTCTCTTCCCACCTGGTCTATCCTATCCTATCCTATCCTATCCTATCCTATCCTATCCTATCCTATCCTATCCTATCCTATCCTATCCTATCCTATCCTATCCTATCCTATCCTATCCTATCCTATCCTATCCTATGGAGGAGTTTCCTGTCTTTGTGATGCTGACAAGCTGTCAGGGCAGGTGATGGGCAAAGCCAGAGAGGAAGATGAAAGATATGAAGTTAAATTGGTGTTCTCTATGGTTCAGTTTAGCCTTGGTCCCACTCTTCATTATGTAGACACATCCTTCTCTTCTCAGGAGCTCAGTTCTGTCCAAGGAAGCTAACAGCAATTCTCTTCCTCAGAAAGAATAGAAATACTCTGGATGCTATCAGACAAGTCCTACAAGAGAAACACTTCAGAGGTTCCTCTGCTCTGGAGACAGCCCCTGCAGTGAGGGTGCTTTGATGAAGCTAAGAGACTCAAATCTCTTGGGGATTTCTAAGGGCACTTGCCTTGCTTGATTGCATCACTGCCTCATTAGGCAAGATTACTGAAGGTATCCGTGTTGAGCTGAGTGCTGGAAGGCATGAGACCTCACATCATCAGAGCTGTTACCTAAATAGGATTAGGTCTTGAAGGAAAGGGGATTGAGGAAAATAATCACCACAACGATTCATTCTCCCACAAGCTCAAAACGGCCAGGATCACACAATGGTCACATGCAGGCTCTTGTGAAGACAACCATTGCTTGGCAATGCTCATGCCGGCAGGGCTCCTTTCAGAGAATGACTCAACCAGGAATGAACCCTCCACTGCTGTTTTCAGATCTTTTCTGTCCTAGAGCCTGGCCTTTCACTGTAGCTTTTGATGAAGTACCCAGCAAAACACCAGCAGCTTCAGTTGAGATCTGACCTCAGAGGAAGGGTTCAGGGGAGGTTCTTCAAGGATACCTAAGGAGTGAGGTGAGGCAAACTGCCACTGAGACGATTAGGGAGCTGTTAATTACACATTCATGCACATCACTTGGATCATGCAGTGGCTCTTAAAGCAGGTGAGGAGATTAAACAGTATGTGTTAGAGAGAGAGAGAAGAGTGGAGAGAGAAGTGAGGTAAGACCAGAGGTAAGAGGAGGATCTACTTTAGAGAGTCCAATGAAGAGCTACAAGGATGATTAAGGGACTGGAGTACTGCCTTGTGAGAAGGGGCTGAGAGCCCTGGGGCTGTTTGGTCTGGAGAAGAGAGGGCTGAGAGGGGATTTAATCAATGTTTATAAATATCTGAGGGCTGGGGGTCAAGAGGAAGGGGACAGGCTCTGCTCAGTGCACACTGTGATAGGACAAGGGGCAATGGATATAAACTACAGCACAGGAGGTTCCACCTCAACATGAGGAGGAACTTCTTCACTCTGAGGGTCTTAGGGCACTGGAATAGGCTCTCTGGAGAGGTTGTGGAGTCTCCTTCTCTGGAGACTTTCAAAACCCATCTGAATGTGTTCCTGTGTGACCTGCACTAGATTCTATGGTCCTGCTCTGGCAGGGGGGTTGGACTCGGTGATCTTCAGAGGTCCCTTCCAACCCCTAACATCCTGTGAGCCTGTGAATTCCAGCAGTGTTCCATGTGGCTGACATCTTCCTGGTGGTGGGTGCACCCCAACTGTTGGTGGTGCTGCCTTTTGTTCCTGAATTCCCCTTCATTCCTACCTAGGGGTGGTTGGCAGGGGTGGTCCCATAGCAGGGCAGGTCACACACTGTCTGTGTGATGGTGCAGGTGCATCGGGACCCCAGTTTGGCTGGGTCACTCTTGGGGTGCCTGCACATGGTGTTGTGGTCGTGACAAGATGGCCCAATGCAGCCAGTGCTCAGGGTGACTGTGGTTTCACCTGAGTTTGTGCAGGCTCAGTTGTGGAGGTGGCATCAGCTGCCTTGAGTTGGCACAGGTGTTGGAACCCAAGGGGTGTCTGAACTTGTACTCAGCTCTGGTGAGGCCACACCTCGAGTATTGTGTTCAGTATTGGGCATCTCAATACAGGAGAGATGTGGAGGTGCTGGAGCCAGTGCAGAGGAGGGCAAGGAAGCTGTGAAGGGCCTGGAGAATAAATCTGATGAAGAGCAACTGAAGGAGCTGGGGATGGTTAGTATGGAAAAGAGGAGGCTGAGGGGAGACCTCATTGCTGTCTGCAGCTACCTGAAAGGACATTGTGGAGAGGCTGCTGCTGGTCTCTTCTCACAGGTAATTAGTGACAGAAGAAGAGGGAATGGCCACAAGCTGCCACTGGGTAGGTTTAGACTGGACATTAAGAAAAAGTTTTTTCCAGCAAAAGTGGTCAGGCATTGGAATGAGCTGCCCAGCAACAGTGGTTGGCCCTGGCTGTGTTTAAAGGTGGTTTGAATGTGGTACTTGAGCCTATGGTTTAGGGATGAACCTTGTAGAGTGAGGTTCTTGGTTTGACTTGGTGATCCTGAAGGTCTTTTCCAACCTGAATGATTCTGTGGTCCTGTGAACTGCAGCATCCTGTTTCAGGAGCACGCTGTCCTGGTTGCCTGCATACAAAGAAAACATATTCGTTGATGATCTGGATGAAGGGGTAGAGTCAGTCATCAGCAAGTTTGCAGATGACACAAAGTTAGGGGCAGATGTTAGTCAATTAGAGAGTAGAAAGGCTCTGCAGAGGGACCTCGACCGACTGGAAAGATGGGCAGAGTCCAATGGGATGGCTTTCAACAAGTCCAAGTGCCGAGTGCTGCACTTTGGCTATGGCAATCCCATGCAGAGGTATAGGCTGGGGTCGGAGTGGCTGGAGAGCTCCCAGACAGAGAGGGACCTGGGTGTGCTGATCGACAGCCACCTGAATATGAGCCAGCAGTGTGCTCAGGTGGCCAGGAGGGCCAATAGCATTCTGGCCTGCATTAGGAATAGTGTGGCCAGCAGGAGCAGGGAGGTCATAGTGCCCCTGTACTCTGCTCTGGTTAGGCCGCACCTTGAGTACTGTGTCCAGTTCTGGGCCCCTCAGTTTAAGAAGGACATTGAGACACTTGAACGTGTCCAGAGAAGGGCAACAAGGCTGGGGAGAGGCCTTGAACACAAGCCCTATGAGGAGAGGCTGAGGGAGCTGGGATTGTTTAGCCTGGAGAAGAGGAGGCTCAGGGGTGACCTTATTGCCCTCTACAACTACCTGAAGGGTGGTTGTAGCCAGGAGGGAGTTGGCCTCTTCTCCCAGGCAACCAGCACCAGAACAAGGGGACACAGTCTCAAGCTGCGCCAGGGGAGGTTCAGACTCGAGGTGAGGAGGAAGTTCTTCACCGAGCGAGTCATTCGTCATTGGAACGGGTTGCCCAGGGAGGTGGTTGAGTCATCGACCCTGGAGGCGTTCAAGGGGAGATTGGACGTGGCACTTGGTGCCATGGTCTAGTCATGGGGTCTGTGGTGTCAGGTTGGACTCGATGATCCTCGAGGTCCTTTCCAACCTAAGTGATACTGTGATACTGTGATACTGTGATACTGTGAAAAGGGAGCAGAGGAGCAATCTGAGATGAACTTCTACTTCAGCAGAGAAGTTTGTTTGAGAGAAGCTTCCATGGCAACACATCTTGCACAGCTTTACAGGCTCGTAAGTGCAGCTCAGACATTCCACACCTAAATCAATCTCTCACTGTGGGCACCATACAATAGCTGGGTCACTCTAATACACTTTGGACAAGGGATCCTACAGGGAGGCTGGAGAGGGACTTTTCATAAGGGTGTTTAGCAGTAGGACAAGGGGGAATGGTTTGAAGCTGAGTGAGAGTGGCTTTAGACTGGATCTTAGGAAAATGTTCTTCAGTATGAGGGTGGTGAGACTCCAGAACAGGCTGCCCAGGGAGGGCTGTGGGTGCCTCTTCACTGGGGGTGTTCAAGGCCAGATTGGATGAGACCTTGTGCAGTCAAGTCTAGTTGAGAGGCATCCCTACCCATGGCAGGGAGGTTGGAATAGATGATCTGTGAGGTCCCTTTCAAGCTAATCTATTCTATGACTTTCTAAGAACTGATGGCCAAATAGGTTGCCTCCGCAATGAATTACCTCTTGTGGTGTTGTTGAACAGTGTTGGATGGTGTCTACCACTGCATGTGTTGCAGGAAGGACTGTGTGAGGTGACCCTGCCCATGGCAGGGGTGTTGGAACTAGATGATTCTTGAAGTCCTTTCCAAGCCTAACAATTCTGTGACTGTAGACCTTCACCCAGGCAATGTTTCCTTGTGATGTTTTGCATCACAGATTGGTTTGGTTGAAAGAGACCTTTAAGATCATCAAATCCAACACTTGACCAAACATGGCCAGGCCACCGGTAAACTATGTCTCTCAGCACCACATCTACGCTCTGTGCTGGGTTAGGAACTGGCTGGAGGGCTGAGCCCAGAGAGTGTTAGAGAATGGTGCCACATCCAGCTGGTGGCCAGTCACCAGTGGCGTCCCCCAGGGATCAGTGCTGGGCCCCATCCTGTTCAATATCTTCATTGATGACCTGGATGAGGGGATTGAGACAGTCATCAGCAAATTTGCAGATGACACCAAGTTGGGAGCAGATGTTGGTCAGTTAGAGGGTAGAAAGGCTCTGCAGAGGGACCTCGACCGACTGGACAGATGGGCAGAGTCCAATGGGATGGCATTCAACAAGTCCAAGTGCTGAGTGCTGCACTTTGGCCACGGCAATCCCATGCAGAGCTACAGGCTGGGGTCGGAGTGGCTGGAGAGCTCCCAAATAGAGAGGGACCTGGGGGTGCTGATTGACAGCTGCCTAAACATGAGCCAGCAGTGTGCCCAGGTGACCAAGAAGGCCAATGGCATCCTGGTCTGTATTAGGAATAGTGTGGCCAGCAGGAGCAGGGAAGTCATTGTGCCCCTGTACTCTGCACTGGTTAGGCCACACCTTGAGTCCTGTGTCCAGTTTTGAGCCCCTCAGTTTAGGAAGGACATTGAGACACTTGAATGTGTCCAGAGAAGGGCAACAAGGCTGGGGAGAGGCCTTGAGCACAAGCCCTATGGGGAGAGGCTGAGGGAGCTGGGATTGTTTAGCCTGGAAAAGAGGAGACTCAGGGGAGACCTCATTGCTCTCTAGAACTACTTGAAAGGTGGTTGTAGCCAGGAAGGAGTTGGTCTCTTCTCTTTAGCAACCAGCACCAGAACAAGAGGACACAGTCTCCAGCTGCACCAGGGGAAGTTTAGGCTCAAGGTGAGGAGAAAGTTCTTCACTGAGAGAGTCGTTCACCATTGGAATGTGCTGCCCAGGGAGGTGGTGGAGTCACCATCCCTGGAGGTGTTCAAGAGGAGAATGGACGTGGCACTTGGTGCCATGGTCTAGTCATGAGGTCTGTGGTGACAGGTTGGATTCGATGATCTTTGAGGTCTCTTCCAACCTTGGTGATACTGTGATACATGACTTTTAAATCCTTCTAGAGACAGTGTTTCCATCATTTCCCTGGCCAGCCTCTTCTAGCACTTGAGAACTCTTTCTGGGAAGAATTTTTTCTATAATATCCAACCTAAACTTCCCCTGGCACAGCATGAGGTCCTTTCCTCATGTCCTGTCATTTGTTACTTAGGATAACAGCCTGACCTCCACCTCACTACATTCTCCTTCCAAGTAGCTGTAGAGAGCCAGAAGGCCTCATCTTCTCCAGGCTAAGCAACCCCAGTTTCCTACGCTGCCTCTCATAAGACTTGTTCTCTAGACCCTCTACCAGCTCTACTGCCCTTCTCCGGACACACTCCAGCACCTCAGTGTCCTTCTCGTAGGGGCCTTCAGTGAAGGGCCCAGAACTGAACCCAGTCTTTGAAGTGTGGCCTCACCAGTGTCAAGTCTAGGGAGGTGATCACTTCTGTGGTCTTGCCGGCTGCAGTGGTCCTGATTGAAGTCAAGATGCTGCTGGCCTTCTTGGCCACCTGGGCACGTGCAGCCTCATGTTCAGCTGCCTATTGACCAACATCCCCAGGTGTCTCTGCCAGGCAGATTTCCAGCCTCTCTTCCCCAAGCCTGTGGCACTGCATGGGATTGTTGTGACCCAGGTGCAGAACCCAGCATTTGGCCTTGTTGCCCCTCGTGTTATTGGCCTCAGCAAACCAATCCAGTCTGTCTGGGAACCTCTGTAGAGCTTCCCTATCTTCAAGCAGACCAACACATCATCACATCAGAAGAAAGAGCACCCTGATGTTCTTGCTGGAGCAGAAAGCTTTACAGCAACTGATGCCTGGTTTGGTTTTGTTTGTGAGCACTACATCCTCTTCCTTAATGATGGCACCCAACCTTAGCCTGCAAGCCTTCTTCCATGACCTTATTGTGAACCACTGAAGCAAACACTCTTGTGCCCACGGGCAAAACGCTGCACAAAAAGCACTTGCATTGTCTGTACAAAGACCCTCTCTGTCCACGTGCATCATTGTAGCTCCTTTCAGACAATCAGTTTCAATTAATTCAATTGTTCTCACTCTCCAAGACAATTTTCTTATCCCTATCACAGCTAAAAGGTTAAGCTGAGGGGTCTAACTGCAGGGCCATTCATGCTCAGCGGAGAAGAAAAAAAGCTTTCCTTTTCCAGGCTTTTAAACACCATCAGGTAATATTTTCTTGTCTGCAGTTATCAATATGTTAGTTTGAAGGGTTTTGGAGGAGGTGACTCATGACTGGAGGCTAAGAGAAAACTCAAAATAATACATTGACATTGAAGTCCAGTGATCTCAAACTGCCATCCCTAAAAGTCTAGGGTACCAGACAAGTTATGAGCTGCTTCATTTGGATTTTTTTCTTGCCAGAAAGTAAGTGTAAGGACCTGAATTCTGCTATTGTGAACATCTGAGCAGGCAGATGCTCCAGGGGAGTCAAGTGTCTAAGTGCCTGCCTCTGCGTCCTTGTGGTGCTAGGTTCGCAGAATCATAGAATCACAGAATGGTCTGGGTTGGAAGGGACCCCCAAAGATCATCTAGTCCAACCCCTTCTGCAGTAAGCAGGGACATCCTCAACTAGATCAGATTGCCTAGAGCCCCCTCAAGCCTCACCAGCGATGGGGCCTCAATGTCCTACCTGGCCATCTTGTTCCAGTATTCCACTACCCTCAGGGTGAAGAACCTGTTCCTAACATCCAGTCTAAATCTGCTCTTCTCTAGTTTGAAGCCATTGCTTCTCATCCTATCACTCCAGGCTTTTATAAAGAGTCTCTCTCCATCCTTCTTGCAGGCTCCCTTCCGATACTGGAATGTCACCCCAGAGCCTCCTCTTCTCCAGGCTGAACACCTCCAGCTCCCTCAGCCTGTCCTTGTAGCAGAGCTGATCCAACCCCCTGACCATTTTGGTGGGCCAGTTCCATCAGAATAAACCTTTATTTAGAATAAACCTTTATTTAGAATAAACTAAACCAGGTTAGAAGAGACCTTCAAGATCATCGTGTCCAACCCATCAACCAATCCAACCCACCCAAACAACTAACCCATGGCGCCAAGCACCCCATCAAGTCTCCTCCTGAACACCTCCAATGACGGCGACTCCACCACCTCCCCAGGCAGCCCATTCCAATGGGCAATCACTCTTTCTGTATAGAACTGCTTCCTAATATCCAACCTGAACCTCCCCTGGCGCAGCCAGGTCCCTGTCCTTCCTATATTGAGGGTTCCAGATGAAGTCTTACCAGAACAAAGTGGCAGAATCATCTCTCTCCATCTGCTGGCCACAATGCTTTTGATGAGTAAGGATTTTTTTTTGGCCCAAGTGCAGAACCCTGCACTTGCTCTTGTTGAACCTCATGATGTTCAGAACCTGCCTAAGCCTCATCAGCAGTATTGAACTAAATGCAAGGCCATACATGCTGAAGTAGAATGGGGTTAAATGTCTGTTGTGTGTACTCTTGCAGCATAACCTTGTGGTCAGTGCATTCACTCATAAAGAGGCAGGTAGATTGTGGAGGGAAGACATTTTCATATCTCATACTGTAGAAGAGAAGAATGCAAATGTTAGAGGCTGTAAGATTCAAGGAGACGACAGGCCTAGCAAAAGGGAGCTTGGTCTAGCCTCAGCAGTATTAGTCACAAACATACTGGTCACTTAAGATCAGATGTCAATAGACTATCCCAGGACATGTGTGGAAGCGTTTTGGAGGAGCCTGCCTGCTGTTGCTGGTTGTCACATTGCCTGAGGAAGACCTGTTCAAGGTTCAAGCATGTGGGACATTGCTGAATGCAACTGCTGTCTGTGGGCAGAGCACGTTGAACAGGTCCTGAGGCCACTTTTGAGGAGCAGGATAAAGCTGGGTGGTTATGGCTTGAGATGCTAAGCTTCAGGGGTGCACATCACATGAGCTCACTGGTCCATGAGTAATAGAATCAGAATCACAGAATGATTGGGTTGGAAGGGACCTTAGAGATTATCTAGTTCTAACCCATTGCAATGGACAAGGACAACCTTCATCTAGACCAGGTTGCTCAAGGTTCCATTCAACCTGCCTTGAACACCCCCACGGATGTGACATCCATAACCTCCCTGGGCAACCTGTGCGAGTGTCTCACCAACTTCACTGTAAAGAACTCTTCCTGATATCCAGTCTAAATCTACTCTCCTCCAGCTTCAATACATACCCTCTCATCCTTCACTACAAGCTCTTGTAAAAGTTCCTCCCCAGCTTTCTTGTAGGCCCTCTTCAGATACTTCAGGCCTGCAATAGGATAGAGGAGAGGAAGAGGAGAGAGAGGAGAGGGGAGGAGAGGGGAGGAGAGGAGAGGAGAGGAGAGGAGGGGAGGGGAGGGGAGGGGAAGGGAGGGGAGGGAGGGGAGGGAGGGAGAGGGAGGGAGGGGAGGAGGAGGTGGGAGGAGAGGGAGGGGAGAGGAGAGGAAAGGAGAGGAGAGGAGAGGAGGAGAGGAGAGGAGAGGAGAGGAGGAGGAGAAGGAGAAGAGAAGAGAAGAGAAGAGAAGAGAAGAGAAGAGAAGAGAAGAGAAGAGAAGAGAAGAGAAGAGAAGAGAAGAGAAGAGAAGAGAAGAGAAGAGAAGAGAAGAGAAGAGAAGAGAAGAGAAGAGAAGAGAAGAGAAGAGAAGAGAAGAGAAGAGAAGAGAAGAGAATTAACCAGGTTGGAAGAGACCTTTGAGGTCATTGAGTCCAACCTATCATCCGACACTATCTAATCAACTAAACCATGGCACCAAGCCCCCCATCCAGTCTCTTCCTTCCCAATGCTTTCTGTAGGCTGAACAACCCCAACTCTCTTGGCCTGTCTTTGTAGGAGAGGTGCCCCAGACCTCTGATGACATTAATGGCTCTCCTCTGGACCCACTCCAGCTGTCTAATGTCCCTTTTGCACCAGGGACCCCAGAATTGGATGCAACACTCCATGTTTGTGTGAAGTTGTGTTCTCCTACAGTGACCAGCAGTGAAACTGCAGGAATTCCTTCGTCACCGCCAAGGGTGAAACCTGGTGATTGTTCTTCTCCTAAGCTGATAGTGAGACGTTGTTTCCATCCATACAATGAGCTCACCCTCTGATGGCATTCCTAGATGTGGTGCATCATTATACAAAAGCTGTGCTGCAGTAGCAGGAGAGAGTCTGGCTGGGCACAGCCTGTGGCACAAGGCATTGGCTGCACCTTAGGAATGGACCAGGCCTTTGTGTCAGACTGCTTGCAGAAAAGGAGCAAAGTGCCTTTTTCCCCCCTGCTTGTTTTCTGAAACAGCTTATTTAAATGGGTCTGGCTTAAGATCTTTATCAGTAATTCAATTCTCTCTGAACTGCTCCCATGGTTATTCACCACATACTGGGTGTAGGATTTGATTAGAGGAGGCTAATGTGTCAAGAAGCACTTAAAAGTTGATCTGTATTCTCTGCTGAGCTTATATCTGGCTTCAGATCATCTTGAGCTTGGAATGAGAGTGTTTGTAACTGGATGGGAAACATTTTATATTCCTTTGTAGCTGTGTTTTGGGAGAGAAGAGCCTTTTCCCCTAAATCTGTCCTGTTTTCATGCAGTCCCTTGGTGCTACAGTCTGGAGGGACCTGCATCATAAATAGTCCTTCTCAAATTGATGTCTAGTAAGAGATACTTTTCTCTAAACCCTGATATCACAGAATCTCAGAATGGTAAGTGTCAGAAGGGTCATCGAGTCCAACTCCCTTGCTAAAGTAAAGTCACCTGGAGCAGGTTGCCCAGGATCCCAGTTGCCAGGTGGGCTTGGAATCTCTCCAGAGAATGAGGCTCCACAACCTCCCTGGGCTGCCTGCTCCAGTGCTCCATCATCCTCACAGTAAAGGGGTCGGTCTTTATGTTCCTATATCTGGTGATACTTGTCACAGTATCACATAGTATCACCAAGGTTGGAAGAGACCTCAAAGATCATCGAGTCCAACCTGTCACCACAGACCTCATGACTAGACCATGGCACCAAGTGCCATGTCCAATCCCCTCTTGAACACCTCCAGGGACGGCGACTCCACCACCTCCCTGGGCAGCACATTCCAATGGTGAATGACTCATGGTGAAGAACTTTCTCCTCACCTCCAGCCTAAACTTCCCCTGGTGCAGCTTGAGATTGTGTCCTCTTGTTCTGGTGCTGGTTGCCTGGGAGAAGAGGCCAACCCCTTCCTGGCTACAACCACTTTTCAGGTAGTTGTAGAGGGCAATGAGGTCACCTCTGAGCCTCCTCTTTTCCAGGCTAAAAAAATCCCAGCTCCCTCAGCCTCTCCTCACAGGGCTGTGCTCAAGGCCTCTCCCCAGCCTTGTTGCCCTTCTCTGGACACGTTCAAGTGTCTCAATGTCCTTCTTAAACTGAGGGGCCCAGAACTGGACACAGGTCTCAAGGTGTGGCCTAACCAATGCAGAGTACAGGGGCACAATGACCTCCCTGCTCCTGCTGGCCACACTACTCCTAATGCAGGCCAGGATGCCATTGGCCTTCTTGGCCACCTGGGCACACTGCTGGCTCATATTCAGGCAGCTGTCAATCAGCACCCCCAGGTCCCTCTCTGTTTGGCAGCTCTCCAGCCACTCTGACCCCAGCCTGTAGCTCTGCATGGGGTTGTTGTGGCCAAAGTGCAGCACTCGGCACTTGGACTTGTTGTCCATCCCATTGGACTCTGCCCATCTGTCCAGTCAGTCGAGGTCCCTCTGCAGAGCTCTTCCACCCTCTAACTGACTAACATCTGCTCCCAACTTGGTGTCATCTGCAAATTTGCTGATGACTGACTCAATCCCCTCATCCAGATCATCACTGAAGATATTAAAGAGGATGGTGTTTCTTACAGTGGTCAGGAAACTTGCCCCAGGCACTCAGAATCCTGAGCACAGACATGTGCCTCTTCATGTCAGCAAATTGCTTCTGATGAAATTCACCACCAAGTTCATTGATTGCTTTGAGACTTGATAGGGTGCTTGGTTGCATGGTTTAGTTGATTAAGCAGTGTTGGATGATGGGTTGGACACAATGATCTTGAAGCTCTCTTCCAACCTGGTCTGGTCTATTCTATTCTATTCTATTCTATTCTATTCTATTCTATTCTATTCTATTCTATTCTATTCTATTCTATTCTATTCTATTCTATTCTATTCTTGCAGCTTGAAGAAGCTCAGCTTCAGAGTAATTTCTGTCTTTCGTCGTCCTTTGCTTCTTGGTGTTCAAGGCTTTTTGGGTTGTCTTCAGCCATGGCTGTGCCTTCAGCATGCTCTGTGCCTCACAGGAACTCTCCTGCAAGGGCTCCAACTTGCTGTCTGAGGGAAGGAATATACCAGCCACCAAAACCTAAGAGTAGTTGAATCTTCAGGGCAGTTCATCCTGCTCTGAGATGTGCCTCTCTCTTGTATTTCCTGCCATGGCTATGGGAGTGCTGTCTTCTTTGCTGTCTGCTCTGGATTTTTATGATGTTTTGGAGGCATGCTTTCCTCCTTGACCTCTCTCCTGTGTCTGATAGACCTCTAATCACAAACAACTGCACAGAAAACCAGGCAAAGTTAGTGTTGTATTGGTTGCTACCATAAAAGCTGACCCTGGCCATCAGTCCTCTTCAGTGTTTGTACTCACAAAGAAAAGCCATTGAAAGTGTGTAGCCCAAACTGACCAATTATCTGAAAGGGTTTTGATCCTGCAGGGAAACCTTGGTAAGTTCTTGGCCATTTCAGAAGCATTTCTACTGTGGCGAACCCTCGCTTCTCTCCATACACCTGCTCTGCTAACAGCCTTGACATTGTGCAGGAAGCTGTAGTGAAGAATGGCTTCCCAATGCAAAAAAAATGTCTACAAGTACCTCACTGAACACACTTCATCATCTTCTACCAGGATGCAAACAATCTCTTCTTGATTTCTCAGGTCCTAGCCATGTGCTTGCTTGCAGAAGGCCAGCAGCTGTACCCTACACTGGAGTCACAAGGTGAGAAGAATCAGGGCTTTCTGGTGACTCTAACCCATGGTTTAGAGCAACTGAGTCTGTGGTGTTTCTCTGCATGAAAAAAAGATAGCTTATGGAAAATACTTTAGAGAGGCTCTCTTCCCTCTCTCCCATAAGATATCTTATAATGTTATTCCCATATGGAAATGTTATCTTATTCCCATAACATACATAAGTTTTCTCTAAGGAAACTTTGTATACCCATAAGATTACTCCACCCACCCAAGCTGATCACCTAAACTCCCTTTGCAGTCAGTGGGGGGAAATGAATCCTCTGAAGATACAATTCACCCCAGCTGGTCATAGACACCCTTAAATTAAGAAGGGATGAATCACACTTAAAGTACCTTTTCCCCCCACTGATGCTAAAAGGAGCCTGCAGTGACTCATTCAGGTGAAGATGTCTATATTTGACGTACCTGCATGTGATAACATGAGGGAGAAAAGCCAAGTTTTCATGAGGAGCACAGCATAATGTTCTGCAGCAGAGTCCAGCAGCAATGAAACCCAGTGGCTGCTATCTCTGCAGAAGACAAGCTTTGCTCTGGCAAGACAGCCTTGCTTTCCAGAGGTCCCTTCCAACCCCTAACATCCTGTGATCCTGTTTCCAAGCCATCCTGGTTCCTTGTGCTTCTTTTGGTGTTTGAGAAATGCCACTTGGAGTTTTGAAGGTGCAGAAACAAACCCTTAGAGAGGATGCATTAGAATCACCTTCCTTAAGAAATTCTCAAGGCACGTAAAAAATGAGCCTTCAGCCACATAGTTTAGGGGAGGATGTAATGTGATTGCAAGGCTTGAAGTGGAAGGGAAGAGAAGAACATGAAGGTACTTGGTCCTCTGTTTCATGTAAGTAATGGAAACACAGTCAGCTTTCCTATTGAACACATTTGGGTGTACATTTTGGGTGTAATTAATCCCTTCTGAATTTAGTTTAGGGATTTAATGCAAGATGGTCATCTAGGCTCCATCTACATGGAGAGAGAGGGGCATTTCTCATGATCAAGCAAGCAGGAAATTCTCCAGTGATTATAGGAATCCTGAGGGCTAACTTAGTTGGGTACCCAACTTTTAAGATCACTCTTGCCATTCAGAAATGCCAGTCACAGGATCACAGGATGCTAGGGGTTGGAAAGGACCTCTGGAGATCATTGAGCCCAACCCCCCTGCCAGAGCAGGACCATAGAGTCTAGTGCAGGTCACACAGGAACACATCCAGGTGGGTCTTGAAAGTCTCCAGAGAAGGAGCCTCCATAGCCTCTTTGGGGAGCCTGTTCCAGTGCTCTATGGTCCTCACAGTGAAGAAGTTCCTCTTCATGTTGAAGTGGAACCTCCCGTGCTGTAGTTTATATCCATTACCCCTGGTCCTATCACAGGGTGCAACTGAGCAGAGCCTGTCCCCTCCCTCTTGACACCCAGCCCTCAGATATTTACAGATATTTATTAATTCCCCTCTCAGTCTTCTCCAGACTAACCACCCCCAGGTCTCTCTGTCTCCCCTCATAAGGCAGTGCTCCAGTCCCTTCATCATCGTTGCATCTCTCAGTTGGACTCTCTCCAGCAGATCCCTGTCCCTCTTGAGCTGGAGAGCCCAGAACTGGATGCAATATTCTAGGTGAGGTCTCACCAGGGCAGAGTACAGGGGGAGGAGAGCCTCCCTCTATCTGCTGGACGCACTCCTCTTAATGTACCCCAGGATCCCATTGGCCGTCTTGGCCTCAAGGGCACATTGCTGTCCCATGCAAAACTTGTTATCCACCAGGACTCCCAAGTCCTTCTCCACAGGGCTGCTCTCTAGTAGATTGCCTCCTAACCTGTGCTGGTGGAGTCAATAGCACTGCTGGTCTGGTTTTAGTCCCATTGGATCTTTCTGTTTCCGTATTGGCATAGTGAAGCTCATGCATCCTAAATATATTCAGTCCAAGTTGCTTAAATAAGCCTGAGTCAGATGGGTGGCAAACACCTTGTGCAGAAATGCTGAAACTGATTTTTGTTTTCTCTGCCTCCCCAGATTGGGACTTTTCTTGTGCTTGGCTTCTCTGTCACAGCCCTCTTCATTTTATCAGTACTTTGGGGAGATCAATGGAAAACTGTCCGCCTGTCATTCCAGGTAAGAGGGGATGGGAGGTCTCTTAGAAAGAACAACTTGTCTATAGAAATATTTTGTGACAAATGGTAGAAAATATGCTCTACAGTGAGTGGTTTTCCCCTGGAGTTTTCTGGCAGGACACATGGATTTGAATAAACTATGACTAAATTCATCCTGACAGCAAAAGGAAGCCAAGACTTGAAGTTGAGTTTCAAACTACCTGATGTAGCAGACCTCATTTTGGGAAGCCACATCCTTTGTAAATTGTTCTTTTTGGTCAAAAATATTGTAGTTGTGCTGCTGATATGCAGGTGCCCAGGGAAGGTAAATCAGATTCCTTTAGCTGTTAGGGCTGCTGGAGCAAGAGCTTCCTCCCTAATCAGCTCCTTCCACCCCTGATTCCATTTCAGTCTTCTGTGACTCAGAAGAACTTCATCATCTGAAGGAAGGACATTACTGGGCTATTAGAGAGTAGGTGGGGGAATCCTGGTGTCAGGTGGGACAACATGGCAACATGACCCATGGTAGGGGGGTTGGATGATCCTTGTGGTCCCTTCCAACCCTGACTAATACTATGAACATGCTGGATGCAAGAGATCAGAGTGCATGGTTTGCTGGCTTCCTTAACTCTCACCTGATCTGAAAATGGAAGCAAGACCTACCCAGTGCTGTTTAGTGTCTGAGCAGCTAGGTCCCTACATACATTGGGAAGGAGGAGGTTTAGAATCATAGAATCATTTAGGTTGAAAAAGACCTTTGAGATCACTGAGTCCAACCATTAATCTAGCACTGCTGAGTCTAGTGCACAGCCTTTGACTATGCAGCTGCCTTCCAGATGTTGTTTGGTTCCATCACCTCTCTCTCACATGGATTATTGCCTGTGAATGTTGAGAGAATGATGCATATAGACTGGAATCCTCAGTCACAGCGTTTGAAGGGTGTGGTTAATTGCACATTCCCACTACAGAGTTTGGTGCACTGGCAAAGGTAATGAGGAACCATCAGCTTCTCCTCCCTCATACACACTCCAGAAGAGGTAGATGAACAGAAGGAGACACAAGAACCTTTGGGTTCTCCACAGGTGCTCTTTGTTTTGGGTGAGCTCACATGGCCTCCCACTGCTGTTTCCAAAGGGCATGAATCTCTTGTAGATTCTGTGTCATGTTCACTATAGTCCTGCAAAGCTATCTCAAATACCGTGGACATCTCAGGTGGCACCTCTGTTTATGCAGCTGAGGCCTGATTCTGATCAGCAAGTGCTGGAATCAGCTGTCTGGGGCAGACAGTATCAGATGCAATAACATCTCTCACTGACTGCTGCTTTCTTCAACCCTTCCAGCTTAGAGAATCAGGTGTGGGCTAAGCAGTAGGAAAAGATTGCATCTGGATAGCTTCTTTTCCTAGATCATACCTTAATAACTCCCAGTTCTATCTCAAACAGAAACCATGGAGCTCTGCTGAGCATGAGAAAGTGATGGACTGGTTTCTTTGAAAGGTTTGCCTAGTTTTATGGGGAGTGTGTGACACCAACGTCCACTGAGTATCTGCACTGGTTTCCAGCTCTGCTTATGCATTCATGATAAGCACAGAAGTGACATCAGTTGAATGGTTTAGCTGCAGTGTGGCTTGGAGATGACTGTCACCTGGATGGGATTGGATTGGGTTTGACTGGATTAAACTGGCTGCTCCCTGGAACATGCTCACAGATGAAAGTGCTTATGAATGGGGACAGCTGTGTCCCCTTCAGCTGACTTAGGAGAAAGGAGAGTTGTGTAGTGCGGTGAGGAGCATTCCTCAGCCTGAGGGCACAGATCTTGCCTTCCAACTTGGGAAGATTGGTGGATCCAACAGAAATCAGGATAGAAGCTGAACTGCTGGTATTTTCAGCAGGTGTCCACCCAGGTGGAATACTGTAGCTGTGTTGGTGTTTGTCTCCACACTTCATCCTTTGACTAAAATCCTTTTCTCTCTTTGTCAGATTACAGCTCCCTATCTCCACATAGGGGCAATAACCCTCATGGTCCTCCTGTCCTGGCCTGTGGCTCTTCATGCTATCAGAGCAGACAAGAAAGGTACAGTATCTCTGCTTCCTGCTCTTTATATGAAAAAAGATGTATATCAGTGTGGGGAAAACAGTTGGGCAGCAGCTTTTTCTCCAGTCCACTTCAAGTTAGTGCATCTAAGAAGGAGCCAGGTGAGACAGTGGAAAGAGCTTCTGGCTCAGTTCCTAGTGTTTTGTCCTGGGAATTTCCTATGCATCTCCAAGAAGTGTGACCAAGCAGTGTAAGGACAAGGTTAGACTCCAGGAACAAGTGAAGAAGAGCCTGGTTCTGGGACTGATTGTTTTTTTCTCTGTCCTAGACTCTCCATTTAGCCCAAATTATCTACATGACATCCATCTACAGCTGATGATTTGTAACAACATTTGAAATGGGCTGGTGAAAGCAGTTTCCCCCCTGCTCAGGATTTTTCTTGTTGAACTACAACTGAGGAGGTTGGGGATGAGTATGCTGCAACCTTAGAAGTTACACTTCACCATTAATGGTGGACTGTAATCCACTGATGTTCACTAATGGACATCCAGCTCAAAGTATCAGCTTGGTTTAAGACCAAGTTCCTTCAAATCCCTTGGCACAATGTGCAGAGCAGTGGTGGCAGCCACCCAAGATGGAGATGTTGGTGCATAGCTGCTCAGTTCTCAGTGGAAATGTTTTATTCCCTGAGGTGAAACCTCCATGAGGCTCTTGGCCAGTGTGTCAACAGAAAGTGGGCAAGTTTCTGAGATGCAATACTCATGCAGTTAGAGGCTGTAGGATTCCGGAGGTCGTACACAGAAGGTCACTGACTGCAATCTGAATCAACCAGGGAATTACTCACCTTAAAGGGATGTAACAGGAAAAAAGGTTCCTTCTCTTCTTCACTGTGAATAAGACTTCAAAGTGTTGTTTTTTTCTCATCTGAGTATGAAAAATATTGGCATCATAGAATACCAAGTTGGAAGGGACCTCAGGGATCACCTGGCCCAACCTTTTTAGGAAAAGCATCCTTCTGCTGAGGGTTGTTTGCCTACAGATGAGGGATAGTTCACTTCAACACCTCTAAAGAAAGAAATGAAGGCCATGTCTTGCTCTAAAACATAGTAAGATGTAATTAAAACACAAACCCATCAGTACTGACTTAGCCCACATCCTTGCCTTGACCAACCTGTTTTCCTGGGCAACATTGCTTGGAGAGAAATTGAACATTTGTGCAAGAAGGGATGGAAAAAGGGATGGGATAAAGCCCAGCAGCTACTTAGTAAACCCATATGTTACCACATGGATTAACTTGAGCCTTCCTCCTTCAAATTCTTTCAGTTGTTCAGGTGATAATTGTTGGTCCATACCTGGCTATCCTTCTCTTTCTTTTCTTGATACCTCTGGGGATGTACTCTCCTTGCATCAGAGAGATGGGGACACTTGGACCAAAGCCAGCCCTCATTGGACACCGTGGAGCACCAATGGTAGGTCTAGAGAAGTTATTTTACATTAATTCTTCATCCTGCATCTTGCTACTTTCATCATCATCTTCACAGAATCACAGAATTATTGAGGCTGGGATAGACCTCTGAGATTGTCAAGTCCAGCCTGTGACCCACCACCACCACACTGACCAGACCGTATCACTTAAACACCTCCAGGGACAGCGACTCCACCACCTCCCTGGGCAGTTCATCCCACTGTCTAATCCATTCCAGTACTGTGGGTTTGTTTTGGTTTTTTTCCACATGAAATCTGTGGAAGGTGGAAGGGGAGATATTTCCATTTGGAAATGCATGCCAAAGGCATCAGAGAAGCTTGGTAAAAAGGTCTGTACTGGGACCTGTGCTGTTTAATATTTGTATCAATGCTATAGACAGTGGGCTCGAGGCACCATCTGCAAAGTGTGCAGGTGACACCAAGCTGAGTGGTGCTGTCAATACACCAGAGATACAGGATGGCATCCAGAGAGACCAGGACAAGCTGGAGAGCTGAGCCCTGGTGAACCTCCTGAGGTTCAACAAGAGCAAGTGCAGGGTTCTGCCCCTGGGCTGGAACAATCCTCACTATCAATACAGACTGGGGGAGGAGGGGATAGAAAGCAGCCCTGTGGGAAAGGACTTGGGGGTGCTGGTGGGGAGAAGCTGGACATGAGCAGAGTGTGAGCTTGCACCACAAAAAGGCCAATAACATCCTGGGCTGCATCAAAATCAGTGTTGCCAGCAGATCCAGAGAGGTGATTCTGCCACTTTGAGCTGGTGAGACCTCACCTGGAGTACTGCATCCAGGTCTGGAGCCGTAACTTATAGGAAGCACATGGACCTGATGGAGCAGGTCCAGAGGAGGGCCATGAAAATGATCAGGGGGTTGGAGCAGCTCTGTTATGAGGACAGACTGAGGGAGATGGGGGTGTTCAGCCTGGAGAATAGGAGGCTTGGACGAGACCTAAAAGCAACCTTCCAGCTCCTGAAGGGGGCTACAAGAAGGCTGGAGAGTAACTGCTTCCACAGGCTTGCAGTGACAGGACAAGGGCCAATGGCTACAAACCAGAGAAGAGCAGATTTAGATTGAATGTTAGGAACAGGTTCTTTATTAGGAGGGTGGTGGAATAGGTTGCCCAGTGGGGTGGTTGAGGCCCCATCCCTGGAGATATTCAAGATGAGGCTCAACAAGGCTCTGGGCAACCTGATCTAGTTGAGGATGTCCCTGATGAGTGCTGAGGGGGTTGGACTTAGATGAGCTTTGGAGGTCCCTTCTGACCTAAAGCATCCTATGGCACACTTTCTAAGGGGCAAGATGGGTTTGGTGGCTGAAGTGGAAGGAAACAACAGCAGACTTTAATAAGATAATGATGTTCCCTTTATAAAAAGTAGAGGTGTTAAAAAGAGATAAAAAGAACTTACAGAGTCCTCCAGAGGGTGTTTGATTATTATCTGCTCATGGACTTTGTTTCTTTGCTTAGTTTTATTTATTTATTTATTTATTTATTTATATAGCTGGCACCAGAAAACACTGAGATGTCATTTCAGAAGACCATTGAACATGGTGGAGATGGTCTTGAAACAGATGTCACCATCAGGTAAGGGGAAAACCTCCCATCTTGCAGAACGTGCTGCTGCTTCTAAGAGCTGCCAGCGTACACTGGCAGCCCAGAAAGCCAATCAGATTCTGGGCTGCAGCAAGAGAAGCGTGGCCAGCAGGTCAAGGGAGGTGATCCTCCCCCTCTGCTCCACCCTGGTGAGACCCAATCTGGAGTACTGCATCCAGTTCTGGAGCCCCTGTTACAGGAAGGATCTGGACATGCTGGATCACAAGGATGAGCAGAGGGCTGGAGCTCCTCTCCTATGGAGACAGGCTGAGAAAGTTGGGGCTGTTCAATCTGGAGAAGAGAGGGCTCCAAGGAGACTATATTGTGGCCTACCAGTATCTGAAGGGGGCTACAAGAAAGCTGAGGAGCAACTTTGTAGGGTGTCATGTAGTGATAGGACTAGGGGGAATGGAGCAAAACTAGAAGTGGGTAGATTCAGATTGGGTGTTAGGAAAAAGTTCTTCCCCATGAGGGTGGTGTGACACTGGCACAGGTTGCCCAGGGAGGTGATGGCAGCCTCATCCCTGGAGGTTTTGAAGGCCAGGCTGGATGTGGCTGTGAGCAACCTGATGTAGTGTGAGGTGTCCTAGATGATCCTTGAGGCCCCTTCCAACCCTGACAGTTCTATGATTCTATAAGATGTGCAGCTCCAGGCAGCTAGGTTTTTACTGATGGCTGGAACAAGGTCCCTCAATTGACACATGATGATAGGGGCTGCAGGGCATGGTTGCTCTCAGGCAACTCAGCAAGCTGTGGCTATTGATTTAATAATCATTATGCCTACAGCACATTTTAAATTGCATTGCAGAATAGAAAGCCAGGCTCCTACCCTAGTGTGAGTTGGAGGCCACAGTGTGCCTATCAGGCCTACAAACCAACAGAAAGCTGTGTTCAGAGTCAGAACAGCATTGTCCTGATTATTAAATCTTAAATTGCCTTTGTTTTGAGTTGCCCATTGCCATGAGTTGCTAACATGCTGTGAAGGGTGAGCAGTTTCCAGTCACTGAATGAGAAAAATACTAACACTTGGATGTTCTACTGATGGAGACCTTCCTGTGAGAGAAAGTTTTGCCTTTCTATCACTCTCCATTTAGACTTCAGACCTCTGAAACACTTGAATATTTCAACCTTGAGTAGCATCTGAGATATGACAGCACTTAATGGTTTCAAACTGCACCAGGGGAGGTTCAGTCTGGATATTAGGAAATATTTCTTCAATGAGAGGCTTTCTAAACATTGGAATTGTCTGCCCAGGGCAGTGGTGGAGTCACCATCCCTGGGGATTTAGAATAAACCTTTGTTTAGAATAAACCTTTATTTAGAATAAACCAAACCAGGTTGGAAGAGACCTTCAAGATCATTGTGTCCAACCCATCAACCAATCCAACCCACCCAAACAGCTAACCCATGGCACCAAGCACCCCATCAAGTCTCCTCCTGAACACCTCCAATGACGGTGACTCCTCCACCTCCCCGGGCAACCCATTCCATAGCGCAATCACTCTTTCTGTATAGAACTTCTTCCTAACATCCAACCTGAACCTCCCCTGGCGCAGCCTGAGACTGTGTCCTCTTGTTCTGGTACTGGCTGCATGGGAGAAGAGACCATCATCCGCCTGTCTACAACCTCCCTTCAGGTAGTTGTAGACAGCAATAAGGTCTCCCCTGAGTCTCCTCTTCTCCAGGCTGAGCAACCCCAGCTCCCTCAGCCTCTCCTCATAGGGCTTGTGTTCCAAGCCCCTCACCAACTTTGTTGCTCTTCTCTGGACTCGTTCCAGCAAGTCAACCTCCTTCCTAAACTGAGGGGCCCAGAACTGGACACAGTACTCGAGGTGTGGCCTAACCAGTGTAGTATACAGGGGCAGAATGACCTCCCTGCTCCTGCTGGCCACACTGTTCTTGATGCAGGCCAGGATGCCATTGGCCCTCTTGGCTTCCTGGGCACACTGCAGGCTCATGTTCAGCCTACCATCGACCAGTACCCCCAGGTCCCTCTCTGCCTGTGTAGACCTGTGTAGACCTGCTGCTTTGGGGCATAGTTTAGTGTTGAACTTTCAGTTCTGGGTCAAAGTTTGGACTGGGTGACCTTTGAGGTCTCTTCCAACCAGATCCACTTTGCCCCTGAGGAAACTGAGGCATAGATAGGAATGACTTCTCCAAGGTCACCCAGCAGTATTTAAGCTGGAAATAACCTCTGCACAAATAAAGGATGGTCAGGCATTGGAATAGCTTGCCCAGGGAGGGGATGGTGTAACCATCCCTGAAAGTGTTCTCTGAAAAGGGGCAGATGTGGCACTTCAAGATGTGGTAGTGCTGGGGCAATGATTGCACACGATGATCTTAGAGGTCTCTTCCAACCAAAACAATTCTATGACTCTGTGCTTGCACTCACAGTGCTCCACACATTCTTTTGACCTGGCATGAGTCTGCTCATGCCTTGAATGAACCTACATCCTAGGTGACCTGTGCTCTTACTCTCCAACAGCTATGATGGGGTTCCTTTCCTCATGCATGACAGCACCTTGAGGAGGACAACTAACATCAAAGAGGTCTACCCCAATGACACTGC
This sequence comes from Melanerpes formicivorus, assembly GCF_026170545.1. NCBI lineage: Eukaryota > Metazoa > Chordata > Aves > Piciformes > Picidae > Melanerpes > Melanerpes formicivorus. The sequence continues at coordinate 34,374,991 of NW_027142353.1, read as the reverse complement.
TCAAAATGCTGCTTTATTCTCCTGGGATACCCTGCAGGAGTTGAATGCTGGAGCGTGGTTCCTTAAGGTAGGCACCATAAAGACCTCTCATAAGTGGATGTAGAGGAAACATCAGCTGGCTACTACTTAAAAGCATCAGTGTTAGGAAAGGAGCTACTGGTTGAGTCACACCTCAAAGAAGTCAGTAGACATCCTTCAGATGGGGTCTTCTTGGGGTTCTTCAGGCTTAGGAGACCTATAACAATTGTCTAGTGTATGTTCTTGTGGCTCTTTATCATGGCAGCAGCAGAACACAAGGGCTGGGGGCAGAAGACAAGAGCTAACATGGTGGGACAGAGAAGCACAGCAGAGCTAGCTGAGCACTATGCATTCTAGGTCCCAGCAGCAGTGTCATGGATTCTCTTATGTTGGACATTTTTGGGACTCAACTTGTCATTGTGCTGGGCATCTAATTTTAAATCTAGTATTAACTAGAAAGGGTCCAGATGATCCTTAGATGGTGCTTGGACTTGATGACCTTAGAAGTCTTTTCTAACCATGGTGATTCTGTGATTTTGGTTTAATTTCTTCTGTTTCTCAGGAATAAAAGCTAAGCAAAGGGTTAGATAATGGTTGGACTTGATGATCGTAGAAGTCTTTTCCAACCATGGTGATTCTGTGATCCTCACTTGCTGAGGGCTGATGTCAAAACTTTTTCTCTCCTAGAGAAATGAGGTTTCTGCATGCAGCTAACTCCCGGAGGTGACTGCCTGATCGATTTCCTTTTCTCTGTCTGTCTGTTTATCCCCAGAACAAGCCATTTTCATACATGGGCTCACTCTCAAGGGCAGAGCAGAACCAGGCAATGAATCAGTCCATTTACAAGCTCAGCAATTTCTTGCACCTCGCAGACAGTCAGAACAAACTTGTGATCTTTGATCTCTACCGCCCACCAGAGAAACATCCTTACAGGAACTCCTGGATCAACAGAACCCTGGAGGTCATCCTCAATGAGTCAGGGATTAGACCTCATCTGGTAAGGTGGATTCCTGCCTCCAAATCTCTTTTTCATGGGGATTTAGGGGGTCATAAGATCTCAGGGGAGACCTTATTGCTCTCTACAACTACCTGAAGGGAGGGGGTTGGTCTCTTCTCCCAGGCAACCAGCACCAGAACAAGAGGACACAGTCTCAAGCTGTGCCAGGGGACGTTTAGGCTGGATGTTAGGAAGAAATTCTTCCCAGAAAGAGAGATCGGCCATTGGAATGTGCTGCCCAGGGAAGTGGTGGAGTCACCATCCTTGGAAGTGTTTAAAAAGAGCCTGCAATGTGCCCAGGAAGCCAAGAGGGCAAATGACATCCTGGCCTGTATCAGGAACAGTGTGGCCAGCAGGAGCTGGGAGGTCATTGTGCCCCTGTACACTGCACTGGTTAGGCCACACCTTGAGTCCTGTGTCCAGTTCTGGGCCCCTCAGTTTAGTTTCATAGTTTCATAGTTTCATTCAGGGTTGGAAGGGACCACAAGGATCATCTAGTTCCAACCCCCCTGCCATGGGCAGGGACACCCCACACTAGATCAGGCTGGACAGAGCCTCATCCAGCCTGGGCTTAAACACCCCCAGGGACGGGGCCTCGACCACTTCCCTGGACAACGCATTCCAGGGTTTCACCGCTCTCATGGTGAAGAACCTCCTCCTCATATCCAGCCTGAATCTCCCCACCTCCAGCTTCATTCCATTCCCCCTAGTCCTATCACTACCTGAGATCCTGAGAAGTCCTTCCCCAGCCTTCCTGTAGGCCCCTTTCAGACACTGGAAGGCGACAATTAGGTCACCTCGGAGCCTTCTCTTCTGCAGACTGAACAGCCCCAACTCCTTCAGTCTGTCCTCATAGGAGAAGGAAGGATGTTGACTTGCTGGAATGTGTCCAGAGAAGGGCAACAAAGTTGGTGAGGGGTTTGGAACACAGCCCTATGAGGAGAGGCTGAGGGAGCTGGGGTTGTTTAGCCTGGAGAAGAGGAGGCTCAGAGGAGACCTTCTTGCTCTCTACAACTACCTGAAGGGAGGTTGTAGACAGGTGGGGGTTGGTCTCTTCTCCCAGGCAACCAGCACCAGAACAAGAGGACACAGTCTCAGGCTGTGCCAGGGGAGGTTTAGGATGGAGGTGAGGAAGAAGTTCTTCCCAGAAAGAGAGACTGGCCATGGGAATGTGCTGCCCGGGGAGGTGGTGGAGTCACCATCACTGGAGGTGTTTAAAAAGAGCCTGGATGAGGCACTTAGTGCCATGGCTTAGTTGATGAGATGGTCTTGGGTGATAGGTTGCACTAGATGATCTCAAAGGTTTTTTCCAACCTGGTTGATTCTGTATCATACCCTACGTGAAGTCTCACCTGTTGCATTTGTTCTAAGAGGTGTCATCTGGAGAGTATTCCCACCACTGGTTCCTCAGCAGGTACAAAGTGGTGTAAGCTTACAGCAGAACAGGGAAATCATGGAGATCTTATTGATACTGATCAGTGTCTAAAGGGTTGGAGGCAAGAGGATGGGGCCAGACCCTTTTCAGCGGTGCCCAGTGTCAGAAAAAGGAGCAACTGGCACAAACTGCAATGTAGGAAGTTCCATCTGATCATGAGGAAAGCCTTCTTTCCTGTGAGGCTGCAGAGCACTGGACCAGGCTGCCCAGAGAGGTTATCTAGTCTCCTTCTCTTGAGACTTTCAAGACACACCTGGATGCAATACACTGCAACCTGTGCTGGGTGAACCTGCTTTAAGCAGAGCTGCTGGCCTGGATGATCTCCAGAGCTCCCTTCAAACCCCTACCATTCTGTGACTCTGCAAAATAAACCAGTTTAAATTTCAGCTAATGCCTTAGCCCCCATATGGCATCTTTGATCACTGGAATAATTGTCAGCCTCCTCCCTGATACCCATCCTTATTTTATATATAGAAATTCCTACCTGGAATTGGGAGCCTTCAGCACCTTCCTCCTTTCCCTGGCAATGGATGAACACTAAACTCGCATGGATCAGGTTATGTATCAGGAAGTTATGCTGAGGATCATAGAATCATAGAATGCATTGAGTTGGAAGGGACATCCCATGGTCATCTAGTCAAACCCCCCTGAAGCAAGGAGGGGCACCCCAAACTATCACAGTATCATACAGTATCACCAAGGTTGGAAGAGACCTCAAAGATCATTGAGTCCAACCTGTCACCACAGACCTCATGACAAGACCATGGCACCAAGTGCCACGTCCAATCCCTTCTTGAACACCTCCAGGGATGGTGACTCCACCACCTCCCTGGGCAGCACATTCCAATGACGAATGACTCTCTCAGTGAAGAACTTTCTCCTCACCTCCAGCCTAAACTTCCCCTGGCACAGTTTGAGACTCTGTCCCCTTGTTCTGGTGCTGGTTGCCTGAAAGAAGAGACCAACTCCTTCCTGGCTACAACCCCCTTCAAGTAGTTGTAGAGAGCAATAAGGTCTCCCCTGAGCTTCCTCTTCTCCAGGCTAAAAAATCCCAGCTCCCTCAGCCTCTCCTCACAGGGCTGTGCTCAAGGCCTCTCCCCAGCCTTGTTGCCCTTCTCTGGACATGTTCAAGTGTCTCAATGTCCTTCTTAAACTGAGGGGCCCAGAACTGGACACAGGACTCAAGGTGTGGCCTAACCAGTGCAGAGTACAGGGGCACAATGACTTCCCTGCTCCTGCTGGCCACACTGTTTCTAATGCAGGCCAGGATGCCATTGGCCTTCTTGGCCACCTGGGCACACTGCTGGCTCATGTTTAGGCGGCTGTCAATCAGCACCCCCAGGTCCCTTTCTGTTTGGCAGCTCTCCAGCCACTCTGACCCCAGTTGCTGGGTTGCTCAGAGCCCCATCAAACCTGCTCTTGAATGTCTTCAGGGATGGCCTCCACCTCCTGCAACAACCAGTTTCAGACTGCCACCACCCTCACAGTAAAGAACTTCTTTCACAGAACTTCTTCCAATGGACTTCCTTCTAAGATCTTGTCTCCTGTGCTGGGAGACGGCGACAACAGAATATTTTCTATTGCCTTTCCCATGAACCAAAGCTGTCTTTCCATTCATTTCAGACACCATATCTTTTGTTGGGCTGTGTGAAACCTACCCAGTGATTTCAAGCTGATAAGCAGGGAACAGAGAGTACTTACTTCTTGCCTTGCAAGTTTTAACCCTGCTTCCAAATGTTCTTTGATCATTGAAAGAAACTTCCCACTTGACAGGCGGGGTTAAGCCCCTCAAGATGTTATCTTCGTTAGGTTTGTGTGAAGGGCAGTGCACATCAGTAGGTCTGCTGTGAATTCACTGGGTTCCCTTGTTGCCTGCAGGTCCTGTGGCTGGAGAATGACATGAGGTCCTTTGTTCAGTCTGTTGCTCCTGGGTTTCAGCAGACAATGGGCAGTAAGGCCCCAGTGGAAGACTTACTGATGGACAACATTGTCAAGCTCAATCTGGCCTACACCGAAATGTCCAGTGAAGATATCCGGTAGGTTGCAATTTTAACCCCAACTGCAGCTGGTGGACTGCATCTGGACCACATTTGCCGCATGTGTGTGGCAATGTCTCCCTCCAGTGACCACCTCCAGGATCTATAGCACTTTGGGAAGAGCTTCTCTAGATCCAGTGGCCAACCCCCGTAGAATTCTGAGAGTAAAGGACTGCTTCTAGTGTTGACCTTGTGTGCCGTCAAGAGGTGTAATATGTAATTATATCCCTCCTGCAAGTCTATCCTTGCTTGACCAGGATCTGAAGATCCTCTGGTTAGAACAGCACAGCTGCCTCTGATTTATTGTCATTTTTATGCCTGCCACCCTCACTCCCACCAGCAAAGAATCATGGAGGATGCAGAACTCTTTAACCTCCTGTGATTCATCTGCAAATAACAGTGTGAGTGCATAATGCTGTGGTGAGAGACTATCACTCTCTTGTAGCTGGTGGTTTGGAGACTTCATTTGCCAGTTCTCCTTTTGTTTTTTTTTTTAAATAGGGTTGTTTGCTCTTTCAATTGCATAGATTTGTTGAAATCTAATCTTTCAAAGACAAGAAAGGAAGAAATCTAAGCCTTTGGATGGCAGAATTGTTTTCTCAATGGTAATTGTCACAGGGTATATAATCCTAAGCAGATCCATTTGGATAAATCCTGGATAGGTTCTAGGTGCACTTAAAGATGCTGATATTGAGGAGACATTCCTTTACCATTACACAGACTATGATCTTCATATTGAGATTCAATGGTCTACAAGAACTTGAACACTGATGAGTTGGTGGCAGCAACCATAACAAACATGAGTAGCCAGCCTGGGGGTGGTTTTGAACACACTTTTGAGAGACTACAGACACATCATCCAGGCACAAATAGAGGCTGGGTGCAGAGAGGGTTGAGAGTAGCTCTGAAGAAAGAGATTTGGGGCTGTTGGCTGGGGAAAAGCTCGCCATGAGCCAGCGGTGCCCTTGTGCAGCACAGAAGGCAGCCTTGTGCCGGGCTGCAGCAAGAGGAGTGTGGCCAGCAGGCCCCTTGACTCTGCTCTGCTGAGACTCCACCTTGAATACTTTGTCTAGTTCTGGTGTCCCCATCGTAAGAAGGACACAGAGCTCTTGGAGCAAGTCCAGAGGAAGGCCACAAAGATGGTCCAAGGGCTGGAACTCCTCAGCTATGAGGATAAGCTGAGGTAGTGGGGTTGTTCAGCTTGGAGAAGAGATAACTCCTAATATTAGCCTGCCAGTACCTGCTGGAGGCCTGCAAGAAGGCTGAAGAGGAGCTTTTCATCAGGGTCTTTAGTGAAAGGATAAGGGGGAATGGTTTGAAGCTGAGGGAGAGTAGCTTTAGACTGGATCTTAGGAAGTTCTTCAGTATGAGGGCAGTGAGACTCTGGAATAGGCTGCCCAGGGAGGCTGTAGATACCTCCTCTCTGGGGGTGTTGAAGGCCAGGCTGGATGAGGCCTTGTGCAGCTGAGTCTAGTTGAGAGGCACCCCTGCCCATGGCAGGGAGGTTGGAGTAGATGAGCTCTGAGGTCCCTTCCAACATAAGCCATTCTATGATCATTAGGTTGAATCATGTGGTAGAAGGACAAGAGGTATGACCTTTTGGACTTGGCCAGCAGATCCAGAGAGGTGATTCTGTCACTCTGCTGTTGTGAGACTGAATATGGAGCCCTGCATGCAGCCTTCAGCACAGAAAGGACACTGACCTGATGGAATGGGTTGAAAGAAGGGCCATGAAAATGGTCAGGGGGCTGGAACACCTCTGCTATGAGGACGGGCTGAGGGAGCTGGGGTTGTTCAGCTTGGAGAAGAGAAGGCTCCAGGGAGACCTAATAGCAGCCTTCCAGTAGCTAAAGAGGGCTACAAGAAGGCTGGAGAGAGACTGTTTAGAAAGGCCTGTAGTGACAGGACAAGGGACAATGGCTTCAAACTAGAGCAAAGTAGGTTTGGATTGGATGTTAGGAACAAGTTCTTTACCACAAGGGTAGTGGAACACTGGAAGAGGTGATCTGGGCCCCATCCCTGGAGATACTCAAGGTCAGACATCTTGTTGAAGATGCCCCTGCTTACCGAAGAGGCTGTTAGACTAGATGACCTTTGGAGATTCCTTCCAACCCAGACCATTCTATGACTTTTAAACTGCATTTTCTTCCAGTAGATCAGGCACTGTTGTGAATGATTAATTATTGGCTGTTTGGCTGTCCTTTCTATTCCTTATCTAGGTCCTAAGCAAGCCTTTCCTACAGAAAATTGCTGTTCTTCCTTGATTGACCTCAAAAGAGGTATTTGCATAACAAAAGCTGTTACCTTTTGGTCTTTTCAAGGAAATATGCTGAGGCAAACATCACCACCAACCTCTATGTGGTCAATGAGCCATGGCTTTTCTCCCTGGCGTGGTGCTCTGGAGCACATTCTGTGACCACCGATGCTGTCCACACACTGAAGAATCTCAGCCAGCCACTCTTCCTCATGGTAAGTGAAAATCTTTCCCCACCCAGGTGAAGGAAGAAGGGTTGGGATGTTCATGCTTACCTGGAACTTCTGAGCCACCCCAGGTGTCTCCTTAACCTTCTCCTCTCTTCTCTTGGCTCAGGTAGAAGCATTCTGCTTGTTAGGATTTGCAGTTTAGGCCTTGAGGTGAGGGAAAAGAAGTCTTACTGAGTCTTGTATGGGGAGAAAAGAAGGGTCTTTGGGGGCACAAGATGTTGTATTTCCATTGAATGAAATGGATTTCCATTTCTAAGCTTTTGAAACACCTTACTGATGTCAGGAGTTCCTCATTTCCAAGGGCTTCCTACTGCCCTTCTCAAACTTGGTCTTGTTCCACAAGCCTCAGGGAAGCAAGCATAGAATGAGCCCTTTTTTGCTGGAATGATTTTTTCTCATACAATATGTCTGTGCCCTATTCTGCTTTGGACAACCTGGAAGGTTAAGGAGCACCTGTAGTCACACCAGGGCCTCTGCAGCCTAAAGGTTACTGCTTTGAATAACTGGCTTCACACACTTGAAGCAGATTTTATGGTGCCCCCATCCAGAAAACTGCAATGGTTCAGAGCATTCTAAGAGTAGGTGGAGGCCCAGTCGAAGGATGAAACTTCAGATGCTCTTAGACTTAAAGCAGGAGCCACCTCAGATCTTCTGTGGTGTTCCTTAAAGGACAATTTCGCTAGGGAGGAGGAGATGCCAGCAGGTTACCCAGGGAGATAGTTAAGTCCCCATCCCTGGAGATTTTAAAAGTGAGGCTTGACAGGGCTCTGGGCAACCTGATCTAGTGGAGGATTTTGGTGGGTTAACGCCCAGCCTGAAAAAAAAAACAGGGTGGAGGGCTTGCGAGTGCTTTACCCTCCCTGCAGGGCTTTTTCCCCCTGGGAAGCTGAGTCTGTTCCATGCCCCCCTCCCTGCCCAGCTAGGGTATAAAAAGCAGGACATTGCAGCCATTAGCTCTCCTTTTGGCTCCTGCCTCTCCTGAATGAGAGCTACTGCGGCTGCTTTCCTGCTCCTCTGCCACGTGGTCAGGACTGATTATTCTCCCTGCTGCCTCCATGCCTCTTCAGAGAGAGACTGGTTTTGTATTATTCTTCTTTGTCCCACTCCCATCCATCCTTGTTCCTTGCCCTTGTGAACCTTACCTGTTATATATATATATGTATATATATTTTTTGTTTAAAGAAAACTGTTTACCTCTCTACTTCCAAACCGGCTCCAAATTATTGTTTGGTGGATTTTACTCCTTTCCTTTTTTTTTTCCCTCTCTGTTGGGAGGGAGGAGGGGGGAGTGGGGAAGAGATTCTCAGCCTTGCCCCAATCTGAGCTCTTAACTCCCAGTTAAAGCTTAAAACACCACAAGGATGTTCCTGCTCCATGCAGGGGAGCTGGGCTAGATGACCTTCTGAGGTCCCTTCCAACCCAAACCATCCTATGGTTAAGCATGTAACTGGTGGTCATACTCCTACACCCAGGGAAGCAGAGCTAGAGGGCCTGCCTGTACAAACATGGGATCCCTGCTATGTCCATTCTGATGTGCTACAATATTCTTGGCCACATATCAGGCTTGTTTCCATGAGGGATGACAATTGGGCACCAACAACCACTGATGAGTGGTGTGGTAGGCTAAGGGAAATTAAGAGCTAATTGGTATAACCACAAAGAAAAGTCCTCCAGAGTCCTCATAGAATCAACCAGGTTGGAAAAGACCTCAGAGATCATCAAGTCCAACCTATTACCTAATACCTAACACCTCCTGACAACTAAACCATGGCTCCAAGTGCCACATCCAATCCTTTCTTGAACACCTCCAGGGACGGTGACTCCACCACCTCCCTGGGCAGCTGAGTACAGGGCAGGATGACTTCCCTGCTCCTGCTGGCCACACTATTTCTGATACAGGCCAGGATGCCATTGGCCTCCTTGGCCACCTGGGCACCCTGCTGGCTTACATTCAGAGAGTCCCAGGGGGTCAGGCAGCTTGTCCCAGGATATTGTAATCTGTTATTCTATTGCATTTTCCTGTATCTCTCTATTTAAGGGAGCGCACAGCCAGAGCTCACTCTCTCTTCTCTCCTGTCTGGACATGTGTGCTGTTTTCTTATGGTTTCTGGGGGAGAGGTTTTTCTCCTGGCCTTGGCTGGCAGTGAATTTCTGTGGTGGTGAGAGAAGTTCAATTCTCCCCCCCCTCCCCCCCCCCCCCCAACACACCAAGCAGGATGAAATGCAATGAATATATACAAAATATACAGTATTTACAGTATATACAAAAATAGACAGGAAAGAATGTAACACAGAAAACCTACCCCCACCCCCTGATAAAGGATGGCCCCCAAAAAAAAAACCTTTTCCCTTTCCTCCTTTTCTCCCAAAAAGGGTTAGAGAGAAAAGTAATTATTAGGGAAATTCTGTTAGTACAAAGCGTATGCTAAGGGAAGAAAAAGAATTAGTTTCTTATCTCCTTAGTACAGATCGACAGCTGCCTAAACATGAGCCAGCAGTGTGCCCAGGTGGCCAAGAAGGCCAATGGCATCCTGGCCTGTATTAGGAATAGTGTGGCCAGCAGGAGCAGGGAAGCCATTGTGCCCCTGTACTCTGCACTGGTTAGGCCACACCTTGAGTCCTGTGTCCAGTTCTGGGCTCCTCAGTTTAAGAAGGACATTGAGACACTTGAACGTGTCCAGAGAAGGGCAACAAGGCTGGGGAGAGGCCTTGAGCACAGCCCTATGAGGAGAGGCTGAGGGAGCTGGGATTGTTTAGCCTGGAGAAGAGGAGGCTCAGGGGAGACCTCATTGCCCTCTACAACTACCTGAAAGGTGGTTGTAGCCAGGTGGGGGTTGGTCTCTTCTCCCAGGCAGCCAGCACCAGAACAAGAGGACACAGTCTGAAGCTGCACCAGGGGATATTTAGGCTGGAGGTGAGGAGAAAGTTCTTCACAGAGAGAGTCATTTGTCATTGGAATGTGCTGGCCGGGGAGGTGGTGGAGTCAGCATCCCTGGAGGTGTTCAAGAGGGGATTGGACGTGGCACTTGGTGCCATGGTCTAGTCATGAGGTCTGTGGTGACAGGTTGGACTTGATGATCCTTGAGGTCTCTTCCAACCTTGGTCATACTGTGATACTGTGATACTGTAGTCAAAGGTCAGTGCCAAGCACAGAAAGAAAAACCACTGTCCAGGCTGACTGAAACAGACTGAGACTGACTGCACAGACTAAAACTTAAAGTTACATTCCCACTGATCTACCAATGAAATTCTTTTAGAACTATCTTTGTTTTCCTTTTTACACCAAAACATTCAGCCAGAGTGTTTCAGTAACTGTCCCTTTCCTTAAAGAATACAGAATACAGAATTAACCAGGTTGGAAAAGACCTTCGAGATCGAGTCCAACCTATCATCCAACACCATTTAATCAATTAAAACATGGCACCAAGCACCCCATCCAGTCTCTTCTTGAACACTTCCAGTGATGGTGACTGCACCACCTCCCTGGGCAGCACATTCCAATGGCCAATTTCTCTTTCTGGGAAGAACTTCTTCCTAGTATCCAGCCTAAACCTCCCATGGCACAGCTTGACTGTGTCCTCTTGCTCTGTTGGTGGTTGTTTGGGAGAAGAGACCAACTCCCACCTGGCTACAACCTCCCTTCAGGTAGTTGCAGAGACCAAGAAGGTCTCCCCTGAGCCTCCTCTTCTCCAGGCTAAACAACCCCAGCTCCCTCAGCCTCTTCTCACAGGGCTGTGCTCCAGACCTCTCCCCAACCTTGTTGCCCTTCTCTGGACACAGTGTCTCAATGTCCTTCTTAAACTAAGGGCCCCAGAACTGGACACAGGACTGAAGGTGTGGCACAGCCTAAAACTGTCACAATTTCCAGCTATGCCACTGCGTCTGTTGAAGCCTGCAGTAGACCTGGGTCCAGGGGTGTGTGTGTGTGTGTAGTTTGGGCCTGCTCTTGGTCCTGATGAGGCTGAGTGGGGTGGAGGTTTCCAGAAGGCTCTGGAAAGTTTTGTCCTGGTAGTCCCAGGTGAAGGACTGAGCCTAATTTGTGAACGTGTTCCTTTGACCTGAATGCCTTTTGTATATATTTCTAAATAGGATTTCCATTTAAACTTCCAATCCAGGGTGGAGCATTTTTCATTTTACTCCTGGGAAGGGGTAAAACTTCTGTGTCCTTTTGCCCTGGGTAGCACTCGTAGCTCAAAACTAGGACAAGTGGCCACTTTGAAATGTCACCAAATGCTTTAACCTCCTGAGGGATGCTCCTGCACATGCAAATCAGGCAGCTGAATGGCTACATTCAAGCAGCAAGAAGGAACTTGAGCAACTTTTTTTTTACATATCTTGAGGTGTTTGGTGGTGTGAACAGCCTCTCTTATTCTTTTCCAGACTCCGCAGCAGTACAACATCATGTGGATCCTGACGGACCTGACCTCTGTGCTCCTCATCTCACTCATCTTTGCCCTGCACTGGTAACTACCAAATTACTAATGGCCATCCTAACCTCATCTTTTATGCCAGGTGGAGGGAAAGAGGGATGCTTTCAGGGCTACAACTGCTCTTAAGGACATTACCTCTCCCTTCAGGAACTAGAAGAAAGCCCTGAAAGTCATAGTACCATAGTATCAGTCAGGGTCGGAAGGGACCACAAGGATCATCTAGTTCCAACCCCCCTGCCATGGGCAGGGACACCCCACACTAGATCAGCCTGGCCAGAGCCTCAGCCAGCCTGGGCTTAAACACCTCCAGGGACAGGGCCTCAACCACCTCCCTGGACAACCCATTCCAGGGCTTCACCACTCTCATGGTGAAGAACCTCCTCCTCACATCTAGCCTGAATCTCCCCACCTCCAGCTTCATTCCATTCCCCCTAGTCCTATCACTACCTGAGATCCTGAGAAGTCCCTCCCCAGCCTTCCTGTAGGCTCCCTTCAGATACTGGAAGGCCACAATTAGGTCACCTGGGAGCTTTCTCTTCTCCAGACTGAACAGCCCCAACTCCTTCAGTCTGTCCTCATAGGAGAGGTGCTCCAGCCCTCTGATCATCCTCGTGGCCCTTCTCTGGACACCTTCCAGCACCTCCACATCTCTCTTGTAATAGGGGCTCCAGAACTGGACACAGTACTCCAGGTGGGGTCTCACCAGAGCTGAGTAGAGAGGGAGAATCACCTCCCTCGACCTGCTAGCCACACTTCTCCTGATGCAGCCCAGGATCTGATTGGCTTTGCAGTCTGCAAGTGCACACTGAGAGCTCATGTTGAGCTTCTTGTCCACCAGCACCCCCAAGTCTCTCTCCTCAGGGCTGCTTTCCAGCCAGTCCCTGCCCAGCCTGGATTTGTGCCTGGGATTGCCTTGACTCAGATGCAGGACCCTGCACTTGCTCTTGTTGAACCTCATGAGGTTGGCTTGTGCCCACCTCTCCAAAGTCTCCAAAACCCCCTCTGCTTCTCCTGCTTGCTTGCTTGTTCCCTTTCCATTCTGGCAGCTCAGGCAACGTGTGCCCTCAGGATTCAGTGGCAGCTTGGTGGATTTGCTTTTTCAACACAAACTCATATGATGGGCTGAGAAAGGAACTGATTTTTCTATCCTGACTATTTAGAAGGCTGTTGCATTGAACTAAGTTAGGAGGAAAGCTCTCAGTGTTATTACCTGAGCTCTTCATCTCTCTCTCTCTGCATGTGCCAAAGTCCCTGAGGAAATTCATCCTCCCAGATGGAAATGTCTGAACGTGTCATAGAGCAGCAGGTTAAAGGAGGTGATTCTGCCCCTCTGGTCTAGTGAGACCCCAGCAGCAGTGCTGTGTCCAGCTCTAGAGTTCTCGGCATAACAAGGACATGGGCCTGTTTGTGTGGTTCCAGAGGAGGACACAAAAATGATCAGAAAGCTGGATCTGCTCTGATATAAAGAAAGGCTGGAAGAGTTGGGATTGTTCAGCCTGGAGAAGAGAAAGCTTCAGGAAGATCTTACAGAGGCTTCCAGTACTGAAAGGGAGCTTATAAAAAAGATGGGAGCAGACTTTTTAGCAGGGCCTGTTGATGACTTTAGTCCAGTTCTGGAGCCCCTATTAGAAGAGGGATATGGAGGTGCTGGAAGGTGTCCAGAGAAGGGCCACGAGGATGATCAGAGGGCTGGAGCACCTCTCCTATGAGGACAGACTGAAGGAGTTGGGGCTGTTCAGTCTGGAGAAGAGAAAGCTTCCAGGTGACCTAATTGTGGCCTTCCAGTATCTGAAGGGGGCCTACAGGAAGGCTGGGGAAGGACTTCTGAGGATCTCAGGTAGTGATAGGACTAGGGGGAATGGAATGAAGCTGGAGGTGGGGAGATTCAGGCTGGATGTGAGGAGGAAGTTCTTCGCCATGAGAGTGGTGAAGCCCTGGAATGGGTTGTCCAGGGAGGTGGTTGAGGCCCTGTCCCTGGAGGTGTTTAAGCCCAGGCTGGCTGAGGCTCTGGCCAGCCTGATCTAGTGTGGGGTGTCCCTGCCCATGGCAGGGGGGTTGGAACTAGATGATCCTTGAGGTCCCTTCCAACCCTGACTGATACTATGATAAAAGATAGGAATTATGGAGTGGATAAAATGACAATTTTTCTTACACTGAGGATGGTGAAACACTGTCCCAGATTCCTCAGAGATGTGGTAGATCTCCATCCCTGGAAACATTCCAGGTCAGCTTGGAGGAGGCTCCGAGCAACCTGATTTAGTTGAAGACGTCCCTGCTCCCTGCAAAGGGGTTGGACTAGATGGCTTTTAAAGATCACTTCCAACCCCAAATATTCTATCATCTTAAGAAAAATAACCACATTTTGTTTCCTCCCACACTGTCAGAGATATTGTCTCTGTTTAACAACTGGGCAATCTGGAGCTGGTGGGACAGACTCACTCCAGCAGGTTTGGTTAGGCTGATGAATGCTGTGATCTCAAGTGGTGTCCAAGGAGGTGCTGGTCTTAGCTCTTCAGCTTTCTGGCTGAAGGAAGAGATGCCTTCCAGAAGGACCTTGACAGATAGTAGAGGTGGGCCCAAGCCAACCTCATGGGGTTCAACAAGAACAGGTGCTGGGTCCTGCATCTGGGTTGGGGCAATCCCAAGCACTGATATAGGCTGGGCAGTGAGAGATTTGCATGCAGCCTTGAAGAAAAGGACTTGGGGGTGCTGGTGTATGAGAAGCTCAACAGGAGCTAGCAGTGTGCATTTGCAGCCCAGAAAGCAAATCACATCTTGGGCTGCAGCAAGAGAAGCATAGCCAGTAGGTTGAGGTAGGTGATCCTCCCCCTCTACTCCACTCTGGTGAGAACCTACCTGGAGTACTGTGTCCAGTTCTGGAGCCCCTATTACAGGAAGGACTGTGTCCAGAGAAGGGCCATGGGGATGATCAGAGGGCTGGAGCTCCTCTGCTATGATGACAGACTGAGAGAGTTGGGGCTGTTCAGCCTGGAGAATAGAAGGCTCCGAGGACAACTTATTGTGACCTTCCAGTATCTGAAGGGGCCTACCAGAAAGCTGGGGAGGGAGTTTATAGGGTGTCAGGTAGTGATAGGACTAGGGGGAATGGCTCTAAGCCAGAGGAGGGGAGATTTAGATTAGATGTCAGGAATTTCTTCCCCCTGAGAGTGGTGAGACCCTGGCACAGGTTGCCCAGGGAGGTGGTGGGAGCCCCACCCCTGAAAGTTTTGAAGGCCGGGCTGGATGTGGCTCTGAGCAACCTGATGTAGTGTGAGGTGTCCCTGCTCATGGCAGGAGGGTTGGAACTGGTTGATCCTTAAGGTCCCTTCCAACCCTGACTGTTCTGTGATTCTGTGAATGGGTTGAAGGAGCAGACCAGCCAGCTGACAGCACAACTGAGCTGCAGGGGACAGCAAGGGGAAAGATTGGGAAACTTCTGGGTGAGCAGTCTGGATTGCTTGTACCCCTTCCTTACTTTGACATGGAAAGGAGTGACAGCTCTAATTCTGCTCTGGGATGGGGGAGACATTAATCAGTAGCAGTATGTCAAGGTGCTGAACTAGCCACGTCTGCTGGGCATCCAGGCTTTTCTCTTCCCAAGGCAAAGTGGTTTCTTCCCTCCCATCTCATTCTGCCCTGCTCCTGCTTTGGTAGCTTTCCCCATGCTTTCAAGGCTGCATGTTGCAGGGTGGTTTGCAATCACCCCTTCAATGCATCACCACCATTGTCAAACCCCGCCCCCCCCCGCCTGTCTTCTTCATGCATGTCTCTGTATTGTGTGTGCATATCCCAGGGCCCTCCAAATGCTCTGATCCAGCCAAATACCAACCTCTACTGGACTGACATTGGAGCAAGGGCATTCCCAGACCTTTGGGCCATCAGCAGTGCCCAGCAGCCTTGCATGTTCTTGTATGTCAGGTTTAGGAACACCCCAAAATCTTTGCATCTCCCTGGCTGCTTAGCAACCAGCAGCTGCAAATGCTTCTGAGCTCTTAAGTGTGTCATTGAAAACAGGGCTTAGTCACAAAGCTGCCTTCAAAATGCTGTTGCACACATGAAGTGCCATCAGTCATGCACTGGAGTCTATTTCTCAGTGTAAGGTCCTGACCAAATCCCAAAACTCCTAGGCAGTTCCTGCCCTGAGAGCTGCAAGGGGAACAACAACAGGTGGTGGCCTGAGCCAGATGCTTTGTCTCTTGCAGGTGGCGAGAGCAGAGTTTCTCCTGCTGTGCCCATGACAATGGCCAGATTCTGGAAAGTGGCACCTACAACAAGTTCAGGACAGGTGAGCAGAACAAGGAGAGCTGGGAGTCACATCCTGCCCAGGGCCATTTCTGTGAGGCTACTGCAGTCCTGATGGATGGGTGGTGGATGCTCATGCTGTGGTGAAGGATGGCAGCATCCCACCTCTTCTGAGCCTCAGGTAGTGGCAGTGATTTCTGCTCTGTGTTCAGCACTGGTGAGGTCACAGCCAAGCACTGGGTCCAGTTCTGGCTGCCCAGTACCACACAGACTGCAACAAATGGGATCAAACTCAGTGAGGCCACTAAAATGGAAAACAGGGCATTTGAGATCTGGGTTTGCATGGTGGGAGAGAAGGTCAGTGGTCATCTTGTCACTGTCCGCAACCATCTGATAGGAGGTCGTAGAGAAGACGGACCCAGATGTTTCTTGGATGTACAGTGACAAGGGCACAAGCTGTAACCTTGGGGCTTTTGCCTGGATGGATATAAAGAGAAGACAAAAAAAATCAACCTTATGGGGGTGGTCAGGTGGTGGAACAGGTGGGGAATATCCACCCTCAGAGATGTTCAAAGCCCTGCTTCAAGCAGAGGTAGGAGCAGAGACCTCCAGACATCCTTTCCAACACACATCACACTGTGATGCTGTGAAAAGAGAGCCCAGAGGTGCTAAGAACTCTTGGGTCTGCAAGGCAGGGTGGGATTTGCTGGGGGCCCTCCCATGCACCAAGTTTCTGCATCCATGATTATCCAGACAAGGCTGCATGCATTTTCAGCCAGGTTCTGCTTGCTCA
Organism: Melanerpes formicivorus; assembly: GCF_026170545.1. NCBI lineage: Eukaryota > Metazoa > Chordata > Aves > Piciformes > Picidae > Melanerpes > Melanerpes formicivorus. The sequence continues at coordinate 34,358,556 of NW_027142353.1, read as the reverse complement.
CTCTGTGTTCTCTTGTCCAGAGCTCAGCGACATGCCGACCATCATGGCCTGACACAGGCAAGGAAGGGACCTGCCATCTCGAGGAGGACTGGAGAAGAGGCCTTACCCTGCTGTCCATTCCTGCAATACAAACCTCAACTGCCACTGGAGCCATCTGGGAGGGGGCGGTCAGATCCACACAGTGAAGAGGAACCATTTTGCCTCCATGACCCTGCTGGAGATGAGCATCAAACGTCATCTCCTACAGTTTTTCTCTCACTCCCATGTCTGGCAAGGATCCCTGGAGCATAGGGGAGCACAGATGCAGTTGCATCCATGAAGAAGCTGTTCACCATGATGAGATGCAACAACCACATGGGGACCACCATTTACCTCTGAGACCACTGGTATCCCACAGGACAAAGATCCTGATGTGTGTGAACCTTCTGTTTCCACAGCTGGGTTTTACACATGCTGCAAATATCTGAGCTTCCTCCAGTCCCCCTTGTTCTCAGCTGCCCAAGTTTCTCCTGTCAGGCCAGCCTCTTCTCCACACACTCCCTCCTTTCTTGTAGGTGTTGTCCATCCCTGAGAGCATGTTGGCCCCACCATGATGACCAAGTGCTGCTGGCTGGGTCAAATGGGTCTGTATCTTTTTAGAAGACAGGCAGGAGAAGCTTAAGTTTATTTTCCCCACTCTTACTCTGCCCTGCTGAGACCACATATGGAGTATTGAGTCCAGTTCTGGGCTCCCCAGTTCAAGAGGAATATATAGACCCTAACACAGACCCTACCAGAAGAGGCTCTTCCCATGGTTGGTGAAAGACTAGTCGGTGCCTTGGCCATGGTAGCTACTGGGACTATGACCACTGAGCTGTATGTGAATTGGTCTCACCAAATGTCCTCTTTGCTTTTCCTTTGGGATTTATTCTGATTTTCATGTCTCCCAGTGGATGCTGGGACACAGTGGGGAGTGGGTGGTCTGTGCCCTGAGGGAGATGTGAGCATCTTCCAGGTTTAAGCCATACATTTCTACTTGAACAGATAGCAAGAACACATGGTTTTGTAAATTGTAAGAAGTGCTGTTTTAAATACATTTTAGCTCTTCTAGGCTGTTTTGGTCTTATTTCAGCAAACTGGGGGCTGGGAAGGAAGTGGCAGTCTTCACCTGAAGCAGGCTGTAGGCATTTTCTCATACCTGAGCCTCATGCAGCTTGGTGGGTTTGCCAAACTGAGCTCTCACAAGTGAGTTGGGACTAGGAAGCATTAGGCTGCAGAGTTAGCTGTGTTGAGAAGTACTGAAGCCTTTCCAAGCTGCAGTTTTGGAGCATTTTGGAGGCTAGAAATGCAAAAAAGTGCAGCAAACTGCTGGCTAAGCTGTCAGCTCGGGGCTTGGACAGCAGCACTCTGTGCTGGGTTAGGAACTGGCTGGAAAGCTGAGCCCAGAGAGTGGTGGTGAATGGTGCCACATCCAGCTGGTGGCCAGTCACCAGTGGTGTCCCCCAGGGATCAGTGCTGGGCCCAATGCTCTTCAATATCTTCATTGATGATCTGGATGAGGGGATTGAGTCAGTCATCAGCAAATCTGCAGATGATACCAAGTTGGGAGCAAGTGTTGGTCAGTTAGAGGCTAAAAGGGCTCTGCAGAGGGACCTCAACCAACTGCACAGATGGGCGGAGACCAACAGGATTGCATTCAACAAGTCCAAGTGCCAGGTGCTGCACTTTGGCCACAACAACCCCTTGCAGGGCTACAGGCTGGGGTCAGAGTGGCTGGAGAGCAGCCAGGCAGAAAGGGACCTGGGGGTAGTGGTTGATAGCGGCTGAAACATGAGCCAGCAGTGTGCCCAGGTGGCCAAGAAGGCCAATGGCATCCTGGCCTGTATTAGGAATAGTGTGGCCAGCAGGAGCAGGGAGGTCATTGTGCCCCTGTACTCTGCACTGGTTAGGCCAGTACTGTGTCCAGCTCTGGGCCCCTCAGTTTAAGAAGGACATTGAGACACTTGAATGTGTCCAGAGAAGGGCAACAAGGCTGGGGAGAGGCCTTGAGCACAGCCCTGTGAGGAGAGGCTGAGGGAGCTGGGATTGTTTAGCCTGGAGAAGAGGAGGCTCAGGGGTGACCTCATTGCTCTCTACAACTACCTGAAGGGGGTTGTAGCCAGAAAGGGGTTGGTCTCTTCTCTTTAGCAACCAGCACCAGAACAAGAGGACATAGTCTCAAGCTGTGCCAGGGGAAGTTTAGGCTGGAGGTGAGGAGAAAGTTCTTCACTGAGAGAGTCATTTGTCATTGGAATGTGCTGCCCAGGGAGGTGGTGGAGTCACCATTCCTGGAGGTGTTCAAGAGGGGATTGGACGTGGCACTTGGTGCCATGGTCTAGTCATGAGGTCTGTGGTGACAGGTTGGACTTGATGATCCTTGAAGTCTCTTCCAACCTTGGTGATACTGTGATACACTGTGATAGGACAAGGGGCAATGGATATAAACTACAGCACAGGAGATTCCACCTCAACACCTTCACTGTGAGGGTCATAGACCAACCTGATCTCCTTCTATGATCAGGTGACTTCCTGGTGGATGTGGGGCAGGCTGTGGATGTAGTCTACCTGGACTTCAGCAAGGTCTTTGACACCGTCCCCCACAGCAAACTCCTGGCCAAGCTGTCAGCCCATGGCTTGGACAGCAGCACTCTGTGCTGGGTGAGGAACTGGCTGGAGGGCCGAGCCCAGAGAGTGGTGGTGAATGGTGCCACATCCAGCTGGCAGCCAGTCACCAGTGGTGTCCCCCAAGGATCAGTGCTGGGTCCCATGCTTTTTAATATCTTTATTGATGATCTGGATGAGGGCATTAAGTCCATCGTCAGTAAATTTGCAGACGACACCAAGCTGGGGGCAGGAGTTGATCTGCTGGAGGGCAGAGAGGCTCTGCAGAGGGACCTCGACAGGCTGGACAGATGGGCAGAGTCCAAGGGCATGAAATTACAGTATCACAGTATCACAGTGTAACTTAGGTTGGAAAGGACCTCGAGGATCATCGAGTCCAACCTATCAACACAGACCCCATGCCTAGACCATGGCACCAAGTGCCACGTCCAATCTCCTCTTGAAAGCCTCCAGGGTTGATGACTCAACCACCTCCCTGGGCAACCCGTTCCAATGACGAATGACTCGCTCGGTGAAGAACTTCCTCCTCACCTCGAGCCTAAACTTCCCCTGGTGCAGCTTGAGTCTGTGTCCCCTTGGTCTGGTGCTGGTTGCCTGGGAGAAGAGGCCAACCCCTTCCTGGCTACAACCACCCTTCAAGTAGTTGTAGAGGGCAATGAGGTCACCCCTGAGCCTCCTCTTCTCCAGGCTAAACAATCCCAGCTCCCTCAGCCTCTCCTCACAGGGCTGTGCTCAAGGCCTCTCCCCAGCCTTGTTGCCCTTCTCTGGACATGTTCAAGTGTCTCAATGTCCTTCTTAAACTGAGGAGCCCAGAATTGGACACAGGACTCAAGGTGTGGCCTAACCAGTGCAGAGTACAGGGGCACAATGACCTCCCTGCTCCTGCTGGCCACACTATTCCTAATGCAGGCCAGGATGCCATTGGCATTGAACGCATCCAAGTGCTGGTTCTGCACATTGGCCACAACAACCCCATGCAGTGCTACACGCTGGGGTCAGAGTGGCTGGAGAGCAGCCAGGCAGAAAGGGACCTGGGGATAGTGGTTGATGGTAGGCTGAACACAAGCCTGCAGTGTGCCCAGGCAGCTAAGATGGCAAATGGCATCCTGGCTTGTATCAGGAACAGTGTGGCCAGCAGGAGCAGGGAGGTCATTCTGCCCCTGTACTCAGCACTAGTTAGGCCACACCTTGAGTCCTGTGTCCAGTTCTGGGCCCCTCAGTTTAGGAAGGATGTTGACTTGCTGGAATGTGTCCAGAGAAGGGCAACAAAGTTGGTGAGGGGTTTTGGAACACAAGCCCTATGAGGAGAGGCTGAGGGAGCTGGGGTTGCATAGCCTGGAGAAGAGGAGGCTCAGGGGAGACCTTCTTGCTGTCTACAACTACCTGAAGGGAGGTTGTAGACAGGCGGATGATGGTCTCTTCTCCCAGGCAGCCAGTACCAGAACAAGAGGACACAGTCTCAAGCTTCACCAGGGGAGGTTTAGGCTGGAGGTGAGGAAGAAGTTCTTCCCAGAAAGAGAGACTGGCCATGGGAATGTGCTGCCCGGGGAGGTGGTGGAGTCACCATCACTGGAGGTGTTTAAAAAGAGCCTGGATGAGGCACTTGGTGCCATGGTTTAGTTGATTAGATGGTGCTGGGTGATAGGTTGGGCTTGATGATCTCAAAGGTCTTTTCCAACCTGCTTTATTCTGTATTCATACTAGAGAGCCCTGGAACATGTTCCCCCAAGAGGTTGTGGAGTCTCCTTCTCTGGAGGCTTTCAAGACCCATCTGGATGTGTTCCTGTGTGGCCTGCACTAGATTGTGTGGTCCTGCTCTGGCAGGGGACTTGGACTCAATAATCTTTGGAGGTCCCTTCTAACCCCTAAAATCCTGTGACCAGGAGAAGCCTTATCCTTGAGAAGAGCCTGGAAGCCTTGAGCCCACCCTTATTTGTGGAGACATCACCACAGAAGAGCCTCCCACCGTCCACTTGATGCTTTTTAATTAGATTAATTCACTTGGACACATGGTTTTCATGGTACATTGCTTGGTGTGAATACAGAGAGGCCAGCAGACAGAGACATGTCACACAGGCACACACACACAGAGTCCTGGCACCCCTCCAAAGCTCTGGGGTGCATGGGAGGAAAACAGAGCTGGATGAAGGTGGTTGCAGGGGAAAGCTGGCCCGGGACAGCACTGGAAAACATTGCTGTGGTGCATTGTCTACTGAGTGTGTTGTGGGAGGCAGGGAAGGCTGGAGACTCACACAAAGCAGGGGTTGGGATGATGGGCATGTGTCTAAGGACAGGCGGGATCCCTGGTTCAGCTGGATCATGGCAGCTGTGGAGGGCACAGAAGTATCAGACATGGATGGTAAGAAGGCAGATTAGCTCCCAGTGTAGCTTGGTTGGTGTAACCATGCTCCAGTCACCAGAGTGCCTCAGGTAGGGGCATGGTGGAGGAAGAAGATCTCCCAGCAGCCCTCTCTGGCTGGTGGATGTGTCCACACAGCAGGTGGTTCACTTTGGTGGAGCAATTGAGGTCCAAAGTCACTGCTGCAGCCCAGGCAGGTCTTGTGGTCTTTGAGGTCCAGTAGGCAGTGCTGTCAGCTCTGCCTGGCATTCCATGATGCTGGGGGACTGACCCCAGCTGAGCTTAATGGAACAGCTCATGGCACCCTAAAATATAGACTCCTATGAAAGCAGCCAAACTCAGACAAGTGCATGGGACCAAGAGAGGTCTCCACATCTGCTGAGATCCACTCAGTGTCAGTGAAACCAGCACCAGATCTTGGTGGACAATTTCCACCCTTCTTATGTCCCACATCAAGCCACATGCTCCTTTGAAGCTTGGATTATTGGAAAGGCATCCCAAGCTCCATCCCCTGCATCCCCTCAAGACACAACATGGCTTCAGCCTCCTCTCTTCTGGCAGGTCCCATCTCTGCTTCAAAGCAGGCTAGTCCACACTGCGTGATGGTGTTGGGTGGTAGAGCAGACAACCAGCCAGCAGGCTGGTAGAGGAGTCAACCAAAGAAGGAGAAAAGCTTACTGAAATCAGGGGCCTGCCCTGGCTGTGAGTAGTTCAGGTCCAGCTGGGACTCATGAGGAGGCAGTTTATACAGCAACACACACAAAAGCACAATAAAATCATTAACTGTTTCCAACTCTGATGACCAAGTTCATGCTTGAATTACAGCTTACCACAGGCTTGGCCTCAGTCTTCCGAGCTTGGGGGCTTCCAAACCCTCACATCCATATCAAAGCTTGCAGTAAAGATCTTCTCAGGGTTCTTTTGTTTGAATTTCTGGACACAAAAGGAGATAATTCATCTTCCAAGCTTCACTTCCAGCTGAGCTCATGAGGTGGGAATGATGTGCCTTACCCAGCCTCTGGCAGTCATGGCTCTGGGGGAGATCCCTGGGCGAGGAGGGGTTGGCCTGCAGGTTGCCCTCAGCCCCGAGCCAGTGTCCAGATAGCAGCAGGAGATGCAGGATTTTCATTTTATTATTGTTATTATTATTAGGGTTTTGTTATTTTTTTCTTCTTTTTAAATATTCAAAAAAATAAATAGAAGAAGAAACAACACTTTAAAAGCTGTTCTTTAAATAGCATTTCCAGCATTGCACAGGCAGTGCTCTAGCACTCTTTAGTCTGTTCCATCAGCAGCTAGTTCAGATTCCTACTCTTCCCAGCCTCCTTGCTCTGTCTGAACACCACAGATTCCTCTGCCATCTCAAAAACCCCCAGCCCTGAAGTGTTCACTGCACATCTTCCCAGCATGGGTCAGGGTTCTGTTCTTTCTCTTCCAACCTCAACTGCCCACAACCTCACCAAAGAGCTGTTAGCATCCTCAGAGCTCTCTCTTACTTAGGGAAGAAAAACCAAACCAAAGCAAGCCACACGCACACGCACACACGCGCACACAAATCCTCTTCCAAGAGCCTGCATGATGCCAACCCTTAGGTTCAGGGAGACCTCCTGCCAGAAGGTCTCTGCTCAGTCACTGAGAGCAGTGGTGTCCCCTGGAAATCCTGGAGGTGTGAGATGGGGGCAGGGTGCAGGGTGGGGAAGGAGAACAGGAGGTCAGAGATAGTCGTCTTCACTGGAAGGGGAGGTGGGAGTTGAGCCCTCAAGGTCAGAGTCCAGCGAACTCCCTGATGGTGTTCGGCTCATCTTCCACATCTGGGAGGCAAAGGTTCTCCCCCAGCTGCACGGGTATCCCACAGCCCTCAGCTGGTGAATTAGCCCCATGGCCACCTGCCAGTGGCTTCTTGCAGTTCACTTGCTACCCTTTGCGCTCCTCTGTTTGCTCATGGCTGTCAGCATCTGGCTGATGTACGAGGTCAGAAGATCATCCATCTTGTACCCCTGTGGTGAAAAGAGAAGATGTTACCTGCCCTTACAGCGCAGTTTATGGTCTCTGCTTCATGGCTCCTAAGCACACTGGCTACCACTTGCTGACTTTCAAGTTTTCAGGACTTGGGGGTGCTGGTGGATGAGAAGCTCAACAGGAGCCACCAGTGTGCACTTACAGCCCAGAAAGCCGATCACAGCCTGGGCTGTACTGAAAAGTGCAGACAATTCTCCCCCTCTACTCCCACCTGGAGTACTGTATCCAGTACTCTGTCTGGAGCCCCTGTTACAGGAAGGATCTGTCCAGAGAAGGGCAACAAGGCTGGGGAGAGGCCTTGAGCACAGCCCTGTGAGGAGAGTCTGAGGGAGCTGGGGTTGTTTAGCCTGGAGAAGAGGAGGCTCAGGGGAGACCTCATTGCCCTCTACAACTACCTGAAAGGTGGTTGTAGCCAGGAAGGGGTTGGTCTCTTCTCCCAGGCAACCATCACCAGAACAAGGGGACACAGTCTCAAGCTGCGCCAGGGGAGGTTTAGACTCGAGGTGAGGAGGAAGTTCTTCACCGAGCGAGTCATTCGTCATTGGAACGGGCTGCCCAGGGAGGTGGTTGGGTCATCAACCCTGGAGGTGTTCAAGAGGAGATTGGATGTGGCACTTGGTGCCATGGTCTAGTCATGAGGTCTGTGTTGATAGGTTGGACTCAATGATCTTTGAGGTCCTTTCCAACCTAAGTGATACTGTGATACTGTGATACTGTGCTGGAATGTGTTCAGAGAAGGGCCATGAGGATGATCAGAGGGCTGGAGCACCTCTCCTATGAGGACAGACTGAGGGAGTTGGGGTTGTTCAGTCTGGAGAAGAGAAGGCTCTGAGGAGACCTTCTTGTCACCTTCAAATATCTGAAGGGGGGCTACAAGAAAGCTGGGGAGGGACTTTTTAGGGTGTGAGGTAATTATAGGACTAGGGGGGAATGGAGCAAAACTCGAAGTGGATAGGTTCAGATGGGATGTCAGGAAGAAGTTCTTCACTATGAGGGTGGTGACACTGGCACAGGTTGCCCAGGGAGGTGTTGGAAGCCTCATCCCTGGAGGTTTTTAAGGCCAGGCTCGATGTGGCTCTGAGCAACCTGCTCTAGTGTGAGGTGTCCCTGCCCATGGCATAGGGGATGGAAGTAGATGCTTCTTGAGGTCCCTTCCAACCCTAACAATTCTATGATTCTATGATTTTGACCATTCCTCTTGGGTGAAATGATACCACCAGAAGGAACATGGTTCAGATGTAATCTGCAGTGTTGAGATGGGGGAGCTCTCCATCCCAAGATGCTGTCGAGGGACATAGGCAGACTTGACTGGGAGCTGGATTTTCAAATGGCCAAAAAATACTGTATGCTGCACATTCATAACAGCTAATCCAGAAGGAATGTTTATCCATCATGCTTTGGGTTTAAGACAGTCTAGGAGGAGATTTGCTGCTGTGACTGTTACTAGGGATAAGCTGGGTTTTGGTAGAAGGCCTCAAGAGTCCTCCTTGAGCCCACATAAGGTTTAACATGCTTTTCAGTGCAGTGACAGGGAGCAGTGCCCCATGCTCCTGAGATGACAACTGTCCAAAAGCCTCAAGCATGCTTGGAAATTGGATGATGAAACAAGTAAGAGCTCTCATCAACTGAGGCTTGGGAAATCCAGAAGGGGAAAGAAAAACACATGCAGGACTCTCAGCTCAGGGAACCCCTGAGAGATGATTTGCTGAAAGCATTTAATTTTGTCTATCCATGTCAGGATCTGATCTAACTGTGCCCACAAATCTTGAATGCTCCTTACCAGGGAGGTCTCACACAGCAGCTTGCTTCCTCTCACCAGGTTGCCGATGGTTATATGGAAGTAAGTGTTGCCACTGCTCCAGTTGGAGATCTTGGTGAAGGGGTGAGTGATGAGGATATCCTGGTGAGGACACAAGATTGACACTCAACACACAAAAGCCTCAACTTTCATGAAGGACTGTGGGGAGTAGGGAGGTGATTGTCCCCTTGTACTCAGCTCTGGTGAGGCCACACCTGGAGTATTGTGTTCAGTTTTGGGCACCTCAGTACAAGAGAGATGTGGAGGTGCTGGAGCCAGTGCAGAGGAGGGCAAGGAAGCTGGGAAGAGCCTGGAGAACAAATCTGATGAAGAGTAACTGAAGGAGTTGGGGATGGTTAGTTTGGAAAAGTGGAGGCTGAGAGGAGACCTCATTGCTGTCTGCAGCTACCTGAAAGGACATTGTGGAGAGGCTGCTGCTGGTCTCCCCTCACAGGTAATTTGTGATAGAACAAGAGGGAATGGCCTCACGTTGCAGCAGGGTAGGTTTAGATTGGACAGTAGGGAACATTTTTTCCCAGCAACAGTGGTCAGGCATTGGAATGTGCTGGGCAGGAAGGTGGTTGTCCCTGGATGTGTTTCAAGGTGGTTTGGATGTGGTGCTTGGGGCTACGGTTTAGGGATGAACCTTGTAGAGTAGGGTTCTGGGTTGGACTTGGTGATCCTGAGGGTCTTTTCCAACCTGAGTGATTCTGTGACCTCTTATGTCCTCATTCACTTTAAATCAAAGAGGACCAAGCATGCCTACAGTGATAACACTATACCATGGGAATGGTAGTGAGATGCAAGGCTTTGGATCCTCCAGTTCTTGTGGACCACTGCCTTACTAGAATGACCATGTGGCTGGTGGAAGTAACTAGTAGGGGCACATTTGCTCCAGCTCCTGTCCTAATGTATGTGGATGGATTAAGGAAGCAGTGTGTGCATCCTAACCATTGATAATCCCCTTCCATCTTCTGCTGGAAAAGGCTGGGCTGGCTCTGTGCAACACTGAATTTCTGCCTCCAGAAGCTTTGTCGCTTAGCCAGCCTTTCTGCCTAGGCTTAATGAGAGCTCCTGATGTTCTGAATAACATGGGTTTTGGGATGACCTCTGGGAGGTGTTGGGGAATGGGTTCCGGAACAACTGGTGAAGACCTCAGTTTTGCTTACCTTGGTTTTGGGATCGATGAGGCTGACTCCATGCTTGTTGATGGCAATTAGAAGGATTTCTGGATAATTTGGCTCTGTAGTTTGCTGTTGGAAATGAGATGAACTGGTTAGAGTATGTGCCATGTGAAATCAGACCCCTCCTATTTCCTCTCTGCTTGTCGTTTTCTGCCAGCGTTTGGTGGCCCACTAGCTGCGGTCCAGTTCACCCCTTGAAGATGAGCTCATTAAGGTATCAACAGCAACCAGGGCTGTCTAGATAAGTACATATCTCCTAAAGCAGTGGCATGCCAAAGAAGAAGCCATCTTGCCATTGTCAGTGAAAAGCTGGGCCAAGCTGGTAAACCCCAGCTATCTTCTCTCGTAGTTTCAATTTGGTGTTCTACTCCACCCTGGTAAGGCCCCACCTTGTGTCCATTTCCAATCTCAGTTGCTGTATTGCAAAGGTTATCTCTGTGCTTAAACTGCCTTTATATGTGCAGTGTAAAACCCAGAACCCAATAATTGACCCTGTATTTGGTAAATAAGTTGTGGTGGTGTTTGAAGACACCACCAACAGGAAATATGAGTTACAGAATATATCAAAATACACCTGTTTATTACAACACCCTTTGGGAAAACACATGCTCCCTTTTGCCTTGGCTGAGCAGAGAAAGGCTCTTGGATTCTCAGCAGCACAGCAATGGTATAAACCCACTGACTGAGACATGGTGAAGCTCTGCAGGATCTCTGTGTAAATGAGTGCATGAATGACTGCACTGGCCCCATGCAAATGGAGAGCCTCCTGCTCCTTCCCTGCTTCATCAGCAACATATCTGGAGCCCCTCTGTGATATGGGGCTCCTGACTTCTGCTCAAAACTGCCAGAGAACCCCCAAGCAGGACAGGTACCTTCACTTCAAAGAATGCTGATCCAAATGTAGGCCACTTGAAGATAATCTTTAGGAAGGCAAGCTTGGCTTCTTCTCTAGTTTTCCCTGCGTGCTTGTTGTAGTATGCCACGATGGACTGCAACAGAGAACAGATGGAGGCTTTGGGTTAGGGTTAGGGCACCAGAGGTGTGTGCAGGAAAGAAGCACCAGTCCCACAAAGATCATAGAATCAAAGAATGATTTGGGTTGGAAGGGACCTCCAAAAGTCATCTAGTCCAAGCCCCCTGCAGTGAGCAGGGACATCCTCAAGTAGATCAGGTTGACCCAGAGCCCTGTCCAGCCTCACCTTGAGAATCTCCAGGGATGGATCCTCAACCACTTCTCTGGGCAACTTGTTCCAGTGCTCAGCTACCCCTCATGGTGCAGAACTTGTTCCTAACATCCAGTCTAAATCTCCTCTTCTCTGATTTCAAACCACTCCCCCTTGTCCTATCACTGCAGACCTTTGCAAACAGTCCTCATAGTCCCTCTCCAGCCTTCCTGCAGGCCCCCTCCAGGTACTGGAAAGTGGTGATGGTCGGTTCTAGTTTCTGTTCCAGTGAACACTTCACAGAAGTGGTGGCTGACCACTGGAACAGGGCTTGGAACTGATGCAGGCCCTTCCTTCTTTAGAGGAGCTGTGCTGGTGACTCCATTAAAGGGATTATAAATTTTAATGTTCCAGTTTATGCAGCAGAGGAAACTGAGAGACCTTCCACCCAGAGAAGCTGATAGTTCACTGTTTAGGCATATGGCTGTGTTCAGCTCCCAGAAAACTAGAGATTTACATTGGACCAAGAAGTTCTTTACTATGAGGATGGTGTAATACTAGAACAGGTTGCTCAGAGAAGCTGTGGATGCCTCATCCCTGGAAGTGTTTAAGACCAGGAAGGATGAGGCTATGAGCAATCTGGTCTAGTGAGAGGTGTTCTTGCCTATGGCAGGGGTCTGGAACTAGATGATCTTTATGGTCCCTTTCAACATTAAGCCATTCTGTGACTCTATGAAACAGAAAGGACTTCAGAAAGTGTTTCTTGGCAGTGAGCCACCTGTGTCTCCAGACCTGTCTGTAGCTGTGCCACAGCTCTCTCTCTGTAAGGCAGGGAGAGTGACCCTTCTGCTCAGTAGTCTGCCTTAAACAATGGACCTTTAGATGAGGCCATCTCCCAGCCTCTTTCCATATGGTGTTTGTATCTTCCACCGCAGCCACAGCCACGTGGAACACAAGGCAAACCCCACTGCCAGGCATGCAGGTATGAGCACACAGGCAGAGTTCCTCCTCATGGAAATGATGGGGAGGCTGCAGCTCTGCTACCACTCAAGAGGGACCATGGTTCACTCGTTTTGGCTGCCTCAAGGCTCAAGAGAGACCCTGGGTCTCTAATTCTGGCTGCCTGATTTCAACATTGAACATGAGACTAGGCTGCTCCCAGTCAGGCCTGATGTGTGACTCAAGCTGCTGGTTTACCCTTTTCCAGTCATCTGGAGAGAGCTGCCGTACGAGGTCCTGAGGCACCAGCTCCTTCAGCAGCTTGGGGATGCTGGGGAAATAGGATTTGTCATCCTCAAACTTCACCCTGTAGATGAGAGCTGCCAGCTGCAGGACCTCTTCTCGTGTGCACTTGTGGTAGCCACGCAGGTACTTTGGTAACTCCTGCACGGAGAGAAGAATGATTTAGAGATGCAGAGGATGGCCTCAGACTTTCATCCGCAGGTGTTGAATGGAATTTGTGGAGGCATCCAGCCTCTGGTTAAGAGGCTGTGCTCTGGGAACTCTCCACAGCAGCTGTGTTGAGTGTGGTGGAGAGGGAGCTGCTCAGCTAAGACCACACCAGATGTTTAAAGATCCTCTCTGATCTAAAGCAATCTCCTCTTACATGGAACAGGGAGCTCCTTATGTTAGCTCTCAGATGTGGGAACCTGCAGTCTTGTTCATGCTCCCACCTCCCTGGAAATCTACCCCTGGTAATGACCACACCAGGAAATCTAACCCTGGTAATGGTCACCCCAGGAAATCTACCCCTAGCAATGACTTACCTCAGGAAATCTACCCCTAATAATGGTCACCTGGAACTGAATGAATTTTCTGCCTTTTTTTTATCCCTCCCCCCAGTTTTATCTATTCCCTCATTACCAAAAGTGTCTGGAAATGTGTCAGGTGACTAAAGCATTGAGGGATTTGGTCATACTGGGGTGGCCACTTCATCCAGGCAAGAGCATGGGGAGTACATGTATGTGAGAGAGTGCTTTGGGACATGATATGTCTTCTTCATCCCAGAATAAACAAGAGCAGCTGAACTCTAACTTTTTATCTGAATACTGAGACCATCACAGCTCATCTCCATGAATGGAGGTAGCGGAAAACCCTCCGGATGCTTCTGAATCCAGCCTCCCTGTTGAGGCTGCCAGCAGGACATGCTCTCTCCTGTTTCTTGCTGCCCACCCAAGAGCAGCTGGCCCAAATCCCTGCTGAGATTGTTACCATAAAGTGTAGGAAGGCTGCTCCTTGCCATGCAACTCAACAGAGATCTTTGTAGTGCTTCATTTAAGGCAAGAGTAGATTCCCATTTAATGCAAGACTTCATCCATCTGCAGGTGGACAAAGTCTTTGTAACCCATGCCTAATACCTCTCAGGGCTCCTGGAGTACCTGGTAATAGTGGAAGATGGAGTCTGCCATAGAGTCCTTCCCAGGGGTTGTGTTGGTCCACAGCTTTTTCATGAAGAACACTTGATAGGTGAGAGAAGGCACTATACCTGTGCAAGGGAAGCAAGGACTGGATATGAAGTGGTTCCAGTGGAGGTGTAGTTTGGACACTAGGAAAAATTTCATCACTGAAAGGGTTGCAAAGCCCTGGAACAGGCTGTCCTGGGCAGTGGTGGAGTCCCAATCCCTGGAGGGATTTAAGAGATATGCAGATGTGGTGCTGAGGGCCATGGTTTAGTGGTGCCCTGGCAGTGCTGTTTTACTGGTTAGATGTGATGATCTTAAAGGCCTTTTTCAACCTAAACAATTCTTGGATTCTGTATAAGAGGAATGCTGTGAGTACCAGGTGGCATTGGTGTCCCTGTAAGCCCACGTGCCCTCACAACCTGCAGGGACAGGGATACTCAACAAGGCCAAATGACCTTAGCAGGTTTTATATGACCTTGCAGAGAAAACCACCTTTCCCTTGCATAGCTTTAAGAAAATTAAAAGTGTGTTTGGATTCATTTTCATGACTCTACTGCAAAGAGAGTGCTCATGCCTAATGCAGGACAGAGGAACTGTGCCCTGGAGAAAGCTCTGTTCCACTCTGAAGAGACCCCACCTGGAGTACTGCATCCAGTTCTGGAGCCCCTGTTTACAAGATAGATATGGACATGCTAGAAGGTGTCCAGAGAAGGGCCATGAGGATGATCAGAGGACTGGAGCACCTCTCCTATGAGGACAGACTGAGGAAATTGGGGTTGTTCAGTCTGGAGAAGAGAAGGCTCTGAGGAAACCTAATTGTAGACTTCCAGCATCTGAAGGGGGCCTACAAGAAAGCTGGGGAGGGACTTTTTAGGGTGTCAGGGAGTGATAGGACTAGGGGGAACAGAGCAAAACTAGAAGTGGGTAGATTGAGATTGGATGCTAGGAAGAAGTTCTTCCCCATGAGGGTGGTGAGACACTGGAACAGGTTGTCCAGGGAGGTGGAGGTGTTGGAAGCCTCATCCCTGGAGGTTTTTAAGGCCAGGCTGGATGTGCCTCTGAGCAACCTGATGTAGTGTGAAGTGTCCCTGCCCATGGCAGGGGGGTTGGAACTGGATGATCCTTGAGGTCCCTTCCAACCCTGACAATTCTATGATTCTATGTCTTGCAGCCACTGATATATTCAGCAGATCTGCTGCCAGCTCCACTGTGGATGGGCCAGCAAGGTGAAATGAATCCCACCACTGAAACCTTCCCACAGGCAGGCCCTGGAGACATATCCACCAGTAAGTTCTCCTCACTGGGGCAAAATCTAGCCCTTGAGCAGAGATCTTGCTGCTTCTGAACAATCTCCTCAGGGCTTGTACAGACAGCACCCCTACAGTAGCATGGCCCAACAGACATGGCAAACTGTGTGGCCAATCTTGTTTGAAAGGCCTGGAGGGCTCTAGGAGGGCTCAGTGTGCCCCATAATGGAGAGGAATCACAGTTACCATCTTTTGCAGGTCTTGCTTTCTTTATCCAGTCTGTCAGATGTCTCACAAAGTCAAAGAAGAAGTCTCCCTCGGGCACGCTGATGACCTGCAGAACACAGCACATGGTTGCAAAGAGGCCACAGGCAGGGTTGGCCATTGTCCCATCTCCTGTAGTTGTTGCTCACTGCTTTGTCCTGCTTACACTGATGAGTTAGAAACTTCTGACGTGAGGAAGCTGCTGCCAGCACCTTGCTGCAGGCTCTGGCTCTGATTTCACCCATTACTTCTTATTGCAGCTTCCTGTTACACAAAGCAATTAATTTCCCTTCATGATGTCTATCTCTGCAGACTTCTTCCAGTTGCCTGAGGCAGCTCAGAGATGCATATTTTTCTTATTTAGTCTTTTAACATTAACCCACTCATCATCAGGCTTGGAGAGCTTTGCCTCTCTGTTTTGAGCTCTTTGGGCTGTGGGGACTACAAACCTCACCTGCAGCAGGATGGAACTGACACAGGAACACCACACCACATCTCATCTGTGAAGGTGCAGATAGCTCTGCCTCCACCAATATGACCCCAGTGGTAGGAAGGTCACTCTGAGTGCCCTAGGGCTGGCTCAGGCCCTGGGTGGCTCACTCACCTTGTCGGAGATTTTAACAAAGAGGCTGAAGCCCTCAGAGGATTTTAAGAGCAGTCTGTTGGAGATGTTCTGGCAGAAGTCCTTGGCTTTCGTGCTGGACTCCACCTCAAATGCCTACAAAGAAAGGAAGAACCACATCACTGCTGCCTCAAAGTTCATTTCCACGTTGTGCTCTCTTTGAGCAGCTCCAGGCTCAGATGCACAGAGGCATTCATGTGCCCAAAGCAATTAGTGACGTTGGGGATTGTGGTTCTGGCCATGGGAATGGACATTTCAGAAGCTTGGCCATGCTGCTGCTGTACTGTTGTGCTTCATGATACTCTCTCTTCTCTTTATGCCTTGTGCTGCCTTGTCCAGGGCTCTTCAGGCAATGCAAGAGATTTCACTGACCTTCCAGGCAGGTCTCAAGTGGGAGTGCAGAGAGATTGAGATACCTCCAGGCTGGTTTGTCTCCCCAGGGATGATGAGGAGGTCAGATGCCTGGGTTAGGCTAAATGCCTGACTTCTAGAGAGCTGAGAGAGGAGAAATGACTCCTGCTTTATATGTGGATGTGATATCTAAAGGACTGTCCCATCGGCTTGCAGGCCCTAGTCCAAGCTTTGCCTTCTGAGCTGTGCTCAGCATTTACATCGCTGCAGTTTTGCTCTGCCCTCTAAGAAATTCAAGCTTCTGACCACCAAATGTGTGCCTATGTTAGCTTGAAGCACCAAGCCACCAGGACCTGTATTCCACATCCCGGAAGAGGTCAGCCTTGAGCTCCATCCAGATGCATGTTGTACTGGAATGATGCTGCTCTGTCAGTCTACCTAGATGACTGCCATGGCCAAAAGGATGACAGCAAACCCACCCAAGTGCAGAAGTCCCTTCTATCCTCCTGCTGGCCCTCACAATGTCATGCTTGTTGCTGGTCATGCAGAGAAGTATCCCCTAAGTGATGAGAACTCCCAGTAGTTCTCTCAGCTCTCCATTAGAGATAAAGAAGGGCACACACAGCTGCTGGAGAGGAATGATCCTTTTCCTTCTGTGGGTGTGCACTGCTGTACACATAACCCACTTGGAAACACAGGAATTGAGTTGTGCCCAAGGGTATGAGGAGAGAGCTGAGCCTCACAGGAAGACAAATCAGTAGCATGAGAAGGAAGTTTCTGCAAGGACATGCATATCTGCTCTGCCATCAATATAACTATCTGCCTTATTAGCAGGTAAGGTGCTTAATTAGAGGTTTCTGAGTGCAGGTATTGTGATTTCTGTGCCATCCCAGGTCAGGGGGAATAAATTAAGTTGTCTAACTGTCAGTGTTGCCAAAGCCAACTCCTTGCCCAGTCCTCTAGGCAGACCTACCATGCTACGCTCCTGGGTGGACAACACCTGTGGGTCTTGCATGCAAAGAACTGATGGCTAAGGCTTATGAGCCACTGAGAGAGTGGATGAAGGTGAACACAGCCAACCTTCCTCTTGCTGGAGTCATACTATAAAGCCTCCAGTGAACACCACCAAATCCCTCACATCTTGATGAAGGTGAATTGCTGTAAACAAAAAAGCCCTGAACTGCTCAGGGCTGGTAAGGATGGATTTTTCCTTACACTGCTCTGGTCAAGAGTTTTCTGGAAAGGCTGAGTCTTTCTGGATAAGAACCAATGTTATCCTCTTCTGAGATTGTAATAAGAAAATTGAAAATCAACCTGACAGGGCAAAAAAAAAAACCCAACAACCAAAACCCCAAACCAAACCAAATGAATTTCCTTCTTCACCATTTACCTCATCAGTATCATCAGGGAAGTAAACCTTGTGGAAAATCTGGGTGGTTTTGTGTTGAATGGCTTCAACTTCTACCAGATGGGGTGGGTACTTCCTGGATCCATTCCTGCAAAACAGAATCTTATGTTTTAATTTTCCATTTTAATACATGGTTGGTTTTTTTGGGTTAATTGGCTGGGTTCTTTTTTGAGGAACTTCAGCTGCTTCTTTAATACCATGGTGTGTTTTTTTTTTTCCCTCATAAAAAGAAGCAGGAAAAATTGGAATGGGGAATGTGCCTTTGCTTAGGTTTCAGGTGATTAAGGTGGACCTGGGCCAAATCCCAGAATCAGAGAGTGGTGGGGGTTAGAAGGAACCTCTGAAGAACACGCAGTCCAATTCCTGTGCTAGAGCAGGACCACTTAAAGTAAATCACACAGGAACATGTCCAGTTGGGTTTTGAATGCCTCCAGAGATGGAGACTCCACAACCTCTCTGGACAGCCTGTTCAAAATGTACAGATTTTCCCCCTCTTGCTTATGTGGAACCGTCTGTGTTCCAGATCGTCCATGAAGATGACTTAATTAATTTCTGTTTTCCCATGCACAGTTTACCAGGGACATCCTGCACCAAATATCCTTTTTATCAGTTTGGTCAAACATGGAGAGAGGTTGTGAGCTTTTGTTCTCCCTACAGCCACAAAAATCATGGAATCATAGAATTATAGAATGGTCTGGGTTGGAAGGGACCTCCAAAAGCCATCTAGTCCAACCTCCTCTGCAGTAAACAGAGTCATCCTTAACCAGATCAGGTTGCCCATAGCACAGTCAAGCTCCACCTTGAATACCTCAGTCTCAGGCTGCACCAGGGAAGTTTAGGCTCGAGGTGAGGAGAAAGTTCGTCACCGAGAGAGTCATTTGCCATTGGAATGTGCTGCCCAGGGAGGTGGTGGAGTCACCATCCCTGGAGGTGTTCAAGAGGAGATTGGACGTGGCACTTGGTGCCATGGTCTAGTCATGAGGTCTGTAGTGACAGGTTGGACTCCATGATCCTCTAGGTCTCTTCCAACCTTGGCTGTACTGTGATACTGTGGTACTGTGATACTGTGGTACTGTGATACCTCAAGGGAAAGGGCCTCAACTACCTCCCTGGGCAACCTATCCCAGTGTTCCACCACCCTCATGGTACTTATATTTTCTCATATATGTTTAGATGCTTTGCCATGGTCAAGACCAGGAGGCCTTTAGGTTCAGTACCTCAGGGCTTTCTGGAGCCTCTGGATACAGTCTGCTGCCAAGGGGTGATGTTTCCGGGACTGCAGGAATCTCTGGACATGGGGCAGGAGGATGTTACTTGGAGGGAAAAGGCCTGTACACAACCACAGCAGCTCCCAGCCTTTCTCTTCACTGTATCTGCACAAAGAGAGACCCAGGAGGAAAAGAAATCACTCATGATACAGACACTTCACATCTGCTTTGCCTGATGCAAGGGGAAAGAACAACTCTTACTTGATGTGGTTGTCTGTGAGCTGCTTGAGGGTCTGGCAGTAGATTTCATCCTTCAGGGGTTCAGCTTTCAAGGCACCTTCAAATATTTGGTCTGTCAGCTCATTAACTGAGCGGGTCCTTTTGGATGGGTAGTCACCCATGTACTTTAGCACTGGTGGGAGGTGGGAGTCAAGGATCAGCTCACCAGGATGTTTCACAGTGTCACAGTACATTAGAGGTTGGAACGGACCTCAAGAGATCAAGTCCAACCCCCCCTACCAAAGCAGGATCCCCTAGGGTATTCTGCACAGGAACGGGTGGGGTTTGAAAGTCTCCAGAGAAGGAGACTCCACAACCTCTCTGGGCAGCCTGCTCCAGGGCTCTGGCACCCTCACTGTAAAGAAGTTTCTCCTCCTGTTGAGGTGAAATCTTCTATGTTCAAACTTGAACCTGTTGTTCCTTGTCTTATTAGTGTGCACTATTGAAAAGGGCTTGGCCCCCTCCACTTGACACCCACCCCTCAGATAATGGTACACATCGATCAGATCCTCTCCCAGTCTTCTCTTCTCCAGACTAAACAGCCCCAGGGCTCTCAGTCTCTCTTCACAAGGCAGATGCTTAAGTCCCCTAAGCATCCTCATGGCTCTCTGTTGCACTCTCTCCAGCAGGTCTCTGTCTCTCTTGAACTGGGGAGCCCAAAACCTAACACAGTATTGCAGCTGTGGTCTCAGCAGGGCAGAACAGAGGAGGAGAACCTCCCTAGCCCTGCTGGCCACAATTTTCTTGCTGCACCCCAGGATCCCATTGGCTCTCTTTGCCACCAGGGCACATTGCTATCCCCTGCAGAACTTGCTGTCCACCAGCACTCCAAGGCTTTCCTCCGTGGAGCTGCTTTCCAGCAGGGCAGCTCCTAACCTGTCCTGGTGCCTGCTGTTATTCCTCCCCAGATGCAGGACCCTGCACTTGTCCTTATTGAACTTCATGAGGTTTGCCTGCACCCAGCTCTCAGCCTGTCCAGATCTCATTGGACGGCTGCACAGCCTGAGAGGTGTCAGCTACCCCCCACAGCTTTGTATCATCAAGAAATTTGCTGAGGGTACATGCTTGGGGATGCCCTTTTGCTGGTGATATGATTAAAGACATCCTACACATGACTGCAGAAATGGCTGTGGTTTGTTTCAAGGGGGACAGTGTATGGTAAAGGATTTTAATGGCTTTAGGACATGTCCAGGAAGTTCTCTCACTTAATTATGCATCATCTTAGGTTGAAAGTGTTGGCTTTTGGTTGAGGTATGTAGACTTAAGAAGCTGTGTGTGATTCTGTGTTACCTGATCAGGTACACAGAACAGGTGCCACTGCAAAAAAACCCACAAGAGAATTCCAACTTGTGGCAGACACAGGTGGAGCTGCAGTCTGGTTTACAAACCAAATGTTGATCTTCACAATCATGCCATATTGATGCTATTGTGCATAAGAGCAGCTCTGAATTAACCCATACAACACAGCAGGAGGAAAGGTGCAGACCTCCAAATGCCTTCTTATTTTTTGGCCAGTACTTTTAAATCCTCCTTCTGTTATCACAGGATGTTAGGGGTTGGAAGGGACCTCCAAAGATCATTGAGTCCAACCCCCCTGCCAGAGCAGGACCATGGAATCTAGCACAGGTCACACAGGAATGCATCCAGATGGGGCTTGAAAGTCTCCAGAGAAGGAGATTCCCCAACCTCCCTGGAGAGCCTGCTCCAGTGCTCTGTGATCCTCACAGTGAAGTTCCTCCTCACGCTGAGGTGCAACCTCCTGTGCTGTAGTTTATATCCATTGCCCCTTGTCCTATCACAGGGTACATCTGAGCAGAGCCTGTCCCCTCCCTCTTGACCCCCAGCCCTCAGATATTTATAAACATTGATTAAATCCCTTCTCAGCCTTCTCTTCTCCAGACTCTTGCTAGCAAGGGGAAACCAGCAGTAGCAGCAATAGTGTGATATTAATAAGAGGCTTATAACAACAGAGTTGTTCAAACTATGGATTCTAGAACAAAGCCTTACCAAAAACAATAGAAGCAAATTCAACAGGCTGGATCTACATCTGCACTTAACTCATCTCTCCCATGATGTATACATTCTACTAAGTAATGGATACTAAGGCATCAAACTGTCCCCAAGGCCACATGGATTGGTTTCCATCTAAACTGATTAGGGCTACAACGTTCTACAGCAGATGTATTTTTGGAGACACACAGTTCAATCATAGAATCATTAAGGTTGGAATAGACCTCTAAGATCAAGCCCAACTTTCAACCTGACACTATGATGCCCACTAAACCATGCTCCTAAGTGCCATATCTACCTGGGTTTTGAGCTCCACCACTTCCCTGGGCAGCCTGTTTCAAGGACTGATGACTCTTTCAGTAAAGACATTTTTCCTAATACCCAACCTAAACTTAGTCTAATGCAACCTGAAGGCCATTTCCTCTCATCCTTAAGTAGCCAGAGCAGAGCTGGTGAGTTAACCCTGAGCAGTGTGGACCAGCAGCACTCATTAACTTGTTCCTTAGTCCTCATTTCTTAAGAAGCAGACCATCCTGCCACCCCCACTCAGTTCTCAAGGATGTTTCAGTACAGGTTTCAGGATCAAACCCATCTACAGGCCTGCGACATGTTCCTAAAGCCCTTAAGAAGGACCTCAAAACTTTCCACGGGCTTTGCCTGGGGCCCTTTGCCTGTTGGACTTTTTGCTCAAGAGCTCCCCCAGGCAGTGAAAGGATATCAATGAAGGCCATGCAGGCTTCTTGGGACAGCTCCTCACTGCCCAGGATCTTCTTCAGCAAGGGTTGTTTGATGGGCTCACGAGTGTAACACCACAGCTTGTCCTTCCCACGGCTCTTGGTAATCATCACCCTGCTGAGGGTGTGCTTGGGAGGTGGCCTGGTGGCAAATGCAAAACAATAGGAAAGATGGATAGGTTACAGGAATAAAAGGGGCAGCTTGAGGCCAGGATTTCACTTCAGGAGGCTGCTCACAGCACCTGGCTAAGGGACTTTTACATCAAATGTGACTTCACTGTTTAGCAAGTATCCAGCACCAGCTCTTCCCAAGGACAACCATTCGTATTTTCTTAGAGCTCAGAAAAATCCCCTGAGGACCCTATCCAAGTACTGACACCAAAACAACTTTCCCTACCCTAAAAAGTTTCTTCTAGCCACAAGAGAAAGGGTGATGACAGTGGATGGTGAGGGTAGCAACACCGAAAGAATATTGCCTAGCAGAACAAGCCTACCAGGATGAAGACATCCCAGAGGATCTGGTCTGCCTCTTTGCATTGCCAAACCCATCTGAACAGGAGTAGGGGTTTGGGGATCAGTCTGGTCATCTGTATTCATCAGTGGTGCACATTTAAATCTTTGGAGCTGAGATGGAAATGCCCAGCTGCTGCCTCAGTGGTCTGAAGCTGTGTATGGGATTGTAAAGAAGGAATGTCAGATCACTCAGCACAGCCTCCCACATAACCACTACATTTCACACTGTTCCACCTGTACTGAGCCAATCTGAAGGGATTCTTCCCAAAATCTTGTTTGTGGAGAAGCTACAGCTCTAGTGTCATGGCCAAAATTGAAGGTTGCAGTCGTACACAGTCCCAGAAGGAGATACTCAGAGTATTCTCCAGGAGACAAAATTTCCTGATTTCCAAACTACCTGGAGGTGGATTCCTACCCCTACAATGGCTGAGGATGGTTTAAAAGTTCACCTGAAATAATCATAGGAGAACTCCTCCAAGGTGTATGGCTTTACTCTCTCTTCACTGTCTGAAATCGCCAGCTGAGAGGTTCTGATCATATCCTGTCGTTGGTCAGGGGTCATTGTGACCAGTGCCTGTGGGAGGAAAAGGTCCTGGTGTATTTGATAGATGTCTGATGCATTCAGAGAGAGGAAGCAGGTACAAAATGAGAAGAAGAATCATAGAATTGTCAGAGTTGGAAGGGACCTTGAGGATCATCTAGTTCCAACTGCCCTGCCATGGGCAGGGACACTTTCCACTAGATCAAGTTGCCTAGAGCCACATCCAGCCTGGCCTTAAAAACCTCCAGGGATGAGGCTCCTATCACCTCCCTGGGCAACCTGTTCCAGGGTCTCACCACACTCATGCGGAAGAACTTCTTCCTGATGTCCAATCTAAATGTTTCCTCCTCTTGCTTGGATCCATTCCCCTAAGTCCTATCACTCCCTCACAACCTAAAAAGTCCCTCTTCAGCTTTCTTGCAGGCCTCCTTCAGATATTGGAAGGCCATAAGGTTTCCTCAGAACCTTCTCTTCTCCAAACTGAACAACCCCAACTCTCTAAGCCTAACCTCATAGGAGAGGTGCTCCAGCCCTCACAGGGAGTGAATAAGAATAAACCTTCAATTCCAGTCAACACACAATCAGAAATGTGCTATCATCATTTCTCTCTGCAATTCTCAGTCACTGATCAAGGAATTGTAGAATCATTTGGTTTGGAGAAAACCTTTAAGACCATTGAGTCCAATCAATATCTAACTCTACCATGTCTGCTGCTAAACCATGTCCCTCAACACCACATCTCTGCATCTTTTAAATGCCTCCAAGGATGGGGATGCAACCATCTCCCTGAGGAACCTGATCCTGTGTTTGAGAACCCTTTTCACTGAAGAATTTTCTTCTGATCTCCAACATAAACCTCCCCTGGTGCAACCTGAGGCCATTTCCTCTCATGCTGCCACATGTTACTAGGGAGAAGAGACTAAGGCTCACCTCATCCCAACATCGTTTCAGGTAGTTGTAGAGAGGTCGGTCTCCACTGTGCCTCCTTTTCTCCTGGCTGAACAACCCCAGTTCCCTCAGCCACTCCTCATCAGACCTGTTCTCTAGACCCTTCATGATCTTCCTTGCCCTTCTTTGGACCTGCACCTCAATGTCTATCTTGTAGTGAGGCCCCCCAAACTGAACACATCACTCAAGGTATAGCTTCTCCAGTGCTGAGGATAGGCAATCACTTTCCTACTCCTGATTCAGGCCAGGATGCTGCTGAAATAACAAATATTTTCATAGTGTGGATCATATCCAAATGAAGCTATGGATCCCACAGGTCCACACATGAACGTGGTGGTTCCCTCCAACCCCAAATATATGCTAATCATGTCACCTGGAGGGATTTAGCACAATTCATGGATATTCTGGGTCAAAAGCTGGGATCACTTTTGCCTTGTCACCTTTTTCAGACACTTGGATTTTCACCTTAGCATCAAGACTCTGGTCAGGGCTAGGCTCTTCAGAAAGGCTTTGACTTCCCTGAGCTCTGTATCAAACTGTGCTGTTCTGTAAGCCAGCTTACCACAATCTCCAGCGGAGGCATGGTGACTGTAGGCAAGACATAGACAGAATCGGTTGGGAAATCCCCTCTCTGCTTGGTCCGTTCATTGAACCCATTAGCCCACCCTGAGTTCATCACATGTTCTCCTGTGTCCTGGTCCAGAACAATGAGGTCTCCTTTGAGGAAGCTGAGGAACCCAGATTCTTCACCCACTGCAAGAATAAAACCCAATAGCTTGATTAATTACAGAATTACAGAAATAATCAGGTTGGAAAAGACCTTCAAGATCATCCAGTCAAACCTATCACCCAACACCATCTCATCAACTAAACCATGGCACTAAGTGCCTCATCCAGGCTCTTTTTAAACACCTCCAGTGATGGTGACTCCACCACCTCCTTGGGCAGCACATTCCCATGGCCAATCTTTATTTCTGTGAAGAACTTCTTCCTAACATCCGGTTCTTCCTAACATCCAGCCTAAACTTGTCAACCAGTACTCCCAGGTCCCTTTCTGCCTGGCTGCTCTCCAACCACTCTGTCCACAGCCTGTAGCAAAGCATGGGGTTGTTGTGGCCAAAGAGTAGAAGCTAGCACTTAGGTGTGTTAAATCTCATACCATTGGCTCTGCCCATTTGTAATTCTTCTTCCCCCCCTCCAAATTCCTTGGGTATAATTAATCTACCACAGGGTAGATTAATTACTTTACTTACCAGGGTTTGGGTTGTCTTGGAGAGTGACCACATACTTGGATCTTTTCCTTAATCCTTCAAGGAAGGTCACCACCAGGTCCCGGATATCTTCTGCATTGTTGGAGGTGAAGGTGTATTCATCACCCTTAATGGTGGCCAAGGTGAAACTCTGCCCTTGCAGCTTTCCCCCTCTGGACAAGAAGAGAAAAAAAACCAGAAGAAACAATGTCATCAAGAGGCAAAGCCTGGAGAAAGACTGGTTTATGGTGACACTACCAGAAAAGTTTACTCCTTCATTCCTAGAAGTGTCTAAGAGCAGGCTGGATGAGGCTTTGAGCAACCTGGTCTAAGTGAGAGGTTGTCCCTGACCATGGCAGGGGGTGCGGCAACTAGATGATCTTTAAGGTCCCTTCCAACTCAAACCATTTTATGATTCTATGATGCCTTCTTAAATTAGAGAAAAATAGATTTAGATTGGGTGTCCAAAAAAAGTTCTTTATAATGTGGGTGGTAGTGCACTGGAACAGGTTGACCAAAGAGGTGGTTGAGGCCCCATCCCTAGAGATATTCAAGGTGAGGCTTGATGGGGCTCTGGCTGACCTGGTCTAGTTGAGGATAAGATAGGATAGGATAGGATAGGATAGGATAGGATAGGATAGGATAGGATAGGATAGGATAGGATAGGATAGGATAGGATAGGATAGGATAGGATAGAATAGAATAGAATAGAATAGATCAGACTGGGTTGGAAGAGACTTTCAACATCATCACGTCCAACCTATCAACCAATCCAACACGACCTAATCAACTAAACCATGGCACCAAGCACCCCATCAAGTCTCCTCCTAAACACCTCCAATGATGGTGACTCCACCACCTCCCCAGGCAGCCCATTCCAATGGGCAATCACTCTCTCTGTGTAGAACTTCTTCCTAACATCCAGCCTAAACCTCCCCTGGCGCAGCCTGAGACTGTGTCCTCTTGTTCTGGTGCTGGCTGCCTGGGAGAAGACACCAACCTCTGCCTATCTACAACCCCCCTTCAGGTAGTTGTAGAGAGTGATAAGGTCTCCCCTGAGTCTCCTCTTCTCCAGGCTAAGCAACCCCAGCTCCCTCAGCCTCTCCTCATAGGGCTTGTGTTCCAAACCCCTCACCAACTTTGTTGCCCTTCTCTGGACACACTCCAGCAAGTCAACATCCTTCCTAAACTGAGGGGCCCAGATCTGGACACAGTACTCAAGGTGTGATGTCTGTGCTCACTGCAGGAGGCTTGGACTAGATGATCTTTACAGGTCCCTTCCAGCCCAGGTGATTCTATGATTCTTACCTGCTGCTTGACACAGCTGTGATCTCTGGGAAAGAGAGCTCTAGGAGAACCTGCTCCTGTTCATCCACAAAGTACACCCCAGTCCAGTTGACAGCTACAATCACATCATTTTTAGGCAGGCTTGGCCCTGGATGGAAGACAAGACAGACAATCAGTTCTTGGAAGGGTTTAGGATGTGGGAAAGGTTTTGCTATTCAAAGGAGGATGCAATGAATCAAAAATTCAGTGCTGTTTTTGGGAAAAGCAAGTTGCAGACTCATAGTCTGAGACACTGCTCATTAGGATGCACCCCGAAAATACTACATCCAAAAAAGTCCAACTAGGCCTTCCATTAAGTCTTCTTGTTTGTGAGGTCTTTATCTCCCCTTCCTTTGGCTTTGGAGCATCTGGGGGTGTGCTCTGCTGACCTGAGAATTTGAAGGCTTCATAGAACCGAGAAAACAGCAAAGGCCACTTGAAACGTGCAAAATCCACCACCTCTTCCTTGACTTTTTTGGGGTCTGTCCTCTTCTGAGTATAAATTCCCTACAGATAAAGTAGACCACAACCAACATAAGCAAATAAAACCAATTCCTTTCACCTGAAGATCTTAGAATTAATATTAATTGAGGTCTTAATATGGGTAA
Organism: Melanerpes formicivorus; assembly: GCF_026170545.1. Classification (NCBI taxonomy): domain Eukaryota; kingdom Metazoa; phylum Chordata; class Aves; order Piciformes; family Picidae; genus Melanerpes; species Melanerpes formicivorus. The sequence goes on along the minus strand of NW_027142353.1, from coordinate 34,331,682 downwards.
GGGCCAAACAAAGTCCTACAGGAATAAATCTAGACAAAGTCCTGGCCTTTGGTTCCCACTTCAGGGAATAATTTGACTTTGAGAAGGCTGCACAAGCAACTAGGGTGGCAAGTCTGAGTGGGATTAATCTTAGCTAACTTTGGGCTTCTATTTCAGCTCGGCAGGCCTTTAGCTGGAAATTGATTCTCAACAGAAGCTGACTCTCAACAGCCCTTAAGCTTCTAGCTTTATCTATTACGTTTTCAGATACCTGACACTTGGGTATGAAGCTGACAAGCTGGTGGAGGACCTGCAAGATCCAATTGAATTGAAACTCTGGGTCTTCATTGACAGAAACAGAAGGCCAGACTCAACACACAGGGAGATGTGTACATTTTAGGGGTCTTCATTTGAAGCTGGCTGCTGCTGTTAAATAAATTCCAGTTCTCATGCCTGGATGACCAACCCTCATGGCTGTTTTCAAGTTATGGGTGATGAGTTATGGAAGGTGTTGCTGGTGTCACAGAAGTTCTCATGCAAGTCAGGGTGGTTCATACAATGCCTGTCATAAGAAGGTCCTGACATTGCCTGGAGACATGAACTGCCACTGTAATGCAGCCAATAACACCACAATCCTGTGTAACAGGAGCTAGACCCCCAGGGATGGCATTTTGTTTCTCACAGTGAATCTCTGTAAGTTGTCTTCTGTCATGGCTCAGAGCATGGCTAATATAAAATTTGCCTTCTCTGGTTTAGCTTCAGATCAGCCTAAGAGCTGAGCCATGATTTCTGTCATGTTTTATGGGCACAGAAAGCTGCTGAAGCATGCTTTGCTCCTTGTCATGTGATCTATTGTCCCATGCCTTGGTCCTTGACAGGTGATCTATTGTCCCCACCTTTTTATGTGCAGCTATAATGAGCTGAGCCCATTTTTCCACAGTTTTGGAAGCTGTGATCTCTCTGTCTGGGATGTAGGATGGAATTAGATTCAGTAGCCTTTCCAGTACCATCTCTGACCCATAATCCACATAGTATTGCTGGGAAGCCAGTTCTGCCAGATCTTCTTCCTGTGGCAGCCAAACAACACAAGTTATTGCTGTTAGGAGGACATCACCTCAGCATCCATCCTCCATCACTCAAGCAGCTATTTTTACTGCTGTGGAATAGCTTGGGGATACTTTCTCTCAGCGGAATGTCACCAGTGCTTTTTGCACATCTAAAGTTCAGCAGACTGGCCATGAAAAGATATGATTAAGTGTTACTGTGTTTAATGACCAGCACCATGAAACCTTGCAGTGTGTGTAAACATACTAAGACTCCTCCAGGCAAGGAGACATTCAAGGTGAAGCTTGATGGGGCTCTGAGCAACCTGATGCAGTTGGGGATATCACAGAATTGTCAGGGTTGGAAGGGACCTCAAGGATCATCTACTTTCAACCTCCCTGCCATGGCAGGAACACCTCACACTAGATCAGCTTGCCCAGAGCCACATCCAGCCTGACCTTGAAAACATCCAGGATGGGGCTCTCACCACCTCCCTGGGCAACGTGTTCCAGTGTCTCACCACCCTTAGGGTGCAGAATTTTTCCTAATGTCACTGCTCACTGCAAGAGAGATTGGACTAGATGACCTCTAGATGTCACTTCTATATTTCTCTCAGTCTTCCCTTCGAGTTCAATCTTCTCCTGATGCCTCAGTCAGCAGTGGGTGATTTTGCCATGCCAGACAAAGGTCTGTAGTGATAGGATGAGGGACACTGGTTTAAAATTAGAGAAGAGGACGTTTAGTTAGGTTGGATGTTAGGAGAAGTTCTTTACCGTGAGGGTGGTGGAACACTGGGACATGTCGGGGCCCCATCCCTGGACATATTCAAGGTCAGGCTTGATAGGGCTCTGAGCAACCTGGTCTAATAGAGGATGTCCTTGCTGACTGCAGGGAGGTTGGACTGGATGACTTTTGGAGGTTTCTTCCAGCCCAAACCATTCCAGGGTTGTGTGATTCTATGTTGAGGATACAGACTGGCCCAGACTATTATCTGTTGGTCACATACCTTGTCACACCGGTACTCTCCAAACTTCACCCCTCTCACAATCTGTTGGTAAATCAGATTGGTGGCCACATTGTCTTCATTTGGGTTGTGCCAAGGCGTGAAGATCTCCTTTCTAAAGAAGAGCCTCCACGGGGCGTTGCGCTCCTGCGCTCCCTGCTCTTTGGCGTACTGCTCGCACTGGGACACAGCATCCATCACATGGTCATTGCCACTCCCCAGAGAGGAGACCTAATCAGGGCAAAGGACAGGTGGTGTTCACTCAACTCCATGCTGACCTTTCTGGGTAGAGATACCTATCTCTGAGTCACCCTTCCAGACTTTCTGGATCATCAAAATAAACCAAAGTATCGTACTCTGCTCGCCCGCTGTGGCAGTTTAAGGCTGCGCCTAGGAAAATTTTCCACAGGTTGAGTAGAAAGTGGTAGAATGTAAATAAACCAACATTGGATGTAAAAGGGAAAATAATGGTAAGGTCTAAATAATCCCATTGGTCTGATAACTAAGATAAAGCTAGTTGTATAAACTAACTCTTTTTCTCATTTTGGCTTCTTCACTCTAGCTGATACCAGCTGGTTGCTTCTGCTGGCTTGCTGACCTTGGCTGTGTTCTTGTTGTGGCTAAGTACTAACAAGCTACTCTGCTTTTCTCCTCTTTCTTTTTCCCTTGTCTGAGGGGGAAGAGAGTGAAGCTGTTGGAAACTCCCTGGTTTATGACATCCCACTTTCTTAAACCCATAATAAGCATCACAGGACAGTGTGGGCAAAAAGATATTTCTGGAGGTTTCTGGTCACAGCAGTTCCATCTTTGATGAGGTTGCTCCATGCCTTTTCCTCTTAAATTCTGAGTATCCTCATGGAGAGATATTTCATAGTGTCTTTACAAACCCGCTCTGGCATTTAACTACTCTTGTGGTGACAATCATATACTGTAGTAATATCCCTTCTTGACCTGGCCATTTGTGAGAGACTAAAAGTTGGCTCTCCTGGTGTGACTCAACAAAGATAAAATCTCTTGCTGCTTGCCCAGCTGATATGTGTTGGGCAGAGCCACTGGAAGGAAGGTGCACAGATCATGTAGGAATCCTGTCTACCAATCCTGGATGCAAATCACCTTGTGATTGCATCATAATAACACTGGACTGCAGCTGGCCTACAACAATGGACCAAGGACCCAGCCATGAAGCCTTCAGGACAAGACCTAAGGATGATTTCCCGGCCCCTGAATTCCTGAGGGACAATATTTGGACACATACCTAAGGACTAAAAACTGTATATAAAAGACTTGAGCAATTACTGGCTTAGAAGAAGAAAAATGCAGAAGAAAAATGGAGATGCAGCTGAGAAGGAAAAGCCCAGGACAATGCTGCTCTGGAGAAAAGAGTCCATGGAGCCTGGAAGAAGCAGACTGAAACCTCTCTCTGTGTCCTAAGTTCCGTCTGCTGCAACTCATGGAGCTGAAGAGGCTGCCCAGAGGACCACATTTCTTCTCCAGCCAAAGCCTCAGCACTGTTTCTCTACAGACCCAACATCTCCTGCAGCACCTTTCCTCCACAGACTCAAACTGTCTTGGGGGGTTGAGGGGTGTGGTAATATAACTCCTTTCCTCTTCTCTCTCTCTTCTCTCTCTCCCTCTCTATTTTCTCCCTCTCCCCTTCTTATTTCCCCTTAATTTATGTAAAAAATAGTCTAGCTGTTGATATTTTGGCCTTGTTTGTGCCTCTAATTTCACATCATGGGAATATTCAAAAATAACTTAAGTCTCTTTCCCTCTCTGGACCGAGACACCATTTGCACAGGGTTCTTCTGCAGCAAGGAGAACTTCCCTCTCCTTTCACAGAGCCAGTCAGGAACAGAAGTTAAGACATACCTTGTCAAAGAGTGCAATGTACAGGGAGAAGCCAAATCTGTCCTTCAGGCTGATTTTGTCAGCCAATGAATTGCAGAGCTCCTTAGCGGTTGTGGCAGAGTCAGTCAGCAGTGTCTTCGTGGTCCCATCCATAAATGTGACAGGCAGCATGATTGGTTTCTTGGACTTGGTCGCCTAATGGATTAAAGTTAAACTTGATAGGAGCACATCTGTTTCAATCCCATCAAGATTATTTACCTACCTACTCTTCCACCCACCTGTGGTAACTGTTGTCTAATTCCTGACCCCATTGACTGGTTGCTTTCCAATGCTATCTTCAACATGCTTTGAATGTACTTCGAACTATAGAATGGGTTGGGTTGGAAGGGACCCCCAAGGCCATGCATCTAGTCCAACCCCCCTGCAGTTAGCAAGAACATCCTCCACTTGATCATGTTGCCCAGAGCCTTGTTGAATCTGACCTTGAATCTTCCCCTCAACTGCCTTCCTGGTCAACCTGTTGCCGTGTTCTACCACCATTGTGGTGCAGAATTTGTTACTAACATTCAATCTCAATTTAGACTTCTATAATTTAAATTCTCAGCAGGATAATGCATGGTCAGCTGCTGGAAGTACCTGGAAGTGCCACGTTTTATGCTTAATAAGCTCAGTCATCAAAGTGTCTAACCTGATAAATCCAAAGATGCCTGGGAATGCTCCTGGGCACCAGAGCACAGCTTCCTGTGCTAGGAAACCAGCATGGAAAATAAGCAATTATTGAACAAACTGTGCCTGTTCCAGCTACAGCTATCTCCCAACAGGTCCCAGGGACCATTCTCAGTAGGCAGCTTGCCTGCAGCAGCCTTCATCTGGAAGAGTTTCCTAGCACACATGGGCGCTTGCTCTTTGCCAGCTGGCTCCAATGCCTGAGAGTACTCCTGAGGACATTTAATTTACAAGTATTGATGTAGGCAAAGGGATTGATCTTCAGCATACTCTGGAGCAAAGCCAGGGGTGCAGGGGGAATACAGTACCTTGGAAATACCTGTACGTTTTTGAGACAAACAGGCATTTTGTTGTCCTGCTTTATGTCTTTACACATATTTGGTTCCTATGATAGCGAATATCTCAAACCCTGAGCCCCAGCTTCCTAGGGAGGGTATGGAGAGGCTCATACCTGTAGCTCAAGCCAGCTGGGTGGCTGTGTCCTCGTCCCATTGGCAAACGTCCGTCTCAGCCTCTCTTCACAATAGGGAGCATAACCTGGAGGGCCTCCATTGATGAAGTTCCTTAGATACTGTTGGCAGCAGGAAACACAGTGGTTAGACCATCAGCTCTAGAGGCCAAGCCTTTGCAAAGCTTAAGGAACAATGTTTGACTGGAGAAAAGCCCTCTGGGACTAATGAGGGTCACAGAATCACTAGGGTTTGAAAAGACCTCTAAGATCATCAAGTCCAACTGTCAAGCCAACACCCCCATGCCCACAAAGCCAAGTCCTGAAGTGCCATGTCTACAGTGATGTGTTCAGGATGTTCCTACTTTGTAGGTGTGGTACTTAAGAACATGGTTTAGCAGCGGACTTGGTAGCGGTAGGTTAATGGTTGGACTCAATGATCTTAAAGGTCTTTTCCAGCCTAAACAATTCTATGATTACATTGCTGGAATCTGAGAGAGGGTAGGACACTCTGCACCCCTGCCTTGTTCATAGAATCACAGAATACCTGGTTGGAAGGGACCCCAAGGGTTGTCTAGTCCAACCTTTCTAGGTAACAGTAGAGTTGAAATGAGGTGGCCCAGCACCCTGAGTATTAAAACTGTCCAGTGTAAGAGAATCCACTACTTTCCCTTGGGAGATGATGCCAATAAGCATAGAATCATAGAATTGTTAGGGTTAGAAGGGACCTCAAGGATCATCTAGTTCCAACCTCCCTGCCACAGGCAGGGACACCTCACACTAGAGCAGGTTGCTCAGAGCCACATCCAGCCTGGTCTTAAAAACCTTCAGGAATGAGGCTAATATCACCTCCCTGGGCAAACAGGGAGGATTCTATTAATCATAGTTTCATAGAATGGTTTGGGTTGGAAGAGACCTTAAAGATCCTCTAGTTCCAAGTTCCCTGACATGGGCAGAAGCACCTTCCACAGGTTGCTGAGAGAGGTGGCAAATGCCCCACCCCTGTAGACATTCCAGGTCAGGTTGGACAGGTCCCTGAGCAACCTGTTCACTGCAGAAGGGGTTGGACTAAATGACCTTTAAAGGTCCCCTCCAACCCAAATTACTCCATGATTCAATAATTCTATGTTTCTACGTCTGAATCTCCAGAGCTACCTATAAATTTATACTATTATATAATCATAGAATGGATTGGGCTGGAAAGGACCTTAAAGATCATCTAGTTCTAACACCCCTGGTACTAGGAGGGACACCTCCCACTAGCCCAGGTTGCTCGAGGCCCTGTCCAACCTGGCCAGGGAGGGGGCATCCACAACCTCCCTGGGCAACCTGTTCCAGTGTCTCCCCACCCCCTCTGTAAAGAATCCCTAATCACCAGTCTAAATTTACCCTCTTCCAGCTTCAGTCCATTGCCCCTTGCTTATCACTACAAGCCCTTGCAAAAAGCCCCTCTCCAGCTTTCTTTGTAGGACCCCTTCAGGTATTGGAAGGCTGCTATAAGGTTTCCCCAGAGCTTTCTCTTCTCCAGGATAAACAGCCCCAACCCTCTCAGCCTGTCCCAATAGGGGAGCTTATTCAACACTCTGATCATCTTTGTGACCTCCTCTGGACCTGCTCCAGCAGCTCCACGTCCCTCTTGTGTTGGGGGCACCAGTACCAGATGTAGTACTCCTGCTGGGGTCTCATGAAAGCAGAGCAGAGGGGCAGAGTCACCTTCCTCATCCTGCTGCTCACATTTCATCTGATGCAGCCCAGGACATAGTTGCCTTCTGGGCTTCCAGAGATCATTGCTGGCTCATGTTGAGATTTTCATCAACCTACACCCCCAAGGCCTTCTCCTCAGCCTGCTCTTATTTCCAAGAAGTGCTTCACTCACTTAACACCCCCACCCCCCCCCCCCCCCCGCTATTAAAGATTTAAAGTCACACAACCTTCCGTGGCACACTTTCTCAGATCTTATTTCCAGACATAATTTAATTTTCTGCCACTCTGCCAGTGATTTATCTGCTTTATTAGATTTCATGCTGGCAAGGCCTGGGGATGAAGGAGGGATTTCTATTCCTGGCTTCAGCACTTTCAATGCTGAGGACTCAGTACTTGATCTAGTATCTATAGAAATTAATGGAACATCATTATCTCCAGCAGGCTTGGGAACAGATCCAGGCTCTGACATTCAAAGGTATGAAGAGGGACAAAGAGTGTAACTCATTTGGAAGGTAGGCTCTTCAAACTTTGCTAAGGGGGAAAAAAAAAACCAAAAGAGAAAATCCTTAAGAACACTCTGGTTTTCAAAACTGACAGCCGCTTAGCATCTCCTGCAGACCAGGCCTGGTGATCCACAGAGCTGCTGCAGATATATTACTTAGAATCATAGAATCACATGAGTAGGAAGGGATCTCCAAAGCTCATCTACTCCAACCTCCCTGCAAGCAGGGTCATCCTCAACTAGATCTGGTTGACCAGAGCCCCATCAAGCCTCACCTTGGATGCCTCCAGGGATGGGACCTCAACCACCTCTCTGGGCAGCCTGTTCCAGTGCTCAACCATCCTCATTGTAAAGAATTTTTCCCTGACATCCAATCTAAATCTACTCTTCTCTAGTTTGATGCCATTGCCCCTCATCCTATCACTGCAAGCCTTTGTAAACAGTCCCCCTCCAGCCTTCTTGTAACCCCCTTCAGATACTGTAAGCTGGTGATTAGATCTCCATCTCTCATCTGGCTGTTTAGAGTTGACACATAGTGGGACAAGTGATAGCATGCAGAAAACAACTAGGCAAAGATATATCCAGGGGCATTAAACCCTTCTCTATCTATGTGCAATTTTTGATACAAAGTTGTCTTTAAAATTAGCTGTGCAGTACTATTGCTGGAGCTGGAGCTCCTCTCTTACGAGGACAGACTGAGAGAGTTGGGGCTGTTCGGTCTGCAGAAGAGAAGGCTCCGAGGAGACCTTATTGTGGCCTTCCAATATCTGAAGGGAGCCTACAAGAAAGCTGGGGAGGGGCTTTTTAGGATCTGAGGGAGTGATAGGACTAGGGGGAATGGAGCAAAACTAGAAGTGGGTAGATTCAGATTGGATGTCATGAAGGTGGTGCGACACTGGAACAGGTTGTCCAGGTAGGTGGTGGAAGCCTCATCCCTGGAGGTTTTTAAGGCCAGGCTGGATGTGGCTCTGGGCAACCTGATGTAGTGTGAGGTGTCCCTGCCCATGGCAGGGGTGTTGGAACTGGATGATCCTTGAGGTCCCTTCCAACCCTGACAATTTTATGATTCTGTGATTCTAAGTCACTTAATTGCTTCTTCATGCATTTGCAGTACAAGAGCTCTCACCTGAATTGATTGTCTACACTCTCTAGAGTCACAGGAAAGAGAGACACTTCTCAGGAGTGACTCATCTGGTCCACTCTAGACATTGAACTTGAGATCATATACACTTTTCTGAGGAATTTTCACTACTGGCAAAGAAAAAGACCAGGATTCCCTCTACTGCGAAAGAATAGGGCAGGATAGTTCATTTTCTCCTATGGGCAGCACCAGAATATAAAGTTCCAAACCAAATGGACATAGATCTATGGATGGCTGCATGTATACACATTTATAAGCATTTCTAGGCAGCATAGAGATAAATTATGCATAATGGAAAAATGCCTTGTTTATTCAGTGAAAAGGTGGTGCCATAGAATGGCTTGGAAAGAAAATGCATTGGCAGGTTCTATTCTGCAGATACTGTTTACCCTGAAGAAAAAATTCTTTCCTGTGAGGGTGGTGGAGCCCTGGACCAGACTGCCCAAACAGGTTGTGGAGTCTCCTTCTCTGGAGAGAGTCCAAACCCACTTGGATATTGGGATCCTGGGCAACCTGCTCTGGGTGACCTTGCTTTAGAAGGAGGGTTGGACTAGATGATCTCCAGAGGTCCCTTCCAACCCTGCTATTGTGTGTGCATGGCTGATTCTGTGATAATTCACGAGACAAATATCATCTATGGTTTACCTTCACAAACTTCTCAGAAGGAGCAAAACATCCCACGCAGAGGGACATCAGGATCCAACCCCTGGCATGGCTGCTTTTGGATGGGTTCTGGGTCAGCTGCTTGCAGATTTGACAATAGATTTCATCCCTGCATTAGGAATGACAACAACATTAGAGTTAACAAGGTGATGGTTTTCAACACAGAGATAGACCCCACAAAGAACAGGGAACTGCTTGAGAGAGTCCAACAAAGGGCCATGAGGATGATGAGGGGACTGGAGCATCTCTCTTATGAAGAGAGGCTGAGAGACCTGGGGTTGTTTATCCCAGAGAAAGGAAGGTTGATAGGGGATCTGCTCAATGCTTATCAAAATGTAAAAGGTGGAGGTCATGAGGATGGGAAGGAGCTCTTTTCAGTAGTGGCCAGTAACAAGACAAGGGCCAATGAATACAAACTAGAACACAAGAAATTTCACTTGAACTTAAGGAGAAACATCTTGACTTTGTGTGTGACTGAGCACTGGACCAGGATGCCCAGAGAGGTTGTGGAGTCTCCTTCTCTGGAGACTTTCAGAACCCATCTGCATGCATCCCTATTCAACATGCTCTAGGTGGAGCTGCATTAGCAAGGAGGTTTGTGTTAGGTGATCTTCAGAGGTTGTCTCCAACCTCTACCATTCTACGGTTTTCTATGATCGGTAAAACATCAGTCACAAGGGTAGTAATTTAACTGCCATAATGATGGTCACCCTGGTCATTGTAGTGTCTCTGAAATACTGTCCATCACCAGTTCTGTAACATCTATTGAGTCTTCCCTGTGCTTCAGCTGAGACTTCCTACTGGCACTGCTTAGAGAGGATGGAAATAGAATTATAGAATGGTCTGGGTTGGAAGGGACCTCCAAAGGTCACTAGTCCAATCCCCCCTGCAGTCAGCAGGGGCATCCATAACTAGATCTGGTTGCCCAGAGCCTTGTTGAACTTCACCTTGAATATCTCCAGGGGCCTCAACCACTTCCCTGGGCAACCTGTGCCAGTGTTCCAATACCCTCATGGTAAAGGGATCCTCAAGATTCAAGGAAGTGCAGTGCCACCTCTGGATGATGGAGTCTGTGCTGGCTTACCAAGACTTCCCAGTAATACCAAGAAAGTCTCCTAAACTACCTTTCATAGAAGACCATCAGCTGAGAATCTTCATTTGTGGGCTGTTGCTCTTGAGACACCTACATTTGCTTTGTGGAAGTGTTGGGAACTATCAGCTGCAGCAGAGGTCAAGGTTTGACCAGCTTTTATGTCCAAACAGGTAAGTACATCGACATGTATCTCAACATGGGATTTAAGGTCCAGTTTTGATTTAAACCATAGCTCTCTATGTGCAAAATGAGGAATAACTACTCCATTGTCCGCATGGGAGGCAACAAAATTGTGTAAGAGACACTGTAAACCCCTGTGGGACAGCCTAAGGGACACTAGCAGGTCTGCTTTCAGAGAAGGCTTTTTGGCAGAAAAGTGAGGCTAAAAGTTTCATGGTGAACTTGAAGGGTAAAATGAATCTTTGAGTCCCTTTCCAACAGGTCTAAGATGAACAGTAAAGGAACACAGAGTCTCAGAATCAGTCATGCAGGGTGGAAAAGACCCTTAAGATGAAACATAATCCAGCCCATATTACACATGACAACCAGAAAAACAATGTGAGAGCTTTGTAAAGCTCAACACAACAACAAAATCTTTGGGACAAAGCACATGGGAAGGAGGAAGGAAGGAAAATATGGCATGTTTATGCCTTTGTTTTGATTTCTAACCTTAAGGCTGGCCTGAGGATGCCATTACCAATAATGAAATGGAGCTTCTCCAGGTTGGAGGTGGGTCGGTCCTCGAGCATGCTGTTACCCTGAAGTGTGGACTCACCATCATGAAGTCTCTTTGTTACCTGCCAACCAGACACATTGCTCTTTTTCAGTACAGTCAGTAACTATGCCTCCCCTCCCCCCACCCCATCCCCATCCCAAATGTGTGGTGTTCCCTCAGGAGGACTCCTTCACCAGCCAGGAGAGCTCTCAGAAGTTCTTCAATCTATCACTTTATCAGTGTTGGGAAGGTGTGGCTTTGTTGGCTTTAATCACACAGGGGTGAAGATGGAAATGGTCCTATTTAGTGCTTGGTCTTTGCCCAGGGTTTCTACATCAGCACTCTTGTATTCCAACTCTGAGCTGATCTTGCAGCTGGGAGAAGGCCATCAAGGCTCTGTGGAATAACCTCAGCTTATTGCCAAGGGGGACCTGCTCCTTTAACTCAGTCATATCAAAAAAATCATTCAAACACTGATAAGATGGACCCAAACCCCATGCTAAAGATGCAGCCAAAAGCACATAAGCATGGTGCTGCTGGTGAAAACAGAGATGGCTTTTGTCCACCTACCAGTCGTCTGTCTCAGCAGGTCCACCCAGTCTCCATTTAGAGCCCCTGGAGAAAGATGGCCATTTCTAGAGTGCATTCAGAATCACATTAAGGTAAGCTGAACTGGGCCCTGTTTCCCCCCACTGACCCTGAAGGTCAGGAGGGTGACTATTTCAGAGAACAATCTTCATGCTCTCAGCAGCTACAGCCAGGTGAGATGGTTGCATGCTCTCAAAGTGGATGTGGCAGTGTGTAAAAGAACACTGAATCCATGTATTTTATTTGCTTTCATCGCTTCCCAAAAAATGATTTATTGCTCCTCACTATTTCAAGATGGGGTTTTCAAAAGCTCTCAGCTGCTCCTGTGGGCAGTTTTGCCCCTGGCACTGGAGAGGAGCAGAAGATGGGTGAGAGCATTTGAAGGCCCCACCTCTGCTACCTGTGCCACAGTGGAGGGCAGGAAACTAAAAGCGGGGACAACATTCAGACCGTCACAGAGTGGCGAGAAGTATCAGCAGCAGGATGGAGGGCTGTGAAAGAGGGGAGGGAAGGTGCTGGATGGATGGAGAACGGGAGCCGAGGGGAGGCTGGTGCGAGGTGCAGAATGACTCAAGGAGACACGGGAAGCCAACCTTTCCCCTTAAACACTCCTTAAATCTTTCAGGCAGAGAGACAGGTAGCGCCAAACCCAGAGCAGGGCTGGTTCTATGTTGTCTAGGGAAAAGCAGAAGAGAGTCAGAGAGGGCTGCGGACAATCCGACGGCACTTGTGCTGCCAGGCGGCCAAGCGTCTTCTCTCACCTCCTCTGTCAGTTTGGATTTCTTCTTGAGCGTTAAGGAGACCAGTTTGTGCCGCACACTGTTCTTCTTGTGCCCATCAATGTGAGGACTCTGCAAAGCAAGAGGCGGGGGTGGAATGCAATGAGACACAGCCCTGCAAGCTAGGTGCTCTCCCTGCCTCCCCTGGGCTTCTGCAGAAGATCATCCTGAGCACGCAGTGAGATATTTCAAAGATTGGAGGGAACTCGAAGTGTGGACCCATATTCCTATGGCCCCAGATAACCCAGGTTTGGCTCTAAGTTTTGTAGATGCTCCCTAATCATTGAGCTTCCCTCAGATTGAAATTACCCATTGAGGATGACTGCAAGAGAGTTCTAGAAACATAGAATCATTTGGGTTGGAAAAGATCATTGAGTCTGACCGTTCTCTAACTCTGCCAAGTCTGGTGCTAAACCATGTCTCTCAGTGCCACATCCCTGCATCTTTTAGAATAGAATAGAATAGAATAGAATAGAATAGAATAGAATAGAATAGAATAGAATAGAATAGACCAGGTGGGAAGAAACCTTCAAGATCATCGCGTCCAACCTATCATCCAACATCACCTAATCAACTAAACCATGGCACCAAGCACCCTAGCAAGTCTCCTCCTAAACACCTCCAATGATGGCGACTCTACCACCTCCCTGGGCAGCCCATTCCAGCGGGCAATCACTCTCTCTATGAAGAATTTCTTCCTAACATCCAGCCTGAACCTCCCCTGGCACAGCTTGAGACTGTGTCCTCTTGTTCTGGTGCTGGTTGCCTGGGAGAAGAGACCGACCTCCGCCTGTCTACAGCCTCCTTTCAGGTAGTTGTAGAGAGCAAGGTCTCCCCTGAGCCTCCTCTTCTCCAGGCTAAACAACCCCAGCTCCCTCAGCCTCTCCTCATAGGGCTTGTGTTCCAAACCCCTCACCAACTTTGTTGCCTTTCTCTGGACACATTCCAGCAAGTCAACCTCCTTCCTAAAATGAGGGGCCCAGAACTGGATACAGCACTCAAAATGTGGCCTAACCAGTGCTGAGTACAGGGGCACAATGACCTCCCTGCTCCTGCTGGCCACACTGTTCCTGATACAAGCCAGGATGCCATTGGCCCTCTTGGCTGCCTGGGCACACTGAAGGCTCCTGTTCAGCCTGCCATCGACCACTACCCCCATGTCCCTCTCTGCCTGGCTGCTCTCCAGCCACTCTGACCCCAGCCTGTAGCTCTGCATGGGGTTGTTGAGGCCAATGTGCAGAACCCGGCACTTGGATGTGTTCAATCTCCTGCCCTTGGACTCTGCCCATCTGTCCAGTCTGTCGAGGTCCCTCTGCAGAGCCCTTCTACCCCCTAACAGATCAACACCTGCCCTCCGCTTGTGTGTAATCATGTTCAGGGTCAGCTCAGACATCTTTCTTCACTGCTGTGCATACTGTAGAGCAGATGTAACCACAGACAAAAGTGAAAACTTCAGTTTTCCTTCTCTTCTGTACTACCTAATGTCTCAGTTGGGCAAAACATGCCTTTTTGTAAACAACAGGTAAGAAATGATGGATAGAAAGAATGCAAGGGTATTCTTGGTGTGTGTTTTTACAGAGCTACAATCCAGATGAGGCTATTCCCCAGGTAATTCACTGTAAGTGCTGAGTGGTGTCATTGTCTCTAAACAACAGGGTATTTGTTAATTTACATCAGCACATGCTAAAGAGCCTTGTCCAGAAATGTTACAGAAAATGTCTTGAAAACACAACATTGTCACCTAGAAAATCCCAATAGCAGGTAATAGTTTGTCCTATTGAATAACTGCCAAAGAGATGAAAGCATATCAGTGCTATGGACAGGGATTTATCCAGAGCCATGTCTGGTCTAAGAGAAGTTCATAGATTCATAGAATACCAGGTTGGAAGGGAGCTCAAGGATCATCTAGTCCAACCTTTCATGGTAAGAATATAGTTTGAATGAGAGGGCCCAGCACCCTATCAAGCTGGGCCTTGAAACTCTCTAATGTAGGAGTCCTAAGATGAAGTCCTCCAGTGACATCCCAGAGCGCACTAAGGATGCAATAGGGATTTTTCTGGGATTGCCACAGCTTAATCCCCTTGTAACCCTTGGCTTCCTGCTCCAAGATTAAGGACACATCTTTAATTTAGTCTCCTCTGACCTAGGGCAGATCAAAAAGAAATCCCCAAGGGAGAGACTGAGGACACACGGACTGCATTCCTCACTGCCTTTCTGCCCTACAAGGAGGAGGACAGACATCAAAGCCCCATGAAAGCTATCAGGGGGAGCCTTCCTTACTGTATTGCTGGGGGAGATTCAGTTCACAGAACTACACAGAAACCTTCAGGTTGGAAAAGACCCTCAGGATCACCAAGTCCAACTGATAACCCTACTCTACAAGGTTCACCCCTAAACCATAGCCCCGGGGCATGACATCTAAACCACCATCCAGGGTTGGTGACACATCCACATCCCTGCCCAGCCCATTCCCATGCCTGACCACCCTTTCTGTGAATGTTTTGTTCCTAATGTCCAGTCTGAGTTAATCCTGTGAAGAAGTCATCAACATCTGATCAGTGAGCAATTCTCCCTTTTTAGCATAAATCCAAGGAAAATGACAGATAGACTCCTGCAGCAGCTCCATGACTGGATTCCTCCCAACAAATTTCAATATCCAACACCCAACAACAGCAACTCTTACAGCCACAGCAGTTACCTCTCCTTCTCCCTGCAGAGCCTGCAGTTCTTTCTTATAGGTCTTTTTGCCAAGAGTCTCATAGATTTTTGTCATCACTGGAATCTTTTCACCACCATCACTCATGGCTGTGTGGTATTTTGGCTCAGGGAGGTCTCCCATGAAACGGAGGACGGTGATCCACACAGCAAGTGCTGCCTGTTTGGAAGGAGAGATTAACTCTGTTAGCTTGCACTAGGGCAGTGGAGGGGTTGGTCAAGTCATGCTGAATCCACCAGGACCGTGCAGGTCTCTCGGCAGGTCTGCAGGAGAAAAAACACTTTCCCACATCACACACAACAGCTTTGCCTGCAGCATACATCTCATCTGAGCAAGCCAGGCAGGCTGGTGACTGGGACCCCAAGTTCAGGCCTTCATGAGTTTGTGGAGCCTACAAGGAGTTTACTTCTTTGCTAGGAGATGCCCACCTTATAGACAGCCAGTGACTAGCAGCTCCTAACCTGCTGCAGAGGAAAAGGAGAACAACAGTGAAGGCAAGTTCAGGATCAATGTAATGCTTGTTACCCCAGAATTGTAGAAACATAGAATGATGGAATATTTTGGGTTGAAAAGAACCTTTAAAGGTCATCTAGTTCAAACCCCCTGTAGTGAGCATGGACATCTTTAACTACAGCAGGTTGCTGATGACCCTGCCCAAGCTGCCCTGGAATGTTTCCAGGGATGGAGCACCTACCACCTCTCTGGGCAACCTGAGCCAGTGTTTCACTATCCACAGCGTAAAAAATCTCTTCCTTTCATCTGGTTTGAGTCTCCACTCGTTTAGTTTAAAACCATTTCCTCTTGTGCTGTTGCCACAAGCCCTGCTAAAAAGTCTGTCCCCATCTTTCTTGCAGCCCCCTTTAAGTACCGAGAGCCCACAATAAGATCTCCCTAGAGCCTTCTCGTCTCCAGACTGAACAACCTCAGCTCTCTGAGCCTGTCCTCACAGCAGAGGAGTCCCAGCCCTCTGGCTATTTTTGTGGTCCTCTTCTGGACCTGCTCCAACATGTCTACGTCTCTCTGGTGCAGAGAGCTGGACCCAGCACTTCAGAGGTTCTTACCAGAGTGGAGCAAAGGGGCAGAATTGCCTCCCTTGACCTGCTGTCTATGTTACTTTGGATGCAGCCCAAGACACAGCTGGCTTCTGAGCTGTGAAAGCACATTGCTGGTTCATGCCCAGCTTGTCATCCACCATTAGAATCATGTAGGTTCAGTATAGTTCTGTTTTTGTCCTGCTGGCTATAGGACAAGCATTTCTCCTGTGCTCACTCTGCACTGCTGTGTGTAACAAGGTAAAAAGCAACTTTTCCAGCTACCAAGTAGCACCTTTCCAAGTGGTACTCACTCAACTAATTTTATTGTCCGCGTCCTGAGCCTGGAGCACTTCATTAATTGTCCTAACACCAGCATCTGGGTACAGAAGTGGACTTTCCACCACATCCCTCTAACACTCCTTGCCTTGCCAGTGCTCAAAGCATGTTGGTGGGACAGAGTCTATTGACACAAGCAGCAGCTGAAGGCTGTGTTCTGCATCAAACCATGAGCACACCAGGGTATCCGAAAGGGAAACTGCTGGTGCCCTCTGGCCGAAGGGCTTGACAGGCTTGCTCCAACCCCCCCTCCCCTGCTTGAAGTTTTTCAGCCCCTGCCTCACCAACTGGTCTCCTTCATCTTCATGGTACAAGAGAGGCTGCTTGAGAGGCCGGCGGATGTAGGTGTGTGTCGTCGTGCCCTGGAAATATGTTGCAGCAAACTTGGCAAATTTGTACTCTGAGAGATCTTCTTCCTCTTCCTCGGGGAGAGGCAGTGCTGCATCAAGGTCCTCTTCCTCCAGCTCCTTTTGGGCTCGCTCAAGATCCTGGTGGGGAAGGACATGCCAGGTGCTCAGCATGGCTTTGAATAGTGAACTACCCTTTCCTTTTGTCCATCTCATTTCACACCCCAGAAGGAACTGGCATCTGGAAACAGAGCTCTGGAGCTCATGAAATTCCCAAGTCCTGAAGGACATATCTGTACCCAGGAATGTCTTCCAAGCAGTATGAGAGGCAACAAGCATGGTCCCACTCCTATCCTGAGTGGGAAAGGGGTGCCCAAGAGCTGTGATAAATCACTAAGGAAAATATCTCAAAGGCCACAGGTTCTCAGTGTCCTGAGAACTCTTCTCCATTTGGTAGCCCCAGAGAACACCTCCAGACTGCCTGTCTGTCCCCAGCCACAGGATGCCAACCCTCAAGGGCCATGCAGAATGAAAGCAGCCTTCAGAAACCACCTTTTAGTTTGTCCTGCTCTCCTCGGATTCACTGATGTGTTGCTAACCCAAAAATGTGTTTTCCTCCAGTACCTCAAAGCCGTTAGGTGCCTGTCCTTCCTGGCCAGGTAGGGAGGAGGTTGTGCCCAGGAATCCAAACATTTTGTCCACCATTTCTGAGTCGTTCACTGGCTCATTGCGAGCTCTCTCCATTTTCTCTAAGAGCTCTTTCTTCCGACGTGCTTCCTCCTTCTCCTTTACTTCTCTCTCAGCATCCTCCCGTGCCAGCTGGGCCAGGCGGACCTGCAAGAGGACAAGCACAGTGACTAAACCGCTCCTTCCAAAGAGCTAAATCCTGCAGAGCTTGGCTTTAGACAGGCAGACTGTGCTTGGAACACTGCACCAGCACCATGACTTGGAGCAAATCCACACCAGGCCTCAGTTTGCTATCTGCAGAAGGACAAAGCAATCTCATTTCCCCCTTCCTTAGTGCCTGTTGAGTGGGTTTGGTCCATGCACAAAGATCTCACTGACCTTATCTTTGTCTTTTGTGTGACAGCCATGCATGTACACACACACACAGAGTGGCCCAGTTCCCCCTTCAGCCTTTATACAATAGCAAAAGCAAGTGAGTAATGGCTGTAATCTCTAGCATTCCTGTGCAGCAGATCAGAAATTCTGGAGCAGCTTCAAACTTGTGAGAACACTGAGTGCTTTAGTGAATTAAACACAAACTGCTCAAGAAAGGCAGAAATCCTTCAGATATTTTTGGCATTCCACCTCAAAAGAGCAAAATCAGTCCCTGGAAAACAGAGGCAGAGCCCCAGAAAGAGAACAGTCCCTGATTACTTGGTGCTTCTTTTCTGCTTCCTCTTTGGCTTTCTTGGCACTCATCTCCTTTCGGAATCGTTCCTCTTCTGCCAGCCGAAGTTTCTCTGCTTCCAGGCGTCGATGATACTGGGGGGAATAAACATAAGAGCCCTTCTGAGGAAGCATCTGCTTAATCCTTACATTAATTGTTGCTCTTTAATAGCCAATCCCATGAGCTGGGGATGTGGTTGGTGCACCCTGTCCCTTACCATGGTGGTCAGAGCAGTTTGGGGTGTTGGGATATCACCATCCCTGGTCTAGCTGGGGATGTCCCTACTGACTGTGGGGAGGTTGGACTAGATGACCTTTGGAGGCCTCTTCCAGCCTGGACCATTCTATGATTCTGTGATGATTTCACATTTGCACTGGAACAGGCTGCCCAGGTAGATTGTGGATTCTCCCTCTCTGGAGATATTCAAGACCTGTCTGGATGCACTCCTGTGTGATCTGCTCTAGGTGATCCTACTCTGGCAGGGGGGTTGGACTGGATGATCTTTTGAGGTCCCTTCCAGCCCCTGAAATTCTATGATTCTATGATTCTGTGAAGAAATGTGCGGACATGGCACTTCAGGAAGTGTTTTAATGGCTGTGGTGGTATTGGGCCAATGGTTGGACTCGATGATATTAGAGGTCTTTTCATAGAATCATAGAACTGTTAGGGTTGGAAGGAACTTCAAGGATCATCCAGTTCCAACCCCCCTGTCATGGGGAAGGACCTCTCATACTACATCATGCTGCTCAGAGCCGCATCCAGCCTGGTCTTAAAAACCTCCAGGGATGAGACTTCCACCACCTCCCTGGGCAACCTGTTCCAGTGTCTGTTTCCAACCAAAACAAGACTCTATGTTTATTTCCCCTCTTCCCACCTCCATTTGCCATGGCAAACCTCTGCTCCCTGGTACTTACTTCCCCCCGGAGACGCTTGTAGAGCCTTCTGGCGATCATGCCTCGGGCGTAGGCCTGGACAGTGAGGACAGCCCAGAGGCGGTGTCGGAAAGCCCTGCGCACCAGGTAGCCTCGGCAGCGTGCCTGGAACTCGATGATCCTGCGCCGAGCCATGTGGTACTGCTTGTGCAGCTTGCGGGACCGGTAGAGGGCCTGCAGCCTCAGGAAGCCAATCCGCATCTGCAAGAGGGAGCAAGGATGGAATCAGCTCAGCAGCCAGGGGCTCGCCCAGCCTAAGTAGATTGCCAGCCCTAATCTCCCAGTGCTGATCTCCTGCTTGCATGCCTGTAAATAAGAGCCACTGAAATCAGGCCCCACCAGGGCTGGAGCCCTTAATATAGGAAGGACATGGACCTGAGGGAGAGGGGCCAGAGGAGGGCCATGAAAATGATCAGGGGGTTGGAGCACCTCTTCTATGAGGACAGGCTGAGGAAGCTTGGGATTTTCAGCCTGGAGAAGTGGAGGCTCTGGGGAGACCTAATAGCAGCCTTCCACTGCCTGAAAGGGACCTACAAGAAGGATGGAGAGAGACAGTTTACAAAGGTGTGCAGTGATAGGACAAGGGGAAATGGTTTTGAACTAGAGAAGAGCAGATTTAGTCTGGATGTAAGGAACATGTTCTGCACCACGAGGGTGGTTGGAACAGGTTGCCTGGGGAGGTGATTGGGGCCCCATCCCTGGGGATATTCAAGGTGAGGCTTGACAGGGCTCTAGGCAACCTGATCTAGTTGAGGATGTCCCTGCTGAGTGCAGATGGGGTTGAACTAGATGACCTTCGAAGGACCCTTACAACCCAGACCACTCTATGATTCCATATTTAAAGTGAGGACAAGCCTTCAGGAGGCAGCATCTCCAAGAGGGTGGAAAAATGAAGCATTCTGGCTGTTGCATTGATTCAAAGCTCATCAGGGATAAAACTAGTTTCTTCCCCACTGAAGACTAAAGAGTTTCTGCCATCAAGAAGCCTCAGGAAGTTTATTTGATCATCTCAAGATAGCTACAAGTCATGAGGGTTACTCTCGTGAAGGTCCAGCATCTGCAGACCTCCTGACTGACAGACAAGATGCTGTGTCAAGGCAAGAGATAACATCCTCTTCAGCTTGAATGTGACTCTTCCTATCTAGTTACGGTCTTGGAGGATGAGTTTGAGACACTTTCTACCACAATGCATTTCCCAAATGACCAGGGTCAAGGTCAGCTGGAACGGGGCCACAGACTACACTGGGGAGAAATCCAGATACTGTGCCCCCTGAAGATGGAGTCTGTTGCTCAGAGGAAGCTGCTCTGGAGTTTTCAACCACCTGGAAACTAGTGGAAGATGTTTAGAACTTCAAGTGTCCATTTGTGCAATGGACATATAGCTGATGGGTTAAAGGACAGCTAGAAGGTGGTCAGGTGCTCTCTTCAATGAAATGGCAAAGCAGCAAGAGCAAACCACCATTCATTGCTCCAACTGATAAAAGCCAACCCTACCTCTTCTTACACTCAGTGGGAAATTTTGAGGCAGGAAATTCTAACATATGTCCCAGCTAAAAGAGTTAGGAAGTTAGAGTTAGGAGGAAGCTCCCCTGTACTTACAGCACCATAGTTCTTCCTGCAGTTGTGTCCACGCCAGTATCTCTGGATCATTAGGACTGAATTTCTCACTTTCAGGAAATTGGACCTGCAAAGGCATTTCAATCACTTCCTCTGTAGTATCATCTCCTCCTGGGCCTCATTCTTTGGAGATTTGAAACTGAGCATTCAGGTGGAGTAAACACTGCATTCTTGGCCTAAGAAAGCCTCCTCCCCCAAATCTCTTTGTTTTCATAAAAAGAGCTGTAAGGGTTTCCTCTGATAGATCTCTAAAGGCAGATTCTGCCAGGTTATGGAAATGGGCAGAGCAGGAGATGCTGAGAATGATCCCTTTGTTCTCCCTGCCCTACACCTTCCTCTCATCTCTGAAATTTTTTCCTTGCCTGCTCTCCCCACTTTTATCTCAGCACCTGAGGATGGATTCAATGTCAGCCAAACTATTGAGAAAACTTCAGGAGCACCACCCTGCTACCCCCATCTGCTCTTCCCATCCTCTCAGCTTAGCCTGGTGCTACCTGTAGGCACCTCAAAGACGATTGTACTGGAAGAGCTTGAGGGTCTTGTCAGAATTACTGTGGATGGTCAAGTTATTTAGAATGTGTCCATTCTGCAAGGCCTAAGGAGCATCCTGATTCACATCCATGGTTCAGACAACTGAAGAGCACAAAGCCCCAAGAACTGTCCTGACACCATGGGTGAAACTTGTCCTTGATTGCGGTTCCCCCTCTTCTTCCAGAACTGTGCCATGTGATCCCTATGGGCTACCTGTTCTCCCAGTTCTGTCAAATTGAGGGACAGAGGGAAGAGTCCTGAGCCTCTTAGGCTCTGAGGACAGCAATGCTAATTCCAGTGGATGTCCCAGTGGTGCCATTACAGTTTTGTAGGGATTTGCATAGACTTAGTGCTCCCTACAGCAGACTCGGTGTCCTGCTGCTGGATTGCCATCAACTCCCCTGAAGACAGCACTGAACAGAAGGAGTATGTCTTATTCTGTCCATGTTTGAGGCAGATAACACAGTTTTCCTCTTTGTTTCCTCTACTCTTTTCCTTCAATACTTGCTGAAGGTGAGGGCTCCTCTTGGCTGCAGGAAGGACAGGTCAGATGGGCACCAGGAGAATAACATGTTCCCCAGAGGCAGCTTGGTGAAGGAAACATCCCACATAGCCCATCTCCCATTTGGCAGTGAGGCCCACACCTACCTGTCTTTAAACCCACGGACCACCTTCTGGATGAGGATGACTTTGTCTGTGATGGCCTTGTCTCTCTCAATCTCCAGAAGCATGTCATGGTGGTCCTGTGGGAGGAAGAAACACAGCACCCATGGTTCAAGCCATTCATCTGCCTGACATGTGGCAGGATGGGTGGTGTGAGGACCTTCCCCAGAGGAGATGTCAAAACAAACTCTAGGGATATTTTATCTCTCAGGTTTCACCCTGTCAACTCACTGGGAAATTTTTGAAATAAACCCTAATGATCTACTGCCTTCATTCCCAAGTGAACCAGGGCTTCCAGAGGCTGCAATAGTTCATGGTCTGAAAACAACCAAATTATGTTGTCATTCCATGCAGAGCTCCCTGCTAGTGCTGTCAGCCATGGGAGCAGTTCCTGGGAGCACTGGAGAAGTTTGGGAACAAACCCCAGGCTGTCTGGGTCCTGCTGCTCTTTATAGCCAAGGCTGCAACACCTTCATACACTAAGAACAAAATAGCTCCCCAAAGCACTGGATCTCCTTGCTCTGAGGCTTTCAGATGCACCACTCCTGGCTTTCTCTTGATTTCCCCCACACCATTTGTAACTCTCTTTCTTTCCTAGTTGCAGCATGCTGAGCCTTGTGCTGGGTGAAGCAGAGGCAGCTCCACATGTTTCCTGCTTTGCTTGACCTCACTCGGCCCCTGGGGGCCTCCCCATTTCTCTGTTTCCTGCCCTAACAGCTGCGAGATCTTGATAACAGCCTCTGGAAAGAGCAGCTAGTGGGAATAGCTTTTGTGGAAGAGAAAGGAGTGTTCAAGCTGAGTTTGGGGATGAATCTAGACCTAAGCTCTCAGGATTTATCACTGAGATTTTTGCTCAAGAGAGGCCTTTGCTTCCATTCTGGTTCCTGGCCAGCTCTAACACATGTTCCCAGAGCAACACAGGAATGATTTTGTAAGGAGAGATGAGTGAGAATAGGGCTGCTCTGTGCCAGCTGGACTGATGCAGAAAGGAAGGTTGTAGTCATGTCTTGAGTTGTACAAGGCTGTGCTGAAAACAAAGCAAGCCTCTTGTGCTCTTGGTTCCCCTTTCTGCAGGGCTCTGCATGGACATCCCTCATGTGCTCTTTGGGTGAAGGCAGGAGATCATAGTTTTGTGTGGAAGAGAGCTTTAAGATCACCAAGTCCAACCACCAACCCAACACCACAAAGTCACCACCAAACCATATCCCTCAGTAACACAACCTGTCTTTTGAATACCTCCACCATGTCCCTGAGCAGCCTGTCCTGGGGCTTGACAACCCTTTTGGTGAGGAAATTTTTTCCTAATATTCAATCTAAACCTCCCCCAATGCAACTTGAGTCTGTTTCCTCTTGTCATATCTCTTCTTACTCAGGAGAAGAGACTGACCCCCACCTCACTCCAACCTCCTTTCAGGAAGTTGTAGAGAGCAAGAATGTCTCCCCTCGGCCTATTTTTTCCCCAGACTGAACAATCCAAGTTCCCTCAGCCACTTTGCCGAAGATTTGCTCTCTAGAGCCTCCACCAGCTTTTTTGGCCTACAAGTGATGAAGTTGAGGGGCTCAGGCCAGGAGGTAAAGGGCTGTGTGCTGTATGTGACCATGCCTGCATCCCTATGGGGAGAACAGCCCTGTGGAGAAGGACCTGGAAGTCCTGGTGGACAAGTTCTGCATGGATCAGCAATGTGCCCTTGTGGCCAAGAGGGCCAATGGGATCCTGGGGTGCATTAAGAGGAGTGTGTCCAGCAGATCAAGGGAGGCTCTCCTCCCCTTGTACTCTGTCCTGGTGAGATCTCACCTGGAATATTGCATCCAATTTTGGGCTCCTCAGTTCAAGAGGGACAGGGATCTGCTGGAGAGGGTCCAGCAGAGGGCTATGATGATGATGAAGGGACTGAAGCACTGCCTGGTGAGGAGAGGCTGAGGGACCTGGGGCTTTTTAATCTGGAGAAGAGAAGACTTAGAGAGGATTTGATAAATGTTTATAAATATCTGAGGGCTGGGTGTCAGGAGGGAGGGGACAGGCTCTGCTCACTTGCTCTCTATGATAGGGCAAGGGGCACTGGATGTAAGCTGCAGCACAGGAGGTTCCACCTCAACATGAGGAGATACTTCTTCACTGTAAGGGTCACAGAGCACTGGAACAGGCTGCCCAGGGAGGTTGTGGAGACTCCTTCGCTGGAGACTTTCAAATCTCATCTGGATGCATTTCTGTGTGACCTGTTCTAGATTCTATGATCCTGCTCTGCCAGGGGGGTTGGACTCGATGATCTTCTAAGGTCCCTTCCAACCCTTAATATCCTATGATCCTATTTGCATGTATCAGTGCTGGCAGACTGTCAGGACTTCCTCCTGCCACAGCTTCCTAAACTGGCTCCAAATATCCTGCCTTGACCCAGGTTCTACTCACTGCCATGCCAGCCCAGAGACCATGCAAAAGGGTCTCATCCTGGGATGGAAAGGGAATAGTGGGAGACTTCTTCACAGGCAAGTATCCCAGGTGTCAGGAGGGATGTGGAGAACAGCATACCTTCAGGAATATCTTTGTCTTGCCAATCTGCCAGTCATCATCCTTCCCAAGCACTGCTTCAGCAATGCGCTGGCATGTCCCACGTAGGTCACCCTGACAGAATCACAGAATCACAAAATCAACCAAGTTGGAAGAGACCTCCAAGATCATCAAGTCCAACCAATCACCCATCCCTAACTAATCAATTAGACCATGACACTAAGTGCCTCATCCAGGCTTTTTAGGAGATTGAGTGGGATTCACCAAGACCAACCTCACCCATAGCTCCTCTCAAGCACCTGGGGACCTTTTCTGGTCCCAATTCCAGCAGTTTTCTGCTAATGAGTTCCCAAAGCTTTACTTTTATCACATTTAAGGTGAGAGAGGGGTAGAGGCTGAACATGGTACTTGTCTCTGCCAGCCCTGTAACCCCTTTTCCTTCACTTGAAAAGGCCAGAGCCCCACTATCACACCTGGGGATCAAATGGGGCAGAGGATGCACACTCTGGAGAGCCCAGCAGAGAGCCACCATTTACCCATGGAAGGAGCAGCTCACCTGTTTGTACGCTGGCTTCACCCCAGGCATGAGCACCCGGTACCTGTCCACAAACTCCACGAAGGTGTAGCGGATGGGGTAGCCAGCGCGGCGGATCCGGATGGTCTCCATCATCCCCGAGTACCTCAGCTGGCGGACACACAGCTCCCGGTCAAACAGCTGGGGAGGGGACAGGACACAGCGGTTTGATCTGGACTAAATGACCTCCAAAGAGCCCTTTCAACTGCTACCATTCTATGATTGGACATCTCGGCCTGAATTGGCTAGTAGATTCACAGAATTAACCAGGTTGGAAAAGACCTTCCAGGTCATCAAGTCCAACCTATCACCCAGCACCTTGTAATCAACTAAACCAACACACTGACACTTCCAGTCCTTTTTTAAATACTTTCAGTGATGGTGACTCCACCACCTCCCTGTGCAGCCCATTTCAATGGCCAATCTCTCTTTCTGGAAAGAATTTCTTCCTCACACCCAACCTAAACTTCCCCTGGTGCAGCTTGAGACTGTGTCCTCTTGTTCTGGTGCTGGTTGCCTGGGAGAAGAGACCAACCCCCACCTGGCTACAACCTCCTTTCTGATAGCTGCAGAGAGCAATAAGGTCTTCTCTGAGCCTCCTCCTCTTCAGGCTAAACAAGCCCAGCTCCCTCAGCCTCTCCTCGTAGGGCTTGTGCTTGAGACTCCTGTGGGAATTCTGAAGATGTGTGGGGCAAGCAAGTCAGGCATCCACCCAAATCCTCCACTTGGTGAGCTCAAGGCAGTAGGACTGATGGCTTTCATGGATCTTACCCTATGAGCTGCTGAGAGTGTTTAACTCACTCTGTTTCTTTAATTCCCTTTGCAAGACTGGATGTGTCCTGCACATGGTACATGAGAACTGGAGAGAACAATACAATGATCATAGAATCACAGAATGGTAGGGGCTGGAAGGGAGCTACAGCAGGTTTGCCTAGATCAGGTTGCACAAGGCTGCTTACAGGCAGGCTTTGAAACTCTCCAGAGAAGGAGATTCTACAACCTATCTGGGCAGCCTGTTCCAGTGCTGACTGAATATCACCTTGGGAAAGTGGGCAGTGATGGTGCACCTACAAGGGTCAAACCATACAGTCAGACTCGTGATGGACACTCATGGTTGTGAATTTCTGACTGCTACATTGAGCTTCACCAGCATGAGCAGGGCAATATAATTTTGCAGGCAGAGGTCCATGTAGGCATCAATATAGGCTGGGCAGCAACTGGCTTGAGAGCAGCCCTGAAGAAAAAGTTTTGGGAGTGCTGGTGGATGACAAGATCAATGTGAGCCACCAGTGTGCACGTACAGCCCAGAAAGCAAACCAGAGTCTGGGCTGCATCAAGAGAAGCATAGCCAGCAGGACAAGGGAGGTGATTCTCCCCCTCAACTCTGCTCTGGTGAGACCCCACCTGGAGTACTGTATCCAGTTCTGGAGCCCCTATTACAGGAAGGATCTGGAGGTGCTGCAACATGTCCAGAGAAGGGCCATGAGGATGATCAGAGGGCTGGAGCACATCTCCTATGAGGACAGACTGATGGAGCAGATTATCCTGGCGGCAATAAGTGCGCACCTGAAGGATGGCCAAGGGCTCAGGTCCAGCAAACATGGATTTAGGAAGGGCAGGTCCTGCCTCTCCAAATGATCTCCTTCTATGATCAGCTGACCCGTCTGGTGGACGTGGGGAGGCCTGTGGATGTGGTCTACCTGGACTTCAGCAAGGCCTTTGACACCATCCCCCACAGCAATCTCCTGTCTAAGCTGTCAGCTCATGGCTTAGACTGCAACACTCTGTGCTGGGTTAGGAACTGGCTGGAGGGCCGAGCCCAGAGAGTGGTGGTGAATGGTGCCACATCCAGCTGGGGGCCAGGCACCAGTGGCATCCCCCAGGGATCAGTGCTGGGCCCCATGCTCTTTAACATCTTCATTGATGATCTGGATGAGGGGATTGAGTCAGTCATCAGCAAGTTTGCAGATGACACCAAGTTAGGAGCAGATGTTAGTCAGTTAGAGGGTGGAAGGGCTCTGCAGAGGGACCTCGACAGACTGGACAGATGGGCAGAGTCCAATGGGATGGCATTCAACAAGTCCAAGTGCCGAGTGCTGCACTTTGGCCACGGCAATCCCATGCAGAGCTACAGGCTGGGGTCAGAGTGGCTGGAGAGCAGCCAGGCAGAGAGGGACCTGCGGGTACTGGTTGACAGCAGCCTAAACATGAGCCAGCAGAGTGCCCAGGTGGCCAAGAAGGCCAAAGGCATCCTGGCCTTCATTAGGAATAGTGTGGCCAGCAGGAGCAGGGAAGTCATTGTGCCCTGTACTCTGCACTGGTTAGGCCACACCTTGAGTCCTGTGTCCAGTTCTGGGCCCCTCAGTTTAGGAAGGACATTGAGACACTTGGACGTGTCCAGAGAAGGGCAACAAGGCTGGGGAGAGGCCTTGAGCACAGCCCTGTGAGGAGAGGCTGAGGGAGCTGGGGTTGTTTAGCCTGGAGAAGAGAAGGCTCAGGGGTGACCTCATTGCCCTCTACAACTACCTGAAAGATGGTTGTAGCCAGGAAGGGGTTGGTCTCTTCTCCCAGGAAACCAGCACCAGAACAAGGGGACACAGTCTCAAGCTGCACCAGGGGAGGTTTAGACTCAAGGTGAGGAGAAAGTTCTTCACTGAGAGAGTCATTCGTCATTGGGATGTGCTGCCCAGGGAGGTGGTGGAGTCACCATCCCTGGAGATGTTCAAGAGGGGATTGGATGTGGCACTTGGTGCCATGGTCTAGTCATGAGGTCTGTGGTGACAGGTTGGACTCGATGATCCTTGAGGTCTCTTCCAACCTTAGTTATACTGTGATACTGTGACAGACTGAGAGTTTGGAGCTGCTCAGTCTGGAGAAGGCTCTGAGGAGACCTTATTGTGGTCTCCAGTATCTGAAGGGGGCTACAAGAAAGCTGGGGAGGGACTTTTTAGGGTGTCAGGGAGTGATAGGACTTGGGGGAATGGAACAAACTAGAAGTGGGTAGATTCAGATTGGATGTTAGGAAGTTCTTCCCCATGAGGGTGGTGAGACACTGGCACAGGTTGCCCAGGGAGGTGGTAGAAGCCTCATCCCTGGAGGTTTTTAAGTCCAGGCTGGATGTGGCTCTGAGCAACCTGCTCTAGTGTGAGATGTCCCTGCCCATGGTAGGGGGATTGGAATTAGTTGATCCTTGAGATCCCTTCCAACCCAAACAGTTCTGAGATTCTGTGATATGATCAAAAGCTCAGATACTCAAGTCTTAGGGTACCTACCACAGGTAGGTGACACCCAGAAGTAATAAGAAGGAATATATGCAGCCTTGGAGGTGCCAAAGCCCTTAGATAAGCCTGTTGTTAACAAACTACCCTGCATCCAGCGGTATAACTTAGGAACTTAAAATGAACAGGTCAGAACTGAGACCAGCTGAGAGTTTTAGAGAAAGGACAAATCTCAAACCATCATCTGCTGCTTCTCCTAACATACAATGGACAGTTTCCAGGCCAGACAGCAGACACAGGCAACCCAGATGTTTGCTAATAAACCTGGCTGCTCTCATTGATTTTAGGTGCCTTGGGGTGACTGCTGTTAGATGGGCAGATTTGCTGATGCAAAGGGAAGTGCAGGGAAATTTCTGCCACACTTCAGTACCTTGAGGAGGATCATGGAGCCCCTGGGAGCACCCTTACAACCTGATGGTGTCTGCTGTGAGCATCCAAAAAGTGTTGAACCCATGTGTAAAAGAAAGGCAGAAGTAGTGTGGTGCTGGCACACCACGGAAGGTCAGGACAGTAAATCCCAGCCTGGGTCAAGGAGTGTGGGTACAGACATGAGAATCTAAAATGTGAGTCATCTAGGCTCTCCCTGAAGGGAGTGAGGAGAGATAGGTATGTGCTTGTATCTCAGATGTCCCTGTATCTCATATCCATCTGCTGGGACCATGGGATCTGCCCTAACCATCTCCCCATTCCTGAAGGAAGCTTTTTTACTAGCTTAAAGCAGCCACTTAATACTGAAAGGGCTGGAGTGAAATGAGGCAGATCCTGATCCCAGAAGAAGACAACAGATGAGCAAGGAAAAGGAATAAAACAACATAATCCAGATTTGATCTTGAGAGGTCTGCATGGAAAATGGGTAGGGGGGAGAAGAAAGGTGCAGAGGAAAGAGATGTGTGTTCCCCTGTCTTCTGCTGCCATGAAGCAGAAGGGTTTGTGAGCAGCTGTGGACTTGCAGTTAGTTCTCCAGAGCTTGTAGGGCTAATTCATTGCACATATGGGCAACTCTGCCCATTGCACATATGGGCATCAGGGTCTGGTGAAGCACAGACTGCTGAAAACCACTTTTTACTTCCTTTGCATGGTTTGCCACCTAGTTCATCCCACACACTTCTCTTGGGCTAACAGAGCAATGCCCAGAAACATCAGCATAGGATGATGAGAAACTCAACATGAGCTCTCAGTGTGCACTTGCAGCCTGCAAAGCCAATCAGATCCTGGGCTGCATCAGAAGTGTGGCCAGCAGGTCAAGGGAGGTGATCCTCCCCCTCTACTCAGCTCTGGTGAGACCCCACCTGGAGTACTGTGTCCAGTTCTGGAGCCCGATTACAAGAGGGATTTGGAGGTGCTGGAAGGTGTCCAGAGAAGGGCCACGAGGATGATCAGAGGGCTGGAGCACCTCTCCTATGAGGACAGACTGAAGGAGTTGGGGCTGTTCAGTCTGCAGAAGAGAAGGCTCCCAGGTGACCTAATTGTGGCCTTCCAGTGTCTGAAGGGGGCCTACAGGAAGGCTGGGGAGAGACTTCTCAGGATCTCAGGTAGTGATAGGACTAGGGGGAATGGAATGAAGCTGGAGGTGGGGAGATTCAGGCTGGATGTGAGGAGGAAGTTCTTCACCATGAGAGAGGTGTTTAAGCCCAGGCTGGATGAGGCTCTGGCCAGGCTGATCTAGTGTGGGGTGTCCCTGCCCATGGCAGGGGGGTTGGAACTAGATGATCCTTGTGGTCCCTTCCAACCCTGACTGATACTACTATGATGTAGAGCCCCACAGAACTCCAGCCAGCATCCAATGCAACACCACAGACCCCCCCCCCTGCCCCCCCAAGCACATTTCAGAAGGAAGTAAATGCTTCAAAACAACATAAAGTAATAAACAGTCAGGACTTTCCATTGACCTTTCACTTCCCACCATCCCATTTCCTACTACTATCAGTACACTTTCCTTTAGAGCCAGGGACTGAAAATAAACTCCCAGAAAATGGTCTCCTTGCAGTCACCCTGCAAAGCTCTATGAACATTATTTAGGATTTATTTCCACCCCCCTTCCCTCCCCCTCTCCCCCTTATATTATTAAATCAAGGCCAAAACCAAATTTAGCAAGAAATCATATCAAACAGCACTGCATGGGGGTTGGACTGGATGACTATTAGAAGTCCTTTCCAGCCCAAACCATTCTATGATTTTATGATGCTACAGTCTCTGATTCAGTGCTAGGTCTGGTGCTAGTTAGCAGCACAAGAGTCCAAATGTTAGTAACGCCATTGCTAATTAGTAGCACCATTGAGTCCAAACCATTGCCCCTTGTCCTGTCATTAGACATCACTGAGCGGAGCCTGGCTCTGTCCTCCCCACACTGCCCTCCACATCTTTATCATCATGAATGAAGTCACCCCTTAGGCTCCTCTTCTCCAAGCTACAGGGCCCCAGCTCCCTCAGCCCTTCCTCATAAGGAAGATGTTCCACTCCCTTCATCATTTTGTAATACACCTCAGGATGTCATTGGCCTTCTTGGCCACAAAAGCACATTGCTGGCTCATGGCTGCACTAGGACCCCCAGGTCCCTCTCCTCTGCGCTGCTCTCCAACAGGTCAGTCCCCAGCCTGTACTGGTCCATGGGGTTGTTCTTTCCTGGATGCAGGACTCTACACTTGCCCTGTTGTATTTCATTAAATTTATCCCCACCCAGCTCTCCAGCCTGTCTAGGTCCCATTGAATGGCAGCACAGGCTTCAGGGGTGTCAGCCACTGCACCCAGTTTTGTGTCATCAGCAATAATGGCTGGACTCCATGACCTGAAAGGTTTTTTCCAACTGAAACGCTTCTATAGTTCCTTCAAATTTAGAACTGTTTTTATGTCCCAAAGCCCTCCATTAATGTGCTGTTAGGTACATTTTGTGCTCACCAAAATCCAGGACAAAGGCACAGCAAACTGAGAGAGCCACCAAACCTTTCACCCTTCATCACTAGGCTCACTGAACAGCAAACAAAAGTTTCAAACAGACATTGCTTGTATATAGCAGCTCTAAAATCCAGTATTTATTTTGTCTATTTCTTGCAGCTCTGGCTAGATTAACCACCACTGAGGTGCAAAGGCCTGGCAAAATGATTCACAGAAATAAATGGCTGAAATTATCTTCAAATAATGCTCTTGCTCCCCCAACAGTATCACTGTTGAGTGGTCAGCAGCTAGCAGTCATTTCTAACAGCACCAGGGTCCAGGCCTGTAAGATGCTGACATTAGGATTGGGGTGTTCAGCACCACCTTAACATCCACCTTTCACTCCAAAACTTGAAGAACCCTCCATGAGAAGTTCTACAGCCTTGTATTTGCTCCAGAAAGTTTGTTCCCCAGAGTGTTTGTTGCTTTTTTGAAGCAACTCTCTGGGAAACAGAGCAAAATAATTCTGCTCTGTGCTATGTTGCTATTTTGTTTTGTGGAAAACACCCATGGGAAGGTGAATCACTGTAAGGAAATGTTGAACCCTGTCACAGGATTAAACCCAGAACCCTACAGATCACCCTAAGTCTCTGGTAGGGAGGTGTCTACTCCTTATGGAAATTCAGAGGCATTTCCTATAGGAGAAAAGGCTGTGGGGTGAATTCCTCAAGGTTATCCAGTAGGAGAAAAACAGGGCCAGGAGTTCCCTTCTCCAAAAGGTTTTGGGGTGCTTGATTTTGCCACCCCTTTGGTGACTCCCTGGCTTGCAGAACAGGCTGTGGGTTGGTGTCCTAAGCAGCCAGGCTCAACCCCAACTCCATGGACATCAGAGAAGTTTCACTTTTAGCTCCAGAGCAGAGTAACCCTGTAGACACTACAAAAAGCAAGCAGGATACAAAAGTAGGACTTACCATGGGCTTCTTGTACTCATTGGGCTTGATGCAGCGGACAAAGAAGGGCTGGCAGACGCTGAGAGTCCTCATCAACAGCTCCAGGGACCGCTTGAACTGGCTGCTGAGCGTCGGTGAGCGCTTCCTCGTCTCCGCTCCCTGCAAAACCCCAGCAGAGCAGGCTCAGGAAATGAAAGGATAACAGTGCCTTTCCCCTCCAGCCACATCCCACATCCAGCCAGGGCTGGAGGGGGGAAGCAGGGCCAGAGCTGTTTGAGTACTGTGGCAGCAGAGGGTCAAGGCAGAGCCAGGGAGCTTGCAATGGCCTGACTCTGCCAACATGCTCTGTCTGGCTCTACTCAGGGAGGGAAAGTGCCGTAGTTGAATTTCTCCTACTCAGCCCTCCCTGTGTGACTGGCAATCCCATGTGCCCTATGCAGAGACACAAGGAAGATCTGCCCATAATAGCAAACTGCCCTTTCTGGGTCACCAAAAAACAACCCCCAAACATCTCTGTCCTGCAGCTTGGGGCAACGCATCTGCTCAGGGGAGCTCCTTGGAATGGCTTGGGCTGGCTTTCCTGACCCCATGTGTTGCAGCATGGTTATTCCAAACCCTGGGTCTTTTTACCCTTTTTTTTTGTTTTTCTGTGGTTCCTCATGTTAGGCTGAGCCCCTTTCTGCTCCCTGAGGCATAGGATCAGAGACCCATGTAGGGTGAAAACCAAGGCAGGGACACTTCTGCTGCAGGGTGACTCTGCAACAGCTCCTGAAAGTTCTAGCACAGTCTATATTCCTCAGCCTGTGCCATAGAGAAGATCTGAGGTTAGTTTGGAAAAGCATATTGACTAGGCTAAATGAGAAGTGTATTTCGGGGGAATCAGGGTGATTTTGAGTATTTTGCTTGGCTTACCTCCGTGGGTTAAATTATCCTATCTCCAGTTTGGCCAACTGTTTCTAAGCAGAATAGAGATGTTTCCCTGACATGTTCCCTGGAGATGTTGTCTCTTCTCTCTGTCCTGGGAGACCCTCCAGACTAAACGAGGCCCCCAGCTCCTTCCTAATGTCGCTCACTATTACCCAAGCTGATGCCACACCAGTCACAGTGCTGCTGGGTGTCTCACAGGGTCTGGTGTTCAGGGAGCCTTTGTCGGGCAGCAGGTACCGCTGGTGGTTTGGAGAAAGAATTGGGCACCAGGATGCAGCTCCCTCTGAACAAATAATAGGGCAAACTGTGACATGATGAAGGTTGGCCAAGGGTTTCCCAAAGGGAAGATTCCAGTAGGATTTTAATACATTTTTCCTCCAAAGGCCACCTTCTTTACAGGTGGTCGAGGTTTGTGTGGAGTCATGAAATCCACATTGGCACTGCCCTTGCTGCTACGTTTTGCAAGGTGCTGAGTTTGACTCCCACTTTTGTTAAAATCTTTGTGTGCACTTCATTGTCCAGCTCCAATAACCTGCCAGATAATGTTCCCATCCACCCAAACTGAGGAATTTCATAGAATCACAGACTAGTTTGGGTGGGAAGGGACTAGAAACAACATCAAGTCCAAACCTTCTGCCATAGCCAGGGGATTTGCACAGCTCAGGTTGGATACAATATTGAGACAAACCAAATCAACACAAGCACAAAGTCATCATGGAATTCCAACAAGAGAAAACCCAGCTCATGCACACTCCAGAAGAATCTGGCCTGCTTGTCCAGAAGAGCATGGCTATCAGTCATTTCTCCTAGCAAAATCCTCCCCTGAAGGACAAACTGTTAACAAATCCACAACAATTACTGGCTGCAGCTGCTGCCTGCAGAGCACTGTAGAGTTTGGTGCTCACATTCTGTCACAGACTTGATGAGGAATGGGCTGCTTCAGCAAGAATCCTGGCTTGGATAGCTTGATCAATGTTTTCTTATCACTTTGCCAATTGTGTGCAAGGGGTCATCTCTGTGAAATGTGAAAGGGTAGTCACAAGTTTTAGAAGCCTTGACAGATGCAGAAACAAGGCTAGAAGGTGGAATAGAATCGAATTAACCAGGTTGGAAAAGACCTTCGAGAACATCAAGTCCAACCTATCACCCAACACCATCTCATCAACTAAACCATGGCACCAAGTGCCTCATCCAGTCTCTTCTTAAACACCTCCAGTGATGGTGACTCCACCACCTCCCTGGGCAGCCCATTCCAAAGGCCAGTCACTCTTTCTGTGAAGAACTTCTTCCTAACAGCTGTGTGTTTAGCCAGAGTTGTCAGTTTGGGTTTGGCTAGAAGAGGTCATTTTTCAGTTGGTGGCAGGAAGGGTGCAAGACTTTGTACAAGGTTCCACAAAGGAATGCATGAGTGGTCTTCTCCCAAACAACACAACCTGCTTCTCCAGGTTGGTGATGCTAAAAAGCAGTGGTGCCACATCTACCTTTACACCTGAGAGCTTTCTGCTGGGAGGGGCTGGAAGGGACAGCAGCCAGAAAGAAGCTTGGTTTCCTATCCAAATTGTCAGAGTGGTCTGGGCTTCCCCTGTCAGGACCATCCCATCCACTCACATGCTTCCTGACATGCATGGGTCACCTCTCAGTGGTGAGGAACAGCCACATGGACACACACCAGGCTCTCAGCTACACAACAAAAACTAAAGCAAGTGCTTTGCATCAGCCTCCTCCTGCAGGGACAGGGTGACATCACTGCAGTCATTGTGGTTCCTCATACCTCACCTCAAAATCAGTGTGGGGAGATTCTTCCCTTAATCCAACAAAATAGCACAAAATTATGAGTAGAGCAGCCTGCCAACAGAGGTCTCATTGCAGGAGCCTTTTTTAGCTCATAGCAGACATAGTCCCAGAACAAGATGAATAGAATGTCTTCTGCTGGCCAGGCATGACTTAACTGTCAAACTCAGACTGTTACACCTTTGAGACAGACTCTCTCTTCACTGGTGTCTATAGAGAACCTAGTGCAGAGGAGA
This sequence comes from Melanerpes formicivorus, assembly GCF_026170545.1. Classification (NCBI taxonomy): domain Eukaryota; kingdom Metazoa; phylum Chordata; class Aves; order Piciformes; family Picidae; genus Melanerpes; species Melanerpes formicivorus. The sequence goes on along the minus strand of NW_027142353.1, from coordinate 34,296,747 downwards.
ACATGACCTGCATGTCCTGGGCAGAACAAGCAGGATTCACAGGTGCTGTAGCCCAGATTGGGGCCCCAAGTGGTCACTCAGTCTGCACTCAGCATCAAAGAAAGAAAGAAAGAAAAAAAAAAGTAGAAGATAAAAACAGAAAGAGAAGTGCACCATTTCCAGAGAAGCACCACCTCAAAAGAAGTTCCTAAAGATATCCAAATCAGCATGACACTCAGACATGCTTCAATGCCACCTCTCTCTGCCACCTCAAGCCAATATGGCTTGAGATGCACAGGGGTGTGTGTGACTGAAGCAACATAAAGACAAAAGTCAAGGCAGAACATCATCAGCAGGATACAAGAGGATGTTCCCCCAGAATGAGATCCTCAATGGCACAGCTGGAGCGTTGGGATCTTTTCCAGCATCTCTGAGAGGCTGCAAAATCTCTAGGTACCTATTCAGACTGTTTTCTTGAGTGTCTTGAATGCACTTAGGAATTTATCATACGTCCAGGGCTGAGAAAACAACAACCAATGCAGCCTCTCTGCACCCTGTGGGTTTAGTGGGTTGAGATAGACACAAAGTCATGGTTTTAATACAGACCCAGAGCTCCAGCTAGGCCAAGCACCAATCTTTTTTTTTGTTTTGCTTTAAAATCTGTAATTTTCAAACCAAGCAAACAGAAGCAAGGAGAAAAGCAAGGAGAGGGAGAAATGTCACTGAGCCAGAAATGGTAGGAGTTACTCCTGATGTCCCTCTGTGCCTTCTCCTCCCACATTAAGGAGAAGGCTGCATGGTGCACCAGGACCTCCATGCTCAGCACTAGGTCTGCCAGGGAGATGGTGACCTGCTTTGGTGGGAATATAGAAAGATTAATTGCTTAAGGTGAGCTAGGGAAGGAGAGAGAGGCATGTACCACCAGCAATGCTTTGAGGAAAGGACCATCCTCACATCTCTTTAGGATGAGAAAATCACTACACTTGGGCCATGCCAACATAACACACTCTTTTTCAGCCCTCCCCCCCCCGCCCCGAAGTCTGATTAAAATGATGATTTTAGTACTTCATTATATGGAATGCTGCTGGGGTGGCCTCAGTTGGCCACTCAAAGTTGAGGCTTCCTCACAGCACTTTCATGTTGGAGTAGAATGAAGAGAGCCTCTCTCTGAAATGCTGTGCAGGACGAAAGATGCCTTCAGAGCCAGAGCTGACATGGGCTGTGTAACAGTTCTAAGTATCACTATTGGGAACTAAACTCTCTCTTCCTTCCCCCCTCCCTCCCCCCCTTTTTGTTTTTAATTTACTGATGATATAGTTGGAAAACCTGGTTTTGGCTTGGCAGTTCCACCCTTGCCTCATTGCCAAACAAACCCAATTGATTATCACTCATTAAGGACTCTACAAAACACAAGACTATGTTGTAAAAACAACCATGACAACAGGAAAATTCCCCCCCAATAATCAGTTTTATGTCTCCCATTTAGTGTTCTGTCTTCCACTTCTTTAGAGGAGAGTGGCCTCTGGGCATTTCTTACAATTCCTTCCTGGACTCAATCCCAACCATATCATAACTGAAGGAGGGTTTGGTGGTTTTTTTGGTGAGTGGCATTGTTACGGCTCCAGAGCTGGACCTCTTGAAATGTTGCAATCTAAACAGTTTGCAATCATCATATAGGAGGGAAGCAGGCCAGGTCTGGAACAAAGGGCTTTAGGTCATTTTAGATCAGATCTCCTTCATTGGAATTCCAAGTCCAAACATTTGAGACACTGCAGGGGTAAGAAGGGTTGAAATTCAGCACCATGCAAGGATCTGAATGTTGCAGGTCAGGTCTATCTCCAACATGAGCCTCTGGCTATTGAAATGGTGGGATGGAAATGTGAGCAGAGTCACAAAGCTAATGGCACAAAACCTTTAACAGGCAGGATGCTACCTTATGGCCAAATATCTAGCAAGAAAGGTTTGGAGAGATATCAGAACCAGTCAGGAGATTAAATGCAACAGAAAAGATCCAAAGAAAGTGGCATGAGCCTGTTTGGAATAGCATGGTAATGTTTGATATTAACCATGTCTTTGGAGGCTTGCATTTGAGCTTTCCCCTGAACATGAAGCCACCACAAGGATGATGACATTTCTAAACAGCCGAGAAATGCAACCAGAAGTCTCTCTTTGCACATGAACTCCCCTCTTCCTGCCCCAAAAAGGGCAAAAGAGGGCCAGATTAGCAGTTGCATTAAGGAACAACATCCCACTGAAGCCAGTGGTGGTGGAACCACGGTAAACAGCCATATCCAACAGATGATCTATCTGAAGTTAATAAAAATCATTGAACTACCAGAAAAAAAACACTAAAGACTCCTTAAAACTTTGTCTCAGGCTGGTTCTGATTTTATCCAAACCAATTTCCCATGATAACAAAGCTCTTCTGCGTTGAATCCTAGAAATAAATGAGGCATGGATCTGCACCTACTCAACAAGCTGCACAAATGCTCTCCAACACATTGGTCACTCGAAATGGATCTTCTATGGATAGGGCAGGAAGAGGAATAAACTGACAAGAGCAAAGCACAATCGTTGCCAAGGAGAGGTGAATACAGAAGAGAGGAACTCAGGTATTTGGTTTACCTTTGGTGTGGGTGTGGGCGACTGGCCAAATGTGCTGGATGCATAGCCACAGAGAAACTACGTGAAGCACAGGTGAAAAACAAAACCAAACCAAAACAAAACACAAAACAAAACAGAGACAGAGAAGAGCAAATAGTGAAAAGGAAGAACAACCAAACTGGAGCCCTGATACCGTCAGTCTTGGAGGTCCAGCTGTTAAAATATCTCATGAACAGTATTCATTAAAAAAACCTCTTAGATTAAATTCTTAGATTAACTCTTAGACTCCTCTCTGTCCTTGGTCTTTTTGACCATGGGGTTTCTGTGTTGTTTGCTAATAGTAAATACTTGTATGATATTGTAAATGCTGTGTATTTTGTACACATCCATTGCATTCCATTGTAGAGTGTAGTTTTTGCTTGTAAACACATCCTTCATTTGCTTCTGAGTTGGTCTGGCTGAGTTAATGTTGGATGGGAAACTTCAACCCACTACAATCCCCCTCCTGGCTTTTTCCTTTCACCTCCACGTCTGCATCTCTGAAACTGAGGGAACTGTCCAGCTGTTGCCTCTTGGAAACAATTCTTCCACACCTCTTAACCTCACTCATTATCCATCTAGTTTCAGCTGTTCTGCTCTTCTCCCTCACACCCCCCTGCTCTCCTGTGACTGGTGCCTTCAATAAGCAGTTGGGATGATGCCAAGGAAAAATTAAATGTCACCAAAATTCTAAAGAAATCTCTTCCTTCCTGCCTAATTTTAATACAACAAATCTGAGGGTTTCGATGCAATTGAAATTTGTGCCAAGAGGAAAGTCCACAAACTCTGGATTTTTTTTTCCCCTCCACCATTTTCCATCCTCCACACAAACTTCACCCCCGCCCCCCCCCCCCCGCCCCGCTGCTTTCCATCCTCCACTGCTCCTTCTACCTGTCACAGAATCACAGAATCACCATGGTTGGAAGAGACAAAAGAGCATCAGGTCCAACCTGTCACCACAGACCTCATGACCTAACCATGGCACCAAATGCCACGTCCAATCCCCTCTTGAACCCCTCCAGGGACAGTGACTCCACCACCTCCCTGGGCAGCACATTCCAAGGGCTAACAACTCTCTCAGTGAAGAACTTTCTCCTCACCTCCAGCCTAAATTTCCCGTGGTGCAGCTTGAGACAGTGTCCTCTTGTTCTGTCCCTCAAGCAAGCAGCACTGTCAGACCACACTGGTTGATCCCTCAGAGAAACAGTGCACAATACCCACTGAATCCATCATTTCACCTGGCATCACTCAAAGCAATGTTCCAGATGAGCCAAGACATACAGATAGACCTCCTCCATGATGGGCATGCACAAATCAGGCTTCCCAACCCCATGTATTCCAGCAATACATGTAGGTTTTGCTGTCCACCAACATGAGGTCTTTCAGGGACCAAAGAGTTACTACAATATTCATATATTCACTCTTGACTAGTCCTCAAACTCCTCTGATCTGTGGCTTTCTCAAGATATAATCATACTTTTCACTGGCTCACAATAACCTACAAACTCACCAAGCTCTTGAGGACTAAAAGTTGGAAGCTGTTGAGTGAATTATAGAATCATAAAATGGCCTGGGTTGGAAGGGACCCCCAAAGGTCATCTAGTCCAACTCCCATGCATTCAGCAGGGGCATCCTCAACTAGATCAGGTTGCCCAGAGATCTGTGGAGCCTCACCTTGAATATCTCCAGGGATGGAGCCCCCACCACCTCCCTGGGCAACCTCTTCCAGTGTTCCACTACCCTCATAGTAAAGAACCTGTTCCTAACATCCAATCTAAACCTCATTTTCTCTACCCTTTCAGTTTAAAGCTGTTACCTCTCATCCTACCACTACAACTTTAGGTGTATCAGAATAGGACCCTGATTCTATCAATCACTTTCAAGAAAGGGGCTGCAAGATTATGGAATTTTGGTGGAGAGAAATAGCAAAATCACCTGAGCCCTGTGTTGGATCTTGCTTGTCTGAGCAGTTTTGTTGGTGTGCTCTGTAAGGAATTTGTGCTCTCCCAGTTCACAGTAACATTGTGCACATTTAGGGAAACTGGTACACAGGGTTTTCTCCTCCTTCATTTTCATGCTATCTCTTGTTAAAAAAAAAAACCAAACAACCAAAACCAACAACCAGCATTAAAGTATCAAGAGCAGGGACCACCACTCAGATTTTGAAGATATTTACCAGAATTATAAACAGGGGAAAAATAATGTTCTGATGTTTTAAAAGGTCTCTGTGATAGAATCATAGAATTTCTTTGGTTGGAAAAGACATTTGAGATCAGCGATTCCAACCATTATCTAACTCTACCAAGCCTGATGTTAGACCATGTCCCTCAGCAGCACATCTCTGCATCTTTTGGAGATCTCCAGGGATGGGGATTCAACCCCCTCCCTGGAATGTTGCTGTTGTTTACCTCTAAAGATGCTTGGTAGGCATCCCTGTGAAGAAATCTTCACAACTGTGTAACCCTGGGAGCTCCCTCTCACGTAATCCCAAGAGTCCTCCTTCTCCATTGCTCTTCTCATAGAATTGTCAGGGTTGGAAGGGACCTCAAGGATCATCTAATTCCAACCCTCCAGCTATGGCCAGGGACACCTCACACTAGAGCAGGTTTCTCAGAGCCACATCCAGCCTGGCCTTAAAAAAACACCCAGGGATGAGGCTTCTACCACCTTTCTGGGCAACCTGTGCCAGTGTCTCACCACCCTCATGGGGAAGAACTGCTTCCTAACATCTAATTTGAATCTCCCCACTTCTAGTTTTGCTCCATTCCCCCTAGTCCTATCACTCCCTGACCCCCTAAAAAGTCCCTCCCCAGCTTTCTTCTAGGCCCCCTTAAGTAAAGTAAACACATACCCTCCCAGAGGACCAGGATCAAGAAGGAGGAACTTTAAATTCAGCTTTCATAGCTGGTGTCCCCTCTCTCTGTTGTTGTAACAGTAAAACACAACTGTTGGCTGGTCTTTTCCAGTCCTACTTGGTGCTGAAAGGCCAGTCCAGATTGTCATAGAATTACAGAATAATAGAATGGTTTGGGTTGGAAATGACCTCCAAAGGTCATCTAGTCCAAACTCCTGCAATGAGCAGAGACATCATGAAATGCTTTGGTTTGGGAGGAACCTTTAGATGCCATCTAGCCCAACACCTTCAACTAGAGCAGGTTGCTCAGAGCCCAGAACAACCTGACATGGAAGGTTTCCAGGAATGGAACATCTACCACTTCTCTGGGCAACCTGGGCTAGTGCCTCACTAATCTCACTGGAAAGAATTTCTTTCATCTACTCTGAACCCTCTTTTAGTTTAAAACTATCACCCCTTTGTCCTGTCACAACAGGCCCTGCTAGAAATTCTGTCCCCATCTTCCTTACAGGGCCCCTTTAAGCACTGAAAGGCAGCAATCAAGTCCCTGGAGCCTCCTCTTCTCCAGGCTGGACAACTCTCAGCCTTTCTTCACAGGAGATGTGTTGACCCCTTGTTCTGCTCTGGGCTACAAGAATTGGGTTTTCTCACTCTATTACATGCAGATGTAAGCTGCTCAGTTAGAGCTCTTTCCTCTCTTTGATTTCCACAATCACAAACCTATCCCTGCACAATCACAGAATCATAGAATGGTCCAGGCCAGAAGGGACCTCCACAGGTCATCCTGTTTGACCTCCCTGCAGTCAGCAGGGACATCCTCAACTAGATCACGTTGCCCATAGCCTCTTTGAGCCTCACCTTGAATATTTCCAGGAAAGGGGCCTCAACCACCTCCCTGGGCAACCTGTTCCAGCATTCCACCACCCTCATAGTGAAGAACTTGTTCTGATATCCATTCTAAATCTGCCCTTATGTAGTTTGAAGCCATTGCCCCTTGTCCTGTCACTGCAGGCCTTTGTAAACAGTCTCTCTCCATCCTTCCTGTAGGTCCCCTTCAGGTACTGGAAGGCTGCTATTAGGTTTCCCCAGAGCCTCCTCTTCTTCAGGCTAAACACCTCCCAGATCCCTCAGCCTGTCCTCATAGTAGAGATGCTCCATCCCCCTGATCATTTTCATGCCCCCCCCTCTCCCTCAGGTCCATGGCCTTCCTATACTCAGGGCTCCAGACCTGGATGCAGTACTCCAGGTGAGGTCTCTCCAGAAGAGTGCAAAGTGGCAGAATCACCTCTCTGGATCTGATGGCAATGTTGCTTTTGATGCAGCCTAGGATGCATTTGGCCTTCTGTGCTGCAAGCTCACACTGTCTGCTAATGTCCAGCTTCTCATCCATCAGCACCCCCAAATCCTTTCCCACAGGGCTGCTTTCTATCACCTCTTCCCCAAGTCTGTATTGATAGTGAGGACTGTTCCAGCCCAGGTGCAGAACCCTGCACTTGCTCTTGTGGAACCTCAGGAGGTTGTCCTGGGCCCAGCTCTTCAGCTTGTCCAGAGAGGAGCAATCACAGCACAAAGCTATGTTTGACAAATCAAATGCAGTGAACCTGAGGCATGAGTGTGGAGGTGCCTGTGACATCATATTAATGCTTCCTGATGGTTGACTTCACACTAAGAGGTTTGAAACTCCCCCCAGAATACCAGAGCAGTATGACTACTTGTAAATCTTCTGCTCTTTCCAGGAATACCCTCCCCCATGAATAAAGGTCTTCTTCTGCCTGCATTACCATTGCCACATCTGCTTGGAAGATCTGCTTGATGAATTTGTTTTTTGAGGAATGCACCAGCTGAATGATGTCTCCATGCAGTGTGTCCCTGTTTTTCTCCAAGAAACCTAGAGGGATAATGGTGTAACACTTAGATGACACAAAGCAATGCAACGTGGCCACATCTCAAACCACAAAATTCCAGTGATGCCTTGGCTGCTCTTAGGACACCAGTTCCTTCTCCAGGGAAAGGAGGGATGGGCAGTGTGAAGGGATCATAGAATTTGTTTTGGTTGGAAAAGACCTCTAAGATCATTGAGTCCAACCATTATCTAACTCTGCCAAGTCTGGTGCTAAACCATGTCTCTCAGCATCACATCTATGTCTTTTAAACACCTCCAGGGATGAGGATCCAACCACCTCCCTGGGGAGCCTGTTCCAGTATTGGGGAACCCTTTCAGTGAAGTTTCTTCTACTATCCAACTCTTCTAGTATCCAACCCAATCCTCCCCTGGTGCAATGTGAAGCCATTTCCTTTTGTCCTATCACTTGTTACTAGGGAGAAGAGACCAACTCACACCTCTCCTGTCAGGGGGGTTGTAGAGAGTGAGGTCTCCCCGGAGTCTCCTTTTGTCCAGGCTAAACAAGCCCAGTTTCCTCAGGCACTCCTCATAAAACTTGTTCTCCAGACACTTCACCACCTTCATGAAGCTGTGTGAATGCTGTTGTTCAATTTTGTTTTCACTACAGGAAAGACACTGAGTATGTCCACAGAGCAACAAAGCTGGTGAAGGGTCTAGAGCACAAGTATTACAAGGGGCAGCTGAGGGAATCATGGTTGTTTAGTCTGGAGAAGAGGAGGCTCAGGGGAGACCTCCTTGCTCTCTACAACTACCTGAAAGGATGTTGTAGCAAGCCAGCAATTGGTCTCCTGCCCCCAAAACAAGCTATAGGTCAAGAGGAAGTGGCCTCAAGTTGCACCAGAAGAGGTTTAGGTTGACCATTTGAACAAGCTACCCAGGGAAGTGGTGGAGTGACTATCACTGGAGGAATTTAAAAGCCATGTAGACGCAGTGCTGAGGGACATGGTTTAGTGGTGGGCTTGGCACTTCTGGGTTAATGTTTGGACTCGATGGTCTTAAAGGTCTTTTTCCAAACGAAACAATTCTATGATTCTATGGCCAGGGTGTGTCCTGAAGCAGCACCTGGGTTGCTGGACTACTACTGGCTGTTCTTGGGAGGGTAGTGGGTGTAGGTGATGAGTAGGGAGAGAAAAGGGGGTCAGGAGAAGGAAGATGGAGGTGCATCTTGAGACTGGATTAAAGATGCATGCAGTGCTAAGCGCTGCAGCTCTGTCATGGGCACCCAAGAGTGAAAGAGCACCTTTGCAGCTGATGGGCCAGCAGAAGCAGGACTACACTGACATTACTGTGGGCTACCACCCCACTCTGCTTCAACACAGCAGCAGTTTGCCTCCCCCAAGCATCACCCCGCACTTGCAGTACCCCAGGAGCTGCCCCATACCTTTTGTTTCGTAGTAAACAATTCCAGCAAAGTGATTAATCCCAAACTGGGTTTCATAGTTGTTCTTGGGAGGAATGTAGTTGGTGTTAAGCTTGTGCTGGGAGTTCAGCTTGTGCAACATGGTGGCATCTGTACCCTGTGCATGAAGGAAAAGATCTGACATTTAACCAGGGTTTGAGCCACTACAAAAATGTTCCAGTTGTGGTGGGTTGAAGCAACAGTGCATTTCTTTTCTTTCTGTCTTGGGTGACAGTGTGTGCTTATTTTGAGAAGAGATTCATAAATTCATAGAATGGTTTAGGTTGGAAGGGAGTTAGAGATCTAGTTCCCACCCTCTGCCATGGACAGGGACATCTTCCACTAGCCCAGGTTGCTCAAAGCCTCATCCAGCCTGGCCTTGAACACCTCCAGGTAGGGCCTATCCACAACCTCCCTGGGCAAGCTCTTCCAGTGTCTCACCATCCTCACTCTAAAGAATCTCTTCCTAATACCCAGTCTAAATCTCCCCTCATCCTATCACTACCAGCCCTTGCAAAAAATCCCTTCCTGGATTTCTTGTAGGCCCCATTCAGATACTGGAAGGCTGCTCTAAAGAATCCCTGCAGCCTTTTTTTCTCCAGGCTGAAGTGTCCCAACTCTCTCAGCCTGTCCCCGTATGCTCCAGCCCTCTGGTCATCTTTGTGACCTCCTCTGGACCTGCTCCAGCAGCTCCATGTCCCTCTTATGCTGGGGGCTCCAGAACTGGATGTAGTACTCCATGTGGAGTTCCATGATGTGTTGAAGGAGATACCTTCAGGACACAAATTAAACCAGTGGATTAAATACCACTGCTATGTTGTGCTATATTCAAGATAGTGCCCCAAAGGAACTACATTTACCACTATTCTCTCTTAAACTTTGTCCAAGTCTACTCCTGAGCCTCTTGTAGGTGTAGTTGTCTGTCAAAAATAACTGACTTGTTTGAAGCATGGGTGTAGTAGCCATGGAAGAAAAATTGACAGAGCAATAAAAGCAACCACAGTCATGCTTCAAACAGTCAAACAATAGGCAGCCCTCTGGTGAATGTGTGCCTGGGGCTGATCAGATCACTCACAGGGTGCCAGCAAGCAAGTGCAAAGGAACAATGGATACAAACTTGAACATAGACGGTTTCACCTCAGCATGAGGAGAAACTCCTTTACAGTGAAGGTGACAGAGCACTGGGGCAGGCTGCCCAGGGGGGTTGTGGAGTCTCCTTCTCTGGAGACATACAAAACCCATCTGGATGCATTCCTGTGCAGACTACCCTGGGTGATCCTGCTTTTGGCAAAGGGGTTGGACTGGATCTCTGGAGGTCCCTTCCAACCTCTAATGTATTGTGATTCTGCAAATGTCATGGTGAAAGATTTTTTTTTGTAACTCAGTGTTGTGTCATCTGCTTACAATTCCTCATGATCATTGCTTATAGAACTTATTCACTCCCATCATTGTGACCAAAGCTCAGTAACATTTTACACTGCATCTTTAAAATGCAGAGCTAGAAATCAGCAGAAGCTTTAGCTGGAATCGAAAAAGCTACTGCACTGGCTTGGATAAAAAGAACTTTCTAGACTGGTATCCTACCTCCACTCAGGCCAGAAATGCTCAGCATAAGAACATAGAAAGGCTGTGAGAACTGGGTTTGTTCAGCCTTGAGAAGAAAAGGCCTAGGGGAGACCTTACCACCATGCACCAGTACAGAAAGGGAGGCCACCGTGAGGATGGAGACTCCCTTTTTACAAGGAGTCGCATGTAAAAGACAAGGGGTAATGGGTACAAGTCATTCCTGGAGGAATTCCCTTTGGACTTCAGAATAAAATTTATCTCATGGTATACCATGAGAAGAGTCGAAGATTGGAATCATCTCCCAAGGGAAGCAGTGGAAATATCAGTGACAGCAGGGCTGAACCCAGAAACACACCTTGGGGAACTTGCTCTCCTCATCGATAAGGGAGATGATGTTCATGGGCTTGATGGCAATCATGTCCAAGGCATCCTGGTTATCAGTGAACTCAATGTGTTGCCAGTTGATGTTCTCCAGGTTGTACTCTTCCTGCTCTAGCTTGAAGACGTGGCGCACAAAGAACTGCTGCAGGTTTTCATTTGCAAAGTTAATGCAGAGCTGCTCAAAACTGTGGAGGGAAGGTCAAGGAAAGGCCACTTTAGATTCACCAGGCTCGATCTTTCTCCATTTCTCTCCATGCTTGAAGCAAGGCTCTCAAGTCACATCAACCACTCGGGTTGTGGTTGGCTGAGAATTTCCTGGGCAGTTCAGATAATCAGGTTTCCCCCCACTGCCAAACAATGGTATAGCCATTTGTGGTGGGTCGAAATTTTCCCCCCATCATTAACTTTGCCAGACCAGCTCAGCTGGAAGCAAATGAAAGCTGTATTTACAGTATCAAACAGTATCACAGTATCACCAAGGTTGGAAGAGACCTCAAAGATCATCAAGTTCAACCTGTCACCACAGACCTCATGACTAGACCATGGCACCAAGTGCCACATCCAATCCCCTCTTGAACACCTCCAGGGATGGTGACTCCACCACCTCCCTGGGCAGCACATTCCAATGACGAACGACTCTCTCGGTGAAGAACTTTCTCCTCACCTCAAGCCTAAACTTCCCCTGCTGCAGCTTGAGACTGCGTCCTCTTACTAGCAAAACTACAATCTACAATGGAATGCAGTGAGTATGTATAAATATACAATATTTACAGATATCTACAATTAACAAACAGCATGAGAACCCCCCTGGTCAATGACCAGGGGAAGCTATTAGCTTCTCCTTTTTTGCCCCCCCCCCCCTTATCTCCCTGTACAAAAGAAGGGAGAAAGGAGCAGAGGAATGTTAATACCAAAACAATGCAGCCAAGGTCAGGCAGAAGCAGGTCAGTATCTCTCCAGAACCAAGAAGTGAGAAGAGAAGAAATATTGTTTGGGTACAACCAGTTTTAAGTTCCTTATCTCTCCAATGGGATTATTTAGAATGATCTTTGTCTTCCTTTTTGCACCCAGTGGTGATTTATTTACATTTTACTACTTTTCTGTTCAAGAGCTGTGAAAAAAATTTAAAGGCATAGCCTAAAACTACCACACCATTCTACAGGTGCAGCCTGTATCAGTCAGTTTAGGTAGTATCTTGGCTTCTGAAACATTAAAAGTGACCAACTCTGAAAATCTCCCATATAGAAAAAGGTTTGGCCTAAACAAGACCTGTTTAGGAGAGGTGAAAGGACAATGAGTACTGTGTCCAGTTCTGGGCTCCTCAATTTAAGAAGACTGAGATACTCAAATGTGTCCAGAGAAGGGCAACAAAGCTGATGAGAGGTCTTGAGCACAAACCTTATGAGGAGAAGGTGAGGAAGCTGGGGGTGTTTAGCCTGGAGAAGAGGAGGCTCATGGGAGACCTTATTGCCATCTGCAACTACGTGAAGGGAGGTTGTAGCCTGGTGGGAGTTGGTCTCTTCTCCCAGGCAACCAGTGGCAGAACAAGAGGACACAGTCTCGAGCTGCACCAGGGGAAGTTTAGGCTGGATGATAGGAAGAAATTCTTCACAGAAAGATTTGCTATTAGAATGTGCTGCCCAGGGAGGTGGTGGAGTCACCATCACTGGAGGTGTTTAAAAAGAGCCTGGATGAGGCATTTGGTGAGTTGAGGCACTAGTTGATGAGATGGTGTTGGGTGATAGGCTGGACTTGATGATCTCTGAGGTCTTTTCCAATCTGGTTGATTCTGTGACAGCAAGACCTAGAGCTTGGGGTGGCAAAGGAGGGTTAAGACCTAGTTCTGGTTTTGCATGCTCCATACCTGTTTACAGTGAAGTTCTCAAACCCAAAGATGTCAAGGAGGCCAATGGATCTCCTGATACTTTTGAGTTCCTGGGAGGGAGGTCTGTAAATTGCAGCATTGATCTTCTCCACAATCCACACAAATAGCCGCCCATAAATTCCCTGCAATAGCCCAAAGATGGAGGTCACTGAGGCAGCTTAGCTGTTTGCCCTGCTGGTTTGTGGCACCAAAGACTGCTGGCTTTGATTTAGTTTACCTTTACATACCTTTTTTAGGCACAGTATCTCCACAGTGTGTAGCAATTCTTAAAGAGACACAATTGATATTTTCATAGGTGTACTTAAGGTAAGAAAACAGCTGTAATGAATTTACAATATAAGAGGGGGTTTTGTTATGCTTGTTTGCTGCTCTACTCCTGTAAAGATTTCAGCTACAAATGCCAATTTTCTTAGTATATAATTTATTTCAGGTGTACTGCTTCAGGTGATATTATAAGAAGAAGGTGACACAGGCTCCCTTAAAGCATAGCCATCAACTGGACTGTCCCTGAAGCCAATGTATTTGCCAGACTCTCGGTATGGGTTAAATATTCAGAAGCTATTCTTTAGATCAAGGAAAACAGACCTGAAAGCCAGACAGAAGGCAACCACAAGCAAAATCCCAAATGTGGATTGTCCTACAAAAGTGATCTGTGGGCTTGCTGTAAACCCAGACAGTCCTTTCCTTGACATCTAAGCATCTTTCTCTGCAGATCAGCAGAGTCATATTACATTGGTAGACCAACCAAGGACATCTCACCTGGCCAAGGTGCTGACTTAAATATTGGCTGAAACCTGATGATTTAATGAAGCAGCTACTGCTGCTTCAGTAGTTCCAGAATTCCAGGTTTTACATTTCTTTGTTATGAGCTAAAGCAGTGCTACCAGGAGGGGAGCCTGAGTCAAAGGCTCATCACCACTGGAGAAGTCATTGCCTGGATTTGTAGACTAGTTAGGTATCAAAACATCTGGCCTGATCTACCAGTTCCCCAGAGAGAGAGCAGGGGTCCAAAGTGGCCAAAACATGCCACCATTGCTTGTCTTGCAACTTTGCATGGAGCTGCAAACAGCAGAACAGTGATGCACATGCAGCCCATCAATTGTCATCACCCCAAAGCCTTGGGTGATATTCTCTCCAAGTGCTCTGATGGCTGCTGAGCTGCTCTATCCCTGCTGCAGTGACTTTCACCTTTATGTGCTGCAGCAGACATGGCCAGCTCCTAAAATTCAGGTGTGGGTGTTCCAGGTGTTGATAGAGCTGCTCTAATTTATAGCAGCTGAGGCTCTAACCCCGGGGCTCAAGCTGGGCTGTATTCCTGAAGCTAAGGTGAAGTAATTTCAAACTGGTGGCTCCATCTTTGAGCATAGACAGTCTCAAGTCCAGATTGGAAATCTCCTGAAGACCAGGCCATCTAGACTTCTTTCATCTTAACCCTTCTTGCATTCCAATGACAAAATAGTTTCAAAGCCATCTAATGGTCAGGTCACACAGGCATCAAGTGAACACTTCTGTACGGTAGATGCTCTGGTCTCAGAAGTGGGCAGATTTCTTCAGTTCATCCACAGGAACAGAATGGAATGTCCTAAGACCTACCTTTACAAAAGCATCCCTCACATCCAGTGCTTGTTCCATGCTGAGAGGGGTGGAGACTGTCTCACCCCTGGTGATGATAGTCCTGCTGGTAAGGCAATTCATCACATCCTGAGGGTCAACCTGGCAAAGACACCACCAAACACAGCTGCTGACAAGGTGTCCTTACAAATGGCCTGGGCTACTGGCTCAAATGTGCCTGGCCAGAGAGGACCAGTGCAGAACCCCATGGCTGGAGGTTAAGTGACTTTTCTTAGCTGTACAGGGCAAATAGAATCATAGAATCATAGAATTGTCAGGGTTGGAAGTGACCTCAAAGATCACCCAGTTCCAACCCCCCTGCCTTGGGCAGGGACACCTCACACTACATCAGGTTGCTCAGAGCCACATCCAGCCTGGCCTTAAAAGCCTCCAGGGATGAGGCTTCCACCACCTCCCTGGGCAACCTGTGCCAGTGTCTCAACATCCTCATGGAGAAGAACTTCTTCCTAACATCCAATTTGAATCTCCCCATTTCTAGTTTTTCTCCATCCCCCCTAGTCCTGTCATTACCTGACACCCTAAAGAGTCCCTCACCAATATATCCAATGGTGTCCCAGGCATTTCCAGTGTTTTACTACTCAAAGTCCTCTTGTGACCTAGTGTGAGGTGGTTTTATGTGGTGTAGGGAGAGAAGATGGAAAAGCAAAGGTTGCAAAGCTATATCCTACCAGCATGAATATAGCTTTGCATCCCTTTGATCCCTTTTTCGTGTTCCTCAGGTCAAGCCAGACAAACGTCTACTCCCTCCAGTTACAAGAAAATAGCTCATAGACAGCTGTGGGTCACACTCTGAGACCAGTGGTGTCTATGGAGATGAGATGATGTCCCTGAGAGAGATCTGTAACATGCTGGAAAGGCTACTGAAGAATGCTCCAGGCACTGCATGGATGGTTTGGTCGAGAATCCTCTCACCTCACTTCAGATACACACCTCAGAAGTATGAGCTCTGTCTCAGATGCTGAAATAGATGCTCTTTACATCCATGAAGGAACCACTCCATTTTAGGGACTGAGCTGTTTTGCATGTCCCTTTGAGTATGATGCACCACCAAAGTGTCTGTTTGTCTCCCTTGGTATGAAGGGGAGCTCAGATACCCAACTCAGATGGAGACATCCACCTTCACCATGACGGTATGGCTTACCTGGGCTTCTCCAGCCTCCTAGAGCAGGGGGAGCCTGGCTCAGGTCAAACTTGGCCACAATACTGGGAATATGGGAACAAGCCAGAAAGGGGAAGGCAGCACTGCAGAGCCACTGACCTCCAGCAAGGATGCTGCAGTGATTAGAGATGCTGACTGAACAACCTCACATGCGTCCAGGTTGTCGTAGGTCCGAGCTGGGGGAAGAAAGCCAAAGATAAAGCTGTCAGGGAGGGATGTGGCTTTGGAGAAGGTAGATGGGGTTTAGGAAAAGGGTCTTTCTCCACTGCCTCTGTGCAATGTTGACCAGGCAAAATGTGGCCATCAGCAGGGAGAGAAAGGTTCATGTGGCTGCTAGAGATCTCTCGGTGGCTGCAATGGACCTGTCAGATGCCCTCAGTGACTGATGGGGTTGAAACATTTCTAACATGTAAGTGCTTTAGGCTTCTGTCTTCCAAAGAGGCTCTTAAATCACAGTGTCATTCCTGACACTAAGGCGGTTTGAGACCTTTACAAAGACACATCCAATCATATAGGCACTTATAAAACACTCCATTAATCTCCCCTTGCAAAACCTGAGTCTGCTGAATGGCCTGTGTCCATACTCAGCCTCCCTAAATTCAGGAAAGGTGGCTGACACTGAGCATACTGGAGTCTGGCAGCTCTGCAGAGTGAGTAATGGACTTCATTCTCTCTTCTTGCCCTTACGTGCTACAGTAAGCACCTGAGTTCTTGACCTGGCACCATGGCCTGGATACAGCTCTCCATCCCTAAGTTTGGCTCCCTCTCACCATGCAGAATAAGGGATAGAAGTGTGCTGGACCACATCCTTATGTTCTGTCCTTTTACCTTCATATTGCAGGTTTCCCATGTGCAGGATGGCAGCCAACAGCTTGGAGATCTCCCAGTTCTCCGTGTCAGTGAACATCAGGACCTTCATGGCAGAGCGGATGTTGGCGTACTCCTTGCTGTCATCTCTGCCATCACAGGTGGTGCAGTTGCCCTGAGGAGGTCACACAGTGTGTGAGGTAAAGCACAGAACATCTGGCACGGATGGGTGACCCTAAGCTATCCAGGGCTTTGCCCTAGCTCAGCAGGCATTTCATTTAAGGGACAAATGACCACACAATGATGTGGAACCTGTGGATCTGGCTTTGTTCTTCGCTGTGTGCTGTGATTCACAGAATCACAGAATGTTAGGGGTTGGAAGGGACCTTGAAAGGTCATCCAGTCCAACCCCCTGCCAGAGCAGGATCACCTAGACCAGATCACACTGGAACACATCCAGGCAGGTCTTGAATATCTCAAGAGGGAGACTCCACACTCACCCTGGGCAGCCTGTTGCAGTGTTCTGTCACCCTCACAGTGAAATTTTTTTTCCTCCTGTTTCCATGGAACTTCCTATGCCTCAACTTCCACCATTGCCCCTTGTGCTGTCATTTGGCATCACCCAGCAGAGCCTGGCTCCATCCTCTTGGCACTCACCCTTTACATATTAATAAACATTGATGAGGTCACCTCTGAGTCTCCTTTTCTCCAAGCTACAGAGCCCCAGCTTCCTCAGCCTTTCCTTGTAAGGAAGATGTTCCACTCCCTTCATCATTTTTTGTCTCTGTGCTGGACTCTTTCAAGCAGTTCCCTGAGATGCTTCTTTAACTGAGGGACCCAGAACTGGACACAAAATTCCAGATGCGGTCTTACCGAGGCAGAGTAGAGGGGGAGGAGAACCTCTCTTGACCTACTGAGCACACATTTTGTAATACACCTCAGGATGTCATTGGCCTTCTTGGCTGCAAGAGCACATTTCTGGCTCATGGTCAATCTTCCATCCACTAGGATCCCAGCAGGGGTTGGAAAGGGCCTCTGGGGATCAGCTAGTCTGACAATACCCAACTTTGTGATCTGCTCTTACCCTGCTGTCCCCACCTACCCTATTGCAATCAGCAGAGGAGAAAAAGTTCCCTGAGGTGAGGATATACAGCAGGAGGAAACATGCTAAGGGATCCCACCAATCCAGCTGTGTCCCAGACTTGCTGGTGGTGGGCCAGCCTTAACTACACCTTCCTCTACCAGCTCCTGCAGCACTGGTGGCATAGGGAGTGAAGCCAAAGATTGCTGGATCTGTCAGACATGGGAAGCAGAGAGAGCTCAGCACCCAGTGGTGCTAAGAATGACTATCCAGCCATGCACATCTCCTTGTCCATCACTGCTACAGGAGCATCAGTTCCTAACACTCTAGTTATTTCCAGACAAGTGCCTAGGACACCACAGGATCACAGGATGTGGTTGTTTGTACTGGTGTCTCCCTCCATGGCTCTGCTCTGGACTAGTCAACCTTGGATACCAAGAAATTCCTGGCCACAGTTTTGGATATAGATCACTTCAATATCACAGGCTCACAGGATGTTAGGGGTTGGAAGGGACCTCTGGAGATCTTTGAGTCCAACCCCCCTGCCAGAGCAGGACCATAGAATCTAGCACAGGTTGCACAGGAATTCATCCAGATGGGTCTTGAAAGTTTCCAGGGAAGGAGACTCCACAACCCCTCTGGGCAGCCTGTTCCAGTGCTCTGTGACCCTCACAGTGAAGATGTTCCTCCTCATGATGAGGTGGAACCTCCTGGGCTGTAGTTTATATCCATTGCCCCTTGCCCTGTCACAGGGTCCTGCACACCAAAACCATGCAAGCATATGTCATGTTCCACAGGAAGAGTAGGAATAACCTGGTGTATACACAGGGGCTAAGGGTCTACATCAAGACTCTGAGGTTTGCAGTGGTAGGACAAACACGCCCCACAAACTTTGTGACTAAGACTCAGAAAGTCATGACCAACAAAGCAGCTCTTGGACTGTGGAGGAAGCCAGCTCCCTCTTCTCTCTCTCTTGCTGGGAAGTTCTCACCACACCACCACACCAAACCTCTGCTTCACTGTGCTCTCACCATTGCAAGGTAGTTGTAGTCTGTGGCTTTCCCAAGACCCAGCTTCTTCTTCTGCTCCATCGTCATCCCTCTCAGCATGCAGTAAAAGACATGGTAGTTCCTCTCATCCTGGGCCTGCAGCAGAAGGCCAAGTGTCAGTTCTGTGAGGGGAGCTGCCCCACACAAGTCAGTTCCCAGGCCTTGTAGACCTTACCTGCCTGCAGACCCGGGACTTCTCCAGCAGGTACTGCTCAATCTTTGCACCCTCGATGGCTCCCCTCTTGTTGAAGTGGATGTCGATGTACTTCCCGAAGCGGCTGGAGTTGTCGTTGCGGATGGTCTTGGCATTCCCAAAAGCTGTGGGGGAAATAATTGCAGCAGGGTAGAGAGGATCTGATGCAGGGAGCATTACAAATGTGGTCTCATGGGAAAAAATTGAACAAAAAAGTCAACAGAATGGGGGCTGAGAGGGTAAACTCATCTCCAAAGACTTTCTCTTAAGTTTGGCTGGTGTGATTTCATGTCGGTGTGGGGAGACCTCTGTTAGGAAGACAGGCTGGGGTTGTTCAGCCTACAGAATCACAGAAACATTCAGGTTGGAAAAGACCCTCAGGATCACCAAGTGCAACCATTAACACTACTCTGCAAAGTTCACCCCTAAACCATATCCCCAAGCACCAGATCCAAACCACCTTTAAACACATCCAGGGCTGGGGACTCAACCACCTCCCTGCCCAGCACATTCCAGTGCCTGACCACTATTTATGTGAAAAAACTTTTCCTACTGTCCAGTCTAAACCTACCAAGTCACAGCTTGAGGCTATCCTCTCTTGTTCTATCACTAATTACCTGTGAGAAGAGACCAGCAGCAGCCTCTCCACAATGTCCTTTCAGGTATTTGTAGACAGCAATGAGGTCTCCCCTCAGCCTCCTCTTTTACAAACTAACCATCCCCAGCTCCTTCAGTCACTCTTCATCAGATTTATTCTTCAGGCTCTTCACAGCTTCCTTGCCCTCCTCTGTACTGGCTCCAGTACCTCCACATCTCTCTTGTATTGAGGTGCCCTAAACTGGACACAATACTCAAGTTGTGGCCTCACCAGAGCTGAGTACAAGGGGACAATCACCTCCCTGCTCTTGCTGGACGCAGCATTTCTGATGCAAGCCAGGATGCCATTGGCTTTCTTGGCCACCTGGGCACACTGATTACTCATATTCAGTTGCTTATCTATTAGAATCCCCAGGTCCCTTTCTGCCAGACAGCTCTCCAGCTACACTGTCCCAAGCCCGTAGTGTTTCTTGGGGATGTAGGACACTGTGGGGACACCTGTTAGCAGCATTCCACTACTGAAATGTCATCTACAAGAGAGCTGGAGAGAGACTTTTTGAAAGGGTATATAGTGATAGGACAAGGGGTAATGGCTTCAAGCTCAAAAAGAGTATATTTAGATGTAAGGATTAATTCTGTGTAGTGAGGATGGTGAGGCACTGTAATAAGTTGTTGAGAGATGCTTTGGATGTCCCATCCCTGGAAGTCATAGATTCATAGAATTGTTTGGGTTTGAAGGAACCTTAGGGATCATCCAGTCCCAATCCCTCTGCCATGGGCAGGGACACCTTCCACTAGACCAGGTTGCTCAAGGTGCTATCCAAGAAAGCTGGCTTTGAACACCAGCAGTGGTGGGGCATGCATCACTTCCCTGGGCAACCTGTTTCACTGTTTTACCACCTTCACAGTAAAGAATTTCTTCCTAATATCCAGTCTAAATCTCCCCTCTTCCAGCTTAAAGCCATTGCCCTTTGTCCTATCACTACAAGCCCTTGTATAAAGTCTTTCCCCATCTCTCTTCTAGGCCCTTTTCAGGTACAGGAAGGTTGCTCCCAAGCCTTCTCTCCTCCAGGCTGAACAGCTCCACTCTCTCAGCCTGTGCCTATGGGGGAAGTTGTCCAGCCCTCTGATCATCTTTGTGGACTTCCTCTGGACCCACTCCAGCAGTTCAGTGTCCCTCTTACAGTGGGGGCACCAGAACTGGACACAGTACTCCAAGAATTGTTCAAGACCAGGTTGGATAACACTTTGGGAGCATGGCCTAGTGGAGGGTGTCCCTGCCCATGGCAGTGGGGGTGGAACTAGATTATCTTTAAGGCCTCATGCAACCCAATGCATTCTATGATTCTATAAACCAGGAAATACTGTAGATGATTCTCCTCAGAAATACAGAGTGGAGCACAGAGAAGGAGGCATGGAAACAGGGTGACCTTATCCAGGAAAAAGGGCCAGGACAGCAGGATTTTGTCAGCAGCTGGTGAAATACAAGAGGGTTGAGCAAGATTGGCAGGAGGATATTGCAGCATGAAAGGCGATGCTGTGCAGGAAGTGACAGAGCTGCTGGTGAATGATTTGTTGACTGAGAGGGAAAGGAAATGCCTTGGCAGGGGGGGTTGGACTAGATGATCTCCAGAGGTCATTTCCAGCCCCTCTTATTCTGTCATTCTGTGAAAGTGTTCATGCTTCAGGGAAATGGAGAGGGACTAACCTGTCCTCCAGCAGACTTCTCCCTGCAAACAGACTGTACAGAGGAAGGTACACATGTCCATCCTTTGAGTGGGTGGGAATTCGTGGCATGAATTCATGCCCTGGAATTGATGCTGGCAAATGATGGGAGATACCTTTGGCATACAAAATATCTCTTCTGCTCAATCCTAGCAGTGATGAAGTATCACAGTATCACAGGAAATTAGAGGCTGGAAAAGGCCTCCAGAAATCATCCAGTCCTACCCCCCCTGCCATAGCAGGATAACTTAGGGTAGTTTGCACAGGAATGCATCCAGGTGGGTTTTGAAAATCTCCAGAGAGGGAGACTCCACAACCTCTCTGGGCAGCCTGCTCCAGTGCTCTGTCACCCTCACTGTAAAGAAGTTTCTCCTCATGTTGAGGTAAAATCTTCTATGTCCAAGCTTGTACCTGTTGTTCCTTGTCTTATTAGTGTGCATTATTGAAAAGAGCTTCGTCCCCTCCACTTGACACCCACCCCTCAGAGATTGATAGACACTGATCAGATCCCCTCTCAGTCTTCTCTTATCAAGACTAAACAGCTCCAGGGCTCTCAGTCTCTCTTCACAGGTGTCACCGTTTGAGGCTGTGCCTTTAAGAAAGGGAATATGGTGGACGGAAGTTGGTAAATGAAAAGAACTATCTAAACTAATTTCATTGGTAGAGTGGGAGGAAGCACCTTCTGAACTGGGAGTGAACTGGGCATTCCAGCACTTTTATCTTTAGTCTTGCTTCTGCTTCTCCTTCGGGCAGCAGCTTGCAGCTCCTGGGCTTTCTGCCAAGGCTTTGGCCTTGAAACTGATAAGCTACCAAGCCTGTATTAACTGCTTTCCAATTAACATAAAACTGCTTCTAACTTTTTTTTTCTCTTTTCTCTCTCTTTCTAACCCGCTCTGGGGAAAGGGGGGAGAGAGGGGAGAGCGGAGGTGGGGAACCCCCTCAGCAAGGCGGGGGGAACTCTCATTTCTGTGCTACTTTGTTGTATATCTTTGTATATATTGTAAATATTGTAAATTTGTATATATTCCCCTGCATATCCTACATTGCTTTGTAAATATACAGCCCCACTGCTTTGCTAATTCAGCTGTGAGGTTTTTTTTCCCTTTCCCTTCAATTTTCTTTCCCTTTACTTTACAGGGGGGAGGGAGGAGGCTTTTGGGCCTTACCCTTCCAACCCTACGACAACAGGGGAGATGATGCATCATGATGCTGGACACCAATGCTCAGGCAGCCCTGTGGTGCCCTGAGAGCCTCGTTGCATCTTCAAGCCACAACTGATGGAAGCTCTAATGGAAACTCCAAGAGCATAGAGAAGGCAAGCTCAGCCAGTGACTTTCTTCTCTGCTCTGTTGGCATTATGCATGGAAAGCAGTTGAGATATCCATATTTCTCTGGATTCCTAGGGGACTATTCACCAAGCAAAACAATGTTATCTGTGAGTGGGGCTATGAATATGATCAAGGGACTGGAACATCTATCCTAATAAGGAAAGTCCCAGAGATGTGGAGATGTTTTCACAAGAGAAAAGAAGACTAAGAAGGGATCTTCTCAGTATTTACAAATACCTGAGTGGGTGTCAAGAAGAAGGGGCCTGTCTCTTATCAGTGTTGCCCTGTGATAGGACAAGGGGCAATGGACACAAAGTGGAACACAGGAGGCTTCACCTACACATGAGGAAAAGCTTCTTTACTGAGAGGGTGCTGGAGTGATGCCCAGAGAGGTTGTGGAGTCTCCTTCTCTAGGGACTTTTGAAACCTGTCTGGATGCATTCCTGTGCAGCCTGCCCTAAGTGATCCTGCTCTGGCAGAGGGGGTTGGACTTGATGATTTCCAGAGGTTTCTTCCAACCCCTATCATTCTATGATTCTATGAATACCAGGAGAGTAAAGATAATGTTATAGTCTAAGGAAAATGCTGTTTTTCTGTATAAGTGTGGAAGGTCCATCTGACATCATGTTGGGGCC
Source organism: Melanerpes formicivorus (assembly GCF_026170545.1). Lineage (NCBI taxonomy): Eukaryota > Metazoa > Chordata > Aves > Piciformes > Picidae > Melanerpes > Melanerpes formicivorus. Next base: position 34,273,931 of record NW_027142353.1, on the reverse strand, counting down.
AGAGGGTAAGATCATTTATTTATTTTACAGACTGATCACAGCAACATTTTGGCAGCAAAGGTGCTGGAGTGTGTCCAGAGAAGAGCAAGGAAGATGGTGAAGGGTCTGGAGAATAAGGCTTATAAGTAGCAGATGAGGGAACTGGGGTCTTTTAGACTGGGGAAAAGGAGGCTGTGGGGAGACCTTCTTGCTCTCTACAACTACCTGAGAGGAGGTTGTAGTGAGGTGGGGCTTGGCCTCTTCTCCCAAGGAACATGTGATAGGAGAAGAGGAAATGGCCTCGAGTTGGACCAGAGGAGGTTTGCCTTTGAATTTTAGGAAAAATTTCTTCTCTGAAAATGTTGTCAAGGCCTGCTCAGGGGAATGGTGGAGTCCCCATCCCTGAAAGGATTGAAAAGCTGTGTAGATGTTGTGCTGAGGGACATGATTTAGTGGTGGACTTGGCAGTACAGGGTTAATAGTTGGACTTGGTGATCTTAAAAGTCTTTTCCAACCAAAACAGTTCTATAGTTCTATGAACCTTTTAAGGCCAGGAGTCAGTTCTCAGTATCTGGTTCTTTCTGAACTGCCTTTATTCCTGTTTCTACATTCTGCTGCCATTCAGTAATCTTAGAAGGAAAAGGTGGAGTTTGCTATTGTGTATTTCTGGTACAAGATGTTTAGTCAATGAAGCTCTGAGCAAATTAATATCATGTTCTGCTCAACCAGCGAAGGATAGGAATAAGAATTTTTATGATCTCTGGAGCCCTCAACACAGGATGGACATGAGCCTGATGGAGCAGGTCCAGAGGAGGGCCACAAAAATGATGAGGGGGTTGGAGCTCCTCTCCTATGAGGACAGGCTGGGGGAGCTGGGGTTATTCAGCCTGGAGAATAGAAGGCTCCAAGGAGACCTGATAGCAGCCTTCCATTTCCTGAAGAGGGCCTACAAGAAAGCTGCAGAGGGACTGTTTATAAAGGTTTGAAATTATAGAAGAGCAGATTTAGATTGGATGTTAGGAACAAGTTCTTTACCATGAGGGGGGTGGAACACTGGAACAGGTTGCCCAGGGAGGTAGTTGAGGCCCCATCCCTGGAGATATTCAAGGTGAGGCTCAACAAGGCTCTGGGCTACCTGATCTAGTTGAAGATATCCCTGCTGGCTGCAGGGAAGTTGGACTTTGGAGTTCCCTTCCAACACAAACCATTCTATGATACTATGAAAACAAATCTGTTGAGTGCAGCATCTCCAGGATATTGCTGTTCTGCTTACAGTTAGAATTCCAGCACTGGAAGAGCTGGTGAGATTCTTCAGCAAAAAATATGAATAGAAAATTTGAGAGCCCAAATGAGAGAATGTTAGTCCTGTGAAAAATAAACTTAGATGGAAAGAATCTGAGCATGCTGTTCAAAAAATAGGTAGGCTGAACATGAGCCTGCAGTGTGCCCAGGCATCCAAGAGGGCCAATGGCATCCTGGCCTGCATCAAGAACAGTGTGGCCAGCAGGAGCAGGGAGGTCATTCTGCCCCTGTACACTACACTGGTTAGGCCACACCTTGAGTCCTGTGTCTAGTTCTGGGCCCCTCAGTTTAGGAAGGAGGTTGACTTGCTGGAACGAGTGCAGAGAAGGGCAACAAAGTTGGTGAGGGGTTTGGAACACAGCCCTATGAGGAGAGACTGAGGGAGCTGGGGTTGCTTAGCCTGGAGAAGAGGAGACTCAGGGGTGACCTTATTACTCTCTACAACTACCTGAAGGGAGGTTGTAGACAGGCAGAGGTTGGTCTCTTCTCCCAGGCAGCCAGTACCAGAACAAGAGGACACAGTCTCAAGCTGCGCCAGGGGAGGTTTAGGTTGGATGTTAGGAAGTTCTACACAGAGAGAGTGATTGCCCATTGGAATGGGCTGCCTGGGGAGGTGGTGGAGTCGCTATCATTGGAGGTGTTCAGGAGGAGACTTGATGGGGTGCTTGGTGCCATGGTTTAGTTGTTTAGGTAGGTTGGATTGGTTGATGGGTTGGACACGATGATCTTGAAGGTCTCTTCCAACCTGGTCTATTCTATTCTATTCTATTCTATTCTATTCTATTCTATTCTATTCTATTCTATTCTATTCTATTCTATTCTAAATATACAAAGTATTTTTGGAGCAGAACAGAGTGTTACATGGATATGTGAGCAATACTTCCTTATATTCTTCTTTATACTAACTGAAATCATGTGGAGTGCTGAGAGACTGTTGAGGTTGAGCTTGGAGTCAAAGGGAAGTAAGTATGCTTGGAAAATATTTACATAATTTGTGTTTATTTAATTTTGTCACTTTTTTGAAATGCAAAAATGCAACAGAGGCACTCACATTTGGCCAGATTTGGCTGAGGGAAGACCTCATTGCCCTCTACAAATACCCTCAAAGGAGGGTGGAGTGAGGTGGGGGTTGGTGTCTTCTCACATGCAGCAAGTGACAGAACAAGAGGTAACAGGCTCAAGTTGCGCCAAGGGAGGGTTAGGCTAGATCTTAGGAAAGATTTCTTCCCAGAAAGGGTTCTTAGGCTTTGGAACAGGCTGCCCAGGTGTGACTGTTTTAGGCTGTGTCTTTAAGAAAGGGACAGTTGCTGGAACACTCTGGCTGAATGTTTTGAAAAACAAAGGTATTCTAACCGAATTTCCTTGGTAGATTGGTAGAATGCAACTTTTAGTTCAGTTTGAGTCTCAGTTTCAGTCTGTCTGTCCTTTTTCAGCCTGTCTGTTTCAGTCTCTCTCTGAGCAAAAGCTGCAAGATGGAGTTGACCTTGAACTAACAGATAAGAATAATTCTTGCATATGCTTTGAGCTAACAGAATTTCCTCCTTAATAATTACATTTTCTCTCTCTCTCTAAACCTTTTGGGGAAAAAAGGGAGGTGGAGGGAGAGAGGGAGTACAGGGGGGGGAGACCCACCTGGCTGGAGGAGGGAGTTATGTTCTGTATTTCTTTCTTTGCTGTGTATTTCTGTATATATTGTAAATATCGTATAATGTGTATATATCCATCTGCATTTCATCCTGCTTGTAAATATAGCTTTAATTCATCTCTGATTCTCCGACTGAGTTAGCCATGGTTTCTTTGTGTGTGTGTGAGAACTGAATTTTCTCTCACCACCGCACCAGGGAAGCGGTGAAGTCACTATCCCTGGAGGTGTTTAAAAGATGTGTGGATGTGGTGCTGTGGGACATGGTTTAGTGGTAGTGGTTTAGCAGCAGCAGTGGGATTGTGAGCTCTAGACGAGCAGTTGGACTTGATGACTTCCAAGGTCTCTTCCACTCCCAACAGTTCTGTGGTTCTATGATTCTCTGTTTTCCAAATCTGATCTCTCTGGTTTTTTGTGATTTTGGGTTGGGGTTTTTTTTTGTGTGTTTTTGTTGGTCTTGCTTTTGTTTTGTTTGTTTTTTGTTGGTGGTTTTGTTTTCCCTGGCAAAAAAATATCTCCATTATCTGAAGCCTTACCTTCTAAAATAGGATTTGCCTCCAGGACCTGTTGCTCAATCCAGGAATGTTGACCACTGATGGCTGCCAGGAACTGCAGAATCAGTTTGGTGCTTTCTGTCTTCCCCGCTCCGGATTCTCCGCTGCAATGACAACAAGAACTGAGGTTGGTGGAAGCCCTGCTGCATCTGTGCTGATGGGACAGAGAGGGATCTGCAAAGGGACTACTGTCTTTGTGCCTATTCTGTTAGCACAGGTAGGATGAGGCCACTAAGGATGGGTTTCCAGCATCTCAAGAACATGGTTGTAGGACAAATGGTAGAACACAATACCAGACAGCTTCCAGCAAAGATCCAGATTTTCTTTACAGTTCATTTGGTCCATTGGGTTTGGATTTCTTCAACAAAACCCATAATTCAAGCACCACTAAAGTCATGAAGCACTTTCAGATAAAGCTTTTCCAGGTATAACCACCAGACCTATAGTTAAAGGGCTAGCTGGTCCCATGGAGCATCTTCATCACCAGTCTTGAGCTACAAAAATGTGCTAGAAGACAAGACCATGAAATGCTGCCCTTTAGTGGCAGGACATTTCACAAGTCACCATGGCTTGTCCTACCAAGGGGCAGGTAGAAGAGAAGGTCAGGAAGTGAGAGTTACTCCTCAAAGCTTTCTCTCCACTGAAAGGTAATTTCCATTATCTTATGATAGTACAAAAGGAAGAGCTGGACAGAAATCCATTGGTGTGAGCCTACAACCTGCCTGATCTAGAGAGCAGCCAACAAAAATGGACCAAATGGACCTTCCTTGTGTTTAGTAACCAGCCCTGGACCCACGGCTGAATTACCTCACTTCTCAGGGTTGGCTGGCCACAGGCTCACTGTATTGTGACTGGCCTTGACTCTTCTCTGAGCTTCACATGATGCTTTTTAGCCCTGCAAAGTAATCATTGTTGCATGGCCTTTCCAGACCCACCTAGCTTTGCTTGGGATGATCCAGTTATGATTTCATGTAACAAAACTTAGGGGAGGCATGCCTTGGAGAGAGGTGGTGCCCTGGAAGCACAAAGACTATCTGAGGGTCCAAAATTTGACAGAATAGAATTGGAGGGCTGAGGAAACCAAATCCGGTTCATTCCTCCATTTAGGTTCTCCTCCCCTTCTACTCTGCCCTAGTGAGACCTCACCTGGAATGTTGCATCCAGAACTGGGCTCCCCAGTTCAAGGGAGAGAGGGATCTACTCGGAGAGTCCAATGGAGGGCTACAAGGATGATTAAGGGACTGGAGCACTGCTCTATGAAGAGAGGCTGAGAGCCCTGGGGCTGTTTAGTCTGGAGAGGAGAAGGCTGAGAGGGGATCCAATAAATGTTTATAAGTATCTGAGGGCTGGAGGTCAAGAGGGAGGGGACAGGCACTGTTCAGTTGCACCCTGTGACAGGACAAGGGGCAATGCATGTAAACTACAGCACAAGAGGTTCCACCTCAACATGAGGAGGAACTTCTTCACTGTGAAAGTTAGAGAGCACTGGAACAGGCTCCCCAGAGAGGCTGTGGATTCTCCCTCCCTGGAGACTTTCAAGCCCTGTCTGGATGCATTCTTGTATGACCTGCACTAGATTCTATGGTCCTGCTCTTGCAGCAGGGTTAAGACTTGATGTCCAGAAGTCCTTTCCAACTCCTAAAATCCTGTGATTCTGTAGTATTGAAGTGATCTATACCCACAACTGTGGCCAGGAATTCCTTGATACCCAAGGATGACTAGTTCAGAGCAAAGCCATGAAGGGAGACACCAGTGTGAACAACCACAGGGAAAGCTTGTCCCTGGCCCTGCCTTGTGCAGAGTGTATAGATCTTTGATGTCCTTAGGGGTACTGAGTTTAAAATTAATAGTTAAAGATGGAGATGAGATCTCTTGGCTTGTAGGGCAAGTGCCAAAGGATTGATATATCTTCTTTTTATTAGGAACAGTGACTGCAAACAAGAGACTACCTCTTCACTGAGCATATGTGGTGGGAAGATATCATAGCTAGTAAACCATGGCTCCAAGTGCCACATCCAATCCTTTTTTGAACACCTCCAGGGATGGTGACTCCACCACCTCCCTGGGCAGCACATTCCAATGACGAACGACTCTCTCAGTGAAGAACTTTCTCCTCACCTCGAGCCTAAACCTCCCCTGGTGCAGCTTGAGACTGTGTCCTCTTGTTCTGGTGCTGGTTGCCTGGGAGAAGAGACCAACCCCTTCCTGGCTACAACCACCCTTCAGGTAGTTGTGGACAGCAATAAGGTCTCCCCTGAGTCTCCTGTTCTCCAGGCTAAACAACCCCAGCTCCCTCATCCTCTTCTCATAGGGCTTGTGCTCTGTGATTCTGTGATGTCAACCACATTGCAGGTCGATGTCAGGACATGACATATGTGGCAATCAACAAACTCACCTTATGATACAGCACTGGTCCTTGTTGTTGCGTTGCATGTTGAAGTAGCAGTTGTCAGCAATTGCAAAGATGTGTGGTGGCATCTCCCCAATCTTCTTGTTGGTGTACAGACGTATCTGTTCCGGTGAGTAGATGGGTAGGAGCTGGTAGGGGTTTACTGCTACCAGTATTGAACCAGTGTATGTCTGGAGGAGAAGCACATGAAGGTTTATGGGGACAGTGAGATGGAGCTGAGAAGGTCTGGCAGCTGGGATGGAGGATGGAGGCCAGAAAAATCACAGCTTTTCAAAAGCTAGATGGAAGATGGTGTTCAAGTCAAAGATGCTTGTAGGGGGGAGCAAAATGGGAACTAAAGTCTCAGCCTATCTGAATCAGGTTCATACTCAGTCCTGCTCATGCACAGCATGGATTCAAGCCTTAATTCATGGTTTTGGGTGCTGCTCAGCTATGATTCAGAGTTTTGAGTCAAGCTCATGTTTGCAAAAGCATCGCCAAAGCCAGTATAATATCTGCAGTAGCAACCTATTGCATTGCACACAACAAGAGAAACTAGAGGTGAAAGGCACCTGAAGACCATTGCCATGTCTCAAAACAGAACCAGCTAGATCCAAACCACTCCTGACAGATGCCTGTCTAATCTAGATCCACAGCAGAATTTCTAAACCTCCCTTCTGAATACATTCTTCTCTACCCTCTCTGTCTAACCAAACCCCTCCGTGCTGCAGTGCAAACCTTGCCCTCTGTACGTGGGTATGGCCCACAAAGTCCTGACATGCTGCTTCTCAGCAGCTTCTGAAATTCTGGAAATAGTCTTTGATCCCTGTAGCACTTGAATGAGCAAAGCTGTCCTGGCCCTTGGACAGAAAACCCCATGGTGATGTTATGCACTTATAGAATCATAGAATTGCCAGGTTTGGAAGAGACCTCAAGGATCATCCAGTTCCAGCCCTCCTGCCATGGCCAGGGACACCTCACACTAGATGAGGTTTCTCAGAGCCCCATCCAGGCTGGCCTTAAAAACTTCCAGGAAAGGGCTCTTCCACAAGCTGTTTCTCTCAAACCTCCCATCAAAGGACTCATGGTCTTTGCCATCTTGCTTAAATGCAGCTATGGGGTTTGGCCACATCCCAAACTCAAAGACAGAGAATAAGGATCTCTTTCCCTACTTCAGCTGTTAAAAAGTTAGTGTCTAGAGCAAGTGAGGGAGGCCCATCTCAGGCTAACCAAGGGGCATGATCTAAAGATTCATTTCACTCTAAATCTGTGGTTTAATCTCACCTGGTGGGATTAATCTTTCCTGGTGGGACCAGCTATGAAAGTGTCCCAAACTGCTGCAGATATTCTTTCCATTAAAAACAATTTCAGTATAAAAACAAGCCTCATGAAATTTTATCTGCATGGCCTAAACCCAGCAATGAGCCCTTGGCACAAAGCAGCAAAGTGGTACAGATGGGGGTACTTGTGAACCCAGAAGAAAATCCCTCCATCCTCTGCTAGCTGCTGGATAAACCAGGTCTGAGCTGCTCCTCATTTTTGAGGGCAGTGAAATGACTACCACTGCTGGTGAGAGGGGTGCACAAGGAGATTTGGAGACACAAGCCTCAGGCTGAGTTTCTCCCACCAAGCCCAGAATCCCTCAATCGTGATGGAAAGGGCTTGTGTGCATTGAGATGACAATTTGTTTGCCACCATCTGCGCAACACTTCCCACCGGCTCAGGTATCCTGAAAGGCAGCCAGTAGGTGGCAACTCTGTCCCACAGTGTGGATGCTGAAAGCCCTTAGGGACTCCTCAGTTTCTGGCCTCATGGCGAGCACCAGAGAGCAACTTTCTGTTCAGTCCCGGGTGAGGTTTGACTTTACAGCGATAACTGAGCAAGGGTATGATGGTCTTCCCTGTAAGAGAGGGTTACATGCCAGTAAAGGGGAAAATAAGCTCCTTAAGCTCAAGAGCAAAGTTGTCACAAATCCAAAGGGTGGAAATTGGCTGTGAAATTATGTAGCCTGGATGCTGGAAGAGGATGGCATTGAAATAAGAGAGCAGAGAAGTCCCAGAGAAGTCCCAGAGCAGCCTTCACTTGGTACAGAGCAAGTCAGCTTAGTGCTCAGAGAAGCTCAGTTTCTGAATGGGATTATGTCACCAAGGCCCCCAATGAACCCTACGACTCCTTCCAGTCCTGGGTGAGGTACTTAAAAGACTATTTTCCTCTTCATAATTTATTACCAGGACAATTTTAGGGACATTTCTAATCCTTCTTGAGTCCCTTTCTTGAAAGACTGACTCTGCAGAGATGTCATTCCTAAATCCCTGCATCCCTGCATGCAGTCAGTGAGACTTTTAAAGGAGTTAACCATTAGTTGCAGGAATGCTTTGGGGATGTTTCCCTTGTGACCTTTCCCCTTGTGATCCACCACAAAGCACTTTGTCAGCATGAAGTCCTGTGCTATTGCTTGTTTGTGTAGGTCATTCCTGGTTGATAAATACTCACAATTTGCCCAGTTCTTACCACTGACAGCATGCAAAACTTGGTCCACTTTGCTGATGAGGGGCCAAAGGGCATCTTCAAGGAAATGTTATCTCTCTGGTTTCTGCTGCTGGGTGAAGGAAAAACCCTCCTGTCTCAGGAGAATAAAGCTTTATGGACAGGTAGGGACTCTGACTGCAGCATCCACATCTCAGAGCAAATTCCTTACTGCCTACATGACCTACATTTTAATTAGCCCCAAACAAATCCTTTCTGAGCCTGCTTCCCCTCTCTACCCAGAACACCATGGCTGACTTCATCTGGATTTTTATGGGGTTAAAGCCCTACCAAACATTACTGTGTTTTGGCCGCCCTTAGAGAGGGCAGCAGCAGGCATTGCTTCCACCTCCAGATAAAGAGATTTAACCTTCAAGTTGAGGTCACTGCTGAGAAGCACTTCTGGCTTTACCCCCATTCACAGGTTGGAGACTTCCCAGCTCTGGGAAGGTGTCACAACTTCACCATGCAGGCCAAGCTCCGCAACGAAGGGGAGGATGCTCTCAGTTCATTGGTGAAGCAGCAGCCATGGTGGTGTAAAGTAAATGAGCAAGCCACAATGGCGAACAGAAACAGGCAGATGGTGGATGGTGTGAGGCTGTGCATGCCACCACCTGGAGTCATACTTACCCTCCCGCCGCAGTTTGTCTTATGAGGGAGGAGAAAAAGGAAAATTAGATTGTATTAGAGCAGCATGACACCCTCCAAAAAAGCTAAACAAGAGAGACTGAAGCGCAGGTAGGAGACTCAACTTTTACTCAGCAAACTCATAAATCCTTTCAAACTGCCAAGGTAAAGTCACACTGAGCTTCATCATCCTTAAGACAGAACAAATTATACGCCCGAAGAAAACACCCCAGGGGACTGGGCATCCCCTGCCCACCTGGAATCCATATGGAGTCTTAGCTTTGAAAACCTGACATCAATATTTACTACCCCCAACATAAATCTACACCTCCTAGTGCCACTACCCCTAAGCAACGAGATCTCAAGTTGGGTTCCCGAGCCTCCAACGTCACATGTAGACAGAGGTGGTTTTAGATGTCTCTCTATCAAGCTATGTATTCCATGTTATTTCAGAATATCACAGAACCATATAATGGCTTAGGTTGGAAGGACCTTCTGCACTACCATCTACTCCAACCTCTCCACCATTTGGCAGGGATGCCTCTCAACTAGGCTTGGCTGCTCAAGGCTTCATCCAACCTGGCCTTGAACAGCCCCAGGGAGGAGGAATCCACAGCCTCCCTGGGCAGCCTATTCCAGAGTCTCACCACTCTCAAAATGAAGAACTTCTTCCTAAGACCTAGATTAAACCTCCTATTCCTCAGCTTCAAACCATTCCCCCTTGTCCTATTGCTAGACACCCTTATGAAAAGTCCCTCTCTGGCCTTCCTGTAGGATCCTTTCAGGTATTGGAAGACAGTTGTAAGATCTCTCCAGAGACTTCTGTTCTTTAGGCTGAACAACCAGAGTTCCCTCAGCCTAGCCTCATAGCAGAGGTGCCCACCTCTGGACTCACTCCAACAGCTCTGTGTCCTTCTTATGATGGGGACACCAGAACTGGACACCATCTTCAAGGTGGAGTCTCACAAGGGCAGAATCACCTCTCTTGACCTGCTGGCCACACTCCTCTTGATGCAGCCTAGGATATTATTTGCTTTCTGGGTTGCATGAGGGTACTGATGGTTACTCCTGATTTTGAGAGTGCCCTAATTGCCATGTTGTGCCCAGGTTCATGGGTTGGCTTTCCAAACCAATTAGTGGAGTGTAACTTCCATGAATCAAATTCCCTTGTGGGGTGTGGCCATACCTTGCACAGCAGCTCTGTAGGACATGTGGCTCTGAGACTACCAAGGAACTCGTAGAGACAGGTGCAAGTTAGGGGTGGCCCTACTGGAAAGCATCTCCATAGAGAAAGACCTTGGAGTCCTACTGGACAGCAAGTTCTGCATATGTAACAGCAATGTGCCCTTGTGGTCAAGAAAGGCAATGGTAGCCTGGGGTGCAGCAAGAAAAGTGTGGCCAGCAGGTCTAGGGAGGTTCTTCTCCCCATACTCTACCCCTATTCTGCTCTGGTGAGATCACACCTGGAATACTGTGTCCCATTTTGGGCTCCCCAGTTCAAGAGAGACAGACACCTGCTGGAGAGAGTCCAACTGAGATCCACAAGGATGATTAAGAGACTTGAGCTTCTCCCCTGTGAAGAGAGACTGAGAGACTTGGGGCTGTTCAGTCTGAAGAAGAGAAGGCTCTGAGGAGACCTTATTGTGGCCTTCCAGTATCTGAAAGGGGCTACAAGAAAGCTGGGGAGGGACTTTTTAGGGTGTCAGGGAGTGATAGGACTAGAGGGAATGGAGCAAAACTAGAAGTGGGTAGATTCAGACTGGATGTTAGGAAGAAGTTCTTCCCCATGAGGGTGGTGAGACACTGGCACAGGTTGCCCAGGGAGGTGGTGGAAGCCTCATCCCTGGAGGTTTTTAAGGCCAGGCTGGATGTGGCTCTGAGCAAGCTGGTCTAGTGGAAAGTGTCCCTGCCCATGTCAGGGGGATTGACATTAGATGATGTTTAAGGTCCCTTCCAATCCATACCATTCTATGATTCTATGATTCTGTGTTTCTATGACGCTGCACACATCTTATCTTAGGACCTCCATTCACTTAGTGAGAGCTGACAGGCCCTTTCCTGATGACAGAGAGACCCTGGGAAAGACATGTGGGCACCACTGGAAAAAACATCCAATGTGATCCAAACTGTTCAGGAGAACAAGACATTGCTATGGGAATCCATTTGGTGCCACAGAAAGGTGTCCATGAACAGGAGAAAAAGGGGCAGTCAGTGAATCATAGAAGGATAGGAGTTGGAAGGGACCTTTGAAGACTGTCTAGTCCAAGCCCCAGTACTCAGTGGATAAATACAAGTCCCCTGAACGAGCAATGAAGCACCAATTATTGGCTGTTTGTGTTTCTCAGGTAGCTTTCAGGTTGCTTGAGTTTAGCTAGCCACATGAGTACTGCATCTTATGTTGAAGATGGACATTCTCTGAGCTGGAGGATGTGGAACTGTAGACCTTCAACATGAACTTTCTTTCCAATAGAAACTTTCCGATGATACCCAAGCTCCAACCAGCTCTAAATCAATCATCTCATCTGAGAGTCACCTAGGCCTGCATGGCAGTCTTGGCTCTGCTGACTCTACTGATATCTCTGGTACTGCCTTGGGTACTTAATGCACATGGAGACACCACCTCAAGCATGAATCTGGGCTGCTAACTTCTGCTGGTTTATTGCTATCAATGACTGTAGCTCCCTGAACAGAACTCCAGTGAGTAACCTAGGTCATCTAACATGTCAATAATTTTCTAGTCCTGTCTTTTTCTCTGAACTAACAACACTGAGGACCTCCACATTGTGCACAACAAATCAGGTGACATGGCGAGAGAAGAATTTGAGGGTCTCTATTCTCCTCCAAGCTTTAGGGATCTAGAAATGCTTTCCCAGCAGCCATATCCCATTCTTTTGGCTTGAACTCCATCTCTAAAAGAAGAATCATAGAATCCTCTGGTTGGAAAAGATTTCAAGATCACTGAGTCCAACCATAACCTAACATCTCCCTGTACACAACTCTTAGACCACATCTCAAGCTGTACCAGGGGAGGTTTAGACTCGAGGTGAGGAGAAAGTTCTTCACCGAGCGAGTCATTTGTCATTGGAATGTGCTGCCCAGGGAGGTGGTGGAGTCACCATCCCTGGAGGTGTTCAAGAGGAGATTGGATGTGGCACTTGGTGCCATGGTCTAGTCATGGGGTATGTGTTGATACAGTTGGTACAGTGCAGAGCAAGAGGTGGAGGTGGGAGGGACACTTACGTAGATGAGGTGCTCCCGATAGCGGATCAGCAGGTTCCTGAGTATTCCTGCCTCATTCAGGTCCCCCAGGCGGATCATGTCCTCCACTCCGTGGATAGAGGTGGGGTGCATGGGTTTGATGTGGCTGGCATTCTGGGGGGAAATCCAGTGCTCCTGGGAGGAAGGCAAAGGTAGGGAAAGTTCAGTCAAATGAGATACCAGTGGGAAGAGACAGAAACAACCCACCCCAGGCAGAAGGACCAGATGGAAGAACATAGACAGACAGAGCTTCTATTCTTGGGTCATGGCAGTGTCTAATTTGAAATATTCATGGCAGAAAAGGAAAACATCTTTAGGTTTACTGGAGCATCAAGAGATATGAGGCATGAGACATGCTGGCAGGAGCACCATCCAGGGCAGCATGGACATGAAGCACATCAGGGGAGCTTTTAACAAGTAGCAAGTTTGTGCTTCCCTTCCCACAACTCCGTTTTCACATCACTGGTTAACCCTCTGCCACAGAGTACTGCTGAGCAGAGAAAAGATGATTTGGAAAAGCACAGAGGGATGCACAGGGCTGGCAAAAATCACACTTTTATTGGCAGAGTGTTGTTTAGGCTGAGCACTTCCCAAGGGCTTTAAAAGCCACTACAAATTGGATTCCAGGGCCCTGCTGAACCAAATCTCTTTCTACCCTCCTTGAAGGCAATGAGAGCATTTATGGGTCTCTCAGTCTGGGGGAAAAAAAAGAAAGATAAAGAATAGAGAACCCCTTTGGATCACCCTCTGCTTGTGATACAGGTGTTACTCTAAACCAGCCACCACTGCACAAAAGCAGAGGTGCAACATCTGATATCTGTAGAAGGTCAGGAAGGATTGGATAACAGCACAGGAACAGCAAGCTGGGTTTGCTCAAAGCATTATCTCAATGTATTTTAGGGTCTTCTTTTATCACTGTGCTCAAGAAGCTTCCCAACTTCTCATTCCCAGTACAGCCGCTGAAGTGGGGACACAAGATCATCTTGCCTTTATTAATAGAAAACCATGGCACAGTTGATTCCCAAGGATATTCAAGAAGTCATTCATCATGAGCCTATGACCCCTGGCCTAGCCAGGCCACAGAGCTGCAGCAGGGTCCTCACAACACTTTGTACATACATTGCCTTCATCATCCACAACCTGGATCTGTCCAGAGTCACAGAGTTTAACCACCGCTCCAATGGGGACATCAAATTCCCGTCCGGTTTTGAGGTCCATCCACACATAATCCCCCTGGAACCAAAGAGAGGACAGTTACTCAGGGTTGCAGAAGGTTCACTAATCCCTGGGATACAAAATACTGACGTGTTGGAACCAAATAATCGGTGCAAGACAAATTGCTTCTTTGTAAACCACACACCACCTCCTTCCCACAGACGGTCAGGGAACCACCACAAAGTAATAGCAGCAGAACATGCTCCACACAGGATGCACCCTCTGCACTACCCATCTGATGAGCTCATGAGTGGTTGTCAGTCACAGACTACACTCAACAAGCAGGCTACAGAGCAGTGATATGGTCAGAAAATCCCACTCAGATAGGGCTTTCTGCCCGTGCAATGTACAAGCCTAGACAGTCAGGCTTAGGACATGGCTTTGAGTACTGAAAACCTTTTCTGGAAGCTTGTGGCACAAGGACCGATACAGGCTGGGCAGGGACTGGCTTGAGAGCAGCCCTGGGGAAAGGGACTTGGGGCTGCTGGTTGATGAGAAGCTTAACAGGATCCAGCAGTGTGCACTTGCAACCCGGGAAGCCAATCACATCCTGGGTTGCATCAAGAGCAGCATAGCTTACAGGTCGAGAGAGGAGATTCTCCCCCTCTACTCCACTCTGGTGAGGCCACACCTGGAGTACTGCATCCAGTTCTGAAGCCACTGTTACAGGAAGAATGATCAGAGGGCTGGAGCTCCTCTCCTATGGAGATAGACTTGAGAGAGTTGGGGCTGTTCAGTCTGGAGAGGAGAAGGATCTGAGGAGACCTTATTGTGGCCTTCTAGTATCTGAAGGGGGCTACAAGAAAGCTCGGGAGGGACTTTTTAGGGTGTCAGGGAGTGATAGGACTGAGGGGAAATGGAACAAAACTAGAAGTGGGTAGATTCAGATTGGATGTTAGGAAGAAGTTCTTCACCATGAGGGTAAAACCCAGCCCTAGAAGTTTTTATACCCAGACTGGATGTGGCTCTGAACATCCTGATGCAGTGTGAGGTGTCCCTACCTATGGCAGGGGGTTGGAACTGGATGATCCTTGAAGTCCCTTCCAGCCCT